>NC_088806.1:29628284-32458402 GCF_011386835.1 Chrysemys picta bellii | reverse complement strand
TGCCTTTCCCTGACTGGCCACCGGGTGTCACTTCTGTGCCAAGGGAAACATGCTATGTGCATTTCCCTGACTGGCCACTGGATGTCACTGCTGCTCCAAGAGAAACACATTCTGTGCCTTTCCCTGACTGGCCATCGGGTGTCACTGCTGTGCTAATGGAAACATGCTCTGTGCATTACCCCGATTGACCACTGGGTGTCACTGCTCCTCCAAGGGAACCACTGTGTGTGCATCATCCCGACTGGCCACTAGGTGTCACTGCTGGTCCAATGGAACACCTGTGCACCTTCTGTGGACCCTCTGTTGCTTCTGTGCATTACAATGAGTGACCACCGGGTCTCACTGTCGCTGCAACAGAAACACATTCTATGCATTACCCCAACTGGCCGCCGGGTGTCACTGCTCCTCCATGGGAGAGAGAGATACTTCATTAGCCAACCTGGCTAGCTCTCTGGCCGCCCAGCTCTGATGACAGTGACGCCACCAGCAGCAGCAGTGCAGAAGTCCTCACTTAACTATGCGCTGCCCAGAGCAGGCAAAGGGTTCAGGGTGCCCCACAGCAACCCAACAGCCCCACTCTGCCCCAGGCTCCTGGGCCTGCCGCCCGAGTTGATGCTCCCCGAGGGCTCTGCAAGAGCCAGGTTCCCCCACCCAGGTGGCTCTTGGGGGCTGTAAGCAGTCAAAGGGCGGCGGGAAGCTGGGGGGCAGCCACAGCCCCAGGGCCAAGAGCAGCAGCAGGAGGAGGAGACAGGGGAGCACCCCAGCTGCCCATCCCACGGCACAGCCAGCGCATCAGTCATCCCCCACTGGCCGTCTCCAGCCGCCAACCTGGCGAGGAGGAGGGCAATGGGGGGATGGGGCAGGAGGCAGGGCTGGCACTTAAGAGGAGCAGAGCCATAGAGATAGGTGGGGCCCTGTACCAAGGGGGGGTGCAGCCCCCCCAATTTTCTGTCTAGCCTACCTCAGCCCCCCCACAGGGAAGAGGATGGTGCCACCCATGGAGGGAAGAAATTGGGGTTTCAGGGTTTAGATTACAGGGTCAGGGTCTAGGGGTTGGATTAGGGTAAAGGAGAATTAGGTTTAGGGTGTGGATTAGGTTTGGAAATGGCTAGGGGTTGAGAGGGAGAGTCAGGGCCCCCCGGGGGAGGCAAGTGGGGCAATTTGCCCCAGGCCTTGTAGGGGCCCCCACGAGAATATAGTATTGCAATTTTTTTTATGGAAGGGACCCCCGAAATTGCTTTTCCCCAGACCCCCTGAATCCTTTATGCAGCCCAGGGGAGAGTAAGATTAGGGGAGGGGAGGAGTGGGGTAGGTTCTGGGAGGCAGGGTTGAGGGTTAGAGGGTTGTGTTTAATGCGAGGGTTAGGATTAGTTTTAGGGATTAGATCAGGTAAGAGTTTGGGTTCAAAGGTGGGTTAGAGTTCAGGGGTTAGGGTTATGGTCAGGGTGGGGGTTATGATATAATAGGGTGATGATCAGGGTTAGTTGAAGGGTTAGGGTGCAGGGGTCAGGGTTGGGTTGCCTAGGGTGAAGGGAGGTGTCAGGCTTTAGGGTTGGGTTGTGGTGTGGGATAGGGTCAAAGGTTAGGGGGAGGAGTTGGGTTAGAGTACTGGGGAACAGGAGTTAGGGTTTGGGATTAGGGTTAGCAGGTGAGGGCTCAGGGTTTGTCTTTTTTGCTCTTCTAATTGCTTGAATTGACCATTCTGTATCAATTTCCTGTAAATGGATTTTAATTCCTTGTCTTAACTTTTCGAAAACATTAGTTTCATTATTATTATAACATCACCTATCTTTTTATTGTGAAATAGTAAATTACAGATTTTAATACTCATGTTTTTTTTTTTTTTTAATGTCAGGCTATTATTTATGCCCATAACACTTGAATGCTGCCTGATTTCCTTGATTGTCTCAGCCCTGCTCCAGAAGTAGCAATTTGTGATGGATGGTGTCTGCCCTGTCAGTTTCCTACCCCATGAAATCTCCATATTAAATTTGGATCTCAATAAAACAAATGTTTTCTAACTTAGAAAAATGTATTGTTAGAAAACTCATGTCATATGTCCCAATTTCAAACAGAGATTTGCCAGAAGTAGCACACTGTGACATTGCATACCCCATCTGCCACAAATCGCTACTCCTAGACCCAGGGCTGGTGAATTGCATGAGGACAGCAAAAACGTGCTATGTAGATGTCAGTAACTGCAACTGGTAGAAAATTGGGACAGGGAGCAATTTGTAACAGTACGTCCTGACACTACAGAGGAGATACTGGGATGTTTCCCCCCACCCGACATCAGGCTCTCCACATTAGGGACAGTGGCTGCCAGGGCAGCTGGGGGCTGGTCTTGGTCTCTGTGATGAGCAGGCTACTCTGGGTGCAGGAGAGGGGCAGGTTGTTCAGCAGCCAGGAGCCCAAGTGCTTGTCCGTCCCTGAGCAGCTAAGGAGCACAGTGTGCAGCTAGTCCATGGACCTGCTGTAGCGCTGCTCTCTGACCAGGCTTGGCTTGGTGGTGGCTGCAAGAGATGGGTCAGCATCAAAAACAGCACAGCAAATGGGGAGCTAGGAGCTGCTGTGGCAATCAGCCACCAGCCAAACCCACAACCCTGTCAGCCTGCAGCATCACCATCTGTCCTCCATGTGCCACACACACCTCTCCACCCCTCCTCTGTATGCCAGAGATGCTCATCTATCCATCTCCAGACATCTCTGTTTCTCACTGATTTTCCATGCAGCACCCAACACAATGAGGCCCGGACCTGAGTGAGGCTTTTGGGTGCTGCAGTAGTGGATATGTAGGGTGACAGTGCATCTCTAGTCTCAGCCCCTTTTCTCTTAAGCCCGGAGCCATGACTCTGAGTTCACACCTCTCAGGCCCAGATCCCATAGTCCCGAAGATACTCAACCAACCACTCGTGCTCTGTGATCCTGTTACATCAACAAGAATCTCCCCAAAGTCCCCATGAAGAGGAGGAGTGACACCTTGAGCAGGCAGCATGAACTCTCCTCAGCATGGCATGGATCATCCCTGGGTCAGACAGATCCTATATGACTCATACGAGACCACGGGGGGCAAGAGAGTGCATCCCACTGATCCTGATAGGAGGTGTGGACCCTCCCTCTGGGTTGCATTGGGGCAGACCAACCCTCCCCCGAGATGGATCCTCCCCAACCCATGGGAGACTACAGAGTGCCAGGGAGTCTTTTCCCAGGGTCTTGCTCTGTTGCAGGCTCTCCATGTGCTACACCGTATTCTCAGCACATCAACTTTCTACAGCTTGGATTGCTGTAAGGAGTGGAGGGAGGCACTGCTAATAAGTGATGGCAGGTACAAGGATTTGGGGACTCAAAGTGCTGAGGTGTCACAGGTGGGACAGTGCCATGTGTGTCCACCCATCCCCCTCCCCCCCATTTAGGCAGTGACCCCTGGTTGCTATTTCACACTTTAAGAAAAGAGCCAAATGCCACTGTTTGTCACAGGGTAATTTTATTTAACACACAGCATTCTTCATCAGAAACTTACAACCCCCACCTTGCCCAGCACCTGCCCAAGCCAGCACAGTCACTCATGACAGCAAATACCCCAGAACATACAGACCCAAAGGGCAGCAGTTTTAATTTGAAGCAATGAGATAACGCCTAGAGACGCTAGTGAGGGTCTGTGGGGAAGTAGACAAATTGCAACTAACTACAATGGGGAAAATCATAATCCACCAGGGAGAAAAACTGACTCCACTGGGAAATCAAACAAGCTCCAGCGAGCCTGGGATTTCCAGCAATTCAGGATTGGGGCAAGAATTCTCCACTTCCCTTCATTGTCTGGCAATTTCCAGGGAAGGGTAAGGTTAACGAGCCCTTCACAAATGGATAATTCCCAACCCACTGTGGCCAAATGCACCCCTGTATTCACACCCTACACACTATTGTAACAATCTTTGGACAAAATATGCCTTGTGAGGTAGCATTTGAAACTCAGTGATCAATACTATTTTGGTGAAATGGCGGTAGCAACAGTCTGTGTAAAGTTATGAAATTCCACCTATAGGGTATTAAAAGCACAAGTTCCAATTCACATAGCCTGATTAGGTGGAAGTGATCAAGCACACCTGTCCTAAAGAAAGGGATGTGCGTTTGCCTCAATTTGCATTTCAGCTGTAAACAGATTCCACAGAGGATAAGAGAGGGAAGAAAGAAGCAGTATACACTGATGAACAGAAACAGCACAAAGCCTCCTTCTTCCACCAAACTCCATGCTCTCAGCAAGAAAAAACTTAACCTAAGGTGAACACTTAGGAAAATGTTTTTCAAATGGTGACCGAGCTATAAAAGGGAAGGGCAAAAACACCCAAGTTCTTTCTCCCTCCTAATCTCCCTTTCACCTAAGATGATTAGAGAAACAGCTGCTGGACCCTGGAAGCAGATCCTGGCCTGAGGGTTTGGGCAGCAATATTACTGGAACCTGTGGAAAGAGACTTCACAAGCCTAGTTCGTTAAGTTTAGAAAGCATTTTATCTTTATTTTTTCTGTAACCATTTCTTCTTTAATGCCTTATTACTTCTGTTCACTTAAAACCTCTCTACGTAGTTAAAAAAAAATATTTTATTCTTGAACCGAAACTAATCCAGTGTTGTGAACTGTAAATGGAATTATCCACAAGGTGGCAGATTTTTGTATATTGACCTCCTAGAGGTACAACAGACCTAATCTATCTGGCCTGTCCAGGAGATGGCTGGACAGTGCACAACACGTTTCTGGGGTAAAATTCAGGACAGGGAGTGTGTTGGGGTCACCCTGCATGTAGTAGCCCAGGTCTGATGGAAGCCAAAGTGTGACTGGTGAGTGCTGACAAGCTCTGGGATCAGAGTCGTAGCCACACACAGACACTTGGGGGGGGGGGGGGGGGGGGCATCACGCTGACAGGCTGTTTGTGAGCTACCCAAGTCAGAGCTATAACAGAGAAGCACAGCGAGGTGTCCTTCCCCCCCCCCCCCCCGCCCTCGTTGCAGGTCAAGTGACATAGCCCCACACTGGTCAGGATTACAGCCTGGAACATCATACCTGGGCCACAGCAAGAGCCCCCCGGGAGCTGCTGTAGTGTTATAAAACAGTCCCCAGCAGAATCGGTTACTTTGCTGTTGAGGATGCTGGAGCAAGCTGACCATGTACAGTAACAGGGGCAAAAGGAAGGTGGGGGGGGAGCGGGGAAGGTCTAGACAAGGCTGCTCTTCCCTCTCTGAAATGATGTAGTGAGTTTCTGACACCTTCCCTCTCTCCCCCATACACCCTGCTCTTTAAATACTCACAGTCTTCATTCAGGTGTTTACATACAAGTGACATCTGCACAGAGATGTTCACAAATTGGTCTGCTCAGCTGTTCCGATTCCCTGAACTGGCCACTCTTTCCCATTACCTCCAGGAAATGGAGTTTCATACCTTTTAATTCTTAACTTTTCAAGAAACTTTCATATCTTCTTATAACACTTCCTAGGGTTTTATTGTGACTCTCATTTACCATATTTAATACATTATTAAAAACCAAAACATTATCAAGTCTATTTTTATGATCACATGACTTCACTGGTGCTTGAATTGCTGGTTGGCAGGAATGGCTGACTCTAGACCAAGCGAGGGGTGGACAGCCATTGCTCCTGTGAAACCTCTTTTTAAAATTTACACACAAGTAAAACAAGATTTTGCTAATTTAGAAAAAAATTTATTAAAATAGGTTTCAACTTGTGTGAAATCACTAAGTTACCCCTAAGCTGCGCAGCAGCATATTAAGTACTGTGCAGGGACTCAGGGCTGTGGCGCGGAGACATGCCTCTCCCCCAGCCCCGGACCTGCTGCGGCCGGGGAAGAAGCACCTATCCTGTGGCCCCAGCCCTGGAGCTGACGCATTAGGGAGAGGTGCCTCTACCCCCAGCCCAGGTGCTGCTGCGGGGAGAGAGAGCTGCGGGGAGTCCTCTCCCCCGCTTCCTGTAGTCCCAGGGCAGCCTGGACCCCAAACCCCTCATCCCCAGCCCTGAGACCACACCCCCAGATGGAGCCCTCACCCCCTCGCACCTCAACACTCTTCCCCAGCCCTGAGCCCCGTCTCACACTCCCAAAGCCTCGGCCCCACACCCGCCACATGAATTTTGTTACGTGCACCAATATGGAGGTAATATCACCTCCATATTGGTGCACATAAAATTCCTTCCACACATGAGTAGGAAAAATTAGAGGGAACACTGGTTCAAACTCTGACAAAGTCCAACCCATCTGTCAACTCCCTTTCCCATAGACCCAGGAATGGGAAATTGTGGGTGTAGCAAATGGTGACAGGGCAGTCCTCCGCCCTCAACCCTCTCCATTCCACCTTTAGCATTACAACCAAAAAGCACCCCTTGCAACAGCACCCGAAATAATCATTCTGCACAGCAGACTCTGGCCCCAACCCAGCCGTAATCTCACAGAGTCCCGTACCCAACGAGGAAGCACACGGCCTGTGAAGAATACTATAGCGAGCACAGACGAGGAATTCAAAGCACTGACCGCTTACTCACAGCCAGTTATGCGGGAGTCAGAAAGCTGAGGACTGTTCATGTCGGCTTACAAGGATGTCCAGTCTGTCCACTCATGTCCACTTCTGTCACTTTCTCCTCAAGATCGGGCTCCTGGAAAAGCGCAGCTGCAAAAGCCAAACATGAGCCATCACTGCACAAAGCTCTATTGGTGCTTCAGAGCTTGGCCTCATCCTAGTCTCCCTCTCCAATGCCATCTACGTTGGCCCCACTCGATGGACAGAGACCGAGTTAACATCGACAATCACAGCCCTGCATGATTTTCATCCCCTCCTACTTCTCCATGGCTCCCGAGACATAGCCTGTGGGGATTCACACGTAGCACGCCTGCCCGTGTCCTACGAAGAGAGATGGCACGAGGAGAGGAGAGGAGAGTGAGAAAGTTGGCCAACACACCAGAGAAGAGAGAGAGAGAGAGAGAGAGAGAGAAAATGGGAGGAAGGCAAGCAACTCACCATCTGGAGTCATCCTCCTAGATGCAACCTTCCGCTGCGTAGAAGACACCGCTCCTGGCCAGAGAAATGAGCAGACCCTGAAAATGGGGGCCTTGTCTCTCGTAAGCTCAGCTGGTCAGGAACAATTTCTTACAAACCCAGCCCCAGCTAACGGGGCGTCCCTACCTGGAGCCCTCACCAAACCAGACACTTATCTCACTGACAGTAGCGACAGCTCCACTGCCAAATGGTCGATTCCTGACTTGCATCAACAATGCTGGCAGGCTCACCGCTCTCACTCGCTTTCCATCCGACGAGGGGAGTAATCTCTGACGTTTGATTTCTTTTCCCTCGGTACTAAACCCGGCACAAGGAGGAAAAACAAATAAAGTTATCATTTCAGTGGGCAACGTCACGTAGGCTATTCTTTTCGCCGCTCCCACACGATGGCGCTCCGCCACGAATCTTCCTCCCCCACCCCATTACGCCTTTAACATTACAACTAAAAAGCAGCCCTTTCAACGGCACTCAAAATAATTACTCTGCACAGCAGACTCTGGCCCCTCCGCAGCCTAAATCTCACAGAGACCTGTACCCAATGAGGAAGCACATGGCCTGTGAAGAATACTACAGCGAGCACAGACGAGGAATTCAAAGCACTGACCGCTTACTCACAGCCAGTTATGCGGAAGTCAGAAAACGGAGGACAGTTCATGTCTGCTTACAAGGCTGTCCAGTCTGTCCACTCATGTCCACTTCTGCCACTTTCTCCTCGGGCTGGGGCTCCTGGAAAATTCCCCTGGAAGCGCAGCTGCAAAAGCCAAACATGAGCCATCACTACACAAAGCTCTACTGGTGCTTCAAATCTTGCCCTCATCCTGGCCTCCCTCTCCAATCCCATCTACCTCGGCCCCATTCGATGGACAGAGACCGAGTTATCACCGACAGTCACAGCTCGACTTTAGCGCCCACAACCCTGCATGATTTTCTTCCACTCCTACTTCTCCATGGATCCCGAGACCTGGCCTGTGGGGATGCACACCAACCAGTGTTCTACAAACGGGAATGAGGAGAGGAGAGGAGAGGAGAGGAGAGGAGAGAGAGTGTGTTGGCCAACATACTAGAGAAGAGAGAGAGAGAGAGAGAGAAAAACATGGGAGGAAAGCAAGCACCTGGAGTTATTCTCCTGGAGGTAACCTTCTGCTGCAGAGGAGACACGGTTCCTGACCAGAGAAATGAGCAACCTCTGAAAATAAGGACCTTTTCTCCCTCGTAACCACAGTTAGTCAGGAACCTTTTCATACAAACCCAGCCCTACTGTACTAGGCTTCCCAACCTGGACTCAGGTGGAGTCTGAGCAGAGCCCTCACCAAACCAGACACTTATCTCACTATCAGCAGCATCTGCTAGGCTCCCAGATGGGACAGCTTTTGCGTGGGATCAACAATGCTCAGAGTCTCGATGCTCTGGCTCGCTTTCCATCGCATGAGGACAGTAGACTGATGCTTGACTTCGTTTTCCTTGGTACTAAACCTAGCAGAGGGGGGAAAAAACAAAAAAATTTGCATCTCTGTCTGCAATGTCGCATAGTCTCTTCATTTCACATCTCCCATATCCCACGGCTCCACCCTCAACCCATCTCTCATTACTACGTTACAACTGCAACTAGAAGGTACCCATTGTAACAGCACCCAAAATACTCACTTTCCTCAGGAGACTCTCGTCCCTTCCTCTGCCTTAATCACAGAGCCTTGTATCCAAAAAGGGAGCATCCGGCCTGGGAAGAACACGACAGCGACTACAGATGAGGAATTCAAAGCACTGACCTCTGACTCACAGCCAGCGATCCAAAAGGCAGAAACATGACAACTATTCACGTCTCCTTAGAAGCATGTCCAGGCTGCTCAGGTCCACTTCTGCCATATTCTTGTCCGGCTACGGCTCCTGGACGATTCCTCTGCAAACTAATAAAGCCAAGCAAGAACTCTCACTACACAGAGCTATATTGGTGCGTTGAATTGTGCCCTCATCCCTGCCTCCGTCTCCAGTCCCATCTACATGAGCCCCACTCGATGAACAGAGACCGAGTAAACACAGACAGTCACAGCTCCACTTTAGCGCCCACTGCCACGCATGCTTTTCGTCCGCTCCAACTTCTCCATGGCTCCCGAGACCTGGCCTCTGGGGATGCACACCTAGCACACCTGCCTGTGTCCTACGAAGGGAGGCAGAACAAGGAAAGGCAAGGACAGACACAGAGAGATAGAGGGTGTGTGTTGGCCAACGTACTAGAGAAGAGAGAGAGAGACAGACAGATAAAAAGACATGGGAGGAAGGCAAGCCACTCACCATCTGGAGTCATCCTCCTGGATGCAACATTCCGCTGCCGAGGACACACCGCTCCTGGCCAGAGAAATGAGCAGTCCCTGAAAATGGGGACCTTGTCTCTCTCATAACCACAGCTGGTCAGGAACCATTTCTTACAAACCCAGCCCCAGCTAATGGGGCATCCCTACCTAGAGCCAGGAAGGCCCTACGCAGAGCCCACACCAAACCACACACTTATCTCACTGACAGTAGCGACTGCTCCACTGCCAACTGGACGGCTCCTGACTTGCATCAACAATGCTCGTGGGCTCACGGCTCTCGCTCGCTTTCCATCCAATGAGCGGAGTAAACTCTGACGTTTGATTTCTTTTCCCTCGATACTAAACCTGGCACAAGGAGAAAAAACAACGAAGTTACTATCTCAGTGGGCAGCGTTGCGTAAGCTATTCTTTTCGCCTCTCCCACACGGCAGCGCTCCGCCCCAAACCCTGTCCCCCGTTACGCCTTTAGCACTAGAACTAAAAAGCACCCCTTGCAACGGCACCCGAAATAATCACTCTGTGCAGCAGACTCTGGCTCCTCCCCAGCTGTAATCTCACAGAGCCCCATACCCAACGAGGAGGCACACAGCCTGTGAAGAATACTATAGCGAGCACAGATGAGCAATTCAAAGCACTGACCGCTTACTCGCAGCCAGTTATGCGGCAGTCAGAAAGCTGAGGACAGTTCATGTCGGCTGACAAGGATGTCCAGTCTGCTCATGTCCAATTCTGCCACTTTCTCCTCGGGCTGGGGCTCTTGGAAAATTCCTCTGGAAGTGCAGCTGCAAAAGCCAAGCATGAGCCATCACTACTTAAAGCTCTATATGTCGCTTCAAAACTTGCCCTCATCCTGGCCTCCCTCTCCAATCCCATCTACATCAGCCCCGCTCGATGAACAGAGACCGAGTTAACACCAACAGACACAGCCCTGCATGATTTTCATCCCCTCCTACTTTTCCATGGCTCCCGAAACCTGGCCTGCGGGGATGCACACCTAGCAAGCCTACCCGTCTCCTACGAAGGGAGACGGCACGAGGAACAGAGAGAAAAGAGAGTGAGAAAGTTGGCCAACACACTAGAGAAGAGAGAGAGAGAAGGAAAAAAAATGGCAGGAAGGTAAGCAACTGACCACCTGGAGTCATCCTCCTGAATCCAACTTTCCGCTGCGGAGGAGATACTGTTCCTGACCAGAGAAATGAGCAACCTCTGAAAATAGGGACCTTTTCCCCCTCGTAACCACAGTTAGTCAGGAACCTTTTCATACAAACCCAGCCCTAACTTAGTGGGCTTCCCATCCTGGACTCAGGTTGGGCGTAAACAGAGCCCTCACCAAACCAGACACTTATTTCACTGATAGCGGCGTCTCCTCAGCTCCCAGATGGACAGCTTTTGTGTGGCATCAACAATGCTCAGAGTCTCAATGCTCTTGCTCGCTTTCCATCGCATGAGAGCAGCAGACTCTGACGCGTGACTTCGTTTTCCTTGGTACTAAACCCAGCGGGAGGCAGGAACCAAAAAAAATTAGCATCTTCATCTGCAATGTCGCGTAGTCTCCTTCATTTCACATCTCCCTTATCCCACATCTCCATCCTCAACCCATCTCCCATTACTATGTTACAACTGCAACTAGAAGGTACCCATTGTAACGGCACTCAAAATACTCACTTTCCTCAGGAGATTCTTGTCCCTTCCCCAGCCTTAATCCCAGAGCCTCATACCCAACGAGGAAGCACACGGCCTGTGAAGAAAACTACAGTGAGTACAGATGAGGAATTCAAAAGCACTGACCTCTTACTCAGAGCCAGCGATGCAGAAGGCAGAAACATGAGGACTATTCATGTCTCCTTAGAAGGATGTCCAGGCTGCTCAGGTCCACTTCTGCCATATTCTTGTCTGGCTAGAGCTCCTGGATGATTCCTCTGCAAACTAATAAAGTCAAGCAAGAACTATCACTACACAGAGCTCTATTGGTGCTGGAAATCTTGCCCTCATCCCTGCCTCCCTCTCCAGTCCCATCTACATCAGCCCCACTGGATGAACAGAGACCGAGTAAACACAGACAGTCACAGCTCCACTTTAGCGCTCACTGCCCCACATGGTTTTCGTCTGCTCCTACTTCTTCATGGCTCCAGAGACGTGGCTAGGATGCACACCTAGCATGCCTGTCCGTGTCCTACGAAGGGAGACGGCACAAGGAGAGGAGAGGAGAGGAGAGGAGAGGAGAGGAGAGGAGAGGAGAGTCAGTGAGAAAGTTGGCCAACACATTAGAGAAGAGAGAGAGACAGACAGATAGAAAGACATGGGAGGAAGGCAAGCAACTCACCACCTGGAGTCATCCTCCTAGATGCAACCTTCTGCTGCATAGCAGACACCACTCCTGACCAGAGAAATGAGCAGACCCTGAAAATGAGGACCTTGCTCCCCTCATAACCACAGCTAGTCAAGAACATTTTCTTACAAACCCAGCCCCAGCTCATGTGGCATCCCTAGCAGGAGCAAGGTGGGCTGTTAACACAGCAATCACCAAACCAGACACTTATCTCACTGCGAGTGGCAGCCGTTCCCCTCCCAGTAGGACGGCTTTTGCGTGGCATCAACAATGCTCACGGTTTCGTTGCTCTGGCTCGCTTTCCATCACATGAGGGCTTGAGACTCTGAGGCGTGACTTCTTTTCCCTCGGTCCTAAACCCAGCACAAGGTGAAAAAACAAATCTGTTACCATCTCAGTTGGCAAGATCTTGTCCCTTCCCCAGCCTTAATCCCAGAACCTCGTAACTAACGAGGAAGCAAATGGCCTGTGAAGAAAACTACAGTGAGTACAGATGAGGAATTCACAGCACTGACCTCTTACTCACAGCCAGCGATGCAGAAGGCAGAAACATGAGGCCTATTCATGTCTCCTTAGAAGGATGTCCAGACTGCTCAGGTCCACTTCTGCCATATTCTTGTCCGGCTAGGGCTCCTGGACGATTCCTCTGCAAACTAATAAAGTCAAGCAAGAACTATGACTACACAGAGCTCTATTGGTGCGGCGAGTCTTGCCCTCATCCCTGCCTCCCTCTCCAGTCCCATCTACATCAGCCCCACTCGATGAACAGAGACCGAGTAAACACAGACAATCACAGCTCCACTTTAGCGCCCACTGCCCTGCATGGTTTTCGTCTGCTCCTACTTCTCCGTGGCTCCCGAGACCTGGCTAGGATGCACACCTAGCACGGATGCCCGTGGTCCTACGAAGGGAGACGGCATGAGGAGAGGAGAGGAAAGAGACTGAGAAAGTTGGCCAACACACTAGAGGAGAGAGAGAGACAGAGAGAAAAAAAATGGGAGGAACGCAAGCAACTCACCACCTGAGTCATCCTCCTGGATGCAATCTTCCGCTGCCGAGGACGCACCACATCTGGGCAGAGAAATGAGCAGCCCCTGAAAATGGGGACCTTGTTTCTCTCGTAACCACAGCTGGTTAGGAACCATTTCTTACAAACCCAGCCCCAGCTAACGGGGCATCCCTACTTGGAGCCAGTGGGGCCCTACGCAGAGCCCTCACCAAACCAGACATTTATTTCACTGACAATAGCGACTGCTCCACTGCCAACTGGATGGCTCCTGACTTGCATCAACAATGCTCGCGGGCTCACGGCACTCGCTCGCTTTCCATCCAAGGAGGGGAGTAAACTCTGACATTTGATTTCTTTTCCCTCCGTACTAAACCCGGCACAAGGAGGAAAAACAAATAAGTTACCACCTCAGTGGGCGCGTCGCATAGGCTATTCTTTTCGCCTCTCCTACACAGCAGCCTCCCGCCCCAACCCCTCCCTCCCATTACCCCTTTAGCATTACAACTAAAACGCACCCCTTGCAATGGCATCCAATATAATCACTCTACCCAGCAGACTCTGGCCCCTCCCCAGCTGTAATCTCACAGAGTCCCGTACCCAATGAGAAAGCACATGGCCTGTGAAGAATACTACAGCGAGCACAGATGAGGAATTCAAAGCACTGATTCCTTACTCACAGCCAGTTATGCGGGAGTCAGAAAGCTGAGGACCGTTCATGTCTGCTGACAAGGGTGTAACATGTCTGCTTACAGGGATGTCCCGTCTGCTCATGTCCACTCCTCCCAGTTTCTCGAGATAGGGGTCCTGGAAAATTCTTCTGGAAGCGCAGCTGCAAAAGCCAAGCATGAGCCATCACTACACAAACCTCTATTGGTGCTTCAAATCTTGTCCTCATATTGGTCTCCCTCTCGAATCCCATCTACTTCGGCCCCACTCGATGAACAGAGACCACAGTAACACCAACAGTCACAGCCGTGCATGATTTTCATCCCCTCCTACTTCTCCATGGCTCCAGAGACATAGCCTGTGGGGATGCACACGTAGCACGCCTGCCCGTGTCCTACGAAGGGAGATGGCATAAGGAGAGGAGAGGAGAGTCAGTGAGAAAGTTGGCCAACACATTAGAGAAGAGAGAGAGAGACAGACAGAAAGACAGACATGTGAGGGAGGCAAGCAACTCGCCACCTGGAGTCATTCTTCTAGATGCAACCTTCCGCTGCATTGGAGACACCGCTCCTGGCCAGAGAAATGAGCAGACCCTGAAAATGGGGTCCTTGTCCCCCTCATAATCACAGCTAGTCAAGAACATTTTCTTACAAACCCAGCCCCAGCTAATGTGGCGTCTCTAGCAGGAGCAAGGTGGGCCGTGAGCACAACCAACACCAAACCAGACACTTATCTCACTGAGAGTGGCGGCCGTTCCCCTCCCAGTTGGACGGCTTTTGCGTGGCATCAACAATGCTCACTGTCTCGTTGCTCTGGCTCGCTTTTTATCGCATGAGGGCTTGAGACTCTGAGGCGTGACTTCTGTTCCCTCGGTCCTAAACCCAGCACAAGGCGAAAAAACAAATCCGTTACCATGTCAGTCTGCAACATCTCGTAGGCTCTTCCTTTCAACTCTCCCTCACGGCGGGGCTCCTGCCTCAAACAGCTTCCCATTACACCTTTAGCATTACAACCAAAAAGCACCCCTTGCCACGGCACCCGACAGTCACCCTGGACAGCAGACTCTGGCCCCTTCCCAGCCGTAATCTCACAGAGCCCCATACCCAAGGAGAAAGCACACAGCTTGTGAAGAATACTAAAGCGAGCACAGATGAGCAATTCAGACCATTGACCGCTTACTCACAGCCAGTAATGCAGGAGTCAGAAAGCGGAGGACTGTTCATGTCTGCTTATAAGGATGTCCAGTCTGCTCATGTCCACTTCTGCCACTTTCTCCTCAGGATAGGGCTCTTGGAAAATTCCCCGGGAAGCGAAGCTGCAAAAGCCAAGCATGACCCATCACTACTTAGAGCTCTATTTGTTGCTTCAAATCTCGCCATCATCCTGGCCTCCCTCTCCAATCCCATCTACATCAGCCCCACTCAATGAACAGAGACTGAGTTAACACCGACAGTCACCGCTCCACTCTCGCACCCACTCCCCTGCATGATTTTCGTCCCCTCCTACTTCTCCATGGCTCCCGAGACAAAGCCTGTGGGGATGCACATGTAGCACGCCTGCCCGTGTCTTACGAAGGGAGACAACACGAGGAAAGAAAAGGACAGACAGCGAGAGCTAGAGGGTGTGTGTTGGCCAAAGTACTAGAGAAGAGAGAGAGAGAGAGAGAAAGGAAAACATCGGAGGAAAGCAAGCACTCACCACATGGAGTCATCCTCCTGGATGTAACCTTCTGCTGTGGAGGAGACACCATTCCTGACCAGAGAAATGAGCAAAGTCTCAAAATAGGGACCTTTTCTCCCTCGTGACCACAGCTAGTTAGGAACCTTATCATAAAAGCCCAGCCCAAACTTAGTGGGCTTCCCCACCTGGACTCAGGTTGGGCATGAGCAGAGCCCTCATGAAACCAGACACTTATCTCACTGACAGCGGAGTCTCCTCGGCTCCCAGAGGGACGGTTTTTGCATGGCATCAACAACGCTCGGAGTCTCGACGCTCTCGCTTGCTTTCCATCGCATAAGGGCAGTAGACTCTGACGCGTGACTTTGTTTCCCTCAGTACTAAACCCAGCGGAAGGGGGGAACCAAAAAAATTAGCATTTTCGTCTGCAATGTTGTGTCGTCTCCTTCATTTCACATCTCCCATATCCCACGGCTCCACCCTCAACCCATCTCCCATTACTATGTTACACCTGTAACTAGAAGGCTCCCATTGTAACGGCACCCAAAATACTCACTTTGCTCAGGAGACTCGTCCCTTCCCCAGCCTTAATCCCAGAGCATCGTAACCAACGAGGAAGCACACGGCCTGTCAAGAAAATTACAGCGACTACAGATGAAGAATTCAAAGCACTGACTTCTTACTCATAGCCAGCAATGCAGAAGGCAGAAACATGAGGCCTATTCATGTCTCCTTAGAAGGATGTCCAGGCTGCGCAGGTCCACTTCCGCCATATTCTTGTGTGGCTAGGGCTCCTGGACGATTCCTCTGCGAACTAATAAAGTCAAGCAAGAATCATCACTACACAGAGCTCTGTTGGTGCTGGAAATCTTGCCCTCAGCCCTGCCTCCCTCTCCAGTCCCATCTACATCGGCCCCATTCAATGAACAGAGACCGAGTTAACACCGACAGTCACCGCTCCACTCTCGCACCCACTACCCCCATGATTTTTGTCCGCGACTCCCGAGATCTGGCCTGTGGGGACGCACACCTAGCACGCCTACCCGTGTCCTACGAAGGGAGACGGCACAAGGAAAGTAGAGGAGAGTAGAGAAGAGTCAGTGAGAAAGTTGGCCAACACAATAGAGAAGAGAGAGAGACAGACATGGGAGGAAGGCAAGCAACTTACCACCTGGAGTCATCCTCCTAGATGCAACCTTCCGCTGCATAGGAGACACCGCTCCTGGCCAGAGAAATGAGCAGACCCTGAAAATGGGGACCTTGTCTCTCCCGAAAAGCACAGCTGGTCAGGAACCATTTCTTACAAACCCAGCCCCAGATAAAGTGGCGTGCCTAGCAGGAGCAAGGTGGGCCGTGAGCACAGCAATCACCAAACCAGACACTTATCTCACTGAGAGTGGCGTGTGCTTGCATCCCAGATAGACGACACATAGACATCAACAATGCTCACTATCTCTTCGCTCTGGCTCGCTTTCCATCGCATGAAGGCTTGAGACTCTGAGGCGTGACTGCTTTTCCCTCGGTCCTAAACCCAACACAAGGGGAAACAACAAATCCGTTACCATCTCTGTTGGCAATGTCTCATAGGCTCTTCCTTTTGCCTCTCCTGCACAGCGGGGCTCCTCCCTCAAACATCTTCCCATTACACCTTTATCATTACAACCAAAAAACACCTTGCAACGGCACCCGATATAGTCACTCTGCACAGCAGACTCTGGACCCTCCCCAGCCGTAATCTCACAGAGACCCATACCCAACGAGGAAGCACATGGCCTGTGAAGAATACTACAGCGAGCACAGATGAGCAATTCAAAGCTCTGACTGCTTACTCACAGCCAGTAATGCGGGAGTCAGAAAGCGGAGGACTGTTCATGTCTGCTTACAAGGATGTCCAGTCTGCTCATGTTCACTTCTGCCACTTTCTCCTCAGGATAGGGCTCTTGGAAAATTCCTCTGGAAGCGCATCTGCAAAAGCCAAGCATGAGCCATCACTACTTAAAGCTCTATTTGTTGCTTCAAATCTTGCCCTCATCCTGGCCTCCCTCTCCAATCCCATCTACATCAGCCCCACTCGATGAACAGAGACCGAGTTAACACCAACAGACAACCCTGCATGGTTTTCGTCCCCTCCTACTTCTCCATGGCTCCCAAGACCTGGCCTGTGGGGATGCACAGCTAGCACGCATGCCCATGTCGTACGAAGGGAGATGGCACAAGGACATGAGAGGAAAGAGTGAGAAAGTTGGCCAACACACAAGAGAAGAGAGAGAGAGAGACGGAAAAAAAATGGCAGGAAGGTAAGCAACTGACCACCTGGAGTCATCCCCCTGAATCCAACCTTCCGCTGCGGAGGAGACACTGTTCCTGACCAGAGAAATGAGCAACCTCTGAAAATAGGGACCTTTTCCCCCTCGTAACCAGTTAGTCAGGAACCTTTTCATACAAACCCAGCCCTAACTTAGTGGGCTTCCCATCCTGGACTCAGGTTGGGCGTAAACAGAGCCCTCACCAAACCAGATACTTATCTCACTGATAGCAGCATCTCCTCAGCTCCCAGATGGACGGCTTTTGTGGGCATCAACAATGCTCAGAGTCTCAATGCTCTTGCTCGCTTTCCATCGCATGAGTGCAGTAGACTCTGAAGCGTGACTTCGTTTTCCTTGGTACTAAACCTAACAGAGGGTGGGAAAACCAAAAAAATTAGCATCTCCGTCTGCAATGTCGCGTAGTCTCTTCATTTCACATCTCCACCCTCAACCCATCTCCCATTACTATGTTACAACTGCAACTACAAGGCACCCATTGTAACGGCACTCAAAATACTCACTTTGCTCACGAGATTCTTGTCCCTTCCCCAGCCTTAATCCCAGAGCCTCGTAACTAACGAGGAAGCACATGGCCTGTGAAGAAAACTACAGCGACTACAGATGAGGAATTCAAAGCACTGACCTCTTACTCATAGCCAGCAATGCAGAAGGCAGAAACATGAGGACTATTTATGTCTCCTTAGAAGGATGTCCAGGCTGCGCAGGTCCACTTCCACCATATTCTTGTGCGGCTAGGGCTCCTGGACGATTCCTCTGCAAACTAATAAAGCCAAGCAAAAACTATCACTACACAGAGCTCTATTGGTGCTGGAAATCTTGCTCTCAGCCCTGCCTCCCTCTCCAGTCCCATCTACATCAGCCCCGCTCGATGAACAGAGACCGAGTTAACACCAACAGACACAGCCCTGCATGATTTTCATCCCCTCCTACTTTTCCATGGCTCCCGAAACCTGGCCTGCGGGGATGCACACCTAGCAAGCCTACCCGTCTCCTACGAAAGGAGACGGTACGAGGAACAGAGAGAAAAGAGAGTGAGAAAGTTGGCCAACACACTAGAGAAGAGAGAGAGAGAAGGAAAAAAAATGGCAGGAAGGTAAGCAACTGACCACCTGGAGTCATCCTCCTGAATCCAACTTTCCGCTGCGGAGGAGATACTGTTCCTGACCAGAGAAATGAGCAACCTCTGAAAATAGGGACCTTTTCCCCCTCGTAACCACAGTTAGTCAGGAACCTTTTCATACAAACCCAGCCCTAACTTAGTGGGCTTCCCATCCTGGACTCAGGTTGGGCGTAAACAGAGCCCTCACCAAACCAGACACTTATTTCACTGATAGCGGCGTCTCCTCAGCTCCCAGATGGACAGCTTTTGTGTGGCATCAACAATGCTCAGAGTCTCAATGCTCTTGCTCGCTTTCCATCGCATGAGAGCAGCAGACTCTGACGCGTGACTTCGTTTTCCTTGGTACTAAACCTAACATAGGGTGGGAAAACCAAAAAAATTAGCATCTCCGTCTGCAATGTCGCGTAGTCTCTTCATTTCACATCTCCACCCTCAACCCATCTCCCATTACTACGTTACAACTGCAACTAGAAGGTACCCATTGTAACGGCACTCAAAATACTCACTTTCCTCAGGAGATTCTTGTCCCTTCCCCAGCCTTAATCCCAGAGCCTCATACCCAACGAGGAAGCACACGGCCTGTGAAGAAAACTACAGTGAGTACAGATGAGGAATTCAAAAGCACTGACCTCTTACTCACAGCCAGTGATGCAGAAGGCAGAAACATGAGGACTATTCATGTCTCCTTAGAAGGATGTCCAGGCTGCTCAGGTCCACTTCTGCCATATTCTTGTCTGGCTAGAGCTCCTGGATGATTCCTCTGCAAACTAAAAGTCAAGCAAGAGCTATCACTACACAGAGCTCTATTGGTGCGTCGAGTCTTGCCCTCATCCCTGCCTCCCTCTCCAGTCCCATCTACATCAGCCCCACTCGATGAACAGAGACCGAGTTCACACCGACAGTCACCGCTCCACTTTCGCACCCACTCCCCTGCATGATTTTTGTCCCCTCCTACTTCTCCATGGCTCCCGAGACAAAGCCTGTGGGGATGCACACGTAGCACGCCTGCCCGTGTCTTATGAAGGGAGACAACACGAGGAAAGGCAAGGACAGACAGAGCTAGAGGTTGTGTGTTGGCCAACGTACTAGAGAAGAGAGAGAGAGAGAGAGAGAGGAAAACATCGGAGGAAAGCAAGCACTCACCACGTGGAGTCATCCTCCTGGATGCAACCTTCTGCTGCAGAGGAGACACCGTTCCTGACCAGAGAAATGAGCAACCTCTCAAAATAGGGACCTTTTCTCCCTCGTGACCACAGCTAGTCAGGAACCTTTTCATACAAACCCAGCCCTACTGTACTGGGCTTCTCTACCTGGACTCAGGTTGGGCGTGAGCAGAGCCCTCATGAAACCAGACACTTATCTCACTGACAGCGGCGTCTCCTCAAGTCCCAGAGGGACGGCTTTTGCGTGGCATCAACAATGCTCAGAGTCTTGACGCTCTCGCTCGCTTTCCATCGCATGAGGGCAGTAGACTCTGACACGTGACTTCGTTTCCCTTGGTACTAAACCCAGCGGGAGGCGGGAACCAAAAAAATTAGCATCTTCGTCTGCAATGTCGCATAGTCTCCTTCATTTCACATCTCCCTTATCCCACATCTCCATCCTCAACCCATCTCCCATTACTATGTTACAACTGCAACTAGAAGGTACCCATTGTAACGGCACTCAAAATACTCACTTTCCTCAGGAGATTCTTGTCTCTTCCCCAGCCTTAATCCCAGAGCCTCATACCCAACGAGGAAGCACACGGCCTGTGAAGAAAACTACAGTGAGTACAGATGAGGAATTCAAAAGCACTGACCTCTTACTCAGAGCCAGCGATGCAGGAGGCAGAAACATGAGGACTATTCATGTCTCCTTAGAAGGATGTCCAGGCTGCTCAGGTCCACTTCTGCCATATTCTTGTCTGGCTAGAGCTCCTGGATGATTCCTCTGCAAACTAATAAAGTCAAGCAAGAACTATCACTACACAGAGCTCTATTGGTGCTGGAAATCTTGCCCTCATCCCTGCCTCCCTCTCCAGTCCCATCTACATCAGCCCCACTGGATGAACAGAGACCGAGTAAACACAGACAGTCACAGCTCCACTTTAGCGCTCACTGCCCCACATGGTTTTCGTCTGCTCCTACTTCTTCATGGCTCCAGAGACCTGGCTAGGATGCACACCTAGCATGCCTGTCCGTGTCCTACGAAGGGAGACGGCACAAGGAGAGGAGAGGAGAGCAGAGGAGAGTCAGTGAGAAAGTTGGCCAACACATTAGAGAAGAGAGAGAGACAGACAGATAGAAAGACATGGGAGGAAGGCAAGCAACTCACCACCTGGAGTCATCCTCCTAGATGCAACCTTCCGCTGCGTAGCAGACACCACTCCTGACCAGAGAAATGAGCAGACCCTGAAAATGAGGACCTTGCTCCCCTCATAACCACAGCTAGTCAAGAACATTTTCTTACAAACCCAGCCCCAGCTCATGTGGCATCCCTAGCAGGAGCAAGGTGGGCTGTTAACACAGCAATCACCAAACCAGACACTTATCTCACTGAGAGTGGCGGCCGTTCCCCTCCCAGTAGGACGGCTTTTGCGTGGCATCAACAATGCTCACGGTTTCGTTGCTCTGGCTCGCTTTCCATCACATGAGGGCTTGAGACTCTGAGGCGTGACTTCTTTTCCCTCGGTCCTAAACCCAGCACAAGGCGAAAAAACAAATCCGTTACCATCTCAGTTGGCAAGATCTTGTCCCTTCCCCAGCCTTAATCCCAGAGCCTCGTAACTAACGAGGAAGCAAATGGCCTGTGAAGAAAACTACAGTGAGTACAGATGAGGAATTCACAGCACTGACCTCTTACTCACAACCAGCGATGCAGAAGGCAGAAACATGAGGCCTATTCATGTCTCCTTAGAAGGATGTCCAGACTGCTCAGGTCCACTTCTGCCATATTCCTGTCCAGCTAGGGTCCTGGACAATTCCTCTGCAAACTAATAAAACCAAGCAATAACTATCACTACACAGAGCTCTATTGGTGCGTTGAATCTTGCCCTCATCCCTGCCTCTGTCTCCCATTCCATCTACATCAGCCCCACTCGATGAACAGAGACCGAGTAACCACAGACAGTCACATCTCCACTTTAGCGCCCACTGCCCCGCATGGATTTCGTCTGCTCCTACTTCTCCGTGGCTCCCAAGACCTGGCTAGGATGCACACCTAGAACGGATGCCCGTGGGAGACGGCATGAGGAGAGGAGAGGAAAGAGACTGAGAAAGTTGGCCAACACACTAGAGGAGAGAGAGAGACAGAGAGAAAAAAAATGGGAGGAACGCAAGCAACTCACCACCTGAGTCATCCTCCTGGATGCAATCTTCCGCTGCCGAGGACGCACCACATCTGGGCAGAGAAATGAGCAGCCCCTGAAAATGGGGACCTTGTCTCTCTCGTAACCACAGCTGGTTAGGAACCATTTCTTACAAACCCAGCCCCAGCTAACGGGGCATCCCTACTTGGAGCCAGTGGGGCCCTACGCAGAGCCCTCACCAAACCACACACTTATCTCACTGACAGTAGCAACTGCTCCACTGCCAAGTAGACGGCTCCAAACTTGCATCAACAATGCTTGCAGGCTCACTGCTCTCGCTCGCTTTCCATCCGACGAGGGGAGTAAACTTTGACGTTTGATTTAGTTTCCCTTGGCACTAAACCCGGCACAAGGAGAAAAAACAAATAAGTTACCACCTCAGCGGGCAGCGTCGCGTAGGCTATTCTTTTCGCCTCTCCCCCACAGCAGCGCTGCGCACCAAACCCTCCCCCGCATAATACCCTTAGCACTAGAACTAAAAAGCACACCTTGCAACGGCATCGGAAATAATCACTCTGCACAGCAGACTCTGGCCCCTCCCCAGCTGTAAACGCACAGAACCCCGTACCCAAGAAGAAAGCACACGGCCTGCAAAGACTACAACAGCGAGGTCAGATGGGCAATTCAAAGCACCGACCGCTTACTCACAGCCAATTATGCGGGAGTCAGAAAGCTGAGGACTTTTCATGTCTGCTAACAAGGATGTCCAGTCTGCTCATGTCCACTTCTGCCACTTTCTCCTCAGGATAGGGCTCTTGGAAAATTCCTCTGGAAGCGCATCTGCAAAAGCCAAGCATGAGCCATCACTACTTAAAGCTCTATTTGTTGCTTCAAATCTTGCCCTCATCCTGGCCTTCCTCTCCAACCCCATCTACATCAGCCCCACTCGATGAACAGAGACCGAGATGACACCGACAGTCACAGCCCTGGATGATTTTCGTCCCCTCCTACTTCTCCATGGCTCCCAAGACACAGCCTGTGGGGATGCACACATTACACAGCGGCCCGTGTCTTACGAAGGGAGACAACATGAGGAAAGGCAAGGACAGAGAGAGAGATAGAGGGTGTGTGTTGGCCAATGTACTAGAGAAGACAGACAGAGAGAGAAAAACACGGGAAGAAAGCAAGCAACTGACCACCTGGAGTCATCCTCCTGAATCCAACCTTCCCCTACGGAGGACACACCGTTCCTGGCCAGAGAAATGAGCAACCACTGAAAATAGGGAACTTTTCTCCCTCGTAACCACAGCTAGTCAGGAACCTTTTCATACAAACCCAGCCCTAACGTACTGGGCTTCCCTACCTGGACTCAGGTTGGGCGTGAGCAGAGCCCTCATGAAACCAGACACTTATCTCACTGACAGCGGCGTCTCCTCGGCTCCCAGATAGATGGCTTTTGTGTGACATCAACAATGCTCAGAGTCTCGACTCTCTGGCTCGCTTTCCATCCCATGAGGGCAGTAGACTGACGTGTGACTTTGTTTTCCTTGGTACTAAATCCAGGTTGGGGGGGATTAGCATCTCCGTCTGCAATGTCGCGTACTCTCTTCATTTCACATCTCCCATATCCCACGGCTCCACCCTCAACCCATCTCCCATTACTAAGTTACAACTGCATCTAGAAGGCACCCATTGTAACGGCACCCAAAATACTCACTTTCCTTAGGAGACTCGTCCCTTTCCCAGCCTTAATCCCAGAGCCTCGTACCCAACGAGGAAGCACACGGCCTATGAAGAATACTACAGCGAGCACAGATTGGAGAAGGAGGCCAGGATGGGGGGGAAGATTTGAAGCACCAATACAGCTTTGTGTAGTGATGGCTCATGCTTGGCTTTTGCAGCTGCACTTCCAGAGGAATTTTCCAGGAGCCCTAGACCGAGGAGCAAGTGGCAGAAGTGGACATGAGCACACTGGACATCCTTGTAAGCAGACATGAACAGTCCTCAGCTTTCTGACTCCCACATAACTGGCTGTAAGTAGGCGGTCAATAGTCTGAATTCCTCAGCTGTGCTCGCTGTATTATTCTTCACGGGCCGTGTGCTTCCTCGTTGGGTACGGGACTCTGCGAGATTACGGATGGGGAGTGGCCAGAGTCTGCTGTGCAGAGTGACTATGTCAGGTGCCATTGCAAAGGGTGCTTTTTGGTTGCAATGCTAAAGCTGTAAAGGGAAGAGGGTTGAGGGCGGAGCCCCGTCGTGGGGGAGAGACAAAAAGAAGGGCCTACGAGGCGTTGCCTACTGAGATGGTAACTTGCTTGGGTTTTTTTCCCCTTGCGCTTGGTTTAGTACCACAAAAAAGAAGTCGCGCGTCAGAGTCTACTGCCCTCACGTGATGTAAAGTGAGGGACAGCAGCGAGCCTGTAACCCCTGTGGATGCCAGGAAAGAGCAGTCTATCTGGGATCCGAGCAGACGCCACTCTCCGTGAGATAAGTGTCTGGTTTGGTGATTGCTATGCTCGCGGTCCACCTTGCTTTTGCTAGGGACGCCCTGTTAGCTGGGGCTGGGTTTGTAAGAAATGGTTCCTGACCAGCTCTGCTTACTAGAGAGACAAGGTCCCCATTTTCAGGGGCTGCTCATTTCTCTGGCCAGGAGCGGTGTGTCCTCCGCCACAGAAGCTTGCATCTAGGAGGATGACTCCAGGTGGTGAGTTGCTTGCCTTCCTCCCATCTTTCTCTTTCTCTCTCTCTCTTTTCTCTTGGCCAACACACAGCCTCTCCCTCTCTCTCTCTGTCCTTGCCTTTCCTTCTGCTATCTCACTTCTTAAGACAGTGGTAGGCATGCTAGGTGTGCATCCCCACAAGCCAGGTCTTGGGAGTCGCAGACGAAAAGCATGCGGGGCAGTGGGTGCGAGAGTGGAGCGGTGACGGTCGGTGTTATCTCAGTCTCTGTTCATTGAGCGGGGCACAGTGAGAAAGTTGGCCAACACACTAGAGGAGAGAGAGAGAGAGAGGAAAAAAAATATGGGAGGAAAGCAAGCAACTCACCACCTGAGTCATCCTCCTGGATCCAACCTTCTGCTGCAGAGGAGACACTGTTCCTGACCAGAGAAATGAGCAACCTCTGAAAATAGGGACTTTTTCTCCCTCGTGACCACAGCTAGTCAGAAACCTTTTCATACAAACCCAGACCTACCGTACTGGGCTTCCCTACCTGGGCTCAGGTTGAGCGTGAGCAGAGCCCTCACCAAACCAGACACTTATCTCACTCACAGCGGCGTCTCCTCAGCTCCCAGATTGACGGCTTTTGCGTGGCATCAGCAATGTTCAGAGTCTCGACGCTCTGGCTCGCTTTCCATCACATGAGGGCTTGAGACTCTGAGGCGTGACTTCTTTTCCCTCGGTCCTAAACCCAGCACAAGGCGAAAAAACAAATCCGTTACCATCTCAGTTGGCAAGATCTTGTCCCTTCCCCAGCCTTAATCCCAGAGCCTCGTAACTAACGAGGAAGCAAATGGCCTGTGAAGAAAACTACAGTGAGTACAGATGAGGAATTCACAGCACTGACCTCTTACTCACAACCAGCGATGCAGAAGGCAGAAACATGAGGCCTATTCATGTCTCCTTAGAAGGATGTCCAGACTGCTCAGGTCCACTTCTGCCATATTCCTGTCCAGCTAGGGTCCTGGACAATTCCTCTGCAAACTAATAAAACCAAGCAATAACTATCACTACACAGAGCTCTATTGGTGCGTTGAATCTTGCCCTCATCCCTGCCTCTGTCTCCCATTCCATCTACATCAGCCCCACTCGATGAACAGAGACCGAGTAACCACAGACAGTCACATCTCCACTTTAGCGCCCACTGCCCCGCATGGATTTCGTCTGCTCCTACTTCTCCGTGGCTCCCAAGACCTGGCTAGGATGCACACCTAGAACGGATGCCCGTGGGAGACGGCATGAGGAGAGGAGAGGAAAGAGACTGAGAAAGTTGGCCAACACACTAGAGGAGAGAGAGAGACAGAGAGAAAAAAAATGGGAGGAACGCAAGCAACTCACCACCTGAGTCATCCTCCTGGATGCAATCTTCCGCTGCCGAGGACGCACCACATCTGGGCAGAGAAATGAGCAGCCCCTGAAAATGGGGACCTTGTCTCTCTCGTAACCACAGCTGGTTAGGAACCATTTCTTACAAACCCAGCCCCAGCTAACGGGGCATCCCTACTTGGAGCCAGTGGGGCCCTACGCAGAGCCCTCACCAAACCACACACTTATCTCACTGACAGTAGCAACTGCTCCACTGCCAAGTAGACGGCTCCAAACTTGCATCAACAATGCTTGCAGGCTCACTGCTCTCGCTCGCTTTCCATCCGACGAGGGGAGTAAACTTTGACGTTTGATTTAGTTTCCCTTGGCACTAAACCCGGCACAAGGAGAAAAAACAAATAAGTTACCACCTCAGCGGGCAGCGTCGCGTAGGCTATTCTTTTCGCCTCTCCCCCACAGCAGCGCTGCGCACCAAACCCTCCCCCGCATAATACCCTTAGCACTAGAACTAAAAAGCACACCTTGCAACGGCATCGGAAATAATCACTCTGCACAGCAGACTCTGGCCCCTCCCCAGCTGTAAACGCACAGAACCCCGTACCCAAGAAGAAAGCACACGGCCTGCAAAGACTACAACAGCGAGGTCAGATGGGCAATTCAAAGCACCGACCGCTTACTCACAGCCAATTATGCGGGAGTCAGAAAGCTGAGGACTTTTCATGTCTGCTAACAAGGATGTCCAGTCTGCTCATGTCCACTTCTGCCACTTTCTCCTCAGGATAGGGCTCTTGGAAAATTCCTCTGGAAGCGCATCTGCAAAAGCCAAGCATGAGCCATCACTACTTAAAGCTCTATTTGTTGCTTCAAATCTTGCCCTCATCCTGGCCTTCCTCTCCAACCCCATCTACATCAGCCCCACTCGATGAACAGAGACCGAGATGACACCGACAGTCACAGCCCTGGATGATTTTCGTCCCCTCCTACTTCTCCATGGCTCCCAAGACACAGCCTGTGGGGATGCACACATTACACAGCGGCCCGTGTCTTACGAAGGGAGACAACATGAGGAAAGGCAAGGACAGAGAGAGAGATAGAGGGTGTGTGTTGGCCAATGTACTAGAGAAGACAGACAGAGAGAGAAAAACACGGGAAGAAAGCAAGCAACTGACCACCTGGAGTCATCCTCCTGAATCCAACCTTCCCCTACGGAGGACACACCGTTCCTGGCCAGAGAAATGAGCAACCACTGAAAATAGGGAACTTTTCTCCCTCGTAACCACAGCTAGTCAGGAACCTTTTCATACAAACCCAGCCCTAACGTACTGGGCTTCCCTACCTGGACTCAGGTTGGGCGTGAGCAGAGCCCTCATGAAACCAGACACTTATCTCACTGACAGCGGCGTCTCCTCGGCTCCCAGATAGATGGCTTTTGTGTGACATCAACAATGCTCAGAGTCTCGACTCTCTGGCTCGCTTTCCATCCCATGAGGGCAGTAGACTGACGTGTGACTTTGTTTTCCTTGGTACTAAATCCAGGTTGGGGGGGATTAGCATCTCCGTCTGCAATGTCGCGTACTCTCTTCATTTCACATCTCCCATATCCCACGGCTCCACCCTCAACCCATCTCCCATTACTAAGTTACAACTGCATCTAGAAGGCACCCATTGTAACGGCACCCAAAATACTCACTTTCCTTAGGAGACTCGTCCCTTTCCCAGCCTTAATCCCAGAGCCTCGTACCCAACGAGGAAGCACACGGCCTATGAAGAATACTACAGCGAGCACAGATTGGAGAAGGAGGCCAGGATGGGGGGGAAGATTTGAAGCACCAATACAGCTTTGTGTAGTGATGGCTCATGCTTGGCTTTTGCAGCTGCACTTCCAGAGGAATTTTCCAGGAGCCCTAGACCGAGGAGCAAGTGGCAGAAGTGGACATGAGCACACTGGACATCCTTGTAAGCAGACATGAACAGTCCTCAGCTTTCTGACTCCCACATAACTGGCTGTAAGTAGGCGGTCAATAGTCTGAATTCCTCAGCTGTGCTCGCTGTATTATTCTTCACGGGCCGTGTGCTTCCTCGTTGGGTACGGGACTCTGCGAGATTACGGATGGGGAGTGGCCAGAGTCTGCTGTGCAGAGTGACTATGTCAGGTGCCATTGCAAAGGGTGCTTTTTGGTTGCAATGCTAAAGCTGTAAAGGGAAGAGGGTTGAGGGCGGAGCCCCGTCGTGGGGGAGAGACAAAAAGAAGGGCCTACGAGGCGTTGCCTACTGAGATGGTAACTTGCTTGGGTTTTTTTCCCCTTGCGCTTGGTTTAGTACCACAAAAAAGAAGTCGCGCGTCAGAGTCTACTGCCCTCACGTGATGTAAAGTGAGGGACAGCAGCGAGCCTGTAACCCCTGTGGATGCCAGGAAAGAGCAGTCTATCTGGGATCCGAGCAGACGCCACTCTCCGTGAGATAAGTGTCTGGTTTGGTGATTGCTATGCTCGCGGTCCACCTTGCTTTTGCTAGGGACGCCCTGTTAGCTGGGGCTGGGTTTGTAAGAAATGGTTCCTGACCAGCTCTGCTTACTAGAGAGACAAGGTCCCCATTTTCAGGGGCTGCTCATTTCTCTGGCCAGGAGCGGTGTGTCCTCCGCCACAGAAGCTTGCATCTAGGAGGATGACTCCAGGTGGTGAGTTGCTTGCCTTCCTCCCATCTTTCTCTTTCTCTCTCTCTCTTTTCTCTTGGCCAACACACAGCCTCTCCCTCTCTCTCTCTGTCCTTGCCTTTCCTTCTGCTATCTCACTTCTTAAGACAGTGGTAGGCATGCTAGGTGTGCATCCCCACAAGCCAGGTCTTGGGAGTCGCAGACGAAAAGCATGCGGGGCAGTGGGTGCGAGAGTGGAGCGGTGACGGTCGGTGTTATCTCAGTCTCTGTTCATTGAGCGGGGCACAGTGAGAAAGTTGGCCAACACACTAGAGGAGAGAGAGAGAGAGAGGAAAAAAAATATGGGAGGAAAGCAAGCAACTCACCACCTGAGTCATCCTCCTGGATCCAACCTTCTGCTGCAGAGGAGACACTGTTCCTGACCAGAGAAATGAGCAACCTCTGAAAATAGGGACTTTTTCTCCCTCGTGACCACAGCTAGTCAGAAACCTTTTCATACAAACCCAGACCTACCGTACTGGGCTTCCCTACCTGGGCTCAGGTTGAGCGTGAGCAGAGCCCTCACCAAACCAGACACTTATCTCACTCACAGCGGCGTCTCCTCAGCTCCCAGATTGACGGCTTTTGCGTGGCATCAGCAATGTTCAGAGTCTCGACGCTCTGGCTCGCTTTCCATCGCATGAGGGCAGTAGACTCTGACGCGTGACTTCGTTTTCCTTTATACTAAACCCAGCAGAGAGGGGAAAAAACAAAAAAAAATTAGCATCTGCAATGTCGCGTCGACTCTTCATTTCACATTTCCCATATCCCACGGCTCCGCCCTCAACCCATCATCCATTACTATGTTACAACTGCAACTAGAAGGCACCCATTATAACGGCACCCAAAATACTCACTTTGCTCAGGAGACTCTCGTCCCTTCCTCTGCCTTAATCCCAGAGCCTCAGAGCCAACGAGAGAGCACACGGTCTCGGAAGAAAACGACAATGACTACAGATGAGGAATTGAAAGCACTGACCTCTTACTCACAGCCAGTGATACAGAAGGCAGAAACATGACAACTATTCACGTCTCCTTAGAAGCATGTCCAGGCTGCTCAGGTCCACTTCTGCCATATTCTTGTCCGGCTAGGGCTCCGGGACGATTCCTCTGCAAACTAATAAAGCCAAGCAAGAACTATCACTACACAGAGCTCTATTGGTGCTGAAAATCTTGCCCTCAGCCCTGCCTCCTTCTCCTGTCCCATCTACATCAGCCCCATTCGATGAACAGAGACTGAGTAAACACAGACAGTCACAGCTCCACTTTAGTGCCCACTGCCCCGCATGCTTTTCGTCCACTCTTACTTCTCCATGGCGCCCGAGACCTGGCTTGTAGGGATACACACCTAGCACGTCTACCACTGTCTTACGAAGGGAGACAGCAGAAGGAAAGGGAAGGACAGACAGACAGACAGACAGACAGAGAGAGAGAGAGAGAGACACTGTGTGCTGGCCAAGAGAAGAGAAAGATGGGAGGAAGGCAAGCAACTCACCACCTGGAGTCATCCTCCTAGATGCAACCTTCTGCGGCGGAGGACACACCGCTCCTGGCCAGAGAAATGAGCAGCCCCCAGAAATGGGGATCTTGTCTCTCTCATAAGCGCAGCTGGTCAGTAACCATTTCTTACAAACCCAGCCCCAGCTAACAGGGCGTCCCTAGCAGGACCAAGGTGGACCGTGAGCACAGCAATCACCAAACCAGACACTTATCTCACGGAGAGAGGCGTCTGCTCGGATCCCAGATAGATGGCCCTTGCCTGGCATCAACAGTAGTTACAGGCTTGCTGCTCTCCCTCACTTTACATCGCATGAGGGCAGTAGACTCTGACGCGTGACTTCTTTTTCCTTGGTACTAAACCCAACACAAGGGGGAAAAAAACAAGCAAGTTACCATCTCAGTAGGCAAGGCCTCGTAGGCCCGTCTTTTCATCTCTCCCACACGACTGGCCTCCGGCCTCAACCGTCTTCCCATTACACCTTTAGCATTACAACCAAAAAGCACCCCTTGCAACAGCACCCAAAATAATCACTCTGCCCAGCAGACTCCGTAATCTCTGAGAGCCCCGTACCTAACGAGGAAGCACACGGCCTGTGAAGAATATTACAGCGAGCACAGATGAGGAATTCAGACCATTGACCACTTACTCACAGCCAGCGATGCAGAAGGCAGAAACATGAGGACTATTCATGTCTCCTTAGAAGGATGTCCAGGCTGCTCAGGTCCACTTCCGCCATATTCTTGTCCAGCTAGGGTTCCTGGACGATTCCTCTGCAAACTAATAAAGCCAAACAAGAACTATCACTACACAGAGCTCTATTGGTGATGGAAATCTTGCCCTCATCCCTGCCTCCCTCTCTAGTCCCATCTACATCGACCCCGTTCAATGAACAGAGACCAAGTTAACACCGACAGTCACCACTCCACTCTCGCACCCACTGCCCAGCATGATTTTTGTCCGCGACTCCCAAAACCTGGCATGTAGGGATGCACACCTGCCCATGTCCTACGAAGGAAGATGGCACAAGGAGAGTAAAGGAGAGGAGAGACAGTGAGAAAGTTGACCAACACACTAGAGAAGAGAGAGAGAGAGAGAGAGAGAGAGAGAGAGAGACATGGGAGGAAGGCAAGGAACTCACCACCAGGAGTCATCCTCCTAGATGCAAACTTCTGCTGTGGAGGACACACCGGTCCCGGCCAGAGAAATGAGCAGCCCCTGAAAATGGGGACCTCGTCCCCCTCATAACCACAGCTAGACAGGAACATTTTCTTACAAAGCTAGCCCCAGAGAACGGGGCATCCCTACCAGGAGGAAGGTGGGCCGTGAGCAGAACAATCACCAAAACAGATACTTATCTAACTAAGAGTGGCGGCCGTTTCCCTCCCACTTCGATGGCCTTTGCGTGGCATCAACAATGTTCGCTGTCTCATCGCTCTGGCTCGCTTTCCATTGCATGAGGGCTTGAGACTCTGACGCATGACTTCTTTTTCCTCGGTCCTAAACCCAGCACAAGGTGAAAAACAAATCCATTACCATCTCACTTGGCAACGTCTCATAGGCTCTTTCTTTCGCCTCTCCCGCACGGCGGTGCTCCTCCCTCAAATATCTTCCCATTACACTTTTAGCATTACAACCAAAAAGCACCCCTTGCAACGGCACCCGACAGTCACTCTGCACAGCGGACTGACTCCTCCCCAGCCGTAATCTCACAGACTCCGTGCCCAATGAGGAAGCACACGGCCTGTGAAGAATACTACAGCCAAGACAGATGAGGAATTCAGACCATTGACTGCTTACTCACAGCCAGTTATGCGGGAGTCAGAAAGCTGAGGACAGTTCATGTCGGCTGACAAGGATGTCCAGTCTGCTCATGTCCACTTCTGCCACTTTCTCCTCAGGATAGGGCTCTTGGAAAATTCCTCTGGAAGCGCATCTGCAAAAGCCAAGCATGAGCCATCACTACTTAAAGCTCTATTTGTTGCTTCAAATCTTGCCCTCATCCTGGCCTCCCTCTCCAATCCCATCTACATCAGCCCCACTTGATGAACAGAGACTGAGTTAACACCGACAGTCACAGCCCTGCATGATTTTTGTCCCCTCCTACTTCTCCATGGCTCCTGAGACATGGCCCTTGGGGATGCACACCTAGCAGGCCTGCCCATGTCCTACGAAGGGAGACGGCACGAGGACAGGAGACGAAAGAGAATGAGAAAGTTGGCCAACACACTACAGGACCGAGAAAGAGAGAGAGAAAAAAATGGAGGAAAGCAAGTAACTGACCACCTGGAGTCATCCTCCTGGTTCCAACCTTCTGCTGCGGAGGAGACACCGTTCCTGACCAGAGAAATGAGCAGCCCCTGAAAATGGGGACCTTGTCTCTCTCGTAACCACAGCTGGTTAGGAACCATTTCTTACAAACCCAGCCCCAGCTAACGGGGCATCCCTACTTGGAGCCAGTGGGGCCCTACGCAGAGCCCTCACCAAACCAGACACTTATCTCGCTGACAGTAGCGACTGCTCCACTGCCAACTGGACGGCTCCTCACTTGCATCAACAATGCTTGCGGGCTTGCTGCTCTCACTCGCTTTCCATCCAACGTGGGGAGTAATCTCTGATGTTTGATTTCTTTTCCCTCCGTACTAAACCCAGCACAAGGAGGAAAAAAACAAGCAAGTTACCATCTCAGTGGGCAACGTCTCATAGGCTCTTCTTTTCGTCTCTCCCACACGACGGGGCTCTGCCCTCAACCCTCCCCATAACACCTTTAGCATTACAACCAAAAAGCACCCCTTGCAACAGCACCCAAAATAATCACTCTGCCCAGCAGACTCCGGCCCCTCCCCAGCCGTAATCTCTCAGAGCCCCATACCCAACGAGGAAGCACACTGCCTGTGAAGAATACTACAGCGAGCACAGATGAAGAATTCAGACCATTGACCGCTTACTCACAGTCAGTTATGCGGGAGTCAGAAAGCTGACGACTGTTCATGTCTGCTTACAAGGATGTCCAGTCTGCTCATGTCCACTTCTGCCACTTTCTCCTCTGTCTAGGGCTCCCGGAAAATTCCTCTGGAAGCGTAGCTGCAAATGCCAAGCATGAGCCATCACTACACAAAGCTCTATTGGTGCTTCAAATTTTGCCCTCATCCTGGCCTCCCTGTTCAATCCCATCTACCTCGGCCCCACTCGACCAACAGAGACCGAGTTAACACCGACAGCCACTGCTACGCATGATTTTCGTTAGCTCTTATTTCTCCATGGATCCTGAGACCTAGCCTGTAGGGATGCACACTTAGCACACCTGCGCGTGCCTTACGAAGGGAGACGGCACGAGGAGAGGAGAGGAAAGAGAGTGAGAAAGTTGGCCAACACACTAGAGAAGAGAGAGAGAGAGAAAGAGGAAAAAAAATATGGGAGGAAAACAAGCAACTCACCACCTGAATCATCCTCCTGGATCCAACCTTCCGCTGCGGAGGAGACATTGTTCCTGACCAGAGAAATGAGCAAGCTCTGAAAATAGGGACCTTTTCTCCCTCGTGACCACAGCTAATCAGAAACCTTTTCATACAAACCCAGCCCTACCGTACTGCACTTCCCTACCTCGACTCAGGTTGGGCGTGAGCAGAGCGCTCACCAAACCAGACACTTATCTCACTGACAGCAGCGTCTCCTCAGCTCCCAGATGGACGGCTTTTGCGTGGCATCAACAATGCTCAGAGTCTCGACGCTCTCGCTCGCTTTCCATTGCATGAGGGCAGTAGACTCTGACGTGTGACTTCGTTTTCCTTGGTACTAAACCCAGCAGAGGGGGGGAAATACAAAAAAAAATTAGCTTCTCCGTCTGCAATGTCGCATCGTCTCTTCATTTCACATTTCCCATATCCCACGGGTCCACCCTCAACCCATCTCCCATTACTACGTTACAACTGCAACTAGAAGGCACCCATTGTAACGGCACCCAAAATACTCAGTTTCCTCAGGAGACTCTCGTCCCTTCCTCTGCCTTAATCACAGAGCCTTGTATCCAAAAAGGGAGCATCCGGCCTGGGAAGAACACGACAGCGACTACAGATGAGGAATTCAAAGCACTGACCTCTTACTCACAGCCAGCGATGCAGAAGGCAGAAACATGAGGACTATTCACGTCTCCTTAGAAGTATGTCCAGGCTGCTCAGGTCCACTTCTGCCATATTCTTCTCCGGCTAGGGCTCCGGGACAATTCCTCAGCGAACTAATAAAGCCAAGCAAGAACTATCACTACACAGAGCTCTATTGGTGCTGGAAATCTTGCCCTCAGCCCTGCCTCCCTCTCCAGTCCCAACTACCTTGGCCCCGCTCAATGAACAGAGACTGAGATAACACCGACCGTCACCGCTCCACTCTCGCACCCACTGCCCCGCATGCTTTTCGTCCGTGACTCCCAAGACCTGGCTTGTGGGGATGCACACCTAGCAAGCCTACCACTGTCTTACAAAGGGAGATAGCAGAAGGAAAGACAAGGAGGGAGAGAGGGGGGGGGGGGGGCTGTGTGTTGGCCAAGAGAAGAGAGAGAAAGAGAAAGATGGGAGGAAGGCAAGCAACTCACCACCTGGACTCATCCTCCTAGATGCAACCTTCTGCGGCGGAGGACACACCGCTCCTGGCCAGAGAAATAAGCAGCCCCTGAAAATGGGGACCTTGTCTGTCTAGTAAGCACAGCTGGTCAGGAACCATTTCTTACAAACCCAGCCCCAGCTAACAGGGCGTCCCTAGCAGGAGTAAGGTGGACCGCGAGCACAGCAATCACCAAACCAGACACTTATCTCACGGAGAGTGGCGTCTGCTCGGATCCCAGATAGAAGGCTCTTCCCTGGCATCAACAGGGGTCACAGGCTCGCTGCTCTCCCTCACTTTACATTGCATGAGGGCAGTAGACTCTGATGCGTGACTTCTTTTTCCTTGGTACTAAACCCAGCACAAGGGGGAAAAAAAAAACAAGCAAGTTACCATCTCAGTGGGCAACGTCTCATAGGCTCTTCTTTTCGTCTCTCCCACACGACGGGGCTCCGCCCTCAACCCTCCCCATAACACCTTTAGCATTACAACCAAAAAGCACCCCTTTGCAACAGCACCCGACATAGTCACTCTGCACAGCAGACTCAGGCCACTCCCCAGCCGTAATCTCACAGAGTCCCGAACCCAACGAGGAAGCACACAGCCGGTGAAGAATACTACAGCGAGCAAAGATGAGGAATTCAAAGCACTGACCACTTACTCACAGCTAGTTAAACAGGAGGCAGAAAGGTGAGGACTGTTCATGTCTGCTTACATGGATGTCCAGTCTGCTCATGTCCACTTCTGCCACTTTCTTCTCAGGATAGGGCTCTTGGAAAATTCCTCTGGAAGCGCAGCTGCAAAAGCCAAGCATGAACCATCACTACACAAAGCTCTATTGCTGCTTCAAATCTTGCCCTCATCATGACACCTCTCTCCAGTCCCATCTACATCAGCCCCACTTGATGAACAGAGACCGAGTTAACACTGACAGTAACAGCCCTGCATGATTTTCGCCCTCTCCTTCTTCTCCATGGCTCCCGAGACATAGCCTGTGGCGATGCACACGTATCACGCCTGACCGTGTCTTATGAAGGGAGACAGCATGAGGAAAGGCAAGGATAGACTGAGAGAGATAGAGGGTGTGTGTTGGCCAACGTACTAGAAAAGAGAGAGAGAGAGAAAAAACATGGGAGGAAGGCAAGCAACTCACTACCTGGAGTCATCCTCCTGGAGGCAACCTTCTGCTGCAGAGGAGACGCTGTTCCTGACCAGAGAAATGAGCAACCTCTGAAAATAGGGACCTTTTCTCTCCCGTAACCACAACTCGTCAGAAACCTTGTCAAACAAACCCAGCCCAGCTGTACTGGTCTTCCCTACCTGAACTCAGGTGAGGCGTGAGCAGAGCCCTCACCAAACCAGACACTTATCTCACTGACAGCGGCATCTCCTCGGCACTGAGATGGACGGCTTATGCATGGCATCAACAATGCTCAGAGTCTCGACGCTCTCGCTCGCTTTCCATCGCATGAGGGCAGTAGACTCTGATGTGTGACTACTTTTTCCTTGGTACTAAACCCAGCAGAGAGGGGGAAAAAAAACAAAAAATAAATTAGCATCTCCGTCTGCTATGTCGCATCGTCTCTTCATTTCACATTTCCCATATCCCACGACTCCACCCTCAACCCATCTCCCATTACTACGTTACAACTGCAACTAGAAGGCACCCATTGTAACGGCACCCAAAATACTCAGTTTCCTCAGGAGACTCTCGTCCCTTCCTCTGCCTTAATCACAGAGCCTTGTATCCAAAAAGGGAGCATCCGGCCTGGGAAGAACACGACAGCGACTACAGATGAGGAATTCAAAGCACTGACCTCTTACTCACAGCCAGCGATGCAGAAGGCAGAAACATGAGGACTATTCACGTCTCCTTAGAAGTATGTCCAGGCTGCTCAGGTCCACTTCTGCCATATTCTTCTCCGGCTAGGGCTCCGGGACAATTCCTCAGCGAACTAATAAAGCCAAGCAAGAACTATCACTACACAGAGCTCTATTGGTGCTGGAAATCTTGCCCTCAGCCCTGCCTCCCTCTCCAGTCCCAACTACCTCGGCCCCGCTCAATGAACAGAGACTGAGATAACACCGACCGTCACCGCTCCACTCTCGCACCCACTGCCCCGCATGCTTTTCGTCCGTGACTCCCAAGACCTGGCTTGTGGGGATGCACACCTAGCAAGCCTACCACTGTCTTACAAAGGGAGATAGCAGAAGGAAAGACAAGGAGGGAGAGAGGGGGGGGGGGGGGCTGTGTGTTGGCCAAGAGAAGAGAGAGAGAGAGAGAAAGAGAAAGATGGGAGGAAGGCAAGCAACTCACCACCTGGACTCATCCTCCTAGATGCAACCTTCTGCGGCGGAGGACACACCGCTCCTGGCCAGAGAAATAAGCAGCCCCTGAAAATGGGGACCTTGTCTGTCTAGTAAGCACAGCTGGTCAGGAACCATTTCTTACAAACCCAGCCCCAGCTAACAGGGCGTCCCTAGCAGGAGTAAGGTGGACCGCGAGCACAGCAATCACCAAACCAGACACTTATCTCACGGAGAGTGGCGTCTGCTCGGATCCCAGATAGACGGCTCTTCCCTGGCATCAACAGGGGTCACAGGCTCGCTGCTCTCCCTCACTTTACATTGCATGAGGGCAGTAGACTCTGATGCGTGACTTCTTTTTCCTTGGTACTAAACCCAGCACAAGGGGGAAAAAAAAAACAAGCAAGTTACCATCTCAGTGGGCAACGTCTCATAGGCTCTTCTTTTCGTCTCTCCCACACGACGGGGCTCCGCCCTCAATCCTCCCCATAACACCTTTAGCATTACAACCAAAAAGCACCCCTTTGCAACAGCACCCGACATAGTCACTCTGCACAGCAGACTCAGGCCACTCCCCAGCCGTAATCTCACAGAGTCCCGAACCCAACGAGGAAGCACACAGCCGGTGAAGAATACTACAGCGAGCAAAGATGAGGAATTCAAAGCACTGACCACTTACTCACAGCTAGTTAAACAGGAGGCAGAAAGCTGAGGACTGTTCATGTCTGCTTACATGGATGTCCAGTCTGCTCATGTCCACTTCTGCCACTTTCTTCTCAGGATAGGGCTCTTGGAAAATTCCTCTGGAAGCGCAGCTGCAAAAGCCAAGCATGAACCATCACTACACAAAGCTCTATTGCTGCTTCAAATCTTGCCCTCATCATGACACCTCTCTCCAGTCCCATCTACATCAGCCCCACTTGATGAACAGAGACCGAGTTAACACTGACAGTAACAGCCCTGCATGATTTTCGCCCTCTCCTACTTCTCCATGGCTCCCGAGACATAGCCTGTGGCGATGCACACGTATCACGCCTGACCGTGTCTTATGAAGGGAGACAGCATGAGGAAAGGCAAGGATAGACTGAGAGAGATAGAGGGTGTGTGTTGGCCAACGTACTAGAAAAGAGAGAGAGAGAGAGAAAAAACATGGGAGGAAGGCAAGCAACTCACTACCTGGAGTCATCCTCCTGGAGGCAACCTTCTGCTGCAGAGGAGACGCTGTTCCTGACCAGAGAAATGAGCAACCTCTGAAAATAGGGACCTTTTCTCTCCCGTAACCACAACTCGTCAGAAACCTTGTCAAACAAACCCAGCCCAGCTGTACTGGTCTTCCCTACCTGAACTCAGGTGAGGCGTGAGCAGAGCCCTCACCAAACCAGACACTTATCTCACTGACAGCGGCATCTCCACGGCACTGAGATGGACGGCTTATGCATGGCATCAACAATGCTCAGAGTCTCGACGCTCTCGCTCGCTTTCCATCGCATGAGGGCAGTAGACTCTGATGTGTGACTACTTTTTCCTTGGTACTAAACCCAGCAGAGAGGGGGAAAAAAAACAAAAAATAAATTAGCATCTCCGTCTGCTATGTCGCATCGTCTCTTCATTTCACATTTCCCATATCCCACGACTCCACCCTCAACCCATCTCCCATTACTACGTTACAACTGCAACTAGAAGGCACCCATTGTAACGGCACCCAAAATACTCACTTTGCTCAAGAGACTCTTGTCCCTTCCTGAGCCTTAATCCCAGAGCCTCGGCCCCAACGAGGAAGCATATGGCCTGGGAAGAAAACTACAGCGACTACAGATGAGGAATTGAAAGCACTGACCTCTTACTCACAGCCAGTGATACAGAAGGCAGAAACATGAGGACTATTCATGTCTCCTTAGCAGCATGTCCAGACTGCTCAGGTCCACTTCTGCCATATTCTTGTCCGGCTACGGTTCCTGGACGATTCCTCTGCAAACTAATAAAACCAAGCAAGAACTATCACTACACAGAGCTCTATTGGTGCTGGAAATCTTGCCCTCAGCCCTGCCTCCCTCTCTAGTCCCATCTACATTAGCCTCACTCGATGAACAGAATCCGAGTAAACACAGACAGATAGTGACAGCTCCACTTTAGCGCCCACAGCCCCGCATGCTTATGTCCGCTCCTACTTCTCCATGGCGCCCAAGACCTGGCCTGTGGGGATGTACACCTAGCATGTCTGCCTGTGTCGGACGAAGGCAGACGGCACTAGGAGAGGAGAGGAAAGTAGAGTGAGAAAGTTGGCCAACACACTAGAAAAGAGAAAGAGAGGAGAAAGATGGGAGGAAGGCAAGCAACTCACCACCTGGACTCATCCTCCTAGATGCAACTTTCTGCTGCGGAGGACACACCGCTCCTGGCCAGAGAAATGAGCAGCCCTGAAAACGGGGACCTTGTCTGTCTAGTAAGCACAGCTGGTCAGGAACCATTTCTTACAAACCCAGCCCCAGCTAACAGGGCGTCCGTAGCAGGACCAAGGTGGACCACGAGCACAGCAATCACCAAACCAGACACTTATCTCATGGAGAGTGGCGTCTGCTCGGATCCCAGATAGACGGCTCTTCCCTGGCATCAACACGGGTCACAAGCTCGCTGCTGTCCCTCACTTTACATCGCATGAGGGCAGTAGACTCTGACGCGCAACCTCTTTTTCCTTGGTACTAAACCCAGCACAAGGGGGGAAAAAGCAAGCAAGTTACCATCTCAGTAGGCAACGTCTCATAGGCTCTTCTTTTCGTCTTTCCCATATGATGAGGCTATGCCCTCAACCCTCCCCGTTACACCTTTAGCATTAAAACCAAAAAGCCCCTCCCCAGCCGTAATCTCACAGAGTCCCGTACCCAACGAGGAAACACATGGCCTGTGAAGAATACTACACTGAACACAGGAATTCAGACCATTGACCGCTTACTCACAGCCAGTTATGCGGGAGTGAGAAAGGTGAGGACTGTTCATGTCTGCTTACAAGGATGTCCACTTCTGCCACTTTCTCCTCGAGATAGGGCTCCTGGAAAATTCCTCTGGAAGCGCAGCTGCAAAAGCCAAGCATGAGCCATCACTACTTAAAGCTCTATTGGTGTTTCAAATCTTGCCCTCATCCTGGCCTCTCTCTCCAGTCCCATCTACATCGGCCCCCACCGAATAAATGCCGACAGTCACAGCTCCACTTTATCGCCCACTGCCCCGCATGCTTTTCGTCCACTCCTACTTCTCCATGGTGCCCGAGACCTGGCTTTTGGGGATACACATTTAGCATGCCTACCACTGTCTTACGAAGGGAGACAGCACAAGGAAAGGCAAGGACAGACAGAGAGAGAGAGATAGAGGCTGTGTGTTGGCCAAGTGAAGAGAGAGAGAAAGAAAGAGAAAGATGGAAGGAAGGCAAGCAACTCACCATCTGGAATCATCCTCCTAGATGCAACCTTCTGCTGCGGAGGACACACCGCTCCTGGCCAGAGAAATGAGCAGCACCCGAAAATGGGGACCTTGTCTGTCTAGTAAGCACAGCTGGTCAGGAACCAGTTTCTTCTGCCACAGGACAGCACTCCTCCCCCAACCGTCCCCCACATTAAGCCTTCAGCACTACAACCAAAAAGCACCCCTTGCAACAGCACCCGATATTATCACTCTGCATAGCAGACTCTGGCCTCTCCCCAGCCGTAATCTCACACAGCCTCATAGCCAACCAGAAAGCACACGGCTTGTGAACAATACTACACCGAGTACAGGTAAGGATGGCTTTTGCGTGGCATCAACAATGCTCAGAGTCTCAACGCTCTCGCTCGCTTTCCATCGCATGAGGGCAGGAGACACTGATGCGTGACTCTGTTTTCCTTGCAACTAAATCCAGCAGAGGGGGGAAAAAACAACAAAAATTAACATCCCGTTCTGCAATGTCCCACAGATGAGGAACTGAAAGCACTGACTTCTTACTCACAGCCAGTGATGCAGAAGGCAGAAACGTCGACTATTCATGTTTCCTTAGAAGGATGTCCAGGATGCTTAGATCCACTTCTGCCATATTCTTGTCTGGCTAGGGCTCCTGGACGATTCCTCTGCAAACTAATAAAGCCAAGCAAGAACTATCACTACACAGAGCTCTATTGGTGCTGGAAATCTTGCCCTCAACCCTGCCTCTGTCTCCCATTCCGTCTACATCAACCGCAGTCGAGGAACAGAGACTGAGCCCACACTGTCAGTCACCGTTCCACTCTATTATCCACTAATCCACATGGTTTTCGTCCGCTCCTACTTCTCCGTGGCTCCCGAGACCTGGCCTGTGGGGATGCACACCTAGTACCCCTGACCACGTCCTACGAAGGGTGCGTGTTGGGGAGGAAGGAGAGAGAAGGGCTGAGGGGCCCCATGGGTGGAAGGAGGGACTGGGGGAAAGGGTAGGAATAGGGGTGCAGGTTGGGGAATGTTGGAGAAAGGAGAAAAGAGCACTGGAGACCCACAGATCTAGGGACAGAGTGGGGTGCAGGTTGCGTTGGGCTGAGAGTGTTGGGAGGGAGGAAAAAAGGGGGCTGAGGGGCCCAACAGATGGGGAGAAGAAGTGGGGGGGGCTGTTGGGGAGGAAGGGGGGCTGAACAGTCCCTACAGATGGAGGCATGGATGGAGGTGCAGGCTGTGGTGAGCTGGGAGGATGTTGGAGAGAGATGGGGGCTGAGGAGTCCCATGAGTGGAGGAATGAACTAAGGGATACAGGTGTGTGGGTTGGGGAAGGTTGTTGCAGACTGGAGGGTGTTGGGGAGGGAGGGAGGCTGAGGGGCGGTATGGGAGGAGGCATGGATGGGGGAAAGGTAGGGATGGGGTCCAGGTTGGGGTGGCCTAGATGTTGGAGGGAGAAGAAAGGAGGACTGAGGGGCCCAACGGATGAGGGGATAGACGGGGGCGGGTTGGTTTGGGCTAGAGGAATGGGGGTTCGGGTTGGAGAAGTTTGCAGGCGGGGGGGGGGAGGGCTTGGGGACCGGGGAAGTGGATTGGGGAAGGTTGCGGCAGGCTGGGAGTGGGAGGGGGATGAGGAAAATCATGGCGGGCTGGGGCTGCGGTGGGCTGGTTTGGGAAAGTTGCATCGGACTGGGGGTGCAGGGGGGATGAGGAAAGTTACAGTGGGCTGGGGGTGCGGGTTGGGGAAGGCCAGGGGTGCGGGGAGGGAACGAGGAAGGTTGTAGTGGGCTGAGGGTGCGGGGGGACGAGGAAAGTTGTGTTGGGCTAGGGGTGCGGGGGGCCGGTTGGGGAAAGTTGCGGCGCGCTGGGGATGCGGGGAACGAGGAAGGTTGGGGCGCGTGGGGAGGAGGGTGCGGGTTAGAGAAGGTCGCGGCGGGCTGGGGTCACTAGCTGAGGCGTGCCAGTACCAAACATACCTGAGGAAGCAGCAGTTTAAAAACTACAACTCCCAGGATGCGTCACTCATGACGGGAGCAACTCGCGTACAACAGAAGTCGAGTCGCGTTCCGACTGCTGATATCACTTCCTCTTCCGACAACTTCCGTTTCCGGCCCCGCTTTGCAAACGGAAGCTGTAATGCCAAAAGCGCCTCCCGCCCAAACAGAGGGCTCTGGGCCCCGCCCTGGCCGCTGCGAGAAGCGGGCACCGGACCCCGCCTCTCCCACGGTGCCGCTGGATCTGCGGTGGCTGATGGGAGTTGTAGGCCAGGGCACACTACATCTCCCACAAGCCACTGCTTCATTCCGTCCCTCCGCCCCCTTCCCCCCTCCCAGCGGGACTTAGCTGGGCACATGGCAATAGTGGGGGCTATGGATGGACGCCGAGGGTCGGGGTCTTCCGAGGGGGAGGGTTGTTACTAGGCCCATCTGGGTTGAAGTGGGGACAGGTTGCTTTAGGACCCGCTCAGGGAGCATGGGAATGGGCAGGAGCAGGAAGGATAGGGGAAAGTAGAAGACTTTGGATGAGGGGGATTGGGGTGCAGGTGTCCCGGGGGAGGGAATGAGAGGGATTAGGGGCTTTATCTAGGCGAGTGGAGGAGGGTGAGTGCCCCGCGGGTTGGGTAGGTTGCAAGAGCTGAAGTGGTTTCAGAAGAGGAAATTGAGGCACATAAGCCAAGGAGGGAAAGCAAAGTTGATGGGGGGGGATGGCTAAGGGTGCCCCACTGTGACCTACTGTCCCCAGTCAGGGGAGGGGTCACCCATCCCCCTCCCTGTGAGGTTGGCTGCTTCCACTGGCAGCACAGCTCAGGGATGCTCCCTCTGTGACTCACTGTTGCTCATATAGAGGGCACGTCTCATAGCAGCTTGTGCTTGTCACCACCCCCTGGCAGCTAGAAGTTTCTGGCTCCTCACTCCATAGTAGGAGAAAACACAGGACACTCCTGTCGGGGATTCGAACCCAGACGGCATGGTTCGTTGTCTGACCGCAGAGAGACAGGCAACACCAGCAAGGTCCAAACACAAGCTCTTTATTGAAGAGTGCACACAACAATAGAGACCGGCCCGTCTCCACTGAGAACCAGCCCCGATTACAATAACTAGTAAGGCTATATAGACAGTTCCGTCGCGTCATAGTTAAAACAACCCAACCCCCCTTTATTAGTTAGAAAGCTTCTAATATTCATGCATATCTATCTTCTTTGACACTACAAACAATTTGTGATGCCTCAGCAACTTCTTATGAGCTTTGTTGTCATGCACCAGAAACTAGGAGAAAGGAGGGAGTTGAGTACAGATGAAGAACAGAAACAGGGAGTGGAGACTGCAAGTCTCCATATGTCCAAACAAACCGTTCCTAGTACATCGTGTACAAGAATGTGCCCCCGCCCCTTATCTCATTCGTTGAAGCCCAAGCAAGCATGTCTTCATGTTTCACAGAGAGACAGGAATGGCCCAGCAACTACTGTTAGCCTCACTTTGGCTAAGCTGGCCAAACAACCTGTTCTATACTCCATTTTCTTGGGCCTAACACTCCCATCTCACCTCCATACCTTTTTCTCCTCGATCCAACCCCCTGCTTAGTGCCTTGCCCCTGCTGTGACATCTCAACATAGAGATGGGGCAAAGGGTATCTGCAAAAATCCTGGGATATCTCCCCTCCAGCATGGTACATGTGGTCCAGAGTGAAGGGAAAAGGGAGTAGCCTGCCCCCTTTCCCCACATGTTTAGTAGTTTGTGATGTAAAAAAAACTGCTGTGACAGTACAAATGGAGAAACAGATCTTTCTATACGTTATTACAGAGATTAAGTGGCACTGTTATGCAAAGGTGCGTTGGAGTTAGAGATGCTAGAATGCACAATCCACCACCACACATTTTTATTTCAAAAAACACTACCAACCTATCAGAATACATTCTTACCCCTTAGAGTAGGCTGTCAGTGTGATAAGTGAAGGGTTAAAATCCATGTGCATTTTATATAACAACCTGGTATATGGATTGTGCCAGCTCTTTTCCAGACCCGAAGTCCAGAGTTTGGTTAAGAGACCAGAGGCCTAGCTAGCAATAGTGATCAGCTAAGAGAAAGCTGGGGTAAACAGATAACATTGCCTTTGCTAAGATATGCTTGGTCAGTAGAAATACCAGATGTTGAAGCAATAACTGAATAATTATGTTTCATCCAATGTTTCAAATTGAACAAAGGATCCCTATTCCTGTTGTGTTTCTCCTGAAGGGAAAACAGTCTTCCCACAGATCCAACCTTGAGTTTTATGAAAATTGGCACATGTCAGTATAAAGATATGGCATCCTTCCATCTCCCTTCCCAGGGACCAATGCCCTGCCTTAACACATAAAGGAGATAATTTGTATTATCATATCCTTTCACTGTTTCTTTGCTTTAACCCCTAGGCATGGACCTGTTGGACAATCAAAGGAGTTGCTCCATTCCTATGGACCCCAAATCAGAATCCAACATGTATATTTTATACTACTAACATTTTATCAAAGTATTAATTAAATGTTAACTTGCTAACTTGAGACCATGGGCGGAGACATTATGTAACCTTTTAACCATTGGCTAATGTGCTATCTTGTCTTGCTGCAAAACCTATCCCGGGGTGTGGAACTGCCTACCCCGTTACTTTCCCCCGCCCATGGAAAAGCTATATATTCCATTGTAATCAATTGATTGACAGTGTCTCTAGGGTTACCATATTTCAGCAAGCAAAAAAGAGGACGGGAGGAGCCCCGCCCTAGCCCCACCCCTGCCCCTCCCACTTCCCACCCCCCCAGAACCTCCAACCCTCCCCCTGTTCCTTGTCCCCTGACTGCCCCCTCCTGGGACCCCTGCCCCTAACTGCCCCCCAGGACTCCACCCCCTATCTAAGCCTCCCTGCCTCTTGTCCCCTGACTGCCCCAACCCTTATCCACCCCCCCACCCCCAGACAGACCCCTGGGACTCCCACGCCCCATCCAACCACTCCCCACCCCCTGACAGCCCCCCCCAGAATTCCCAACCCATCTAAACCCCTCTGCTCCCTGTCCCCTGACTGCTCCGATCCCTCTCCCCACTCCTGCCCCCTGACAGCTCCCCCCCAGAACTCCCAGCCCCCCACCCCCCCGCTCCTTGTCCCCTGACTGCCCCCTCCTGGGACCCCTGCTCCTAACTGCCCTCCAGAACCCCATCCCCTACCTAAGACTCCCTGTTCCTTGTCCCCTAACTGCCCCCTCCTAAGACCCCCCCAACTGCCCCCCAGGACCCTACCCCCTACCTGTACTCTGACTGCCCAAAACTTCCTCCACTCCCCCCAAAAAGCCCCCCCCCTGAACTCCCGACCCCCCCCCCGTTTCTTGACTGCCCCCTCCAGAACCTCCCTGCCCCTTCTCCTGCCCCCTGGCCCCCTTACCCTGCTGCTCAGAACAGGGTGTTGGGCTCTGTGCAAGCCGGACACGTGGCTGCGCTCCCCAGCACAACAAAACCCGGTCCCTGGCCCTGCACAGTGCTGCCGGACCAGGACACTGGGCTGCAAGGGAGGAGGAGCTGCCGGCTCAGAATGCAGGGAGGGGGGGAGGAACTCCTCTACAGCTGCTCCGGAGTCCAGCCCGTGACTTTCCTGCAGCCCTCCCAGCCACTCGCTCGCTCTGCCGGGGGAGGGGGGAAATCCCGGACATTTTGAGTGATTTACAAATTCCCCCCGGACGCTATTTTTAGCACAAAAAGGAGGACATGTCCGGGTAAATCCGGACGAATGGTAACCCTAGTGTCTCTGAGCCTAATAAGCCAGGTGACACTCCGCCAGCGCTGTGTGTAATAAACTCCTATGCTTGACCTCTACACGATGTGGATTTATGTCCTTCAATAAACATGACTGAGATACTAAAGAACTCAGAGTTATATGTAGTTAAAATTTCCTGTATTGTTCCATGGTGCGATGGTTCAGCCTCAACCGTGCTTGTTTCCCCATCTGTAGAAGGTTAAAGATTACATCCTCCTCCCAGCCAAAATATTGTGTCTGAAGCAGATTTCAGGCAGTAATAGACCTTTAGGGTCACCACTTTGTTGTAGGTTTAAAATTAGCATTTTGAAATAAGTAAAAGAATTAAATAATTGTTTTCTCTTGCATTGCAATTTGATGTTCCTATTCAAATATTCTGTGTAAATCAATCCTGTTTTGTGCATGAATGAGGAGTGTGTGTGTTAGAAGATAAGTGTGAAGGCCATCACCGGACCAAATGTTCTAGGGAGGACAGACATACAGGCGCCAGGAGATTACAACATGCCTCTATTGAGATGTGAAAGGAGCGCAGATTGACAACTCTAAAAAATAAGGCAAGCATCTATCAATTGGGACAAGATAGCTGTGATCAAAACCAGCATGGGGTAATTCACCGAGAGACTGATGAAGGAATAAAATAAGAAATAAGAACAATTTTAGAAAACAAGCACTCATCAAACAGCAATTGATTACAGCATGATGATGCAAAACTCATTAGTCCCAATGAAGTTAGATCACTATATAAACAGGGTGCTTTGCCATGAAATTTTGGGTTTGTCCTGCCAAGACTTCCCCGGAGCATCGTATCACAACCGACAGAACCGACAGAATCCTCCCTACCTGTGATCAACTTAGCTGGCCACTAGGTTGCTCAGGACTCTGTACTGGTAAGTACAACATCTACTGGTGACATAGTGAGAGTGTGATTGAATGCATATGCTAATTGTTGTATCTCTAATAAACGTGGCGTATTGCCCTTTCCCCTGAAAAAGATCCTGTGTGCTTCTTATAAGCATAACACAGTAGGGGTGGGATAGTGGAAGAAACAGGGGAAGGGAGGCATTCTGGGGAATACATTTTCAATGCCCAAGTGGGTCTTTGCAAACTTGTCAATATGATGTATTTATGTATTTTTAATCACACCTCCAGCTGCACCAAATAGCACATAGGGCAGCACATTCTGCAAACAAAGGTAAGAGACTACAATTCCCCTGCTGCATCAAGGAACACTGCACTAGAAACACAAGTGAGAAGCAGCAGCAGCTTTAAGTCCTTGTTCCACACACACACACACACACACACACACACACACACACAAAATCTGTACAGAGAACTATAGATGTCTATGTCTCAATCACCACTGGACACATGTAGGTGAACATGTCTATGAAGGGAGGCTGTAGACCAACAGGCAAGAAGAGAGAGCATGTTGGCCAACACCTTAGAGAGATGTAATGAAGGAAGAACAAACTCAACACCTGTAGTCACCTTCCTGGTTCCAGACCTTTGCTCAGGAGGACATGCAGACATGCAGACAGGAGATCAGAAACTCCCAAGATGGGGAAATTCTCTCCCTGCACCCAGAATGAGCAGGAAACCTTTTATTAGAAACCAAACTGCAGTTAGAGGGAAGCAGGAGTCTGTACTCAGTCTTTACCACACATTTATCTTAGAAGCCAGTGAGTGTAATGCACTGGTGAAGTTCCCAGAGCAGCAGTGACACCCGGTAGGTGGGCAGTCAGGATAATGCACAGACTGCATCTACCCTGGAGCAGCAGTGACACCCAGTGGACACTCAGAGTAATGCACAGACTGTTTATTCAGGAGCAGCAGTGACACCGCCGGCTAGTCAGAACTGCATGAACTGTCCCTTCCATGGAGCAGCGGTGACACCCAGTGGCAACTAAAAGTAATGCACAGAGTGTTTCTCAGAAAAAACAGTAACACCCCTTGGTCAGCAGTGGGCAGCGCCAGCCTCTTCTGGTGGCGGAGGGTAAGACAGAAAATGGTGGCAGCTGCAACCCTCCTTGCCATGAGGCCCTGCCCCTCCTGTGGCTCCACCCCCTGCTCCTCCTCAGTGAAGTGCCAGCCCTGCCTCCTCTCCTCCAAGGCCATGGCCCATGGCCATGCCAGAGGCCAGAAGCCAGAGTCGGCCAGGGTGAAGCAGTTGCTGCACTAGCTGATGTCAGAGTGCAGGCAGCCGCAGAGCTTCCCCATCTTGTCCTCCTGCTGCTTGGGACCCCCGGGCTGTGGCTGCTCCTCAGCTCCCTACTGCCCTTTGACTGCTCACCGCCCATAAGAGCCTCCCTGGTGCGGGGTCCAGCTACGGGGCCAGCACAGCCCTCGGGGAGCAGGACTCAGGAACCCAGGCCAGAGCACATCAGTCCGGGATGCTGTGCTGAGCCTTGGACCCTACACCTGCCCTGGGTGGTACACCCTTGTGAGCAGAAACACGGACCAAGGGCTACTCTCGGTCACCCCGCTCACATCCTCTGAAGCAAGCCAGAGTCGGTAGGGAGGAGGACTAGAGTGGCATGACCAGGAAAGCTCACTCAGTGATGTAGAAGGAAGAGAGTTGAGGACTGAGCATCTCTGGTTACAGGCAAGTTGCCCTCCACATAGTTACCGTGCTTCAGGAAGACTCCATAGCACCAGACAAGTCCTTGCAAAGGCCTTTTCTCAGAGACCCACCCCATGCTGACAAGAGTTCTTGCAGTCCTCCCTCAATACGTAACTTATGCAAATTTCTATTTACTCTGACTCCACAGATCACTGTCTGGTTTCCATCTCCCTGGATGGTCTCAGGGTGGCTGCTCCTTTTGGTCTCTGCCACAGGTTGGTCATTCTCTCATCTACCCAAAATCAATAGGAACTGAAAAGAGAGAGAGAAAACACTTGTAAGTTAGGCAAGCACTGGTGCATGGAACAGTTAGACAAACAGACACACACACACACACACACACACACACACGTCACATGGCTGCTGCTCATTGGACCCCCCTCCCCTATACCTCTCCAGCCTATCCAGGGCCTAAAATGCTCATCACTCATAATTATGTATTAAGTGCTTGGGCAGTCAGAGCCCTCAGAGAGCAGTGAGAGGCCATTTACAGGGAGCTGATTTCTGTGTGCAGGCCCTTTCAGGGGGAAGTGGCAGAGGCCTTGTGCCTGTGGTGTACCTAACTGTAATGGGAAGGGGGATTTTGGTCAAGAGCCTTCACAGCATTGCAAACTCCAATGATAACTTTCCTATTTCTTCTTGGGTTGTGTTTAGAACCAAGGGAAAAGAAGTTTGAGGGTCAGAGTCCAGCCCTGTGTTGTCCCACAAACTTATACAGGATCGTTTTAGGGGTCAAGGCAAAGATGCCACATTTATTAATCTGTAACTATTAACAAATACCTCAATGCTTATACACATACAGTCACACACACACACACACACACACCAAAATGTTCTGCAGCTGCTGGATAGTTACCAGTCCTGAGTGTAGTTTGAGTTCGCAGCTTGGGATCGTAGCTCGTGACAGCTAACTGGCCAGGAGAGCTGAGCACGAGGGGGAGCCGGGTCTCTGTCGGGCGCGCACCGATGCTCCTTGATGTTGATAGCAGAACGTTACCCAAAGTCTCTCATCTCACCCTTCCTTTTTTATAGGAGTTTTTGGATTCAAAGTCTCTAGGTCTTGCTGTGTCACGCCGCCTCTGGGTTTGACTTGATCACCCGTCAATTGCAGGCGTGACTGTCAGCCTGGGACCTGGCTTTGATCTTCCTTCTGTTGTTTCTTTTTAAGGTGGATGCTTCTTGCTTGAGTTAGGGCTGTTGTCTAGTTCTTCAGCCCTTGGTATTTGAACTTTATCTCATCAGGACGGGCTGGTGCTGGAGGTTGATTCTATCACCCATACATCCCTCATTCACACATCTTAACTAGACTAATAAAGTTACAGCAGGGTTTGCAAAAATGAAGGTTGCAGCAAGCCCTTACAAAATGGAGTAAGCATTTTAAAATGGGGTTTGCATTACAATATAGCACAGAAGTTACAATGTAGGCAAAATGGCAAGTGTAATGAAAGTTACAATGTAGTAACAGAAGTTACAATGGTACAGTGGATAACTTAAAAACAATTTCATTCACATTGGTTCTACATTGTCCCCCTTTTGACCCTTCAATCCAGGGGTATTGAATGGGTCACACTTTATGCAATTGTTTTAAGGCTATATATTGGGAAACAATGTGAGCTTGTGGTTTTAGCTTAAAGTACAGTCTTTTCATCCAGCAACACATACCACACATTATGATTAACATTAAGCTTATCAGAATAAAGAAAACAACAATTGGATGTAGCATAATTGTTAAAGTTGAAGACCAGGATGGGGACCATCCCTTTAAAATATCATACCAATGGTGCGGCGTGACAATGATGATTGTGGTCCACTATAGGCTGGGTAGGTGAGCTAACCTCAAATATACAATCATGGTCATAAGGTGTGATATTTACCCAGACATGTAATGTAAGTAGTTCAAAGGGTCCATGTAATGTATGGTTAGATATTGGTACAATTTGGATCTGGTTTCCAGCGGTAAAATTGAACCACTGGATCCCCCAATGCACATTGGATATCCCCAAAGTGAATAATTGTGTCAGAAATCCCCAAAATAGTAACATTTTTGCTTCCAGCGGAGTTCTCCTGTAAACGCTTGCGCAGTTTGTGAGAGGGAAATAAAATTGTTGATTAGTTTATAATACCAGTATTCCAGTTGGAGACAATCAGCTGAAGCACTCTAGATTCCTTATAAGGGATTCGATGCCAGTGATACCTACAAAGGGATGAAGCACATACTATTAAGAAAACAGTTTTATCTGGGATACATGGAGCAAAAAAGCAGTTAGCCAAATCGATCACTGAGAAGTATTTGGGGGTGGCTTGTACTTTCTGTATAACCTGTGTCATGTCTGCTACAATCGGGGCCATGGGTACAGATCCTTTATTAATCCTCCGCCAGGACTTTCCGTCTGCCTTTAGAACTGGCCATACGGGAGAGTTAAAAGGAGAGTTAGTTTTTCTAATAACTCCCTGTTGTTCCAAGTCCTGTACAGTCTGTATCAGTTGGACTTCTGCTTCTTTTGGGTAGGGGTATTGTTTTTGAGGGGGTACTAGTTCACCTACGATCTTAACACAGGCATTGATCTTTCCACAGTCTGTTTTACTTTGAGTCCAGACTGTGGGGAATTTTGAGCGCCACTCCTCAGCTTGCTCTGTGGTGAGAGCAGCAGCGAGTTTACCTCCCCCTTTGGTTACAATGAGATCCTGCTTTTCCTGGTGAGAGCAGTTGGAGGGGATTTCTAATTTCCATAATATACCTCCAGGTAAATCGATTATTATGTTGTTTTGATACAGCCAATCTGCTCCTAAAATAATTTCGTCAGTCATGTCAGGGGTCTGAATTAAGTTCCCTTTTGTTTTAAACCCTTGTATTGAGAATGGGACCTGTGCCCATTCCCAGCCTGTGCTTGACTTTCCCTGAAAAGATTTTAAAGTGACTTGCTTTACTCTCTCCCCTGCCTGTGGAGCGGTTTTAATTAAAGAGACAGCAGCCCCAGTATCAATCAAAGCTAGTGCAGGAGCGCGGTTCTCCTGCTGGACATAAATGTGCGGTCTCCCTCCAGGGTCCCAGAACATTTTACCAATGAGCCCCCATTGCTGCGCTCCTGTATTATGTGGGGTGCTCATGTCCAGCAGGCCCCCCTAGTCCCGGTTGCTCGGGGGGGCATTTGTAGCTATGCTAGTTACATGCTCCTGATTCTCTTGTGCTTGTAGGGCTTCTTGGACTAGAGCTCGAGTTGGGGCTTTGTCCCAGTACTCCCAATTACCTCCCTGTCGCATTACTGCCCGCCAGGCCAATCGGCGGATCGTGGAGTCATAGGTATTCTCTCCCTCACCTTCAGCTCTTTGGAAATTATCATTTCTTTCAGGAGGGCGGGGGTTTGAGCATGAATAATGTCCCCAGGGCTTATGATTTCCCCGTCCGCGGTAGCGACCTCGGGAGCCCCCTATTCCCATATTACCACTCTCATTGGAGTAAGTTATTTGCTCAAGTGCGGCCACAAAGGGAGCCCTTTCTTTTTTTATTTGGAGTGCGGGGCCAGAATGAGTGGTGATCTGTTTGATCAGATCTCGGAGCTCAGTCATGCTTGCGGGCTGGTTAAGTGCCCAGACGCTGAGCTTATTAGCATAGTAAGGGAGAAGAGTCGCAGCACAGTCCCTCAGGGCGTCTGTGCCGTATGCTACAGTGTCAGGGTTATTTGCAGGGGCTCCTTGGGCATCTTCAGGGCGGGTGATGCCTGCCATGACCTGCATGAGTCCCCAGCGGGATAGGTACCCTTCGGGGTCTTCATTAGGTTCCTGCATCATGCTAGCCGCCTGTATCATTAGATGTCGGTGTGACGTTGTGCAGTCTATATGGTTTTATAAAAACTTGATAATAAGTCAATATAATGTAACTGAGATGGTTTTAGAGAAAATACGGTAATAAGTGAATGTAAGTAACTGGGATATGCCTCACGCAAAAGGTCTCTTGTAAGGTATCATTACAAAGCTTATAATCTACTGAGTGTGATCATCTGATTTGTATAAATGTACCACTCTTGTATCTAAAACTAGAAATATAAAATGTAACTCTGAGGGCCTATTGTAATTGTGTAAAGTGTGGACCATTAATGATGGTTTGGAATCTTGATGACTCCCATTGTCTGCAGATGGCTGTATTTACCTGTGAGTCTTCCTGTATATGTGTGTGCTGGCAAGTGAGTAATGAAGTCTTGCAGTGACATGTGATCATGTCACCTGAACTGGAATCCAGCTTTAACCTGGTGCTTTTCCAGTGAGGGGGGGTGGAAACCCAGAGAGACAAAGGATTCCCGCCTTATGCAAAAGATATATAAAGGGGGGGAAGAGAAGAGAGAAGGGAAGCCATCATGAAGAATCCCCTAGCTACCACCTGAGCTGCAACAAGAGCTGTACCAGGGGAAAGAATTGTGCCCAGGCCTGGAAGGTGTCCAGTCTGAGAAAAACTTACTGAAACATCTCTGAGGGTGAGATTATCTGTATTTAGTTTGATTAGGCATAGATTTGCGCATTTTATTTTATTTTGCTTGGTGACTTACTTTGTTCTGTCTGTTACTACTTTGAACCACTTAAATCCTACTGTCTGTATTTAATAAAATCACTTTCTATTTAGTAATTCACTCAAAGTATGTATTAATACTTGGGGGAGCAAACAACTGTGCATATCTCTCTATCAGTGTTATAGAGGGCGAACAATTTATGAGTTTGCCCTGTATAAGCTTTATACAGGGTAAAACGGATTTATCTGGGTTTAGACCCCATTGGGAGTTGGGCATCTGAGTGCTAAAGACAAGCGCACTACTGCGAGCTGTTTTCAGGTAAACTTGCAGCTTTGGGACAGGAGATTCAGACCCTGGGTCTGTGTCTGGAGCCAGACAGGAGTGTCAGGTTCAGCAAGACAGGGTGCTGGAGTCCTGAGCTGGCAGGGAAAACAGGAGCAGGGGTAGTCTTTGCACATTGGGTGGCGGCTCCCAAGGGGGTTTCTGTGATCCAACCCGTCACAGTCGGCGACCCATTTGTTCCCCTAGGCTTGCAAACAGGGGTAGGAAGGTATTGTTCTCCCTGTTTTCTCTTATCACCCGATCAATGACTCCCTGTAATTCGGGTGCTGCACAGGCGGTCATGAGGCGTTTAAGCTCAGGGACTGTTAAATCTTCTCTGCCTGCCAATTGCAGCGCACGCAGAGTCCATTTTGAAAAATTTTCCCGGTTAAGGGGTCCAAGCATTTTTGCCATTGCTTGGAGATCAGCTGCTGATACGGGGACGGTTGTAGTAGCTGTGCTAGTCCCTGCAGCTGTGTCTGTTCTTGTTACAGTAATTCTGTTAATGGCTGCAATCGGCCCCTGGGCCTCAGGATTGCTGCGCCGTAGCTCTCTTTCCCACACCTCGCTAGATTCCCTCGGGGCATCTTCCCAGTCAGGGAAGTCACTCTGGGGATCAAAGTCCCACTCTCCTGCCGTCACCGCTGCTATCTGGCGGTTTGCGAATCCCAGCCTTTGTTTAAGGTGCTGGATAAGGGACTCGCATCGGCTGTGATTAGCGGGGAGAGCTTTACTTTGTTCTATGGTTAACCTCTTTACCATGCCTTGCAATACTTGATTCTCTTTTTCTATTTTTTCCTTTTCCCCGACCTGTTCCTCTAACTTCTTTTCTCTTTGTTTGCCCTCCCTGATTGCCTCCCGGAGAGGGTCTAACTGGCTTTGCACCCCTGTCGCTACCACTTTCCATCTGTCTGCCTCTTTTTCCATATGAGTGAGTTTTTCATGCAGGGAGGCATTCTCCTCCTGGCAGGATGCCGGGCGGGAGTATAAATCCCTGCATGCGTCCCACAAAAGCCAGATTGCTGCTGAATCCCTTTTAGTTGGAGTAGGCTTGTACAAGATTATATACCTTGCCAGCCTATCCTCCAAATCTGAAATAGTACACACATCTCCCAGCCCCCCTTCAGTCCACGGGCTGTGTCCAAACCTCTGTAGTACTTGTTTAAAGGGTGTGGGCTCTTGGACAAAAGACAGCGTTCCCTGTTTTTCTCTAAAGATGTCTTTAGACTGTGTCTTCCTAAACATTTTCCCTAACAAGTGTGCCATAGCCAGGTACAACACAGGAAACCAAGCTGATAAATATCAGAATACTATAACCTCCAATTCCTAAAGGAGTGACTTACAAATAACAATTTTCCCTTTTTAACTCCTGAAGGAACAACTTAACCCTTTCTGGGCCAGAGGAAGAGACACCAAGTCTCCCTCTGTATTACTCTGCCTGCTACCACTGAGGGTTCATACACCAATTATACAAATCCTTCCCCGGATTAGATCCTTCCTCGGATCAGAGTGAGAAACACTAAGTTCTCCTCTTTAGCTCAGTCTTGCTACGGCTGAGGGTGTATGTACCTCTACAACACAATTGAAACCTAAACTCCTATATCCTTCAGAGTTTGGTTAGATCCTTCCCTGGATCACAGTGAGAAACACAATTTAAACTTAAACTCCTATATCCTTCAGAGTTTGGTAAGATCCTTCCCCGGATCACAGTGAGAAACACAATTTAAACTTAAACTCCTATATCCTTCAGAGTTTGGTAAGATCCTTCCCCGGATCACAGTGAGAAACACAATTTAAACTTAAACTCCTATATCCTTCAGAGTTTGGTTAATCAACTGAAAGTTTACGCTCTTTTTCCTATAGTGCCAGGCTTGCTAAAGCTGGCGGTGTGCACACCAGTTTTATAATAACTGTGGATTCTATGCTTGCTCCCCCTTTTGCATTCTCCACCAATAATGTTGTCCCACAAACTTATACAGGATCGTTTTAGGGGTCAAGGCAAAGATGCCACATTTATTAATCTGTAACTATTAACAAATACCTCAATGCTTATACACATACAGTCACACACACACACACACACACACCAAAATGTTCTGCAGCTGCTGGATAGTTACCAGTCCTGAGTGTAGTTTAAGTTCGCAGCTTGGGATCGTAGCTCGTGACAGCTAACTGGCCAGGAGAGCTGAGCACGAGGGGGAGCCGGGTCTCTGTCGGGCGCGCACCGATGCTCCTTGATGTTGATAGCAGAACGTTACCCAAAGTCTCTCATCTCACCCTTCCTTTTTTATAGGAGTTTTTGGATTCAAAGTCTCTAGGTCTTGCTGTGTCACGCCGCCTCTGGGTTTGACTTGATCACCCGTCAATTGCAGGCGTGACTGTCAGCCTGGGACCTGGCTTTGACCTTCCTTCTGTTGTTTCTTTTTAAGGTGGATGCTTCTTGCTTGAGTTAGGGCTGTTGTCTAGTTCTTCAGCCCTTGGTATTTGAACTTTATCTCATCAGGACGGGCTGGTGCTGGAGGTTGATTCTATCACCCATACATCCCTCATTCACACATCTTAACTAGACTAATAAAGTTACAGCAGGGTTTGCAAAAATGAAGGTTGCAGCAAGCCCTTACAAAATGGAGTAAGCATTTTAAAATGGGGTTTGCATTACAATATAGCACAGAAGTTACAATGTAGGCAAAATGGCAAGTGTAATGAAAGTTACAATGTAGTAACAGAAGTTACAATGGTACAGTGGATAACTTAAAAACAATTTCACACACACACACACACACACACACACACACACACACACACACACACACACACACACACACACACACACACACACACACACACACACACACACACACACACGTCACAGGGCTGCTGCTCATTGGACCCCCCTCCCCTATACCTCTCCAGCCTATCCAGGGCCTAAAATGCTCATCACTCATAATTATGTATTAAGTGCTTGGGCAGTCAGAGCCCTCAGAGAGCAGTGAGAGGCCATTTACAGGGAGCTGATTTCTGTGTGCAGGCCCTTTCAGGGGGAAGTGGCAGAGGCCTTGTGCCTGTGGTGTACCTAACTGTAATGGGAAGGGGGATTTTGGTCAAGAGCCTTCACAGCATTGCAAACTCCAATGATAACTTTCCTATTTCTTCTTGGGTTGTGTTTAGAACCAAGGGAAAAGAAGTTTGAGGGTCAGAGTCCAGCCCTGTTGTGAAATGGAAAGCACACCTGAGCCAGTGCTTCATGGGCCCCCCACTGCCTATCAAACTTCTCCATCAATGAGCCCTGAGGACCCTGTGTCTGGGAAGAGGGTACACGCTCCCACTTGACTGGGCTTGGTGTGAGTGGGAGTGAATCTCTTCCTGTCTTGGGTGTGTTGAGTTCACGCAGGCTTTTTGCTCCCTCGGGGTGGGGTGTGGTCTTTGGCTGAAGATGACATGGTTTGGTAGCCTTGAGGATGCTATGTTACTCCTGGGGGAATTCTGTGCCGCTGTGCATGTTCATAATTAATGAGCTGCAAATATTTTTAATTTTTTGCGCAAAAAAAAAATTCTGCAGGAAAGTTGCTGCAGTTCCACCTTTTCCCCCCCACCAGAGGGCTCTGTGGCACTAGATCAGAGCAGCAGCTCCCAGGAGAAAATAACTTCTGCAGTTCCCCCTTTTGCCCACCAGAGGACACTGTGGCACTAGAACACAGTAGTCGCTCCCAGCCAGCTAGGAAGAGAAACAGCCTGCCTTCTTCACAGCACCTGTTGCGCCTGGTCAGGAGACAGGGGCTATGGGGAGACAGACAGGGTCGCCTAAGGGATAGTGGGGGAGAACAGACGGGGGCAGGGCCTGAATGGGAGTGGAGGTGAAGGGCCACATGGGCAGAGGGGGAGGGAAGCACAGAGCTGAGCTACAGGGGGAAGGCGGTGTCTCAGCGGCAGCACAGGGACACATGGGGACAGGAGGAGGTGCAGGGCCAGATGCGGGGAGTGGATGTGAGAGTGGGGGTGAGTGACATGTGGACAGGCAATGCAAGGACACATGGGGATGGGGAAGTGGGTGTCTGAGTAGGGATGCACAGACACATGGGGGTGCAGGGGCAGATCTGCCTGACTGAATGGGAGAGGCTAGGGGTCAGCCACAGTCTGCATGGGGGAACCACCCTAACAGTCTCCCTCCCCCCCCCCAAAAAAAAACAACAACCACCACCCTCACCCTGTTCCATACTTTTTCCACCCATACTCAACATTCCTTCAAGTTCACATCCGGGCTCCTTCCCAGCAATTACTTCCCTCTCCCTCAGCTCCTCCATTACTCCTGACTTCCCCATGCCTTTGCACTGCTTCTGAGGGATGTGGGAAATACGGTTCCATATTGTAGTTTATATCAATTATTCACAGTTCTGTATTAATATCCCTAATAAGGAATCTATTTGTCCAAAAAAATTTCGGAATCTTTTTTGTCTATGTTATAGACATACTTGCCAACAGGTATTTTGAAATAAATGACCAAAAAATTGAAGCTGGTGTGATTATATTGTGTTATTTTGACAAACAAAATATGCAGAATTTTGCAGAATTTTAAAATATTGTGCGCAGAATTTTTTATTGCAGTTTTTTTATTTTTTGGCACAGAATTCCCCTAGGAATAACACTCCTCTCTCCTTGAGTCAAGAGTCCCCAGCCCTCCCTCCCAGTATCTAGGGCCCCCAGCTCTCATTCCCAGAAATGGGTTCTGTTCCTTTCCTCCCTGCAAGAGACAGTCTTGCTCCTTGCAACACACCCCTGCAGTTACTTCCTGCCTCCTGCTACAGCTTCTCAGGATCTGCTCTGCCTGAGCCCAGGCTCCCACCAGAGCTCCCTTCCCCAGGGACTATCCCAGGAACCAGTCCCCTCCTCCCTTATTTCTCCAGGTCTCTCCTGAGTTAATCACAAGACCTCCTCAATTTTTATTTGCCCTCCCCACCTGGAGAGGAAAGCTAAACTTGTCTCACACAAACCTTAATTTTTCCAGCTATGGGTCTGATCCTACATGTGAGTAACAGCACTTCCACATGTAACCATCTCCAGGGATGGGCCTAATAGTAACAAAGCAATTATGTTGTGCAAGGTAAACAGACAGTAAATGTAGCTCTGCAGCGACCAGCTTCAGTCATCTTCCTAGATAAAAATGTAAACCTGTCTGAAGAGAAAAATATTTTATAGTTACATATTAGACAAGCTTTTTAATTCACATATTTTAAGCCTGTGACGGTGAAACATTCTATACCTTGGGGAGCATACTGTAACCCCCATATTTCTCATTATCATATAATCATGATCTTACATATAAAACATGCCTTATAAGCTATCAGGGGAAATGTTATGATCTGCTGGAAGTCATTTCTCTATCCATACATGTGTATCATTAATGCATACGAAGTTATGAGAATCATGTCGTATGGGGGTCACTAAAACATGCTGTAAATTGGGGAAATCAACGAGATAGTAGCTGCCCAGAGGCAACAGCAAGGAAAGTAACCAATGCCCAGGCAGGGTGTCAAACAACCCATAAACAGCCACTGTCCAGCAAGGGAGCTACAATGTAATGACTCACCTACATGAGGCCACACCAGAGGAATTGCTCAACCTTGCTTGGAGAGATTAAGCAATGCCCCCCAGACATGTCTGGACTTGTGCTGGGGGTGTAAAACAGAGTGAACACATCATGGGCCCTTCTCCTATCCCCACCTATGCTGGAAGCAACCAAGACACCGAGAAGACGACAAGACTCCAACACAGGAGATTGTTCCTTAAGCCTGGACCAAACCTGTATATTAAGGACTGCAGTATCCAGTGGGGTGAAAAAAACTGCTTAATCTAGTTGTTGTCCAGTCTAATGGGGTTCAGAGTTTAGACTGCATGCTTATATTTTATTTCTTTTGGTAATATAAACTGACTTTCTGCCTATCACTTAAAATCTACCTTTTATAGTCAAATTTGTTTAATTGTTTATCTTTACCAGTGAGTTTGTACAAAGTGTGGGGCAAATCTGCTGCGGTTTGCAAAGGTTGGTGTATGTGCACTTTCCATTGTTGAAGTGGTAAACCAATTAATACATTTGCACTGCCCATCTTGAGTAGGGCAAGATGGTATATTCCTGGGGTACAGTGCTGGGAACTGGGGAGATATGGCTAGTGCCTTTCTCTGGGAGCATTCATGCAAGATAGGTGGGTGTGGGGCTCCACATACAGTTGTGCTGAGTGATCCCAACTCCTGTGGAGCTTGCTGCTGGTCACTAGCAAGGCATTGTGAGAGGCAGCCCAGACAGGTGAGAGTTCAGGGGCACAGTCCCAGGCTGCATCCCTGGGGATCCCATCACAGACAGGGTGCAGTCACTGCTAATGGTGCCTCTTCCTGGTCGCTCTGGGGGACTAGCTCTACAATTGCCATGTCCTCCTCAGCTGGTGTGTCTCTCGCCCTGGAGACCTGTCTCACTCCAGGAACTGCAGCTGCCTCTTCATGACCAGGCCCTGCAGCCAGGTCATCATCCATGTTTCCCCCTTCCAGGGTTACCTAAAGTCCTTCTATGCAAACAGTCTCAGGCAGTCATCTCCTGTACTGCCCTGATGGTGCTGCTTCCCCAACAGACAGTAGGGGAACCTGGGTCTACCCTCTAGTCCAGATTCCAGTCCAGGGACCCTCAACCCAACAGTTCTGGGCTTTACTCTCCCAGCCCTCACTGCTCTTTCCCTAGACTGCTTTCTACAATTCCTACCCCACCCTGGGAGAACCAGTTCCAAGCTCTCCTCCCTAGTAGCGACTCTCCTTACCCAGTAGCAGCCTCCAAACACGCCTCCCTCTTCCCAAGGAATCAGTCTCTGCCTGTTGCCAGCTTTATAGGCCCTGCCCAGCTAAGCCTGCTTGCAATCAATTCCCTGCTCCCTGGCTCTTCTTCCAAGTGCAACCTGTGGAGTTAATAGACCTGGCTAGTTACCTAAACCCACCCACTTCCCGGGTTTCCAATAAGACCACAAAGCTTCACATTGGATGCCAGTTAAATATAGGATAATTACTGTTTGAGATTTACAAACATTAAAGAGCTTTGGTTATTGCTTGAAAACAAGTTAAATTTGACATGCATTTTATAAACAATAGATTAATAACTTGGAGCTTCCCTGAAAGTTTTATTAATTGGGGCATAAATAATTAACAATCAAAGCCAGCATCTTCACTTTCTACATTATCCTGAATAATGAGGATTTTTCGCTGCATATTTATATATTCACTATGAAACAAGTGACTATGTTCTTATAGAGCAGTTGTAAGCTTTGCCACAGGAATAAGGCTATTGAAAAAGAAAAGCAAACAGCATGAGGCAGTGAAGTAGCTACCTGCTCTGTAAAACGTCCATCTCACACACAACCTACTAGTAAATAACTAATGGAAAAGATTCTCTGTTACTTAATTTATAATTGGGGATGACAACACACTTTCCTTTGAATCTGTGAATGAAAAGCCCTCCACAGGGGCAGCCATTTTGATTATGCTAGCACATGACCCCAATTCCCACACACACACCTTTGAAGGCTAGCTGCTTTAGTGCAATTAGAAGCATTAAATATTAATTAACAGTTACTGGAAAACTTGATTCTGCTGCAGACTTTCTGCAATCCCATAAGCATGTTGCTTTTCAGCTTATACCTGTAAACAGGCTGGAAGCTTGACACAGCAGCAAAAGCAGAACAGGCCTACACTGCAGTGTGGAAGGGGAAACTGAGACACACGGCCTCATGGCATTGGTGGCTAAATGCCAAGACTCCTACACTTTAACCGATGGTGCTATCTGCATTCTGTTAACATTACTACATCCCAACATGTTTTCAGACACCCAGGGACCAGGAACCCAGAACTTTGCTAAAACACATCTGAAGCACTTAGAGGAGAGGAAAGTGATCAGGAACAGTCAGCATGGATTCACCAAGGGCAAGTCATGCATGACTAACCTAATTGCCTTCTATGAAGAGATAATTGGGTCTGTGGATGAGGGAAAAGCAGTGGATGTGTTATTCCTTGACTTTAGCAAAGCTTTTGATATGGTCTCCCACAGTATTCTTGCCAGCAAGTTAAAGAAGCATGGGCTGGATGAATGGACTATACGGTAGATAGAAAGCTGGCTAGATCGTCGGACTCAACAGGTATTGATCAACGGCTCCATGTCTAGTTGGCAGCCCGTTTCAAGCAGAGTGCCCCAAGGGTCGGTCCTGGGGCCGGTTTTGCTCAATATCTTCATTAATGATCTGGAGGATGGGGTGACTGCACTCTCAGCTAGTCTGCAGATGACACCAAACTGGGAGGAGTGGTAGATACGCTGGAGGGTAGGGATAGGATACAGAGGGACCTAGACAAATTAGGTCTGTGTTTGTAGCAGGCTAGTGTATCTGGCACAACAAGGCAGGGTACTGAAGTCCCAAGCTGCCAGGGAAAACAGGCTCAGAGGTAGTCCCAGCACATCAGGTGGCAGCTCCCAAGGGGGTTTCTGTGACCCAACCTGTCACACCCTCATCTGAGCCATTCCTGCTAGGTGACAAATCTGAGGAACTATCCCAGACTGAGGTGTCAACAGAGGATGTTTTGGAACAAATTGATTAATTACATTTAATTAAATAGTAATAAGTTACCAGGATCTGATAGTATTCACCCAAGAGTTCTGAAGGAACTCATATACGAAATGGCATAAATGCTAACTGTGGTATGTAATGGAAGGCCCTCACATACATTTTGGACTGCCACTGCACAATGATCAGGCAGTCCCTGCATACTTTGCTGAGTTGCAAGGCGTATCTGCCTTCTCTCAATGGGTCAATTGTATAGCTGATGGTCCTTGATGGGCCATCAAGCAGGCTAAGCAGAGCTAACACCAACTTGTCTGGGATGTCACCCAGAAGCATAGCATAAGTTTAAAATACCGATAGTATAGAGCCAATATTCATAACTTCAACTACAAAATTGATACACACATATAGACAGCATAATCATAACCATCAACCCATAACCTGGTCTTAGCCACCTCATTTGACCCCCTTTATACAAGATTTGGTGCCACTACAGGACTTTGGTTGCAACCATGTTCTATATGGTCCCAGTTCAAGTCAATAATGTCACAGAGGTATATAAGTCCTAGGATGATCAAGGCTTTGTTCCCTGTGGCCTGGGGAAAGGTTACTACAGGGTAATTGGAGCACCTGGAGCCAATTCAGGCCACACCCAAGACCTAATAAAATACCCCTGCTTCAGTCAGACAGGGAGAGGAAAGAAGAGCTGACTAGAGTTTAGAGGAGTATTGCTGTTAGCTAGAGGACCTGGGGAACCCTGCCCAAGCAGAGCAGAGGGACTCCCTGGCACAAAGGATTGAGGGAAACTCTATCCAAGGGGAGAGAGGGTAAGCAGCCTGAAAAGCTGAAGGGGCTAGGGACACTATACCTGCTTGTCCTGACTAATAACCGTTGACGGACCTATCCCCCATTAATTTGTCTAGTTCTTTTTTGAACCCCATTTTAGTCTTGGCCTTCACAACATTCTCTAGTGAGGAGTTACAGCCTTAATCCCACAGAGCCCCGTAGCAAACGAGGAAGCACACGGCCTGTGAAGAGAACTACAGCCAATACAGATGAGGAATTCCAAGCACTGACGGCTTACCTACAGCCAATTATGTGAGAGGCAAAAAGCTGAGGACTTTCATGTCTCCTTAGAAGGATGTCCAGGCTGATCAGGTCCACTTCTGCCAGTTTCTCCATCAGCTGCTGCTCCTGGACAATTCCTCTGAAAGCGCCAACCATGAGCTATGACTACACATAGTGCATGAAATCTTGCCTGCCTGCCTTACTCTCCCATCCCATGTACATCAGTCCCACTTCAACAGAGACAGTCAACACCCACAGTCACCGCTCCATTCTAGCGCCCACTGCCCGGCATGATTTTCGTCTATTGGTGCATGAAATCTTGCCTGCCTGCCTCCCTCTCCCATCCCATATACATCAGCCCCACTTCAACAGAGACAGTCAACACGCACAGTCACCGCTCCATTCTAGCGCCCACTGCCCGGCATGATTTTCGTCTATTGGTGCATGAAATCTTGCCTGCCTGCCTCCCTCTCCCATCCCATATACATCAGCCCCACTTCAACAGAGACAGTCAACACCCACAGTCACCGCTCCATTCTAGCGCCCACTGCCCAGCATGATTTTCGTCCCCTCCTACTTATTCATGGCTCCTGAGACATACTCTGGGGGGATGCACCCCTAGCACTCCTGCCCATGTGCTATGAAGGGAGACAGCACAAGGACAGGCAAGGATAGAGAGAGGGTGTGTGTTGGCCAACATACTAGAGGAGAGCGAGAGAGAGAGAAACATGGGAGGAAGGCAAGGAACTCACCCCCTGGAGTCATCCTCCTGGAACAGACCTTCTGCTGCATAGGATACACTGGTCCTGGCCACAGAACTGAGCAGCCCCTGAAAATGAGGACCTTGTCTCTCTTATAACCACAGCTAGTCAAAAACATTTTCTTACAAACACAGCCCCAGCAAACAGGGCGTCCTTACCAGGAGCAAGGTGGGCCTTGAGCAGAACCCTCACCAAACCAGAAACTTATCTCACTGACAGTGGTGGCTGCTCCGCTCCCAACTGGACAGCTTTTCCGTGGCATCAATAATTCTCGTGGTCCCATCGCTCTCGCTCGCTTTCCATCGCATGAGGGCAGTAGACTCTGACGCGTGACTTCTTTTCCCTTGGTACTAGACCCAGGACAATGGGAAAAAACAAACAAGTTACCATCTCAGTTGGCAACGGCTCGTAGGCTCTTCTTTTCACCTCTCCCACACGGCAGGGCTCCGCCCTCAATCCTCTTCCCATTAGACCTTTAGCATTACCACCAAAAAACAGCCCTGGCCCCTCCCCAGCGTTAATACCACAGAGCCGTACCCAGAGAGGAAGCACACTGCCTGTGAAGAATATTGCAGCGAGTACAGATGAAGAATTCAAAGCACTGACTGCTTACTCACAGCCAGTTAAAGGGGAGGCAGAAAGCTGAGGTACTGTTCATAGAATCATACACTATCAGGGTTGGAAGGGACCTCAGGAGGTCATCTAGTCCAACCCCCTGCTCAAAGCAGGACCAAATCCCAACTAAATCATCCCAGCCAGGGCTTTGTCAAGCCTGACCTTAAAAGCCTGACCTCCAAGGAAGGAGATTCCACCACCTCCCTAGGTAACCCATTCCAGTGCTTCACCACCCTCCTAGTGAAAAAGTTTTTCCTAATATCCAACCTAAACCTCCCCCACTGCAACTTGAGACCATTACTCCTTGTTCTGTCATCAGATACCACTGAGAACAGTCTAGATCCATCCTCTTTGGAACCCCCTTTCAGGTAGTTGAAAGCAGCTATCAAATCCCCTCTCACTCTTTTCTTCTGCAGACTAAACAATCCCAGTTCCCTCAGCCTCTCCTCATAAGTCATGTGCTCCAGCCCCCTAATAATTTTTGTTGCCCTCCGCTGGACTCTTTCCAACTTTTCCACATCCTTCTTGTAGTGTGGGGCCCAAAACTGGACACAGTACTCCAGATGAGGCTTCACCAATGTCGAGTAGAGGGGAATGATCGCGTCCCTCGATCTGCTGGCAATGTCCCTACTTATACAACCCAAAATGCCGTTAGCCTTCTGGGCAACAAGGGCACACTGTTGACTCATATCCAGCTTCTCGTCCACTGTAACCCCTAGGTCCTTTTCTGCAGAACTGCTTCCTAGCCATTCAGTCCCTAGTCTGTAATAGTGAATGGGATTCTTCCGTCCTCAGTGCAGGACTCTGCGCTTGTCCTTGTTGAACCTCATCAGGTTTCTTTTGGCCCAATCCTCTAATTTGTCTAGGTCCCTCTCTATCCTATCCCTACCCTCCAGCATATCTACCACTCCTCCCAGTTTGGTGTCATCTGCAAACTTGCTGAGAGTGCAGTCCACCCTATCCTCCAGATCATTAATGAAGATATTGAACAAAACCGGCCATGTCTGCTTAGAAGGATGTCTAAGCTGCTCGGGTCCACTTGCTCCTCGGGATAGGGCTCCTGGACAATTTCTCTTTGAGAGCAGCTGCGAAAACCAAGTATCAACAATCACGACACAAAGCGCTAGTAGTGCTTGAAATCTTGGCCTCATCCCTGCCTCTCTCTTCCATCCCATCTTCATAGGCCCCACTTGATGAAAAGAGACCACGTAAACACCGACAGCCACCACTCCACTCTCGCACCCACTGCCCTGCATGATTTTCATCCCCTCTTACTTCTTCATGGCGCCCGAGATATAGCCTGTGGGGGAAAAAAACTTTGAAATTAGGCTTGTGTTTGGCTTGTAGCTTATTGCTTGTTGTAGCTTGTTGCTTCCGGCAAGGAGGGGCAAAGCGGGGAGAGCATCGGGTGCACAGCAGGCCCACCACAGTCCCAGACTGCACGACAGGAGAGATCTAGTCATATACAGTGTTGGGGTTCTTAGGAATTGGCTTTTTTTGGCCTTGTTTTGAAATGGGATTAGCTTGTTTTTTGGCTTATTATGAAAGTCGGGGTGCATATTTACCCAGTGAAAGTTGGCAACTGTGACTCTGGTCCCTTCCCCAGCCTTAATCCCACAGAACCCCGTACCCAGCAAGGAAGCAAACGGCCTGTGAAGAAAATTACAGCGAATACAGATGAGGAATCCCAAGCACTGACCGCTTACTCACAGCCAGTTATGCAGGAGGCAGAAAGCTGAGGACTGTTCATGTCTGCTTAGAAGGCTGTTCACTCCTAAGGAGCTACAACCCTCCAGGAAAGGGACAATCCCAGACCACTACCAGCCACAGGCAGAGCTCTAACTTCCCCAGGACCCATCCTATAGAAATGAGAAGTATCTCTCTGCTCTCAAGGAGGCACCTCACTATGCAGATACTGGATAGAGAAATATTTCACAAACACACACACCTGCTCCTCCAAAATCACGAGAGGGCTCTTAAGCTCCACTGCCAGGTGAAACATCTAGATTGAGCAGGTCCACTTCCTCCAGATGCTCCTCATCTGTCTGGTGCTGCTCCACTGGCCTGGAGCAGGCCTCTGCAAGAACAGCAAATAACCCATAGAACAGCCATCACTGCCAAAAACACTATAGGTGCACAAAATCTTCCAATACCTGCCTCCACTCTCACACCCACAGCCCTGCATGATTTTCATCCCCTCCTACTTCTTCATGGTGCCCGAGACATAGCCTGTGAGGATGCACACCTAACACGCCTGCCCGTGTCCTACGAAGGGAGACAGCACAAGAAAAGTGAAGAACAGAGAGAGAGAGTGTGAATGTGTTGGCCAACACAGTAGAGAAGAGAGAGAGAAACATGGAAGGAAGGCAAGCAACTCACCTGGTGTCATCCTCCTGGATCCAACCGTCTGCTGCAGAGGACACAGAATAATGAGCAACCCCTTGAAATGGGGACCTTGTCTCCCTAGTAACCACAGCTAATGAGAAACCTTTTCTTACAAACCCAGCCCTAGATAATTGGGCATCCCTACCTGGAGCCAGGTGGGCCGTGAGCAGAGCAATCACCAAACCAGACACTTATCTCACTGACAGCAGTGGCTATTCCGCTCCCAGATGGACGGCTTTTGCATCGCATCAACAACGCTCGCAGTCTCGTTGCTCTCGCTCGCTTTCCATTGTTTGAGGGCAGTAGACTGACGAATGACTTCTTTTTCCTTGGTACTAAACAGTACAAGGGGGAAAAACAAATCGGTTACCATCTCAGTTGGCAACATCTTGTAGGCTCTTCCCTCCGCCTCTCCCGCACGGTGGGGCTCTGCCTTCAACCCTCTTCCCATTATACACTTAGGACAAAAAGTAGAAAGCATCCCTTGCAACAACAACCGAAAAAGCCACTCTGCACGGCAGACTCTGGACAGAAATGCCAAACCCGCAGAAAAATACGTAGAAATTGGTCTTGCTTTTGGCTTAATTGGCTTGTTAGTTGCTTGTTGGCTAGTGTTTGGCTTGTAGGTTGTTGCTTGTTGTAGCGTCTTGCTTTTTTTTTTTTTTTTGATCCGCTCCCGGCAATCAGGGGCAAGCAGAGGCAAAGAGGGGAAGAGAGTCAGGGGTCCACAGTTGGCTCACCATAGTCCCAGACTCCACACCAGTATAAATCTAGTCACATAGAGTGTTGGGGTTCTTAGGGATTGGCTTGTTTTGGCCTTGTTTTGAAATGGGAGTAGCTTGATTTTTGGCTTATTCTGAAAGTCGGGGTGCTTATTTACCCAGTGAAAGTTGGCAACTGTGACTCTGGTCCCTTCCCTAGCCTTAATCCTACAGAGCCCCATACTCAACGAGGAAGCACATGGTCTCTGAAGAAAATTACAGCAAGTACAGATGAGGAATTCCAAGCACTGACCGTTTACTCACAGCCAGTTATACAGGAGGGAAAAAGCTGAGGACTGTTCATGTCTGCTTAGAAGGATGTTCAGGCTGATCAGGTCCGCTTCTGAGATCTCTCCTCTGGGTAGGGTTCCTGGACAATTCCTCTGCCAGCGCAGCTGCAAAAGCCATGCATAAGCCAGTAATACACAAAGCTCTGAAGGTGCATGAAATCTTGCCCTCATCCCTGCCTCCCTCTCCCATTCCATCTACATCAGCCCCACTCGATGAACAGAGACCGAGTCAACACCGACAGTCTCCACTCCACTCTCGCTACCCCACATGATTTTCATCCCCTCCTACTTCTTCATAACTCCCAAGACCGAGCCTGTGGGGATGCACACCTAGCACGCCTGCTATGAAGGGACACAGGACAAGAAAAGGAAAGGACAGAGAGAGAGAGTGTGTGTTGTCCAACACAGTAGAGAAGAGAGAGAGAAACACAGGAGGAAGGCAAGCAACTCACCACCTGGAGTCATCCTCATGGATTTAACCTTCTCCTGCGGAGGACACACCGATCCGGGGACCTTGTCTCCCTCAAAACCACAGCTAGTCAGGAACCTTTTCTTACAAACCCAGCCCCAGCTGATGGGGTGTCCCTACCTGGAGTCAGATGGGCCGTGAGCAGAACCCTCAGGAAACCGGACACTTATCTCAGTAACAGTGGTGTCTGCTCGGCTCCCAGATGGACGGCTCTTGCCTGGCATGAACAATGCTCACAGGCTCGCTGCTCTCACTCACTTTCCATCGCATGAGGGCAGTAGACTCTGACGTGTGACTTCTTTTTCCTTGGTACTAAACCCAGCAGAGTGGAGAAGAACAAAGTAAATTAGCATCTCCATCTGCAATGTCATGTAATCTCTTCATTTCACAGCTCCCGCATCCAACGGCTCCACCCTCAACCCATCTCCCATTACTACTTTACGCCTGCAACTAGAAGGGACCCATTGTAACTGCACCCAAAATAGTCACTTTGCTCAGGAGACTCTGGTCCATTCCCCAGCCTTAATCCCAGAGCTTCATACCCAACGAGGAAGCACACTGCCTGTGAAGAAAATGACAATGAGTAGAAATAAGGAATTGAAAGCACTGACCTCTTACTCACAGCCAGTTATTCAGAATTCAGAAAGCTGAGGAGTGTTCATGTCTCCTTAGAAGGATATCCAAGCAGCCCCTGAAATTGTGGACCTTGTCTCCCTCGTAACCACAGCTAGTCAGGAACCTTTTCTTACAAACTGCCAGTTTCTGCTCCAGCTGGGACTCCTAGACAATTCCTCTGCCAGCGCAGCACAAGGAAAGGCAAGGACAGATTGATTGAGAGAGAGAAAGAGTTGGCCAACACCCTAAAGAAGACAGAGAAACATGAGAGGAAGGCAAGCAACTCGCCGCCTGGAGTCATCCTCCTTGTTAGATGAAATGTGCTGTTTCAATTAGCCATTAATAAGATGTTTTTAAAATACTGTTAAGTGAATCACAGACTTTAAACTGAAATTCAAAATGGAGTATATGAACTCTGACTTTGAACTCCATCTTTGAGAGGGAACTTGTTTACTACAACGATTCTAGCTTAAACCAGTCAGAACCGGGTTTTCCCGCCAAGACCAGCCCTCAGTGTTCCATCACCTCAGAACTCTTCCCGCCAAAAAGGTTTTATAAGGACTTGTTCAGCGCCTGCGTGGGGCTGTCCATTCCAGTGACAGCTTGTACACGGTCGGGTCTTCGCAGAGCTCCAGAGCTGAGATCGAAGAACAACATCTATCCCGTAGTGCGTTTGAGGAGCGACGAGAACCATCAGTCGTCTGGACTCCCCAGTGTTCCTCCTCAAGGACTCTAAATCATCCAAGAGTTGTAGGTCCTGGGCATCACGCCTGTACGTGACATCTGCTACATCAGAGCAATAGGAAAAATGTTTGTGTGTTGGGGTATTGTTTGTTTTGTAGAATCCCATGGGAGGGTTTATGGGCCTGAGCTCCAAGCTCTCAGAGTCAGTCACTGATTCACTGTTTTACTGATTTATGGTTTTGCTGTTTACTGTGTTCTTGTATTTCTTCCCCCATTTCTCCCCAGTTTTTCTGTATCTTTTATCCCTAATACACTTACCTTTATTTGCACCATATTATCTCGTCTTCTCTTTATTTTATTTTATTTTATGTGTAGCTAAATCCACAGGTGACAGACATGGAAGGGAGCCGAGTCTGTGCTTCTGAGAAAAGGGGCTTTCCCTGTTATATCTTCCCTCTACTATCTCTCTAGTATTCCCTTTGAAGCGTTACCTTCTTCCCCTTGAGGTAACATTCTAGATACTACCGTTTGCTGTGGAGGACACACTGCTCCTGGCCAGAGAAATGAGCAGCCCCTGAAATTGGGGACCTTGTCTCCCTTGTAACCACAGCTAGTCAGGAACCTTTTCTTACAAACACAACCCCAGCTAATGGGGTGTCCCTACCAGGTGGGCTGTGAGCAGAGCTCTCACCAAAAGAGACACTTGTCTCACTGACAGTGGTGGCTGCTCCGCTCCCAGATGTACGGCTAATGCCTGATTTCGACTATGCTCACGGTCACATCGCTCTCGCTCGCTTTCCATTGCATGGGGGCAGTAGACTCTGACTCAAGACTTCTTTTTCCTTGGTACTAAATCCAGCGGGGGGGCGGGGAGAACATCTCCATCTGCAATGTCGCGTAGTCTCTTCCTTTCCCAACTCCCGTATCATCCCAGGGCTCCGCCCTCAACCCATCTCCCATTACTACTTTACACCTGCAACTCGAAGGTATCCAGTGTAACAGCACCCAAAATAGTCACTCTGCCCAGCAGACTCTGGCCCCTTCCCAGCCTTAATACCACAGACCCCCATACCCAATAAGGAAGCACACGGCTTGTGAGGAAAATACAGTGAGTACAGATGAGGAATTCAAAGCACTGACCGCTTACTCACAGCCAGTGATGCGGAAGGCAGAAACATGAGGACTATTCACGTCTCCTTAGAAGGATGTCCAGGCTGCTCGGGACCACTTATGCCATATTCTCGTCTGGCTAGGGCTCCTGGACAATTCCTCTGAAAACTAATAAAGCCAAGCAAGAACTAGCACTACACAAAGCTCTATTGGTGCGTTTAATCTTGCCCTCATCCCTGACTCCCTCTCCCATCCCATCTACATCAATGAACAGAGACTGAGTTAACACCAACAGTCACCGCTCCACTCTACTATCCACTACCCTGCAGGATGTTTGTCCTCTGCTACTTCTTCATGGCTCCTGAGACCAAGCCTGTGGGAATGCACACCTAGCACGCCTGCCCGTGTCCTACAAAGGGAAATGGCACAAGGAGAGGAAAGGAGGGAGAGTCCATGGGGCTGATCGATGGACAAGCTCAGTAGGCAATTTCGGGTCCATGCATCAGTGGCTTAGTCATATGAATGACTGTCTGGGATATATGGGGGTGGGGGCTGCACTGTGAGGTAGACTAGTGTAGGGTTCCCAATGTGTACTGAGGGAATATGGGATTCAGAAGCCCCAGAGAGTAAGGGCAGGGTGGAGGGGGGTTGGAGGGTCCCAATGTGGCTGGGAAGGGGACCCCTAGCAGGTTTGAGGGGGAACAGGAATTGGAGAGGGAAACCTGGCAGGCTGTGGGTGACGTGGGGGAGCGCGGTGCTGGGGCCCAGCAATGGAGCAATAGGTTGGAGCCAATTGGGGTTTGGGTATCATGGAGGATGTTGGGGTGCTGTGAGATAGGGAAGCAGAGGGGGTGTGTGACGGGTTGGATCACAGAAACCCCCTTGGGAGCTGCCACCCGATGTGCAAAGACTACCCCTGCCTCTGTTTTCCCTGCCAGCTCAGGACTCCAGCACCCTGTCTTGCTGATCCAGACACTCCTGTCTGCTCCAACACAGACCCAGGGTCTGAATAGCTTGCCCCAAAGCTGCAAGTTTACCTAAAAACAGCTCACAGAAGTGTGCTTGTCTTTAGCACTCAGATGCCCCATCTCTCAATGCGGTCTAAACCCAAATAAATCCGTTTTACCCTGCATAAAGCTTATACAGGGCAAACTCATAAATTGTTCACCCTCCATAACACTGATAGAGAGATATGCACAGTTGTTTGCTCCCCAAGGTATTAATACATACTCTGAGATAATGTATAAGTAAAAGGTGATTTTATTAAATACAGAAAGTAGGATTTAAGTGGTTCCAAGTAGTAACAGACAGAACAAAGTAAGTCACCAAGCAAAATAAAATATAATGTGCAAATCTATGTCTAATCAAACTAAATACAGATAAGATCCTCACCGGTATCCAGAATGCTCTCTTTTACAGGCTAATCTCCTTTTAGTAGGGTTACCATATTTTAATTTTCAAAAAGAGGACACTCGGGGGGGAGGGGGGGGGAAGAGTAGCCCCGCCCACCAACCACTCCCTCCCACTTCCTGCCCCCTGACTGCCCCCACAGAATCCCCAACCTATCCAACCCCCCTGCTCCTTTTCCCCTGATCGCCCCCTCCCGGGACCTCTGCCCCTAACCACCCCCCAGGACCCCACCCCATCTAAGCCTCCCTTATCTTTGTCCACAACTGCCCCCCCATGAGACCCCCCACCCTAACTGCCCCCCTAGAACTCCACTCCCTACCTGTCCCCTGACTGTTCTGACTCCTATCCACACCTCTGCCCCCGGCCAGATCCCTGGGACTCCCACGCCTATCCAACCACTGCCTGTCCCCTGACTGCCCCCCCAACCCCAACCCCATCTAACCCTCCCTGTCCCCTGACTGCCCCATCCCTCTTCACACCCTGCCTCCTGACAGACCCCCCCAGAACCCTTGACCCTTCCAACCCTCCCCCTGCTCCCTGTCCCCTGACTGCCCCAATCCCTCTCCACACCCCTGCCCCCTGACAGGCCCCCCCCAGAACCCCTACCCCATCCAACCCCCCTGCTCCCTGTCCCTTGACTGGCCACGCTCCCTACTCCGCCCCCACCCCAGCTCACCTCCGCTTCGCCTCTGCCTGCTGCCTTGAGCATGTAGCCACACCGCTCCGCTTCTCACCCCCTCCCTCCCAGGCTTACCGCCGATCAGCTGTTCGGCGGCAAGCCTGGGAGGAAGAGGGTGAGGAGCGGCACGGCTGCGCGCTCAAGGCAGCAGGCAGAGGCGGAGCGGAGGTGAGCTGGGGCGGGCAGGGAGCGGTTCCCCTGCACCCCCCCCCTTACCTGCTGCGGGCAGCCCTCCCCGCACCCCCCTGCCTCAGCTCACCCCCGCTTTTGGGTCTTTAAATAGCCGTCCGGGGGGGATTTGTAAAAAGCTAAAAATGTCCGGGATTCCGGATGGCTATTTAAAGACCCAAAAGCTGGACATGTCCGGGGAAACCCGGATGTATGGTAACCCTACTTTTAGCCTGGGTCCAGCAATCACTCACACCCCCTGTAGTTACTGTCCTTTGTTCCAGTTTCCTTCAAGCATTCTGGGGGGGTGGGGAGGCTCCTTCTTTAGGCAGCTGAAGGGGTCTTCCATGGGTTTAAATACACTTTCTCTTGTGGGTGGAGACCTCCCCACTCCTATGCAAAGTCCACTTTCAAGATGGAGTTCTGGAGTCACCTGGGCAAGTCACATGTCCCTGCATGACTCAGTCTTTACAGGCCGAAGCCATTGTTCACATGGTATCTTGTATGTCTCCAGGAAGACTTCTTATGAGGATTGGAGCATTCCAAGATGCATTGTTCCCCAAGTGCTTCCTGAGCAGGTATTTAACCTTGTGAATTGCTTCCTAAAGAAGCTGACCAAATACCTCACAAAGCTTACTTATGTAACCCCTTTGGGGTTTAGAGAGCATGGCCCCGTTAAATCTTTTCATAGTGTAACTTTAGCGCCCTCGTGGCCAAGATGGAGTCTGCTCTGCAGGCAGCTCTGGCTAAGAGATGTCGCGCGCAGGAATGCAGCAGGAGAAATCCCTTCCACCCCAGGGGCACCTGTTCCAAACCCGCCAGAGTGAACGCACCCACCCACAGGAAAAGTACAATGGATATAAGAAAGGGAAATATTTATTTACAGAGGAATGAGAGGAGAAAAACAACAAGGGGAAATATAGGGGGAGCAGTAGAACAGGGTTGCATTCAAACCAAGGCCCCACAGGCCCAGTGGTAGCACAGTCTGGAAGGGCAGACACTGAGCAATGTGTCTGCACGCAGAGTTCAGGAGTCCTGAGCAAAGTTCCAGTCCAGTGGTGAGTCTTGGGTGCTCCTGGTCGTCTTCAGCACTAGTGAACTTTCCCCAACAAACCCCTCCGGTGCCCTCTTCTGCCACTCTCTGCAAAACCACACAGAGCGACCACCTCCCCACTTAACTAGCTACAGCCTCCCTCCTTGTTCCCAATGTAGAGTCCCAAGGCCCAGTACTCACAGCCCCATGCAGCTCTGGGCAGCCATGATACTGGGTCCAGCTCTGGCTTGTCCTTCTTGGGCGATTCCTCCCTGGCACAGTGCTCTTCCTGGCTCCTGTCCTGGGGTGTCCCCGATCGGCCGCCCTGTCCGTCTCAGGTTTCGGGCAGCAGGGCCGGCTTTAGGCCGATTCAGCCGATTCGGCTGAATTGGGCCCCGCGCCAAGAGGGCCCCGCGCTGCAGCTGTCCGCCCCGCCCCCAGCTCACTTCCCCCTCCTCCCCTCCCCTGCACGCCCCGCCCCCTCCCCTGCTTCCCGCGAATCAGAGATTCGCGGGAAGTCTGAGACGAAGCAGGGGCAGGCCAGCAGCACGAGGTAAGCTGGGGTGGGGGCGGGAAAAGGGCTCCGGGGAGGCGCGGCCCAGCCCGTTCCCGCAGGCCCCAGCGGCTCTGGCCCGGCTTGGCTCCAGCCCGGCCCCGGCCCGGTCCCCGCGGCTCAGGTCCCCCCCCGCCCCCCGGCGCAGCTTCCGCGGCGTGGGTCCCCCCGTCCCCCCCGCGGCGGGGCTCGGGTCCCCCCCGTCCCCATCCCCCCCGCAGCGCGGCGCGGCTCCCCCCCCGTCCCCGCGGCGGAGCTCGGCGTCCCCGTCCCCCCCCATGGCTCGGGTCCCCCCGTCCTCCCCCGCGGCGCGGCTCGGGTCGTCCCCGTCTCCCCCCCCGCAGCGCGGCTTGGGTCCCCCCGTCCCGTCCCCCCCCGCGGCGCGGCTCGGGTCCCCCCGTCCTGTCCCCCCCCCGCGGCGCGGGTCCCCCCACGGCACGGCTCGGGTCCCCCAGTCCCCCGTGTCCCCCCCCGCGGCGCGGCTCGGGTCCCCCCGTCCCGTCCCCCCCCTGCGGCGCGGGTCCTGGGGGCGGGGCTTGCAGCAAGCAAGCCCCGCCCCCAGGAATCGGGCCCCGCTCTTGCTAAAGCCGGCCCTGTTGGGCAGGTTCTCTCTGCTTCACTTTTCCAGGGCCTCAGGCTGCCTCCCTCTCTCCCTGGAGTTTCCCTCCTTTTTTCTTACTCTCCCCCTCCCCGCTAGGAAAAAGATTTAAAGGGGCCATGCTCTCTAAACCCCAAAGGGGTTACACAGAAACCAAGCAAGCATACAGCCCCTATTTTTAACCTCAAGTAGAAAATGATATATATGTACAAATAGGATGAATAGAAATAGTAGACCATAATCTTTCCGGAGATGTGTTACATGGCACAGACAGCACAAAACATACTCCAGTTATGTCATGCATACATTTATAAGCACACACCACCCCCATAAAGCCTTATGAGGTCCACTGTCACAGGGTGGACTGGGAGGGCCACGTGCAGGGGGCAGGTTGGGGTGGGGTGAGCGGAGAGCTGGCAAGTCTGGGGACGCGGGAGCAGGTTGGAGGATGTTGAATGTGTCCCGGTGGGGGGCAGGCTGGGATGCACTGAAGGAGATGATGGGGGTCCCAGCGTTGAGGGGAGATGGTTGAAGTGGATTGGTGGAGGGGGTTTGGGGAGGAAGGAGAGAGAGGTGCTCAGGGGCCCCATAGGTGGAGAAAAGGACTGGGGGGAAGGGTAGGGATGGGGGTGGACATTGAAGAGTGTTTGAGGGAGGAGAAAAGGGGGCTGGGGGGGATGAACTGGGGGTCTGAGCAGTCCCTACGGGTGGAGGGATGGGCTGGGGGGCAGGTTGGGGTGAGCTGGGAGGGTGCTGGAGAGAAATGGGGGCTGAGGGGCCCCACGGAAGGAGGAATGGATGGTGGAAGGGGGGAGGTTGGGGTGGGTTTGGGGAGTGGAGGAAGGAGAAAGGGGGTCTGAGGGGCCCAAAGGGGCTGGGCAGAGCAGCTGGGGGCCTGAGGGGTCCATGGGGGGATGGACTGGGGGGATTAGAGGGAAGAGAAGGGGGGCTATGGAGCCATGGCTGGGGAGGTGTGCTGGGGGGGTTGGAGGGAGGAGAAAGGGGGGCCATGGGGCCATGGCTGGGGAGATGTACTGTGGGGGTTGCAGGGAGGACAAAGGGGGGCTATGGGGCCATGGCTGGGGAGGTGTGCTGCAGGGTGTTGCAGAGAGGAGAAAGGGGGGCTGAGGGGCCCACAGGGGATGAGATGGAGGGTGGAGGGAGGAGAAAGGGGGGCTGAGGGGCCCATGTGGGGGCTGGGCTGGGGTTTGGAGGGAGGAAAAAGGGAGGCCTGGGGGGAGGAGAAAGGGGGGCTGAGGGGCCCATGGGGTGGATGTGCTGGAAAGGTAGAGGGAGGAGAAAGGGGGGCTGAGGGGCCCATGGGGGGATGGACTGGAGAAGTAGAAGGAGGAGAAAGGGGGACTGAGGGGCCCATTGGGTGGTTGGAGGGAGGAGAAAGGGGGGGCTGAGGGGCCCATGGGGGGGCTGGGCTGGGGGGAGCGGCTGGTGGGGTGAGGGGCCCATTGGGGGGATGGGGTGGGGGGTTGGAGGAAGGAGAAAGGGGGGCTGAGGGGTCAATGGGGGGATGGGCTGAGGGGTTGGAGGGAGGAGAAAGGGGGGCTGAGGGGGCCCACGGGGGGGGTGGACTGGGGGAGTTAGAGGGAGGAGAAAGGGGGGCTGCGGGACCCATGGAGGGGCTGGGCTGGGACTTGGAGGGAGGAGAAAGGAGGGTCTGGGGGGAGGAAAAAAGGGGGCTGAGGGGCCCATGGGGTGGATGTGCTGGAGAGGTGCAGGGAGGAGAAAGGGGGCTGAGGGGCCCATGGGGGGGCTGGGCTGGGGTTTGGAGGGAGGAGAAAGGGGGGCTGAGGGGCCCATGGGGGGCTGGTCTGGAGGGGGTGGAGGGGCCCATGGGTGGGGAGGAGGAGGAAAGAGAAAGGCTGAGGGGCCCATGGGGTGGATGTGCTGGAGAGGTATAGGGAGGAGAAAGGGGGGCTGTGGGGCCCATGGGGGGACTCGGTTGGGGGGAGCAGCTGGGGGGCCTGAGGGGTCCATGGGGGGATGGACTGGAGAGGTAGGAGGAGAAAGGGGGGCTGAGGGGCCCATGGGGTGGTTGGAAGGATGAGAAAGGGGGGCTGAAGGGCCCATACGGTGGATGTGCTGGAGAGGTAGGAGGAGGAGAAAGGGGGCTGAGGGGCCCATGGGTGGGGGGGAGGAGGAATGAGAAAGGTGGGCTGAGGGGCCCATGCAGGGGCTGGGCTGGGGGTTGGGAGGGGCAGCTGGGGGGGCTGAGGGGCCCATGGGGGGGGATGGACTGGGGGAGTTGGAAGGATGAGAAAGGGGGGCTGAAGGGCCCATGGGGGGGGATGGACTGGGGGAGTTGGAAGGATGAGAAAGGGGGGCTGAAGGGCCCATACAGTGGATGTGCTGGAGAGGTAGAAGGAGGAGAAAGGGGGCTGAGGGGCCCATGGGTAGGGGGGAGGAGGAATGAGAAAGGTGGGCTGAGGGGCCCATGCAGGGGCTGGGCTGGGGGTTGGGAAGGGCAGCTGGGGGGGCTGAGGAGCCCATGGGGGGGGATGGACTGGGGGAGTTGGAAGGATGAGAAAGGGGGGCTGAAGGGCCCATGCAGGGGCTGGGCTGGGGAGGTGGAGAGAGAAGAAAGGGGGGGCTGAGGGGCCAATGGGCGGGGAGGAGGAGGAAGGAGAAAGGGGGGCTGAGAGGCCCATGCAGGGGCTGGGCTGGGGGTTGGGAGGGGCAGCGGGGGGGGCTGAAGGGCCCATGGGGGGGATGGACTGGGGGAGTTGGAAGGATGAGAAAGGGGGGCTGAAGGGCCCATACGGTGGATGTGCTGGAGAGGTAGAAGGAGGAGAAAGGGGGGCTGAGGGGCCCATGGGTGGGGGGAGATGGAGGAAAGAGAAAGGCGTCCTAATCGCCTACGTCATGTTCTCTTCCAACCACTTCCGTTTCCGGCCCCGCCCGCACAAAACGCGCCGGGCCCCGCCCCCGGCCGCTCCCATGGTGCCGCTGGCCCCGCGGTGGCCGATGGGAGATGTTGGCTGGGGCGTACCACATCTCCCACAAGCCCCCGCGGCGCGACTCCTCCCTCTCCTCCACCCCGAGCGGGACTCAGCTGGGCCCATGGTGGTTGGAGGGGCTGGGGGACAATGGGGGGGGGCAGAGGGATCGGGCCTCCGGCAGTGCTGGGATGGGGGGCCTGGGGCGAGGCCCAGAGGAGTTGGGGGGGGCAGGTGGGTTTAGGAGCCGGGGTGGGAGGAGTGAGGGGGAGAAGAGGGGATTTGCGATGAAGAGGAGAGGGGGGCAGATGTCCGGGGGGGAGGGTTAGGGGGCTTGAGCTAGGTGAGTGGGGGACGGTGTGAGGGCCTGGGGGGTGGGGGAGTAGGAGCTGAAGTGGTTTCTGAGGAGGAAACTGAGGCACTTAAACCAGGGAGGAGAAGCAAAGTTGGGGGGGGATGGCTAAGGGTGCCCCCCTGTAACCTACTGTCCCCAGTCCCAGCCGGGGTGACCCATCCCCATCACTGAGAGGTTGGCTGCTCTCCCTGGCAGCACAGCTCACGGATGCTCCCTGTGTGACGCACTGTTGCACATACAGAGGGCACGTCTCATTCTCACCTCCTGCTGGCAGCTCAAAGTTTCTGGCTCCTCCCTCCACGGTGGGAGAAAGCACAAAACACTCCATCTCCCATGCCACCTCCACAGTCCAAAAAGCGTTGTAGGCGAAGACACCCTAACTCTCTTACCCTTTTCTCCTCGATCCAAACACCTGCTTAGTGCCTGGCCCCTGCTGTGACATTTCAACAGAGAGATGGGGCAAAAGAATACCTGCAAAAATCCTGGGATCTCTCTCCTCCCGCACGATACATGTGGTTCAGAGTGAAGGGAAAGGGGAGTAACCTGCCCCCTCTTCCCACATGTTTAGTAGTTTGTGATGTAAAAAAAGCTGCTGTGACAGTACACATGGAGAAACAGATCTTTCTATAGATGATGATATAAAATTATTCTACTTAACTGCCAGGGGGCAAATTTGTCACGTACACATGGGAGAAAGAAGAAGGAAAAAATGCAGGGTCAGCAATAGGTAGTCAGGAAGTTCCTTCGAGAGGAAATGTAGCCAAACTCCAAACCTGCAGACAATGGAACTTTCTGTGCCTGTATCCTGGAGATAACTAACTGCTTGTTTTTGCAACTGTCATAGAAATTTCTGTTCGTTCCAGCTGAGGAATAAGGAGAGACGGACACATCTAATCAAGCAAGGAGCCCCGGGAGGGGCGATCCGTTTATTTCAATTGCAATTGGGTTCGAGCTCATAAGTCAGCAAGAACAAAGAAAACACTTACACCAAAGCATTATATGCAGTTGACTATGATAATCTATTGCTTTATGATTGGCCAAAATTTGCCATCATTATCATACATAATTAGCAAGCTACATGTATCTGCCCCTGTTATGACCCCTTATTGTTCATCTACTTTCCCCCTCCTCCTTGCTTATTTTGCAAACCAAGCAGTTTATCTACAGGACACAGGCACAGAAAGTTTCATTGTCTGCAGGTTTGGAGTTTGGCTACATTTCCTCTCGAAGGAACTTCCTGAGTTAAGACATAGCAATAGCTGTGCTATATATCTTCCATGTGTACGTGACAAATTTGCCCCCTGGCAGTTAAGCAGAATAATTTTATATCACAATTGAAATAAACGTCTTGCCCCTCCCGGGGCTCCTTGCTTGGCTAGCTGTGTCCGTCTCTCCTTATTCCTCAGCTGGAACGGACAGGAATTTCTACCACAATGATTACAGAGAGTAAGTGGCACTGTTATACAAAGGTGCGTTGGAGTTAGAGATGCTAGAATGCACAGTCCACCACTGCACATTTCCTCCCTCCATTTCCCATTGTGGGGCAGGGAGACCAGAGCCCCATCTGGGCTCCCCTCCATTTCCCCAACCAGCTCTGAACTGAAATTCTCCAGCCCCTCCTCTGGCCTTTGTCTCTTTCCCGGGCCAGGAGGTCACCTGATCTCTTTGTTCTCCAATATCTTCAGTTTCTGTAAAGGGAAATTGTTTTACTAATCTGGGGTGGCCAACCTGAGCCTGAGAAGGAGACAGAATTTACCAGTGTACATTGCCGAAGAGCCACAGGAATGCGTCAGCAGCCCCCCATCAGCTCTCCCCTGCTCCCAGTGCCTCCTGCCCACCAGCTGCCCAGTCGATCAGCGCGTCCCCATCCCCCCTGATCAGCTAGTTTGTGGCATGCAGGAAGCTCGGGGGGGAGGATCGAGGGCATGGCTGGCTCAGGGGAGGGGGCGGGAAGGGGTGGAGTGGGGGCTGGGCCTGTGGCAGAGCCAGGGGTTGAACAGTGAGCACCCCCCGGCACATTGGAAAGTTGGCACCTGTAGCTCCAGCTCCGGAGTTGGTGCCTATACAAGGAGCCACATATTTAACTTCTGAAGAGCCGCACGTGGCTCCAGAGCCACAGGTTGGCCACCCCTGTACTAATCTAATAGAGTTCTCCAAGGGGGTCAACAAACATGTGGATAAGGGGGAATCCAGGGGACATAGTGTACTTAGATTTCCAGAAAGCCTTTGACAAGGTCCCTCACCAAAGGCTCTTATGTAAATTAAGTTGTCATGGGATAAGAGGGAAGATCCTTTCATAGACTGAGAACTGGTTAAAAGACAGGGAACAAAGGGTAGGAATTAATGGTAAATTCTCAGATGAAGAGGGGTAACTAGTGGTGTTCCCTAAGGGTCAGTCCTAGGACCAATCCTATTCAATTTATTCATAAATTATCTGGAGAAATGTGAGGTGGCAAAGTTTGCAGATGACACTAAACTGCTCAAGATAGTTAAACCCAAAGAAGACTGTGAAGAACTTCAAAAAGATCTCACAAAACTAAGTGATTGGGCAACAAAATGGCAAATGAAATTTAATGTGGATAAATGTAAAGTAATGTACATTGGAAAAAATAACCCCAACTATACATACAATATGATGGGGGCTAATTTAGCTACAACTAATCAGGAAAGAGATCTTGGAGTCATTGTGGATAGTTCTCTAAAGACGTCCACGCAGTGTGCAGTGGCAGTCAAAAAAGCAAACAGGATGTTAGGAATCATTAAAAAGGGGATAGAGAATAAGATAGAGAATATATTATGTTATTGGCCCATATAAATCCATGATACGCCCACATCTTGAATACTGCGTACAGGTGTGGTCTCATCTCAAAAAAGATATACTGGCATTAGAAAAGGTTCAGAGAGGGCAACTAAAATGATTAGGGGTTTGGAACGGGTCCCATATGAGCAGAGATTAAAGAGACTAGAACTTTTCAGCTTGGAAAAGAGGCGACTAAGTGGGGGATATGATAGAGGTATATAAAATCATGAGTGATGTGGAGAAAGTGAATAAGGAAAAGTTATTTACTTGTTCCCATAATATAAGAACTAGGGGCCACCAAATGAAATTAATGGGCAGCAGGTTTAAAACAAATAAAAGGAAGTTCTTCTTCACACAGCCCACAGTCAACCTGTGGAACTCCTTGCCTGAGGAGGTTGTGAAGGCTATAGTTCTCTTTTAAACCCTGTTAGATAAATTCATGAAGGTTAAGTCCATTAATGGCTATTAGCCAGGATGGGTAAGGAATGGTGTCCCTAGCCTCTGTTTGTCAGAGGGTGGAGATGGCTGGCAGGAGAGAGATCACTTGATCATTGCCTGTTAGGTTCACTCCCTCTGAGGCACCTGGCATTGGCCACTGTCAGCAGACAGGATACTGGGCTGGATGGACCTTTGGTCTGACCCAGTACGGCCATTCTTATGTTCTTAGGAGAAAAATGGTACAAAACCCAACTGCTATTCAGCAGAACCCAGTGCAACGTGGGAACAACTGGGAATGAGGCAATCTGTCCTGGTGACTAACAATCACTGTGCAGTGGAAGGAAAAGTATAAACATGATGCTCCAAATTTGGTTAGACTAGGAAAAATGATGGAGGTTATATCCGGTGGTGAGGAAATTTGCTACATTACCCTGGCAGCTCTATGGGCTATTTTCTTTATTGAAAAAAATAGTTGTGTTTTTATATCAGGATCGCTAACTCAATCTAGCTAACTCCATGGAAAACCCTAGTGGAGTCAAGGCCCAGGTAGATTTAACCTCCATGTACCGAGTAAAGGTCACTCCTCGTTCCCCCACCTGGGGCTGACGGACATTCCTCTTGGAGGGACACACACTTCCATGACACAGAACAAAGGAGTTGATGAAAAACACTGTGGGCTTCACTCCAAGGAAAGGTGAGCTGCAAAAGAGAAAAGCAGACAACTCACCTGAAGGAGCTGAGATGCCACAAATGCTGCCTTAAAGTTCACTACCTGGGAATTAGCAAAAGGAAAAAACAATCTTTTCTGAGACCCTAGACAAGATTTTCATGGTGTTTATCTCCCTTGCAGCTTCTCTGGTGATAAATAAGAGAAGAGTTGTGATGGAAGGTTTTCCCACACTCACAGCATTTATAGGGTTTCTCTCCTGTGTGGATCCTCTGATGTGCAGTAAGGTGTGAGCTCTGAGCGAAGGTTTTCTCGCACTCACGGCATTTATAGGGTTTCTCTCCTGTGTGGCTCCTCTGATGTGTAACAAGGCCTGACCTCTGAGCAAAGGTTTTCCCGCACTCACGGCATTCATAGGGTTTTTCTCCTGTGTGGCTCCTCCTATGTGCAATAAGGCTTGAGCTCTGAGCGAAGGTTTTCCCGCACTCACAGCATTCATAAGGTTTCTCTCCTGTGTGGCTCCTCTGATGTATAACAAGGGTTGAGCTGTGAGGGAAGGTTTTCCCACACTCACAGCATTCATAAGGTTTCTCTCCTGTGTGGATCCTCTGATGGCAAATAAGGGATGAGCTCCAAGCGAAGGTTTTCCCGCACTCACAGCATTTATAGGGTTTCTCTCCTGTGTGGCTCCTCTGATGTGCAATAAGGTGTGAGCTCCGAGCGAAGGTTTTCCTGCACTCACGGCATTTATAGGGTTTCTCTCCGGTGTGGATCCTCTGATGTGCAATAAGGGTTGAGCTCCAAGCGAAGGTTTTCCCACACTCGCGGCATTCATGGGGTCTCACTCGGGTGTGGATTCTCTGATGGTGTGAGCGCCTCCTGAACTTTTTCCCACACTCAAAGCCCGTGTTATTTCTCTCTCCCATCAGGATTCTCTGCTGCACCATGGTTTCCTTGAGGCCTTTGTGAGTTCCCCGATAATTAACAGATATTCCAACTTTCTGCGCTGGCTGGTTTCCCTGCCACTTCTCTGGCCTGTGCTGCCCCTGAGAGCCTTTTCCCTGCTCACAACTCCTGGACACACTCCCTTTGCATCTTTGCAACAATGCCCCATGCGCTTCCACTTGCTCCTCTTCCTGCTGAGGATTCTGCTCCATGGTCTCGCTCACCATCCCCTCACCTGCTGGGACAGAGAAAGGAAAACCTCAGAGACCGGAAAGGAAAAGGGGAGAGCAAACCAAGAGAATAGCTGGAGATGGAAAAAAATCAGGGACTGAATTTCCCCAAACTCTTCCCCAAAGTGGCGAGAGGAGGGGATCAATTCTGCATCCAGTTCCCATCCAAACACTCAGGGAAAAGGAAGTTCAGGGAGGAAACTACTGCCAGGAGTTAGTCAGGATGGATAGGAAGCCATGAACAGTATCTGCCCTGAGGATATGACACCTGCTGGGGACCATCCTGAACCCAGAGACCTCACAAGGTCTTTGTTGGGAATCCCAGCTGTTTCTTTCAAGCACTGAGTAGGTTTAATGATCCCTCACCCATGCAGCTGCCTAGCAGGATCTCGCTTTCCTCTGAGCCCTGGAGAGCTGGGGCCCACGGCTCTTCCCCTCGTTCCAGCTGGGAGATGACATCGGGTTTGGAAACTGGAAACCCTGCTCAGAGGAAAGAAGACCAATGAGATCAGGTAACACACAAAAGAAGTTACTCAATTTGTGCATTAACGATGGTTCTTTGAGATGTCTCCCCTATGGGTGCTCCATTGTAGGTGCTATCACATTAAAAACAGCTGTGTAGACCAGTGGCTTTCCACACTATTGTACCCCTTTCAGGAGTCTACATTCATTTTGGCAGTTTCATATGCCCGGCTTTTTCAAAGCCTCCTTGATTTCATCTCTCTCTCTCTCTCTGTGTTGCCTTATCTCAGGGTATGTCTACACTGCCTGCTGGATTGGTGGGCAGCGATCAATCCAGCAGCGGTTGATTTATCGTGTCTAGTCTAGACATGATAAATTGACCCCCGAACACTCTCCCGTCGACTGCTGTACTCCAGCTCGGTGAGAGGCGCAAGCAGAGTCGACGGGGGAGCGGCAGCAATCGACTCACCGCGGCGAAGGCATCACGGTAAGTCGATCTAAGTACGTCGACTTCAGCTATGTTATTCACGTAACTGAAGTTGCGTAACTTAGATCAATCCCCACCTCCCAAGTGTAGACCAGGCCTCAGTCTTTTTGCCCTGAATAGCAGCAAACTTAAGCCCAGTCTGTTTGTACCCTAGTTCCTGTGTCCCAAAGTGCAATGCAGTTGTGTTCTCATGTTCTGCTTCCCTTGGACCCAGTCATTACACATTAACCTCCAGTCTTTGAGACTTCCACTGTCCAGTATGCTTCATTCATATGTGGACAGTTCTTGATAGTGTTTCCATGTAAATGGAGGCAGACCTATGTTACTTCAACAGGAATTACATCCCCATCCCAGAAGTGATATTCACTCCTTCAAACCCAGTGACTAACAAAGCAAATTGAGAGGGCAGCTGACCCATGCATATTTTTTATTTAAAAAAAAAAAACTAAATAAAGCCCCCATTCTCCAGTGGGAGACAAGGTCAAAGTGAAGGGCTAGGATAATGAATCATAAAATCACAGAAATACATGGGGTAAAAGGACCTCAAGTTGTCAGCTAGTCCATCCTCCAGCCCTGAGGCAGGACCAAGTATACATAGACCATCTGTCTAACCTCTTCTTAAAAACCTCCAGCGACCAGCATTCCACAACCTCTCTTGGTAACGTATTCCTGTATTTATCTGTTCTCACAGTTGGAAAGTTTTTCCTAATATCCAACCTAAACATCTGTCAGGGTTCCCTCCCCACTCTAAACTCTAGCATACAGATGTGGGGACCCGCATGAAAGATCCCCTACGCTTATTTCTACCAGCTTAGGTTAAAAACTTTCCCAAGGCACAAATCCTTCCTTGTCCTTGGATGGGTACTGCTGCCACCACCAAGTGAGTTAGACGAAGATTCAGGAAAAGGACCACTTGGAGTTCCAGTTTCCCCAAAATATCCCCCCAAGCTCCTTCACCCCCTTTCCTGGGGAGGCTTGAGAGTAACCTAGGTGAGCAACAAACAGCCCTTTGGGTTTTTAGGACACTAAAAACCAATCAGATTTTTAAAAACAAACTTTATTATAAAGAAAAAGTAAAAGAAGCACCTCTGTAAGATCAGGGTGGAAGGTAATTTTACAGGGCAGTCAGATTCAAAACACAGAGGATTCCGCTCTGGGCAAAACTTTAAAGTTACAAAAAACAGTGATAAATATCCCTCTTAGCACAGGGAAAATTCATAAGCTAAAACAAAAGATGCTCTAATGCATTTCCTTGCTATTACTTACTATTTCTGTACTTTTAGATGTACACAAATAGTAAGTACATTCAGTAGAAGCTGGATTACTTGCTTGGTTTCTCTCTTTGTCTTCCGAGAGAACAACAACAGCCCAAACAAAAACCTTTCCCCACAGATTTGAAAGTATCTTCTTTCCTTATTGGTCCTTTTGGTCAGATGCCAACCAGGTTATCTGAGCTTCTTAACCGTTTACAGGTGCAGGAGGGATTTTATGCTACCCTTACCTGTATGTTTATGACAACATCCCATGCTGCAGAACAAGCTAGTTACTACTTCTCCCTACCCTAACCCTAAGCAGCAGAGGATAAGGGGAGATCAGATTTCAAGAAGACGACCACGGTCAGTGATGTCAGACAGCTAACAGATCGAGGAGGAGGCGGAGGATGGAGTGCTGGTTCTGAGCTTTGCCTAAGGACAGGTCATTAGAGACTTCAGCAAAAGCAGTCTCAGTGAAGTGCTACAATTTCTGACTGTCAGAGAGTGTGGGGGAGTGAGGGCTCTGCACCCCCTACTTCCTGCGATTCACCGAGACTCTCAGCCAGCCAGTAAAACAGAAGGTTTATTAGACAACAGGAACACAGTCCAAACCAGAGCTTGTAGGTACAGACAACAGAACCCGCTCAGTCAAGTCCATATGGGGGCGGGGGGGGGGGCAGGAAGCTTAGACCCCAGCCCTGGGGCTCTCCCCCAGTTTCCCCAGCCAGCTCCAAACTGAAACTCCCCAGTCCCTCCCCTGCCCTTTGTCTCTTTCCCAGGCCAGGAGGTCACCTGATCTCTTTGGTCTCCAACACCTTCATTTTGCACCTTTGCAGAGGAGGAACCCAGGCCATCAGTTGCCAGGAGACAGGGTGTCGGCCATTCTCTGTGCAGACAGCATCACACTGTCCCTCTTGGGCTCTGCAACAATCATAGCCCCTTATCCCACCACCAGATACTTAAGAAATGCATAGGGGCACCCACACAGTATTCAGTGAAAACATTATGACTATTCCCACTTCATCACACTGATTCCCTGAATCCTTCCCTTTCTACCCCCCACCAGACCCTCCTGTGACGGGTTGGGTCACAGAGACCCCCTTTGGACTGTGACCTGAGGTGCTGGAACTACCTCTGAGCCCATAGCTCTGTCAGTTAGCGATGTGAAAAATCACATCCCTACCGGACATAAATTGCAGCAAAAACTGTAGTGTCGACACAGTTACAGTGGCAAAAAAGTCCATTAAAAAGAAAATCAATGAAATTAAACGCCCATAAGCAGAGTTAAGGTTGCCCAGTGCTGCCTCGTGCCCTTCCAGCATGTGGACGGTGGTGAAAAATAAAGCCTCTGAAAACCAGGAAATGAAGAATTAAATTACACACCACCCCTGCAATGCAACCTTAACTCTGCCCTTACTGACCTATTCCCAGTGAGATTTGCAAGCTCCAGGGTTAGGGGGTAAGGGTGGTGCAAAGGTTAACAAACTACCCAAGGTAGGGGCGAATTTTACATCTCTTGAAGTCTTCAAGTCAGGACAGGATGCCTTTCTGGAAGATCTTTTCATCAAACTCAAGGCATTCAGCACACTACAAAGGTAACTGGACGAAACTCCATGGCCCGTATTACACAGGAGGTCAGACTAGATAACCTAATAGTCTCCCCTGGCCTTAAAATTTATTTATCGACAGAAGGAAGGACTAAGCACATTCCGTTGTGTGTTTTATGTTCCTCAGATTTGAATACCAGCATTTATCCGCAGGCACTCCAGCAGTGTGCACTGGGCCAGATGTAGCTTTAAATGAACCGTGGAGGGACTAGTTGGAGCAGCCTGGCAGAGCTGTGACACGAAGAGAGGCGCACGTGAAACTCGAAGGAACAGGTATTCCCCATTTCAGTGCTGAGTGGTGTAGGCAGCGTCAATAAAGGCGCACAAGGGTGTGTTCTTGCCACAAGGATTGTCAGCAGGCTGGTGTCATACGTGCTTGGGGTCTCCGGGGCTCAGTGAGGGGTAAGTGAAGGCAACAACTAAGACGGAATCCTCATTGGAAGGGTAAAGGGGTGGTGACATTATGAAAGTCTGAGATGGATTGTGAGCAGTAGACTCAGTGTCTGAGCGCAGGCCAGGGGTAGGTAGCTTCTGATCCCTACAATGGACCTAACCCCAAGTTTTGCCTTAGCAAAGAGGAGGTGTTAGTGTTTGCGCTATCCAGTGCCTGTGCTCTGTTCCCAAAGTGTTCTGTAGCAGGGAGCGTAGAGTGCTAGTCTATGTGTCATTGGCTTGTCGGGGTGTCGCTGAAACAGGGCAAAGTTGAGAGTGCACTGTGGGGTGTTGTGAACCTTAACTCTTCGTTTCCCCTTCTAAGAACCGAGGGGACAGGAATCCTTACCCAGCGAGGTCACGTTCTCATAGTTCTCCTGCATGACGTCTCCGTAGAGGGCTCTCTGAGCGGGGTCCAGCAGAGCCCACTCTTCCTTGGTGAAAAACACAGCCACCTCCTCGAAAGTCACCAGCCCCTGAAAGAGCAAGAGCCCTCCACTCTGCACCTGCTGCCCAGTGACAACCCCACCATTCACAGGGGAGGAGGGCCAATCACATGGAAGCTCTGGGAGACAGGCAGGATCCGTCCCGCTCCCCATCAGAGCAGCCAGGAGGCATCAGGGTGAGAGGAGAAAGAGAGAGAGCCCCTCACCCCTTCTAGCAGACAGAGATGGCAGGGGTCTTCACATTCAACACTCACCTACCAGCCAGAAGCTGATACAGGAGATGGAGCCCGCAGCAGGGTCCAGGGACAGCCCCCTGGTAGGAATCCCAACACCCTCCCCAGTGTCAGCAGTTGGATGTGAAGGGATGGGGTGTCTTCCCCGGGCCTCACTGGGGGTTGCCCTCTGGCTAGTAGGTTCAGACTCCAGTATTGGAGGCTGGTACGTTTCTCCAGCCCAGTCCAGGGGGGTTGTTTCCTGCTCGACAAATTAGGGAATTTCCACCCACAAATCCCATGGGTCTGTTAAAATCTAGGCCCCACCGTAAACAAATCCCAGCAGGTTTGTCACACCCTGTCCCCCTCCCTTTCTCCATCCTGTGTATTTCCTGCCCCCTCCCACCTCCTGACCACCCCCAGAAGTACCCACCTCCTATGTCTTTACTGCCCTTCTCCCGCCAACAGGAGCCCACCAGCAACTCCCCTATAATCCCTACCAGAACTGGCTCCACGGCAGCCATTTCCCTTCCCTGGTCCCTGGAAGTATGGTATGTAACGCTGCAGCCTGTCAGGGCAAAAAGGGGACTTGTCAAAACAGGACAGTAACGTCACATGACAATTCCCCCCGACTCTTTCCTCGCAGACAGATGTTCTTGACTCTGTCATGCAAATAACAGAAACATTAAAAACACAATTAGTAATGGGGGGACGGGAGGGGAGACATGGGACTTTGAATTCCTTTTCTAACAGGTGTCTCGGTAGTTAAACAAACACAAAGTGTCCAATAAGTTCTTGGAATGTGTTGGTGACACCTGTTTGCTTCAGAAGATGGAAGTAGTAACCAGGGAGACAGGCATTTAAGGGTTGATGCTGACTAACTGGCGGGAGTTAGTTAGGAAATGGAAGGTGGAAAGCAATATGGGCGAAAGTGTTCATGAAATGATGATTTTGTGATTCTAAGGCTGGTCCACACTAACCCCCCACTTCGAACTAAGGTACGCAAATTCAGCTACGTTAATAACGTAGCTGAATTCTAAGTACCTTAGTTCGAATTTACTGCGGGTCCAGACGCGGCAGGCAGGCTCCCCCGTCGATGCCGTGTACTCCTCTCACCGAGCTGGAGTACCGGCATTGTAGGACTGATGAATGAAATTGTTTTTAATTGTTTACTTTATTAATGTAACTTCATAAGTAAAAGTTTTATGAATGAAACAATATTCATTCATAAAACCGGTTACCCCAATAACTGGCTAATTAACAATTAAGATGCTTGTTAAGAGCCATAGCTGTTCAGTCAGCTGCCTTTGTAAGTTTCACTATCAATCCAATTCCTGCTTAAATCACTAAGACTTGCACTGTTTCAGTATTGTAACTTCTGTTCACCATTTATTACACTTGCCTACAGTGTAACTTCTGTTCACTGTTTGCCATCCATTATACTTGTCTATATTGTAACTTCTGTTCACTGTTTGCCATATTGTAATTCAAACCCCATTTTAAAACGCTTACTCCATTTTGTAAGGGCTTGCTGCAACCTTCATTTTTGCAAACCCTGCTGTAATCTTATTAGTTTAGTTTAGATGTGTGAATGAGGTATGTATGGATGATGGAATCAACCTCCAGCCCCAGCCTGTCCTGATTAAATAAAGTTCAAACACCAAGGGCTGAAGATGCAGACAAGAGCCCTAACAAAGTAAAAAGAATCCACCCTAAAAAGAAAAGGTACAATGGAAGGAAGATCAAAGCCCGGTCCAAGGCTGAAAGTCATGTCTGCAATTGACGGGTGATCAATCACCAAACCTGAAGGCAGCGTGACACAGCAAGACCTATAGACTCTGGATTCAAACTAAAGCCTACAAAAAGGATGGGTGTGATGGAAAACTTTGGAGGAGGGTAACATTCTGCTGCCAACATGAAAGGGCATCGGTGCATGCCCAACAGAGACCCAGTTCATCCTTGTGCCCGGCTTTCCTGGCCAGTTAGCCGCCACAAGCTACGAACCCAAGCTGCAAACTCAAGCCACAGACTCAAGCAGGACTGGTAACTATGCAGCAGCTGCAGAACATCTGATGGATGTGTGTGTGTGTGTATAGGTATTAGGTATAATGTGTGTGTATAAGGATTAAGATATTAGTTATTGGTCATAAATCAAATTGTTATCATAATAAATGTGGCATCTTTATCTTGTCCCCTTTAATAAGATCCTGCTAGTTTTTATTGGTATAACAGCGTCGACAGCGAGCACTTCCGGGATCGATCCCAGAAGATCGATTGCTTAGCGCCGGACCCGGAGGTAAGTGTAGACCTACCTTAAGGGAAGGAAGGCATTAGAGCAGGAAAATAAGGACAATGGACTTCAAAAAGGCAGACTTCAACAAACTCTGAAAACTGGTATGTGAGTGTGCCATTTCACTCCATATTCTTTATGAAAATATGCTTATGACATGAATATGAGATAACTGAGATGTACTTTGTGCAAGATGGGTCTTGTAAGATGTAATTGGAAAAAGGTTATAGATTCATAGATTCTAGGACTGGAAGGGAACTAGAGAGGTCATCGAGTCCAGTCCCCTGCCCTCATGGAAGGACCAAATACTGTCTAGACCATTGGTCCCCAACCTTTTTTGTCTGGTGGGCACCAAAAAAAAAAAAAGCTGAGTGCTGCCCGGCAGAGCAAAAAAAACGGGCACCACGTTGGGGACCCCTGGTCTAGACCCTCCCAGATAGACATTTATCTAACCTACTCTTAAATATCTCCAGAGATGGAGATTCCACAACGTCCCTAGGCAATTTATTCCAGTGTTTAACCACCCTGACAGTTAGGAACTTTTTCCTAATGTCCAACCTAAACCTCCCTTGCTGCAGTTTAAGCCCATTGCTTCTTGTTTTATCCTTAGATGCTAAGATAAACAAGTTTTCTCCCTCCTCCTTATGACACCCTTTTAGATACTTGAAAACTGCTATCATGTCCCCTCTCAGTCTTCTCTTTTCCAAATTAAACAAATCCAATTCTTTCAGCCTTCCTTCATAGGTCATGTACTCTAGACCTTTAATCATTCTTGTTGCTCTTCGCTGGACCCTCTCCAATTTCTCCACATCTTTCTTGAAATGCGGTGCCCAGAACTGGACACAATACTCCAGCTGAGGCCTAATCAGCAGAGTAGAGCGGAATAATTACTTCTCGTGTCTTGTTTACAACACTCCTGCTAATACATCCCAGAATCATGTTTGCTTTTTTTTTCTCAACAGCATCACACTGCTCTCATTTAGCTTGTGATCCACTATGACCCCCAAATCCCTTTCCGCAGTACTCCTCCCTAGACAGTCATTTCCCATTTTGTATGTGTGCAACTGATTGTTCCTTCCTAAGTGGAGTACTTTACATTTGTCTTTAATAAATTTCATCCGATTTACTTCAGACCATTTTGTCCAGATCATTTTGAATTTTAATCCTATCTTCCAAACCCCTCCCTGCTTGGTATCATCCATGAACTTTATAAGTGTACTCTCTATGCCATTATCTAAATCATTGATTAAGATATTGAACAGAACCGGACCCAGAACTGATCCCGGTGGGACCCCACTCGATATGCCCTTCCAGCTTGACTGCAAACCTCAGGACTACTCTCTGGGGACAGTTTTCCAACCAGCTATGCACCCACTTAATGGTAGTTCCATCTCGGTTGTCTTTCTTTTGTTTGTTTATGAGAAGGTCATGCAAGACAGTATCAAAAGCCTTACTAAAGTCAAGCTCTACCACATCTACCGCTTCCCCTCTATCCACAAGTTTGTTACCCTGTCAAAAAAAAAAAAAAAAAAGCTATTAGGGTGGTTTGACACAATTTGTTCCTGAGAAATCCATGCTGACTGTTACTTATCACCTTATTATCTTCTAGGAGTTTGCTAACTGATTGCTTAATTATTTGTTCCATTATCTTTCTGGGGAATTAAAATAAGCTGATTGGTCTGTAATTCCCCGGATTGCCCTTACTCCCCTTTTTATAGAAGAGCACTATATTTGCTCTTTTCCAGTCCTCTGGAATCTCTCCCATCTTCCATGACTTTTTGAAGATAATCGCTAATAGCTCAGATATCTAGGGTGCATTTCATCAGGCCCTGGAGACTTGAAGACATCTAACCTAAGTAATTTTAACTTGTTCTTTCCCTATTTTAGCCTCTGACCCTACCTCATTTTCATTGGCATTCATTAAGTTAGATATCCAATTGCTACTAAACTTTTTGGTGAAAACTGAAACAAAAGTCATTTAGCATCTGCCATTTCCACATTTTCTGTTATTGTTCCCCCCGCCCCCTTACCATTGAGTACCATGAGCAGGTGGGGACAAAATCAGAAATATTAACTCACAAAATAAGTTACACCTAGCAAGGGACATAGGCAATAAGTAGGGTACTACTTAAATCATGGGGGGGAAGGGAATCATACGATTTTCAAGGGTTGGTCATGGCATAAATAGTGAACTTTGCAGATGTGTTATACACCTATACAATTTGCTATTTATGTGGTGAGTAACCCATAAAAAAGTGTGATTTCTCCACAGCATTTCTCACATCAGCGGCCCAGACCCAAATGGTGGTTGCAAGCCCACTAGTGGGTCGCAGTATTGTCACCCTTACTCCTGAGTTGATGCTGGCAGTGGCACTGCCTAGAGCTGGGTGGCGAGAGAGCGGTGGATGCTGGCCAGTGCCCGGTTCTGAAGGCAGAGAAGTAGGGGTGACTTAGAATTGCCGCCCTTATTTCTATTCTGTGGTGGCGTTGCCTTTAGAGCGAGGCACCCAGCCAACAGCTGCCATTCTCCACTCTGCCTTCAGAGCCGGGCAGCCGGAGACCAGATTTCATGGTCTGTGATGCAAATTTCCACCCTCATTTTTCTGCCCCAATTTTCTACTCCCCAGCCCCACTTTGTGCCCTTGGTGGCTGCCCCACTCACCCCACCCATGTTATGGCCCTGTAGCTGCACCAAATTGTCTGGTTACCAAAAAAATTCACAGGCATAATGTAATAGTTGAGTGTTTATATTATGCCAGCAGATTTTTCTTAAACAAATAGGTCTGCTGTGGCTTTTCCAAATTACGGCAATTAATAAAGGTCCATTATTATTTTTCTGCAATTTTCCAAGTCTTCTTTGCATCTCAGCTGCAATTATTTGAAGATCATCCCGCGATTCAGGTAGGGTCTTAATTATTATTATTAACCAAGAGGAGGAAGAAACAGAAACCACAATAGGGAAAGAACAGGTTAAAAATATGTAGATACATTATATATATTAATGTCAGCCACGAAATTAATTTTAGGGTGCTCAAGGAATTAGCTGAGGCAATCTCGGAACCATTAGCAATTATCTTTGAGAACGCCTGGAGAACGGTGAAGACTGGAGAAGAGCAAACATAGTACCCATCTTTTAAAAGGGGAACAAAGAGGACTGGGAAATAAAATCAAGCCTACCTTAGATACCTGGAATGAACAAATTATTATACAATCAATTTGTAAGCACCTAGAGGATAGTAAGGTGATAAGTTATAGCCAGCATGGATTTGCAAAAACAAATAATGCCAAGTCATAGTGAACTAGGGAAATGTGGTGTACATGAAAGTGGTATAAAATGGGTGAAAATGTTGTTGGAAGGCGGTACTCAGACAGTAATCATTAGTGGCTCACTGTCCAACTGGGAGGATGTATACAATGGGGTGGCCAGGGGCCAGTCCTGGATCTGATATAGTCAATATTTTCACTAATTACTTGGATAATGGACTGGAGAGCATGCTGTCTAAATATGCAGATAACAGCAGCTGTGAGGGGCTGCAAGCACGTTGGAGGACAGGATTAGCATTCAAGGTAACATTTAAAAATTAGAGAAGTGGGCTGAATGAACATGATGAAATTCAATAAAGAGAAGTGCACACTACTAGGTTTAGGGAAGGAAAACCAAATGCACAACTACAAAGTGGGGAATAGCTGGTTAGGGGTAGAACTACTGAAAATGATCGGGGGCTATAGTGGATCACAAATTGAATCTGAGTCAATTGTGCAAAAACTTAATTAAGCACTGGAATAGATTAGCAAGAGAGGTGGTGGAATCCCCATCATTGGAGGTTTTTAAGAACAGGTTGGACAAACACTTCAGTGCTGGGACTAGATGTCCTCTCAGAGTTCATTCCAGCCCTACAGTACTATGATTCTATGCTGGGGAAATGTTTGGCCACTTTATTACAGCACTGACCGGCCCCTCCCACTAAACCACTGAGACATTTTGAAACCCTCCCAATAACTAAATCTGGGAACCGAATGGGAGAGAAGCGCAGAACAAAAGAAGTGACCCTGGGGGATTCCCCCTGACACTGTCCCAGGGCAGCACACTCCTACAGCAGCGGGGACAGGGAGAGTCAGGAACTGGCTTTTCTTCTTCCTGCACCTCACCTTGCTCACAAGAAAGTGAATCTGCCCAGGGATGCTGCAATAAGTGTGTGGGGGCCGGTCAGAGATCTGGGAATCTCTCTCCCCAGTTATTTCTCCCACTGCTCTCTCTCTCTCTCTCATTTTTCTCCTTGTGTCTCCCTTCCCCCGTCTCTCCCACTCTGCTGACAGACAATCCTGGGGGTTCGCTCTCCTATAGCTGGATCGGCTCCTGCAATTGCTAAGGGGAGGAGAGACGTGGGGTGAGGAGGGGCTGTTTGTGCAGTGTCACTTTCATGCCCATCCCCAGTTCCCTGAGGTCTCTATCAACCACCTGGAGTCTCTGGCTCAGATGTTGGGGTGGGCAGAGCATTGGGTTGACCTATGGGGCTAATTACAGCTGGAAAAATCCTCACCTTGGCTGGACGCAGAGGAAGCTTTACTCATGGTCACTCCCCAGCCCCGATCCCGCTGGGGGAGCAGCAGCTGCTCAGCCTGGGCTCTCAGATCACAATGGGGGCAGCAGTGTCTGAACCAGGAAGCTCAACCTCAATATCCTGAGGCAGAGAAAGCGAGAAACTGAGTCACTTTCCCCCCTTTAGCAACAACTGAAACTCCCTCCCAACAGGGACACACCCTGATCTTATCTGCCCCCCCATGTTAATTTTGGAGTCACTCCCTGTTCTGCCTTGCAGTGACTCTGGATTAACATGCGTCTCAGCATGTAGCCCTAAGGATTAATCTGCTTGCTTGCATAGATATATCTTTTCTTATAAGTTTAAGTATTTGATGTACTGTAATAGGTTTATAGATTTATATTAAAAATAAATTTGGCTGTAATGCAAGAGACCTCAGGCCAAACCAAAACCTGTATGTTAAATAGGGTTACCATACGTCCGGTTTTTCCCGGACATGTCCGGCTTTTTGGCAATCAAACCCCCATCCGGGGGGAATTGCCAAAAAGCCGAACATGTCCGGGAAAAATACCGGCCGGGCACTTCCTCTCCCGCGGCTGCTCTGTTTAAGAGCCAAGCTGCCTGAGCCAGCGCTACTGGCTTCGGGCAGCCGCCGTGCCTCCGGACCCTGCGCCGCCGGAGCAGAGCAGCTGGAGCCGGGGAGGAGAAGTGCCCAGCCGGCGGCTGAGGTCCAGAGTCAAGGGGGCTGCCCGAAGCTGGTAGCGCTGGCTCGGGCAGCTTGGCTCTTAAACAGAGCCGAAGTCTGAGTCCGGGGAGGAGCAGAGCAGCTGGAGCCGGGGAGGGGAAGTGCCCGGCCGGGGGAGCAGGGTCCAGAGGCATGGGGGCTGCCCGAAGCCCGAGTGCTACCGGCTTCATGGTTTGCCGGGCAGCCTCCAGACCCTGCGCCCCCGTCTGGGCGCTTCCCCTCCTGGGCTCCAGCTGTGCTGGGGAAGTGCCGGCCGGGGGCGCAGGGTCTGGAGGCTGCCCGGCAAACCATAAAGCCGGTAGCGCTCGGGCAGCCCTTTTCGCGTGGCTGGGAGGGAGGAGGGGGAATTAGGGCGGGGACTTTGGGGAAGGGGCGGGGAAAGGGCGGAATTGGGGTGGGGCCAGGGTGGGAAAGGCGCGGGGCCAGGGCCCATGGAGTGTCCTCATTTTTTATTTTTTAAATATGGTATAACCCTAATGTTAAAGCTAAGGCAAAGTTAGCATATCTATATTGGGATCTTATACCCAGAAAAGTAAGGTTGACCTTCATCTTGTTACCCAAATAGATAAAGGACCCCGGCCTATGTCTAAGATCTTTACCTAGACCAATAGACAACGAAGAATGGCATAGGAGGGGTTTCAAAGTTGTACCCACAGACTTAATAAGTACACCACAAGTACACACATACCTGTCATCGATACGCACATACATATGAGCCTATGGGGTAAGTGTAGCCTAACATTTCTGTGGGGGAGGAATGAAATTTGGGCATAAGAGGAAGGATTTCCGGCACTTAGGTCATATAAAAGAGCTTCAATCATCATCTATTCTAGATCTCTTCATCTTCAACTAGCCAGGAGACTCGAGGAGTATGTGACAGGCATCCTTAGATCTCTAGAAATCTCACCCGAGGCATAAGTAAATGGTTAAAATTACAGAGACTTACAAATAGTGTGTTTCACCCACTCTTTCTTAAGAAAACAGAAACCTAATTTCCTGTGACTGCAGCTTGGCAGCAGTCCCAGTATTTCCAGTTTTGTATTGTGGTTTTGACTTAGAAGTTTAATTTTAAGGTTTTTGAATATAATACTGCAAGATTAAATAATATTACTTTATAATATTACTTTTTAAGTAATAGTGTTATTGTTAAAGTGGTATGCGCATCTAAGGGGTTTTGTAAAGGTTGAAGTTATAACGAATGGTACCGATAAGACATTAGCCGTAGCACTGGATCTGATGACCCACACTAGTGGTGGCGGGGGAGCTGACAAATCTAGGTATTAATTGCTGCCAAAAGGCCGCAATAGTTCAGAACTTGAACAGTTCAAGATACCTTATCTCAGTCCCCTTAACTCTCCATCTGCCTCAGTATTTCCCAGTATTTGGCAGGTCCCGACAGAGGGAAAAGACCTCTCGAGTAGCTACGAGCCGAGGGAAGAGAGGGAACATACCCCCATCCCTCTATTATTTACTTGGGACTTAGGGGTGTTATTTCCTGTTGTTTCTGTGAAGGGACACCTTCAGTTTCAGAGTAAAACAACAGAGTATTCATTCTAGTTGATTGAAGAAGCTAGTGAAGTTATATAATTGAAATGAGTTCTATATTTCTTGTTAGGAGTGGAGTAAAGGCAAGAGTGGAGTCTGTTGGAGTTGCCCACAGTCTGGCTTTAGAAAACTTTGCCAGAAAATATATTCAGGAACATAGAGGAGATTTAGAACAGCTGAGAAATAGCGAGATGATTTCTGAGCATGGTAACCCACGGGGTTTTGTAAGTGAGGTATTTGATGTAGAAACAGAGCTGAAAAAGAAAAAGGGCTAAACAGGGAAGAGATGTTGAATGCCTGCTTGTGGCTTGTAATTTGCTGGGAAAGAAATTGAATAAAAAAGTAGGGTTACTCAGGGAAGCCCAGCAAACTTTGGATGCCAGCTTAAAACCGCTGGAGGGCTCTAGATCAGATCGTGGTCAGCTGTTGGACAGAATTAGAGAATTAGAAAAGAGAAAGATGTGTCAGAGGAGGATAAAGAATTGATTCCCATCCCTATTGGCACGGTGGAACCGACGGAGGTAGAAAAACCTGCAGGGCCAACTACTAGAAGTAGGGCAAGAGAATTAGCTCAGGCTGATACAGTACCTTTAGGAGCGGAGTTGGAGATTGAGTCTGAAGAGCCACGGGGAGAGTCAGAAGAGGAAGTTAGCAGTACAGAAGATACCGGCAGTTTGAAGATAGGAAAAGGAATTCCCAGGGTGGCACCACAGGAGGTGGAGCTGAGTGCCCTAGAAAAGGCAGCTAGTGATGTAAAGGAGGAGTTGAGCAAAGCAAAAGGGGAGGAAATATCTTCTCCCCTGTTAGTGTCCGCCTCTGATAGTCAAGAGGCAGTGCCTTTAGAGACTGTCATTGTTCAGGGACTAGAAGATGCAGTGTCACAAGTGACACGAGTAGCTAGTGCATGTGATGAATCTGTAAGTTACAACAACCAAGGAATAGAATTCCTGCTTCTCCACCCAATATTACATTAGCACCATATAGAGTACAAGATCCAGCCCCTTTGGGTGGATATTTATTGGGATTTGGGCAAACAACATTGCCTAGAGCCCGTGGACTCTCTACACCTTGGTATATGCTGGTATCACCTAGTGTACCAGTAGAACACCCTACTACACCACACCTTAGCAGACCAAGAGATGTCCTGCATCAGTGTAGCCTATAGGACTAACCTGCTTGCTTGCATATATATGTATCTTTTTTATAGTTTAAGTATTTGGTTTATTGTAATAGGTTTATAGATTTATATTAAAGTAAGTTTGGCTGTAATGCAAGAGACCTACAGGCCACATCCTGTATGTTAATATAAATGTGCTAACTTTGCCTTAGCTTAAGACTTTTACCCAGGAAAGTAAGGTTGACCTTCATCTTGTTACCCAAATAGATAAAGCACCCATCCCTACGTCTAAGACCTTTACCTAGACCAATAGACAATGAAGAATGGAATAGGGGGGTTTCAATGTTGTACCCACAGACTTAACAAGTACACCACAAGAGACTGATGTGCATACATACCTGTCATCAATACACACATACATATTAGCCTATGGGGTAAGTGACCCTAACATTTCTGTGGGGGAGGAATGACATTTGGGCATAAGAGGAAGGATTTCCGGCACTTGCCCTATAAAAGAGGTGACCCACCTTGCTAGAGCTCTCTCTCCACTCTTACTTACTCCACTCTATCGTTTCTATTCTTACTTCTTCTATTTCTACACTATCTTTATATCAATTCTATCTATCTACGATGACTGCTATTATTAGTAGGCTGTACTTGTTCTTCTTAAACTTTAAGTTTCAAGGGAACTAGGCTAAGCTTGGCTGCCTTAAGTTTTATTCTTAAACTTAAAATCGAAACCTAATAAAACTAAGTTAGTCAAGTAAACCCTAATTTAGTTTTGATAGCTCCTAGCATTAGATTTCCTCTAAGCACTGCATCCCTCACTCAAGAATTGAGAAACCTGGAACTGCAAGGCTGGTCCTGTGTCGCTTACCCCCAGGTTATCGAGGAAGGGTGTGAGTATATTAACCAAAGCTTTGTTGCATATACTACTATATTATCATATGTATCTTTTGAATAGCAGTAATGCAATTGTAACTTTGTAACTCTGGGTATTTTACCATTGGCTTACTATTTCACTGATTTTAATAAAAAGTCAGTAAGGCTATATCTGTCTCAGTGTCATACCCTCGAGGGTCCTTTGTAAATTCTGTGGAGCCTGAATCAGGACAAGAACTTTTATCTTCTGATCAAACAGATTGGCGAGCCTAAAACCCATACTAATTAATATTATTTAATAATATCAATAATAATTAATCATTAAGTAAAAATTAAATGAATAAATTAAATTCACATATTAACCAAATTAATATTATCAATACACCCTAAATCAGGCTACAGGCTGGCGAGCCAGAGCCAGGAGTCTCGAGGCGTGTGTGACAGGAATTGTCAGGGATTCCAGGCATCCTTCGATCCCTGAGAATCTCACTTGAGACATAAGTAAATGATTAAAGTTACAAAGAGTTAGAGATTGTGTGTCTTACTCACTCTTAAGAACACAGGAACCTGATTTCCTGTGGCTGCGGCTTGGCAGCAGTCCCAGTATTTCTGGTTCTGTGTTGTGGTTTAATTTAAAGTTTTAACTTATAAGTTTTGAATTTAATCTTGCAAGATAAAGTAATGATATTATTTAAAGTAATAGTGATGTTATTTAAAAAGTAATACGTGCATTTAAGGGGCTTTGTTGGAGGTGGAAGTTGTAACGAATGGCATCGATAAGATATAAGCAGTAGCATCGGGCCCGATGACCCACACTAAGTGGTGGCGGGGGAGTTGATAAATATATGTATTAATTGTCGCCAAGAGGCCGCAATAACTCAGAACTTGTATAGTTCTTCAGTCCCCCAACTCTCCCAGGCTGCACCTCTGATCCGTCTGCCTCAGTTCCCCAGCTGTTTGGCAGGTCCCAACAGAGGGAAAAGACCTCTCGATCAGCTACAAGCCATTGAGGGAAGAGAGGGAAATGCACCCCCACCCCTATATCATTTACTTGGGACTTATTGAACTAGGTAGAAAACCGGTTTGGGGTATTATTTCCTGTTGTTTCTGTGAAGGGACGCCTTCAGTTACAGAGTAAAGCAACAAAGTATTCATTATAGTTTATTACAAAAGCTAGTGAAGTGTTAGAATTCAAATGAGTTCTATGTTATGTGTTAAGATGAGTGGAGTAAGGGCAAGAGTAGAGTCTGTTGGAGTTGTCCACAGTCTGGCTTTAGAAAACTTAGTCAGAAAATACATTCAGGAACATGGAGGAGGTTTAGAATAGCTAAGGAATAGCGAGTTGATATCTAAGCATTGTAAACCATGGGGTTTTGTAAATGATGTATTTAGCCTTCCTTTTTTTTTCTGCTTCGTTTCTATATCAAACTGATGAAGAAAATAGCTGTTAAATGTCTGCTCGTAGCTTATAGTTCACTGGGAAAGAGATTAAATAAAAAAATTACAGTTACTCAGGAAAGCCCAGCAAACTTTGGATGCCAGCTTAAAATCACTGGACAGCTATGAATCAGACCGTGGTCGGCTGTTAAAAAGAATTAGAGAGTTGAAAAAGATGTGTTAGAGGAGAATAAAGAATTGGTTCCCGTCTCTATTGGCATGGTGGAACCGATGGAGACCGAAAAATCTGCAGAGCCAATTACTAGAAATAGGGTGAAAGAGTTAGCTCAGACTGACACAGTACCTTTAGAAGCGGAATTGGAGATTAAGCCTGAGAAGCCACAGGGAGAGTCAAAAGAGGAAGTTAGCAGTGCAGAAGCTACCAGCAGTCTGCAGGTAGGAAACGAAATCTCAGGGTGGCACCACAGAAGGCGGAGTTGAGTGTCATCATAGAGGAAGCAACTAGTGATGTAAAGGGGGAGGAAATATCCTCTCCTCTGTTAGTGTCCGCCCCGATAGTAAAAACGGAGTGCCTTTAGAAACAGTAATTGTTCAGGGACTAGAAGATGCGGTGTCATAAGTGACTCGAGAAGCTAGTGCCTGTGAGATAGTAATCTCTAGGTTACAACAGAGAGAGATACCACAACCAAGGATGCATTGGCACCATATAAAGCAGGAGATCCTGCCCCTTTGCCCAAATGCCAATAAATGTTCACCCAATCATCCACATTGCCTAGGTCCCTAGAATTTCGTGAACCCTCTACACCCCTTTGGTGTATGCTGGTATTGTACGGGGAGACTTTGGCAAACCAGTAAAGTGCCTGAAACCACTATGGCTTATTGTTAAAGGCGGCCTAGTCAGCAAGCTGTAAATTGGCCATTCAGCAGTCTCAGCAGTTTTGGGTGCCTCAGAAAGGGCAGATTGACCCCGCATCCTTCCTGATAAGAATTGTGTTGAAGTTGCTGATACATGCATTTTAAAAGAGCAGGATGTGTCACAGGAATGTCTATTGGGGTCTCAAGGCTGCAAACTCTGGAAAAACCCACACCCAGTTAATCAATAATCAGAAGGAGCCTCTTGCTTGCCCATTGGAACTGTTTGCTTAACAAGTTTTCTTTAAGGGACATGTCATTCTATTACTAATGTATAAATAAGGGGGAAAAGTTTGAGATAGTTGGACTCTTTTTGGACTCTCCCTCTGGATACATCTTGCGGTCCCCACCGGCAGACGGAAGATTTGGCCACCGGAAGCCTGCTGCTGTATCACTCAAGAGCCACACTTAGCTTTGGTAATTATCAAGGATTGGGGGTGTTTTATTAACCTGTTGCGGACGTGTGTAAGTGCTTGAGATTAAGTAAAGTTTAGCTTTAAGTGAAAGCACTTTTGTGTTGTCCTGTTTGTACCAGCCATCTGTCGGTCGGTCGGCCGTGTCTCCCCTGATTTATTTCCTGACACCACCTTGCACAGAGTAAAAGTTACCAAGAGCTTTGGGTTGAAAGAACCCCGGGTAACAGGTGCAGGTCGTCCCTTTCTAGCTCGTCTTGGGCCGTTAGCATTTGGTGGGCAATGAGACCACCCACTTCTGAGGGAATGGAGGTCTCTCCTTTACAGCGCTTTTCGCTCTGGCCCATTGGAACACCCCTGGCTTAAGGACCATCCTGTAAGGAGGGCTTGGGTCTCCTTTGCCATGCAAATTAAGCCACAGGTCACTTTGACACTCCCGGCAAAATGACTGCCCTGTAACCAGGGTGTAAGGTCTTATCCCTCGCATGCTTAAACCAGGGGAGCCTTTTCATGCCTCTGGTTGAGCGACTTCTCCCCCACCCCCCACCCCTTGAGAAAGGTTGAGCTTCTGTTTCTCTTAGTCACAGTAAATTCCCACAGAATGATTTCTACCTGGCTTTTTTGAGATTTGAAGTGAAATCTTACTTGTGACCTATCCCGGTCAGATGGCACATGGTGTGGCGAAGGGGCGGCTGTAAGGGGATGGCGGAGGCCATGGAAAATGTGCCCCTTTCCTCAAAAAAGCCAAGAAATGGCCCAACCAAGCAAATGTCACAAAGTCTGGAAATGAACAGGTGAGGTGGGGGGCTCCTTTCAGACTCTCACTTCCGCAGAATCCTTCCTCAAGTCCTTTTGCCCTGCCCAATTTACACAGCTCAACCAACCACAACTTTCACCCTTTGTTTTCTTGTGCACAAGAAAGAACACTGTCGGACTGATGAGTGTCAACTGTAGAGATTCGGACAGCTCCGTAAGTTGTGTCCGAATTCCAGGCCTTGTGTCTCTTTGATGATAGACAGAGGAGATTCCTAAGGCTATATTTGAAGGGATTGACGTGGCGGTCCTTTCTGAAATGTGTTGATGCTCATATGTTGTAGGTAGATGCGGTGGTATTCAGAGCTGGCACGTGGGTGCATCTAACTCTACTAACAGGACCGTGTCACAAGTAAGAGGGGTCTTTTCTGGTAAAGGTAGGGGGCACAAAGTTGTCATTTTCTTAGTGGGGTAGGAGGTAAGTCGGGAAGAGTGTTGCTGAGGGATGGAGGATTGATTGGAAAGGGGACACTCAGCAGGATCCATCCCTTACCTGTTCATTTCCAGATCTTTTCACATTGGGACCTTTTCCCCCCTTGTGTAAAGGAGGAGTATTTTACTAAAGAAAGGGTGACCGCCCTGTAATCAAGGGTCAGGTCTCTTTCCCTTTTCTTATCTCTGCATCCGCCCTCTTAATGCCAAGGTCGAAAGTGAGCTCTCTCTAATTAGGGTGTGGGTCTTTTCCTGCCTTTCACAAGATAACACTGCCATTTGGAAGGTAGTTCTAGAAACCAGCCTCTTGAGAGGGTTCAGGGTTTGTCCTACTAACTGTCCCGTGTCCTCCTCACTCACGCACTCAGCCAAGTCAAAGCCCGCGTCCTCTGCATCCACCTGGACCCGCGTTCTGCCACAAGCTCTCCTGCTCTCTGCCAGAGATCAGTGCCGAAAAGTAGGAATTAGGGTAATTTCTGGCAGGGCCGACTACGTTGCCTATTTAATCTGAATGTAGCTTGTACTCGTGCTCTCTACTGAGCCACACCTAACCCGCTTCACCTCTCTCTTTCTAGCAACTCAAAGGACAAAATGGACAAGACAACACAAGCACCAAAGAAACTGCAGGAAAAGGGAAGAAAAAGCCACGGCCAAAAGCTGCACACACCGCACACACCGCACACACCGCACCCTGTACCGAGGGATCGGGTTCGACACTTCTCCGCACAGGCTTAATCCTCCTCTCTGCATTGCCCTCTTCACACCAGAGTCGAAAGTGAGCTCCCTCTAACTAGGGTGTGGGTCTTTCCCTGCCTTTCACAAGGTAACACTGCCATTTTGAAGGTAGTTCTAGAAACCAGCTTCTTGAGAGGGTTCCCCCCCAGGAAAAGGGGGAAAAACAAATCTGTTACCATTTCAGTCGGCAACGTCTCGTAGGCTCTTTTTTTCACCTCTCCTGCACAGAGTGGCTCTGCCCGCCACCCTCTTCCCATTACACCTTTAGCATTTCACTCAGAATGCACCCTTTGTAACGGCACCCGACATAGTCACTCTGTACAGCAGACTCTGGCCCCTCCCCAGCCTTAATACCTCACAGCCCCATACCCAACGAGGAAGCACACAGCCTGGTGAAGAATACTACAGTGAGTACAGATGAGGAATTGAAAGCACTGACCTCTTTCTCACAGCCTTTTAAGCGGAAGGCAGAAAGCTGAGGACTGTTCATTTCTGCTTAGGAGAATGTCCAAGCTGATCAGGTCTACGTCTGCCAGTTTCTCCTCCAGCTGGGGCTCCTGGACAATTCCTCTGCAAGTGCAGCTGCAAAAGCCAAGCATGAGCCATCACTACACAAAGCTGTGTTGGTGCTTGAAATCTTGGTCTCATCCCTGCCTCCTTCTCCCATCCCATCTACATTGGCCCCACTTGATGAACAGAGACCGAGTTAACACAGACAATCATCGCTCCACTTTAGAGCCAACTGCCACACATGATTTTCATCTGCTCCTACTTCTCCATGGCTCCCGAGACCTAACCTGTAGGGATGCACCCCTAGCACCCCTGCCTGTGTCCAACGAAGGGAGACAGCACAAGGAAAGGCAAGGACAGACACAGAGAGAGAGATGGTGTGTGTTGGCCAACATACTAGAGAGAGAGAAAAAGGTGGGAGGAAGGCAAGCAACTCACCACCTGGAGTCATCCTCCTGGATCTAACCTGTTGCAGAGGACACACCGGTCCTGGCCAGAGAAATGAGCAGCCCCTGGAAATGGGGACCTTGTCTCCCTCAAAACCAGAACTAGTCAGGAACCTTTTCTTCCAACCTAGCCCTAGCTAATGGGGTATCCCTACTAAGAGCAAGATGGGCCATGAGCAGAGCCCTCACCAAACCAAACATTTATCTCACTGAAAGTGGCGGTGCTTCCGCTCTCAGATGGATGGCTTTTGTGTCGCATCAGGAAGGCAGATTTTGGGAAGCTCAGAGAGCTGATAGGTAAGGTCCCATGGGAATCAAGACTGAGGGGAAAAACAACTGAGGAGAGTTGGCAGTTTTTCAAAGGGACACTATTAAGGGCCCAAAAGCAAGCTATTCCGCTGGTTAGGAAAGATAGAAAATGTGGCAAAAGACCACCTTGGCTTAACCATGAGATCTTGCATGATCTAAAAAATAAAAAGGAGTCATATAAAAAATGGAAACTAGGACAGATTACAAAGGAGGAATATAGGCAAACAACACAGGAATGCAGGGGCAAGATTAGAAAGGCAAAGGCCCAAAATGAGCTCAAACTAGCTACAGGAATAAAAGGAAACAAGAAGACTTTTTATCAATACATTAGAAGCAAGAGGAAGACCAAAGACAGGGTAGGCCCACTGCTTAGTGAAGAGGGAGAAACAGTAACAGGAAACTTGGAAATGGCAGAGATGCTTAATGACTTCTTTGTTTCGGTCTTCACCGAGAAGTCTGAAGCAATGCCTAACATAGTGAATGCTAATGGGAAGGGGGTAGGTTTAGCGGATAAAATAAAAAAAGAACAAGTTAAAAATCACTTAGAAAAGTTAGATGCCTGCAAGTCACCCGGGCCTGATGAAATGCATCCTAGAATACTCAAGGAGCTAATAGAGGAGGTATCTGAGCCTCTAGCTATTATCTTTGGAAAGTCATGGGAGACGGGAGAGATTCCAGAAGACTGGAAAAGGGCAAATATAGTGCCCATCTATAAAAAGGGAAATAAAAACAACCCAGGTAACTACAGACCAGTTAGTTTAACTTCTGTGCCAGGGAAGATAATGGAGCAAGTAATTAAGGAAATCATCTGCAAACACTTGGAAGGTGGTAAGGTGATAGGGAACAGCCAGCATGGATTTGTGAAGAACAAATCACGTCAAACCAATCTGATAGCTTTCTTTGATAGAATAACGAGCCTTGTGGATAAGGGTGAAGCGGTGGATGTGGTATACCTAGACTTTAGTAAGGCATTTGATACGGTCTCGCATGATATTCTTATCGATAAACTAGGCAAATACAAATTAGATGGGGCTACTATAAGGTGGGTGCATAACTGGCTGGATAACCGTACTCAGAGAGTTGTTATTAATGGTTCCCAATCCTGCTGGAAAGGCGTAACGAGTGGGGTTCCGCAGGGGTCTGTTTTGGGACCGGCTCTGTTCAATATCTTCATCAACGACTTAGATATTGGCATAGAAAGTACGCTTATTAAGTTTGCGGATGATATCAAACTGGGAGGGATTGCAACTACTTTGGAGGACAGGGTCATAATTCAAAATGATCTGGACAAATTGGAGAAATTGTCTGAGTTAAACAGGATGAAGTTTAACAAAGACAAATGCAAAGTGCTCCACTTAGGAAGGAAAAATCAATTTCACACATACAGAATGGGAAAAGACTGTCTAGGAAGGAGTACGGCAGAAAGGGATCTAGGGGTTATAGTGGACCACAAGCTAAATATGAGTCAACAGTGTGATGCTGTTGCAAAAAAAGCAAACATGATTCTGGGATGCATTAACAGGTGTGTTGTGAGCAAGACACGAGAAGTCATTCTTCCGCTCTACTCTGCTCTGGTTAGGCCTCAGCTGGAGTATTGTGTCCAGTTCTGGGCGCCGCATTTTAAAAAAGATGTGGAGAAATTGGAAAGGGTCCAAAGAAGAGCAACAAGAATGATTAAAGGTCTTGAGAACATGACCTATGAAGGAAGGCTGAAAGAACTGGGTTTGTTTACTTTGGAGAAGAGAAGACTGAGAGGGGACATGATAGCAGTTTACAGGTATCTAAAAGGGTGTCATGAGGAGGAGGGAGAGAACTTGTTCACCTTAGCCTCTAAGGATAGAACCAGAAACAATGGGTTTAAACTGCAGCAAGGGAGGTCTAGGTTGGACATTAGGAAAAAGTTCCTAACTGTCAGGGTGGTTAAACACTGGAATAAATTGCCTAGGGAGGTTGTGGAATCTCCGTCTCTGGAGATATTTAAGAGTAGGTTAGATAAATGTCTATCAGGGATGGTCTAGACAGTATTTGGTCCTGCCATGCGGGCAGGGGACTGGACTCGATGACCTCTCGAGGTCCCTTCCAGTCCTATAATCTATGATTCTATGATCAACAACGCTCACAGTCTCGTCGCTCTCGCTTCCTTTCCATCGCATGAGGGCAGTAGACTCTGACGCGTGACTTCTTTTCCCTTGCTACTAAACCCAGCACAAGGAGGAAAAACACATAAGTTACCCTCTCAGTCAGCAATGTCAGGTAGGCTCTTCTTTTTGCCTCCCCCACACGGGGCTGCACCCTCAACCCTCTTCCCATTACACTACTAAAAGTAGAAAGTACCCCTTGCAATTACACCCAAAATAGTCAGTCTGCACAGCAGACTCTGGTCAGAAATGCAAGGCTTTGGAGCTGTGCTCCGGCTCCGCTCCAGGCAAAAACCTGCAGCTCCACTGCTCGAGTAGCTCCGCGCTCCAGCTCTGCTCCAAAGCCCTGCAGAAATGCGAAACCCGCACAAAAATATGCAGAAAGTGGTCATGTTTTTGGCCTAATTGGCTTGTGAGTTGCTTGTTGGCTAATTTTTGACTTGTAGGTTGTTGCTTCTTGTAGCTTCTTGCTTCTTTTTTTTTATCTGCTCCCAGTAAAGACGGGAGAGAAACAGGGGTGCACAGTGGGCCCACCACAGTCCCAGACGACATGCCAGGGGAGATTTAGTCACATAGAGTGTTGGGGTTCTTAGGGATTGGCTTGTTTTGAAATGGGATTGGCTTGATTTTTGGTTTCTTATGAAAGTCGGGGTGCTTATATACCCAGTGAAAGTTGGCAACTGTGACTCTGGTCCCTTCCCCAGCCTTAATCCCACAGAGCACTATATTCAACGAGGAGGCACACGGCCTCTGAACAAAACTGGAGTGAGCACAGATGAGGAATTCCAAGCACTGACTGCTTACTCACAGCCAGTAATGTGGAAGGCAGAAACACGAGAACTATTCATGTCTCCTTAGAAGGATATCCAGGCTGCTCAGGTCCACTTCTGCCATATTCTTGTCCGGCTAGGGCTCCTGGACAATTCCTCTGCAAACTAATAAAGCCGAGCAAGAACTATCACTACACAGAGCAATATTGGTGCGTTGAATCTTGCCCTCATCCCTGCCTCTGTCTCCCATTCCATCTACATCAGCCCCAGTCGAGGAACATAGACTGAGCCCACACTATCAGTCACCGCTCTACTCTACTATCCACTGCCCCGCATGGTTTTTGTACACTCCTACTTCTCCATGGCTCCCGAGACCTGGCCTGTGGGGATGCACACCTAGCACCCCTTACCGTGTCCTACGAAGGGTGCATGTTGGGGAGCAAGGAGAGAGAAGGGCTGAGGGGCCCCATGGGTGGTGGGAGGGACTGGGGGGAAGAGTAGGGATAGGGGTGCAGGTTGGGGAATGTTGGAGAAAGGAGAAAAGGGCACTGGGCAGCCCACAGATCTAGACAAAGTGGGGTGCAGGTTGCGTTGAGCTGGGGGTGTTGGGAGGGAGGAAAAAAGGGGGCTGAGGGGCCAAACGGATGGGGGGGATGAACTGGGGGGTCTGTTGGGGAGGAAGGGGGGCTGAGCAGTCCATACGGGTGGAGGCATGGATGGAGGCGCAGGTTGTGGTGAGCTGGGAGAATGTTGGAGAGAGATGGGGGCTGAGAAGTCCCATGAGTGGAGGAATGAACTAAGGGATACAGGTGTGTGGGTTGGGGAAAGTTGTTGCAGGCTGGGGGGTGTTGGGGAGGAAGGGGGGGCTGAGGGGCACTATGGGAGGAGGTATGGATGGGGGAAAGGTAGGGATGGGGTGCAGTTTGGGGTGGCCTAGGAGGTGTTGGAGGGAGAAGAAAGGAGGACTGAGGAGCCCAACGGATGGGGGGATAGACGGGAGTGGGTTGGTTTGGGCTAGAGAAACGGGGGTGCAGATTGAAGAAGGTTGCAGGCATGGGGGGCGGGGCAGGTGGGTTGGGGACCGGGGAAGCGGGTTGGGGAAGGTTGGGGCAGGCTAGGGGTGGATGGGGTGCAGGTTGAGGAAGGTTGCGGCGGGCTGGGAGGTGCGGGGGAGACGAGGAAAGTCGTGGCGGGCGGGTTGGGGAAGGTTACGGTGGGTTGGGGACCGGGAAAGTGGGTTGGGGCAGACTGGGGGTGCGGGTTAGAGAAGGTTGCAGCGGGCTGGGAGTGCACGGGGGGTGGCGAGGAAGGTTGCGGCGGTCTGGGGGTGTGGATTAGAGAAGGTTGCAGAGGACTGGGGGTATAGGGGGGAGGTTGCGGCAGGCTGGGGGTGCTCAGTAGAGAAGGTTGGGGTTAGCTAGGGGTGCGGGGGACAGGGGTGGGCTCGGGGTGTGGATTAGAGAAGGTTGCGGCGGGCTGGAGATGTGGGGGGACGGGGTGGGCTCAGGGTGCGGGGGGGAGGTTGCGGCGGGCTGGGGTTGCGGGGGGGCGAGTGAGGTTGCAGCAGGCTGGGGGTATGGGGGGACAAGGGGATGAGGAAGGCTGTGGTGGGCTGGGGGGGGGAGGGGTGGGCTGGGGGGGCGGGGAAGGTCGTGGCGGGCTGGAGGCGCAGGGGAGAAGGTCGTGGCGGGCTGGGGACGCAGGGGGAGGTTGCGGCGGGCTGGGGGCACGGGGGTACAGGAGGAGCGCTGGGAGTGCGAGTTAGAGAAGGTCGCAGCGGGCTGGGGGTGCGGAGGGACGGGGGGGCACCCTGGGGGTGCATGTTAGCATAGGCAGCAGGTTTGTATAATTTTTGGTGGTGCCCAAAATGGTGGTGCCCCCACCCCTGCTCCCGCCTGTAAGCCGATATATATATTTTATTAAATAGTGTAAACATGGACTGGAAGCCGTAAGCATTTAAGTGCAATGTTGCTCTTTATTGCACAATATCACTATCAGAAAAATCCACTGTTGATTATTAGCGGTCCTACAAATCAAGAATTTGTTGCTGGGATAAAATGAAGCTACAACGCCACAAGATTACAAGGGTCAATTAAAAGTGGAAAGTCAGCTTGTTGCCTGCTTCAACATACAATATTATATTTTGTTGCACCTGTTGTGACAAAGTGGGAATGTTCTTAATGTTTTCTCTGAATACTGTGTGGGTGTCTCAGTTTCCCCTGCAAGGTGCCAACTGAAGGTGTTGGGGACAAAGAGATCAGGTGGCCTCCTTGTCCTGAAGAGACACAAAGGCCAGAGGAGGGAGTGTCAGTTTGGAGCTGGTTCGGGAAATGGGGAGAGGCCCAGAACTTGGGTCTGGGCTCCCCACCCCCAAGATGGACCTGACTGAGGGATCCTGTTTTCTGTACCTACAAGCTCTGTTTTAGACTGTGTTCCTGTCGTCTAATAAACCTTCTGTTTTCCCGGCTGGCTGAGAGTCATGTCTGACTGCAGAGTTGGGGTGCAGGGACCTCTGGCTGCCCCAGGACTCCGCCTGGGCGGACTCGCTGCGGGAAGCGCACGGTGTGGAAGGGCATGCTGAATGCTCTGAAGTCAGACCCAGGAAGGTGTAAGCTTCTTGCCCTGGAGACAGTATGCTCAGAGAGAGGAGCCTCTCCCAGAGTCCTGACTGGCTTTGTATGGAGTAGTTCCAGAGCATCCCAGCATCCCCTTCCACACCATGCGCTTCCCAGAAGACCGCACAGGCACTAACACTCCCCCCTCTGGCCTTTGTCTCTTTTCCAGGCATTAGGAGGCCACCTGATCTCTTTGTTCTCCATCACCTTCAGTTGGCACCTTGCAGTAGAGCGGCCCAGGCCATTAATTGTCCGGAGCCAGGGTTTCGGCCATTCTCTGTGCAGACACCATCACACTGGCCCTCTAGGGCTCTACAACAATCACACAACCTCTTATCCCACCATCTAGATCCTTAAAAAATACATAGGGGAAACTGAGGCACCCACACAGTATTCAGAGAAAACATTAAGAACATTCCCACTTTGTAACACCTGTATACGACCAGTTATATACTTTAAAGGGTGTAAAATAATCAAGTATCGTGCTAAACACAATGATACTCCAAACTGACCACCAACTTTAAGTTGTGTGTTTTTCCCCTCAGGTGAGGGCTCTGGGGTGGGGCTGGGGATGAGGGGTTCACAGTGCAGGAGGGTGCTCAGGGCTGGGGCTCAGGGTTGGGGTGCTGGGGGCGCAGGCTCTGGGGTGGGGCAGGGCTGGGGATGAGGAACTTGGGGTGCAGACAGGCTGCCCCAGGGCTAGGGCCAGAGAGGACCCCCACACACACTGGCAGCAGCAAGCTCCAGGGGAGGGACCCCCTCCACTTCCCCCACAGCACACTCACTCTGCACCACGGTCACTGCACAGGCTCCTAGGGCCTCTCTCAGGTCCAGAAAGCCCACTCGCCTCCCCTATAGTGGGTACCGGGGGGTGGGGTTTGCAATCACGTGTGGCCTCCCCTGCTGCTGCCCCTCACCATAGCCTTACTGGGGATGGGGCTGCCCCTTGCCGAGCGTGGAGAAGGAGTGGGGACTGCAGGGTGATGGCTGGGGGGGTGGGGAGGGCAGGGTGTCACAAAATTCACCCAAGCCCCAGCTGCTCAGGTCTAGGAAGCCCCCCTCCCCAGTGGCGTAGCCAGGTTCTAACATCAGGGGGAGTGAACACATAAAAAAAGCAACAGAGGGTCCTGTGGCACCTTTAAGACTAACAGAAGTATTGGGAGCATAAGCATAAGCTTTCGTGGGTAAGAACCTCACTTCTTCAGATACATAAAAAAAGGTGCCACCCGACATATCAAATTACTAATCAGGTAGTAAGGTTACAGTGTTATAACAAGAGATTATGCTATTACCATTATCCAGTCAACTTGCTGCCACAGAGTGTGGGGGGCGCACAAGGCCCTGCACCCCCAGCTTCCTGTGATTCACCATGACTCTCAGCCAGCCAGGTCTTGCAGGCACAGACAACAGGACCCCCCCCCATTAGGTGACTCTTGGGGTCCCAGGGCATCACAACCCCCTTGGGGGGTCAGAGCCCCGTCTGCCTCCCAGCCATTCCACCAGCCAGCTCCTGAAACTCTCCCTCCCCCCAGGGTCTCCTCACCCAGCCTTTGTTCAGTTTCCCAAGCAAAGGTGTCACCTGGCCTCTAACCCCTTCCTGGGTTCTCACCTTACATGCTCAGGTATTCTCCCTCACGGCCAGTCTCCCATCCCCCAATGCAGACCGTCCCAGCCAAACCCCTCTGCAACATTCCCAGGCCAACACTTCCCACCCAGCATTCAAAGACCACATTAAGAACAGTCCCAGTTCGTCAGACTTGCACACTACTATTTTGAATTAGTGATAATTCACAGAGAGAGAAAGAAGAAAGCTGAATTTAGAGAACAATTATTAACCAGATTCCTGGTTATTCACCAGCCACTTTGCTCCAGTCCACAGCACAAAGCACCATAAACCCAGTAGAATCTGGCCAAGAGACTATTCACCTCAAATTGGCATCTGCTACACCACCACCACCACCCCCCATTCCCAGTCACCACTATTCAGGAGATAGCTAAGTGAAAAGGTGGCATGGCTGAAGCATTTAGCAGGCAATTGAAAACTAGTATAGAGTCTGTACAGTCCCTGAGAACACTGCTTAATTCTGAGCACTGGGTCTGCAGCTAGTCAGCAGTGAGACTGAGGAGACAGTACTGGTACCTTAAAGCACATTTGCCCCTCCTTCTTCACAAGCTGCACTAAGCACAGTTTCACAACCCTGGGCGCAGCACTGGGGGGGTAAGTTTGGGAGGGGGGGCAACAACCCAAAGTCGCTCCTTTGCCTCCTGGTCCTGCCGCTCCCTCAGCCCCCAGCCTCTGCTGAAGAGAGACCACGAGGAAAAAACATCCCCCTCCTTTTCCTTCCTTCTCCACCGGCACCAGCTGGGCTTCAGAGCCCCCTTCCCTGCCACGCGGCTACCTCGCTCTGCATGGAGCTGCCGGGGACCAACGGGGCTGCTGCTCCTTAGCCCCCCCGCCGCACTGACACCCCTTCCCCTCCCGGAAGAGCCCACGCCGGCTTAGGGAGCCGGGCAGCTGCAGGCGAGCCGGAGCCTCGTCCTCCTCATCCCCAGGGAGCCCGGCAACCAGCCGACGCTAGCGAGCAGGGCTGGGGATGAGGGAGGCGGCACGAAGCCCAGAGCCAGCCGGCGGCCACACGCAAAACCCAGCTCCAGACTCCGAGTCTGGAGCCCAGTGCTGGCTGCCTGGAAACTGGAAAGGCACTGCTTTTGGAAAATGTGCACAGAAAGGAGTGGCCGCTCCCCCACAGCTACGCTACTGGGCGGGGGGGGGACGCTCCAGGGTGGCGGCAGGGGCTGGTGCCCGCTCCAGGCAGGGCCAGGGGAGAAACCCAGCTCCAGATATTGGTGCAGCAGAGCCCCCAGCCTTGAATATTCCTGGTGCTCGGGCACTACGAGCCCATATAACCTGCCGCCCCTGCACGTTAGAGAAGGTCGCACCGGGCTGGGATGCGGGGGGGTGGGGAGAGGAAGGTTTTGGCGCCCTGGGGGTGTGGGTTAGAGAAGGTCACGGCGCCCTGGGGGTGCATGGGGAGTGGGTGCGGGTTAGAGAAGGTTGCGATGCGCTCTGGTCACTGGCTGAGACACAAACAGCTCTCGCTCCCAATTCCCTACTTTGGGCGTACTGAGCATGCCCAGTAACCTTCGCTGTCACCGCTGCCCTCTCTATGCCCTTACTTCTACTTCCGATTTGCTGCCTCCTCATTGGAGGGGTTTAAAAGGATTAAGGGGGCAAATCGCACCGGGGGGCTGTAAGGGTCTGAGCAGGGGGCAGAAATTTACTGGCTGGGGGGATCAAGTTACTGTAGGTAGCGGCAGAAGAGGGGATGGAGGGGAAAAATCGGGGGTGGGGGTGGTAGCCGGGGTTAAGCCCACGGTGGGGGGAGATGCTGACAGAGCCTGTGCGGGGATAAAACCCCCGTTTAGGGAGGGGGAGAGGGGGGAACAGTGACCCCATGGGATGAGCCACCTGCTGTGCTCCCAATGGTGGCAGGGGCCCCCTTCAGCTCTCAGCAGCCATGGGTGCTGGGGGAACTCCCACAGGCCCATGCAACAACAGATGGACCCCAGAGCTCCCAGTCACCGCAGGCAGACTCGAGTTCCACAGCCCCATACCATTTCAGATGGACCCCGTAGCTCCCATTTGCCACCACAGGCGAACCCCAGAGCTCTCATTTGCCACATGTCGCAGCGGGACCCAGGAGCGCCCAGCCACTGTGGGCAGGGGCAGGGCCCCACAGCTTCAGCTGCTGCAGGCAGCGGGGGAACCCCACAGGCCTACACCACTGCGTATGGAACCCAGAGCTCCCAGCCGCTGCAGGTGGACCCAGGAGTTCCAAACAGCCATTGATGACTTGGGCACCCTGCAGCCCCGCGTCATTACAAATAGACCCCTGTAGCAAACATGATCCCTCTCTGACACAAAAACGATTTAAAAAAAACTACTTATAAACTGGCACGCCGCCAGCTTTTCTGCTGCCCTAGGCGGCGGAAGGTCCCGCCCCGAAATGCCACCCCCCACAGAGGCGGCGGAAGGTCCCGCCACCAAAATACCGCTGCGGTCGCCACCCCCCAAATTGTAGTGCCCATGGCAACTGCCTAGGTCACCTAATGGGTTGTGCCAGCCCTGCTTATCAATCACTATTGGTTGGCACCCCATTGCCACCCGTACTTCTATGCTGCTGCTGGCCAAACCCTCCCACCAAAATCTAACCCCCAACCCGGAACCCAAATTGAACCAAAAATTGCTCACCATTACCCCATAACCTGGTCCCCCACCCTTAAGCCAAACCGTAGCCCAATCCTCCCCGCAACCCTAACCGCGAGCTCTGAGCCCAACCCCGCTAAGCCTGATTGCTCCAACCTGCAGCCCAGCTCTCCACTCCCACACTGTGCAAACCTCCAGGAATCCTGTTTACTACAGGCCGCCCGGCTACAGGGACTTCACTCACATGCACAGAAACAGATTCTGCAGCTACAAACATCATGCGCATTCGTTGTGAACCTGTGAACACCCCCCTGCGGCTTTTCGCCAGGCAGGACGGCAGCGCCTGCTACTGGGGGTCTCCAGAATCGGTGCCACTCGGCCTCGACCTGTTTCTCACGGGCGTTCGCTGAGCTCTGACTGCACAATGCCCTGACAGCTCCACAGGGCCGCCCAGAGGGGTGGGGCAAGTGGGGCAATTTGCCCCAAGCCCCGGGACCCACGAAAATATAGTATTCTATAGTATTGCAACTTTTTTTTATAGAAGTGGCCCTCAAAATTGCTTTGACCCAGGCCCCCTGAATCCTCTGGGCAGCCCTGCAGCTCCGCCCAGCATTGCTTTCAGAAAGCGTCACCTAGGCTCAGCCCAATGGGAGATTAGCTGTCAGAAAACGTCAGTGAGGGCCCTGTGGAAGATCAGCTTTCAGAAAACCTCACCTCACTAGGCCCAATGGGAGATCAGCTTTCAGAAAACGCCGGGCAGGCCGGCACCACAGCTCTTCTCAAGTCGCCAGGCAGCGAGCGCCCCGCCCCGCCCCCCTGTAACGTAGCAGCTCTTCCCACACTCACCAGCGGGCACTAACCGGCCCCACACTGCCTTCCAATCCAGGCACTGCCGCGTGCCTCAACTGCTCCCCCACGCTCTTCTGTTCTGCGGTCAGTTGCCCAGAGGTGCCGTCACGATAGTGCACCTAAGACATGGGCAATAACACAACAAAGCCAGGTAACAGCTTAGTTAAGAGAGAGAAAAAACTCAGCGGTTTAGTCTCAAAACCACCAGGAAACATAATTTTGGCACAACAACAAATTTGTGTAATCTTCTGTAATCCCTCTTTTCTAATTTATTCAAAGTGCCCAGCACTCCTTCACCATGTCGGGCAACAGGCTTCCAGCTCAGGGTGACCACACCCCCAGTCAATGGCAGGCTCCCAATAAGCTACACTAAAAATATGGGTCTCAAACCCAAAACTTACTCAAATTTTACACCAGTGTCCCCAAACTGCCAGCTTTTAATATTCAAATAAGATATGCCACCCTCAGTCAACTCCTCTTGCTCTCCAGTGGAAGCCTGCCACCAGAGAACAACGTTGATATTTAAATTAGCTAGTACATCGCTCAGTCAAGTCTCTCTGCTCTCCAGCAGGTGACGTCGGAGAGCTCTGAGCTTGCTCACTTACCTTTCTCCCATTAGCTTCAGGCCCCAGGTTTCACAAATGCATAAACCATGTGGGATTCTACCAGAATATCACTTACTCACTTGGGTTAGCAGTTGAGGAATGTGGTGCTGCTCTGAGGGGACGTACTTGCATACTTGGGATATTATTGCAAAGATACAATTAGAATTTCTGTTAGACAATTTGAAGGGCAATTTATATTTGGTAAAAACCTTATTTAGTGAAAGAAATGCTGTAGTGACAGTATAGTTACTGGGGCTACAAAACACTTTCCCTCCTGGGTGAAACAAGAAGTTAGAATTAGAAAATTACATAGTTTGTTCCAATGTTGGTACAGGTTTAATTTTGCTTATGTAACCCTCCTTCCCATCTGAGTTAGAATCATAGAATATCAGGGTTGGAAGGGACCTCTGGTTCAGTATCTAGGGGTTCCATTTCAATAACGCAATGCAAAACCAGCTTGAGCCCCCACCCAGTGACCTGGGACAATTACATACCACCTGCTGGGTGCCTCTAAGAAGCAATACTTCCCCTCTCACAAGCACGGAGTCTGAGTGTAGCAGAAAATGTTTAATGACATGAGGTAAACGACATCAGCATTAAATTGGGAAAACACCACAAACAGGATTCGTAACACAAACCATGAGCAAAAGACCCACCCCCAAAGTCTCAAAAGTCCAACACCCCAAAAGTCTCTTGAGTCCAGCAACCCAAGAATCACCCAAAAGTCTCTGTCCCTGGTCAGTGCAGCCCCAGAGTTCAAAAGTTTATCTGCACAGTCTTACCCCCACCCCCTAGCCTGGGTGGAAATGGGGGGGAGAGAAAGGGGCACATGGGATATTAAGGGGCACCTGACGTGGTCTGAGGCCAACTGCCCTGCCTGTCCATGGGGTTCTGCTGCAGCCTTCACCACGAGCTGCTCCACTCCACCAGCTGCTCTGCTCCACCAGCTGTCCTGTGAGCCACTCAAGCCATCCCACAAACTGCTCCAGTCCACTCCACATCTCGTGGGCCACACCAACCATCCCGCAAACTGCTCCGCTCTGCCAGCCGCTCAGCAATAAATGTTTAGGTTCCCCCACAGTTAACACAGCACTCAGTGATTTCAGCTTGTAGTAAGGGAGCCCCCAGTGCTAGTACACCCTTGGCCTAAATTGATTTCAGCATAGTAGCCTGTAACTAAACTCTTAACAAAATAAAAATTAGCTCTGCTATTTAACAGTAGAGAGAGAAGATGGTATAACTGGTATTGCAGGCCCTTTTTATTAAAAAAAAAAAAGGGGGGGGGGAGAGAAGGGAGAAAGAAGATAGACAGGCCAGCCCACTCTCTCTCAATTCATTGGGTTTTGGAACCCATGTCCCTTGTCTAGTGAGTGCTACTTAGGTGATGGTGAGACCCTCTGTCATAAAACAGTTTCATTGTCCTTGATTCACACAATCAGGGTAACAACACTTTATTCCTCCTGCCCCAATAACAGAGAAACTGGGGGTCCCAGAGCAGCCAAAGTGACCATTTTGGGCTGCCATGGTCTCATGCTAGGCGGGGCGGGTGTGCCTATGCAAACAAGATCAGCCCCTGAAGTTCTTTTCCACAACTCACCACAATTCACCACCAGATGTCATGGTAGAGCTCATCCTGACCCTGCTTACATTTATTTTATGTTATTTTATCATCCTGCTGTAGCACTCTTTTTTGATACTTTATGGCATTTGTTATATTTTGTTTTTTAAAAACAAAATCAGCTTTTCTTAATGTTTGGGTTTTAAATTAAGCATTGTTTGCCGTTTCAAATTTTGCTTTAGATTTTTGGTTTCTGATGGGATATTTAAGAGGATTTCGGATTTAATACTAACATTTGGACAGATTTAGATTATTTAGATGGACTTGGAGTAAATCCTGTTTACTATTTTATTTTAATAAAGGTTATATTGCTGTAAACCCTGGCCGGGGGGAGAGGAGATGAGCTGGCCTTTAGCAAGGAGCAGAGGCATGGCCACCATGAGGGGTGAAGCCAGGTGATGAAGGGGACAGAGCTGGCCACTCTGCATTACCCCGACTGGCCACTGGGTGCCACTGCTGCTGCTCCAAGAGAGACATACTCTCTGCATTACCCTGACTGGCCCCCAGGTGCCACTGCTGCTCCAATTGAGACATCCTCTCTGCATTACCCTGACTGGCCACCGGGTGTCACTGTTGCTTCATGGGCGATAGTGCAACAGAGGGTCCTGTGGCACCTTTAAGACTAACAGAAGTATTGGGAGCAGCTCCCAATACTTCTGTTAGTCTTAAAGGTGCCACAGGACCCTCTGTTGCTTTTTACAGATTCAGACTAACACGGCTACCCCTCTGATACGATACACTGTGCATTACCCTGACTGGTTACCCGGTGCCACTGCTGCTCCAAGGCAGACACACACACACACTCTCTGCGTAACCCTGACTGGCCACTGGGTGTCACTGCTGCTCCAAGGAAAACACCTTCTGTGCATTACTCTGACTGGCCACCAGGTGTCACTGCTGCATCATGGGAAACATGCTCTGTGCGTTATCCCAATTGGCCACTAGGTGTCACTGCTCCACCATGGGAGACACCCCTAGGTTTGGTCGGGACGCAATTTGTCCCGATATTTCACACTCCTGTTTTTGTTTTGTTTTGTGGCGGGACTCGGCTTTTTTTTTTCCTCTGCTGGCAGGAGTCCGCTTTTTTTGTTTTTTGCTCCACAGGCAGGACCCCCTCCACCCCACCCCCCCATCTGTCCCAATATTTTCTTCATCCCATCTGGTCACCCTAGACACCTCTCCCCCTCTATGCATTGCCCCAATTGGTCACTGGGTGCCACTGCTGCTCCAAGGGCGACACACTCTCTGCATTACCCTGACTGGACACCAGGTGTCACTGCTCCTCCATTGGAGACACACCCACCTCATGCATTACCCGACTGGCCACTGGGTGTCACTGCTCCACCATGGGGAACATCCTCTGTGCATCATCGTGACTGGCCACTGTGTATCATTGCTGCTCCATGGGAAACACAATTTGTGCATTACCCTGACTGGCCACCAGGTGCCACTGCTCCTCCCTGGGAGACACCCCCCCCCGTGCATTACCCCAACTGGCCACTGGGTGTCACTGCTGCTCCGCTCCAAGGGAGACACACTCTCTGCATTACCCTGACTGGCCACCAGGTGTCACTGCTGCACCATGGGAAATACAATTTGTGCCTTACCCTGACTGGCCACTGGGTGTCACTGCTGCTCCCTGAGACACACCGTCTGTGCATTAGCCTGATTGGCCACTGGGTGCCACTGTTGCGCCATGGGAAACACAATTTGTGCATTACCCTGACTGGCCATCAGTTGCCACTGCTGCGCCAAGGGAAACATGCTCTTTGCATTACTCCAATTGGCCACTAGGTGTCACTGCTCCTCCATTGGAGACACACCCACCTCATGCATTACCCTGACTGGCCACTGGGTGTCACTGCTGCTCCAAGTGAGACATACTCTTGCATCTGAACAGGAGTACTTGTGGCACCTTAGAGACTAACAAATTTATTTGTATGAATCCGAAGAAGTGGGCTGTAGTCCACGAAAGCTTATGCTCTAATAAATTTGTTAGCACTCTGTATGCATCCGAAGAAGTGGGCTGTAGTCCACGAAAGCTTATGCTCTAATAAATTTGTTAGTCTCTAAGGTGCCACAAGTACTCCTGTTCTTTTTGCGGATACAGACTAACATGGCTGCTACTCTGAAATCTTGCATCTGAAGAAGTGAGGTTCTTACCCACGAAAGCTTATGCTCCCAATACTTCTGTTAGTCTTAAAGGTGCCACAGGACCCTCTGTTGCTTTTTACAGATTCAGACTAACACGGCTACCCCTCTGATACTCTCTGCATTACCCTGACTGGCCACCGGATGGCACTGCTCCACCATGGGAAACCTCCTCTGTGCATCATCCTGACTGGCCACCGGGTGCCACTGCTCCTCCCTGAGAGACCCCTCCCAGTGTATTATCCTAACAGGTCACTGGGTGTCACTGCTGGTCCGAGGGAGACATATGCTCTGCATTACCCTGACTGGCCACAGGTGTCACTGCTCCACCATGGGAAATACACTTTGTGCCTTACCCTGATTGGTCACTGGGTGTCACTGCGCCTCCATGGGTGACACACAATTTGCATTACCCTGACTGGCCACTGGGTGTCACTGCTGCTCCCTGGGACACACCCTCTGTGCATTACCCTGACTGGCCATCAGGTGCCACTGCTGCGCCAAGGGAAACATGCTCTGTGCATTACCCTGATTGGACACTGGGTGTCATTGCTGCTCTGCTATTTCTTATGTTACACTCTGTGAAATACCCCGTCTGGCCACTGGGTGTCACTGCCGGTCCAAGGGAAACACCTTCCGTGCATTACCCCGAGTGACCACTGGATGTCACTGCTGCTCCAAATAAATTTACTCAGTGCATTACCCTGACTGACCACCGGGTGTCACTGTCGCTGCAACTGAAACACACTCTATGCATTACCCCAACTGGCTGCCGGGTGTCACTGCTCCTCCATGGGAGAAACACACATAAGAAAGGCCGTACGGGGTCAGACCAAAGGTCCATCTAGCCCAGTATCCTGTCTACCGACAAAAAGCAACAGCGGGTCCTGTGGCACCTTTAAGACTAACAGAAGTATTGGGAGCATAAGCTTTCGTGGGTAAGAACCTCGCTTCTTCAGATGTAAGTAATGGAAATTTCCAGAGGCAGGTATAAATCAGTATGGAGATAATGAGGTTAGTTCAATCCGGGAGGGTGAGGTGCTCTGCTAGCAGTTGAGGTGTGAACACCAAGGGAGGAGAAACTGCTTCTGTAGTTGGATAGCCATTCACAGTCTTTGTTTAATCCTGATCTGATGGTGTCAAATTTGCAAATGAACTGGAGCTCAGCAGTTTCTCTTTGGAGTCTGATCCTGAATTTTTTTTGCTGTAAGATGGCTACCTTTACATCTGCTATGGACACAAGTCAGATATCAGGAATGGCAATATACAAAAACCTGTAGGAGAACACTTCAACCTCCCTGGCCACACAATAGCACCCTGGCACCCTGTAGTCTCCCAGGGGCTGGGGCGCATCCACCTCGGGGGAGGGTCTGTCTGCCCCAATGCAACCCAGAGGGAGTGTCCACACCTCCTATCAGGCTCAGTGGGATGCACTCTCTTGCCCGCCGTGGTCTCCTATGGGTCATATAGGATCTGTCTGCCCCAGGGATGGTCCATGCCATGCTGAGGAGAGTTCATGCTGCCTGCCAGCCTCAAGGTGTCACTCCTCACACATCTTCATGGGGATTTTGGGGAGATTCTTGTTGTTGTAATGGGATCACAGAGCACGAGTGGCTGGTTGAGTATCTTCAGGGCTATGGGGTCTGGGCCTGAGAGGTGTGAACTCAGAGTCATGGCTCCGGGCTCGAGAGAAAAGGGGCTGAGACTAGAGATGCACTGTCACCCTACAGCTCCACTACTGCAGCACCGAAAAGCCTCACTCAGGTCCGGGCCTCATTGTGTTGGGTGCTGCATGGAAAATCAGTGAGAAACAGAGATGTCTGGAGATGGATAGATGAGCGTCTCTGGCATACAGAGGAGGGGTGGAGAGGTGTGTGTGGCACATGGAGGACAGATGGTGATGCTGCAGGCTGACAGGTTTGTGGGTCTGGCTGGTGGCTGATTGCCACAGCAGCTCCTGCCCCCCCATTTGCTGTGCTGTTTTTGATGTTGACCCATCTCTTGCAGCCACCACCAAGCAGAGCCTGGCCACAGAGCAGCGCTACAGCAGGTGCATGGACCAGCTGCACACTGTGCTCCTCATCTGCTCCGGGACGGACAAGCCCGTGGGCTCCTGGCTGCTGAACAACCTGCCCCAGATCTCACCCTCTCCTGCTACCGGAGTAGCCTGCTCACCACTGAGACCAAGACCAGCCCCCAGCTGCCCTGGCAGCCACTGACCCTAATGTGGAGAGCCTGATGTGTGGTGGGGGGAAACATCCCAGTATCTCCTCTGTAGGGTCAGGACGTGTTATTAAAAACTGCTCCCTGTCCCAATTTCCTAATGGTTGCAGTTACAGGACATAGCAATTTTTTTGCTGTCCTGATGCAATTCACCACCCCCACAATTCACCAGCCCTGGGTCTGGGAGTAGCGATTTGTGGCAGATGGGGTATGCATTGTTACAATGTGCTACTTCTGGGAAATCTCTATTTGAAATTGGCACACTCATGAGATGAGTTTTCTAACAATACATTTTTCTAAGTTAGAAAACATTTGTGTTATTGAGATCCAAATTTAATATAGAGATTTCATGGGGTAGGAAACTGTGACAGGGCATAAACCATCCATCACAAATTGCTACTTTGGGACCAGGGCTGAGGTAACCAAGGAAATCAGGCAGCATTCAAGTGATATGATCACAAATAATAGCCTGACATTAAAAATAAGAAACAAGAGTATTAAAACCTGTAATTTACTATGTCACAGTAAAAACATAGGTGGTGTTATAATAATAATTAAACTAATGTTTTTGAAAAGTCAATAAAAGGAATTAAACTACATTTATAGGAAATTGATACAGAATGGTCAATTCAAGCAATTAGAACAGCAAACAAGACCAACCCTGAGCCCTCACCTGCTAACCCTAACTCCTGTTCTCCAATACTCTAACCCAACTCCTCCCCCTAACCTTTGACCCTATCCCACACCACAACCCAACCCTAAACCCTGACCCCTCCCTTCAGCCTAGGCAACCCAACCCTGATCCCTGCACCCTAATGCTTCAACTAACCCTGATCCCTGACCATCACCCTATTATATCATAACCCCCACCCTAACCATAACCCCTTAACTCTAACACACCTTTGAACCCAAACTCTTACCCAACCTAATCCCTAAAGCTAATCCTAACCCTCGCATTAAACACAACCCTCTAACCCTCAACCCTGCTTCCCAGAACCCTAACCCCTCCCCTCCCCTAATCCAACTCTCCCTCTCAACCCCTAACCCTTTCCAAACCTAATCCACACCCTAAACCTAACTCCCCCTTAACCTCACCCTAATCCAACCCCTAGACCCTGACCCTGTAAACCCAAACCTAAACCCTCAAACCCCAATTTCCCCCCTCCATGGGTGGCACCATCCTCTTCCCAGTGGGGGGGGCTGAGGTGGGGTAGACAGAAAATTGGGGGGGCTGCACCCACCCTTGCCACAGGGCCCCACCCATCTCTATGGCTCTGCTCCCTGCTCCTCTTAAGTGCCAGCCCTGCCTCCTGCCCCATCCCCCCATTGCCCTCCTCCTCGCCAGGTTGGCGGCTGGAGCCGGCCAGTGGGGGATGACTGATGTGCTGGCTGTGCCGTGGGATGGGCAGCTGGGGTGCTCCCCTGTCTCCTTCTCCTGCTGCTGCTCTTGGCCCTGGGGCTGCGGCTGCCCCTCAGCTTCCCGCCACCCTTCGACTGCTTACAGCCCCCAAGAGCCACCCAGGTGGGGGAACCTGGCTCTCGCAGAGCCCTCGGGGAGCATCAACCACGGGCGGCAGGCCCAGGAGCCTGGGGCAGAGTGGGGCTGTTGGGGTTGCTGTGGGGCACCCTGAACCCTCTGCCTGCTCTGGGCAGCGCATAGTTAAGTGAGGACTTCTGCACTGCTGCTGCTGGTGGCGTCACTGTCATCAGAGCTGGGCGGCCAGAGAGCTAGCCAGGTTGGCTAATGAAAAGTGTGACTAAGGGGGGATATGATAGAGGTATATAAACTTCTCCCTGTCTGCTCACCCAAAAGCAAGTCCCTATTGAGAACATTTGCAAACTTCTCCCCATTACAAGTCTCTGTCAGTACCCTGTACTCATCCCTGCATGTACGCCCTAAAAAAAGTCCCCCTTCAAGCCCTCTCTAACTAAGTCTCCCTCATTACCCCTGCTGGACATTTTCAATGTGTCTCTCTATACACATTCAAGTGTCCTCTTCCCTTCATCTGCTATACTAGATAGTTCCTATTTTGAGGTGTGAGCTCAGGAAGATTAGTGGTGGAGGAGGGAGCTAAGGGCTTCCCTTAATCATTTCCCTATGTGCTACCCTCAACTCATCTTAGCCATCTCCATTTGCAACCCCCTCCAATCTGCCACCATGCCTCCTCTTGCAAGTATCTCCAGGTGTGTTTGTCTCCTTAACACTCCCTACACTATTTTCCTTCTGCTCCCCCCATAGACAGCTGCTTAGATGCTCTAAACACTCCCCCATTCCCTTCAGTTGTTCATGAATGCTCCCACCCCAGACATCCTTCCTCTTTCCTCCCTTTATGTTCCAGGGAATAACAATATTAATTTTTTATACAGCACTTTTTTCTATCTATTCATATATAAGTAGTTGGCTAAAAGATAATGGGCCACTGGATGAGGCTCAAGAATATGTAGCATTGTTAATAGGTTTTCTAGGACCAATTTGTTGTTGCATGATGTATAGTGATAGCTATATAGCAAAAGCCACTTGCACAAGACATTTTTACATAAGGTCACATAGCTGCTGGTAGCCTGCTCATGCCACAGGAAGCTGGTTTCCTATTTTTTTCAAAGCAATGAAGGGCAGATATGTGGAAAGAACCATACAAAGATTAAGAGTATCATTTATTATTATTATGTATAACCATAACCATGTTGAAAGTGTAGGATTCTTTACCTTAGTATTAGTGGAATCAAGGACACAATGTATCCTATACAGACTTGATACAGGAGATGGGACACTAGATTAGAAATAAGACATGCCTCAGCATAGGCTACGTCCTATATCCAGCAGAGCTAAGTTTCCACATAGGGAGGTCTAATGAGTTGCATCACTTAACAGGTTAAAATGTATCCCAAAGCTGTTGCAGAGGCAGGTGGAAAGGAAGAGCCAGGAGCACAAGGTATACACCAGAGAAAGTCAAGAAGGAACAGAGCTAACTATTTAACCGAGGTAACTAATACTGCTGGAGTATTACATCACCCACACCACAAACTTGTATGGGTGCATTCCCCCCACCCATTGCTTCTCTCTGAAAAACGGTATATTGCAGAAGAGATGGAGTGATAGTACTAGTCTAGACACACAGCAACTGCTGAAGGCTTCATCTCTCATTAACTATTATTCCACCACTACACTTCAAATTCCATAAGCTGTTAAGTGTAACAATTTTTTGTTTTTAAACAAACAACAACAAAAATCCAGGGATTTCTGGCTATTCGAACCCTTTCAACAAACTCCAAGACATGTGAAGTGAGGACACAAGATACTGTTTATAACTCCCATTTAGTTTAATAAGTTAACAAGTTCAGGCCATTACACAGCAATGGAACTCTTCTTAAACATTTACAAAGGTGCAGAATTTCATCCATTTCATCTTTAAATAAATCATTGTACTCTAATCTCTTAAATAGCTAAACAGTTCCTATTTTTCTTTGTATTGAAATCTGGGGTTAAAATAATCCACCCACAAAGAAGGCATCAAAGTACAAAAGAGCACAAGTGTGGGGCACTAGCTCAGGCTCAGTGTGGGTATTTGCTCCAGAACCTGTGCAAGTGAGCAAAGCAAGCAGATACCTGTGAAAGGAGTCCTGAGTTGAGGGCCACTCATGTAAAGGAGCTACAATATCACAGGGTACACACCAGCTTTTTATTTTACAAGAGGTTTCACTGAATCTCTGCTACCAAGGATATGACACCTTCACTGTATATTCATTATGTATAGGAAGGGAAGAAAAAGACAGCTGAAAGGAACAAATAAGATCTAAGTCACAGCTGCTGTCCCATCTGGGATCAGATTGGCTTGCTAGTTGCCCACAAGCCCCCAGCTCTATAGATTTGAAATCTAACCCAAAGAAAGATGTTGTCACAGGAAACAAGTCCCTAAGTAATGATTAACTCAGAGGAAACAGAAGAAAACTTCCGTAAACATACATATATACACACATACACACCCTGTATGTACATACATGCATATTCTAATTTGAAAAGAAGTAATTAACTTAGCTGAGTAAAGAGTGAACAATTTGCAGAGGTCTGTATAAAACTTTTCAGTATCCCCAACTTCACCCCACTGTTATTTGTCCCATTCTCTGCCTGGCTGTAGTCCCCTTTCCATTACCTCAACTCATCTGACTGTGAAATCCTTAAGTGTATTCAACAGATATTTGTAAGAAGCAGTTTTTTTTTTTTAAATATACCACATTACAAGAAATGCCTATGGGAATAGGGAGGATTGCCAGTATGGGACACCACAAAGTCTGTAAAGGCTAGTAACCAGACCTACTGATCATACCTCTCCTTTTCAATCAGTTCATATCATAGCCTGTAAAAAGATAGCCAAACAATAAATGTTTACAAAGAACCCCGCCCCCCAACACACACACACAATTAGGTTCCATTAACAAGCAGCTTTTTGAAATATCCTTTGAAAGAGAGATCTCCATAACACTGCCTTTTGCACTAATAACACTGCCTTTTGCACTTAGCCTGTATGTGTGTCTCTCTTAATTTAAAGCTGCACAGCATCCCTTATCTACGCATGCAGTTTCTATTGACAGGAGATAGGATTGCCTGTAGACTAAGGACAGAAAATGGACTTTAATTTTTCATCTATAGGCTTAAAGAATAGCTCTGACGGCTAATTAGAAAAGGACATTCAAATTAAAAACTATTTTTAAAATGCATTTCTTTAGCTGTGTGTTATTACCATCACATTAGAGACTAACATTCATTTACATTGTGTATTTTTTGCATTAGCTTCAGCCTAGGAAATGACACTGCAGTTTCATTTTGTTTAGAATCACTTTCACTTTTTGGTTCTCAAACGGCCAGCAGAATGTTGGACTATATGCACAGATGTGCCAAAAGAGTGCAATTCTTGCAAAAGAAAAAAAGGAAAAAAAAAAAGCAAACCCTAACTTTACATTCAGTTTTCCTCCCACACACATCAACACACTGATATTTGGTAAACAACCAGTTTTTATTAAATTTAAGTGTTTGACCCCAGTGACCCTTTAAGGAGATGCTCCGCAGCTTTAATCTAAAGAGTGCAGAAAAATCTGCCATCTTCATCCTTGGGGATCCTGGTGGTTATACCACAATTACTGTGATCGCACCAAGATGAGCAGTCAAGTGGTTGAGGGAATAAATAACCCATGAGGGTACTGCAGCCTCTGTGAAAGGTAGTTTACACAGCAAACATTTCAAAGCAATAAATACAAGTAGAGAAAGAAAAAGTTAGATCTTTTAAGACTCAAGGATCAATTTTGAAAATAAAATCCTGTAGGACTTGCTCCTTAAACACATTAAATTCTAGAAATGTTTGGATGCTAAAGACGTACAGGGCCTCTTTCACCTGGAAGTATGCCAAAGGTAGATCAATTACTTGACCTAATCCCACCTAATTGTGAGGCTGAAGCATCACCATTCCTTATATATCAAGTACCCAGAAGTACACAAAAAGCATGGGCAAAAGTCCCACAATCTACTGCTTGTGCATGGTAGCAGCTATACATGAAAAATTACTCTGTACAAATGTGAAGATGCAGAAAGGAGAAGAATGTGTCATTTAACCAAGACCATACAACTGAGCAACCCTGCTCTAAGAATACGATCACCCAATTATCAGATACTTTAAATAAAACTTCATAAGAAAGTAAAGACGCGACTCCTAGTTTAACCCTGCTAAGGAGACATCCACTATGTCCTGCAGCCATCTGCAAAGGGCTATCTGGGCGTACTGAAGTGTATGGATTTTTACATTTCAAGAAGTATACAATGAGCTGCACTAGCATTTTCACAGCCAGCTCCTCTCCAGCAGAGCCAGCCCATTCCGTTTGTCGTTTAAGAAGAATTAAAGCTCAAATCAAATTTGTGAAACAGTTAAGTTCCAGCTCAGAAGTTGCTTGTTTCTGTTATTCAAAGTCATGTTCAGATTATAGTTTATGTTCAGTCTAACCTCAAACATGTGTATTTCACTATCTTCAGCCTTCTAGAGAAACTGCTATAGTGTCCACTGCAGGGTTTCACAGGTAGCTGTTGGAGAAATCTTGATGTCTTCTGGCTTCAGAACATTAACCACTTTTAGTCTTAAACTACCTCCCGAAAGTTGAGAAAGAAAAACAAAGAAAAACAAACAAAACCAAGAATGAGGCAAGTGGAGGATTTCCAGTCAGAAAAGGCTACAGCTTTGAGACCACAGAGACAGGTGAGCTGTGACAGAAAGGTGGGTGGTACGTCTTTCTATGAGTCATCCAAAACTGCCAACATGCCCCAACTGAGATCTTGGCACAGTTTCCATCAAGGAGCTCATGTTTCAGTGACAGATAGCAGGTGCTGTAGGCTGATAATGTGTGGGAAGGAGTGGCATAAGCATGATGGTTTCTCAGTAAGGAAGGAAAAGGGAGAAAAATAGAAAGGATGTTGAGACTGAACACACTGTTCAGGACCAAAAGCTGGGGAAAGAGGAGGCTACTGGCCAGCTGGACCAGTTGTTTTATACTGTGCACACCCCAGTCTAGCTAGGGTGAGCGGGACAACGCTAAAGAGCACCTATAACTTAGGTGTCCCACTTGTTAGCTTTCAAATCATAGCTGTGCACTCTGGATCCTACCCAGAACCTAGTGCTTCCCTGAGCCCAGGAACATGAATAGTTCCTGACCCTAAACTCTTCACAGTTATGCACTGCTAACCCCCTTCTAGTCTTTTGATGTGCCCCATGATCACTGTTCAAGGATGTTCCTATAGACCAGACTTCCTCTGTAATTTTTGCAAAACCTAATAATTGTCCTCCTGCAATCACCCAGGAATAATTTTTTCCACATACAACAAAACAAAACACCACCACCACCACATCCCCTTTCTAGGCAGAAATGATTTCCCATCCTAGTAGCCACCCTAGTAACTTGGGGAGGAGGAAAATAAGACCAGTCCCAGGTGACCTCATCTTTTAGGCTGATTTCTTCTCTGGTCTCCCTTCTCCGCACTTCTACATGCTGAAGAGCAGATGCTCCTTTTCAAACCATTTATCCCCACACGATACTCTCATAGGACATTGAGTCAAACCAGAACATTTTGGAAGGAACCAAAGTAAATTCAGCAACTTCTAACCCCCTGCCACATTCAGGGCAAAGAGTCTGCCTAGCTGTCTACTAGATTCTCTTCCATGCAATGAAGTTGAAGGCCTCTGCATTTCTTAGCATCATTTCCTCTGCCAATACAAGACAAATCAAGGACATTCATATTATTTGAAAGAAAGATACAGTCAGAATCAGATTTGCAGGAGGAAGAGTCAGTGCCATCAGGAGCCACTAGGTAAAGGTCCATTTTAATAAGTTAAATCTTTTCTGTGGAGGACTTCACCTTCATTCTTTCCACTAAAGAATGGGTCACATGGGGTTCTAAAATAAAACTTCAAGCTACATAGCAAACACTCCTCTAGCACAAATCTACCCCTCATTTTCCAAGCATCATGTTGGTCTTCAGAGTAGAGCACCCATGGACCACAACAGCTGAGCTTGCATTCTACAAGATCAAACAACATCTGCTTCTCCAGTGGCCCCAACCATCTCTGTAGGGAAAGGGGCCATATGTACAAAGACTAGCTGCTGGTCCAGACAGCTAGATGTGGTGGACACCCCATTTGGGGGAGCTACATCTATGGATCAGGCCATCTTTCTATACACACCTGGCAATAGAAGGGGGCCTTATGTCTGGCTAGCAGCTGCTGCAGTAGTGATAAGAAGAGGACTTTTGCAAGGACCCAGTTGTCTTGCAGAGTCTCACCTAGGTTCCCATCTTCTGGTTAAGTCCTTTAATTTAAAAGAAAAATCCCCCAAATTCTCTACAAAACAGGGGGGCACTGTTCAAATAGCATAACTGGTTTATGGAGTTACTCTTTCCCCTGAAAATTTACCCCAGCTGGCAGGCTGCAGCAAACAGGTGTTACTCCTCAGTCAGGCCATGAACGTCGCACCATGCAGAAGTACCGTGGAGGAGCCTTGATCTTCCATAGATTAACCCCCTTTCCCCAAAAAATTTATTCAAGGGTCTCTTTTGCCATACAGTTAAAGATTTCAGGAACTAAGGGGTTAAGTCTTAACCCTGGAGCAGACACCCTGTCCCCCTTCTAGAAGGTCATCTGGAGAAATCAAAGGTGCAAGGCAATCAGGAGGACATGGAGTCATTCCACCAGTGCCGGGAGCAGTCAGAATGACTGCTTAGCAAGCTATCTGGCCTTATGCCAGAACAAATGGGTCATGATATCCAGAAGAGGCAGAAACATGGTGGCTAATCAACCTAAACTTTGGGTTCATAACTCCCTTACCTCCTCAACCAATATAAAGCACCAGGGGAGGGGAGGTGTCCCCCTCAGCTGAGGGAGGAAGGAATTGGATTGTAGTTCGCAGATACCTGGGGTGGGAAAGACACAGAGACAAAGGGGGCTTCAATGCAACCTTTCGGACTGGCTCATCCCACCCTTAGTTCTCGCCCATTGATGATGTGCTGCCGTTGGTCTTGGGTTTTGATTTAGACTTAAAGGAGAAGCGCTTGATGAGGCGCCGGGAGAAGCTGCTGGCTTTCTTCCTGGTGGCAGAGCTGGTGCTGGCATTGGACAGGTCATCATGCGACTGGCTCAGGCCTGCTTCCTTCTGCTTGTTCTTCCTCCGGAAGATGAGCTTGGTGCCGCTCCGGAGAAAGCTGACTGGAGAAAAAGACAAAATGAAGAGGAAGACAGACATAATGATGCCCTGCCTTGGGAGCTTTCAACAAAATGATTTTGTGCTTCACAGACACCTCCCTGTGAAGGGCCATCATCAATTCCATTTTACAGGTTTATGAAGTACAGCAGAAAAGGGACATGCAGAGCTGTGACTAGAACCAGGGACTCTGAAGTTAGTCCTCTGCTCTAGCCACATTCTCTGGAGAAAGAATGAGACATCCACAGGCCAGCAGAAGAGTCACAACTTAGCTAGGTGGTAGTCATCTATTTCTTACTATCCTTGAGCTTCCAAACATGAAAGGCAGATCTAGCCCCTCCCTGGAAGTCCTTCCATTCAGCTGGGTCTTGTGGTAATTTGTGCAATACCCCTTCTCCATACCCGGGATGAGACAGATGGCCTAGGTTTGAATTGGAGAGGGTCAGCGATCCAGCACTTTTTAAAGACTTCCTTCTTGTTTTGCACAATCTCAGTGTAGTAGAAAGGAGAGCCTGAGACATGAGGCCCGGTATAAGGGGCCTGGTGTAAGACCTAAGGCCTGAACCAAAGTCAGGCCCTTTCTTTCTAAGCCCCCCCCCCCCCCCCCAACATGCTATAAAAACTCCATGACCCACCTGTGCCACAACTACTATTTTTTTGCATATAAAAGCCAGGGCTGACATTAGGGGGTAGCAAGTAGGGCAATTGCCTGGGGCCACACGCCACAGGGGGCTCCCGCAAACCTAAGTTGCTCAGGTTTCAGCTTCAGCCCAAGGTGGCAGGGCTCAGGGCCTCAGGCTTCATCCCCATGAGGTGGGGCTTCGGCTTTCTGCCCTGGACTCTAGCAAGTCTAACATAGGCCCTGCTTGGCAGACCCTCTGAAACCTTCTCGCAACCCCCCAGAGGACCCCAGACTCCTGGTTGAGAACCACTGCACTAACCTACCTCTGAGCAAGGGGGAGTGGGCAAGAGATCAGCTCAATGATTTAGTGTGCCATTTCTTCCTTATCCTTTTCACCTTTCTGTCTCCATTTCCTTATTGGTGATCACTGGAGCTAGCTCTTTGCTAGTGACCACAATGCAATCCTGCACCTTTCTCTCTCAGGCTCATCAATATGGGGGCAAGATTCTCTCCTAATAAACTTTTCCATGGTTCATATTTTGCTGAATTTCAACTCATTAGTCTTGCATCCATTACAATGGGTCTGGGGAAGTTAGGGATGAGTTCAGGACTATTTTCTCATGTCTAAACTGGGGCTCCAGCACAATTTTACTGCCTCATTTGCAGACTGCCAATCAATATTTAGCCTAGGCAGAAGTGTTTGGTTCTTTTACCTTAACTACAGCAGAACCTCCATCACATAATTCACACACATACACCTAACACCAGCTCCAATTCTCATCAAAGCTCAAACAGACATTATAGCAAGGTCTCCGATGATATAATCATTGTAACTTATGGGCTATACCTGCAGAATACTTACTAGCGAGCTAGTCTTAAAAATTACACTATACTTTCCTGGTATTTTGTAATGTATCCTGCTTGTTTATTTGCTCACTTACTCAGCTGAGTAATTAGCAAGATCTCCTAGCTAGCAGCGTGAATTACAGTATATAGTTCATCTTGATTTGCTCACAAGAAGTGACTGCCTTACAAAAACACTACCACCCAAACCCTTATGGAAATAGCCATAACTACTCATTCGAAACATTTCCCTCCCGTCCCCCATTATGAAAGCAGCAACACAGAACACGAGTGAAGTTAACGTGACCCGCACATCGGATGGTAGAGGGAGGATGTTGCACTACCAAAGTGAGAGACTATCATGTCATCCCCCAGGCCCTGCTGTGCTGAACATTGCTCACTCAGCCTCACCTTTGTGATCCTTTAAGCTCCTGGTCTCGAGGGCTCCTGTAGAGCCAGTTTCAGATTCCACGTCCTCCACCGAGGGTCTCTCAGAGATGTCTGATCGTGTTGTCTCATCCAGCTCCTGACTAGCTCTCTGTCCTGAGAATGATGCTTCCAGCAGCTGGGATGGCTCAGTGGAACTCTGCGGGTGGTCGCACATGCCTGCCATTATGGAGTATCCATGCATGGTGGCCTCCATAGATGCCGCATAACCAAGAGAAAGTGCCATTTCATCTTGGGCAATTGGTACCTGAAGGGGATGCAAAAGTCAAACAGACAGAAGTTGAGAGTTAAAATTCACAAATTAGCTTAGTCTCCATTGGGCCATCTCCTCCCCTCCTTAAAAATAAAGAGCTTAAGCCATTCTTACTAATTCTCCCATCTAGAGGCTAATGAGCTTCTGGGGCCTGGAAGGAGAGGAGAAGCTACAGAGTTATATTTCAAAACACTGAACTGCCCCATGAAAGGAACATCACGTGGGACTCAGTCTCAGGACGGATGGGCTTTGCGCACGTTCTTAAGCACTGTGAAACCCCATGTTTTGATTCTCAAGCCTTTCAAGTTCTGTTTCCTCAGAGGAGCCAATGCCCCAGTGTAGTGCTAGGAGAGTGTATATTTGTATAGTTGCCATTATTTGGCAAGAGATATTTGAAGTGCGTGGATCTCATAGCACAGCATGGTTCTCCTCCTCCGTCCTCCAGCCAGGGACATCTGGCTAAATCCCATTCCCAGTCTCTAAATCCCCCATAAAGTTTCTACTGGACACTGCATCATCTTCACTAACTTTCTATCCTACTGCTGTGACCTACTGAACCCCCAAAGACAGTTGCATTTCAGTGATGGCAATGTGCTTTGAGATCCTTTGTGGGGTGATGCTACATGACTGCAGGTCATTATTCAGCACAAATAGATTCCTTTGTATATGGGGTCCCCTGCAGGGCCAAGCATCATGATACCCATACCTCTATTAACAACCCTCAGTACACAACTTTGGGGGAGAGCTCCCAGATCACCAGTTACCTTGGAAACTCCTGAGATGATAAGTGTGCTGCGTTTTGTAGGGGTCTTCTTGGCAGATTTGTTATTCGTTTCAGTCAACTGCCTGATTGCTGTCTCGGCCACAGGATCCAAACCATTGGACATGTGACTGTCCCCTGAACACAAAAGAGGAAACAACCCCCGGACATGATTGCAGCGCTCCTGAGCTGAGATAAGTCACCTCCAGACTGAGATGCATTACCAGTGGACAAAGTGTATGGGGGGGGAGGGGGCGGGAAAACGGGCCCAAGAAGAAGAGTTACCACAGCCTTTCCTGATTGACCTGCATGATGCTGGAGAAGGAAGTCTTGCAAGAATTGACAGCTGAACTGAAAGACTTAAAAATTCAGAGTCCCAGCCACTCATGGCCATCAAAGTTCCCCTAGAACTTCTTGTAAATTATTAGGAGTTTGGTTGCTTGTGCCCTGGCACAGATTACTGACTCTGGTAATTCCACTTTGCCTCCTTAAATCCACCATGCAATTTCAAATGGATGTGAGATTCTGCTTCACTTCCTGTCCTAAAGATTTGTTGTATACTGTTAAACAACTGGTGTTTTCTATCTCAGAGGTGAGAAGCAATCCATGTGCATACAACCTGTGAAGCACTTTGGGATGAGATGTCTTACAGACATGCAAGATGGATGACAGGGTGTCTGGAGGTGTGGAAGGAAATTCGGGAGTGTAGTAGAAACAGAGCCTGAGACATGAGGCTTAGTATGAGGGGTTTGGTTTAAGGTCTAAAGCTTGAACTAAAGTCAGGCCCTGCTGAGATAAACGGTTACCTGCCTTTCATAACTGTTGTTCTTCTTCGAGATGTGTTGCTCATGTTCATTCCAAGTAGGTGTGGAGCCCCCTGGAGTGGCGCAATTATGGTGGCGAATATAGGTCTCTGCCAACCTGCCGCTCTTCAGTTCTTCTTGCCCGACACTCCAACAGAGGGGAGGCAAGTGGGTCTTGGAATAGACATGTTTTTTGAGAACATTCTTAGGAGCCGGCGACTGTCTCGCCGAGCCTTGGCCCTGGGTAAAGGAGGAGAGGCCTTCTCCTATTACTCCTACCCCACCTCCTGTTATAGTCTTGCCTCGGCCGAGATGGGTAGAAGCGAGGCAGGGGCTGAGGCTTAAAATGCTTCTTTTGTGGGGCTGGCGTATGAAACCCCAAGGACTTTAAGGTCGCTCTAGTCAGGGGTGGGCAAACTACTTCCCGTGGGCCACATCCGGCCCGCCAGCAGTTTTAAGCTGGTCCTCGAGCTCCCTCTGGGGAGTGGAGTCTGGGGCTTGCCCCGCTCTGGCGCTGTGGCACTCCAGCTGGGGAGCAGGGTCGGGGGCCGCTCCACGCAGCTCCCAGAAGCGGCAGCATGGCCCCGCTTCAGCTCCTACTTGTAGGGGCAGCCAGGGGACTCCACGCTGCCGCTGCCCGCACAACTCCCATTGGCCAGGAACAGCAGCCAATTGGAGCTGCAGGGGTGGCGCCTGTGGACAGGGCAGTGCGCAGAGCCACCTGGCCAGGGCTCCGCGTAGGAGCTGGAGTGGGAACATGGCCGCTGCTTCTAGGAGCCACTTGAAGTAAGTGCCGTTCGAAGCCTGCGCCCCATAGCCTCTCCCAGCACCCCAACCCCCTGCCCCAGCCCTGATCCCCGCCTGCCCTCCAAACCCCTTGGTCCCAGCCCAGAGCACCCTCCTACATCCCAAACTCCTCATCTCCAGGCCCACCGCAGAGACCGCACCCCAGCCGGAGCCCTCATCCTGCCCCCGCCCCACCTGCAGCCCTTCCTGCACCCTGAACTCCTCATTGCTGGCCCCACCCCGGAGCCCGCACCCCCAACCACAGACCTCAACCCCTCCTGCACCCCACCCTAATTTGTGAACATTCATGGACCACCATACAATTTCTATTCCCATATGTGGCCCTCGAGCCAAAAAGTTTGCCCACCCCTGCTCTAGAGTCCTTGAGTCTATAGAGCTTAGAGTCCGTCTGCTCAGTGAAGAGACCTGCACCATCGAAGGGCAGGTCCTGTACAGTTTGTTGGACCTCCGGGGGGAGGCCCGAGACTTGTAGCCATGAGCTGCATGGCAAGACAATAGCTGTGGACATTGTACGGGTGGCAGAGTCCGCTGAGTCTAATGCGGCCTGTGAGGAAGTCCTTGCAATGGTCTTGCCTTCCTCCAGGACCTCCCAAAAGTCAGAGTGGGCATCAGATGGAAGTAGCTCCTTAAACTTGGACAGGGAGTTCCAATAGTTAGAACTATAGCAGCTAAGAACCGCCTGCTCATTAGCGATTTGAAGTTGGAGCCCCCCGGTGGAATAGACCTTACGGTCGAAGAGATCCAGCTTCTTTGCCTCTTTAGATAGACTTTGGAGTGGGACCCTGGTAACCCTGCCTTTCCTTGGCGTTGGCTGCATCCACGACCAGTGTGCCCACCTGAGGCTGGGTGAAAAGGTATTCGTACCCCTTAGAGGGTACAAAGTACTTCCTCTCCACCCCTTTAGCCGTGGGATGAATGGAAACAGGAGTGTGCCAGGGTCTTGGTAGTATTGTGGATGGTCTTGATCAATGGCAAGGCCATCCTGGAAGGACCTTCTGGCATCAGAATGTCCACAATAGGGTCCATTTCGTCTCACACCACCTCCGCTTGCAGGTCAAGATTTTGGGTTACTCTTCTGAACAGCTCCTGATGGGCTCTATTGGCCAAAGCCGGTAAGGAGACAGACAAGCCTGCTACTGCCTTGTCCAGGGAGGAGGATGAAACAGCCCTCATTGGCATGGGGTCCTCCTGACCTTCCAACTCATGGCGGTCTTCTAGTGCAGGTACTTCCTGCGCAGTAGCAGATGGGATGCTGGATGCAAACTTGGTGCCGAGTTTGGTGCCGGCCCGGGTGCTGGTCTCGGAACCCCTTGGAGGTTCCCTCACCGTGGAGGCAGATGGAGGTCCCAGTCTGTCCGAGGCAACCGAAAGAGACCTGGAGCTTGGCCCTTGGGCTTGATGATGCACCCATGGGGTCACTGAGTGGGTGCCTGTCACCGTGGTGGCCAGGGCATCATCAGAAGTTGCTGGGTCTCGTTATGCCTGGAGCGACAAGACCGGTGCTGGCTGCATCTGGAGACATACGACTCCAGCTCAAGGTCTGATCTCAGGCTCCACAGCGGTGGCATGTGGGACAGTGCCGGTGATCGGTGCTGGCAGCCTCAAATGTGTCAGGAGTGGACGGCATGTTCAACTCCCCGATTTAGTTCTCCCGTCCCAAGGAGTCCAACAGAAATGGACTCAATGGTTCCACCTGGGCAGCCGGAGTCAGTGGTACCAGGTGCCCCTGAGCAGGAGTTGAGTGCCCGGACGTGGGATGCAGTCTGCGGGCACCCTCGCACTGCCCTGCTCAGACTGTTGGCGAGGGCCCCCTTTCAGCTCTTCTCTGCTTCTTATGCGGCACCGGCAAGTGAGATTGGTGCTGAGAAGTTGCCAAACTTGTCTTCGGTTCCGGAGAGTGTTGGTGCCCCGGGTCTCTGGACCGGTGCTCTCCACACCAAAGTGCTGGGCTTGGATCCCAACGCAGTCTGAGCCAGCTGGGGATGGAGAGCCGACTCCATAAGAAGATTAAGTCTGAAGTTCCTTTCCTACTCAGTCCTAAAGATCTTGCACTTGTAGGTCTGGTGGGCTTCCCCCAAGCAGGAGTCGTGAGGATCTCCCTGGGCATAGATTTGGCAAGACCCGCAGGATTTGAAGCCTTGAGACCGAGGCATGCCCCAGTCCCCGGACGGGAGTAGGAAAAATAGGGGGTAGGGGTAACCCCCAACAGAAACTTATCTATGAACTAACTAACTAACTATATAGGCTACAAGAACAACTGTTTGCTAGGAGAAGAGCTTGCCCAAGGCAAGAGAACAAAGCAGCTCCAACGACCGTCACTGGTGCATCTGAAGAAGTGAGATTTTTTTACCCACGAAAGCTTATGCCCAAATAAATCTGTTAGTCTTTAAGGTGCCACCGGACTCCTTGTTGTTTTTGTGGATCTAGACTAACACGGCTACCCCCGATACTGGTGGTAAGAAGGAACTGAAGAGGCGGTGGGTTGGCAGGGACCTATATTCACCGCCATAAGGGTGCCACTCCAGCGAGCTCCACAGCTGACCCGATGGGTAGCGCTAGGGGAAAACCTTCCGATGATTGTGCACACGGCGCACACACACCTACTTGTAATTGACATGAGCAATCACTCGAAGAAAACAAAGTTTGCAAGAGTCAACCTATGAGCAGAAATCAGGTTCACAAAACCTGGCAGAAATAGGGCTGGTATTGCAAAAACCACAAGCACTTCTTGGCACTAAGTATTCACGTAAACATATTCCAGAAGGTTAGTGCCAGAACACCTCAATACCAAGATATGGTGTAAACACATTCCCCGAAGATGGCACAGGGACACACTGGCCCTCTTAAAGATAAGGTCAGGACGACAGCAGTGATGGACAGAGATGCTTTGATCTAACCAACATGTACAAGGTAAAGGGTGGTAACTAACCAAGTCAGAAGGATAATAGGTAACTTGTTTGTATCAGTGTGTAAAGGGTGGGGGGGGGGGGTCTCAGAAGGGGTGTCTGTCTGGCTGAGGAGGGGGGAATGGCAAGTTCCGCCATTCACTGAGCTAGTCCATTGTAACGGGAATACATGCATTAGTGGTCCTGTAGAGTCTATGGGATATTAGGACTGTGCTTCATCAACAATAAACCTGGCTGAACGTCTTTCCTACAGAAGAGTGTCTCTTTTTTGGCAGTTCTATCGAGATCTGCTGTGTCAGCTATCTGTGCAGAGCTGGGACAGCATGTACACATGCAACCAACAACTGACAACAAGGAATAGAGGGTTGGGTTTTTAACTAATCCACTCTTCCCCTTAGAGTAACTCAGGAAATTTGCTTCAATGATCATGAAGAACTCTAGGTTTGGAATGCAGAACCATATGGAACATTCTAATCCAAGAGGCTCCTCCTGCAGTGGACACAGTGGGGCCATGAGGATGAGCTGCATTTGGCCACTGCTGATGAGTCTCACCAACTCAATCCTGTGAAGGAGGAGAGAGCTCCTTTGTTCCAGATTAAGATCTAAGTTTCCTGTGCACTTACAGCTGTTGCTGGGTGAGGCACTGCTGGGACAGCTGCTCTCTGAAAGCCTTGTTGTCGTCTTCTCTGTCACTTCCACTTTGGATGGGGATCTCGACGGTGAATCTAGACTCAAAAAGGAAAGAGAGGCACAAAGTTAAGAAAGAAGAAGAGGAAGAGGAGCCGGGCCACAGCTGAGGTCACCTGCCTTTTGAGGAGGATGAAATGAACTCACCATTTCCCCATACAAACACAGGGAGGTGAACTCTTTGGGGGACTCCATTGGACCCCTTACATCCAGCAAGACTTGATTACCAAAAAACACACATTGAGAGGGGTGATCTCCACCAGAGATGAGACAAATGTAGCAGCCCAGACACTGGATCTAGCATACCCTGCTTCCCCACCCCATCCCATGAAATATTTTTAAACAGTGACACCAGGGAAGCAAACTGCAGATCTCCTCTTCAATCCACCTGGAATCCCAGCCAAGAAATGTGCCAAGCAAAGGGATTCTTACCATCCCACAGCAGGGTGGAAGGGGATTTGGGTCTGTCAAATAATAATATGTAGTTAATGGAGATATCCCATCTCCTAGAACTGGAAGGGACCTTGAAAGGTCATCGAGTCCAGCCCCCTGCCTTCACAAGCAGGACCAAGTATTGATTTTCCCCAGATCCCCAAGTGGCCCCCTCAAGGATTGAACTCACAACCCTGGGTTTAGCAGGCCAATGCTCAAACCACTGAGCTATCCCTCCCCCCTGTGCTCTGTGCTGACAAATTAACCTCCCAAAACACATGTGTTCAGTATTATCCCCATTTTACTGACAAGGAAATTGAAGCAGAGAGGGGGAAAAGTGATTTGACTAAAGTCGTATCAAAAGCCAAAAACAGAGCAGGGATTAAAACCCACATCTCCAGACGGCCTTTATCAAGTGTGGTCAAAGAGGCTTATCATCATTTTACATTTACCTCCCAGTGTTAGCAAAGTGCCAACAGTGTCCTCCAAGGGTACAGTGAGATTCCCCACGTGTCCCTAGCCTCTGTTTGCCAGAAACTGGGAATGGGTGACAGGGGATAGATCACTTGATGATTCCCTGTTCTGTTCTTTCCCTGTGGGGCACCTGGCATTGGCTGCTGTCAGAAGACAGGATACTGGGCTAGATGGACCTTTGGTCTGACCCAGTATGGCCGTTCTTACAGTCTTAAGTAGCTCGTAGGAAGTTAAATAGCAGTGCTATCCCCACCATCTCCACTTGCGATGCCAACAGCAACCCTTCTTCCCTGCTGCAAAAGGAGCAGATTGCAGGGATTGCTGGATCTGACTGCAACAAAATTTAGCTATGTACCACAGAGCTAGACACCTGCCCCTGTATGAAGTCCTAATCGGTCCTTACCCAGCTTACAGTCCACCTTGGGCCTGGACTGGACGGTGGTGACAGTAGTCACAATGGTGCCATCAGGCATGATGGTACGGTCCATTTCGATTTTTTTGGTGGGGGTGATGCTGGTGCGCAGTGATGCGGCATACTGGGGATTCGGGGACAAAGGAGACTCGTGGTAGAGCAGCTTAAAAGAGAACAGGATGCAAATAAGTCATGGAGAGTCTACCTTTGGTGACTCCCCAGGTGAGAAAGGCTGTAAAGGCCTAACTTCCACTCAGAGCTCACGTGGTGAGAGGACTCATGTGAGCTTGCACAGAGCAGTAATCTATGACCCCAGAGCTTTAGACTGCTCTTCAGTTACTTACCGAGAGGCACAACCCACTATCCCCTTCCCCCACCCGCATCTTTTCCTTCCTCCCCAGTCACACAAGCAGCTTCTAAGCCTCCTCTTTTAGCTGCTAAGCCTACAGTGTCGAAATCAGAGAGTGAGCCTGGATCCCACTGCTGTGCACTGAATGTCCTAACTAACATCACTATCAGGGAAGTGATAGCTGCATAAGCAGCTTCATCAGGCCAGAAAGAAAATATGTCCCTTGTTATATCACATTGTCCTCGAACCAGGAAGGCCAGCCATCCACCATCCATTACCACTACTCCTTCAGTTAGCTGTAGGGAAGCTAGAGAGTAAAGGAGAAGGCAATACCAGTCTTCACTCTAGAAGCTTCGTTTGCTGCCACTATATCATTCCCAGATCCTGAATTCCAGTTCCCTGTGGAGTGACCTGTCATCTAGACAGCACTTCCCTGGAAGAACACTTCACAGCTCTTCATAGGTCATATGTTTACCTCCAGTGTAAGGGTAGCCGCAGGTGGCAGCAGCTGCCCAGCTCCTGGGGTCAGGGAATAGATCAGCCTCCCAGATGGCTGTTTGCTGCAGGAGTCAAGTGAAACAGCAGTATGTCCCAAAAGCACATCTGTGAGAGGGAGAACAAACTCAGCCCAGAAACCCCCAAAAGCCCCTTTTGCCTTTGGGGACCTAACTCCATGCCCCCACAAGGCAGCCTCAGAGTTGCAGTAGCTCCTTAACCACAGGAGGGCTCAATGGGGCCTTATGCTTGTACTACGCCACAAACCAATTGAGAGGCTCCTCATTCTGTGAAAATAAGGTGGAGTTTTGCAAGTTCCTTCAAATTCAGGTCCTGCAACTAGTGCATAGCTTAGTGCAACTGATCCGAAATCAGACTGCTCTCTGTAATACTCATCTGGCATCGAGTAGCATGCCCCGCTCCCCTTTTCAGCCAGAACATGCAATGGCTTGGTGGTGTCTGGGCATCAGAAGAGTGAAAAGGAAAGCATCTGGCCCAAAATCTAGGTTTGAAGATGTCAAACCTGAGAACTATAGTAAGTGTTTTTCATGAAGTCAAAGGTTGGGTTGGTATGTGAACATTCCCTGCAGAATTTGCAACCCAAACATTCTGGCATTGCACTAAGACACTCTGTTTTCAATATGTGGGTCTTATGAACTGACCAGCCTTTTTCCAAGGAGACGATTTCATGATCTTTTCACTTGTAAAGATCTCAGGGGCTGTTATAACACCAGGAATTACTCTTGAATCCTGTGATTTTGAGCCTTACTGGATCCTGTTTATGGCTGATCATACTCACTCTCCCCACCACTGCTGTTCCCCAGTACTCTCAGCTTCAACTCTTTACTTCGTGGCCCCAGCTCCCTGCCAAGATAGAAACAGAAGGATTGGTGCTCGGCACATGTCAAAAGACTTCCATCCAAGAACTCCTTTCCTCTGACTGACCCTATTCCTCACCCACCTCCACCTCTTCACAGGGCCCAGAATTTAGTGCACATTTTTTTGTGTGGATGATGATAGAAGAGAGCTCCTGCTCCAAATGTGAGGTGCACTCGCACAGCTGCAAAGAACACATGGGGAGGTAGAGCAGCAGTGCTACAAATCAGAAGTGAAATTATTATCTGAATTGGGGTGCACTAGGAAAACAGCATGGGTACTCAGGATGGGAAGAGCAGGGATATGAACACTAACTTCTCCCAATACAAAGGAATTCGCATCTAGGATAGTTGGCATCTGAAACATACCCATCCCTAATGAAACCCAGAAACCTGGCACACTGGCTGCAACCCTCCCTTAGCTGAAAAAGCAAACACCAGCTCCTTACAGCATGAGCTCCTCATTCCACTGCACCGCTGCGGCAGCGCTGGAGATGCTTGCTCTCGCTGGCTTTGTCCATTTCTGCTGCAGAGGACTGTCTAGCTCGGCTACACAGCATAGCTTCCCACCTCCTGGGATAGAGAGAACAGATCAGAGGAAATGGAAATGAGGACGAGAGGACTGGAATTCTACAGTGTGAATTATTAGGATACTGCTCAGCATGCTGGCATCCCTCCAGCCCAAACCTGGAAGACCATCAGAGCAAAGTGTCTTTTCATCCTCTGAAGTCAAACACACTTACATCCCCTCCCCCAAAGGTCAACTGGTTTCTCCCTTCTTACCTCCTTCCTCCTCACAGCTCAAGTTGAGCACCTGCATATGCCGGAGAAGCAACTTGGACACCGTAGGGGCCACTATATTAGATGTGGACTCTTGGGACAGTTTTTCACAGGACATCTGAGGAACAAAATGGGAGGTAGACAGATCAACGATGCCCAACTGAAACACCCCCACTAATCCCTTTCCCCAACCATAAGATTGGAATAAGGGGCCACAGCAGGCCAGATGGGAACATTAAAAGAGAGGACATAGCCCAGTGAGAAGGAAGAGGCTGAATAACCCCAATCAACAAAATGCAGTGCTGACGATTATGATATGCATTCCTGATTGCCCTGTGGCAACTCATGGTATCTGGCAGGAATACAGCAGAGAAGCCACTCATGAACCTGAGCTGGTCCCACAGCAGCTCACAGCCTATTAACCTGTGGAGGAGTCTGCACAGGGAAGTGACTATGGGAGCACCATTGCTTAAGACATTGTAAAGCAAACAGAGGAATTGATTATAGGGAACAAGTCTGCACTGCCTATGGAGGATGGGTGAAATAAGTCAGACATCCTATTAGCTTGTTAATTACTGTTTCTGTGTGGTCTCCTCTGCACTCACCTGCACATCCAGTCCCCACTCTTCAGCCCAGATTCCATTTCCTGTGTTCCTTTAACACTCTAATACAGGGGTGGGCAAACTTTTTGGCCCGAGGGCCATATCTGGGTATAGAAATTGTATGGCAGGCCATGAATGCTTACAAAATTGGGGTTGGGGTATGGGAGGGGGTGCGGGCTCCGGGGTGGGGCCAGAAATGAGGAGTTCAGGATGCGGGAGGGGGCTCCGGGCTGTGATGCGGGGGGTGAGGGTTCTGGCTGCGGGCACGGGCTCTGGGATGGGGTTGGGGATGAGGGATTTGGGGTGTAGGAGGGTGCTCCGGGCAGAGACCGAGGGCAAGAGGGGGATTAGGGCTGGGACAGAGGGTTGGGGCACAAGGGGTGAGGGTGAGGGCTGTGGGTGCAGGCTCTGGGGTGAGGCTAGGGATGAGAGGTTGGGGTGTAGGAGGGTGCTCTGGGCTGGGATCAAGGGGTTTGGATGGTGGCGGAGGGGGAAAATCAGGGTTGGGGCAGTGCTTACCGCATGCGGCTCCCGGAAGCAGCGGCATGCCCCCTCTCTGGCTCCTACGCGGAGGTGCAGTCAGGCGGCTCTGCTGCACGCTGCCCCATCCACAGGCACCGCTCCCACAGCGCCCATTGGCTGCGGTTCCCAGCCAATGGGAGCTGCGGGGGAGGTGCATGGGGCGGGGGCAGGATGTGGAGCAGAGCCCCCTGGCTGCGCCTCCGCGTAGGAGCCGGAGGGGGGACATGCTTCTGCTTCTGGGAGCCTTGCAGAGCGCCCCCCGACCCTGCTCCACAGCTGGAGCACCAGAACAGGGCAAGCCCCAGACCCTGCTCCCCAGCAGGAGCTCATGGGCCCGATTAAAATGACTGGTGGGATGGATGCGGCCCGGGGGCCGTAGTTTGCCCACACCCGCTCTAATAGATATGTGTGAGCCTGCCAGTGATCCTCCTCAATTCCCATTGCTTTCAAGGCATACAGGGAAAGAAAAGAGGATTACCAGACATCAGACCAATGTTCTAATCTAGTCTGGTTTCCCATCTCAAAGCGGCCAACATCCACTATTTCAGAAGAAGGTAGAAAAAGCCTATAATAGACAGTTATGCATTTAACCCATAGGGGAAGTTTCTTCCTAATTCCTGGCAGTTAATAGCCATTTTATGTCCTGAAAAATGAGTTAAAAGCCATGTAGTTTTAATCCCAGTAGTATAATGGAGAGTATTACCCTCTCCAAACACATCTAACGCTTTTTGATTCTTGCCATGCTCTCAACCTTGGTAAGCTTGTTGCAAGATCAGGCTAATCAGGCTGAAAATGAGGAGAGTCTTACCACATTACTACCAGCAGTGCATGCCTTCAGATTCACCATCATGGCAGGCTGGGTGCTGACAATCGAGTCCTCAATCAGGTCCTTTATGGTGGACAGATCCACTTTCCCATCATTCTTCTTCCCAGCAAACCAAAATGAAAAAGACCCCCCCAAAAAATCAGACAAGACAAGTTACTGGAACAGTTTCCTCCATAGAAAATTTGCTGTCCTGATTTCTCATCAAAGCCATTAAGGTGGCCCCAGTCCACCCCCCACAGAATAATACTCAGCCCATTCCATTTGTCTGTTTTGCATTCCCTCTAGGGTTCCTAAAAAGGGGTAAGCCAGGTGTCTCACTCACATCTTACGTACATAGTACAGTTTATATACAGTGTACATACACATACATCCACACTCTCTCGGTGTTTCAAAGCAAATGGGTTAAGGCCAAGTTCCTGCAATTTCCCTAAGAGCTGCATTCACTCCAAATCATGACAATAGTCATTAGAGCTTCCCACACCATCACAAGTGTGTGAGACAGATGGGTGACCAACCTGCTGCACTTTGGAGACAGCAGTTGGATTGCTACACTGAGTCAGAAAGAAGAAGCTGGGAGAAGCCAGATTCTCAATACACACACACACCACACAATTACGATTTATGGGATTGGAGGGATTAAAAAAGAAATGCTGTAGGGAGCACAAGTGCACCAGAGTCCACTTCATTAAGCGGTTAATATTGTGGGTTGTGCCTGCACTAACTTTTTTCAAAAAGCAACAGAGGGTCCTGTGGCACCTTTAAGACTAACAGAAGTATTGGAGCATAAGCTTTCGTGGGTGAATGCCCACTTCATCAGCCTTGCGTCTGATGAAGTGGGCATTCACCCACGAAAGCTTATGCTCCAATACTTCTGTTAGTCTTAAAGGTGCCACAGGACCCTCTGTTGCTTTTTACAGATTCAGACTAACACGGCTACCCCTCTGATACTTAACTTTTTTCAGGAATTCTCCTACTGTAGCAGCTCCACCACTGGCAGCAATGCTGGGAGAACTTGAGTACACAAGCATCTCACCCTGCTCAGAGAGAACAGCTAAAACAGCTGTAGCTGCTAGAACCTTGTCTACATTAGTGCTTCCACTGTCTCAGCCACTGGTGGTGCTACACCAACGCTAGTTGAAGAGTGGAAGATCCCACCCCTCACCCTTTAATCAATCATTCAAAAGATACTAATATAGACAAGGCTATAGACAGGAAAGGCTGACAGCTCCTCGCCTTTCCCAAGTAACAGCCCAGTACTGGGTTCAGCCCACCGTGCCTGTTCTCAGCCCCAGCCCCACTTCTTTGCTCATCCAGTTTGCTCACTTCACGAGGCTGAAGTTTCGGAACAACTGAAAGGTTCAAGTCTGGTCTGTCCTTGAATGTCCATGACACCAGCAGGCCCTCATTCTGCAGCTCCTCCAAACGGATCTCCACCTGGCTCAGGCCAAAAGAGGACCATTAAGAATCAACTTGTTATTAGATGCCCTGTTTATTGATTTGGGATTAAATCACCAACAGGGCCTCATGTAACTTAGTACGGTGAAAGGGCAAAGAGGACCATCACAAACTAATCTGTGCCAAATACTTTGTAACAGAGGGCTTGCTTATGGTATGCCAGCATGATATCTAGAGTTCAGAGAGGTAAGAACCATCCCAGAAAACCTCACTGTCCCAAAGAAAGATCAGTAATACCCATCCTGATTTCTCACCTCTATGTGAAGCACAGAGACTGGGGAGAGGAGAACAAGCCTATAACAGGTCTCATTATTTGCCCAGCAGGTGACGCAACGAAGAACAAATTGGCTATTAAAACAGGACCTCCACTGAGACCAATTAATCAACCACTGCCAGTTCCGAGCATGGACATTTACAGCAATGATAATCTAGTACCTCCTAAAAAGCGGAGAACCAACTGGGGCACCAAATAGCCTGGAAATGGGCAAATACAACCTGGGCTGGATTTGAATCTGTAACTTCAATGCAGAAGGCTCCATTGCTCCATTCCCCAATTCCACTGAGCAACACAGTCTCAGTGAAAATGCATTTCCAACAATGCTTTCTTCAGAAGGAGCCCAGACCTTGGAGGCTTTCAAGAAGGATCAAACAACAACTCAGCGGGAAGCTATTGGGAGTTATTTTTCTTTTAAATTAATTTGGGATTAAAAGGGCTGTTCTCTGGGAAAAGTTTGGAGATGCCCAATAAATGAAACAATCAAAAGGGAGAAAACTTCTTATGAGTGAGGTAAGGAACCCTGGATCAATAGAGCTAAACACACAGTTTCCCAATTATGGATTTCTTTTCATGCAGACAAGAAAATCCTTTGTTTATAACACAGATGGGTCACAGAGCTCTTTCACATTTTGCAGTAGAGCCTGACTATGTGGACTCCATGCTTCCTGTCCAGCCTGGCAAAAAAACAGCATGTTACAAAAACACAAATAGGCCATTACCATGCCTCAAAAATCCAGTCACTGGATTTTGTTATGCCTACATAGACAGGGTCTATAGCAAGTTTTATAGCATGATTCTCAGACAGCAGCTCCCTCAACACACAGCTCAGGGAAATTCTGCTAACCCCACAGTTTTGACAGGAGGATTGTTAACATGACTCTCATACCAGCCCTTCCCCTCCTCCTGCAGACTGGAAGAATGGCTAAGGGACAGGGAAAGAGGAAGTCTTTAACCCAGCAACTTAGCATTATTACCTGGGCCTGCAGCAGAGCTAAGGTGACATGATAGGTATCCATGGAAACAGCAGCTGGAGACTGCTGAGTGACAGAGACTGGGAACTTCACAGCATCAGCTGCCAGATGGCAGTGCAACACCTAGACAGAAGAGAGAAGAGACAGTCTGCAGCAGCTTCCCTGAGAGAATTGGGTTGAACGGGAAACAGAGAAGTCAGGGGAATGCAAATACTCATAACTGGAGAGGAGTGTCAAGGGGTCCTCATGGTGTGACCATAGTTACCTCAATAATTTGCTGCTTAAGTCTTTGATGTACTATTACTGAATCTCCTCAGTTTTACAAGGTCCCCTCTGTTTTGAATTGTAAGGCCATGATGTTGAGAGTCCAACAGCACTGATAAGAGCCAAGAATAGTGCAAGATGCAAGCACTGTGTCAATTTCCCCAGTCAGCTCTGTCAACTCCTGACTTGCACCCCCACTACTATCCCAGACTGGAGCTTGCCCCTACAGCTATTCCAGTATTGAGTGGCCCTCTCCTCATAGCTCTGACATCTCAACCCTGGCCTGCAGCCCCACTCCCCCTCCATTATCCAAGTCTTAAAGGCCAAGATAATCCTTGTAGAATATACACTAGCACTCAGTGAAAAGATACAGAGCACAGCAAAATGCAGAATGGCAGTGCCTTACCATACTGTGGTCTGCCTGGTCTGTGCAGGTCACGTGACTTATATTCACCGCTGGTGGTAGCTGAGGACTCTCTTCAAACGTGATCTGGACTGAACTCTGGGGTAAGAGAATCTAGTTAGTCCCCAAACAAGGTCAATTGATCTCAAAGCCATTTCAAGGAATGTTAGCAATTCCAACAAGAGGCCTCCAGAAGTGTTACATGGCAGTCACGTGAGAACAGTGAGCGCAGAGCGGCAGCCATACAAGAAGACAAGTGGGTGACAGTGAGAGGAGGCACATTCAGAATGAGTAAGAGGAAAGCCTTCCTTGCATGGCATGGAGTTGGCTTGTGAAATTCCAAGCCTGAGGGGGCCCTGGTAGATTTAAACAAGGGCTGGAGGATTCCATGACAAATAATATCTGTAGCTATGCCAGCGTCATGCTGAAGGGTATAAGTTCGCCATTGGAGGCTCAGATAGGAATCACTACCCTGCTGCGCACACAGAATAGGGAGAGGAATTCCCTCTGGAGAGGGTACAAAGGCTTTGTTTATGAACAGCTCCTTATGCAGTCAGCCCTAGGATGTTATAAAAGGACCATAAAGGTATCACTCAGGAGGTATCCATTAAACTCAGATCTCAGCAGGGATGGAAATTATAGCAACCCATGATATCTGAACCCAAGCATCCATGGCTGCTGCATCCCCAAAACCAATATTTCAGAATAGAGTCTGGCAACCCAGTCTCAGCTACAAAGTTACCCCACATAGTTCTCCTTGGGGCCAGAGACACTTCAGAATCCCAAAACATCTCACATGGCAAAGTGGCTTTCAAGAAATAGCATCAACAAGAACATCTGCTCAGTTCTTTGCTTGTTACCCCATGAACTCACTAAGGGCAGCAGCAAAGATTTTTTAGGGAAACAAGAAACAGATAGGAGCTGCATTCACACTAGGAGGGTTTCGGGCAAAGAACTAAGACAGACAGGTTCCAAGTGGCAGAACGCAGAGAGAAATGAGCCCCCTAAATACACAAATCACATGAAAGAAACCTGTGTCAAAGACAGAGGGACTGCAATGACAGAGATGGCAGTGTCAGATCATGTGTGTGTGTGTGTGTGTGGGGGGGGGGGTTGTGGCTGATACCAATCTGCTTTAACAATTTGGTTTTGGGGCCAAATTATTTCAAGCTGGGTTTGATTCTACCCGCCCCCCGCATCAATTCTAGTTTAGTTGCCTGTCTCCAGATTTGGAAAAGTGAAAAAAAAAAAAAAAAAAAAAAAGGGCTCTGAAAAAGCTTTAAGTTCATGAACCCAGATCATTTAATGTAGACGATACTCCAACCACAAGGGAGAACTCTGCAAAATATGGAGTAGACAAGTGATGGTGGGGTCCAGTACTGAGATAACAAAATGGGCACCACTCCCAGAGCTTTTGCCTCCAGGTGGCATTAGGCAAGTACCTCCCGCTCCACAGCTGCAACCTGCTTCTGGGAAGCATGCTGTCACACAAGTACAGCTGCTAGACCTGTATCTGCATTTTGCAGTATACCCTCAGGATGTCTGACATCTCACCGCATTGAGTAAATATGGCAGCCACCACCTTCAAGTTTTGCTTCCCCTCTCCCCAGAGAATCAACATCCCACTATTTTAGTACCTCAAGCTATGGCACCCCCAGCTTGCTGCAGAAGAGGGGACTCCGGACCTTAATTTCTGTCTTCTCAGGAGAAACCTGAGCATCCCTGTCCTTGCATTATTTTTTGCCACTCAGAAAGATGCCTCACTTTGATTTCCATCCACAGCCTATCTGGGGATGAGAGAGGTGAGCTGCTCTGTGCTTTTGGAGTGATCCCCCTCTGTGCCTGCAGCGATGACTAGGGTTGAGGAGAGGACAGACAGAAAGCACGATGCCTAGACCTGTGCTTCTATTTCACAGCACAGCAGATAAAACACTGGGCATTACAGTGACATGGGAGCTCACCTGCTGGGAGGCAGGTTCAGATGCTGCTCCTTATCAGAGGTCAGCATGAGGCTGGACATGTCCCCACTATAAGGGGAATGAAAAACTGGAGGGAGTACAAGAGCCAAACTGCAGCTTTTCCTGCAGCTTCAGAAAAAAAAATTATTCCAGCTGCAGCTACCTAATCATGATGCAACTTTCACACTCAGCAGAATCTCACCAATTATAAAGGTACCTGAGCATGAGCCAAATGCTCCCCGAGTTCCAATCTGCAGACCATCTGCTATAACAGTCCTGCGATCTGAGGCAAAATTCTGCCAATGTTCCTCCATCCTAACCCAGAGTCCCCCTGCTCTTTCAGTCATGGGCTCCCGACACACTAGTCTGCTGACACATCTCTGTCCTAACCTGGAGCTGCCCTGCAATTCCAGCTCTGAGTTCATCCAACCAAGAGCCATAGCTGTGATGCAAATGGCCAATCTGAAACATGAACAAGTGTTTAAGACAAGAAGTGAAAAAGTAATTTTCACTTGAGACCTAATTTTGAACCAAAGTGTCCTGAGGTGAAAAGCTGGTGCTTTAACCCTTTTGCACCATGGAGGCCTTTTGGTGTCCCTTTTCCATCCTTTGTCTCTGTTTAGCTAATCCCCCCTCCCATCAAAACACCTCTTTGACAGGGGTAGTCCATCCCTTTAAAGGTAGTAGGGTCTAGAGGCATCCCACTCCTGTTCCATGGTGTGGCCCCTTTAAGGTGAGGTACCCAAGGATCTAGGAAAGTCACAAAGGTAGATATGGGGAGAGAGGAAGTGGTCCTGAGAAACAGTCTGTGTTTGGGAAAAACTTGTGCTGCTATTCTTCTAAGGGCCCACAAGCAGGAGTCTTGTAGAATTAGTCTGGGAAAGAGAGCTGTATATAGTCTGCCTCTTCCCTCAAAGCAGACACACACATTATCAAGAGAAGGCTGCCTCCCTGCTGACCCCTCAGAGCCTGGGGACTAATTGGAGAAGCAGGCCTGCTGGAGGAGAAGCTGGTTGAAAGCCACAAGAGGAGCCCTGGGCCTCTGCACCAAGGAGGGAGCTGCTTGACAGACAATCCACAGCCCAAAAGGAAGAGCTGGGAAGACCCCCAAACCTAAAGGGAGGAAGCCAGGCACTTTTAGTTACATTTCCACAGATATCTTACAAGATTAAAACCAGTGCTGAAGACATCGAAACATACAGTTCCCCCGACAGATAATATCTTCTCTCTCACCCTTTGGATATAGCATCGTATGACAGGCTGTGCAACCACATCAGGAACCCACAACACAGCAATAGAATGGGTATCCACACCAGGTACTTGCATCCTCTGTGATGCAGAGTCCAAATGCCCAGCAGGGCAGTTAATGGGCAGGAACATACTGCTTTAAGGCTGTTAACCTTTATAAAATGCTTTTTACCATCTCTTGCTAGGGCACTGCTGGGTTAAATATATTATTTTAAACATTCCTTACCTAGTAACACTTGAGATTATTAAAAGAAAGAATTTTTAAGTCATGCTGCTTGTTTAGGTTCTGTGTTTCTTTCAGCTTGGACAAGGCAAGCAAGAGTAGTAGTTGCTAGTGAATTTCCTTGCCAGTGGTTGTGCATCACTGCACTAAAAAGTGCAATGTTTAGATTGAAAAAACATCAGGAAATATTTACTCAACACACTTTCAATGGAGTGTTTCTATTCAACTTAGCATTTGTGAAAGTTGGACTTCACAAACCCTGAATTTGGATAGCAACTTTGACATCATCTTTTGTGGTTAGGCTGAGAGAGACTTATGTGGTCTGAACTTTCATCATATTCCTTATTTCATAACATTGCTTTCTTATTTATTCCATTCTGCTTCTTGGCCAGGTTAAACCCTACTTCAGCTACATAAACTGTGAAAGGCAGTCAGTACTGAGTTTGGTAGCTCTATTCAGCTAACCGTTACTGTCTAGACAACAAAGTCATTTTAATCACTTCCTGTAACATTTCTTCCATGAACAAATATGCCACATTTGTGTAGCCCTAATATACTGTATACATAAATAATAAGCTAAAACATATACAAAGTCTACAGTCAGCCTCATTATCCTATCAGGAGATTGTCTTTCTGAACACAATTTCTGTGTTTCACTTTGTATTTGAAAAGTCAGTGGTATATTACTGTAATTTTATATGTAAATGAGAGATTACAAGACAAGTGTTTCTTCCTGTGCTGTGCAGGATTTGCTACATTCAATGTTACTGACTAACTTGCCTTCCCTCCAGTCTGTTTTGTGTATGTCAGCAGGTTAATCACCTGAGATCTACATTGAAGCAAGTGAATTAATAACAGAATTACAGGGGAAAGTTACTTGTTTTATGCTATGGAAGATAATTATGGAAACATGAGAGTTTAGGCCTCAAACCTCCACTGATCAGGCTACACTTCCACACAGCATAGTTATGCATTATCATTTCAAATGCAATCAGCAACAACATGGGGCTTTCCCCTTGTGTAAAACATTCCCTCCCTCCCCAAAAATATACACAAATTTTATATTCATCTTCTCCTCTTATTGAGGCAGCAAAGTCCTGGATGTGACAAAGATAATAAACTTGTAAATCTCCTTTTTTGGTGTGAACATGACTTCAAACTAGCCTTCGGGGAATTTTGTCTCAGCCTTTTAGAAGCCTATAGCAACCTCTTAACACTCTAGAAAGGCCAGGAAGTCCATGAACCTTTCCACCACAGGAGGCAACCTCAAATACTGGACCCACTATACCTGTACTCTCTTTGGGTGCAGGATGGAAGTCATCACCTTGCAGGTACTGTGGGATGCTACATTTGTTTCCATGAGAAATCAGTTAGGAATATTCTTTTTAGGACATTTTATCATAGGTTTTAGTATTATGCAACATTAAGGCTTAAAGATTAAAGTGAACACTGGCTAGGAAATTCAGAAGTTAAGATTCCCGTGGAAGCCTTCTAGTGGCAATGTCAGATAATTTTACATTACCTAGAGTTGGGGACTAGAAAAATAGTTTTACAAAACTTACTGTTAAATAGAAATCTTGGTATTGTTTAGAACAAAAATAGTTTATATTTAAGTATTCTTAAATGCTTGCAGTGCTTACAACCGTAGCATTGTAGTATTAGGCTAGTGCATGAAAGCCAGAAAATGAAATTATCCAGTCTATTATCATTGTTCCAGATGAGCAAAAGGTGGAACGTAAAAACAGAAACGTTAAGGGTAAAAATTCTCATTTTTAAAGTATGCTCAATTTTAGTAATTATGGGCATTTGTAGGAAAGTGACTATTGTAGATTATTTTATTCTGACATATCCCACTACATTTAACAGATTATATATGATAGTACAAAAAAATTCACATACACAAGTGGTCAGGTGTCCCGCAAGGAAGAGACCTGGCACAATGTGTGGATGAGCTGAAACGTCTTTTCCATATCTAACTTCCATTACAGTAATTGTGAGAACTTTACTTTCCATTTCTGGTTTCAGTGCATTTAAATTCTCATTATTAACATTGCATGACTAAGGACAAGCCAAGACCCCAGCTCCCAATGTCCCAGTTTACTCGGGCTACAGAAGGGTCAACCCCCTTTGTCCATTCAAAGATTATTTGGGCAGGAGTCAGGGAAATCCACAGCAATTTCTGTTCTCCGGAGCACTTTAAGGTTAATCTGAGGAGGGGTGAAAGCCCCCCGCCCCCTTCATTCCACTTGCCACTGTATAGGCAACCCCGATTTTGTTCTTTGCGGGCCAATTTCACAAAGGCTGGAGGAGGAAGAGAATGGGGTTAACTATTAGCAGCTATTCAAGTGGCATTTCTGTGAGGTGCCCAAACACCCGACCCCCTAAACGCTGACCCCATAATTCAGTTGGAGTTACTGCCCCATGACCGGTTCCGGACCGGCACCCCCACCCTCTTACCCCGTGCCTGCGGGCCTGCTCGTTGAGAGCTCGCACCCAAGCTCGCTGCCAGTTCTCCCGGAAGGATCTGAAGGCAAAGAGCGAAGCAAGGAGCCCTCTGGCCCCCGCTACCGCCTCCTCAGGAGCTCCGTCCCGGGCCACCCGCAGCCTCAGTAAGGACTTCCAGATGCCGGCTTCCCTTAGAGCTCCTCCCGAGGTCTCCGGCTTTCCCCGGCCGCTCCACACGCCCCGGGAATACTGCAACAGCCAGGCCGAGACGGTGAGCAGGGAGGCGGCGAAGAGCAGCACCAGTGCCGCCCAGCCCAGCTCCAGCTCCATGGTGCTCTCTGCTTAGCTACTTCGGGGAGGCCAGTAAGGGTTTCACGGGGGTCCGGGAGGCATGATTGGGGGAGGGGAGCCGCCCAGGGCCTCACCCCGAGCTCCGGCAGTTGTACGGGAGCATCTTAAAGGCCGGGGCCTGCCCAAATCTCAGTCGCTACTCCAGGGATAAACACTGATTTCCCGGGAAAAGGGCGGAAGGAAGGACGCTCCCGGTCTCCCTTGTGCTACGGGGGGTTGTGGCTCCCGGTCTCTCCCCAGCTCCTCCACTCGCTACATTGTATCTGTTCCGCGTTCCACGCTGGCCGAGCCGATGTTGCGCGGCTCCATAGGCTCCCCGGATCTGCACTCTCCCCGGGGCTGCTTCTCCGACCTAGGCGGAACCGAGCTTGTGCCGGGGAAAAACCAACCGGGGCTGCGTGCGCAGAGCTAATCCTGACAAGGGAACTGGGGCGCCCCGCCTCCTGCGGGGCTGGCTCCTTCAAGGCGCTGCTCCGCCTCCTCTAGAGGAAATGAGGATGCCTTCGCTCTGCGCTCGCTCAATGACCCCACAGCGCCGCAAGCCACGGAGAGCACGGATCCCGGCCTCTCTGCTGCCGCAATACCAGCAGGTGCCTGCCGCCCCCGCGGCAGGGTTTGTTTTTGTTGTTGCAAAACTGCAAACCCAGCCACTCATTCACCTGAGGCCAAATGAGAAAGAAGCCTCGTCCCTGACAGGATCTTGCAGCCCCTCCAGCACAAGAGAGGCAGAGAAGGGCGGATGGGTGTTACAGTCTCAACTGATGTGTTCGAATAATCAGGGGTTGGTAAAAGTGGGAGCAGATAGGCAAGGAGTCGGTCCCGTCTCTCTGGGAGCTTCAGATATTGGCATGTTGGATTGCTGGTAGTCATACTTGATTATCTCTGTGTTATACAAGTGGTGAAACTGAAGTGCAGAGATGGGGAACTGCTCAAATTCATACAGGTAGTAGTACTGTGGTAGTGAGAGAAATAAGATTTTATATTTATATAATGGCTTCTATACAACAGTTCTTTAGAGTCTGATTCTCCTAAGCCTTGCATTTTGTATAGTAATTTACTGTGGATGTGAAATGCTATTGCGATGTGAGTGGAGAAGTGGAGAATTGTGATTGGGAGGCATTTTACAACCAATCAGCTGTAAGTGCCTTCAGAAGATACCTGAGCATAGATAAACAGGACCAATATAAAGACAGCGCCACTGAAGTGCAACCACGTCTGTGCTGGGTGTCATTGATCTAACATGCAAGTACAAGGGGAGGGGAAATTCTGGAAAATGGCAAACCCCTGTTCTTAAAAAAGGAGATACAGGCACTGAATGTACAAGTATGTATATGCTCAGCTTCAAATATGGTGAAAAGCCGAATTAATTGGGGATTAGTAAATAGGATTGATTTCTCATAGAATTTCAATTAAGCACATACATAAGGGTGTGCCAGATCCGGCTTACAGGGAGAGTTTCATGGTTAGAACAGAAGGCTGAGAGTTACAACCTCTGAATTCTAATACCAACTCTACCATTGTTCACTGTGTCACCTTGGGCAAATAATTTCACTTCTCTACACCTAAAATTCCCCATCTGTGAAACAAATGATTCGGACTTTCTTCATGGGGAGAAGAGGAGAAGGGTGAGGCTTGAATTAATTATGTATATTAAGCCTTTCAGACTCTCAAAAGGAGTTATATAACAAAGTATTATTATGTACAATATCTTCAGTGGTCTTCCAGAACAGACAAGTCCTCAGGCCCAGATCCCGGTTTCCTCCTTTTCTTTATGTTTCCCATGTTGGTGAGATAGTTTGGGGAAAACTCAACCTACAAAGAATGGCTTGGGTATGGGACTCTCCTTCAACCTACAAAGAATGGCTCGGGTATGGCCCAATGGTCTTGTCTTCCTTAAGTGCTCCGTTAGCCTGTGGCTCGTCCAGTAGCCCCAGTGATTTTTTGGCAGTGTTCCTGCTTCTGATGTACTTAACACATTTTTTGCTGTTAGCTTTTGTGTCTTTTGCTAGTTGCTCTTCAAATTCTTTTTAGGTCTGCCTAATTACACTTTTACACTTGACTTACCAGAGTTTATGATCCTTTCTATTTTCCTCAATAGGATTTGACTTCCAGTTTTGAAAGGGTATCATTTTGCCTCTAACTGCTTCATTTACTCTATTTAGCCATTGTGGCATTTTGGGACTGCTTACTATTATTTTGAATTTGAGGTATACATTTAGTTTGAGCCTCTATTGTGGTGTTTTTTAAAAAAGTTTCCATGCAGCTTGTAGGCATCTCACTCTTGTGACTGTTCCTTTTAACTTCTGTTTAACTAGCTTCCTCATTTTTGAGTAGTTCCCCTTTCTGAAGTTAAATGCTACTGCAGTGGGCTTCTTTGATATTTCCCCTCCTATAACGATGTTAAATGTAATTAGATAATGGTCTAGTCAGCTATATTCACCTCTTGGACCAGATCCTGTGTTCCCCTTAGGACTAAATCTATAATGACCTCTCCCCTTGTGGATGCCAGGACTAGCTGCTCCAAGAAGCAGTCATTAATGGTGTCTAGAAGCTTTATTTCTGAATCCCTTCTGGGGTGACATGAACCCAGTCCATATGGGGATAGTTGAAATCCCCCATTATTATTGAGTTTTGTACTTTGATAGCCTCTCTAATCTCCCTGAGCATTTTACAATTACCATCCTGGTGAAGTTGTCAGTAGTACATTCCTACTGCTATACTCTTATTATTCAAACACGGAATTTCTATCCAAAGAGATTCTATGGTACAGTTTGATTCATTTAAGATTTTTACTATATTTGACTCTATGGTTTCTTTCACACATAGTGCCACTCCCTCACCAGTATGACCTATTCTGTCATTCCTATGTATTTTGTATCTGATATTGCAGTGTCTCATTGATTGTCATTATCCCACCAACTTTCTGTGATGCATATGATATCAATATCCCCATTTAATACCAGGCACTCAAGTTCACTCATTATAGTATTTAGACTTCTAGGGCCTGGTCTACACTATGACTTTAATTTGGATTTAGCAGCGTTAAATCTAATTAACCCTGCACCCGTCCACACAAGGAAGCCATTTATTTCGAAATAAAGGGCTCTTAAAATCGATTACTGTACTCCACCCCGACGAGGGCGTAGCGCCAAAATCGATATTGTCATTTCGAATTAGGGTTAGTGTGGCTGCAATTCAATGGTATTGGCCTCCGGGAGCTATCCTACAGTGCACCATTGTGACTGCTCTGGACAGCAATCTGAACTCGGATGCACTGGCCAGGTAGACAGGAAAAGCCCCGCGAACATTTGTATTTTATTTCCTGTTTGCCCAGCGTGGAGAGCACAGGTGACCACAGATAGCTCATCAGCACAGGTAACCATGCAGGCCGATAATAGAAAAAAAGCATCAGCATGGACCGTACGGGAGGTACTGGATCTGATCGCTATATGGGGAGAGGATTCAGTGCTAGCAGAACTTCGTTCAAAAAGACGAAATGCCAAAACTTTTGAAAAAATCTCCAAGGGCATGACTGAGAGAGGCCACAATAGGGACTCAGATCAGTGCCGCGTGAAAGTCAAGGAGCTCAGACAAGCCTATCAAAAAACAAAGGAGGCAAACGGTCGCTCCGGGTCAGAGCAGCGGACATGCCGCTTCTACGCCGAGCTGCATGCAGTTCTAGGGGGGGCCATCACCACTACCCCATCTCTGACCGTGGATTCCGAGGCGGGGGTAATCTCATCAGCTACACCTGAGGATTCTGCAGATGGGGAAGAGGAGGACGAGGAGGAGGAGCTTGCGGAGAGCACACAGCACTCCGTTATCCCCAACAGCCAGGATCTTTTTCTCAGCCTGACTGAAGTACCCTCCCTACCCTCCCAAGCCAGTATCTAAGACCATGACCCCATGGAAGGGACCTCAGATGAGTTTACCTTTTAAAATATAAAACTTGTTTTAAAAGCAAGCGTTTTTTAATGATTACTTTGCCCTGAGGACTTGGGATGCATTCGCGTCCAGTACAGCTACTGGAAAAGTCTGTTAACGTGTCTGGGGATGGAGCGGAAATCCTCCAGGGACATCTCCATGAAGCTCTCCTGGAGGTACTCCAAAAGCCTTGCCACAAGGTTTCTGGGCAGTGCAACCTTATTCCGTCCTCCATGGTAGGACACTTGACCACGCCATGCTTGCAGCAAGTAATCTGGTATCATTGCATGACAAAGCCTGGCAGCATATGGTCCCGGTGTTTGCTGGCATTCAAGCAACATCCGTTCTTTATCTTGCTGTGTAATCCTCAGGAGAGTGATATCGCTCATGGTAACCTGGTTGAAATATGGGAATTTAATTAAGGGGACAGAGGTGGCTGTTCCTACTGGGCTGTTTGCCTGTGGCTGAAAAGAAATCCTTCCCTGCAGTTAGCCAAGCGGGGTCGGGGGCACGGAATTGGCCCTGAGCTTTTTGCGTTTGGCTAGCAGGGATCTTCCCTGATACCAGCCACGCAGTGGAGGGAGGGATAAAGCGATCAGCCAGAGAATTGGATGGTGGGGGGGGGGGGATAGTTTGTTTTCTGCTGCTGAAGGTTAACAGGAAAACCGCAGCACTCAAAGGGCTTTGCTTGGTATGTGGGAAAGGAGGGCGCAGAAGCAGAAAGACAATGGCTTACCATGGCCGCATGCAAGCCGAATTCTGTTGCCCGGACCTGCATCTGTGATCTCTAGCAGCAAAGCCACAGGCACTCAATATTAAGAGGCAAAATGCGACCTTGCACAGAAATCACATGTGCTATGTAATGTGAATAGTGTTGGTCACCGTGAAAGAGCATAAGCATTGTTCTGCAAAATGTATCTTTTTAAAAAATTCTCTCCTTTTTTCCCTCCCTCCAGCAGCTGCAAATTTTTCAAGCCTCCCTCCTCCGTCCTGAAGGCTATCTCAGATAAGGCGTCGGAAAAAGAAGACGCGAGACGAGATGTTCAGAAATCATGGAATCCACCCACAGTGAAAGAGCTCATCCGAATGAGTGGAAGGACATGGTTTCAAAGTATAGGAAAGAAGCCAGTGAACGTGAGGACAGGAGGGACCAACGTGAGGAGAGGAGAGACGCTTGAGATGAGAGGTGGCATCAGGAAGATCAGAGGAGGCAGGATGCAATGCTGGGGCTGCTGCATGAGCAAACAGACATACTCCAGCGTCTGGTGGAGCTTCAGGAACGGCAGCAGGATAACAGAGTGCCACTACAGCCCCTGTATAACCCCTCTCCCCCCTCACCATGTTCCATAGCCTCCTCACCCAGACGTGTAAGAACGCGGGTGGGGGGGGAGAAGGCTCTGTGCACCCTCCCATTCCACCCCAGTGGACAGCCCAAGCAAAAGGCTGCCATTTTTTTAAACCTTTTTTTAGTGGCCTTTTCCTTCCCGCCGATCCTCCTCCCAAACCCCACCCATGTTCTCTCCCTCTTTTTATAATCAATTAATAAAGAATAAATTATTTTTAAACGATAGTGACTTTATTTCCTTTGAAAGCAAGCTGGGGGAAGGGGGAGGGTGGGTTCCTTACAGAGAATGAGTCAATAAAGGGGGCGGGTTTTCATGAAGGAGAAAGAAACAGAAATTTCACACTGTAGCCTGGTCAGTCATGAAACTGTTTTTCAAAGCTTCTCTGATGCGCAGCGCTTCCTGGTGTGATATTCTAATCGCCCCGGTGTCTGGCTGCGTGTAATTAGCAGCCAGGCGATTTGCCTCAGCCTCCCACCCTGCCATAAAGGTCTCCCCCTTACTTTCACAGAGACTGTGGAGCACACAGCAAACAGCAAGAACAATGGGGATATTGGTTTGGCTGAGGTCTGAGCGAGTCAGTAACGATCGCCAGCAACCTTTTAAATGGCCAAATGCACATTCTACCACCATTCTGCACTTGCTCAGCCTGTAGTTGAACAGCTCCTGACTCCTGTCCAGGCTGCCTGTTCATGGCTTCATGAGCCATGGCATTAAGGGGTAGGCTGGGTCCCCAAGAATAACTATTGGCATTTCAACATCCCCAACGGTTATTTTCTGGTCCGGGAAGTAAGTCCCTTGCTGCAGCCGTTTAAACAGATTAGTGTCCCTGAAGACGCAAGCGTTCTGAACCCTTCCCGGCCAGCCCACGTTGATGTTGGTGAAATGTCCCTTGTGATCCACAAGTGCTTGCAGCACCATTGAAAAGTACCCCTTGCGGTTTATGTACTGGGTACCCTGGTGCTCCGGTGCCAAGATAGGGATATGGGTTCCATCTATCGCCGCACCACAGTTAGGGAATCCCATTGCAGCAAAGCCATCCACTATGACCTGCACATTTCCCAGAGTCACTACCTTTTGTAGCAGCAGCTCAGTGATTGCTTTGGCTACTTGCATCACAGCAGCCCCCACAGTAGATTTGCCCACTCCAAATTGTTTCCCGACTGACCGGTAGCTGTCTGGCGTTGCAAGCTTCCACAGGGCTATCGCCACTCGCTTCTCAACTGTGAGGGCTGCTCTCATCCTGGTATTCTGGCGCTTCAGGGCAGGGGAAAGCAAGTCACAAAGTTCCATGAAAGTGCCCTTACGCATGCGAAAGTTTCACAGCCATTGGGAATCGTCCCACACCTGCAACACTATGCGGTCCCCACCAGTCTGTGCTTGTTTCCCGGGCCCAGAATTGGGTTCCATGGATAGAACCTGCCCCATTAACAACATGATCTCCAAAGCACCGGGGCCCGCGGTTTGAGAGACTTCTGTGTCCATGTCCGTGTCCATGTCCCCATCACTCTTGTTGCTGTGCTGCCGTCGCCTCCTCTCCTCGTTTTTCTGGTCCTGGCTCAGCATAAACTGCATGAGAACGCACAAAGTGTTTACAATGTTTATGACTGCTGTCTTGAGCTAAGCGGGCTCCAAGCTTGCCGTGGTATGGAGTCTGCAGTGTTCACCCAGGAAAAAAGGCGCAAAATGGTTGTCTGCCGTTGCTTTCATAGAGGGAGGGGTGAGGCTGTACCCAGAACCACCTGCGACAATGTTTTTTGCCCCATCAGGCACTGGGATCTCAACCCAGAATTCCAATGGGCGGGGGAGACTGCGGGAACTATTGGATAGCTATGGGATAACTACCCACAGTGCAACGCTCCGGAAATCGACGCTAGCCCCGGTACATGGATGCACACCGCCGAATTAATGTGCTTAGTGTGGCCGCATACATTCGACTTTATACAATCTGTTTCCAAAATTCGAATTATATAAATTCGGATTAATCCCGTAGTGTAGACATACCCTAGCATTTGTATGCAAGCACTTATAAAACCTCTCACTTTTTAGTTGTCTGCCTTCATGTGATATAATTGAATGGGACTCTTTTTCATTTGACTGTTTCTCTTGAGTTCCTACCAGTACTTTATCAACTTCTATCCTCTCCTCTTTACTAGGATATAGAAAATCCTTGTTAATTTATCCTACTCTACGGGATGTCGCTGTCCGAACCATATGCCCCTCCACACCTGTCTCCTTTCCCTCAGCCCTTAGTTTAAAAACTACTCTATGACCTTTTTAATTTTTCATGCCACCCATCTGGTTCTGTTTTGGTTTGGGTGGAACACATCATTCCTGCATAGGCTCCTCCTTTCCCAAAAGGTTCCCCACTTCCTAATAGGGTAGGTAGGAGGGCATTAGGTTTATCATCTCATCCATGCATTGAGACTCTGCAGTTCTGCCTGTATAACTGGCCTTGCACATGGATCTCTCTCCTATCTTTTCCTATGTCACTGGTACCGACATGTACCATGATCACTAGCTCCTCCCCATCATTGTACATAAGTCTATCTAGCTGTCTCAAGAGATCTGTAACCTTTGAACTTGGCAGGCAATTCACCATGCTGTTCTCCCTGTCATCACAAATCCAGCTATCTATATTTCTAATGATCAAATCCCCCATTACTATTACCTTCCTAATAACTGGGATTCTTTCCCCCAGAGAGGTATCCTCAGTGCGAGAGGATACCACAACATCATCTGGAAGGAGAGTCCCAACTATGGGATTGTTTCTCTCTGCTCCAGTTTGATGTTCTCTTTCCCTGAGACTTTCAGCCTCCTCAACAACACATAGTCTGTCAGATTGGGGTGGTACCACTCTACTGTGTCCTGGAAAGTCTCATCTATGTACCTTTTTCTCTCCCTTAGGTCCTCCAGTTCAGCCACTCACGTCTCCAGAGATTGAGTAGCCACAAATTCCCACTTAGGAGATGCATCCAAATCATGACTGTCATTCCAGTCCAGATACTGAGAGGTGGTAAGACTGCCTTTCACCTAGCCCATAGTTGGCGGGGAGGGGGGTTGGGTGGAAAGGGGTAAGCCTATAAAATGCCCAAACCTAAATCTCTGGATTGGTGCAGTGTGTCAATATCAAATTCAGCCTCTATTACACTTTACTACACAGAATGTTGCCTTGCACCTGCTGCAGCAGAGTTCAGTGATTCTGACAATTGCTAGAATCACAAACAAAATCACAGAGTATTGTCATATTGGTTGTTTTATTATTTATCATAGCACCTAGCAGACCTAGTCATGAATCAGGTCCCCACTGTGCTAGGTACTGTACAAATAAAGAAGATGCTATACTCTTTTATACACTGTCCTATAGTAAGAGAAAAAGGGTCATTCAATGACAAGAATAGTAGGTAAATTTTAAACCAATGAAGGACATACTTAATCACAAAGCATGTAGTGATCCTGCTCCATTTCCCTGTAATAGGGAGTTTAATAGTACCAGGACAATCCCATGTCCCAGTTGCAGGAATTTCTTGGTCCTGAAGTCATTTCTGGGACTTAATGCATGATGCACTGTCAGGGTATCTTGAAGTTTTAATACAAAGTCATCACACAGTGCTGATGTAATTGTGATGCATCATGGTCTCTTAAGGGAATGGCTTATTGTGGTGGAATGAACTCAAAGGTGGCAACTCATAACCAGGAGTTGAAAGAATTAGCAGAGAACCGAAAATAAGAACAATATGCAATAATTTTTACTAGGATTTTCAAAGAAGGAAGCTTTAACTCAGTGTTGTCAGTAGCTACCGGTGTGGTGCTCTGCTCTTGTTCCATGATGATAACAGTCGGCTGCGTGCGTGTTCCCTCTGTGTGCTGCACCGGCTCTGCGCAGATAGCTGACACAGCATACCCTGAGAGAACCCCCAATGACCACAGACTCTAGTAGGGTACGAAGGAACCCGAGCCAGGTTTTTTGTCAAACGAAGCACAGGAATAGTTTCCCGGAGGCTCTACAAGACATACTACGAATTTGTGCCCCCTGGCAATGGACTGGCTCAATCAGTGGCGGGACTTTCCACTGCCCCCTAGGCCAGACAAAGATGTGCACTCCGGGACCTACTTTTATACAGTTACAGGACAGATTACTCATCCCTACTGACGTACTGAAGTACAGCCCCTTGACTCATTGGGGGCTGTCTCTTCCTTTGATCATGTTGTTTCAAACAGATCTATCCATCATGCTGTCCTTTTGACCCTGCCTTTAAGATGCACCTGCTTCTAGCAGCCCTCTTCTTGCCAACTTCTGTGAGTGGGGCCTGCCTCTGGCTCACAGCCCAGCTTTTGCTTAGCAATGCCTGGAAGTACTTTGGTTCAGGCTTCAGGCCTCAGACTGGGCCTCTGACACAAGAGTTTATGTTTCAGGGCCTCATCTTACTACACTTAGTATAGTTGAAAATACCATTTTTAGTTGTCAGCATATTTATGGATTTAAAAGCTTCATGATAAAGCATAGTGTAGTTTATATAAAACACACTCCACTACAGAACAAATTAGAAAGAGAGGAAAAAGGAATATACTAATGGGTCTTAAAGATAATACCCCCAAAGTTCCTAATCCTAAACAACTTTACCCATGCAACCCTCATTTGACATATTTCCCCTATCAATCACCATCTCTCTGCTCAGGAAAGGTCGGAAAATAGACGTATCTTGCAGAGAAACAGGTGGGTCTAGGCAAAGCCCTCCAGTTAGGCAGACAATAGGTAATATTGACTGGCAGCGTGACAAGAATTAAATACAAATACATTGCTGATCGCTTGAAAAAAAAAGTACCATAATTAAATATTTCTACAGTAGCAATAATAATTATATTAGTTACCCTCTGCAGCACTACAGGATTACCCTGGCTGTTGCAATAAGAGGAAGCAAATCATCATAATGCTACAGTGCAGCAAAGAGTCACTTCATTGACTCCCATAGAGTGATCCTGAAAGTCTCTTAAACACAAACCACTTTGGAGAAAACTAGGGACGGCTCATAACAATGGGATTGAGGATCAACCCCTGTAATACTGCACCTAAGGGACGAGAACCCTCCTCTGTATTTCATCAAAAAGAAGAACAGGAGTACTTGCATATATGCATCCGAAGAAGTGGGCTGTAGTCCACGAAAGCTTATGCTCTAATAAATTTGTTAGTCTCTAAGGTGCCACAAGTACTCCTGTTCTTCTTTTTGCGGATACAGACTAACACGGCTGCTACTCTGAAACCTGTATTTCATCAGCACGTCACTGACACTTTGAATTGCCATTGGGGATCGGTGCCCTTAGACTGGGTCCAATCAGAAGAAGATGACGCGTAGTTAAAAGCAGGAGCATGGCCAACCAGGCACCATATGACGCTTGCAGGTAGCCATCTTTGATGTGGGTAATGGGAGTCCGGACATCCATTAGACTGCAATTAATTTACATTAACCCCCAAATTTGGCACTTACCTCGTGCAGCTCTTCTCACTGTAAACTTCAACCCAGCTGCATCTGGAGAGGCACTGATGAACTAATTCCCAGAGCCAAGTGGGGACTTTCGGATTCACCCCTTGCCCTAGATTAGGCAGATCCAGTCCCAGCCCCTGAACGTCTAATGACGGAAAAGGCAGTGCGGGCGCAGAGCCACAGCTGCGCTAGTCAGAATCCTAAAGTGGTGTTGAGCCTCCCTTGCCAGTATCAAAGATGGCGGTCAGGTACTCGGTCGGCTCTCTGCGGGAGCGCGCAGTGAAAGGGCAAAGGTTGGTGCCATGTTATATAGAGTCCGACTGGAAACATCTTCAGGGAAGTGAAGACCTTGAGAGAAAAAAGCTTCCGGATTTGTTGTTTTTTTAAAGCCAACCGGGTAAGGGAAGAAGCTCAGTATTTTAATGCGATTTTATTTTGTGGTTTATTATTATTTGTATATTTGATCAGAAAGCAAAGAGCTTGGATTGGCCCAATCTGAAGGAGAAGATTCACCCACGCCCTCCTCTGGGAAGCACCGCACTCCTGAAGCAGGGGAGGCATTTTTTATTTACATTTTTTTTAAGCTATGAGGCTCAGTAGTCAAATTCAGAATCAGACTTGAATGCAGCTGATCCTGGAGCTGTACATCCACATTCAAACAGTGGAACGTATATCTAGACACACATACTGTAACCAGTATATAAATACATGTATACAGAGTGAGTACATTGACTTTAGCAACTGAGTGACTCTTGTGATCGGTTTTGCTGCTGCACCCCCCACCCCCCCATAAAAATCCTCTTGTTCCTCGAGGGTGTCTCTGATATGTGGGGTTTACCTGTGATCCCCTTGCTGATTAATTTTTGTGGTGCTCTCCTGGGGTTCGTGGCTACCCTGACGCTGATCCCAGCCTTCAAGGATCATTTCATTGCTGCCAAGCTCTTCGGGATAGATTTGAACAAAACTTCTAAACAGCCCATGTGAGTAATAGCTACTGATTCGTTAAGTTTTATTGTGTGGTAATAATCATGGTAGTTACAAATTGCTTGACATTTTAAAATGACTAAAATAAAGAGAAAGCATAATCTACTGATTAAAGCATGAAAAGGGAATTGATTTTGAGGTATGATCTTATGCACATCTCTACCTCTGTCTCTCCTTCCATTTAATTAGGATGATATTTCTGTACCTCATAGGGTTGTTGTGAGACTTAACTAATTCAGTTTTAAACAATAAAGTACCTTGAAATTATTTGCTGGAAGGTGCCAGAGCAATCCAAACTACCGTACACATAATTATTTATTAAGTGGTATTTGGGTTCCTCTGTTTTCTAGTAACAACATTCAGACCTGTCAGAAGTAGGTCCTGCTTTATAAAGGATACTTCTTTCAAATCCAGCAACTGATCTCATACCACTGTGTGAAATCCTCTGCTTTATATTCAGTAGCCAGTGTGATTGTCTTATGTTCCTGTGTTGATTAATCACTTCTATCTTCCCTTTTAATTGTTCTGTAAACATAAACCAATCCAGGCACCACATTGGGATTGTATACTCATAACCACTACAGCGGCACAGCTGCTGCTGCGAGGCTGTAGTGCTTTAGTGAAGATGCTACCTATGCCAATAGAGTCTCCTTGCTCTGGACCTCTGACTTTCCTCATATTTTGTGAGAGTTAGGATCTGAAATTCTGGTTCAACCCAATCTCTGTTTATAATCTTATTTATTTTACAGTCACTTACAAGCTGCTTGGCTAAGCAGCAGCATGGGCACTGGCATTTATCAAGAGAATTTATATTCTAATCAATAGGAAAGGTTTAGTAAATGCAGAAATACGGTAAAGGGAAATTGCTAGGTCAGTACCTGAATGCTATCTTGTTGGGGATGGGCTTATCTTCATTCTTGGCTACTATACAATGAATGTTAAGAGGCTAAAAATTTGTTGTGAGGTTTAATAGCTTTGTTGCTGTTGGATATCAGGAGTATTGGGCTCAAAACATTGCACTGTTACAGCTGGATATTCCCTGTATTATGACATTCCAGTGGAGAAACAGTGAGAATGCAGGACTAGCTGCAAAGTTCTCAATACTGTACTTGGGTATAAAGTGATTATCTTTTTAAACCTCCCCACTCCCCTTCTGTGTTTCAGTCCTGAATCCCAAGGTGTGATCAGTGGGGCTGTGTTCTTGATCATCCTTTTCTGCTTTATTCCCGTGCCCTTTCTGAGCTGTTTTGTAGAGGAGCAGTGCAAGGCATTTCCACACCATGAGGTAAGTGTCTCCCTCCATGATGCTCTTTAAAGCCTGTATTGCTCTCCACCATGGGATGAGGACCTGCAAGTCTCAGTGGGGATCGCTTGCATGTAGTTAAGACTTGGTGTGAAATACACTCGTATTTTGTTGGGGGTCTTCAAATGTATCATATCTCAAAGCCAAATGTGATTTCCTTGGCATGTGAAAAGGAGGATTGGTGGCTATGTATCTAATAACCATGGTCCTGTCATCTCTCTGTCTTGCAGTTTGTGGCGTTCATTGGCTCCCTTCTTGCCATCTGCTGCATGATCTTCCTGGGCTTTGCAGATGATGTTCTGAACCTGCGCTGGCGACACAAGCTGCTCCTTCCTACCATGGCCTCCCTTCCTCTGCTTATGGTCTACTTCACTAACTTTGGGAACACAACTATTGTGGTGCCTAAGCCCTTCCGGGTGTTGTTGGGGATGCACTTGGACCTGGGTGAGTGACGGAGCACAAGATCATCAGCTTAACACTAGCCACAAGCCACAGTTCCTGAGAGTGGCAGGTGGCAATTTGTGCACAGTTGTAGGTTTCCTCCCAATGCAGATCATTACTTGGAACATAGATTGTGGTACCAGAGAACTGGGTTAATAGCCTTATCAAGTTATTAGTTCAGCAATTTATCATTTTCTCAGCTTTGCCCAGAGAAGCACTCAATACTTTTACAGGATCCGGCTCTAAGTTCATAGAGTGCCAAATGCTGTTGGTGCTTAAATGTGGATGGCAAATTGACCAAAGCGCAGAACTAGGAATCTGAAGGCCTGGATTCTGTTCTCAGTGTTGTCACTGACTTGTTTTTGTGACCTCTGCACCATCATCTGTCTTTGCCTGTGTGTGTGCGTGTGTGTGTGTGTGTGTAATACCAACTTCTTGTGAGTAAGAGATGTTTATTATTAAACTATTGTGAAATGTGCTGTGATCATTAATTAAGGCAAATTGGTACATATTACTAAATTGAATCTAGACCCCCTTTAAAACTTGGATGTGAAGGCCCTTCTCTTTGTCTGATCTGCAGGTATCCTGTACTATGTGTACATGGGCATGTTAGCAGTGTTTTGCACCAACGCCATCAACATTCTTGCTGGAATTAATGGGCTTGAGGCAGGACAGTCTCTGGTGATAGCTGCTTCCATCATCACATTCAATGTTGTTGAATTAAATGGTAAGGAAAATGTGTGTGTCTTTTTGGGGTTCTGAATCAGTGCAAAGATCCAAAGAGCTAGGTTCCTGTACTTGGAAATGTTTGATGTCTAGAAAGATGAACAGATCTTCAGATGAGGATAATGCTTATGTACCAAGTGGGGCCATGACGCCCATTTGTATCTGGTCCAGTGTATTAGTGTAACTCTCCTGAGATACCTTCTTGACAGACACTGTATACAAACCTACGATGGACAGATCCACACCCTGACTCCAGGACATACTTCTGGACCACTGTGGCTGATGTTGAGTTGTCAGTAATTTGTTCTCTTTTCTACAGGAGACTATAGAGATGATCACATTTTTTCTCTCTACTTCATGATTCCCTTTTTCTTTACTACTCTGGGGCTGCTTTACCACAACTGGTAAGAGACTGCATGGAATAAACAAGCGTTCATAGTATCATAAGGCTCCCTCCTCCCCCTTATACTTAGAGAGGAGACAAGTAATGAGACATTCACAAGCTCTCAGAAATAGAACAATGGATGGCTGATCAAAGTATTCTATATATTCTGGCTGGAGCACAAAGATTCTGGTGCATTGATCCATTGGAAACCTTTGACTGCACCAGAAAACTGCACAATAACAGGGACTTCTGACTCCAGGTTCTGTGGTTTGATCACAAGACAATCTGTCCTCCCATCCCCTACTCATTAATAATCTCTCCAACAAATAGCTCAGGCACTAGATTTAAAATCTTGCAGTAAGATTGTGAATGCCATGCTTTCCCATACGTGATCTTCAACACTAATACTATGCCCCATCCCCATTCTTTCTATCTGGGTTGCAGGTATCCATCCAGCGTGTTTGTAGGTGACACCTTCTGCTATTTTGCTGGTATGACGTTTGCTGTGGTGGGGATCCTTGGGCACTTCAGTAAGACAATGCTGCTTTTCTTCATCCCTCAAGTGCTCAACTTCCTTTACTCATTGCCTCAGCTCTTCCACATCATCCCTTGTCCTCGTCATCGGCTTCCCAGGTAACAAGTGTGTAAGTGACTGTGAGATGCAATGTATTTGGAACAAGGAGATGCCTTTGGACCTGGCTTTGTTTTGGGTCTGAAATGGGGTGAGGGTGTCTGCAGATTTCCCTAAAGGATAAAATACATGCCTCATCTGCTGTGGCTGGAGGAGGGAATGAGAAGTGAAATGTAGACCATAGTCATCAGCTAGGGACAAAGGCTTTACCAGAACTGTGTGGGGAATTTCACTTGGCAACAACTGCCATCTTCTTACCCAAGGACAGGAGAAAACTGTGGATGCCATGATTTTATGGTTTCCAGTGTTTTCCACAACATTTAAACTTAACAAAAAACTCTAACCTTTCCTGTTGCAAACAGCAGGGTGTAAAGAGAGGAGCTGCTGCCCTGTAAATTCAGCCCAGCAGAAAATTGTCTCCCACCAAACGGCTACCCCTCTGATACTCAATAGTAATGTCCTTCCTACTGGTTCCCAGAAGGTAGAAACTGCAGAGTCCTGATGTGACCATATTTTATTACTAGCATGGCTTAATGCACACCAAGTTTGTCTGTGATGTAAAATCAACCATGCTGGGGGATCTAGTTACAATGCACCTGTCCCTAATATGCTTGGGTAATGGTTTGTAGTCTGAGTTATAACCACGTTAACAAATAATGTTATAGCCTTGTAAAGACCAGAGCTGTAACACTGTTCCTTAACAATGTTATAAAATGGTTGTTCCTAACCGCACAGGTGAGATTGAAGTGTTTATACCATCCCTGAGGAGCTGTTATTAGAAGATCCTGACAGTTCTTGCAGTATAGCTGTGTGTGTGTGTGGTTTTTCTACTTTGCAGAATGTTGTGGCAATTTAAATACAACCAACTAATGTCCCCCTCCTTACCGCCCCCCCCAAATTCTCCTGCCCCTGCCTTATTTGAGTGGCTACATACCTGAGACTCCCAACGTTACTGGGACTATTATGTGCATAGAATTACTCCAGCTTTTTCCACCATCCACTTTTTAAACAACCCCGTCTCTTTTATAGCGAGATTAAGCTGCCTCTTTGCTGCAATTGGACTAATATTTCAGTGTTCTTTTCAGGTTCAATCCTGGTACAGGGAAGCTGGAGATGAGCTACTCTAAATTCAGAACCAAAAGTCTTTCAGCACTGGGAAAGTATATTCTAAAGGTAACCTGAGAAAGACAAGTAAAATTTGCCTTCCGATAGCAACCGTACACTCGGGAATTGGTGGCAGTGGATAACCCCCTCTCCACCCCATGCCTCTGGGCACCTGGGGTCAAGTCCTGAGTAGAAAGAAACAAGTTCAGTATAGTCTCATCCCAATCTCTGGTGGACATTTGTCCACATTACTAAAACCTTGCAAAATGAAGCATGACTAGCAGTGATTGCCAGGGGCCTGATCCGTCTTTCCATTGATTTCACTGAGTTTTGGATCAGAACATAGGAGTGGAACAACAGAAGGCATTGTTGGCAGGGTTTTGTGGAAGAAGCTTTCAGTACATCTGCCTACACCATATTAGGCTCTAAGTAGTAAACAACTAATGCATCTAATTAAATGGTGCTTAACACACTTCTCTTCCCCAGGTATCAGAGACCTTACGTATAGTGGATGTGAGACAGGAATTGGATGAAGATGAAGAATACACAGAGTGCAATAACATGACCCTCATTAACTTTGTTATAAAGCTTATTGGACCAGCTCCAGAGCAAACCCTCACTGTCCTGCTGCTGCTCATCCAGGTCAGGCAAACGCTCCCTCAGGGAGGAGGACCATCCGCAGTGGATGTGGATCCACATTAAAATTCTCAGGGGTTGGGAACATTTGATTCTACCCCTGTACTTATCTTTACTACTTCCTTTCTATCACACCAACTAGCTTGCTATTGCCTGGGTTGATTCTCACCTCCCCAGGGTAGCTATGCTCTGCTATAAAGAACCATGCTGCTAGGGAGGTGGTGGAATCTCCCTCCTTAGAGGTTTTTAAGGCCCGGCTTGACAAAACCCTGGCTGGGATGATTTAGTTGGGGTTGGCCCTGCTTTGACCAGGGGGTTGGACTAGATGACCTCCTGAGGTCTCTTCCAACCCTAATTTTCTGATTTTATGCTTCTCAGAGAGAATAATCTTGCCCAGTCTTCTCATTTCCACCCCACCTCCCATGTAAGTAAAGACATGGAAATATTTTAAATTAACGCCTGTGTTACTTACAGAGGTTGGTCATATGCAGAAGTACCAGTAAACTGTTTGATACAGGGATTTTGTCTTCATACCAGTCTGTAAAGCATTTAGCACAGCTGGATTCCAATTCTCTTCCTTGTTTTTCCCTCTGTAGGTAGTGGGCAGTACCACTGCATTTTTGATCCGGTACCAGCTAGTACGCTTGTTCTATGATGTTTGACTGAGCTGCCAGGGGTGAGGGAAATGCCAGCACCTCGTGATCCACCTTTTACTTTCTTTGGTTCCCCTCCAAATGGCTGTAATTATCCTGCTTTCTCTGTGAATCACAAGACCCCTTTTCAGATGTGAGTAAAGACTCTTACAGTGGCCTCTCTCTGCTGAAGTTTTTTTTTTCTTCTATGCTTTGGTTGGGCAGAGGTAATTTGTCTGATACTGGTGTTAATGTTCCATGAGCATCACGGACCTGTAGACATTAGCATTACTGGGAATAATCTGCACAAGGAAGATACGCAAATATGACTTGAATCTTTTGTCCACGGGGCTGGGAAAGAGGCCAGGGGAGGAAGAGGACTCAGGCAGCCCTGCCATCCCTTGCCCCTAATATATTTTTGTTTTCTCATTCAAATGATTTATTATTGGGATATAGCCTGTTTCCCCTTCTTCACATAATTATTGTCTATCCATTGCCCTCACTTTGCTCAGGGGGCAGGTACCCCACCAGTTCCAGGCAATGACCCCTGGGCGGGGGCTGAGGAGGGAAATGGAGTTACCAGCTGGCGTTCACTGGCCCTGCTGGCTCTCGCCCAAGCAAGGAGTTTAGCGAGGAGCAGTGACAATAGGCGGGGGCTGTTCATGGGGCAGATAAATGGCGTGGCGTCTCCGCCCCGAGGGAAGAGGGGGCTCCGTACGAGCCCCTTCAGCAGCGAAGGCCTAAGGCCGCTACTACCCAGCCTAGGGGAAGGGGGGCTGGGGAAGCAGCGAGAACGAGGCTCCTTCGTTCCGTTATTGGCGCCTTGGCCTCTGTGCCCCCTTTGAATTTGGCGCCCTGCCTTCCGATTGGCTTATTTTAGCAGCCAATACACGCATAAACCTTCGCTGGGTCGTGAGGCTAACCAATCCCGGAGAGCCATTCCTCTGGGCGGCCAACCAATGGCAGAGCGCAGCGTCACTGTCCAGGGGGCTGGGGCTAGGTCTCCGCCGCAGACTATAAAAAAAAAACCCAAACCGTGCGGCGTGCAGGGTCGGTTCAAGCCAAGCGCGCTTCACCTCGCCCTCAGACAGCGGTGTCAGCGCTGCCGCTAGCGCCTCCCCCAGTGCTGTTGGAGCCGGCGACCGAGCCGCGTGCGTCGCTCCCCTTTCCCGCCATGTCCGGCCGCGGTAAGAGCGGCGGCAAGGCCCGCGCCAAGGCTAAATCTCGCTCGTCCCGCGCTGGGCTGCAGTTCCCGGTGGGGCGCGTGCACCGGCTGCTGCGGCGCGGTCACTACGCGGAGCGCGTTGGCGCGGGCGCCCCGGTGTACCTGGCCGCCGTGCTCGAGTACCTGACGGCGGAGATCCTGGAGCTGGCGGGGAACGCGGCGCGGGATAACAAGAAGACGCGCATTATCCCGCGGCACCTGCAGCTCGCGGTGCGCAACGACGAAGAGCTCAACAAGCTGCTGGGCGGCGTCACCATCGCGCAGGGCGGTGTCCTGCCCAACATCCAGGCCGTGCTGCTGCCCAAGAAGGCGGGCGGCGGCGGCGGCGGAACTGGGCCGGCCAAGAGCGGCAAGAAGGGCAGCAGCCAGCAATCGCAGGAATACTAGGGCCGGCCACGCGCCGCCGGCCGAGACTCACCCCTCCCCCCCACACGCACACCCCAAAGTCCCTTTTCAGGGCCGCCCGAAGGAGCTGCGGATCCGTGGCCCGCTCGAGACAAAAGCGGGCTCCTGGGCGGGGAGAGCGCGAGGCCCCCGGCGCCTTAAGCTGGGTTGAGGGAGTCGGGCTTTCCCGCACGGGAGGCGCAACACTCACTGCCTGGTGGGGGGCGGAAGATTTCCTTGGGCTCGAGGGGGGAAGCTGCCTGGGGTCCTCCCGCCCGGCTGCCCGTTGTACGAATCGGGGGGCGCCCAGCCTAACGCTGCGCACGTGCCTGGGGCAGAGCATAACTCGTGCCTTGATAGTAAACTCCGCTGCTACCCCGAACCCTAGTGTTGTGCCCTTCGGGTGAATCTGCTGCGTGCAAAGTCCTAGTGACAGAGGAAGCTGCTGGGGGGTCCTTTTTGCTCTGCAATTTCCTAGCCCTCCGCTGATATCCACTTGACTCCTGCCTACCTGAGATGCTTCAACGTTAGCAGTGCAAACTGAGCCGTAACAAAGATTCGTACGGGGGCGGGGGACTAGCGGTGTCTACCTTCTATAGCTTCAAAAGTCGCCCCCTGAGCTTTGCTGGGGAAGCTTAAAAAAACTGCTCCTGGAGCCTTTAAGTAACTGTTCATGTGGTACCGATAGAGGACTGAAAATAAACATCAGAATGCAGCTGCCTCACTATACTTTCCCGAATTTTTTTTTAAAGGAGCCCATGCTTGCTGTTTAATTACCTGTTTCAAAGTGCCACTGTTTTGAAAGATGTATATCTACATATTTTGTTTGTAAACTAATAAGCCCTCACCCTCTTGAGTAGAAGGCAGCTTTCACTTATCTCAGCAGTGGTGTGACTCCATACTGATGCGCTGTAAAATTCTTTGTCTAAAACATTACAACTGTTTACTAGTTTGATTCTGCAGCGAAGCCATACTTTGTTTGACCTGTTTCAACAGACAGCATCTGCAGCCAGAAGCTCAGTACAGCCACTGCAGGATCAAACCAGAGAAAATTCTAGGGTTAGTACAAACTTTTAGTTAAAACAGCAACCATTTCTCTTTCAGCTATGTTCTTTCACTTGAACACTGCTAAATCTGCTGTAGTAGCCTTTCTAACTTCCTGTACATCCCAGAAAATGTAGATATTGTGGAATAAAATATGGGGTGACCTGCTATTTCTGTAGCATTATATTCATTGCACTGCTAGTTGAGTGGCCAGAAATTGTTAATATGTATATGCCTAAAGAAGAACAAGGATTTAAATGGGCATGGAAACAATTCCTTTCATCAGTAAAGTATAGTCAAGGGGTGTTGTATAGACATTGAAACAATCCCTTGTTTCATTTACAAAACACCCTCTTTGCATTTTACAATTTATTAGCTTGAAAGATGAAGGGGATGAATCACTAGTTCAAATGAATATTCTACTAAGGTAAAAGGAATGGGCTATTGAGCTTGGAAGGATGAAAGTGTAAGGTGGAGTCGGCAAACTTTTTGGCCTGAGGGCCACATCTGGGTAGAGAAGTTCTATGGCAGGCTATGAGTGCTCATGAAATTGGGGGTTAGGGTATGGGGGGCTGGGAGCAGAAGTGAGGGGTTCTGGGTGTGGGAGGGGCTCTGGGATGGGGTTAGGGGTGCAGGAGAGGGCGCTGGGTTGGGAGGGGGATCAGGCCTGGTGCAGGAGGTGGTTCCTGGCCAATGGGAGTTGCGGGGGTAGCAGGCGGAGCCCCCTGGCTGTCCCCATGCAGAGTGGGGACATGCTACTGCTTCGGCGAGCCAAGGCACACAGTTGAGTACACCCACTCCCCTGCTGGAGCTTGAGGACAGGATATGGCCCCCTGGGCTACAGTTTTCCCACCCTGGTGTGTAAGGCAAGGGTAGTTAAACAGGCTGCATCAATTCAGCCCTCAAGTTCCCGCTAGGGAGCAGAGGCTGGGGTTTGCCTTGCTCTGGTGCTCCCACCAGCAAGCAGGGTCAGGAGCAAAGGGGGCTGTGCAGCTCCTAGTGGCTGGGAACCATGGCAAATGGGAGCTGCAGGGGTGGTGCCTGTGGACAGGGCAGTGCACAGCAGAGGCCCCAGGCCACACCTCTCCATTGGAGCTGGAGTGGGGACATGCCACTTCTCCAGGGAGCTGCTTGATGTAAGCACTGCCTGAAGCCTGTTAACATGCTTAAATCTACTTACCAGGGGGTCCACACTACACTGTCTCCCATCCACCCCCCTTGTGCTTCTCGGCCAGGTGGAGTACAGGAGCTGAGCAATCTGCAGTCAATTTAGTGGGGCTTAAGTACCTGCTAAATTGACCGCCGATGCATCAGTTACCACACATTGATGCCCGGTAAGTGTAGACAAGAGCACCTTATATCCCTTACCATTTTAGCATTATTTCTTGTATTGAGTTATTCTTGTTACTGTATTAAAAAGAGCTTGCTTATACCCTTTGGGTAAACAAGTTGCTGAAACAAACCACCCAAAAAGACAGCTCATAGGAGAAACTCTAAATAGGATTGTATCCTCTGAACAGGCATAACTACTCAAATTAGAGTTTAATATTTTAAGTTTTGTTTTCAGATCCACAAGGAAAAGGGGATGCGAGTGTAAATTAAGAGACTCCACCTAAGGAAGGATAACAGTGCAGCAGCCAAGTCCATGTTTTTTCTGTCAAACTTCTGACAGTGCAGGAATCATGCCAACTGCAAGAGCTGCTGGTGGGTGGGAATGATGCGTCTATCGGGCATCATTGAGCTGCCTTGCAACACTGAGGATACGCTTAGCACCCTTGCTCAGCAGTAAGCTGGCTAGTTCAAGACCCAGGTTCTCTGCGGCCTCTTGAGCATGACGAGGAATGTTCTTGGCTGTGATGCCAACATACTGTGTATCATCATTGGGTCCCTCTTCATTCTAAAAATAAAAAGATACTGAATGTAAAACAGCAGGGAAACCTGGGGGTTAAACAGTAGGTTGCCATATACATTTTTATAAGCTTTATCAGAGAATATTGTAAAGACGACTAAAGATTTTAAGGACTGGACTGAAAGAAATATGGTAAAAAGGCCTGTTTTTGTCTTTTTCATTTGACTTGGAAGTTTGAAGATTAAAACCAACTGAAATTAAGAGGCTTTTATTTATTTACCTGCTGTGGGTAGTTAACACCAGTCTGCATAGTGTCCTTCAGGCTATCTGATCCATCCAAGCTGTAGACAGCTCCTGTCAAATACAACTGGGCAAAACACAATAAAGGTACGTGGCATCTGTGATGACCAACCCAAGCATCCCCTTTTTAAAAATTAAGATTTCTGATCTGAGGAGGAAACTAGTAAGAGCTGGGGAAACCATTCTGCCATTAACTCCCATGTGCTGTTGGAAAAATTGCTTCCTTTCTGGCTCAGTTTAGGTCTACAGGTGTATTTTGAGGCTTACCAAGATCCTATGCTTAAAGGGGCTAGTCATATCACATTATTGATCATCATGGCAGAGCAATCCACGTAACCCAATTGTTGTTATTCCTTAATGGGCTGAAGAGGGTTGCTGTTCTGGCATGGGAAGCTTGCAAGCATGTTGCCTCCACAACCCTCCTTGCCCAAGAGATAGGAGACAAGTACCATTTGTTTGAAACCATGATTTCTTCTTCAAGTGCTTGTACATGTTGATTCCAATCAGGTGTGGACGTGCACAGTAGCCAGATTTTTCCCTAGCAGCAACCATAGGGTTGGCCTGGCAGCCCCCAGGAGTCGCACTCGCATGTTGCCCAATATAGAGCCCTGCTGACCCGCCACCCCCTCAGTTCCTTCTTACCGCCAGTGACAGTAGCTGTAACTTCCCTTGCTCTTGCTCTGGCAAGTGACCTAGCAGTTTGATTCCCGTTGTACTCACCTTTTTTATTCAGATAGTGTAGTGTAATTTAGTATAGTTAGTTGTTCTGACGATGTGGGATTGTTCTTAATGTTTCCTCTGAGTACTGTGTGGGTGCCTCAGTTTCCCCTATGCATTTCTTAAGTCTCCAGTGTGCATAAATGGCCGACACTCTGTATCCTGGCAACAAATGGCTGGGGCCCTTCCCCCGTGCAAGGGAATAGCTACAGGTGAACAAAGAGATCAGGTGACCTCCTGGCCCAGGAAAGAGACAAGGCCAGAAAGGAAGGGCTGGAGGGGGTTTCAGTTGGGAGCTGGCTGGGGATGGGAAGTGAAGGCAGAGGGGGTTGTCTGGCTCGCTGGGCCCCAGAATGGACCTGGCTGAGGGATCCCGTTCTCTGTACCTACAAGCTCTGTTTTAGACAGTGTTCCTGTCATCTAATAAACCTGGTTTATTGGCTGGTTGAGAGTCATGTCTGACTGCGAAGTTGGGGGTGCGTGCAGGACCCTCTGGCTTCCCCAGGACCTCGCCTAGGTGGACTCGCTGTTGGAAGCGCACGGAGAGGCATATGCTGAATGCTCCAAGGTCAGACCCAAGAGGTGAAGCCGTGTGAGCTTCTTGCCCTGAAGACAGTCTGCTCCAAGGGAGAGGAGGCTCCCCAAAGTCCTGACTGGCTTTGTGGGGAGCAGTTCCAGAGCATCGCCCGGGGACTCTGACAGTTGTATGTTTCATGTACGGGGTTTTCCCCCCTTTATTTGTTGCCTCCAGGGCATGCTGCAATCCCCAGGCTTCAAGACCTCAAAAAGTGACTCTCACCTCCTGTTTACGGTGTCTGGGCGAGAGTCACCAAGAAGACCACTGTAAAATCTGTGGGGAATTCCAACCAAGAACCCTGAAAGAGAGAGCAGTGGTTTTAAATCCTCCTCATGGAGGCAGCTCTTCAACTGCAGTTGGACCCAGGTGCCGAGGATCCCACTACCAGCACCCTAGGCACCATCATGGAGCGTCTCGGGGACACTCCAGCCTTCGGCACCGGTGCAGAAGAGGAAGATCGAAAGGGGCCGATCCCCTTTGCCTGGATCCAGAGACAGCCATCAGTGGCAACAAGTGCAATGAATGGTGATACTTCGCGCCCTCCAAGGGCTACGAACATCTATACACTCACTCACAACCTGACTCTCCGGTGGTGGAGGCTACTAACCAGCGAGAGAGGCAGGGTTTCCAGGCCCTTCCCCCAAGAATGGGGAAGCAAAAAAAAACTGGACCTATTCGGCCAGAAGGTTTATGCCACAGGGGTCTGCAACTCTGGATTTCCAACCAACAGGCTATTGTCAGCAGGTACGCCTACAATACTTGCTCGGTGAGGGCTAAGTTTAGAGTTACTTCCCTCTGACTCCCAAGCTGAATTCTCAGCTTTTGTCAAGGAGGGGAGATTTATCTCCAGGGCATCCCTGCAAGCAGCACTCGATGGGGCAGACGCTACCACTAGAGTCATGGCCACGGTTGTAGCCATGAGAAGGGGCTCCCCTTTGAGATCCAACAGGTCATACAGGACCTGCCTTTTGAGGGTGAGATTCTGTCTTAAAGAAAAGACAGACAAAAGGCTAAACAGTCTGAAGAACTCCAGAGCCACCTTCAGGTACTTGGGCCGCTACATGCCTTCCACTCAGCGGAGACACTTCCGGCTGCAGCCCACTCAGAGGTTTGGTCAGGAGAACCGCCATGTTGACTCCAGAAGGCAAAACAGAAGTGGCAGGAGAAGGCCGCATCAACCTTCTGGCCAGAGCTGGGGACAACCAAAGCCTGCTTTTTGTAGGCATGGTCAAGGAGGGTGTACCACACATGGAAATGGATCCATCCCACCTTACCTTCTCATCTCAACTATCCCCTTTCTACCGTGCATGTCCCCTTATTACCTTGGACTGATGGGTGCTCCGCACAGGAGAGAGGAGCTACTCCATCCAATTCTGTGCCCTCCTGCCCTTCTCCCCGCCCCCTTCCCTGTCCCTCTTCAGGAACCTTTCTCACGAGCAACTCCTTATCCAGGAGGTGCAGTTGCTCCTATCTTTAGGGGCAGTGGAGAAGGTTCCTCAGGAGCACAGGGGTGAGGGGTTTTATTCCTGGTATTTCCTAATACCGAAAGCCAAAGGCTGCCTCAGGCCCATCCTGGACCTGCGGGAACTCAACAAGTTTACAAAGAAACTCAAGTTCCGTATGGTGTCTCTGGCTTCCATCATTCCCTCACTGGATCCAGCAGACTGGTATGCCGCTCTCGACTTGAAGGAGGCATATTTTCATATCGCAATCACTCAGCCCCACAGCAAGTACCTCAGGTTCATGGTGAACACCATTCACTACCAATTTACAGTCCTCCCGTTCTGCCTGTCAGCAGCACCTCAGGTTTTCGCCAAGTGCATGGTAGTCATCGCTGCATTTTTACATAGGCACCAGTTTCAGCTGTTTCCTCACCTTGACGACTGGCTGATGAAGGGCCGCTCCAAGACCCAAGTGGAGGCTCAGGTCAAGTTTATCAGAGCCACCTTCGTCAACGTGGGTCTCCTTTTAAACGAAGCAAAGTCCACTCTGTCCCCCGTCCAGAGGATAGTTTATAGGTGTGTATTGGACTCGACCCAGGCCAGGGCATACCTGCCGCAAGTGAGGTTTTAGACCCTGACCGATACCATTCGAGGGCTCAGAAAGATTTCCACAACCACAGCAAGAAACTGCCTAAAGCTTCTGGGTCACATACCGGTTTGTACCTATGTGGTGCAGCATGCCAGACTCAGACTTTGACCTCTTCAGTCGTGGCTGGCGTCAGTGTATTGCCCAGCCTGGGACAGCTTGGACAGGATGGTGATCCTACCTCGCCCAGTTCTCAACTCCCTCCTGTGGTATCTCAACCCTCAGGAGGTATGTCAGAGGTCCCCTTGGCAGTCCACAGACGTCCGTCTCTAGTGACGGATGCATCAGACATGGGCTGGGGAGCACATCTAGGAGACTGCAGGACTCAAGGTCTTTGGTCTCTGGCAGATCTGGCACTCTACATCAATGTCAGAGAGTGGTGTGCCTGGCATGCCAGGCCTCCCAGGCATACTTATCGGGACAATGTATATCAATCATGAGGGACACCACCACCACCACAATGTTCTATATCAACACACCGGGGGGGTGCATGCTCTTCTCCCCTGTGCCAGGAAGCCCTCATGCTGTGGGACTTGTGTAGAACATTTGATACACCTGCAAGCGTCATACTTCCCTGGGGTACAGAACGAGCTGGTGGACCACCTCAGCAGGTTGTTTCATGGCCACGAGTGGTCCCTTCGCCTGGACATCGCGATTTCAATCTTCCAGAGGTGGGGCTTTTCCCAGATAGACCTATTCGCCACGTGACACAACAGGAAGTGCCAGCAGTTCTGCTCCTTCCAGAACCACAGCCCGGGCTCCAGAGCGGCTGCATTCCTCCTCCCCTAGGGAGGCTGTCTCCTCTACGCCTTTCTGCCCATACCGCTGGTTCACAAGGTGCTCCTCAAGATCCGGAGGGAATGAGCTCAGGTTATATTGTTAGCTCCATCATGGCCCCAACAGCACTGGTACACATCTCTCCTAGACATGTCCATGGAAGCCCCAGTCACCCCGCCACTCTTCCCGGACCTTCTGACACAAGATCACGGCTGTCTTCAACATCCGAACCTCAACTTGCTTCACCTCATGGTGTGGAAGCTCCATGGTTGAACCCAATTGAGCTTTCCTGTTCAGACCAGGTTAGACAAGTCCTCCTTGGCAGTAGAAAACCCTCTACGAGAGTCATATACCTTGCCAAGTGGGAGAGATTTTCAGGCTGGTCGGCGCAGCGCCATTCGTCTCTGATGCTGGCCCCAGTGCCGCTTACTCTGGACTGCCTCCTCCATCTGAAGCAGTAAGGGCTTTCGTTGTCATCAATTAAGGGTACACTTAGCCGCTATCTCAGCCTTTCACCCAGGCAAGGAGGACAGCTCTTTGTTTGCTAATCCTATGGTCAGCCGCTTTTTAAAAAGGCTTGACAGGCTATATCGTCATGTCCGACAGCCTGTTCCTGCCTGGGACCTCAACCTCATCCTTTCTAGGCTAATGGAACCGCCCTTTGAGCCCTTGGCAACGTGCTCCCTCCTCTCTCTCTCTTACAAGGTGGCATTCCTGGTGGCAATAACCTCAGCCAAGAGGGTGTCTGAACTCAGGACCCTAACCTCAGAGCCCCCTTATACAGTGTTCTATAAGGGCAAGGTGCAGCTCAGACCTCATCCTGCTTTCCTCCCAAAGATTGTGTCACAGTTTCACATCAACCAGGACATCTTTCTTCCATTATTCTACCCTAAGCCGCATTTCAGCGGCAGGGAGCTGAGACTACACACACTGGATGTCTGCAGGGCGCTAGCCTTTTACATCAAGAGAATGAAGATGTCCAGAAAATCAGTCCAGTTATTTGTGGCAGTAGTGGATAGAATGAAAGGATTGCCTGTGTTGTCACAACACATTTAGTCATGGATAGCATCCTGTATTCGTAAGTGCTACAACCTGACAGGGGTTCCCGCACCCCCAATCACTGCGCACTCCACCAGGGCACAGGCTTCGTCAATAGCATTCCTGGTGCAGGTCCCCACTCAGGAAATCTGCAGAGCAGCGACGCGGTCCTCTATCCACACTTTCACCACGCACTATGTGATTACTCAGCAGGCCAGAGACGATGCGGCCTTCGGCCGAGCAGTGCTCCCATCAGTGGATGACTCTGACCCCACCTCCTGAACTTGGGCTTGAGAGTCACCTGATTGGAATCAACATGAACAAGCACTCGAAGAAGAAAAAATGGTTACTCATCTTCTCGTAACTGTTGTTCTTCAAGATATGTTCATGTCCGTTCCAATACCCACACTCCTCCTCCTCTGTCGGAGTAGCCGGCAAGAAGGAACTCAGGGGGTGGCGGTTCGGTAGGGCTCTATATTGGGCGCCATGAAGGCGTGACTCCAGAGGGTACCCATGCTGACCCTATGGTTGCTGCTATGGGAAAATCTTCCAGCTACTGTGCACTTGTGCGTGCACGCACACATCTGATTGGAATGGACACGAACAATACATCTCAAAGAAAAACAGTTATGAGAAGGTAACTTTTTTCCTGCATGACAGCGCCCTCTATTTAAGTCAGGCTTCCTTTCTGTAGGGTAGTGTTTATATTTAATCTTGGGGAAGTTTTATCTATTATTTATCAAAGGAATAGGCTTTCTAGCCCCAGATAAAGATTTATCTACAGAGGGAATGAGAATCACCACTCGTAATTATTGAGAGGGTAAATTAGAAGATGGCTAAGCCTTGTCCACAAAGTTCCATCATGTTTTCCCTGACACAGGGATTTTTTTTTTTTTTTCCTTAGCTGTGTTATTGCTACACTTGCGTTGGCCTTGGTTGTTTGACCCTACCCTACACAATGTTGTTCTGGTGAATTCAGCGTGGAGATAGCAAGGCTATCCTCAGCTGCCAAGTATGCTTGCTGGAACTATTTTCAGGTGGCAGGGAAAAAGTGCATGTTGGAAAAATGCTCAGTGATGAACCCAAATAAAATACATTAAGTTCTGCTCACCTGGGAGTCTTTCAGCATAGAACTGACTGCTACAGGAACACTACATCCACCCTCCTGAAACAAAAAGCACAGCAAACACGTAAAAGTTGATGTCAAGATTCCTATGTGACCCACCATGTCAGGACCCTTTGAAAAGCCTGTAGAACACAGAGTCAGCCATGTACAGAAGAATATCCGTACACACATAATCAGTTAACAGACACTTGAATCTAGTCTGTATTTAGCAGTTGAGGTAACGAAATCTAGCAGGTTTCTGATACCATGGTGTTTAACAATACTACGTAATCATTTACTTCTTCTCCCAGGAAGGAAGTAGACAGAAAAGCGATGGTACCAGACCTACCAAGTGTCTCATAAAGGCTCTCTCAGCAATGCAGCACAGCACCGTTTCCCCATCATGCAAGGCAGATACCATATCCAGTATCTCTTCGTCTCTAGCTCGGACCTCTACGGCTAAGGCACCCTGAAGGAAGAGAGAAACACTGTCCTCAGTCTTCATGCATCTCTAGTCTGCAGTCTGTTAGTCCCAAACCACTAAACCAGCATGGCTTATAGACATTCCACTGTAGTGCTCTACCCCCTATACACATGCAAATCCCATTGCTATAACACACATGGCAACAAGATGAAAGCAGAAAGAAAAAGTTGCACATTACTAAACAAGTGAGCTGCAGGATCACAGCTTCAGACTGATTCTTATCAGCTTGTTCTATATAGATGCTGACTCCTACTTTCATCATGCTCTTGAAAGGCCACGTCTCAGGAGTAGAATGATCACTTATAACAGTGATGACATGCTAGCCTTAGTTAACAACCGCAGGACGCTTCCCAAATGCAGCATGCCTACAGAACAGCAGCCAGAAAAGGTGCAGAGTTGAAAACACAGTTGAAATGTTTGGTTGTAACACAGCAACTGGCTACTCAGCTGGCTTTTCATCGCATACCTGCCCAACAGCATAAAGGCAATCTTCAGGGTTTAGGATCTGGAGAAAAAGCAAAGATTAGTTCATATGTTGCAGTGCTAAATCCAAGATTATGTAAAAATTTTATTTAAAATGCTCCAAAGAGCAGCAATTCAGGATGAGACGGAAATGATTTCCATAAAGGAAGTGCAGTACAATGGTTATAGCAAGGAACTGGGAAGTAACAACTCCTGGGTTCTATACCCAACTCTGCCATTGTATGTACTACCTGGGGATGGTCATGCCCCAGCACTGTGCCTCCATTTTCCCCATCCATAAAATGGGTATAATGGTACTTATTTCATTGGAGATTGTAATGTTTTATCAAAATTATCAGATGTTTCTAAAGTGCCTGTTCATGAAGGATTTGGGCACTATAAAGGGCTCTGAAGTTTTCAGATGGACAAATGTTATTGACACATGGAAAGAGTTGTGCTAAATGCATCTTTGGAAGGGAAATGCAGTGAGTGGAACCCTCACTCCAATGCAGCCTAATCTCAAGATAATGCATATATGGATTCAGAGCAGATGTTATGCTCATCCATGATGGGGCAGCTAAGGTTTCTGAAAGGGAATGGGTTAAGGATCTGGAAGTGAATCGAATTTCCCACTGTGCTTCTCCTCACCTGACCAATACGATTCTCCCAGCCCATCCTCCTCAGTCCAGCAGCAGCCAGAATTATGGCACTGAAGTCCTCCTTTTCATCCAGCTTTTTCAAGCGGGTGTTTAAATTTCCTCTCTGCATAAAGGGTTAAGTGAGAAGCACAGAAACAGCAATCTCTAAATTGGGACACTTTGCTTGCAGATCTTAACTCAGCCACTAGAGGCTGCTACTGCTGCAATCACCAAAGGCTGTCACTCCTGCAGCTAATCAGCCTGCTCCCTTCCTCTCTGCTTGGGCCTTTCCTCCCTTACCTCTCGTCCCCCAGCAGTAGCAGTTACTCCCCACAGGGGATGGGGCATGCAGTGTCATATACAAGTAGGTCAGGCTTCTGGATCCAACATAGATCAACTATAGAGCTTCCTTCTCTGAGGCTCTCTACACTACTATGCTACGCAACTCCAGCTACATCAATAACGTAGCTGGAGTTGATATACCTTAGGTTGAGTTACCGCAGGTGGTCGACGGGAGAAAATCTCCCATCTACTTACCTTACTCTTCTCGTTGGGGATAGAGTACGAGGATCGACTAGAGAGCGATCTGCAGTCGATTTGGCAGGTCTTTACTAGACCTGCTAAATTGACCGCCGGTGGATCAATCTCAGACTGTGGATCCCTGCTGTACTGTAGACCTGCCTTGAGAGAGACATCACAGATGTGTCTTCCAAAAAGATCCTTTAAATACACTTCCAGGCATGGCTGGGTTAGCTTAAACAAGGTATGTTATGCACGGGGCCACCTACTGGCTGAGCAGTATAACACAGTGTTCCAAACATGCAGCAAAGCACTACGGAAGAGGGAAAAGGGGAAGATTCCCCCACAAAATGAAAGGAAAGGGGGAACTTTAGTAAGAATGAGAACTCAAGAGAGGTGGGGCTGGGGGAAGCAGGCCTGCCATCTGCTCCTGGAGCAAGACTACTGCAGTACACTGCAAAAGTACTGATACACAGTATACTGCATAAGTACTGATCACTTGAAGAGAAGGAAGCCACCAAGATTTCCTCCAGACCTAAAGAAGCCACCAACAGATTAGGGGGAGTTTGAGGTGTGTGGGCGTGTGTGAGGGGAGGAGAGTAAGCAGTGGACTCCACAAGTTCAGAGAGACGCCACATTAACTTGCTTTTCAAGAACATTTGGGGCTCTCCCAGCATTGCTGTAAGATGGATTTTCCCAAGGTTGATGCATATTTGTGCTCTCCTAGGATTTTTCAGTTTGGGGCAAAAACATCACCAGGTACTGATACGACACTATGATGTAACAAAATGGGACGAGGAAGGCAGAAGCCAAAGGAGAGTGGACTTCTAAGAACAGCCTGAAAATAGTACCATTCACCAGAACGTGCCAACAGGCCTTGTGGGGCCCTAGCTGTCTCCAGTCACTTGCATAATTGAGTTGAGGAACTATCCTGGAAAACTTGTTCAGATGGTGGCAGATGGAATTTTGCTGTGAATTGTGAAGTAATCATTTGGACACTGGCTCTTTGGGGCTGGGACTGTGGACATGTCTCGTAGCACTGGACATGTCAGCAGCGGACAAATTAAAATTGTGCAGAATTAAAAAATAAGTTAAAGGGACAGAGACTGGGACAACAGAGCCTTTCACTGCTGGTCTGAATCCCACCCAAGCCATTAGTGACTGAATTGGAATGAGTTGTGTGTCTTATGCCAGTTCCTCCTGTGAAGTGTATCTGCCTCTGAGAAGCTAGACTCACATTGGGCCCTTTCTCTGCAGAAAATACAGGGATTGAATGGGACAGGAAGAGTAAAACTCCTCTCTCATAGTAGTTTAGGAAGGCAGCATGAAGTTAGTTTGAGCAGAGGACTGGAAGTCAGGAAGCCGGGGTTCTAATCATAGCACCAAAGTGCTAGAGAAAAGCCAACTGTTATTTATTGAGATACCACACCCGCACTCTGCCAGGAAAGGATACAATATCCTTGAATTCCAGCTGAGGGAACCGCCTTTTGAGCTGAGCTGCTCGCCGAAGTGAACTGGTTCCAATCACGCTTCAGAGGAAACAAAAAAAAACCCCAGTGAAACAAAATTAGATTCATTCACTCACCTTTAGCTGGGGACAGGTTAGGAGCTTCCAGGGAAACACACACTACCTTTTTAAACTAGTCACAGAGCATTTGGGGATCTATCATCATTCATATGGCAGAAGGAAAAATGGAGAGATTTAACACGAGGCCTAAGTAAATCTAGATATAACCAGACTACCTAGTCCGTGAAACAGTCTCTGTGGTAGGTTGTTAGGCCTTTGCAAAGCAGCCATTAATCCTTGTTACGGATCTCTGACTCCTCAGTGGGTCACCATCTACAGAATGTACCAATCCCCAAGCCCTATTTTCTGTTTTGATAACTGGAATAAACTGGTTTGGAAAGCAGGGATAGCAGTCCTGGATCACGGAACACATGTCTGGGTGTGCAAGGTGAGGTCTGATAAATAGGTCCTGGAAAGTGCAGTGGGAGAGCTCTCTGGACAGCACCGTGTGTATCTGGACAGCAAGGGGGGCTGCCAGTCTGACCAGAGAGAGGACTACTTTCAAGGGATGTATGCTACTCACTTTTCTTTTTATCCCATAAAAAAAGATGACAAGTCATCTCTAGTTTAGCCTGTGTGAAGTGTAAATCTACATCTGTGTAAATCTAAATCTGAAGCAAACAATTTATTTTCTTCTATTTCTATTTTCTGTGTTTTAATTAAGATTACGGACATCTGGGTAATTTCAACACAGACATCCCCAAAGAGAAAGGAACCTTGTAACCTCTAAGGAGAGGGACTGAAAAGTAAATAATTTCTGGAACTAGCCCCCCATCTCAGGGCTGTACACACTAGTGCTTGTATTGGTATAACTTAAGTCACTCAGGGTGTGAAAAAGCCACCCCACTGAGTGACGTGAGTTACACTGACCTACGCACCAGTGTGGACAGTGCTATGTTAGTGGGAGACACTCTCCTACCGACACAGCTACTGCCGCTTGGGAAGGTGGAGTAATTATGCCGACGGGAGAGCTCTCTCCCGTCGGCATAGACTGTCTGCACTAGCAGCGCTACAGCAGTACAGCTACATCAGTAGACCTGCACTGCTGTAGTGATTCTAGTGTAGACTAGTCCTTAGCCTGAGTCAAGAAGCATGGATAGAAAAGTCTGCTCCCACTGAGTCGTGTTACCATCAGAGTGGAGTAGGTGAATGCAACCGGAGAAGCCAAAAGACCGAGGAGAGGGAGTTGGCTGTGGTGTGGGTCACAAAAACACTGGGCCAAGTTCACCCTGCTTTAAGTCCCTTGACTTCAATGGAAATCCAACAAAGCTGAATGTCCTCTGTGTCAGTCAGGAGAGGGAGGAGGATTTTAGCGTGCAGAGTGCTTTGAAGATATGAAATGCTAATAATTCATCCTAGGGGTTGTGGAGGATTTAGAAAATGTCAGTCCTCAAAGCATGACTGTAGAGATGAGAGGTCAGCTCTTGCTCATTTATTCAACAGCAGCAATTCTTTCCCATAGTGATAATTATGGTTCCTGGGATTCTTATTAAGTTTTTATTCCTTTATTGCTAATTCCTACAAATGGTTCACTTTAACTTAAAAAAAAAAAAAAAAAAAGACAACACACACTGAAAACACCTCTTAATCTGTGCAAAGGACAGATGAAAGTCTGGATGTTAACTGTATTAACACAGGGAGTTCACAAAGAATAGTGAAGAGCAGGCAGTTTTGATATTGAGAAGTCTAAGCCTATCCCTTTTCACCACCCTATTTCTTCAACAACAACTCTCCCATCCACTCACCTCTTTTCAGGAAGGCTGTTGAGGGTTTTCCCATAGTTCTTGGGATGAAAAACGACAGCATCATGGGGATTTTCCCTTCTACAAAGAAATACAGTGTAGACAAGACATCATTCCATAGGATGTGGTTAAATGGAAACAGTTCTGCTCATGGGCCTTAGTGGAGGTGCCTCTAACTTCCTTATCCTTAGTCCAATACAGGGAGCCTTTTTTTTCCTTTTCCATTTTTCCTTCTAATTAATCTAGAGCTGGTGAAGGTGCTGGTTTGACAATTCTAGACAGTCGGTTCTCTACTCATCTACAGAGCAGGCACAGCACAAGCCGCGGAAGGGCAAGCTTCCCACAGGCACCACCCTCTGTCAACATGCTTAATCCTGTTCTGAAGCCCACCCAACCCCTCTTTAAGAAAGAGAGAGGGGGGGTTCAGTCTTCACAGCCCATGGTATTTGGGCTCTCGCTCTCTCCTAAGACAGGCAACAAGATGACAAGCACAGTGGCAAGTTGTGCAATACAGTTACCTACACAAAGGGAAATAGATTGAGACCGACCAAACTCATCACACAGGATACCAACAGTAAAGAAATGGTCCTTCTGGAGATTTTAAAACCCCTCAGGAAGTCAGGCCTCTCAATGCACACTTACTTGCAGATGGCCCCAATGGTGAAGCCAGGTGGGAGCGAAGTTGGCAGGTCCTTCAAGGAGTGAACAACCAGGTCAACTCTACAAGTCAGAAGAGAGAAAAGTCAGAGCATGGTGTGGGTGAAGGAGCCCATGGGGCACCTGCAAGATGCCTGCAGATGATCTGAGAAATAAAAATTCCACACTGGACTTTAGTCTAGAAACGGGGGCTGGAAATTAGGAATCCTGGGTTCTATTCCCAGTTCTACTAATTCACTGTGCAACTTTAGACAGGTCACTTCATCTCTCTGTGCCTCAGTTTTTCCATCTGTAACATTATGATGTCTATCTCCCGGGGGTGCTACATCATAAATATTTGCAAAGTGATTTGAAGAGCCATGGGCACATTGCACAGACACCCATCACCCTTGCAGGACACAGAGCTCAGTGGATCCAACAGCCCAGTCAGATTTAAATAACTACTTTTCAGTTGGCAGCAGCCCAGAGCTCGAGCTGCCTGCATCACTTCATACCATTGACATGGCCATCAAAAAAGGGCTTGAATCCTTAGAGCCTGAACTCACTGGGAGTCTTTCCACTGACTTCAGTGGGAATTAGATCAGCCCTTAGATGACGAGGACCCAAAGGGGAATCTTTAATTTTAATCCAAATTGAGACAAGTCCCTTGATCCATGTGCATCCCATACCCTAGCTGGAACATGAGGTAAAAAACAGCAGTCTCCCTCAGTCACAACTGACATCTGAACCCAGGTCTCCCACAGAAATAAGTTACCCCAAAAGAGGCTTAACCCTAATCTTCCAGTTCTCCTGCACTGTTGGTTGTGAGTACAATTAACAAGCAGGAGGCTTTGGAGACTGTTTAATGCTAACTGTGAATCTGAGGCAGCTACTGAAATGTCTGAATTCAAAGTGTATGTGGCCACTCAGTGGTGTGTATGTAACAAATAATACTGTTGCTCTAAAAATACCACAGGTTGCAGGGAATCAGTTCAACCAACACAAACATTACTGATTGACATGACACATTTTTCCTTCAGCCATGTAAGCCCAACTAAAACAGTCAGGGGAAGGAGACAGAGACTATGGATAGCACATTTCACAAGCCTATCATTCTCTAAAATGTTCTAAAAGAAATTTGAATTACAAACAAGCCACTAGAGCAGGCCTGCACAACATGTGGCCCAGGGGCTGCGTGGGCTCACTGTGTGGCCCGCAGGGGGTGAGTAGGCAAGCGGCGGGTGAGGGAGGGGGGCTGAGGCGAGCGGGCAGGCAGTGGCGGGGGGTGAATAGGCGAGCGGGGGGGGCCTGAGGAGGCAAGCAGGCGGGTAGCAGCGGGGGTGCAGGTGAGCAGGGGGCTGAGGAGGCGAGCAGGCAGGCAGTGGCGGGGTGCAGGTGAGCCGGCGGTGGGGGAGGGGGGCTGAGGAGGCAAGTGGTGAGTTGGTGGCTGACCTGGTCTACTGATCTGGTCTGGCTCCCATCCCCTCTCCAAGGGTTGCAGCTGTCTGGAGGTGCCTGCCTTCCATGCCTTCCTCATTCACACCTCATTCATTCAACAGGGCAATTGATTACAAAGTGGGGGGAAGATCTTATTCTACTTCTAGCAAAAAGACATTTTTCTTTTACCTTAATTATACTACCTTAGGAGCCCGCTATAACATATTACAAAGATTCAATACCGCTCTTTTGGTGGGGTGGCGCTGGGGAAGGAGGGTTTCTTTCCGCGGGGCGGGCAGCGCTGGGGGTGTGTGTGTTGTGTTTCGGGGGGAGAGGGGGTTTGGCGGGGCCAGGGGAGAGGGGGGTTCGGCCCTCAGCTGTTTTCTTTGGAGTAATATGGCCCTCGCCGCTTTACGAGTTGTGCAGGCCTGCACTAGAGTGTGAATGTTTGTCTTGATTTCAGATGCAGACAGAATCTGCAGCACTGCCCGGGCCATTCCATGGCTTGCAGTAAGCAAGAGAAAGGTTCAGAGCTCTTACTCATTTCTTTCCAGTGCATTTTCCAGCTCCTTGGTAAAGAGGCTCTTCTCTCCAATCTAAAATAGGGAGGGAGGAACATGAAGCATATTACCAACGTAGTCACATATAGCCTCACTCAATTCAAAGGAGGAAGAGGTCATTTACCTTGGAAAGAGCAGTGTCCAGGATCTTGTCTCCAGTTGTTGACATGGCAACTGTTCAAAGAGAGAACTTTTTAAGAGCAGCGATACAGAGAGATCAGATAGGCCCAGACTCTGTAAGTCTCTGTGCGGTAGGCAGCAAAGGGGTACATGGCTACTGCATTCTAGTGCAGGTGTGAATGCAAGCTCCATGTAGCAGGAGTATTCTAGCAGTACTCTGCACTAAGCAGGAGTAAAGATTAGGTCTTCTGGAAGTGTGCTGCCTTATTCCCAAGAGCACAGAGTAAGGAAAGGGAAGGCCATGAGTGTGTGTGTCTGAGGACAGTAGTTTTAAGCAGGATCCTCATCACACTAACAAGACACTTTGCTTTGAGCACCATCTCTGGCCTCACCCCTGCTACTGGGCAGGTGCTCAGCAGCCATCCAATCAATGCAGCATTGGGCTCCTGACTGCTCCCGATCTGGTTTATATAATTTTTTACTTTGCATTTGAACATGAACATATGCTGCATCTAGCTTGGAGCCAGACTAATGCATAGTTACTCTATGGAGTGACAGTATCATTATCTGTATAGAAACTTGGGAACTCAATGCTCAGCAGTACATGGAATCCATCTTCTCCTTGCTCTGCAGACATTAGCATCTCTTGTCCAGTCACATTCGGATTCTCCACTTACACAAACGCCACAATCTCTCTTCCTTGGGCCAAGGGCTTCTTGCATAACAGATATTACACATCAAACCATCCCACTCCAGCTGCTCCCTGTCTCTGAGCAGCATTTGAACACCTACCAATCTCAAAATGAAGGTTGAGGTATCGCTTGCGGAGCATTTCCACTACACTGTCTGTCTGAATCCGGGCCAGCTGCAGTTTAAAAACAGAAGGCAAAGTCCCACGTGAGATGGCATGTGTTCAGTACATCAGCTAAAGGAAGCTTTTCTATTCTTAGACATAGTCAAATGCACTCACCAAAGCCTCCAAAACACAAGCATTAATGCAAATAAATAGAAGTCTTAGCACAGTGCTACACAAACCCTACCCCTGCATAATGATCACAACACCCAACAGAAGAAAGTATTACCATCCCTGCTTTACAGATGGAGAAACAGAATTGGAGTGACCTGCCCCATGGTCAGACAGTGAGTCAGTGGTAGGGTCAGACCAAATTTCTTCAGTTAGAAGTAGTGGTTCAAACAGGGGACTGGAAGTCAGAATTCCTGGGTTCTATTTTCAGCTCTGCCACTGACTTGCTATGTTCTGTGGCCAGCCATTTCAGCTCTTTGTGCCTCAGCGACATTATGTTTAAAGTGGAGATGGTATTTACCCACCTAATTGGAAGGGCTGTGATTTACTATCTGTGAAGTGCCACCACTGGATGAATGGAACTATAGCAGTGGCTCTCAAACTTTTTTTACTGGTGACTCCTTTCACATAGCAAACCTCTGAGTGCAACCCCCTTTATAAATTAAAAACACTTTTTAATATATTTAACACCATTATAAATGCTGGAGGCAAAGCGGGGTTTGGGGTGGAGGATGACAGCTCACGACCCCCCCCATGTAATACCCTCGTGACCCCGAGGAGTCCCGATCCCCAGTTTGAGAACCCCTGAACTAGAGAAACATAATGATGTGCGCTTGTAATTTTTAAAGCGAGTCAGACTAAGCATTGTGCACAGTGCTAGAGAATAGGTCTTGCAGTAAGGGGCACCCATTGTTATAACAAAGGCAGACTAAATAGCCTGGCGATTCCCACCTCAATGAGTGATGAGCTAAAATGCACCATATCTGCTCTGTGCTTTTTATGAATGCTAAACTTTACCATTGCTGTGTGATCCTGCAAGGAGCCAGAATTACGATTTGTCTGCAGGAACTGTGTTCTATATGAGCAGAGGTATGTCAGAAAGTTGTGCAGAGGAGAACAGCAGCAGCTCAATACAACAGACAGAGCAAGCCGCAGGGTTTGGAGGCTGCAAAGGCCCAGGCACCTGTAGATGGGACACATTTAATTTACACCCTGGAAGGGAAGGATCACATAAAACAGTCCACCACCACTATCCTACTCAAGCAGAAGGCAGAGGATCCCTCCATAGATCCTGACCCTGTGAGGGGCAATGTAGTCTAGTAGTCACAGCTGAAGATGTACCAGGAAGCCTAGTTTCTAATCTTTCTCTGCTACTGATGCTCCGAGTGGCCCTGGGCAAGTCATGGGTTTCCACATGTGTAAAATGAGTCCAACGAACTTCCCTTTTGTAAGGTGCTGTGAGATGCTGGGTGAAAGGCACAGGTGCTATAAGTGCAAAGTGCTGATAATAATTGTTGTTAGATTAGGAGATCGCACACGGTGGAGAAAAGCAAAGTCCCACCTTTCAGTGCCCATCTGTCTCATCTTCTAGCCTCTTGCAAAGTACAGAGCCATGCCTGAGCCTGACTTCCAGAGTAGGCAAGATTATCTCAAAACAAAGGCCCAAGGCACATTTATCTCTCTTTGCAAACATGCTCCTCCCAGCTGCAGCTAGATAGCAAGAAAGACCCAATGTATTTCCTATATCCTCCCTCCCAGGCTTTTGTGAGTGTCAACGCAGCCGAAGTTTTGCCTCCATATAAGATATTTGGTTGTTGGATATAGCAAAATGAAGACACAAAGGGAGTCTACTGAAAGAGGAGTGCAATCACCTCCCTGTTTCTTGAGCTACTCCATGAGCTTGGAGCTGATGGAATGTGCCAACTGACAGCCATTGGGACTAAAGTTCTGTTTATTCAGAATGGATACAGTCCAGGTGGCATCAAGGAAAGCTTCTCCCACATAGCTGTAACAACATGCCTCAGTCCCGACATGGATGATCCCCTGCAGGAGAGCTCAGTCTCATGTCCCATTGAATCTTGGGCCTTCCTACGGGGACTGCCAACAAGGACGCCTATTATAGTGCAACTCTGATGACAGAATACAGTTATTTCTAATTCACAGAGGTCACTCTTTGGCAAAAATATCATTACTCCAGTCTAGGGTCACTTTCTGAGGAGGACTTGGGTTTTTTGGTTTGAGAAAGATAGCTCATCTGCATAAACAAATATAAGTACATTTATTTCCATCTAATAATACTTTGTGCTTAATCCAAAGATCTTAAGGTGATTTACTAATATGAATGAATGAAGCCTCACGCCCCAGACCTTCTGTGAAGTATCCACAAATTTGTCCCCATTTTACAGATGAGAAAACAGCAGCACAGATAAATAAAGAGCAAAATTTTCAAGAGTGTTCACTACTTTGGGTGCTCAAACTTGAAACATCTGGATCCCAATTTGCATCCACACCTTCTAGTGACTTGAGTTGAGAGAACTCAGGACCTCTGAAAGTCAGGTGCTAGGTACATAAGGTTGGGCACCCAAAGCTAGAGGCCACTTTTGAAGATTGGCCCTAAGAGACTTGCCATAAATCACACAGTGAGTCAGTGGTAGAGATGGGAACAGAACAAGGGAATACGGATTCCTAGTCTTTCACTCTGACCACTAGACAACACTTCTCTATTGAACAGGAAACCTGATAGATGCTGTACTTCATTTGGGTTTATATATAAATTGTTATGTAAAGCCTCCGCTTAAATGCGATTGTAAGATCTGTAACTTGTATCAAGTTCTGCAACCTTTTTGCAGATTTTGTAACTTCAGTTATTGTTAGCATAGCCTTTTAAGTTTTGTAGCCTTTGCAAGCTCTGTAACCTTTTCAAGTTATCACTTGTATGAACTTCCAAGCTTTGTAATATCCCATCCCTCAGAGAGTGTGTGGACGAGGGAGTGTGAACAAGGGAGTGTATGTGGGACTGGGCGGAGAGGAACTGCAAGGAGAAAGGAGCCAGGTATGTCTGATATAATCTGCCCTGAGAAGGCAATCACGAAGTGCTGTAAAGAGAAGAACCTGGTATGCATGAAAGGAACTGGACTGGGAATGCTTCTCGGTGACGGACACAGAAGGAAAACTCAGTGTACGTGACAGGAGCTGCCCAATTCCAGAAAAAGGAAGCAGCCATGCACACAAGCAGCTGCTGCTCCTTGACCTGCTCAGCAGCCTGGATTCGAGACCGCAGGCGGACACACCAGATCCACCAGGCTTCGGCTTCTCGGTCTCCATGCTGTCGCCGGTAACTCTCTGCCTGTGTAAGTGTGTGGGTCATGAGGGTATGAATGTGGCGAACGTGTGCGTGTATGAATAAGCTCCATCTCTTTTCTATCTGACCCAACAGCAGCACTGTAATAAAACTAATACAAGTGTGACCCTGGGTTGGTTTTTAGGGGAACAGAGGTAACAAATAATCGAGATACACACTTATTTACAGAGGGTAACTGCTGTACATCATATTTTTAAGGTTGAAATTAGAAACCCAGATTTTCTACTTTTAGGAGATGCAGCTACAGGGTCTCAAGTCACAATTGTCCCCGTTGAATAGAGACTCAGCAATATGGCCACACCAGAACAGAGGCTCATGCAATAAGCAGAAACTCACCTGACTCTTCCTGGTGCCCACTCGGATAACTCTGTTCTTAAGGCCATTTTCATCCTGTGGACAACGTTTCATGTATTTTAAAAATTAAAGCAAATCCCCCAAATCCATAATTGTGGAGGTTTTCTATCCAGTGCTCTCTGCCAACTCAGAGCTCATTCCACCGTAGGTAAATGTGTTCCCCAAGTGGCAACCACATCTTCCTAAACTGAGCAAAATATCAAATATTTAAACTAACACAAGAGTAGGTTTGCAAAGACTGTAAACTCCTGTTGGGAAATGTGCAGCACCTCCCAGAAGGCACTCACTGTCTTCCAGTATTGGGCCCTAGAGCTCAATTCTGTAAACACTACCAGACATAGCGCACACACTACCGGGAACAATCCTATTGACTTTTGTAGTAAGCGTTTGCAGGGTTGGAAATCATGTGTGTTGTATTATTAAGTTCTTAAATGTTCAGCTATTCACAAAAAGTCATAAAGAACACTTAGTCCTTATATAGAACTTTTCACTTTCAAAATGCTGTGTAAATGTTAACTAACAGCTGCATGTTTATGGACGTCTTTAAAAAATGATCAAACGTATCTTAATTAATACCCAGCTAGGACTGATCTATTCAGTAAACGGCAGAATTAGAGGGGAAAGTGGTATAATCCCTTTACTCTCTCACCCTCTCCTTTTGATTTAAGCACTATATTTTAACTAAGACAACCAGTGCAGAGACCACAACCTTAGGAACATTTTACTTGTAATTGTTTTCTAAAAATGGGAAAGTAATATTGGTTGATTTTTGTTTTCTCCCACCCCCTTAAAACTGTAAAGGGCAGGTGAGTAGATTTTAAGCTTGGCCTATTAAATTATCCTGACAGATTTGCAGAGCGGAGATAAACACACTATTTTATTATGAGATATATAATTACCATGAACAATCTAAGCCCTGAAGAATGCAAAGTCCGTTCCTTTACCTGAGTGTTCTTCAGTGTCTTGTTCTCCATCGCTATGGACTTTTCCAACCCCAATGCCTGTTATGTGAAAGAGAAGAAGACGCTCCTTGAACTGGGAAAGAGGAGAGGAGGGAAGTTATTGCCTCTGCTGCCTAGCACAGTGTGTGCCAGACCATGTGCTAGAGAGAAGGGCTGTTCCATTTGTAACCCAGACCCTTCTGGTGTAGCATGGACACACAGATAAGAGGTGACAGGCATGCTACAGTATGTGCTGCACTAGGAGATTGGGAGGGAAAGGCCTTCAGAAAGCAGGGATGGGTGTGACCAGCACTTAGGAATGGAGGTTACCAGTTCTGCAGAGAAGGAAATTAAGCTGCAGGAGCTGCCTCAGCAGAGCTGTCCAGCTTCTGTACAGAAAAAAAAATTGTGCTGAATCACTAGGAAGAAGACCATCTCTCCCTCAATGACACCAGTCCAAGCCCTTTGCTGTCTGCTATACCCCCAGATCTGTGTACAGCATCTAATGCATTACCCAACAGAACAGTCACGAGGTGGGTATTTTCATAAGTGAACAATGATCATTTTCACCAAGATATTATTTCGTGGGAGAGGGACACAACATGTGGCTTCATACAAAGCAGAGACTCCAGCTCTATCACCCATCCTCAAGACAACGGAGCACAATTTCTTTGAAACTATCACCAACTATGTGGATTGACAAAGGGCAGTGAGCCAAGAGACCTGGGCTTTATCCAGAACTTGGCCATTGATTCGCCTTGTAACTTTGAGCAATAATTTAACTTCCTCAGTTTCCCTTTCTATAAAATAGCTCCTTGTTAAGTGCATTTGATTTTTTTAATTGGACTGGTATTATAAAGGCCTCATGTACTAATGGGCAGGGTTAAAAACTCATTCTTATCTCTAAACTCAGAAGTGGTCTCAGCCCAGTGGAAAACCACTTGTGTTGAAACCTTTAACTGACAGCAGGATTAATAAAAATACTCAACCCTTACACAAAACTGTGCCTTCAGTGTATTAAGTAATTTGGTTTCAACATCAATAATTTGGGACCTATTGCTACCTTAATCTAGGATTCTGAATACAGACATATGTTCGCAGATTACAATTATTAAAATATGTACAATCTTTAGTTTTCATAGTTGGCTCAGTCTACTCCTAGGTACCATGAACAGTGTTCATTTTAGCAGGTGTATGGTTATACATCTGAAGAGAAACAGTCAATAGAAAAAGATTCTCATTTGATCACATCACATGAAGGCAGACAACTAAAATACTGACAAATTTTATAGGTGCTTGCATACAAATGCAAGAAGTCTAAATGCTAAGTTGGGTGGACTTGAGTACCTGATGTTAAACGAGAATATTGATGTAACAGGCATCACAGAAACTTGGTGGAATGATGACAAATCAGTGGGACATTGTAACACCAGGATACAAAATATACAGGAATGACAGAGTAGGTTGTGCTGGTGGGGGAATGGCACTATATGTAAAAGAAAGCACAGAATCAAATATAATAAAAACCTTAAATGAACCAAACTGCACCATAGAATCTCTATGGATAGAAATTCGATGTTTGAAAAATAAGAGTATAGCAGTAGGAATGTACTACCGACCACCTGACCAGAATGTTGATGACGGTAATTGTGAAATGCTCAGGGAGATTAGAGAGGCTATAAAAATAGAAAACTCAATAATAATGGGGGATTTCAAATATCCCCATATTGATTGGGTTCATGTCACCCCAGAAGGGATGCTGAAATAAAGTTTCTAGACACCATTAGCAACTGCTTCTTGAGGCACCTAGTCCTAGCACCCACAAGGTAAAGAGGTAATTCTTGGTTTAGTCCTAAGCGGAGCACAGGATCTGGTCCAAGAGATGAATACAGCTGAACCACTCAGAAATAGTGACCATAGTGTAAATAAATTTAACATCCTTGTAGGGAGGAATACAAAAGAAGCCCACCATAGTAGCATTTAACTTCAAAAAGGGGAACTACACAAAAATGAGGAAGCTAGTTAAATGGCAGTTAAAAGGAGTGCATGGAAACTTTTTAAAAACCACCATAATAGAGGTTCAAACTAAATGTGTATCCCAAAGGAAAAAATAATCCAGCAACAGGAGCAAAAAAATGCCACCATGGCTAAACAAAGTGAAAGAGGCAGTTAGAGACAAAAAGGCATCCTTCAAAAACTGGAAGTCAAATCCTACTGAGGAAAACAGAAAACAACAAACTCTGGCAAGTCCAGTATAAAAGTATAATTTGACAGGACTAACTAGCAACTAGCAAGACGCACAAAACTAACAGTCCGTTTTTTTAAGTACATCAGAAGCAGGAAGCCTGCCAAGCCACCAGTGAGGCCCCTGAACGAATAAGATGCTAAAGGAAGACAAGGCCATTGAGGAGAAGATCAATGAATTCTTTGCATCCCTCTTCACTGCAGAGGGCCTGAGGAAAATTCCCACACATGAGACATACAAATCTGAGGAACTGGCCCAGATTGTGGTGTCAGTGGACAAGGGTTTGGAGCAAACTGATAAACAGTAATAAATTGCCAGGGCCAGATGGCATTCATCCAAGAGTTCTAAAGAAATTCAAATATGAAATTTCAGAACCACTAAGTGTAGTATGTAACCTATTGCTTAAATCAGCCTCTATACCAGATGACTGGAAGATTGCTAATATAATGCCATTTTTTAAAAAAGGCTCTAGAGGTGATTAGGGATGTAAAAGGTTAAATGGTTAACCGGTAAGTGGCAGCCGCCCTGGAGGAGCCCCAGCCCTAGCAACCCCAGCCCTCTCCCTCTCATTGATTAAACGATGAAACGATATAATTTTAATAGTTTAGATGGTACATTTTTTAAATGGTATTTACATCCCTAGAGGTGATCCTGGCAATTACAGGCTGGTAAGCCTACCTTCAATACCAGGTAAATTGGGTGAAACTATAGTAAACAAAATGATTATCTGACACACAGATGAACACAATTTGTTGGAAGACTTAACATGCTTTTGTAAAGAGAAATCACATCTGAACAATCTATTAGAATTCTTTGTAGGGGTCGACAAATATTTGGACAAGGGTGATTGAGTGGATATAGTGTACTTGGACTTTGAGAAAGCCTTTGACAATGTTCCTCACCAAGGCTTTTAAGCAATGTAAGCAGTCATGGGATAAGAGGGAAGGTCCTCTCATGGATCAGTAACTGATGAAAGAACAGGAAACAAAGGTTAGGAATAAATAGTTCGTTTTCACAGCAGAAAAAGGTAAATAGTGGGTTACACCAAGGATCTGTATTGGGACCTATGTGGTTCCACATATTCATAAGGCCATGAACAGTGAGGTGTCAAGTTTGCTGATGATATAAAGTTACTCAAGATAGTTAAGTCCAAAGCTGACATTGAACATTTACAAGGGGATCTCTCAAAACTGGGTTACCGGGCAACAAAATGGCAAATGAAATTCAATGCTGATAAATGCAAAATAATGCACATTGGAAAACATATCTCAACTACATATACAAAATGATGGGTCTAAATTAGCTGTTACCACTCAAGATAGATCTTGGGATCTTCGTGGAAAGTTTTCTGAAAACATCCATATGCAGCGGTCGTCAAAATAGCTAACAGCCTGTTAGGAACCATTTGGAAAGGGATAGATAAGAGAAAATATCATAATATTACTATAAATCCATGGTACGCCGACATCTTGAAAACTACATGCAGTTCTGGTTGCCACATCTCAAAAAAGACATATTAGAACTTGAAAAAGTACAGAGAAGGGGAATGCAACAGCTTTAAAATGAATAGAGATTAAAAAGACTGGGACTGTCATGCAATTTAGAAAGTAAGTGACGAAGTGGAGATACGATGAGGTCTATAAAATCATGAATGGTGTAGAGAGAGTAAATAAGGAAGTGTTATTTACCACTTCACATAACACAAGAACCAGGCGTCACCCAATGAAATTAACAGGCAGCAGATTTAAAAGAAACATAAGTACTTCTTCAAAAAATGCATAGTTTACCAGTGGAACTCGTTGTCAGGGGATGTAGCCAAGGCCAAAACAACAAATGGTTTTAAATAGGAATTAGATAAGTTCAAGGAGGATAGGTCCATCAATGGCTATTAGCCAAGATGGTCAGGAAGGCAACACTGGGTGTCCCTAAACCTCTGACTGCCAGAAGTTGGGACTGGTTGACAGAGGATGAATCACTCAGTAATTGCCCTATTCTGTTCATTCCCTCTGAAGCATCTACCACTGGCCAATGTCAGAAGACAGGATTATGCACCTGATGAACCACTGGTCTCACCCAGTATGGCCACTCTTACGTTTAACCACAATAACCATCTCTGTCCCTACACCACATATGGGCCTCTCCTCAGCCCCGCAAGCCTCACAAAGCGGAAAGGTTAAATCTCTGGAAGGAGATGTCAAATTCATTCTGTGGCAAGGGCCAAATTTAATATTTAATTACAGTCCACAGGTCAAATAACATGTTCAGGACAACACGCTCCCCTCAATGCACAGACCCTACCTCTGAGATCAATGGCAGGTTACCACAGAGATCAGTAGTAGAATCTGGCTTTTACATAACAACACAACTGTCAGTAATTATTTGTTCAGTCCCTTATTGTCACACTCAGCTTCACGCAACAGGGAAATCTGCTCCCCTTCATCTACACCGTTATTTCCGCCCTTTGTTTCCCTTCCCGCCTTATCCTCCTTTCTCTGTTTCCATCCCTCAACCAGGTCTTCAGGTATTTCCTCCTCTCTTCCCTCTGCATTTCTTTTTTAGCAGCAATTCCCACCTCCTTGGGTTTCATTCTCACCTCCTTCCCCATACCACTCACTAACCGGTCATCAATTACATAATTAATGCTTACATTCAAGTGTCATAACAAGGCTTAAAAATTAATACTCCAATGAGATTAATGGGAGAGTTCACATCTCTCAAAGCTATTGTGTCTCAGACTGTCTGCAGATTCAGGAAGATTATAAACTGATGCATTCTTTTTGGTTCATATTTGAGAAGTTTACTTCACAGCCACAAGGACTAGAAACTTTTTTTTTTTTTTTTTTTTTTTTTTTTTTAAACATAAAATCTTAGATTCTGCCACATCTGAAAATAAATCCAACACAAGGAAGAAGGTTTTTGACCCCTCTGCTCTAGACAGTGGCATATTTCACCTGCTACGGTCCTCACCAGGTAAACGCCATAAGTGCCTGCAAGGCTAGTTGTTCCTTCCACTCAATGCTGGTCCAAAGCCCTATACAGGTTTGCATAAGATACTAAATTGTCTGCAATGCCTGGGTTGTTCAGAGAAGCTGTTAGCTCATCTGCTATATAACTCACTTACAGACAAGGTCAGGGAAGTCACATCTTCTACTGGCCCCTCACCCACCTTGTCTCTCCAATATCCTGGGAGCAACAAGGCAACAACGATACTGCCAACATATAACTCACTTGTCCAAAGTGCTGGCTTCTCAACCTCTAATCTGTGGAGCTTTTACAAATCTGAAGCCATAAAACACATATTAAGAAGGTGGCTTGCCTCAAGTTTGGTCTGAGTATCCTTTTCCTGAAGCACATGGATCTTCCCATCTCTAGTCAACACGTAGAGAGACCCCCACTCTGCTAAGACATCCACCACGTCATCGAAGACCGAGCTGTACGCGATGAACTTGTTACACAGGTCATAGACATTCAAGATTTGCTTGTCAGAGTTCTGTGGGTCGCTCCCAGCAAACTCTGATCTGGATACCAGAAGAAAGAGGAAGAGATTAACACACGTGCCCCTGGATTTCTGTGTCACATTCTCAAAAGCATCTTCTTAACACACTTAGAGCTGGGATACAAACCTTTGAACAACCATGTGAGTATGTTGTATGTTGTTAGTTCATATATTAGATGGGAGAAATCAAATCTGAGTTATAAAAGGGTGGTGACAGATCCCACTGGATCTGGATGGTGGTGCATGGCACTATCCCAGGAGCAATGACTGGATTCTGTAGATTCAGCTGAATTCATAGCAGCCTTTGCCAGGGCTCTAATACCAATCACATGCCACAGTAATGTCAGTCAACACCTGGGATGATTCTCAAGGTGCCCAGGACTGAGAGTCACCTTATTACCCACTGTGCCTCCAGCTAGAGACAGACTTGCTGCTGCTTAACTGGGTGTCAGCTCCGTGACACTTCTAGCCTGTTAGCTCCCAAACCGTCTCCTCTGGGCTATATCCCCATTACTTTGCCTTGCAGGTTAACGACAGGTGCAACCCAGTCCCCAAAACACTTTGAAGCATTCCCCTGTAGTGTTCAGCTCCCTAATGATGGAACATTCACAGTAATAAGAGGTTTTTTGTCCCTAAGGCAACAGTGTACACACCATCTTGAATGATTTAACTCTGGAGCAGCATCTCGTACAATACTACAGCACTGAGTTATACTTACAGTGAAAACGATCATAAGTTTATCATCAAAGATCAATATTTATGAGATAGTGAGCAAGGATAATGGAAACAGAAGGAAGGGTTACCTATCAAACAAAATCGTAACACCATTCCTAGAGACTAAGATGAACTGTCTGACCTTCTGTCCAAGTAAGATTATCTTACCCAAAGCCTTTTTGCAGTGTTTTCAACCAAACCTAGTTGAGATCCTATTTTCATGAATGTAATCGCACCCGATTACTTCCTAGGCAAAGGAATACAGGGTGGTTTCCTTGTCCCCAGATATAATCTAGTAAACTGCTGAAGTGCATCCCTGGAAAAGGTTCCTACCCCCCTGCTGTTCTTCTCTTCCTGTTAAATCTCAGTTCTTCCTCTGCATTTAGCTCAGATTGGGGAGTGTGAACGAGACAATACTCAATTTACATGTCAACAGACAGACGGATAAATTAACACCTTGATACAAACTATCAGAACATATTTCCAGTGGATATACACATAACTCCTTACATAGCAGCCATACCAACATTTACGACAATAATCATAACCATTTAAAAACCTCATCTGGTACTCTTTCTGAATTAATACTATGAAAGCGGTAGGCCTGTTAGGAGTTGCTGTCACAGACTAGTGAGCCCTCTGCCAGCTGAGAGCAATGGGGCTCCGTGTCACAATAGCCTTGCACAACAAAGCACCAGGAGAGCTGCAAAGAACAAAAACCGCATAGTGAATACATGTAAAATGGACTCATCTGCTTCCCGGAGTCTTACTTTGGAGAGCTCTTCCGGTCCTTGGAAACAATGATGAGGTATCCCCGATACCAGTGAACGATCAACTTCTGTCCTTCAAAGGCAAAGCAGGGGCCACGCTCATCTGGCTGGTACAGATACACACATTCGTTTCCTGCCACAATGAACTGGAGGTCCTGGGAGGGGTCGCTGAGCGTGGAGCAGCGTAAACCGCAACCATGTGTGTCCAGCTCCAGGCGAGGATAATCCTTCACTGACAGCATATAGGACTGTGAATGAAATATGATTTTTCAGAGATTATATCGAACCGCAGATTGGTGATAAATAACCAGGAGCGGTTACAAGCAGTGGGCCAGAGTCTGACCTCCATTACTGTTTTGTCAAGCCAATATCTTACCTGGATGTTCTCCGTGGTGACAACAAAAAGGTGGGTGATTTTCCCAGACTGGCGGAAGGCAAGGCCAGTGACCGGGTAATTGCCTTCATGCAAGATCTGGGTCTTACTGTGTCGGTCTCGTGTGATGTCACCTTTTGTAAGCACAACACTTCCATCTGCAAAACCTGTTGAAGGAAAAGGACTAAACTGTTTATGTCTATGGCACTTTCCAAACATATACTAGTATTAAGTCCAAGGCAGCTGCAGTCAGTTGGATCCTCCTTGTTGTTTCCCAGACAGATATGCATACTGGGGTGGTCCCATGGTCTTCTCACTTCACGGACCCATGTATCGAACTCCCTTCCTGAGTAGAGCCTACTAGGACCTCTTCCCGGCCATCTCCTGGCCCAGTGCAAAGCCTTACTGTTTGAGAAAGTTTAATCTGGGTTTCTTACACACACGCTTTCTTTATGGTTTATTTTCTCCCATTGCTCCTTATTGTTTTGCTTTGCTACAACAGACGCCTAACTCACTGGAACCAGTTTTGTGTAACAGTTGTTTTAAATCACAGCGCGCCACATGTACATAATGAGCACTATAAAAATCAACATTGTACAATGGAAGGAAACCAGTTGGTCAAAAGTCACATTTTTAGAACAAGTCTCTGAACAAGTTACTGATCCATAAGAAGACCTTCTCTCTTATCTCATGACTATTTAGTTTGCATGAAGAGCCTTTGGTGATGGACCTCGTCAAAGGCTTCCTGAAAGTCCTAGTACACTATATCCACTGGATCACCTTTGTCCAGGTGCTTGTTGACACCCTCAAAGAATCTGAATAAGTTGGTGAGGCATGACTTTCCTTTACAAAAAGCCGTGTTAACTCTTCCCCCCACAGTTTGTGCTCATCTGCCCCTTGTGGGTCCCAGAACTAGCTGCTCCAAGAAGCAGTCACTCATGCGGTCACGGAATTTTATCTCAGTGTCATGCCCCAATGTGACATTTACCCAGTCATTATAACGGCGCTTTCTGCTTCTGGAGCCTCTCTAAGCAACTTTATCATTTCAGAATCGCTGTCACCATCCTTGTCAGGTGGTTGATAGCCTATGCCTACTGCTATACTTTTTTTTTAGTCAAGCATGCAATCAGGGCCAGATTTCCAATTAGGAACAGTAGGCACATGCCTAGGGACACCAGCATTCTAGGGTCACCTAAAAGTGCTATAAAAGTTAAAAAGTTAATACATACACGGTTAAAAGTGGTTAGCATAAACTTATTTTAAAAATTATAAACACCCCAATAATACAGTAGAACCTCACAGTTACAGACACCTCAGGAATGGAGGTGGTCCGTAACTCTGAAATGTCCGCAACTCCAAACAAGACTTTACGGACTTCAGACACCGAGGGGATGGAGGGATTGGGACTGCAGCCACAGGTAGGGGGGAGTCAGGGCTCTGGGGTATCAGGGCTTCTGATCCTCGGGTTTACCAGGGCTCAGGACTTTAGATCTGGGGGGAGCGCTGGGGCTCGGGGCTCGGGGCTTCAGCCCCACAGCTCCATTCCCGGCTTCTGCCCGGGGGGCAGGGGCGCCAGTGCTTGTACAGCTCCGCTACCAGTTTCAGCAGGGGAGGGGCGCGCCGGGGCTTGAGCTATGGTGGGAGCACTGGGGCTGAAACCAGCACTCCCCTCGTAGCTAAAGCCCCAAGCCCCAGCACTCTGCCTTCCGGGGCTGAAACGGGGAACAGAGCCGCAGGGCTGAAGCTCCGAGCCCCAGCATTCCCTCCGGGTCTAAAGCCCTGACCTTGGTGCTCCCAAAGGTCAGAAGCTTGGACCCCTTTAACTATTGAAGGAGAACTTTTAAAAATATATGGATTTTGAGGATATCATTAGCGCGTTTGCGAAGCAGAAGTCAAGGAAGATATCTGTGCAGTAAAGTGGCACTTACTTGCTACCTATGTGATTGTCAGCTGCAGGGGGGGGGGGGGGGGGAAGAGGTGCTGAAGAAGCTGTGCCTAGGGGCGCGCAAGGTATAAATCCAGCTCTGCATGCAATTTCTATTCATAGAGAGTCTATGGTACAGTTTGTTTCATTTCAGATTGGCACCGTATTTGACTATGGTTTCTTTAACATACAATGCCACTCAACCTTCTGTATCTTTCCTATATATTTTATAGCCTGGTACTACCATATTACAAAACCCATTCTCCTCCGCCTGAACAAAATCTAAATTACCCGTGTGTCTTTTTTTTTTTTGTTAAATCATTTTTAAGCCCCGTTAATTTAAATAAAAATTTGCAATATAGCTAAAGAGAGTATGTACCTAAACTTTAAACCTCAATAAAGCATTAAACTTTGCAAGTAAATTATAGTAAAAATCAAGAACACTCTACGCTGCCTTCTGTAGGACCAACCCATTTTCGTTCCATCATATTAACTTCAGAGTTTGTTCAGCATATTCAGGAGGAATTTGCTTTCACTTACCAATAGCCATGAAGTTAAGATTCTCATGGACAGTTAGGCAGGTGACAACTGTAGGTTTGTTACCCGGTATTGCTGGGAAAATCCTTGTGCAAAGAGGATTCCCACCATCTCGTTTCTCTAAGTTCCAGACTTTAACCTGCAAACAACGCAGACAGAATGTGAGTAGATATGGTTTTAAGGTATATTGAGTCCACTTCCTGGTCCCTTAAGTCCATTGGGCTAGAAATTAGTACATTATTTTTACACCTGAGACTTTCCCAAACTAATCCCAATACATTGTTCTCCCTCAGAAAAGCAAACAAGATGGGCTCATGTCCTCTTTGTCATTTTGATTTACCAGCGGGTTAATGCCTTCTTCATCTTCACCAACAGAAGCCAAGATGTTGTGCTGCTTCAGCTGGTACAGGTGAGTCACCCTCAGCTTGTAAGCCTGGAAACTGCTAAGCTGAAGGGAGCGTGGCAAGAACCAGATCTGACCTTCCATATGTAGATGATAGTCAAGGTACTTGTAGAAAAAAAATGAAACCACACATATCAGAACCAAACCCTTCTTAGGCTACCCTTATTAGTGACAGCTGGCCAAATATACTCACACTAGCTATTGTTCCAGAAACTGAGGTGATCAAAGGGCAACAAAATATTTAGAGAACATTTTAATGTGCAGGTAACCAGGAGTTGGAAGAGGCAGACATTTTATATGCTAAACGGCAACTGAAAAACAAAGCAACAGCTCTGCGCACACCTAACAGACATCCTACTATTAGTTTAGGGCCCAATGCTGCGAGGTACTAAACACTTTTGACTCCCAATGAAAAGCACTTAACGGGAGGCTTTCAGAACCTTACTGTATTGAACCCATAGTGTATTTCAAGATGAGGGTGGTTACCTTGTTTCTAGTACATAGATTAAATATTTTTGCCCATTGTACTCTTTCTAGTTCTTACCAACAGTGATTCTCAGCCACGCAGAACGCATTCACAAGTGTCTTCACATGCATCGTGCAACAAAGAAAATGGACTACACTTCCTAAAGCCTGATGGATTCCAAAAACACACATTAGGTCAGCAAAACCACTCCTTGTGGTTTCAGGGAATGCTTGCCATATCCCAGTTAACTACCCAAAACGCTCGTTCTATAAAGGAGAAATATTCTGAAATTGACTGCATTATATATATCACTCACACACTTCCCATTTCATTTCTCCACAAAACAGGTAGAGCACAGGTGGTGGGAGAGCAAGTTTCTTCCACTCCACACCGTCAATGTGCCTCAGCCCCACTCAGAAGCTCCCTCCTCTAGCAGTAAGTAGAGACTAGTTCAGACTATACAGTTCATCCAGCCCTAGACTCGTGGGCTGAGGTTGGCGGGGGAGCATTTGGTGCCAATTGCGATGGCCAAGTCTGTGCGTGAAACAGACATACGAATATTTGAACAGTACAGCACCAGCCAGGCATAAGGAGCAATCTTGTCACTGTGCTGCCGACTCCGGACTTATAGATTCATAGATTTTCTAGGACTGGAAGGGACCTCGAGAGGCCATCGAGTCCAGTCCCCTGCCTGCATAGCAGGATCAAATACTGTCTAGACCATCCCTGATAGACATTTATCTAACCTACTCTTAAATATCTCCAGAGATGGAGATTCCACAACCTCCCTAGGCAATTTATTCCAGTGTTTAACCACCCTGACAGTTAGGAACTTTTTCCTAATGTCCAACATAGATCTCCCTTGCTGCAGTTTAAACCCATTGCTTCTTGTTCTATCCTTAGAGGCTAAGGTGAACAAGTTTTCTCCCTCCTCCTTATGAGACCCTTTTAAATACCTGAAAACTGCTATCATATCCCCTCTCAGTCTTCTCTTTTAGAAACTAAACAAACCCAATTCTTTCAGCCTTCCTTCATAGGTCATGTTCTCAAGACCTTTAATCATTCTTGTTGCTCTTCTCTGGACCCTTTCCAATTTCTCCACATCTTTTTTAAAATGCGGTGCCCAGAACTGGACACAATACTCCAGCTGAGGCCTAACCAGAGCAGAGTACAGCGGAAGAATGACTTCTCGTGTCTTGCTCACAACACACCTGTTAATACATCCCAGAATCATGTTTGCTTTTTTTGCAACAGCATCACACTGTTGACTCATATTTAGCTTGTGGTCCACTATAACCCCTAGATCCCTTTCTGCCGTACTCCTTCCTAGACAGTCTCTTCCCATTCTGTATGTGTGAAACTGATTTTTTCTTCCTAAGTGGAGCACTTTGCCTTTGTCTTTGTTAAACTTCATCCTGTTTAACTCAGACCATTTCTCCAATTTGTCCAGATCATTTTGAATTATGACCCTGTCCTCCAAAGCAGTTGCAATCCCTCCCAGTTTGGTATCATCCGCAAACTTAATAAGCGGACTTTCTATGCCAATATCTAAGTCATTGATGAAGATATTGAACAGAGCCAGTCCCAAAACAGACCCCAGTGGTACCCCACTCGTTATGCCTTTCCAGCAGGATTGGGAACCATTAATAACAACTCTCTGAGTACGGTTATCCAGCCAGTTATGCACCCACCTTATAGTAGCCCCATCTAAATTGTATTTGCCTAGTTTATCGATAAGAATATCATGCGAGACCGTATCAAATGCCTTACTAAAGTCTAGGTATACCAAATCCACAGCTTCACCCTTAGCCACAAGGCTCGTTATCCTATCAAAGAAAGCTATCAGATTGGTTTGACATGATTTGTTCTTCACAATGACTTGGCCATTCCTAAAGCTCATCCCGTCGCACTGGCGCCCACGGAGGGGGAAAAGGCGCCCCAACCTCTTTCCTACCCGCTAGCATTCAAAGGAGGTGGGGGCCCCCGCTTCGCTCCCCCCGCAAACATCCAAGGTGGGAGAGGCCGCCAGACGGCGACCCCCGAGGGAGCCCCGAGCAAGGATATCCCCGAAAACCAGGCTGCCTCTGCCCGAGTCGCAGACGGTGATGCCCGGCGGAAGGGCGAAGGGCTTCCCCGCGCCGGCACCTCCCCCGTCGGTCCCGGGCGGCTCCTTCACCAGCTCCCTGTCAAAGAACACGAAGCGGCGCCACTGCAGGTAAGCAGCCATCTTGGCACCCAGAGCTGGACCCGGCGGGGGTCAGGTGACCGGGCCGCCGAGGACGCGCACGTGAGGGACGGCGGCGGCCTGGGAGCCTGTCACGTGGGACGCTGGGCAGGCGCTGTCCGCCTCGCCGCTGCCGGGAACTGTAGTTTTCTCGCGTGCAGGGGCGGGAGGAAAATCAAGCATGCGCGTAAGAGGCCGTGCCCCCGTCTCCCTACATGCCCCTCCCTCTGTGGTTTGCTCTCCCCCCCTTTCCCTGGGCTGGCGTGCGGGAGGGGTGAGAGCAGGGCTCTAACGGGGGGTGTGAGCTCTGGGATGGGCCCAGAAGTGAGGGGTTCAGGGTGTGGGAGGGACTCTGGGCTGGGGCAAGAGGTTGGGGTGCAGGGGGGCTAGGACAAGGCCAGGGATGAGGGGTTTGGGGTGAATGAGGGCTCCAGGCTGGGATGGGTGGCAGAGGAGTTAATGGTAGTGGGGTGCAGGCTCTGGGGTGTAGATAAGGGATTTTTTTGGGGGTAGGGGGAGAGAGAGAGAGACTCAGGGCTGGAGCTGGGGCTTACCTCAGGTGGCTCCCAGTCAGCGGGGCTGCAGAGATACCTTGTCACCCTAGGAGGAACACTATTCGATAACGCTTATCAGATGTTTACACAGTGCATGGCTCACCCGCAGGATAATGCTTCAATATAGCAGCATTGCTTTTTTAAAATGTTATTACACATACCACTTCAAACCAATCTCAGGGAAGGGCGCACCAGAGGAAAGTAGGCCCAAATAGTAGAGAGAGCCATTTAAAAAGCCTAAAATCATGGATCCCTGATGCAGCTAGTTTGATGGACACTGTTAAGATTACAATAATGAAGACCTGATAACAGTAACAAAAAACAAGCATTTCACACTAAAAATGCACATTTTTTTTTGTTTCAACCTAAAACCACTTGAGTTATCCCATTTCAGAATTATGTTAATTTATGAGACTAGATCACATAAAACAATAACATTGGTGATAGTTGTAGTTTTTTCATGTTTTCTCATTTTGCAAATGTTGAATTTCAAATTAACTGTTTCTTTATTGGAGGTTTACTAAGAAGCAAAAGCCTCTCCCTTCTACTGCATGGCAAATTTGAGGGCCAGATGACTTCCTGGTCTTGAGCTGGGGAAAGGAAGGCGGCTTTTTGTTGCTAGTGTTTTACCCGTGAAACCAGGAATTACATCACACCTCCCCATGGCTCATTAAAGACGTAAGAATCTTTATTCAGGTGTTGTTATGCCTATGTGTGATAGTGACATAGAACCCAGGGCTTTACACTGCCAGGCCATGGAGAAGGTGTACAGACCTCTTCCCCTGGAGCACGCACCTGCAAAACGAATTCATATGCAGCCATAGTGTTTTCACGGGGAGGATGCGTACAGTTTTCTGTGCCAGCTTATGCCTCATTAGCCCCACTGGGCATGCACACAAGGGACTTTATGGTCTGCATTAACATATTAAAGGAGGAAGCGTGTGTACAGGAGTCTTCACATGGGGTATGCATGAAGTTTCTATACATCTCTCCACCTTCAGGGCATGCACTGGCTCCTCACTCACCACCCGCCTCCAGCCACCAGGTGCATTCTTCCAGGGTTGTCTTCGGAGGGGAGCGCTATCCTTGTCCCATGTGCGCCAATGGAGTTGATGGGTCCTAGGTGACTTCTCCTGGCTCCTCTGAACATGGCCCAATGGGGCTCGTGGGGTCTGCAGCCCAGATTGGCTCGCAGAACTCAGCACTATTGGCTCCTCCCTCCCATGAGATTACCCTGCATCCAGGCCACAGGCTGTGCAAGATGCTGGGGCTGCTGCTGCTAATGGAACAACTGGTGGTGGACCTCGCACAGCTGGAGGTGAGTTCGGAGGCAGGAGCCCTCAGAATAGCCCTGCAGCACTAGCAACCCCCAGGGAATATAGGAAAGCAAAATCACTAGTAGCTATATGTAAACACACACAAAACAGCAGCAGGAAATAGTGTTATGTTGCTAGAACAGTGATTTCCACATACACCTCTACCCCGACATAACGCGACCCGATATAACACGAATTTGAATATAACGCGGTAAAGCAGCGCTCCGGGGGGCGCGGGGCTGCGCACTCCGGCGGATCAAAGCAAGTTCGATATAACGCAGTTTCACCTATAACGCGGTAAGATTTTTTGGCTCCCGAGGACAGCGTTATATCAGGGTAGAGGTGTATAGAGAAAAACATTGACTTTCTGTGCTTAAAGTCATCCCTGCTGAAGCCACAGTGGTCTCACTGCAATTACATCAGAGATGAATTTGGGCCAGTGTGCTCAGTTGCACAAAAACACGAAAAGCCCATCTGAGCTTTCTAGACACCAGGGCTCTCAGAAAACCAGTGTATTTGCATAAAGAACAGCCCAAAGGCCCATATTCTAGTTGAACAGAAGGCAGTTCCATGTTATCTGTTGTGTTATGTAAAAAGCAGGGGTTTAAACAAAGGTAAGTAAGGCCCTAAATTTATGCACAGGGAGGGATGGGGGGTTGCTGATCCACAGTGCCTGCCAGCGGGCAGGAGGCGCTGGGGGTGAGCTGATGGGGGGCTGCCGATGGGTGCTCAGCACCCACCATTGAGGTTCCCAACTCAGCAGTAATTTTAATAATACTGGGCCTGATGTTAGGAAAAACCTGTCAAACCTCAGAGTGATAACAGGGAATTCTTAAGTGATCAATATAATCAATACACAATCCATAGCTCAGCAACACAGTACTACAGAAATAGAGGGGATTTTCTGACAATTGCTTATGTGCAGTTAGTGGGCCTGGGATTTGCCTTTGGGGCAGCGTGAGGGACTGGAAGTTATTTTATATATAGATAAGATCAATATGCACTGTGTTAAACATTTTTTGCATTTCTATAAGAGAAAACCCTACATTTTACTTGTTATGAAGAAGTGTATTTTCTTCTCTTTTCAGATACATAACTTGTAGCTCCAAGAGCCCCTGCAGGGCAGATTATATCCCTAAATCATCACAGTCAGTTCACATTAAGAAAAAGCCTATGTTCACATTTCTCTGAGCTACAAAACATGCATAAATTCAAAGTATGTACATAAGAAATGTCTTACAGTAAGCAATTCTAACCTTTAAATGGAAAGACAGTTACAGCACAACTGAATTTGTGTGAGGTCACTTTTAATACAGGTGAAACATGGGTCGAGCAGCTGCCAGGAGAAATTCTGAACTCACATTTGAGTTGAATTTCTATCTACATGCCTATTAGGACATTCTTCATTACATAAAATCATCTCAGAGCAACCAAATGAAGCAATTACACCCCTAAAAGACCATCTGGCCCCAAATTCTTATTTTCCATCAGTGATAACCAAACTTGATCTCTGGCCTACAAGCAACTAAATTAAAAAACAAATCAACAAAAAACCCAAGACAAGCACACCACACAACACTCGACCATTGGACAAGAAACCCAATTATTTTTCGTAGCCTTCTGTTCTGTCAAGCTAGTATAGTGGTAATTAGGTGCAGCACTGGCTGACCCAGCCCACAGGACAATCAGTTACTGCCCAGCAGAAACCTGCTGCAAAAGGCTTTGTGCTGTGCAAATGTGACACCAGAGATTGCCCTGTAGCGTTGCAGACAGGTTGGTGTGCCCAGGGCTTAAGGCACTGTGAAGCTGTCAGAGGGGTGCTATGCACCATGACCTGTACTCAAACTCTCCCAGAAAGTGCACCGTTCTTTGCATCATATATATATCCCAACAACACGGTAGTTTTATAGCCACTTGAGCTCACATCCTCCCCAGTCAAGTTCCATCCGAGTTCATTGGCGGGGTTGAAAGAAATCAAGAAGCAACTAATTTACAGAGTCTTCAAGATAAGTATAGTACAAGATCCACAAGGAGGCGTCCCAGGGAAGGCATGGCTCTAGGTGCTGCGTTTTGTGTGTATGAGGAGTTCCCTCTGCAGGCCAGCATCAATAGTTGTGGCTGATTTACCTGGGGGCGGATCCGTGATGAGAGTGAGCTTGTTGAAAACCCCACGACCAAAGTAATCAGCAACAACAGAGAAGCCATCATTAGAGCACTTGAGCTGTCAAAGACAAAAAGAAGCTTCGTTAAAAGAGGGTTGGGTCCTGCTCCAAAAGCACTCATGCGCCATCTGCTGCAATCTCAACCATATTTAGTCACTTCATTTTGCAGCATTTGTGTTACATAAGCAAAGGAGCATTGTCACTCTTGGTGGAAGCTCTTATACTAATACACACCTCAAGAAAGGTTTTCTGCAGCTAGGATATTCAGCCTTCCTGATTATCCACATGTTCACCTAAATATTCAGTTCATCTCCATTTAAATCGTGTGCTGTCAAATCAAATTGAACCCTATGACCCTATGCTTTTGAACACCACCAACTTAGCATATGTTAAAGTACACACTGCCTTGTCTACATTAGATTTTTCTAACATTTTAAATCCTTGCTTAGAAAAGGTCTGACAGGAGAGACTCTACCTTTACAGTCTTAAACCTGCCTCGGCCAACTTGACCAACTATTTTCTACCTCCCTCAATTTCACTGTAATTTCAGATCAAACTGTTGTGCAGTGTTACTGTATGCTATTGCGCAGCTGTCATGTTCCACTCTACAGGTGGATGCCTTTCAGTGACAGCTGAAGGGAAATTACTTCTAGATACCTCCATTCGTAAAGCACAAAAGAATCCTTTGGTATGAAAGGCACCTCAGAGACAAGTAATTCAGCTACCAATGCTCCACAATTCAGGTTCAATAAGGACCTGTTTGCAAAGTAGCTTCATCCTTTCCTATTCTCAACAAGTCTCACAAACAGCACAGGAGCCTGAACTCCTGTGTATATTAACGCATACTGTTCACAGCAGCATGGGCGGCGAGTTCTATGGGCCCGTGGTGCTTGGGCACCAGGAATATTCCTGGCCCGGGGCCCATCTCCAGCACTGTTTGAGGGCGGGTCTCTCCCTTGGCCCAGCCTTCCACCCCTGGGCGCTTCCCCCCATGCATCCCCCGGGCGATTTAAAACGTCCCAGGGCCCCCACCCACCACTGGCAGCGCAGCAGAGCTGAGTGGCTTCCTGCCTGCTCGCTCCACATGGCTGCCGGCCCCTCCCTGCGGCCCCTTGGCGGGGTGGGTTTGTGTCTACACACGCTGCTCCCGCCCCAAGCATCCCTGTGGCCAATAGGAAGCTGCGGGGACAGCGCCTGGGGGAAGCTGCGTGCGGAGGCCCCCCGCCCTGCCTAGGAGTCCCAGGTAAGTGCTGCACCCCCTCAACCCCTCCTAGATCCTGCACCCCCACCCCTTTCCCACACCTCCCCCTTCTGCCCCCAAACTCCCTCCCAGAGCCTGCACCCAAACTCCAACCCAGAGCCTGCATCCCTCACCCCCTTCCCCCACACACCCTCCTGCCCCCAAACTCTCCCAGAGCCTGCACCCCAGCCCTCTACTCCCTCCCAGAGCCTACTCCCAAACTCCGTTTTCCAGAGCCTGCACCCCTTCCCGTCCCCAAACTCCCTCCCAGAGCCTGCACCTCGCATTCCAGACCCCCTCCCCCACCCAAACCTCTCACTCCTTCTGCACTCAAACTCCCTCCAAGGGCCTGTACCCTAATCATAGATGATAGAATCTCAGGGTTGGAAGGGACCTCAGGAGGTCATCTAGTCCAACCCCCTGCTCAAAGCAGGACTAATCCCATGTCCCAGCCCAGGGCCTGCACCCCAGACCTCCTCCCCCCACCCAAACTCCCTCCTAGAGCCTTAGGCAGTTAGGGGGCAGAGTTTGAGGGGGTGGGCTCTGGGCATTCTAGGCACCACCAAAATTTCTACAAACCTGCTGCCCCTGCCCAGCAGAGATTTAAACCCAGCAGGTATAAGGGGAAAGGGCAGTGATGGTGATACCCCTACCTGATGCTGAAACTGATCATGCAGATCTCTCTTCTGTTCTTGGGCTCGGATCATATCTGTGACCTTTCGGTTCTCTGGCAGGCAGGTGGGGCATTCTGAATCGCTCTCTGAGTAGCTCTCAAAGCAGTGCTGGTGAAAGGAATGACCACACAGGAAATGGACTGAAGGCAGCTCCAGGGCACTTGTACAGATGCTGCACTTTGTCTTCTGGAAAATCTTGGGACTGAGACAATTTGGGGGTGGGGAGAGAGAGAGAGACAGAATACGATTTTCCTTAAGAAAATTAAGAAATAGGACTACCCAAGGTAAGACACCCCAGAGTCAGTGCACCTGAGCAGCTGCTGAAGGCAGGATTTTCCCTCTAGGTCTCCAAAACCATATCAAGCTCACTCAACCACCGGGAACAGAACAGGAGGAGACCTTGGGGATGCACACTATAGGATGCTCAAACTAGATTTCTATATAGCCAGGGAGAGAGTGAGAGTCTCCGGCACCTGTTTTTGAGCTCTTCAATCTCCTGGCGGATCCTTGTGGTCTCTTCACGATATTTCTGAATCCTCTGCTCATCCTGTTCAATCTGGCGGCTCTGCTTCTGCAGCTTGTTGACAAGATAATCCTTAATCACCGACAGCGTGGCCGTGGAGTTATGCGCCAGAGTCTGCACAACTGAGAATAACCGGCACATTAATACAGAAACAAACCAAGAGCTGGAACCGCTATGCTGGTCTTAGCTGGACTGGTCTGTTCTGAAATGCCATCCAAAGACCGAAGGGCTCAGGGTTTTACTGAATTACAAAACTCTTGACTAAAACTCTAAACTTTAGACGGAATTAGACAGGGAAACTGTGGGTTCTAGTGACCAATGTGCTTAGGGGATTCCAGAAATAGACGACAGGAAGGTGCTTAGAGCCGGGCACTGGGAGTCAAGAAACCTGGATTCTATTCCAGTTTTGTCACCAGTTCATGGTCTGTCTTGGGCAAGTCACTTCACCAAAGGGGAAACCAAGGCACAGAGACTGAATGGGGATACTGCTTAGTCACAGGCAGGTTGTGAGGCTTGATTAGAATTCGTAAGCCCTCCCCTCAATCAGGGATCACTGGTATGTGCCTTCCCTACAGTGGAGGCTGCTAGTGGACTAGCAACATCTAAAGCTGCATTGACTATTGCATTCCTCCAAACTCTCTGTCCAGAGAGAGCTCATTCTAGCCCTATTTCCTTGCTGTACGTCTTGTCATTACCGAGCAGTGGAGGCATGAGGTTCTTGTTTTCAATATGCTTCAGTACTGCTGTGATGTATTCCTTGCAGTCCTCTTCTTTCCGGGCAAAATAGCTGAGGGCCTGTTCCCAGAGACAGGTCTCTTGGTCTCCATACAACTCACACACCTCAATCACCTTCCTGTACTGCTCATTCTGCATGTGATAATGCATGATCTGTTGGAAACTGAAAAAAGGGGAGCCGGGGGAGTGGAGGGGGGGGCGGCAGGTCAGTTGGTCAGCCCACCTCTCCCCTACTCACTGCTGCAGGGACCCCAGCCTGTCACCCGGCCACATAATTCCCCAACACTACTGCAAAGACCCAGTTCAGCCAGACCCTCCTACATTACATTACACCACCACTCTGCAAAAATAGCAGCAGAGACACAGGTTAATTTTTCAGCTTGGCAACTGACCTAGATCCCTGCTTTGAGACTTTCAGAGGACCCTCACCCTTACCTTCCTCTTGTAGTACATAAAGGGTTGTGGTCCAGTCCCTAAATCAATAAGGCTCAGTCCCTGGAAGGGAAGCTGCACTCACAGTTTGCCCTGTTCATAAAGGTAGAGGACACCATCCTTGAAATTGTGCATCTGACATAGGACCAAAGCCTTATGGAAGACTGTTCTGAACCTTCCACTCTTCAGCAGGGTGATGGCTTCACTGTGCAGCTTCTCTTTGACCTGCAAAGGAGAGAGAACCAAACAGAGCGTTAAGCTCCAGGAGCTTGGCAAATAATAAGAACGGCCATACCGTGTCAGACCAAAGGTCCGACAAGCCCAGTATCCTGTCCTCTGACAGTGGCCAATGGCAGGTGCCCCAAAGGGAATGAACAGAACAGGTTATCATCAAGTGATCCATGCCCTGTCTCCCAATCCCAGCTTCTGGCAAACAGAGGCTAGGGACACCATTCCTGCCCATCCTGGCTAATAGCCACTGATGGACCTATCTTCCATGAATCTATCTAGCTCCCTTTTGAACCCTGTTATAGTATTGGCCTTCACAACACCATCTGGCAAGGAGTTCCAGAGGTTGACAGTGCGATGCGTGAAAAAATACTTTCTTGTGTTTGTTTTAAACCTGCTACCTATTAATTTCATTTGGTAGCCCCTTGTTCTTGTATTATGAGAAGGAGTAAATAACACTTCCTTATTTACTTTCTCTACATCAGTCATGATTTTCTAGACCTCTATCATATCCCCCCTTAGTCGCCTCTTTTCCAAGCTGAAAAGTCCCAGTCTTATTAATCTCTCCACATACGGAAGCCGTTTTATACCCCTAATCATTTTTGTTGCCCTTTTCTGAACCTTTCCCAATTCCAATACATCTTTTTTGAGATGGGGCAACCACATCTGCATGCAGTATTCAAGGTGTGGGCATACCATGGATTTATATAAAGGCAATATGATATTTTCTGTCTTATCTATCCCTTTCTTGATGATTCCCAACATTCTGTTAACTGTTTTGACTGCCTCTGCACATTGAGTGGATGATTTCAGAGAACTATCCACAATGACTCCAAGATCTCTTTCTTGAGTGGTAACAGCTAATTTAGACCTCATCATTGTATATGTATATTTAGGATTATGTTTTCCAATGTGCATTACTTTGTATTTATCAACATTAAATTTCATCTGCCATTTTGTTCCCCAGTCACCCAGTTTGTGAGATCCTTTTGTAGCTCTTCGCAGTCTGCCTGGGACTTAAATATCTTGAGTAGTTTTGTATCATCTGCAAATTTTGCCACCTCACTGTTTACCCCTTTTTCCAGATCGTTTATGAATATGTTAAATAGGACTGGGCCCAGTACAGCTCCCTGGGGGACACCACTATTTACCTCTCTCCATTCTGAAAACGGACCATTTATTCCTACCCTTTGTTTCCTATTTTGTAACCAGTTACCAATCCATGAAAGAACCTTCCCTCTTATCCCATGACTGCTTACTTTGCTTAAGAGCCTTTGGTGAGGGACTTTGTCAAAGGCTTTCTGAAAACCTAAATACACTATATCCACTGGATCTCCTTTGTCCCCAATCTTGTTGACCCCCTCAAAGAATTCTAGTAGATTGGTGAGGCATGATTTCCCTTTACAAAAACCATGTTGACTATTTCCCAACAAATTATGTTCATTTGTGTGTCTGACAATTTTGTTCTTTATGATAGTTTCAACCAATTTGCCCAGTACTGAAGTAAGGCTTACTGGCCTGTAGTTGCCAGGGTCACCTCTGGAGCCCTTTTTAAAAATTGGTGTCACATTAGCTATCCTCCAGTCATTTGGTACAGAAGCTGATTTAAATGATAGGTTACAGACTACAGTTAGTAGTCCTACAATTTCACATTTGGGTTCCTTCAGGACTCTTGGGTGAATACCATCAGGTCTTGGAGACTTATTACTGGTTATCAATTTGTTCCAAAACCTCCTCTACTGACACCTCAATTTGGGACACCCCAAGGACCAGACATCTACCCTGCAGCTCTCCAGTGGGCTGAGGAGCAGGGGGGGGAGAGGAGGAGGAGGAGTTTGCTCTGTTCTTCCCCTTTCCCTATTAAAAGAATAAGAGGAATTCTCCTTGGCCTTGATTAGCAAAGAAATACTCAGTGATCAAGGTGGTTGCTGGGAGCCAGTTTTCAGAATAGAAAGGGTGCAGGTGAGTGAGACAAGGCACTCTCCCAAGGGGTCATAATTCTCCAGCACCCACAATCAATGAGACCCTTAGGCACTGCGTCCAGCCTAACCTAATAGAATGTAATAGATGGACTGTGCTGGTTTGTCCATTCATCTGTCCAGCACAGCATGCTTGGGTCACCCTGTATTAACACCACATACGAGCAGAGCTTAGAGCAGGGTTCGGCAACCTTTCAGAAGTGGTGTGCCGAGTCTTCATTTATTCACTCTGATTTAAGGTTTCGCCTGCCAGTCATACATTTTAATGTTTTAAGAAGGTCTCTTTCTATAAATCTATAATGTATAACTAAACTATTGTTGTATGTAAAGTAAATAAGGTTTTTAAAATGTTTAAGAAGCTTCATTTAAAATTAAATTAAAATGCAGAGCCCCCTGGACCGGTGCCAGGACCCAGGTAGTGCGAGTGCCACTGAAAATCAGCTCATGTGTTGTAGGTTGCCTACCCCTGGCTTAGAGGTTGAAAAATGATGCAAATAGAAATGGTGGGCCCACCAAAGCCCCTTCTCTAGCTACAGGGTGAAAGGAGCTCAAACCTGCAGATCCTGTTCATGTGCCCAGTTCTGGAGTCGAAGTTCCAGCAGCGTGTCATAGACGCCCTGGGGAGAGTCAGACTGCACCTCTGTCATGTGCTCCAGAAAAGCCTTCAGCTCCCGGGAGTTGTTTGCAAAGACTGGAATGAACTCCTCAGAATTAGCCTTTAACACAAGCCAGAAAGAAAGTCAGATACACTGTCCAATCCCAAGTACATGTCTCTCTGTAGCACTCAGCACCCCATATTTCCTCATGGTGATGTAATTATTATATGATTTGTACAAAGTATGCCTTGTGAGGTATTTTAAAAGTCTTGATCTGCTAAACATTAATATCTTGTTGGATTGTATGCGCTATCATCATATGTGAAGTTATGAAATCTTGCTATGTGAGAGTTACTAAAGTATGATGTGAGGCTGGAAACACCCACTGCTAGCCTTTCGGGTACGACAATGAAGAAGCTAGACAGTGCTAACGGCCCATCAAAGACAATAGCCATGGAAAAGGCTTGTCCTCACCTGTGGACACTTCAGCCAGCCTATGGATAATGGCTGCTATGCTATGCTGGGAGAGCAATACAGCAGTGCACGGACAACCAGGAAGTTTTTGGAAAGTGTAGGGGACAATTTCCTGGTACAAGTGCTGGAGGAACCAACTAGGGGCAGAGCTTTTCTTGACCTGCTGCTCACAAACAGGGGAGAATTAGTAGGGGAAGCAAAAGTGGACGGGAATCTGGGAGGCGGTGACCATGAGATGGTCGAGTTCAGGATCCTGACACAAGGAAGAAAGGAAAGCAGCACAATACGGACCCTGGACTTCAGAAAAGCAGACTGACTCCCTCAGGGAACTGATGGGCAGGATCCCCTGGGAGAATAACATGAGGGGGAAAAAGAGTCCAGGAGAGCTGGCTGTATTTTAAAGAATCCTTATTGAGGTTGCAGGAACAAACCATCCCAATGTGTAGAAAGAATAGTAAATATGGCAGGCGACCAGCTTGGCTTAACAGTGAAATCCTTGCTGATCTTAAACGCAAAAAAGAAGCTTACAAGAAGTGGAAGATTGGATAAATGACCAGGCAGGAGTATAAAAATATTGCTCAGGCATGCAGGAGTGAAATCAGGAAAGCCAAATCATACTTGGAGTTGCAGCTAGCAAGAGATGTTAAGAGTAACAAGAAGGGTTTCTTCAGGTATGTTAGCAACAAGAAGAAAGTCAAGGAAAGTGTGGGCCCCTTACTGAATGCGGGAGGCAACCTAGTGACAGAGGATGTGGAAAAAGCTAATGTACTCAATGCTTCTTTTGCTTCTGTCTTCACAAACAAGGTCAGCTCCCAGACTACTGCACTGGGCAGCACAGCATGGGGAGGAGGCGACCAGCCCTCCGTGGAGAAAGAAGTGGTTCAGGACTATTTAGAAAAGCTGGACGAGCACAAGTTCATGGGGCCGGATGCGCTGCATCCGAGAGTGCTAAAGGAGTTGGCAGATGCGATTGCAGAGCCATTGGCCATTATCTTTGAAAACTCATGGCGATCGGGGGAGGTCCCGGATGACTGGAAAAAGGCTAATGTAGTGCCCATCTTTAAAAAAGGGAAGGAGGAGGATCCGGGGAACTACAAGCCAGTCAACCTCACCTCAGTCCCTGGAAAAATCATGGAGCAGGTCCTCAAGGAATCAATTCTGAAGCACTTAGAGGAGAGGAAAGTGATCAGGAACAGTCAGCATAGATTCACCAAGGGAAAGTCATGCCTGACTAACCTAATTGCCTTCTATGACGAGATAACTGGCTCTGTCGATGAGGGGAAAGCAGTGGAAGTGTTATTCCTTGACTTTAGCAAAGCTTTTGATACAGTCTCCCACAGTATTCTTGCCGGCAAGTTAAAGAATTATGGGCTGGATGAATGGACTATAAGGTGGATAGAAAGCTGGCTAGATCGTCGGGCTCAACAGGTAGTGATCAATGGCTCCATATCTAGTTGGCAGCCGGTATCAAGCGGAGTGCCCCAAGGGTCAGTCCTGGGGCCGGTTTTGCTCAATATCTTCATTAACGATCTGGAGGATGGCGTGGACTGCACCCTCAGCAAGTTTGCGGATGACACTAAACTGGGAGGAGTGGTAGATACACTGGAGGGTAGAGATAGGATACAGAAGGACCTAGACAAATTAGAGGACTGGGCCCAAAAAAATCAGATGAGGTTCAACAAGGACAAGTGCAGAGTCCTGCACTTAGGATGGAAGCATCCAATGCACTGCTACAGACTAGGGACCAAATGGCCAGGAAGCAGTTCTGCAGAAAAGGACCTAGGGGTCACAGTGGATGAGAAGCTGGATACGAGTCGACAGTGCGCCCTTGTTGCTAAGAAGGCTAATGGCATTTTGGGCCGTATAAGTAGGGGCATGGCCAGCAGATCGAGGGACGTGATCATTCCCCTCTATTCGGCATTGGTGAGGCCTCATCTGGAGTACTGTGTCCAGTTTTGGGCCCCACAGTACAAGAAGGATGTGGAAAAATTGGAAAGAGTCCAGCAGAGGGCAACGAAAATGATTAGGGGGCTGGAGCACATGACTTATGAGGAGAGGCCGAGAGAACTGGGATTGTTTAGTCTACAGAAAAGAAGAATGAGGGGGGATTTGATAGCTGCTTTCAATTACCTGAAGGGGGTTCCAAAGAGGATGGATCTAGACTGTTCTCAGTGGTACCAGATGACAGAACAAGGAGTAACGGTCTCAAGTTGCAGTGGGGGAGGTTTAGTTGGATATTAGGAAAAACTTTTTCACTAGGAGTGTGGTGAAGCACTAGAATAGGTTACCTACGGAGGTGGTGGAATCTCTTTCCTTAGAGGTTTTTAAGGTCAGGCTTGACAAGGCCCTCCCAACGTTTCTAGGGAACAGAAGCCACATGGACCCTTGTGTCCCATTGACTAGGATGCAGTGGTGGGGAACTAGAGGGTGCTGGTGGGACCTACCGGTCCAAGCAATCCAATTTCCCTGCTCCAAAGCCTCTGCCAACACATCATCAACTCCCCTTAGGGTGGTGATGGGAGGATGGGCTCTGCTCATATGTTCCAGTGCAGAGGTTTGGGAAGAGAGGGGGAGGAACTAGTGAAGAGAGTTGCCTAGTGCTTAAAGCAGAGCCTTGGGAGCTACTGCTCCTGTTCTAGTCACAGCTCTGCCATGGATTGTACAGCCTTGGACAGGTCACTTCACCATTGCCTCTGTTTACCCAGAGGAGAGGAGAGATCAATCTGGGACCAGACCCGAGGTCTCCAGCTTCTTGTTCACTTAAGAAGCAATTATACAGGTAGCGGTAGTAAAGATGCCACCTCTCCCATGATCCAAAAGTGTCAGTATTTTTCCAATGCAATGCATGAGTCTTCAGACCTACCCAATACCATAAGGTGACCCCCTGGTCTGTTAAGTCTTCAATAGCAATGGAACAAAGCACTAGGTTTCTTATGGCATCTGTGACCCCACGTCTCCATGGGAAACGTCCCTTTGCTCCAACACTTTCTAGTCATATTTGTCAGCTATGAAATCATCAAATTAGCTACATCTCCTCACTCAACCTCTCAAGGGCACACTGGTTCAGTTACCCAGATCTTACCTTTTTCCCCTCCAGCATCCCAGAGCCTTCACGATCTCCTGTTGGCCGGTAGTCCGTGCATAGGATCTTCAGCAGTTCCGTGGTCTCATTGGGGACATGGTGCATCAGGATTTTGCCATACCGCTTCATGTTACTTTCTGCCTGGTCAAAGGGCAGCTTGCCAATGTACTGCAAGGCCTCCTGGTAATTCTGCAAGGGAGAGCTGGTGATAGTCATATGGTACCACCCTCTGTAATTCAGATACAAAAGCCAAAGCCCTCTCTGCACAATAGCCAACATGCAGGGAAACAATGCAGTATTTTATTTAAAACAAACAAACAAACAAACAAAAAGGGTATCCCAAATGATAACTTTGCCCACCAACGAAATGCGGCCATCTGTGGGGTGAGATGGTGGCAGCCAGATGGACAACTGGCACTGATCCAGGACAAAACAACTATCCCAGTAGCAGCACCTGAAGTAAGAGCACATTTAAGCCCTGTGTAATTACTTATATGCCTCAGAGGTAAGTCTGACTAGTGCACAATGCTAGCAGTTGTTCATACTGCTAGCACAATTGTCCCCTGAGCAGCTTAGACTCCCATGCTGCATGGAGGAGCATTCCTGACAGAGAGGCTTTCACACCATATAGGGATCAAACAGAAATAGTTAAAGGTATCTTCTCACCTTGATGTCCTCCAGCTGGATTTTGAGGAACCATTCATGGTGTGCATGCTTCTCTGCCAGGTACACAGCATGGGAAAAGTAACCTGCTTGACGGAGTACCTTGATTGCTGTCTCCACATCAAAGTGGACCTCACTCTCACTGGTCTGCAAGGAGGAAATGATGGGGCATTATTGGGGGAGAGGGAGAGAGATAGGCCTGATATGGATTTGCAGACATCTGGCCTATCAGCAAGAGTCCTCTAGGCTGTTGGCAAAGACAGACCAGCTTCCATGCATGAGGACCCAAACAGCAACTGTTAAATTCCTCTCATGCAAGACAAGCATTGCATGTGCAGATAGCCATTGTTCTAGTTAGATTTCTAAGATTTAATCACACTAGGAAAACAAAATCTTCCATGCTCAAAGCTTAAGATGGCAAATCAAAACAATGCTGCTGTGGTGCTGGAAGTTTAGAGATATGTGCACATGTGCATGAGGATGTTAAGGACTAATCTAGCAGCCCTTATGCGGGCAAAGCTACTACTGGAATCAGTCTACCATGTTGCTATTGCCCTTTTTCTAATCACTGTACTAACCTGATGGTTTTGCATAACTACTTTTACCTTCCCCCATTACCTTGATGAACTCCTCCAGTTTGGAGCTGTCTTTGAGTTTGGTGTAGCAGTTTAGCAGCAGGGTGGTGTGGTCTGCGTTGGCAAGGGACTGTAGGTGGAGTGTCTGCAAGTACGCAGTCAGGTTGTGTATACGCTGAGCATCTAAGAACTTCCGGATCACATAAGATGGCTCTAGCTTCCCAATGGTTCTTGAGAGAAAAGTGACATGAGGGCTCTACTTTCAATAAGCCAGAGATAAGAGAATTGACAGCACAGCAATAAAGCTCTGGACACCAACAGGAACCCACCCACTAGGGTCCCAGCTATGTTTCAGAAATAATGACTGGTCAGACCATAATACCATCCATCCTCACATGTAGTGCAGCAAACTTAATACTCTGCCCCAGAGGCCTCGGATTAAGGTTGGGGTGGAAACACATGACGACTTAACATCTTATTTTAAGGGAAGGTGTGGGGGTTTTGACACACAACTGAGTTAAGACCACCTCAAAAAGGGTTTAAAAACAAGGTTTCCTGAGCCCTATAGTCAGAGCTCTTCTCCCCACTTCAACATCTTAGCCACTATTATCCTGCTATTACACTGTTGTGATCACAACTCTATAGTAAAATTTATGTCAACACTACATAAACCCCAAGAATCCCAGAAACAGAAATACTGGTTCTAAATAAGACAGACAGTAGTTCTTGCTTAGAGCTGTCTCTTGCTAATACCCCACTTTATGAAACTTTAAAAGGCCACTTGTCAAGTTATTTTAGGCCCAAAAATGCAGGTTTTGTTAAAGTTGTATATACCGTGGTATAAAGAAATGTATGAGATGTTTGTTTGTTTTTAAATATTTCACTGAATGTAGTCTTATTTTTTTAAACATTCCCCAGGTGTTACATACGAATTACCAGATGGATCAGATCTGTGATTCATCTAGTCCATTATCCTGCCTATGGCAATGTTTGGCACCAAATACTTCAGAGAAAGGTACAAGAAACCTCACAGTAGGCAGATTTGGGATAATCTGTCCCCCCATGAAGACCTCATCCTAATCCCAAAAAATTAGATTGGCTACTTGAAGCAATTTTTGTCCGCATTAACTATTGTATCACTAAGGCCTGGTCTACACTACAAACTTAGGTCAACGGAAACCATGTTATGTCAATCTATTAATATATGTCTCTACAATACGGAGTCCCTTCCGCTGACCTACGTTGTTGTAAAGTCGACTTCTTTATTCCACCTCTGCGAGAGGCGAAGCACTTGATTCGACATCCACGGGTCAACAGAGGCTAGTGTAGACACTGCGTTGTGTAATTCAAATGAATTGGCCTCCAGGAGGTGTCCCACAGTGTTCTGCTGTGACCGCTCTGGAAAGCGCTTTCAACTCCACTGCATGGCAACCAGATACATAGGAAACAGCCCCTCCCCTGTTAAAGCCCCAGGAACGTTTGAAGTTTCATTTCCTGTTTGATCAGCGTGGAGAGCTCGCCAGCACAGCTGATCACGGAGACTCAATGCCACAAACGAGCTCCAGCATGGAGTACACAAGGGGGGGTGGATCTTATTGCTGTGTGGGGAGAAGAGTCTGTGCAGGCACAGCTCTGATTCAGCAGAAGAAACACTGACATCTATGCCAAGATCACGCGGTGCATGCGGGAGATGGGCTACACCAGGGACACACTGCAATGCTGCGTGAAAATAAAGGAGTTTCTGCAAGCATACCAGAAGACAAGGGAGGTGAACAGTCATTCTGGTTCCGCCCCACAAACACGCCGTTTTTATGAGGAGCTGCAGATGATTCTTGATGGCGACCCCACCACTACCCCAAAATGGAGTGTGGATACCTCCCAGGAGTCCTGGGCCACTTCGGGCAACAACAAGGAGGACATTGTTGACGATGAAGAGGAGGAGGAGAATGGGAGGCAGGCAAGCAGAGGATCCATTCTCCACAACAGCCAAGAACTGTCTTTAACCAGTGAGCCCATTCCTTCGCAGGAACAGGTGACTGCTGAGCAGGATACCGGGAAGGCACCTCTGGTGACTACACATTTCCAATCAAACTGTAGGGTTTACGTGCTATTATTTTTTTGTTTAATCCGAACAAAAATGGAGGTGTAGTGGGTATCGGTGGCCACTCCAGCTACGCAGAGATTATTTATGTGCCAGGGATGGCCTGGAAATCCTCCATGGAGATCTCTATGAAGCTTTCATGGAGGTACTCTGCAATCATTTGCAGGTTTCTGGGAAGGGCTGCCTTATTTTTTCCCACCACAGTAGGGCACTTTCCCGCGCCACTCCAGTATTAACTCTGCTGACATTGCAGCACATGGCATTGCAGCATAAGGATTAGGTCTGTACCCAGACGCCTGCAGCATCTGCTCCCTTGCTACCTCTGTTCCCCTCAAGAGATGCATTGGGTCTCCTAGGGGAAATGGGGGAAGTTTTCAATGCAAGCCCTTGAACCACAAACAATACAACAAGTAATCCGCCTCCCTTTGGTGAAATCTGGGTCACGCAACCACGCTTTCCCTCAGGTGCCGTGGCTGTGGTTGGAAGGGATTACAGTGGATGGGTGGGGGGGCAGCTTCCTGTGTGTCTCCCTCCCCTGAAACCTAGTGCCGCCTTTATAAAAAACACAAACTATTTGGGGAGCTTTACGATGGTGCCTGTCCTCAAGCACCATCCAGGTTGCTAGGGGAAAGGGGGCATTTCTCAAGTGTCCAACTATGCTCCCAATGATGTCTTCACAAAAGCAGCAGCACAAAACCTGTCGCCCATGCCTCGTGGCCTTACTCACCTTGGCTGGAGCAGCAAACCGACTCTTGCAAGAGCTAGCAGTTGTGATTATGTTGTGGTGTGCAGTGAAGTGTATTAAGGGGTGTGGTTTTTTAATACAAATAATCAACCTTGCACCAGAAACAATGTATGCCCTGTCAATGGTACCCTTGTGCTTTGAATTCCTTGCAGTTGAAATCTTGTTCGTTGCCATATTTTCCACACCGGGACAGAGACTTTCTCAGATTAGAAGGTGGAAAAAGAAGACTCGGGAGGACGTTGAAGGAGTTAACGCATGCCTCACAGACAGCTGTGACAGAGAATGGAGGATTTCACTCTCCGAGAACCTGCCATGGACAGGAGAGCATGCAAGGAACAAGAGCGTGCCATGCAGGATGAGATGCTGCAGATTATGAAGGAGCAATCAGACATGTTGAGGCGTCTGGTTGAGCTTCCAGAAAGGCTGCTGGATGCTAGACTCCCTCTGCAGTCTGTGCAGAACTGCCTGCCATCATCGCCTAGTTCTCAATCCTCATCCCCAAAATGTCCTATGAGGCGGGGGGGAGAGGGGTTTTGGAGGAAAGAATCTGTATCCCTTGCACTTAACACCAGTGCAAGGTGAAAAAGGACAAACTTTCGAGCTACATAAACCTGAAAAAGAGCTCTGTGTAGCTCAAAAGCTGGTCTCTTTCATCAACAGGAGTGGATCTAATAAAAGATATTACCTCACAGATAATTCATGGAGGATAGGTCCATCAATGGGTATTAGCCAGGATGGGCAGGAATGGTGTCCCTAGCCTCTGTTTACCAGAAGCTGGGAATGAGCGACAGGGGATGGATCACTTGATTACCTGTTCTGTTCATTCCCTTAGGGGCACCTGGCACTGGCCATTGTCAGAAGACAGGATACTGGGCTAGATGGACCTTTGGTCTGACCCAGTAGGGCCATTCTTATGTTCTCACTCACCTTGTCTCTCTAATATCCTGGGACCAACGCAGCTACCACAACACTGCAAACATATTATATCTCTGGATATCCATAATAAATGTCCAATCCCTCTTTGAATCTTGCTAAATTCTTGACCTCAATGACATCTTATGACAATACATTCCATAGTGCACATTTAGACTATCTGAAAAAGTATTTCCTTTTATCAAGTTTTGAACCTGTCACCTTTCAATCTCACCAAACGTCCTTTTGTTTCTCGTATTACTAGACAGAAAGAACAGAAGTTCCTGATCTACTTTCTCTGGAGCATTCACTATTTTATATACTTATATGACATCATCTCCTGTTTCTCTCCTTTCTAAGGTAACAATCCCAATCTTTTCATTCTTAACAGGAGAAGTTTTCCATACCTGACTACTGTTACCCTTTTGTAAACTCCCGCAAGTCTGTAATATCCTTTTTGAAGTGGGATAACCAGTACTGCCCACAGAATTCAAAATGAAGGCAAACCACTGTTTATATGACATAATAATATTTTTTGTTTAGTCTCAATCCTGTTCCTTATGCATCCTAACACCTTGTCACTCAATATACTGCTGTGGTAAAAAAGCAGAGTTCTTCATTGAGCTGTACATAGTGATGCTCACGTTCCTTTCCCAAGGTGATGCTGTTAATTTAGAACCCTGTAAGGCTGATTGACAGACCCTTTATTACCACTACAACTCATTACATTAGGTTTGACTTGTGTCTGTTACCCAGGGACTAGCTAAATGCAAGGCCTCAACAGCTCCTGTATACTTTCATTATATTCCCCTGGCTTTTCATGACCCCTTCCTACCGTATATACTGCTGAATGGCTCCATCATGGTTCCCTTTGTTGTATAGATGATCTCCATATTGCCTGAAAATCTCTGCTAAGCCATCGCTGTCCAAGTGGTGACTCTTGGCCAGGTTAATAGCCATTTCAAACAGGTTCTTTTTGAACAGCATCTGTGGAATGTGAAGAGAAGATGGCAATATGAGAGCAAGAGCTTCTCTCTCCTTACGCAGAGGTCTGGCAATTTCCCTGCCTTGAATCCCAAAGAAAACCAAGACACCTCACAAATGTGTAATTTCCCCCTCAGACCAGAGTGACTTGGGCTTCTCACTGCCATAGAACAGAGATGAAGGCAGAAGAGGTAGAAGACGGGCAGAGCCTTGAAGGTGGGGTGGATGAGGAGAATGAACTCTTTATGAGGTATGAGAGAGAGGAAACCGCAGTGCAGAGATCTAAGAATATATTGGACTTAATCAGTAAGATCATGTTATGTGTAATGGACAGATCAGATTGCGTGTACTGCAAAGAAGCATCATATTGACTAACATGTATCCACCTCCCAACTCCTGTCCTGACTCCTTGAGGCTCCCCCACATCAGGTCACAAGTATGCGTCCTTTAATAGGCAGTAGGTTTAAGACAAGCATAAGGAAGTATTTTATCACACAACACATGGTCAACCTGTGGAACTCATTGCAAGGGGATGTTTTGAGGGACAAAGCTATAGTTGGGTTCAAACAGGAATTAGATCAATTCATGGATAGGATCGGTCCATCGATGACTATTGGTCAGGGACACCTGATGTCTAGATGTCCCTAAACCTCTGACTGCCAAAAGTTGGGACTGGATGATGGGATGAATCACTCAGTAATTGCACTGTTCTGTCATTCCCTCTGAAGCATCTACCACCGTCAGAAGACAGAATAATTCACCGGATGAACCATTGGTCTCACCCAGTATGGCCACTCTTACGTTTAACCACAATAACCATCTCTGTCCCTATACCTCCTTTCCCTACACCACATATGGGCCTCTCCTCAGCCCTGCAAGCCTCACAAAGCAGAAAGGTTAAATCTCTGGAAGGAGGTGTCAAATTCATTCTGTGGCAAGGGCCAAATTTAATTTTTAATTACAGTCAACAGGTCGAATAACATGTTCAGGACAACACACTCCCCTCGATGCACAGACCTTCCACTGAGATCAATGGCAGGTTACCACAGAGATCAGTAGTAGAATCTGGCTTTTACATAACACAACTGTCAGTAATTATTTGTTCAGTCCCTTATGGTCACATTCAGCCTCACGCAACAGGGTAATCTGCTCCCCTTCAGCTACACCGTTATTTCCCTTCCCGCCTTATCCTCCTTTCTCTGTTTCCATCCCTCAACCCGGTCTTCAGGTATTTCCTCCTCTCTTCCCTCTGCATTTCTTTTTTAGCAGCAATTCCCACCTCCTTGGGTTTCATTCTCACCTCCTTCCCTATACCATTCACTAACTGTTCATCAATTACATAATTAATGCTTACATTCAAGTGTCATAATAAGGCTTAAAAATTAATACTCCATTGAGATTAATGGGAGAGTTCACACCTCTCAAAGCTATTGTGTCTCAGACTATCTGCAGATTCAGGAAGATTATAAACCGATGCATTCTTTTTGGTTCATATTTGAGAAGTTTCCTTCACAGCCACAAGGACTAGAAACGTGTTTTTTTGTTTTTTTTTACATAAAATCTTATAATCTGCCACATCTGAAAATAAATCCAACACAAGGAAGAAGGTTTTTGACCCCTCTGCTCTAGAGAGTGGCATATTTCACCTGCTACACATCTCACCAGGTAAACATCATAAGTGCCCGCAAGGCTAGTTGTTCCTTCCACTCAATGCTGTCCAAAGCCCTATACAGGTTTGCATAAGATACTAAGGGCATGGCTACACTTGCGAGTTAGAGTGCATTAAAGCAGCCCTGGACGCCCTAACTTATAACCTGTCCACACTGGCAACGCACTTAGAGCGCCTGGACTCTGCAGCTGGAACGCTCCTGGTAATCCACCTCCACGAGAAGCACAACGCTTGGTGCGCCTCGGCTGAAACGCTCCAGCGTCAGTGTGAACGAGGTGTTGCATTACTACGCTCTGATCGGCCTCCAGATACATCCCATAATCTCCTTAAGTCAAGTGGCCACTCTTGTCATTGTTTTGGAATTGCTGCATGAATGTGGATATTCCCTTTCAAATCTCCTTTTCTGACATCCGGCATGCTTATCTGCTCCAGGACAAAGCAAAGCATTACTGTGGAATGCTGTGTGAGAGGGAGAGGGGGGTCTGCTGCTGTCTGAACTTACAAGACAGCATACTGACATGCTCTCAGCCCCCCAAAAACCCACTCTCTCTCGCCCCCCACAAATACACACAACACACTCCCTGTCACACTCCACTCCACCCCTGCATTTGAAAAGCACATTGCAGCCACTTATATGCTGGGATAGCTACCACAATGCACTGCTCTCTGTGGCCGTTGTAAGAGCTGCCAATGTGGCCACGGCAGTGCGCTTGAATCTGACAGTGTGGATACACTGCAGCGCTTTCCCTACTGTGCTCTCCGAGGGCTGGTTTAACTCACAGCACTCTACATCTGCAAGTGTAGCCATGCCCCAAGTTGTCTGCAATGCTTGGGTTGTGCAGAGAAGCTGTTAGCTCATCTGCTATATAACTCACTTACAGACAAGGTCAGGGAAGTCACATCTTCTATTGGTCCCTCACCCACCTTGTCTCTCCAATATCCTGGGAGCAACAAGGCAACGATGTACTGCCAACATATAACTCACTTGTCCAAAGTGCTGGCTTCTCAACCTCTAATCTATGGAGCTTTTACAAATCTGAAGCCATAAAACATATTAAGAAGGTGGCTTGCCTCAAGTTTGGTCTGAGTATCCTTCTCCTGAAGCGCATGGATCTTCCCATCTCTAGTCAGCACGTAGAGAGACCCCCACTCTGCTAAGACATCCACCACGTCATCGAAGACCGAGCTGTACGCGATGAACTTGTTACACAGGTCATAGACATTCAAGATTTGCTTGTCAGAGTTCTGTGCGTCGCTCCCAGCAAACTCTGATCTGGATACCAAAAGAAAGAGGAAGAGATTAACACACGTGCCCCTGGATTTCTGAATCAAATTCTAAATAGCGTCTCCTTAACACACATAGAGCCGGGATACAAACCTTTGAACAACCATGTGAGTATATCGCATGTTGTTAGTCCATATACTAGATGGGAGAAATCAAATCTGAGTTATAAAAGGGTGGTGACAGATCCCACTGGATCTGGATGGTGGTGCATGGCACTATCCCAGGAGCAATGACTGGATTCTGTAGATTCAGCTGAATTCATAGCAGCCTTTGCCAGGGCTCTAATACCAATCACATGCCACAGTAATGTCAGTCAACACCTGGGATGATTCTCGGGGTGCCAAGGACTGAGAGTCACCTTATTACCCACTGTGCCTCCAGCTAGAGACAGACTTGCTGCTGCTTAACTGGGTGTCAGGTCCCTGACACCCACAGCCTGTTAGCTCCCAAACCATCTCCTCTGGGCTATATCCCCATTACTTTGCCTTGCACGTTAACGACAGGTGCACTCCAGTCCCCAAACCACTTTGAAGCATTCCCCTGTAGTGTTCAGCTCCCTAATGATGGAACATTCACAGTAATAAGAGGTGTTTTGTCACTAAGGCAACAGTGTACACACCATCTTGAATGATTCAACTCTGGAGCAGCATCTCGTACAATACTACAGCACTGAGTTATACTTACAGTGAAAACGATCATAAGTTTATCATCAAAGATCAATATTTATGAGATAGTGAGCAAGGATAATGGAAACAGAAGGAAGGGTTACCTATCAAACAAAATCGTAACACCATTCCTAGAGACTAAGATGAACTGTCTGACCTTCTGTCCAAATAAGATTATCTTACCCAAAGCCTTTTTGCAGTGTTTTCAACCAAACCGGGTTGAGATCCTATTTTCATGAATGTAATCGCACCCGATTACTTCCTAGGCAAAGGAATACAGGGTGATTTCCTTGTCCCCACATACAGTCTAATAAACTGCTGAAGTGCATCCCTGGAGAAGGTTCCTACCGCCCTGCTGTTCTTCTCTGCCTGTTAAATCTCAATTCTTCCTCTGCATTTAGCTCAGACTGGGGTGTGTGAACGAGACAATACTCAATTTACATGTCAGACAGACAGACGGATAAATATCTTTGTTCTGGCAGGAAATCAGTTCTTCATCTCTGCTGGGGATTAACACCTTGATACAAACTATCAGAACATATTTCCAGTGGATATACACATAACTCCTTACATAGCAGCCATACCAACATTTACGACAATAATCATAACCATTTAAAAACCTCATCTGGTACTCTTTCTGAATTAATACTATGAAAGCGGTAGGCCTGTTAGGAGTTGCTGTCACAGACCAGTGAGCCTTCTGCCAGCTGAGAGCAATGGGGCTCCGCGTCACAATAGCCTTGCACAACAAAGCACCAGGAGAGCTGCAAAGAACAAAAACCGCATAGTGAATACATGTAAAATGGACTCATCTGCTTCCCGGAGTCTTACTTTGGAGAGCTCTTCCGGTCCTTGGAAACAATGATGAGGTATCCCCGATACCAGTGAACGATCAACTTCTGTCCTTCAAAGGCAAAGCAGGGGCCACGCTCATCTGGCTGGTACAGATACACACATTCGTTTCCTGCCACAATGAACTGGAGGTCCTGGGAGGGGTCGCTGAGCGTGGAGCAGCGTAAACCGCAACCATGTGTGTCCAGCTCCAGGCGAGGATAATCCTTCACTGACAGCATATAGGACTGTGAATGAAATATGATTTTTCAGAGATTATATCGAACCGCAGATTGGTGATAAATAACCAGGAGCGGTTACAAGCAGTGGGCCAGAGTCTGACCTCCATTACTGCTTTGTCAAGCCAATATCTTACCTGGATGTTCTCCGTGGTGACAACAAAAAGGTGGGTGATTTTCCCAGACTGGCGGAAGGCAAGGCCAGTGACCGGGTAATTGCCTTCATGCAAGATCTGGGTCTTACTGTGTCGGTCTCGTGTGATGTCACCTTTTGTAAGCACAACACTTCCATCTGCAAAACCTGTTGAAGGAAAAGGACTAAACTGTTTATGTCTATGGCACTTTCCAAACATATACTAGTATTAAGTCCAAGGCAGCTGCAGTCAGCTGGATCCTCCTTGTTGTTTCCCAGACAGATATGCATACTGGGGTGGTCCCATGGTCTTCTCACTTCACGGACCCATGTATCGAACTCCCTTCCTGAGTAGAGCCTACTAGGACCTCTTCCCGGCCATCTCCTGGCCCAGTGCAAAGCCTTACTGTTTGAGAAAGTTTAATCTGGGTTTCTTACACACACGCTTTCTTTATGGTTTATTTTCTCCCATTGCTCCTTATTGTTTTGCTTTGCTACAACAGACGCCTAACTCACTGGAACCAGTTTTGTGTAACAGTTGTTTTAAATCACAGCGCGCCACATGTACATAATGAGCACTATAAAAGTCAACATTGTAAAATGGAAGGAAACCAGTTGGTCAAAAGTCACATTTTTAGAACAAGTCTCTGAACAAGTTACTGATCCACGAGAAGACCTTCTCTCTTATCTAATGACTATTTAGTTTTCATGAAGGGCCTTTGGTGATGGACCTCGTCAAAGGCTTCCTGAAAGTCCTAGTACACTATATCCACTGGATCACCTTTGTCCAGGTGCTTGTTGACACCCCCAAAGAATCCGAATAAGTTGGTGAGGCATGACTTTCCTTTACAAAAAGCCGTGTTAACTCTTCCCCCCACAATTTGTGCTCATCTGCCCCTTGTGGGTCCCAGAACTAGCTGCTCCAAGAAGCAGTCACTCATGCGGTCACGAAATTTTATCTCAGCGTCATGCCCCAATGTGACATTTACCCAGTCATTATACGGCGCTTTCTGCTTCTGGAGCCTCTCTAACCAACTTTATCATTTCAGAATCGCTGTCACCATCTTTGTCAGGTGGTTGATAGCCTATGCCTACTGCTATACTTTTTTTTAGTCAAGCATGCAATCAGGGCCAGATTTCCAATTAGGCACAGTAGGCATATGCCTAGGGACACCAGCGTTCTAGGCTCATCTAAAAGTTAAAAGTGGGTTAAAAGTTAAAAAGTTAATACATACACGGTTAAAAGTGGTTAGCGTAAGCTTATTTTAAAACTTATTAACAACCCAATGATACAGTAGAACCTCAGAGTTACGGACACCTGGGGAATGGAGGTTGTCCGTAACTCTGCAATGTCCGCAACTCCGAACAAGACCTTACGGACTTCAGACACCAAGGGGACAGAGGGATTGGGACTACAGCCACAGGTGGGGGGGGGGGGTCAGGGCGGTGCGGGTATCAGGGCTTCTGACCCTTGGGAGCACCAGGGCTCAGGACTTTAATCTGGGGGGAGCGCTGGGACTCGGGGCTTCAGCCAGCACTTGTACAGCTCCGCTCCCAGTTTCAGCAGGGGAGGGGCGCACTGGGGCTCAGGGCTTTAGCTATCAGGAGAGCGCTGGGGCTGAAACCAGCGCTCCCCTCGTAGCTAAAGCCCCAACCCTGGCACCCTGCCCTCCGGGGCTGAAGCCAGGAACAGAGCCGCAAGGCTGAAGCCCTAAACCCCAGCACCCCTTCCAGGTCTAAAGCTCCCGAGGGTCAGAAGCCTGGACCCTTCTAACTATTGAAGGAGAACTTTTAAAAATATATGGATTGCAAGGATATCATTAGCACGTTTGCGAAGCAAAAGTCAAGGAAGAAACATGTGCAGTAAAGTTGCATCTACCTGCTACCTATGTATTTTTTGTATTCAATAAATATTTAAATTATCATTTATATTTGTTTTCGATTCATTTTTTACAAAAAACACAAAGGTCAGCTGTAGGCTGCGGAGGGGCGGAGGGATGGTGGCGGCGTTGAAGATGCTGTACATAGGGGCGCGTAAGATATAAATCCAGCCCTGCATGCAATTTCTATCCATAGAGAATCTATGGTACAGTTTGTTTCATTTCAGATTGGCACCTTATTTGACTATGGTTCCTTTAACATAGAATGCCACTCCCCGACCTGTGTGACCTTCATTATCTTTCCTATATATTTTATAGCCTGGTACTACCATATTGCAAAACTCATTCTCCTCCATCTGAACAAAATCTAAATTACCAGAGTGTCCTTTTTGGTTTTTTTTAATTATTTTTAAGCCCCGTTAATTTAAATAAAAATTTTAAATATAGCTAGACGGAGTATGTACCTAAATTTTAAACTTCAATAAAGCATTAACTCTTTGCAAATAAATTCTAGTAAAAATCAAGATTTGCCAAACTTCAGCAAGTAATTACTGATGTTCTCAAGTAGTGTCAGGTACATTCTCTTTAGGATGAAAACCACACAACGTGAAAATGTCAGAACACTCTACGTTGCCTTCTGTAGGACCAACATATTATCATTCCATCATATTCACTTCAGAGTTTGTTCGGCATCTTCAGGAGGAATTTGCTTTTCACTTACCGATAGCCATGAAGTTAAGATTCTCATGGACAGTTAGGCAGGACACAACTGTAGGTTTGTTACCCGGTATTGCTGGGAAAATCCTTGTGCAAAGAGGATTCCCACCATCTCGTTTCTCTAAGTTCCAGACTTTAACCTGCAAACAACACAGACAGAATGTGAGTAGATATGGTTTTAAGGTATATTGAGTCCACTTCCTGGTCCCTTTTAAGTCCATTGGGCTAGAAATTAGTACATTATTTTTACACCTGAGACTTTCCCAAACTAATCCCAATACATTGTTCTCCCTCAGAAAAGCAAACAAGATGGGTTCATGTCCTCTTTGTCATTTTGATTTACCAGCGGGTTAATGCCTTCTTCATCTTCACCAACAGAAGCCAAGATGCTGTGCTGCTTCAGCTGGTACAGGTGAGTCACCCTCAGCTTGTAAGCCTGGAAACTGCTAAACTGAAGGGAGCGTGGCAAGAACCAGATCTGACCTTCCATATGTAGATGATAGTCAAGGTACTCATAGAAAAAAAAATGAAACCACACATACCACAACCAAACCCTTCTTAAACTACCCTTATTATTTACAGCTGGCCAAATATAGTTATACTAGCTATTATTCCAGACACTGAGGTGATAATAGAGCAACAAAATATTTAGAGAACATTTTAACGTTCAGGTGACCAGGAGCTGGAAGAGGCAGACATTTTCTATATGCCAAATGGCAACTGAAAAACAAGGCAACTGAAAAACAGACATCCTACTATATTAGTTTAGGGCCCAATGCTACGAGGTACTAAACACTTCTGATTCCCAATGAAAAGCGCTTAACGGGAGGCTTTCAGAACCTTACTGTATTGAACCCATAGTGTATTTCAATATGAGGGTGGTCACCTTGTTTCTAGTACATAGATTAAATATTTTTGCCCATTGTACTCTTTCTAGTTTTTACCAACAGTGATTCTCAGCCACGCAGAACGCATTCACAAGTGTCTTCACATGCATCGTGCAACAAAGAAAATGGACTACACTTCCTAAAGCCTGATGGATTCCAAAAACACACATTAGGTCAGCAAAACCACTCCTTGTGGTTTCAGGGAATGCTTGCCATATCCCAGTTAACTACCCAAAACGCTCGTTCTATAAAGGAGAAATATTCTGAAATTGACTGCATTATATATCACTCACACACTTCCCATTTCATTTCTCCACAAAACAGGTAGAGCACAGGTGGTGGGAGAGCAAGTTTCTTCCACTCCACACCGTCAATGTGCCTCAGCCCCACTCAGAAGCTCCCTCCTCTAGCAGTAAGTAGAGACTAGTTCAGACTATACAGTTCATCCAGCCCTAGACTCGTGGGCTGAGGTTGGCGGGGGAGCATTTGGTGCCAACTGCGATGGTCAAGTCTGTGCGTGAAACAGACATACGAATATTTGAACAGTACAGCACCAGCCAGGCATAAGGAGCAATCTTGTCACTGCGCTGCCGACTCCGGACTTGGCCATTCCTAAAGCTCATCCCGTCGCACCGGCGCCCACGGAGGGGGAAAGGCGCCCCAACCTCTTTCCTACCCGCTAGCACTCAAAGGGGGTGGGGGCCCCCGCTTCGCTCCCCCCGCTAACATCCAAGGTGGGAGAGGCCGCCAGACGGCGACCCCCGAGGGAGCCCCGAGCAAGGATATCCCCGAAAACCAGGCTGCCTCTGCCCGAGTCGCAGACGGTGATGCCCGGCGGAAGGGCGAAGGGCTTCCCCGCGCCGGCACCTCCCCCGTCGGGCCCGGGCGGCTCCTTCACCAGCTCCCTGTCAAAGAACACGAAGCGGCGCCACTGCAGGTAAGCAGCCATCTTGGCACCCAGAGCTGGACCCGGCGGGGGTCAGGTGACTGGGCCGCCGAGGACCGCCTCTGCCTGCGCACGTGACGGACGGCAGCCTGGGAGCCTGTCACGTGGGACGCTGGGCAGGCGCTGTCCGCCTCGCCGCTGCCGGGAACTGTAGTTTTCCCGCGTGCAGGGGCGGTTGCGCTCTGCGCCTGCGCCCGCGCCCCTGCCAACTCCCGTGTTCCCCCCTCCCTCCGCTCTACTAAGGCCGGCCAAGGGAGCAGGGTTGCTCGCGGGAGCAAAGTCAAGTGTGCGCGTAAGAGTTTGTAGGATCGAAGCTGGTCCTGTCATAGGGCACAAGTTACCTGCGATGTTTGCAGCACGTTTATGACCCCTCTACAGCCTCACATAAGGTACTTATTAATGGGCCCTTTTCCCTGATTGATAGCAGTGATTCCCTACACCGAAATAATGTAGGAGGAACACTATTCAATAACGCTTATTAGACGTTCAACTAGGGCATGGCTTGTGGTTGGATAATGCTGAAATATAGCAGTATTGCTTTTTTTAATGTTATTGCACATTAGGGTGACCAGATCTCCTGATTTTATAGGCACAGTCCCGATTTTTAGTCTTTTTCTTATATAGGCTCCTATTACCCCCCACTGCTGTCCTGATTTTTTCACATTTGCTGTCTGGTCACCCTATTGCACATACCACTTCAAACCAATCTCAGGGAAGGGCCTACCAGAGGACAGTAGGCCCAAAGGGTAGAGAGAACCATTTTAAATACTTAAAATCATGGCTCCCTAGGGTAGTTTGATGGACCCTGTTACAATAATGCAGACAAGGTAACAAGTAACAAAAAGCAAGCATTTCACACACAAACTACACAACACTTCTTTTGTTTCAGCCAAAAAGCCCTTGAGTTCTCCAACTCTAGAATTGTGTTAGTTCATGAGACCAGAACACAGTAACAGTTCTGTTAGTTGTAGTTTTTTTCTTGCTTTCTCATTTTGCAAATGTTTGATTTCAAATTGACTGTTTCGTTATTGGAGGTTTACTAAGAAGCAAAAGCCTCTCCCTTCTACTGCATGGCAGACTTCAGGACCAGATGACTTGCTGGTCTTGAGCTGGGGAAAGAAAGGCGGCTTTTTGTTGCTAGTGTTTTACCCGTGAAACCAGGAATTATATCACACCTCCCCATGGCTCATTAACCACCTAAGAATCTTTATTCATGTGTTGTTATACCTATGTGTGATAATTACATAGAACCCAGGCCTTTACACTGCCAGGCCATGGAGAAGGTGTACAGACCTCTTCCCCTGGAGCACACGCACTTGTGCAAAAGACTTTCACAGAAGTAGTTTTCTTTGCCTCCTGAGCCCCACTAGACAAGCACACAAGGTTCTTTATGGTTTGCATTGACATATTAAAGCAGGGAGCGTGTGTACAGGAGTCTTCACGTGGGGTATGCATAAAGCTTCCATATATCTCTCCGCCTTCGGGGCATGCACTGGCTCCTCACTCACCGCCCGCCTCCGGAGCCCAGGTGCATTTTTCCAGGGTTGCCTTCGGAGCGGAGCGCCAGCCTTGTCCCACGTGCGCCAATGGAGTTAGAGCATCCCACGTTCTTCCTTCCGGCTCTTCTGAACGTGGCCCAATGGGGCTCGTCGGCTGCCCGGATTGGCTCGCGGGGCCCGGCTCCGTTTGTCGCTCCAATGAGCTCGCGCCGCGTCCGGGCCGGAGGTTGCGCGAGACGCCGGGGCCGCTACCGCTAATGGAAGAAGTGGTGGCGGAGCTCGCGCAGTGTGTGCGGCGCAGTCGGAGGTGAGTGGCGCGCGGGGAGGGGCTGGGAGCGGAGACTGGTTTGGGGGATCGGGCGGAAAACGAGCCTGGGGCTCCCTGTGCGAGGATGCGGCCTCCCCCGCAAGCTGCCCCCCAGGCCGGTCTGTCGGACCTGTGTGGGGAGCTAGTGCTATGGGGAGGGGGCCGGCGGCTCGATGGTGCTCTCTCCACCCCGGGAATGCTGGGAGCAGCGTGCTCCCCATTAGAGACCTACAGGGGTCTGACCCGCCGTTCGGGAGAAGGAGCCTTTGGAGGGAGGGAGCAGGTCTTTTTCACAGGGCCCATCGCCCACGTCCCCTCATTCCTTTACCCCGCTCAGCACGGACTGTATGGTTCATATCTGCCCCCTCTTCCCCCCCCCCCCAAAAAAAAAAGTCTCTGCTGTCGCTTACAGCCACTGTGTAAAGGAGAGTGTTAAGGGTTGTTTTTCCATGTTGCACGGTAACTTGTGTATTCATGTGTGCAGAGGCTGGTGAAGTTGTGGTTACTTTAGTTCTTGATCTGTGGGCCTGGTGTGGTTCTGTTACATGTGTGTTTCTCATCCATCAGCATAGAAGATGGTGTATATAATTTATTTTCGAATTTCAGCTTGGGTTGTTGGCTGTATACTGACTTGAGCATTTGCCTTTACCAGCCCAGAAGCTACTCCCAGGAAGGCCAGCTTTAATGGGGGGGGGATTGGCCCCATGTAATATTTTTGTACTAATTGCAGGGCTGATGGGTATAGGAATGTCTCTGTAAACCACGAATGTGTAAAGTCAAGGTTGTTACTGCTTTTTTGAAGCCGTGCTGTGTGTGAAGAAGTGAAGGCAATAAATAAGTAGATACTGTCTGTACTCGTACTTCAGGGCTGTCTAGAAGAGTTGACCTGTTCCTCCTGTCTTCAGGCTGGGATGATAAGTGTTGGGTGTAATTTCTTTAAGGTGGTGGCTGCTTTCTGTGCTGTGACATGGTTTATTGCCACACCTGCCCAGAAAATCAGCATTGGAGTTACTGGAAAGGCCTGGTGGGGAATATCAGTACATATGTAGGTTCCTTTTGTCAGATGCATGAGCACAAGATATAGTGGAGTGGGATTTTAAAGAGCAGTTGTCGTTACAATGGATATTTATTTCCAAGTTAGATGCAGTTCTCTCAACAACATTTCCAAATATTCTAAAAGACTGTGATTAACATGGATTTAAGTCCATTGTGATAGTTTCTCATAAAATCTCATGCAATATTCTTAGATTAACCTTTTTAAAAGCAGTAAAAAGAACAGGAGTACTTGTGGCACCTTAGAGACTAACAAATTTATTTATTTATTTAACAAATTTAAAAGCAGTAGATCTTTTCTACTAAATTGAGGCACTTAAGAAAAGTGCAGTTAAATGTTTCTAATTCTTTTATTTTTTTAAACATTTCACATAGGTGTCAGATACAACTGATGTTTTATATTGCCCTCTTTGAAATTTTGGGGGATGAAATAATTCAGACAAAGGACCACTTAATCTGTTACTGAAATGCAACCATCTCTAGTGTGAAATGCAAAAACTTTTTAACAGTGCACAAAAACTGCATAAAAGTTTTTCAGGAAGTGCAGACTATCATATCCAATTTAAACTGCAATTTAAGGAAGGAGATATTAAGATGGGTTTTGATAACAAAATATGTGCATGTTTTGGAGAAACTTACATGGGCACTTAAAGTGAGTTTGCTATTTGTGACCCACAAAATTGTTGGCTACTCTAGCGAGCAAGAAAATTAGTATTTTGTTAAACTATTGTAAAACCAAAATTTAATATTCCAGACAGTTTTTTAAAAATTAGCTTTATTCTAAGAATGAACTATAGTTGTAAATCAGAGATAGGTGTGAACTACAACCCTGGACCAAACTCTCTGAATTTGGGTTCTGGGTAGAGCCAGATCAGAACTTTATATCTCAGGTTTATCTGTATTGTAAATATTTAATATGTGATTTTTATTTATTAGTTGTTGGCATAAAGGAGAAAAATACCACCACATGCTGAGAATTTCACCGCCAGATTGGGGAATTAATCTTTGCTACTTATTTTCAGCAAGATATTAACAGTTTCAATGGCCAGGATGACACAAGTGCCCTTGTGGTCTCTGACTTTCCTCCTGCTGGCCTGTCTGCCATCAGAAACCGGTATGTGCACTTTTTTTTGGACTTTTACAACCTGATCAGTGTTTGAGGGAAGTTTTAAAAAATCTGCCCATCAGAGACCAGCTGGTTCTGGGAACTTCCGATGGGATATGCTTCCAAGATTGTGACTTGAAGTCCAGCCTGAAAATTCTAACTATCCAGCTGGCGTTTGGGGATTTTTGTGAAATGAGTTGATAGGTTTCGGTCCTGTTCTCAGTGAATAAATGTGTCCGTTGCAAAAAAGCAGTTAGTATGATTCGTCCCTTTTTTGCAGACTCAGCAGAGAAGCTAAGCATTGATTGGGTCAGGGAGACTGTATCAAGGATCACTCCCTCCTCACCACTAGAGGAGGTCTCTGCTGGGTTTTGGGGAGGTACATCAGTAGCTGGTGCTGGGGGAGAGCTTGGGGATAGGGGATTTTTGTCTCCAGAGCTCTCATTCTAATAACCTTTCACCAGCATGAAATTGACAATATTGTCTCAGGTTTCTACTTTAATAGAAAGAAGCATATAAAAATAAGCAATTGAACTGCAGTTTACTCAGAACTGGGGGATAAAATTAAATGGCAAACAAAATATAGAGGTGCAAGATCAAGAGATGAAACTGACCGTCCTCGAGGTAATTCTGACGTTAGTCCTAAAATTTATTGAAAATGAACAGCTTAGCACTGATGAAGTCCAGGGTGGCATGGAACTGCCCATACCCCAGAATGTTTGCAGTGTTGTTCTAGCCATGTTGGTCCCAGGATATCCGAGAGACAAGGTGAGTGAGGTCATATTTTTTTATTGGACCAACTTCTGAAGAAGAGCTCTATGTAGCTCAAATTTGTCTTTCTCCGACAGAAGTTGGTCCAATAAAATATATTACCTTCCCCCCCCCTTGTATTTCTCATACCTCAGAATGGCATTTCCTCACCTTCCTGTGGATTCAATAATTAAGGATGATCTCATTCTTCTCTCTCTACACCCCTTCCCAAGAGTATGCCAGGAGAACTTGCTAACTGAGAGAGGTTTCTCATGGAAAAAGTACAGCTTCTCACATCTATTCCTTTTGCATTGCAGATGCTCTGGCTGTGATGTCCGTGGACCTGGGCAGTGAGTCAATGAAGATAGCAATCGTAAAACCTGGGGTGCCCATGGAAATCGTTTTAAACAAGTAAACTATAATTATTCTTCTGGTCTGGCATGTTCCCATATCAGCAAACCTGTGAGGAGATACAGGTTATGATGGAAACTCCTATCTCTGCACCTTCTGTAATGGCCTTCTATAGTCATTTTTTTCAGGGCTTGAAAAAGCCTTTCACTAGAAGGAAATTTCCCCAAGGGAATGGAGGAGCCTACACTGTCAGTATTTGCAGGATATAATCATTGATTTAGAAGACGTTTCTAGCCCTTATGATTAAGAAAACCTTCCAATTGTGACCCAACTTCAAGAGATGTAGTGTCATCTTCCTGCATCTACAGATGCAATCCCAGTGCCTTTACTGCTTCTCAGCTTTGCCAAACTGCCCAAAGTAATGCTAAAACTGGTTGGTTGCACTGTAACTATTCAGAAACCTCTGGGCAGTAGTGAAACAAAAAAGAATCACCTGTTTCACTCTGCTGTTGGCACTGGAGCCGTTCACTGGCTTGGATGATGGGAAGGGGTGGGGAAGCAGAGGCTGGGAGAGGGGTAGAATAGCAGAGAAACCTCCATCTTGTAGCAGTCAGCAGTCTGAAAAAGGAAGATGAGTGGATCCCCTCCCTGCTCCCCAAAGGTCAGGTGTCTGTTGGTGGGAAGAGGGAGCACCTTCACTCCCACAGGCAGAAGGTGAGAGACTTAAAGAGTATGCGGCATTGGAGATGGTTCAGAGAAGAGCCAAGAGAATGACCAAAGGGTTAGAAAATGTCTCATAGTGATAGACGCAAGGTGCTTAATCTATTTAGCATAACAAAGAGAAGGTTCAGGTATGATTTCATTACAGTCTAGAAGTACCTACATGGGGAGCCAATATTTGACGATGGATTTTTTAATTTGGTAGACAAAAGTATAACAAGATCTAATGGTTGGAAGTTGAATCTGGACAAATTCAGATGAAATAAGGCATACTTTAACAGTGATGGTAATTACCCATTGGAACAATTTACCAAGGGTCATGGTGGATTCTCTGTCCCTACCAATTTTTAAATCAAATTTGCTATTTTTTAAATAAGATGTGTTCTAGTTCAAACTGGAATTATTTAGGGGACATTCTATGGCCTGTATTGTACAGGCAGTTAGACTAGATGATTACAATAGTCCCTTCTGGCCTTGCAATCTATGGAATCTGCTAGCCAAAGGCTGATGGGAAAGATGGCTTCCCCAATGAGGTTGCAGAGAATGCTTGCCAGAGAATTGCCTCTGAACCTCGCTTGTTGGGGGTGAGCTAATCTTTTGTTTGTCTCGGGCTAGCATGTGTCAGGTAACTTTTCCAAGTTCTGACATTGCTATTCAATTACAGCCCTTCCTTGTCATGCAACTCTCTTACCATCTTTCTGGAGTTAGGAGTAATGTGTGTATTTGGGGGGGGGGGGGTCTGGGTATGGTAATAGGTGATGGAGGTACTGAGAAATTAGAAACACACTGAGGTTACTTTAGAGTGGTCTCCAGCCCTGAGCCATATGTTAGAAATTCAGGAAAGTGCTGCCTCTGGCATTCTAACACTTTGATTACCTTCTTCCAAGCTTCCCAGCAGTATGGAAGCAGGGATAAATCATAGATGCCTTTCAAATAGACAGGTAGAGCAATTGTATGTGACATTGCACTGAACTGTGCTGCGTCTCATTCTTGGAGAATGATCAGTTAGCCCAGCAGCCCTAGAAGGAGATGCTGCTATTGAAACACTTCAGACTAATCAATGATGAGCTATCTCTAGCACGTAGCCTCCGTTCCTGGTGGCATCTGAGTATCCTTACCGAGTTTCTCTGCATTAAACATTCTCAGCCCCATCAGTGGGGGTTGTTTGCAATGAATGTCCATCTGTCATATTTTTTTATCCTTTTTTTCTTGCTTAGAGAGTCACAGAGAAAAACGCCAGTGATTGTAGCCCTGAAAGAAAATGAGCGTCTCTTTGGCGATAGCGCCATGGGAATGGTAAGATACCAAATCACCTAAATTCCAGCTGCATATGTTGTACATATACCTGTATACAAAACCCACATTCCATGTATATGTAGTGTATTCTCTACACTAGTCCCTTGGAGATGGGTGTCTGAGTGCCCAAGTTAAGAGATTTTACCCCCTCACCTTGTATTATTTCTCCTATGGAAACCCTAGTTAGATGTGGTTTCATCTCTGCTTTACACCAGACTGTCAATCTTGGCTCCCATAGCAAAAATTCTTTCCCAAATATACGCACACAGTGTGGGGTTGGTTGGGAGGGGTTATGTGAAAGTTACCTGAGAGTCAGGACTGAGCTTGCTCTCTTCCTTTCTGCAGTCCATAAAGAACCCGAAGATAGCACTCCGGTATTTTCAGGACCTGCTGGGTAAACACATAGACAACCCCCAAGTGACATTGTACCGTTGGCGCTTCCCACAACACGAGCTGGTAAAGGATGAGAGGAGACAGACGGTTATCTTCAAACTGTCCCAGTGAGTGACTGACTCCAGTTGCCTCCTGATACCTTCACTGCTGTGCTGTTGCTTATGAAACTTGCAGGGAAACGTCTCCTCTAGCATGTCAGCAGCTGACTCTCACCACTAGAGAGAGGGGAAATGCTGGTTTTAGCTTTCTCTGTAGCATGACCAAGCAAGGAAAGCTTGTTATATGTATCATTCTAGGAAAGCTGCTCCAGTCAGCTACAGATGGAGGTATAAAATCTCCCTGGGAAGGAATGGCCATCTTAAAGGCCCAGTTATTGGATTTGGAGTCTCTCACTTCTTGGTTGTCCGTTCAAATTCCACCCAGGTCAGTAGTGAAAACAGTGAAGTGAGCTTGGGAGGAGAGAGGTGTCATTACAGTTCCCAGTCAGCAGGGACCCACATCCCAAATACTGCTGCAATTGGCCATTTTCCAGTCTCAGCACAGAGACTGAGGTTATGCTCCCTGGTGCCCCAAAGGCATCAGTCCAGCTCAAGGTAAAGCACTTTAGCAGAGGATAGCATGGGGAAAAGAGGGAAGCTTTCCCTGACACAGCCTGTCCTGTGCTTGTTCTCTGGCTAAATAAAACACTTTGGATTCCAGGACTGTCAGTCCAGGAGGACGGAGATGGATGGGGGATTCTCTACATCTGAAAGGACTTTTTCCGGTCCCAAGTTGATACGTGCATCTTTGCAGAGTTTCTCTGAATGACATTCCCCCAATTCTTGGGGCAGGGATGTTGTCCAGGGTTGTCTGCACAGTGTCCTGCTTGGATCCCTTATTTTGACCCTGTGATTTGTAACCCATCCCTGTTTGTTCCTTCTTTCTTTTCTTTTCTCTCTCTCCTCACCTCCCATCTCACCTGTGATCTATTGATTTCTGGGTTTTGTGGCACCACCCCATCACCTGAGAGTGTGCGCCTCTACTTCCTTTGGTGAGCAGAGCTCACCAATCCCAACATTTTGAATTATAACCTTCTGGAATAATATTGTTCCCGCTTCATATTTATGGACCCAGGTGGTGTCTGTTTCCCACATGATCACTGCTGGACTTTCCATTGATGGCTTATTTTTATTAAATGTGGAGCTTTAGGCCACATTGTCCTTGTTGGGGAGTGGGGAATACTCTCCTCTCCAAGAGCCTTGCTGCCAGTTCTATCGCTTTTTTACTCTCGGGGTGGGGGTGGGGGGAGAGTTTTCCATTTTTTTCCCCTGGAGCCGATAATTCCTTAGGCTTATGTGATTTTTGGGACTGTCATGTTGGTGTTTCATCCTGTATTGCCCGGTGCCTTGTAAGAATTGCTAGAGAAGCTTTGGCTTTACAGCTGAATAAAACTTTCAGTGCCTGTCTGATGGAGAGTTTTATATTCTTGCCTTGTGTTGCAGTGAAATGCAGTATTCTCCAGAAGAGATACTGGGCATGGTCCTGAACTATTCACGTGGTCTGGCTGAGGAATTTGCAGGTTGGGATGATTGTTGGCTTTTTTACAGTATCCATACATTGTTCAGTTTATTTTGTTTAATTTCATAGGATGTGGAATTTACAGGGAAACTGCAGGGGACTGGGGTTGAAGGTCTCAAACGGGATGTCTTGGGGAATCAGGAACAGGATGTTGAATCATTTAACCTTTTAAGTCATCAGTTTAAATCAAGCTTAATCTGCTAATTATCCAGAGTTTCTAGCTGATGGCTGTTTGGTGATGTCTTAGCCCAGTTCCTTGTGGACAAGTACAAAAAAATAAAAATAAAAAAATCTGGTGTTTTTTTTTTAAACTAGCCCTCATATTGGCACCCTCTAAAGAGAATAAATATAGAGACTGAAGACTTCTTTCATCTCTAGAGCTGGTTAGGGCTTGGGGCATGGTGATAGGAATTTGGCAAGAGAGTGGCAAACTTGCCCTGCTGCCGTCCATCTTATACCTGCTCTGGTTCCTTTCACCAGTGCTAAACTCATATATTAAAAAAAAATTATCTTGTGGAATATTAATTAATAAAAGAAACTAAACCATGGACTTCTCATCGCCGTATTGTTAATCAGAAATGCCAGCAGTAACGGAAACTGCAGAAGAATTGGCTGGATCTGTTCTTACTGCTGTATTACAAGCCTGCAGTTAACATACTTACAATTCAGGCATTTGTACTAAAGGGAGTTCAAACAAGGCTTTACCCCAGAGAGAGAATTCAGTCATCTACAGGCTGAGATTTCGGGATTCTGGAAGATTAGATTAATTGCTGAAGGCTGAACAGATTGAACGTGTTCCTTTCGCAGCAGATACTGGGAGTGTGACCATCTCACAAGATGCTGTGAAGCCTGGTGGGTTTGAGGTGGAAACGCTGAAACAAATTCATCCCTGGTCAACTCCATTGATGACTTCTTTCAGTTTCACCTGGGCTGAAATGGGCCTACAGTCTCTCTCTGCAGCATTGACTTTGTTGTCACAATCTCCATAGTTACTTGCATGTTGATAGCCCTGTTACGGAGGAGTTTTTGTACTTGCCACTCCCATGGAAAACCTCTTCTCTTCCATGCTTTGCAGAACAGCCTGTAAAGGATGCAGTGATCACCGTCCCTGTATACTTCAATCAGGCGGAGAGGAGGGCAGTCCTGCATGCAGCTCAGATGGCAGACCTGAAGGTCCTGCAGCTGATCAATGACAACACTGCTGTGGCTCTGAACTATGGGGTCTTCAGGAGGAAGGACATCAATGCCACAGCACAGGTATATGCAGCTGGTGCAGAGGTGGAGGAGCTACTGGATTTCACTTAAGCAAGTGGGAAACTTAAAGTGATGAACTATAAAGAGGTGCTCATGCTGGTTGAGTGCTCGTCTTGGTTAATGCTATCTGTTAATTGCTGTTACAGACCTGTCTAAGTATTGGGCAGAGCACATGTGTATAAAGTAGCAAGTACATTCCTAACTGTTGCACTTTCTGGTGGATACGGAAAGCAAACAGGTGGTTTGTAGTTCAGAGAGTGGGGAACTGGGAGTTGGGATTCCTGGGTTCTAGTCAGCTTCACCATACTCTTGACCTGTTTTCCCCCAACTTGTAAAATGGGGCAATGATACTGACCTACCTCACTGGGGACTGGGAGGCTATTTGTAAAATACTTGGGAGTTTCTCAGATTGAAGGAACTCTTGACGAGCAAAGCATTCATTCTGTTTTCTACTTTATAAAATAGAAGTATGGGAGAAGTAAGGACGCACTCGATAGGTCCGTTATTACAGGCTTCCAATCCACATGGCTATTGCTGTGAGTGTAATGTTGAGTAACTGTGCTTTGCTGTCTCTCAGTGGACTGGAGCAGGTTTAGTGAATGATCAGTGCCTGTCCCATTCCAAGCTGTGAGATTCCCAAGGTCTTCTTTCCTTCCCATTCAGGGACAAAACACCCTGGTACCTTACTTAGCCTTCTCTGGCTTCTTCTTTACAGAATATCATGTTTTATGACATGGGAGCAGGAAGCACCGTGTGTACGATAGTGACTTATCAGACAGTGAAAACCAAGGACTCAGGGACCCAGCCTCAGCTGCAGATTCGGGGGGTCGGGTAAGAATTTCTCTTGGGTCCCATATTCAAAAGAAAATATTTACTTTGCTGACTCTTCTAAACACAGAATGGGATGAATTTCGGAACTAGTTTTAAACGTGTATTCAGACAAAAGCTGGAGTAGGGGCAGGGTGCCTTGGGTGGGAGGATTGTCTATAAGTAACTTGGGTGACTTCACTTTGTACAAAGGATAGTTAGAATGTGGACGTGTTGCCAAACTTACAGGTGTAGCTCATAGCGATCCTTGTGTATAGAGTACCGAACACTTTCAATTATAAAAGATTCTTGTGACTCTTTTTTAAGAAGCCGTCACACTTCCATTGTTTGTGGCAGGTCTTTGAAATTTGACATGGCTTGGGGCTAGAGCGATGCCTCTCCTTATTCTATGAAATTCCATTCAGGTTTTAGCTGAGTTAGTAATTTTAAAGAAGACTTTCCCTTCTTTTGCTTCTTGTCCTCGGGGCCTGCGCTGCTAACAAAGCAGCAGCAGCAGATGCTGTAATGTAAGAACACCTGGATGCTGCCAGGGCATCTGTAGCTGGGAGGGGACAGGGGGAAAGCTGGGCTTTCCCCTGATGCAGAATGTGACCCATCATTCACTCTAGGAGTACCACATGGGGCAGGAGAGCCCACCTCCTGGGTTTTTGATGGGGAGGGGATAAAGCTAGCTAGGCTCCCCACAACCACCTACTAGACCAGGGGTCCCCAACATGGTGCCCGCAGGCACCATGGCGCCCGCCGGGGTGTCTAAGTGTGCCCGCGTACTGGCCGGCGGATGAGCATCCGCTGAAATGCTGCCGACAAGCAATGTCATCCAGAGCCCCAGGCCCTTTAAATCGCCAGCCGAGCCCCGCTGCTGCAGCCCCGGGGTAGTGGCAGCAGGGCTCCAGCGGTGATTTAAAGGGCCCTGGGCTCTGCGCAGCAGCCGGAGCCCCGGGCCCTTTAAAGCGCCAGCCTTGCTGCCGGAGCCCCGGGGTTACCGCGCTATATGCGAACCCGTGGTATATTGGGTCACATTATATCGGGGTAGAGGTGTATCAAAAACAACTAGCTTCATGCAGCTGCAGGGGCTTGAGTTTTTTGATCAGTGACATTAAAAGCTGAACTTGTTTGTTTAAAGCCACATTGTTGTTTATAAAGCAAAGCTATACACTGGAATTTGGTGAGAAAACTGTGCAGCATTCAGGAATGCATGCAATCCCTCTTTGCAGCATATTGTTCTTGTTATAAATGGTTTGCAGGTGAGAGAATTCTTGCATGCTCTTGTAAGAGTTGTAAGATCCAGGCCAGCTCAGGAACTCTCTTCTGCCTGGGGAAGGTGCTTGCAATTCCAGGTTCCGTTATTGACGTAATCCATCCAGGCTGAGTGTCTGCTTCTGGTTCCTATTCTCTGCTCAGATTTGACCGCACCCTAGGGGGATTGGAGATGGAGCACCGGCTCCGGGATTACCTGGTGAAACTCTTCAACAAGCAGCAGCCTTCGAAAGATGTTCGGCAGAATCTCCGGGCCATGGCCAAGCTGCTAAAGGAGGCCAACCGCCTGAAAACTATCCTGAGTGCTAATGCTGACCATGTGGCCCAGGTATGTCCCTGTGCTGCAGGAAATCCCCCTTCCTCAGGAATGGGGATGACTTGGGTTAAGAGTGAGTCTGGGAGAGCTCTGTCCCTCTGCTTTACATAATCTTTATGCTCCTACAATGTTCTCTTCCTCCACCCTTGCCCAGGAGACACCAATGCTGATGGCTTTTCTAAACTGATATCGCTTAACAAACTGGTGAGAACTTGGATTTTGCTACTCAAGTCCGTAATGTTACTAGTTTGAGAAATGTTTAGACCTTTGCAGGAGATTAGGAGAGGTCTGTTCCTAAATGGCTACCAGGAGCATGAGATTTAGACAGCTGTTACATCCAAGGCACCATGTCTTGTGTCCCTCCAGCACCGGGGGAGGGATTGGGATGTAAGAGGATAGGCTGCATTCGTAAGGTGCAGTGGAGTGGCTGGAACACACAAGCCAACACAGTAGCAGTCGGAACAACGTTAGCTTGGAGAATGCTGTGTAATGTGAAGCTGATGGCTTTTTCTCTCTGACTTCCTGGCCAGATTGAGGGGCTACTGGATGACGTGGACTTCAAGGCCAAGGTCTCCAGGCAAGAGTTTGAAGACTTGTGCTCTGACTTATTTCAGCGGGTCCCAGGGCCTGTGCTACAGGCGCTGAGCAGCGCAGAGATGAACCTGGTAGGTCCAGAGATACTTTGACAAGTGTGGGGTCCTCTGATGCTGAGCTGCTGTCACATCACAACCACTGCTGTTTGAGAGGGGTCTGGTTTGGGAAGGTAACTCACCCTGCTGAGAAGTGCAGGCTCCTGTCTTCCTGAGGGCAGAGGTGGCAGTGCAGAAGTTACCACATTGCCATGTGTAATGGGGATTTACCCCCATCACCAGCAAGGCAAGGGAAAAGATCCCATTAGTTGTGCTCTGCACCGTGGGGGAGGGGGAAAGAGTTTAACTAATTACCTCCTGGACAGAGGAGGCAGAGCTAAGCTTTACAAGTAGCCAGAAGGAACTCTGTTCAAGGGACATAGAGAGGAGACCGGTCTCTCTGAAGGAAAGGAGTCCTGAGCTAGGGCCTACAAGATTAAAAAAATTCAAGTCAGGTGAATAGTTTGTTTAAAGCTGAACCCCAGAAGGGGACTGGACTGTTGCATGACATGGACAGAGGGCTGCATCACAGAAGACTCTCTGAAGGAGTCCAGGGAAGAGACAGGCTGGGCATGGTCCCCACAGCTGAGAAAGTGGCCACCAAAGGAGGTGCAAGAGGCGAAGTCCCCAGCAATGTTGTGTCCTGGCACAAAGGGTGCGCCCTAAGGTTGAGGGCATGCACTTACACCATGTCAAACAGGTTTCCATGATTGCCATGTGCACTGGTTGCCTATAAGCCAGGGATTCGGGTCAGGGTTTTACTGACTACTAAAAAGCCCTTAATTTTGGTATAAAGACTTAAGAATATGTCTCCCCCACATCTCTTGGAGGCATCTGAGGTTGGCCTAGCTTTCACCATAGATCAGGAATCTCATCTCTGGATTTCTCTCCAGAGGGCGCATGTCTGACTGTGGTTATGTCCGGATGTGACTATCTTCAGAGAGACATTTCACTTCATTTGTTCGGTACTTAGAGATTCTAAAGTGGCAGGTGCCTTAGATTCCTGAGTCCCCTAGCTAGATAACTGTCTCTGGGATGCCGTGCAATGCCTCTTTGGATCAGCACCTTTCATGGCTGTAGTTTCTATCTCCTCTTCTCTGGACCACTGTTTCAATGACTGGCTCCTCTGGCATGGAGCCTGATCTGGGTTTGACTTTTGTTAAATAAGGTGCAGTGTCCCAGATGCTGGAAACAGCTGCTCTGTAAATTGCTCATGTCCATTGGGCCTGATCTTGAAGTACTCACTCGGGCACAACTACTTTGGGAGTTTACTGAAATAAGGACTTAAGATTTTTGGACCCCAGTCTTGTGTTTGAGAGCGGGGTTGGTAGGGCAACTGCTTTCCGAGCACTAAACAGTGGATGGTGGAGGGATATTGAAGCAGTGAACTTGGCTTTTCCAAAAATACATTCTCAAGGCAGAACCTGATTGTCTGTGAACTCCTAGGATGAAATCGATCAGGTGATTCTAGTGGGAGGTGCCACCCGAGTCCCCAAAGTGCAGGAGGCTTTGCTGAAAGCCGTGGGCAAGTAAGTATATGAGGCCTCTGCCACGTGCCTTTTCTCAACCTTGTGTTTGTACTAGTGACAGAGAAGCTTGCAACTCCCTCCACCTTGCTTTGCAGAGATGAACTGGGGAAGAATATCAATGCAGACGAGGCTGCTGCTATGGGTGCAGTCTACCAGGCGGCTGCTCTGAGCAAAGCCTTTAAGGTCAAGCCCTTCATTGTTCGGGATGCAGCTATTTTCCCCATCCAGGTGAGCTTCCCCTGTTGTCTCTTTTGGGGGAGGAGGGTATAGTGTGGGGTGGCATTGGGAGAAGTGATTATAAATAAGCAGTGGGACCTTGTGGTGCTGGAATGGCATAAGGGAAACCTACAGGTTTTAGTGCTGAAGGGGAAATGGTGCTCAGTCTGGAATCGTACATGGAGCCACTGGAAGGAAAGACACTAAAGTATTCACCCTGGGTGCTTTGGGCAAGTCTCACTACTTTATCTGGTAACATGGGGTAATGCTTACAGTCCCCATAAGGTGGGTCAGGATTGTCTACCAAGTGCTTTGGAATCCTGTGATCAAAGATGCAATGTAGGGCAAAATGTTCCTGTTAGTGGCTAATTCTCTGCCCTTACCCACATGATTCAGGTGGAGTTCACCCGTGAAGTTGAGGAGGAGGATAAATCCAAGAGCTTGAAGCACAACAAGCGAATTTTGTTTCAGCGCATGGCACCATATCCACAGCGCAAGGTCATCACCTTCAACCGCTACACGGATGACTTTGAATTCTATGTCAACTACGGAGACTTGGCTTTCCTGAGCCAGGATGACCTGCAGTGAGTGGGGACAGGCATTTGCACAGACTTGCCCCCAGGATGATAGGTGCTTAGCTGGAGAAGCTTGCGTGCAGATGGATGGCTGACGATGCACAATTTCAGAATCTTTGCTGCAATCCTTATATAATTGAGAAAGCCAGGTTATGTGTAGTTATCTAACATGGCAGTATTGAGAAGTCTCCTCTCCATTTTAACTGGTCCTTAGCTGGCATTTTCACCAGAAGGGCCAACGGTTAGAGGACCTGTGTTGCTGTTGGTACTGTGGTAGTAGTGTGGAGACTGACTTCCCCTCTCATCCTAGAGCTAGTACCTCCAGGTCAGGCCCACTGTGAGAGGCCAGTATGGGGAAAACTCACACTGCCGCTGCCTCAGGGCTGCTTGTTCTGTGGACAGATGATTCTAGTCTCCAAGACAGTTGTTCTGACACCTTTTGCCAGCACTAACTTCTCTTTTGTACGTGCGCAGACTCCCTCTCGGGCTATCCCTGCTCTGGTTCTTGGGCTCACTTGTTGAGTCTGGGACCTTCCCATCAGAAACAACTGATTACCATAGGGCATTGGTGTGAAGAAGTACCCAGCTTTGTTGCCTGTTCAGACACTTTGCCAGTGAGTGGCATTAGAACGGTTGCAATATGGCAGATGGGGTGCGGGTCCCCATTCGTGCGTGTAACTGACACTAAGTGTGTCAACCAGTATGAATAACACCAGAAACGGCAGCCTGCTCAGTGTCTGAAATCTGGCTGAAGCTCAGAAGTGATTGGCCCCAGTGGGGCAGAGCTGGGAATAGAACCCCGGAACACTGGAGTAGATTGGAGACAATGCTGAAGTAAAGTTGGGGAAGAGGGATGGCTGCCCACTTTGCTGCTTAGGCTTCTTCGGTTGGTATCTGTTCATTCTCTCTGTCTTGCCTTGGTTCCCCCCAGAGCCTTTGGGTCTTTGAATCTCACCACTGTGAGGCTGAGAGGAGTCGGGGATAGTTTCAGGAAGCACTCAGATTATGAGTCCAAAGGCATCAAAGCTCACTTCAATATGGATGAGAGTGGAGTGCTTAGCCTTGACCGGGTAAGTGCCAGCTAGCTAGTGCCATCTCTGTTCCCCTCCCTTCCTCGCGCAGTCTCCCTACCCTATCCCTACAGGTGCTGCTAAGAGACCTTTTTTAAATATATTATCTCATTGTCTTTGTTTCCAGGTGGAGTCTGTGTTTGAAACTGTAGTGGAGGACAAACCAGAGGAGGAGTCAACATTAACAAGTAAATACACTGTACTGTTCATATTTTGTATTCAGACTAGCTGTTGCTTTGAATTCATAATAACTCCTAGTTAACCGCACCACATTTCTCTGAAAGAGACAGGTCCTGTGGCTGGGGACAAGTGACCAATTAAGTGAAGTACTCTGACACTCCCCACAGGTACCCAGGGTTGTGAGGCACTTCACAATTACTTGCCCTTAGTGTGAAGCGGTCTTATCTATGCCTGTTGTAACTCAGCTTCCTGAAACCAACAGCCTCTGGCAACACAAGCACTGCCTGCCAGTCTTCCACAGACCTCATCCTCTGTGTAGGTTAGCTATAGACACCCACCGAGTCCTCGGAGCATTCCCTGTGGTGCCCAGCCATTAACCATTGGCCGCTCACAGAAATTATCCAGTTTGCTATCTCTAAGGGAACAGAATAAACACAGCTTAAGTGTTACAACTCAGGATCAGGTCCTTCGTAACATCATAGCACCGAGATATATTTATAATGAAAACAAACATAAGTTGTTGAAAGCTGAGATTGACGAAATAGCAAGAACAATAATGGAAACAGAAATGTTTACATGTAAAACAAAAAGTATAACACTCTTGGTAGAGCCTAAACTTAACTTTAACAAGCTGCTTAACTTGTCTAAAGTAGTTCCTCACCTGAAGCAATCTCTCAATGTCTCCAGCCAACCCAGCTAAGATTCCTCTATCATTAATGCAAAAAGCACTGTTTTTGCTTCCTCGCTGAAGGATAATGTTATCCTTTTCCTTATAGCACACCAAAAATCCATTGTTTGTCCCCTGAGTCAGGATTACCCCTGGGGCTTACTCCCTGGTGTGCTGACTTCATATCTCATGTTGATTTCATATGCAAACAGATCTTCCGTTGTGTTGGCTCACAGTGTTTAATGTACATTTGAACTGAGACAAACAGGTGAATATACTCCTTTTTGTCTTGCAAAAGCCTGTCTGTCAAACTTACTTTGATTCAGACTTAAAATGTATATTTTCCAGCATATATATGCATAACTCCTTACATAGCTTCAGTGCATATGTTTTGCAATTACCGTATATAAATGACCAGTGAGAACCTGGCTTTCATTTAAGATCTTACGTGACATTCTTTATAGATAAATACTACAAAAGCAGTATGTTAGGTGTAGTGAGTTTGACAAGCCTGATGGGATTTGTTAAAGAATAGTGAATTCTTTTGGCACTGAGGAATCTTTAGGGTCGCAAGTACCTGTCTATTAATCTTAGCAGATCCAAAATAACTAATGGCCCTGAGCATGTGCTGCTAGTTGAGGGGACAAGTCTCCCTGAAAGTGTCATATATGCTCCTAAGGTGCCCATCAGCATGGTATCCAGGTATACACCACATGCATGAGTAATACAAGGGAGCTGCATTTTCACCTCCCTCAGTGAAGGGGTGTATTTAGAAGGAAACAAATCCCTTTCCTTCGTCTTGAAGGCAGCAGTGGAAGGTCTTGTGCATCTGGTGCTTCATTGGTTGGGCCGTGATGCCACTGACTGGAAGCTTTCCATTGTCCTGCTTTCAGAGCAAGTGCAGAGACTTATAGCTGGTGTGTTGGAAGGAGGAGTGAGAGTGCATATGGGTGGAGGTCTCCTAGGGCAGTGAACAGTGGAAAACTCAATCACCGTTTGGAGAGGCAGATTCCAGGCTACGCTTTTGCAGAGATGAGGGCCCAGTACTTCGTATATAGAGGGATGTGCAGGAAGGGAAAGAGCTAGCAATGGTAGTGCAAGAGTTGTTACAGCAAATATTGTCAGGATCCCAGGCTGCCCCTGGATTACTGTTGGACCTTGGAGGGGCACTTCTACAGAATTCATGATTTTAAAGTCAAGAAAATTTGTTTTGCATTGATGAGTTACCAAACCCCTGACTGATGCATGTCACTCCCTCCTGCTGTTGCTGCTCTTCCTCCTGCTGTTGCTGCTCTTCCTCCTCCTCCTCTCACACTGTTCTCCGGACTGCTTCAAAGACTGACATTCTGAGGTTTTTTTTTGGTTTTTTATTTTTTTTCTCCTGCAGAACTTGGAAACACAATCTCTAGCCTGTTTGGAGGAGGAGGTCCTACTCTGGAAACAGGAGAGAACCTGACAGAGACTGTTCAGGTGAGGTGTTGGCTTTGATGGGGAGGTGGGACCCAGACTGGGTTCAGTCCTGGCTGCAAAATAGAGGAGGCAGTAGTTAAACACAAACCAAATCAGGGTGACCAGCAGGACATCAAGATTTAAAAACCATACAATGTAGAAGTTTGTATCTGTCTCAAAGTCTAACACGGTGTTAAAAATAAACATACAACCCTTCTGGTGGCAATCCCTTCGGCAAATGCTGCCAAGGCTGGTTCCCTGATGAAGCCTCTTTGTCATTCCAGTCTCCTTTCTGGATCCTCTCTGAGTAGTGCTGTGTAGGCTACCATCTCCTGCATCTCATTGTTGTAAGCTCTGGCAGGTTCTCCTGCTGCACAGACCACTTGGGCCTGGCTGCTCCTGTGTTGTTGCCAATAGGAGTCTCAGTTCGCTTTCCCAAGCATAGAAAAGGGTTGTGGTTCCAAGGTGATATGATGACTTTCCTGAAGTCCTCATTGGCCTGCCCGCTGCCTGTCCCTCTCTTGTAGCCTCTGTGCCACGTTGAACACCAAGCTTCCAGTATGAGCCTGCCCTCTCTGTGTAACACATCTGCATGGTATTTCCATGTAAAAACTGTGGCATTTTCCTCCCTGCTGCCCAGGAGGAAGAGGAGAGCCAGACAGAAGCAGGAAAAGAAGAACAGGGGGAGAAACAGGATCAGAAGGAGGGAGAAGGAACAGTGAGCGAGGAGCAGGGGGAAGAGAAGCAGCAGCCATCTCCAATGCAGGATAAAACAGAAACTGTCCCTCCAGAAGCAGAGAGACAGGAGGAAAAGGAGGAAGGAGAAAAAACAGCATCTCAGGTGAGCAGCTGACTCTGCAACGGGAGACTCCCTAAAATGGTGACACTGTGCTGTTGTACCTCAGGACTAGAATCTGACTGGAAATAATGGGGGAGGGTGTGAGAGATTCTACCCCATGTGCGCAGGCTGAGCACCACAGTTTTGTTCCTGCTCACTATCTCTGAAAATAAATCCCTAACTGACAGGCCACTGAAATACAATCCCTGCTCCTTAGGGGCAGAAGTGGGGAGTGACCTTCACTCAGGGTCTGAAGCTGAGTGTTTGGAGACTCCTTGCCAAAGTTCACTTGCATTGTTGGAGTTTTCCCTGCAGAGAACCTTTTCCCTTGACATTGCCTCATCCTCAGAAGGATGTGTTCAGCATTGCTTCCCGTTGCCCTTCAGATTCATATCAATCCACTCTCCTTCCAAGGCCGCTTTATATTTGTTCCCCATCCTGCTGTGTTGTACCTACAGTGCCATTTTGAGCTGGTAAGTGCAAAGCTGTTGTGTGCAGAAGTCCATGAGAGGCAGTCATGCACTGTTCTGAATAGAAATGGGCCCTGCTGTTTGCAGCACGGGACTGGGAGCTGAGACTCCTGGGTTCTGTTCTGAAATCCCCATGTAATCTTGGGCATTCAGTTAACTTTTGTTCCTTGGCTTCCATGTCTGGGAAGCACTAAGGCCTTGCCTTAACAGTGGGGAAAAAAGGTATGTTGATTTTTTTTTGTTTATTATTATTATTCCAATTAACTACCTGGAAGTAAAATCCTAGAGAAGATAGGACAGTTTGAGATTCTCACACAAGCAAGCAGGTAGGGTTAAAGAAAAAGGAGTAGCCTTGTCTTCACTAGGATTTTAGCACTATTTAACTAACTAGAGTTAAGAATACACCTTTTTCATAGCGGAAACAAGGTCTCTCAGCCTGTGAAGCATTAAGGCACTGCAGATCTGCACATTATTTTTTATAGATGTAGAACACTAGCTTAACCCTGGGAGCTCAAATCCACCTTACCAGGTTCTTGTGTGCCTCTCTTCAAAATATTTGTTGCAAGTGAGATGGTACTGCAAATAGGTTGTTTTATTTATCCTGGAGTTGCTTCTCTGACACAGGATCCCAAAGAAAAGGAAGAATCCGGGAAAGAGGAAGAAATGTCCAAAAGTCCTGGTGACAGCACAGCCACCAAAATGGAAGAGAAGAAACCCAAAGTCCCCAAGAAGCAGAAACTTGTGGATGAGATTAGTGTGGAGTTGGATGTCCGTGATGTGCTTGACCTGTTGGAGGAGGAGTTGAAGAGCTCAGTGAAGAAGTAAGTTTGAGGGGAGCATGCTGAAGTGAAGGGAGTAGGCTATGGGAGCAGACTGGGCTGGGGCACAGGGACTAGAGTGAGCAACAGATTCTGAGGTGCATGTCTTATTGAGTTCAGGTCATGTGCAGAGATGACATCACCTTTTCCCATTCCCAGAATGAATCTGACTGTAGTAAACATTGCAAGACTTTGCTCACCTCCACGACCTGTATTGACCCTTCTCTTGTCACCATCCTTCTTTCAGCCGCCCTTTCAAACAAACTAGAGGTAAATGTCCCAAAAGGTGGCAAGGCCAGAAACTCTGAATGGCAAAGGGAGGAATTGGGATAAATGTGCACAAGAAAAGGGTCAGTTCTGAGACTAGAAAATGACAAGAGCTGGAAGTGGAGACAGCGCTGGCTGTGTGTGTTGGAGGGAAGGTTAGATCTGCAGTGAGTGGCTGGGAATCCCAGATGGTCTCTCTACGCCCAGTGAGGTGGGGGGAAGCTCAGCCTGGCCAGTTAACATCGCTGTAGCCAATAATTTTAATCTTTTCCATCTTCGACTCTGGTCTTGTGAGCTCCTGTGGAGTGGCACCCTGGCTCTGTGAGACATTAAAGATCTGTCCCTGTTGTATTTGTAACCATGCTAGTGACGACAGTGTTTACATGGTCCCCTCACCTCCACAGTATGGACAGGGATTCTTCCCCCAGCCCCCTTGGTGATCATAGTAGCCAAGCCATGCTATCAGTGCCCAATGAGTCTAACACAGCTCTTGGGTGGGAGGAGAATGAACAGTGTTCGGAGCAGTACTATAACTATCATCTCTCTTGCCATAGTTTTCATTGACGTGTTTCAGTGTGTAGCCAATGAAAATTTGGGATGTGTGTGAGGAAAGGTGGGTTACCCTAACATGTGCAGGTAACAATAGTGCGGATGGATTTTTAGGGGGGCCTTTGGTTTAGAGGGGATTAGGGAGAAAGTTTTAGCCAGTCAGTACTCAAGGAGAAACATCCTGAGCACTGAAACTAGGAGAGATCTCTCCTGACTTCCCACCTTTTGGATTTGACCTTAAGACATCTAAGTGTATCCTGTAACTGGCCTGGCCTGGATGCTGATGGGTTAGTTAATGGTTTCTGAGTGATAGGTACTGCTGCCTACAGAGATCCCTGTCTGCAAGGAGAACATCATCCCCTCTTACAGGCGCTGATATTTTTGCTTATTTCTGGCCTCCTTGCACTTTAGACTCCAGGATCTGACAGTCAGAGACTTAGAGAAACAGGAGTTGGAAAAGTCAGCCAATAGCCTGGAGGCATTCATCTTTGAGACCCAGGTAAGAGCAATGAAAAGGGTTGAAAGCTTATGAAAAGCAGGTGGGAGAGGTTGTATACTGTCAGGGCTGAGCTGGCTGCAGAGGGTTGTATCTGTTTCAAGGTGGGGAGCGGTTGCTTTGAGGAGTTCATCTGTCATCATTTTGAGTGTTCCCTGTCCCACATGGCTTTGGGAGGCTTCTTCAAGACAAATGGGACCAGATTACGGCTTAGGCAGCATACTAAATCAAATCTCTGCCTGCATAAAAGCTCTGTATATGCTGTCCCCTCCTCTGCATGTCTTAGCAGCATCACGCTCTAGCTGGAAAGAAACTCTAAGCAGCGAGGGCAGGAGGAAAGCGCTTATCCTATATGTGAGGACTTGTCAGCTTTCCCATCCCACTCTCAGCTGATTGAAGGAGCAGGAGGACAAATTTGGGGTTTGAACTTCCACTCATTAGCATGGAACAGCCCAGGAGTCCTACAGTTGGTTGCAGCTGCATTCTGTCAGGAGGTTGAGAGAGATTCCTTTGCTGTCTGTGCCTTCCCATTAGTCAGCAATTAAGCTGAAGCGACCTTTACTCTTCTCAGGACAAGCTTTACCAGGAGGAATATCAGTTTGTCTCAACGGAGGAGCAGAGAGAGGAAATCTCAAGAAAACTGAGTGAAGCCTCCAATTGGATGGAGGAGGAGGGCTATAGAGCCACGACCAAGGTACTGCTGCATGGAAGTAGGGTGTCAGTTTGCACTGAATTGCCAGTAGGTGGCAAATAGACCTAGGCTTCCTTGGTTTCTTTGTTGTCCCCAAGTCAGGAAAGGTGAGCTTTGATCTACTCTGGCCCTTTTGCTCTGGGACTTGGAAACCCTTTTGTTAATTTGCCCAGCACTGAATTGCACAAGAATTAGCCCTTCCCATCCCTGTTGCTCTACCTCTTGGAGCACATAAAGCAGTTAACTTTCCATTCTCCATATACAGTGTCTAGTGCCGCAACTCCTGTTAGTGTACAGGACTTGTGCATCTGATGGGCACAGCAAGCAAAACTGCTGCAGCTCAAGCTTCTGGGATTCACAATATTTCTGGGATTAAAGGTTTGGAGCAGTTTTAGATGTCTGATCAGTTCTGTTCCTGTCTGTTTTCTCACACTTGCAGGAACTGAAAGAGAAGCTCTCTGAGCTGAAGAAACTCTGCAGGAGCCTTTTCTTCCGTGTGGAAGAAAGAAGGAAATGGCCAGACCGCCTGAATGCCCTCGAAAATCTGCTCAATCACTCCAGCATCTTCCTCAAGTAAGAGTGAGACCTTGAGGAGAAGATTTGAAGTTGTGGGTGGTGCAAAAAGTGCTGCATGTGTTTGACCCACTACTTAAAATGGAATCTGGCCTGCTAGCCGCTAAACCCATAGAGGAACAAGGCTGGTATGAGAGGCTGGTATGTGGCTCCTTCTAAAGCCTGACAGGCATTTTAGGGAGTGTGTTAATAGAAACACTCAAAGCCCATATATTACTCTTCAGAACAAAGAGTATGACATCCCATGCATACTGCAAAGCACACCCATTCTCAGGAGGGTCAGGTCTGCCTTTTTCCACCCCCATACAACCATCCTAGCAAACCCACTTGTGGGCCAATCCCATGGTAAATTTTTGTCACTACTAAATGTGATTGGGAATGGAATACAAAACCCCCAATCACCTGAAATACCTGGGTCTTGTCTTTCAGGGGAGCACGAATGATTCCAGAGGCCGATCAGATATTCACAGAGGTGGAACTGAGTACCCTAGAGAAAGCAATCAATGAAACTGTGGTAAGTGAAGGGGCTGGGGAGTCCATTCAGGATGTGTTGTTGGATAATGTGATCAATGTCACAGCTAATGGATTTACCTTCACTTGGGGATAGGAAGCAGAGGACGTACATCCTCTCCTCACATTAGGAAAACCTCTCTGTTTTAATACTCCCTGCTACCAAACTTGATTGTATATTGCTTCGGAAAAATGTAGCGATTGGAGATACAGCTGGTTCATGTGCAATATGGGAGGCTAGTGCCTTCCCAGTAATTAATATTTGTACGGTTTTAAGAGCAGCCAATGGCACTCTTGTTCTCTGGTCTTGTAGAACTAAGAGGCTGGCAGATGTGGGGGTGGAAGCCTTGTTGACCACGGGCAATTAGAATGCCCAGGTGCTATGTCTGGGATTGTGTGTTTAAAAGCAGTAACTCATGTAACCAGGAAATAGCAGCGTATTCATGGGGAGAGATTGACCCTGGGCTTTCCTTGCAGACTTGGAAAAATGAGACACTGGCAGAACAGAATAAACTTCCTCCCACTGAGAAGCCCACCCTGCTGTCCAAGGACATAGAGCTGAAGATAGCAGCCCTGGACAGGGAGGTGCAATATCTACTGAACAAGGCTAAGTTTGCAAAACCCAGACCCAAGAAGGAAAAGAACACCACAAAAACTGATTCAGGCAAGAATGCCACAGCTCCACCCGACAGCGAGAAGGTTATCCCTCCCAAGGAGGAGAAAGGAGAAGGTGAGGCACACTCAGGACAGGCAAGTGCTCCTGTGAGCATCTGATATTATTGAACCACCAGGTATAATGTTCTCTCAAAGCTGTTTGCACTGAGCAAAAGGAGATTGTAATGAGAGAAATCTTTGATAAAAGCGGAAAAGCTGCTGATCCTCCTAATCAGGGAATTACTGGAGAAAGCTTGGTGAAATATAGCATGTTCCAAGTGCTACTTCTGTATCTTCTTTCATTGACATTGGTTTGAGAAGGTGTCCAAGTTTTATAAAGCTCATGGTAGGGAAAGCGTCTGCCTTTGTGGCTTAAATAGAGCCTGGAGAAGAGACCGCCTTCAGCACCAATTTGGTCTCTGCTCCCCACTGTGAGGCACAGCCTTCTAAGAGGTGACATCTTGCTCTGGATACCTGCTGATTCTCTGCTACCTGAGTGGTAGCCAGCTGATTTCAGAGATTTCCTAGGTCACATCATTAGGGACGCTAGGATTTACAGCTCTCCTAGCTCTCAAGATAGATGAGGTCTTGAGTGCCTGGTCCCTTTATAAAGATCAAACCACTCTGTCTGTGGACAAAGCTCCCCTATGCTAGCCCTGGTTCCTTTAGCGGGATATCTCAGTCAGGCTCCAGCCCGTGGGATGGCTTTCCTGCACAACTCTCAGAACTCAGCCTGGGACTGATCTTCTTCCAGTGGCTGTTGGCAAGCTCAGAACACAACCCTAACCCCACACACACTATTTTGACTGCTCCAGAGTTGCCTCTGGCTGCTCTTGATCCCTGCTGAACTCTTCCCTTGTGGCTTGCTGCCTGATGCTTCCTCCGCTGTGCTGGGGTACTTCTGTGTTTTCTCAAAGTGCTCCTATTGACTACCCTTACTGACCATCCCATTGGCTTTCCCGGGATCAATTATGAGAAATTAGTAATGTTCTAGTGTTGGGCTGCAATTGGTTCACTTACAATCCACATTGGCAAACTTTTTTTCCTGTCCAGTGTTTCATCTGTACATTTGATATTCTATTTCAGAGCTAGGGGAGGTGTTGGGCTTGACATACTTGTATGACCACTTGTTGCACATCTCTCCCCCATAATACAGATAAACCTGAAGATGTCAGTCCAGTCAGGGAACCTCCCATAGTCGAGGAAGCAACACTAGGTGATCAGTCCGGACCGGACACAGGTAGGGATTCATTTGTGTAAGGAAATGGAACTCAGTGACTGTGGATGTCTGTAGTCCACTGGTTGCAAATCTCTCTCCATTTCTGTTTCCCTGCAAATGAACCACAGGGTGAGAAGGAGCCTCTGGCTGCTGAGAAAGTGTCAGTGAATCAAACTTTACAACTGAAAGGGCCAGCTACAGAAAAACGTCTGGGATGGAATGGTAGCTGTGGCTCCTTTAACACTACCGCTAGAACTGAGGAAGGGGAACTGGTTGTAAACCTTGCAACACAGACCCACCTAAAGGGGTCACTAACTGATTTAAAACCTCAAACTGTCTTCTTAGGGCTATTATGAAGACATGGTTACATCTGCTTTAGAACTTTTGGCGTGTTCCAGCCACTGTTGGAAATGGGACGTTGGCTTGATTTGATGTGGCAATTTAAGTTCCTGTGCACTGAGGCTGAAGGACACTATTGTACCTAACTAGGGGACTATTATAGTGGTAGTGTGTCCCTGAAAGGATCAAAACCAAACTTCTACAACCTAACCAACTGAAATGTTCTCTTGACAGTTTTTACGTTCCAGTGGAAAGTTCTAAGGGACTTTTAACGCAATTGTTCCCTGCAGCATTTGGAAGTCAAACACTACAGTCCTGTGCTAGTGTGTGAGAACCTGCAAGTGACCATAAACAAGGAAACTAATACATTTTCATTATCCAAACTGAATTAAATGTATACTTTAAGCAAATAGTGTAGAGCGTAAAAAGTAAATTAAACTCTTAGAAATTGTTCAGCTCGAATAATCAAGGGATTGTCTATAACATGGGAAGGAAATGTATTTTCCAAAAGCAACTTTTAACCTGACAGTGTGACTCTAAATAATATCCATGTGGCAAGATATGTGACCATGCTGGTTTACCCCCTCCTTTTTAACCCACACAGCATGGGTGAATCTCTATCTCACCTTGGTATGTCTGCAACTGGCTATTTTTGTTCCTGTCCTCACCAGTGCCACCACCTATCAGATAGAATTTTTGGGCTACTCAAGGGCCTGATTCTGCAAACACTTACACATATGAGTAAAGCCACTTATGTGCATCAGTGTTTTAAGAATCAGGCCTTGGTGTCTAATCATGCCACTTGTAGTAGCTACAATCTAATACTAGTGTCCAAGCATACTTCCACAACTCTACAATCCCCTGTTCTCTGAGTGTGTTGAAGTATTTTAATGTTTATATTATAGTAGCGTCCAAAAAACACATTGTATAGCATGCTTGTCACTTTATAAGCATAATTTCACTTTATTTTTGTTTCTGTTTATTACATAGAACCTGAGAGTGAGAAGAAGCCAGAAGCTAAAGAGGAGAGCAGGACGAATGATGAGTTATAACATCCCTTGAAATTTCTTCTAGCATCACATCTATTTATTTAACAGGTTTTTTTATAATGGACCCATTTAGTTTCATGTTAAATGGAACATGACAAACAGGCTGACAACAAAATGCAATAGAGATGTACATTTTTTTTTTTCTCCTGGGAATTTCACTGTTAATTTTAGTGAGTGAGTTGTTTTGTCTTTTCACATGTTTAAAGATGACCATGTGCTCACTGAAGACGCTGAGTTCCAGTACAGTCCAATTGAAGTCACCAGAAGTGGCTGTGTTTTTGGTTTTTTTTTGGTAGATTAAAACAGTACCAAAAAAAGCCTGTAAGATTTAGGAAATAATTTGGCACGAACACTCTGGGCCGTGCCTCATCTGGTGAGGATGAAGGTGTTAAAGTATCCCAGAAACATGCCACAGAGCTCTTTGCAAGAGGTACTGAATTACGGAAACAGGATGCTGTGGCCAACAGGAAGTATATTCTCATTTTGATGCATGGGGAAGTGAAATGGAATTTGGTGGAGAGGGATGCTCCATGCCTTAGGATGAGGATTTCTGTTCGTTTTTCATTAGACTAGTGCTGCTAAAGCCATCTCTTTGCCCTTAGTTCTGTGTCAGGCATCAGAGAATAGGGACCTAAAGGAAGATGTTGGGATTTGGTTCAAAGTTTAAATATAAAATAAAAGGATCATAAATTGCTATTTGGAACACTAAAGATGTGAAAGAGTATTTGATGGTGAATCTCTGACTGCAACCAGAACAGCAAATGGGAATAGGTTTTAGATGAGGAGGCACAGAATGATGAAAACTGGAAAAATCTATTCTTGTTAACCTCCTCCCCCAGTGTCTTGTGAAATCAGACTGGCTTTGTTGTGAAACCTCTTGGCTTCAGTGATGGTCTCATATCTTTTTGGAAACATTCATGCTGCTAAAACACACCAGTGAGATCCTGACCTACTTCATATGCAAGCCCTTGTGAATGTGCATCTGACATTGATCTCCATTGGCCTATTCAACCAAAATAAAAAATACTCTTCCTGATGTTCTCTTTAAAATGCTTTTGTCTGTTTTGGAAAGTGGCTTACGGAATTCCTTAAACTTTCTCTGACTTTTTTACATTACAGTTCAGAGCTCTAGTCCCTCCCAGCACTTCCCAGCAGCTATGTTTTTGAAGATCACAGTGCTATCAGTGAATCCATCAGGGCGCCTTTCTCAGTACTGCTGTTTTTCCAAGCCCAAACAGAACTTCCACTAACCATTCAGATTTGTGGATTCCTAGTGTAGCTTTTCCTCTCTTATGGTGCAATCTCTCACTCAGGAGCAGATAAGCAGAGGAAACACATTGTCTCAAGGTTTTGCACCCCACTACTGGTGTTGCAAATCAGCTTGAACAGGCTTCCTCCTGAGTCTTCTCGTGCATCTAGACAGCAGGAAGGACAGATAACTGGACCTTCCAACGCTCCCTGCCCAGGGCCATTCTCAGGCTGAACTCTGTTCTTATAAGTAATCCCATTTGCACAATTAAACTTGGTTTTGCTGTGTTTTGAAGTCTTATTTTCCTCTGCTGTAACCAAATTCCTCCTTCTCCCTAATCAACCCAGGCTCCTCTCAAAAACTAGGACTCACTTAACTTTTCTTATAGGGACTGCAATTTTCCCATCCTCCTACCATAAACTGTGTCATACTGCTCTTCTATCTAGGAGAGGTCTCCCTGCCATCACCAATACTATCTTTCACAGCATCTACACAGCAAGCTACTGTGTGGAAACTAAACTCCTCCAACTTGTTGGTACACCAGAGAGAGAGACCAGAAACTTCTCCATAACAGAGATCTTTGGAATTCAGACACCACTAGGACAGCCTTTTAGCCTATCCCTTCCATCTCTGCTCATGTACTCTCTTGACTCCCAGTAACACGCTGCATTCAGTTCCATTTCATAACCTTGTGTCAAACTGCATTGGCTCCCCAAGAATGTCACTGCAGGCAGGAGACTGCTGCAGTGAGGTTAAACTTAATTATATACGTTTGTTAATAGCACTTGAATACTGAAGTTTTCCTTTCAAAAAGCAGAAGAGTAATCATGCTGCAGTTGAATGGAAATAAGTGTACCTAGGGTGTGGTTATGGATGTTTGTGGCCCTTCTGTGGTCCTTGCACTGTAGTGAAGACATCAAATCTTCCTTTGGATGGAATCTCATCCCATCAAGCTGCATATATAATGACCTCTGCAGTCTGATCCTTGGTAGCAGGCTTCTGGTCTCATTATTAACATTGGCACTCAATGGTGGCGGTAGGGAAGTTTTGTGGATACTATTCTGAATTGCTGGAAGTCCATGTGTATTAGCGTTGTCTGCAAATGTCTTCTGACAGTCTTTCACCCTGTGCCTGGAGTCAGCCCTTCATAACAAGGATGAATAAACCAATAACTGCTCTGGGTGCCCATTACAATGTAATATAATTTTACCCTGGGCATTGCATTTCCCTCTTGTTTCTCAACTGTTTACATTTGTGTGGTGATTTGTCAAAAATGCCTCTTGTTTGTACAGACTGTAGCTAAGCTTTCTGCTTCTGCCATTGAGCATGATGGCCTAAGAATAGGTTATATTCACCTTTTGGGGGGTAGGGAGTGGAGCTGTAGTGGGATTTGCAGTGCATTTTACAAGTTGGTTATGATCAGACTTGAGCTGCAGGATTCATGATGCTGTGCCCGCAGCAGTGTATACTCCGTGATTGGGAATCACAGCAGGGTAGTTACAGTGTAACAGGGTGGAAGACTGATCTGATTGAAATGTGCCTTTTGGGTGAACAGATGACAGTATGGGCCACAAAAGGTCATGTTCTTCCCTCAGATACATGTTTCCCTGAGAAGAATGTGACCCTCTGGTACAACTTGTTTGCCCATCTTCTAACCCTGACTTTCTAAGAACAGTTAAAAATAAACATCAGGTGAAGTAAAAACTGATGGATTCACACGTTCAATGCTGCAATTCTTATGAAGTTAAATCTCCTGTGGAGTGACGCATGTATAGGCTGCAAGACCAGAAAGTTTGTTTGGCTGGGAGAAAAGACAGTTTAGAAAAATCTCTTTAATTAAAAATGGTTTTATCTCATCGCCCTCTTCCTCCTCTGCTAGAATTGCACACACTGTAGATATGATTAGGGCAGCAATTTTTTGCATGCTTGGTCTTGTCTTTAAGTTGTGCGTTGTATTGATTGATTTTTTTGTTAGCTGTGCAGAATTGAAAAGATTAAACACAAACAACAAGGCATTTCGTTTTGCAAATCTGTGTTGACCAGAATGTGCATTCTACTGTGACTCTTGAAAAACCAGCCTGAATCAAATGCAAAGTTTTAAATATTCAGCATTCCTGGAAACTTTTTTAAGGTGTTCCCCTCCTCAAACGTGGGTGGCTGGTATTAGCCCTGATTCCTCTCTTATGGCAGTGAAGATTGTGTCTCCTTTTCCACCTTCACTGGTGTGAACTGCCTAAAACAGAACCAAGCCCAACCCAGGTGATATTTTGGGTTCATATCAAGTACTGATACACCATACCCCCATCTGTTCAAAGATATGCAGCGCTGTGTATCTGTGGATTTTTTTTATTTTTCTTTGCCACATTGGTGGACACTCAGCCCTAAAGTCCTAATTCTTTTCCTTTCTATTAGCATTTCAGGTACTTGTTTGTACTGAAGCTTTGGTCAGTTTTATTAACTTTTTTTTACATGGGAGGAAAAGGGCAAACTAATTCAGTTGAAATGTACTTGCTCCATTGTTAAGAAATGGTTTCAATAAAAGATTTGCTTTTCTACAATCATCTTTTTACAATAATTTTTTTTACATCTCTTAAGTTGAAAACAATATGAACTGTGAGAATACCATCTGAATCCATATTGCCAATTGCTGTCTGTTGGGAATCTCTGAATCCATTCTGTTGCTGGCTGGCACTGAACTTCTGCGCTCCAGCATGGTATGCCATACTGCCAGAGTTCCAACCTTTTGGCCAAGACATGACTGGGTTTCACCATCTGTGGCCGCCAAAGGTCCCATAACACTTTTTGAGAGTTAGAATTTAATTCTGATATCAGGTCAAATCCTAGCATGCGTGACTGCAGGGAGAGCATTCTTTCTGCAATTTCAGTTGGATAAATTCTGTATGCGGTCCTAATTATATTTGACCAAGTGTAGCTGAAAGTGCTGTTAAGGATGGGTGACTCCTGCTTTACAAATGAAAGCATATGAGCTAGGGCTCTTGGATACTGTGATGAGGGGCACATTAGAGAATTTCACCATTTAAGGGTGTTCACATAGGGTTTTGCACCAGTTAAAATGAGTTTAAAAATCACAACTTCAATTTATTTTGCATATAAACAAAGCTTAACTCTCCCTCTCTTCTCTTCCCCTCCCCCCATGCCCCAGTATAACTTGATTCATAGGCTCATAGCCTCTGCTAGATGAAAACTGCACTGGGTGGTGATGTGAAGAGTTAAACAGGTGCTTCACTGAAACTTTTGTGGCTGCTCTGACTTCTGCACCAAGTTTTGCTTTTACACTTGTGGTTAAGGCACAGAACTGGTGCTCCTGTTTAATGTCCAGCTTTGCCATAAAATTCCAGTGTGAGCTTGAGCCTGTTGTTTACTCTGTGCTTCAGTTTACCATCTGCTGAATGGAGATAATGCTGCCTTACCCCACAGGGTGTTGAGGATAAATTAATCTGGGTGAAGCACTGGGCTACTACTGTGATGGGGACTACATCAATACAGGTGTATATAGGCCTTAGTACAAAGATTAATTCCTGTTGCAGCAGTGTAAAATTTATAGTCACGGAGTGCCCATCCCTACACTCACCCCCCAAATATTCCACACTTTTCCTCATCCTATTATTTTCAAATTGGAATCTTTGAGTGTTAAGTTTGTTAATCCTGCAGCAGTTGGGGTTTTGTTGTTGTTGTTGTTTTTTGTGGTAATAGCTCCAAGCTCTAGCTGTGGACCAGGAATACATTATGCTACCTGCTGTACAAACACAAGACAAAAACCATGCCACCGGCAAATGATAACTGAGGTAACCCTGGTTCATGAAGTTTTGCATTCTCACAGAGCTTGCTTCTCTCCTGGAGTAGGAACATGCACTTTTTAGCTTACCCATACTTGGTCTGTCTGACAAACGGCAGGGGAGGAGGGTAGCAGTAGGCCCAGCCCTACGTCAAGGGTGGAAAGAAGTTGCTTCAAAAGACAGGTTTGTACCCTAAATAATAAGATGGGTGAAGTAGAGTGCCTTGTGATAAAGGAGGATATTGATATAATAGGCATCATAGAAACCCGGTGGACAGAGCAATCAATGGGACACAATCATTCCAGGGTACAAAATATATTGGAAGGACAGAACAGATTGTGTGGGGGGGGAGTGGTACTATATGTGAAAGAAAATGTAGAATCAAATGAAGTAAAAATCTTAAGTGAATCCACATGTTCCATAGAATCTCTAGGGATAGAAATTTCATGCTCTAATAAGAATAAAACATTAGGGAATCTATTATAGACCACCTGACCAGGACAGTGATAGTGATGATGAAATGCTAAGGGAAATTAGAGGCTATCAAAATTAAGAACCTAATAATAGAGGGGAATTTCAATTATCCCGATATTGATTGGGAACATTTCACTTCAGGACAAAATGCAGAGATAAAATTTCTTAATACTTTAAATGACTTCTTCATGGAGCAGCTGGTATGGGAACCCACAAGGGGAGAGGCAACTCTAGATTTAGTCCTGAGTGGAGCGCAGGAGCTGATCCAAGAGTTAACTATAACAGGACCGCTTAGAAGTAGTGACAATACAATAGCATTCAATATCCCTGTGGTGGGAAGAACATCTCAACAGCCCAACACTGTGGCATTTAATTTCAAAAGGGGAAACTATGCAAAAATGAGGGGGTTAGTTAAAAAGTACAGTGACTAAAGTGAAATCCCTGCAAGCTGTGTGGGTGCTTTTTAAAGACGCCATATTAGAGGCCCAACTTCAATGTATACACCAAATTAAGAAACACAGTAAAAGAACTAGAAAAGAGCCACCCTGGCTTAACAACCATGTAAAAGAAGCAGTGAGAGATAAAAAGACTTCCTTTAAAAAGTGGAAGTCAAATCCTAGTGAGGCAAATAAAAAGGAGCAGAAACGCTGCCAGATTAAGTGCAAGAATGTAATAAGAAAAGCCAAAGAGGAGTTTGAAGAACGCTAGTCAAAAACTCCAAAGGTAATAACAAAATGTTTTTTAAGTATATCAGAAGCAGGAAGCCTGCTAAACTACCAGTGGGGCCCCTTGATGATCAAGATACAAAAGGAGCACTTAAAGATGATAGTCATTGCGAAGAAACTAAATGGATTCTTTGCTTCAGTCTTTACGGCTGAGGATGTTAGGGAGATTCCCAAACCTGAGCCGGCTTTTGTAGGTGACAAATCTGAGGAACTGTCACAGAATGAAGGGTCACTAGAGGAGGTTTTGGAATTAATTGATAAACTTAACATTAATAAGTCACCGGGACCAGATGGCATTCACCCAAGAGTTCTGAAAGAACTCAAATGTGAAGTTGTGGAACTATTAACTAAGGTTTGTAACCTGTCCTTTAAATTGGCTACTGTACCCAACGACTGGAAGTTCGCTAATGTAACGCCAATATTTAAAAAGGGCTCTAGAGGTGGTCCCGGCAATTACAGACCGGTAAGTCTAATGTCGGTACCAGGCAAATTAGTCGAAACAATAGTTGAGAATAAAATTGTCAGACACATAGAAAAACTGTTGAGCAATAGTCAACATGGTTTCTGTAAAGGGAAATCATGTCTTACTAATCTATTAGAGTTCTTTGAAGGGGTCAACAAACATGTGGACAAGGGGGATCTAGTGCACATAGTTTACTTAGATTTCCAGAAAGCCTTTGACAAGGTCCCTCACCAAAGGCTCTTACATAAATTAAGTTGTTAAGGGATAAAATGGAAGGTCCTTTCATAGATTGAGAACTGGTTAGAAGACCGGGAACAAAGGGTAGGAATTAATGGTAAATTCTCAGAATGGAGAGGGGTAACTAGTGGTGTTCCCCAAGGGTCAGTCCTTGGACCGATCCTATTCAACTTATTTATAAATGATCTGGAGAAAGGGGTAAACAGTGAGGTGGCAAAGTTTGCAGACAATACTAAACTGCTCAAGATAGTTAAGACCAAAGCAGACTGTGATGAACTTCAAAAAGATCTCACAAAACTAAGTGATTGGGCAACAAAATAGCAAATGAAATTTAATGTGGATAAATGTAAAGTAATGCACATTGGAAAAAATAACCCCAAGTATACATACAATATGATGAGGGCTAATTTAGCTACAACGAGTCAGGAAAAAGATCTTGGAGGCATTGTGGATAGTTCTCTGAAGATGTCCGTGCAGTGTGCAGAGGTGGTCAAAAAAGCAAACAGGATGTTAGGGATCATTAAAAAGGGGATAGAGAATAAGACTGATAATATATTATTGCCCTTATATAAATCAATGGTATGCCCACATCTCGAATACTGCGTACAGATGTGGTCATCTCATCTCAAAAAAATATACTGGCACTAGAAAAGGTTCAGAAAAGGGCAACTAAAATGATTAGGGGTTTGGAACGGGTCCCATATGAGGAGAGATTAAAGAGACTAGGACTCTTCAGCTTGGAAAAGAGGAGACTAAGGGGGGATATGATAGAGGTATATAAAATCATGAGTGATGTGGAGAAAGTGGATAAGGAAAAGTTATTTACTTATTCCCATAATACAAGAACTAGGGGTCACCAAATGAAATTAATAGGCAGCAGGTTTAAAACAAATACAAGGAAGTTCTTCTTCACGCAGCATACAGTCAACCTGAGGAGGTTGTGAAGGCTAGGACTATGACAGAGTTTAAAAGAGAACTGGATAAATCCATGGAGGTTAAGTCCATTAATGGCTATTATCCAGGACGGGTAAGGAATGGAGTCCCTAGCCTCTGTCTGTCAGAGGGTGGAGATGGATGGCAGGAGAGAAATCACTTGATCATTGCCTGTTGGTCCACTCCCTCTGGGGCACCTGGCATTGGCCACTGTCGGTAGACAGGACACTGGGCTAGATGGACCTTTGGTCTGACCCGGTCCGGCTGTTCTTATGTACATGGCCAGCGCCCGTTTCCCCTACACCCATGGTTCTCTGCATGGCCCCTTACCCCAGAAACACCAACTTCCTACATGGTGTAAGTAGGGGGGCAACGCTCTGACCCCTCGCCCTCCCCCGGCTTTGTAACCGAGGGCAGGGATCAGCCCTTCGCTGAGGAGCTGGACGGGTCGCTGGGTTCCAGAGCGCGCCCTGACGGGCCTGGGCCCTACCTCTTCCTTCCCCGCGCGGGGCGGGCCCCGGGCAGCGAGGGCAGGCGCTGTCCCTGCGGCTGGACTCTGCGAAGGCGGCGCGCTCCGGCTACAGCCGCCCTATGAGGTGCTGCAGAGGACGGGCGGGAAGAAGCCCCGGCTACTTGCCGCGCGCTGCTGGGCCGTAGGCTGCGGCACAATTCTCCCTCAATACCCGCCCACGACGGCGATCCGGCCAATCACCGCAGACGGGGGAGGTGCGGGCGTCCCCTGGTGGATCCCGCGGAGCCCTATCGTCGGTTATGATTGGCAGAGCTGGTAACGTACACGGTTCCTGCCCAATAGGCGACCGGCGTGTGGCTAGAGGGACGAGACGGGACTTCCGGGCGGAAGCGGCCGGGCGAAGGGGTCGGAGAGGTACTGTAAGGGGGTTCTGACCCCTAGCTCTCCCCCAGGCAGCCCTTGGCTGTAATGACTTGCACCCTGCTTGGGTGCCGCGCTCCCGACAACAGACACGTTCTCCGATCGCCCCCCCCGCATCCCCAGTCATGTACCCTCCCCCGGAGACAGGCCCCCGGCCACGTGCCCCCAGACATATAAACACCTGTCCCCCATGGGCTCCCCAGCCACATAACCTCACTCCAGACAGACCCCCGTGGACACCACAGCCATGTAATCCCCCTTCCCACAGACATATACACCAAGCTCCTCGCCCCCCAGCCACGTAACCTCTTCCCTCATGGACCTCTCAACCACGTAACCTCTCTACAGGCCCTCAGCCATCATAGCCTTCCCCCCCACCCCTTCCCGGACCTCCTACCCATGTAACCCACACTGCAGACACACACACCGACCAACTCCCTCAGGCATATAACCCCACAGACATACACAGACTGCCTTCCTGAGGCTGGCACATAACCTCACCCACACACAAGTCCCCTTCCCCACTTAAAGCCTGCGGTCCTTGCCTCATGTTGCCCTCCTCCTGAACTCAGCAGGAGTGTTATTGCTTTCTGGCATTTTGCTTGGTATCCATTTCCTGGGTGAGCTTTCACCTCAAGGATGAGCAGCTGAAGAGACTTTTATATTTAGTTCTTGCTCCCACCCAACCCCAGTCCCTTATCTGTATTGATGCAGCTCCAGTTACAGCAGTGCAAGCTGCCCTGGCTCCACCATTCATCTAGTCCTTTGGGCTCAAAGCTAACTCAGTGCCTGCTCTGAACCTCACACTTTCCATACTCAAGTAGGGAAATGAATGTTACTATGGAGAAGAATAATGTCTCTGTTAGAGTAAATTCCTGGTGTCAGGAACTTGTGTAAAGTGCCTGGTACACTGTCTGGTGCAGTATATGTAATGATATCAGACTTGGGCAGCATAATATGTTGCATCCCAGTCTTAGTTAAACAGGATGTCTTAATGTTTTAAATACTGTGGATAGATTGTTAAAAGGATTGGGTGAGTTAATGAACCATTATAGGAGTCCCCTTCTTCAAGGCAACATCTGTTCACAAGAGGAGTCTGGAAGGAACCTCCCCCAATCCTCATCCCCATTTGTATGGCATTGAAGAGGTCATTAGGTGTGTTGTGGGGTTGCTCAACTTCTTCAGAAGCATCAGGTTTGGCTGCTGCTGGAGGCAGGATAGTGGACATGAAAGAGGAAGAGGTTAGACTTTTTAGGGTATGGACTGTTTCTTACTGAAGTGCCTAGCATGATGAGGCCCTGGTCACAGTTAGGCCTCTAGGTGCTATTGTAATACAAATAGTAACATGGGCTGATAGTGTTAGCTGTTGATATGGTTAATTTTGCATTGTATCCGTGTGTACTTTGCGTACTGCTCAGTCTTGGTGAATCAAACCATATCACATGCACCATGTAGCCCTACATACTTTTTGCTGATGGCTGTTACATACTTAATAATGCCTAGAAACCACAATGATAGGTATGTGGGAAATGCATAGCTAGAGAGAATCAAGTGGCTTTTCTTTTCTGTGTGTGGGCTGATTTTGAAGCAGGCAGGGCTGTCAAGCTGTGACAGATGGAATGAAATGAAGTTTTAATTGTCTAATTGAAAAACACAGCGAAGCCCATCAGAAGAGCCAGATGTTTGTAAAACTGTCTGAAAATTTGAGAGAGTCTTCCCTTGCTGGGTTCTTGCATTTAGAATCAGGTTTCTAGTTTTAGTTTAAAACCAAGTAAACCCTAATGGGGAAAATATGTGAGAAGTGTTTTTAAATTATACACTCAAAATGTTCCTCATTCCTCATGCTTGAAGAGGGGACTGCTGCTCCCTACAGACTTTCCATGCTTGCTGGGAGCTTCTCTGTGGAAGTGCCAGTCTTCAGACAAGACCAACTTTTTAATCTAATTCAAAGGAGAACAATTTTTAAAAAAATGATTAAAAGCCTATATTTATATGCAAAATGAGCTTGAATGCAGTTTCCTTGTTCAAAAAGAGTGCAATTGCTTATGGGCTGAAGACTTGCATCAGAACTCCATGCTTGATTACTTTTCATTGTTTTGCACATCCCTTTGCTCTCTGAATTTCTACATTCATTATTTCTCAGGCCTCATTATGTAGTCGTAGGCAATTAGTGCCCCAATTATCCTTCTGTCTCTATTAATGAGTCCTTATTCAAAATGTAATCTTAGTGTAATTCTGTTGACTTCAGTGGTTTTACACCTGGGATAAATGTTGCCCTAGTTCTTTGCTTTTTGTCTTGAACCAAAGTCTTCTGTCCTGTTGCATCTGTCTCTCTTTTGCACTTCCTCCCCCAAATTTTTTTCAGTTTCTTTGCTATTCCAGATACAATATGTTGCTCAGCTATAGTTGCATCACTTTCCTGGAGACTTCCACAGTTACATTTACAGATTAGAGAAAGGGGATTGAATTAGATCCATGCAATCACTTGCAGATTCTGAAAATGTGACACAGTCTTAGGTGGGTGGTTATCTGTGTTTTATCCACAGAAAATAACATTAACTGAGAGAATTACAAAACTATCTTGGAAGATACATTTAATTTATTTCTGGAAATGCTTATTACATTAGCATCCTTCAGATTGGATTAAATTTCATCTTCTGGTTACAAATTCATTAGCTTGGGGAGAGGCTAGCTCTGTAATATTGAACCAGCTAAAAGAGCAGAGAAGGTCACAGCTATATAATATCTGTGGAGTCACTGAAAAGGAAATCAGAAACTAAATGCGGTTTGCCTGTTGAAGCTGTAGGACTTTAATCTACCCGGTCTGTGCCTTGTAGTGAATCTAGTTTAAGATTGTTTCTGGGAAAGGGATTGATTGTTTTCAGTTTGTCCTGTTTGAGTTCAGAGGTCAGAGGAGAGTTACTGAGCAAGGCTCCTCTAATCTTTTCACTTTGCGTACAGTGCTGCTTATCATAAGCTAACTTTACTTTTTTGTTTTTCTGCAGGTTGATGGTTTTGTCCTGAATGACGAGTTCCCTAAGTTAATCATTCTCCAGAAAGCAGCTGTAAACAAAACTGAGAAGAAAAGAGAACATCAACAAAGCTGTAGCTCTGCAAAATATCCCAGGATGTGAATTCTGATGAAAGTCCAGCCTCCAGTTCAGACACCCTGACAGCTGCTGTTTTACTTTTCCTCATTCAAAACTGCTCTTTTGTTCCAACTTTTATTTACAAGCAGTTGGTATTTTTTTAAATCTTTTATTACAACAATTCACTACAGCTGTGAGCAGAATTTTTAAAAAGCAGGACAAATCCTCCTATCAACAGGATTTTTCTTTTTTTCTTTCTTGGAGATATTACTTTGATTGTACCATGGTGGATAAGGGTTACAGTTACTACCGAACAGTAATATTCACTGCCATGTTTGTTGGCTACACACTGTACTATTTCAATAGAAAAACGTTTTCATTTGTAATGCCCTCAATCATGGAGGAAATAGAATTGGACAAAGATGACTTGGGTAAGAACTTTCTTTGTGATAGAGTTTGTGCATGTTTTCTCTTGGTATATATCTGGTTATGTTGTGTTACCAGAATCTATGCATTACATTTATGTTCTATCCGTCTGAAGAAGTGGAGTGAGAAATCACCTACTGTAGAATTTTGATTAATTTCTCCCTAAAAACTCCATCTTTAACATCTAGGCCAAATCTTTATATCTTTATTCATGCAAGTGCCTATAGTGCTACTGACTTCAGTAAGACTGTTCAGGTGAGTAAGGCAAGTTGAATTTGGTCTATATTTTGTAGTCAAAAAATTTGAAGTGGTAGTACATGCTTTGTGTTCCTTAGATATAATATCTAAAAAGGACACTGCCCAGTTAAAAATCCATATATTTTTTTTAATGATTTCCTTCCTTGGTTATACCACTTACATTATTTAAAAATAAAAAGAAGTTTTAAAATTAACTGTTGTTGCCATTGAGCTGTTTCATTTGTTGCATTTTTACTCAGCTTGGTCATTCAAAATAATTAATTTCACTTTGTGTGTAGTTAATTTCTCTTTGTAAATCTGAGGCACTAAAAAAATGCTACAGTGTTTGTTTAAAAAACAAACACATCAAAACCTTGGTTTTGTAGGAATTTTTACAAATCCAGAGGGAGACTTCTGTTGAGTTTGAATTTTTTTAGTAGGGTGTTTTGGCCCTAATTGACTCGAAAGTGTCCCCTTTAATTGTTCAGAATGTTCACTTCAAAAATCAGCAAGAGTTGCAGAAATAGAAAATGGAAGAGGCCCGTGAAGTAATTTTGTCTATTCTCTGATATTGTAGACTTGATCTCACATATTGGAAGCTTTTGTTATGTCAAAATAGTCTCAGAACTAAGCAACACATACAATTGAAAGCAATCTCTCTTTGATTCATTAAGCTGGATGGACTCCTTCAAAAATGAGTAGTGAAAAAAACACTGTAACCCCAATAACAGCTTAATGAAACAAATGTAGAGACCTTGTTGAAATATGATCAGGGATGCCATCTGGTTTGGGTCTCAAGAAGACTGTAGATTGAGAGAGATTTGCTAGGTAAAATGTCCCAAACATGGTCTTGTTTGAAAAATTCAGTTGTTTCCTCTAGTCTTGGTGAACCACTATAAGCCTTTAATGCCTAAAAAAAATTAAATCTGTTCAGTTCAATAGCTTGGCACTTTATTGTGTCCTTCATGTGTCAGTGCTGGGCGTGGAAAGTAAGATTAAGTTGAGGATCTGTTATGCTGATTATCAGAATTTATTGACCTAAGGTGAATATTTGAGACAAAATGTTAGCAGTGCAGGTGGATTTATATGGGAGTTCAATTAATAAACACACAATCATACATGGATTAACCCTTGGTGCGGAATAAAAGTGTCACAAGGGGAACCAGTGTAGAATAGCTATTCCACACTAGCTGTTCTGGACTTTTTCCCCATGTAACAAGTCCTTAGTCCGATAAACTGGCACAGTTGCCTAAAGAGATTGGGGAAACGCTTCCTTTGGAGATGCTTATTGGTAGCACTAATGTCTCCTCTTTTGTATATCCTTCTTTGTGCTCAATGCTTTATGGTTTACAAACAGCATGGGATGGTTAGGTCTGTAGTTTGGTGAAACTATAAACTTAGTCTCCACAATTATGGTGGAGTTAAAAAAGTCTCAATGTGCTTTGAAGAGAAAAATAAATACTGCTTTCCATAGTCTTTTATGTATATCTCCGTTCAGGTACTAATAATATTAAAGTCTGTATCCTGCTTACAGAAATACTTTTCTGGAAACCAACCAAATAGAAAGCTGTTGTCATTCTAATACCTAGTGGAACTGATTTGTGCCTGAATGACAACTCCTTGAATGTGCTCTAGTAGGAACCTGGCTGAGTTAACCATCTTATTATAAAATGTGTTACTAAAGTGTGCCTTTGGTTTCTAATTTATTGCAGGTCTCATCACTAGCAGCCAGTCTGCAGCCTACGCTATCAGTAAATTTATCAGTGGAATCCTCTCTGATCAAATGAGTGCCCGCTGGCTTTTCTCATCTGGCCTTCTACTGGTGGGCGTAGTCAATGTTGTCTTTTCTTGGAGCTCTACCGTTACAGTCTTTTCAGGGCTGTGGTTCCTGAATGGGCTGGCACAAGGACTGGGCTGGCCACCATGTGGGAAGGTACTGCGCAAAGTAAGTATACTTTGAAAATCCCTTTTTTTTGTTTTTTGGCAGGGGTGCAGTCCCAGATTTAAACACCAGGAGTAGTACTTAATTTGCGCCAAGACTAGGCTTGGCAGTTCATATCCCCAGCACTTCTGAGCTTGCTGCGTCAGTTATGAAAGTAAAATGTTGCTTGAACCCTGGCATCTTTCTCATTACAAATTAAGTGCTGACCAGGAGACACTGAATAGAGGATGATACAGGAATGATTGCTTTGTGTGAAGTTCGTAGCAGCACTTGTCCTAACTTCTTCCATAATAGGTACTGTATGGAGAACACTGCAGGGGTCCTTGTGCTAGGACCATAGGTGAATTCACAGCTGTTCCAACTTCTCCTAGCAGGAAGTGCAGTATAGGTAGGGCTCCAGGTGTGCTGTCTGTGGGTGAACTCCCAGCTGCTCTATCCCCTGCCCTTCTTGGAATAAGAGTCTCATATGCCTTCTGCTGCTTAGTTAAGCCAAGAATACTCAAGTTGGAGAGTTATTTATTCTATTCATTTGTTTTAAGTATGAAGTTTTGGTTGCTGATTATAGTTTAATTTGTTAAATCTCCCTAGCAGCAGAATTTGTAATCATGAGAAACCCCAGTTGCTGGATTCCAGCCCCTGAATTCTGAAGACAGAGGCACCATAGCGTCCACTGCTGAAAGAAGGAATGATAAGTAAAGTTTGGTTTGAACTGGCAGTGGGCACATGAATTATAAATCACAAGCCAGATCATGTTGCATTTCAGGATATTTTGGGAGAATGATACGTATCCCTTCTGCCCCTAAGAGAAAAAAAAATACAGTCTGCCTACACAGAATATCAAGTGACATACAGAACACTGTATGAGCAGGGCCCCTGCTGAATTGTGTGTTTGTTTAGACGGCCACAAATAGATAATTTAGCAGTGTGAAGAAATAAAGCTTGACATTCTGAAACTAGGGGCTGGTACCTATGGTTCCCTGTAGAAAAGTTCAAATGACTTAGTCTAAGGCAGGGACAAAGAAGGTGCTGCCATGGAGAAGGTCATGCCCTTCCTTCCATACTAACATTGGTAGGAACCTCCCTCTAAACCAGCAGTCCTATTTCTGTCTCTGTGCAAGACTAGTCCTGGCAATGGGATATGTAAAAATGAGGAGGACAGGTGCATGTGAGAGATGGAGGACTGAACAACTAATCACCTGGATATGAGGATTCTCTCCATAAAGCCGTCATGCTTCCTCTGATCTATACTGTGGGCAGTGAATGGAGCTGGGAGGAAGATGCCTTTCACATAGGGCTGTTTATACACAGTAGGGGAAGCTCACTGAAAATGAAGACAAAATATCAAATAACACTTCCAGAAGATTGTCAACAAAGTATTTGAATTACATGGGGCCTGATCCTACTCCCTTTGGCATTAATGGAAGTTGTACCATTGAATCCATTAGAAGCAGGATTGAGTCACACCAGTCATTCTGTCAGCAAGGGCCCAATTTGTGCGGCGCTCCCTCAACATCCACTGCAGTTAAGGATCAGGGCCCTAAATTTACAAGCTGAAACACTTTGGTTTATCCCCTCATCTGGTACAAAGCAGGCAGACCTTTTCAGGATGACAGCATCATCAAATGAGTTAGAGAACTTCCTGTACCTCCATTTCCTCATCTGTAAATGGGAATAATATTGACCTACTTCACAAGGTAGGGGTCTGTGAGGCATACATCATTAATGTTTGCAAAAAGCTCTGAGTTTCTTAGATGGAAGAGTAAAATATTTTCCAATCTAGTTTTATAAACCTCTATCTGCTAGGATCTGAATTTTCCACCAAGAGACTTAATTGCAGGTTTTAGCAGCTGAGTCTAATTCCTATTCCATGGCACTTTGCTCACACTCTCTTTCTTTCCCTGTTGCACAGTGGTTTGAGCCTTCCCAGTTTGGGACGTGGTGGGCAATTCTCTCCACCAGCATGAATCTGGCTGGTGGCTTGGGCCCCATTGTTGCTGCTCTGATGGCTCTGCGCTACGACTGGCGCACAACTCTGTCCGTCTCTGGCTTCATCTGCGTGGGTGCCTCCTTTGTTTGTCTTGTCCTGATTAAAAATGAGCCCTCAGATGTTGGGCTACCAAACATTGAACCAGGAACCATGAAAGGGAAAAAAGGTGAGCATTAGACTTCTCATCTTACAATTAAGGAGTGCAGGCAGCAGGAGGAGCAAGAGGAGATGAGATGTTGTACCAAAATTTGATAGTCTGAGTGTCCCTCCAGCTCCTTTGTGCTGGAACAAGCCCTTCTCATTTCCTGAACTTGGTGCTCATCAGCATTTAACTCCAGGCCTGCTTGCAGTCGTATACTGTGAGAACACTTGAGGTATCCTAGTTAGGGAATACCTTGTGTGTGTCATGTGTGTCTTGCAGTATGAAAGTATTGGTGCCCTGGATTGTGCGAAGGACTGTCTTATCATGGAGTCTCGTAGGGCAGGGAAAGATCCTAACCCACTTTCACATCTATTCCCAGCTTTGCCACTGACTCTATGGGACTCTCAACAAGTCACTTCAGCTCTATGTGCCATAGTCTCCCCATCTATAAAATGTCTCTATGTTAATATTTTTCTATTTCCCCTGGGGTCTTAAATTATATATGTCGTGGTCTGAGATCCTCCCTGCCAGAGAGGGGCAAAGTAGAGCCTTGTGCGGGACTATTTTTAATCTTGCTCCCAGCCACTCCTGCTATTATGGCAGTAGGCCCTGTGGGACCTGCAGGATCCCAATCCTGCTGCAGGGCTCTACGCTAATCCCACGCAGGGCTGTAGTGCAAAGCATATTATTTGTTCCTTACTGAGCAGCAGAGAGAAGTGCTGCCTTTGGCGTGTCCCCACATGTCTCCAATAAACAGAATTCTGGCTTCTGGTTTGAGCGGACTCTGCTCAACATTTGGTGTCCTGAACTAGGACATCTAGTTAATAAATGTTGCATCATGTCCAATTAATTGAACCTTCTCTTGAGAGCAAAAGGGCTGGAGGGTTGTTGCAACACAGGGACTGTCACTGGATCTAAAAACCTACAAAAACGTATTTAAAGTACTGACTTCTGTATTGCCCTGTAAACCTTTTGCTGCTGGAATTGGCATTTGATAATTGTCATGGGAACATAATTGCTACCACAATGTATTTTGGGGATATGAGTGTTAGCAGACATAAATGGCAGGTTCATGTAAGAACTGAGCAGCTAGCTTAAATGCAATGTCCTTTGTGGGATGTACACAGCTTCTTTCACTGACTAGTGAAGAGGACTAGAAACAAAATCTGGAAGAGCAGACAATATGTTCTCCACCATCCTCTATCGGAAGTGTTCACTGGGAATCACAAGACAGCAGAGTTATGGAGAATAAAATGTAGCTTATTGATGTGAGCTTTTTAATTAAGTGGAATAAATACCATGGACAGGTTTCTTTGTGCACAGCAAATGGGTGGTAGCAATGGCCGATCACCTCTAGTTATTATGCACTATTTCTACATTTAGAAAAGCCTTACTGTTACAAGGCTGCTCCCACTGCACATAGAATCTGCTCACAGATCATCCTACCCCACTGCTGGGTTGATTGTGTCCTATTGCTATGTCCAAGCGATGTAATGGTGTTTCTACTAATTCTCCTTTCAGGCTCATCGAAAGATGACAGCACCCTGGCAGAGCTGCTACTCTCGCCATATCTGTGGGTACTCTCGACTGGCTACCTGGTTGTCTTTGGGGTAAAGACATGCTGTACAGATTGGGGTCAGCTCTTCCTGATTCAGGAAAGAGGACAGTCTGCTCTTGTGGGTAAGATACAACAGACTCATTTTAAAGCTTAAGGCTCCGATTTTCAAAGGTGCCTTAAGGAGCAAGGTGTCCAATTCCCATTTTAATGGCATCTGAGTGCCTTTGAAAATACCAGTCCAGATTATTAGGGTTACTGAATGGCACAGGGGAATGGTCAAGAAAGGCATGCACTTTCTCATTAGGTCACAAGTTCAAATTCAGCCCAGGCGTGTAGTAACCAATAGTGCTCATCGGCTATTTGGTGGCATATATGAAATGAGTTTGTGTGTCTGACCAGTTCCTAATGACCAAGTGTCCATGACCAAGAAACCCCCAGCACAAAGGGCACAAATTGGCTCCTTTGTAGAGACTCCAGGGACTGACTAAGTCATGGTGATTGAACAGTCTTCTTACCTCATCCAATGGGTCCTCTTAGATCAGGGGTTCTCAGACTTTTGTACTGGTGACCCCTTTCACACAGCAAGCCTCTGAGTGCAACCCCCCTTATACATTAAAAACACTTTTTTTATATATTTAACTCCATTATAAATACTGGAGGTAAAGCGGGGTTTGGGGTGGAGGCTGACAGCTCATGACCCCCCATGTAATAACCTCGCGACCCCCTGAGGGGTCCTGACCCCGATTGAGAACCCCTGTCTTAGATCAATGTTGGGGCACACTGGCAGGGAGACAACGTGTGAGAGAAGTGTGCCACGCTGCTGCCTGGTTTGCACCTGCTCTGTGGACAGAGAATTTCAGTCTCCTGGGCTGTTGGTGTGGCACTACCCACTAGCTCTTAATTCAAACACTACTTAACTAAAAACAACAAACAATATCAGATGCTCTGAGAAGAACTGGGGAAACTGAGAGACAAGGCAAAGTGTAAGCATTTTAGGGCTAGTTACTTCATTCTCCCTGATACTGCCTTTATACTGAACTACTTCCTGTGCACAAACATAAATCATTAATAAGAAATTGTTTTGGTGTTTCCTCCCTGGACCTGATTGCCTAACCACCCCCCATCCTATGTTCTAGGCAGTTCTTACATGAGTGCCTTGGAGATTGGGGGCCTGGTAGGAAGCATTGCTGCAGGGTACCTTTCTGACAGAGCAGTAGCACGGGTAAGTAGCCTGGAACCTTGTCCATTCCATTATTCTCAGTAGCGAAGCTGGTAGATCTCAGTGCAATAACTGGAATGTCTGGTAACTCTGAACTTGGAAGTACCAGGGGCGAGAGAACTGCAAAGGTGAGAGGTTGTCACGCTGAGGATGTAAAATGCAACCTTCCTGGGTTGCCAAGGGATGCTGATGCAGATTCACTGACACTTTAAAATAGTTTATTTTTTCTTTCTATACACTTCAGAAGATACAAAAACTTTTATTTCTAACAGCTGGGATTTTCCAACAGACTGATGGAAGTTAAGTGCCTATCTCATTTAGGCTTCTTTGAAAATTGGAGTCTACATGCTCTGTGCCCAGCGGTGGGGGTAGGGAGTATGGGCCCACACCATACCAGAGGTGGTCATTCTCAAAATCATTTTCTGTTCCTTGCCTCCCCCAAACTTCTGAAACTGAATCTGATCTGCTGTGGTTTTGCAAAATACAAACCAAGGTCTGCCCCATACAAAGAGTTGGGGTAGGTGGACATAGGTCCAGTCCATTAAAATGTTTGATAATTTCCAAATCAACGAGTCAACAAGCATATGGAAACTTGGCCTGATGGGTGTGGTCAGAGGCCTAGGACTGCTATGCTGGAGTCCTGTACTAGTGAAGGTAATCTGGGATTTATTATTGTCAGTAGTGGCACCGTCTAGCATTCAATTGGTGTAGGGGAGGCATAACATATATTGTGTTGTGGCAAAGCTCCTGCTGGGGCCCTTTTCTAGATAATGGAAATAATAAACATTACTTTAAAGCAGAGCAGCGCAAAAATGGGTCTATACTGTGAAAGTCACTAGCTGAGACTTTCCAACGTCACCTTGGTCTTGTGTGATTAGTAGACACTTCTGCAAAGAGATAAAGCTACCAATGAGAAACACATTCATTCACATGATAATATAGAGACCAATATACACTAATCTAGAGCTCATTGGTTTAATTCACAGAGTTTTGTGCAACCCCACTTCTCCAGTTCACTTCTTGTGGGTATGCACCCCTTCACTTTTGCTCTCAGATTCTCATTCAAACAAACCCCAAAACACAAAGTGAAACCTCACCTGAAATTGTTAGAACAAACAAGCAGTTTCCACCCAAAATAGTAGTTCACCTGACTCAAAACTCGGCTAGGGTAGTCAAAGACTGGAGGTTTTAATGAAATTGAAAACCAGGTGAAGTTTGCCTGGTTTTGTTACAAGTTTATCACAGCCCTATAATCAAATCATGCCTCTGGTGTCCATAAGAGAGAAGCTTTGAGGAGATTTATATAGGTCACTCAAACCAAATTAGATTATAACATCTTGTAATGTTACCGTTTTATTCCTGGGGGGATTCAATTCATCTGTCTCGCATCATTTTTAATTTTCCCGCCTAAATTTTTTTTTGCCTAAGTGCGGCAGTTCCGCCTTTTGTCCACCAGAGGCCGCTGTGGCGCCAGAAAAGCCTGCTGCGTTCTAGCCCCACGACGGCCTCGGGTGGGCAAAAGGCAGAACTGCAGCCCTTCTTAGGTAAAATGTATTTTATGCGGGGAAATACAAAATTCTATGTCCAGTGCGGTAGAATTCCCCCAGGAGTAGAGTTCATCACAACACCCTGCCCGCAGAGCCACACAGGGGTACACAGGGCTGCTGTGGGGTCACAGACAGTTTCAGAATGGCTAGTGGAGGAGGACAGACTGGAGCATAGGCTCAGGAGCTAGTGGGGTGACAGCGTTGAGCCTGTGGACAGGCGAGCAGGGCTGTAGAGACCCAAGGGGATGGCGGACAGGGGCAGATGTGCCTGACTGAATGGGAGAGGCTTGGGGTCAGCCAGGGTCTGCATGGGGAGGCTACCCAACACCCTCCGGGTTCACTCCCAGGCTCTTTCCCATTCCCTCAGCTCTTCTGTTACCCCTGACTCCACCAAGCCTTTGCACTGCTTCTGACAGGTGCAGAAAATACAGTTCTGTACTGTAATTTAAAAGAATTACACAAAGTTCTGTACTAATATGCCTAGTAAGCAATCTATTTGTCAAAAAAAACAATATCAGAATTTTCTTTTGGTGTGTATTGTTACAGACATACTTGCTGACAGATGTTTTGAAATAAATTACCAAAATAATTGTAACTGGCATGATTATATTGTGTTATTTTGACAAATAAAATATGCAGAATTTTGCAGAATTTTCAAATATTGTGTGCAGAATTTTTAACCTTTTGGTACATAATTTTTAATTTTTTTGGTGCAGAATTCCCCCAGGAGTACCATTTGCAGGATTGGACTGCAAAACACAAGGCCATAAAAACATTAATTATACAGATATCAGTTCTGGTGTCCACACTTCAAAAAGAATGTTGAAAAATTGGAAAGGATTCAGAAAAGAGCTACAAGAATTATTAGAGATCTGGAAAACATGCCTTAGTGAGAGATTTAAGAAACTCACTATATTTAATTTATCCAAAAGAATGTTAGGAGGTGGCTTGATCATGGTCTACAAGTACTGTTACCTACGTTGGGGAGATTAAAAGAAGGCTCTTTAATCTAGCAGAAAAAAGCATAATGAAATAGAGTGGTTGGGAGCTGAAGCCAGACAAATCAACTAAAAGTAAGGTCAGAGAGAATAATTAACCACTGGTACAACTAACCTTGTGACATAGTGGATTCTACATCATTTGGAGTCTTTTGGAAAGACATCAGTCTTGATTTATAGATATACTGTATCTCAAACAGAAGTTATGAGCTTGAAGCAGAAATTACTGGGTGATGTTATGTTATGCAGATCATCAGTCCCTTTTGGCCCTAACTTCTGTGAATCAGTTGGCATCAGTAACTCACATTTTTTGTGTGCATTCTCTCTCTCTGTTCCAATATGTATTACAGGTGGGTCTATCAAGTTATGGGAATCCTCGGCATGTGCTCCTGCTTTCCATGATGGCGGGAATGTCTGCTTCGATGTACCTTTTCCGGGTCACAATCACAAGTGACTCTCCTAAGGTAACCCATGCACAAGCAGTTTATTCTCATGGAGCATGTGGTGTGACAGAAGCATTGATCAGTTTCATTTAGATCAGGGGTTCTCAAATTGGGGGTCAGGACCTCTTAGGGGGTCGCAGGGTTATTACATGAGGGGTCACGAGCTGTCAGCCTCCACCCTAAACCCCACTTTGCCTCCACCATTTATAATGGTGTTAAATATATTTTAAAAAGTGTTTTTAATTTATGAAGGGGGTCGCACTCAGAGACTTGCTATATGAAAGGGGTCACCAGTACAAACGTTTGAGAACCACTGATTTAGATGGTGGTGAATATTCTTGCACTCAGGCATTGACTAGCATATATTACAGGAGGGGATTCCTGTATTGTGGGATTGGAAGTTCTTCATAAAAATGGTAGAAGTTTGATGGCACGTTATTTTTTTATTTGAGTACTGACAGTATGCTCAGTGCTGATCAAATAAAGGAAGACCCAAACCCATCTGAAAGAGTTCAGTCTAGCTATTAGCAAAGCATGCTCAAACACTAATAATGATTTCTGGGACTCTGTTGAAACCTGTAGCTCTTGATCTGACTTCATAATCATTTTTGTAAATGACTGTACAAAATTCCAGGGCATCCTCTTTGACAGATTTATAAAATGGATAGTAGTATAGCTTTCTGGAGCCCTATTTCAGAACCACCATGTCTGGTCTGGAAGTTATGGGTTTTATCTGCAGCTGAGAAATTTAAAGCAGCATTGACAGCCTGAAATCTAGTCAGTTTCACTAACTCAACTAAAAATAGCTCCAGGGTCCTAAGCTTGCCCCAGAGTCCTTAGCCAATTTGGGTGATTTTATTTTCACAAATAGTTTTTTTTTCCCCCCTCTCCCTTCTGCTGTGTGAAGCTCCCACAGATGAGGAGAGTCTGTTTCCACTGCAGAGTCAAACTGACTATACATAGTGCTGCTAAATGTACAAAGTAAACAAAGTGAAATAGAGAAAATGTCTCCTCTGCTCTCTTTCAGTTAAGTTATCTGATGTGTTGTGTGTAATAGTGTAACAAGGTGGCAGGGATAAAGGCTCTTCTGCTGAGCCACACTGTTGGCAGGAATTAGAATCCTGCAAAAAACTGCTGAGTAAGTACTGCTGATTGCTTGTGGCAAGTGCTGTTTGTTAGCTCCAATAGGATATAAGGGAGGTGGAACCAGCTGTCAGGAGAAAGGGAATTGGGGTCTGAGACAGCTGTCTCTGCAGGGAAACTATAGGAACAGTCGTGACAAGGAGAAAGTTTAGTTTGAGGTTTATGTTATGGTGGTGATTCAACTTCCAATAAAGTCAAACCCCAAGAAGGTGGTAAGTTTGAACTCTGACTATGCAGGGTGGTGTGGGAACTCCACCTGTTCAGGTAGGAGGCAGAAGAGTGTTTAAGCTGATGGTATCCCTTTTAATGGTGAGAATTTTGTTAGTAGCAAGTCTGGCAGTTCTCTGCACCAACCCCTGATATTTGTGTGTTCTGTCTCTCTTTCCCTGATGGTTGCGAAATAAATGGAATTTCACTTCTACCCTTCTTAATGTTTGCTCACTTCTCCCTCAGGAAAACGACTTCTGGATTGTAGCCTTGCATCCTCTCGCTGCCCTCACAGGCTTAACAGAACAGGAGGTTTCTGCCTTGTCTTTCTCTCTCCCCTTCTGCCTGTTTCTACTTTTACTGACTCTTTCCTACTCTGAAAGGTTGGTTAGTTCAACAGGATTTATAACCAGGGCATTATGAAGAGTGCTGTAAGTTTTCTGAAAGAAGCTTCATAATTTCATATTACTAAACTAACTGAATCTAATAAAACCAGTACTAAAACACTGATAGGTTCTGGGGATGTTTACTCTTTAGATGAGATAATCAGTCTGCACAACTATTAATAGAAGTCTTGTGGCTAAGGCACAGGACTTGGGATTCCAGACCTGGCTTCTATTCCTGCCTCTGCCATTGACTTCCTTTTTGACTTTTGGCAAGTCACTTCCCGTCCTCCTTTTTGCCTCAGATTCCCAAACAGTAAGATGGGGATAACACTTTATGCCCAATAGGGATGTTGAGGCTTAATTCATTAATAATTATACAGCATTTTGCGATCCTGATGGAAAGCCTTAACATGGGCAAAGAATTATAAACCCTTTATGAGCCTCAGATTGGTGTCATTGCTCACGTACTTTTCAATGCCAATTTTTGTTAGCATAAATTTCAACCTTAGAGTCCATGTTCAGGCAGACTACCTTTTAATATAACAACATTGCAGGATTTGCAGCTGACAAAATAATGGGGATGCCTCAAAACAGGTATAAATGCCTTTACCAACATGTCTCTGAAACTATAATGCCCTTTAATCAACACTCTTCAGAATGATTTTTTTAAAAGATTACTATGCAGTAAACACGTTCTCTGTGTCATTTCACTGTAACTTAAAGCGTATTAAATAGAACTTTGACAAAACACAGCAACCATGTCTTCCTATTTAGCGTGTTTCATATTGAGACCTGGCTATGTGACCGTTCAGATGGTTATTCAGAACCATAGATAAAAACAAAGTTCTTGCTCGGAAGCTGATAATGTGCTAGCCAATGCAGTCAGGGATGCATTCAGTTATAAACCATCTTACAAACATGTGGCAGAGCAGACTCTGTTTCACATGGTTAGACTTTATATCCACTGGCCAGGGAAGCAGTGTCAGCCAGAACAATGTTTAGTTTGAAATATATTGTAGACAGGGCCTTATACATTTAGCCAATGTCTAACCAATAGCAGTCAAATTTAGGGATCCCATTCTGATTACTCTTTGCTTGTGTTGATAGCTGTGGATACTGATTCTAGGAGCCATCTTTGGGTTTTCTTCTTATGGACCAATTGCATTGTTTGGAGTGATAGCAAATGAGAGCGCACCTTCTAACCTGTGTGGCACCTCCCATGCTATTGTTGCACTACTGGCCAATGGTGAGTGATACTCCCTCCCCCTCACACAAAAATCTCAAACCTCAGAACCTTTATTCTGTAGCAGCAAGAAGCCCCAGTTCCTGATTATCTTAGTCTGGCAAGATGAGATTTCAAATTGGCTCTGAAATTCTTGATATGATTAATTGCTACTTAGTGATATGAAAGGGTGTGTCGCAAGCAGCACATCTGAGAGAATTGGAAGCGAATGGCTGTGCAATTGAGTCTGTTTATTCAACAAATTAAGTGGGTCTCTGAAGACCTAAGACTGTCACTGAGCAACTTCCCTAATCTCATGCTTGATTCTCAAAATGTTTCATTCTGCTGCCCACCATGAAGGGCTCTGTGGGCCCCACTGAAGACTGCAGTCTGTACAAAACCTTTGGAGACTGCAGATATCCATATTCTTAACGGGTTGGATTTAGAGATGGATAAGATGGACAAATGTGAAGTGCATTTTTTGTGTTGGGCCTTCTGGGACCCTGGTCGTCATACGTCACCTTTAAAGACTTCTTGTTAAAACTCCTTACCATTGAAACGTGGGCCTTTACCAGTCCAGTGAAGATTTAAAGATAAAAGTCCAGTGTGCAGAGGGTTAACTTATTATCAGCTGCTTGCGCCATGACAGGTTGCGACTCGTTCCTTGCTTTCATAATAAACATTTGTAAATAAAGATAATTGCAACCACAAAACTTGTATCTTCTCTGATAGCTGAATAGGAATAATTTGCTCCCCTGAGTTTTCTGGCAGTGAAAACCTCCAATTTGGAGGAAAGCGTGGCCATAGCCCATTCACTGAGGAACCCTGAAGGAGTGACCCCAAGAAAAGAATCTGGGCTACTGAGTGACTAGCTCTGTTTCCCCAGGCAGGACAGAATTGTTCTCTACTGTATGTTATAGTGCTTTGTCCACTGTTTAAAATATCTCAGCTATCTGTCTTGAAGCATTTTTATAAATGCAGGGACCAGCACAAAGGACACTGTCAGTAGGAGAAACTGTAAGGTTCTGCTGCTATTAGGGACTCTAACTCTGTTCTCTTCTCCCCATTATCCTTGCAGTTGGTGGTTTCCTGGCTGGATTGCCTTTCAGTACTATAGCCAAGCACTACAGCTGGGCCACAGCCTTCTGGGTAGCTGAAATAACATGTGTCATCAGCACCATAGCCTTTTTCTTGTTACGGAACATCCGCACCAAGATGGGTCGGGTGCCCAAGAAGATTGACTAAAGATGAGCTGCAAAGGTACTAAGGATGCTCCAGATGGTATCTAGGGATGGCAAATGACTACTCACTGGCCCGGTACTGAGTTTCCTACCAATGCAGCCTAGATCAGAATATTTATCAAAACTTCATTTAACTTTAATCATATTCCTGTTTAGAAAGGCACAAGATCTTCAGTGGCTGTTATGTTTTAATGCCTACACAATTTTTGGTTGTTCAGTTATAGTTTACATCTCATGACCTCACTTTACCTCTTACTTAAAGTACTGGTAGTCTTGATTGCTAAGCTAGGAGTACTGCAGAAGACTGGTACCTGCCTAGCCTTCTTGCTGCTGGCCTCAGATGTAGTGTTACTCTCAATTCACCCTCATTGCTTACAGAAGTATTAGAGTTAGCCAGCACTGAGCCTATTTTCATTTACCTCCACTTGCTGTTGTAGGTGCAGCTGTGACCCAGCTTACTCTGCCATGAGCTACCTGCTGTGTCCCCCTCCCCAGAAGCAGACTGCTAGCCTATTACTAAAGAAAAACACTGCTTCCCCAGCTATTGTCAGAGACTGAACAGTTACTGGTCCACATATTACTGCAGATCCCTGCCACTGCAGCAAAACTGCTCCCTTTTCAGTAACAGCAAATGAGTAAAGTTCTTGGAACTTCATTCAAGAGATGGAAGTACTGTACAACAGTTACTTTTTGTTGTTAAATTAGTCACCATGGCTAACCTCAGAGTATTAGTGAACTGCAAAACAGATGGTTAACACCAAATAGAATAGTACTTCCTGGAGTACCAAGGAAATTGGTTCAAGAGTGTATGCAGTAACAGCATTAGACACATACACACTTTGTACAGCTCCTCTCTTTCTGCATTATCCAGAAAAGTCTTTAAAAGAGATTTTTGTCATTAGGTTGTAGATGATTATTTCTATAAGTAACATAATCAATTATATTGTCAGGTGAAAGTGTAAATTTCTAATGGCTCCAGTTTGCTGAACCAGGTACAGCATTTTTAGGTTAAACTACAAGATAGGGGCTGCTTACTATTATGAATGCTTGTTAGCAGGAGCATTGCTCCGTGGTAGTAAATATGTCATGTGTTAACAGACTTTTCTTATCAGGATTTGTGTGTGTGTTCTCTGCAGGGTTTTAGTTATTTAGAATGCCTGTAGGTAAGCAAGAAGCTCAGCGGCCACCACTGTAAAGCTACCTTCACATAAGATTTGGCTAAATATTGTACAAAAGTAAACTACATTTGGTACTTAAGCATGAGTATTATGAAATACTGTTTATCAACTAGGAAATAAAAATGGAGCACTGCAATGGGAGCATGAGATTTCTTGGGCAAAGGGATCAAGAAAAAAGGGTGAGCTCTTCCCCAGAGGCCAGTGCTGGATGCAGGACATTCTTCTTTCTACACTGAGCAACCTTAGTGAGAAGCAGTCATTTTATGTTGCCCTTCCTGCTGTTATTCCTCAGAACAGCTGTGCAGACACAAAGGAACTTCTTTTTTCACTTTATTAATTTCACTCATGTCCCCTGCTTGAAATCCATTATTCCTGTTTACAGAGAGGTAAGCTGAAGTGTTGCCTTCCACTGGGGTTCTGGACACAGTAAAGCACAGCTTAAGCTAGAATAGTTTCAGATGGTAAAACAACACCAGCATGACAACCAGGCTGCATGTTTGCACTAGTTCATACTAGCTCTAGCAGGAGTGAATGCATCCAGTCCAAGAATTAATCTATCCACACTTTAAGGGAATGTTTATTACTTGTACATCCAAAGTAACCATTTGTCTGAGCCATAAATTAAAGCTGCAGAGAATTTTTATATATATATAAATAATAATGATATATATAATCATTTCTGGAGATGATAAAAGCAGTTTGGGACCTCATGACCTCCTCTCTTGCTGCTGTAGCCAGAGACAGGATCCTGAAAAGGCTGACTAGTGAGGAGAGGCCCCATACTGACACTGGAAGAGTCCTATGATCCTGGTCCAAATGGTCCAGCTTTTTCTGCTACCTCCAAAGCAAGTTTCAAGTTTTGATCGAACAGCTCACACCTGAAATATTCACAGAAATACAGGCATCAGAATCGGGTGACAATCTCCATCTACAACCTAAAACACTGGTGTTTTTAATCAGAGAACAGTTAGCTCGAAAACAGCCCCATTCCTGCACCAGCTTCTCTTCCATTCCATACTCTGCTAAGGGCGACTTTTTGAATCAAAAGACTGATTAATAAAGTGAGTTCAGCTTTGACATGCCAAAACAGTTTCAAAAAGAAAGCTTAATTGCCACTTTTATAGGGGTTAAAAGTGCAATAGGGGCCCTGCCAAGAGAGAGCACATCACATTGCTCAAATGGAACAACTCCAGAGGTTTCCTCCAGCCTTTTGTAGAGGACAGGAATCAGACTGGTGTCCTTGGAAGACCTTCTCCAAGAACTTGGCAGCGCTGAACCTCATTATGGAATTTAGTTTAATCATGCAAAAAGTTAGGGTTTTGATTGACGCAGACACTAGTTTTGTTTGAGGCACAAAGTAGTCAGGTATGCTACTAGAACTCCAGTCAGCAGCCCAGGTCAAAAGAGAACCCAGCAATCTTAGGTTTATTTTTAGTGGATAGACTCAGGGAATGGGAGCTAAAGACATGGGGTCTGCTTCCAATTCTGTCACTGTCCAAGTAACCTCAGACAGTAAAATCACCTGTCTGCTTCCCCACTGTAAAATAAGTATGTCTTCTCTTCCACAAAGGGGGTCGTATTAATGGTTGCACAGTGCTCTCAAAGTGGAGAGCTGAGCAAGTGCTAAGTACCTTGTTATTCTACACATCATCTGCCTACTCCCTACCTGATTGGCATCTCCAATGAGTAGAAAGGATTTTTCAGAGCAAAGTCAGAATAAATCTCATAGATCTTTCGCAGAAGGGACTCTATCCCAGCTTGCCGTGGATCAGCAAGCACCACAAATTTGATCCCTGGAGCCATAATGAAAGAAGTATTAGCATAGACTACACGCAAACTGCAAAGGTAATACTATGAAATATATTCCCAAATATAATTGAAAAGCCCTAATTTACAGGAAGGACGGGAGAGCAGCTGACACCGTCTGAAGAATATTTAAAACTTGCCTTGTTTAAATTATATAGAGAAAGATTAATGACTGAGTAGTGTATTTTAGCAAGCTACCATTCAGGGTGTCAAGTATCAGAGGGGTAGCCATGTTAGTCTGGATCTGAAAAAAGCGACAAAGAGTCTATAAGGTGCCACAGGACTCTTTATCGCTCCATTCAGGATGTGATTTTACTTCTAGAGCACAGAGCATATTTTGTAACATTGCTACTGTGCCTATACACTTGAGCACCTCTAGGGGAATCTTGCACTTCAAGCACAGGCTGGGTTTTATTTGCAATTCCTCAACTAGATTCCAGACTTTAAAGACATGTTGGCCAATTGAGGCATAGACAAGACAAGCTAGTTTCCCTTGCTGTAAAGGGGATAATTCCTGGGTGGTGAGTAAGCAGTTGCAGGTTAATTCATATTTGTGAGGTACTTTGCCATTTTAGGACGAAAGGCACTAGAAAAGGGCAAAAGACAATTATTTCAGTATCCAGTTAGGGAGCACCAGAAGTATACAAAAGGATTTACAAAGAGCTGATGGGCCTCTATCCAGAGGAACTGACAATCTAATTCAGAGAAATACCATATGAATAAAGATCAAGCACAAAAGCAGTACTTTTGCAGCAATATACAAGTCTAATAAATACTCCTGAGGGCATTCTGTGCACAATATTTTGAAATTCTGCAAGTTTTGTCAATAAATAAATGCAGAGGCTCCAGCATGGCAGTGGGGAAGACGCTGCAGCCTCCCCACCCTGGGGACACAGACTCAGTGTTGAGGCTGCACCTGACCCTGGGGGGAGGGAAAAGAGAGATCTGGATGCACAGAGGCTCATGGGGGGGGGGGGGGGGAGGAGGGAGAAGGAGTTTCCAGATGCAGGGGCATTGGGGCTCTGCAGGGGCTTCCAGGTGAATGTGGTTGGGGGCTCAGTGGAGGGGTCTGGGTGCTGTGGGAGTGGAGCTTGGTGGGGATCTGGGTGCAGCTAATTGGGGGTCACTGGCATGGGGGTCTGGATGTCGGGGCTTAGGATGGGGCTCATCAAGGTAGGGGTCTGAGTGCAGGGAGCTCAGTGGGGGGTGGTCTGGGTGCAGGGGGCTCCAGATGCAGGGGTTGAGGTTCAATGGGGTGGGGTTTGGATATAGAGCGATAGGGGGGTTCTGAGTGTATGGGATGAGGCTTGGCAGGGGTGTCTAGATATGGGAGGTCCAGATGCACAGGGGTTGGGTGGATGGAGGAAAAGCTCCCTGTACAGCAACCCCTCTCCCCTCAGCTGAGGAGTTATGGGGGCAGGAAGCAGGGGAGGATACTGAGCTTCCTGCAGCTGGGGGTGGGTCTCACACAGCCCCAACCACTCCTTGCAGGGGAAGAGGAAGTCCTGTCTTCTCCTGCCTCCAGCCCAGCCAGGACTAGCAGCTGATCCCGGCTCAGGGTAGGAGCCACTGGCTGGAGTGTCCCCAGCCCTGTGGTGATTTACCTCTCTGCCGGCTGCCTGAAACAATGTACCTGCACAGCTAGGGAGTGCTGCGTGACTGCTCTTGCAGCTTCCCTGTCAGGAAGTCATTTTTCTGCAGGGAAGCAAAGAAATCTGCAGGTGTCATTAATTCTGCGCATGCACAGATTCCCCCCAGGAGTAAATAAAGCAGTTTGTACTTGTCTTTTCAGAGTGAGGGAGAAACAGCCTCAAGGATGAACTAACAGGGATAACATGAGCAGTAAGTCTTACCTGTTAAGGTCTGAAAACAGTGTAGTTTAAACGTGTCTGTTTCTAACATCTCAATACCAGAACTCCCCAGCTCAGGAGACAACTGGGACCCAATTGCAAACAACCTTCACAAACAAAGGGAAATTATTTAAGTCTAACACAAAAGATGCCTCTTCAAGTTACTAGGGATATGATAGTGTATACTGGGTCCCTTCTCCACCCTCAATTTGTCTTTGGGAAGTGTACCTTCTTGGGGGCAAGGAATGTGTCTTCCTCTGGGTTTGGCCAGTGCCTCACAAATGGTGGACATTACTACATCAGTGCCATGGTAACCAGGGCACAGAGAGCTAGACTTCCCAGTGCAAACTCACGAGTGGAACATGGAGGCCAGCATAAGCTTCTCATTGGAGGAGAGGCGAGGCCGGCCAAAACGGATGGACACGGGGTAGTTGGTAGGGTTGCCAAGGTACTCCAGCACCTCCTTCCCATCAGCAGTGTATTTCCCATTCACATCAATGCCATTGATGGAAAGCACAGCATGTCCAACTGAAAGAAGCAAAGGGAAGAATCAGAGCTGAGGCTTATTTGCTTTCAAATGAATATTGGAACTAGGAACTCCAATAGCAGACCTGACCACTGGCCTCTCTAGACCTGTCTTTAGGAGGAATCACTATTAGAGTATTTATGGCTTAGCACAGCCACTGTTAAAGTGTAAATAGTGTCATGACACTACTTCCCACCCCGCAAGCACAATCAATGTGCCCCAGTATCTCCCAAAAGCACAAACTCCCCCCCAACACCTCTCCAGTGAGCACAGCCCCCCGAACCTCCCCAGTGGCCGGTACCAGCGCCCTAACCCCCTAGTAGGCACCGTCCTCCCCTCCAGCTGCCGGTACCGGCACCCAATCCCTCCAGTGCCCTCAGCGGGCGGTACCAGCCCCCTGCCGGCCATAGCTCCCCCCCAGTGGCCGGTACCAGCCCCCTCGGCGGGCGCTACCAGTACCACAGGCCTCGCTGGCGCCTCCGGCCGGACACCCACCCCGGATGCTGTCCCGCTGCCCGAACGCCACCACCACGCGCTCGTCGTGCAGCTTAAGCACCAGGTCCAAAGGGAAGCTGAACGTTTTCTCGGTCTCGGATCGCGGCGCGTAGTGATCCAGCTGGTAGATGAGGCCGCCGGCCTTGTTCACAACGTACACGCTGAAGATGGCCATGTCGGCTCCCGTCAACTCAGGGCACTTTGGGAGATGTAGTTCTATGTGGCAGCGCAGTGCATTGTGGGAGAGACAATTATTTCCGATTTTGGAGCGTTGTATTATGGGAATTGTATTTCTTTCCGGTTGACCCGGACGCGGTGTTGCTACGTGCTCCGGAAGTGCAGTGAAAGCACGGGGTTTCCCAGACTCCCTACCCAGGCTTTTTCCTTTTTCGTCCGACATCTTGCAGCGGCAGCAGCACCACCACCACCACCATGGTGAGCCGGCCCCAGGGTCTAGCTCCTCGGCTTGGCCTAGGACAGGGGTCTCTGTGAGAGAGCCGGAGCAAGTGGGTGCAGGTTCCCTCGAGGAGGCCTAGTCCTGGACTCTCCCCCGTTGGCAGGCGCCCGGGTGGGGAAGGCTCATGTTAGGGCCGCGTGGCCCGGCCTCACCTGTGCCGCGTGGAAGCTGGGGAGAGGGGGCTCCGCCGTGGAAGCTTCTTCCCGCGCCCTCGACGGGCCTGCGCCTGGCGGTATCGGGTGGGGGCGGATTTTTCCCAGGGCTGGCGCCTGCCTTCATCTCTCCTTCTCTTCCCCCTCCCCCCCTCCCCCTCCCCCCCGGTCTCTTCTTTCTCCAGCCCCCCAAGGACGATAAGAAGAAGAAGGATGCGGGGAAGTCCGCGAAGAAAGACAAGGACCCAGTGAACAAATCTGGGGGTAAAGCCAAAAAAAAGGTAGGAGTCTGCACTGCGGTGCGTGAGTCCACTGGGCTCTGGGGTGTGTGCTCAGCAGTAGGGCCTGGGTACTCAGCAGAGCACTTTTGTCACTAATTATTTTCTGCGTGCCCTCTGTAAGATGAGCCTGTATCCTCTCCCTTAGGGGTCTAGGGGGCAGAGAGCAGTAGCTATAAGGTCAGTTTTCCTGTGTAGCTGAGCCCTAGACTGTGCTTAAGGTCACACAGTGAGATAGTGTATTGTTCTATAATTAAATCTCTTTCTTTAGTCATACTGGTAAATCGTATTTAAGAATTATATAGGAGGGTTTCTCCATTCAATATTTAACAGTAGTTGTGACTACAGACTAACTCCTTGGTGACTGGGAGGGAGGCTTTCAAACAGAGATTTCCCTGTGTCATAGAGCTCTTTAACTGTTGTTTTTTTTAATGTTTGAAGTGCTTTAAAATAAATTATATTAATTCCTAATTGCCAACTGTATGTCTTGGACCCCATGTAGAAATAAGCTGATTAAACATGTTAACAGGTTATTTTAAACCCTATAGTCCCTTGGAGTTTAACTTGACATAATTATTTAAGAGGGAATGTCATGTGATTATTGAAATTAGGAGTATCTCTTCAACACTTTATACTTTTGAGTTGCAAGGGGGTAAATTGCAACCCCCTACCCCCGTTAGTATAAAGGTGATCTAAAAGACTTTTCAACACCGAAGACAGTTTCACTTCCTTGGTAAGTATAACATCATAATCCTAAAAAGCAACAGTGTGTCTTGTGGCACCTTTAAGACTAACAGACATCTGTTAGTCTTAACGGTGCCACGAGACTCTGTTTCTTTTTACAGATCCAGACTAACACGGCTACCCCTCTGATACTTTACAGCATAATCCTACTAATTTTGGGATGTCCCATGCTGTTACAAGGTAGCTAATGCCTGAATTTCAAATGTGAAAATTGAGCTGGTTGGGTGGGAAGTTTAGTCCTGCTTTATACATCACAAAGAAGCAAATGTTAGTTTCAAGTTACACTTTGCCACTTTTGGGGATGACTTACTGATGCAGCATTGATAGTACTGAGCAGACCCTCAAGTGGCTTAACACAGTATGATTGAGTAATAGTGGTAAACATACCTGATTGCTGCCTGCTCTGGGATTTTCATTTTGTGGTAGTGTAGAAAAGGCCCTATTGTGCATGTTGGAGCGTGGTGCAAATGGGTCAGTGCTGATAACATGGTGAATAGGTGTCTATAATTGGTGCTCATCTGAGCAACAAGCTTGCATTAGGTGGTCCTGGAGGAAATGCTAATCATGGCAAAGCTTTCATTGAGAGGGTATTTGTGTTGTGTCTTTGATGGTGATGTTCCCCTTTTTCTTCTTGTAGAAGTGGTCCAAGGGGAAAGTAAGAGACAAGCTGAACAACCTTGTTTTGTTTGATAAGGCTACTTATGATAAACTGTGCAAAGAAGTGCCCAACTACAAGCTCATCACGCCAGCTGTAGTCTCTGAAAGGTTGAAGATTCGAGGATCTTTAGCAAGGGCTGCCCTCCAAGAACTGCTCAGCAAAGGTAAAAACACACTGAACTGTGGATTGGGAGCCCTCAAACTAGATGTATTCTTTTATCCCCCTTATTTGTTGGTGATTGATTCGGTACAAATCTGTTTGCAGGTAGCTTGTATACAAAGGAGTTCAATAACGAGCATTTTAAAGTTTTTTAAAATCTTAAGTCTCCTTTCTTTCCTTATCAGTCTAATATTTTACTTGGCATTTTAATCTCTCTATAAGACCACATCAGAATTGATGTAATCTGTTCCTACACAAGTTACTTGTGTTCATAATATTTTTAAATATAATGCAAAAAATTATGGATGCTTGATACGCATAGTGTCTGAACAGTAAGATCCTACCTAGTGTGGAAAATAGTGTCAGGAGATGACTATGTAGCCAGGTCCGCTGACAACCTAAGTTCCCTCTAAGCTGCACCGGCCGCCCAGCCTGCTATAAAGTGCTTTGCACTTCAGGTCCCCCTCCTGCCCTCTACCTTGGAGCTGCTCCCCAGAGCCTCCTGCTTGCTATAATTATCCCTATGAGTCCTTTTAGAAAATAGATATAGATCTATATCTATCTAGGTTTGTGTCTACTGGCCTCACCTTAATAATTTGGTGCACATGAATGGAAAAAATTAGGGGGCACATTGTTGACAACTGAAAACCTGGCTCAGTTTTGCAATGGTAACTGTTCCTGGATCATGCTAAAGTCCTGCTATCCTACAAAACATTTACTGTTGGGACTACTGTGTTCTAGACAGGACCTTTGACTCTGGTTGCCAGGGGCGTTGATAGGAATTTATTTCAGTGTTCCTGGTGTAGAAGGCACAGTGGAACACTTATTTCAATCTAATTCTGTTATTTAAATGCTGTCTTAAGCTCTTAAAGTTTCTGCACATTTCATAAATGTTTTCTGCTTCCTTTGTAGGTTTGATCAAACTTGTGTCCAAGCACCGAGCCCAAGTGATTTACACCAGAAATACAAAGGGTGGAGATGCACCTGCTGGTGGGGAAGATGCTTAAAGTGAGGTGCTATTGAAATTCTAGAGTTGCAGGTATCCCTTCCCCTCTGATGTACACATGGTTAATAGAACTGCTAGTCAAAATCCTCATGTGAATTCCTCATGGTGGACTCCTCCAGTGCCTTGTGGAATCCCTGATATTAGGAATCTACTTCTAAATAGAGTAAAAACACACAGCCATATAGTGCTGAAATCACTAAAACTGAATTATTGCCTGCCCATGAAATAAATTAGAGGTTGTGCTGTTAAATAGTAATGGATATTTGAGAAGATGGGGTAGATCATTTCTGCTAGGCTCACTCTGTGCTTTTTAGTCCCATGGTTGCCTTTTTATTAAGGCCTCTCTGGAATTTGCTAGGTGGCCAATAGCTAGCAACCAACCATCCAAACTCTTCTTCATATATATAATCACTTCATAAAAAGTGTCAGTTGTTGGAGGACTTTTCTTTCATATCACAAGTGTTGCAGTAAGACAGATTTTATTAGATGTGTTCCACACAACTGATTGACTAACTCACTACTTTTTGCTTTGCAGGTTTTCCAGTCGCCTCTGCACTATTTCTTATGTAAATGTATACAATAAAATTGTTGAGTTCATTTTTGTTTGCTTCTTATTAAGGGGGGAGAGATGGAGTTAAAAAAAGCCTCATATGCTTTTTAATGGTATAGTGCTGATAGCTCTGGCCAAAGAAGCCTTGGACTCCTTTTAATCTATGCTGTAGGACAGCACACTGAAGTCCCACTACTACTAGTAGTTTTAATAAAGGTAGATAAGCAAAATTAGTTCGAGTTCATGTTTTCTATACAGGTGGATTGTACACTCTGGTAAATAACAGCACTGACAGTGTCAGAAGTTACACACTTTGTACATTAAATATGAGGATGTGTGTGCTCTTTCATTGAAGCTCAGATTTTGGTCTTTTTCGGGTCTTCCTTTGACTGTCTCTTTCTTGGCTGGATTCAGCTTTGAACTGATGTCTTAAAAAAAATGAAAGTCTGTTTGGAGAATGCAACATGCTAGGAAACATACTATAATCAGCACTACAGAACAGCAGTTATCATAGATGCCCACCTCTATGCACTTTCAGGTGGGGGCATTAGTTATCACAGTCTAAATATTTCATAAGGATGTTTACTGTTCAGGTAGCTATGGCAAACAGCACCTCCTGTAATTCAGTAGTGTTGTTCACAAATCTAAATCAGTACTTTATAGTGAACTTCAGCCTGTGATACCCCACTACACCTACAACTGTCAATTTATACAAATTGCAGCTTCTTGTGAGAACAGGAGTCACATGATATAAGGCAATGTTTTACTTACAGTGCTGAAGGCCATGTTGCTGCAGCAGAGACATGACTTTGTTTAAAGGTGGTGTGTGAGAGATTTCAGCAATAGAATTTCACAGATGCCAGGCTTTATACATTGAGCATTAACTACCTCCCACTACTTGCAACAAGACATCTATTTAAAATAGATTACTACCCCTCTCAACAATCATTTGAGACATCCCTTTCCTACAAATTGCCAACATTGTATACATACAAGGAACCCTACCTCTTGAATTTGTCAGCCCATGAGAGGTAGATGCTTACCTGGATTGCCACCGCCTGCCATGATTCCAGACCCGTCCGAAGGAGGGAAGCCAGCCTTCACCTGTCTGAGAGGTGTGATCAAAGTTGGCACCAACACGATCTGCTGGAAGCTTTTTCAGCTTCTGCTTCTCCTCTAAGAATCATTAGTTCAGAGAGAGTGAAGAGGTTCTATCAAACATTTTAGGTAAAGTTATAGGAAAAAATGGTTGGGAGAATAAGAGTCTGTCTGAATAGGTAGGGTGGTTTTTTTTGTTTGTTTGTTTTTTCTTACTAGAGTCGGACTAACTGGAATTCATCTCCAGGATTATCAGAAAATCACCATTACCTAGCCTCTATGCAGAGTTTAATGTACCTCATCTACCCTGCACCACTGAAGTCTTATACATAAAGTCATACTGACTTTGTAGTAGACACTTCATTCTATGTATAGTGATTTGCTTTTTAAATAAAACCAGAATTAAAAAAACTAGACCTCACCTCAATTATTCAAGTAGTAACATCCAAAGCCACTCACTTTCTTTGAGAAATTCCTCATATGAAGGTCCAATCTGCTGTTTACTTCCAAACTCCTCTTCATCCTGCAGCAGCCAGGGAGGTTTGGCGCCTAGGAGGTAATAGGGAATGTGCTTGGCTACTGAAATAACCCTAAATACAAACCCAGGGGGAGAGGATGGGAAAAGTACCCCAAAATTTCTGCATAATTTCCCTAACAAATCAGTGGTGAAATAGCTTCTCCTGGAAGTACTATCCTTTGTGCTTCCTCCTTTGTGGAGAAAATAAAGGACTACGCATCTTAATTTTCACAGCTAAGAGCCATTACAGTTCATACTTTGCAACCATACAGTTAGTTTCAAAGGAGTTTCCATTATAAGCCTGATTTTGCTCCACCCAATTCTAATACCTAAAATCAGTCTGAAATAGTTAACAATTCTCACTCCTGCCATAATTTTATGTTTTAAAGTTACTTTGCAGTCTTCTGCTGGGTTCAGCCCAGAAATGTTTGATAAGGTTGTAAATGTGAAACCCTGGCAACAATTAAACATGTACCTGTGTGAACATTTCCCTTCCCTTCTGATTCCTGTTTTCAAAAAATTAAGAAAATCCCAATTAGAACTGGATGATTAAAAAGAGCAACTTTTATTGTAACTTTGTACTACCACAGCAGAAAGACACTAAAAAACTGTAACAGTTAATAAACTATTGGATTGCACAGATCTTCAAGTATGGACAAATAGACAAGGGGAACCTAATCGAAAATAGTAGCTCATGGGAGTGCGAATTCCATTTGAAATTCCCTTCCCCAATGAAACTTTGCAATAAAGATAAACAAAGAGGGTAAGGGTCTTTTTCTCTATCCCCATCTAACAGATTAGCCTGTGCTAGGGATCTATCATTTTCAGTGCATTTCTTTTAGGAAACATTCAGTTAGTGAAACAAAAGTCCCATGTTTCAGGGCTGAGAGTTTTTTGCCCACTCAGTTGCTGAAATCCATTGGGTTGCTTTCTCAGTAGCTATGCCATTGGGGAAGCCTACAAACCATAAATCTGATTCTTATTAAATGCTAAAAGTATGAATTCCATTAGCTACGATCTGAAATACCAGTACCCATGAAAAACGGAAAGTGACTCTGTAAGCCCCTCTCCAACCTTACCTGGTGGCCAATAAAAGTCAGAGCATGGTTTCCTTCCATCCAGTCTAAATCAGGTGTTATCTGAATCACACTTGGACCAAGCTGCTCTTCTGTGATGATGGTGATGTCACTAGAACACAGGAGCCAAAATAGCTTGTCAGATGAGGCATTTGGTATCCAGACAACAGCAAGAGAGCAAATGTTTTTCAACCTACACCATGGAATTGTTAAATAAAAGTTCTGGGACACAGGTGAGGCATAAATACTTCAATTAGTGTGTTCAGGTTTGGAGATTTTTAATGGGGAGGAGAGGAAATTCAGCAGCAGCTAACAATAATTAGCATTTATAAAGCACTCTGTCAGTCTAACTCTTTGCAAAGTTTAGTCCCTAAAACACCCTTTTGGAGGCACCTTTTCAGAAAGGGTAACATTAATTGTTTGTTCTACGATACTGAAGGAAAAATTAATTTGCCCACTAGGGGTTTGCAGATGGCTGAAGGTGCCTGCTGCTGCTCTTGAGAACTGTTTTAACCCAGAGAAATGGTACAGGTAAGTAACAGATAGTACAGTGATAACAATCATCATACTGGCCAGGGAAACAGTGTAGTAACTGTCTAGATAATTGCTATTCATCATTTCACCAAATTCAAAACTCCTAAGCAGAGGGGGCATGCACGATGATATAAAAGGCAAATTTCTTACCTTTTATGCCCTCCAGGTGTACTGAAGGCAGATGATTCATCGCAAAATTCTGTCCCTGTTTGAGGCTGAGTTTGATTCAGGAAAAATAAAAATTTTTTCTGGTATTCAACAATAAGGCCCTTCCTGTTTTATGAGACACCTATTGCAATCATACATTCATGTTTATATTCGGAGGGCAAGGAAAATGGGAATTTTCAGTGTAGATACTAAAGCTTTTTGTTTGCCCTGGCTCTGCAGTGCTAGCAAGAGAAAACAAATACGGAGAGTGAGCTGTCTTTTCAATGGCTTGTAAATCACCAATAGAATTGTAAGCTAGATTCAAATTGCAGAATATTTATTACTGATGAGGATGGAGCCAGACTTACTTAAGGAGTTATAAAGTGCAATCTTTTTAATCTGTAAATAGAGCAATTTGAACTGGAGTCATTGAGTGAATCTACAACACCACAATGCCCTTTCTATGGAGTCAGACAAATTTTGCACTTTTTAAAGATATAAAAGGGCCAATAACTTTACCTGTTTTGTTTGAGTATAGTCAAAAGGCCTAACGGATTCCATCCCCTGTAAATGCAAGACTGAATTCCCAGCAAGAGGATATATCTGGTTCCAGGTGCTTCTTTAGAGAATGCAATGCATGAAGGGAATATACATACTAGTATCTTATAAACAAGGGTATTTAAGTGTCTAGGTTTCCACAAGTATTAGGGGGTAGCCGTGTTAGTCTCTATCCACAAAAACAACAAGGAGTCCGGTGGCACCTTAAAGACTAAGGCATAAGCTTTCATGGGTAAAAATGCATCTGAAGAAGTGAGGTTTTTTACCCACAAAAGCTTATGCCCAAATAAATCTGTTAGTCTTTAAGGTGCCATCGGACTCCTTGTAGTTTTCCACAGTGCAGGTATAATAGTACATTTTATTCCAGATTCCTTCTCGGTCACCCACGTCCAACCCTATCCTAGAAGAACTAGCAAGGATAAGAAGATTTCAGTCACAGTGATCATTCAAACATAAGCACTGCACTATTTGTAAGACTGATAACCACATCTGAATTAAGCCAGAGATTTGCAATCACAGAGCAGCAGTCCTATCAATTGTCACATCAGAACCTCCCCACTGGTAGGTGAAAGAACAAGTTATTAGACGTAAATTGTATGTAGTTTTAACATAAGAATCAATGCAGAAAGTAGCCATCTATAAGAACTCAGAGGGCTTGTGGAAACAATCAATCATTTGCTGGATACTGCTCAGGTGCATCCTGGGAAAACAAACCTCTAAGACCGCATGTACCATTTCCTGTCTGCTCTGCTCCACTTCTCGGATATGGGATGCCATCTGGAATCGAACAAAGCAAGAAATAGGATGAGGACAAAAGGCAAAGCAAACAGGTAAGTCAGGTAAAGCACACCTAGGGCATCTCTGTTCACCTCTTTAATGACCTCATCCTCTTTTTCTTCGTAAGCATCCAGAGCTTTGACAAGTGAGGATTTGAACCTGAAAGAATATTTGAGAGATCAGTCACTTTTGTGGCATGATTTAGTCTGACAGCTGAACTGCTGGGAGCTGGGAACACCTGAATTTCTACCTCAACCTCTGACACTGATTCTCCGTGCCTTAGTTTCCCTATTTGTAAGAGAGGGATAAAAGGCTTACATTTGCAGGGACCCTGCAAGGATTAATGAGTTACTGGTTGTAAAGCCCATAGAAGATAAGCCATGATGAATGCTAAAATTTTGCTATATATATATATATATATATATATATATATATATATATATATATATAATGACTGGAATAAACACAGGACTGGATAATCTTATGACTCAGCTTTTTTTATAATTATGCTAATAGAGGTTGAGCTAATCTTATGCTCGACAAAGTGAGGTGATCACTTGGGGAAGTCAGAAAATCATCCCTAGCACAATGTAACTAGCCAGGTGCTGGGGATGATGGTATCAGATATTGTTTGTTGCTCGAAGCAGGAGTCTAGGCTAATTATTTATTTATACAACACCACAAATACACACACTAAAACATCTCTGTTCCAAAGAATTTTGAATCAATAGTTGGATCTAATGTAGCAAATTCTATACCCCTAAGCAAAGAAACAGACAAGGCGCCTATATACCGTTCATAGTCCTCAGGGGAAATCAGAAACTGCTGCTTTAATTTTGCTTCTGCTTTGTTCTCCCACCAGAACTTGTTGGCTTCTTTTTTATGCTCCAGGCTTTAAAAGAAAAAAAGAATAAAATCAAGTTTGATTAAATCACTTAAAGCCTGAGCTCCCAATCTAAACTAAGTAGAGAGCACGTGATTAATAACTGGCATACATATCTCGTTAACAGCTTATCTCAAACAGATAGAGCAGCTTTTTGGGTTGCCCATGGCTATGTGACAAAAACTAGAGAGGTAAGGATTCCAAGATAAACGGATATTGGAAGCAGGTAAGATATGCTGTAGCACTACAGGTACTGGTTTTCATTGCTCATTAAAGCAACATGAAAAAGCAAAGTGTATTTTGTGCAACCCCAATTTTAGGGTTTAGCCTGTTTAAAAGATCAGTAACAAAGTCCACATTCAAAGGTCTGTTTGGGCATCACACACCACTAAAATCTGGTGTTTGGTTCATGTCCTTCTCCGATGTAGAATTTTGGCAGAGTCATAGAAGCCTTGAAAGATGCACGCAGCACATCTGTCTCCCTTGATAGTTGTATCCTGATCATCACTGTAGCTGTAGAGTGTGAGCATTTCTTCTTCCTATATCTCACAAATTTAGTCCATACAAAAGCCAATGAAAGCTGTCTCTGAGCAACCACACTTTAACAAGGAAAGATTTATGGAACAACAAAGTGTTATCTCACCACCGCTATACAGACCTTGCACCTCATTTTGGTAACTTTTTTTTAGAAGTACAATATTATACAGACCTACCATTAAAATATTATTAGTGAATAATAATACCGGAAGAGTTAGGAGTCATTTAAATTACTAGTTTAAAGTTACGTTGTGTTAGAGTAACTAGATTTTAAGCAGTGGGTTTTCTTTAAGATCAACACTTCCATATCTGAATTGTCATCATGTGCCCCCCGGGAGGCCCTTAATGTAGATTCTATATGTAAATAAGGTTGTACACATTTTAGAAATATACACTGAAGACCATCTTGGGTGTGTTTTCTTTAGTTATTTACTTCTGGAGTGGACAAATTAAGAAAGCTGTACATGTTAAGCAACTTGCATCAAACACTTTAGCATTAGTTCTCACAACCTCCACGGAAGATCATGGAGGTAAACAGAAGGGAAGTGACTTGCCCAAAATCACATGGCAAGTCAGGGATAAGGGAGGAATAAAAACTAAGGGCTGTCAGAAACTTCAGTAGAACTGAAATTATGTTAACTTCTTGTCCTACACAAGCATATCTAATTGGTTACAGCAGGGATCTAGTTACTAACTCCTTGGTTTTATTGTCAGCTCTGCCACTGATTCACTATATTATTTGAAGCATGTCACTTCATCTCGGTGCCTCAGAGTTGAGGGGCTGTGCACATACAAAGTATTATTAAACAACATAACATCCCCCAGGATGCAGATAGGGCTGTGGACACCCTACCTGGCCATGTGCTGCAGAAGTCCCCCATGCAGCACTGTCAGGCTCCCATGGCTCAGGTGCCTTTTCACCTCCCGCTTGCAGCAGAGACACCAGAAGAGTTGATCATGCTCCCCTGCCTCATACTTCACAACCACTGCATTTTTAATCATCTTCCGAGCCAACTGCACCTGATTGAAGGAGGGAAGAGAGGTAAATTAGCTGCTGTTTACCAATTTTTTGAAAGCTGGGTCTCTTAAAAAAAAATGAAATTAATCATGGCCCCTACAATCCCATCATGTGCTTGAAAAGGGCTATGCCTCTTATTGTATACATCTTTGGCTCATGCTCCTCCACCCAGCTAGTCTTCTGAACTCTCATCTCCCCTTCCCACATACACTTTAGTAAACACTAATGCAGATTTTTGTAATATTAATTATCCTCTCCTTTCCCACATGCTTTCATGAGTAGTAAAATAATTAATGTTGATGTTTAGGCTTTGTCTTCACTGTAGAAAAAGCGGTTGTTTACATAGAGACAGGTATCTCAAGTTAGCTATCTCTATGTAAACAAGTAGTGACAAGGCCCAAGTAGTTTTTACATCAATGTCAACCTTATATCCTCCACGTTGGATTTACATCAACTAGCTACATCCAGATAAAAACTACTGATGTCTCCAGTAGGCTTTTATATCGACATAGCTATCTCAACATAAAAACACACTTTTTTTCCCCAGTGAAGACTGAGGCTATGTCTACACTACACAGCTTTTAGTGACCTGGAAGTGTCGCTACAGCCGTGCCGCTAAAAGTCTCATAGTGTAGCTGCTGTTTGTCGGCTTGCCGACAAAAGACTTCCACTCCCAATGAGCAGAGTTAGCTTTATCGGCAGGAGAGTGCTCCTGCTGACAAAGCACTGGTCACACTGGCGCCTTGTCATTAGCAAAATGTTTGTCCTTTGAGGGGTGTGGCTTTTTTTTTTTTTTTTTTAAACACCTCAAAGACAAAAGTTTTGTCCTTCACTTGCCAGTGGCATAGCCTTAGCCATCGACTGGCATTGGCATTAGTAGCCATTGAAATGAAGAGGGCTGGTCACACCTCAGAGCTAGTGGCTTGGATAGCAAAACTCCGTTGGACATCTCTGCAGCATTTACACTCGCTTCACATTTTGGATCTTTTCTTTGCAATTGGAAAAGTTAGAAACTTACTTTAAAAAAAACTCAGAAAGGTGGGCTAAGGGAGAATGGCAGTGTCTGGTTACACCCTTGTGGCGGGTCTCCCACCCCAGAGGCTCACAGCCCCATGCTCTGGGAAATGCTGACTTAGTTACCACCAAAGACGAGCGGTGTGAAGCCCGATCACCTCTATTATTTCGCATTTAGCGTGCGGGACAGATCGGCACTCTATGAGCCCATTTTCCTGATGGGGAGGCGTGACTCACCCCAGGTCAAGCCGCGAGCTGGTCTCAGAGGTGGGGATAGAACCCAGGCGTCCTGGCTCCCCGCCCCCTCCAGCTCGACGGCCGGCTCCGCACCCCGAGCTCCCTGCCAAGCGGGGGCAGCAGCTTTCCGCCCAGCTACTGGAGGGGCAGCGGGAGTGCAGAGGCTCCCGGCTCTCACCTTGGCCTGCAGCCGGCCGAGCGCCTCCCGCAGCCGCTGCTGGTGGCTGCCGCTGTAGAGGTGACGCCGACCCGTGAAAGCGGTGAGGCGGCAAAGGGGGCAGTAAAACACCCCCATAGCGGCGCTACGAGCCCGGCCTGGTAACCGCCGCCATCTTAAGGCGCCTGCCTCGACTGACGACTCTGTGCGCAGCGGTCGCAGAGGCGGGAGCAGCGAGCCCTAGCGGCCGCTCGCCAACTGCACGCGCGCCCGCCTCAGCGCCTCCCCCGGGAGCTCCCTGCGCCACGGGCCGCAGTTCCCTCACCGCCCCCTCAGGGGGGCCCAGGCCCGGCCGGGCTCCAACCTTCCCGCCTCAGGGGGCGGCGCTGAGGCTTGGAGCATTAGGCCAGCCTCTGGGCTGGGTGCGAGGATGGGAGCGTGTGAGGGAAATCCCACAGGTTCCCCTTGATCGATTCAGGGCGCCCCTGGTCAGAGGTAGGGTGACCAGATAGCAACTGTGTAAATTTTTTGTGGTAAAAAACCCATTTCTTCAGATGCATATAAAAACGGGACATCTGGTCACCCTAGTCAGAGGGGATCAGATAATCGAGGCTGAGTTCATGTGGAATTTCATCCAGTAATTCCCACCTCCAGCCTATACAAATTCTGCTTGAACCAGAACACATTTTTTAAAGAGACATCAGCCTCGATTTAAAGACTTCAAGTGAAGTAGAATCCACCACATCTCTTGGTAAGTTGATTCCTGAGATCTTCTCCCTTGGTCAAATCACTTCTCTCTGCACTACACTGTAGAATGGATGATGCTATTCCCCTACCGCTCATGGAGGTTGGGAGGCTTCATTCAGTGATGTGACTAAAGCCTCATCTGCACACAGAAGTTAGCTGCATAGATTCAAACTGATTTACTCTCATCAGTCCAAACCTTGAGGTGGACCCTCCTAAGCGAAAATAATAGTGGCATATTTTGGATTAGTTCAGACCTATTCTAGTTGACTGAAGCTAACTCGAAATACACCTGGTAAAATGAATCCACACAGCCTTTTGCAGTTGTTTAACTAAACTGGTCTAAAAATCACACCTTTAGTTAAACCAGTGCCACTTTCTCATGCAGACATTTCTGAAACTCTTGGACAGAAGGCACTGCAGAGGGCAAAGCATTATTTTATTCGTTTCCACCAAATGTGCTCTCAGCACTTGCACACACTTTATTAGTTTACTAGAAAACCCAAAGAAAAAAATATGTATTTTCCTTTTAAAAATACTTTTGCTTCTAGATAGCTTACTTTCCTCAGCATGCTTGGACTGTGCAGCACTGTTGTATTCATTGCTTTTGTTGGTAGTGTTTTTCTACCCTTTGTAAAGCAAAGTGGTTTATATTTCAGGCCCAGATCCTGCAAATTATCCTGCATGAGAGGACACTGGCACCCACACAAAGCCCTGTTGAAGTCAGTGGGGCTCTGCATGATGTAACCTGCAGGATCACAGCCTTAGTCAGGAAATCAATATAAAACAGCATTCCTGAGATCTTGAGTCAATTTTTCAAACACGCATAAGTGATATAGGCTCGTAGGAGCCTAAGTCCCATTGACTTGAAAGTCAGTTTTGAAAATTGGACATAGGCCGAGTCTACAGTAGAAAAGTTTTGCTGGTATAGCTACACTGGCAAAACCCTCCTAGGGTAGATGCGGTTATACCACCAGAAAAGTGCTTTTGCTGGTATGGTTTATCTTAACTAGGTGAGCAAATTAAGGTCTTGTCTACATTATAGAAGGATTGCCAATATAGCTATATCAGTATAGTTCATTATACCAGCAAACCCTCCTAGTTTACACACAGCTTATACCAGTTTCCCAAACAAAATAAGCTATACCAGGGTTCAAAAATGAACTAGATAAGTTCATGGAAGATGGGTCCATCAATGGCTATTAGCCAGGATGGTCAGGGATGCAACCCCATGCTCTGAGTGTCCCTAGCCTCTGAGTGCTGGAAGCTGGGAATGGATGACTGGGGACGGATTACTTGATGATTTTCTGTTAATTTCCTCTGAAGCACCTGGCATTGGCAGGATACTGGTCTACATGGACCATTGGTCTGACCCAATATAGCTGTTCTTATACTGGCAAAAGCAGCACTGTTTTCTGATATAAGTGCATCTACCCTAGGGTTTATATTGGCGTAGCTATGTCAGTAAAAAAATCACACCGCTAACCGACATCACTTTGTCAGGAAAAGTTTGTAGTGTAGACCTCGCGTAAGCTGTACTGGCAAAAGCACTTTTTTGCTTGTATACCAATGTCTACACAAGGGACAAGTCTATACTACAAACTTTTGCCAACATAGCTGTGTTGGTTAAGGGTGTGATGATGTGTGGTCTACAATTGATATAGTTGTGGCAACAAAAGCCACCAGTGAAGATGCTTTTTCTGGTATAGCTTATTTTGGGGTGTGGGGGGTGGGACAATGAAGAGGAGGCTGACATGGCTATACTGACAAAAGCACAGTTTTGCCAGTAAAACTAGCTGGAATTTTCAATGAATCAAGAAGTTGGAAAAAAAAATCATTTCAGGTCTAATATGTTTAGTTTGGAGGCATTTTTACCCCCCCCCCTTTTTTTTTTTTAATAAAAGCAAAGGAAATGAAATTTGGAACAAAGGGCTAGATTCACAAGCAGACTTCCATTCACAAAACCCCAGAAGAAAAGGTAATAGTAGTGGTGGTGGTGTACCATTTATACCCAATGGGTAAGCTACTCACCTGGATAGGAGAGACCCAAGTTTGATTCTCTGGTCTGAGCAAGGACTTAAACCTAGGTCTTTCCCCATTCCAAGTGAGTGTCCTAACCGCCAGGCTTTTGAGTATTGGGGGGGACCTCTAATTTTCTCCTGTTGAAGCTGTTCCACTTTGTATTAAATAATTAAATATTCATTGAGCCAGAGAGAGAAAAGGCAGGAGAATGATTCTAGCGTCCTGGCTAGGGCACTCATGGGATGTGGGTGAGGGACACTGGTTCCAGTCCCTGCTTCAGTGAATATTTAATTATTTATATCAGGTGGAATGGGTTCAGTAAGGGAGATTGAGAGAACCTCTGCCGTAGACTAGCTCTTGGGGACTAGGTCACCTCCCTTTCCCTGAGAGGGGGGAGACCTGGGTTCAAGTCTCTGCTCCAGCACAGGGATTCAAATCAAGATATTCTGCATCACTAGTGAATGCCCTGATCACTGGGCTAATGTGTATGGGGGCCACTATAATAGTTTTGTGAATGTCACCTAAATGTTGGCGTTAGGTGTCCAAGTCCCCTTGTGAATTTAGTATGAAAAACAAATATTTCATTGTGAAAATGGCAAAATGAACCATTATGACATTTCTGGGGGAGGAAATCTTATATTTTTACCAAAACAATTAGCCAAAATCAACACAAATTTTCAAAATGTTTTGATCTTCCTGAATCTGCATTCTTTGATGAAAAAAGTATTGGCCGAAAGATTTTACCCAGCTCTAATCACATCTCTTCACACCCCTGACCAACGTAGCTATGTCGGCTTAACCTGTCATGTAGAAATGGAGTATGTCTACACTACAGCTGCTACAGCAGCATAGCTATGGGTCTGTAGTTGTGCTGCTATGGCATAGGTGCTTTCTACATCAACAGAAGGGGTTCTTCTGTCACTGTAGGTAATCCACTTCTCCAAGAGACAGTAGCTAGCCTCTGTACCTGGGGTTAGGTCGACCTGTGGTTGTCAGGGTGCAAATGTTTTTACAGCTATGAGCAACATAGCTAGCTTGACCTAAGTTTTAGGTGTAAACTAGACCCTTGCCTTAGTCACTGAGATCCAGATCCTCAGAGATAGTTAGGCACATAACTCCCATTGAAATTGATGGAAGTTAAGCACTTAAATATCTTTGACGGTCTGGGCCCTATCTTTAAGTGTCTTAAAAGGAATTTCCCCATGTTCAATAGCATTTTGATCAGTGCTGATGTTTAGCTTTTTCTCTCCAAAATATAACGCACGGAACAGCCACAGTTTTCAGATGTGGTAGCAAAGTATATTGTAATATTCTGTACGGTTACTGCTTTGTATAAAATAATGGTAGTGATTAAAATAATTAAATAAGTTCTTGATCCTGCACACACTGAAGTAGTGAGTAAATTTACACATGTGAATAGTCCCAATGAATTTATGGGGACTGACTACTCATCTCTGTAAAGTTAGTCACATACTTAAGTACTTGCAGGCTTGGGACCTAAGGCCTGGCCTACACTAGGAGATTAGGCTGGTATAATAGGTTGCTCAGGGGTGTGAAAAATCCACACACCTGAGCAATTCAGTTAAAGCAACCTAGCCCCCCAGTGTAGTTAGCACAAGGTTGATGGGGGAGTTTTCATGTCAACTAAGCTACCACCTCTCAGGGAGGTGGTTTATCTTCGCCAACAGGAGAACCCCTCCCACCTAGGTAGCATCTTCACTGAGGCACTACAGCGGTGCAGCTATAGTGGTTTATATGCAGACAAGTCTCACAAACAGTCTGTGAGATAGGTAAGTAGTTTCCTGGACCCAGATTCTCAAAGGCCTAATTTCTGGAAATTAGGCACCTAAATACCTTTCAGGATCTGGGCCAGAGAGCTTGTATATTTGCTACATAGTTACTCGCACCTGCCAAGTAGAGGTTTACATATACTAATAAATGTGGAGGCTTAATTAATTTGATACGTCTGTAACTCTTTGAAACCTCTAGGTGAGATACTAGAAAGAGCAAAGATTATTATAACATATTTATATACTCAACAATCCAATGCTAACTTTCTCTATTAATTCCTTTTACATATCTTTACAATTTCTAGATCAGTGAAAACAAGTGAATATTTCAAATCTGAGGGGTTCTCAGCCTTGGAAAAAATAGGAATCCCTGCTGTAAGTAGCCATTTTTCAAAGTAACTTTAACAAGCCTGCTAATTGGTATTTAAAGGTGCCAATGAGAGGTGAGTCAATCACTGCCTTACTAGCTACTTCTCTATATAAAAAGGATCAAAATGATGATGTTAGAAGGAGAGAATTCAGGATAGCAGTCCTTCATTTGTCTGCAGTCATGTGTGCTTTACTTTTGAAAAGCCGTTGATTTTATTTGTTACCTTGATGAAAAATGTATTTAATCTTCAAAAACAAAAAGGGCTGGGAAAACCTTCATTTAAAAAGTGGCCTTGAGAATTGGGATATGGCTCAGGAACTTGAACTGGCTACTACAACTGATCAAGTTGCTGAAGGTAGGAAACATGCTTAGCATCTCATTTATGTAAATATGATCTCTTGCATTTTTCTATATGATGTTTCTTATACTCAAAGAATAAGATAACTAGCTATTGTTACTTCAGTGACTATGCAAGCCAGTAAATGTAGCTGTTACATGAGTCAAGTAGTTCTGGACTTCCTCAGTAGAACCTGCTATATGAGATGCTGGGCATCTGTGAATTATTGGGGATGATGGGTGCAGTTGGTTTCCTTTACTTGGCTGGAGTAATCCATGAAAGCTTATTTAAAAAAAAAAAAAGATTGCTGGAAATAAAGTTATTTGAATGAATTTCATGATAATTGTAATTAAGTTAACTGTATTTTAAGGAAGATCATTAGATACTATAGCTTAGGCCAAACCGTTTTTTTCATTTGCATTTTGTAAAATCTCATGTCTCGTGACTCTCTTTATATTAATATATAAATAACTCTGAACCTTCCTATGTAACTTGTGTAGGACAATCAATAAGGAAACTGGTTACCCTATCTTTATTATCCCATTTGTACAGAGATATATGTAACCAAGCAACATATAGCCTGTAGAGGAAATATGACGTTACATACTTCCAGGTAGCAACAAATTTAATTCCTTGAACTTGGATGGATAAGAAAATTTAAAAACAAAATACTTAACAGGACAACAATTCTCTAAATCCATTAGCTAAGTGAAGTTCCTGCAGACAGAGGAGAAATCTCAGAACTAAATATTATTACCACAGGAGCTGGGACTTCCAAATCCTTTCTCAACACTCGGTGACTTGCCGTATCGCCTTGGGCAGATCACTTCACTGTCCTGTGCCTCAGTTTCCTCACTATGAAGCAGAGATGATACTTCATTCTCACAACCCATATGAAAGATATCTAATGTTTGTACAGAGTTTTCATGATTAAAACAACATAAGCAGTAAGCTACAAAATCGTCTCTAGAATTAATCTTTTCTGAACAGAAACTCTACTGCAGCTTTAACTATGGAGTAGCGTCTGCTCTCTATAAAGCTGACTCCCACAGCTAAAGTCTAGTCCGTTATCTATCACTGTAACAGTGACCTTTAGAACACAGCTTAACTTCACTAGACTTTGGGACTCTACCAGTTGCACTGCTGTGGATATAGCTCCTTTGGTGGGGGCATTAGCATAGATATGGCATAAGCAGCTGCAGGCACTTTACCACCATGTATTGTCTAATCCTGCTGCAAGGAGGCCAACACAACAAGACACTGGTGTGGGTTTTTGTTGTTGTATTGGTTTATTTAGGTGAGGGTATGAGTGGTTTTGTTTTTTGTGTTTTAAACATTTTACTCCAGCATGTATCTAAACAGGTGTTCCATCATTGCTACTAATAGTGGAGCTGTTGCCCAAAAAGTCTGGTGTAAGCATTTTTCATAAACTTCTTTTCCATTTTGCCCACATGCATCCCCTGAAAAAATATCTGCTAATCTGATGGCCTATCTTCATTTGACTTTGTCTTGTGAGGTAAAAGGCTTTTCAGTATCTAAGCTTGGTAGCACACCCTAGAGTGTGTGTATGTGCGTGTGTGCACGCATGCACAATGCAGCATGTTAATGCCAGGAGGGGTCCACGAGCTCCTTACATCACTGAATGGGTGTAGTGAGGAATAACAAATGGCTCGTAAACTACATGGAAATTGTGTGAAATGTATATTCCTTGTCTGATATTGCTGTGTTCAGAGCTCCCTAATCTATGGAGAGTGGGTCTTGTAGGTATACTTTCCAAGTGCTGTAGGGAATGTCATCTTTCAGGATACTTTATTTGTAACTGCTGGGGTCTTCTAAAACTAACTAAATTGAGGAAGTGACAGTTATGATCAAGTATCCAAAGAGATGTAAATACCATGGAGAGAAGGAATTTCTTCAGGATGCTTCAAGGAAGAAGGTAGGAGAAATAATATGAAATTAAGGAAAGATAAAACTTGGCTGAATACCAACAAGCCTTTCTTTGAGGTGAAGTGTTTTTAGGATCTTGTTGGAGCTTAGTTCCCTTCAGAGACTAGTAGGTACTCCTTGAGCTCTGATACTTAAGATTGACAAGTTGCTTGCAAGCATTGACCTGTCTGTGGCTCTGAGGTACAGCAGGGTGTCTGCAAAGTATAATAATCCCCAAGAAGCATATTACAGTAGCAATAACAGATGAGCACTGTCTAACCAGTGGCAACCTAGAATTCTCTGTCATCATTGGTATGATGACTCCAGGTGGTGCTTCAGCAGAGCTAGTGAGGCTAAGGCATCAGGCAGGTGCAAGTTTGATTGATGGGTGTGATATGTCCTTGATTTTAGGTGGTAAGTTGTTTTGTGTTTGTTTTTGTCTTTGCCTGTGGACCAGGTATGGAAAAGGATCTCAGCAAACACTTTCTACATGCTCCATATAAGCATCGTTGGAGCAACTCTGTCACAAGAGAAGCAGTCCAGCCCCCTCTACCCAAGGAGCAAGATGGCAAGTGATGACTCTGGGTTGTGTAGAGTAGGAATATGGACCGGGTTTCCTACACAGCATGGCTCATGTGGTTGGGTTGGCAAAGTTAATGAGGGTGGGCAGGGGAGAAGGATACTGTGGAGTCGTGCACTAGCTAGTGCCTTGATACTCAGACTGAGGCTTGGGAGCTGCAAATGTCTCTTTAATGTGTCTCCTGGAGTTCTTTGCAGCACATATTAAAACACTGATTTAATTATTAACCAATCAGGATGCTTTTACTGTGTTATTAACCAACTGTAGAATACTTAGTCCATTTTGCTGTGAGAAAATGTGTGTGTGTGTGTGTGTAAAAAAATAGTAAAGAAACAATGAATTTACACCGTGACTCTCTTCGGTTATGTTGGCTAAATTGGCTCCTGAACCACTGAAATCTGAGTATCAGGCAGCTAGTGCATATGTACACCATGCTCCCTCGTGCATGGAATGTCAGATTTGATTAAGTGTGTGACAGTTGTCTTCTGGTGGCTGCACCCTATTGAGTCAAAGTCCCAGTACTCTAGCTCACAGGGAGTCTCCTCTAGTTTGTGATAGGACTATAATTTTGAAGTTGGAGATACTGTTGCCTAATGAGCTGTCCAAAGGAACTAAGCAGCTTACAAAGGGGAGGAGGAGGGAACCCCACACAACTAACTTCAACAAAAGCACAGCTTTGCTGGAGTGATCTATCACCTTTGTTTCCACAGAATCTGATGTGCAGCCACACTTGTGGATGTGGGTAAACCCCAACCTGGTTTGCCCCATAACAGGATACCCTAATAAGGGAGTCCCAGGAAAACAAGTGCATTTGGTAGTTCCTGCACCCAAGGCAGCTGTTAGAAAACCTACTTCAGTAAAACCAAGGCCCCCAGTAGCTGCTCCCCTACAAACTTCCTCTGGACAATGTGTTTCAGTGCCCCTAGTAACTGCTGCACCCAAGGTCTCAACTAGAAAATATAGTTCAGTAAAGGCAGTGGCTCTCGTCACTGCCCTGCAGACTTCTCCTTTGGCCTCTGTTTCCATACCCCCGTTGGCTGCTTCTGGTGCTGTGACTCCGCAGGCTTCCACAGTCAAGAATGTTCCCAGAAAACCAGTGTTCCCTGTATTATTGGCAGCTGTTGCACCCAAGGCTTCTACTCCAGTAAAACTTGTACCTCCAGTAGCTGCTGCATCCAAGGCTTCCAACAGAAAACATGCTTCAGTAAAGACTGTGCCCCCAGTAGCTGACACCATGCAGGTTTGCACACAGACACCTGGAAAAAACATGTCCCTGGAAGCTGCAGCACTTGTGGACTCCTATCAAAAGCCAGTCTTAATTGACTCCAAGCAACTCTGTCCCAAGGAGGAGGTACTACTGTGCTCAAGCAAAGCAAAGGTATGTTAGATGGGCTTCATGTGCACTGAATTTCTATGTGGCTTACTGTTATTTTGGAGGCTGCTGGCTCCTGATCTTCTCACTAGCAGCAGCATCAGAGGAGCTAGTGGTAGCACAGCTGTACAATTGAGAGGGAGTGAACAATAGGAGACTAAGCTCCTGCAGTAAGAATCTCTTGCTCTTAAAGAGCAGTCTTTTATTCCAGTGTTGTGACAGGCTCTGTCTTGACTGATTTGTGCACTGTAGGTGTTGAGTGAGGAGGAGGTCTCTTCCACTTATATTAATAGATAAAGGTGCAAATGGAACTCAAGCACTAGACCTTGTGATCAAATGCCCAGCCAGCCCTCTACCTGGGAATTGAAGGAGTATGCCAAGAATTGTACAAAGCTCCTAACTCACTGGTCTCCTAGACCTAGGACTTGCTATAGTGAATTCATCCTTTGGGTTTAGTTTGACACTGACAGGCCCCTGCTTTAACAAAGCTGACTAGCAGTGCAGTACCTTTTTTTGGAGGGGAAGGGAACTAGAGAGGAAATTCCTTCCTGATCCCTGTAGCAATCTTGTCTCCTGAAACGGGTGTTGGTTAAATCTGTCTCATGATTATTTGAAAGGCACTTACTGACCTCATAGGGCCCAGAGTTGGATGGATGCTGAAGTGTGGGCAAGAAATCAGGGAGGTCTCTGCACTTCCTGCAGCTTTCAGAAGGGAAAGGGCAAATGATTGGTAGACTCAGATTCTGATACTTTATTCCAAGCTGTGCATGTTTTTGACCTCCACCATTTCATTACTGAGGAATCTCAAATTTAAATGATCATGTAGAAACTAAGGGAAGGGACACGTGAGGAACTCTGTTAGTAGTTCAAGGGACACAAGCAGCCAATGTCTCCCCCCACACACACACTGTAGCTGCAGGGTGACATCACTGATCAACTGCAGGAGTCTATGGTTGGTGAGCTCCTGCCAGCCAACAAGCAGTGTCTAGCTGTCAGTCAGCACACTATCAGCAACTTATGATCACAGTATTCATTTTTGTTATCTTATCCTTCAAGTTGCAGCCAGGGTACAGCTATTAGATTCTTGGCCAAAGGCTGCATTGGAAACTTGCCTTGTCTACACTGGCCTCGTCTCCTCTTGCGCCCCCATCCCTATATCCCATTAAAACTTCCCGCTTGCTAACAAGTGCAGATGCTAGAATTGCAGCCCTCGGGTGCCCCCTCTTACAGGGAAGCTAGCCAGCTTGGTGTCTTTATATTCTTGATGGACAATAAAAACTGATCTTGGATTCAGTCTTCACCACAAAACTACCCACTCTTCCTCTTACTTTTGTAGTGCTGAGATTTGGTATGACCTGTGACTCCCACAGCCCCTGTGACCTGGATGACTTGACACCTGACCTTCATCTCTTCTTTTTGCTAAACGATGCTGACTTCAAAATGGCCTTTGCCAGCAAGAGGCTAGTGAAGATGGGCTTTGTGGAAAGCAACCCAACTTTCTTCTCACTCTCATATGGCGAACAAGTCAAATGCCACTTGAGTGCAGCCATATTATGTCTTAAACACATGAGGCCTCTATGGCCTGACTTACCTTCCCCTCCGCGTACCTGCCCCCCACATACACTTTGCCCCCTTTTCCACAGAAATACTGGGTTCCTGCGGACTTCAATGGGTGTGGGTGATGCTGGACTCCTGTTCCAGAGTGTATTTCAGGGCAGGTCTGAATAGTTTTGGTTTTGTTGAATCTATGCCAACTTAGTTAAAAGGATTAGACACCCTAATGTATACATGTCTAAAAATCTATTTGTTTTAACTTAGCTTGCAGTAGTAAAGCTTCTAAATTGTGCTGTCCACACTAGCATGTTGAACTGATCTAACCTGTTTCTTTCCCCCCCCAGGTGATCTAGTTAAATTGGTGCCAAAACTGATGTAGACAAGCCCCAGGTAGACCTTCAACCTGTCCTCTTAGAGAGGGAAGCTGCCACGGGGCGGGCTGGCTGGCTGGCACTACAGGCCTGAGCCTACACTAGGGATCAGTTTTGTTTTAAACGTCACTTTAAAATAAAGCTTAAGTCTGCATCAGCTATGAACTTGCCAGGCATCTATTAAAACTTCATTTCCTTTTAATGTTGTATTTCTAATTCTTTAAGCGTTCCTTTCTGTAGACTCTATTCTTGTATCTCTCTCTGGCTTCTTCCAAACAAACTCAAAGTGCTTTTGTTACAAATGTAAAGTCTTTCACCTCTGGCATAAGAGAACAGTCACCTCTGTGCCTTATCTGTAAGCTGGAGTAAAAGTGACTTGTCTGACATCACACATGAAGTCTCTGGCAGAGCTAGAAATAGAACCCAAGTGGCCAGATATTTAGTCCTGTGCTTAGCCAACAGGTCCTTGCTCTACCTCTTGAAGGGTAGTTGCTTATGAGGTTGTCAGGCACTAGATCCAATCTAGACCTGCAATGACATGACTAGCTAAACAAATCAAACCTCTAGCATCAGCAAATATAGTCACTGCCAAGGACATGAAGTAGTCTCTAACCACCACCCCAGGTAAAGCATTGTACAATTACTAGCGGCATGATCAGAATAGGGGGGTTTGCCTTCCTTGGCTCCTGCTGGAGGTAGGATATAGGAATAGATAGTATATTGGCTTATTTTAATAGTAAATTCTAAGTTTTCCCCATGGGAAAGAGGATCAATCTCTACCTGCTGGCACTCAAAGTAACATTAGCCACTTTCTGCTAAGCAAGCATTTTTGTGAGAGAAGGGTGCTAAAGGAAGGGAAGAGCTTCTCAACATACCCTCCCCTGACTTCTGCTCTCTCTCTTGGATGGATCTTTGCTGACTACCATTAATCAGGAATATGTGCAACAGCTCCCTCTGCATCTGACTAGAGTAGAAACCACCCCTCCTGTAGTGACTGTTTGCTAAGTGTGCCTGCAACTCTAATTTAAGAGGCAAAACGTTACTTTGAATGGGCTTTCAAGGTCCTGCTGTTCTAGAACATTGGTCAGGCTCATTCTTAGGGCTCAATCAACTGAAAATCAGCTTCCTGCTGACTAGTGTGACAGTGTGAGTGCTCTCCCTTGTGGCATGAGTGTGAATTGCTCATATTCCTCTCTCTAGTTTGTGAGGGCTGCTTGACTGTTGAAACAGTCACTTGTTAATGTTTCAGCTGTACCAGTAAACATCTTGCTTGCAAGACCCTACAGCAGGGAATAAGAGGGACCTATACTAGACTAACAACAGTTCACCTTTGTGGTCATGTGCTCAGTGGGGACTGAAGTCATGATCCTCTCTAGTAAATGGCAGTTAAGTGCTCCCTAGCCTCCTAAAAGATGAGTGGTGGCAGTAGGAGAACAGAAATCATCGTCAGATTGTACATGAAGGGGATTAAGCCTACCGTGGAAGTGCTTCTATTGGAAAGGATTTCATCTGTGGGGCACTAGGAAGTGCAAGTGTCTTAGGAGTAAGGCCTCCTATGTAACTGATACCTTAAACCTCACTAAAAAGCAAGCTCTGTGCAGTACCTCTCCCTATCTCTCGCACCAAATTTATTTATATAGTTTAATCACACTTTCTACAAATTTTAGCATGTTACAAATAGGGGTAGCATCTGATGTTAGCCTATTAGTAGGTATTAGAGGTAAACAACTTAGGCACCTGTTGGACTCTGAACCATTTATTAAAATGCTGTAAATGAAATCTTCAAATAAGTGATGTTTTCTCTCATTTAAGTGGCTGCTGTCTGACTTTAAAAAATAGTTCCTGCTGTGTTATTAACAGCTGAGATCAAACTAACCCAGTCTTCTTCCTGTCTTGTTTGCTTTCTGCCTTTCTTAGTGCAGGCATTTAGCACCAGCTGTTTCTAGGCAGTACCACTATGTAGACTGGATATATGGCAGAGGGCTGGGGTTTTATGATCCCTTCTGCCCTGGTTTGAGGAAGCAGCAGTTTTATGTTAAATAAGCATAAAGAATCAGAGCTGCCAGAGGTGTTTAGTTTAATTTTAAAAAAAGCCTTCATTATAAAGCAGTAAAGTTTTTTTTTTTTGTTAAAGCTTTAAAAATACCAGGAATGGAATGTCTGGTCCCTGCTGAAAGTAAGCTATGTGGCAAGCGATCTGTGTTAGAGCTATCACCTTGTTGAGCAGGGGGAGAGACTTTAGCAAAGACAATTTCTCCCCAGCGTTCATTAGGCTTTGGCATTAAATAGCTAAACAAGGGACAAACTCCCTTTCCCCTCACTTCCTAGAGCTTTTTTGCTCAGGTCACATCATTGGTCCCTATGTAAGATAAGATCTGTTTAAATAGAGGCAGAACTTGGTTATCAAGAGGCAGGAGAACAACCACCCAGTTTTCACCTTATCCCCTCCCACTCCATTTAGTGTCATCTTTGTGTCTCCTAGCACTGGCATTGAAGAGCACTTTTGTTTGTTGTGGTGTGGTCTTGTTTTGTGTGCATATCTTTAAAAAAAGGGGCTAGTCAGCTGGAACTTCAGCAAAATAAAATGACTGTCTTTAGGATCTTTAAGTGGCTGCAGGGGAATGTCTAAACTCTGCTCTAGATCTTATTGTCTGCTTCATGGTTTTGTTTTTTAAATAGTTCAGCAGCCCTGAGTGCCTTTTACCTTCAGCATACTTTACACAACATTAAGTGCAGAATGAGAATAAGGAATTTAAAAGATACAAAAATTCAATTGACTTTTCCCCAGTCTTTATGTACAGGGGAAGGGAACATTTTGCACAGAAGCAGCTGAGAAATTGCTGTTCGAGTAAAGGCCTGCAGATTCCCCAGATTATGCTAAAGCTTCCTGTAATCTTCCCTCAAACAAAACCAACTCTGACCATTGGCAGCCACTGGCTCATGGATGGGATAGTTACTCAAACTGATGAAAGGGGGAAAAGTTAGAAATCAAGAGGACCAGATTTTCCTACTACCCCATACTCTCCAGTAAAAATCCTTTAGCTAAGACTCCCTCCTGAAGTATGTAGGAGACCAAGCCTGCCCAGAGCAAGCCATTGGGGGGGCAGGGAGGCAAGGCAGGTCTGACCCAGCTCCCTCTGATTAGTGGTCTGAGTCCCTAGAGTTTCCATTCACTTCTAGGGCTCCCTTCTGCAATTGCCTAGAAGCTGACTGTAGTAGAAGGGGAGGAAATAAGCCTGCTTGGGAGCCATGTGGTCCTTATCTCAGAGGCAGCAGGGATCAGAGACTGAACAAAGATTGCATCTGTTCTGCAACGAGAGAAAGAGAAAGTAGTTTGATGGCTGAGCCTGGGCCATGATCCAGGCTCTGGCTCTGCAGCCTCAAAGGGTTAAATCAGCATTCCACCACCATTGCTATCAGTGTCCTGCTCTCAGGATCACTCCGCTACCAATGAGAGCTTGTTCCAAAAATGTAATACTTCCATTCTAATTTTCATTGGCCAAATGTGGTGTTCAGTATCAGCTAGAGGATAAATTTCTTAAGCAGCCAGGAGAATAACCCTGCTCATAGTTGAATTTCTCTCAAGTACTTATCTTAAAAAGGGAGCTAGATAGATTCACAGAAGATAGGTCCATCAAATGGCTATTAGCCAGGATGGGCAGGAATGATGTCCCTGGCCTCTTTTGCCAAAAGCTGGGATTGGGGGACAGGGCATGGATCACTTGAGGATAACCTGTCTGTTCATTCCCTTTGGGGCACCTGCCATTGGCCACTGCCAGAGGACTGGATACTGGGCTTGATGGATCTCTTTCCCCCTCCCCCCCCCCCCTTTTCTCCTCTGGCCTAGGTTACAGCTCAATGAGGCACAGAGCCACCCTTTCTTCTAGGGTGGAGCCTTTACAAGTTCCATCTTCTTCAGCCATCCAGTCTAGCCCTCTGTATTTTCTCCTTCCCCTGGTCTGTCCACACACTTATTACCTCTACAGTTCTCTTACTAGTGTAACCTCACAACAAGTCTTGGGAGACCCCGCTTTCCAGCATCACTCATCCTAGCTCCAAAGCCTCAGCGGGGGCTGCTGTCTCTTGGTATGTACCTGGTTTGCTCAAGCTCTGTCTCACTAAGTCGAGGGCCTCCTCAGATAGAGCCCGTACCTCTTCCTGGAACTTTCTGCACCCTTCTGGTGTCAGCTTCCACAGGCGTGACTTGCGGTTGCCCTCGTTGCACACAAAGTGGGAGGTTTTTTCAAAGCTGCTACTGAAGCACAGATTGTGACGAATGGTGTTTTTCCAGCCATCTGGGGCTGTCTGGAAAAAGGGAAAGTGCTGCCTGCAGAGAGAGAAAAAGGGCACAGAGCTGGGTTCACAAGCAGGACAAGCCTAGAGCACAGAATTGGCTACACTGGCCACTCTAGTCATGAGGTCAATGTTTCTTGTCACAACCAGAGTGCACCTGATCATTTGTGGAACATACATGGATGTAAGAAGATGAGATTCTTCCCAAGCCCCTGTACCATTAGGTTTGGCTGGACCAATTGAACAGAGTCATGTTAAGTGGCAACAGGCCAGAACTAAAACTCCAAGTCTGAATGCTTCTGAACTTGGGCATTTAAATAAAAATCCATGTCCTCTCTAATGGGAGCAGAAGGGAAGTGACTTGCCCAGTGTCTCATGGTGAGTCAGTAGTAGAGCTAAGAATAGAACCCAGGAGTCCTGACTTCCAGTCCCCTGCCCTAGCCATACTTCCTCCCCTAGTAAAAGCTAGGACATATACCCATGCCCCTTTAAACTCCCCCTATCCCAGCATGGGGGAGTTAGGAGGGCTGTGGGTACCGTGTGAATTGGTAGATCTGCTGCACAGTCAGGCTGCCTTCTGCACTGTTACGCAGGGCCAGGGTGATGAGGATGCAGTAATTAAGGGGGGGCCGGGGCCATCCCCCTTTGATTTTGGTGCTCGCCTGCAGGATGTACTTGAGCCTCTTGCTCTGAGATCTGGGGACCTTTGGTTTCCGGAGTGCCAGAACAGCCTTAGATTTGGGAGTCTCCATTTTCTGAGGGAGTGAGATGTCCACCGATGAGGCATCTTCATCCTCGAACTAGGGACAAGAGGGGTGGAAGAGATGGGTTAGGGAGTCAGTGAGTAGACATGATGCGTGTGGGAAGATGCACATCAGCAGCCAGTGTGTAATGAGTTTGGGCCTCAGTCCAGTTCCCAGTGGTGATGTGTCCCCATCACAAATGATGTAACTGACCCATTTCTATCTGTTTCAGCAGAAGGGTCACATACTGAATGGGCTATGGTAAACGAGCTCCTCCCTACGTCAGGCCTGAGGTACATACGGCTACCTGGGCTATCCCTGTTCTGTGGATAGGAAGGACTCCAGTTTCCAGTCCAGCATCTTGTACCTTCTACCAGCCATAATTTGGGCTGAATCTATGCATTCACTTCTGCTGCTCATAAAACAGGGCATGAGCAAGTTTAGTGCTATCTTGGGATGCATGAATCACAGAGACCAAGCAAGTCCAAGCATGTAATGCCCAACACTGTCCACACAGAGTCCTGTGGCACCTTTAAGACTAACAGATGTATTGGAGCATAAGCTTTCGTGGGTGAATGCCCACTTTGTCGGATGCATGTAATGGAAGTTTCCAGGGGCAGGTATAAATATGCTGGCAAGAATCAGTCTGGAGATAACGAGAACTAACCTCATTATCTCCAGACTGATTCTTGCCAGCATATTTATACCTGCCCCTGGAAACTTCCATTACATGCATCCGACAAAGTGGGCATTCACCCACGAAAGCTTATGCTCCAATACATCTGTTAGTCTTAAAGGTGCCACAGGACTCTATTGCTTTTTAGAGATCCAGACCAACACGGCTACCCCTCTGATACTGTCCACACAGCTTCCCCTCTGCCACATACCTTCTCTGCCTCACTGGATGATGACAGCAGATCCTCCTCAGAACAGTCAAGGTTGGAGTAATTCAAGGAAGAGCTTGGAGAAGAAAACCCTGGAGCAGCAGCAGCTACTGAAAATGCTGGGCTACTGGGTCCTGGCATGTCCACACTGGGACAGCTGACAATGGGGCAAACCAGATTGGGGTTCACCCACATCCACAGATGGGGCTGCACATAAGATTCTGCTGACAGAGAAGAAGCCAAATCACTCTAACACCATCTAAGGGCCTCTGCAACAGACAGGACTCCTGCCTCCTGGGAACAGGGCTGGGCTAAGGCTAAATAGGAAGTAGATCCAAAATCTCAGGGCTCTCCTAGCCCTAAAACTCTATGCTGTCAGTCCCCCCCCCCCCAACCAGCATTCATCTCCATATCTTACGGAAAATGGATTTTTCCCCCCTCCTGTTCTGTGATCCCTCACACCACCAGGCCTTGTCCCTTGCTCACCCTGTGAGTTTTAACCTCCTGTCGGAATAAAATTGTCCGACACATAGAAAAACAAACTGTTGAGCAATAGTCAACATGGTTTCTGTAAAGGGAAATCATGTCTTACTAATCTATTAGAATTCTTTGAAGGGGTCAACAAACATGTGGACAAGGGGGATTCAGTGGACATAATGTACTTAGATTTCCAGAAAGCCTTTGATAAGGTCCCTCACCAAAGGCTCTTATGTAAATTAAGCTGCCATGGGATAAAAGGGAAGGTCCTTTCATGGATTGAGAACTGGTTAGAAGACCGGGAACAAAGGGTAGGAATTAATGGTAAATTCTCAGAATGGAGAGGGGTAACTAGTGGTGTTTCCCAAGGGTCAGTCCTCGGACCGATCCTATTCAACTTATTCATAAGTGATCTGGAGAAACGGGTAAAGAGTGAGGTGGCAAAGTTTGCAGACAATACTAAACTGCTCAAGATAGTTAAGTCCAAAGCAGACTGTGAAGAACTTCAAAAAGATCTCACAAACTAAGTGATTGGGCAACAAAATGGCAAATGAAATTTAATGTGGATAAATGTAAAGTAATGCACATTGGAAAAAATAACCCAACTATACATACAATCTGATGGGGGCCAATTTAGCTACAAGTCAGGAAAAAGATCTTGGAGTAATCTTGGATAGTTCTCCGAAAATGTCCACGCAGTGTGCAGAGGCAGTCAAAAAAGCAAACAGGATGTTAGGCATCATTAAAAAGGGGATAGCAAATAAGACTGAGAATATATTATTGCCCTTATATAAATCGATGGTACGCCCTCATCTGGAATACTGCGTACAGATATGGTCTCATCTCAAAAAAGATATATTGGCACTAGAAAAGGTTCAGAAAAGGGCAACTAAAATGATTAAGGGTTTGGAACGGGTCCCATATGAGGAGAGATTAAAGAGACTAGGACTCTTTAGCTTGGAAAAGAGGAGACTAAGGGGGGATATGATAGAGGTATATAAAATCATGAGTGATGTGGAGAAAGTGGATAAGGAAAAGTTATTTACTTATTCCCATAATACAAGAACTAGGGGTCACCAAATGAAATTAATAGGCAGCAGGTTTAAAACAAATACAAGGAAGTTCTTCTTCACGCAGCGCACAGTCAACTTGTGGAACTCCTTACCTGAGGAGGTTGTGAAGGCTAGGACTATAACAGAGTTTAAAAGAGAACTGGATAAATCCATAGAGGTTAAGTCCATTAATGGCTATTAGCCAGGATGGGTAAGGAATGGTGTCCCTAGCCTCTGTCTGTCAGAGGGTGGAGATGAATGGCAGGAGAGAGATCACTTGATCATTGCCGGTTAGGTTCACTCCCTCTGGGGCACCTGGGATTGGCCACTGTCGGTAGACAGGATACTGGGCTAGATGAACCTTTGGTCTGACCTGGTACGGCCTTTCTTATGTTCTCCCTTCCCCTGCCAGCAGCACCAGAGTTGCCTGCAGCCCCACTACCCGGGAATCACCGAGCTACTGGTCTGGCAGCAGCCAATGGATAAAGGAGTACATAATACTCCCCTCAGAGCTGACCTAAGCACCTCTGATCCTTGGAGAAGATCAGATCCAGATGTGCTCTCCATTGCTGGTCCATCTCTCTGTAACCAGATGAATGAATGCCCCTTTACCTACACATCTGCTTATGGCACTATCCCTTTCCCCCAGGACAGTACCCTGCTCATGGCTCACCACCAGGCTGTGTGGACGGGAGGGTCTCAGACAGTTCCTTGGGGAGCGAATTCCTGCGCACCTGTCGCTCACACTGCCACTTCAGCATGTGATGGTTCAGTTTTTCATCTGCAGCTGGGGGGAAATGGAAGTTTAGAGACAATGTGGTGAATTGACAGCACTGACATCCATCTCCCTCCTCTTCTCCACCCCCTCTCTCTTCTGAGCATCAGGGCTTTGAGACACATCCTCAGTCTAATTTGGGTTGGGAAAAAGGCCCTTTTCTGTATCATGATGGGTCACCCAGTTTGGGCTACACAGGTTGCTCTCAACCTTTCCAGACTACTGTACCCCTTTCAGAAGTTTGATTTGTCTTGCATACCCCCCCCCCCAGCTTTCATCTCAATTAAAAATGACTTGCTTACAAAATCAGACATGAGAATACAAGAGTGTCACAGTACACTATTACTGAACAATTGCTTACTTTCTCATTTTTACCACATAATTGTACTTAATTTCAGTGTATAGTATATAGAGCAGTATAAACAAGTCATTGTATGAAATTTTAGTTTGTACTGACTTCATTAGTGCTTAAACCAAAACAGCTGGTCAAAAAGGGACCCTCCCTAGCCCGGTGAAAATGAGTGAGTGAGGGTGGGGGACAGCGAGTGACAGAGCAGAGGGGGAATGGAGAGAGCGAGGTAGGGCCTCGGAGAATGGGCAGGGCAAGGTTGTTCAGTTTTGTGCGATTAGAAAGTTGGCAACCCTATAGCCTGTTGTAAAACTAGGGAAATAGCCAAATGAGTTGATGTACCTCCTGGAAGATCTCTATGTATCCCCAGGGGTGCCCCTGGTTGAGAACCACTGGGCTGCAGACATCAAAACCCTCATCCTGCAGTTGGACCCCAGCAGAATAGGGACCCACGTGGGCTTAAGGGTCAGATTCCAGGCCTAGAGCCTAAGATTGTGACTATAATGTTTTTAGGGAGATGCCAGTCCCAGCATTTCCCCTAGTATAGTCCAAAGCCCTACAATCTATGTACTAAAGATTCATAAGAATTCTTTGAGACTGGCACATTACTAGAGAGATTTAGAATTAGACTGGCCAAAGCAACAAATCATAGCAACAATGGTGGAGCTGAACATGAACTAGACAGGACATACTAGAAAGGTTTTTTTTTCCCCCATTCATAGAGTCAAAGGCCAGAGGGGGCACTGTCATCATCTAGTCTCACCTCCTGCATAACTCAGGCCATTGAGCTTCTCCCAAATTATTCCTGTTTAAACTATAATCGCTTCTCAGCTCTGTGAGCTGAGGGGTGAAAACATTATCTACTATCTTTTATCAAAACATCTCCTGTGATAGTTCCACAATGTTGAACTAGAATCATGAACAATCACATGTATCCAGCACTGGCATCTGCTCTAGCCCAGTCAGTGCTGCTAGTTCTATCACATGCCAATATGTTTTCTGGATTGCTCTCTGGAGATTTTTATTTAATTGAGCCAGTCTTACCAGCTCTCTTTAGGATCTCCCCCGCCCAATATCAGAGTACCTGTCAGTTATTTACAGTTTAATCTCCAGGTTCTCCTAAATTTGTATACATTTTGAAGTTCATAGAAAAGAAAATTTTAATTTAGCAGTATTTAAACTCTTTGATAGCAAGACAAGATATGGTTTTTAAATGAATTTCCATGCTAGTTCAGATTTCTATCTCCAGCCATCAGAGAGTCATCTTTTCACCTGGAAATTTCACAGCCAAGAACATACACATAACCAAAGCATCCAGAACCCAAGCCTCTCAGAACTCCTTACCTTGAGGAAACTGATCAGTGGTGGTGGTTAGCTTGAGCTTCTCCTCCATATCCCAGTCCTCAAGGCCACATTTCAGATGCAGGCTTTCCCAAAATGTTTTGTTTTGAAAATTCAAATACATTTTCTTATAATCTGCAAAATAACCCACAACTGCTGCATACCCTGAATGTTGGAAGGAGGCTACAGAGCAAGTCAGAGAGAGTTAACCACTGCTAACTTTTAACTCTCCAGTTCTGCTACATGTGATTTGAACTCACTTTATATTAAAAAGAGAGACCATGGAAGAGATTTGACCAGGTGAATTAAAGGCCTCTGTTTCACACTTTTAAATACCCATTAAAGACCTTTCTAGGGACTGGATGATTAGTATCAATGAAGCAAGCAATCTACTTGAGAATAAAAGAGCTATCACCTGAGGGGCTTTTTTTTTTTTTTGTCTGTCCTTTTAATCTAAATTCTTGATAAATGCTCAGCTCCTTAGTGAGGTTAGCAGAGCTTTATCCTAACGTTTCTGGAAAAACAAGTGTAAAGGAAGAGATTTGCAACTGTCCATAATATAGGATCATCCATAGGTTTGTGGCCTTTATGGTCTGAGAACTCAAATACTTTTTGGAGGACATATAGGGACTTTGAGGTTAGTTAGTTTAGCAGACACAGAAAAGCTCTGCCTCTCCTCCTTTTTGGACGGTTTAATTTCTTCTCTTCTTCTCCCACCTCTTGTTCTTTTTTTCTCCTCTTCAGTCCCAATTTCTTCTCCTTTCCATTTCCCTCCCAGTCTCTTATTCTTAATCCAGCTCCTTCCCTGCCAACAACTTGCTGCTTAGCTTCCCCCTCTGCCCTTGCCCCTCTCTCCAGAGCTCTAAGATAAACTCAACAGACTTCCTTGTAACCCAGGGGTAGGCAACCTATGGCACGCGTGCCAAAGGCGGCACATGAGCTAATTTTCAGTGGCACTCACTGCCCGGGTCCTGGCCACCGGTCCGGGGGGCTCTGCATTTAAATTTTAAATGAAGTTTCTTAAACATTTTAAAAACCTTATTTACTTTACATACAACAATAGTTTAGTTATATATTATAGACCTATAGAAAGAGACCTTCTAAAAATGTTAAAATGTATTACTGGCACGCAAAACCTTAAATTAGAGTGAATAAATGGAGACTCGGCACACCACTTCTGAAAGGTTGCCAACCCCTGTTGTAACCTCATTTTGCTGCCAGCCCACCAGCAGATTGAGCAGGCTCTTGTCCTGTTCACTTTGCTGCTCTGCTCCGTGCCTGAGCTAGGCAAGAGCTGTGGTACACATCAATGTGTAGAAGATTCTCCTATTGGCCTCACTTTGCTACAAATGTCTTTCTAGGTGAACAGGGCAAAGCATAAGCAGACCAAGCAATTGCTTAGGGTGCCAAGCAACTCAAGGGGGGCCCCCTGTTAATTATTAGTATGTGTTGTGTGGGCAGGGGCAAAAATATTCCTGCTTAGGGGCCCCAATGGGCAGCACCAGCACTGAATTGAGGAGGGTGAGCGAGGAATAATAATGCTTGATATTTATACATACCTCTACATCTTCAAAGGTACCTAACTCTAATTGAAATTCTGGAACTTTTGAGAATCTGTGCCTAACACACTAATTTCCGTCAGATCCTATCATCACCGAATGGGGTCACTACAGAGTGAGGAGAGTCTTTGTACCCTGTTTATTGTAGGGTTGCTCCTGGGCTCTGCATCCTGTTTGCTGTTGTAGGGTTGTTCTTGGTCCTCCAGGGCAGCACTACAAGAGCAGGAGATGTAAAATTACAATCTAGCTTCACTAGTGCAGAATTACACTCTCATTGGGCACATGGGGACCCTTTCTAATGTCTCTTTGACATGGAGTTTGGATAATATTTTTTTTAAATCTCCCTAACTGGTCATGTGATGCAATGGTGCTGTGTGCCAGCAGAGGCCAGTGGACAGAGGTGGGAACTGGTTCTGGTGAATACATTGGAAATGTTATTTGCTAGGAGGGATCAGCATAACCAAATTATCAAGGGAGTCCCATAAAGTAACAACATCAGCATAAAAGGTCCTGCTAAAGAAGAAGTAGATGTGCGTGTATTGTGTATCTTTTCCAAACTGCCACAGAAAAGTGAAGGATACACTTGTTGCTTCATTCACTCCTTTTGTTCCTTGTAATTGTATCACATACACCTGGCTCCTCACCTAATCTGTGGTGTAAACTATGCAATTCAGATGTTGAGCGTGGTTTAATTTAATCCTCCCCCAACCCCACACACACTCACCCTCACAGTGGCCTGGTCCCTATCAATTCCCCATGCACACCCAAGACAAACCATCTCTTCTCTCCTTATAGTTTGGGGCCTCTTCCAAAGTGCCAGAGGCCAGGTCATGTTCATAGAACATCCAGATGCAAGAGCTGCATTTTCTCTGCAGCTTGGGGTTTGGATCCAGCCCATCTCTGAGATATGTTCCCTCAAATAATTTGCCATGTTGTCCCTGGTGAGAGAGTGGTGACCATAGCTATACGGAGAGGGTAACCAGTGGTGTTTGGCTTGGCTACTAGACAGTACAAGCTGGTGCTTGGGCTCTTCCAGGTGGGAGAGCTTCTCCTGCTGATATAGCTACTGTCACTTGTGGAGGTGGTTTTATTATGTCAATAGGAGAGCTCTCTCCCATCAGCATAGAGCAGCCCCAAATCTCCATGACACCCAAGGGACCTCCAGCAGTTGCACTGAATGCGACTGGAATATAAAGGGTTAATAGCTGCAGTACTGATGTGAGGCCAACTATCTGCAGGTGTGTAGATCAGTGGGTGATGAGTATCAGGTGGCCATAAATAGGAAGGGGGAGGGAGGGAAACTTTAGGGCTGGAACAGCAAGAGTAGGTCAATGTACCTTGTCTGTGTTGTACGAATGGGAGTACTTTGTTCCTGTAAGAGGAGGCCTTTTCTCTGAGGTACTTCAAGCACTTTAAAGATGCTAATTGAGGGTGCCCCCTCCTAGCACTGCTGGGTGTTGGCAGGATCTCCATAGTATAAATGGGAAAAGCAAGGCACTGAGAAGAGTACTTGACCTGTCCAGAGTCAACACAATGAGACGGTAGCAGAAATGGGAACAGAACCCAGAAGTCCTAGCTCCAGTTGCCTGCTCTATTTGCATTATAGTACAGAGCTGAAATTTCAGAGCCACCTCAGGGAATAGCTCTTGTTATTTGTTACCTTCTCAACACCTATGAACATGTTAGAAACAGTTGTAATAATTTCCCCCCCTTGATCTTAGGGGCCAATGGTTTTCAGGTTCCCTTGGAGAATTTCAGAGGTTCTGTCCATTGTGTTTGTGATTTTTGCATTCCTTCTGGGGCCCTCCAATGATTTGCCCTTACCCCTATGATCAAGGAGAACCCCTTGGGATACCCACCCGGACTCACATTCACAAGGAGCTGGTTCCAGAACTCAAGCACTGCCTGTTTAGCTTAATAATAATCATTCCTTGCCCTGAGCAGCATTTCCCTACTCTATGATCTCCCAGTAGGGTGACCAAACAGCAAATGTGAAAAATTGGGATGGGAGTAGGGGGTAATAGGAGCCTATATAAGAAAAAGACTCAAAAATTGGGACTGTCCCTATAAAATTGGGACATCTGGTCACCCTATCTCCCAGCCCATTACAGTTTTGCCCAGCCAGGTCAGGATCCTCAACTGTCATGTACACATGAGGACATTGAGGCACCAGAGGGGCTGGGACTTGGCCAAGGTCACATGACTGTTAGTCCATGACTGTGTTAGTCCTGATTCCCAGTGTAAACCACAAGTTTATCCTTCCTCCCTGCAGCCATGTGTTTCCTTCTGGCCACCCTGTAGTTCCAGTGTCAAAAACTTCAAGAAACCAAGCAGCAGCAACAAAGGCTATGGACATCATAGTTCAGAGAAAACAGGGAGGAAGAGAGAACCTGCTGCTTTGGTCCTCCTGAAGAACATACAGAGTCAGAAAGGTCAGCAGTTGCACTGTGAGTGAAGATGAGAGCATACAGAGGTGACGGTGATGATCTGGAGGCTGCCTGGTATCAGAATGGCTCGAATCTTCACAGCCAGGTGAGTTTTACCTGCTCAGGAGACAACCAATGGGAGCAGCCCTGCTGAAAACTCTGACCAGATGCCCTTCCCTCACCACACCCACCCTGACATTGAGTCACCCATGTAACCCACACCCTGGGAATCCAGAGAGGCTTTATCAGGCTGCAGCTCAGAGGTATGGGGTCTTCTCCCCCAGCAAGTGCACTTCCCCCTGTTTTGCCCCTTGCAGGCAGCAGGGATATGGGCTTTCAGTACAGCTGGGAAGGGATCCCTAGATTTGACAGTGAAACTCTCTACTTTCTGGGCAACTGCAGGTCTTTGCAAAGGCTTCCACATGCGCTTGCAGGCAGAGGCAGTGTTTGCATGCAGGAGGAGAAGAGGGAGATGGGCAGCAGCAATTGTTGATCCAAGAAAAAAGAAGAACAGGAGGACTTGTGGCACCTTAGAGACTAACAAATTTATTAGAGCATAAGCTTTCGTGGACTATAGCCCACTTCTTCGGATGCATATAGCAAGGTATGTCACAGATGCTGGATTTTGCCAGGTTGTGAGGAGGAGATGAGATGGAATTCTGCCTGCTCTGCAGTTCAGCTGGTAGTGAGAGAATGGGAGGGAGGCACTGTGCTTTCTCCATGTGGTAGGAGGTGACTCGTGACTGTAAGATGAATCCTGCTGAGAGCTGAACACCAAGATTCAGGGTGCAAAGGAACTTGTCTAGAGCACCAAGGGAAACACTTAATCCCCTTATTTTCTCTCTCTCCTCCTCTCTCTGAGATCCCTGTTGTTCGTCTGAAAGGGGGCTGGATTTTTCTGACATAGAAACCAAGGGGTCAAGTCCATCCCTGGAGTAGGTGGGTGCAGGTCCCAGGGCTGAGTTTGGTCCAAGGACTCCTCTGGGCAAGATTCTCCTCAATCCCAGAGGGATAGCTCAAAACTAGCTGATCTCCTGCTCCCTCCACTCCTGGTTCTGAGAGACAGAGAAGACTTGACATAGCAGCAAAGGATATCGTTAAATCATAGCATTTGTTACTGCAAATTCATCCAAACATAGATCCAGGCACAGTCCCTTCCCCAGAGAACTCACAATCTCAGTTGGACAGTGGGTGCCCCTTGAGAGGGCATAGCCAGTAGCTAGTCCTTCTCTAAAAGGCAGCCTTCCGGACGTTTTAGACTCTGTGACCCATCCCTCCCCCCTCTCCTCATCTTATGGTGCATTAGACAAAGTAAAAACTTCTGGGATGCAAAAGATTCAACAACAAAATATAGATTCCAAGCATTATTTCTGTGTGATTGACTGAGATGGCAGGGCAGTAGAGTTCAAACCGATATCCAGAGAGGTGAGAACAGGCATTGTGGGACACTTCCCAGAGGCCAATCGTAGCTCTGTAATCACCACGGTATCTACATTGGCACCGCAGTGCTGTAGCCCCGGCACAGAAAGCTCTACACCTCTCATCGGGGTGGTTTTTTGGGGTGCTGCATCTGTGCAGTTTCTGCGCACTAAGTGGCTTGGCAGTGTGTACACCTCAGGAGTTACAGCGCTCAAAGCTGCTTTACTGTGCACAAACTTGCCAGTGTAGACGGGGCCTCAGATGTTTGGAGACATTATGGGAGAGCAGGAAGCCCCCCCATTATACACTCCTCCTCAAAACCCCACTATGTATCCAGGACTCCAGTCTCCATGCTGATTGTGCTGCCTCATAATTTCAAACAAAGCGGACGTGACATGCTGTGGAGGGAAAGGCAGGAAAAACAAATCTGCGTGCTGCAGGAAGGAGATCCACTCAATAAATCACACATATACCCTGTCAGGACTAGAGCCCAACTCCCAAAACATAAGCCTCTGCCACCTAAGCTAAACAGGATATTCCTTAGCTGGCACTAACAGTAGGGCCCTTACCTAGAAGGTGCCGCAGTCATGCACACAAAGCTAAGAGCCTCATTCTGGCTGCGGCTTTTTGTGGTTTGAATGAGGCAGAACTGCTGTCTATGCCGCATTACAACTGAATTTTGGTTCCGTTATGCTCCTCTCCAGACCTGGTTCTGTTTTGTACGGGATGACCTAGCTGTGTTCTGTAACCAGGTTTGGACAGACCCAGTTAAGGTCCTGCCTACATGTTGGGATGTGGTTATCACTAGCTCTCTTGACTCTTGTCACTGTAATGTGGTCAGCCTCAAAGACTACTGTGGTCTCCAGAGAAGCAGTCTGACTGTGGTGCTTCTGGTCCTGTGGATTCCTACTGGGCCTGTTTTGGTTATTGCTTGTGTTAGAGCCCCCCAAAAAGCAGTCTACTTCCTTGACAAAGAAGGGAGTTGTCTTGCCCACATTGTTTTTAAGCGTGTTGTACCACAGCTGACTGGCCTGGTTGCAGGGTCATCTCCTGGTTGCCAACTGTCCCTTATTACACGAGATGTCCCTTATTTTTTCATCTCTGTACAAGATCCGGAGTTCCTGAGTGCTGTAAAAAGCAGCAAGAGATACTCCTGGTGAAATGTAAGTGAGTACTGCTTATTAGTATTATTATTAGTATTATTGTTGATGATGATAATATTGGGAGAAGGGATGGAGCGGAGGTGCTAGGAAAACCGTCCCTTATCTTTGAAATACAATGTTGGCAACTCTACCTCCTGCTCTCGTTGGCACTCCCTGAGACGCTCTGTGCTGCAGCAGGTGTCTGAGGCTGTGGCTCAGATGCAGAGCTAGCTCCTAGAATTTGTGTCCTGAAGGCAGGATCCATGATCTGTTTGATAGTTAAGAACAGCTCTGATGGTTAGGTTACTCAGAAATGGCTCCCTCTTCCTGATTAAGCAGAGGGAGAGGGAGTGTTCAGAGGAGCAGAGGCAAACTGATAAAGAAAGAAACCATGAGGCAGAGAGGAAAGCAAGAAATCTGAGAGCTGCTGTGGCCCTGTCAGCACCACAGCTGCAGCTGTGTCGGGCACCTGGTTAAACCTGTTTGTGTCTGGGCTTGGCTGACACAGAGCTTCATTTGCAGTGCAGATAGGTTCTAATCATTGTAACTATCTAGGGCTTTACCCTGACTTGGGGACACAATGAAAACCCTCTACACCAATATTCCACACAAAGATGGACTACAAGCTGTCAGGAACAGTATCCCTGATAATGTCACAGGTAACCTGGTGGCTGAACTTTGTGACTTTGTCCTCACCCACAACTATTTCACATTTGGGGACAATATATACCTTCAAGTCAGCGGCACTGCTATGGGTACCCGCATGGCCCCATAGTATGCCAACATTTTTATGGCTGACTTAGAACAACGCTACCTTAGCTCTCGTCCCCTAACGCCCCTACTCTACTTGCGCTACATTGATGACATCTTCATCATCTGGACCCAGGGAAAAGAAGCCCTTGAGGAATTTCACCATGATTTCAATAATTTCCATCCCACCATCAACCTCAGCCTAGATCAATCCACACAAGGGTCCATTTCCTGGACACTACTGTGCTAATAAGCGATGGTCACATAAATACCACCGTATACCGGAAACCTACTGACCGCTACACTTACCTACATGCCTCCAGCTTCCATCCAGGACACACCACACGATCCATTGTGTACAGCCAAGCTCTAAGATATAACTGCATTTGCTCCAATCCCTCAGATAGAGACAAGCATCTACAAGATCTCTATCAAGCATTCTTAAAACTACAATACCCACCTGCTGAAGTGAAAAAACAGATTGACAGAGCCAGACAAGTACCTAGAAGTCACCTCCTACAAGACAGGCCCAACAAAGAAAATAACAGAACACCACTAGCTGTCACCTTCAGCCCCCAACTAAAACCTCTCCAGCGCATCATCAGAGATCTACAACCTATCCTGAAAGATGATCCTTTACTCTCACAGATCTTGGGAGACAGACCTGTCCTTGCTTACAGACAACCCCCCCACCTAAAGCAAATACTCACCAGCAACCACACATCACTGAACAAAAACACTGACCCAGGAACCTATCCTTGTAACAAAGCCCGATGCCAACTCTGTCCACATATCTATTCAAGTGACATCATCATAGGACCTAATCACATCAGCCATACCATCAGGGGCTCGTTCTCCTGCACATCTACCAATGTGATCTATGCCATCATGTGCCAGCAATGCCCCTCTGCCATGTACATTGGCCAAACCGGACAGTCTCTCCGCAAAAGAATTAATGGACACAAATCTGACATCAGGAATCATAATACTCAAAAACCAGTGGGAGAACACTTTAACCTGTCTGGTCATTCTATGACAGACCTGCGGGTGGCTATTTTACAACAGAAAAACTTCAAAAACAGACTCCAACGAGAGACTGCTGAGCTGGAATTGATATGCAAACTAGATACGATCAACTCAGGATTGAATAAGGACTGGGAATGGCTGAGCCATTACAAACATTGAATCTATCTCCCCTTGTAAGTATTCTCACACTTCTTATCAAACTGTCTGTACTGGGCTAGCTTGATTATCACTTCAAAAGTTTTTTTCTCTTACTTAATTGGCTTCTCAGAGTTGGTAAGACAACTCCCACCTGTTCATGCTCTCTGTATGTGTGTATATATATCTCCTCAATATATGTTTCACTCTATATGCATCCGAAGAAGTGGGCTGTAGTCCACGAAAGCTTATGCTCTAATAAATTTGTTCGTCTCTAAGGTGCCACAAGTACTCCTGTTCTTTTTAATGAAAACCTGGATACTGTCAAATTCATTGACCTCCATTTGTAAAGTGGAGGTTAATGGCCTTGCCTTAGAGCAAGGCTGGCGGCAGATCTGGGAATAGAATGCCCGAGACCTAACTCCAGACCATAATGCTTAAGGTCCTGTTTCTAATGGAAATTGAAACCATGCTTTCAGTGGAACATGAGGATAGCCCTGTTTAAGTAGGTCCCTTGAAAGGAGTTATTGTTGCAGCATAGGTAGGACCTGTGTTTGCAAGTCCATGCCTATATGAACAGCTCTGCAGAAGCGCAGCTGTACCGATATAGGTGCACCACTGCAGCACATCCGGTGAAGACGTTCTATGCAGACAGGAGAGAGCTCTCCCGTTGGCATAAGAAAACCACCTCCACAAGAGGCATAAGCTATGTTGGCGGGAGAAGCTCTCCCGCTGACAGCGCTGTGCACATAAGTGCTTATGTCTGTGCAACTTACGTCACTCAGGTCGTGGAATATTCACACCCCTGAGTGACGTAAGTTTTGGTGACATAGGTTAAGTCTACTCTATAGCCAGACAGTGTGTAAGGGGATGGGTGGAAGGGTGAGTGAAACACACACACATTGTGTGTGGTGATAGAGAGCCAAGCAGTAACCAGTTCATTGCACAATAGCTGCACAAACTCCCAGAATAATTAGCTTTCCTCAGCTTTGTGTCCTGACTTTGAGGTGTCTCATGTACAGAAACTTTATTTTTCTGGTGGGGGAAAGAGCAAATTTGCACCCCCTACGTCCTTAAACTCTGTGAACTTGCAGCAGAAAGGCTGATCTTAGATCTCTGTCCCTCCTCCAAGATTTTCAAAACTACATCAAAGTCAAGTTGGCAAGAGTATTTGGTGGTTCTGGGTTTGCTGCTCACCTTTTGCGCTGCTACCCCACTGAACAAAGCATGGCGTTTCCCTTTGATTTCCATGTTTGATAGCAATAGGAGAAAGAGTTTGAAATGTTCTGCAATCTTTATAAAAAAGAAATAGAAGAAAGAAATGTGCTCTGATACCTTCCCAGAGTCCTGGTCTCTGATAAGAGAGGCTGACTGACTATAGGGCGGTGGTTTGAGGAAGCCAGGGAAAAGACCTTAATCACAGGGAAATTAGCTCAGTGACAGCTGATATTTGGGCAGAGGCTTCAAACAGCAGAGATGGCAAATATCTTAACATTTTATCTCTCCTCTTATAAGGGGAATAGCAAGTGGACTGCTGAGCAGGACTATGGGACTTTGGCAGAGCTGAAGGGGAGCCCATGACAGAACTAGCATTGGGTCTGCAGGTTGGGACTTAGGGTCATTAGCACCCTGAGGATAAGTGGAGTGCAGGACTAGAAGGGAAGTTCAATCCACATGGAACTAGAGCAGGATTGAGTGGAATACAAGGACGCAAGATGCACCTGCACTATCTCTAGCTGTGCCTGGTACATGCAGAATTAAAGTCCTAAAAAAGGGATAAAATTCTGTTCCCATGATTGGGAAGTTGTGCTATTGTTTTTAAATTTCCTTTTTCCAATAATTCTGATAATCTTTGAGCCACATATCATCTCTGGATGCTGCAGCAAGCCTCCCTCCTCACCTTTGCTGCCACTAATGTTTTTTTTTGTGTCACTGAGGAAGAAAATTGCATTTTACTAAGGAAATAACAGAATACCACAAGCAAAGCAGGTGGTGGGGAAACTGAGAATCCCCCCTACCCTGGCCTAGCTGGCACACACTGGAAAAGCATATCCCTGTTGCCAATGCCCCTCAGTCCTGTAAACTGCCACAGCATGCCTTGCTATCCCACTCGGAGTTATGCCCCCACAGTTGTGCTAATGCCCTTCATGACCCCAAAGATAGTGCCTGCTGCTGCATTTCCCTTCGAATACAAACTTGCCACGTGAGATCTGCAAAGAGAAGGGCGCAGTCCTCTGCCTAGGTGAGAAACGCAGACTTTCCTCTCACTGGTGCGCCTGGGATCCGGGAGGGGAATGACTTCGCGACTGGCGTTGCCTTCCCACCAGAGGGCGCTGCCGGTTGCCTATTGGGAGCCAAGGGGAGCCCAGCCAGCTCGATCTGGTTATGTACAGTATGTAAATGTTCAGGAGAAGAGCTGGGCCGTTCGCAGCAGTGTCTCACGCTCGCCCAATTAGGCCTCAGATGTGTGGAGCACTGCACTATAGTAACCACTAATTAAATATGATTAGCCAATGTGAATGGCTGGGGGGACAGGCAGCCAGTGCTGGTGAGTATTTAAAGTGACAGCACCTCCCACATGGCGTAAGTGTGCCTGTTTTTGTCACAGAAGAATTACACTAAACTTAGTGCTGATTGATGCTCCCTGGGGTTCTCTGATACCCCGTGAGCCAGGGACAGCCTGAGCAACAGCAGGGCAAGCTTTCCCAGCCTGCCTGGCAAGAGAGGACCCCTCTTAGGGGAAGAGGGACAATCCAACTGCATGCACACCAAGCCCAGTACTTGTTTAAATGACATCACTGCTTCTGGCCATTCAGCCTTTGTGCTCACTGCTGAGGCTGCCAGAGAAGGGGGCCAACTAATGTCAGTTGTGCTGGTAGCTTTTGTGATGTGGGCACCTGTCCTGGACCAAGACCAAGTCATGTGAATGAAGATGTGAGACTGTGACTCGAACAATTCTCTGGAGAGGAACATATATAGAGGGACAGTAAACACCCCTCCATAACCAGGGAGTCGGGTGGGATGGATTCTAATCTCTGTGGGATGAATCTATTCTAGTAAATCTACTATAGTAAATCCACCGGAGAAACTGCCATATATTCCGTAGCCATTGTCCTTCTGCTCCGCTTTGTTCTGCAAAAATGATAGCGTGAGCACTGAGATGGATTCAGGCAGTCTTGCATAAAGGGGTGACTCGGGCCCCAGAGTATGACCTAGTGCACTGCATGGTGTCCCTGCAAGAAGGGGAATGATAAATGCTGATCCTGTCAACTAAGCCTTGTAGCTTGTATCCAGCGCCATGTGGATTTATTATGAGGGCAAGTAAATTATCGCAAAAGGTATGAAAATACATTCTCCAGAGTTTTCAAGAATTCATGGCTTTGACCAGCCCAAGTGTTACAGATGGGGCTTTCCAGGACCCAAACCAGTCTGACTGCTCCATGCCAAAGTGCACTCTCGCACTATGCCCTTAGTTGACAACACCTATCTGTGGGAAAAGCCTATTCTGTAATCAGCCTGTCCTCTGTTTTGGATCCCTTTTGTCAAGAAGATGGAGCACATCCGTGCCATCAGCCTTCTCTCAGAGGGGAAAGGGAAAAGCTGGATTCTCTGTGCTGCAGCAAATGCCAAGGCACTACAGCATGTTGCCATGTAGTCTAGGATGGACAGTCCTCCTGTGGCAAGTGGAAGGGATGGATGAGGTGAGGGCGATGTTGAGAGCTGGCCATGGCTATGTGATTTAAGTTTATGTAGAACCTAGCATGCCAGTGAAGCCTGAGATATTTAAAAAGCTTTATGTGCAGGGATGACCTCACTCTCCACTGAAGTGCAGCCACTTCTGAGGTGAAACAAATCAGCGGTTGACCTTGAAAATCCTTGACATCGCTACACAAGAGTTTAGGGCAGGAATTGAAGAAAAACTCCATATCCAAGTGAAACTTCATAGGGAATTTAGGGAGGCAGAATAGAATCATCAGAATTGGAATTGGGCCAGAACATTGGGGTTAAACACCCCTAGTCTTACAGAAGTATACCTTATATCCCTTAATGACCACAAGTGGCCAGGACCTCAGTTTTACAATACAGTGCCTTCAACACCATAGTGGGACATTGGGTCAGTGAGAAGACCCATCTACTGAATCATCACTGCTTCCTGCAGAACCCTAGCGGTCTCGTATCTAAGTATTGACCAGGCCTGGCTTTGCTTTAACTTATGGGAGATGACAAGATCACAGCCTGAAGTGATACAGCTGCACTCTCAGCTTGTGGAGTGTTGTGAGGGAGGAGATATGCAGGCCATGGCTGTAATACAGTATGAAGACATCTGGGACTGGCATAGTACAGGGCGCAGTCAGCAACTGGCACTGGTAGTGATGCAGTAGGAGTGTGGGGTGTTAAGTGCTTCCTTTATTTGCCATTATCATCATGAAGGATTTAGGCATAGATTCTAAGGCCAGAAGGGACCATTGTGATCATCGTAAATATAGTCCATCAGTGCTATTACCTTTATCAACCAAACTTGTAATCTCATCCAAAAAATAAATCTGAACTCCGCTTTCACTGATGCAGAATTGGTGGCACTTTCGTATCTGTTACAGAGCTAGAGGATCTGGATGAAATCACCTCTTGTCCTTTGTTTCAGCAGCACTGAGCTGGATGCCTCTTATTCAGATCCCTAAGAGGCAACATTCAACATCTAGATTTATAGCTTCTGAGGCCAGAAGAGACCATTGTGATCATCTAGTCCAACCTCCTGTATAACCAGCGTTTCTCAAATGCAGCCACCATGGCTCCATGTGGCCACCAGGGACTTTTCTTGCAGCCACAGCCTCCTGGGCCGTGAGTGGTGTGTGTGTGGGGGGTGGGGGGACGGACAGCAGTCCCCTCCCCCAGGGCAGCCAGCAGTGATTGAGCCCTGCCCACCTCTGGAAACACAAAAGCGGGAGGAGCAGGCAGCCAGTGAGTTCTCCACCTTCCCTGGCCCAGTAGGGTCAAGCTTCAGACCTTGAGTGGTGGGTGGAAGGCTCCAGCCATGGGGCTTCAGGCTCCGTTCCCTGGCTGTACGGTGGCATGCTCTGGCCCCAAGGTCACCACCACCCCCATACTCCTGGCTCTCGCTGCCTACTCCAATGCCCCTGGCCCCTGCTGCTTCCATATCCACCTCCCCATCCAGGGCCTAATTTGTCTTCGGGCTTGCCAGGGCTGAGTAAGTTTGCTGTGAAAAGTGATATTTGTATGTTTGTTAATATCACTTTTCACAGCAGACTTAGTAACTAGCAAGTCTAAAAAAAAAAGCAACAACAACAACAAAAAAGCAAAAGACATGACAAGAATCTGCAAAGCACCTTATTTGTGTTTCTATTCTGTTTAGGTCAGGGGTGGGCAAACTATGGCCCAGGGGCCGAATCTGGTCCTTCCAGACGTTTTAATCCAGCCCTCAAGCTCCTGCCGGGGAGTGGGGTCCTGGGCTTGCCTCGCTCCACATGTGCTGTGGCTCCCAGAAACAGCAGCATGTTCCCCCTCCAGCTCCTACGCGTGGGGCAACCCGGGGGCTCTGCACGCTACCCCCGCAGCTCCCATTGGCCAGCAACCACAGCCAATGGGAGCTGCAGGGGCAGTGTCTGCAGATGGGGCAGTGCACAGAGCCACCTGGCTGCACATCTGCGTAGGAGCCGGAGGGGGGACATGCCGCTGCTTCCAGGAGCTGCTTGAGGTACGCACCACCCAGAGCCTGCACCCCTGACCCCCTCGAGTGCTTCAACCCCCTGCCCCAGCCCTGATCCCCCTCCCATCCTCCGAACCCCTCAGTCTCACCTTCCTGCGCCCCAGAGCCTGCACCCCCAGCTGGAGCCCTCACCCCTCCACCCGCACCCCGACCCCCTGCCCTAGCCCGGAGCCTCCTCCCGCACCCTGAACTCCTCATTTCTGGCCCAACCCCAGAGCCCACACCCCCAGCTGGAGCCCTCACCCCCTCCTGCATCCCAACCCCCAATTTTGTGAGCATTCATAGCCCGCCATACAATTTCCATACCCAGATGTGGCTCTCAGGCCAAAAAGTTTGCCCATCCCGGTTTAGGTCCAGTAAAGAATAGAGACAACTATACATTATTTTGATTATTGAGACTGCAAAAAAAATCCTACATAAATAAATTACAATGATTTGGACGTGTATGTGCATATTTATTTGTTTTTCCTAAAGTTAATTAAGTATTTTAGGAAAAAATTGTCAGAGTGGCCACCAGCAAGAGTTGGTGGCTGCACTCTAAGGCCACCAAAAAATTTGTTGTGAGAACCCCTGCCCTAGAACTTCTCCAGAATAATGCATATGTTTTAGAAAAACATCCAATCTTGATTTTAAAATTCTCAGTGGTGGAGAATCCACCACAACCCTTGGCAGATTGGTCCAATGGTTAATTACTGTCTGACTTTGTCTAGTTTAAACTTCCAGCCATTGGATCATGTTAGATCTCTCTCTGCTAGATTGAAGAGCCCATTATTAAATATTTGTTCCCCATGTAGATACTTATAGACTGTAATCAAGTCACCCCTTAAACTTCTCTTTGTTAAGCAAAACAGATTGAGTTCTTTGGGTCTATCATCATAAGGTATGTTTTCCAATCCTTTAATTATTTGCATGGCTTTTCTCTGAACCCTCTCCAATTTTCAACATCTTTCTTGAATTGTGGGCACCATAACTGTACACAGTATTCCAGCAGTGGTTGCATCAGTTGTAAATACAGAAGTAAAATAATATCTCTCTACTCCCACTCGAGATTCCCCTGTTTATGCATCCAGGATCTCATTAGCGCTTTTGGTCACAGCATCACACTAGTAGCTCATGTTCAGCTGATAATCCACCACAACCTCCAAGTGTTTTTCAGAGTCACTGCTTCCCAGGCTAGAGTCCACCATCCTGTAAATATGGCCTATATTCTTTGTTCTGGAAAGACATCTGCTTGATGACTATTCCCTGTTTACAATTACATTTTGAGACCTGTCTGTTTAGTAATCCATTTAATGTGTGCTATGTTAATTTTATATCATTCAAGATTTTTAATCAAAATGTTGTGTGACACCAAGTCAAACACCTTACAGAAGTCTTAAGGATATTACGCTAACAGTGTTACCTTTATCAACCAAACTTGTAATATCATCAAAAAAGATATCAAGTTAGTTTGACAGGATCTATTTTCCAAAATCCCGTGTTGAGTTGCATTAATTAGATTACCCTCCTTTAATTCTTTATTAATTGAGTCCAATATCAGCCGCTCCATTATCTTGCCCAGGATCGATGTCAGGCTGACAAGTCTATAATTACTCAGGTCATCCTGTTTACCCTTTTTAAAAACTTGCACAACATTAGCTTTCTTCCGGTCTTTTGGAACTTTCCCAGTGCTCCAAGATTTACTGAAAATCAACATTAATGGTCCAGCGAGCTCCTCCTCTTAGATTCAAGTTAACTGGACCTGCTGATTTAAAAATGTCTGATTTTAGTAGCTTCTGTTGAACATTCTCCATAGATACTAGTAAAATGGAAAAAACATATGATGAAATCGTAACTGTTTTTTTCGCCTAATACAGAATAGAAAAATTTATTGAATAGTTCTGCCTTTTCTGCATTATTATTGTTGATAATTCTACCATGTCTATCTAGTAATGGACCAAAACCATTGTCAGGATTCTTTTTGCTCCTAATATCTTTAAAAATACTCCTTATTGTCTTTAACTCTGTTGGCCATAGATTCCTCCTTGCGTCCCTTTGCTCCCCTTAGCAATTTTCTATAATCCTAACTTCTGATTTATATCCAGTCCTATTAACTTACCCTTTCTTCTATTTATTATATATATTATTTGTCATAGCTTCCTTCACTTTCCCCTAAATCAGGTCAGTTTTTTAACCAGTATGGCCTTCTTCCTTGATTGCGGCTTTTGGGGCATCTAGTAAGATATTTTCAAGTGATTCATGATCATCATTCACATTTTTTCTGATTTAATTCTTCCTCTCAACTGATTTGGCTTGTAATTGTTCTGAGCTTTATGAAATTGGTCCTATTAAAGTACCAAGTATATACATATTACAGGTCTGAACTTCATTCTTCACCTAAATGTATTTGTTGTCAGATGTCGGTGTGGTGCTCTGCTTTCTCCTATGTTGATATCACTTGGCTGCGTGCGTGTGTTCCCTCTGTGTGCTGCCCCAGCTCTGCGCAGATAGCTGACCCAGCAGACCCGAAGAGAACCTCCAATAACCACTGAGTCTAGTAAGGTACGAAGGCACCTCGGCCAGGTTTATTGCGACCCTGACACAATTGCAGTTCCCCACAGATTACTTAGTCTACGGGGCATACTACGAAAAAGTGCCGCTCGGCAATGGACTCAGCTCAGTCAGTGGCGGGACTTTCCACTGCCCCCTCCGCTGGACAAAGACACCACCCCAGGGGATTCATTCTTATACACAGGTACAAACAACTTACACATCACTCCTGACGTATTGAGGTGCAACCCCTCTAAGTAGCAAGGTACAACCCCTCTATGTAGTAAGGTGCCGCCTCTCACCTTGTACATGTTGGTTCGATCAAAACAACTCTATCCATCATTTTACCCTTTTGCCCCTGTCATTGGGATGGGTCGGCCTGTTCCATGTTATCTGTGTAATGTTCCGGTATAGTGTATGTTCTGATATCTGGTGTCCAGTACCTTTTAGGTATGTCTCTTTTTGCAGCATCAGCTCTTTCCTTGCCAGCTTCTGTGAGCAGGGCCTGCCTCTGGCTCACAGCTTAGCTTTGCTTTATGTTAGCTAAGTCTTGACCATTACTCTAGTTTGGTTCAGGCCTCAGGCCTCATACTGGGCCTTTATCAGGGCCTTCACTTACCACATTCCCCCACTTTTTGTCTTGTTAAGGGGAGGATGTTTACCCATCGTCCCGGAAAAGCATAATCCATGGACTAAAGATAACCCAGTGGGCTAAACACTGTTAGGTGGTTACCTTATTTTACAATCCATACACTCATGCCCCATCTGTCTTTTTAGTCTGCACATTCCCACATACGACTGATAGGCAGATTTTATTATCCAATTATTTTTAGTCCCTTATGGTGGGCCTGGGAATGTTAGGCCCGGGACCATGACTGAGGAATGTAGTATTTTGATTGAGCCTTAGAGGCACTCCCAAATAATTAATATATATGAATTATATGGATATGGCATATATATTTGTAGTGTGTATGGGCATATATGTATAGTATGTATGTGTACATATGACACCACCTTATATCCAAGCATAACCATGTTTTTCCAGTCTGGTGGTGTACTCTGGTCCTTTTACTTTGGTAACACAGATAGAAACACACTCCTATTAGGGCAATTCCAGTTATCACCTGTCTCATCATTAGTAGTAGGCTGAGTGTTTTGAAATACTGGATAGGGATTGTGATGGTGTGTCCCACAGTGCTATGTATATGAGAAGAAAAACAGAAATTTGGAGTAGTTGACACTACCACTGAGGCCTTTATATATAAATATATTGTAATTAGTTACTACACAGTACTGTCCATTCATGTTATAGGTTACCCTTACTGCTAGTTGTCACCCTCTGGTTAGCTTCATTGGGCAGGAAATAGAAGTGGCTAGCTTCTCTGTTCCATTGGTTGCACGGCTCTGCGATACACCAGTAGTTGACATAGATCCAGTTGTTTCTTATGGATGCTGTCTTCCAGATAACCTACTGAATGGACAGTAACCAATTTATCAGATAGTGCTGTGTCAGGATGTAGTATTGGTACCCAGACACTGAACAAGATTGTTTTGAATAACATGTGCCTCAGTTAGGATGCAGTGTCACTGACCCAAATTATGACTGGTACTAACAGGCAATGTGCTTACCCAATTTGTAGTTACTATGTAACTTTTTGTTTGTTTACCACCTTTTTTTCTTGCCTTCATGTTGTTTGCTGCCATTTGTTTGTTGATTTTTACCTGTGTATTGGTTAAACAGTTTAGCAAGGTTATGCACATTGTAAATGTTGTACAGCAATATTACAATACAGCAATAAGACAACAGTACAACAGTATTAGTTGGGGATTCACGTCCCAGGCCCTGTATCCAAGCACTGGAGCTGGAATTCACAGTCTGAGCCTTCGAGTACAGTAGGATCCACACATCAGGGCACTAGTGTCAGGATTCAAAGCCTTCGGGTGAGGTAGACAGGATCACACAGATGCACAGCTCCTGCTCCAAGATGAGTGCTGTCACTCAATGGGGAGTCACTCAGACTGTGTGGAATGTGTCATTTAAAGCATCACTTGAAAAATCACATTCCTTTTTATGAAAGAGACAAGGTGGGTGAGGTAATATTTTTTTATTGGACCAACTTTTGTTGATGAAAAAGACAAACTCTTTAGCTATGCAGACCTGAAGAAGTGCTCTGTGTAGCTTGAAAGCTTGTCTTTCACCAACAGAAGTTGGTCGAATAAAAGATATTACATTGCCCCGCATCCTTGTCTTTCTAATGTCCTAGGACCAACATGGCTGCAACAACACTGCAAACAATGACAGAAGATATTCCTTTTTACTATAACTTGAAACAGGGATATTGTGTCTTTAAGGGACCCCCTTCCCATTCTCCCTAATACCTCAAGGCCTCTGAGTGTTTCTGGAGGAGCGGATCAGTGCGAGAGTTTAAGGCATCTCTCCCAGCCCTGCTGCACTGCTCACTTACTGCTCTGAAGGCTGTGCTTTGCCATTTCCATGGAAACCATTAGTTGCTAAGCAACTGGAGCATCATCTGAGCTGAGCCCTCGCATCTAATTATCCCATCACTGTAGCTGAGAGGGGTTTGGCGGGGAATGGGGGGATTAACTCTTCTAACATGGCAGATCCATTGACAACATTTAAAGATACAGTGTCTGCCTTTCACAGTGTGTATTGATAGGCCCCTGATCAGGGGTGATTGCTTGGTTATCATGCATAATCTCAGCATGAGAAACTGGACAGGCTTAGGCGAGCTGCAGATACACCCTCAGCTCACAGCATGCTCTTTACGCCTGCTGGGAGCCCTGTTAGGAGCCCTCAGTATCTCTGTCTAGTTGAGTTATCTGTGCTGTGCTTAGGTGTGTGTGGACATTTGTATGTTGTGGACTCTCTGCCACATTTCTCATGTAGCGGCTTTCATAGAAATGTAGAGCTGGAAGAGACCTCAGGAAGTCATCTAGTCCATCCCCCTGTGCTGAAACATTAAGTAAACCTAGACCATGCTTGACATATGTTTGTCAAACCTGTTTTTACAAACCTCCAAGGATGAGGATTTCACAACTTCTCTAGGTGAGCTGTTCCATTACATGCCTCCTTGCTGTCTGTGTTGTGCTCTGCTTGACATTGCGGCACAGACACTGACATGGAAACAAAGTCCCCATGATGTCCTCTCCGCCAAGTAGAGTATTGTTAATTCTGCAGTCTTCAGGCATCCTCATCCCGTTTGCTTTTAGAGATAGATGGAGCAAAGCTGGAAAAAAACACTACAGGAAAAACATTTTATTGAGCCACTGTGAACCAGCCCAACTGAACTTCTGACCCACAGATTTTGGTCATTCAAATAAAACAGGACCTGGATGGAACCTGTTGTGTTCTGGTGTGTGCAAATCTAGAGCCAGATTAAGGTTTTACAAAACTAATTTTCATCCTCAGTATTGCCAGCCAGCATTTGCTTCCCATTGCCATGCTCTTAGCTAGTGGCAGGATGGTGTTGCTGCCAGGCTGACCTACCCCCGGACTGATGGGTTCTACCACCTTGATTGATGGCCTTCCTGAAAGTCCTGCTGCACCAAGTGCTTGTGTAAATTACATCACTTCTTCCAGCCACACTGACTGTCAGCCAGAGTGACATCAATGTGAAGAATGTTACCTTTCAGAGCCATGGGAACAAGGGGACCTGCCATGTTGGCAGCAGTCATGTATGTGCTTGTGCAGAAACAGTCCTTACCAATCTGAACTCTCCAGATGGTTTTTCTATCCCCCTACTTCTCCTCTGCCCCCCCCCCCCCCCCCCGCCCACCAATCAAACTCCTCTAGCAGCTTTTGTCTGTATATGGAGTGTCTTTCAAAGTCTGTAATAAACACTAGCCTAGAGGAAATGGGAACCTCATGCTCATTAGCACAAGAACAAAGATCATAAAGCTGCACAGAATCAAAACAGTCACAGGGGACGGGGTAGGGGAGGCAATGAAGGGGTTGACCAGAGTCTTCAGCTATCAGTGATGTCAGCAAGCAGCCCATAACAATATATTCCATTACATTCTGTAATGAATGCAGAACATGCCTTGTAGAAAGTGCTTCTGCTCAGCTTCTTCTCTGTCCCTGCTGCTCAGCCCCACCTGCCTGTGCATAGTGTCTGTGCAAGAAGATGGCACTTTTCAGAGAACTCCTTCCCTGCTCTCCTGGTTGGCCAGATACTGAGGAATTGCTACTTCTTCTCCTGAGAGAAAAGCACTTCTTGGGCTGCTGCTTGGTGGCTGGATCCTTGGGGACCTGGAGGTCCGCAAGGGAGTCTCCCTGCTGCTAGCATTGTTGCATGGAGACCATGACCAGCTCAATGTTACCACAGAGTCTTTGGGTGGTGGTGGGTGCAGCATCTCAGGATGTAGGTGCCTGTGGATGGGACGTCTTCCTTAGGAGAGCAACATGGTATAGTGGGAAACTTTCTGGGAGTCCCCATAATCCTTCCACTGAATAGAGGGGAATCCCACCATAGTCGCTGTCATTCACTGCACCTTTGCCCATCCCTGAACCCAGACTTCTGTCATGACTATGGCCTGCAGGCTCCATCAAACCCAAGCAATATACTGTGCCAACCTGTTACCTGTGTTTTCCCTCCCCTTTCCCTGGCATGATTCCAGGCCTTGGAGCTCTCTGAGGAATGAGTGATTGGGGACTAGGTGGGAAGCAGCTGCTTGGGAAGATAGATCAGATACCCTCCCCCCTTGCCCTCAGGATGGGGAGGTTATTATTAGAGCTCTATAATGATTGTCTGGAGGGGGCAGACAGAGGAGAGAGAAATATTTTGTCATGAAAACAGTAAATGTAATTAAAGCCTACATCTTAATTAAGAGCTGAGGATAAGGGGGTAGTTGGATTTCTGGCTGGAATCTCAACGGCATTGGTAATTAGGCACTTTGCGTAATGCTAATAAATAAGGAAGAATAACTGGAGGAGAGGAGGGCATGGAGTGAGCCTTCAGCAGAGGAGGGAACAGGAGTGAAGAAGTTCCTGGAGTTTGAGGGAAGAATATTTAATGTAATGGAAGGTTCTGCTCTTATGGCTGAGGTTGGGAGAAGGGACTAGGAATGTGGTGCCTAACTTTTCTTCTCCAGGCCTTTGGTCTAACTCAGCCAGATCAATAACAACGGGAAGCTGTTCCTGTCCAATGTCCTTGTCTCGCAAACCTGCAGCACAATTAACTCCCTTGCTCCAGACTCAGCAGAGGGGCAAGGGCCGAATGAGCCATGGAGAATGAGCTGCCCTCTTGCCCTGAGCCCCACCAGCTTGCAGCAATGCTGCCAGTGCATTTGCTGTCCTGTGGGTAGAGGATTTAATTCTCCGCAGCTTTAGGCGGGTAGCTTCTTACACTTTAAAAAAAAATTGGATAAAACTTCTAAACTCCCCTCAACTCATTGTATCCATGCAGGGGAGATCTTGGCTAGCTGCAGTCCTCAGAAGACAATTAATGGGCAGGGCAGCTGCTACCATAGCTCATTGCTAATCAGGGCACCTGAAGTCCTGCTAATCTCCCTCTTTTGGAAATGCGTGAAATTGCTTAATCAGGTTCAGGCCCCCAGTGGCTGCAGCTGCCTTTAATAAGGAATTTAACACTTAGGACTCGTCTACACTACCACTTGTGTTGGTATAATTTATGTCCTCAAGGGGTGTGACACCCTCCCCTCCCCCCCCCCCCCCCGAGTGACATAAGTTACATCAAGAGAAGCGCCGATGTGGACAGCACTCTGTTAGCGGGAGAGCTGTTCCCACTGACATAGCTTCCGTGGCTCGTGGAGGTGACTTTATTATGTCAGTGGGAGAGCTCTCTCCCGTCGGCATAGAGCAGCTACACAAGGGATTTTACAGCAGCACAGCTGCATTGGTATAGCTGACTGTAACAAACATACATGACTGTAATTAGCAATGATGACACACTCGTGTGCAGGAGAATGAGGTGAAGTGAATGTGCAAGGGAGAAGGGGCTGCTGGAGAGGGGAGTGCACAGGAAAATTGGGGGCACTGAGGGAGCGGGGACAGTCCTATGGGTGTGTGTGTAAAGGAGAATTGGGTGAGGTGAATATGCAAGGGAGGAAAGGCTGCCCTGTGGGAGTGTACACTGGAAGAGTGGGTAAAGTAGGACAGACTGCCCCATGGGTTGTGTGCCCGTGTACATGTGACTGGTACATGAGGGCCCTGAGTCGAGACGTGGGTAATTTAGAAGGCTGCTTGTGCTGTGTGTTGAATGCTAATGAGGCTGCACAGCTTTCAGACAGAGGTGCTGCAGCTCCAGCTCCTGTCACTGAGTTTTACTGCTAGCGAGGTTGAGTCCCTGAGAGAAAGGAGTGGGGATGGGGATGACAGAATGTGCCTAATGCCGGCATTCCTCAGGTCAGGAGAGCTGGACAGGATCACTAGCCAGCCCTTCCACACTAGGGAGGCTGTACAAAAATCTCCCCATTGCTGCTCTGGATTTCTGAGTGTGGTAAGCCCTTATGCAGAGCACCATCTGGGCTCCCCATGTTGCCATGGCTGTTGATGTTGGACCAGAGTTAACCTGTAGGGGAACTGTTGGTACTATTTCCCTTGTGTTAACAAAGCTTCTATAACTTATAGGCGGGGAGCACTTGTGTGACAGACATTACTGCAGAAATGTGCAAAACCTGAGCATGCTTATTATAGTCTTTTTCATCCAAGGGTCCCAAAGAGCTCAACAAGCTTCACTTACAGAGTTGTTTTCACCTACCCTTAAATACAGCTACCTCTGAGGTGGCGCACTGCAACCGCTTACACACAGAAACTGCAGGGGGAATTTAGGGAGGCAGAATGTAGTTACTCAAGTTGGAATTTGGCCAAGACGCTAGGGCTAACAGCCTGACTCCTGCAAAAAATGTCATGGGAGTTGTAGTTGTCCAGTACCTTGGTTATAGTCTTATCTGAAAGATGTGAGGTGGGTTTTCAGAGCACCTCGTACACCACTGATTCAGTGGCAGACTTGTTAGCAATCGAATTGCCAGCATTACTTTTCATAGCACCTATATGAACCCCCATCCAATTACTAACTAAAGCCAAAACTGCTTAGCTTGTGAAATCTGACAGCTTCCCAGCCCCTGATGGCATGGGTGTAGGGAGCAGTGCTCAGCTGAGAACATGTCTAACTACACACATTCACTCCTCCTTTAGCTATAGAAATGATGGGATGGTTACTCTCAGCAGACAAAACACTGTCCAAATATTAACCAGGTCTCCCAACACTTCATGAGGCTGGTGAGTGTCATCATCTCCATTTTCCAGAGGGAAGTGACTTACCCAGGGGGTCTCAGAGCTGGGACTAGAACCCTGGAGTTCCTGGCTCCTGTGCCATGCTGCATCCAACAGACCACATTGTCTCTCTGTTTTTTCTTTTTGGCATGTTGGTGCTTAAAAAAGTCTTTCTGTAAGGAACCAATGTCAGGAGAGCAGCAGTCAATGGACCATTGCCAAATTCTCTCTTTCTCTCTTGGTTTGACAGTGCTGCACGAAAGCAGATGGTCACTAATTAAAGAGAATCGAGTGAGTAGTTTGCATTGGCCTCTGCATTCTTATTCCAAAGAAGAAAAATTCTAGTAGCCTTGGAGGAACATCCTCTCCTCCTCCCTTGTGTCTGCAGTGTGCAGTGATCTGAGTAGTGTCTGCTGGGATCATTGTGGGGAATCCATCCTGCTCTGGAAATGGAATCTCTAAAAAAGCAGACTCAGCATGTTTGCTAAGAGCCCTGTCTTGCTGCCATTGAAGCCAGAGTCAAACCTCTCATTAGGACTAGCCCTAGACTTGTGATGTGAGCATACAGGACATTAACATAAGGATCTTCCAGCTGCAAAGTTGGATGGAAGTGAAAGAATTTGCTGGAGGGGGGCTTGAAAAACCATGAGGAGCCTTCATCCCCCACAGAAGCTAAAACTAAGAGCTTCTCCTTCCACTGGGGAGAACAGAAATAAGCCTTTGGGGCACTTTATGTCCTGCTGATCTGTAGATTCAAGCTGAGCCATCCCCTGCTTGGCACTCAGAACCCTTTTGTGTTCATCATCACGTTACATCTTCCTTACAGGAGTGTACTTCAATCACAGCCATCATCGGACTTTCGGTATACTGTCTGGGTTACTTCTCCAAACCCATGTGTTTTTTTTCTAATGGCACTGAGAGCTAGATGGCTGGGGTAGTGAAGGGCAAGCATAGTGTGTTTCTCTCTCTTTACTGTCAAGAATACTTGATTCCTAGAGCCAGTTGTAACAGATACTGTCAATACTATCCCACCTCATGTGGAAAAGATGCCTATGGGGGAAAAAGTATCGGCAGCAGTATATACCTTCTTCTCAACATTCAAGACATGTGTAGTATCTGTACCTCAATTAACATTTAGGATCCTGGTCCTCTGTGGGTTCCCTTTGTTGAAGTCCTGATCATTCATCCTATCAATGCTATTGCTGAAGGGCTGGATTTCCTGGGGTTTGGACCAGCCCCCAGGGCAGAGAAGCTGACCTTCAGGAACAGCATATTGCCCTTTTGGGTCAACGGTGCACTGCTGAATTCTTCCGCTCCCACTGCAGTGGGTCTTTGTCATTCCCCACATAAGTCCAGCTTAGGCAGGCCACAGGGAGATTGTTCCAGCTCTGCTGTAGTCTCTCAGTGTGATACTTTCCCAAGTGCTGACACCAGCTGTAGTGCTGCATGAGCAACAAACATGGCAACTGCCAAAAAGAGATTTATGTGCCCCTCTGAATTGTAGAGTGATTTTACATTTGTATAGCAGCTTTCACCCACATGGAACTCAAAGCACCTTATTAACTGAGCAAATTTTATAGACCGCACAGGGCCAACTCATCTGCTGCTGAAATGCAGCTGTCTTTGAGGGCCAGTACAACAGCTGTTGATAGTGCACATTCGCAGTACTGATTTAAGAGTGCAAGGTGCCTTTGCTCCAGCCAGATTGCATCCTTCCATGAAGCATACTGCTCATAAGGGTTTTTCTCTCTGCCCTACCATCACCCCACAGTGCTCTCTTCTGGGTGAGCATAAAAGAACAGGTCTCTACTTTGTCCCCATCTCTCTGCACTTTTGTATCCTCACTTGTAGACCTAGCTCTCAACTGCAGGAGGAATAGGTGATTCCTCTGACCGCCTCACATATACCAAAGCAATGACGCCAAAGGCTGGAGCTATGGGATGCCTGCCTAGCCTCCACCCACTTCTCTGCTAGATCTCTGCTTGACATGCAGATCAGATGCCTTTCCAAATCTGGTATTTGTAGAGGGGAGGGGCAGGATCACCTCTGCTGCTTGCTCCATGATAACGGGCTGTTCTAGCTCATCTGTGAAATACTGCTAGATGGACAGATCTCCACATTAGGAAATACCAATGTGCTGCGCACTCACATCTACCCATGCATGCACGCCCACATGCCTGTCATGCACGTGGCAAGTTGCTGTTGAATCCTTCACATTTTGAAGAAAAAGAGACTTGGGACCAAATTCAGCCCTTGTGTTCATTGCTCTGCCCACACCAGTGCCCTCCCACATGCCCATTGTGCTGTTGTTTATTCTCCCCAGCTCCCTGGATGGATACCAGTGGCCCCCATGCTGCCCTTGCCAGCTTTTTGGGGACTCCTGGATGGGGAAAGTGTATGAAAAATAGACAAGGACCAAAACTCAAATCCAACTCCCTTTTTGAATTTGAGAGATTGAGTTGAATCCCTGGATCTTAGCCTGCCTGCACAGTTTGGGACTAGGTCAGATCCAGTACCATCAGGGACCTATTGTCCGGTTCCAGTTTGGTTCTCATGGATTTTCACTATTTCAGACCTAATCCGATGTGATTTTTGGTGCTATCTAGCCTGACATATCCCTGATTTGGCCCCTGGTTTACACTGAACCTGGAGCACCTAATCCTAAATTAGTTTGAATCCTGACATCCTCAGCCTCTAAAGGAAAATTAATTAGCTGGCACTGCTGTGGCCACATTCGGCACACCTCCTGTCCCCTCTTTTGTAATGGAATCAGAGGACTGCAAGTTTGAGAGTGATAATTGTTTCTGTTTTCATGTCCTATCTTGGGGCCAATTAAATTTGCTGGCAGGTGGCTATCAGCTGTATGGTACTGTACTCACCCTGTGTTGTGGTTTGGTGTTTTTTGTTTTTTTGTTTTTGCTGTGACATGTCACAAGTTTCAGGGTAAAATACTGGTAGATTTTGTCAGGAGTGACTCTAGGCCCTGTGAATCCTCCTAGTGCAGGAGCTTGGAGCAGATGCAGGTGGATGTAGCTCTGTTCACCTTATATAGGGCCCCTGCATTTGGTGTTTTCAGGGCTCTTTATATAGGCCCAAGGAGACTGGTTTGAGGTCTACTGTGGCGAGAGCGGGAAACCCCAGTCACTGTGTGTTCCTGACACATACAGATCCATGTCTGCTTGGCCTCACTGAAGAATCAATCTCCCTGTCATGAAATATTCATGACTGTTTCCGAATGGGCTCCAGCAAAGCAAATCTACATGTTCCTCCCCTCCCCCTGCCCTCATGTGCATACCACCCCCTCTGCACACAGACACAGAGGCACAACGTCTGCTGCAGTGAGGGCGGCTGCAGGCTCTGCTGTGAGGTCAAACCAGATTCAGGCAGCTGATCGCTATGTCTTTGAGGAAATAAAATAGAAAGAGCAGAAAAAAAGCAGCGAAAGCCCCAGGAGATGGTTGAGAGACTTAACCCTTTCGAGGTCAGGGAGCATCAAGGGAAGATCCAGAGTGCACCAGGCAGTCTGAACGGGGAAAGGGAGAATGAGATCTGGGGAATGGAACAGATTATGCAGGACTCACTTAGGCTGGAGGGTGACTCCCAATTTTGAGAATCCTGCTGAGGTGCAGATCTGGCTGCACTGGGGCTAGGAACGCATCTCTTCACACCTGTGCCCAGGATTGTGCATCCCGCTGCACTCTGAAGCACTGGGCCACAAGAATGGCCATACTGGGCCACAAGAATGGTCCTTCTAGCCCAGTATTCTCTTTCAATAGATGCTTCAGAGGAAGTACATAGAGCAGGGCAATTTATCGACCGTTTGTCATTCAGGCCCAGCTTCTGGCGGTCAGAGGCTTAGGGACACCCAGAGCATGGAGTTGTGTCCCTGACCAAAGGCTAATTGCCATCGATGGACCTATCCTCCATGAACTTAGCTAATTCTTTTTTGAACCCACCCAGTTATACTTTTGGCCTTCACAACATCCCTGGCAACGAGTTCTTTGTGTGAAGAAGTACTTCCTTTTTTAATTTTAAACCTGCTGCCTAATAATTTCATCAGGTGACTCCTGGCTCTTGTGTGATGTGAAGGGGTAAATAACACTTCCTTATTCACTTTCTCCACCCCATTCATGATTTTATAGGCCTCTATCCTATCCCCCCATCAGTCATCTCTTTTCCAATGCTGAATAGTTCCAATCTTTTTTAATCTCTCCTCATATGGAAACTATTCCATACCCATTATTATTTTTATTACCTTTTTCTGTACTTTTTCCAATTCTATTTTTTTTTCCCCAATGGCGTGACCAGAACTGCATGCAATATTCAAGGTGTGGGCATACCATGGATTTATACTGTGGCATTATGATATTTTATCTCATCTAATTATGTATCCTAGTGGTTCTCAACTTATTTATCATTGTGGGCCGCATATGCACAATATATGTACTACTTGTATGGCCCTGAAGATGTCACATGGGCTGCTGCTTTGTGCCGTATGGGCCACAAGCAGCCCGTGGGTTGAGAACTACTGATCTATCCCTTTCTTAATGGTTCCTAGCATTCTGTTAGATTTTTTTGACTGCTGCTGCACATTGAGCAGGTGTTTTCAGAGAACTAGCCACTACTCTAAGATCTCTTTCTTGAATGGTAACAGCCAACTTAGACCCCATAATTTTGTGTGTATAGTTGGGATAATGTTTTCCAATTTACATTACTTTGCATTTATCAACATTAAATTTCATCTGCCATTTTATTGCCTAGTCACCCAGTTTTGTGAGATCCCTTTGTAATTGTAACTCTTTACAGTTAGGTTTGGACTTAACTATCTTGAGTAATTTGTACTGTCTGCAAACTTTGTCACCTCACTGTTTACTCCTTTTTATAGATTATTTATGAATGTGCTGAACAGCACAGGTCCCAGTACACATCTTTGGGGAACCCGCTATTTACCTCTCTCCATTGTGAAAACTGACAGTTTATTCATATGCTTTGTTTCCTGTCTTGTAACCAATTACTCATCCATGAGAGGACTTTCCCTCTTATCCCAAGTCTGCTCACTTTGCTTAAGAGCCTTTGGTGAGGGATTTAGAGTAGCAGCCGTGTTAGTCTGTATCCGCAAAAAGAACAGGAGTACTTGTGGCACCTTAGAGACTAACAAATTTATTAGAGCATAAGCTTTCGTGGACTACAGCCCACTTCTTCGGATGCATACAGAGTGAAACATATATTGAGGAGATATATATACACACATACTCTCTGCATATGATATGCATCCGAAGAAGTGGTCTGTAGTCCACGAAAGCTTATGCTCTAATAAATTTGTTAGTCTCTAAGGTGCCACAAGTACTCCTGTTCTTTTTGCGGATACAGACTAACACGGCTGCTACTCTGAAACCTGTTGTTTTGTCCTGGTGAGTTATTACTGTTTAATTTATCAATTTGTTCCACATCCTCCTCTGTTGACACCTTAATCTGAGACAGTTCCTCAGATTTGTCACCTAAAAAGAATGGCTTAGGTGTGGGAATCTCCCTCACATTCTCTGCAGTGAAGACGGTGCAAAGAATTAATTTAGCTTCTCTGCAACAGCCTTATCTTTCTTGAGTGCTCGTTTAGTACTTCAATTGTCCAGTGGTCCCACTGATTGTTTGGCAGGCTTTCTGCTTCTGATGTACTTAAAGTATTTTTGCTGTTAGTTTTTGTGTCTTTTGCTAGTTTCTCTTCAAATTCATTTTTGGCCTGCCTACTTATTCTTTACATTTGCCAGAGGTTATGTTCCTTTCCATTTTTCTCAGTAGGATTTGACTTCCAATTTTTAAAGGATGTATTTTTGTCTCTAACTGCTTTATTTACTCTGCTGTTTAGCCATAGAGGTGTTTCTATTATCCTCTTACTGTTTTTTTTTTATCTGGGATATGCATCTAGTTTGAGCCTCTATTATGGTGTTTTTAAAAAGTTTCCATGCAGCTTGCAGGCATTTTACTTTTGTGACTGTTCCTTTTAATTTCCGTTTAACTAGCTTCCTCATTTCTGTGTAGTTCCCCTTTTGAAGTTAAACGCTACTGCAGTGGGCTTCTTTGGTATTTCCCCCCCACAAGGATATTAAATTTAATTTATATTATGGACGCTATTACTGAGTGGTTCGGCTGTATTTGCCTCTTGGTCCACATCCTGTGCTCCGCCTAGGACTAAATCAAGACTTGCCTCTCCCCTTGTGGGTGCCAGGACTGTGATCTATGAAACATTCTATCCTGAGGTGACATGTACCCAATCAATATGGGGATAGTTAACATTTTCCATTATTATTGGGTTTTCTGTTTTTGTAGCCTCTCTAATCTCCCTGAGCATTTCACAATCACAATCACCATCCTGATCGCGTGGTCAGTAGTACATTCTTACTGCTATACTCTTATTATTCAAGCATGAAATTCTATGGTACAGATTGCTTCATTTAAAGTTTTTACTATATTTGACTCAATGCTTTCACATATAATGCCACTCCACCAGCATGACCTATTCTATCATTCCCGTATATTTTGTACCCTGGTATTATAGTGTCCCATTAATTATCATCGTTCCATCAAGTTTTTGTGATGCCTATTATATCAATATGCTTATTTAATGCCAGGCACTCGAGTTCACCCTTTAGACTTCTTGCATTTGTATACAAGCACTCATAAAGTTTGTCAGTATTTAGTTGTCTGCCTTCATATGATGTAATTGAATGGGACTCTTTTTCCTTTTGACTTTTTCTCTTCAGTTCCTGCCTGTACTTTATCAACTTCTGTCCTGTCCTCTTTACTAGGATATAGAGTATCCCCTTGAAGAAGTCCTCCCCTAAAGGATGTCTGTGTTCCTGCACACCTTTGGCTTTCCCCCAGCCCTCAGTTTAAAAACTCTTTTTATGGCCTTTTTCATTTTACATGCCAGCAATCTGGCTCCATTTCGGTTTAGGTGGAGCCCATCCTTCCTGTATAGGATCCTCCTTTCCCAAAAGGTTCCCCAGTTTCTAATAAACCTAAAACCCTCCTCCAAACACCATCATCTCATCTATGAATTGAGACCCTGCAGTTCTGCCTTTCTAACTGGCCCTGTGCATGAAACTGGAAGCATTTCAGAAAATGCTACCATGGAGGTCCTGGACTTTAATCTCTTTCCTAGAAGCCTAAAATTTGGTCTCCAGGACCTCTCTCCTACCTTTCCCTCTATCATTGGTACCTACATGTACCATAACTACCAGCTCCTCCCCAGCACTGCATATAAATCTATTTAAATGTCTCGAGAGTTCCACAACCTTTGGACTTGGCAAGCAATTCACCATGCTGTTCTCCCAGTCATCACAAACCCAACTACTATTTATATTTCTAATAAGCGAATCCCCTCATTACTATTACCTGTCTTTTCCTAATAACTGGGGTTCCCCAATTCATCTATTGTGTAAATGCGTCCATCTCCTATTGGCTTTGAGGGGAGCTCTGCTTGCTTACACTGGGCTGCATTTGGTCTGCAGTGTGAGACTCCTGGTTCTAATACAGTGAGGTTTGGATGCTGCTCACTTGGGTGGGAGTGTATGAATTCTGGCTCTAATGTTTTGTTACTTCCCTGGGATTTTTTAAGTTCAAGATGTTTTCAAACCTTCCTCTGGATTATAATTAATAATGCCAGGCAGCAAGGATTATATGTTGCTCCAATTAAATAGAAATTACTCCAGTCAAAGAGAGGAAGGATAGTTTTATATCTTAAGTATTGGACTGGAAGTCAGGACTCCCAGGGTTCTTTTCCTGGCTTTGCCAAAGACTCCCTCTGTGATCTTGGACAAGTCCAGTCCCTTCTCTGTGCCTCAGTTTCCCCTATGTACAGTGGGTACAGTGATATTTGCCTCAGTGGGAGATGTAGGGCTAAATGAATTGATGTGTGTAAAGGACTCTGAGCTTTGGCTGGCAGGCACCAGGGATGGGCAGGGGGCAGCTCCGTGGTGGGATTCCACTTGTTTGCAGCGCAGGTGGGCCATTGTGCAAGTGGGCTGGTGTGGCTGCTGGGTGCAGGTGGCTCATCCGTCCCCATTTGTCCCCTTGATAATCCGATTTACATTCCCCTTTTCTTCCTCTGGATCCTGCTGTTACCATGGGAACTATGTTCTCAGTTGTGTTTCAGTGGCTTCCCAGAGAAACCCTTTTCTTTTCTTAACTTAATTTCAAGGCTTAGAGATGGGGCTGTGGCTGTGTGTTTGTTGCAGGGAGAGGGAGCTCTTGGCCACATGTGGGGGCTCTGTGGAACTGGGGTCCTCTGGCCCTGGGAGCAAGGCAAATGGCTGATGTCCCCATTGAGTGGCCAGCTGTAGTTCAAGTGCCATTGTCAGGAGAAAGTGAAGGCTGGTGATGAGTCCCATAGGTGCATGGGGTGGAAGCAAGGACTCCTAGGCAGGAATTTTCCTGCTTCATTCTGTGGCCTCCAGGTGAGAAATGGGGTTCTGGGTGGTCAGTGTCCTAAGAGCTGCCTCTTTGCCCCAAGGCATGTCCTGGCCTCATGATGATTCCCACTCTGAACTGCAACTAGAGAGTTGGGGCCAGGCCTCTGCAGCATGTACCATGACCCACCCCGCCCTGGCTGTGGCTTTCTCAGCCCTGACCCTGCCAATGTCAGGTTGGTGCCCTGGCTGCTGGTGTTATGAGAGTGAGGGTAGGACAGGCAGCTCCAGGGCCCTGCACTGTTACTGTCTGCTTCCCTCGGCCCAGGTGAAGGAGAAATGTTGGGGTTTGGGGATTAACAAACATATTAACTTTATGTAATTTATATTTCTCAAGTTGCCAGAGAGAAATCGGGGATGGGGAGGGGTAGATGGGCCTGAGCTGAGAGGGAGTTTGTTCCTCTGCTGCATGAACAGGGGGCTACTCCTTCCCTTACCTCTTTCTGTCTCGTTTATGGGGGAGGAGAAGGGGGCCTCGAGGTAAGACTGTGGCACCCTCTCTCTAACCGGCCCTGACTCCTGCACTCTTACTCCCCTCACTTCTATTCACAATGGTGCTGCCAAGATCATCTTCTCAGCTCGTCCGCATAGACCACATCAGCCCCTTGAGTCTCTCTACTAGCTCCCACTTCATCTACATATCAAATAAAAGTTTCTTGTCTTTACCCTTGAGGACCTTCATAATGTAGCCCCGCCCTACCTGGTGGCTTAGGTACTGATCGCAATGTCGACCTCTGTGTTCGCTCTGCCAGAGTTCCCAGCTTTCACTGCCCATCAGGCAGCTTCTCCCTCAGACACCTCCATACTGCCCTCATGGCTTAGGAAAATTCCCACTGCCATTGCCTTGTCTTCTTCAGGACACCAATCTGCTGTGAAGCCTGTAGAACCAGCTAGAAGGCATGGCCAACCAAGTGACTATCTGACCCTGTTCCTTGTCCCCTTCTTTGCTTTCCCTCTACTTGAAACTAGCCATCCACCCTAGTGTAACTCACCCAGCCGGGTCCAATTCCTTACCGGGTTAATTAGTTTCTCTGTGTTTTTGCAATCCCCTGCACCATGGGGCCACAATCCCGACTGGAGCCTTTGGATGCTACCAGAATATAAATATTTAATAGGAGCATGGGAGAGGGAGTCAAGACTTCTGAGTTCCATTCCCAGGTCTGCCACTGACTTGCTGCATGGCCTTGGGGAAGTCACTCCTCTTCAGTGCCCCACTTGTAAAGTGGAGACAATACCCACCTAGTAGGGAGTTCTGAAATGCTTTGAGATCCCTCTACTGTAGATGCTGGAGAAAGGCAATGCCTTATATTTCCCTGTCTCAGGATGTCTGTGCCAGAGGGAATGGTTTAATGGTCTAAGCACCAGCTTTAAAGCATTTGCACTTTCTAGAACTGAGGGTTCAAACTCTAGCAGGGTCAGCACAGTCCTCTTCCTCCTGGTGTAGGAAAATGGAGTGAGGATCTATCAGATCCCTCTGAGATCCAGCTCAACTCTTCATTGCCTGGACATTAATGTTCAGATGAGGCACTTTCCCAGAGAGCCAAGATTTCTCTTGTTACCCCTGGCTAGAGCATCAGTTCCTATTGAGCAGTGTGCTGTGCCCTGGCTGCCATGCTTTGCCTCAAAGGTAGCTGCATCTCCATCATTCTGCCTGGGATGGAAGGGTGTGTGTGGTAGGGATGGGGATTATTATATCTCTGGTTCTTTCCTTTCTCTAGCTCTGCTATTGTTTCTCTGTTTACATCCCTATTAATCCACCTCTGCAAAAAGAAAGTGTGCTCCTGTGTTATTGATGGATATGTCAGGGAAGGAGCTGTGTGACTCAGCAAGGAGGAGGTAAGGTACAGCAATAAACCTGCTGCTCCTTGATGAGGCCAGGGATGACCAGCAGTGGAAGGATGAGGCTGGTTTGGTACAACAGGCTGATGCAGCAACTAGAGGGCTTTTGTCAGGTTTGACACCTGGGAAGAGCTCACTGCAGGGGATTAAACCTCATTCCCCCCTGGGTACATCCTGGAACTGGGGTGCTGCAGAGGAGTATGGGGTATCAGGGCAGTGAAGTGTATGTGTATGAGTGACCCCCAACCCTCTACACTCCTCCTGTATCGGACTCTGCTCGCTTTGTGTCACTTTGCAATGCTGAGACCTGTCAGCATCAAGGAGAGGCCAAGTGACTCATCTGGAAACGTAGGGATGAAGGATCTGAACTGCACAAAGTAGCGCTGGGGGGCTGAACTAGCCCCCCAGCTCCTTGTGTCCCATGTCCCATGGCTTCTGTTGGCCCTTGAATCAAATTATCACTGGGAGGTGAATCCCACCCAGCCCTGTGTGGGCAGGACCTTGCAGAGCAGCTTGGGGCCTCCCCTCCTGGTCCCACACCCTAGTTTCCAAAGGCTGTTAGTTTTATTTCCTGGGAGTCGTCTCTGCCCCTGGGTTCCCCTGCTGCCCCACCCCAGTTGGGAAGGCCATTCCTGCCCCCTTCTGCTCCACACTGGGGAAGACGGGAGCTATATCTGCCTCTCCCGACCCTTACATCCCACCCTGAAATGGCTGCCTCATCTCTCTGACTCCCCAGTCCTGTGCTGCCAGTGCTGTCTTTGCCCCGTTAAGTGAAACATTCCTTTCTTGGATGCCTCAGTGGATTCTTTCTATCCCACATGAGCCACCACTTTCCAGAGTTGCTGCCAGCAGGCCTTGTGGCAGCTCCAGTGGGGGATAAACACATATTGCATTTTGCTTTCATAGGGATGGACTTCAAGCCCCCAGGCTGTCTGTACCAGGGACAGGGATGCTTCCCAGTTTGCTGCATGAGGTTTGGTGATGGGCCAGGGCCTGCTGTGGGGGGAAGCCTTTTTCTCTGCAGATGGGATGATGGATCCTTTACCAAATATGACTGTCCTTGGAGTCACTCACCTTTCTGCTATCTGGAGTCTGAGTCCTCTGACTGGTAATGACTCAAGGACCCTCTCCCTTCACAGCTGCCAGTCTGAATCCAGACCAGTCTGCCAGAGACCCATCTGATGGCTGTGCAGTGGCACCCTGGATGAGATTACTTTGATGTGTCTTATTTCAGTTCTCAGGGAACCAATGCCCACATCAAAAAAGCCATTGATACTCTTGGGGAGAGACCAAGAACTGAAATGGCTGTGGTGCCAGTACTCCCGTCTCACTCCTAAGTTCTGCATCCCAGGCAGGGCTGAGGCACATTGATGGGGGAAACCATTCTGTCCCTGCTTTGCAGAAGCAGAAGGGCATCTGTCTCCAGGGCTTCATGGATATTAGACAGTAAAATAACCAGGATGCAGGATTCTGGTAGTTGGAAGGAAATGACAGCAACAGAGAGAACTTGCTCCTCTCCACTCACGAAAGAGAGCAGTGTCCGCCTTGCCAAGGGAACCTTAGGAGCAGAGATATCATCCCTGTCTGGGGAGCAGAGCAGCCCCCTCCCACCTAGTAATTGCCTCCAACCTTAGGGTAGCACCTGAGCGAGTGTTTACACTGGAAACTGGACTGAGCCACAGAGTTTGGATCCAGAGAAGTCTCTATGCACCCCAAAGTATCAGAGGGGTAGCCATGTTAGTCTGAATCTGTAAAAAGCAACAGAGGCACCTTTAAGACTAACAGAAGTATTGGGAGCATAAGCTTTCGTGGGTAAGAACCTCACTTCTTCAGAAGCAAGACCCAAAGGTTGTCTCCTTGCAGAGATGAGGCTGGGCCACAGAGGTCAGACCTGGATCCATGTGTGTCCCTGAGGATGACTCTAATTTGCATATTTTAGCTACAGAAGTTCTCAAAACAAAATAGGACAGAAATCAAAGTCCTTAATTCCCAGGCCTGGTGCCCCCTTTCCCAGGCTGCCAGGAGCTGGCAGAAGGGCAAAAATGCTCAGTCCTTAGGGAGGTGCAAGGTAGGGGAAAGTGCCTTACATTGCTTTCCTTTGCCTCCTTGGCTAATTAAAACAGTTCATTAAAGGGCTCTGATGAAAACTTGACATGGATGGAGAGATGGTGCCTGTCTTGGGAATGGGGTATGAATGGACAGCCCCTCCAGCTTGGCTGCAGGTGAGAGTTTGTATGTCTGTAGGCTGGTGCAGGGTGATGTGATTTAGCCAGGGCCTGCTCGTAGTTTTCAGCAATGGGGATCCAGGCCTGTCTTTAACAGGATTAGGAGTGGCTTTGTGGCAGGATTAACCTCCTTGACAAGCTGATTCCAGCATCTCCCCCTCTCAATTCTCTGACCTGGAAGCTCACTGGAGCATCCCATTCCCTCAGCCTGCAATATGGGAATGGCCAGAGGAGCTCTTCTGGCAGAATGGGGTATCCAGCATGGTGTGACCCCTGCACTGACCACCATGGCGCAATTTGTACTACAAATCATTCGCCCTCCCATCCTATCTCTGACCCTTGCTTTTCCTGCAGCTAGGGGACTAAAGATGTGACCAGAGGCCTTGACAGGTGACATTGCTGCTAATCCATTCTAGACCACCAGGTGGCACCCCCTTTTCTCCTGTACAACCTTGCAGCTCTCTTGTGCCACACCTTGTTCACATCAAACACTAGTCTCCTCAGGGGAATCCAGGTGATTCTCCTATAGCAGCCAGATGGCAGCCTGTGAAGTCCCAGCTCCTGCAGAGAAGTCAAGCTGGGAAGGCCCCAAGCTGGGAAGGCTCACAGGCTCCATTCTCCCCACTTGACCTCATTTAACATTCCTCCCATCTTCATTGTCCCCTCCTGGGACAAATCCAGCCTCAGAGCTATAACTCCTACTAAAGCCAATGGCCCCAAATACCTTTGGCAGGAGGCCAGGCAGGCAGCAGCCTACATGACATGGAGGACACTTTGGCCAAAGACATAGGAACAAGCCCCCCTTTGCTTCCCACTTGCCTCAAGGGAATCTGTTGCAAGGTTTGGGAAAGTTTCACAAACTCATAGATGCTGCCTGATTTTCGTGGGCTGGGCCTAGAAGCCAAAGGTTAAAACTCCTGTGTGAGGAGCTGTTTTGGGGTAGCCCTAGTCTGAGTAGAAGCAGAAAATACCAGAAATTACCTTGGTGAGCCAGAACTTTGGAGGCTTCAAAGCCAGCTCTGCAAACCTAAGAGGTTCAGAGAGTTCAGTACTGGGCAATCCTGCAAGCCCATCATGTGTAGCTCCAAGGTCAACGGGAGTTCTCGCAGGGGGCAGTTCTCCAAATTGTCTGTTCCAACTTGACAAAGAGGTGCAGGAGAGAGATCTGCTTCTTCCATCCACCATGGACTGAGAACCCCGTGGCTGAAACACATCAACCTACTAGTGACCCAGTGCATCTCTGCAGAGAGAGGGTAGAAGAGAAGTATGTGAGGGAGCATTCTTCTCGGCCTTTCCCTAAAGGCGTCACAGATGCAGAGATGCTGAGTTTGAACAGGGCAGGGGCCAAAGAAAAGGTGAAAGCTGAGTGCATGGGGCAGGGCTGAGAACTACAGAAAGGAAGCATGGCCCTTTGCTAGCTCCAAATGTCTCCAGGCGCTTCTCTGATGGTAATGAATTTGGCTGCTCAGCACCCTCCTGAGGCAAGAAAGTTTCGTTATTCCCAGTGTACAGATGGGGAAGCTAAGGCACAGAGTGGGAGAGGGACTGACCTAAAGCCACAGTGACAGAATCCCTGATATCCAGTCCCCTGCTCTAATCACGAGTCAGACAAGCCTTCCTCAGAGCATACAGGGGACCTGGCACCATCTGGGCAGCAGGGCCAGTTTGGGACCCCCTGTAGCTTCAGGGAAGTGCTGTGTTCCTTGCTTTGTCTTAGAGTCCCTGCCTGGTGCATAGAACTAGTCACATGCAGGGCCAGGACCTTCTTGCAGCTGGTGACTGTGGCCACATTATTAAGATATTATATATAGTCGAGTAAATGACTACCTTGGAACCTGGGCCAGATAAGTCCATTGGGCCATGGGCACAAGCAGCACTCAAAGCTTAGACCATCAGTCATGGGTGGCCTAGCAATGCCTGAGAGAGTGAGAGTAGGAAGTCAATTGCCTGCAATGTCCAAGCCTCAGAACTCCACTAATGGTGAAGAAACAGGGACTGTGAGTGTGTGTTACGGAGGAAGGGGATTTGGAGTCGGGCCTTCAGGGTGCAGTTACCAGCTCAGTGACCTTGGGCAAATTCCATCACTTGACTGTTGGTGTCCCCATCAGTACAATGGGGATAATGAAACCAACCCACCTCTCCAGAGTTAATTATTCTTACTAAAGCACTTTGTTATCCTCAGATAAAAGGCGCAACACTGTGTGTCGTGTATGTCTGAGTACACAGGATGCATGTCTTCATCCATGCCCTGTGTGTGTATTACACTTTGTGTGTGCAGTAGTACATGTGTATGTATGTAGAATGTCCATGTACTGTTTGTGTCTATTGCACCCTGTGTGTTTAGTTACATGTTCAGGGTGTGTATTTACCTACATATCCTGTGTGTGTTTGGGGTACTCTCCCTATCGGGTTTGTTGTCAGAGGAGCTTCAGAGGTGCAGAGTGCCTGTAGGAGCAGAGCCAGGTGCTTGTGCGGGAGGGGGAGCTCAGGAATGCAATAGCAGCCAGCCAGCAGCAGAGCCAACCACCTATCTGTGTGTACTAACCTGAAATCCCCTGCAGCCTGTGCAGGGTCTGTTCACGCCTGCGCAACCAACCAGGAATGTCATAGGAAAATCTCACTCCTGGGGGGTGGAATGGTGTCTTTCTCCCCCCACCCCAAGATCTGTCTGTCTTGTCCCAACCCCCAAATGTGCACATCCCTTGCCCCATAGCCTGTAGCATCCACTGAAGCTAGCAGGATGCAGGGGTGTAAGCAAGGCAGGATGCATGTCTGCCTGTCCCTGGCCCACACCAGCCTCTAACTCTCCTTTATTTCAGCAGGGAGATCTGGCTGGCTTTGTGTCACTGAGGCGCTGCGATTTCAGAGCCAGCCCTGCCTGCTCAGTTTTTCCAAACCCTCACTTGGAAGGAAGGAGCCGTATCAGGATAAAAGTCCTCCCAACCCACCCCTTTCTCTGCCATCTTCCCTTCTCCCCAGCCAGCCCTAGCCCTAGGTGGCAGTGGGAGGGCTGTCTCTGCTGATTGCTACATTTATCACACTGGTGGCCTTGCTAAATGGTTTAACCCTTTGGTCCCTGCCATCCTCATTGCACTGTGTGGCTGTCTGTGCTGACAGCAGACCAGGAGGTTAGTTCTGCTGATGGCTGCCCCAGCAGCCTCCCTTGCTGCACTAGGATCCAGGTCTTACTCCTCAGGCTGGGCTTTTAGTCTCTGGCTCCCAATGGTGCATTTGCTGTCTGCCTAGGATGGGAGATGTTGTACCTGTGTTTGACCCCGGATATTAGAGAGACCAGCTGGGTGAGGCAATATCTGTTATTGGACCAACTTCTGTTAGTGAAAGAGAAACTTTTGAGCTACACAGAGTTCTTCTTAAGATCTGGGCAGCCCTGAAGCTCTGTGTGGCTCGAAAGCTTGTCTCTTTTACCATCAGAAGCTAGTTCAATAAAAGATGTTAGCTCACCCACCTTGTCTCTGTGATGGGAGAGACAGCTTCCACCCTCAGCTGGCCCCAGGGCTACACCAGCTCTCTCCTGACTTGGAGCACAGGGATCCCAAGTTGCCAGATGGCTGGTTTGTGTTTGCCCATGTCTTGGTCTGCCAGCCAGACACCACATCTATTGGCAGCAAAGCAGAGGTCTATGTGGGTCTCCGTGCAACAAACACACCAGCCCTGAGACCAACGGAATAGGAACCTTTCACCACTTGTCCCACCCCTCTTTGACAGCAGGATCAGAGCGAGAGACAGCTGATAGTTTGGAAATCAGGCTAATTCTCTCCTTCCAGAATTTGGCTGCTCCAGGACAGGCCTAAATTGCTGCATGAGTCCTGCATGTTACCACAGTCAAAGCACATAGCAAGGGCCTTGGCCTCTGATTTGCCAAGGAACTTCCCTTGGCCAGTCCAGTAGGAGCTGTGCTGATCTCCCTGGTCAGGGGATGTCCAGGTTCACAGCAGTGCCAGGGCTTTGCATACACCATGATGGATCTGGGTTTAGGGAATCCTCTGAGATGCAGTAGGCATGTAAGATTGCAACAACACTGGGACTGCGCAGGCATACAGTGGGCACGGGAATGACAGTGCTGGGGCAGTGCAGGTAGGATTGGGGCAGCACTGGGACTGCACAGGTATGCAGGGTACATCTGGCATAGCAGGGATACTGAGGCTACACAAGCATCCAGAATCATGGCAACCCAGTAATGCTTCTGGAATGTTGGCAGCTCTAGATCTCTGTAGGAAAGTGGTGCAGTAGCTGCACTGTGACTGCTTAGCTGAATGGGGCTCTCCTCTCTGCCACCCCAAACCAGGCCCAGACCTGTGTCTTTAGAACTGCAGTATACATGAAACTCTCAAGAACCCAGGCTTGGCAGTTAGAGCAGGAGGCTTGGAATCAGGACTCCTGAGATTTATGCCTAGCTTTGGGAGGCAAACGTTGAGCAAGAGTCACTGGGTGGTCTTCGCCAGGACACTGCTCTGTGTCTCAGTTTCCCCTCAGTGCAGTGGGGCAGTGATCCTGTGCCGATGGGGCTGTGATGGTTAATGAGTTAGGGATTGTGAAGCAGGCTGAGGTCCTACCATGAAAGGTGCTATAAAAGTGAAGAGAAGATCCTCATCATGGCTCTCTTCAGATCCATCCGACCAATGAGCACATGCTGCCCAGGCAGCTGCAGAGGTGGGATAGGTGGTGCTGCTGCCTCGCTGCTCAGACTCTAATGAGCTTGTAATGAGGGAACCCATTCTTCCCTAGCCAGCCTGGAGACTTCTGCGCTGGGCACAGACCTACTTTTATTTGGAGCCCATGTTGTTGGGTGTGGTTTTTTTGACACAGCAGCTTGTGGTACCATAAAAAAACAAACAGAAATGAGACTGAGACCCCAAAAAGCTGGGGAGCATGGGAGGCTGTCAGGATCTGAGGGGAGAGTCAGGAGGAGCTGGCAGGCAAAACAGCTTAATGGCGGTAATGGCATCATCTGCCCTTCCCAGCTTGGGTGCAGCCTTCATCCCTTCTCCCTTTTTGGCTTATGCCTTCTGTGCAGCAGTTTCCAGTGAGGGTAGGATATAGATGAGTCCAGCCCCATCTGTACCAGAGTGTAGCCCAAATGCCAGAGCCACGTATGCTGCCTCTATGGGAGCAGGAGGGTCCAGCACTTGAGCACACAAAGACACCCTGGGCTGGATCCTCGCAGCTGATGTCCTCACTGCAGAGCAAAGGGCCTTGCCTTTCCTGCTTGACCCTAGTGTAGTCTGTGGAGCTGATTTCCACAGGGACTGATGGGGCAATACCCTGCACTCTGTGTCCTCATGTTCGCAGTGCAAGTGAGTGCAGAGCATGCCAAGTCAGAATGGGCACATTTCACAGCACTTGCCTGCAGGGGCTGCAGCACAAGGCAGGGACTTACCCTCACCACACCTCACCTGCTCTCTGTTCTCCAGGGGCTCTGCTGCGTAGTGCTGGAATGAGAGACACACCGAGGAAACACTTCACTGAGACATGGCTCCAGCAGCTAACTGTGAGTCATGTAATTAACTCTGGTATGGTTAATTGGTCCTAATTCATGGATGTAATGAAGGGCTTTGCCCACATGGGTCTCCCTGCGTATGTCTACACTGCAGTTAAAAACTCATGGCTAGCCTATGCCAGCTGACTTGGGGTAAGGGGTTGTTTAATTGCAGTGTAGACATTTGGGACGCTCCCACCTGTCAGGGTCCTAAAGCCCAGGCTCCAGCCCGAGCCCAAATGTCTACATAGCAATTGAACAGCCCCTTAGCCCAAGTTAGCTGGCACAGGCCAGTCATGGGTTTTTAATTGCAGTATAAACATACCCCCTGTCACTGCATCGGGCTGGGGCTGGTGTGGGAAGGGCAAAGGGGCTCAGCAGAGATGAGCAGACTCAAGACTGACCGGGATCTAGATCCCATTTATCCCAAACTCCACCAGCCCCTTGGGATCAGGATGGAGCCTATTACGTGGTTCTGTCCCCCTCCAGCGCCATCCCAGGTGTCTGCAGCCCTTCTGTTCCTGCATAGGGCTTCTCAAGGGGCTTAGTGTGAGTTCTTCAGCTTGGTTACTATATAATGAATCACAAGTCAGCTGCGTGGTTTCCTTAACAAAATGCCAAGGTATGAACGGGCCTGCAATAAACCTGGACCAGATGACAACTGTGGTTGGGGAGGTTCCAAATCTGCACCTGAATTTTGTACGCTGGGCCTATCTCTAACTCTTATCAAATGTAGAAAAGAGATTCCAAACAACTGAGGGTTGAATACCACCATTTATCTGGGATGGAAGCCAGCCCTCTGTTCTCAGTGAGCTGTGTATCAGACCTGTGTCTCTGGATTAACCCATTAAATACAGGTGCGGGCTAGAAAATTAGTTGGAACAGTGCATCACTTTTTAAAACTATTCTCAGGCACAATTAGCCAACAGGAAGATGGCATCTCACAGTGAGTGCAGCTTAGTTCATGCTAAAACAATTAACTATTTTGTTGCTAAATTAAACCCTGTGCCAATACATCTGCAACAGGATCCAGCCTGTCCCTTCTACCTGTCTCCATTGCAGAATAGCTCATGAAGTTTCTTTAGGGCATTTGCTTACCATCTGTCAGTCAACAGAAAATGATAGGAAGCAACAGCTACACAGGCTGATGGGTTAGGATTAAGGTCAGGGTCAGGCCAGGACAGTAAGAGATAATCACTCCCTGATCCTTTGAGGTCGCAGCTCCAAACAGGGTCCTTACTTATGGGGTGGGGAGATGGGTATTGAAGCAAAGTTCTTTTCCTTCCCAGTTTTCTGCAGTGATCTGGGCCAGTTTGTATCACAGACTCCCTGAACAGTGGGGAAGGCAATATCCCCTCCCCGCCCCCCAATAGCGAGGAAAGGAGTTGCTATTTGGAGCACTGGGGCAGGGACACCCCAGCATTGACTCATCCAGCAGACCGCTTGCCTCCTCTTCCTTTATCCTACTCCCCATCCCAGCACACATGCTGTAATGGGGCCCCTTCTCTGCAATGGAAATAACAGTGGAGTCAAAAAGTGGGTTTTACAGAAACCTATGGTGAAATGAACAGGAGTACTTGTGGCACCTTAGAGACTAACAAATTTATTAGAGCATAAGCTTTCGTGGACTACAGCCCACTTCTTCGGATGCATACAGAGTGGAATAAATATTGAGGAGATATATATATATGCACACATACAGAGAGCATAAACAGGTGGGAGTTTATGCTCTCTGTATGTTTATGCTCTCTGTATGTGTGTATATATATCTCCTCAATATTTATTCCACTCTGTATGCATCCGAAGAAGTGGGCTGTAGTCCACGAAAGCTTATGCTCTAATAAATTTGTTAGTCTCTAAGGTGCCACAAGTACTCCTGTTCTTTTTGCGGATACAGACTAACACGGCTGCTACTCTGAAACCTGTCATTATGGTGAAATGTAATTTCAAACTCAGGAGATGAGGAAAGGAGTGGGGTTTGCTGGATTGCTGGTTCCAATTTACCCAGGCAGTAGTGAGTGACAGTTGTTACCTGCTGATTGCTGGTCATTGGCCTGTCGGGGATGGGTCTGGTAGGTCTCTGGTGTGGTGGGTTTCTAGAGAATGGGTGTATACGATTTAACTGTCCTGTTCCTGCCAGCCAAGGGCTGGCTGGGCCATGGAGCCTGAAATCTCCAAGTGCCTGGAGGGGTCCATTGAGGGCAATAGGGCAGCACATTGTTGGGGCAGCGTGGAGGAGCCTGCCCTGCCCTGCCATTGTGTGCACTGGCAATGGAGAGAAGGCTTCGCTTTATGGAGCTGTCAAGACAGCATCTTTTGCTAATGCTGAATTTACTGAAAAAAATTACAAGAGGAAAAAACCCAAATGGCCCGAAGTCAGGAAAGCTCCGTGTGTGGCAGAAGCAGGTAGCAGCCGGTCTGGGCTGCTCAGCCTCGGACTCATTAACATGCTGATGTACCAGGCAACTCCTGGAATCAGCTGCTGGGATTTTGTTGGTTTTGGCATAGGGAGGCTGTGAGGAGCTCCAGGGACTCTGCTTCCCCCATCGCCTCTCCTTCCTGTCTCTCCGGTTGTGGGCGTAATGACAGAGGAGGGGAAGGGGAGATGGGAGTAAGAGTCAAGTGCAGGGAGGATGGCTTGCCCAGCAGATGTTAATTAAAGACAGAGGCTCAGCACTGAGCTGGCAGCGCCTGGTCCTCCTGCTGACCTTTCCCAGTCTCACTCTATTGCTTTCATGCGCACAGCCTGGGAGAGACGTGAGGTGCTGTGATATAGGGAGCCCAGGAGGCTAAGGAGAAAGAAAAAGAGGACAAGGGAAAGGTGGCTGGAGGGCCTGGCGAACAGGGGGCTTGGTATGTTCCATCTGGATTGGACACAGCTGGAGAAAGGCGCTGCCAGCATCTATACCCCTTCCACAGAGAGTGTTGGGGGCGCCACCATGCCAGACGGCAGCAGTCGGGTGCTTTTATTAACCCTCTGCATGCTGTGGTCGGCTACACTCATGGGGCATTAGCTATATTAGTGACTTTACATTGCTATGGGGAGAGAAGGAAGGGTGAAGCTGTGAAAATCCCCAACCCCATGCAGACTGGGGGTGCAGACCAGAATCCCGACTGCTAGAGCAGTTTAGATCCAGAAGTTGCCCAGCATTGCATTATCTCACCAGTTGCCGGTCACCTGGGCCCATGATGTGAGAGTAGGGCTAGGCAACCTGCTGGAGGCTGAGTGAGAATGCCTGCCCCTCAAGCTTTGAAAACATTTGGGTCTGACCCACACGCAGGACCCTAGGCAGGTGCTCAGATATACTTCAGAGAAGCATCCGAAACATGTTGTGCTGTTCCAGGTTGTGGCCCTTTCAGAGCAGGGACCTTTATGAGGCTCCCATATCTTCTAGGAATTTCACAGACAAACGCTGGGGATGCTGGAGACTTGCCTGGTATTCTGAGACAATAGTGAGAGCCAGTGTGGTCAGAGAGCAGAGGGTGAGGGGTGAAAAGCCCTGGACCCTGCCATGCATTCATTATGGGATCTTTGGCTTCACCTATCTGTGCCTTTGTTTCCCTGCCTGTAAGAAGGAGGGTCCATGTGTGGCTGCATGAAGCAAGCTGAGATCCTCCTACAAGGAAGGGCCAGTGTTGCTGTTATACAGGGGTGAATAGAGATGTCTGTATTATTTTGGCACTGTGGCCAGATTGTCCCCTTTCTCTACTCCAGCCTGTTTGCTGGTCTCCTCAGGGGCAAAACCACTCAGTGCCTTGGGGAAAATATCTTCACAAGAGAATTCTGATCCCTTCTCTTTGGGTTTTGGGAACAGTGAGTGTCTCTCTCTTCCCTTGGGTGTCTCTTGACTGCAATATCTGAAGTTGGCTTTGGTAAATTCTGCAGAATTTCATGCATATTGTGTTTATTCATGCTGCCCCAGCTTGCTCTGTACCCAAAATGCAAACAACCAAAGGAACAACATGGCGTCAATAAATATGATTTGTCAAATGAATTACATCATTTCCTGCTCCTGTCTGGGGAGCACAGGGTATGGTTTGCTCACTTGTTAGAGTACAGTATGAATGTTAACGATGTCACCTTCCTGTCCACACACATTCACACGGATTCTCTTTGTCTTAGTTTATTATTTTATAGTCCAAATAAAAAACAACACCATAGCTGTAGGAAGAGAGTGGGGTCTAATGATGAGACTGGGGAGCCAGGACTCGTGGGTTCTTTTCCCAGCTCTGACTGTAACTCACTTTCCCTCCCTGTGCCTCAGTTTCCCAGGCTGAAAAGTAAGCTTAATACTGGCAGCTACTTCATGGGAGGCTTCATTACTAACATCCCAAAATGCCCTGAGATTTTTCACATGGCAGGTGCTAAAAAAGAGGAAAAGCATCATTACTGGTAGACGCAGCTGTTCCATCCTCAGATCCGAAGCTGGGTGCAAAGCCAGGGGGGCTGGAACAATTTGTTTGTAGAGTGGGGGTGCTGAGAGCCATTGAACCAAACTGTAAGCCCTATACATAATGGAAACCACTTCAAGCCAGGGGGTGTGGCAGCACCCCTAGTTCTAACACCTATGTGCAGATCCTACTGGGAAGGCAACATTGCCCTTGTTTCCACTCTTTCCTCAGCAGATTCGCTAACCTGTGACATGTAGGACTTGAAGTTCTCTGTGTGACTGACGCACACGTCAGGCAGGGAAAAATGTTTCCTCGAGGAGAGGCAAAGACATTCCAACTGCCTGCCTGGCACCTCTTCAGCCAAGCAGAGAAAGCTGTTGTGAATCAGCAGTTTAGGCACACTCCACAAGGGGGCAGTGGTGCACAAACCCTCAGCTGCAGTTCCTGTGAGTCAGTCAGCAGAGTCCCAGTTCTGTCCCAGTACAGGCTGGGGGACAGAGAGAGCCTGTAGCTTTGCACACATGAAATCCCCGAGCCTCCCAACCCCTGCCAGGTCAGAAAACAATCATGCCACTCACTGTCCTTAGTACGGGCAGCCCCAAGCCTCCAAAAATCATGTCACGCAGCCAAAAAAACCCACAAAATCACAAGATTTAAGATCTGAAAAACAAAAAGTTGAGGTTTCAGAGTAGCAGCCGTGTTAGTCTGTATCCGCAAAAAGAACAGGAGTACTTGTGGGACCTTAGAGACTAACAAATTTATTAGAGCATAAGCTTTCGTGGACTACAGACCACTTCTTCGGATGCATATCATATGCAGAGAGTATGTGTGTATATATATCTCCTCAATATATGTTTCACTCTGTATGCATCCGAAGAAGTGGGCTGTAGTCCATGAAAGCTTATGCTCTAATAAATTTGTTAGTCTCTAAGGTGCCACAAGTACTCCTGTTCTTTTTGCAAAAAGTTGAGGGTAATTTTATTTGCTTTCTGGTTTCTGAGACTTTAGAGTGTGCTTGGGCCACCATTCATTGCTACTTCCTACTGGGGATCTCAGAGGGAGTGCTCTCCTTCTCAAGCTGCCCACCTTGCCTGCTCTCAGGTGGAGGATGAGGGAGGGTTGCTGAGGAATCCTATGGATAAGGCTGCTGCATGCTGCACTTTTATGTCTTCCACAAAAGATGGCACCTCCTGCAACATGGTACCCTGTAGCGTCAGGCTGGGACACTGGGGTGAGTGCTAACTTGGTAGAAGAGCATGCCCTGGTGCGTTACTCACATAGTTCCCTGTAGCGCAGCAGTTACTTTGTGGGGAGTGTCCCCAAGTAAGCTATCCACACTGCTCCCTGCAATACAGTGCCCCCAGTGCCATGCTTTCACATTGGTTCCATATGACTGAAAGCAAAGAACAGTATCTACCTAAGATACCAGCACTGCTCCCTGCAGCTCTTGGGTATTCCTTTGAGGTCTATCCAATATTTTTTACCTAGACCATACCTGCTTAGCTTGTGAGATCTGAAAGATCATAGACTTTGACAAGACAGCTGCAAGGCTAGACCTGACTCCTGGATCTTTGCTTGCCAGAGGCTACATTTGCTTTCTTGCTGTGACATTCCTCCCTGCTGGCCATGGGAGGGTTAATAATAATATAGGGTGTCTCTCTCTCTCTCTGGCTGTTGCCACTCGTGTATGCACATGGAGCAGGAGGGAAAGGTGTATTTTCATTTCCAATTAGGGCTGCTGCTTCCCATCGGCTGAGATTGATTGTTTGTCCCTGGATCCCCTTTAGCTTTGCAATGCTTTAAGAGGCTGCCAAGTGGTCCCTGCCTCCAGCCGTCTCCACTCTCCCCAACCCACCCCTGAACAGTTAGTGTGCTGCAGACAGGAGGGTGACACATCCTGGTTAGGATGCTGCTGGCATCAGCCGAAAGTGGGTGGGCTGGTTTCATAGACTAATGTGTGTGTGTTGTACAGCTCCCTTCTGTTGCAGGAGGCAGAGCGGGGGCATGCAAAGAGCCCAGGCAGCCAGCTGTGTCCTTTCTCAGCTGTATCTGTCATGCCTTTACCAACAGCAGGCTTCCACTTGGAATACATTTCCTGAGGTGCATGCCATCCGCTACTTGGAAGTCTCTATTCCTGCCACCCAGCCAAAGCAAATTGTGCATTTGAAATAGATGTTATTTCCATCTGAGCATATGCCAAACTGTATCTAAGCCTCTTTGCCCCCTCCACTCCTCTGCTCCTTTAGCTCCTAGCCTGACCGTCTCCTCTCCCAGGTTCAAACCTGCAGAGAGACTCCTTTTGTGCTGGGGTGCTGCAAGTTTCAATTAGATGTTTGAAAATCCTGCTTATACTTTTTTTGTAAACTCTTCCTTGTTCAAACTGTCCCAGCTTGACAGCCCTGCAGGGTTATTGCCGAACTTATCAGGAAAATGGGCAAGGAAGGACTATTTAGATCTTGGGGTGAGAGGGACTCTAAAACACTTCCACTAGATCCTGTATACAGTTTAGTTGTAGCCATGTTGGTCCCAGGATATTAGAGAGACATGGTGGGTGAGGTAGTATCTTTTATTGGGCCAACTTCTGTGTGCCTTGAAAGCTTGTCTCGCTCATCAACAGAGGTTGGTCCATCTCACCCACCCTGTCACTCCCCTAGACCTTATTAGATGAGTGGAAGAGGGGGTCAAACCCATGGAGGGACCTGCCAATGAGGAGGGGAATTTTATAATGGTTTCTGGAAGGGACAGGAAACCAAGATGATTTCAGTGGAAGAGGATTGCTGTGAGGCCCCAGTTCTAGGTACAAGAGAGGGGAGATGCTGCTCCATGCATGAAGAGTAGGGGCTCAAGGCAGTAAGATTGGTGGTTGGGAGTTGTCCAGATGAGAAGAGATGAAGACTCAATGACCAATCTCGGCAGAAGTTGTGGGCCCAGGGGAAGGAAGAAGGAGAGAGTGGAATGCCTGGGTTCCTCATGGGAGTGAGGACCTGCAGACTGGGGTTCTGGAGAGGAAGATGCAAGTGGTGAGGGATTTGGATTGAATATGCGGTTTAGTGGGGTTTCATTCAGAGAGGAAGCCTGGACAGTTTGGGGTGAGGATGGAGCAGAGGGGGCTGGAGTTTGGTCTGAGAAGCCTCTTCTTGCCACTTAGCAGGGCATCGGTTTGGGATTTGTTAAGCTGAATTAAATGGTGTTGGAGTCAGGGCCTGGTGGTGCAGAGATGCTTAGTGACTAAAGGACAGAAGCTGTGACAAGGGGATAGTCTGGATTGCACGCAGGTACACTTCACTCCCACACGTGTGTACATTCACAAACATGTACATGCAAAATAGAGACTAACCTTTAGTGATACTGGTGTTGACTAAACATGGACCACAGCATGTATGTAAACAGACTCCTGAGTAACTATAGTCACATATACTTTTTGCATAGCCACATGCCTGAAAAGCCACTTGCAAGGGTGCGTGACCATGGTGAGCATTTAGGCTCTGCCATTCCCTTACAGGGTGTGAACTCCCAATGCGATCATGCATGATTTTAAACTGAGCAGCAGGTGACAACTAGGGTTGACTGCCAGAAGCTGGGACTGGACAACAGGGGATGGATCACTCGATAATCACCCTGTTCTGTTTATTCCCTCTGAAACATCTGGCATTGGCCACTGTTGGAAGACAGGATACTGGGCTAGATGGACCATAGGTCTGACCCAGGATGGCTCTTCTCTGATCTTCCTGCATACTGAAGGGAGAAAGACCTGTGGAGATGTGGGTGCTCACAACAGCAGCTTCTGACATACCTGCTAGTTTTAGGTAAAGTACTCAATAATCCCATTAGTTCTAATAGCCAGTAATTTGCCACTCACCCCCCAGAGTTTACTAAATTCCCATTTCGGAGCTGGTCGGTCGGACAGATGACCCAGCCCTCTTATTAACTGTACAGCACTCAGCTCACCCTGAGTCTGCTTGGGTGTCTGGCAAAGCCTCGCTCAGGAGCATTAGCATAGCATGACTGGGTGTATGGAGCTTGCAACTGTGAGGTCTTTGCATTCTGGGAGAGGTAGCAGAAACGTAAAGGTACAGTACACACAAAACAAAGACAGCTGCCATTCTCTTCTGAGGTGCTGCACCTGTTGTGGAGATAACACATGCTGCACTCTCTCCTGGAAACTTTACTTTTGTTCTTGGCATTTTCCTCATTCTAAAATGAGTGGCTTTAGGCTGAACATTTCTGTTTTGCTGCTTCTGCATGGAAATGTAACTCTTGTTTGCGTAGTTACAGCCCCCCTAGTGAAGCAACACTGTACCTTTCCATGCAGCAGCAGAATGTCTCAGGCCAAAAGCGTCATAGATCCAGAGCACTGGATGACCCAATAGGTACAGTACTTTAAGAACCTTTCTTTGTTGAAAAATCAAAGTCAAGTACATTTCTTCCTTGTTGAGAAAAGTGCTGGCATTTGGTGACATCCATGAGCCATGTGGAAAGGACTGTGAATGTGTAAAGGACTAATCATTGCTTTAAACTGGAATAGGCCACAACCTGCTAGAAGTCACACCAGGAGGGAACAATTCTGCATTGGTGAGGAGATGGACCTGAATAGGGATTTTGGTGACCCTACTGTAATAAAACACTCAGAAAAGGAAAGACTTACGCTTTCACAGCCAACAGTTCAAAAAGCAAATAAAGGATTTAGGGCCTGATCCTGAGAAGTGCTGAGTACCCCCAGTCTCCACTAAAGTCAGTGGCAGGATTGGTCTCTTAATCAAAGTAGGGATCCTGCCCTTTACTAGAATCCTGAGGAGAGTTTTCATATGATCTGATCATTAGTAGATCAATGAGTGAGTCAGATCCACAGCAGCAACAATGAACCTCCCTCTTAATTGTCAGAGTTTAATTCATTCCCAAGCAAGTGGAGGAGCTGGTAGGGGCTAGGGCTCTCTGGGGCTGTTTTTAATTACTGTGCCAACCAAGCCAGAGACTCAGGTGCAGACATTTAGCCAATTTGCTAAGCTTGCCTACATGGGGGCTGTCTGTCGTCTGCCATTAGCTTGGGCAACTTTCGTTATATCTGAAAAAAACTCATTCCTCTTCTTTCACTCCTAGGAGCAAACAAGAGCACCAATCCTGAGTGTATAACATTATAAGATTTGCTCTTTTGGAGTTTCCTTGATTTTTTTTTAAATAATGTATTTATTTTTAATGCTCCTCATCAATGTCCTTCAAAAACTTTGCCTCTCCTGCCATTATTTCCCTGGGCCATAAGTGCAGGTGAGGCATTTAGCAATGGGGGTTAATTGTTTCCCATCATCTCTTTTTGCAAGGTGTTCCTCTCAGTCAGGCCACTGGGAGGCCAGAGGAGGAGACCTAGATTAGGAAGCAGTTAATCAGTGGAAGAGGCAAACTGGGGCTTTTATTTTGACAGGGCACTGCTTGGCTTCTTGTATGAAGGCAAAGTGAATGATCCTGTTTCTCCAAATGATTATTCAGACTCAGGAAGAGAAAGAGGGAGAGAAAGGAGTACTCCATACACAGAGCTTTGCCCACTTTAAAACAGCATCCTCTCAAAAACACAGAGATTCTTAGCTGGAGGGATCTAACAGACAGTTAAACAATAATAAGGATCAAGAGTGGTGAAAAAGAAAATTGTGGAGAAGGTTCCTGTAACTTCAGGGAGGCAAGAGGGAAGTTGCTGCTAAAAATCAGCCAACCAACAACCTCCCCCACCAGAAACTGAGTCTGAATTCTCCTCAAGTGAAAGTGAAACAACTAAAGGAGTGAAAGTGTGTGCGAGAGGCAGAGTGTTTGAAATGTGTGTGTGTGCTGTGCATGTAGGTGAGACTCCAGTGCGTGTGGAAAGAGCATGATCCACTCCCCAGAGCCCCCTGCAGCTGGCTGGAAGGCTGTTGGTAAAGAAGACCATGAGCCCTGACTGCATGGCTGTCCCCCAGCAGCTTCCAGATCCTCAGCTCCCTTCTAACAAGCTTCACGGAGCAGACAGCTGCTGAAAAGCCCAAAGGAAAAAAGCACAGGATCACTATGGGAAATACCTCTGGCCTTTCTTGAGACCCGGAGCAAGAGAAAGGTAAGTAGTCTCCCAATCACTTTCTTTCAATGCCTGAGTGTTTTGAAATGAGAGGACTGTCCTACAGGCAGGTCCATTTTGTATGGTGTAGTGATAAGTCTGGGGCTGGGCAGAGGGAGTATTTTTTCCAGCATGCTGCAGACTTCTTAAGTATTTTTCTTAAAAGATTGGTCAGAGTCCTAATCTTTATTTTCCCCTGGAGACTGCAAGGGTCCTTGTGGGGAACTCTACTTTTTCCTTCCTCTTAGATTTGTGAGGAATGTGGTGTGCCTTGTGCTTAGATTTCCTGGTAACAAATTAAGACCTGTAGTTGCAAATGTTTAATTGTTTTGAATTTAAAATTAAAGGTCGTCTTGCTTTTTTGTTTTTGTTTGTGAGGAAGTGCCCTCCCTTGCTGCCTGTTGGTATGCAGGGCTGCTCTGGGAGCTCATCTTGGGCTGCTGACTTGGAGTACAATTCTATGTCTGTGTGTTATTTTTGTGAGAAATTGACAGTTTCTTTTGAACATCACCTCAAAGCCCAGATCTTTGATTATGGCTGTCATTTTCAGTCAGCCTAGCTGGCAATAGGCAGGGGGTGATGGACAGCACAGGCATCCAGTGACTGGGTAGAAGTCACTGAATTGAATCAAAGTACAGCCAGTGTGAAGAGAGCAGGCAGGCCCTTTGGCAACCGAAGGTTGGCTGCGTGGCCCCAAAGGCTTCTGGTCGCTGTAGTCTTTTCCTTTCTCTTGTTTGTCTGGCTACTCAAGCAGAAGTCTTTGCTTTTCTCTTATTTTTTTTCATGTGCTCAGAAATCATGGTGGGCTGCAGACTGCTGTGCATAGAGACTGAACACAGGCCAGTCAGCAAATGCAGCATGGCAAAGTAATAGATTAGCGCCTGCAGCTGGCTTTACAGAGGCGTAATCAGACATTGTACTACAACTCCCATGGAGCTGTTTTGTTTTTAGGGGGTGGAGGTGGCAGCATTGAGAGGTTCCTAGACAGAGGTGACAAGAACTTCTTGTGGAAAGGGCACTGGCCTCAGAAGAACCTGGATGTATTGGGTGGTTTTCCAGTATCTCATTTCTGTCCCTTCTGCTCAGTTTGCAATGTGCAAAGGGCACTTGCCTACAGCTCTGGAGCAATGATGCAGGGGATCCAGCCCTCTAAATATTTCTGAGTAGCAGCCGTGTTAGTCTGTATCCGCAAAAAGAAGAACAGGAGGACTTGTGGCACCTTAGAGACTAACAAATTTATTAGAGCATAAGCTTTCGTGGACTACAGCCCACTTCTTCGGATGCATCCGAAGAAGTGGGCTGTAGTCCACGAAAGCTTATGCTCTAATAAATTTGTTAGTCTCTAAGGTGCCACAAGTCCTCCTGTTCTTCTTTTTGCTAAATATTTCTGTTCACGTCTCACTGCATGGAGAGTTTTTTGACTTGGGGATGTATGGGACAGAGGCCCTATCTGCACCTCCCTCTCTCTGGGCACGTGATGAGCCTCATCTCCAATCTCTTTGGCCCTTGGTGCTTAGTTTTTATGTTTGGACACTCATTCTCTTAGGCTGCAGTGCTTCCCCTTTGTGAGGGCACTGTCATTGGCAGCAGTTCCAAGAGCGGGGTCAGAGTACACTCATTGATGGCTCTGCTACAGGTGTGACAGGCTTACCTGCCATGCACCCAGCTTTCCCCTTATGCTCCAGGCCTGGCCTGCTCTGTCTGAGACAGATCTGGGTTTTACAAGTCGTCACCAGTTGGGTCCAAACCCTGGGGTGGCTTGGAACTGGGGTCCATTTTATCTGGAACTATTGAAGTTCAGGTAGCGTCTGGATAAATGGTTCCAATTTTGGCCGGTCTCTTAACAGTGAAATAGACAACAGGGAAAAGCTCTCCCCATTCCCTGGAATATCATACCAGGGGCTGCTCACTGTTCTCACTTGGGAAGGAAGGATGCCTGGTCAGTTTGCAAAGAGCAAAGCTCCTTTTTTCTTCTGCATTAACCTTCCCTCCCCCATCCAAATCCACATTAATGTGCCCTTCACTGTTTTGTGTTGAGGAGGTGGTGAAGTTGCCCCGGCGCTGCTTTGTGCTAGCAGCCACTTGCTGGGGTAGAAACCTGAGAGGGCTGCATTTCTGTACATGTAAGTAATGCTACATGACAGGGCATGCTGTTGTGGTGTAGTATGCAGCGTCTGTATGCCTTGGGGCAGTGCTACATGACATGGTGTTCCGCTGTGGTGTCATACACCTGCGTCCTGGGCATGTAAGGCAGAGCATTGCCAACACTGAAGGCACAAACAACTGCACGCTTAGGACTGCGTTGCTGGAATGGAATGGAATACGAGGGTTTTAGCTGCTTGCTCTTGACCTGTGGACTCTAGTCTCCTGTGAACACAGCCCTGATTTCTCGCCACCCTTACCAAATGCTGCTTCATGCCAAGCAGGAAATAATGACATGCCATCAATTGCAAAGATCTTTGCAAAGGAGGGTGTGCATTGTTCTCCCTACTTTTACACAGTGAGGGAGAAGGAAACTGAGGCACAGAGAGGATAAGTGATTTGCCCAAGGTCACATGGTGAGTCTGTGTCAAAACTGAGCATCCAAACCCTTAATACTATAGATATATTTTTTTTACATCTAATCTACCATTTCTGCTGGACATAAATATCCTGCGATGCCCTCTCCTCCCTCTCTAAGCTATATTGCATAGTGAACTGAGGAGAAATCGATCTTGTTTTTCACAGTTTTTGTGCCTTAATCATGTTTCAGTTCTCTCTAAATCCAAAACCAGAACTTAATCTTTTTCTGGGTGAGGGTTTATAGGAAGAATATCAAAAATATACTTAAAAGAATACAGGCTTAAAACCAAGATTATTTTGTTGTTGTTGTTGTTGTTAAACCCTGTTGCTGGAGGCTAATAATATATACTTTAAGCCCAGAAGGGGCCATCATGATCATCTAGTCTGACCCCATGCACATTGCACAAAATATTACTTTAAAGCCTTCTACCTATTAACTCATCTCCTGTAAGATGGGTCCTATTGCCCCATTTTACAGATGGGGAGGAAAGTGAGGCCTAGTATTTGAAGTGACTTACCCAAGGCAGTGTCAGAGCTGAGATTAAAACTCAGGCATTACCGGGGGTGCTGGAACAATTTGTATAGCAGAGGTGTTGAGAGCCATTGAACCCAAATGTAAACCCTGTATATGATGCAGCAGCACGTCTAGTACCAGCACCTATGGGAGTTAGTGGCTCACAGTCCTGTTTTCTAATCGCTAGGCAATGCTGTCTCAGTGTAGCTGCTGACTGCCTAGAATGCATTGGAACTAAACTCTGCTTTGGTTCCACTAGTGTAAATCTGGAGTAATTCTTGACTGGGCCTGAGGCCAAGTACTGGACTTGTACTTGTTTGGGACCTCTAAGACTTTGTCAGCTCTGTCTGTCTCTTTTGCGGACAATTCAACCCAGTTTGCACAAGCTTCTCAAAGTTTTGGTATTCTGGGAAGGGATCTTTGCCTTCTCTTCCCCCCGGAGTCCACCTTCCTGCCAGCATCCCCTGAGTTCTCACCCTTGCAGCTCTATTTCCTGAGTGAAGACACCTGACGGGGTATTCCCCTTTTATCATAGCTGCTTCTTACCTAGACAGAAGGCTCTCCTTTACCTCACCAAGGTACCTCAGCTACATTCCTGGCCTATGCAGCCTGGAGGCCAAGGGATTTTTCTGCAGTTATTTTGTCTGGGTTTAACCCACCCCCACCCACCCCAGGTCTGATGCATCTTCCCCTGTCAGGTACAACAGTTGCAAAGTCCAAGTCACTGCCAGTCTCATCAGCATTTCTTGTGCCTGGTCTCTTACTTATGGCCAATACTTATGGCCAACACCATGACATGTTTCCTTTTGCTGCCTTAGCTGGTGGCATCGGGCTCATCTGCTCTCGTGAGTGAGACTTTACCCATCTCTGTGCTGCTGTCTGCTTGTTTGCTCTCTGTCTGTCTGTCCTTGTGGGGATCTAGAAGTAGAAATGAACTCTACAGGTGGGGAAGACTGGTTGGGCCCATCCCTAGTGAGCAAGGCAGACTGGATCCCGGCTCTCCATTCTCCTGGTGTCTGTCCATTTCAGCTGTGAATGTCTTGAGTAATGGACACCTAGTCCCTTAGAGAAATGATTCTTCCATGGAATGAGTCTTCTGGATGAATCCTCCCCTCCTTTGCTTGTGCTCTTGGACCTATCCAAGAATCACAGCCTTGTGGGCAGCAATTGCATTCCACTGCCAGTCATCCGGTGGCCAGGTCAGACAGACATAGCTCTTTTTGGCTCTTCGCTGCTGACTTACCGTTTCCAGACCCTTCACTGTCACTCTTCTGTAAAAACATTTTCCAGTTTGGCACAAAGTTGAGGCTCATTTTCTACCCATCCCACATGCTGTGGGGACCATGTGAGGCTTTGCTCATCCATTTTCCTGCTCCTTTGTTCAGGTAATTCTAAGATCAGAGCCGTGATGGCATAAGATGGCCATGCTGGTCACCTTGGATGTCTGCCCAGAAATACCCACCGCCCCGAGTCTCAACTGAACAGGACCCTGGAAGTTGCCCTTCAGCTGTGGTTTTCCACATGGTGGTGTTCTGGCAAAGACCCAGAGTTATATCAGCCACTGCATCCTCTCCTCAGGGTGCTGGACCCTGCCCTTGCAGGGGTAGAGACTCAGGACAGGTCTGTAATGAAAGCTGTTGCTGGGATAGTAATCTCTGTTAGGAGAGTGTGTGTGTTGGGGGGGGGGGGGGAGGGGTTAATGACATTTTTATATCAGCAAAAGCTCTAGTGTAGATGCAGTTATGGGGGGAAATGCGTTTGCAGATATAGCTTAGTTTGTTTGGGAAAGTGGGGTAAGCTTTATTGGCAAACACACTCTTTTCTGGCATAGACTATACGCCTTGGTCCCTTCCAGTTTTCAGCCAACTGCAACCTGATTTATTTCTCTCCTGTGGAAGGTGCTGACTGGCCAGTACAAGTTCCCTGAGCTGTTTGTGTCTCACTTCTCCACAGGGTTGAACTTGTGAATCCTGGATAAAAATGACCCCAGAAGTCACTGGTTCAGACTGCCCGGGGAAACACACACATCTTGGAGCAAAGGACCTAGGAGTTTGGCTGCTGCTTGTCCTTCTCCATTTCTGATAGTAACCACAAGATATATTGGTGTGGGCTGGGGGGGATAAGGAGGGGGGAGGCAGGGAAGGCTGGAAATCAGGATTCTTAGAACCAAGAATTCAATCCATCTATGACTCCTGGTGTGACCCTTGGACAAGTCATTCCTGCTATTGGTGCCTCAGTTTCCCATCTGTAAATACCTCCTAAGGAGTTGTGCATGTAAAATGCCTTGGTTTCCTGTCTGAGAAATGCTGGAGGAGGGTAGGGTGTTAGTCTATGTGCTGATCTCTATTGTCCTTGCCCAGCCTTCCCCTGTGAACCAGAACTGGCCAAGTCAGATGGACCTTGAAGAAGTGAGGTTCTTACCCACGAAAGCTTATGCTCCCAGTACTTCTGTTAGTCTCAAAGGTGCCATAGGACCCTCTGTTGCTTCTCCCAGATGGTGTGTTTCCACAGGACAATCTCCAGGACACCTGCTTGGCACCAGGCAGCCCCCGTGGATATCCATTTCTTTCCTGTCCTCTGTCAGACCCAGTTACCAATTGTGGGTTTGGGTACTGAATTACCTCTATCTGGGGTCACCTCCTTGTGGAGCCCGTACCTGCTGCAGACTATTCCCTGTCAGGAGTTGGCACAGAGGAAGCAGTTAATGTCACTGGCACCTGCTTTTGATTTAAGAGAGAGCCACGTAATCAAGGGGCGGGTTGCCAGGACCCGTGCACGTATCCAACTTCCTTGGAAAGCAGGGTTGTGTTTGTAAGTGCAGCAGGCATTCTGTTCTCCAGTGCAGGAGGAGAAGGGGGCTTGTGCAATACAAGCCAGGCTTTGTCATGACTAACCAAGGCCTGCACCGATTCCCAGAGATCAGGACAGTGAGATTCCACCTCCCCACCAGGTCCAAGCAGGGCTCCCTGCTCCCCCTCTGCTTGGCATCCAGCTCCCTCCTTTGTATGGGTGGGAGTAGGTCATTGTTGAGACCTGCCCCGTACATGCTGCTGCCTGGGTTATGATGTGGGCTGTGAAATACCCTTGGGATTGGAGTAGTTATGAGTGCTCCTGCAGCCAGTACTCCTGCCCTGCTCCCTACAGCACGCCCTGCTGGGAGAGGCCAGCACTGGAGACTCCTTTGGGAAGGGGCCATGGCCTGTGGGGTTCTTCAGTGCTAGTGTCAATTACGAGGAAGCAAGGCAGAGGAGAGACTGGAGACTCCTGGGTAGGGCAGGGAGGAAGTGACATCCCATTCTTTTCACAGCAAGGAGCTGGTCACTGGAGGTGTGAAAGTCTGTTGAGGCTGCTCAGACTGAGAGTGGTGGGGGACGGGGGGCCTCCTTCATATACTCAGCTGTCAGTTCCTTCTGGAGGGGGCAGGGGAGGGCTTTTCCTCCCCAGCTGACAGGGTCTGGATGTGGATAATCGAAGGGCTCCTCTCTGAGCCCTGATTACCCTCCCCCCACCCCCCAAATCCAATGGAACCATCCAGGGTGCGGGAAATTGGGCCAGGAACTGCCTCCCTCTGTATCAGGCCTGCTGCTGGAGGGGCAGGCTGTTCTCTTGGGGAGTCTGCTCCCCTTTGCCCTTCCTGGCAGAGTGGGAGGGCAGGCCAGCCTGTGGTTCCAGCTCCTCTGGCTCTGCTGCTGTTGAATGGGAGCAGAGGGGGAGGACCTGTGGGGTGTGATGGTTTGGGGCAGGCACACAGTGAGAATGGCCCATGCATCCTGCAGCACTGGTACTTGTGAGCAATGAGACGTGGTAGGCATGCCCAAGAAGCAGTGGTATTGGATGTAGCTATAAAAGTCTGAGCAGGATCTCTGTGGTAGGGATGGGGCTCTGTCTGTTAGGAACTGTTAGTCCCTCCTGTGGCTCATTCCCTTCCTCCAGTCCCGTCCCCCCCCTTCCCTGGGGATAGACATCTCAGCCCTCGCTCTCTGGCTCCATTTGGCTTCTTTCCTTCTACAGTCTCTGAGAAGCTCAGGCCTCTGTCTGGCCCACAGGATCTGCTCCATGTTGAATCTATCAGGGCTGGGAGAAGCAAGTCTGTTCCTCGGGATATGAGGTTCCAGAAGGCAGTGCTGGGACCTGCTTGTCTTCAGGCTGAACAATAACAACACTCGGCTCTTTGGAAGCACCTCTCAGCTGTGGAGCTCCAAGTGCTTCACAAACCTGAATCCTCCCAGCACTCCTGGGAAGGGAGCAGCAGTGCTCTCTCAGTCTTCCAGGTGGGAAAATCAGAAGAACTGAGAGTAGAGAGAGATTCTTCAGACTCAGAGTCAGTGACAGACCAGGGACCAGAACACAAGAGCCTCAGCTCAACCCCCATCTCCTCCCGCTAACTCCCACGGCCTCTCAGAACGGGGGATAGAACCCAGGAGTTCGGGCTCTCTGGCTTTTATTGCTAGATCCCACTTCCTCCCAGAGCAGAAATAGAGCCGAGGCCTCCTAATCACCTGCTCTAACCATGACACCAAGGTGCCTTGAACCCCAGTACGCATTAGTGAAAGTCGGGGTGAGGAGCCTGCTCTGGGGTTTTCGGCTGTGGGGCTGTGGCTGATGCTCCCCAAGGTGATAAGCAGCTCCAGGAATTGGCTGCATTCTGTGCCTGGGGACGGGGTGTCTCCCTGGTTGAAGAGAAGCTTCACTGGAGCCGAATCCTGGGCCAGGAGCCAGGTTGGCGTCCTGTGCCAGAGAGAGGGCGAGACTTGGAAAGTGGAGCCAAACTCCTCCTGTATGAGAGATGGCCTGAAATACTGAGTGAAACCACAGAGTGCTCCTTGTTCTGCCTCTGCCTGCTGGTCTTCCCTGAGCCTGATGAGTGTGGGAGGTCACAGCACTTGGCTGCTGAGGAGCAAGCAGAGCCCAGCAGAACATATGGGCCTTTCTGCTGTCTCCCAACTCTCAAAGATGCTTGTTGGGTTGATTTTGTTTTTAACCTTGTTACTCCCGTCTCTCTGTCCCTTGCTACTACTAGTTGCAAGAGCCTTCTCCTCTGTATCTCCTGCTGTCTGAAATAGACCATGCACAGTTGCTCTCTTTTATAGCTCAGCTGAAAACCTCTCCTCTTTCTTGCCTCTGCCTCTTTAAATGATGAAACAGAGGGAGAGGAATTAGCTGGAAAGTGTCTTGAAGACATAGTTTGTATAAAGATGCTGCCCAAAATATTGAATGTTTACAGCCTTTATGCTCCTTAAAATGTAAGCAAAGGAAATGCCAGGTTTTGCTTGTATTTCTGAGAGTACATTGTAGCTTCCTATATGTTACTGGGTGTTCTGTTCAGTTAGACCTAATGACTGTGGATTCTGGGATCCAAATACCTAGTTGTGTTCAAAGCATCCCAGCTTGATAAGTGGTGTGCCATGTGTAGGACTTGGATAGTATGTCTTGAAATCGTTTGTGAGTCTTCTCATGGTGCTCTCTCTGTTGTGTGTTTAGCACCCTATCAGGGCAGCATTGTGTATGTGTGGCTAGGACCTGCATGTTGTATATAGTTAGTAAACAGTGATTTGGACCTCGCTGTGCCTGTGTTTGTTCTTCATGTTACATTTGTTGTCCATGGAGCCAGAGACACAAGAGGGTGTTTTGTTGCACTGCGCTCTCCTGCTGTAGAGAGGGCTGGGCATGCTCCAGCAAAATGCCAGTCCCTGTCTCCAGATAAGGCTGCATCCTTGTTTGGGGGAGGAAGCTGAGTGGCTGGACTTTGCCCCAGAGCATGTTGTTTGTGGATCTGAATGTTGGCAAGCTTGTCAACTGAGCACCATCCTCGTATCTGCATTGAGTTCCTGCTGACTTTACCCACAGGTCCAGTCATCGCATTTTTGGTTCTTTCTCATACGAACGTAACACTGGTGGAAAGGCTCCAAGCCAGCAGTCTTAGAGATTGGTGTCTTCTCTATCTGCAGAGCAGGAGCAGCCTGAGCAGAGGCAGGGCAAGTTTCCCCCACACTAGCCCTGCCAATATAACTCACCCCAGCCTGCCAGGGACATGATGTTTCCTCTAAGAATCTGCCTGATCGGTCAAGCTTCAACCCCTAGAGCCAAATTTAGTCCTTTTGTAAGGGGGTGTAACTCCACTGAAGCCGATTGGAGGCTGCACTTGTCTGCAGTCAAGATATATGTGGCCTGTCCTGGCTGTGGTGGATTCCCCCAACTCACTTATGTCCAGGAGTGATAACTGTCCTGCCAGGCCTGTGTCAATCAGCACATCATACAGATAAAGACTCGACTGAGCATTTCAGTCTTCTTTAAAAGCAAATACTGGTTTAACTTGCTCAGTCGATACAAAGGTCTCCTTCTCTGTCTGTCCTAAATGATTGTGTGGTGTTTTTATGCAGTGGTAAACAGCTGTCATGCTCCATGCCAGAGATGGCTGCATTTCAACAGTGTGTAAAGTGATCTCTGCCTCATGCAGTTGGGTACTAAAGTGTTCTAGACTCCTTAGGGATGATATAATGTGAGGCTCTTGTCATTAGTGGGCTTGGGGTTTTGAACTTGGGCTAGGCAGGGCCCTAAATATGCATAGTTTGAGGCTTTGGGAGACCCAAATGTCTGAGTCTTCTGAGAGCATAAATGGTTGGGATGAGGAGGAATCGCTTGGGGTGCTCCAAGGGAGAATGACTAGGAGCCAGGGGATGAAACTCCAGGTGACTTTGACATGAGCTGGATGAAGCAGTGTAATGCCCTATGGTGTAGCTGCTTTCACTCCTTCCCTTGGTAGGAGACAATCCTGTATTGGTCCCCAGTGAGGATTGGGTCAGACGAGATGTGAGTGGAGCTAGTCTGGCCACAGCTTAGGCTCAAGCATGGGTGGATAGAATGAGCTGAAAGCTGCTTGTGTCCAGTGTCTGCACGGCCAAAGAAACTGGGGAGAGAAACAGGGCTGGGATGAGCAAGTTTCTTCTGCCCTCCCTGTCCCTTGGACATAAATGGGGCCGCAGCTCCAAACTCCAGAACTGTCACCAAGGCCAGCTTGGGGGCCTTGGTGCTGGTGGTTGTTCAAAAAATAAGTTTTGCCTCCAGAACACTCTGCCTCTCAGGCTGTGATGTTTTCGAGGGGGGTGAAGCTGTGGTTTAGAATGAGCCCTCTGGATGGCAAGAAAATTGCTGAGTAGCCGGTTTCCAGGCTGCCGAGGACTAAGCCAGGGCCCAGCTTGGCTGCCAGAAGCAACAGGCTTGGAATTTCCTCTGCCTGGTGCCAGGTCCTCTCGGGCTGGCCACTGCACTTCTGATGGGGCCAAGGCTCCTCCAGAGCCCCACGGAGGTGGGTGTTCCCAGAGCAGGGTGGGTTACACTTGGAGCTGAGAACCTCCCCCCATTCTTGGGGCCTAGGAGAACCTCCCCCCATTCTTGGGGCCTGATTTCTATTTTCTTTTCCAGGGTCCAAGCTGTTTTGAATTATGCAGCCTGCACCTCCCGCGGGGCTCCCGGAGCAGCCGCCTAATGAGCTGAGCTCCTGACAAACTTCGCTCTGGCTGCGCTCGGAAAATTTTACAGCCTTTTTAGAGAAAGGAAATGCCAGTAACGTCTGTCTCTTCTTATTTTTATGAGGGGGTCCCAGTTGAGTGGGGGATGGGAGGCTTGGAAAAGAAGACAGGAAGGATTTTGTATAGCACTTATTGCCATAACCCGCTGCCCCCCTCAACCAATGTGCATTGGAGTGGGGATGCTAGTGATTGGTGCATGGTAGAGTGAAACTGTCATGGCTGCACCCTTTCAGAGCTGTGTACAATATGGGGTAAGACCTGCAAAGGGCCATCGGGGTGGGGAGCATGGTGGAGCAAAGGAGATTTCAGAGACTTGGGCAGTGAGAATAGGAGGAATCCACCAAGCAGTGACAGGCCCTGGGGAGGCAGGAGAGTGAATGATAGTGGCATGGGACCAGGCCACCAGCCTGGATTCCATGAAGTACTGAATCCCTCTGTACCTGAGCATCTGGCTTCCTATTGGGGAATAGTTCTGTGGAGACAGGCCCAACAGCTCCCCTTCTCCCCTGCAGCCCACAAATCACCTGTCATCTGTTGCGATGTGCTTAGCAGAGCTGGAAGGGGCTGAGGAGGAACAGGGAAAGTTCACCCCCAGCTGGCATAATGCTGACTCAGTGGGAGGGGAGGGGAGGAAAGTCTCAGGTGCTAGGAATTGGGGGCCACCTATGGGTGGATAATTTTGCATTGATGCCTGAACTTGTCCAAATGCTCCTCACACAGACAGTGGGGAACTCTGCTACTGGCTACTAGGATAGTTATTAGTCATTTAATCGTTGCTAATTATGTGTTTAAATGAAATATAAAAACCAGAGTTTTATTATTTCTACTGTGGCAGCACCCAGGGGCCCCACCGGGGTCAGGGCCCCATCCTGCAGAGTCAATTAGACGGTCCCTCCCCAGAATGTGTTAGTGACATAGTGCCTGGGCAATAATCTTGTGAGGAAAAAGGGGTTAGGAGCACCACGGCCCTTCTGACACAAGGAAGTCCAGGAGCCTGGTCTGTTCACAGATTGAATCTGCTCCCCAGGTGGACAGAATATTATCCCAGGAGACTGGCACCCTCTCTATTCTCAGAACATGGGCAGAGCAGGCTGCCCTGTGTTGTCCTGTGAATGGGTGCCTCCTTGTTCTGGAGTGGTCTCGACTAGAATGAAAGGGGAATGCAGACTCCCTGGGACTTCTGTTGAAACTGCCAGCAAGGGATTCATAGATTCATAGATTCTAGGACTGGAAGGGACCTCGAGAGGTCATAGAGTCCAGTCCCCTGCCCGCATGGCAGGACCAAATACCATCTAGACCATCCCTGATAGACATTTATCTAACCTACTCTTAAATATCTCCAGAGACTGAGATTCCACAACCTCCCTAGGCAATTTATTCCAGTGTTTAACCACCCTGACAGTTAGGAACTTTTTCCTAATGTCCAACCTAGACCTCCCTTGCTGCAGTTTAAACCCATTGCTTCTGGTTCTATCCTTAGAGGCTAAGGTGAACAAGTTTTCTCCCTCCTCCTTATGACACCCTTTTAAATACCTGAAAACTGTTATCATGTCCCCTCTCAGTCTTCTCTTTTCCAAACTAAACAAACCCAATTCTTTCAGCCTTCCTTCATAGGTCATGTTCTCAAGACCTTTAATCATTCTTGTTGCTCTTCTCTGGACCCTTTCCAATTTCTCCACATCTTTTTTAAAATGCGGTGCCCAGAACTGGACACAATACTCCAGCTGAGGCCTAACCAGAGCAGAGTAGAGCGGAAGAATGACTTCTCGTGTCTTGCTCACAACACACCTGTTAATACATCCCAGAATCATGTTTGCTTTTTTTGCAACAGCATCACACTGTTGACTCATATTTAGCTTGTGGTCCACTATAACCCCTAGATCCCTTTCTGCCGTACTCCTTCCTAGACAGTCTCTTCCCATTCTGTATGTGTGAAACTGATTTTTCCTTCCTAAGTGGAGCACTTTGCATTTGTCTTTGTTAAACTTCATCCTGTTTACCTCAGCCCATTTCTCCAAGTTGTGGCATGGATCAGTTGTGGCATGGTCACTATCTCCTGGAAGCCACCAGTTTGCTTATAGGTAACCATTAAACAGTTGCCAACTGGTCACATTGCTGTTGTGCTGGGCTGGATTGGAGGTGGCTGCCTGGAGTTGAAAGTCTCCTGTTAAGGAGGCAGAGCTTGTGAACTCACCCACTCCGCTGTGAGGTCCCTTTGGACTAGGATTTAGCATGGCCAGAGTGTCTGGGCAGGGGGGTGCCCATGTGTCCATGCCTTGTGATCAGGCTGCTACCCTAGCTGTGTAGCGGCTTGATATGCAGCTCCTACCTTGTGTGTGTTAAAGTGGTGTCGCCGGTTCCTTTCTCATGGCCCATAGGGATCTGTGAGGAGGGGGTGGTAGGTGGAATATGTAAAAATGCAGCTGCCTGGGGAGATGCACAGCCTCTTCTCTGGGTTGGGAGGGGTTTCTGCATGATCTGTAGGCATCAGCTGTTGCCAGTCAGAGTGAATGAGTGTCAGATGTGGGCAGTGCATTGCCCTGGGTGGATGAAGGCTTGTGTTAGTCCGCTCTGAGGGCTTGTTTGTTATTTGTGTCAGGAGCATGGCTCTGGATGGCTATTTGATGTGGCAGCCTCAGCAAGCCTGGCAGCCTCCAAAGCAAGTTGAGGAGTGGGGAGCAGGCACCAGAATTGTGCCCCATTCCTCCCTGTTTTCTGCTGCACAGGGGCTGGAGGGCACACCTCCCCAGGGCAGTGAGTGATGGGCCACCTCCCCTCCCCAACCTGGGAAGTGAGCAACAGCCCCCCACTTTCTCTAACAGATTTTATGGGTGGAATCTGGATTTTATTGGGCTAAAGCCTGGAGGCTGCCCCCCCACCCCACCCCCCAGCTGCGGAGTATGAATGCAGCCATCCCAATGTTTCCTCACTTAGATCCAGCACTGGACCTTCCCCTTCAAACTTGCAGCTGCCACTTGTGTCTGGTTTCCAGGGAATAGCAGGGTGGGATGGGAGCAGCACGGGGTCCCAGGTGCTCCTGGGATGTGATGCATTTGTGATTCTGCAGAGTACCATTTGACATCAGAACTAGCATGGTCTGGGGCCCGATTCTAGGAGTACCTGTAGCCCCTGTTGATGTCTGCACTTCCAGAACTAAAGCCTCTATTGCCCAAGTGACTCTCGGGTCATGCCCTGGTTTGGGCTGAGGCTCAATATCTCCCAGTGCCACTTGGTGAAGGAGTATTAAGTCTGTACTGGGTTATCTCCACATCAGAGTGACAGGGCTGATGCCCAGTAATTGAAAACCAGGCTAGACAGCGGGAAGTGGAAAAGTTTGGGTCTGAAAAATGAGGGAAGCAGCCACTCTCTCAGCAATGTAGGTGCTTTGCTATAAAGCACAGAACTGGAGGTGTATTTATGAGGGGACTGTGTGTATGTGCACACGTGGGCAGGGGGAAGTTTCTGCATGCATGTACATACAGTCAGGGTTGGTTTTTTTGTGTTTTTGTTTTTGTGTGTGTTTTTTTGCATGCCATGTTGGCTCCTGGCAGTCTCTGGAAGCACAGTCTAAATGACCTCCATTCAAGCCCAGGCTCAGAGACAGACCCTATCTGCTCTCTTGGGAAGAGCTGTGTTCACAATGGCTCTGCTGGTTTCAGGATTCCCTTGAGCATGGTGCACAGGAGTTGGTTTTTGGCCAGGAAAAGAATGGGTTAGTCTATATCCTGGTCTTCATGGAGAAATCCTCCCTCTGCCCCAAACCGAAAATCACAGACTGATGACCTCCACTGTGTACATAGCCAAATTCTGAACCCCGTTGTAGAAAAGGCCTTGGAGGGTTTTAAATGACTCTCTCATGGTCAGTTACTTATAGAACAAAATGTGCCACCTGAGCTGGCTGCTGCTGGGTTTACAGAGAAGAGCACCACTGAATGTGTGAAGGGAGCTGCTAGGGTTGTGAGCCACCAGACTTCTTTCAGAATGGAAGCCTTGGTGGAATGGGACAGCATGGGGGTGGTTGGGCATGAAATGGCTGTTGGCATGTGTACCCCAGGCCTCAGAACATGCAGCCCATGTGGTTTCAAATGGCTGTATCTGTGGGCTGGTCCACTCTAACCCCCCAGTTTGAACTAAGATACGCAACTTCAGCTACGTGAATAACGTAGCTGAAGTCGAAGTACTTTATTTTGAATTACGAAGTACTTTATTTTGAACTACAAAGTACTTACCACGGGTCCACACGCGGCAGGCAGGCTCCCCCGTCGACTCCACGTACTCTTCTCGCGGAGCAGGAGTACCGGGATCGATGGCTTACCGCCGAACCCGGAGGTAAGTATAGACGTACCCTAAGTGGTACAGTGTCAGTAACTGCCCCAGAGACTGGGAGTTGAGACTTCTCCAGGTTGACAAATATCATGCTTTTAAAACAAACAAATAAAAAAAATGCCAACAGATTTTTTATTTGCATGATGCCAGCAGTGGCTTCCCATTTTATAGTCTTAAATTGCTGAAGTGGATGTTTTGTACTTATTTCTTTAATTAGTTTCCTAATTGTTAGTAGAGTTTCAGTTTTTACACAGCAATTTTTCCCCCTGCTAATAAGTTTCACATTTAAAATGCTTTTCTATGCTGAAAAAGATAAGTCCAGGCCTTTCATTAGCATCCTTGCTGTGAGAACAACACAAACTCAAATGCAAAACAGATAAGCAAATAGCTTGTGCTATATTTACAGATGATAACACTTTCTGATGTATTGAACTTCCACAAGTCAGTAAAGTTGCAGTGCTTTGACCAGGCTATGCTACTCCATCAGCGTTTGCATGCTGACATCAATGGGAACTGTGCTGCTATGTCACTTCAGGTGCTTTTGAAAATCTCAAGGTACCGTAGGCACCTAAATATGGAGTTAGAAGTCTGTTTTTGAAAATTTGGGCCTATGTAAAAGTAACAAAATTATTGTGACTTTTATGTATTGAAAGTCTAAACTTTTCTTTGATAACGCTGGAGCTATTTTGTTTTGAAGTAACAAAAATTTTATGCCACTAAGAGAAGTCTCTAATAAAAATTAAATTTTAACTCTTGATTGCTGCTAACGCTTACACATGAGAGTCACTGGGAATCTGAGAGTAGTTCCTACTTAAATGTTTGCAGGGTCAGGACCTTAAGTTTCAATATTTTGTTTAGCCTGTTTTGTAAAATTAAAATAAAACCCCCTGGGAGCTGTGGCATTTAAAATCCCAGCATTTATTATTCAGTTTATTAGAAATTTTAATCTAAAATTGCAATAGCACAATTTTTAGATTAATTTCACAAAGCCTCAACCAAATTTGAACAAATCTACTCTGGTACTTCTGGGTTCTCCTGCGGACTGTCACTGCCTTGCTATGAGCCCTCTCTGTGCACCAGTTTCCCCATCTGTCAAAGGGGAGAATACTTGTCTCTCTCATGTGTTTGCAGGTCCTAGAAGGTGTTATAGTGACACAGCAGTGTCTCTACTGCGCTCTGTATCCATCTCACCAAAACCAGCTGGAACAGTAATTTGCCTTATGTGGTATCTGGCTGTGATTGGGGCATGGATGAAGGTGGGCTGAGGCTCAAATTGGGTAGGGCTGCAGTGATGATTGGTTGTTTGGAAGCAGCAGGAAGAGGCGGCAGGGGTCATATCAGCCCTCCCCCTTTCCAGGGAATGTCCACCTCTTGCTGCTTAGGTTTGCAACCTAAGGCCATTGTTGGCTGGGGCCCAGTTGGATGACTGAGTCTGTTGTTGCTATTTGTAGCTGTATTTGTGAATGTTGTCAGGGCACTCAGTGACTCGTATTTTCCTTCTTGTATAAAGTGGAGGAGAATTAAGCTAATAAACACCCCTGGAGAACGATCTGGAGGTGCCTGTTGCTCTCATTGTTTCTTCTACCCTTCCATCACTTTATGGGCAACAGGCCTTTGCCTCACACACGCATCAGGCTGGCTATAGTGTCCGACTTGTTAAACTCAGCTTTCAGCTCAAAGTCTTGTTTTTCATCCGTCCCAACATGAGGGTCAGATGGATATGACCATGGCCCTGCCCTGCTCCCATAGCAGAATTATGGTTGTCCAAACTCTGTTTTGCATCTTGGTCTTATGTCAGTGGGAACATTTCAGCTCACAAGGCTAGTTTCAAATGTATGACTCTTGAGTTGAGGTCTGAGGAGGAGAGATATTGGGATCATAGCTTAGAGCAGGGGGGGAGCCCATGCTTTGCCCTGATCCCAAAGCTACCCTGGCAACTAGCTAGGAATCACAAGTCCCAATTTAATTTGCATATAATTAACTTTTTAATGAGGATCCACATCTGCCCCGATACTTGCTGATGCCTCTATCTGCCCCCCGAAAAGACCAGGAATCGTTTGATATGAACAGCAGTGGAAACAAGCTGAGGGAGGCAACACAATCAGTGGTTGGGAAATGGGTCTGGGTTTCATTTCAGGTTTTACTATAGAGTCCACCCTGTGGCCTTGGCCAAGTCTTCCCCTCTGTAAATGGAAGGCAACTATACTTATACTCGGGGCTTTAAAGTCCTTGGGAATAATACAAGCCATGAGAGGGGAATCTGGCCTTTTTGGGCTGTTTAGTCTCTGCATCTAGAGAGATTCAAGGTTCAAGATTTCTGTCACTAATGGGGGCTCTGGTGCCATGGAGCAGGCTCTCTGCCCTGGTGCTATCTCAGCTCCTTATCCCCTCTCCATACTCTCTTCCCCTAGGACTCTACATCCCAGGTGGCACAAAACAGAGTCTAAAGGTAAAGTGGGGGTTGAGGTCTAGAAGCTTCTCTCTGCTACTGTGCCCAGCAGGATGTATTACTAGGGAGAACCTGAATGCAAAGCTTCCCCAGGTTGCCTCATACTGCAGAAAGGGAGCCAAAACCTTCTCTACCCAGAGACAGGAAACCAGAACCACGTGTGCTGCCTTAGAGCCCAGCTGATACCTCACATCTGCAGAGAAGGGACTTGGCTTGGTCTAGGTTCTCTGGCTGCCTGCCAAGGCAATGACTGCTGCATTCTGTATCATCTGTTTGAAAAATGAAGGGGGGAAATACAGGCCTTCACTCCCAAGTGTATGGGGGAGGGAGGAAACTGTAAACCTGAATAGTCCCTGACAGGGTTTAGAATTGTCTAGTACTTAAAGTTGGGGACTGGGAGTCAGGACTCCTGGGGTCTGTTCCTGTTTTTCCTAGTGACATACTATCACTGCATCAGGCATCTATGCCACAACCACTGCGAGGTGGGGAGGAGTTTCAGTAACCGTCTGTTGGTTACGTTGAGACCGGGCAGATATTATCTACCAGGCTTTGGGGGGTTCGGACCCAAGTGCAGCCCTGGCACAAGGGCCTGCAGCTCCACCGAATACACTGAGAGAGCCACTTGCGCTGTGTCTGCCTGAGATTCCTAGTTAAGGGACTGATGGGTTTTATTGTGGGGCTCTTCCCTCCTTGGATCCAGGTTCTCCAATCACTGTCCCGATCTCTTCCTCTGACCCTGAGTTCAGGGTCTTGGGATTTCTGCTTCACATCTCTCACAGCAGTGGTTATTGGAGGAAAAAGGCAACTTAAGCTTTCTCAGCACAAGCTGTCATGTTTGTTCAATTACAATGCAGCAGCAGTGACATCAGCCCCTGCCTCCTTCCTATTGCTGGACTGGAGCATAGTGGGCCCTTGGCGGACATCTGCTGCCTCCTCCCCCCACCACCTCCTGGTAGGCAGGCTGCAATGGCTTTCCATTGAACTGAGTTGCTCTTTACATCACTCCCCCACCCCAACCAAAGCTTCCGTCTGCTCTGATAGGCTCCTTCACTGGACCTTGAAATGGTGGTTTCCCTGGAGCTGGCTAATATCCAAGCAGCTTTCCCTGTCACTGAATGGTAGGTTAAAAATCCAGGGAGGATGGTGGAGGCGAAAGGCTTAAGGGAGCCTGGGTGTCACTTGCTCCAATCTGGCTTGTGACAGGCAAACCTCCTCCAGGCTAGTCTCCACCTGGAGCCCAGGGCCCAGACATACATGGTCTGGGACATTTGGAGCTTGGATTGGTTTGGCTGGAGTAGAGACAGGTGCGGTTCAGCTGTGAACTTAAGGCCACATACCAGAGTCTGGTGTCTGGCTCAAACGTATCCCATGGAGGGTGAGGTTGCCAGTACAGTGTGTGTTGCTGCGGCTTTGCAACTGGCCCCTTTCTCCAAGAATGAGTGTCCGTTTCCTCCCACTGTGTCTAACTGGGGCAAGAAACTCTCTCTTCTCTCCCCCCGCCCCCCTCCAGTGGGCTGGAAAAACGCAGTTAATGGATCTCTTTCCCCTGTGACCGTGACCTGGAGACTCAGTGCCTTCAGAAGTCACAGAAGCGACTCCAGTCTCCCAGCCTTGGAGTGCTTTGATTATTTATTTATTTATTTATTTTTGGCCTCTTGCCGTGCTGGGCCCCTGTGTGTGAACATGCAAGCGCTCCAGAATGGTGGCATTCTGTGAGTATGTACGTGGGGCACCAAAGGAGGGGAAGATGGTATAGTCTGAAGTCCAACTTTTGCCTTCTCCCCAACCTTCTCGTTCCCTGACACACATTCTCTGAGGCCCATTAGCTTTGTGCTTCTAGCCTCAAAGCTCCTTTGGAGATGGGTATATGCCTGTTGGGGTGTGGTCTACGATGCCACCCCTTTGTGCAGCTACAACAGAGACAAAATGTGGTAGAGAAATGGAAAATCCCTTGGGAATTTAAGTTCCCATCTCCCTGCAGGAATTTTAATGTTAGTGGGAGGAGGGGGGGTATGACCTGGAGCAGTGTCACTAATCACCATTATGTAACCCCTCCTCCCAAGAGAGGGTAGGGAACAGCAAATAGAAACATGAAGGGGCAGCTGGCCTGTAAACTGTGGGACAGCCCAGGGGTGAGATGCATGGATTGCTACTCAGAAGAAATAGTAGAGAATAAAAGGGTGCAGCAGTAGTGACTGTAAAGGCAGGTTTGGAAGGAAGGCATTAGAGGATTTCAGGTGGGACAGAAACATGAGAGTTTGGAAATGAGTGAATGGATGTGGTGGGGGATTTGCTGCTTTGTGGTGGGAGCAGCATGATGTGTGTGAGAGAGAGATTCAACAGGGCTTTTACAAGAAGACACAAGTCTCCAGGTGAAGGGAGATGGAGTTGATTTTGCTCACACTTACCAGCGTCTTTTCAGTTGGTGCCAGGGGGGTGGAAAAGCCCAACAAGAGCCCCTCCAAGATCAGAGAATCTACTGCTGACATAAAGAGTAAAGTATCAGAGGGGTAGCCGTGTTAGTCTGAATCTGTAAAAAGCAACAGAGGGTCCTGTGGCACCTTTGAGACTAACAGAAGTATTGGGAGCATAAGCTTTCGTGGGTAAGAACCTCACTTCTTCAGATGCAAGTCTTGCATCTGAAGAAGTGAGGTTCTTACCCATGAAAGCTTATGCTCCCAATACTTCTGTTAGTCATAAAGAGTAAAGTAACCGTACCTGGCACATGAGTTATCAATGACATGATGTCACACAACAGGACCCTCAGTTTGTCTAGCAAGAAGCCTGTATGGGGGAACAGTGCCACCCTTGCCAGTGCTGGGCACCTGAGCAATAGTGGAGGGTGCACTTAGAGGCACAAGTGAATAGTTAAATCATACAGGGACATACTTAGCATGGCATTCGAATGAGACCAATGGGTGGGGCCATTTGGGGGAACAAGGAAATGATGAGGTAATTAGATCCATGGGATTGACCTAAGCAACAGCTAGGGACTCAGTGTGGGAACAGTGTGAGAGAAGGGGGTGTTTCTGGTCTGGCAGCAAAGGCTTTTCAAGGGAAGGGCCATCTTCAGACATGTTGCTGGGCCTTGGCACTTAATTACCTGTTAGGTTCACTCCCTCTGGGGCACCTGGCATTGGCCACTGTCGGTAGACAGGATACTGGGCTGGATGGACCTTTGGTCTGACCCAGTACGGCCGTTCTTATGTACTTATCAGGCACCAGCAATGAGTGTGGTCATGTACAAAACCAAGAAGGAGGTGCTGCCCCAAGGAGCCTTTGTTTAATGTTGACAGGGACTAGCAGGGCAAGGATGGGGCCCTGGGGGTTGTGGAGATGTCTGGGCAGTTGGTGGGGCCAGGGCCTGGAGGAATCTCTTTGCAGCTGGCAATGGCACTGCAGGGAGTCCCGTGCAGCTGGCAGGATGGGAGCAGGTTGAGGTGTATTTTTATATTAACTAAGATCTTGAACTGCAGTGATTGGGATCAGCTCCATTGCATCAAGGGGGAAGTGAGTGGGCCACGGTCATGTAGCAAGAGCTGGGATTAGAACCCAGGTCTCTTGGCTGGGCATTAACCACAAGCCCATCCTTTTGTTAGCACAACAAGCCTTTGTATGTAAGGAAGATGAGGAGAGTGAAAGAGCCTGAGGCCCCTAGAAGATGGGGCTGTGTGTGAGTTCATGCAACACGTGAGGGTTGCTGCCGAAAATCATAACGGAACTCTGCCTTATTGTTTGCTGGCAGATACTTGGCAGGGGTGGGGGCGGCAGGACTGGGCTGGAGGCCAGAAATATGTGCACACGTCCCTGGGAAAGGAAGTCGAAAGGCTTCAGGAAGCCAGGCTCTTGCCTGCACAGGTGATCCAGGACTACAGCATCGTAGGAGTGAGACGGCAAAGCCCTTCCCATACTCGGTCAGCTGAGCTCTGTCCCAGAACCTGGAAGGAAGGGGCCAAAGAGATAAGGGAACCTAGGCAGATGGTGTTAAAACCGCCCCTTGGAAATGGGAGTGGCATCAGCAGCCTGAGGAGAGGCTAACAGACTTGTGTTTGCCTGAGATGCTGGGGAGAACCAGAAAGTCCATGTAAAGGCCAGTTGCTGGTCCAAAGGGGAGCACAATGGAGCAGAGAAAAAGCCATCTTGGATATTGAAGTCACTGTGGGGAGAAGATGGCTGGTGTGGAGACACCAGGATTAGTGCCAAGATGGCTGCTGATGTTGGCATCCTTATCTCCAAGCTGGAGGAAAGAGGGCTTGAAAGCTAAAAGCCAGGACTCCTGGGTTCTCTCTCTGGCTCTGCCTGTGCCTCCTTGGCCCATTTGAGATGCAGGAGTAGGATTACATGGGAGTTATGATTCTAAAGGCCTTTGAGATCTGGGGTAGAAGGCACTGGACAGAGCAGAGTGTTGTTCATACTGATGTTAGGGACCCAGTGCAGGAGGAAAGATCAGTGAGTGCGCAGAATGTGGCTGAGCTCAGAGTCTTGGGACATCAAGGGCCAGATGCCTGTAAGAGAGTGACTGATGTAAATGGGGGACCTGTGGGAAGAGGACTGTAACTTTCAGCATACTACCTGCAGTTGTTGTCCCACAAACTTATACAGGATCGTTTTAGGGGTCAAGGCAAAGATGCCACATTTATTATTAGTCTGTAACTATTAGCAAATACCTCACTATTATACACATACACTCACACACACACCAAAATGTTCTGCAGCTGCTGGATAGTTACCAGTCCTGATTGTAGTTTGAGTTCGCAGCTTGGGATCGTAGCTCGTGGCAGCTAACTGGCCAGGAAAGCTGAGCGCGAGGAGGAGCCGGGTCTCTGTCGGGCGCGCACCAATGCTCCTTGATGTTGATAGCAGAATGTTACCCAAAGTCTCTCATCTCACCCTTCCTTTTTTATAGGAGTTTAGTTTGGATTCAAAGTCCCTAGGTCTCGCTGTGTCACGCCGCCTCTGGGTTTGGTACTTGATCACCCGTCAATTGAAGGCGTGACTGTCAGCCTGGGACCTGGCTTTGATCTTCCTTCTGTTGTTTCTTTTTAAGGTGGATGCTTCTTGCTTGAGTTAGGGCTGTTGTCTAGTTCTTCAGCCGTTGGTATTTGAACTTTATCTCATCAGGACGGGCTGGTGCTGGAGGTTGATTCTATCACCCTACATCCCTCATTCACACATCTTAACTAGACTAATAAAATTACAGCAGGGTTTGCAAAAATGAAGGTTGCAGCAAGCCCTTACAAAATGGAGTAAGCGTTTTAAAATGGGGTTTGAATTACAATATGGCACAGAAGTTACAATGTAGGCAAAATGGCAAGTGTAATGAAATGGTGAACAGAAGTTACAATGGTACAGTGGATAACTTAAAAACAATTTCATTCACATTGGTTCTACACAGTGGGAGAGGGAAGACTCTATGTCAAGGCCTAGGGGAAACAAACCAGGAACCAAGCTTTTCCCAAAAGGCTGGTGACTTAGCTGTGTTCCCAGGAAGGGAAGTATACGCCACCATTTCCAAGGGGGACTGAAACTATTCAAAATGGTGTGAAATGGGGGTGAAGGAGGTGCCAGCTCATGTCCTGGGAGAAGGACCATGCCTGGCAGGGATTTCCTTACGCAGGAGCATAGGACAAGCTTTTCTGAGCCACAGGGAGGAAGCACTGCCTCTCGTGATTATACTGCAGGGTTCTGTGCTGTGCTGGAACAATGGGTCCTGACCCAGATGGGGCCTCCAGGTGCTGCTGTGATCTAATGTGTGGGAGGTGGGGGTTTGAGGGAGGCCCGGACCCATTGGGCTGCCTAGTACTTCTGCGAGTTGATGCAGCCATGTATTCTACTCAGCCAGTGCACCGGAGCCAGAGAATTTTCCTAGAAGTACCTGTAATAGGCGGCACTTGCGTCTCATGCTCGTAGCCCCTACGCAACACCGCCTTGACCCTCCTCAGTTTCTTCTTACTATCTGTGGCCAGAGTCAGAGCTCTGTCTGGTTCCTAACCTCACAACCTCTCTCTTCCTTGGTAATTTTTTTTTTCTAATTGTATTTAGTTAAGTAGTGCTCTTAGTATAGTGTTAGTTAGACTTAGCACTAGTTAGATTTAGTTTAAAAATTTCACCAGTGATGCCCTCACCAGGCTTTAAACATTATCTGTCATATGGGTGGATGATACCTATCAACAATCCCCACACACGATACTTGCTGTGCTTAGGCAAAGCCCACATCAAGGGGTGGTGTTCAATTTGCAGATCATTCACGAAATGGATTCAGGTGGAGAAGGATCTTTGTCTAAAGCACAACCTGCTCAAACAGGCCATGTGACCTGCTTTGGCACCAAGGCCCTCATCAGAGTGGAGGTCACCCTCGGGTTCTGAGAGTGCTGACGTTTCATGCTCTAGAGCCAATGCATCTCTGAAGAGATGGAGGAGGCGTTCCCCATCAAGTGCGCCAGGGAAAAGGTCACAGAAGACCTATGGAGGCCACTCCAGGTTGTGTGGGGACTCATGCCTCCTCCAGAAGGCGCACAGACCAGCATGCTGTGAATGCTGGAATACGGGATGGAGCAGGTCCTGTTAACTGCTCCCCAGTACTGCGCAAGGACTGCGTCGACTTCAGTTCTGGCGCTGGAGTGTCTGTTGAGTCTAGTATTGCCGAAGGTGATACCAGCACTGGCTGTTTCCACGCTGGTGGTGTATCAGGTGGCAGTGGACCTCCTTTGCCTTTCTGTCCCAACCTCTCCCTCGGTCCAAGAATTTGCAATGGCTGTGTCATTTATAGCCCCATTGGCTGAATGGGCTGCTAAACCTGTCTGTTGGCACCACATCCTGATGTTTCCCTTTCACAGTCAGTGGAAGTGAGGCTAGTGCCGGGCTCTGCACAAGAGATCTCTGTAGCACCAGGAACTTTCTCAGCACCTTTGCTGTCGGCGCTGCTGATGTTACTATGGCAGCACTCACCACCCTCTACTTCAGCAGCGTCTGTCTCCTCGGTGCTGACTTCCGGGTTGACAATGCTTCTGACACCAGAAACAACGGAAGCGTACTCGGTACGAGCAATACTGTTTCTACTGTCAGTGCTAGTTCTCTCTTTGTTCTGGGCTACGGATGAGTCAGTCTGATTGCTCAGATGCTTAGGGCTGGCTCCACCTTTGTCCCCTCAAGTCAGGAATTCCTCAGCATACAGGTTGGGATCCTCCTCCTCCTGCTCTCTCTTGCTTGACCTGCATCGGGGGCCAGGCTGTTCATGCAGCATTATGGGTACCAGGATTGGTGCCTGTGTCGTGGTCAGCACAGGGACCCCTTCCCTGGGGCCTTCTGGCCACCAATGCCCTATCCATGCCAGTAGCCTCCACGGAATCCATGGGATGCTCCTTGGTTGTGGAGGTCCCACTCCTCATCAAGCTCTAAGGAGAGATCATCAAGTATGTCTATGGCAGTGACCATGGATCCACTGCAGGCCCAGGCACTGGTGAACCTTCCCCTCAGGGAGCCTCCAGAATCATCCTTCCAAGTCTGTCAGTCCTGGAACAGAGTCTGGGTCTGGCACAGCTAAGTGCTTTGTCTTCATCCCTGAATGATTCTGCTGTACCTGGCTCTTCCTCTCCTTCGACACCAGAGGATTTCAAGGCATACCAGGACCTTTTGCAGCATGTGGCTGCTTCCCTCGGTATTCAAGCAGAGTTTCTGCAGGAGAATACCCATAAGTTTTTGGATATCCTGCAGCTGTCTGCCTGTGGAGTGTCACCCTCCCTGTTAATGATGTGCTCCTGGAGCCTGCTATGGTTCTTTGGAGAATGTCTGCTTCAGTACTGCCTACTGCAAAGAGCTTGGAGAAACACCCAAGCCTTTCATGACAGTTCGGATGTGTCTGGGGTTCTTGGGTCACATGTACACTTCCATGCAGGTGGTACAGTTTCCAAGGTTGCTTTTTTGCCCCCTTTGAATGTGGCACAGGACAGTTTACAGTCTGACTCTTCAGATTGGTTTGTCTCCCTCCACTGGTCCTGGACTCCTTCCAGTGATGGATGGTTCTGGAGAATGTTTGTCAGGGCATTCCCTTCATCCGGCCCTTACCAACCAGGTCCTTGTCACCGACACTTCCATGATAAGCTGGGGAGCACATCTGGGGTTGCTGAAAGTTCAGGATCTATGGTCTGAGCAAGAGGCCTCACTGCATATCAACATGCTGGAGCTTCAGGCTGTCTATGATTCCTGTCATGTTTTTCTGGACCGTATCAGGAGCTCAGTGGTTCACATACTTAATGACAATACCACTGTGCTGTGTTATGTCAGAGGTGGGCAAATTACGGCCCGTGGGACCCTTCTGCCCGGCCCCTGAGCTCCTGGCCCAGTAGGCTAGCCCCCAGCCCCTCCCCTGCTGTTCCCCCTCCCCTGCAGCCTCAGCTCGCTCCGCTGCCGGCGCAATGCTCTGGGTAGCGGGGCTGCGAGCTTCTGGGGCAGCGCAGCTGCAGAGCCCAGCCTGACCTGGTGCTCTGTGCTGTGCGATGGTGACGGTGTGGCTGGCTCCAGCCGGGCAATGTGGCTGTAGTGCCGCCAGCCACCGGTGCTCCAGGCAGCACGGTAAGGGGCCAGGGAGTGGGGGGGTTGGATAGAGGGCAGGGGAGTTTGGGGGGGTGGTCAGGGGGCAGGAGTGTGGATGGGGGTGGGGCGGCCAGAGGGTGGGGAACAGGGTGGTTGAATGGGGGCAGGGGTCCCAGGGGAGCAGTCAGGAATTAGAGGAGGGGTTGGATGGGGCGACAGGGGGAAGTCAGGGGCAGAGGTTCCGGGGGTGGTCAGGGGACAGGGAGTGGGGGGCATCAGGGAACAGGGTGGGTTGGATGGGGCAGGAGTCCCGGAGGGGTGTGTGGATAGGGAGTGGGGGCTGGGCCATGGCCCTCTCCCCTAACTGGCCCGCCATAATTTCCGAAACCCAGTGCGGCCCTCAGGCCAAAAAGTTTGCCTGCCCCTGCATTTTGTGAACGAGCAAGGGGGAGCACGCTCCCGGGGGCTTTGTCGAGGCAATAAGGTTGTGGCAGTTCTGTATTGAGGAGATTATCACTCCCATAACTGATCATTTGACCAGGGTCCAGAATCATCTTGCAGATCATCAAATCAGGAATTTTTCCCTGAGTCACAAGTGGTCCCTGAAGAAAAGTGTCCTCCGGGTCATGTTCGCAGCCTTGGGCATTGGAGTGATTAACCTGTTTGCTACAAGGGACAAGAAGAAATGTCATCTGTTCAGCTCTCGAGGGGCCCTTAGTCTGGACTCGCTTCTTCTTTCATATGGTTGGTGTAGAGCAGCAACTACAATTTCACCTGAAGTTGATTGAGCCAAATGGCTACAACAGGAGTAGCAGAATTTATTGCAGTGATGCCTCCTTCATATTTATAAATTGGACAGTAGGTAGTGATATGTTCAATGGTCTGTTGTGGGCAACCATGCTTGCATGCCAGGGAGTCCTTGATTTTCCATTTGTGCATTAGATGTCCACATCTACTATGGTTGGTTCGGATTCGGTTCAGAGTTGACCAAGATGACCATGGAAGGTCAAACCCAGGAACCTTCTGCATGGGATCTGGCACAAGGTGCTTATTTTTTAAGTCCTCTTTAGCCCAATCTGCTTTCCAAGCCTCCTCCTGATCGTAGCTTGATTGCATGAAACTAAATGAATGTTCCCAGAAAGGCTTGCGGGACTTAAGACATTGTGGGGTGCATTGTCAAGATCTTGGTGGACAGAAAGACATCTGTTTTCCTGGATTTGCTGAGCTTCGTGGAATGTCACTGTAGTTCGGCATGTTGGCGGGGAAGCAATGTTAGATAGAACAGGTAGTCATGGTGTTGGAGTTGACTTAAGGGTTCCCGTAATGCACTGCATTACTATATTCAGCTGGATGTCCAATGCCAAGGTAGCCAAGATTCTTAAAAGGGCCCCTTCATCTCCATCCACTGGTCTGAGGGCCGGTTCCTCTGTGGGACCTTAACATAGTCCTAATGGCTTTGACAGGACCTCCTTTTGAGCCCCTGACATCTTGTCCCTTTCTGCTTTTGTGTCAGAAGACTGCATTCCTGGTAGCGATAACATCAGCAAAGAGAGTGTGAGTGGCAGGCTCTGTTGGCAGAGCCTCTTTATACACAATTCTCCAAGGACAAAGTGACTTTACTACCGCACCCAAAATTTTTGTCGAAAGTGGTTTCTCAGTTACGTTTGAACCAGGTAGTTTATTTACTTGTGTTCTTTCCACATTCATCTATGAAGGAGCAATGTCGCCTTGCAAAAGCTGTCAGTCAATGTCTAGCCTTCTGTCTGAACAGACTAAACTGTTTCATCCTTCACCTTGTCTGTTTGTGTCATATGCAGATCGTATGAAGGGGCAAGGGGTTTCCTCACACCTGATCTCTAAATGGATGACGTTCTGTATCAAGACTGTATATGAAGTAGTTTCAGTTACACCCCTCAGCAGGTGTGAGCTCATTCTACAAGAGCGCAAGCAATGTCAATAGCATTCCTCAGTGACATCTCCATATTGGACATTTGCAGACTGCTACATGGTCATCGACACGTATGTTTATGAACTGTTATGCCATTGCCATATCAACCGCAGATGCAAGTTTTGGTAGGGCGGTCCTGCAGTCCTTGTTTAGGTAGACTCTGAGCCCCATCTCCTGGGGTTAGTACTGTTTGTGAGTCACCTAAGTGGAATACATGGCTGCATCTACTCGAAGAAGAAGAAATGGTTGCTTATTGTAATGATGGTTCTTCAGGATGTGATGCAGATGTGAATTCCACGACCCACCCTCCATCCGCCCTACATTGGAGTCTGGTCTCTGGGTGTTTGGTGCGAAGGAACTGAGGGGGGTCGAGGTGCTGCCACCTCATGTAGCCAGAGGAGGAGCTATGTGCACGAGGTGCAAGCGCCACCTCCTACAGATATTGCTAGGAAAAATTCTCTGGCTCCGCTGCACGAAGTACAGAATACACATCTGCGTCACATCTCGAAGAACCAGTTACAGGGAGTAATGGTTTCTTCTTTCAAATCCTAAAATGGCCTATGTCCCCTGTGGTCTATAATTGTCATTCTCTCCCATCCCTAGTGCTTGGACCTGAGCGTGACCAGTGCTGGGATAGGGTTAGATTCTGGGTACAGCTTGATTCCTCACTACAAAGCAGATAGGTCTTGCTGTGCTCTGCTCCAATCTTTCCCCAATTCAGTGCTAGGCACTGCAGCCCTAACATGTCAGGTGCTCTTGGCGCCTCTGATTCTTGCCGTAGTTATGGTTGTTGGTGAGCTGGGAAGCAGTTGAGATTTATATGCTGGTGTTTTGACTCCAGGCCCTAGGTGCAACTGTCGCACTGGCTCCCACACCTGAGGAGGTGCACCTCTGCTCCTGTTCTGCTGATGTCTGCTTCTGAGCTATCTCCCCTATCCCCAGGCTAGGGCCTGACTGAAATGCAAGCGAAGCTAGCAGCTATTTGGGGTCCCCCACCTCCTCCTCCACAAGGGGGAGAAAACAATTCATTGCTAGTTCCCCTCTATCTCCTCCCACCCCAGTCAAAGGAAAGAACTCTCAGACCATTCCCCACTACCTTCCTCGTGTTTTGAGGGGAGCATGTTCTAAGGCTTCCCCTACCGAGGATCATCCTCCTCCACCACTCCATTTTTTTTTTTATCCCAGCGAGTAGCGTTGTGCTTACTGGGACAGACACAGCGGAGCAGTTGCCATGCAAAGGGTTAATTCTGTGCAGCAGCTTGCTGTGTGCTGCAGGAGTGGTGTTTAGCAGCTTGCTCCAGTTGGCTTCTTTCCCAGAATGCTTTGGAAAAGCACTGACCTCTGACCCCCAGTACAAACTGAGCCCAGCACGTGGGAGGGAGAAATTACTCCCAGACCTTCAGGCTCCAGAGTTTACAAGCTGCCTGCAATAAAGCAGCCATTTTTTCCCCGACAGTCACTAAATCTCCCCTTTTAGTTCCACTGCTAACCCCCGCCCCAATTCTTTTTCCTGGAACTTCTCCTCCAAAGGTGACACCAACCCAGTGGCCCAAGGGCTTGTAGCTCTGCAGATCTTCAGGGCTGCCGGTTCTAAGCTGCAAACCGTGACTCTCATTGTGGAAGATTTTGTTAGACTTGGCGGTCAGCCTCTTGTTGACTGGTCCGGCTGCTTTCTGCATAGTGCTGTGCTCACTGAGATGCCTGCATGCCTTGTCAGGGCCTCTCCAGAATGGTTCCTCCAGGGAGTCTCTGCACCTGCCAGTTTTCTCCTCGACCCCTACCCAGTGTGTACACGTGTAGAATCCTGTGCCTGCTCTGACTGTGGACTGAGACTCCTCACAAAACGTGGCGGCAAGGGGATCGGTGCTTGTGTTACAGATAGTACCTTGATAGAGGAGCATTGTCTACAACAGCTCACAAAATGCCAGTTTAAAGGGCTGGATTACAGTAGTTCATTGAGTGGCAATATTGTCTTAGTGGTCATATCAGGAAATAGGGAGTCAGGACTCCTGGGTTCCATTCCTGGCTCTGCCACTGGCTTGTGCAATTCCTTAGCTTCTCTGTGCCTCAGTTTCATCATCTACAAATGGGAATAAAAATACAGTGGCCACACTTAACTCTTTCGAATTCCTCAGGTAATTCATCTCCCTCCATATTCCCTGCAGTGAGTCTAGAATTAATTTCCAGCCAAGCTGGCCACTTTCTGTGAGTGATTGCTGTGCGGGAGACGCAGGTGACTTCACCAACTGGTATTTGTAAAGCATGCGATCTGTGCACAAGAAATCAGGGAGGTGCCAGCTGGTGCTCTTTCCCTTATGACTTCACTGATAGCTCCAGGTGAGACTGTAAGCTGTGTGTGTCTGGTACTGTGCTGAGTACATCAGTGCTTAGCATTGCCGTACAGGTAGGTCCTGCAGCAGAGGGTGTGGGGAGTTATTCATGTTTGAACGGCATTTTGAGAACAGTGTGCACTCATTATGAAATGCTGCCGTGCCCTGGGCACTACAGGATCCAGATAAATAAAATAGGAGTCAATATTTAAAAACATTTATTCCCTGCTCCTGCTGCTGCTTATATGCAGATTCCTCAGACAGACTGTGGGTCTCCCTGAAGGTGGGGAAACACCCTCAGTGTGCAAGATTTAGAGCTGCAGACCTGGGACCTGTGGATCATTGCACTGGCAAGAAAGAAACCAAGTCCATTCTCACTTCTAGACACATGCACAAAGCCAAACCCCCTCTCAGGAACAGCTCTCCCACTGCATATTGCTTTGGCTTAGCTATTTTTCAACTATACGATACAATAGACATTACCAGGGCTAGGGGAGCACATATCAAACAAGTAGTACTTTCTCCCAAGCTCTTTCAAGATCTTGAGGGATCTGCAGGGGAAGCAGACCTTAGTTTAGCCTTGGGCTTTTATTTTATTTTCAAACCAAGGCATTTTCAGAGGGCAGTGTGGCCAGAGACCCGTGCTGTGTGCTGTACTGCCCGAGACTCTACTGACAAAGCGTGATAGAGAAACCATTTTCCTAAATACATATTGGTCTGGTCTAGAATCCATTTGCAGTCAACAAAAAAGCACATTCATCTGAATCCCCTGCTCTCCCCTCTCTGAGAGCTGGGTTTTGTTTTTAAATCTATGTGGCAGGAGACCAAACTGGCTGAGTCAGTCAGCTGGCTGGCCACCAGAAATAAAAATGTGGTTTCTGTCCCCTCCCTCCTTCTCCCTTTGGTATTTTTTTTTCTTCTTCACTTAGCGACAGTTTCATGTATTCATAACAAACCTCTTTCTGCCTCACTCCTTCTCAGGGCCGGGACAAGTGGAAGCTGGTTTTTGTTCTGAGAATCAGTCTAAAAGGAAAAGGTGCTGTGTGGCAGCTTGTTTTTGTCACACTCTCTAACCCACGGTGATGGAGTTTCTGAAGGGGTGGGAGGCTGGACATTTCAAATTCTAAAGCTAATGCTCTGCGCTTTTCTAGAACTTTATCTGCCAGTCTCCAGGTTTGCAGCTAGTGGTGCTTCCCCACACCCATGTGAGGCAGTTATTACCCCCATTTCACTGACAGTTAATGGAGGTGCAGAGAGGTTGCCTGAGGCCACACAAGCTAGTTGGTGTTAATCCCTTTCTTCCTGTTGTACCACAGGAGGCCCCCTGGCATGGGGTTGCTGCACCAGCCACAGGGCAGGTGTTTGGGGAATGAGAGGAGGTGAGAGGTGAAAACTGTGATTTCTAAATGTTTACAGTGCAAGTGGCCTGAATGGCACAGAACTGGGGAGGCTGTTCAGAAAGAAACTTAGGGTCAGTGTTCACGCTTGGGTGTCCAAAATTAGCAGCCTAAATACAGTACATGAGAGGCCTGATTTTTTTCAGAGGTCCTGCGTACCTACCCCTAGTTCCAAGTGGCTGAATGGCAGTTGTGGATACTTAGCACTTCTGAAAATCAGCCATTTGCTTCTGGAGGTGCCTGGCTTTGAAACTCTTCTGGCCTTGATGTCCCTGTGCCTGGCTTTTCCCCCAATGCTTTGCATCTGGATGGCAGAGGGGAGAGTTCACGTGCTGGTGGCTGTCCATCTGGCCAGCGGCTGGGGCTCGGTGGCAGTGCTTGTGTCTATGCCTACCCATCCTTGAGGTACTGCAAGGAGCCATTAGTTAATGTTTGTGCACTGGGAAGCACTCCGATTGCTAAGTGTTATTACCGTCTCCCACAGAGGTGAAATTGCATCACTCCCTCCCAGACCATTGCACCAACTCCCAGGGCAAAGTACATGAGTCTGAGACATGCACACACCCCCAATTCGTACGGAGGGGGTTGTATGTGAACAGCAGCAGGAGGGTTTAAAATCCTCTCTCTGCTACTGACTGCGTTCATAGGTCTCCCCTGGGGTCTGCTAATTCCCAGGGGAGAGCACCCAGCCTTGGAAGTACAGCTTTTCCCCAGGGCTTTCAGAAAGGCTGCCAGCCCCTGCACTTGTCGCATGCCCCCACGTTCCCTCAGAGGAGCATTCCTGCCCAAAAGGTTGCTGCTCTAGCAGGAATAGCTCTTGGCCTCAGGGTGGTTGGCTCAGACCTGCACAGCCTGCTGATGGCTTGGAGGGAGCTACCTCCTTTAGGTCCCAAAATCTCATACATCTCTCCTGCTTCTCTGACACCCTAGGGGAAAGATCCCACCTTTGGCTCACTTTAGGGAGGAATAACAAGGAGTCTGTGGCCCATCAGGGTAAGCTGATTACAGGCCGCAAGACATTTTGTGGACAATAACTGTCTGCAAGCATGGCCCCCGGCAGCTCCCAGTGGCCGCGGTTTGCCGTTCCCGCCAATGGGAGCTGTGGGAAATGGTGGGCCACCGGGACATGCTGGCCGCCGCTTCCCGAAGATCCCATTGTCCAGAAACGGTGAACCACAGCCACTGGAGCTGCGTGGGACCGTGCCTGCAGAATGTCTCGTAGTCCGCAATCAGCTTACCCTGATGGGCCGCAGGTTGCCCACCACTGCTCTAGAGTGTCAGTGAAGGTGCATGTGGGTGAGGGAACCATTTTCAAGTTTTTCTCTGCAACCACAAGGGCTAGAAACTTTTTAAAATGAGAGCTGAAATTTTCCTGTAATCACAGGATTCCAGGAGCTGGGACCTTAAGAAAAACATCAAATGTTGTGAGACTTAACAACTCTGGCTGCTTCCTACTCAGCCTACATCCTGAAGATCCCAGGAGAGAGCTAATAAAGCAGAGGTGTCAAGTATCAGAGGGGTAGCCGTGTTAGTGTGGATCTGTAAAAAGCAACAGAGGGTCCTGTAGCACCTTTAAGACTAACAGATGTATTGGTGCATAAGCTTTTATGGCTGACCTGGAACAATGCTTCCTCAGCTCTCGTCCACTCACACCCCTTCTCTACCTACGCTACATTGATGACATCTTCATCATCTGGACCCATGGGAAGGAGACCCTGGAAGAATTCCACCACGATTTCAACAGCTTCCACCCCACCATCAACCTCAGCCTGGACCAGTCTACACAGGAGGTCCACTTCCTAGACACCACAGTACAAATAACTCATGTTAACATCACCCTATACCCAGGGCAGGCTCTAACTTTTTTTGCTGCCCCGCCATACCCTCCCCCCTCCCTGCAAGCGCCGCCGAAATCCCCGCCCCCCAGCACTGCGCCGCCCGAAGCCCCGCCCCCAGCACTGCGCCGCCCGAAGCCCCCCCCCCCCCCGAGCGCCGTGCCACCGAATAAAAATAAATAAATAAAAAATCGAGCACCGCCTTGCCCCAAGGTGCTGCCCCAAGCACGTGCTTGGTCGGCTGGTGCCTGGAGCCGGCCCTGCCTATACCAAAAACCCACCGACCGCTACGCCTACCTTCATGCCTCCAGCTTCCACCCCGGACACACCATACGATCCATCGTCTACAGCCAAGCGCTGAGGTACAACCGCATCTGCTCCAACCCCTCAGACAGAGACTAGATCTTCACCAAGCATTCTCAAAACTACGATACTCACACAAGGAAATAAAGAAACAAATCAACAGAGCCAGACGTGTAACCAGAAGCCTCTTGCTACAAGACAAGCCCAAGAAAGAAACCAACAGAACTCCACTGGCCATCACCTACAGTCCTCAGTTTAAACCTCTCCAATGCATCATCAGTGATCTACAACCCATCTTGGACAATGATCCCTCGCTTTCACAGACCTTGGGAGGCAGGCCAGTCCTCGCCCACAGACAACCCGCCAACCTTAAGTATATTCTCACCAGCAACCACGCACCACACCATAACAGCTCTAACTTAGGAACCAAACCATGCAACAAACCTCGATGCCAACTCTGCCCACATATCTACACCAGCAACACCATCACAGGACCTAACCAGCTATAACATCAGCTATAACATCACCGGTTCATTCACCTGCACGTCCACCAATGTTATATATGCCATCATGTGCCAGCAATGCCCCTCTGCTATGTACATTGGCCAAACTGGACAGTCACTACGCAAGAGGATAAATGGACACAAGTTTGATATCAGGAATGGCAATATACAAAAACCTGTAGGAGAACACTTGAACCTCCCTGGCCACACAATAGCAGATGTAAAGGTAGCCATCTTACAGCAAAAACACTTCAGGATCAGACTCCAAAGAGAAACTGCTGAGCTTCAGTTCATTTGCAAATTTGACACCAGCAGATCAGGATTAAACAAAGACTGTGAATAGCTATCCAACTACAGAAGCAGTTTCTCCTCCCTTGGTGTTCACACCTCAACTGCTAGCAGAGGACCTCACCCTCCCTGATTGAACTAGCCTCGTTATCTCCATACTCATTCTTGCCTGCATATTTATACCTGCCTCTGGAAATTTCTATTACATGCATCTGACGAAGTGGGCATTCACCCACGAAAGCTTATGCTCCAATACATCTGTTAGTCTTAAAGGTGCTACAGGACCCTCTGTTGCTTAATAAAGCAGAGGGTTCAAGCAGGGGATAAAGGGCTGTTGCTGGCTATTTCTAGCACCCCCTGCACATGCAGATCTGGGGCATCCAAATCTTAGCTGCTCTGGGTAATTCTAGAGCATGCAGTTCTAGATCAGACATAGCCACTGCATGGTTCTGTAGCTGGCTAACAGATGGCTAACCATCTGGAACATCCAGAGCTATGACATGCTAGATAGCTCTAGATTTGGCTGCTCTACATTGGGTGGTGAGCTAATTCTGTTCTCCATCAGTTCTTGTGCTTGAGTCCTTACCCTTGCTGCTCGTACTGCTAAGGTTCTTGCTCTGCACAGGTCTTTCCAGGGATCTCTTGGGGGTGCTGCAAGCAGAGCCTTGGGGGAAGAGGTGTATGTGCTTTCTTAGTTGTTACTGTCAGCCCTGCACAGAGTGTGATTATCTCTAAAGGGAATGTTGTAAGGACCTGGCTGTGGTGGGGTTGTGCAGAGATTCCAGAACATGTGGTCTGCTGGAAAGTTCATCAGGTCCTTTGCCGGCACTGGCACCTAGTCTGGGATCCACAGATTTGGCTGTGTTCTCTCTGCTTCTTGTGTCTCAAGCAATGAAGAACTTTCCCTGGGAGCAGAGCTGGCAATCCTGTGGAAAGCCAAATGGGCTGCAGCTCACTATCCGCTGCCATGCTGGATCCAAAGGAGGAGGAAAACTCTGGGTGCCAGTGTGGTCTCTGGGTCGTGGCTGGTGCAGGGATCCGGTCTGTGGACCAAGTAAAGGACTCGCATGTTCTTCTAGAACATGTGAGACACTGACTGCTGCAAACATGGGCCCTCGGCAAAGCAGGAGGTTTGGAGCTCTGTCACCCTTCCTGGTCCATCACTGCAGTGTCATTATAGATGAGGTATTCAACTTACAACCCAGGGCAAGACAGATGGGGAGGTTCAGGGCCACCTCCCTATTGCTTGTCACACCCAGAGTCTCTCCCCAATCAGGGCATGAGGCAAGCTTATCTCTATGGCCCAGTCAGTCCTTAGTGCCTCTTCTGAGATTGGCAAGGGGGCCAGTTAGTACCAATGACTGCTGATGTGGAACCCTGGAGACTGGGGGCAGACGCAGCAAACTCAGTCCCGCAAGATGATTGGGAGGGTTTCTAGTGACTATCTCAAACTACGGCTTGACTTGTCTCCGTGCTGCAGCTTCATCTAAGAGGCTCATCCCAGCTGGGGCATCAGCCTCCATTATTAGGATTTATTTGTATTCTGTTAGCATCTAGGGTCTGACTGAGAAGGGGGTCCCATTGTGCTTTTTGCTGTGCAGGGTAGTAGATAGTCCCTGCCCCTCAGTTCTTGTTGCTCTGAGCACCCACCAGATGCCTGGATGGGGTGCTGGAAGGCAGTGCTTTGCCCCTCGGTAGCTTGCAGGGACAGGGTGCTGCTACTTGGGATGGATGATAAGGTCCTGTCCTCATTGACCCAGTCACTAACCCACCCAAACTGGAGATGCCCTTTGAAAATAACAGGGGAGCTCCTGGATGCTCTCTGATTGCAAAGGAGTTTCAGTTTTGATGCTGGGACTTGCCCACCCTTGTGTGGCTCTGTTGGGGAGGATCCCTGTGCCGGGTAACTAGCCAGGACACTTCTGATCACTTTGGAAATTTCTTAACAGGCCACAGTCCCTTCTCCTTTCTGTGTGTCCTGCAGGAGGAAGTGCCAGCCGGGCCCATGTGCCAACATGATGTGTGCGCGCAGTGGCATGTGGCAAATGGGAATGGAGAAGCACTCTCTAGTTGTCTGAGTGTCCATGTGGAGTGAACAATTGCAGCAGGGAGGGGAGAGTGATCTCCTTTTCAGAGCAGGGAGCCAGGACAGTCTCTCGTCCTGGGCGGCCATGCTCTGGCCATGTAAATATTCCTACCCCCACCATCCAGCTACATCTAAACGTGGAGAAAAGCAGGGTGCATGTGAGGGAGGGAGCATTTGGTTCCTTGTGGGCTGTGCTTTGGCTGTTGCTGGTTTGGCTCTTGCCTGTCTAACTTCAATAGTACTTCTGTGGGCAGCCCAGTGACATGTTCCGGGGGAGTGGGGAGACAGTGGGTGGCATTGAAGCAGGTGATTGACATCTCTTCTTGCTGCCAAGTCAGCTCCTTGCTGCACTGAGTGTTCATGGCTGCCCTACGTCTCCATTTTTCACCGCGTGCCGTATCAAGAGCGTGCAATCAGACTCCCATTGGGGTGCACAGGAATTGCGGTGCACAGCACCTCACAGTAGCAGCACTTATTTAACAGGCCAAGGAGACTCCCTGGGGTGAGATTAATTTTCTAATGCAAATTGGCCAGTCGGTTTCTGAGGTAGATTTTCTTCATTTGTGTGTTTGGATTTTATTATTACAAATGCTGGCAAATGCCTCAGCCTTACTCTGGCTTCTGTGTGCTTGAGCGAGGGGCCTGCATAAATGCAAGGAGCCGGTTGGCTGCTGTGAGTCATGCGGGTATTTGAGGATATTCACACTGGTCTGAACTAGTTTGCTGCTTTCTCACGTAATATCACCACTCAATTGCAATCCGTACTTCCAAGGCAAGGAAGGAGAGAAATTGATTTACTGTTTTTATTTTAGCAGAAGAGGATGTGATGGGCTAAGAAATGGAAAAGGGGAAATAAATCCTCTCATAAAGAGAATGGACTCTAGACTACTTCACTCCATTGAAATGAAGTGAACTTAAGATGTGTTTAAAAAAAAAAAAAAAAGGTTGGGAATGCAATGAAGAGAAGTTGCTGGGGGTCCCCATGGGTCTAAGCCGTAGCTTTCGCCTCAGCCCCCTGCTCTGCACCAGGGAAGCTGGACACTAGAGAAATGGCTCTCCTCCTAAAGGTGTCTGTCCACAAATAAACCATTTTCCCGTTTTGATTCAATGGCAGTGGTCCTGTGTACGCTATGCAGTGTTCTTCTTCGAGTGCTTGTTCATGTCGATTCCAATCAGGTGTGTGCGTGCGCACGTGCACGGTAGCTGGAAGATTTTTCCCATAGCATAATCCGTTGGGTCGGTCCAGGCACCCCCTGGAGTCACGCCTTCATGGTGCTCAATATAGAGCCCTGCCGACCCATCACCTCTTCAGTTCCTTCTTACTGTCAGTGATGGTGGCTGGAACTTCCCCGTAGCCCTTGCTTTAGCGCTTTCAACTCCAGTTGTTTGCATATAGTTAGTTTATCTTCTTAGTTAGTGATTACAGTTGTTGCGGGGTCTCCACCCACCTTCCAACTCCGTGGAACTGTGGTATGCCACAGTCCCCGGTGTTTGAAAACTGTGTGGTCTGTGCAAAGCGCATGCCATAGAGCAATCCACACTCCCTGTGTTTACGGTGCCTAGGGGAGGGTCACCAAAAGGATTGTTGAAAGATCTGCCGCGAGTTCTGCCCTAGAACTCTTAAAGAAAGGGAGCAGTAGCTTAAAGTGATCCTCATGGAGGCAGCTCTATGCCCACATTCAGGACCTGGCTCCTAACACTTCCTCATCGACGCGGAGCACCCCGGCGATGTCATCGAGCACCCCGGCGATGTCATCGAGTTCGGTGCAGAGAAAGGACTTGTCCTGGGATGCTTGGCAGCACCGGATTGGCACCTCCCAAGGCCCAGTGGAGAGCAGGAACCAATCTCACTTGTCGTTACCCCTAGAAGAAAAAGCTGGACAGTCGGTCACCTCTGGCTAAATCTAAGGAAGTGAGACCCCAAGCGAGCCACAGCTCGGGATCCCCCATTAGGGCCATGTCGACTCCTGCCCAGGCGAGGCAGTTGAGTCCGTGCCCCCCACGTTCATCTACGTGCCAGCAGCTGCCGCTTCTTTCGACACTGGAAGCTTTTGAAGCTGCTTGGGATCTGCTGCACCTTACGGTGCCGTTCTCACCCCCTAGGAGGGAGGAACCTCCTGCACTGGCGATCCCATCCCGCCCCCAGGTGGAGTCAAGGGAAGCCTGCAATGATGTCGAGGCATTCCCCCTCTCCACATCCTTCGGCACCGGCCCACTCAGACAGAGAGCCTATTCGCTCCCCAAGCTCTTGACACTCGAGGCACCGAAGCTTGGCTCCTCCGTGGTCTTCAGTCTCTGAGACCTTGGAGTCAGAGTCTGATTCCTACCGCTCTTGGAGGAGTGGGAGCCAACGATCGAGGTCAGGGAGAGACAGATAAGAGTCCCAGGCGTGGCCATCACAGTGGCAGAATCCACCACAGTGGCCATTCTGGACCCCATGGGACTTTCACCAAAGCCAGGGAGGGATCCAACGGCACCGCTCTGCAGCTTCTTCAGTGGCCTCAACCACATTCGTCCCGCCGTCAACCGCGCAGCTCGCCTCGGCATCTATCCACACGCCAACGCCATCGGCTGCAGCACCATTGCTGGCTCCAGCACCGGTGACTCTTTCAATCTCTGCGCCGGCGCCAACAGCATTTTTGGCACCGATAGCAGCACAGACAATGGCCCTGCCACCTTTGTTGGCTCAGGCAGCTGGTTCGGCACTGGCTCCACTGGCGGTACCACCAGTGTCTCCGGTGCCCACAGCAACACTGAGTTCGGCATTGACAGCCCTGGCGCTGACGGGCGCTCCATCGGCATTGAGGTTTCCCCCAAGAGTCGCAGGACCCCATGGGAGCTGATGGCAGGGAGCATCCGCTGCTTATAGTGGATTCTTCCTCGTCATTTCCAGATGAGGCATTGGCAGGCATAGCCCGAGCGCTTGAGGACAACAGTTGCTGCGAAGGGCTGCTCAGGGTTTGGGCATTAAGGCTGAGGAGGTGGTCGAGGAGGCCGATCCCATGGTGGATATCCTCGCCCCCTCAGGACCTTCTTGTATTGCCCTACCACTGATTAAAACTATTGTGGATACCACCAAGACCCTGTGGCAGACACCAGCTTCCTTGCTGCCCACTGCCAAGCACAATGAGAGGTGTTATTTCATGCCCTCCAAGGGCTACGAACATTTGTACTCCTACCCACCTCTCAACTCTCTTGTCGTGGATGTTGCTAATCAGTATGAGTGGCAGGGGTCCCAGGAGCCCTCCCCTAAAAACAGGGAGGCTAAGCGACTCGACCTTATCAGGCAAAATGTCTACTCTGTAGGGGGTCTTCAGCTCCATATTTCGAACCAGCAGGCCGTCGTCAGCAGGTACTTTTATAACACCTGTGCGGCAATGGCCAAATTTGCAGAGCTCCTCCCTTCAGACTCACGAGTTGAGTTCTTGGCCTTGGCCAAGGAGGGAAAGCTAGTCTCCCTTGCTTCCCTCCAGGCCGTGTTGGACCGTGCTGATGCCAAGTATCGGGGGTAGCCGTGTTAGTCTGTATCCACAAAAATAACAGAGTCCGGTGACAACTTAAAGACTAACAGATTTATTTGGGCATAAGCTTTCGTGGGTAAAAAACCTCACTTCTTCAGGTGCTGATGCCGCCACTAGGGTCATGGCTATTGGGGTGGCCATGAGAAGGGGCTCCTGGCCCCAAGTCTCGGTGCTCCCTTGTGAGGTCCAACAGACCATTCAGAACCTCCCATTTGAGGGTGTGACTCTTTTCTCTGAAAAGAGAGGAGGCTGCATAGCCTGAAAGACTCACGAGCCACCCTGTTTGGGCCTGCACACTCCTGCCACACAGTGGAAACACTTTAGGCCGCAACTTCCTCTGAGGTTCTATCAGCAGAACCGCCAGGATGGTTCTCGGAGGAGGAACAAGAGTGGTTTGAGCATTGGCCTGCTAAATCCAGGGTTGTGAGTTCAATCCTTGAGGGGGCCATTTAGGGATCAGGGGCAAAAATCTGACAGTACTTGGTCCTGCTGTAAAGGCAGGGGACTGGACTCAATGACCTTTCAAGGTCCCTTCCAGTTCTATGAGATAGGATAGGTGTGGCAGGAAAAGACAACACCCGTCCTCAGGCCAGGGCTCTGGCCAATCCAAACCACCTTCCAGCCCCAAATCGGCCTTTTGAAGGTGCGGTCGAGGACGGCACACCAGAATAGAAACTGGATCTACCCCGCCTTACCTTTTCCTCCCGACTTTCCCCTTTCTACCATGCATGGTCCTGTATCACTTCGGACCGCTGGGAGCTCCACACGGGAGAGAAGGGATACTCTATCCAATTCTGTGTCCTCCCGCCCTTCCACCCTCCTTCCCCGTCTGTCCACAAATAAACAGCTCCTTCTCACAAGCAGCTCCTTATCCAGGAGGTGCAGTCGCTCCTATCTCTAGGGGCAGTGGAGGAGTTTCCTCGGGAGCACAGGGGTGAGGGCTTTTATTCCCGGTATTTCCTAATACCAAAAGCCAAAGGCTGCCTCAGGCCTATCTTGGACTTGCAAGAACTCAACAAGTTCGTGAAGAAACTCAGGTTTCGCATGATCTCCTTGGCCTCCATCATCCCCTCTCTGGATCCAGCTGACTGGTATGCTGCCCTCGACTTGAAGGATGCATATTTTCATATTGCAATCACTCACCCCCACAAGAAGTATCTCAGATTTGTGGTCAACAGTACCCACCACCAATTTACCATCCTTCTATTCGGCCCGTCAGCAGCATCTGAGTCTTCACCGCGTGCATGGCAGTCGCCGCCGTGTTCTTGTGCAGGCACCAGGTACAGGTGTTTCCGTACCTCGACGACTGGCTGATCAGGGGCCACTCCAGGACCCAAGTGGAAGCTCAGGTCAGATTCATCAGAGCCACCTTCGACAACCTGGGTCTCCTTCTAAACAAAGCAAAATCGACTGTATCCCCCATCCAGTGGATAGAGTTCATAGGGGCAGTACTGGACTCGACCCAAGCCAGGGCATACCTGCCAGAAGCAAGGTTTCAGACCCTGACTGATATAATTCGAGGCCTCAGACAGTTTCCCACTGCCACCACAGCGAGAAAGTGCCTGAAGCTTCTCGGACACATGGCTGCCTGTATCTACATGGTGCAGCATGCCAGACTCAGGCTTTGACCTCTTCAGTTGTGGCTCACATTAGTGTAGCCCAGGACAGCTTGGACAGGATCGGGACCCTGCCTCGGCCAGTCCTCGACTCCCTCCTGTGGTGGCTCGACCCTCAGGAGGTATGCTCGGAGTCCCCTTCATCACTCCACAGCCGTCTCTGTCACTAGTGATGGATGCATCAGACTTGGGCTGGGCAGCACATCTGGGAGACTGCAGGACTCAAGGCCTCTGGTCTCAGGCAAACCTGGGTCTCCACATCAACGTCAGAGAGCTTAGAGCGGTGCGCCTAGCATGCCACACCTTCCGGGCATGCTTAATGGGACAATGTGTATCAGTCATGACGGACAATACAACAGCAATGTTCTATATCAACAAACGGGGGTGTATGCTCCTCTCCACTGTGCCAGGAAACCCTCATGCTGTGGGACTTCTGTGTAGAATATTCAATACACCTGCAAGCATCATACCTCCCTGGGGTGCAGAACGAGCTGGTGGACCACCTCAGCAGGTCGTTTCATAGCCATGAGTGGTTCCCTTTGCCTGGACATCGCGATTTCAATCTTCCAGAGGTGATACTATCCTCAGATAGACCTATTCACCACGTCACACAATAGGAAGTGCCAGCAGTTCTGCTCCTTCCAAAATCACAGCCCGGGCTCCAGCGTGGGTGCGTTCCTCCTCCACTGGTGAGGTTGTTTCCTATATGCTTTCCACCCATACTGCTGTTTCATAGACTCATAGACTCATAGACTTTAAGGTCAGATGGGACCATTATGATCATCTGGTCTGACCTCCCGCATGATGCAGGCCACAAAGCCGTCCCTACCCTTTTCCCTTGACTCTGCTGTTGAAGTCCCCAAATCCTGTGGCTTAGAGACTTCAATTAGCAGAGAATCCTCCTGCTAGCGATCCCTGCCCCATGCTGCGGAGGAAGGCGAAAAACCTCCAGGGCCTCTGCCAATCTACCCTGGAGGAAAATTTCTTCCCGACCCCAAATATGGCGATCAGTAAAACCCCGAGCACGTAGGCAAGATTCTCCAGCCTGACCCTTATTAGCCATTATACTATTTACCTGCCATGGCACGCTGTTCCTTTGACTAAAATCATGTTATCCCATTAAACCATTCCCTCCATAAACTTATCTAGCTTAATCTTAAAACCAGACAGGTCCGTCGCCCCCACCGTTTCCCTCGGAAGGCTGTTCCAATATTTCACCCCTCTGACGGTCAGAAACAGATCTGGAGGGAACGAGCTCAGGTCATATTGATAGCACCAGCCTGGCCCCATTAGCGCTGATACACATCTCCCCTAGCCATGTCCATGGAAGCCCCAATCACCCTGCCGCTCTTCCCGGACCTTCTGACACAAGATCATGGCCGACTTCAACATCTGAACCTCGAGTCGCTTCACCTCATGCATGGAAGATTGTTCTTCGAGATGTGTCGTTCATGTCCATTCCAATATCCACACTCCTACACCTCTGTTGGAGTAGCCGGCAAGAAGGAACTGAGGGGGTGGCAGGTTCGGCAGGGCTCTATATTGAGCACCATGAAGGCGCGACTCCAGGGGGCGCCCAGACCAACCCGACGGATGCTGCTATGGGAAAAATCTTCCGGCTACTGCGCCTGTGCGCCCGCACACACCTGATTTGGAATGGACTTGAACAACACATCTCGAAGAACAACAGTTACGAGAAGGTGGGTAACCGTTCTTTACCATGTCTGAGCACAGCTGTGAACATGTTGCAGTGTAGGCAAGGCCAGAGTTTGCTCAGGAACTGGGATAACCTGGTGGGGATGGGGAGTTGAGGAGGAGAGAGGGCAAGTGATGCAGGTGATACCTGGAATGTGTTGGCAGAGCTTTGTTGAGACTCTAGGACTGGAATCACACAGGGTAGTGCAGATCAAGAGTGAGAGGTATTGGCAGAGCTGTGGAGGGCCTGGACCCCTGGAGCTGGGACAGTAGGAGGTGCTCCAGGGTTAGGATGAGAATCCACTAGTACAGCTGCCTGGGGAAATATATACTGCACCTGCTTGTGCCTAGCCCTAGGCCCCTACTACCTTCTATTCCATTTTCAGTCTCTAAAACCCAGTTCCCCCGGCTTCAGAAGGTGTAGGGAGAAAGAAGGGTTAATGCCTGTGGACGTATGTCTCTGTGGTCAGAAAGCCCAGTCCTGTCTAGCACCAGATTTCCTTAAACATATTTAATGGTCTTCAAATAATTCCCCTTTTTATCAATACCTGAAAAGGCCCCCTAGCAGAGTGTGGCTAATCTGCTAATCCGATACATTCTGCAACCAATGAGATGAATTGATCTTCTCTCCAGGGTGTTATGACTGCTGGCCCAAGATGCATTGGCAGAGCTGTGTGGTGTGGGATCCTGTCTGTACTATGCCTGGCAATGCTCAGTGCCTTTAGTTTGTTGTTTTCATAAACACCAAAGTCCCCCAATGAACATACTTTGGGATTTTTTTTTTATTGCATGTGGCTGCAGAAATCCACCCCTCAGTGTTGCAGTACTGACTTGCTGAGCTCACATCAGTAGAGCTTGGGGGAGAAGGTGAACGGGGGCCAGGAGCCCTGTTAAGGACTGGAGGAGGAAACATTAATTAAGTCTGAATGACCTGCAGGCTGCTCAGATGCATCACAGTGCTTTAGACGTGTAGACCAACAGTTCCAGCCCTGGGCACCTAACGCTGCTGACTTCAGTGGGAGCCATGTGTACTCAGAAGCTCTGAGAACTGGCACCTTTATTTGGGAGCTTAATAGGAGGCACCCCAGTGTGAAAACTGCAGTCTGCTGGCTTTGGTGCAAACATGAGCTTGGCCAGTCACAGCACTGAGAATGCATGTTCAACATGATAATTACAATAATTAACTGACGTTGGCAGTAACCCCAGAGATTGTTCTGAAAACCAGCTTCCTCCTCACTATTCCTGTGTTTTGCTTTTTGCCATTCTCTTGGAAGATTGGTTAGTTCCATGATTTTCTGGTCAGTTTCCCTTTCTGGCTCTCCTGTCCTAGCCTAGTGCTGCAATGGTTAGGTTACAAATGCTGCAGAAATCTTTAAATCCCAGTCATTCTTCCTGAAATGAAGGAAAAGAACCATGAACATGGATTTGTTAATGGCAGGGTTGTTTAAACCCCTCCACCCAAACCTCCTCTCCTGCCCCCAACCAAATGGAAATCCTGTCTAAACTTCATGGCAATCAGTCCCCCTTTGACATTTTCTGCTGTAGGCAGTTGTTGCACTGCCTGATCCACTCTTTCCCACAGGGCACACACTGTTTTGTGGCCCACACTACAGCTGTTTGTGGTGTTCTTCTATCCTAGCAATTGTTTTTAATGGTGAAGGAGTGGGAGGAGGGAAGCGTCCCTGAGGGACTATTTAACTTCCACACCTGCCTTCATGTTTCTCCCCAGGCAGGTGACCGGAGCTTGGCACAGCCTGTTTCTAACGTAATCACCAGGAAAAACGTTTGTAACAAGGCCTGACCCATGGGCAAACTTTAAAACAAACACAAACAAACTCCTGCATCCAATCAATAACTGGATCAATGGGTTATTTTTTTCTCTCTCAGGGAAGATTCTAGGGCTGTGTTGACTCGGTCTGTCAAGGTGGCTCTGCTTGTGTGGCTGTTTCCCAGAAGGCTGAAACTTAAGGGCCAGAATTTCAAATGCTTAGTGCCCACAATTGGGGCCAGAGTTGGGGTGCATGTTGGGTGCTAGGTTCTTGGGGAAAATCTGGTCCGTAACATCCATTGCTGGATCCCATGTTTACTGGTCCTGTCTTGGGCATATAAAAAACTTGAAGGTGGGCGAGACCACTCAGTTTTGGAGATAGAGGGGTCCTTTCAGGGGGCTGGCAATAAGAAGTGTGTGTGTGTGTGTGTGTGTGTGTGTGTGTGTGTGTGTGTGTTCCTGAGCTTTTGGGCAGCTTGCAGATTTGGATCTGGGCCTTGTTCTACTTTGAATTTACTTCTGCTCCTTAACTCTGTCCTCCTGATTCTGTAGGGCCAAGTAACATATTAGCGCAATGGCTGTTCAGCTAGTGAAGCATTTGGCAAATCCCATGGGAAGTTGTGGGATAGTAGTATTTTCTACTATTTGACCATCCCTGGCAGTCATTTTGTCTCTTTTAAAGCATATTAAATGGAAAGCTGATTGACAGCATGTTATAGTGAAATGCAGTGCCCCCGGGCTGGATGGGTGGCAGCATCCACCATAGCTAGTAAGTTTAGTCCTGTTACATCTTGGTAATAAACAGATAGAAAAGATTTCCCCAGGTTCTATAATCCAGCACACTTCCCAGACACCATGACTGTGTCTGAAAGGCAGGTCCAGTCCCACATGTGCTGTGCTATGGCTGATCCACTCCATGGTGCTACTTGTGACCAAGGTTGCTATCCTGGAGATCCCTTCTGGGGCCATAATCTGAATAAAAGTAGAACCCTCGGGGCCCCGTGACCTGATCCCCGGCCCTCCTGCTTTTGTAGTTTCACTGTGTATGACCCCAGCCAAATTGTTGGGGAGACATATTCACCCTGGAGATCGCTGGAAGCAAAAAATGGGTATTTGCTAATCCTTGATTAGCCTTCACTATGAAGAAATAGGCGCCTGCTGACTGGCCTTCATTTTTTCCCTTCAGTGCTTTGTGGTCATGTGCTCTGTTTTTATCCTGGGGTGTTGGGTTAGCCAAGGGCAGGGCCCTTGTGACGGTCCCTCTATGTGAATTCTGGTCAGGGTGGGTTTTTTTAACCTGGAGATTAAACTTGTTTAAAATGAGACTGGAGAAAAAGTCTCCTTAAGAGCAAGGAGGGGGTCATTCCAAAACACAGGCCCAACCCAGGCTGCAAGCACAGCTGCTCCGAGTCCTCTTGACCAGCATGGGCTAGGGAGGAATTGTCTGGCCCCGGGCAGAGCCCTGTGACAAGCTAATGCAGGGTGTTTAGAAAGGAAACATGGGCTTGTGGTAAGGCACTGGGCTGGGACTCAGGAGATCTGTATTCAGTTTCCAGCTCCATTGGAAACGCTGTCTGACCTCAGGCAAGTTGCTGAATCTCTCTGTGCCTGTTGTCCCTTCGGTAGAATGGGTTTAGTAACACAGGGGGTTGTGAAGGTAAATCCCCTGATATTTATGAGGCTTAGACACTACAGTCGGGGGGCTGTATGAGTCCCTAAAGAGAGAGAGAGAGAGGACCCGACAGCGTGTGTGGGAGTTCAGTCAGGTGCAATGTGCATAATACAAGACTTGCCTCCATAATCTATGTATACACATTGGTTGGGGAAACCCTGCAGCCACCAGCCACGCCTGAGTGTGGTGTGCTGTGGTGGTAGGTAGCATGGCTCTGGCTGCAGCCCCATCCCGGTAGGGCCTCAGTCACCTTTCTAACCAGGTTCTGATGTCCAAGGCTGATTCTGTTTAGTTTACAGGGCTTGGCAGCCAGGAGACAGAATACCCCAGATACCCCATCCTCCACCCCCATTTTGGTGAATGGAACCCCATGTACTCACTGCCTGCATTCATTGTCTGGGTGGGCCCTTGTGAGGGTTTGGGGACTGTGTGTGTGTGTGTGTGGGGGGGTGTTATAGGGCTCTCACAGAAGTATCCAGGGAATGCTCAAAATGAACAGTGGCTGGGTACCTGCCTGCCTCAGCAGGAGTGATACAAAGAAGGCCTCAGCCTGAGTCTCTGGTTTCTACCATGCCTCCACTTGACACCAGAGAATGCAGCATGGCAAGAGTTACACATTCCCCATGGGCCTCTTTTGCACACAGACAGACATGCTTATGTGGGCACATTCATGTCCACACATGCTGGTGTGGGCACGCTCACACACGCACATTCATGTGCACGCAAATACAGACTCCCACTGTCATGGGCATGCTTGTACAGGTTCACACAGATATGCTCAAGCAGGCATTCCCATGCATACAGACACCCGCTGACATGGGTACACTTGCTCAGTTGAGCGGTCTTGGTCACATGCACATGGATGCAAGCTCACGCTGGCGCAGGCGCACACACACACTGACACGCTCATGCACACACAGGCATGCGGCAGAGCTAAGCTAGCTCTAGTCTATTTTTGGTAGAACTCCTAAGAGTTTGGAACGTATTTCAGATGTTACAATCTAGAGGGGGGAACGCAAGAACAGATGGCTGGAGGGTTCAGAGCAGCAGCCCTGCTGGGAACTGATATTTATAGGTGGATTTAACCCTTGTGTGGTCTTTGGAACCACCTTTAAAGGCACAGGCACAGAATCTCTGTTCCAGAAGTGAGCTGCGAGGACCCACACAACAGAACCAAATCCAAATATGGGTGGTCCTTTCCCTTCTGTCTCTGCGAGTCACACTGCTATCCAGATCAATTAGTGATCCAGCTTGGAAATCCAGGGTAACATGCTCCTCTTGATTCCTTGTGTGGGGGGACGTGACTGTCTCTGCACTGTCAGCCTGGGCTGTTGGCTTAGCTGTGCTCATTTTTCCGTTTGTCTTGTTTAAATTGGGGCCGGTCTGTCTCTTCTGAGCAGCCTCCAGGAGCTAGGGCTATGAATGCTCATGAGCCTACAGTTGCTGGATTAGCAGGACTAGAGATATCCAAACAAAGGCAGGGCTAGCTTCCTTCCCCTATTTATGCCAATGGCCACCCAGACTCTTGCCTTGTCTTCTGAGGGGGCAGACATTGCAGCCTAGAGAAACATTTGCTTCTGGGCAGACTCCCCTGTGAAGGTGCTTGGGCCTCTCCATAAAAAGATCCTTATCTGACCTCTTCTTGTGGCCTGTTCCTGATGTTTTAGATGAAGAACAGACTAAGTTAGTTGAGCAAAGCTGGTCATGGAGCATGGAATACAACCTGTCAGTGCTTTGCCAATGGCTGCAGACTTATCCCTAGCCCTTCCCCTAAGAGCAGTGAGCTCCCCGATTGGGACCTGAAGTTATACTGTACTGTTTATCTTGTATAGTGTGTCTTACACAGTATCCCAAAGGGCTTTGCTGAGATGAGTAACTTCAGAGGAAGAGAGCAAGTAAGGGGCAAGGGAGAAAGTGATGTCTTCACCTGAGACTTGGCGTGACACAGGAGCTGCAGTGGAGAAGGCTCTTGGACCAACAGGTGAAAAGCGGGGAGGGGAGGCAGAGAGGGGAGATGCTGGGCAAATCCACTTAGGCCACTAAACATAACAAATCAAATTATCCGCTTTGGTCTGGAAATGAATGGGAAGCCAGCAGAGCTCCTGCGCCAGAGCAGGAGGCTGATACCCAAAGGAGAATCTGGCCTAGTCCGAGTGAAGGGACAGTGGAGACACTGGCCACACTTGCAAGGTTAGTGCTGTCAGATTAGTGGGTGGCACTGGACTGTAGCTGCTGATGGGAGAGAGCCTGGTCACTTAGCCTGTGTGGGAGATGGAGGGGGGAGGCCCAGGCTTGAGGTGGAGACGGACATGCATCACAATGTCTAGCTACCCATTAACCCACTAGGCTTTCTACTGCACTGTAGCCAGCATGGTGTGTACCAGTGCCTGTTCCTAGCAGGTTGGGATCCTGGGGTGTTAATGTCTGTACTCTGACTCACACAGGGCTGTGATTGTGGCTCCTGTCTGTACTGCATGAAACATCCAGAGTGACTCGGGGAGGCCAAACTCAGCACATTTCAGTGATTTGGACCAATGCAGGGTCTGGGAATCAGGACTCTTGAGTTCTTTTCCTAGCTCAGTTGCTGACTCACTGCGTAACCATGGGCAAGTCACTTCCCCTTTCTGTGCGTCCGTCTGAAACCTGGGGATGTGCTTTTCTGCCCTCGCTGAAGAGGTCGAGAGGGTAGGCTAATGTTGGTAAAGGGCTTGGCCATGCAGGGGACAGAGTGCCATTGATGCCTAAAATCCTCACTCACCCCAGAGGAGACTTTCCACCATATGAACTTAAAGGGCAGGAGCTGCTCCCTGGACCCTGCCCTGCTTCTTTTCTTTCCTGTCTGAGATTGAGATTTGTGTCCTTGGAGCTTGCATGTGTGCTGTTTGGCAATTCCCAGAACTTCCCTGGAGCCTTGGCTGGGCTGCTGGAAACTCTAGTGTACTTCAGGCAACAATGTGGTTTTTGAGGCCTGGCTTGCCCCCACTCATTGTCTCAATTTTTCTGCCATCTCAATCTTTCTTCTCCTCCCTTCTTTCCAGTTCAGCAGCACTAATAAATTTAACTGACATCTCCCCTACTAAGCACCTGGTAATTGCTGCTGTGTGCCCCTCACCGTTTAACATGATTGTCTCCTCTTTCACACACACACCCCCCCTCCAACCTGTGCTGCTTTATCTTTCTCCTAATTATGCAGTAGATCCTATACTGGCCAAGGGGGGAGCCGAATGTTCTCTTACAGTTGTGCCCTGCTGGCATCATAGAGTTGGGGAGAGGGGGATCGAGAGTTTTTTGGCTTCTGTGGCCAACCACCTTTGCCCCATGTTTGGAATCCTACCTTGGAATATGCCTGCGGGGTGAAGGGAGAGCCTTGTACCTCCTGCCACCAATCCCCCTGACTTCAGAATAGCTCCAATTATGTTGCTAACCATGCTCTGCAGCTAGCACTCAATGGCTTAGAAAGCATAGCAAGGAACCATCCTGCTGCACTCTAGAAGCTTTGAATGCATCTGTCTCTATTCAGATGTGGCACTGGTTCCCTTAATAAATGATCATTGAGGCAGTAGAAGCCAGGTTGTTCAGCAGCATGATGCATCTTCTCGGGATGGCTCGGCCACCTTTGGCAGCGGATTGCTGTGTCCTGTGTGGCTCTGACCACATCTAGATTTGTGTGCAGGGTCAGGGAGATGTACTCATTCTCTTCCTGTACCTGACCATGGAGGAGGAGAGTGCATGGCAGGAGCAATACACCCATTTGGTAACTCCCAGTGCCAGAGATCTGCCCACACTTGCCTGCCCTCCCACAATAGCCCCATTGTTCCTGCCAAAAGCAAGGAGACTTTCTGCAGTTCCCTGGGCACTGTTAACCCTCTGGTTACCAGCTGCAGAACCAGCAGTGTGCTCCTGGGCAAGTGCAAAGTGGAAGATGTAGGGGGCAAAAGGGGAGAGCTTCTGTTGCCCTTGGGCTAGTGGTGCAGCTTGGGAAGCAGGAGCCCCAATTCTAATGTTCCCCGCAGACTTCTGTTGGTTGTTACCATTTCAGAAGATGGGTAATAGATGCCTTTGTTGAAAATGCCATCCCAGCATCCCCCAAGGAGAGCTGTATCCGAGGGGATGCAAGCAGGGAGAAGGGGGTCCAGCTGAGCTTCTACGTCCTCTCCCCAAACGAGAGCAGGGAGAGAGTATTCTGCATATTTCTAGGGTGCTGCTTCCTGTGGTATCTAGCGAAGGTGATTTGCTACTCTGGGGGCAGCCCCAGCCTGCACCTCTGCACACAAAGAAAGATCCAGGTCATCCATCCCCTCTTACTCTGGCACTGGGTCTGGGACAGGAAGTGCCTCTGGGTGTGGGGAGATATATTTGGGATGTTGGGGCGCTAATTCCAGTGGCTTAGATATCGGCATGGAAACCATTTAAAGCAATCCCAGCTTGATCAAAGTGCCCTCTTCCTTCCTGTGCTGTAATGTGATCGTGAGCCCAGGAGCTGCTCTTGGGCTTCTCTGGTTTCTGACTTCTATGGATTTAAAGACAGCCCTGGAAGGAACAGACATGCTTCACCAATGCACTCACACAGCCTGGATACAGGCTTGCTGTCTGGAGGGGGACATGGATAGAAACAGCATCGTGTGTGTGTGTGAAAGAGAGAGAGAGAGAGAGAGAGAGAGGAGTATAATGGATAGTGAATGTAAGGCAGTGCTGCCGAGTAGGGGGCTGTGGGAACCCAGAATCCTGGGTTTTGTTCCCTGCTATGGCTGTGTCTACGCCGGCCATCTTCCCACTACCAGAGACCACCTGCAGGGGTCAAGACAGGATCCCTCCCACAATGTATTCTGGGTTTTGTTTTCATATTTTAATCTCCTTTCGCAGAAACATCCGGGATGTCTGTGGCTGGAGATAGGATATAGGAGGGGTGGACCAGGGTGCTGAGTGGCACCCAGCATTCTCTGTCTCAGGTGCTTGGCTGGCAGGTTCTTGCTCACATGCACATGGTCTACCCGATTTCCATATGTGGGGTTGGGAGGGAATTTTCCCCTAGGCCAGGTTGGCAGGGACCTTGTTGAGGGTTTTTTCAGCTTCCTCTTCACTGTGTGAAGATTAGGATTATCTGGGTGTATCTCAATCATTTCCCTGCCATTGTGGGGGCCTCCTGCACTGGTGCACTTCAGTCCCTCCTATTCGTTGCCTGTGGCATGTAATAGTCTAGTTTCTTGAGGGCTGTAATACGTTGGTCTCATTTCAGTTGTTGGGTTCATTGTGCAGGTGCTGGATGGTGCTGGTGGCCTGTGATGTACAGGAGGTCAGACTAGATGATCTGGTGGTTCCTTCTGACTCTTTATGTCTCAGGGAGGAAGGGTCGGTGCTGGACGGACGCGCGCGCGCACACACTCTCTCTCTCTCTCTCTCAGCGTTACCATCTGTAAAATGAGGTTCATTCCGTGTCTCTGGAGAGAAGGGGCGAGGGAAGCTGCTTGAGGTGTTGCTGTTGTGTGTTTTAGCACAGGGTTTACTATTTTTTTTTTCTCCCGTGCATGTTGATATATTGTGTCTCCTCTGCGAAGACTCTGTAGCTAAGGGTCTGGCTGAGTTTCAATTATAAACATTATAAATCCATTCAGAGTTGAAGCTTGGCACAAACTCTCAGGCCCAGAGGTGACTATTTTCCCCCTTCCAACTGCAGAGACTCAGCCCGGCTGAGGTGGGGGCTCAAGCTGCAGTCATCTCTTTGGAACAGGCTGGTACCTTCAATTCTGCATAGACCCAATCTCTGTCCTTGCCCACTCAACGCCGACCTGTGATGCGTTACAACAGGACTTGTCTCAGGGTCACATGAAGGCAGAGCCCTGTGGAATTGCCACAGCATTCCTTCTGTTACAGAATTATGCTTCAGAATGGTGAGGGTTGGGGTGAGGAAAGGGAGGAGGTGCTGTACTAGTTGTTCCAGAATCCTGGGGGGAGTCTCTCCAGTTCTGAGTTGTTTATTTCACAGTGACTGTCAGTAAGCTGCCATCCCAATGCCAGATGCCCCAATTCCCACTATGCAACTACCAAACAATGTCTAGCTTCCTACCCCACACATGTTTTCAGTGCAGTAACAGGTCACTATGAAAATCAGTCACATGTTGAATGTGTGGTTAATTCCCAGAGTTACTGCACTAAACATAACTGAAGCTGCCACAGAATTTTTGTCTGGCTGCATCATAGCTGCAGAATCCAAACACCTGGCCACAGAGCACAAGGCCTGTTGGCTGCAGGAGCCACTGCATACCTTGAAATGGGCCCCGAATGAGCCCTAAACACTTGGGGCTAGGGACTCTGTGGTTGGAAAGCCAAGGGGTATCTTCCCCCTGCTGCCTGTCTGCTGGGTCTTGACAATCCTGCCTGCAATCCCTCCCCACAGGGGAATGATCTGTAATCCTAATGGCTCTTTCCATTCTGTGACCTGGCTGAAGTGGTGACACTGAAACAGCAATAACCCCTGTTGTTTGGAGCACCTTGCTTCCTGCCTGTGGGGTCCAGACACTCCAGTATTACCTGGCCTCTCTCTGGTCCTTTCTTCTCTTTATGAGGTGAGTGTCCAGGTAGCTTCTGTCAGGCTGACTGACTCAGCATCCCCACCTGCATCACCCACTAACTCCCAAGACTGGGCTGCTGTGCTGCTCCTGAGGGACTGGCTTAGTGGTAAAATAGACACACACACCCCAGCGCCGCCGTGCTCCCCCCCCCCCCCCCGTTCCCCCCCCAGGGTTGTCAGTGAAGGACTGGAAACGGCTTAAGAATACTCATACCTAGGGTTGCCAACCCTCCAGGATTGTCCTGGAGGATCCAGGAATTAAAGATTAATCTTTAATTAGAGATTGTCGTGGGATGAAACCTCCAGGAATACATCCAACCAAACTTGGCAACCCTACTCATATCCCCCAAAAACACTCACTCACTCTCTCTCACCTCCTTGCCAACTTTGTGGATGTTATAAATTAACAAGGCATCTTTCCCTTCTGTGCAGAAGGAGTCTCTGTAGGGAGCACTAGGAAAAGTTGTTTGTTGGGCCTGCCCCTTAAAAAGTAAGCTGTTGTGTGGCACAACTGTGCTGCTGTTAAATTTATGCCATGCCTCACCCGAGCAGGGCTGCATTTCAGTGCTGGGGGAGCAATTCCTGTCCTTAGTCTGTTGTACTTCGTAGGGTGATTGGAGAATTAGGAAAATAGGGAACCTAAAGGGCTTGGAGACACTGGTCTTATATCCTATAGAAAAGCAGAATAACCTGAGACTTGGGCCAGTGCTGTGGAGTGTGTCTCACTTATGTGCGCCCACCAGAATGAGAGAGCCTGAGAAACTTCACGTGAAGGTGGGAGGAAGGCTTTTGGGACAGGAAGCACAGGGGGCTGGTGGAGCTGATGCCCTTTCAGGATGCTAGGTGGGAAAACCCCTAGTGGTGTCCAAACTCTGCACAGCAGTGCAAAACCCAAACTCTGATACAGTGATGGAGGGGGGAGTGCTCTGTGCCTGCTCATCCCTCTCTGGGCTTTTCTTTCCCCTTCCCCTGTCTCCCCCACCCCCAATCCAGAGGCCCCTGTGCTGAAGTTTCGACACCCTGAGACTGTCCCAGCTCCTTCCGCTCTGGCGATCTCTTACAGGCAACTGCCACTGCTTTGCTAGCAGGATTCTAGCTGCCTGCTCTGACGCTGCACTGTAAAAGGTGAAAGGTCGCCCACGGTGGAATTTCCTGCCAGGCAGATGCATGGCTATTTCCCCTTTAACCTTAAACCCCAATGCGCCTTAGTCATGATTGCATGCAAATAAGAGCAAAGGGGGGTGTGGGGAGCTGCCAGGAAAAGGAAGCGACCTCAGTCAAGGTTTAAATATAGAGCCAAAGCTTTTCGCTGCATGCCGGGCCTGTTATTTATAATCTCAGAGGAGTGTTTGGTGGCTTCTCATGTCTCATCTGCAGCCCAGGCTCATACGAGGCAGCACAGTTAGAAAGTGCTTTCTGTGCAGAGTGAGAGCAGTACAGGGCAACCACCCCTGCACTCCCAACTGTCTCCATCATTTCCCTGCATGCCAGTGCCTCCCATCGGTGGTAGTGTTATACAGATGTACGTCTCTGTGATTTAAACTGCTCACTAGGGTGTAAGTGGTCCAGCCTGAGTCCCCTGATGCTACTCAGAGATGATCATGCCCTTTATGCAAAGCTGTTGGGGCTCAGAGTGGGCCATCAGGTCTGAGTAGGGGAACCTAAATCTTTCCCAAACAGGAGCACTTTAGAGGCTACCCAGGAAAGTTAGGGCTGCAGCTGATATGTGTGGTATGTAGAGAAGGACCAGAGCACACTTATGTGATTCAAATTCCCCCTGCCCTTGGGTTAAAATTAGTCTTGTTCATTGCCCTGTAAGGCTCCACGGAGCCAAACCTTTGCTGGTTGCAGAATGAACGTAGCAGCTACCCTGTTCTTCGATATGGAGAGGCGGACTGTTTGGACTACAGGTCCCAGCATGCAACATGACTAGTTTACCTGGATCTAGCTGGAGCATTGCACGATGGGAGTTGTAGTCCACATGGGCTGCACCCCTGTTCAAAGCAGGAGGTGATGGCAGTTTGCATGGCTTAGAGTCTCCGTTTCTGGGAGGATTTTATGCAGATTGTTGAGGAGCCTTCAGCTGCTCTAGGATGGAGGAGTGCTTTGAGATTTCTCTGGCAGTTCATAGCAGAATTCTCCATGCACTGTTTATCTGAGTTGGCGTCTGCTGGGTTCCTGCCAGTGGCGCATAAGGGGTACATGGCTCTACTCGCCCATGCCACCATCTACAGCACTTGCAGTAACTGCTCCCTGGAATGCTCCTGTTCCCAGATTCAGGACTTGGGGCCAAGGGAAAGGGTCCAAATTGCAGGTAAAACATTCCTGTGCGGTGTCAGGGTTGTCTGCCTTGCTGGAGATGAGTGAGTTTGCCAGTTCTCAGTCCCAGCTGTTGTAAGGCCTGGGAGTTTAACTGAATCCCCTGGGCAACGGTGACACCTAGTGGCACAAGATCATAGTCCACGGGCCAGGTTTAGAGACAGGCTACTCACCAAGTTGCCACTGAAAGTCTCCTCATTGCAATCTCCGGTGTGCTGAAGTTCGGTTGGCCTGAGCTGGCTGACAGCTCCTCCATGTTGGGAGCTGAAGGCAAATTCCCTCGATTTGCTCCAAGTTTCTGGAGTGGCCTGTGGGTTTAATCCCAGGAGGCACTGACCATCCCCACACAGGAAGATCCAAGAAGACAGGGTAGGCAACTCTGTGTGAGGGCCTCGCTGGCGTGGAATGTACCTTGGGTGCAGACAGGGAGTGTGAGTGGCCTGTCTGATCCCCTGGGCACAGGGTTCCTGCTGGAACTGTATGCCACACCTGCGAAGGGAGAGTTTAGTCAAAGGGAAGGAGCCCCCTGGGCTTTGCTGCTCGCTGAGGTGTAAGTGCCTGGCCTGCACTAATGCCCCGTGTGTGAGCCCTGGGAAAACTGAGCTTAGTAGCCTGCTGACCCTTGGGAGGTGGGACTGTTGAGGGAGAGACTGACCTTAGTGTTAGAGCAGGGAGGGGCTCAGGGAAGGGAGTCTGGGTATTACAGGCCTGGCACTGACTTATCCCGTTCTCCTCTGTCCGAAGGGGATGATAGCTGCTTCCCTCATGAGTGCAGCCCCTTGAGACTCTCTGCTGAAGAGGAGCTACAAAAATGTAAAGTGTGATTGTTCCCTTCCTCTCTTGGGGCGGAGAGAAGTGATGTATGTGCCCTGTGTGGGACCCCTGCCCCAGGCACACTGGGATGGAGACTAGGTGCTGGGAGCTCTGCATCTGATGTTACTAGGTAATACCTGAGCTAGTGTGTATCCCTCTGCCCCCAGGAGATGAGGCTGAGTCTCATGTGAGTCACTGACACTTGCATATGGCAATCCCTTCCTGAACCCCTCTGGTTCTTAGGTGATGGAATGATAGCAGCTAGCAGTGCCCTAGGCCCAGTGAAGCCCTCTGTGCCCAGGGGCCAGGCTGCCTCCAGGAGAGGGGTGTGGAGAGGAGGAACATTAGAAGGAGACGCTGAGGAAGCAAGTTCACTTATAAAGCAGCTGATCCACTCTGCTGGCTGCTGCTAGTGATTCAGTCAGAGCTGCCTCTAGGAGAAACTAGGGAGACCAGGTGGGTGAGGTAATATCTTTTATTGGGCCAACCTCTGTTGGTGAGAGAGAGAAGCTTTCGAGCTTACACAGAGCTCTTCTTCGGGTCTGGGAGACAAGAGTGTCATAGCTTATTACCAAGTGGAAAAGATTGTTTAGCATAAGTAGTTAACACACATTTCAAGGGACCATTCAAGGTGAAGTGTCTGTACACTGGTTCCTCCCCGACCTCCCAAATCAGGTGAGCAGCCTGAGCTAAAATAGCATTAACCCTTGAGCTGCTGGCACGAAGAGATAGCTGTGGTGCTTGTGGACAGGCTGTTGGTGTTGTACAGAGGCCTGCTGTCTGAAATACCCAGGGACTCCTTTGGAAAGCCACATGCGTATGTAGGGCCTGCAGGGAATGGTGCCAGGTACGGATTGTTTTAGTTCAGCCTTTGGCATGGGGAGTGAAGGAGTGGAGCGCCTCTTCAATAGGGAGCCAGGTGTGATCTTGGGGGGTGGGGATTGGGGGCTGGGTACCATGTGTGAATTGGGAAGGGGATGGATTTGCTGAGGACAGGAGCCCTCGGGGATGATGGGGAGCCCAGCACTCCCTTCTCATGCAGTGCAGACACCTGCTGGGTACCACAGGCCAGCGCTGTCTTGGCAACACATGGCCTGGCCCAACTTCGAGCAGCTGGACTGGGAGGGCCTCTTCATTACCGTCTTTCTCGTCCCCTCCTTGGCAGTGCATAGCCTTGTCACAAAATGCCCAGGCCTTTCCCCATTCCTTGCGAGGTACTGAGGGGCCTGGGTTGCCTGCAGGTGAGGGGTGTAGCACCGTGGCACTTTCAGTCATTGCCATCTCTGCTGAAAAGGAACAGTTAGTGCCAAGTGTAGTGCTGTGTGACACAGTCCACTCACTGGAGCGGCGCCTCCTGCTATCCATTACAGGGATTAGCTCCGCTAGCCGGTGTGCCCCCTCCAGGTGGTGCCTCTCCCATCATTGTCTCCACTTACAGACCAGTCTCAGTCCAATTACCGCAGCATTCTCTTCATGATTCAGCCCTCCAGGTGTATCACCATCCGTTTCTTCACACTTTGGGGGAATGGGGGGGAGGGAGGGAGGGAAAAGTATTTTAGTTCAACCATCCAGCCACTTCCCCAGTGGCAGGTGGGGGGTGACCCGAGCCCATTCAGTACTCTGGGTCCTAACCCAGGGACCCTGTAGATAGCAGCCTCCTGCTGAATCTCCTTAACTTCACTCAATGCTGCTTCTGTTCCCTGGGCCACTTCCCTGTGACCCCAGCACCTTCTTCACCCTCTTCTCAGGGCTTTCAGCCAGCCAGAAGCTCCCGCTTGCTCCCTCAGTCCCTGCCAGCAACTGCTCTGTCCAAGGTGCTACCCTTCCTGCAGCCCACTAGGAACACAGCCCTTACTCCTTAGGCTCCCTGCAGCAGCTGTCTCTCTGTCCCTGCAGCTGTCTTTTTATGGGCCCTGATTGACTGTTCTGTGCAGCCTCTCTCCAATTGGCTGATCCCTGCACAGCCTCCCTAGGCTGCTTTTAACCCCTTCCTTTTCCGGTGTGGGGTGAGCATCCCATCACATGATGTGTTTGAACAGAGGCCACCAAATAGCCATGAAATGGTAATGGCTTCCATTCTCCTACTGGGTTTAGATCTAGAGGCTCCACAGCCCAGGACCTGATCTTCTCAGCAGCCCTTCCTGCTCTCCTGCTGGAATTTCTTCGCCCGAAGACTAATCCTTTTGACTCTGCCAGCTGCAGCTGGTAAATGTGGCTAAAAGCACCTGTGCTGCTCCCTTTCAGGATGGGAGCACTCATGCTTTCAAGGGCCAATGCACAATGGGCATGTAGAAAGAAAATTTCTGCCACAGAAAGGGACAGTGGTTAAGGTGTTAAAGCAACAGGTAGGGAGTTGGCAGTATTAGTAGCCTACCAGCATCCATGCCTGGATCCTGATCCAGGTAAATGTGGGTCTGCAGACTGCTCCTGATGCCTGTCCTCTGCATCTCTCCTGCCTGCCTATGGCCCCTCTCACTGGCCACTCCCTGGAGTCCTGGGATCATACTATTTTGTTTAATCCTGAAGGATCACAAAGTGTTTCATAAACTCTATATGCAGCCCTGCTGAAATACTCTCCACTCCAGAGGTGGGTGCATCAGGCATATGCACTGCACACTGACCAAGCCCAGCCGTGGCTCTCCCATAGCACCCATGGGAGAGCAATGATGAGCTGGGGTTTCAAGGTCTTGCCCAAGAGCCCTGCACCCTTGGGATGGTTAGAATGGTGGGGGGCAGAGGTCCACACCCAGAGCAAAAGCCAGAGGCTGCAGAATTCCACAGCAGGTCACTGCTCCTGCAGCAGCAATGACATCAGTACACAAGCATGGTGAGAATTACATAAGGGGATCCTGTTATCTTATGTAGTGGCTGGGCCAAGGGGGGCTGGACTGCAGAGCTGCGCCAGGGCTGGCAACGTCACATGGGAGAGCGGTTCAAATAGGGAAGCTGCAGCTTTCCCCTTACATGCTGCAGTCCAGATCTCACCAATGCTCTTGCCCCCACTAAGCAGCTGCATGTCATGGCGACTGAGGGGGTCCCCAGGAATTGTCTAGGTAACAAAGAATGAGGATTAGGCTGAGGTCCTGGGATCTTCTGGGTAGCAGAATAGGGTGCTGGGGGAAGGACAAGGTCTCAGGAGATTCTGGGTAACAGGATCTGGGGCTGTTCATCGGGCACTTGGGGAGGGGGTTAATGTTCATGAGTATCTCCTCTACCAGGACCTGCTCTGCCTGAGCCCAGCCGTGCTGGGGCTCTGTTCTCTGCGAGGCCCAGCTCCGTCTGAGCAGTGCCAGTACCTCCCCTTGCAATCTAAGAGTTCTGAGATGTTTACCAGATGCTGGGTATGGGCCGCTGGCTCCCAACAGCAGCTTGTGACTCTGGCCTGTTCGCTCTCAGTGCGGGAGAGCTCCTGCCTCAATAGAAATCAAAGCTCCCCAGGCCTGAATAGCCAGCAAGTGCCTTAGATATTCATGGCTTTTTTGCCTGAGCTCCCTATCACTGCAGGCCTGTAGTGCTGGGAAGTGGGTAGCTGCAGCACCTCATATGTGGGGCAATGGGATCACTACAGCTCTCTTACTGGCTTCTCCTCCATTTTGGGAATCAGGTTATCTGATCTCTGTATGACCCCTGAAAAAGTCCCATTGAATAGCTGGGCTATGTGTGTGAGAACAGCATGGAGCACTGACTCTTCCCTAAAAAAAAGAAGAACAGGAGTACTTGTGGCACCTTAGAGACTAACAAATTTATTAGAGCATAAGCTTTCGTGGACTACAGCCCACTTCTTCGGATGCATACAGAAGTGGGCTGTAGTCCACGAAAGCTTATGCTCTAATAAATTTGTTAGTCTCTAAGGTGCCACAAGTACTCCTGTTCTTCTTTTTGCGGATACAGACTAACACGGCTGCTACTCTGAAACCTGACTCTTCCCTGTAACATCTGACATGTGTGGGGCGGCTGGGGAGGATTTGCCAAATGGGCTGAGACCCCAAAGCAATCAGCAAACCAGGTAACTGATTTCGGGAATCACTGGGAAGGGGAGCTGCCTGCAAGGGAGTCTCAGCCATGCTCGAGCAGGGAAGTAGCATTTTCTATAGCCAGAGAACCACAGAGGGGAGCTCCCTTTGCTGACTGGCCATTGCTGGGGGCAGATGGCATGAGCAACCTGCAGTGAAATGGGGAAGGTGCAAAGCAGTATTTAGGGGGAGGTTCTGTCCCTTCTCTGTCCTTATTCCCTCTGTTCTTAGACAAATCTGTCAGCTTCTCTGGGCCTTGGTTTCCAAATCTATAACGTGGGGGATGTGTATCCCTAGGCAGAGAATGGAAGAGGGATTTTGAGTGTTCATCCCTTTTAAAATGGTTTGAGATCCTTGGCCCAATAACACTGTGGAAAAGTAAAGTATTGTTCTTGCCCTTTGAAAAAGCCCTCGTGGGTGTAATAGGATTCTGTCAAAATTACTCTAATCACCTGTAGGATCCAACAGCGCATTAGGTTCTTTCTGAAGGGCTGTTTAAATCCTGCTATAGAGCTTGTGAGTCCAATACACTTTCATTATTCTGTCAGATTTAGAAATGAATGGATAGTGAAGAGAGGTCAGGCTCTTCTATTCCCCTTGCCTTGTGATATAGGAGTGAACGACATCAGTGACATTGAGAAGGTAGGTTTCAGAGTAGCAGCCGTGTTAGTCTGTATCCGCAAAAAGAACAGGAGTACTTGTGGCACCTTAGAGACTAACAAATGTATTAGAGCATAAGCTTTCGTGGGCTACAGCCCACTTGCATCCGAAGAAGTGGGCTGTAGCCCACGAAAGCTTATGCTCTAATAAATTTGTTAGTCTCTAAGGTGCCACAAGTACTCCTGTTCTTTTATTGATAAGGTAGCACATTTAAAACTGATGCACTTTTTTACACAGCACGCAATCAGTCTGTGGAACTCACTGCCACATGGTGCATTGAAGCCAAGAGCTCTGCAGGGTTCAAGAATGTTTCAGACATTTATGTGGATAACAAGAATGTCCATAGTATTGGCTTGGATTGCATTTGATTTTAGCAGTGATATAAACCCTTGTGCTTCAAAAAAGTGGCCACTAACTTTGGAGGTAGGGGGTGAGAAAACTCTTCCCCTATGGCTGGGATAGTCCATACTCCTCTATTGTGAGGTTTCTGGTGTTCTCTGTTAGAGACACAATGCTGGTCTTGTGTATATGCCTGCTTTGTGCTGGCAGTGCCTATCATTGTCTCTTAGCTAGAGCTGGCTGGAGAATGACCATTTCATTTTGTGACAACTTTCAAGGTTTTGACATTTGCTTTTGTTCCACATTGGAATGGAAACAAAACATTTTGAATGTTTTCATCAAAAGAAATTGTGTCAGAACAGCTGAAGTTTTCAATTCTGGTCTCTCTCTCTCTGGTCAGAAGTGACTAGAGAGCCCTGGACTTCAGAAACGTTCCTATTGACAATTTTGGTGAAATCAGTAAGTCTCAATAAAACATTTTGGTGTCAACAAAACAGCATATTTCAACAAAACTACATCACTGAAAATATTCCGACCATCTCTACTCTTGACCTCTGTAGGATTTTCCATATGAGATGTTATTGGCCAGTAATAGGCTCCCAACGGAGATCTGTAGGCAGGGGGTCCTGTTGTCTGGTGGGGAGCAGTCTTTGGGGTCATTTATTTTGCTGACCCATGAAGGGTGCCTAATGGGCTTTCTGTGGGAAACAGTGGTTCTGTCCTGGGCCCCTCGTTTCAAAGTGAGGACTTCCTGGTTGAAGGTTTGGGGGTATCCATGAGGTACTTCAGATCAGGGCCTCTTGTGGCATGATGGGGGCGGTTTAGCGGCATGTGAGAGACTGGGTATTTGCAGTAGGAACCTGTCTGTTACCAAAAGGACTGGCTGGAGGAGAGGGGCAGGGATGAATATTTCTGCTTGCTGCATTGCTTTGTCATGCCCCATCTCTCCATGTATCAGGGGGTAGCCGTGTTAGTCTGTATCCACAAAAACAACTAGGAGTCTGGTGGCACCTTAAAGACTAACAGATTTACGTGCATCTGAAGAAGTGGGTTTTTTTACCCACAAAAGTTTATGCCCAAATAAATCTTAGTCTTTAAGGTGCCACCGGACTCCTCGTTATCTCTCCATGTGTCCACTCATTGGGCATTTGCATTCTATGGGGCATGACAGCACAGCACATGGAGAGCCCAATTCTGGTTTCACCTGTGCCCATGTAACTCCAGATTTACTCTGGCCTGTTATGACTTCTTGACCAAGTGTCTCCTTGCTGACGGGTAGAGAGGTGTCACTGACATGGTCAGTCTCCTTCCTTCTCTAATTGTCTTGTTTTTTGGTTTTCCCTGCTTCCTTTCTTGCTGTTGCTCTGTCAGTGCGCTGTGCGCTCCCCTCTTGCTGGCTGGTGTGACTGAAGGATTGCACTGCAGTGGTGTCAGTCTGCACTGAAATGTGGAAGTAGCAGGGCAGGCGGATTGGCTGCTGGGTGGCTTCCCTGCTCCTTCTGGAGATGGGGGGCGGGGGAGCCTCTGCATTCTTGTGGCTGCGTCAGGAATCTGTGTTATCCTCCTTTCAGTATGAGCAGGAGCATGATTCACCAGAAACTCCTCCGAGAACACACCAGGGTTTCAAGTTGCTTGAAATATCAGCTAGCAATTCCGGGACTGAGTGTGTGTCAGGTTCACTCCTCAGCCTGGAGTTTCCTCCTCCTCCTCTATCGATCAAACTGAGACTGCAAGAGACTTATTGAAACTAGCTTTTTTTTTTTTTTCCTGTCTAAAGGTCTTTTGATTTAGGTCTGCGGCTTTTTGAGTGTGCAGAGAACCAAATATTTGCCTGTGATGTTTTGCATTTAGCATCTCAAAAGGCTGTAGAGGCATTTATTAAGCTTCACTTATCCCTTAGCACACTAGGTTATCATCTCCGTTTACTGATGGCGACACTGAGGCACATAGACATGAAGTGTCTTGGTCAAGGTCACTCAACAAGACAGTGGCAGAGCCAGTAATAGAACCCAGGAGTCCTGGCTCCTTGCTTTAACAACTAGGAATCAAAAGTTGCTGCTGTCTTTAAAGTTGCCAGGTAAGGGTAAGGTTTCTGCTAAACCTGCTGTCTTGTCAGTAATTGTCAAGGTAGCCACATTTCTGTGCAGCCTCGTTCTCTTTGATGTGTCCTTTCCAGGGATATTTTGGGTCATTTGTCACCCTGGGTCCATGTAGGCACTTTCCATGGTCCAGATGTTTAACATGTCTGCTGGGCAATTTCCCTAAACTCCTCATCTGCCCCTTCACCCAGAAGTCCATCATCTCCCTGCAGAGAGATTGATGGGGGAAGTGGCTTATCTCTCTATGTATCTTCAACAGGATGCAACTGTTGCTACTACCGAAGGCACTGTAAAAACTTGCAGGCAGTCGCTTCTGGCTGCAATCCTGTTGGATCTCACAAACTAAGGGAGGACAGACTTAGTTAGAATGTGAGTAGGAGAACCTCCCTGGATTAGCAGGGGGGCTTGACTCAGGATTGGGGTTTGGCAGTGTTGAGGGAGGGAGGAGCCATGGTCTGAAATAACAGGGGCTGCTGGTTGGTATCAAGGGGCACTGACAAAGCGGTGTGTGGGAAGCCCAGGGCTGGAATTGGTAGGGGGCTGCTGGTCAAGGTTGAGAAGGCATCAGAGAGCTGTGTGTGGCTATCTACACTGTGTTTGGCTCAGGGAGATGGTGATAACCTTTCATGAGCACAAAACTCACCTGATTCTGTAACTAAGGGGGAGGGAACTGAGGCAAATGCCTGATCTAAAGAGAAATCTTCTGAAGCCATGGCTTGACCAGGCAGATGGGGGCAGCTCACTGGCAATGGTGGTCACTAGGCCCCCCAGGGTTGTTCCATCCTAGTCTACACTAATGTTAACACGTGTTAGCTAACACATTTTAAAATATGACTTATTTTCCAAGTCCAGGCATGGCCTGGTAGGGGCTTTGCTAATTGCCCTAGAATGGAGCTGGGCTGGAAGGAACCAGGACTCTGCTCTGGAGAATCCCTTGCAATGGGGAACTTTTATTTACAGGGCACCTCATATCCAAATGCCTCTCAATGCCAGTGAGATCTGAGAGAACCCATCCCCAAAGGCAGCATGGCCTAATAAACAGCAGCAAACAGAGTCCTCTCTAACTCCTCTGCCAAACACAGCAGATAGGTCCCCCTCCAAGCACAAAGTCCAAGCTGTGGGAGACTCGGAAGGAAACTATGGCTACTGCTCAGACAATTTCCGTGTCTTTGTCTGTGCCTGGCTGGGGTGCCTCTGGGGTGGCCTGGTATGTGGATCTCTGTTGTGCATGCAGGATGTAAATCGTTTTTGTTAACTTTTTAATTTAAACATTACCTTTCCCCTTCACTATTTTAATGATTTTATTATTGCTAAAAGGGCTGTCTATATAGCAGGTTCACTGCATCACCCACAGAAGCCCTGTAACCACCGTGATGGTGCTGTCTCCACTCTTTGCGAGCGGCTCTGTCCCACTTTTGTCTGTGCTTGGCGGAGCTGACTCTTGCCCGGACCACGAGCACTCTGTCCTGGTGCTGTGCAGTTCAGAGGGGCAGCCAGAGGGTTAATGACTGAAGTGAGAACAGTGGGCATTTCTCTAGTCAGCTGTGCCCTTGAGCTGGCAGCACAGGCCCCAGCCCCTGTGGAGCCTATCAGCAGAATCCATAGTGATCAAGTCAGTCTGCTCACTGGTTTTGTCACCCATGGACAATGGAAATGTTCCAAGCATTGGGGCTTTTATGAGAGAATCTCCCAGTTTGAAGTGTTCCTTGTCTTGTCTCTAGGGACTTTCAAGCCTGCTTGGATGGGGTGGCTGGTGGGTCTCAAGCACCTAGACTCTCCAGAACCCATGGGTTTGGGTTCTAGCAAGGCTGACTCAGACCTACCCCCGCCCCCAAAAGTACTAGCAGCTTAGTGGGTATGTGTGATTTGTGAACTCAGCCTTTAAACCAAGGGCCTCTTCTCTGCCCTGGATGGTCATTAAGTGTCACCAAGCCTAGGCACATTTCCTAGGAGTAGAAGTTTACACTCCAGTCCTTGGCCATGATTCCCCCCATCACTGACGCATACAGTACTGTGCTCTCCCACCTCCCTGAACTGGCAGTATCCTGGTGCTGCTGGGTGTGTACTTGGTGAAGCACTTTGAGATCCATTTCAATGAGGTGCTGTGTCTATGTGAAACTTTGGATACCCTGCTGATCTCAAAGCATCCTGCATGCTGTGCACAAGGGGATGGCTACTGAGAGGAAGGATGGCATCATCTCTCTGCCTGCCAGTGGAGCCCCAGCCTCAAGTCAAGTGTGTGACCCTCAGGGCTGTAGTGTAATGTGCTGCATAGACTGCTGGCTTTCTGGGATCTCTCAGCAGTAGGCAAAGGCTCCAGGCCACCAGCAGCAGGAACTGCTGCAGGGCTTGCTTTCTGGAATGCCGTCTGGCAGCAATAGCAGCTTCCAGAGGGGCTGAGGGCTCCCTGCAGGCAGCCTGTGTGCTTAATGCTGCAGTTTGCACCATATGGACCTTCTCCTCCTCTTCGCTCATCCTCCCAGTGTCTCCTTCCCTGTTCTGCTCCCCTCCCCCGGCAAGCAGTTAGATAGAGCAATTGGCCAGGCACTGGGACAGCAGCACTGACATAAATCTCTCCTAGTGTGGAATGAGGGGTATAAATATCCAGAGAGTGATGTGATCTTTCCAGCTGCTATTAATAGGTCCCTAGAGAGAGAGAGCAAGCAAGCGAGACTGGCTGACACTTAAAGGGCTAGCTACTCCCTTATGTGCTGTGAAAATTAATCAGCACCATGGCTCACCATCTTCCTCTAGGCTAAAGCAGAGCCCTCTGCTAGGTGTGTGGGGATAAGGAGGAGGAGGGAGCCACTAATGACTTGCTAGTTAGGAAGCAGTGATAGGCCAAATGGTGCAGGAGGGATCTCACTTCACTAACTAGAAATGCTTGGGCAGGCTGTGTGGCAGCACTGCACTTGCAGGCCTCTGAGTCCCATCTGGTTTGGTCTCACACCCATTGGCAAGGCAGGTGCTATCATCCCACATTTTACAGATGGGGAAACTGAGGCACAAAACTGTGACGGGACTTGCAGGGGTTATGGGGGAACTGGTGGCAGGTTGCCTGAGTTTGGGTCCTGGCTGACCTGACCCCGAGGCCGTTCCTGTCTCTTGGACAGCACAGATCTGCAGCAGGCAGACTGGCTGCTTTGCTGCATCTTGTTCAAGGTCCAACATCCTGCTGCAGTAGAGTGGGACTTGGCTTTTCCCCATTGCGTGTCCCCAGGTCCACTCTGAGCAGGTCAGAAAGGGCATCCATCCCACTGCTGAGCTGATTCAGTTCTATTTAGAGCCCTGGGGTTTGGGTTGGTGCCCACCGCTTCTGGTCCCTGGCTGGCAGAAATAGCTGTATTCAGCGTATGGGTAGGGCAGCCCGGCATCATGCAGCAGAGCCCAGGCAGAAGGGCTGGTACCCTGTGTGTGGTGTGGTGGGGTGATCTCTTTGCCTATGCACGGGAGGAGGCTCCTTTGTGGGCAGAGTAGAGAGTTTAACAGAGCTGAACAAGCAGAGAACACCACAGCAGCTTCCACGAACAGATGGCTGGAGGCTCCCCCCAGGAAGTAAAAACGGAGTGAAGGGGAGTGTCTGTATCTTTAGGGCCAACACAGCAGAGGGACATGGGGTGTGTCTCTGGAAGATCCTGGCACAGTATGCAGGGTACTTCTCATGGAGAGTTTGGATACACTTTGCCCTGTTCCTTTCTCAAGTGCAGGAGCCATCTCACACTGCTGTTGGTTTGTCAGGAGCACAGGGCAGGGGAAGACACCACTCCCTTTCACTTGCTTCCCCTGTCTCTGCCTGGGTGACTCTGAGTGCACTTGCCTCTTCCTCTCCTCCCATTGTGGTACTGCATTTACTCTGGCCTCATTGGGGTTATTGCTCCCTGCTAAAGTGAGCCGTTGTTTGTTGCATGCAGGGAACAATGACAAGCCATGAGGGATGCAGGCTGCAGCTGCCTAGGCAGCCCATTGAATTGTGAGTGGTGCTCCATGGCTCCCCAGAGCAGATAATGGACCCAGCAAATACCTGGCATCTCATTCCAGTCACCGCAAGACTCCTTATCCCAGCATCCAGGGCAGAGACATGGGAGAGCTCCAGGGACGGGATGAGGATATGGGTGGAAGAGTCCTGTGTTAAGTCAAATAGATGCTGAATAAAGGCTGAATCTGCATTTCCTGAACAAACCACACACACACACCTGCTGCTCCCCAGCCTCCCATATGTGCCCTTTGCTCCCGTCTTCCCTCTGAGCACCCTGTGGGGCTATCTAGAGAACTGTGCCCAAGGTCTGGTGTGGTGAAGACCTCACCCCATTATCCCTGGCAGCCCCATGCTGCACCACAACATCCAGCTGGAAGTTCTGGTTGGTATGGAGCTTTTCCCATCCATCAAGCATTCCTGTCTCAGGCCATTGTAGCGGGTGCTAAAGCTACCGCTTTGCCCCCTACAAGAGCAGTGATTGTTGCTTGGCTGGCTGGTTCCTCTGCCTGCTCCCACTTCTGCCTCTCTCTTATCCCTCTGCCCCCCACTCCTCCATCCATCCCACTGTCTCCTTCCCTCAGCCTTGTTCATTAATTCCTGCTCAGAACAGCCCCCTCTCACCTCCTGCTCTCTCTGCCCTCCCTGGATTTCTCCCCCACTGCATCCCTCCCCTCAGTAGGCTGGGTTGTTACCTCTTGTCCATCTGGTTGAACCACATGCTGACTGGTAGGCATCATGTCTCGTGTGTTTTGCAAAGCACCGGAAAGGCTCTTTCAGTACTAGCAACAACTGGGGCTGGCTGAGAAATGGGCAGTAGGATTTGGGGTGCTAAGGCCCTGAGGGCTCTGTATTTCTGTTCACTGTACAAATTTGTTCTGTACTCTGGGAAACACCTGCAAAATCTTAGAAACGTAGGACTGGAAGGGATCTCGATAGGTCCTCTAGTCCAGGTCTCTGCACTAAGGCAGGACTAAGTATTATCTAGACCATCCCTGACAGGAGTTTGTCTAACCTGCTCTTAAAAACCTCCAAAGACGGAGATTGCACAGCCTCCCTAGGTAACTTGTTACAGTGCTTAACTACCCTGACAGAAAGTTTTTCCTAAAGTCTAACCTAAATCTCCCTTGGTGCAATTTAAACCCATTGCTTCTTGTCCTGTCCTCAGTGGTTAAGGAGAACAATCTATCACCCCGCTCTTTATAACAACCTGTTACCTACTTGAAGACTGTAATCATGTCCCCCCCTCAGTCTTCTCTTCTCCAGACTAAATAAAGCTTTTTTTTTCTCTTTTTTTTCAAATCCTTCCTTGTAGGGCATGTTTTCTAGAGACCTTTAATCATCTTTGTTGCTCTCCTCTGGACTTTCTCCAATTTATCCACACACATCTGTCTGAAAGTGTGGAAGAATTGTGCTGGATGTCCTTCCATTCAAGAGAGGACAAGCTTTGAGTGAAAATAGCCCCATTTTATTCATACCGTATTGAATTGGTGGGTATATATGCCTGCATGTTTTTGTATACCTGCCTCTACTTGGTGGAATTGCTTCTCTGTGTGTCATAGATCTACTGTTTCTAGCAAAGGAGGCTTCTCCTTTAGCTCAAATGGTCAGGGCCTGATTTATCCTGCTGCCACCTTGAAGATCCACGCAGCCAGATATGCAGCACAGTGACAGTTGTGATCTCCTGGGTCCCCAATGTAGCATTTAAATAGGCAACTTAGAAAATATTACTGTGTGAATCCCATTATTCCTGGCAAAAAGGCCTGCAAAGCTTATTTTTGGGGGGTGAAGAGGTGGTGTCATGGGATGACCCAGTATGTAGAATTTTGTGTCCATCCTTAGTAATGTGTAATGTGCCAAGACTACTGAACTGGGCATGCTGGGCTTTGCTAAAAGTTAGAACCCTGCAAATCTGCGGGGTTGAGGATATCCATGGACTATGTTTGTGGATTGCAGAGCAGATACGAATATAAACTTCGTATCCACACATGACTCTACTTATAGTGGTAGGTGTGGGTACAGACACTTTCAGTTGGGATGGGGGACAGGCACAAGGGGTGCAAGCACTCTCGATGGAGGGAGGGGAGGAGGCACTTGGGCTGTGGGCACCCTGGAAGGCTTGCGGGGAGGCCCACAGGCACTCCTGGTGGGGTAGGCATGTAGAGCACGGAGGTTTATTGGTTGCTTTCTCTTTTTGCAGGTGTTTTGACCAAAGGGAAGCAACAGCAGGGACTTGGAGCTCCCTCCACTGTCGCTGCCAGAAGTTTTAGCCAATCAAATGCACCCTGACAATAAACTGACCAATCATGGAAAGACAAGTAACAGCGGCACCCAGTCTCAGCACCATAATGTGAGCCAAGGACCCACCTGCAACCTGGGGTCTAAGGGCGTGGGGGCGGGAAATCATGGCAGCAAAGCCAATCAGATTTCTCCTGGCAACTCTGGACTGAAAAACAGCCAGAACGCTGTCCCAAACTTTGGGTCCTTGAAGGGCAAAGTGAAACGGGAACGAAGCATCTCGGTGGACTCAGGAGAGCAGCGGGAAGCCAGCACCCCCTCACTGGACACGGAATCGAAAGGTAATTCTCAAAAACCTTTGCCTTGGAGAGATTCTCTCTGAACTGTCCCTCGCATCCTAGTGGGAACTGGGTGTGGAACAGCTAAGAGCCTTCCCTGCAGCCTGTGATCCTGCAGTGCCCCTGCTGGGCTAGCTAGGAGCTCCCCTACTCAGCCTGTGCTCCTGCACCCTTGGGCTGCCCTCTCCCTGCAGGTGGTGCTGGAATAACTGTGAGTTCACTCATGGCCTGTGTTCCTACACTACTCCTCACAGCACCTTCTGCTGGGGAATGCTTGGATTGCACTGGTTGGCAGCGTCACCCCAGACACCCTACATACCCCATACTGGGCTCCGTTTTGTACTTGCTTCTAGGGCCCTAGTGAGCTGCAGCATGTCATCAGGAGTTGTGGTGAAAATCCCCTAATAGTGCAGATTCCAAGCACAGAACTGAGACAGGTTTTGTTAATTGTCTAATTGCTGTTGCCAGAGATCTCACTCTTTGTGGTGCCCTTGCAGCTGTTTTGTTTCTGCCTAGCCTTAGTTAGAGGGAGTTGGTGTGAGAGTCACTGGTTGAGGAGTTAGTGGTTTTGTTTGCAGTGGATGACTTCTGAGTTAAATCACATGGTTTCTGGAAAAGGGCTGAGTCAGTACTTCCTGACCATTGGCTTCCCTGTTCTAACCAGCCTCCCACAGCTTGTTGGGCACTGCAGAGCACTGTGCCAAAGGGCTGCATGTGACACTCACCACAGCAGACCTGGGAGCATTTTGCCAGTGAATTGCAAAGTGAGAACCTCAGGCAGTATCCTTGGTTCCTCTTAGGGGCCATCTTTACACCTGGTAACCTGGAGCTGCTCTTCCCAGGAGTAGCACTGCTGCTCTGGCCCATATTCCAGCATGTCTCATGATCAAAGATCTGTTTAGGTTTCTATAGGAACATAGAAACTGGCGGGCTGGCTTGGACCAGAGCTGCATCCAGCCCAATGTCTTGTCCCTGACCATGGCGAGTGCCAGCTACTTCAGAGGAAGGTGCAAGAAACACCATTATAGACTATGTCCTGCTTAAAAGGAAGGTTTCTTCCTCAGTGACAGTGGGAGGTTGGCTAATCCCCTGGAATGTGAGAGTTCATAGCCCTAGCTAATGTGATGGGGATGTTCTCATTATCCATGTAAATGTTCAATCCTTTATTGAATCCAACTATGCTTTTGGCTCAGTGTACTGAAGCATTGATTTGAACAGGTGAATTATTAAAATAACTCAGTCTAGAATGCCTGATTCTCCTATGTAAGTTCTTTGGCCTCCCAATTCAGCTACAGCTCACTGATGTCTATCTTGAATCTGGCCTCTAAACACTGTTCCGTGTAAGAGGCTCAATGAGGGTGTGATGTCTTGGGGGTTACAGCAGAGGACTGGAAGTCACCACTCCTGGGTTCTATTCCTGGCTCTGACACTGACACCCTGTGTGACTTTAGGCAAGTCTTTCCCCCATCTCTGAGCCTCAGTCTATCCCTCTGTGTAATGGGGACAATACCAGTCTTGCAAACTGCTTTGAGATCTTCAGTGTACAAGTGTCATAAAATGGCAGGGTATTATGGCACCAATCCCTCAAATGGCCCTAAATCTCCCTTCCATTTCCACCCCTGGAAATCTCTGCCCCGCAACCTTGGGCTTAGTGCCAAAGCCTTCCCTCGCTCGCAGCAGGAGCCAGGTAGCATTTGAGTATATGTAGGGCCCTACCAAATTCACTGTCTGTTTTGGTCAATTTCACAGTCATAGGATTTTAAAATAATAAATTTCATTATTTCAACTATTAAATTTGAAATTTCACAGTATTGTAATTGTAGGAGTCCTGACCCAAAAAGGAGTTGTGGGGGGGTGTGTGTTGCAAAGTTATTGTAGGGGGATGTGGTTCTGCTACCCTTACCTGTGCTGCTGCTGGTGGTGGCATTGCCTTCAGAGCTGAGCAGCTGGAGAGCAGTGGCAGCTGGCTGGGAACCCACTCTGAAGGTAGCACCACCACCACCACCAGCAGCGCAGAAGTAAGCCTGGTATGGTATTGCCACCCTTACTTCTGCACTCCTGCCTGCAGAGCTGGGCCTTCAGTCAGCAGCTGCCACTCTCCAGCCACCCAACTCTGAAGGCAGCAGCACAGAAGTACGGGTGGCATGGTATGGTATTGCCACCTTTATTTTTGCATTGCTGCTGGCGGGGCGCTGCCTTCAGAGCTGGGCACCTGGCCAACAGCCGCCGCGCTCTGGCTGCCCAGTTCTGAAGGCAGCGCAGAAGTAAGGGTGGCAATACTGCGACCCCCCCCCCGCAACTCCCTTTTAGGTGAGACCCTCAATTTGAGAAATGTTGGTCTCCCCTGTGAAATTTGTATAGTATAGGGTAAAAGCACACACAAGACCAGATTTCGCGGCCCGTGACACGTTTTTCATGGCCGTGAATGTGGTAGGGCTCTAGGTATATGGATTCCTTTCAAAGAATAATAAAGTATCTCGTATTCCAAGCTGCTTGTGTTTATAGAGCTGCAGCCTGAGATTCATCCTTTGAGGCAGTTGGCGAGGATGCTTACTAGCAAAGATATGTGCAGAGCTCTCTCTCCTGGTCACATACCATGGATGGGCTGATGTGAATACAAGGCTCAACCCGCACCCCCAACCCCCTCCAAAAAAACCCATGGATGCTGGGTTGGCAATGCTGATCCTTGCTGTATGTTACTCTTTCCTCCTGCCTGCTGGGTGGTCTTGGACACCGGTGGAACTGATTTCCAGGGATGCTGTGAAGGCCAAAAGTATAACTGGGTTCAAAAAAGAATTAGATAAGTTCATGGAGAATAGATCCAAAACCAAGATGGTCAGGGTCACAACCCCACATTCTGGATATCCCTAAGTTTCTGACTCCCAGAAGCTGAGACTGGACGACAGGGGGATGGATCATTTGATAATTGCCTATTCTGTTCATTCTGTGCCTCTGAAGCACTAGCCATTGTCGGATTACAGGATACTGGGCTAGATGGACTTGGTCTGACCCAGTATGGCTGTTCTTATGTTCTGATGATGGTGGAATGGAACAGGCCAGGTTCCGAACGTGACAAAACCCTGGGAGAGGGACGCACTGCTCTCCTGCCTGTTGCTGCCTTGTTGAGAGACCATTGAATCCATGAGGCAGGAAGCCATCTCTGGGGCAAAAGCTACATCCCTGCCCCAGTGCAGCATGTACCTGTTGCTTTGGCCTAGCTGAGCTTCTATGTTTTTTTGCAATCATGTCCCTGCCCCCCCCTTCCCCTTTAATTCTGCTCTGATTGGAACTAGTTGCCGTTTTCTGGGGGCAGGAAGGGGTGGTTAGTGATTTTTCTTGTATGAAAACCAGTGGTGCATTTCTCCCTGCCAGTCACCATACACGGCTGCAGATTCAGGCCTCTGGGGAGAGCGTCTAAATGCTGAGGCCAAGATGTCAAGGGAGAGCACTCATTGTGTCTGACTGGGAGGAGAGCTGGGGAATGTGAACCCCATGCAGGGAGGGGAGTTAGAGCAGGAGCAATAAGGGAGAAGAACTTGACTGAGACTGAGAGGGGAAAATTTGGGCTGGATGCCAGGAAAGTGCCCACTCAGTGAGATGGCTCAGGCTGCGGTATCGTCTCCCAAAGGGAGGGTAGGAGCCCCATTGCTTGGCACATTTCTGCTACTCAGGGCAAACCTCTGGGTGGGACCCTGCTGGGAACAATTCTGCTGCAGCCAGCAGGGAGATGGGAGTTGACAGGCCTCTAATGAGCCCCCATGTCAGTCTGTTGTGCCAGACTGAGCTCTTGTGAATGGCAGAGATGGGAGGTTTCCTGATCAGCACTCCAGCAGCAGCTTTGCCTCCTCTGGCTAATGTCTGGGTCGCAGCTCCGGGACGGTGCTGGGGCTCCAGCAAAAGCTTCCAGATCCCTGACAAACAATCTCCCACTGTTTTAAACAGTTCTGTGGCAGCAGTTTGGACCCAGCTCAGGCTGTGATCCCATCCCCCCCCCCCCCCCATAGGTGAGGAATGACTGCATTGGAGAACGGGTCCTGGTAGCAGGTTCCCAGCCTGGGCTCTGACTGCTAAATGCCTCTTTGCAAAGCCATGCTAACAGGTCCTCACCCACAGCACAACCAGGGCCTTGCTGCAGGCACATCACAGTTCAGCCAATGGTCTCTGGGCAGAGATGGAAATGCTGCTTCCAAGTTGTGCAATGTAGGGAGGGAGACTCGATGCAAGTCCTGCACTATTTGGGGATAGCAGGGCTTCTGACCCACGTAGGGCTGTTCAGTCATTGGGCAGGAGTCCACATGGCTCCATGCTGGGTGGGATTGCTGTGGTTTAGTGCAAGATGCAGACAGAGGCTGGTTGTCAGGGCCAGGGTGACGCCTGTCACAGGGAGCTGAACTCTTGTACATCTGCCCCTCTGTTCATTGGACTCCCCTGGCTGGTTTTGCTAGCATGACCCTAAGTGCCAGGAGATGGTGGGGCAGAGCCCCAGCCTACTCAGTCCATGGCTGTGCCATGGCACTCTCCGCTTTCTGACAGGTTCTATCCCATTGCAGGTGAGGTGGCTCCCCGCAGCAAGCGTCGGTGTGTGCTGGAGAGGAAACAGCCATACAGCGGGGACGAATGGTGCTCAGGTCCGGACAGCGAGGAGGACGACAAACCCATCAGCAGCACACACAGTGAGTATCCCCTCCCCAAACAGCCCCGAGATCACTGCATGCCTAGTTCCTGCCCTGGAGTCTGTCCGAGACGGAAGCGATGGCAACCAAAGGCTCCCAGAAGAAGCTGTCTGCTGGCTTAACAGGGCACTTGGTGAGGCGTGTGTTGATACTGCAGGGTTGTGGTATTGCACACAGTGTGTATGTATTGTGAGGGAGGTGTGGTATGGTGCTCTGCAGGTGGATTTTGTGCAGTGTGGTTTAGGTGGTAGTGTGCTGGAGGATTGTTGAATGCAGTGTGAGGGTAGGAGGCCCTCTTGGCCCTGTCTCCATGAGGGGACATTCCCCCCCAACCCCCATGACAGGTGGCTGGCCACGCTGGGCTGTTGTGCATGGCTGGCACTGACTTGGCTTCAGTGCTGTTTTGCAGGCCAGTGTGCATGCACAGAGTTCATCATGTTCCGTGAGCGCTGTGCTGCAGAGAGTGCCTCCCGCATGGATTTAGATCCCTGTTCACACTGTACTGTCGGACCATCCACTCTGGAGTCACTACAACCCTGCCTGCAGGCGGTTGTGCTCTGGCATCGAGGGAAATGCTCAGGGCCTGCCAAGAATCTGGACAGGGCTGAGTTAACCAGAGTGCACTGCACACTGCCTTAATTTCTGATCAAGGCTTTAAATCAAGTTAAAAGCTTGCTCTGAGGCCCTGACGGTTTTTATTGTAAGTCTCTGGGGAATGGTGACGTTTTATCAATAGGTTTCATGTGACTTTTAAGCCTCCGCTTCCTCATTTCCCCCGTCTCGGTCCTCCCTCCCCACCCATTGGAATCTCATATGTTAAAAAAAGAGTCATTTTGTGTTTAGCTGGAAGCTGAGGCACTTCCCTTGGCCTAATAAATAGCACAGTGATCTGACATGTCTGTGTGGGGGTGGGTTGTGAACAAACTGAAGGTCCCTCCTGCCTTCCAGAAACAGCAAAATCCTTTGATTTGTTGCATCTTGAATTCAACTGTTTTCAAACTGTGGAAGTGAAAATATTTTTGAGGCAGCTGGGTCAGGTCCATTTGGGTCCATCCTTCACATTCTCACTCTTCATCCTGCCAATGGCTTTCCCAACAGACAAGTTCCCCAGCTGCTGGAAGAAAAAGCTAGATTTGTTTCCCTGGATCGATCTATCCCATTCACTTCCCTTTCTCTCCAGAATTGTGTTTAAATTCTGCTCACAGCAACTGGAACATGGTAAAACTGGAACATTAAGAAAAGTGTGAAGCTAAGAGTTTGTGAATCAGAGCAATTGCCCCTAAAATGATAGAGGAGATTTTCCTAGATCAATATTCATGATGGTTTGTATTTCTTAAAACTCCAGACGCTTTTAGCCATGAATACCTCCCCCACACCCTCTCCAACCCAGGCTCCCAATTTGACATAAGGGACTCGCGTTGTTATCTTCTCCATCCACATAGCTGCAATCTTAGCTTTCAGTAAAAAGACTGTACATGGTAAAGACTGGTTTGCCACATACTCTGAAGTATGCTTCCAGTTATTGAAGCAAAATGCATGCTGTATATCCACTACAACATGAACCCCTCTCCTGAAATATGTGCTAACCTCAGAATAGCTAAGAGCACATTGCAACAAACATCAAGGCAACGTGCTCAATCGTACTGGCTCTCTCTCTCTCTCTCTCTCGCTCTCTCGCTCTCTGTGTGTGAAAAGATACAAATGTCCTTTGAGAATGGAGGTCTAAGAGGATGATGGAATCAAGAAAGCAATAGTACCTTCAGCCAGGAAGACTGCCCACTCAAATCTCTTAATGGAGACGACATCATCAACAGAAGCAAATAGATGCAGTATCACAAGCTCTAGTCACATGAAACCACTCTTTCTGAAGCAGCACTAAATGCAGTCCCCAGGCTTCTATATCAAACTCTTTGATAGTCTGAACCGTCTATAAATGAGCTTGAAAAGGCAATCACCTCCCTAGTACCAGGAAAGGCTACAGGAAAAGAAGGAATTCCAGCTGAAGTACTGGAATAAGACTTAAACATCTGCCCAATGTCTTGTTTGCCTGGTGGAGGGAAGGAGGGGTATTGCAAGACATGAATGATGCCAACATCCTAATGCTGTATAAAAACAAAGGAGAATGGAGTGATTGCAAAAACTACAGAGGAATCTCTTTCCTTAGGATTGCTGGTAAGGCATTCGCACGGGTCAACCTCAAAAGACTCCAGGTTCTTGTTGAACGCATATATTCAGAGAGTCACTGTATCTTCTGTGCCAGTAGATCAGCTATCTACATAGTCTTCATTAAGGCCGCTACAAGAAAAGTGTCAAGAACAAGGAAAAGCTCTCTACATGGCCTTCATAGATCTTACAAAGGCTGTTGACCTGGTCAGCAGAATGGGTCTTTTCCAATTGCAAGAGAATTTGTTGCGCCCCCTCCCCCACTCACAGTCCTCCTCAGTCTAATTCAATCTTTCCACAATGGCATGAAGGCTACAGTCCAATATGATAACGATCAAGCTGACTGCTTTGTAATCCACAGTGGTATTAAACAGAGATATGTTTTGGCACTAACACTTTTCGATATATTCTTCTCTCTGCTGCTTTGTCATGCTTTCTCATCTAGCACTGAGGGTGTACAGACAACACTTCAACATTGCACATATAAGAGCTAACAGCAAAGTCAAACACCTGCTGATAAGGGAACTTCTTTGTGCTGACAGCGCACTGTTTGCCGCACACAGTGAAGAGGACCTTTAGCAACGTGGCAGTAGCTTTGCACTAGCTTGTGACAAATTTGGACTAATCATTGGTCTAAAGAAGACCATGATTATGGCACACGTGTGTGGACTGCACCAAAAGTTTTAATAGCTAGTACCATGCTAGAATTTGTCACAAGCTCTGCTATCTAGGATCAACTGTTCTGGATAACCTACCTCTATATGATGAGCTTAATTCTCACATTGGAAAGGCATCCCCCAGACCCACACCAAGGTATGGGTCTACCAGCTGTGCATTTTAATTATACTGCTGTATAGTGGCAAGATTTGGACCACCTACAGTGGACATGAGTAGGCTAAACACCTTCCACACCCATTGTCGTCTTCATATTCTAAATATCAAGTGAGAAACCAAAGTTTCTGACACCAAAGTACCTGAGAAAGCAAAATTGCCAAGTCTAATCACTATTCTTAAACACAGTTGCTGGCTTTGTTATCTGCAATGGATAGATGATGGGCGCATTCTGAAGGATCTCCTGTATGGAGAATTTGTGGATGCTCCAAGGCCACTGGGCCAACTTAGGCTCAGGTTCAAGGATGTTTCCAAGAGTGACTTCAAAGCTTTTAATATAGACACTATAGGGTGGGACGATGCAGCTAACAGGCCATGTTGGTGAACTGCCCTGCAACAGGGAGTCAGAGGCTGAAGAGATGTGGTTGAGGGAGAGGAAAGTGAAGACAGCAAAGCACAGCAGCCTCAAAGTCTTAGTAGTGCACTAGCTTCCTCTTCTGGCCTTGCGCCTTCTGCCTGCATTATTTATGGCAAAGACTGTTGCTCAAGAATTGGATGTTTTAGCCACTTGCAATGTTGCAGCACAACGCACAGTAACTGAACTTATTTGACTGTTTCACTGTCAACTTTCAAGGCTGCTGTTCCATGTTAATGCTTCATAAAGTTGTATGGGAGTCTGACTATCTTTGCTGCAGGAAAGTTGCCAGTTGGAAATGCGCATTTCTGCATCATCCTAGAGCGAGGATCCTCCCCTCTGCTGTGAAGGCCTACAGCTGGGTGCAGAGCAAGGCAGGCAGTACAAAGAAAATGGACAAGCATACAAGGAGCTGCAGAGTTGCCCTTGTGTCTGACTCAGTGTAGTGCAAACAAACAAGGGCTTACAGCAAGTTGCTGTTCAAGGCTCCTCCCTTTAGATCACTGGGTTTGAGGCAGTATAGCCCAGGGCACTAGGCTGGAAGTCAGGACGACTGGGTTCTCTTCTTGGCTCTGCCACAGATTCACTGGGTGACCTTTGGTAAGTCACTTCTCCTCTGTGCCTCAGTAGAAAGGGATAATGCTGCTCTGCCCTTTACAAAACACACTGTGATCCATGGGTGAAAGGTGCAAGGTAAGACTAACTGCTATTTCTGAGGCTCGCTGTAAGCAGATTGTCAGGATGCTGCCATGTGTGACAAGCTGGCGAACAAATGGCCATTCTCCTGTTTAAAATGGCTGGATTTTAACAGTTCTGCATAGAATTTTGCCAACACAGGCACCATGATCCCCATAACATGGGGAGGAGTGAGCCTTCCTCAGACTGCCCCCATGACCGAGACAAGAGCCTGGTTCCCCTCCCAGCACAGACACTCTAGGGAAGTCTTGCTCAGAGACACAGGATAGTTTGGACAGTGCACAGAGGAAGCTCTGGGTGAATCCTGGCCTTGACCCATCCCGGCCTCGTCCTTTATTTAATGCTAGAGCCTCGTAGTTCACCTGAAGGTGCAGTAGCTCTGCACTCCCAGTCAAGTTCAGGGCCTGGGGGGATGAGTGTGGCTCTGGCTTCAAGGGGGCTTTGTGCAAGTGGAAGTGCTAATGCAGAATATCTACTAACTACCCCCCAGCTGTCCATAGGGCGCTGTGCAAATGCAAAGCACTAAGTGTTGTTGTTAATTACAATTATTATTAATATTAAGTAGGAGTATTATTAAATAATTGATAATGATTAATTATTATCGCTCCAGTGTGCAGTGTTCCCGGAGTGTCTCTCTGGAAATTGCCCTGGAAGGGGAAGGCTGCGGGTGTTTGAGGTTGATCACTCACCAGGAGGGAAAATGAAGGGGAGGAACTAAGCCACTCCCTGCTCCTCACATCTCTCTGGGAGGCTGTAGATATCCAGGCCCAGAAAAAGCCCTGTTGTGTGCTGCCATCTGCTGGAGGCTGGGGGAATGCATAGCCCTGCCCTGCTGGCGGGAAGATGTAGGAGAGAGGCCCTGCTCCCCAACACATGTTCTTTCCTGTGTTTTGTAAGGGGATAAACTTCAGGGTAGACTGTTGGAGCAAAGACACTGAATCCTCTCCTCACACTCACCTCTGACACTGCCCCACAATCCTGATACTCAGACTCCCTGCTACTTCCGTCCTGGGCTCCCTCGACACGCACAGCTCTGCCAGTGCCAGCTTGCAGATCCCACTATCCCAGCCCCAGGCTCCCCCACACCATAGGCAGCTTTGCTGGTTCCTCTCAATCCTGACCCCCCAGACTCCTGTTATTCCAGCCCTGAACTCCTGTGTTATACCCACCTCACTCTGGTAACTGCCCTTAGTCCAGACATTCAATGTGTGCTGTTTAGCTCTGGCATCCTGCGCGGTGCTTCCCAGCAGTTTGTCTTATGCTGATTGTTGGTAACAGCTGCTCTCTCCTGTGCCCTCTGCAGACTGTAATGTAGCAGATCCTGCAATGTCCACAGCCCCGCAGCTTGGTCCTGGGTCCAACCCGCTGCCGAACCTGAATGAGACCAGTTCTTCCAATGCACCACATGGTGCTGCTCCTGGCCTGCGACCCGATGCTGGGGGCAGTGGAGGTGGTGGTGCCGGAAAGCAGCCTTCCCAGTTTGTTTACGTCTTCACCACTCACCTTGCTAACACGTAAGCGGTAAACCCCTGTGTCCTCCCCAGTCCTCCCCATTGGCTCTGGCCACTTGGATTGGTTTACCACAGCTGCCTCCTACATGCTGCAGTTAGCACTGCAGCCTCTGGAGAAGGTGGGGACTGGAGGTTCCCTGGGTTGCCCCTAGCATGACGTCTCCCCCCATCCCCCAATCCGCATTCTCCTTTGCATAGTTGTCAGCTGCTGGTGGAGAGATTTCATCTTAAATGTGATCTGCCTCCTGGTAGTGCCCTAGCTCTGCCAGCTGCAACAGGAACCACAGAGTGCATTTGGCCAGATGTATAATAAAAGGTCATAGGAACACTGAAACACGTGTTGGCTGCTGCCAGAGGGCAGGATACTTGGTTAGATGGATTAGTGGTGTGATCTGGAAGGGCCCTGGGAGAACAGATTGCAGTGGGAGGCACTGGGTGCTAACGCTCCAGATTACTGGGTGCCCTCGACTTGCTCCCTTCATTCTTTTGCAGTATCTCAACCGCTGATTCTTGGGGAACATATAGCTTTAGAGTGCCTGCTTAGGTCATAGCTAAAGTCCTGTGAAATTCTGTTTATTTTTTATAATTTTTCCTTTTATTTTTCAGGAACTTTGTGCTGTTTTATCCATGTGGGAGGGGCTGGGTCCTGCCCCCAGGAGAAGTGGGAGGCCCTGAGGGGGCACAGAGCGAGCCTGCCTCACACTCACCCCATTGCAGCAGCTCCTATCCTGCAGGACCTCCCCACTCTGAGTGTTGAGACCTGGCACACGGAGTCACAGTGCTGCTCAGATTTGGCCCAGCTGCCCCTCCATCATGAGGACTGGGGTGTGGCTGGGCCAAATTTCAGTGAGTGGTGCTGCAACATCATCTGCTAGGTCACAATGCTACTCACTCAGATTTGGTCCGGTTGCACTCCCCCATCCCTTCCTGTTATGATGGCAGAGGGATGGCCAGGCTAAACCTGAGCAGCATTGTCACCCTGTGCGCCAGGTCACATAGCCCAGTGCAAGGAGCTGGGCCCAGCCCCTGCTGTACAGTGATTTTTTTTCATTTGATAGTTGTTTTTGCTTTTATTTTGTGTTGTTTCACATTTGCAAAGAACATGGGGTTCTAGTCCTAGCATATCCCAGTGTCTCCCTCCCAGGCTATATCCCTCTGGCAGCACACAGCAACCAGTGCAGAGCCCAGCGCAATGCACAGTTCAGGGGGTGGGGAAGGGGAAATTGCAAGGCAGATGTTTTCCTGTCAGAGAGATGCCCTGAGATCTGTGCAGAAGAGGGGGAAGTTCAGTGCCAACTCTCCTCTGAGATTCCACCATGAGCCCAGGGGGCTTGGGCATTCCATTAGGGGGCCAGCGGGCAAAGGGAGCCCTGCTGGGAGTTCTGAGCCTGTGGACCCAGGTTGTTGCTAAGTATTTCTGGCTTGACACTTTGCTGTTCTTGACTGGCTGCTCTCTCTCTTAGTGCCGCAGAAGCCGTCTTGCAGGGGCGAGCAGACTCCATCCTGACCTATCATCAGCAGAATGTACCCCGGGCAAAGCTAGACCAGGTATGGCTGGGTGTGAGCCAGACACTCCTGTCTGTGCGTGCTGCTGGCTAATGTCCTCACGGCCAGTCACACCCTGACCCCACTTGCAGCTCACATTCTTTCAAGGGGGATGGGCTCAGTTGGCTCTTGTAGGGATTCAGGGCTCAAAGCCCACCCAAGGTCTGGGGCTACACACCTGCCTTACGTGTTTCTTGCTGACTTTGGCTTCCCCTTTCTCTCACAGGCTCCGACTCCCAAGGTACTGGGAGTCGCCGAGCAACTGCCAGTTAACCCACCTGCCTCCAGCACTCCACAGTCCCAGCCCCCAGCATCGCAGGGCAACCAGGCACAGCCTCAGCCCCCCCCAGCACAGCCCCCCCCACCCCAAAGCATCAGTCAGCAAGCTCTGCCTGCACCAACTACCCTACCCCAGGAAGGGACGGGAGAGGACATTCGGCGGGACCTGACTCCCAACTCTGTGGGAAATAGCAGCGGCAGCACCCAGCCAGGGAGCAACCACCCCAACACGCCCAACGCCTCCACCAACCCGATGCAGCCTGGGCAGGTGGACTCTTCTAGTGCTTCCAGCTCTAACTTACTGGGAGATGGTACCAGTGCTGGGGCAGGCGGAAATGGGCAGGTAGTGCTGGGCCCCAGGAACCCCATGAACTCAGAGGGGCTCTCTAAGGAGCAGCTGGAGCACCGGGAACGCTCCCTGCAGACCCTGCGGGACATTGAGCGCCTGCTGCTGCGCAGCAGTGAGGCTGAGCCCTTCATGAAGTCCAACCAAAGTGCTGGTGAGGGTGGCCCCACTCCCCAGTCGCAGGCCCCACTCACCCAGCCACCCCTCCCACCTGCGGGCATGAAGAAGTATGAAGAGCCCCTGCAGTCCATGATTTCACAGACGCAGAATCTGGGGGGCCCCAGCTTGGAGCATGAGGTCCCCCACCACCCAGGCTCTGACATGGGGCAGCAGATGAACATCATGATGCAGCGGCTGAACCAGGACAGCCTGACGCCAGAGCAAGTGGCCTGGAGGAAGCTGCAGGAGGAGTATTATGAGGAGAAGCGGCGGAAGGAGGAGCAGATCAGCATCCATGGTCGACCCATGCAGGAGATGATGATCCCACAGTCCATGGGTGGCATGATGATTCGGGGGCCGCCACCACCCTATCACAGCAAACCTGGGGAGCCGTGGCCTCCAGGGATGGGCAACCAGCTAAGGGGGCCCATTGAGGTCCAGGACCCCATGCAGATGAGGGGAGCACCCCCCTTCCCAGGGCCAAGGTTCCCTGGAAATCAGATGCAGAGGGTCTCTGGCTTTGGCGGGATGCAGAATGTGCCCATGGATGCCCTTGGGCCCATGAATGCTATGCAGCGGCCAGTCAGGCCTGGCATGGGATGGAATGATGATATGCCTCCAATAGGAGGCCCAGGGAACTTTCCACAAGGGAGCCTGCCCTATCCTTCAGGGCAAGGGGACCCTGAGCGGTTCATGAACCCCCGAGCCAGGGAGGAGATCCTGAGGCACCAGCTGATGGAGAAGCGCCCGGTGGTGATGCAGAGGCCCATTGGGATGTCTGGCAGCTCCATGAGCCAAGGTTTGGAAATGGAGAGGATGATACAGGCTCACAGGCAGATCGACCCGTCCATGTTCCCTGGACAGATGCCAGGAGAGAGCCTAGGTGGCGCACCCATAGGTATGGACTTCACGGGTACCCGGGGGATATTGAGCCCACCCATGAGCCAGTCGAGCCTCCGAGACATGGATGCGCCCATGGGACCTGGGAACCTCAACATGAACATGAATGTCAACATGAACATGAACATGAACCTCAATGTCCAGATGACCCCACAACAACAGATGATGATGTCGCAGAAAATGAGGGGCCCTGACATGATAGGCCACCAGGGCATCAGCCCTGAGGATCTGGCCAGGGTGAGGGCTCAGAATGGTAGTGGTGGCACAATGATGGGGGGGCCACAGAAGATGATGATCCCCTCACAGTTCCCCAGCCAAGGGCAGCAAAGCTTCTCAGGCGGGCAGGGCCCCTATCCCAGCATGCCCCAGGAGATGGGCAGTGCCCCAGACATGTTCAGCCCTGAACAGGGTGGCATGTCCATTGGGAACATCGGCGGCACCACCAGGCTCAGCCACATCCCTTTGCCGCCAGCTTCCAATCCCCCTCCCACCCAAGGGGGCAACCTAGCCAACATGCACCCGGCACCCTCACGGGGACTGGGCCGCAGGCCCTCCGACCTCACCATCAACATCACCCAGATGAACTCCCCTGGCATGGCCCACCTCAAGTCCCCAACGCTCAGCCAGGTGCACTCACCGCTTGTCCCCTCCCCATCTGCCAATCTGAAGTCTCCCCAGACGCCCTCGCAGATGGTCAGCATGCCACCTTCCAACCAGTCTGGGCCCCTGAAGTCGCCCCAGGTGATGAGCTCCTCCCTCAACGTCAGGTCTCCCACCAGCTCACCAAGCCGCCTGAAGTCCCCTTCCATGGCCGTTCCTTCACCCGGGTGGGTGCCATCTCCCAAAACCACCTTGCCAAGTCCAGGAGTCAGCCAGAGCAAGCAGCCTATCAGCATGAATTCGTCAGCTTCCATGGGAGGGCTGGATCAGGGTAAGCTGTGCTAAACTGTGTATGTAAGTGGGATAGGGCCATAGAATTAAACCTGGTGCTCCAAAGGTCTCTGCACATTGCTGGTCACTCTCATAGGGCCCAATAATTCTGTGGCTTCCAGACCCATATTTTCCATATACTCAGACTAGTAATGATTACGTGGCTATTTCCTTGCAGGGCAGTGGTGGGAACCTGCCTTCCCATAGCCAGCTCTCCCTGTGCTGGGATTTGGGGCCCAAATCTTTGATTTGGGGTTGGCGAGTGGGCATGTAGGGCCCATGGGGATGTCTGGCAGCTGGAAGTGCTGTGATAGCAGCCCAGTTCCTGTTCCAAAGAGATAGAACACACCATCTCCCTTTCTGTGCCATGCACCAGGCCTCAGGGCAATGTGGCTCAGCATCGGGAAGAAGGGAGCAAGAGCCTAGATTAGGGGAAATGCATACACCCTGGAGAGGGACTGCTCTTTCCTGGTGAGCTGAATGAGCCTGGCCTGCCCGACACATGCAAGCCTGCACTTGCTTCTTCTGGGGATTAATGCCAGTGATTTGCTGTGCCCCACCTCACCCCTGATGCTGTGCTTTCTTATTCACAAGGAGGAAAACAGTAGGCAGCCTAACGTGCACTGTAGAGGTTTGGAGGGAGACATTGGACCAAATTAGAAATGGGGAGCCAGGATGCCAGCATTCCCAAATCCCTCTGCTGAGTGGCTCATGCTCTCCAGGGTTGGGTAGGGATGGAAAAATGGATTGATGGGAGACAGAGTCCTTAAACATGTGTCCTGACTTGGGGAAGTGCACTGAAAGGAGGGGACAGTGGGAGTGTGTCTGTCACTGAGCAAACCTGTCTTGGTGCACTCCAAGGTTGGGGGGATTGCAAGATGTCTCTGGCCAATGCCCAGCTCCCTGCATTTCCTTGTGTTTCTTTTCTCAGGCCCCAGGTCCTGTTGTCTGGGGAGACATTTTTCAGGTAGATCAGAATTTAATCCAGTTATTTATGCAGGCAGCATTGTCTAATGGTCAAAGCAGAGTCTTAGAGTGAGGACTTCAAAACTCTAAGGCTTGCTCTGCCACTGTCACCTTGGGCAAGTCCCTTCACCTCTTGGTGCTTCAGTTTCCCCTGGCCCTGACTTGAGTCTTTCATTGTCCCTCTGATGATATGACAAGGATTCCCCATCCCCACTTTCTTTCTTCTACGGCCACTCATATAGGGGTAACAGGATGGGCTAGAAAGCAGGGTTCCTTCCTAGGTACTAGGGGGCTGGTTCACCTCTCTCCCCATGCCTTCTAGCAAGGTTAACACCTCTTCCCAGCAAACCCCCACCCCATTCCCCTGTACAAACAGGCTGTTCCCATCCATGCCTACTTGCTTGAGGAGGCCTTGAGTGAATGCAGAGCCATTGCCCACCAGGGTAATTTGCATCCTCGCAATACACACTGAGAGCCAGAAACCTACCCACAGCTACATCCAGGGAAGGGATGTCAGGGTAAGGCCCCTGAGGTATCTAGTGCTGGAAGAACGGTTCCAGGTAGCCCTGCATGGTGCAGGCAGCATGTGCTCAGAGCTACTTAGTGCAGTGGCGTCAGTCCCATCTTGTACTCCACCCAGAGCGGATTGTCGGCCAGGCCACCAACTGCTGCATTTTTCTTACTCACGCTTGGCCTCCGCATACTTGACATGCACACGCATGCCCCAGTTTTTGACTTCTCTGTGTTTGCTCTTGAAGTTAGTGTGTATTTTGCCCCCAGGCATCCAGCGGGAACTTTAAAAAGAAGCAGGTAGGGAAAAGGGGCAAAGTTTTCTGTATCCAGGTCTAGAAAAAGGCCTCAAACTCAGTGCCTTCCCCTCAGCACCTGCCCCTCCCCTTCTTCAGTTCATGAGGGAAGGGCCAGAGCTTGGAAGTTGGGACTAGATCAGATCTAACTCCCCCATAGTTTGGGGTGTCTGGCTCTGGTGTCAACCATAGCAGGTGGTCCCAGCACAGAACTTCCCCAGAGTCCATAGGGGGTTTTGGTTGGGGGCCAGGCCTGGTTTGGGTCCATCAGTGTTCCAAGCAGAGAATTGGGGATGCTGCCCGATGGGAGCAGGCTGCAGCTTGCAGGGAGCACTAAGCTGGTCTCTCTCTCTCTCTTGCTTGCAGGTTCGCTCCCTCCTGGGCCTAGGAGCAGTTCCTCTGCGCCAGCCAGTAATCCCTCTAGCACCATGAATCCCAACATACCTTTTACTTCCTCTCCAGATCCATCCCCCTCCCAGAACCCCCTCTCGCTGATGATGTCACAGATGTCCAAGTATGCCATGCCCAGCTCCACACCACTCTACCACAATGCCATCAAAACCATCGCCACCTCTGATGATGAGCTGCTCCCAGACAGGCCTATGCTCCCACCAGGAAGCATGCCAGGTACGTTCTTCTGGGACTGTGTCTGCGCCAGCAGGGAGAGCAAGCTGGAGCTGGGCTTTATAGGGGTAAGACTGGTCTTGTGGCTCACACACAGGCCTGGGAGGCAGAACACCTGGGTGTGGTTCTGATGCTCAGAGTGGAGATCAGGAATTCTATTCCCAGCTCTGCCACTGTGCTTTGGACAAGCTCTTCTGTGGCTTTGGACAAGTCACTTAACTTGTCTGTTCCTGTTTCCCTATCCATCCCTACCTCTGTTGGAGCATGGGGCTCAGTGCATTGATGACTAGAAAGTACCTTGGGGACATGTTGTAGAAAAGTGTGCTAATTGAGAGTCAGAATAGGAACAGACATTTGGAGCTGCAAAGCAAGGAGAACGAAAGGGTTAATTGAGTCAGATGAGAGCATTTATCCTGTAGGGAAGAGAAGCGTTTGTTCCAGGCACAGGGAGAAGCCTGAGGAAGAAGTTGGACAAGGGAGAAGACTCAGTGAGCCCTCTACAGGGACAGGACAGGGTGTAATCCTTGTTGTGCACCATGCTGTGGAAGGATCACTCCTACCCAAATGTATGACTTAATATAGTAAACTTCATGACTGCATCCTTGCTGTGGCCTCTCAAAATGTCACAGAGGCAGCAGGTTAGAACCCAGGATCGCCCACTCCAAAAGCATTGGCCTGACCAACTGAGTTCAAGGAAAATTACTATCTGTTAGTAGTATGAGGCCTTGACACACAGCAAGCAATTCCGATTCCAGCCAGCAGAGGGCAACAGTGCCATATACACACCAGCCAGTTAATTGCAGTATAATACAGTTGGGTTATTAATGGTAACTGTAGTCCCTGTAAATCCACCAGGATGCTAGGGGTACAGATTATTGCAAGGGTTACATCTCCTTAGGTGAGACATAGGGATGTCAGGTCTGAGGTATGGGTGTCTTTGAGTGTCTTGGGCTCCCAGTGTTCTCACTAGCACAAGTAAAAGCAATGGAGCCCATCCAGCTGTCCTGCATTCAGGTGTAACCAAAGGCCTTGGGGGAAACTCTAGCTCCCTGGATACTATTGACTAAGCTCCTTAAATGGAACTGCTGAACTGGCTTCCCAGGCTGGTTTCCCAGCTTGCCGCAGCTTTGCAAAGGCATTGGGTGCTTCCAGAACCCGGTGCGAAGCTGGCAAGTGTTTGTTTGCTTGGCATTGTTCTGCCATCTGCTTCTTACTGACTGGCCAGGGCCAGCTGCTGCCTTCTCCATGTGCCATTGATCTGCCTGGCAAACATAGCGAGCCCAGGAGACACTAGAGTTTCTAGCCCAGCACACAGCCAAGATCAGCTGCGGATAAAACAGATAATGGGAGATGCAGTGTTCATGTGAGCTACATGTACCATGCCACCGGGCATGGGGATGATGTAACACCCCCTAGATTTTACTTATCTCCCTATCCTCTTTGTCATCTCCTCTCTGCCCCCACATGCCCAGTGTTCCTCCCTCAACCATCTGCTGAGTGTTGTCTCTGGGATGGCAGCCCATGCTCTAGTACTTGGCCACTCCCCTTGTTTGAGTCCTAGACCTAGGTTTCCAGGAACCATGTTTGCCCTGCTTCGAGGAGGGAGGGGGCTGTGACCATTGGGATGCCCTTAAATTTCCCCCTCCTACCAGAGATGTCCCATCATCACCACTATCTCCAGCCCAGAGCTCTGCTGTGTAGGAAACCTCAGATGGTCTCAGCAAGGTATGTCCCAGTGGGATGGGAAAGCCTGAGCAGGGACTGGGCTATCCAGTCCATGCAGGTTCCCAGGGCCTGCACAGTCAGAGCTGAGAGAGAGGCATAATCTGAGAACTCCTTAGTTCTGATTTCAGAAAGTCTTTCTGACCTCCACAGTGGGGGGCCCACACCTCCCTCCCATGCTGGCTGTGAGCCTTGTGTAAGCCAGGCAGTGCTGGGCGCTAGGTGGGTAGCTGTGCTGTCCTTCTCGGTATCCACCACTGGGGGGCACCTTGGAGCTGCACAGAGGTTGCCAACTAATGGCTGTGCTGACGGTGTTCCTTGTGCTCAACACAGTAGAGAGGTTGCTGTGCTGTACTGTCCCAGCCTGCGTAGCAACAGAGGGGAACAGGATCTGCTGGGCTGGTAAGAGCCACAAGCCCTATGTATGGCCAATGACCGACTGAGTCTTGCGGTAACATCCATTGAACCCCACCTATTCCCTGCCTGCACTAGGCCAGCTCTGAGGTCTGGAGCAGCTCTCATCAGAAGCAGCAGCACCTACCAGCGGGCCCTCTTAAGGCAAGTCTACACTGCATCTGGGAGTGAGCCTTCCAGCCTGGGTCCACAGACTCACGCTAGCACTCTAAAAATAGCTGTGTAGACGTTACAGCTTGGGCGGGAGCTCAGGCTCTGATGCCTGGGGTGGGCTTGAGAGCCAAGCTCCAGCCACAGTTGCAACTTCGAAGCACCATCTAAACCGCTATTTTTAGAATGCTAGCACAAATCTGTGGCCCCGGGCTGGAGGCTGGCTCCCAGATGCAGTGCTGATGTGCCGTTACTGCCTCAGTGAGAGAGGGAGGGGCTGGCCTCCCAAGCATGTGCTCTGTGGTGCTCACTTCTCCCCTGTACAGCCTAGCACCTGGCTGGTATGGGGCAGGGTGTGATGCTGCCATGGCAATGAGGTGCTGGGTGAGGGTACTGAGCAGGTATCAGGTCTGACAGCAGAGTCCCCTGGGCTTAGGGACTCTTTCGCTGACCTTACTGCCCTGATGGACCCTCTATGGCAGACCCTCTCCATGGGTCTAGCAGTGAGAGCAGAGCTGGGCCAGGTTTGAACACTCCAGGGAACCTGGCTGGAGCTGATCTCTGCTTAGATGCTGATTTCAATGGAGAGAGCTGCTAGCACCAGGGACATGCTCTCTGCATGCAGTGGGAGGAGGTGCATGGGCATTGAGTTAACTCTCCTTCTCCCCTTCATTAGGTATCACAGGAAATCAGCCAAATCAACTGCACTTGAACTCAGTGGGGCCTGCATCCTCGCAGAGTCCCATGGGGATGAACTTGCCTGGCCAGCAGCCACTCTCCCATGAACCCCCGACGTCCATGATGTCCTCGCCGAATCCCCTGGGCGCCAACATTCCGATGCACCCTGGTGCGCAGGGGGCGGGTGTGCCCCCCCCAAATCCCATGATGCTGCCTCCAGGGCCCCAGGACTCCTTGAACCAGCCCTGCGGCCCTGTGCCAAACAATTCTCAGATGATCCCTTCCAACCAGCTGGTGTTCCCCCGCATGCAGCAGCCCCACAATGCCATGCAGTCTCCAGCTGCGGGTATGCCCATGACGCCAGGAGGTGGGGCTGGGATGCAGCAACATTACCCGCCCGGGATGCCCTTGCCACCAGAGGACCTTCCCTCCCAGCAGCCTGGCCAGATGCCCCCCCAGCAGCACATGCTGGGCAAGAACATCCCTCCTCGGATTGGAGATCCCTATCCCACTGTGCTTCCGGGTGTGGCTTCAGTGCTGAATGACCCTGAGCTCAGTGAGGTCATCCGCCCCACACCTACGGGCATCCCTGAGTTTGACCTCTCCAGGATCATCCCTTCAGAGAAGCCGAGCAGCACCCTGCAGTATTTCCCCAAGAGTGACAGCCAAGCACCGAAATCACAGCCTTCCAACCTCCACCTCATGAACCTGCAGAACATGATGGCTGAGCAGCCACCCACACGGCCAGGCATGAGCACCCCCAGCCTTCCAGGGCAGCAGGGCATGCAGCGGGGACTCAACATGTCTATGTGCCACCCTGGACAGGTGTCCATGCTGAGCAGGACAGGTATGCCACCCCAGCAAGCCATGATGGGGAACAGCATGCACCAGGGCATGATGTCCCCCCAGCAGAGTCTGATGGCCCAGCAGAATTTCATGCTGATGCAGGCTAAGCAGAGGAGCATGTCTGTGTCAGGGGAAATGTACGCCCAGTCGGGTCATATGATGTCGCCTCAGGGCTCCCTCATGGGGCCCCCACCTCAGCAGAACCTTATGGTCACACACCAGATGAGGCAGAGGAGTGTTTCACTGGACAGCCAAATGAGCTACATCTCCGGGCCTGGAAACATGGCGAACCTGCCTTTCTAATCATGTCCTGAGGGGCAAGGGCCGATTGTAGAAACTTTTTTTTTAAACCTTTATTTGGATTAGGGTCGGGAGGCTGGGGCCTGTGGGGGTGCGGAGGGTTTTTCATATTGGATTTGCCTCTATAAGGAAAACCAGATGTGCAGTAAAATTGATGTGAATCCTTTTTGGGGGGCGGGGGTATTATTATTTTTGAAACCCAAGTGGTGACCGGGGGCTTCCAGACCCTACGGCAGTTTGTAAAATCTTCCTTTTTTTTTTCCTCGTAGTGTGGGTTTTCTTTGTTTTTTGTTTTGTTTTAAAGAACAACCAAAATGTACAACAAGATTTTGAATGAGCTGTAAATAGGGCTGGGAAAGGCAGAAACTTGTGCTGGTTTTAAATTGTCTGTATTTCTGTGTTTTAATAGAAGCCTCAATTTTCTGTTTTAAAACAACAACAAAACTTTTCAAAAAATCAATGTATGAAGGTTTAAAACTCTTGCAGAGGAGGTTCTAGGGGAGTGGGAGGAGGTGAGTGGGTATTGAGAGAGCCCTCTGCAAAAGAGCCTCTTTGCCAGCCCCACATCATTCATGCATCAAAACAGCTTGTGTGCGGGGATGCATGGTTTTGAACAGACATATATACACATCTTAGATCCTGATTCTGCAGTCAGACCCTCTGGGCCTGTACTCGGTTCAGGGGTGCACCCAGTCTTATGGATCCACCTGCAGGATTGGAGCTGCTGAGATATCTATAAAACAGTGTTGGTTGTGGGAGACGCTGTTTGGTGGTTGGGATGGATAGTGGTCTTTATCTGTCTCTGCTGCGTGGTGAAGCTGCTGGTAGCATGAGCAAGGAGAGGGCCCAGTTGTTTAGTTTAGGGAAGGGTGGGGGGTCTGATCCCACTCTGCAAGTAACAAGTAACTGGACCATGAGGCCTCCACCCAATCATGACACTCCCTGCTCCCTTCTCCATCCCCAGATGTTCTGTGTGTTGTGTGCATGTCGCTGTGGAGTGGAGATAGCAGAATGAACACTGGGATTTCTGACTGGCTGATTTCATCCTGTGCTTCCTGGATGTGTTGTGCAGAGGCCAGGAGGGAACTCAAGACACACAGACACACCCCCACCAAAGCATCCCATACTCCTTGTTGGCTCTGCTCCCACTTACATGAGTTCATGCATCTCACCCTGCTGCACTATGTCCTTTGCCTCCGAAGTGCACACATTTCTGTGGGAGAGCTAGCCTGATGCATAAAAGCAGGCATTTTATGGTAAAGGTTCTCCAAGCATTTTCTCAATCTTGGAATCCCAGACTCCTCCATGAAAGGCCCTAGAGGCAGTTGGGCAGCAGCTGTAAGGCCACCTTTATACCCTGAAACCACCTGCAGCAGCCCTGCTCTCTACTATGGATGTGCAGCCTGTAGAGACATCAAGTCCTTGCATGCAATACTCCACCTGGATACAAGAGGCCTCCTGCTCAGACTGAGCTGATGTTTTTCTAAACGAAGCTCTAGTTCAAACAGTAATTTATTCAGGGAAGTTCCATGGCTTGTGTTATACAGGAAGCTAGACTAGATGATCACAATGGTCTCATCTGGTCTTAGAAGCTATGCTGGGAGATGTCTCCTCCACAGGTCATTCCATGTTACTCATAGGAGCAGCTGGGACTTCATTTCCACTACCGCTGTAGGCTGCTTAAAGCAAGGACTGCAAGCATAAGTTTCGTGTGGGGGAGTGTCCCCATGCCTGGCACCCTCTTCCTGCAGAGAGTTCTTAGAGTGTGCTATGACCGCTTTTTGAAGGGAGGTTGGAGATAATCCATGTGTGCATGCAGTCTCTGTGGATTGCAGGAAAATATTCTAAAAAATGGATCCAAATGACCATGGGGCACCCTAATCTACCACCAATTTGAGGTTTATCTCAGAAAAGCCAGCCTTTTTGTTGCCCCTCTCATAGCAAAGGGGCCCCTTCCCCAAGCAGCACAATGGAGGAGAAATAAAGCTTCTGCACCGAGAAGTTGAGAAGCACTGCATGAAAAGTGAACCTTCTGTTTGTGGTTCCAAGAGTGAATCTGTTAGCAAAGGCTGCTGAACTGCACCAGCCCAACAGTCTCTTAGGCCAGATCCCAATGGGCTGAAACCAAAAAGTTTAGACAGAACCATTCCCAAGTTTGAGGGTGTTTTGTGGGAATGGGGCTGGCTGGGAAGGGTGTTGAGCTCTGGTCTTTTGCTTTGGGCCTGTGTCTAGGGACCATGAGTGTGGCTCTCAGAACAGCAATGGGCTAAAACCAGAGGCACTTTTCCAGCTCTGTCCCATTTGGTAAAATGGGAACAACCCATTGCGTTGCCCATCTCTGCCTGGGACAGTGCCCTGCCCTGTCGAAGGGCCAAGAGGGCTGTCTCCTCCACCTCCCACTCTTAAGTGCACTCAGGCACCTTGCTTTTTAACCGGGGTGGTTGTTTACCCATTTCAGAGACTGGAGAGGGGGAGATTGGTGCTGGAAGAGCTGGTTCAAGCAGAACAATACAAACCATACTGTAAAACAAACCTTCCCTATTTCTCCATGTTGCCCCCTGGCAGTGCTGTTGGGGGTAACCCCTGCTAGTATTTCCCTTGTAAACACCATTGGGAGTTGCTCAGGACCAGCACAAGCCCCATGCACCACAAAAGCCCCTGGCCCCATACGTTAAGGGGCATTTCACCCCCCACCATTAAGTCTCTCTATTTGAAGCCATAATCTTTTAAATAAAATTAAGCTTTGTCTCCAGACAGCCATTGCTTTGACCCCTGAGTGATTAAAAGCTCCAGTGTGTAGACCTCCTACACTTCCCCCTACCCATCTAGTCTAGCTGAGAAAGGTCCTGAGGTGTTGGATCTCTGTTCTGTCAGCACTGTCCTCACATGAGTCAGGGCCTGCAACTTGCAATATGTCTGTGTGAGGAAAGTCAGTGCAGCTGTGTAGAAGAGCGAGAGAGAGAACTTGCAGATGCAGGTGGGAGTGATGGCATTCCAGGTAACAGAAAGGGAAGGTGACAGTGATGATATTTATCCCACTTTAGAATGCATGACAGTTGGGAAGGAGCAAGGCCTACAGCCCAACCGCCCTCAATACAACAGTGAAATTCTGGTACTTTGCAAGGCTGTTGGCCCTCCTGGGGCACTTTTTGTTTGGTCTTCAGAGCAGCCAACTGGGAAGTTGTAACCAACCCCCCACTGCCCTAGCAGCCAGTCTTCATGATGTCTGAATCTGGAGGCCGGCAAGGCTGAGTGGTGCCTTTTTTTGCTTCGGGTACCATCTCCCAAACAGGTCTAGTTCATCAGCAATATGGTGGGAGCCTTTCAGAGGTGAACAGTAGCCACCCCTTGTTTGCTCTGTCACCCTCTGCTGTGCGCTGGGTCTCATCTTGTCTTGTGCTTTATTGCTTCATTTATTGGCTTCAGTTTTGTGTGCTGAATTCTACCCAATCATGGTTATGGATGCCCCTTTGTTTCTAACTATGATATGTCAATGTTTTTTCCTGCTCCAAACAAAGGAAAACGTCTTTCCAATGCAATTTTAAGCAATCACATGTCCAGAATTAGCTTTCATGTCAAGGTAACAGTGACTGACCCCCCTTTCTCTGTCATCCCATGGAGAAACTTCCCCAGTCATTTTGTACCATTATATAAATATATATATAAAAATATAAATATATAAATACAATATGTGAAGACATCTTATTGGTTTTTATTTTGAAACAATTTTTAGGCTTGTTTTTTGGGTATCTGTGCTGCCTGTAATGTATTGACCTGTTTTATAGGTGCCTTTTTATTAAAAAGAGAAGTTTCAAAACCTGATCCTTGGAGCCTGTCTTCACTGGTCTGAGTTTCTTCAACATTAGCTAGTGTGGCCCACTGTACTTGGGGGCTCACATCAAATCACATATAGCTGGTAGTTGCTGTTTGGTAGTGCCCCAGCGAAGAACTGGCTTGGACACATGCTTTTCTTCTGGTTGTTTTCTCCAACTTATGTTTGAGTAATGAGGAGAGTTGTTGCCATGTGAAGGGCAGAGATGTTGTTAATGCCCAGATTATCCGAACTACAAGTCAAATCTTAGCTTTTAACTGCAATCCTTTCCAATGATGCCAACAGCAGTCTTCTGCTCCTAGCAGGATCTGATGCTGTAGTAGCACCTATGATCAACAATGTCCTGCTGAGCTAGGCCACTGGTTAACCCTCTGTAGCTGCTTTTTGGGTAGTTCATCCTCTCCATTCAGTTGGAAACAGCTACCATGAGGCAATAAAAGAACCCATTCCCTCCCTGCCCTGCTGTCAGCCCAGCTCTCTGCACCATAAACCATGTGTGTCTAAGCCCTCTTGCTCTCTCAGAACTGCAGAGCCATGGATGCTCCTGAGCCAGTCTCTCTCCTGCTGGGCAAAAGCAGTGAAGGAAAGGAGCACTGTTGGCTTTATTCTCTGACTGCTCCCTTGGAGCTAGTCGTCAAAGGCTACAAAATAATCTTCACTCCCTGATTGCAAACGATGTCAGTCAGTGTACGTGTGTGTGTTCTTTCCATGTGCTGTCCCAGCTCTGCACAGAGAGATAGTGCAGCAGACTTCAATATATTGAGACAAGTTACGCATTACACTCCTGGCTAAGAACATAGGAGTTGCTGATTCAAACCCTCTTTCTGCTTGCTGAGCTGGGATTTGAACTTTATTCTCGTATCTCCAGTGAATGGCTGAAGTGCCAGAGTGGGAGGTATTTTGATGTGGGAGCTCCCTTGGTCTTTCCTGGTGAAGCTGGTCCACCGCCACTAAATAATAATTGGGTCAAACTCAGGCTGTGAATCCTTTGGTAGTCCAGTTGTTTTGGTACGTTCTCCAGAATGGGTGAGTTGCTGGTTCAAATCCCTTTTGTGCTGGTTGAGATGGGATTTGAAGCAGGCTCCCTTACCTCTCAAGTGAAGGGCCTTAGTGCCAACCTGGGAGGTATTCTGACATAGGGTTCCCTCAGTCTTTGCTAGTGACACTGGTCCAATTTTAACTACATAATAAATGGGCCAAAGTCTGCCTCCACGGCTCTTGATGGTATGGGGGTTAGAGCACTTCTCTGGTTCAAATCCCCCCTCTGCCTCAGGGGAGGGGATCTGGTGCCTGAGGTGCAGGCTATATTGACTGTGGACTCTACAGAGCAGCTCTTGCTGGTTTAATTAATGAGTAATTCGGTCCATACAAAAGACCCAAATCTCTCTTTTGTCCCCAGTGGCTAGGATACACACCCAGGCTGTGGCAGAGCCCAGGTGACTCCCCTTCTCTGCTGAGGGGTGTGAACTGATGGCTCCCACCTCCCAGGGAAGAGTTCAGACAAGGATGTCCCACTGCAAAGGGCAATCACCTGGGAGGGAGGAAATCCTTGTGCAATCCCCTGCTGAATAGGCAGAGTATGGCTTTGAACCAGGCTCTCCAACAACCCAGGTGTAAGTACCCTCACCACCAGCCTATAGAGGGATTCTAACTTTTGGCCTGGCCTGAAGAATTGTTAAGTCAATTGCAATAGCTTCAAAAGGCAAGAGTGAGGGAGCCACTCAGCACTATACCCCAAAGCCCAGGGCACACACCTTGGCTGCAGGAGAACCCTCTTCAATCTGCTCCACAGGCCAAGGGACAATTTGAACCAGCATCTCCCACAGGTCAGGCATGTAACCTAACCACCAGGTTGCAGAGCACGTCTTGCCCATGGGCTGGCCCAAAGAATAGTTAATTCAAGTGTAACAGCTTCAAGAGGCAACAATGAGGAACCACCCCATCATGAAAGCCCAAAGTTAAGGGTGCACACGTGGGATACAGGAAATGGCTAGTCAAGCCCTCTCTTAACAGACCAGGGTGGGTGTGTTGCCCTAGCATTTCCCACAATCTACAGCAGTCACTGAACCACTGGCCTAGAGAAGGCATCTCAACTATTCTAGGGGCCAGCGAGTGGGTAAGTCAAGTGGAACAGCTTCAAGAGGCAAACATGAGGGAACCCCTCCCCCCTGCCTTTCTGTGGCTGTGATGGGGTGGACTAGGCCCAGAGGCCCCTTGTTGGTGGCCTCAGGGTCCTGCTACACTCATCCCAGCGGAGGAGCAGTGGAGCAGTCCTCCAAGCAGGCTAGAGTGGCTGCAGAGGAAGCAGCTAATCATGGCCTAGGAAGGCCATATAAAAGGAGCTGCAGAGCAGCGCAGCAGTTACTTGCTGCTGGAAGCTGGAGAAGAAAGGACTGCAGGCCTGTCTAGCTGAGGGATCTGCAGCACAATGGACAGCGAAGTGGAGGCAGGGAATGGGGGAGCGAGAGGCTCCTGGCTGGCTGCTAGGACTGAGCCAAAGACAATTTGATCCCCTGGGCCCTGCTAGCAATGAAGGAACTCTGGGCGGGCTGTGGACACTGAGCCGGGACTGAGCCTGGGGAGGGCCACAGGAAGATAGTGGCTCCAGGGAGGAAGCCCTGGGGATACAGCCCAACATCAGGGCTGGACTAGTTTAAAGACTGCAGACACACCCAACCAGAGGGGGCACTTGTGAGAGGCAGGTGCTGACCCCATTATAGGGGCCCAGGGTATTGTCAGTTGGCATGCAGAAAGAAGTTACTCACCTTGTGCAGTAACGCTGGGTCTTCGAGATACATGTCCCTGTGGGTGCTTTGCTGTATGTGCACTTGTGTGCCTGTGTTGTTGATTACCAAACTTTGGTAGCACTGTCCTTTTGATAGCTGCCAATCACTGTGTGTCACCAGGCTGAGCCTTGGATTCTATCTAGGCAAAGGCCCATCTGTCCCAGTTGTTCAGGTATGGGCTCGGGGCAGGTCCAGTTCTCAGTCCAGAGAAGCTATTTCTTACATGATCACTGCTCCTCTGCCCTGTTGCACTGACCTGTTTGGAGCTGCTCAGTGATTTGGGCATGTAACATCTGTTACAGACTTTGCTGCATTCGATGTCCAACTTCCTGTGTGATTTGGTGAAGCCCAGGGCTTAAATTCTCAAAGATTATTTCCCGGAGCACCCCACCCCATTAGGGGCTCCTGGATTTAGCTTGGGGGTGGAGGGGCGCCAGGGCTTGGGACTTTAGCCCCGATGCCTCCGCAGGTTTGAAACTATTTACCAGAGCTCCACTCTGGTGTGCTCCAGCTGAATTTAAGCCCTGGTGAAGCTCCTCTTTCTTTGACTCACTCTTTTCTCTTTGCTTGATGATGAGTTGTTGCCAGGTAGCCATGGATCTGCAAGACTGGGCTGCAGCGTCACATAGCAGGCAGGACTGTAGAGCAGTGTATTATCCCTATTTTGGAGATGGTCAAACTAAGTCTATGTGACTTGACCAAGGCCACATCAGGCATTAGTGTCACAGCTTTAGAATCCCTTGCTCAGACTGCTAGACCATGCAGTCTCTCACTCTTGAGCTGCCTCTTCTTGCAGCCAGGGCCAAACTTGGATGCGCAGGCAGACAAATAAGTGTTTTTGCCACCAGGCAGGTCTTGCAGCAATTATGGAAACCTGGGAACACCAACTCTCCTCAGGCCTAATGCACTGTGAGCACTTTAATAAGACCTCTCCAATGAAACAAGCTCCAGTTGATTTTTTTTCTTAATTAAAGTGGCTGAGCTTTGAGTCCAACTCTGCTATGGGTTGGCAAATCTGAAACTTTAATAAAGTATGCTATGCATCTGATGAAGTGGACTGTAGCCCACGAAAGCTTATGCTCAAATAAACTTGTTAGTCTCTAAGGTGCCACAAGTACTCCTGTTCTTTTTGCGGATACAGGAAACATGGCTGCTACTCTGAAACGTGAATAAAGTAGATTATAGTAACCTATTAGGGTTAGCTGATGTCTCAGTACAGTAGTGATGGGTGGTCTAGGCAGTCCTTGGTTAAAAACTGAGCAAAACCTGGCTCTTACATGTGCCCTAAAATAACAGAGCCTGCTGCAGCACTAGTGAAAAGAACAAATTCCATTGAGCCTCATAAGCAACACATGAAAGGCTCCTTTTATCTCCATACAGAACTTATCAGAAAGGCATCTGACCAGCCAGCAGCTATTCATTGGTCTCTCTGATCTGGCTGTGTTTCAGAATATTGACAATTCTGGCTGACTTTCTGCAGAAGCATGAGACATGCGAGGTGGAAAAAGTACTTTATTTAATCATTATAGTTCATTTAAAAAAAACTCAGCAGACAAAATTTATGGTGAGTTTATAGGGACACAAGATATAAGTTATAATAAAAAAAATAAAGCCTCTCAAAATTCCCCTTTGAGTTATGAACACTGAAATAATGTACAAACTGTAGCTGGACTTTGCCACAGTAGCACAGTTTAAACAAACTTTTCGGCATTTCTCCCTGCTTGGACCATAAGAATCACCTCATCAGCTTCACTGGGATCCTCAGTGGCTGTGGTGTGAACACCACAGGGAACGTTTGTTTTTTATTTTTGTTAAAGTTGCATCCCTTGGAATTAAAAACAAAAAAAATCTCTAAACCTTGGACTTTTCCTGTTGGGGTTAGAGTTGGTAAAATGCTTCACCAATGCTCCATTTTGGCCTGAATTTAGCCCAATGGTGATCCTTTAAATATGGATCATTCCCTACAGATTCTTCTTCTGACAGATCATTTTTCTGGAAAGGGGTGAGTGAATTGTAGTTGGTCTCTTTTTGTTATTGGGTGAATGCTACTAGTAACCTTAGCACAAAGCTCAAACATCCACTCTGCCACATGGGCAGTTTGACAACACTGAAATTAATACTGTTCAGCAGAAATAGTTTTAGTTTTGCCTAGAAAATCAGGTTAATTTTGGAGCAGATTTTTACAAACGTATTTGTGGTTAGGTTGTGCCTCGGATGAGTGGTGGCCAATGGCTCTTTAGACAGAACTATAACATACATTTCAAGCTAAAATTACCTATTAAGAAAAATATAAAGAAAGCAGCAGCAGCATTGCCTATACATTGTCCGTGTCGATGTGACAATAGCTAATGGAAAACAGCCAGTTAAACAGAGTCCCTTATGGCTGCTCTACACAGACTTGCACTGAAATAACCCCAGCTGTGGGTTAAAACTGCTGTCGTTAGTTTGGTGCATGTCTGTGTAGAGGCCTGATCCTGAGCGCTGCGGGGTACCCACAACTCTGGTATGAAGTCAAAGTTCAGACCTTTTTACCCTAAAATCTAATGCGTGAAATTTTTAAAAACACCATCAATGCAAGTAGCACTAGAATGCCTGAAAGCACAGTACAAAGCATAGCAAAAACTTTCCCTTGTCCCCCCCTGAAAAAACAAAAACAAAAAAACAACCTCCTTCCCACCCCCCCAAACTCCTCTTCTCCTTCCATGTTCTGTTTTACTCTGGAATAATGGGAATCCTTGCTCTTAAAACCAAGAGATACAGCAACCGACCCCCAAAGCAAATCAGTAACACATTCAGCCTTATTTCCCTCCTCCTCCCCCCCCCCGGTAATCAAAGTAGGAGAGGGTCTGTGCCAGCATTCAGTTACAAGGCTGGACAGAGCCTGCTCAAAGAATATTCACCCTCAAAGGAAATCAATTAGTTCCAGTAAGTCAGTAACTGGAATTATTAATAGTAATAAAATGGATTGAAAGTGAGTGAGAAAGTATGCAGCTGATGGGCAGGAAAGGAATTCCTGACAGTAAAGTCTTTGGGCCTATGGAAGAGTCTCCCAGTGTGAGTCGCAGAAACGCCGCCGTTGGGGATTGAGGCACTCAACCTGCCCAAAGCCCCAGGAAAGGCACAACAGGAGACAACCCCACGTTGGCTGGAGGAGATGGGCTGGCTGCCTTATAGGCCTCTTCTACTTCCAGATTCTGTGATGCAGTCAGAAGAGCAGTGTCCAGTCCTTTGTATTGACCAGAACGGTGTGTAACATGCAGCTACGTTCCAAACTAACTAAAACGTACTCTAAATGTTGTCATATTTTACATGACTTTCATTAAACATAGAACGGTTTCTAATTAAAAGCAATAATCGGGCTGTTTCACTTTCTTCTGAGAACCTTAATGAGCTGCACAGACTAAATCATGCTCTTCCATTTCTCTGATAAAAATCTCTCCGTCGTCTGGAATTTCCTGTTTGTCATTTTCTAAGGGCCCAATTCTGTGGTTGGCTCTGCACATGGGGCTCCTCCAGTGGGAAGGATGCAGTATCCGAGCTAACTTACTAGGGTCCCAGCAAGCCCCTTTGCAGTGGTTGCTATGTAAAGTCAGTATTTACCAAGGGCTACCACAAACCATTTCTCCATATACTTAGCACAGGAAGTAACTATGTGGTAACAGTTGGCAAGTATTTGCTGTTTGAATGGTGGCCTTTAGACCTCAGTTTCTTGTGGAGAGGAGGGAAGTGGTAGGGATGATACTGAGGCGCAGAGCTGAGTCCTGCACCAAAGGCATTACATGCTCTGCTGGCCAGGAACACCAAGGTCTATCTCAGCCCCGTGCCCAGTTCTTTCCCCACTAGAAGGTGCTGACAGAAGTGATGGTGTCCGACTCAATCCCACTGCTCTTCCTCGTCACATCAAGGATCTCCTGCAGGGTCTCCTGGCTTATGCAGCCCAGGTCCCGGAGGATCCGGAAGAAGTCGTTGCGGAACTTGACTCCAACAAAGGCATAGAGGATGGGGTTGAGACAGCAATGTGTGAAGCCAATCACCTCTGTCACCATGATGCTGGTGCCCAGCTGGTCCGCCAAGGCACAATCGTTCGGTAAGGTTTCCAGCTTGTCTAGCGTGTCCAAAAATATGACCATGTGGTAAGGGCTCCAACAGAGTAAGAACACCCCTGTGACCAGGATGGCCACTCTCACGGCCTTCTGCCTCTGCAGTCGCTGAGACTGGCACAGGGTCCTCACAATGGCTGTATAGCAGTAGCACATAACCAGCAGGGGCACGAAGAAACCCACAATGTGATACAGGAAGCGGGTTGCCAGCCACATGTTGCTGCCATGAATCCCAACTTGCTGGAAATTGCAGACACTGTGGTTGCTCTTGTCTGACCAGACCTCCATGAGCACTAGATCGGGCAAGGTCAGCACCAGGGAGATGAACCAAATGGCCAGGCAAGTGAGGTGGATGGACCTGACTCTGCGCTTCCTGTAGGTGTGGATAGCATACACTATGGCCAGGTAGCGATCCACACTGATGCAGCCCAGCAGCATGCTGCTGCAGTAGAAGTTGATTTTGTGGACAGCGCTGAGGACTTTGCAAAGGAAAGTGCCGAAGATCCAGCCGGTCAAGCTCTCGGTCACGCCAAAAGGCAAGGTGAGCACTAGCACCAGATTGGCCAAGGCTAGATGAAAGAGGAAGTTCTCGGTGGTAGTGCGGGCGCGCTTGTAACGCTCCAGGATGATCAATACTAGGGCATTGCCCAAGGTCCCCAGAAGGAATATCAGAAGGTAAACTAAGGGCACAAAGATCTTCTTGAAAGGATGTGTGGGATCGCTAGCCAGTGACGAGACTGATTCTGGACAAAAGTAGTCATCGTAGGATCTTGTGGTGTTGTCATTGTCATTGTAGTCACTGAATTCCCCCAGCAAATTCTGCAGAACAGGAGGAGAATAATCCCATTACAGGCTGCAGTTTCTGTACAGCCATTTCCCAGGAGAAAGCCCAACCATTACATAGGAAATGCCAGACAAGATTAGTCACCTAGCCGATCAAGTCCAAGGCCCTGCCTCTGGACAATAGCCAGCACCAGACACTTCAGAGGAAGGTGCAGGAAACCTCCAGCAGCAAATGTGAGATAATCTGCCGCCAGTGAGGGTCTCATCCTGATCTTTGATCATTAGAACCTCCTACTCCAGCATTTAAGCCAACATTTATCTCCCATCCATTACATGTTTTATCATTAACTAAAATATTTCTTGATATTCTTGTTATCCATATAAATATACAATCTCTTTTGAATCTTATTAAGTCCATGGCTTCAACTATCTCCTGTGGCAATGAGTTCCTCAGTCTAAGTACGCACTGCGTGAACAAGTATTTCCTTTGGTTAGTTTTGAATTTGCCACCCTCAATCTCATTGAATGTCCCATTATTCTTGTGTTATGGGACAGGGTGAACACAAGCATCCAATCGGCTGTGTCTGTCCCATTCATTATTGTATAGACTTTTATCAGGTCCCCTCTTATTCAGCTATTGCTAAGGTAAACAATCCCAGTCTCTTTTCATAGAGTTTTTTCCCAGCCCTTGATCATTCTTGTCATCTTTCTTTGAACCCTTCTAATTCCATTGTATCCTTTTTGGGATGGGGGACCAGAACTACACAGACTGTCTGGAGGAGGATGTCTTGTTGGTTTATATAGAGGCATTAGAATATTCTCCATATTATTCTCCACCCTATTCCTTGTTGACACTCAGGTTGTTTGCTTTCTGAGCACTGCTGCACACTGGGCAGAGCCCTCCATCGAGCTGGCCACCTTCACGCCCTTTCCTTACTTGATGCAGTTAATTCAGAACCCTGTAAGGGCTACGAATAGTACATTTTCCCCTCCTATGTGCATTACTTTGTACTTATCAACACTGAACTTTAGTCACCATTGTGTTGCCCATTTTACCTGGCTTGGTTGTGTCCCTCTAATTAACTTTTCTGTAGTTTTCTATCATGTTAATTCCATATTCTGTTCCCAAAACTACCTTCACACACTGGCCCTAAGGACTTTCTTTGATTTGTCTGTAGGGTGATTACAAACCATGCTGTATTTTGAGACAGAGAATGTATTGCCACTCCTCTTGACTCAGTACTGTCCCGCAGCGTGACACCATGGCTGTCTGAGCTCCTTGGGCTGAACTACTGCTGGGAATTTGTGATATCAGGTCCACGCCCAATGCGCAGGCTGTGATGTTGCCACACAAAGTGAGATTTGCACTGGGAACAATGCAGCAGCTGGCCAATGGAGTGAGCTGTACGTAGGCAGTGGAGATGGGATGGCCATTGCCTCCTACTTTTAAAAACCTGGCTGGGAGGGAGCACACTGAGCCTGGCTGGCGGCAGCTGGGTTCTGCTCTGCCTTGTGGCACATGCATCATGCTGGTCAGTTCCGGTTTTGTGTTGTCTTGCATGCCTGCAGCTGGTCCCTCACCTGCTGGTGGCTGAAACCACAGCAGTGGCTTCTAGGGGCTGGGGCCTAACCAGGTTTGGGAAGCAGAATGGACCCACTACCCAAAGGCCTTGGGCTGCCAGCAAGGAGAGTAAGGAGTGAAGGAAGGCAGGGACTTAGAGAAGATCCTGTTGGTGGGGGGGCTTGCCCTCCTCACTTTTATAGTCCTTTTGGCACCCATGGAGCTGTATCACACACCAAGTTTTTTATTCAAAGCAGAAATCAAATCAAAGTCCTGAGCACTAGAAAGCTGGCAAAGCCCAGCCCTCACAGTGGAGCACATGCTCTGACTGTTCTGCGCTGCTCCAGGCAGGCAATGGATAGAGCCTGCTAGCCAAAACAAGAGTGCTCAGTAAAAGGGGAGGGTGGAAATCAATGAGGAGAAGAGGAACAAAGGGCCAAGCAAGGGTTCATGGCAAAAATGTCACAGATAGCCAGTGATAAGCTGCTAAAAAATTAACAACCGGTTCCTTATAAAAAGTTCTGATTTAAGGAATGTGCCACAGTATGTATTTTTTGTACCAATAGGGTTACCATACGTCCGTATTTTCCCGCCCGGGCAGCGATTTAAGAACCAAAAAGCCTGACATCTCCAGGAAAATACGGATGTATGTTAACCCTACCTAAAGTTCTTTTTTCAAAAGATGGGCCTGAACTAGAAATGAGCTCCGTTTCACATGTGTGGGTCCCCGCCACACCCTGGGGGTGTGCTAGGGTGACCAGATGTCCCGATTTTATAGGGACAGTCCCGATTTTGGGGTCTTTTTCTTATATAGGCTTCTATTACCCCCCACCCCGTCCTGATTTTTCACACTTGCTGTCTGGTCACCCTAGGTGTGCACATGTGTGGGTCCCAGCTGCTCCCTGCCCCCCTCATTGAAGCAGGTGTGCAGGGATACTGCCCTGGGAACTGCAGGGTACCAGTGGACGTGGGGCTGGCTGCAGACAGGGGCGGGGGGCAGGGCTAGCTGGAGGCAGGGGGAGCAACACGGGCTGGCTGGGGGCAGGGGAGTGCAGAGAGGGGGTGGCTGCAGGGGCTGGCTGTGGGCAGGGACAGCTCAACAAATACTAACTAGAAGATGGTAAGGGTTCCCCTGCAGTCAGGCTGAACACTCTCCCCCTCCCAAACACCTTCTCTGGAGACTGAGACTTGCATTGACCACAGCGGAAGTTTCTGCTTGCTGTTTTCATACCTTTCACTGCCAGCTGTAGCTGCCTGCACCTGCTGCACCTTCCCCCATTAGCCATAGTTCCTGCTTGAGCTGTTTTCAGAGCTTTTTTTTTTTCTTTTTTTGGTTGCATTTTTTTTTTAGAAACATCTCAAGTGTCCTGTGAAATACAGTGAGTGTGAATCTCCCCAGTCATGAGACCCTAGGCCACATGGCAGAGGCAGAAAGCTCCCTGGTTGGGGACACCCCCCTGAAACACACACAAGCGATCTCTGGCTGTAGCAAGTGATGGCCTCGCTTGAGGCAATGGCATGTTGTTAGCTTCTCGCCCGTAGAGAGCAACCCCTGGGACATTGCACTGTGGCAGAGAGCTGTAGCTGCTGTGCACTCACGCAAATCTTTAAAGCGCAATTTTGGAAAATAGTAAGGTGCTGGTGCTGCTTTACTCGTGTCTCCCCAGCGCCTCCTCCTGGGAGTTAGCCAATAGGCCAAGAGGTCAGGAAAGAAACCACACACCTTGGTCAGGTTTTCTGCCTTCATCTAAAGCAACAGCAGGGCACCAGCCTGGAGGGACCAACACTCACCTCCACTAACTAAAACTCTGCAAAACAAATAGCTGCAAAGGAGGAGAGACGGCAAAGGGAGTCTTTAAACTACCCTTAATTTCATATTTTTCTGTTCCTAAAAATATTTCCTAGCAACTGCCTAGTTCATGTACATACCAGGAGTTAATGATGCCCATGGAACTTGTGCTAATAGCACTGATCATGGCAAGGGCCAATGGCCAAGGTCTAACCCAATGCTGGGGTGGTTATATAACCTCATGCCTGATAAATACATCCTTAAGGGGTTCTTGTTTCAAAGGGCCCTCAGTATCTATGCCATCTGCAGCCCCCCAGCTGCTGTACTATTAATGTGACACTATGAACGTGCACAGCATCTCATCAAATGCATACAAAGGTTCCTTCTCTACAACACTTACATTTTCCCTTCGCAAAATAAAACAAAACAGGCTGCTTGAGAGCCAGGGAAGGGTTGGGGGATTCCAAGCATCGGAGAGAGGAGGAGATGCTGCAGAACAATTTGGGACTGCAGGATTAATCACAAGAGTGCAGCATAGTGGCAAAACAAAAGGATAGCAATCCTTCAAAACATGAGCAGTGACTGCACAGTGCTAAACGGTTTTTAACTGCACAGAGTGGCTGTCAGCATCACCTTGCATTTACAACAGAAGATGCAGCACTCGAGCACCACTATCTACCACCATCTCATCTCTGATAAGGTGACAGGTAGGGTATTGTTTGTTTTTTACTGTAAGCCACTCGCCTCTGGCTTGGGAAATGTGCACAGTGCTGTGACTGCGCTGTCCTCTCATGTACGTCTCAGGCTGGGAGAGAGCAGCAAGTGTGGGTGGGAGCGGACAGAGATGAGTCAAAGAGACAAAGTATTTAGGTATTGAATCCAAGCTGAAGCAGAAAGGGGTTGGAGCGCAGCAACAAGAGTTACATAGAGTGTGACACACTAGGGCTATTGGAACACAGATGTGAGGGACCTTACAGCATTCAGTATGGCAGGTGCAGAGATTAGTCCCCATGACTCGCAGGGACAATAGGCTGTTTCCAACTCCTGCTGCTTGGCCAGGGACTCAACATTTTGCTTTAAGGATGGATTTGCTGGGAAAACATGTGTGTGCTTGCGAAAGCCTCTAGTAGAAGGAAAAAGGGGCCTAAAAATAAGGAAGGAGGAAGGAATAGAACAGGAGAATTATGTAATAGCTTCTGTTTGTCACTGCTGTGGGTATGTGTGTGTAATGATGGGGAATTACATGTAAAATAAAACAGAACTGGCAAGCCAACCATGGCACTAATTTTGTGTGTGTGTGTGTGTGTCTCTCTCTCTCTCCCCCCTCCCCCCTTGCAGGAAGGTAGATTAGATTAAATTTATTTAATGCAATCCCTCAGGCTTTCTGCTTAAGAGGCTCCTAGAAAATAGAGATGGAAAAGACATCCCCCTATTAGTTCATCAAGTTCAGCCTCCCTTAAGTGCTAGGAGGACATTAAACTGATTCTACTCTACCTCACAATTGCCCATCTCTTCAGTCCCAAAGTCATCCATGTTCCACACAGATCTGGTGTTCCCCTCACAGTTGAATATCATTTACAGATGAGATAAAGTCATGGAGCTGAAGTTCTGGAAAGTTATTCACAACCAAGGAACAAATCCCACAGCACTTTAATTTCCCTGCATGAATAATTTTGTGTCTGTCACAGACTACATCCCCTGTCTGGACCTGGGCAGGTTAAGCAGTAAGGACACACCACTGATTTTAGATGTTTTTCTGCCAATAGGATAATTTATATATAAGACATATAACCAAGAGGAGGGTGAAAAGAAAAAAAAATCAGAATTGGTCTAAGATTCCGTTAGTTGTTGTTTTGCGGAGCTTACCCACTGGATTCTGTACTTTGATCACCCCCACCCGCCGCTCACCGTGCTTTGCCCACTTTTCACTTTTTTCATTAAGGAGTGAGCTCTGCCTTACTCCCAGCTAAACTCCACCACCATGATTCTCCTGCTTGAGCCTTTCATTTAAAAGGAGGGGTCAGGGTGATCAAAGAAGGGGAAGTATCGTTTGAAAAAAAAAAAAAAAACTACTGACAAAAATAATTGTTCATTTTATTTTAAAGTTTTCACAGGATTTTTCAACCAAACAAATCAAAAATTGTTCTGGGGTTTGTTTGTTTTTTTTTTTTTGGGGGGGGGGAGGTGAGGGCTGCTTTTTCCCTTTTCTCACCTTTCCACCACCACCCCCCTTCAAAGGAAACAAGGGAAAAAAAGGTAAGGGGAAAAATTAAACCAAAATGGAATGAATATGTTTTGATTTGAACAGAAACAAAAAACACAATTTCCTTCGAAAAGTCATCTTTAATTAAAAAAAAAAAGTTGAAAAACTTCTGAGCCACTCTATTTAAAAGCCAGGCTTTGTGGCAAATCTGCCGTGAGCTTTCCTTAGCATGGAACAATCATCTTTTAAAAGATATTATTGTTTTCAATTTACAAGGCTAATTAGAAGATGGAATATACTGTGTTATAATTCAGATCTAGGCTATTTGTAGTATAGCTTCTCTCCTGGTAAAAAAACCTCTAATAAAAATACGCCACAGCACTGCTCTCGGGCAGGCTCCGCAAGACGACCCACTCATAGAAAAGGATAAAATGCAGGCAGGGATATGAGTGTACAATTATGTTATTGTGGGATGTAGGTCTTTCATGTGTTTCCCAAGGTTATTGTAGCTTACCCAATTACTCCTGTTTGTTAAAGTTAGTGGGTTTGATTTCCCATGGCACTGCACCTTGTGCATTTACACCAGTGCACAGTGGTGTAAAATGCTGTCAAGTCAGAATACGTGTTTTAAACCCACTCTCTGCTGGTTTAAATGACTACACAAGGTGGGCTTCTCTCTCAGCAAGTTAACCTAGGAAGGAGACGCATCTGATTCCCACCATCTCAGAATGAGCCTTTTGGCCACAAGAACAGAGCCGGCAATCCCAGCCCCGACAGCAGGAGAATTGTAGAGCCAAGCACTGATGAAAACACTTTAAAGATATGGCACAAGTAATCATGGCATGTGAGAAGGGCTGGCATTCTCATCTGCTAGCAAAAACATCCCTAAATAGATGCTTTGGGGTCTAACTACCTTGGTTTGAAATTTTAGCTCGAGACCAAACTTATCTAACCTAAAGGGGGAAAATGTGTTTGTGGGTGGGAGAGGTTAAAAGCCAAGCTCCTCAGCCCAGATAGAATACCGGTCACCCCCCAGAATCCTCAACCTAACCTCATGGACATTGTAAAAACAAAGAGCTGTGCGTGACTTACCATGTCATAGCTCTTCATAGAGATGCTGTAGGGCCCCATTATTTGAGAGGCAGTTTTTCTCCTCCAGTGGTTTGGGTAGTGGCTCTGACAGAGACTATCAACCAACTTCCCTTTTTGATGAGGGGTTAATAATTTAACTGAGTGGGGCGGGGAATCTAGTTCTCATCAACAAAGTATTGAGCTTTTCAACTTTGCAAGGCAAATGAGCTCAAAGCTCAGAATGACCTATTTGAGCATCAGATTAGAATCTCGCTCTATCATCTTTACTTTAAACTGATTTTTAAAATACAGAGTCTAGAGGCTTTTATAGAAGACACTGCACTGGGTTTGGGCAATGTACAAAAAATATTTAAGATTTTAAGACATGTTCTACTCATGGGAAAAGTTTGTTTCCAACCCCCAAAATGCCCTGAATTGGGTATGGACTGGATTGTCATGGCCCTCTAACTCTAATAGCACCAGCTGCTTTAAGCCCTCAGCTTTTCTCTTCTTCCTTCTGTTTCGGCTCTCATCATTATCCAAAGTAATCAAACAGTTTGCTCCAGAAGGACACTGGCAGAATGGTTGGAGCAGGGATGGGGAAATAGATAAGTAATTAATTAATATTTGTACACCACTCTGTGTAAAGTAAGAGAGTCCAATTGATTATACAGTACCCATGTAGCTACTGCATTACTCAAATTCCCATTGAGAAGGATGATGTCTCTGCTTGGTGTGCAGGGGCTGTTGGTTGCCCTGTCTAAAAATGTTGCAAAATCAGTGGGAGAGGGAAGGGCAAATTCATGGTGTCTAAACCCAACCATGAGCTCAGCAGGACAGAGCAGCATGGTATCCTGGCCTTCTTTTCTTCATCCTTGTTTCTACAGAAATAGGGTGACCAGATGTCCCCTTTTTAAAGAGACAGTAATGTATTTCAGCCCTCGTGCAGGTGTCTTGACTTTTTCTAAAAACAGGCAAATTGTCCCGTATTTTCTGTCTACCCCCCATCAGTACAGGTGGGTCCAGCTGCTGGCCAGATCCTGGCTCACCAGCCATCCACCCACCAGTGGTGAGTGGGGTGTTACAGTGGCCAACAATGGGGGTGGGTGTGCAAGGCAGGCAGTGAAGATGCAGTGGGCGGGGCTGGCGGCTCCCCCTGCTGGTCTGTCAGCATAGCCCCTTCTGTGTGCCAGGTCTCAGACAGCGGGGCCCTGCTCCCCGGACCCGTTTCCAGCCGGCACTGGAAGCAGCTCCCATCTCTTCTCTACTGCACCGTGCCAAAAGGCTGCTGCTGGCCCCATTCTGGTGTGAACCCTGGCAGAAATCTGAGGAGAGGGGGCATGTTACCCTGCGTTCCCCCCCACATGTTGCCTTGGGAAGATAGGTCACCAGGTATCAGGAGAGGTGGGTCCATCCCGGGGGCCTAGCCAGGCATGGAGGGTGGAGAGAGCCTGGCAGGGAGGGTCGGGTCGTCACCCGCCCTGTGTGAGAGAGGTATACCAGAGAGTGTGTATGTATCACCTCTCCCTCTGTGAGCCCTTAAGTCTTAAAGAGAAGAAGGTAAATAAAAAGAATCCAATTACTCAGTATTTCTTTTTAAAAGAGACTCAGTCAACTTGATGTTAATTTGAATGGTTATACTGCCATTGAATTTGCTTGAACAGGAGTAATTTTACCAGCTGTCCCATATTCAGCATAGGGAAATATGGTCACCCCAGACAGAGACCTTATTGTGGAGGTGTGAAGCTCTGACAAAGGTAATGCCTGATCTCTGCAAGGCAGAGTGCATTGGCACTGAGGCTGCCATGCTGGAGAGGATGTCTGAATGGAAGTCATGCAGACGAAGTGCGGGGCACACTCCATGCTTTTACTGGCCTTTATGCCCCTCCACAAAGGAGCAGCGAACCGCTGCAGTGAGTCCACATTCCCTTGCCTGTAAGGCAATCAGCTTGAAGACAAGCAGGCAGCTGTGATGAGAAGCACCTCTGCCCCTAAGATGCTGCATTCTGTTCTGGGCACATGGCTGGTCCTATGGAATATATACTGTTCATCCACACCCACCCTGCCACTTCCTGCCTGCCAATGTGGAGAGAGACAGCTAACCAGAGAAGTTGCTCCAATAAAAGAGTACCTTACCCACCCTATCTGACAGACAGACACATACACTCATTTTGTGGCCTGTGTGGACTCGCCTTCATGGCCCAGGAGTCACGGCTGAAAAGCAGCTATCCAAACAAGAGGCAGAGAGCTCACACTCTGCTAGGGCAGGCTGTTGCCAGGGGAATAGGACATGGCACATTGGCTGGTACATTGACAGAGCAAGGCCCTCTGTAGGCTCATGAGCACCAGAATGCAATTGTCTGGGACACTGCAGTACCAGAGTCATATAGTACAGTACTGGGAAGAGCAACACACAGTATTTAGCGGCTGGAAGGACAGAGAGCTAAAGAAGCAAATTTGACTAAACGCCCATGGGAAGGCAGATAGCTACAGGTACTTGAAGGACATAAGCGTTAAAAAAGAGAAGGGCATCATTTAGAGAGGCAATGTAGCCCCCTGGACTGTGATGCAGTAGACCTGGGTTCTATTCCTAACTCTGTCACTGACCAGCTGGGTGACCATGGCAAGTCACAGCCCCTCCCTATGCCTCAGTTTTCCCATCAGCAAAATGGGGATAATGATACCAATGACCTTGGTGAAGTGCTTTGAAATCTACAGCTGAAAAGTTCTACCAAAGAGCACACTATTATTATAGTACATAGGGTGTAACTAGAAGCAAATGGGATGAAATGGGGCCATGGGAAATGTAGGCTGGAAACATCTTCCAACGGTGTGAACTATGGGCCAGTCTGCGCAGAAACCATGCATGTATCTGGTATAACCCTGCTAGGCATGAGCCTTACAAATACAGAGACATGAGGGAGCAACAAGATGCCTCCATTTAGGAACAGGCTTCTGACCTTTCAACTTTCTGCAGCAAAGCATGGAGGTAGAATTACCTCCAAACAGGTCCAGCAACTCTCGGCTATTGCACGGAGCTGCGTAATGACAGCCTGCCCCTTGTAGTAAGATGAGGCCCTGAAACATAAACCCTTGTATCAGACACCCGGTATGAGGCCTGAGGCCTGAAATAAAGTAATGGTCAAGACTTTGTTAACATAAAGCAAAGTTAAACTGTGAGCCAGAGGCAGGCCCTAGAGATATAAACATGTGCCAGGATGGTATCAAGAACACTCCAATACTTGCGCACTCCACACAGATGACAAGGAACAGGCTGACCCATCCTAAAGATGGGTAGAAGGGGAATATGATGGCTAGAGTTGTTTTGTTCGAACCAACATGTACAAGGAGAGAGGCGGCACCTTACTATATAGAGGGGTTGCACCTCAATATGTCAGGAGTGACGTGTAACATGTTTGTACCTGTGTCTAGGGACGCATCCCTGAGTGGTTGTCTTTGTCTGGCCTAGAGGGCAGTGGTAAATCCCGCCACTGCCTGAGCCGGTCCATTGTCAGGGAGCACATATGTACTATGTAGACATCTGATTCGGGGAGCTAGAGACTGTTTCATTTGGCAATAAACCTGGCTGGGTGCCTTCGTACCTTATCGGAGTCTGTGGTCATCATGTTTTTCTTACAAGATCTGCAGAGCCGGGGCAGCACACAGAGGGAAAACACACACACACACACACACACACACACACACACACACACACACACACACACACACCCCTACACCTCTGATTGTTGTTATAATTGAACAAAGCAGAGCACCACACCGGTGATGTCTGATGACACCCCTGATAGTGTCCTACCCTTCCTTTCCCAGACTCTCAAGCTGAGTTTGCTGGGAGCCTGAAGAAACTGATGCATCCAGCCAGTTAAGATAAACCAGGACCCCCCCGAACTCCCTATTATTTAGTGACTAAACATCTTTGCACGCACCCAGGCAGTTTACAAAATTACAAAATGAGAGGGGCCTTCGCTGTAGCCACTGCCAAAATGCTGCATCTCTCAGGAAGAAATGCATCGAGCAGAGTTGGGCACAAAAGAGTAGACCTCAAAAACTGCAGCACTGCCAATATTTTGGGGTTCCATGGATACCATGGCACATCAAGCTTTTTCAGACACTGTACCAAAAGTTCAAACGCAAGGGCTGCAGGTACTTCAAAGGCTGGGCTGTAAGGGCTGTAACACCGTGAGTCCCCAGCATGCATGTGTGCACACACACACATACAGCTAACAGGAAAAGACTATCTGATATGGCTGGCTGGCTACAAGGAAAGGAAGCAGATACCCTAGGGGCAAAACCTGTGCCAGTGAAAAGTCAACTCTGCCTTGCAGGGCTGGGCAATATCAGGGGAAAGGCTAACCTTCCTGTCACGGTTCATCAGGCACCTTCAACTCTATTCCTTCCTGGGAGGACAAATTAGTTCTTAAGACTTGCAAGATAGGGCCTGGCCCTGGTGGTGGTACTGGTCTCATGGGACACCGTTTGCATCATCTCCTTATTGGCAGGTACATGTTCTCTGCTCAACAGTCTTCAGCTTTTGGCATCACAATGCAAGGCCCCTCCTCAGACTTACCTTGTCCTGCTCTCCTGTATACACTAGACCCACGTGTCTGGCTCAGTTCTCCATCTGTCATGTGTTACTTTGCTGGAGTAGGTAGCTGCTCCCCTATTGGTCTCACTCTGAACTCCACTCCTCTCCTTACATCTACCCCTTCCCTGGGGAAACTTCCCCTCAGCCTAGTTGCATCCTGTGCCTTTCTACAGCATCTAATGGACTGCCCCTTCCATTCCTGGTTCACGCTGAATCTGCCACCGTCCGTGCTCCCTGGCAGCTTCCACACCTTCTGTAAGCCAGCATCGCCTTAATATTCTGGGACCCTGGAGCAGCTTCTCCTAGGCCCACTCTGCTCCCTGGCCCCTGCTTATCACCATGGCAGATTCCTACTGGGCTGTCTCTTCCCAGCCTCCATCTTGCCAGGCCACTGGACTGCTACAGCCTCTCACCTCCAACCCTTTGTATGGCTGCCTTTCAGAGGGGTGTTATTGGTCTCCTTCCCCAGGAACTACATGCAACAGCCACTCTCCTTAGTGCTTAATTGTCCAGGGGACTGCAGCCATCTCCTGCCCTAGACCTGGGCCGTGCCTTCCAGGGGATGAAGGGAAGAAGAGAGACAGAGATGATCTATCTTCTACTCTTCTCCCTGCCTTAGTTATTACAGATAGTCTCTTTGTGACCAAGTTCTTTCAGAACATCCCAGATGTCCAACACCTACCAACTTACTGGCTTTAGGTGAATAACCATACCTTATCAAATTAAAGCAAGGGCTGATAGTAGGCAGCATGCACTTGCCCAGGCTTAGCCTGGTCAGGACACTGGGGGTAATACCCTTACTCTTGCAAAGAGAGCCATGGATCTTTAATTATTTGCAAGAGAATTCAAAGGGTCCGTGCCAAGGTTTTAGCCCGACAGTCCTTTTAAGGAGAGCGCACTACTCCAGAGTTGGTCTCATGATGGTGTCATGGTTTTAATGTCACTGTTGCATGGCTTAGGAAGTGCTCAGTATCTCACAGAAGTAGGCCCATATTGTGCCTTTCAAATTATTCTGAATAATCAATGAAGCTTCACGTGGGTAGGGCAACAGCATCTCAGTATTACAGATATGTACAGAGAAGCTCAGAGAAATGAAGTGACTCATTCTTCAGGGTTACAAAGTGAGTCAGTGGTAGAGTTGGAAATAAAATCCTGACTCCCAGGACCACCTAGCAAACAATCTTAGTTTTATCATCCATGATAAAAGGGATAATAGAAATTCTGGCTCAAAGAGAAATCATCAGGCCCAGCCAAGCTGCTCTTCTCCTGTAATGAAGAGCTGAGAAACCTGACCCTGCAGCAGCTAGAGTGAAGTGAGATTCCTGGTCATTTTGACATTAGGAAAAGACTTCATCCCCTAGGGAATTTCAATCTGTCATCGGAGCCATGTGACAATCTGGGTAGTTCTGGTGGAGTGTTAATGGTGAAGAGGTGGCAGGATGACGACAACATTTGGGGTATTCCCGTGAAAGGAGACTTTATGAATCTTTGCATCAAAACAAGAACTGAAAGTGGAATAGAGACAGATGCAAAACAGAGACGACTTTCAGTCTGAATAACTTTTACAAGTACCAGCCTGAAGGAAATTAAAAATTTATAAGTAGACCTTAAAATGAACTGCTTACATCCATAGGCCAGCACAGCCTGTACACTCCTAAACCACCTGCCCTCACACTAGCCCCAATGCCGTTTAGCTTGTGCTGCTGGGCCATGGCAGAAAGTAAAACTCCTAAGGGACAGATTTTTAAAAGAGCCAAGCACCCAATGGTTCTTACTGACTGCATTAGAACTGACTGCATGCTGGGCTCCTTTGAAAATCTGGCACACCTGTCCATCACTCTCCATTGCTCAGATCAACTCCAATCCAGGGAAGGAGGATTACGAGAGGCCTCACAAATGTGGAGGATGTTTGCCACAGTGTGGTGGCACAGGTAGAGTTTTGCAGGCAGGTAAGAGATGGCTAGAGGGAGTGAGGCATGTAGGTAAGTGGATGGGAGCCGGATGGGGCTTGAATGTAGGGAAAAATCAGAAAGTCTAAGGCATAAAATGCATTACACCTAGCAAGAGACATCAAAGGCAATAAAAAGGGGTTCTTTATACATTAGGAGCAAGAGAAAGATGAAGGAAAGTGTAGGTCCTCTACTTAGTGGGGAAGGGGAGCAAATAACAGATGACATCAAGAAGACTGAGGTGTTTAATGCCTATTTTACTTCAGCCTCACTAAAAAGGTTAATGGTGACTGTTTCTCAACACAACTAATATTAACATGGGGGAAGTAACACAAGCCAAAATAGAGAGAGAATGGGTTAAAGAATCTTTAAATAAGTTAGATGTATTCAAGTTGTCAGGGCCTGATGAAATTCATCTTAGGGTACATAAGGAACTAGCTGAAGCAATTTCAGAACTGTAAGCAATTACCTTTGAGAATTCATGGAGGATGGGGGAGTTCCAGAGGACTAGAGAAGGGCAAACATTAGTAGCTATCTTTAAAAAGGGGAACAAAGAGGACCCAGGGAATTATAGATCAGTCAGCTTAACCTTTGATACCTGGAAAGATATGGAACAAATTATTAAACAATCAATTTGTAAGTACCTAGAGAATATCAGGGTTATAAGGAATAGATATCATGGATTTGTCAAAATCAAATCATGCCAAACCAACCTAATTTCCTTCTTTGATAGGGTTATTGACTAGTGGATGGGGGGGAACAAGAAGAAGTGCAGAGTGCTTAGGAAGGAAAAAATAAATGCACAACTACAAAATGGGGAATAACCGGCTAGATGGTAGCACTGCTGAAAAGGATCTGGGGGTTATAGTGGATCACAAATTCAATCTGAGTCAACAATGTGATGCAGTTGCAAAAAGGGCTAATATTCTGGGGGATATTAACAGGACCGATGTATGTAAGACATGGAAAGTAATTGTCCTGCTCTACTCAAACACTGATGAGACCTCAGCTGGAGTACTGTGTACAATTCTAGACACCACACTTTAGGAAAGATGTGGACAAATTGGAGAGAGTCCAGAGGAGAGTGACAAATTATAAAAGGTTTAGAAAACCTGACCTATAAGGAAAGGTTAAAACAACTAAACATGCTTACTCTTGAGAAAAGACTACCGAGGGGGAACCCGATCATCTTCAAAGGTCTGTTAAAAAGAGGACAGGGATCAATTGTTCTCCATGTCCACTGGAAGTAGGACAAGTAGAGAATGGCTTAATCTGTAGCAAGGAAGACTTAGAAAGTTTTTCCTAATATCTAACCTAACTCTGTAATTAAGCTCTGGAACAGGCTCCAAGGGAGGTTGTGGAATCCCCATCATTGGAGGTTTTTAAGAACAGGTTAAACAAACACTGTCAGAGATGGTCTAGGTCTACTTGGTCCTGTCTCAGCACAGGGAGCTGAATTTGATGACCTCTCAAGGTCCCTTCCAGCCCTACATTTCTATGAGTCTATATATTTGTTATTTTGCATCAAACCTAACAAAATCATGACAATACAAATTAAATAGCTTGCTTTTCTTCACTGGGACAGAGCACTGCAGTATTTGATACATTTGGGAAACCTCCTAATATAGAGTCTATAGAGATATGTTTGTTCAAGATTATAATATAGAGAGGCTCACTCATAAGGGACAGTATTATGAATAAGAATTTTGAGATATGCCCTGGAAACAGGGGGATTGAGAACACAGTGTAGCTGTATACCACAGATATTCTCTATAATTTAAATAAAAGTTTTATTTATTTCTCATTCACGGGTTTGTTATTTAATAAACCCCAATATCATTACATGATGTCAGAAGTGCAGAGTGAGAAGGAGACTGCAGTAATTTTGAAGTTAACTCCTGGGTTTAAAACTGAAAGCAGAGGCAAGAGGAGCATGTGGAGCAACAAACAGAGACGAACAAAAGCTTTTGTATTTATTCTATGAGCACAATAGTAGCTTGGCTAGCTTTAGAAGGAAGAAAGCCAAAAATGAATGTGTTGCAACCTCCATCCAGTCTGCAACTGTCAGGCAATGTTGCACAGAATTGGAAAAAATTCCAACAGAGATTTTAATTGTATTTAGCAGCCACAGTGGCAAATCTTTTTGCATGTTGCTGGAGAGGAGGCATTACACACACACACACACACACACACACACACACACACACACACTTACTTAAGTTTGCTGAGGGGGAAGGTCTGAAGTTAAGTAAAATACTGACTAAATTTGAGGAACATTGCATGACAAACAGGAAAGAGACCTTTGAGAGAGACAAATTTTTTACATTCATGCAATAAACTGATGACACCATAGAGCAATGTATCAGAGCGGTAGCCGTGTTAGTCTGAATCTGTAAAAAGCAACAGAGAGTCCTGTGGCACCTTTAAGACTAACAGAAGTATTGGGAGCATAAGCTTTTGTGGGTAAGAACCTCACTTCTTCAGATGCAAGTAATGGAAATTTCCAGAGGCAGGTATAAATCAGTATGGAGATAATGAGGTTAGTTCAATCAGGGAGGGTGAGGTGCTCTGCTAGCAGTTGAGGTGTGAACACCAAGAGAGGAGAAACTGCTTACATAAGAAAGGCCATACCGGGTCAGACCAAAGGACCATCTAGCCCAGTATCCTGTCTACCGACAGTGGCCAATGCTAGGTGCCCCAGAGGGAGTGAACCTAACAGGCAATGATCAAGTGATCTCTCTCCTGCCATCCATCTCCATCCTCTGACAGACAGAGGCTAGGGACACCATTCCTTACTCGTCCTGGCTAATAGCCATTAATGGACTTAACCACCATGAATTTATCCAGTTCTCTTTTAAACTCTGTCATAGTCCTAGCCTTCACAACCTTCTCAGGTAAGGAGTTCCACAAGTTGACTGTGCGCTGCGTGAAGAAGAACTTCCTTTTATTTGTTTTAAACTTGCTGCCTACTAATTTCATTTGATGACCCCTAGTTCTTGTATTATGGGAATAAGTAAATAACTTTTCCTTATCCACTTTCTCCACATCACTCATGATTTTATATACCTCTATCATATCCCCCTTAGTCTCCTCTTTTCCAAGCTGAAGAGTCCTAGCCTCTTTAATCTCTCCTCATATGGGACCCGTTCCAAACCCTTAAGCATTTTAGTTGCCCTTTTCTGAACCTTTTCTAATGCCAGTATATCTTTTTTGCGATGAGACGACCACATCTGTACGCAGTATTCGAGATGAGGGCGTACCATCGATTTATTATTTTTGTTTTTTAAATAAATCGATGGTACTTCTGTAGTTGGATAGCCATTCACAGTCTTTGTTTAATCCTGATCTGATGGTGTCAAATTTGTAAATGAACTGGAGCTCAGCAGTTTCTCTTCGGAGTCTGGTCCTGAAGTTTTTTTGCTGTAAGATGGCTACCTTTACATCTGCTAAAGTGTGGCCAGGGAGGTTGAAGTGTTCTCCTACAGGTTTTTGTATATTGCCATTCCTGATATCTGACTTGTGTCCATTTATCCTCTTGCGTAGTGAAGAAGTCAGATATCAGGAATGGCAGTATACAAAAACCTGTAGGAGAACACTTCAACCTCCCTGGCCACACTTTAGCAGATGTAAAGGTAGCCATCTTACAGCAAAAAAACTTCAGGACCAGACTCCGAAGAGAAACTGCTGAGCTCCAGTTCATTTACAAATTTGACACCATCAGATCAGGATTAAACAAAGACTGTGAATGGCTATCCAACTACAGAAGCAGTTTCTCCTCCCTTGGTGTTCACACCTCAACTGCTAGCAGAGCACCTCACCCTCCCTGATTGAACTAACCTCATTATCTCCTTACTGATTTATACCTGCCTCTGGAAATTTCCATTACTTGCATCTGAAGAAGTGAGGTTCTTACCCACAAAAGCTTATGCTCCCAATACTTCTGTTAGTCTTAAAGGTGCCACAGGATCCTCTGTTGCTTTTTACCATAGAGCAATGTGTCACAGAATTAAGAACCCTCAGTAAAACCTGTAACTTTGGTGAGCTGACAGATTCTCTGGTCAGAGACAACATATTGTCTTTAATGCCACAGATTATTCTAAGAAATAGACTACTCCATGAAGGAGATTTAAATTTAGAAAAAGCTTTCCAGAGATGCAGGGCAGAAGAAACTGTGAAAGCACAAGTCAAAGAGCTGACTTCACCAGCAGGGACTATCCACGTACTAAGTACAAAAAAGCCAGAAAAGGTCAAATCAAAAAGTGGAACCACTGACTATGAAAACCACTACTGCAGGTAGACTGGGTACAGACAGTTATGTGGAAGATGTGGATCGCAGCATGGCCCAAAAGAGTTTTGTGACTTTGGGAAACCGTTATAAATGTGCCAAAATAAATAAATAAATAAATACATACATACATTTTGCAAAATGCTGTAGATCCCAAAGGCAGAAAAGTCAAATGCACGCAGTTGAAGACAAGCTGGATGAGGAGTTTTATGTAGACGTTCTGGGATCAAGCAAAACTGATGAGAGGGACTGGATATTACCAATGAAAGTGGATGAAATAATTATTCTACTCAAATTGGACACAGAAGCACAGGTTAATAAGAAACTGAACATAAGACCAAAACTTAAAAGTAAGACAAAAATAAAAGTAACTGGTTATTCTGCAACAAATATACCAGTGAAGGAGATATGCACTGCAAGCATATAATATAAGAACGTTATGTACAGGCTACTGTTCGTTGTAGTACCAAAGGAGGTGTCATGAATTTTAGGCTTGGCAGCTTGTGAAAATCTGGTAAAACAGGCGTTCTTACTACAAGATCATACTAAACCTGACTATGAGGTACTCATTTGGGAATATCATGATCTGTTTCAAGAGTTGAGATGCTTGCAGGGTGAACAAACAATCCAGATAAACAAGCATGTTCCGTCAGTTATCCATCCATGTAGAAAGGTGCCATTTGCACACCCTGATAAACTCAAGGCTGGGCTTGCAAGGTGGAAGCAACACAAGCAATGCACAAAATTTAGGAGCCAACGGAATAGGTGAGCTCCCTAGTCATTGTGGAGAAAAATAACAGCCAGCTATGCATATACTTAGATCCAAGAGACCTCAACAAGGCCATACAAAGAAAACATTTAAAATTGCCAACCAGAGAAGAGCTTATGGCTCAATTTGTGAATGCACAATAGTTCAGTAAATTGGATGCCTCCTCAGCATTTTAGCAGCAAAAATTAATTGAAGGCGGCTCAAAACTGTGCACATTTAATACCCATTTGGAAGATACTGATTCTTACATCCACCCTTCAGCATAGCTTCATCACCAGAAGCGTACCACAAAAATCATACACATGATCTATGAACATTTTAATGGTGTTGACAACTCAATGGATGACATTGTCATCTGGGGCTCAACTAAAGAGGAGCATGATTGTAGACTTCAGAAAGTCTTGAATGCAACTAGAGCTGCAAACTTGAAACTAAATAGAGAAAAATTTATTTTAGAGGTTACAGAACTGACTTGCGCTGGAGATATTATTTCCAACAAAGATGTCAAACCTGATAAGAGGAAGGTTTCAGCCACTGAAATTGCCACATCTCACCGAAAGACATCCCCGGGTTCCTGAGAGTGGTTAATTAACTTAGAAAATTCATACCTAATCTATTTACAAAAGCAGTGGCATTCAGGAAACTCCTAGAAAGTAAAAATTAATGGTACTGGTTTGCAGAACAGGAGGAATCATGGGAAAGTTTAATACCAAAACTGATACAAAAGCCAGTGTTGAAATAGTACGCACCAAAACAGGCATATTAAAATTTTCAGCATATGCTTCACAATCTGGGTTAGGCACAGTGATTTTACAGAAACACGATTGCGGACAACCAGTAGAATATACATCCAAACCACTGACTGATGCAGAAACCAGATATGCACCAACTGAGAATGATCTTTTAGGAATATTGTTTGCCTGATGTTGAAACGGACCATGTATCTGATTGCATTATTTGGCAAACTGCCAAGCGCCTGTACCTTAAAGGATTCAAAGAATGATGACAAAGGTGCAAAAGTATGATTCGGTTGTGACCTACACACCTGGTAAATTAATGTTTATTGTGGATGCACTTTCCAGAGTGGTGACTCCTGTTACGAAACCAGAGAAGGCCTCAGAGATAGAGATGCAAGCCTTTGTAGATCTGATTGTAAAGTCAATTCACATAGCTAACAAAAAATTACAGCAAATAAGAGGGGAAACAAGAAAAAGAGGAATTATTGGGGATCCTGAAAGAAGTGATAATTAAAGCTGGCCTGAAGAAATAAGCAGTTGCTGTCCAAGTATAAGAGACTATTAGACTGCAGACACGAATTTGCTGTGACAGATGGGGTGATTTTCAAGGGCAGCAAGGTTGTAATACCAGTGAGCCTCCAGAAAGAAGTGCTACCAAATATCCAAAGTCGTTTAGGGATTAGAAGTGCAAACAACGAGCACAAGAGGTGATGTATTGGCTGTGGATCAATCACAACATTGCTAATATGGTAGGAAACTGCTTTTCATGCTTGAAATACAAGCCACGCCAGCGGGCAGAGTCACTGAGACCTTACCTACTTCCACAAAGGCTTTATGAGAAGGTAGGCACTGACTTTATTTAACTGGCAATCATAGGATTATTTAATAGTCACAGATTATTATTCCCTGTATTCAGAAATTTGCACACTGCACAGTACTAGTAGTAAGTCAGTGATAGCCAGCATGAAGGAGTATTTTCCAGACATGGAAATCCACATGAAGTCTTTAGCAATAATGGGCCACAATTCTCCAGCGCAGATTTTAGCCAATTTGGCATAAATTGGAGTTTTCAATCACAAAAAGTCCAAATTACCCCTAATTGAATGGATCTGTGGAAAGGTCTATATGAACAGTAAAGAACCTTATGAAAAAGACTTTTGACAATGGGGGTGATTTGCATAAAGTTTTATTGGTTTACTGAAGTACACCTCTAGAGAATGGCTCTTCTTCAGCTCAGCTGTTAGTGGGAAGAAAGATCAGATCCCATCAATGATAATCTCATGACAATGAAATCATACAGAAGATGAAAGAAAATCAGAAGTGGAAGCAGAAATATTATTTTGACAAAAGGGCCCATGATCTCCCATCTCTTAGCCCAGGTGATAGAGTGCGCCTGAGGACTCACACCTCTAATAATGGGGGCTAACGGGATACAATTAAAGAACAGCTGCATCCAAGAATTTATGTACTCCAGACAGACCAAGGGGACAAATATTGGCATAATCGAAGGGATCTAAGTGTAATCCCAGAAAGTTAAAAAACATTGACAGGCGATATGGACTCTGGCGCTACTGATTGTTTATTATCAATGGACAAAGGAGAAACAAGCAACAAGCTAGCAACAAGAAAACTCAGACTCTAATGAAAGGAGGAGATACTGAGAAGATCAGAGAGGGAGATTAAATGTCCTGAAAGACTCAGAGACTTATTAGCCCGCCTGGAGAAGGGGTATTTGAGGAATATGAGAGTTAAAGACTCACTCCAGAGTGATGTGCTGGTAGCTTCTCTCTAGGTAGCAGATACATTGGGTATATGGATCATAGTTTATGGAAATGTACTAGCTGGGTTGAGAATTCAATAGATGTGTTATTAGATAGTTGTTAGTGCTTATATAAGAGGGTTTTTTTGTTTTTGTTTTTTAAAGGTAGTTTCCTGGTTTATTCTGCTTTGCATGGCTGTTTGGCAGAAGAATTTTACCAAATGAGATCAGAAGGCATACAGAGGTGACTGATGTAGTGCAGGTGATGTATGATGCAAAGCAGAGATGGGCAGGTCATGTAGTCCACAGGCAAGACAATAGGTGGGCAACCCACATAAGTGACTGGATCCCCAGAGACCACAAGTTGTGAGGGTAATCTAAGCCTCTGACTTCCTGGGTGTTTTTAGCTTCGCTGGGTCTCATCAGGCTGCAGAACTTTGTCCTCCCTGGTGTCTCATTGACTCTCAGTTATCCCTTCACAGAAATGGAGCTCTTCAGCCCACCTGCCCTAGGCCCCCAGCACAAGCGCTGACCCCCAAGATAGTCCAGTTGCTTAAACACACCCTCTCCCTCCTTCGCACTGCAAAGGTGCGAAGCTTCTGGTTACGGTTTAATTGTCTCTGGAGAGACAGTAACTGTGAAGAACTTATCACACTCCACAGAGGCTAACACCTTAATACTCTTCAAACACAGCAGAGTATACATATCATACAAAACAATAAACGTCTTAAACCGCAATATCCGTCACTAGCTCTTCATTTGTGAGTTCTTTGGGGGACCATTTGCGGCCAGGAAGGCAGGCAGAGCGTCCCCTGCCTCATGCACTTTTTGCCTGTTGTGTTGTTTCTCCCTCATGAAGTCGTTGCCCAGCTTGCATGATCACCTTACTCTTTCCTACCCCCACACTTCCTCTTCCTGTCTGGTTCCTCTGTTCCTATGTGTTTATTAAACCCCTCCTGGACATTTGGCCATTTTTTGTTCTGCTCCTTTATTTCCCTACTCCCTTCAGAGGGGTAAAATAAAACTGGTCTCCCAAAGATGCAGCTAGTTTTTACTTTTTAGAATAATATTGTGACCAAAATATTGTCATTAACTTTAAGTATTTCCTACTGTACTCAGTATGAGGAAGACATGCTGTCATGCTGGGAAGACATGATGGATACACATACATCTAGGCATTCATGATACAGCATCTTTCATAACAACAATTATATCATCCAGAATTCAAAAATTTGTAGACAGATTCCCAAATTATTACATCTGTACATCCCACTTGCACTCTGAATTATCCACAGAAGTTCTCACAGTTAAGTTAATCAATACCCCAGCTACCAGCCTCCATTAGACAATATCTACTACACAGGGTTAGCCTTTTGGCCTGCAGGACCTAGGTAAAAAGAAAAAAAGGTTAAGCGATATTTTCACCTTCTTGTTCCATCACCAGAAACTGGCTGGTGTAACAGTAAAAAGAACAGGAGTACTTGTGGCACCTTAAAGACTAACAAATGTATTTGAGCATAAGCTTTCCAGACTTACCAACTTCACTGCCAGAGAAAAAGGCTGAGATGGCCTGTGAATTATGGAGTCAGCATAGAACACTATACTACTAATTATTTTAACACGGGATTCCCAAAATTTCCCCCCCCCCCCCCCATGTACCAGGATGAGCCAATGGACAGACTTGGTGAGAGACTGGTGAATCCATTTATGTTCTCATTTAAATAAAGTTCATGAAGAAGGCAGGACTACTGGGCATCAAATGTGTATGAAGTGCATTTAGCTAGAAACATATTTTCTTTCTGAAAAAACATACTATGTTGATTAGCAGAACACAATACATGGAAATAAATAATCCTTGGCAGGGATACGTTAGCAGTATCCAGAGAGGGGCTGACTCCCTTCGAAGCAGGAAAATCAACTCTCCATGGACTTGGGACCCCTTTCTATTATTCTGATGCCAAAGAGTTTCCTCCAGCACATCACTGGCATAGAACTGCAAGGCCCTCCAGCACCTTCCGTACTTACGCCCGAGACCAACCCTTATTAAATACAAGGCTCTGTGGGTGAAAGTTTCAGATATAGTACTCAAGGCTAGCCCTTGACCAAATGGCACCCCAGGCGAGAAACGTCTCCAGTGCCCTCCCCCCCACCTCCATTTGTTAAACTTTTGAATACCTTATTTTTTATTGCATTTGTAGCCCATTTCACGAGTTTGATGCACAATTTGCATGCATGATTTATCCCTGTCATATAAGATTGACTCGCGATGCCCTGCCCCTTATATACCCAAGAGGGCATGGCGGACAACATTCTAGGAGGTTCAAGGAAAACGTAGTTGTCTGAAAGTCTAGAAGGTTCGATGAGATTCTACAAAGGTCCAGTACATTCTAGGAGGTTAGTGAACAATGAAACTACATACAGAATACCTGACACATTTTACTTCTAGCATTCTATTTTCCCTTTTGTCACTAACAAAAACAGCACCCCAAGCCTGATGCCCCGGCCGTCGCCTGGCCCTAAATTTGTCCCTGATAGTACTTACAAATCTGCTTTTCCTATGTTCCCTGATGTCTTCAGAGGTTTCTTCCTGGTCCTGCCATACAAAATTAAACATTTATAGTTTGAATGTTAATTTTTTGGTACTTTATTGACTAATGATGTGATAGTGTCTTAGTAACTAATGGTTTAAAAGCCACAATGCAGCTAAGTAATTAAAGTGCTAATTGGTTAAGTGGGAGAGCATAAAAGGAAGGCACAAGGCATGGAGAAAAAGTTTGTGTTGAGATCAGAACAGCTATAAGTGCTGACCGCTGTAAGAATAAATAAAAATAACCTTGAATTCTAAAGTGGATTCAATAGTTATAACAAATTAAGCAGGGAGAGTGATGGACATAGGAACTTGTGTACTAAGTTTAAATACTTTGGGAATATAGCCAAATTATCTTGCTTACTAAATTACTGTTTTCTTTCTATTTTGCAACTAAGTGTACTATTAAGACAAGTTTTCCTTGTAATTAATCTAATTTTTAAAATTAGTTTTTCCTTCATGTTCAACAGTGAGCTTTAGTTTCCAAATTATTTTTTCCCCATTAGCACTCAATATTTTTCCACCTGAGATTAAATATAGCGTGGGTGCAGCAAAACTGAAATATTTTTGTCCTCTGTAAAATATATTTGTTGCCACAATTGTTCATTTCTAATTAAGGATAGAAGGAAAGTCCTGGTCACCATGATCGTTATAACTGAGAATATCACCAATGGTTTTGTTGTCTGACTCTTACTTCTATTTGACTCACTTTAAAGTTACCTTAATAAAATTATTTCATGCTGGCCAGGAATAATTTCACAGTCTCCTAATTACTATCAGTGTAGAAATGAGACTTAACTCTGCTTTCATTTTTAAAGTCGCTAATTTTAAAACTATATCACCGCGGAGGAAACAATCACACTAAATCTGGCTCTAAATCTGTTGGAATAGCGACAGTAGTTCGGATTTGGATGAAAGGATGATTAAAAAAAAGCCATTGTTCTATTTCTGCACGTGTAATTACTTCAAGGAAAATTAATGAAGAGGGGGTAGGTAGGGGGACGCTTAACTGAGAAGATGTACCAACCAAGTCACTGTCTCACCTGGAGGGCCACTCGCTCCCTCGTCTTGGATGAATGTTAAGGCAGCTGTTTAAAGTCTCTCTCTCAGGGCTGATTTTACGGGGGTTTCCTTCAGTTTATTGCTGAGAATCGCTGATGGAGGGACGAGAGCCACGCGGAGACCCCTTTAAAGCAGCCGTTTAATGCTACTCCATTTATGAATGGATGCAGCAGAAGGGGGCTGGCTGCGCGCTGTTACGACCCGCACATTCTCGCTTCCCTGCTCGTGAAACTCCCTCACGCCTCTCGCCGCGCTTCCCTGAGGCGCGGTTAAGGCGGTTTTTACCCGCCCACGTGAGAGCGCGCGCGGCCCTCGCGCAGGGGGGGAACGCGGCTGCTGTCTGGGGCGCCTCAGTCACACGGGGAGCCTCGTTTCACGCCGACTAGAAATCGCGCGCCCAGCCTCGCGGCTGGAGATGGCGGCGCGTGTGCGCGAAGAAACCGCGCGCAACCCAGCCCATCCCCCGCCGCGCGGTGCGGCCGCGGCTCTGGCTCTGGCCCCGGCCCGGGAGGGAGGCAGGGAGCCCGTGTTGTCCAGGGCAGCGGAGCTTTAAGTGACGCGAGGGGGAGGAGGAGGAGCTGGTGGGCCTCGGGCAGGCCCGCAGGGAGCAGCAGATGCCGAACGCAGGCTGTGACTGTCCCCTTTAAAAGAAGCGCTGATGAGCGTGGCGTGGCGTGGGAATGGCCGAGGCCGAGCTGAGGCGGGAGGGTACAAGCCTGAGGAGGACGCCCCGCACGCATGCCGCGGGGCGAGGCGGTAACGGGACACACGGCTTCTCGCGGAGCGGGCTCTAGGCAGGAAAAGCCCGGCAGCGCCTAACAGCAGGTGACGGCGGGTTCGTGGGGGGCTCCGCGTGGGCGCTGGGGTAGGTGGGGGGCGTGGCTGCGTGGGGCCGCTGCCTGTGGGGCAAGGGTGTGAAGACCTGGCGTCTGGTGCGGGGCGCACCGGCTCCCCCAGGAGGCCGCTTCGAGGCTAGCGCTGAGGTAACGGGGGCGGGCCCAGGGGCCGGCCTGCTTGCCTACCCGGCCGGGAGGGGGAGGGCACACGGGAGGAAGAAGGAAGCCGCCATCTTGGAGCGTCGAATCGCCATAACAAGGCACCAAACGGGCGAGTGCGAGGACTTTTTTACCCGGGAGAGCGGGGAGCGCAGCCGGCGGCGGCGGTGATGAGGGTGCTGGGGGAGCGGCCTTCGGGGCTGGGTATGGGGGCGGGCGGGCATCGGCCTGTGCTTTGGTGAGGCCTGCGGCCTGCTCTGGAGACGGGCCTGGGCTGGGCCGGGCCTAGCGGGCGGCCACTCCGGACTAGGTGGGGGGTTACGCTGCGGAGGGAGTTGGTGGGTCTCATCCGCCCCCCCGCCTGGGGTCGGTGTGTTCGGTGTCCCATAGGGGGCCCTGCAGGCGGGTTAGGGCACTGGGGGCGAGCGGGCGCTTCGCGAAGGGGCGGCGCTGCGGGGTGTGTGGGTGCTGGGGGGGGGGGAGGCCGTGAAGTGGGGGGAGGCGTGCATCTGCTAGCCTGACCTTGAGGGGTGCCGGGGGGCTTGGTGTTTCTGGTGGGGGGACCCTGCCCTGGACTGGCGTGCAGGGTTGGTGTATCTGGGGAGCACCGCCCCCCTCGGTGTCTGGGGCCCAGAGGGGGCGGGGATGGTCTTTTGTTTCCCCGACGGATGTTGCCGGAGTCGGGTGCCCGCTGATGTTGCGCAGATACACTTTTAGGGTTGTGCCTGTTCCTACAGGCTGTTCCTTTCTGGCCGCAAATAAACGCGGCTTATGAACGTTTGTTGTTAAACCGGGGCGCCCCTCGGTTGTGGTGGAGCCGGGCTGCCCCTGTTTTTGCCTGGTGAAATCGCCCCCTTCCCCAAGCTTTGCAGAAACTGTTCCGGACACTCTCCCTAAAGCCCCTGTCACTCCCAGGCAGAGGCCCACGGCGATGTGGGAGTGAAGCAATAAGTGTTTAAGCTGCTGCTTTCCATTGTTTCGGAAAATGAAACGTTCAGTTTTTGGGGGGGAGGTGGGGAGAAGGATGAGACTATGGTTGAAATTTCTAAACTGATTGAAGCTGCAGTGAGGTCCTTATGTTAGAGGAAATGTAGGTCGGTTCTGGAGCAGCTCACCTCGGCCTCAGGACTTTAGAGGATTATTTGAACCCTATCAAACAATGGAAGACGTGGTTTCTGGGGTCACCTAAAAAGCGCCCCCTAATTTTGTATTTGTTCATGTAGCATTGTGTGCTCTTTTTAGGCAAAAATCAAAGTTCCTCGGGGAAAGGAGGATGTTTACTGCAGAAAGGGCAGTAGAAATGTGTAGGCAGCGGCTTCCATAGTCTGCATACGTGGTCAAAATCAAGAAAGGAAATGCTTAGAATAGGGGGTGGTGAGCTTTACTAGTAGAGGGCACTAGCTTTCCAACTGGTGGTGTTGCTTGTCCCTGAATTTTAGGTTTGTTCAGATTTATTAAATATAGTTTTACTTTATTATATATTATACTTTAAAGTTTTGGAATCCTACTGTGGGTGTGGGTTAAGATTTAAAGGCACGTTGCCAGGTAAAATAAAAATGAAAGTGAGGTACTAACAACACATTATTAAAAAAGTTTAAAGTTGAATTTACCTCTTGCTGTATCTTTCTCTGCTGTTTATATTTTTTTGTTCTCCTGTCCTAGCTATATGCTTTGATATTTGAGTTGTAACACAAGGGAAATGTCTTAATCCAAATGTTTCCCTTGACTTTTTAAAAATGAAAATATTTTATTAAACACTTTAAAATATTTTTGGGTCTATGGCAGTGTCACTGTAAATTAAAGGTACTTGAAAATGACATCCATCTGAAAATATTTTACCTACTCATAACAAGAGTACATCTAAAATGACTGACCAGAGACTGGAGGAAAGTGTGTGGTTTTTTTTGTTTTTGTTTTTTGTTTTAAAAGATTGCTTTGTGCTGTTGGCACATACTAATTTTAATTGTTTCCCTTCCTTAGTAAGTCATTTGTTCTGTCTTTACTTTGAAACAAATAAAGGAAAAGGGGACTGTTTGGAAAAAAAATATAAACTTGATTATAAAACCATAAAAGTTGGCAGAAATACTCAGAAGCAGGTTGTAGTACCTGAAACTGCTTTTAACTGTTTTTGAAAGTGACTAGATATTGGTGTCGCTTTAAGGAATGTTAGTATTTGAATTCTATGGGTGGATTTTACCTGGTAATGGAGAGAGGTATCTTATAAACAACATTTTTATAAGAGTGCATTAATCAACTAATGCTGCCTTTGTTTTGCATTTATTGTGTAAAATGCAGCTGCTTTCTGGTGATACTTACTATATGTCAAGCCTGTAAATCCTTTTTTGAAAAGGCTATTGATAGGCCTGTAGAGTTTACTTGTTAGTAACAATTCTAGGATTACTTCAAACAAATTAATCTTACAATTTTGTACTTTAGTAGCTTTCTATAAAGAGTGTGTGTGTGTTTTGATATCTTGTTTGCCAAACAGTTAGTTACAGTTACTTTTCCAATACTCTGCCACTAACTTTAAATTTGTTTTGTATGTATCTCTTTCTGAGCGCACCAGGCAGGTTTTTCAGGGTTAGGGTTTTTCAGTGACAGTTATTTTGAATGTAACGCAAAGGGTGTTAGCTCAATTAAAAAACTAAGGAGGAAATCCCTATTGATACATTTGTATCTGAATTGCATCTCTAATTAGAAAACTTAACCACTGTGAGTAATGCTATATATAAGGTTTTGTGAATGTAATAAAACAGGAAGCTGTTTTGATTCACTGAGACTGAAGGACTTGGTTTCACCGTTTTGAAATTGAAGTTTTATTGTTTAAATTGTACATCTTACCTGTTAAACCAGCTGTTAAAATTAAACTTCTATTTAAATAGAAATAGAATTTATAACTTTCAGATTTCCAGTGTTTCTCAGATTACTTAAGATGATTTTCATCTTGCTTACTGTATTAGTGTGCTCTTCTCTTCCCCTTTTCCTCCAATTGAGATATTAAAGTAATTGCATAGTGCCCTCCACCCCCAGTTTTCCCTATAATTTATAATACGGTGGTATTCTTCATCTCCTGTCCTTAATTGATATGTAGCATTGCTTTGTGGTGGTAAACAGCTGCTGTGTTCTGCCCCAGAGGTGGCTGCACTTCAAGCTTGGGTGAAATAATCTCTGTGACTCATACCTGGGGTGTAGTTAATATATGTAAAGCACTTCATTACATAAAAGATGTTAAAAGTACACATTTTTACAGAGTTCCACATGATGCCATAAAATGATAGTTGTGTGCTCAGTTTAAGTAGGGAAGTTTAATTTTTGGTTTATTCGTGACACTTGATTTTTTGGGTGCCTTTGTTTAAAGTACCGAGGATTTGGATGCTTGTTCTGGTAGTGCTTTGGTTCAAGTATCAAAGTAGTTTGTAATAATAGTAATGTGATATATTTTTACACACTCAGTCCATGTATTAATTGTTTTTTTTCCTGTATCTTTTTCAGACTGAAGTGAGTGAATTCAGATATAATTCAACTTTGTTAGAGGGCTTTTTAAAAAAAAAAAAAAGTTGTTCCACGGTGCATCAGAGCAAGTTACTACTTTACTGTTGAGTGACTTACAGGTGCTTGCCTGCATTGCAATAAAGGACTCATATATTGAGCAAGACTTATTTATCTCTTCATTTTGGAGAGTCTAATAAACTGTTATTACAGTTTCTGTACTGACTTTCAAAGTTTTGAAGTCTAAAAAGACATCTTTACAAAGAAAAACATGAGCACGGCCAGAACAGAGAACCCTGTTATAATGGGTCTATCCAGTCAGAATGGGCAGCTGAGAGGCCCTGTAAAACCAAGTGGGGGCCCAGGAGGTGGGGGGACACAGACTCAGCAACAGATGAACCAGCTGAAAAACACCAACACAATCAATAATGGCACTCAACAGCAAGCACAGAGTATGACCTCCGCTATTAAGTAAGTATTTGCGTATATGTTAAGCAGCATCTTAAACAAGTGTTTGAGCTACCAGGCATTGGAGAGAATTTAAGATTTCTTGTGTTGATATTTAAGTTCTATGTTCTATTGTTACTTTAAAATTCAGTGTGGGCGGTCAGATGAAGAATATGAACTACTGATAATTCAGAAATAAATGTGAAATTAATGGACTTTCTCTGACAGATCCTGGTTATTTATCAGTTGTGCGAATTAATAGTTAAGGCATTTTCTCAAGTTGTATACTATTGAAAAGCATAGGTTGATGGCCTACCTTAATTTCTTTTCTTGATAGCTTTTCCCCTGAGAAACACCTTCTCATCCTGATCACTTGTTCAGGATCGATGCTAAGGATGAGGGGAAGATGTGGAGTCTATTGTAGTTTAATACAAGTGTGTATGACCATAGCTTAATACAAGTGGCAAGTTGTAACACATGATGGACCTTAGTCACTTTGTTCTGAGTATTGTCTTGTCTCTGTCCCCCACCCCACACACGTGTGTGTATATACACACACACACACACACACATAGTTCAATTACATGACATTTTAGTAGATATTTCTCAGTAAATGCTAGAACTAGAGTTAAATATTTAAAAACTGGAAATGCCAGTTTTTATTTGACCTAAACCATTCACTTTCTTTCCTGGGTGATTTTCAAAACATTATTTAAAAAATGTCTGATCCCCTCAGTTTAACACTTCTTTTGATACCAGTACAGGTTTGAATGAAGTGTACCTGGAACAAGTGCAACACTAAAACCCCCTCACTCCTCCTCCCCAACTTAGGAATGTCTGAAAACACATTATAAAATGTGGATTTGGGAGTTGGAAATTGGAGGAAAGAACTGTCCAGATCCAGTTTCAAGTTTTGGTCTGTTATAAGAACTAGACACTTTTGTGTATGGATAATTATTTTTCTTCTATAGTGTATGAATGAAAATTATAAGCACACTTATGCTTTTAACTGCTTTAGTAATTTTGAAGAAACTGCCTCTGAGATGAAAAGAATGCAATTAATAAAAGTGGTCCAACGTATAGTTTTGGTTTAAATAGTCAAAAATCTTATTCCTTGCTGAGAGTCTGGCTAATAGGACATGGTGAATTGATTATCAGCTGGGGGTGGGAAGAAAACTTTTTCTTTTTCCCCCTCATGGGTTAGCATTGTACAAATTAGACAAATGAATTATGGGTTCTTACTGTCTTTCAAGACATTAGCTATGAGCACTTGACACTGTTGGGAGTAGATACAGGTTATGAAGGTTGGCTAATGTTACTTGTCATGTTTGGTTCTGAAATAGTGAGGGGAACTTGATGAGGTGAAAAGTTTTTCATCATATTTGCTAATGGTTATAAGAGTGAGTAGATAATCAGTGCTTGAGAGACTCTTCTCTTACAATTATTATTAAGATAAGAGCAGCATTTCTGGGTGAAATAATTAGGCCAGGTTCTTTGGTGCATTTAAATAAATAAATAGGATATCTCCATTAATTAATTTATCTCCTAGAACTGGAAGGGACCTTGAAAGGTCATCGAGTCCAGCCCCCTGCCTTCACTAGCAGGACCAAGTACTGATTTTGCCCCAGATCCCTAAATGGCCCCCTCAAGGATTGAACTCACAACCCTGGGTTTAGCAGGCCAATGCTCAAATCACTGAGCTATCCCTTCCTCCCCAATTTACTACATTGCACCATTTAAGTGGGTGCTGTTTAGAGAGAAGTATAATGCTCCGAGTTTGGGGAATTCAGGGACTTCTGAGTTCTAATTCTTGTTTTGTCATGGTCCTCCTTGCCTTGGGTAAATGGTTTAATCTCTGTACTTCAGTTTCCACATCTGTAAAACTGGGGAAATAACCTGCCTGAGAGGTTAAGGTTTTGTTAGTTTGTGCAAAGTACTAATTGTTACTTAAAACAGAATAGAATTATTTAGGGATATTAACTAGTGCCTTCACATTGCAGACCTGGTGATGACTGGAAGAAGACTTTAAAACTCCCTCCAAAAGATCTGAGAATCAAAACTTCGGTAAGGATATTTTAAAGGTAACTGTAAGCATGGGGTTGAGGATGTGAGATAAATGGCAGAGACGGTGTGCTAACAGTGAGAAAATTCATTTCTGATCTATTTTTAAAACTTAATTAAAAGTAGATAGTAATATACATTCTTAGAGATACTTGGCAAATATGTTTCCTTTCTCTCTCAAGTATGTTGAAACTCAGGGTATATTTTTACTTTAAGAATACTACAGGATGAAGTCTTAGTGCTTTTGCTGCAAAACAGAGACTAAGTGTGTATGCAGATTACTTTGCTTGGTCCCCAGTAACCAATACTACCTAATTATCCGTGGTTGCACTACACAGATTTTTGTGAACGACTGTATGATGGATGGTTGGAAAGGGCTTATTACTCCCTTTTGCCTTGTCTTAGTCCTGGATTATTTCGTCGGACCAGTTTATGGGGATAATTTGTATGAACTGGTCTTACTGTTCTACTTTCTTAACTACTCAGGATGTGACCTCCACAAAAGGAAATGAGTTTGAAGATTACTGTCTGAAACGGGAGTTGCTGATGGGAATTTTTGAAATGGGCTGGGAAAAACCATCTCCTATTCAGGTTAGTACAGAGCAGATTCTTTGTGCCACATGCTGATTGCTTCATCTTAGCTATCTCATAGTCAGTCATTTACAGGTTTTTGGGCATCCTTGAAGTTTTGACACTGAGGCTTTGACAGTATAATTTCTGAGAAACTCACTTCATACCAAACCAAAAAATACCCAGTAACATAGAAATTAGGGTTTTTTACCTTTTAAAGGCTTGACATATGATTCTTCTGTTCATCATAGAGAGGTTAGGGGGTTGTAGGCAACAATTCGCTAAGATACTTCCAGTGTGTAAGTAGTCCCATGGACGTCAGCAATCTTCTCTGTTCACTTTTATGGACAAATTTAATAGCTCTGTGTCGATCTAAGTACCACAGAGGTCGTCATCACAAAATATCTCTGTAGAATCTTACTGCAGTTCCTCTCACCCCTTAGTTGCAACTCTGTGCCAGTCTAATCACAAACCTCTCAGCAGAGGTGGGACAAAAGGTCACTGAGATGCACTTCAATGGAAGCTAGTACAACCCAACCCCCCCCCCCCCCCAACCCCCAGTAAAGTCCTCTCACACCCTTGTTCTGATGTTTCTCTTGTTTTGTGATCTGCATTTTTTTTTTTTAAATTGAGCACTGGAGAAGGATTAAAGTACACACAATTGTGCCGTTTCACCTCATCATGGGGAATATGATACAAGGCATTCTGAACGCTTATCTTCACCCAGGCTCTAAGTCTTAAAGAATGGTTTTATACTTTTATCTGAACAGCAGAAAGAAAAATACTTCTGGTCTTTGAGTCTGAAGCTGGCACCATAGAGGATGTCTTAAATTTCAAAAGCTAATAAGCCCTCTCTTTTCACAGTGTAATGTTAAAATATATACATGGACCTGAAGTCACGCAGGCAGTTTTCCTTACTTCCTACCTAGACCTTTTTCCGGTCTAATTGGTGTCTGGAATGGGGGTTAGGGTGGAGAGCCTTTCTCTCCCCATGGGATAGTTTGATAGCACCTCTTCCCCCATCTCCTTCGTTGCACCTAATATGTGTACACCCTGCACATTAGGATCATTCCTGTGGTAGCTGTTCCATTCAGTCTGCCTATGACCAGGCTAGACTAGTGGGGCATTGATAAATGGGATACTGGGAGCAGTTTTCTCATAAGTGGGATGCTGAAATGCTTTTGCTTGATCAGTTTGTCGTTTTTGTGATGAGGCTGGTGTACTTTCATATATAGGGTCTTATAACTCAGTGTTGCATTGGAAAGTTTTCCTGTCCCTTATCGGGGTCAGTGTTAAACAGGGCCTTTTTTTTTTTTTTTTTTTTTTTTTTTTTTAAAGCTGTAGTTGAGGTTGTTTTACTGTTGCATTGCCCTGTGCTTGCTTTTTAGGAGGAGAGTATTCCCATTGCTTTGTCTGGTAGGGATATCTTGGCTAGAGCTAAAAATGGAACGGGCAAGAGCGGAGCCTACCTCATTCCCTTACTTGAACGGCTAGACTTAAAGAAGGACAATATACAAGGTGAGCTGAAGACAAGTTTACATGAAGCTCCATCTAGGAACTAACATGAGTAGCCTGGCTGCTGCACGTCAGTATTTGTGGGATGAGACATTAGAAGATTGTAGGCGTCAGTGTAGCTTGATGGCCTGCAGATTAATACCTAAAATTGGTGGTTGAATTTTTCAAAGCAACCTGGGGATTTGGACACGCTTTCAATTCAAATTAATCCCCAACACTGCTTTGAAAATCTCAACTACTACAAATTTCTCCTCATCCTTGCTTATATGCCCTGAAAAGTGTGGTGTAAAGGTGGCTGGGATATAAGTTGTGGCTGGCACTATTTAATAGCATGCAAGGAATGCCAGTTAACTTACAGTGCTTCAACACAGCAATATTTCCTTGTCATGAAGAATACCCATGCAGTTTCCATGATGAGTCATAAAAAATTTTCATAGACCTCCTTAAACCTGCTAAAGTTTAGCCATCATAGCGTTTGAGTGCATGTGTTCATTAGGATAATCATTATTTAGTGCCTTTTTGAACTGGGAGGAAGGCAGTATTAAGACATAATGCATCCTGTGCTGAGGATTTTGTGTATCTTCTCTTTCAGCAATGGTGATTGTTCCCACTCGAGAACTAGCATTGCAGGTCAGTCAGATCTGTATCCAAGTTAGCAAACACATGGGAGGTGCCAAAGTGATGGCAACAACAGGAGGAACCAATCTGCGTGATGACATAATGAGGCTTGATGATACAGGTTAGGACACTTCCCAATTAAGGCTGCTGCTCTTTAGTGGCTTGCACAGTACTGCAAAGCCTAGCACTAAAATCTCTCCCTTTCAGCTGCTATTATCCTAGCATTGGCCTTTTATGAGCCAGGCTGAGGTTTTATGCATCCATTCTACATTCATCTCTAAGGATTGGTCTGTTCAAGCATCTAGTTTGCAGGAAACTGGGGTGTAAATATGCTGTGTGCTAACTGTCCAGGTGGACTCTGCGTCAGTGCACGATAAGTTCTGTAGTGCACTTTGATCTACACCGCTTTGAAACAGGAATACTTCCGAGCATGCTACAGAACTTATAGTGAGCGAGAATGGGGTCCACGTAGATGATTAGTACATGTCAGGCTACCTTGACACAGATTTACACCCCAATTTTCACAAACTGTTTGTACAAACAGGCCCTTAAAGTTGACTTAGTGTAATTGTCAGCCAAGCCAATGTTGTGTATTTGTACTGTTTCTTATCCAAGCAAAAATCCACCTAAATGTATTTTCTTTTTAAAATTTACAGTGCATGTGGTGATAGCTACCCCTGGGAGAATTCTGGATCTCATCAAGAAAGGAGTAGCAAAGGTTGAACACGTCCAGATGATAGTACTGGATGAGGCAAGTTGCTGTCTTAACGATCTGCAAAACATGGAAAGATATTTAACAGGAAGTTACAACAATGACACATCTCTGCAGGCCTGCTCATTGAACATTGCTGGCCATTAAAATTGTCAGACTTTCTGTAGACACCATAAAGCTGAGATTGATCCATTTCTGCATTTTTGGGTGGGGAAAGTCATCTGAGAGGGAAGAGTTTTCAACATGTACTTTTCTCAGAGACCGATAGAAGCAAACTGATAGGGAAACTTTGCTTTCCCCTTATTTTGTAGGACCACTGAGCATTAGGTTAACAATCTCTTCTGAAATGGGTAGCTCTTACTCTTCCATTTAAAATGACTGTTGTAATACAAACCTCTCAGTATAAATTGATATTCAAAGATCCATTAGATTCATAGATTTCAAGGGGTCTGACCTCCTGTACAACACATGCCATAGAACTTCCCCAAAATAATTCCTAGAGCATATCTTTTTTAAAAACATCTGATCTTGATTTTAAAAAATCCACCACAACCTTTGGTAAACTGTTCAAATGGATATTCTCACCATTAAAAACATTATGCATAATTTTCAGTCTGAATCTGTCTACCTTCAGCTTCCAGCCATTGGATCATGTTCTACCTTTTTCTGCTAGATTGAAGAGTCCATTGTTAAACATTTGTTCTCCAATAGAGTAAAAGCAACGTTCCTTCTAACTTCTCTTGAAACAACTGAATCTGAGTCAGGGCGCTGGGAGAGTGGGGATGTGAGAAATAGCTTGCTACATCCAATAGACTTTGGATTTATGCTTGATAATTGGCTGAACCTAATCTAGTGTGATGCTGTGGCCAAAAAGGCTAATGCGATCCTTGGATCCATAAATGGCAAGCTAGAGTAGGAGTAGAGGTTATTTTACCTCTGTCTGGCACTGGTGGCGCTGCTGCTGGAAAAGTTTGTCCTGTTCTGGTGTCCCCAATTTAAGAAAGATGTTGAAAATTTGGAGTGGGCTCAAAGAGCCATGAGAATTATTAAAGGGTTAGAAAACATGCCTTATGGTGATAGACTCAAGGAGCTTAATCTATTTCACTTAACAAATAGCTGACTGCGAAGAGTTACAAAGGGATCTCACAAAATTGGGTGACTGGGGAATGAAACGGTGTATGGATTTAATCAATGTTGAATTTCGAAGTAATGTGCATTGGGAAAATGTAATCCCAACTATACATACAAAATGATAGGGTCTAAATTAGCTGTTAACGCTCAGAAAAGTGACCTTGGAGTTATTGTGGATATACCTCTGAAAACATCTGCCCAGTGTACAGTGGCAGTCAAAAAAGCTGCCAATGTTAGGACCAATTAGGAAGGGGATAGATAAAATAAAAATCATAATGTCACTATATAAATTTGATGGTACACCCACACCTTGTATACTGCATGCAGTTCTGGTTGCTCCATCTTAAACAAGATACATTAGAATTGGAATAGATGCAGAGAAGGGCAACAAAAATTATTAGGAGTGTGGAACAGCTTCTGTATGAGAAGATAGTGAGACTGGGACTGATCAGCTTAGAAAAGAGATGACAAAGGGGGGAATGTGATAGAGGTCTATAAAATCATGAATGGTGTGGAGAAAGTGAATAAGATAATATTATTTACCCAAAGGGTAACGTAACACAAGATGAAACTCATAGGCAGCATGTTTAAAACAAAGTATTTCCCAGAATCAACCTGTGTAACTTGTTGCCATGGGATGTTTTGAAGGCCAAAAGAATTACTGGATTCAGAAAGGAATTAGATAACATCATGGGGGATAAGCCCATCAGTGGCTGTTAGACAAGATACTCAAGGTCACAACCCTGTGCTCCATGTGTCACTAGACCTCCCAACTGTGTGATGCTGGGACTGGACGATAGGGATGGATCATTTGAAATTGCCCTGTTCTGTTCATTACCTCTAAAGCATCTGGCACAGGCTGCTATCACAGACAGAATACTGGGTTAGATAGACCAGTCATCCAACCTATTATGGCTGCTCTTCTGTTAAGGTGGGGAATTGATCAGTCTGTAAGTACGTACATGGGGAACAAGTATTAAATAATGGTCTCTTTATTCTAGCTGAGAGAGGTGTAACATAATCCAGTGGATGGATGCTGAAGCAAGTCAAATTCAGATTAGGAGTAAGGTGTACATTTTAAACAATGAGTAATTAACCATTGGAACAGTTTACCAAGGATGCTGGTAGATTCTCCATCACTGACAATTTTTTAAATCAAGATCAGATGTTTTCTGAAAGATGTATAGAGTCTAGGAATTATTTTGTGGAAGTTCTGTGGCTTGAGTTGAGGTCCAACTAGATGATCACAAGGGTCCCTTCTGGCCTTAGAATCTATGAATTCCAGTTAAGGAATGTGGTAATCTTCTGCTCTTCCTTCTTCAGTCTGCTATAGCTCTTAAATTGGAAGCGTTGGAAGTGAGGCAGGATAAATTGCATTTCTCATGTTTGCAGTTGAAGTAAAGCTTTTCCCTAGTAGGTAAATAAAGCTGTCCATGAAGCATTATACTCAAAGCAAGCTTTCTACCCCACAGGTTGAGGAGAACATTAGTTATATTTCATGTTCTTCTAACTTAACATTAATCCAAAATATCTGGAATTTGCAGCACTCGTGTGTGTGATATATATTTTTTCCTTCTCATTGCAGGCAGATAAATTGCTGTCTCAGGATTTTGTTCAAATAATGGAGGACATTATTCTTACGCTACCTAAAAACAGGCAGATTTTGCTCTACTCAGCCACTTTCCCTCTTAGTGTACAGAAGTTCATGGTAAGTGGGCTCTTGATGCCCATTTGGGTATGGAGTGCATGGATGTGTGGACTTTTCCCTCATGCACATAGGTAAATGTGCCATCATGTAAACAATTTTTTTTTTCTCCCCTTGATGTGATTTATGCATGGGTATTCTAAGTTGCATTCTGGATTTAGTTTTGTATCCTAAAAACATTAAATGGGAATATTAAATAAACTTGCATTGTACATAGCCAATATTAATAAGAGAAAATAATTCTCTGCAACTGCAGTCTGGGGATGCACACTCCTGTTTGGCTTTATCTATTGTGGTTGTGCTAGCATAACTATGTTGACAAGTGATGCATCTTTGTGTATTTGATGCATCTCAAATGGTAGGATAGTAGGTTAGGTAAGAAAATACTTTAATTTTTTGAGTAGACAGGCATGTCTTTTCTACCTTAATTTAATTTGAAACGCCTCTTTATTTCAGAATTCCCATTTGCAGAAACCCTATGAGATTAACCTGATGGAGGAATTGACCTTGAAGGGAGTTACCCAGTACTATGCCTATGTAACTGAGCGGCAGAAAGTACACTGCCTCAATACGCTATTCTCCAGGGTAAGTATGCTACTGGTCAGCATGATGCAACTAGAACACCAGTCTGAACCACTTAATTTATCCTACAGAACATAACTTAATGGCAGAGATATGCATTGTGACGGGTTGGATCACAGAAACCCCCTTGGGAGCTGCCACCCGATGAGCAAAGACTACCCCTGCTTCTGTTTTCCCTGCCAGCTCAGGACTCCAGCACCCTGTCTTGCTGAGCCAGACACTCCCGTCTGGCTCCAGACACAGACCCAGGGTCTGAATCACTTGTCCCAAAGCTGCAAGTTTACCTGAAAACAGCTCACAGTAGTGTGTTTGTCTTTAGCACTCAGATGCCCAACTCCCAATGGGGTCTAAACCCAAATAAATCCGTTTTACCCTGTATAAATCTTATGCAGAGTAAACTCATAAATTGTTCGTCCTCTATAACACTGATAGAGAGAGATGCACAGTTGTTTGCTCCCCCAGGTATTAATACATACTATGAGTAAATTACTAAATAAACAGTGATTTTTATTAAATGCAGACAGTAGGATTTAAGTGGTTCCAAGTAGTAACAGACAGAACAAAGTAAGTCACCAAGCAAAATAAAATAAAATGCGCATATCTATGTCTAATCATAAATGCTTCAGTAAGTTTTTTCTCAGACTAGACACCTTCCAGGCCTGGGTACAATTCTTTCCCCTGGTACAGCTCTTGTTGCAGCTCAGGTGATACTAGGGGATTCTTCATGATGGCTCCTCTTCTTCCTTGTTCTCTTCCACCCCTTTATATATCTTTTGCATAAGGCGGGAAACATGATTCTGGGATGTATTAACAGGTGTGTTGTGAGCAAGACACGAGAAGTCATTCTTCCGCTCTACTCTGCTCTGGTTAGGCCTCAGCTGGAGTATTGTGTCCAGTTCTGGGCGCCGCATTTTAAAAAAGATGTGGAGAAATTGGAAAGGGTCCAAAGAAGAGCAACAAGAATGATTAAAGGTCTTGAGAACATGACCTATGAAGGAAGGCTGAAAGAATTGGGTTTGTTTAGTTTGGAAAAGAGAAGACTGAGAGGGGACATGATAGCAGTTTTCAGGTATCTAAAAGGGTGTCATAAGGAGGAGGGAGAGAACTTGTTCACCTTAGCCTCTAAGGATAGAACCAGAAACAATGGGTTTAAACTGCAGCAAGGGAGGTCTAGGTTGGACATTAGGAAAAAGTTCCTAACTGTCAGGGTGGTTAAACACTGGAACAAATTGCCTAGGGTGGAATCTCCGTCTCTGGAGATATTTAAGAGTAGGTTAGATAAATGTCTATCAGGGATGGTCTAGACAGTATTTGGTCCTGCCATGCAGGCAGGGGACTGGACTCGATGACCTCTCGAGGTCCCTTCCAGTCCTTGAATCTATGAACCCTTTGTCCCTCTGGGCTTTCCCCCCCCCCCCCCACTGGAAAAGCACCAGGTTAAAGATGGATTCCAGTTCAGGTGACATGATCACATGTCACTGCAAGACTTTATTACTCACTTGCCAGCACATACATATACAGGAAGACTCACAGGTAAATACAGCCATCTGCAGGCAATGGGAGTCAAGATTCCAAACCATCCTTAATGGCCCACACTTTACATAATTACAATAGGCCCTCAGAGTTATGTTTTATATTTCTAGTTTTAGATACAAGAGTGGTACATTTCTACAAATAGGATGATCACACTCAGTAGATTATGAGCTTTGTAATGATACCTTACAAGAGACCTTTTGCATGAAGCATATCCCAGTTACATTATATTCAGTTATATTTTTGTAAAACCATATAGACTGCACAACGTCACATGCATTCTGGCAAGAAAAGAGATTTTCCTTAACCTAGTGTTTTTGTTGTTTAAAAACTGGCTTTCTTTAAATGAACAGTGATATCTTGGACTATTTACTTTCATGCTGTAGCTTTGAAATTTGAAGCCCAGGATCTTTTCTGAAAATGCATATTCTCTTGCTGTACTATTAAACTGCAGACCTCCTGATGGGAGAACTGTCATTATCTTCTTTTTGCAGACAGAAGAGTGAGTGACTTCTTCTAGCTGGAATCCCAGATTCATGTTTTGCATTCCTGAAAAGGATGCATTCCCCTCAGATTTCAAAGCTTTGTAAGTAAAATGCTGCTGCTGTTTAACACTCTCCCCCACCCCCTCCTCTCTCTTCAGCTCCAGATTAACCAGTCAATCATTTTCTGCAACTCCTCACAACGGGTTGAACTGCTAGCCAAGAAGATTTCCCAGCTGGGCTATTCCTGTTTCTATATCCATGCTAAAATGAGGCAGGTGAGTGTGAAGCTATACCAGTTAGTTTGAAAGCAACTGATAAAAACTTAATACAGGTGTGAATTAGAATTGTAATATTTAGTCCGGATTTGCTAGTCCTTCAAGAACTGGAACTCAAAAGTGTTGTACTGTTTTTTAACGTTGACGTCATTGTCTCAAGATGGGAGCTAGTTTAGTTAAAGAAATCTTGATCATATTTCTTGGCACAGCAACTCAGTCACATGATCAAAAACACCTTAATTAAAACCAGTTTTGATACACATTTCATGTTTTACATTTAAGTTGTCTTATGTGATTCCATTGATATGTTTCACAATTTTCGGTCTGTTCTCATCATGGTTTAGCTCCAGACTTCAATATTGATCGGGTACTGATATTAAATGTCACGTCTCACCAAACTAGCAAAAATTGGTGGTAGGCTCAGATGCCATTTGTAACTGAATTTCATTTTGAAATCTTGAATTCCAATTTATAAAAAACAAATGTATGTTAGAATTTTTTAGCTGCTACTCACTGGTAAGACAAATAATCCAAATACTCCCTGGGCTGTAAACAAACTTTTATATGGTGTTTTCTGGCTGCTCTCAATATTGACTGTTCATTGAAATCTGAATAAAAAGTTGGTTCTTAGTGGCACAAATCAGATTTCCAACTAACTGATCTTCACAGCACAATGCAGTGCATATTTGTTTATGCATCTCAGGCCTATCGTTTATTTAAACTGGTTGCCTAAGATTGGTACTACTTAAATTTTTTTTCAGTGCTGCCAAGGTGGTGCCATGGTTATTGATATGTAAAAACAAAAGTAGTGAGTGAAGACTTGAGTTAGCAGAAAGAGACTGATTTTTTTTCATACATTGATTTATAACCTAAATTATGAATCTCTAAGCAATAAAGTAAATTGAATATTTTTACTCAACAAAAATAACCCATTGTCTTGAAAAAGACTTGATAGTCAAAATATCTGGAATGAAAATAAGTAACTTTGCAAATTTTAGATTTTCTTTAGGATGTCTGTAACCCAAGACCTGATTTCTAATCCCAATTGATTTATTGTGACTTCAGGCAAATCACTTAATCTGTCTGCTTCAGGCCTTCTCTAAATACAATTTTGTGTAGCTTTTCAGTACAGAAGCTGATGTAATTAAATTCATACAAGACCTTTGGATAGACACTCTTCAGTTAGTGCTTTAAATTCGTTTACTTTAAGAGGCACTCTTAAACAGATTGTCCATCCAGCAGGGCCGGCTGCAGGCACCAACTTGTCAAGCAGGTGCTTGGGGCGGCCACTCCGGAGAGGAGCGGCATGTCCAGCTATTCGGCGGCAATTCGATACAGTCCCTCACTCCGGCTCGGAGTGAAGGACCTCCCGCCAAATTGCCGCCGCAGATCACGATCGCGGCTTTGGGGGGGGGAGGGGCTGCTTGGGGTGGCCAAAACCCTGGAGCTGGCCCTGCCCTCCAGGTGGATTGCATCAATTAATCTGCATTAGTTTGTGACCAGTTTAGTTAAATATCTATACCCAAAAGTTGTACCAAAAGCCTCTTTTGTGAAGCACTTTATAAAATGGATGAAAGCACAAGAAGTGCTCAGTAGTAGTAGTAGAATTGAAGAGTGTGTTCAGTTTTGCATGTTCCAGTGTTTATTCCAGCTCATGGGGGAGCGGAGTAATAGGATCCATGTTTCAATTTGTAAAAGCTGCTAATATTTTTTTCTGCTTTACCAGGAACACCGTAATCGTGTGTTCCACGATTTCAGAAATGGCTTATGCCGGAATCTTGTTTGCACTGGTAAGTGTTTCCTTTCTTTTTGTTTAATTTTTCAGTTTTGTAGTAAAAACAGACCGTTTGACTTCTAGAGGTTGCAACTGGAACCAGACTATATACACAATCAATTCACCTGCTTTTTATCATAATGAAGAAAACTAATACTTTGCCTTCAGTGATCAGAATCTTTCAAGACTATTAGAAATGTCAGGCTGGAAGGGACCTTGAGGGGTCATGTAGTCCAGCCCCCTAGTGCTAAGCCAGGACCAAGTAAACCTAGACCATCTCCGACAGGTGTTACTCCAGCCTGTTCTCCCTTCTTCAGTGAAGGGAATGCCGGAATCTATTCCTAGAGCTTAACTTCCCTTGTAGTTAGAACATTTTTCCTGATATCGAACCTAAATCTGCTGCAGATTAAGCCTATTACTATTTGTCCTGCCTTCAGTGGACGTGGAGAACAGTTGATCACTGTCTTCTTTATAACAGCCCTTAACGTAGTTCAAGACAGTTGTGAAGTTTGAGTGAGGACTTCTTTTATCAAGGCTAAACATGTTTAGTTGTGTTAACCTTTCCTTAAAGGTCAGGGTTTTTTTCCTCTAAACCTTTCATCACTTTTGTTGCTGTCCTCTGGGCTCTCTTCAGTTTGTCCACATCTCTTCTAAAGAATGTTCTAAAAAATAAACATAACCATTTATTCTGTATTTTGTAGTTGTGCATTTGATGTTTCCTTCCTAAATGTACTACTTCACATTTATCTTTATTGAATTTAATCTTTTTGATTTCAGACCAATTCTCCCATTTGTCAAGATCATGTTGCATTCTAATCATGTTCTCCAAAGTGCTTGCAACCCCTCCAAGCTTGACATCATCTGCAAATTTTATATGTTTACTCTCCTCGCCATTACCCAAGTTTTTAATAAAACTACTGAATAGTACCAGGCCTAGGACTGACCCTCTTTGGGACCCCACTAGATTGTCCAAGTTTGACAGTGAACCATTGAACTACTCTTTGAGTACGATCTTTCAACCAGTTATGCACATCCTCACAGTAATTCAGTCTAGACCAGGTTTCCTTAATTGGTTATGAGAATCATGTAGAACTGTATCAAAAGCCTTATTAAAATCAAGGCCAGTAACCCAGACAAAGAATTAGATACGTTTGACATGATTTGTTGACAAATCCATGCTGGCTATTTCTTATAACACTGTTTTATTCCCCTAGGTGCTTACTTTAACAAATTATTAAACAATCAATTTGTATCTTTATGTAACATTACTATTTAAATGTTACAGTAAGAACATAAGAAAGGCCGTACCGGGTCAGACCAAAGGTCCATCTAGCCCAGTATCCTGTCTACCGACAGTGGCCAATGCCAGGTGCCCCAGAGGGAGTGAAGCTAACAGGCAATGATCAAGTGATCTCTCTCCTGCCATCCATCTCTGTCCTCTGACAGACAGACAGACAGGCTAGGGACACCATTCCTTATCCGTCTTGGCTAATAGCCATTAATGGACTTAACCACCATGAATTTATCCAGTAAGATTGAGAGAGAACTCCTAACAGGAGATTTCAGGCATATATATGCAAACTGTGGCTAAATAAGGACAAAGGTAAATGTTAAATTCTTCTGCCCTCCTCCTCCTCCAAAACTGACTTGGAATGTTTGAGGCATTCATTATTTGCATATTATCGTGAACCATGTAGCATCCTTCCTGTTTATGCTGAGTTTTACTCATGTCCCACCTAAACAATTGTGTAAGAGTAATTTATAAGACTACCCTTTGATTAGTTTTGCATTTGACACATGGACTGCTTTTAAGGCAGTTATGTACATAGGATAATTCTTTACATAGGATAATTTTAGGAGCAGCTGAAGCATAACAAAAAAAAATTGTTTAAACTTTAATAACTGTAGTATTTCCTTTAGGGCCTCTTACTTTCAGTTATATAGTCTGGCCAAGCTCCTAGTATCCTGCAGAGCATCCCCATATGTTGTAGATAGCAGTCATTACCTTACTTCATCATAAATTGGTGTTTAGTTTTGGAAAGGATAACTACCACCGAGTGCATAAGTCATGACCGAACTTGATACTAAAAAAGTAATTTCTACATAGAGCAGTATAGCTTACGTTTACACACTATTGTGTCAACTATTGAGGATCAAACTTGCCTATGAATCCTTCTTGTAATTTAGCTTTTGCCACAACCTTAGTATTTTTAATTTTTATACATGTAAAGTATGTATTAGCTGAAAAAGTATGTTGGTACTATGTCTGCACTAACTTTGTTCTGTTACATTCGTGGGTTTTTTAAGATAAAATTAAGGTAAATTGCTGATTCTTATTTTGAAGAATTTTTTTTAAGTGTTCTGCTTTAAACAAACACTTAAAGAACTGTGTGACACTGTGCAGTCCTGCCTTCATTCAGCCTGTTGTCAGGATTCCCCCACTGCAGTAGTTGCTGACAAGTGGTGTTGCTGACTTTATCAATTCAGTACATGATTGGAAGCTTGTATTCTAAGAATAGTAACTTTTTAACTTCTCCAAAATGCATCAGAAGTAAGGCAGAATAGTTAAATTAGATGGAAAACAAGTTGTATAGGCCTTTAGAGATTCAATTGAAAATGGTGTACTTTCCTTCAAGGGGAAAGGGTGTTGTGAAATGGATGTTAAGAAGTAAGCAAAATGCTAGAGGAGTTGTTCATATGAAGAATCCTCAATACCAAGTCTGGAAAGCTCGTGTCTTGATCCTTCTTCACAATGTTATCCATGCCCAAAGTGGGTGAGGGGAAGTTTTTTTTTTTTTTTTTTTTTTTTTTTTTAAACAAAAATTAAATACAAAATAAGCAGTTCTCGCAGGAGAGGTTCACCCTCCAGTTTCTTAAATATACTAACAATGTTTTAAGGGTATTTTATCATGCTCAAGTAACCTCTCCATCCTGGGTAGTCTTTTTCCCCTAGCTCCTGTTGTACCCTCCCATTCCAGCTAGTGTGTTTTTGGTGAAATAAAATCCATTAATTAAATGGAATTCTGTTTCAGATCTGTTTACCCGAGGTATTGATATCCAAGCTGTGAATGTGGTGATAAACTTTGATTTTCCAAAGCTGGCAGAGACGTATCTCCATCGTATTGGCAGATCAGGTGAGGGAAGGGAAATGTTCTTCAGGGAAGCTGTGCTACTAAATAATAAACAAACTTCTGCTTTTTATTCTGAAACACTGTGGGTATCTCTAAAATGGCTTGAAGCGAGTGGGTGGGTTGTTTTCATTTGGCCTGTAGAAAGACAAACTTCATTCCCGTTTCATCAAGGGAAAAGCTGTGTAAAGACCTTCTATTTTAAGGTGTGTTGGAGCATGATACAAAACAGGATTAAATGGTTAGGGTATTGAAATTGGCCCAGATATCTGTTAACTTTTGAATATTTTAATCAAAATATATTTTCAGCCTCCTAAGGCTGACAGGTTCCTTCTCTTGGCAATCTAAGAAAACTACTTAAATAGCTGTGTGCAGGTGCATTTTAAACACATACTTTTTTTCTGTTGGGAGGGGGAGAGAAGATTTGTGTTGATACTTTGGGTCATTAACAATAAGACACTTGCAATTAATGTCTTGACACTGTATATGTGTATATAAATCTTAATACAGGATCAACAATATTAATATATTCAAAATAGTTTAAACACAACCATAACTTAGTATGAATAGTTACATATATAGACATACCAACTTTTTTGTTTTTTGGGGAGAAGCTGAATGTTTTGGGGGGTTGTGGTGAGAAAGAGGTTTAAAGAGAATAGAAAGAAAGGAAAGCTAAGGGGGGAGAGGCAGGATGATGTAGTTCAGTTATTTACCTCTGGTAAACACACACTTGTAGCCATGATGCTTTTTTCCTGTGTATACTCCAAAGATTTTTGTCAGATGCCTGTCAGTGGATTGAAACTTAAAATTATTAATTCCAAGCTAGCAAAGGCACATCAGTGAGGACTCAATCTGTAAAATTTGAGTTATCAGGGTGAGGGAGAATAGAAAACACTGAATTTTGCGCACATTCTCCCCCCTTCTTAAAAAAAAAAAAAAAAAACCAAACAAACCAAACCAAAACCCCAAAACCATTGCATACAATTATTGGCTTAACTTTTCAATAGAATTTTGTCATTGGGCAGACACCAGACAGGGAACAATAGCCTGAAAGGAGACTGTTCAGAAATCTATAGAGTTAATTGGTGTATTTTGAACATTGTTTTTCTCCTGTGGGGAGCAGAACTGTCACGTTTTTTTTCCTTTTCTACAGCAATAAATGGGGATGTGAAACTTGAAATAGCTACTGTACTGATGTGCTTGAGGGTTTGGATTGGTCAGTCATGTTTGAAACTACCTTTTTTAATTACTGCATGATCACATGTAATCTGGTCATGTGACAATCTACAGACTTGTGTGATAAAACTGTCACTACTTTAGTCTTTCTTTTTGTGAAGGTCGCTTTGGTCACCTGGGCCTGGCCATCAACTTGATCACCTATGATGATCGATTCAACCTGAAAAGTATTGAGGAGCAGTTGGGAACTGAAATTAAACCCATCCCAAGCAACATTGACAAGAGCCTGTATGTGGCAGAATACCACACCGAACCCGTAGATGATGAGAAACCTTAACCATGTGCGTATGTGATTGCTCAGAAAGCCACTGCATTGAAGGTTGGGTGTGTGGCAGTGGGGAAATAAATTGAGGCAGATAGAACAAGTTGATTTGTATGGATCACTTCACTTTTCTTACCATTCCTTCTCCTTTGATTTTTGTTTTGTCCATTCCACTCTTCATGGTTGGCTCTTCTGGGTGAGCTGCAGTAAATAAGGAGGTAACCTTCAGACTAGCTGTTTAGATCTAAACAGGTATCTGAACTCAGTCATTCTCCTGCATACCCTCTTGTTCAGTAATACTGTGCCAAAATGCACAAACAGGTGCTGTGAACTCAATGGATGAACTAATTAATGAATAAGCATAGCATGCTTACAATTAATTTATTGTATGAAGCAGCCTTTTCCTCACTTGAGTTGCTGACTTTTGTGTGCGTTTTCAAGGTAAGAAAAGAGTTTGCCTGGTCACAAGAAACTCTGAGAAGGGAAGAGGCAATAAACGTGGCTCTCTGCTGGATTTTGGACTCTTATAATCCTCTTTGATTCATTAATTGGTAACACCCAAAGGCCCTGATCAAGATACCATTCTATTAGGCTTTGTACAGGCCACTTCTTTAATTTCAAATGTAGGTGCCAGATCCCTTTGGAAATCTTCGATATAGTCTGCGAACCCCCAGGCGTCTGTGGACCACAGGTTGAAAACCACTGGTATAGGCAATACAGTAAGATAGTCTCTGCTCCAAAGAGCTAACAAGGGAGTGTGACACAAGGAATTAAAATAAATATACCTCATTGCGTAGACTAGCTATTGCAGAGAATTTATGGGTCTTGATTTCAGTTTCTTTTTAGAAACTGGCTCTTCGCAACTGACACAGCTGCTATTGGTTAACTGAGTTCTTATAGGGGTTACAGCAGAGGTGGGTGGTGAGGGAGCGGGTAATGGCCTTATGGATCAATTCGAGGAGGCTCTTGCATGAGGTTCAGCAAGAAAGAAAGTGCAGAAATGGCTGTAGGAGAAGCTGAGAAACAAGTGGATGAGGCTAGCATTACTGGAGTGGAGGAAGTTGAAAAGCTGATGCAATAAGGTGATTTAAATGAGTAGGGAGGGGCAGAGTTGTGAAGGGCCTTGAGTGTGAGGACAAAGTTTTAACTTTGAGCCCTTGTGCTGGTACTCCATTTCATACAAAGGGAGTGTGATGGGTAAGAAAAATGTCTGAGCAGCTGTTTTGAATGGATTTGGGAGAAGCAATGCGTGTATTAATTAGGGGTATAACAGGTTAACCGGTAAGCATTAGACTTACCGTTAACCAACCTTAACCGTTAACCCTGGTGACCCTGCACCAGCCAGAGGAACCCCAGCCCCAGTAGTGCCGGGCTGGTGGGAGGGACCCCAGCTCCCGCCACACTGGCTGGGCCTGAGCAACCTCGGTTAACTGGTTAAATTAATTTTAATTGTTTAACCAGTTCACTTTTTTAACAGATATTTACATCCCTAGTATTAATGAGGTCAAAGGAGGAGAAGGTTAGAGTAGGCAAGATGGAAAATGAGGGCCTGAACTAGAGTTTTAGCAATGTTATGAATGAAGAAATGGCAGGATTTGAACATTATCTGGGATGTATTAGGCAAGGGAGATGCCAAAGATGATCCTTGGGTTATGGAGTAATAGGGAGTATAGGAAGGATGGGGTGATTTCTGCAGTGAGAAAGTGGGGAATGCTAAGGAAAGATGCATTCTGTTTGGGCAACAGTGAGCCGAGCACTTCACCTATTAAAATGAACAGATTCAGGCTACCAGGAGCCTGCAGTCTTTCCCATTTCCTGATCTATTGGAGATGCAGTATTTGCTTGTGTAGGCTCCTTGAAGGAGAAAAAAGCTGTGTATGTTGAGGATGGTTTATTTCTGTAAAAAGAAGAACAGGAGGACTTGTGGCACCTTAGAGACTAACAAATTTATTAGAGCATAAGCTTTCGTGGACTATAGCCCACTTCTTCGGATGCATATGCATCCGAAGAAGTGGGCTATAGTCCACGAAAGCTTATGCTCTAATAAATTTGTTAGTCTCTAAGGTGCCACAAGTCCTCCTGTTCTTCTTTTTGCGGATACAGACTAACACGGCTGCTACTCTGAAACCTTTTATTTCTGTAATTCACCTTGGTTGCCACTAGATGTCTCTCTGAAATGGCTTAACAAAACAAAACAACCCCCCCCCCCCCAAAAAAAAAAAAATGCTAGTCTGACTTCCCAGCACCACAGAGTGAGATTCTCCTGCTTATGCTTCAGCCTACTCAGCAAAAATGTTTGCAGTTGATGAAGTAAATCCCTCATGTTTGTTTGGAATTGTACTGCTAGTTAACCTCCCCTGAGGTTATATTCAGCAGCATAGACCTCCAGAGACTTTGTGGACGCTTGACTCCTAATCCTCCGTCGTACTATCTTCCCGATAGATGATAGAAAAGGAGAAAGTAAATTCTTTTGTTTCTGGAAGCAGGAACCAAAACATTGATCAAGAATCTTAATGGATCTCTGAAACAATGCATAATCTATTTATTCTAGAAAGAGCTGCGCTGTGAAACTAGATATAGGAGGAGACTATTTAACCTCATTAAACTATGCCAAGGAAAAATTAACCATTTGTTTCCTCACTGGAAATATTGAAGGGGAAACTAATAATTCTGGTCAAGACAGGCTAACTTATACCCATTGTGTGGTTGGCAGAGCAGCCTCCTTTTTGAAGGAAAAAGTTGGTGACTAATTGTAATACCTTAACTAAAGATTTAGTGTACGGGAATTGGTTAAAACAAGTTTAGAATGCCTTCAGAAGGCAGAATGGTGCTAGCATACCTCTTGGAGCTGCCATTGAGAGCCACTGACAGCGGAAAGTCTGTATTGTGGGTAGTCTGAGGCATGGAAGTGTAGCCTGCACTTGTGATTTGGGTGTTTGAGATACAGGAGGCTTTCAGAGTTGTAAGTAAATTGTTCTGAAATCTTTAATTAAAGAGCTTAGCCACTTAACCAAATGATGGCTTCTTATTTTTAAAGGAAAGTTCCTTTTTTCCATGCACTCATCTTTTGGGCTGTTTCCTTTCTATCACCCAGTATGAGTGGCTGCTTCCTGTTTTATTACTTTATTCAACAGTCTTATGTTTGCTATAAAAGCAGTTATCAACATATACCATGCTATATCCTTTCATTTAGTAGGGAATGTTAGGCTTGTGTAACTGATCAAGCAAAGCGACCAGAGCTTCAGTTAGCTTTAGCAAAGCTGCTAAATCATAAAACTGAATTACTTTTTTGTATTTTCTTCCTTGATTTTGAAAACAATTATAGAGAAAATTAACTGCAGGATCTTTTTTTTTTTTTTTTAGGCTTTGATTACAAACACCAGAAGCTGAAGCCCCTTGATCCAGATCTGTGACACATTGTTTCTTTGGGGATATCCTTCTCTTTTTGGGTTTTTCATCTTCTTTTCATTTTGGAACTATGAAGACTAAAGCGCTCAGACGTATTTTCTTTTCTTTTTAAATTTGGCAGCAAGGAAGAAAGAAGATAAAAGAAGGAATACTTTTTTTGTTTTTTCACTTGTTTGCACTGTGTGCTGATTGAACATTAGTTGCACTAAACTGCTGGTTTTAAATTTTTTTTTCTTTTGGGGGGCGCAGGGGCAGCAGCAGCAAGGGAAGAAGAGAAACCCTGAAAAGAGAAGAAACTTGATGAACAGAAGTTTGTCTGCAATTTCAAATTCTCCAACAGCTGACTGAGTGCATTTCAACTTCTCCCTGGTTACTCATCCGTTTTTAAGCTAAACAGCTTGTTACTTATTCGTGCAAAGTGCCTTATGCTATGAGACCATTCAGAATATCACCTTTCAAATACAGCCCGTGGAATCAACAGCTTTTTTTCTTTCCAGGTCAAAAGTTCCCAACCCTTCTTTTGCCCTCCCCAAACAATATTCAAGCCCAGGGCTGCGAGATGAAACTATCAGTAATGTAACACTTTTTTTTGTTTAACTTTTTTTTAAATTGGAGGAGTTGATATGCAACTGCAGTTCACCCACACTGTAAATACATGTATTTAAGACAAAAACAACTAAAAATCTGGGCTGATTAGGTGCAACATCATAGCTCGAGAAGGAAAGAGCAGCCTATCATCTTTTGCAGGAGCCATATGAAAAGCTCGTATGCTCTAGCAGAACACTAAAGACTGGTTTCCATAAGTCTCCATTCGTAGTTACAGCACTTGATATGTAGACTTATTTCAGAACCATGGCCCTCTTTCCTCTGGCACAGTGTCCCATTGAAAATTGGATGTGTATACTTGTATAAACTTGTAAATAAGTTTTTTTGTTTTGTTTTTTTTTGTTTTTTTTTCTGTTTTGGGTTCATATAACTTTTTTTTTAATGAAAGTTGCTGGGGCTAAAGGGATTAGACTGATTATGGGAGCAGCTAACGGTGAGAGGGGCTCAGTTTTCTGCAACACTAAACACCTGAAAAGTGCTCTAACTTCTATGAAGAGCAGGCCTAGACAAGTGTCCCTTGTCAGGGTGGGTTTGCTCTGGTGCTTGCAATATTGTCCTGTGCCGCTCTTTTTGGAAAAGATTACTTGTTGGGTTGGAAAAGACTCAAAATCCATAGCTTAACTTGTTTGAGGTACTCTTTGATTTCCCTCTTAAAATTCCAGGAACTTTACAAGCTCTGAGGGCAAAGACCTGTGTTCCACCTTGGCATGAAGGAAATCCAGCAGCTATCATTGTAGCTAAGCAGAACATAGGTGTGAATTTGGGTTTAAAAGAAACAATAGAAAACCAACTTAAATGCATAAACTGACAGTTTTGGAGCTCTATTGTGTGTTTCACCTCCTGCAGCATTGTGCATACTTTGCCCAAAACAACCTTTATATAGATTTGAGCAGGAAAAAGCAAATCCTTTAACTTGTTAACTCTGAAGCCACAGAAAACTGCTTGCCATCTATGTTTTGGCATGAATTGCTGTCTGTCATTCTGCGTTGTATATTGCTGGAGAATGCTTTATGGCCAAGTAGTGTTGCTTTAAATTGTGCCCCTCCCAACATGCTTGATGTTTGGCCTGATCTACAGGCAAAAGGAGTGAGACAAATCAAAACCAGTAAACTTTTTTTTTAATTTCCTTTTAGCCTGTTCAACTACAGTTTGTCAGGAGGCACCTGGATGAAAGCAGTCCCCTTTGGTCAGTTGTACTCAGCATATACTGATGCTGTACTCACACCATGCTTGTTTACCTGAATATGGATATGGGAATTAATAATAATTTCTCCCCATTTTGACTATAAAAAGTGAAATTGTTTGTTTGGGTTATTTGGGGAGGGGGAGGCAGATTTATCCATTAAACTCCTTGAGGATCAGAAATAGAGCCAGGTGCCTCCTGATGATAACTTTCAAGGTGAAAAGTGTTGTCCCTCCTCTCTCCTCCCCCCCCCCCCCCCCCCCCCCCCCCAAATCTACAGTGACTCTGTAATAACTGTAGCAAATGCTGCACTAAAGTACAAACTCAAGAGCTTGGTCACAGGCCCTCTGTGAGCCACTTATCAAGTTGGCACGTACCAAATGTAAACTAGTTTTAGGGTGCTTTTTGGGGGAGGGAGGGAGTTTGTGGGTGGTAAATTTTGACCAAAAGTAAAATCTTGCTCTTGTACTGCAGCCAGCTTATGATTTTTTCAGTGAAGCAGAAGAGGGATCATTTTAGTGCAACAAAGATAAAAAGAAAAGTGTAAATAAAAATTATCTTATGACAGAGCATGCACATGCAATGAGAACAGGATAGCCATGCTGAGAGTCAGAAGTGCATGCTCTGTCTGGATTTGTGGTAGGTTAGCCTGGTGCCATGTTCTGATGGTCCCTCTTGAAGCACAGAATTTTTAAATTGAAAGTATTAAAGTCAGCCTCTGAGGATTGGCACTTACCTAGACTATCAGGGGCACCATTTTTAGGTGGCTTTCTCTAGAGGAAGGAAGCGGTCTGATTCTGGTGCTAATAGGTTATCTCTAAAACGTACATGAACTTGCAAAAGGAAAGATGCTCCAAATGACTAGGCAAATCCTAGTCTTTATTTCTCCCTCATCAAGGAGTGTGTAAAACTTGACTGTCAGGTTTCTTCTGGCTCCTTATTTTTACAGACTACTTGCCAACATTTCCATGTATTCATTATTTCAGAGGAAGTACCTGCTTTTAATAATCCCCAGGTCAAACATTTGTTCTCTGTGGTCAAGTTCTTAGTGGGATATTGAGAATTTTACATGCTTTTCCATATTTTCCCCCAAGAAGGCAAAAAATCACATTGTTAACCTATAAATCTGATATTAGACCCTGTATCTTAAATCCCACAAGAGAAAGGAGGTGGTAGTGAAATGGGGGCACAAGTCTGTAGCCAGTTGAATCGTGACTAAAAATCTAGACTGGCTTCGCAAAGTGTATTGTACAAATGCACTGCTGAAGCTGGTGGGTTTCGCCAAGGGGAGGGGGGTGGGTTGGTCATAAATATTTTCATTTTCAGAATGAGATGGGAGCATCTTTCCTTTGCCTTCTGCTTTGTGTCTGTTTATATGGAGCTGGGTGAGAACATGAAAGCTCGACACACAGACTTTGCATACATGTTGGCATCAAATCATCTCATTCTGACTAACTTTGTTCTTTATTTTAGTAGTGGGGAGGGTGTCTGCACCAAGGATTTAGAAATGCTTCAGATGGTTGTATTCCATCAGTGACTGACAATGCTGGTATGAAGAGACCATCATTCAGCCTTTGTGTTTAAAGCCCTTTTCTAGTTAGTTTTTTATAAATATGAACTTCTGTCTCTTAATGCCAGGAGTCCGATTCTATTGGTGTACTATCCATTGCCGGCAATGGACTTGATAATGCTGCCGATGCCAAGGAGCTTATTGGTTCATGGGAACAGAGTGAACTCTGCTCTCAGGAACTAGAATAATGTTGCTGCCACTGCAGAAGTTTGGTAAAATTAGTCCAAGCCAAGAATATTTGGATGCCATGACCCTTTTTAGTCCAATTTTAAACCAAGATTTCTCTTTACAGCAAATACATAATCTCTGGAGTGAAAAGTATGTCAGACAGATGAAAAATAGGTACATGAGGAGGGTAGTATGCCTTATAGCTTTGCTACCTTCACTGTTCTGCAGCTTAAAGTATTTCCCTATTTGAAGCATTATTAAATTCTTGTGTAGACAAAATTGGGGATGGGAGAGGGGAGGGATAGGGTATACTAAGATACAGGCTTGCTGTATTTTAACCATTAATTGTGGGAAGGGGTGTCTGGAGAAAAATAGTCACTGTTCCCTTTATTGAAACAAACTGGAACTTATTTAAAAAAAAAAGGTTTTTTTTGTTTGCAATTCAAATGAGTTTATAATCCATTGGTCCCCTGTTAAAAGGGCTGTGTTCCACTGATAAGTGAACAGGGTGGACTAGAATTTGGAACATTCAAGGGAGGGAGGGGAAAAATTGGCTTTTTGTTTAATTGGCAAATGTCCAGTGGAGCTGAGTTTTCCTTGGGAATGTGTATATCTGTATGTACATGTGTGTGATGGAAGGCTGTGACTATGTGAAAATCTTCACTGAGTTCAGAGTACAGAAAAGATGAATGGTAAAATCCTGATTTTGTTGATTAAGCTCAATAAATGCTCACTGGAACTCCAGATTTGTCTTGGTGTCTGTTTCCTGTTGCTTTTATCCTTCAGACAAGTTTTCTGTACTACTGTGCAAGAAGTTTCATTCCTATTTTCCTCCATCCAAATCCTGTATACATGTTCTTGCTGTGTGCACTTCAGGCTGGCCTGAGAAATAAAGCAACAATTGCAGAACAGGGCGTCAATCTTTCTGTATAGCCGAATTCTACAAGCTCAGCAGCAGTATTACAGCTGAAGCAAATAGCAGAACAGTGCCATCTGCAAGATAACTTCTTAACTGTTAGCAGCACTGTCTTGTGTACAAATTGGCTTCTGTTGAAGGTGCTAGGCTGGATTTCATTAGCACTTACTGTGCAGGACACCTATCTCCAACACATTGCTCATCCATGATGTGTAGATTTTTTTTTTAAATGAGCCAGTTTGAACGATGACCTTGGACTGCAAATTTTAACTAGCCTTCTGAAACCAGTGGAAATGTGCTAGTGACACATTCAATTACTACAGTGCCTGTTTAGCTTAAATAAGAGTAAAAAGTCTAATCTCTGCACAGCTCTGTGGGTTTTTGTGCATATTGCAAAGCCACTTCATAACTGACAGGCTGCTTAGGAGAGGCATAGGGCTGGGACAGCACAGGCTGTTGCAAGTCAGGATTTTAGTGTATTGACAGCCATGTGCGGAGGAAATAAAGCACTCCACATAATTCCAGTCCTCAACAGGAAGGGTACATTACCTTCCAAAGCACCTGCCCACAGGCTTGGCTAATCAGTACATCCTTTGCAAATACCAATTTGATTTGAACAATTGATTCATTGTTAATGAATTATGCTGCACCTTTGTATTCAGGCAGGCCATACCATACTTATCACAGTTGAGTTTGCTGAAGCATTTATCAAATGGATATTCTCTGCTGTGATTATATTAACTGAGTAATTATAGGGAGGGTGTATAATAAGCACTAGCTCTTACATAGGGCTTTTATCAGTAGATTTCAAAACCCCTTACAAAAGGTCAGAGGTGAAGTGACTTGCCCAAGGTCACCCAACAGGCTACTGGCTAATCTGGGAATAGAAACCAGAGCTGTTCACCAGGCAACACTACCTCTTTAGCTGGAAATGTTCTATGCGTGAAATAAGTCCATGAGTCTGACTAGTGTCTTCGGTAAAAAGAATAGTTCTTTCCATTATAATATGGAAGTTCTATAGTTTTGGTATTGCTGTGTCCACCTTGCTACAGAAGAGCAGTGTTTTGGTGCCTTCTTTTCAAATAACACTTTCCTTTACCACTCTTCTGTTTTGTTGTAATACTGTACATAGTTTTTGTTTTAAACATCTTTCTAGCAATATAAATGCTGTGACAACTGCCTTGCATAGATAGCATTTGTTAAGAACTCTTCAATTGTGAATTATGGGTGAAGCTACTGTAGATTAGTAGTGTTGGGAACTGTTTGGTTAAAAGTAAAATAGCCTACAGGAGTGCCTTCTCAAAGAGCAGGATACCTTTCTTTAAGGGATATGAGCACCTGGTTTATCAAGGCCACAAAAGCTAGGCCAGGAATCTTTTATCACCCTTTCTCCAGAAAGACACCTCAGTTTTAACCTTGCACAAAGAATGCTAGACATACTCTAGTTGAAAGGTGGGTGTTTTTTGTTTGTTTGTTTTTTGAATAGGCACTCTAAAGTCTGTTTTTAATGCTAAGGAAATATGTAAAAATGGGAATGATGTTGATTACTTCTACAGGTTTCTACCACAGTGGTTAGAACCTTTCTAATTCCTTAAATGCCTAAGGTGGTATACGCTCCTTTTGTGATGGTAACTTGCAAACACTTAGCATTATATACTTGCATATAGATACAATAACTTTCTTATAGCACTGTTACATAACATCTCACTATTCATGTATGAATATAAAATCAAGTAATCTTGTTACAACTGGTTACTACTACACGAAGCTATTTGACTATAGAATGTTTATATTAGGTATCTGGCAGTGCTTAAGAAACTTTCTTACCAACCTCTGAGAAAAGAACCACATGTTTAAGTATTTAGACTACGCTGCCTTTGACCATTTTAAGTTTAGACTCTGTTTAAGAATTACCAAAATTTCCCTTGGTGTTCACACCTCAACTGCTAGCAGAGCACCTCACCCTCCCTGATTGAACTAACCTCGTTATCTCCACACTGATATATACCTGCCTCTGGAGATTTCCATTACTTGCATCTGAAGAAGTGAGGTTCTTACCCACGAAAGCTTATGCTCCCAGTACTTCTGTTAGTCTCAAAGGTGCCACAGGACCCTCTGTTGCTTTTTACAAAATTTAAAAGCAGAGCAAATTTTAAATAGAAATGGGTTTGGAGTAATTTGAAACAAATTCAGGTATTAAACCTTGATGAATATCTCCAAATGAACTAAATAGTTGACTGTAAATGGCACTGTTTTCCATCAGCGAGACAAGCAATATGACCAGGATGTTGAAGATTTACAACTTTGCTGTGTATGTATTAGCAGGTTGTATATTTAGGAACTGAAGATGCTACTAGGACCATCCTATAAAGGTGTTGAGCCAGTAAAAGTGACAGCAGCTGATATTTGAATCCTGCCAAGCCCCTGAAAGAGGAGTCTTCCACCTTCAGTGAGACTATGGAAGAAGAGTGTAAATCTCTCTGAATTGAGATACCAACTCAACACACTCCTGTTTATTTCATCTCCAAACAAGCAAAAGGTAAACAAGCCATCACACACCATCAAGAAGAACCAACTTGTTATTCCAGCACTGCTTCTGCAATGTGATGACACCACCAAAGACTTCAGCATCATTGGTGAGATGTTTTCAAAAGCACTCCCAAGGAAATAAACTGTTCTCATAGTAATTTTAATGGTATATTAAAATTGTATGTTGTAACTTAAAGTTCTAATAACTTCAGTTAACACTAGATTGTTCAGACAGAAAAGTAAGCTAATTGTGGTAAACTACTAATGAGACTTGCTTTGAATTTAAGATTCCTAATATTCATTCATTATGGGGGGGAAGGAAAAACTCAGAAACCTTGTTATAACTTCTTGCTTGTCTTTGATCATGGTGGTAAGAATCTCAGGTGCCTGAAATAGTGTGTGTGAGGTTCCACCCCTAGATCCTACCCCTGGATTGGTGTTGGGTCAAATTTTAGTAATGTCTTTGGCTACAGTTCTTTAGCCTTTTTTTGTAATTTTAGGGATTACATTTTATTTAGCACTTGGCACCAGAACACCTTTTCTGTCTTATAAACTAGCTCCTACACCTTACCTATGTGCCATACTTAATTATGAAACTTGATCAACTACACTAGAGGTAGTATTAGCCTTCTGAAATGGGTAGAGGCTTCTGTTAATCTGGAATAGAAAATCTTATGTTCATGTCAACTGTCCGAAGTGGCTTGATACCACTCAGTGATGTGCTGTTACCTTATTTAAAAAAAAAAATGGGGGGGGGGGCAGTTTGACAGGACACAGGAAAAGTCTTGTCTACAGGGCCGTGAGAGGGTGACTGCCGCAGCTGCAGGCACCTTAGCGGGCTACAACCCCAGCTAGCTCCACTAAGAGCGGCCTGGGAGCACGGCCTGCTGGCTTCCAAAGGGCTGACCCAGCAGCACAGCAGCTAGTCTGCCCCCGACCAGTCCTCTGGGGAATGAGCGCCCTCTGATTGGTTATTCGTCCAGGGGCAGCCAGCCAATCAAAAGTACGCCAGGTAGAGCGCGCGCTCATTCTCTCTCCCCTCAGCCACGGAACCCGACGCTGGGCGGGGGGGTGAAGAGGCGCCGGGCTTGCGCGCGCCTCCGAGCAACCGGGATGGCGGATCTGCTCCTCCCCGACTCGCTGCCACGCCCGGCCCGGGCAGGGCCCCCGGCTCGCGAGGAGCCCCTGCAGCTGCCCCGGAGGCCCGGGAAGAGCTCCCAAAGGCGCGGAGGTGAGGCTGAGGGGGGCTTACCTCAGGGCGGTGAGCGCCTATGGGGGCGGGGCTGATGAGGGGTGAGAGCTGCAGCTGGGCCCGGAATCACCTCGCCCAGTACTGACTGTCTCCCTCTTACCTGCACTGGGGATGGCAAAGGGAGTTCAAAAATCAGACCAAAAAAACCCGTGTGTGTGTGTGTGTGTGTGTGTGTGTGTGTGTGTGTGTGTGAAAATAAATAAATAAACAAACCTCAGGCTTTTTGGTGTCCAACTCATGAGTTTGGTCCCCTGAGGCTGGGAATACTGGGTATGTTTGCGCATGCTGCAGTCATAGCGCCGATTGGAGTGTAGAGATCCCCAAAGTCTTGTCTAGAGCACGGAAAGCATGGGGTGCTAAACTGGCTGGAGTGCATTAGAGGTTTTGGGAAGAGGATGTTCTTTGCATTCAAGCATTTCCTGAATACTGCAAGGCATGGGTCGTTGTGTTTTGACTGCCTGTTATGTGTGTTTGTATCGTTCTGAAGAGGACTGTGAGTAGCAGCCTGCCTCAGAATAGCTTGATGCAGAGTATTCTGCTCAGTTTAAAAAAAAAAAAATCTCAGTGCAGCACAGGTTTAAAAGAAACATTCCCCATTCTATTGAAATGCACATCTCTCTCTACAAGTAGCTGCCAGAATTTGTGGGAGGACCAGAAGGGAAGTGACTTTTGTCTTCATATAACTATCACTGATATAAAATCTCTCCTGACTGTTAGTGAAATAAAATGAAGCAGCAGTGATCTTAAAATGCCATTCTAAATGTAGGGTGGGAGGGGAAAGGAAAGGGATTACTACTTGCCAAATGGAAAATATCAAGAGGGAGGGAGTGAGACTTGTATCTTCCAGTGATACTGGCAAAAGTGATAATTTAAAATAATGGACTTAATGGGCTGGAGAGTTTGGGGGTGGCGCAGACACACCAGCACTGGAGCCTTTGTTGCCAAAATCCAGGGCAAGGATGTAAAGGACCAAAAATTGTCCCCATCTGAGGCTGTTTGGTAGCTTTTATGAAACAAATTGGTAGGTCTCAATCAAGTTGCTAGGAGACAGGTCTCCATTTTGTCCCTCTTGTACTAACTGGCCCCTTGTGAGGGCAATGCCTAGCTGGGTCTAGGAGATGGAACTCCCTTATTGGGGGTTCCTCCAGGTCAAGCTGGAGGCATGCTGGCAGTGCATGGGCTGGAAGCCTGACTTACTGCCCCTGCTGTGTGGAGTGGGTGAATAGTAAAGTCAGTCTCCAGGGTTGGTAAGCTGGCATCTTTAATCAGCACTAAACTCAGATCTTTAAAACAAACAGGACTCTTGGAGGAGCTTGTTGCAAAATGAAGTTGCTCCCTGCATATTCATAGAATCTGAGAGGAAATGCGAGAGACCCTCATGGTAAAAGGACTTAGTTCGATTGTTGCCTGGGCTATGGAGAACATTGATGGTTCTCGGGGTACCCAGGATTGAGAATCACCTTGTTACTCCCCTGGCTCTAGCATGAGGGACGTTTCTTGTGCTTAACTGATTGTCAGCTCCCTGATACCACTAGTCTATTAGCCACCCAAGCACACACCTCTGGGCTATGCCAACCGTTACTTTGCCTTGCAGGTTAACAATAGGTGCATCCCAGTCCCTGAGCCCCTTTGAAGCATTCACTTCAGTATCCAGCCCCTTATCCACTGAAGACTCTCAGAAATACTAGGTCTGCTATCCTCAATGGAACAGTGTACATGCCAGCCTGTGTGAGTTAACTTAGGATCAGCACCTGACTTAATATCACAGCTCTTGTATATCTTTATAGTGAAAACAAGAATAAGTGTATTATCAAGGACTACAGATTCAGGAGACAGTAAAGATATTGGGAACAAAAGGTTACATATAAATACAAATTACATGATTTCTAGAGACTAAACTTAAGTATAAGTTAACCTGCAGTCTAAAGAAGTTTCACACCCAAAGACTTTTGCAACATCTTCAACCAATGGTGATAGTGAGTCTGTAAATGCAATTCCTGTTTACTTCCTAGGTGCAGGATAAGGGAGGTATAACCATCCCATGGATTGTTTTTCAAGTGTGCTGCAGCCCTGTTGACTTCACATTTCTTCAAAAGTTTGTATGTAAAGGGACAATACTTAATTTACATCCAACGGAGAGAGATTGATAAACATCTTTTTGTCTGAAAGAAAACTTGTTTCTCTCCTGTGACTCCTGCAGTCTTAGATCATGTATCCAAGTATTTCCAGTATATATATATGACTCCATATATGGAGTTATCTGTACATACATTTCACAATGATTTTAATGATCAGTGTGACCCTGGCTTTTATTTAAGCTTTCACATGACGTTCTTTGGTGAATCAGAATTAGGACATTTCTATAACCTCCTTGCCAGTTGGCTTTAAGAGGTTCTTGGGTCTTGTCCCTCCCTTCTCACATTTATCTCCAGACTTCTCCTTGTCCAGATCTATTCTGCCCCCAATAATCTTCTATTCATTGAACTTTTTGAAATTTTGCACTTTTACAGAGAAGTAAGGGATTGACTCTGTGTATACAAATTTGCAGAGGGACAGTAGAGTTGAGGTCTGTTATTTCTCCCCTCTATATATTATTTATCTTAACATGCTTGTTAACAGCAAAAATGTTTTATCTCTGGAGACACAAATCCACAATTTGAGAACGGCAAAACTAAGCATCTCTGATAGTATCTTCTAGACTGAGCACTGAGTCCCATTGAGTAGATAGAAAGATTAACCTAAATAATCTATACAGAAGCCCCTGGAACCCCATCAGATTGGGTCCCTAATCCATGAACTATTGGAACTCTTTTACAAAACTTTTCTTAAACATTACATGAATATATTGTCTCATACTATAGAATTAGAATTTATAATTTGTTCCATGATGAGATACATTATAGCTCAAAGATATCTTAATTAAAACTATCTTTAGATAGGTTTTTTCCTCAAAAAGCATTTTATCAAAAAATCCAATTTAAATAAAAAAAAATCCGATTTTTTTCTTTAAATCATTGATTTTTATCTATCCTGGTTCCTTCTGTTTCCTCTGTCCATCCATGGATCCATCCTCACTCCCTCCCTGCTCTTTTCCTTTTCTGGCCTTCTCTGTGCCCTCATGAGGTGCCTGATGTTGGGGCTTGGAGTACAAGTCCCTCCACACAGGCCTTTTTCTGTAGTATACAGTGTACTTGGACATGTTTGTTCTGTTGCTGAACTCCGTTCCTTTCCTCCCCATCCTCACCCCATGATGGGGTGCACTACTGCCATATGGTGCCAAAAGAGCCCCTGGAGCTACCCCACCCTGCGCCAGAGACTTGAACTGTTATCAGTGGGTTAATAGCCTGAAAACTCTGTCTTTATTGATGTGTGTCTGAGAGTTAAAGCTACTGTAAATAGTTCCAAATAATTTTCTTTGCCAAGGATTGTAGAAGCAGCCACACCTCTTGAAATCTAATGCTAGCCCCCCTTAATGCATGCAGTTTATCTCAGACTTTGCTTCACAGACCTTTGCACAGGTGCGTGGAATCTGGTGCAACTAACTTAATGATTCAGCAGAAGAGCAAACACTTCATTCTTCTCCTCTCAAATGGCTTGCTCTGCAAGGATTTTGGTGACAGCCTGGTGCTTTTTTGTTGGCATCTCTGTTTCTGTGCCAGGATGGCAAGAACTGGTCAATGGGCTCCCACCTCCTTGTGAGAGGTAACTACTTCCTGGGTCCCTGGGGGGTTGGTGGGTCTCCTGGTGATTGATCTTGCGGCAGGGACATAGTCTAATTATTTTGCCAAGAAAGTGTCCTGGGCTGTGCTATACAAATAGGAGCTGTTTAGACGCACAGTGCTGGTAGAAGATTGGGGAGCAATAAGAATATGTTGAGTGACATGTAAGGTAGGTAGGTGTGTGTGTGTGTGTACACTTTCTAAGATCTTTACTCCTTTCCCCTCCCTTTCCCAACCCTCCTATGGGCCCTTCTCCTCCCCTCTGCTGGTGTGCATGATCCATCCCTCCCCTGCTCCCCTCTGCCTCTGTTTTGATGGTTAGCTCTGCTGGGTTGTATAGTTCTATTTGTACAGAGCCCAGCATTGTGGGGCCCCAATCTCAGCTGGGCCTCAAGCTCTGTAGTAATATGCAAAATAACTCTGAAAGGTGCTAGATTGACAGGTGAAGAATGGTCAATATCCTATAGCACTCACCTGTGTCATGTAGTTTTGTGTACATGAAAGGGTTCTATAGGCTGAGTTCTGAAGGAAGTAGGGAAAGGATGGTGCAGTGGATAAGACACTAGCCTGGGCCATCAAAGACCTGGGTTCAGTTTCCCCAGGCTCCCTTTGTAACCGTGGGCAAGTCTCTGCTTAAGTTCCCTAGCTGTGACATGGGGATAATAGTACTGCCATACCTCACAGGGGTGTTGTGATGAATGCATGACAGTGAGGTGCACAGATACTACACTGGTGGGATAGGGAGTCAATGAGCAGAGATCTGGTTACTGAAACTACACTTTTTTGCCAGTAACTCTGCAGCATCCCTGTGCTATGAAATTCAAATCTTGAATGGCTAAGGTAACTTAATTTTAGCATAGTCTATTGAGCTTTTGTTGCCTGATTGTTTCAGAGCCCGTTTGAAGCTGCTAAAAAGGGTGGTCCATCTCTCCTCCTGCTGCATGTTGTTAGAGAAGTTCTCACTGCAGGAAGGGTTAGGATCTATTGGTTAGGTCAGGAGCCTTATACGGGGAACCCTTCGATTCTGCCCTTGGTCACTTTTCCTCTCTATTTCTTGACTTCCTCTGTAATATGATTTGAGGCCTTTGGATGGAAAGCACTGTATCAGTTTATCTTTATGACTAGGGTAACAAGCTTCCCATTTTAATTTACCCTCTCCTGTTTGGAAAGAGTGATGGGCCCCAATGGATGAGTTTAAATACGTATGGGCGGCGGAGGGGGGTTTAAACAATTGAAAACAATTGTCGACATAATTTCTGTGGGTGTAAAATAAATATAGCATAAGGAACAAAAGAGTAGGTGAAGCTCAAGCCCAGATGCTGTGGGAATTGGATCAAGGGAGGAGAGTGCTGGTCATACACTCTGGGGTAGCATATTTGTGGGAGAAGGGGGGGGGCAGCAGAAGCAGAACTGTGGTAGGCTAGAATCTAGCTTGCAATTTGTAACTTGTGAATTGATCACATTTATAATGCAGAAGCAGAATACTTGGTGCTTTAACAGGGCCTGTTTCATAAAGCTGAAAACAACTATGAGCCAAATCAGCTGGGGGGAAGAATTTAATCAGAAACATGTGAATGATAATTGGGAATCATTTAAGAACACCTTAGATGCCCCAAAAGCCACAATCCTACAATTGAGGAAGAAGGCCATAATGGTTTAAAAAAACAAACAAACCTGACCTGTTTTAGAGGGAAAGTGAAGGCATCTATTAAAATATATATAGCAAATGGAAGAAAAGGGAAGTTGATAGTAAAAAGAAATTAGAAGTTAGGAACTGATAAGGGAAGTAAAGGGACACAGAGGAATCTATAGCTAGCAGTGTTAAGGACAATAAGGAGTTCTTTTAAATATATTAGGAACAAAAAGAATCCTGACAATGGTGTTGGTCCATTACTGGATGGAAATGGTTGAATTTTTAATAATAATGTAGAAAAGTCAGAGGTGTTTAAATATTTCTGTTCTATAATGGGGTGGGGGGGAACAGATAGTATAGGGATAGTCTCATTATATGGTGGTGATGGTTTTTCATTCCACTAGTATCTCTGAAAGATGTTAAACAGAAGCTACTAAAGTTGGACATTTTAAAATGATCAGGTCCAAATAACTTGCATCCAAGAGTTTTAAAAGAGATGGCTGAGGAGCTCACTTAGACAGGCCATTCATCTGGTTTTAAACAGGACAACCCTGCTTTTCTAAGGTTTGTCACCCATTTGGTACTGAGACAAAATCACATGTATTGGACAGGGGATGCTGTTTTGAAGACCATACCGCACTGATCCCGCTGCTGTGACCTTGCACACATGGTGCATGCAAGGTCACGTCGGGAGGAGTGGGGTCACACAGGTGGGGTTAGGCCAGTGAAAGAAAACAGAAGTAAGGAAATAGGTTAACAATTGACAAAGCATGAATGCACAAATGGCCTTGTAAATAATACATAGCTAGTAGATAAAGAAATAGTAGCAAGAGGGGTATGTGATAAGCTTGCAGCTTTGCTTACTAGCACACTTTATAGTGCGTAGACAGCTCATGATCTCTACAGGGATTGGTTCACAGAATTAGTAAGACAACCATGAAGTATGTGATACAATCTAGAATGTAATGCGCATGTGTCAGTGTGCTTTAGAATATGTATATAATCTGATTTATAATTACGTACTTTGGAGTTGTTATGCTCCCTAACCCACTCCCTACACCTGAGCCCGATCACCTTAGGGATAGCTTTATGAGCTGCCAATAAAGAAACCTTAGTGACGAGTCCAGATTCAGTCCGAGGTTTTGGATTCCAAAGAGCTAGATAAAGTGTTCTCCTTGAACTGGACGAGGTGTTCTGGATAAGGATAGTAGAAAAGGTCTCGGCGGGAATCCCAACATTAAGTAAGGCTTTAATTTTAGCAACATTTCCTTGTTCCCTTTTCCTTTAGCTGGGAAGTTTTTAGAAGGAAAAATCCTGTTTGGCAGTTTCTTAGATGGCCTCAAAGATGGTAATAACTTCTCGTTTACCCAAAAGGACAGTTAGTTGAGATGGGCTAGAGCTGCTGTTGCTGTTAAAGTCTGAGCCCATTTTATCTCAGGCGTTGTTTGGGATTCAGCTGGAAGTGATATAGGTGGTAATGTTATCTAGAGTCTTCTCTTTGGCCCGGTCTGGTCAAGACATCCCCCAGGATTAGGACGAAGGTGGTGGGGGTGGCAGCTGTGAAAGGCTGCCCCATCCATTCTTTCTTCAATAACCCAAAAATGGAGTGATGGGTGGAATAGCCTATCCCCTTATTATTTGTTCACTAGTAGGGCTAATATCCAACACACCAATTTTGATTGATTAATTTCTGGTTCTACATCTTCGTTTTTTACCAAGCATGATTTCAGCACAATCCTGGAGTTGTATCATTAGGCCTTTTTGTTTAGATTAGTTCAGTCAGTCTCCCTTCTGTACCTTTTCCCATAAACATTTGTTCTAGGTTAATGTGACACTTTATGAACTTTCATGTACTTTTTACTGTTGAGCTCACAATTAGAATAAATTTGTAGGCCCGATCATCACATTAGGGTCATGCTCTCAGTGGTTGTTCAGGCTGCCTCTGGCTTTCTACTACTTTTGTGTCTCTCTTGTGTCTGTGTGGAAGAGAAACACACCACTATACCAAACAATCCCCAGCAAAGCCTCCCACCCACATTGAATGGTGACACGAGTCTGTGTTTTAATTTGAGGCCCCTATTGTTTCTTAGGTTTATTTTGAATGAAGTTTACACTCACCAGTTTCAAAGTAGTTTAACCCAACCTATAATAATAATCTTCTCTCTCATTTCAGTATGATTACTCTGTGCAGAATCTTTCAGCTTTCTGTACTGTTTGTATAGGTTAAAAAAAAAAAAACAGGAAAATGCAAGAGAGAGTCCTGTGGCACCTTTAAGACTAACAGAAGTATTGGGAGCATAAGCTTTCGTGGGTAAGAACCTCACTTCTTCAGATGCAAGACTTGCAAGATGTATGCTCCCAATACTTCTGTTAGTCTTAAAGGTGCCACAGGACCCTCTGTTGCTTTTTACAGATTCAGACTAACACGGCTACCCCCCTGATACTAAACAGGAAAATGTGATAGAACAATCCCAGAGAGTCAGGGAGTTGAAGGCGGGACATGGAAGTACTTTAAACCCTAATTAACATTGATAGGGTTCCAAGTAGGCAGTGTCCCTTCAAACACAGCTGGGATAGTGCCTGACTGGTGCATATGGCCTGCCCTTGCATGTCACAGAGCCATGCTCTAGCCAGGTACTTTTACAGGTCTGTTATGTGGTTCTGTAAATAGTTGACATGTTTTGGTCCTGTTTGTCAGGTAAGACCAAGTCATAATTGATTTTGCAGTGTAAATGGTCTCTTAGGCACCATCCATGCCTAAGAATTAAGGGACCACATTTAAACTCCTACAGATAAGTGGGTTTAACAGGCCTTGGCTGGCTGACTGACTGTGCAACTGGTTACTTGCCCCTTTCTCCCCCCCCCCCCCCCCCCCCCAGTTGAACACAGCTTGGTGTGATAGGTGTGTGGACTGGCCCCTGCCTTAAGGCTCCAGCATGTGTGGGTTGCTGTCTGTGCTAGCAAGCCTGTATCATTCTGCAGTTAATGAAGCAGGTTGTATCTAGCAGAAATAAGCTGGTTGCTTCCTGAGGAATTGCCTGGACCGCATGGGTTAGAACATGCCTGCTTGTGTCTGAATTTCACTCTTTTTTTAATTCTCTCTCTCTCTCTCCTTAGCCAGATTTACTGCACTGGGGACCTCCTGAAGCAGGTCCAGCTGGCCAGGCTCTTCTCTGATGACAAACACTTTGTTGACATGCCGTTGCGGGAGTCTCCAGGTCAGCAATGACAGTATGGCTAGGGCCACAGAACTGTTGTATTTACTCTTTTCCCTCCTGCCAGATACCTGCAGTCTAACCCCACACCCGCCTGTTGGTACAAGCTGGGCCCTGTGCCCATCTCACCACACTCATACAGGATAATTGGGAATTCTGGTACTAATGCACAGGTGAATTATTGGGAATAGTGGCACTGTGCCCTGGTACATACTACACCAAGTAGTCACTGTGGCTTCACCACTTATGGTCCCCTTGTTGGCAGATTCAGCAGAACCTCAGCCAAGGCAGTAGACAGTGAAGGCTGTTTTCTTTTTCCCAGACCTAGTTCTGAAGAAGTTTCAGCAGCTAGTGAATGTGACTCCGGGGGGGATATTGTCCAAAGAGCAGCTGCAACAGTTTGTGAGCTCATCCTTCAGTGACCCTGGACAGGAGTTCGAGCAATGGGAACCTCAGGACTGGACGAGCAGGTACAGAATAGAACACAAAGGGGCCTGTGCAAGCGTGAGTGTGGCATGATGAGCCTGAGCCCTGGTGATGGAAGTAAGGGAGCCAGACTGCACTGTGCTGGGCTCTGTCCCACTCCGGAGATGGGGGCTGACTACAGCTTTCTTGGGAAGTGATGAATTTGTTTTTACTACCTGGGGGATGTGGTAGCTGTAATCAGTGCAAGGTGTAATCAGTGCTCCCCATTCACAGTGCTGCCAATGTACCTCGCCCTGACCTACAGCCTCCCTGCTTTTTCATCTCTGCCAATGCCCCTCCATCCTGACCTGCAGACCTTGCTGATAGTTTAGTCTTTGGCTTGGCTTGAGCAGAGGGTGCCAGTTGTTATGAAATGGACTAGAACATGAGATTGGTTTTTCAGGCTAACACCCATCATGCCTCCAAATCTATCTGTGATCTACTGAGGATTGAAGCTTGGGACTCTAGAGCTAAATTGCTAATTTAGCCACATTCTGACTTGTGCACTGCGGGGAGTGGAAGCCAAGAAGGGTGCTGTGACCCATAGATTGCTGCACTATATCAGGCAGTGTATGTCACATGCAGTTTCTGGAAGCAACCCTTGCCTGTGTTGACTAGGGGCTTGGTTGTGGCTGTCTCCTCTCTTGAATATGTTTCCTTCTTTATCTTCCAGCCCCCAGATTTTAGCCAAGATTTCTGACCAGAAACTCCAGGCATGGGCATCGGATCTGAATGCCAAGTGGAAATCCCTAGGGAGAAAGGTAGAGATATGTGGGGGGTGACCCTGCTTCTGTGCGCTGTATTTGGAAAGAATGCGAGTGTGGTGACGATTCGGCCCAGGCTAGTTGTGGGGGCTGGAGGAGAGGCGACTGGCTCAGGGTGCTGGGGATTGTGGGAAAGGGTTGTGGGGAGTGGTGACCAACTTGGATCATCTCTCTCTCAGATCAAAGATGACGTTAGGACTCGCCCGATGTTTTACTCTCAGATTTATGTGCCGCACCCTCTGATGGTGCCCGGTGGCAGGTTCATTGAATTTTACTACTGGTGAGTAACAGCTGGTGTGTTAGAGCCTTGTACTGGTTACACCTCGAACTGACTTAGCTGCAGCCACAGCTGGAACCCTGGCTCTGCCCCATGCCGGTTGAGCTGGTGAATTTTGCTGAGCCTGGCTGTCACTGGCACTGTTCTCCTGGCCAACATACATGGGGGTTGTTTCAAATAATTGTACTTGCTGAAACGATGTGACAAGCTGTCCTGTCGCACACTAGGTGCGGCCATGACTGAAAGGTGTGGGTGCAGACAGACTGTCCTCAGCCCTGGCCTGAATCCCAATGCTCAGGAGAGTATCGGGTGTCCGCATGGAGCAGCTTACGTTTGGTTCATGCAGGGCCACAAGCCCAGAGCATCTGGTATCGCTCGTGCAGCTGCTTCTTTTGTGCTGCAGGGATTCCTACTGGGTGATCGAAGGGCTGCTCCTCTCTGAAATGGCAACCACAGCCAAGGGGATGATACAGAACTTCTTGTACCTGGTGGACAGGTGAGACCCTGCCCTAAGGCACGTAGAGAGAGGAGGCTGGCTGGAGGCTCACTACCTTCTTCCCTCAACTCTGAAGCCACTCGTTCCCTGTCCAAGCATGAGGAACTGACCAAGTGACACAACCGTGGCTCTGGCAGTGCCCTCTGCTGAGAGGGTGTCACTTTGAGGATCCTTGGGCAGGGACAGTTGTCATGAGAGCATAGTCATCTTGTCCTCCAACTTTTGCCATCTCCTCACAGTTGCAGGGCCCTGCTCCGAGTGCAGTGTGGGAAGTGGGGAGGCTTCTGCAGGGCCCTTCATCCTCCTCCCCTGGGGCTGTGTAACACATGGTCTCTCCCCTGATGGGCAGGTATGGGCACATCCCAAATGGAGGGCGAGTCTATTACCTGCGCCGGAGCCAACCACCTTTCCTCACTCTGATGATGGATGCCTACCTGGCCCACGCCAATGACATAGAGTTTCTCAGGTGGGCATGAGGTTCTGCTAGTCAAATGAACAGCGTGCCATCACTGGTAAATAGTATCAATGGCCAATGGGGGTCTGGCTGGAGAGTCTTGCCTACATGCTCGGGGTTCTACTGATCGCCATCTTTGGGGTTGGGAAGGAATTTTCCTCCAGGGTAGATTGGCAGAGGCCCTGGAGGTTTTTCGCCTTCCTCCGCAGCATGGGGCAGGGGTCGCTAGCTGGAGGATTCTCTGCTACTTGAAGCCTAAACCACAGGATTTGGGGACTTCAACAGCAGAGTCAAGGGAAAGGGTTGGGACGGCTTTGTGGCCTGCATCATGCGGGAGGTCAAACTAGATGATCATAATGGTCCCTTCTGACCTTAAAGTCTATGAGTCTGAGTCACCAGTACCCCATATGTCCCAGGGGGCAGGGGTGGATTCTCCTTACTTCTTCCCCCATCCCCCATGGCTGGTGCTGATCCCTTGGGCTCTCCCTCAGGATCAGGTTCGGATGGCTGTAGAGGACATGGGTTGGCACCCTGTAACCTAAGATAATAAAGCTCCCCCATCTCCTATGGCACCAATGAGGATCTTGCATAGCAGTGAGGGTGGGCACTGGCTGATGTGCAGACAGGATGGGACCTGAGTGACCATGAGCCTGGTGCTCTGTACTCCAGGTGTCTGTGACTCTCTTACCCCCGCCCCCCTTTACCAATAGGCAAAGCCCCCTCCCTGGGTGCACACATGCCCCTGCATATGCCCTCTTCTCCTCTGAGATTTCCAAGCACACCCCAGGCTCCAATGAGCCTGGCTAGTCTCAGCAAGAGCCCATCGCTGTAATATTTGGTACTGCATTGCCACGTGAGCCATCTACTGACTGGTCCCAGGGCCAGTCTGGTCTGCACTCTGCTTGGCCAGCATGTGTTGGAGGCAGCAGGAGCATTGCTGCAGGTCATGGTCTGTGCTGTGTATGCCCTTCAAAGTCTACACCGAGCAAAGCCCACTGGGAAGTTCCCTGGAGCGGTTCATTCCCTACTGGGCTTCCTGTCGCCCCAATTCCTGGGTAGACCCATGATTGGGTGATTTGTTCCTCATGAAAAGAGACTGCTCCGTGAGGAGACACTGACCATGCCTGTGGTCTGATTCCCAGGGAGAATATCCATCTGCTGGAGGTAGAGTACGAGTTCTGGCAGAGGAATCGCTCTGTGAGCATCACAGTTGGGGACAGGAATCACACTCTGAACTACTACAACGTTCAGATCGGGGAGCCCAGGTACCATCCCAACAAGCACCATCTAATGGAGTTACACTAGAGGGGGAGTCAGGACTCCTGGGTTCTATTCCCAGCTCTGCCACTTACTCACTGTGTGGCTTTGGGCAAGTGACTCACCCGTCCCTCCCATGCCCCAGTTTCTCTAGCAACAGAGGGGGATAATCCTCCCTCCCGCCCCCGTCTTTTGGGGGCTGTTGCACATGCAGGTCATTAGCAAAGCTCTACAGTGGCACTGAGTGTGTTTCACAGACCATTCCCCGTCCCCTGTGATGGAGACAGGTGCCAATGGACATGGTTGTGTTGTCTCTTCCCAGTCCTGTCCTGTGATAGGACATTGACATCCCAGTGCAGAGTGGGCTGTTCTTCTCCAGCCTCTGCAGAAAACAAGCTGCTGCACAGAGCCGCGCCTGTCCCAGAGCATGCACAGGCAAGACCTGCAGCTGCAGGCAAAGGTATCATGGCCTCTTGTTACCCCGAGGAATGTGTCCCTTGGAGACTTGAGGGTCCACTGGGCAGACAGCTCGACGAGGCACTCTCCAGCCCAGCAGCTGGGTTGCTGGTTGAGATCTGGAACTGCTGAAGGTGGGCTGAGGGTGAAGCAGTGCCTTATGGGATTCGTGCTGCCCTCAATGTCCGACAGGGTCATCACGCTGCAGTGCCTGGCAGCTGGTCCTTGTAGGACCACTGGTAGGATTTCACCCACAACCTCAGCTTCTGGCTTCCCCTGTGCACAGCCACTGTGAGACCTGTCTCTGCATGCCAGGCATCCCGGCCTTTGCCTGCTTAGGGCAAGGAAATGACTAAGAACTGGACTGACCTGGTGATCTCTCTGCCTCCCAATCCCTGTCCACCCTCCCCTGCAGACCAGAGTCCTACAGCAAAGACTGGGAGTTGGCAAGTGACTTAAATGAAGGTAAAGAGAGATTTCTGTCATGTGACAGATGCTGTCCCTCTAATGCCCACTAGAACAGAACAGCCTGTGCTGCTCTTCACTGACTGCACCTAAATGTGGGCACCCATGTGCCAGGGGGAGGCAGGGAGAGATTCCTGAGAGCTGGGATGGGGCTTGGATATGGAATACGCATCTGTGGGAGGTGAGGCCATGGCACAGATGTGGTGACATTGGGGGTTAGGCTCCTTTTGGCCATGGCTTCTTGTGATCACTTCTGGAGCTCTCTGCACAGAATCCTGGTGTCCTTCCTGGGAAGCTGGGTGGTGGGATCATGCCCACCAGATGGTTTCACTCTCCGTGGACTGTCTGGGTTCAGGCTCCTACATGATTCAGCCAGGGGAACATTGTGTCAGTTCTGCAGGACAGGATTTGTTCAGGCTCCCCAGGCTTGGTGCTCTAACAGTTCCTTCTTTCTAAGGAGCCTGGGGATGGAGCTAAGAAAGTGTGATAGAAGCAGCTTAACCCGTGCTCCGGCTGAACCAGCATGGCCCTTATGTCTGTCTGTGCTTGGGGGTCAGTGCTCTGGCCTCTAGGGTCCATGCTCTAACGGAGGCTTCTATCCTCATTGCCCCAGTCTGGGGACCTGGTTCCAGCTGCACTGACACACGTCCCGTCAGAACCTGTGTTCAAGCCCCAGATCCCTTCTCTGCTGTTTCCTGCCAGTGGTCACCCTGGGCAGAGGTACTAAATCTTCTGCCACAGGGGACATTGAGTAGTATCTGTGCCAGTCTGTGTGTCTTGCAGATGCCAGGCAGGAGCTCTGGGCAGAGCTAAAATCAGCAGCCGAGTCAGGCTGGGACTTTTCCTCTCGCTGGTTCCTCTCCTGGTCTCCCCCGCTCCCTGCGACACTGAAGGATACCAAAGCCAGGGCTGTAGTGCCAGTGGATCTGAATGCCTTTCTGTGCAAGACAGAGCACCTGCTGGCTTCATTCTACAGGATACTGGGTAAAGAGCCTGTTGGGAAGTGCCTCCCTTGGAGATACTGATGCCTGTTGAATCTCTTCCCCCCTCCACGAGACAGGGACACAAGATGCTGTTATTGGGGCAACATCCCCTGTGTGGGGAAAGGGCCCAGCATCCTGTAGCATTGCTGCCCACAGAGCAGCTTGTGTAAACAGCAGTGCTGCCTAGTGGCATCTTCCTGCAAGTGGGAGCAGGAAGCCGTTTAACTCTTCTCTGCCCCAGGTAAAGCCACTTTGCTGCTCACTTCATTTATTTCTATGTTTATTTAATTCTCAGGTGCTGGGAGCCTAGGGAGGGCATCAGGTGTGTAGGGGATGGGCATTGTAGGGATCAGTTGTGTCTAGGACACCTGCCTTTTCCCCATCCTGGGGCTGTGGCAGCAAATAGGAGCTGGAAGACTGTAGCTGACTCTGCATGAGCTGGAGTGGGTTTCAGCTTCCTCCCCTCTAATACTGAGCAAAGGCCACAGGCTATGCTGTTTAGAGTGCACTGGGACTGGAGAGGCTGCGTTCTGCTGTAGTTAATCTGTGGATGCTCCGCAAGCCCCTCAGTAGTGTAATCAGCCATTCTCTCTCTCTCTCTCTAAGGAAACACCATCAAGGCTGCCCAGTTCCAGGCCGCTCTGGAGCACAGGCTTGAGGCAGTCCAAGCTGTCTTCTGGAATGAGGCTGCTGGAGTCTGGCTGGACTTCAACCTCCTGAAGAAGCAGCCAAACCCAGCCTTCTACCCCTCCAACCTGGCACCCCTGTGGACTGACTGCTTCTCAGACCAGGCTGCAGCTGAGAGGGCAGTGCGGTACTTAGAGGTGAGCTGGGTTCATGTGGGTAAGATTCCTCACCGCAACAGACCAGTCAGTCGCCATTAGCCCATCACGTGGGGAGTGTTCCTTGCAGACAGTGGAGGGTACCACATACCTTCCTACTGAGCCTGGCACATGCTGTCTGCGCAGAGCAAGGTGGAGCTGGAGCCCAGTTCTCATGTGGCCCCATCCCAAGTATTTGCCAGGAGATTCCCAGGACTTGCTCCTCTAGCACAACCCACTAGTGACCCCTAGAGCCCGTTTCCTACACTGGGCTATGCCTGTTCCCATCCCAGAGCATAAGAATGGCCCTACTGGGTCAGACCAAAGGTCCATCTAGCCCAGTATCCTGTCCTCTGACAGTGGCCAATGGCAGGTGCCCCAAAGTGATCCATGCCCTGTCACCCAATCCCGGCTTCTGGCAAACAGAGGGTAGGGACGCTATTCCTGCCCATCCTGGCTAATAGCCATTGATGGACCTCAGGACCTGGGCTGGGCTAGAAGTAGCTGATCAGGTTAGCCAACAAAGTCCTGTCTCCCTAGATCCCTTCTGTGGCCTTCTGTCTCCTGGATGGTGACTCACTGGGGAGCCCAGTGCCACCACTCAATATGCTGTCTATGTTTGCAGGGGAGCACAGTGCTGTCCTACAAGAACGGGATCCCTACCTCACTTGCCAGGACTGGGGAGCAGTGGGACCTGCCCAATGCCTGGCCTCCACTGCAGCATATGGTGATTGCAGGTAAGGATGCTGCTGTGCTCATATCCATAGTTTGCAGGACAGGATGCCCATTGGAAAATTTGCTGTGTTTGGTACCAGACCTCCAAATTGCTTTAGGACCTGCCCCTTGTTTCCTTGTACCTTGTCCCAGCTGTGCTCCATCTCTAGGTATTGCATTATGCCTCTCAATCCCTGCCCTCCACTCTGATGCTGCTTTGTAGCCTTGTGGATTGATCCTGTTTCTGTGGGTTTGGTTCCTGACTCTGCAGCAGCTGCAGGTCAGGCTGGGAGCTCTGCTGAGAGCCCAGGTGTCACAGTGCCATCTTGGTTTGGGGGAGACTCTCCCACCTGGGCCTTTCCCAAACTGCTGCTACAGTGGGCCATCCAACTACTGATACTGCTCAGTGGAAAAGCCAGGGGGGCACCAATAACCCTCCTCACAGCTGCTCGAGTCCATAAACCCTGAGGGCCTTGATCTGTGGCCTTCAGGCAAAACCCACAGAGTTTGGGCCCAACCTGTGGAAGCCTGCTTTTGGAGGAGGGGGTGGAAGAATTGTACAGAGCCCCTGCCAGGCTTCCTGGGGAGGCCTTGAGCTCCAGTGAGGGCTCTAGAGTCATCTCTTGCAGGGATGGACAGGCTAGTGTTTGCAGGAGCTCTAGCATCCCCTGTGACTGGGTCCCTGACCTTCAGTCATTTATCTGTGTTCACAGGTTTGGCCAAGTCCAGCTCCTCGAGAGCCAAAGAAATTGCCTTTGTCCTGGCGCAGAACTGGGTCAGAACCAACTTTGCCTTATATAAGAAGTACCAGGCCATGTTCGAAAAGGTAAAGTCATTGGTGGTCCCGGATAGGCAGGCTGCAGCCCCTGTGGGTAGGAGCTCTCAAGTGGAATTCATGCACACACTCTCCCCTGTGACCCTGGGCAGCAGGTCGTGATTACCTCAGAGTGCCTAGTGCTTGCATGGAAAGAGACTGGGCTGCTGCCCTAAACGACCCTCATCTTGTTTTAACTCTTCCGTTGTCAGTCTGTATTCAGAGCAGGGCCTCAGGTGTGGAGGCACCAGATCCAATCTCAGACAGTTCAGCCTGAGTGGACTTGAGCATGGGTGTGGCTTGTCAGCCACAGGTCTCCCCTATTGGGAGGTCTTTGTCATTCTGTCCCTACCCTCCTCTTCCAGTGCTGCTTTCTGCCCCTGCCTGGTGTACAGCTTCCTCTGCCTTAAGCACCTGTGCTCGTGAACACACAAGAGCTGGAGTCTGTGCCTGCCCCTCTTTCCCTGGACTCTGTGAGGTGGGAACATTCTAGCTCCCACTCTAATGGGGCTTTCTGAATAATCATCTTTCTCCTCAGTACAATGTGGATGGAGATGGGAAGCCAGGGACAGGAGGAGAGTACCAAGTCCAGGTAAGAGCATGTACTGAAATGCTTCAATGCCTATAGGGTGGGGATGTGTGCTCGCAGAATCTCTCACTAGGCATGGAGGATGTGCTTTCCTCATGGGGGGAGGGGCCCTGTTTTGCCTCCATTCAAATTGCTGGGCTGGAAGCTGCTGCTGGGGTTCATCAGTCTCCCTGCTGCAGCCATCTGTAAGCTCCAGCCCTGGATAACAGCATGTGCCTTGCTAATGCTGCATTCTCCCCTGCCAGGAGGGATTTGGCTGGACCAATGGTGTAATCCTGCAACTCTTGGATCTCTATGGCGACCGCCTGACTTCTGGCTCCCCCTCCACCCCCTTCAGGGCCTGGATTGTTGTTGCTTGCATCTTCCTCCTTAACCTGAAATGATAGGGGAAGTGGTTTGGGCTCCCAGCAGCCGGGCCAGAGGAAACAAGCCCATGGGTAGTGAACAGTACCCTGGCCTTATAGCCAGTTAGGGAAGTGTGTGTGGGGGGCTCATCTGGGGCAGCCCCCTCTTTCTCTACCTGCTGGGACAGCAAAGCAGCCACAGGTGAACAATAGCTGTGACTAAAGCCCTGGGCCTGCAGCCCTGCTGAGCCCCCTACCTGCCATTCTCTCATGCTTTTGCTGTGTCATTAATGTTTATCAAACTGGTCTTTGCTGTCATACCTGCCTTGGTGGTTACTGGGGCCTGATTCTTGTGGAGGTCTGTGCTGAGGCCCTACATCCCCTAGTCTCAGCTCATTACCCACCACAGATCCTTTATCCCTTCATTCTCACAAAGTTCCCTGTGTGCCACCCTTCCATGTCCCCCTCATTCAGAGAAATGTGTAAATAGTTAAACTTGTAGAGTTTGTTGAATTATTTATTTTGTCTGGACAGCCACTGTGGCTGTCACCATTCTAAACTCCATAGGGGCAGGGCAGAGCAGAGCACATTCAAAGGCAGGCATCTTCCCAGCACAGTGCCTACTGAGAACCCTTTGGCTCAGGGCCCAGCTGGCTGTGGTCAAGAGCAGGGAAGGTGGAAACAACCTCAAGTCTGTTACTCAAAAGGCTTTATTGTTTGCAGTCTGTCTACAACTACTGAAAAAAGAGAGGCTGGACTGGCTGCTACCTGTCCCCAGCCTAGATGAGCAGAGGGAGGTACAAACTGGACAAAAGGAGAGCAAGGCCTAACAGCAGTGGCACTTGTAGGAATTCAAATACCTAGGGTTAAAAAAGATATTTGGAAAATAAGGATTTCAAGGTTATAAAAGCAAGGTGGGATTTAAATAGTCTTGTTCTTTCAAGGGATTTTCAGCTTTGTGAAACTTAACTCTTCACTAAGCCCTAGAGGAAGGCTCTGGAAATTCCTAGCTCTCAGCTGGATTTTGCTAATAGGGGTAGGTATAGGTAGCCACTTTAAAGGGGCATAAGATGTCAAGGGGCCCAATTTTTTAGCCACTCAAAGCACCAGTGCTTCCACTTCTACAGGTTGAGCAGCTTCAGGCTTGGATAGTATGGGCCCAATGCTGCAAGGGGCTGTGCACCCTCAGCTCTCTGGGACTCTGAGGGGGCTCAGCACCTCATACCATCTGGCTTTTAGATGTGAATTTAGGCTCTGCCTCCCCATGAGGCATGTGCAGACAGTTAACTGTAGGCACCTAGATTTAAGAACCAGGCTCTGCATTCTTCTTGCCCTGCCCTCCTGGCATCTCCTTTGGGTGAGGCACTTTTTAAAGCTCACAGTGTCAGAAGAACAAGCCATTGGTTTCATTAGACTACACCTTGGTGCCTAGTGCATGAGAGAGATCACAAGCCCTGGCAGACAAATATTCCCCCTCATCCCACAGCATTTGCACACCTGGCACAGTTACTTCTAGCTTTACACCATCAGAACCTTACAACCAGGCACCTTGCCTGTGCTGATGCCCAGACTCTGAGGTGGTCAAGGCACAGGAGAGCAGAGAGATGTCTGACATGGACAGACCCCTCACTGTTACAGGTAGCTGCAGTAAATCTGGCAGGACTGTCATGGTGCACATCCTGGCACCTGCAGCAGCCTTGGCACTGGTGAGAATGGCACAAGAAAAGGAAACAAGTCAAGCAGACAGTGGAGCAAACAGGGGTCTGGTCACAGGTGCTGGTAGGATGCGCTAGATGCATCTGTGATGCAGTTGTCATAGTGATGCCCAACAATCTCCAGTTTAAAAAAGTGGCAGCATTGAGAGAGCTTAGTTCCTTAATCCAACAGCTTCAGGCCTAGTTTGCACTGGAACCGGTGGGATGGTCTTTGGCAGCTCTTCCGCTTTGTACCTTTCAGCCCATTGATATGTTTCCATCAAAGAATAAAAAAGTCTGTTCTGTTACATATATAAAAAAAACCCCTCTTGGCTAGGACTCTGTCCCAGCCTTGCTTAACACCTCTCTGTTCCACGTGAGAGCAATTACACCACGCCTGGGCACTAGCTAGGCATGTGCCATCACTCTTATCACCCACACTGTGTTTAAGAGAAAGCGCAGGGCATTTGGTGCAGGCGGAAGGGGAAACGCAACAGCGATTCCACTATTCCACAAGGAATGGCTACAATATGAAAAAATAAGGATTTTGTAACAAAATCATGGCTTTACAGGGTTGATTTTTCCTATTTTTTTTAACATCTCTCTTCTCTTCTCCCCCCCCCCCCCGAAAAAAACCCACCACCCCACATTTATTCAAATAACATCCCAAATCTCTCTTGGGAAAAGGGCAAGAGTGCTGGACCTAGGGCCAGGCCCCTCTAGTCAGCAGGGAGGTGTAACCAACCAGGGCCCAAAGGGCATGATACAGCCAACATCTGCATGGGAGGCAGCTCCCCTGTATTCAAGATCTTCTTGCTGTGGGCTAAACACCCCAGGTGGCAGGGAAATGGCTGTCTGCTGTATCCAGGTGGTGGTGGGGCCTCCAGCTCATCTTGGCACTGTCAATGGCAAATCCATCTGGGAGAAGAGAAGGCAGGTCTGGAACAGCTCCACCTTAAGCACTCCTGGTCCCCATCAATTCATGAACTGGGTGTAGCCCTCTGCCCCAGTCACAATGACATCCATCCAGATCCTCATGGCCTCAGCTGATGGTGCCACCATGTAATAGAGGCGGTCGTGGGTCTTGACGCAGAAGGTAAGAGCTGGGTTGGGACTCTGCAGAGGGGAGAGAAAAACATGGGGAGCTTGTTCCTGCAGTAACTACAGAGCCAGCTCTTCCCCCCCAGTGATAGACCCAATTCCACACACACCCCAACAGCAGCCTACGGCCTGTTGAGGACTTTTCCAACTACAGCTAGTGCTCCGGGGGGGAGGGGAGGGGAGGGAAGGGAAAGAGCAGTGCTGAGATTCAGCCCCATGCTGAGCATTTGCAGTCCTTTGGTAAATGGGCCCTAGTGAGGCACATTTGTCCTTTATCTTTGTGCCAAAGCCTGTGAGGCACAGAGAGCTGCTGGGCTACCAGTGCAGGACCAGACAAAGCATCACCATCATGGAACAGTGCTGGGGACTACAATCAAGCTGACTACTACCTGAACAAGGCTAGGTCAGAGGCTCAAGCCTGTACAGCTGCCTGTCATGTTGTTGCCCAACTCCACCCATCCTAGAGAGAGGAAGACATGTCTGCTGGGCAGAGTGGGGGCAGCCCCTAGTGCCAACCTGCCTACACTGACGTCAATGAAAGCAGGATTTGGCCTGAAGAATGAGGTAGCAGCTTGAATGAATGGAGAAGGGGAAGATGAAGTATAGGACGTCCTGAGATGATGGCACTCCAGGCACTTGAGATCTGCAGCCACAGCCCTGGAGGAGGAATGGCTGCAACAGGGTAGATATCTCCCAGAACAAGGAGAGAAACCTAAAAGCTGAAGCTACTGTATTGACTCCTCATTCCAATCCAACTGTGTTGTCAGACCAGAACAGCACTGAGGACACCAGGGTTGTGGAGAATGGAGCTTACACAGGACTAAAGGTTCCACTACTGTGTTTAACGACCAGCCAATCTGAGAGCCACTGCGACCTACTGAACGGAGTCAAGACCCTGGGGGTCTGTCCCTGGCTCTCCTAGTGCAAACATGGCCATAGCCAAGTCAGATCAGCTCTGTGCCTTGACTTCCCAGCTGATAATACATTCTTCCTACAAATTCGGTAAGTAAGCCATCCATCCACTCAGGCAGGGTGGTGCTCCTAGAATCAGACCAATCCCACAGCACATTCCTGAGCAGCCAATCGGCATGCACAGATTAACCCCCAGCCAGGCTGAGGCCAGCACAGAATGGCAGTATAAAAGAGGCTCAGACCTTGGCACATGACCCTTACCAAGGGCAGAAGGGAGCTGCAGGTCTGGCATCTGTGAATCGCATCTGCCTGGAGTCAGTAGGAGACAGCTATGTGGCACTTTGACCTCTGTGGACCAGGTCCAGCAAAGGAGGTAGGGATACTTACCGCTCTCCTCCATTTCTGCAACCCAGAGTCCAGCCCCCTAAAATTCTCTCCCCATCTTACTCAGCCCAGCCCTCACAGCCCCTAAGTGCTTGTGGTTCCAACCAGCACTTTGATCTCCCCTGCATGAAACCCCAATGGCAAATGCAAGGGATGCTCATTCATCCTAGTCACTTTTTTTTTTTTTTTTTTTTTTTTTTTACACAGTACCTGATGCTACTCTTATCAAAGTTGAAGGGAAAACTTCCCCTATCTATCCTACCCTGTTTCCCCGAAAATAAGACAGTGTCTTATATTAATTTTTGCTCCCAAAGATGCGCTAGGTCTTATTTTCAGGGGATGTCTTATTTTTCAGAAATGAAAAATGCCTTATTATCGGTGGATGCCTTATTATCGGGGAGGTCTTATTATCGGGGGATGCCTTATATTACAACGAGAGGCAAAACTGTAAATAGGCCTTATTTTCGGAGGATGTCTTATTTTCGGGGAAACAGGGTAGGAGCAGGCCTAAAGAACTCTGAGTGTATGGTGAGCATGACCAATACAGTCCACCCCTAGTCAATCTTGTAAAGGAACCCCCAACCCCACTGCAGAGAGAGGGTGAGGCTCGGAGGCAGAGGGAAGGAGCCTTCGGCTGCTGGTCCAGAAACGCCAAGTGCAATACAGAATAGAGCCCATTGCAGAGTGCATTGCTAGTTAAAAACAAGTGAGCATGCAAACTGCTACAAATAGGCTGGGGACCCAACCAGTCAGGCAGTCACCCCACAAAACAAGAGAAAAGAGTGAGAGGCAGAGAGACAAGTGCACTGAGACAAACCTCTCTTCGGAAGTGAATGGGGAGAATATCTGCTAGTTGCTAGAAGAAAATAAAGACAAATGCAATTAGAACAGTTCTGTAGCCTTGCTCCCATTGGAGCATCTGTTGCAGCGACTGAAACCCTCTCCCCATGTTAATGATGCACCCTAGGCAGCATTCAGCAAATCAATTGGCTCCATTAGGGCAGGGAAAGCACTCTATTAGGCACAAGCGTTAGCATTTGAACCTTTTACTACTTAAGTGAATGGCCTAAGCGCAGGACTAGGTGGTATTCCAATGGAGGAGGGAGGGCCCTCACTCTTTCCTATTGAAGCTGGTCCATCTTCATTAAATAACTCAATAGTAGGGCTGTCAAGCGATTAAAAAAATTAAACAATAGAATACCATTTATTTTAAATATTTTTGGATGTTTACTACATTTTCAAGTATACACCTCTACCCCAATATAACGCTGTCCTCAAGAGCCAAAAAAATCTTACTGTGTTATATGTGAGACCGCGTTGTATCGAACTTGCATTGATCCACCGGAGCATGCCGCCCCGTCCCCCAGAGCGCTGCTTAACCGTGTTGTATCGGGGTAGAGGTGTATTAATTTCAATTACAACACAGAATACGAAGTGTACAGTGCTCACTTTATATTTATTTTTTATTACAAGTAGTTGCACTGTAAAAAACAAAAATTGTATTTTCAATTCACCTCAAGAACTGTAGTGCGATCTCTTTATCATGAAAGCTGAATTTACAACTGTAGAATTATGTAAAAAAAATCTGCATTAAAGATAAAATAATCTAAAACTTTAGAGCCTACAAATCCACTCAGTCCTACTTCTTGGTCAGCCAATCACTCAGAAACAAGGTTGGTTACAATTTGCAGGAGATAATGATGCCTGCTTCTTGTTTACAATGTCACCTGAAAGTGAGAACAGGCATTCGCATGGCACTGTTGTAGCTGGCGTTGCAAGATATTTATGTGCCAGATGCGGTAAAGATTCATATGTCCCTTCATGCTTCAACCACCATTCCAGAGGACATGCTAATGATGGGTTCTGCTTGATAACAATCCAAAGCAGTGCGGACTGATGCATGTTCATTTTCATCCTCTGAGTCAGGTGCCACCAGCAGAAGGTTGATTTTCTTTTTTGGTGTTTTGGGTTCTGTAGTTTCCGCATCAGAGCGTTGTTCTTTTAAGACTTCTAACAGCATGTTCCATGCCTCGTCCCTTTCAGATTTTGGATGGCACTTCAGATTCTTAAATCTTGGGTTGAGTGCTATAGCTATTTTTAGAAATCTCACATCGGTACCTTCTTTGCGTTTATCGAATCTGCTGTGGAAGTGTTCTTCAAATAAACATGTGCTGGGTCATCATCCAAGACTGCTATAAAATATATGCAGAATGCAGGTAAAACAGAGCAGGAGGCATACAATTCTCCCCCCAAGGAGTACAGTCATAAATTTAATTGATGCATTATTTTTTTTAACGAGCATCATCAGCATGGAAGCATGTCCTCTGGAATGGTGGCCGAAGCATGAACGGGCATACGAATATTTAGCCTATCGGGTAGGTAAATACCTTGCAACGCCGGCTACAAAAGTGCCATGCGAATGAACGCCTGTTCTCACTTTCAGGTGATGTTGTAAATAAGAAGCAGGCAGCAGTATCTCCCATCAATGTAAACAAACTTGTTTGTCTTAGCGATTGGCTGAATAAGAAGTAGGACTGAGTAGACTTACACTGCTTTGTTTTTGAGTGCAGTTATGTAACCAAAAAAAAATAAATCTGCATTTGTAAATTACACTTTCACAATAAAGAGATTGCACTACAGTACTTGTATTTTTCAATTCACCTCATACTATTGTTTAAAATCATTTTTACTGTACATATTTGTAATAAAAAATAATATAAAGTGAGCACTGTGCACATTGTATTCTGTGTTGTAATTGAAATCAATACTGAAAACATAGAAATATCCAAAAATATTTAATAAATTTAAATTGGTATTCTAGTAAGTGCAATTAATCGCAATTAATTTTTTTTAATTGCAATTTTTTTGAGTTAATCATGTGAGTTAACTACAATTCATTGACAGCCCTACTCAACAGTAATTGGGCTAGAACCTACATTGAATCCTGCTGTACTCCAGTGGTTGGGGTACTTCCCCCAGCAGGGAGGGTGAATTGCTGGTTCAAATCCCTTTTGTGCTTGGTTGAGATGGGATTTGAAGCAGGCTCCCTTACCTCTCATGTGAAGGGCCTAAGTGCCAACCTGGGAGGTATTCTGACATAGGGTTCCCTCAGTCTTTTCTATTGACACTGGTCCACTTTAACTACATAATAAATGGGCCAAAGTCTGCCTCCACAGCTCTTGATGGTAAGGGGGGGTTAGAGCACTTCTCTGGGATGTGAGTGACCCTGGTTCAAATTCCCTGTCTACCTCGGTGGAGGGGGTCTGGTGCCTGAGGTGCAGGCCCTTGTAAATTGACAGTGGACTATACAGAGCAGCTCTTGCTGGTTTAATTAATGAGTAATGGTGGCCATACAAAAGACCCAAATCACTCTTTTGTCCCCAGAGGCTAGCTACCCAGGCTGTGGCAGACCCCAGGTCACTCCCCTTCTCTGCTGAGGGGTGTGAACTGGGATCTCCCACCTCTCAGGGAGAGTCAGAGATGGGCAAGCCCTGTTTAAATCCCCTCCCTGTCCAAAGGTGACAGTGGCCTCCTGAGAAAGGGAGGGGGTTCAGACATGGATGTTCCACCCCAAAGGGCAATCACTGAGGAGGCAGGAAATCCCTGTGCAAACGCCTGCTGAACATTTGAACCAGGCTCTCCAACAACCCAAGCTAGTACCCTAACCACTGGACTAAAGAGTGACTCTGGCTTTTGGCCTGGCCCGAAGAATAGTTAAATCAAGTGGAACGACTTCAAGAGGCAAGAGTCAGGAGGCCCATAAGCACTACGTACACCAATGACCAGAGCCTGTATCTGGGCTAGTGGAGAGCTCTCTCCACAGGCCAGTGGGGGACTTGAACCAGCAGCTCCCACACACTAGGCACAGAGGTTAATCACCAGACTATAGAGGGAGTCTTTCCAATAGGCTGGCCCAAAAAATAGTTAAGCCCAGTAGAACAGCTTCAAGAGGCAAGCATGAGGGAGATCTCCCACAGTTCTGTGGCCCATAGCTTAGAGCACTCACCTGGGCAGTCCCCCTTCACATCCCTTCTCCTAACCAGGCAGAGGGGGATATTGAAGCAGGGTCCCCCCATCACAGATGAGCACCGTAACCGCTGAGTAAAGGGGTCACAGATCCATAGAATCTGTGCTACGGCCTCACCTTTGGAATGGACTCTAGGAGGAACCCCTTCAGTGTGTCAGACTCACTCTCCTGCTAGGGTAAGCCAGTTTCACCGCCTCCTTAGGCTGAACCTATGGGCCTGCAGCACTCCTGCCTCACCCTGTGAGCTCTGTTCAGTGAGTTCACCCAAGGCAGACCCCTGCCAGAGACTCGTCAGCTCCTCAGGGATGAACGTACCTCGACAAGCATTTGCATTGACATTCCCATAGAGTCCAAATACTTGGCTTGATTAGTCAGCTAGAACTCCGCATAGGCAGCACAGAGACCTGAAGCACAGCCCATTCTGGTAAGCCCCGAGCCTAGGCAGGCTGTAGTGAACTCCTGGGTTCAAACTCTGTCTCCCTCTGTTTGACTTCCTTCCTTGGGCTCCAGGTGAGAGCCCCACCTCCTTCCACCAGACAGTTCTTATCACCACCTCCCCAGTCTTGTCTTCTCCAGCTAGGGAAATGCTATTCAGGCTTCCCAAGGAGAAACAGGGCTGTCCATTTTCCTCTGGGTTGTTGCCCTAGCAGTTCCTTGCCACCATGCTCTCCTCAGACATGGCTCTGCTGTCTTCTGTGCTCATCCCTACCGATTTCCCTTGCTCTCTGCAATGAGGCAGAGATAAGAAGGCAGAAACTGAAGACGTGATGTTTGCAGATGGAGGTCCAGGCAGAATGGAATGGCCCTTGGGCTTCAAGATCTCATCCAAGACACACCCCCATGGAGTGACCTGCATGGAACTCAGTACAGTGGCCTCAGAAGAATGAAGACCTGGAGCCAGCCCTGTGGGATTTCAGATTTTGAGTGTTTCACAGCGATGCAAGGGCCTGATGGTTGTCCCTCAGGCTTGGATAGGATTCTTCTGTGACCCCAGCCTTGAGTATCTGAACCCTGCTCCACTATACCAGGGGTCTGAAAAGTCACTCATTTCATTCAGAAAGCTGTCGAAGTCAGCCAGACACTCCCACTGCAGCCATAGGCAGCCCCAGGGACGACAGTGCTGAAAAGAGTTCCCCCCATGCTGCCAGCATGGAATTACAGCTCAGTGCAAAGTAAAGAGATGTTTCCCTTCTGCAGCATATGAGACTCTCCAGCTCTGTCAAAGGCCAACAGGACTTTTCAATCAACTCTGCTGGCAGGTGGCTCAGGGCCTAGTCATGCCTGCTCCTGGAGTCACACTACCTTCCCTTCAGCCCAACAGCAGTGGCAGCTTCTTCACCTTCAAGGGGTCATTGGTGGTTCCACTCTCCTGGGCTTGCAGCAGGCTGCATTATCTTCAGATAGAATTATGCTGCCTCTTGCTACTGCCCCCCGCAACATGTGCTTCCAGATACTGCTACATCCATTTTCCTCATTTCCCCATAGCAGATTCTAGCTGAAATTTCTCCTTTGGCACCGGGTGAAGGCTGCTGGAATTCAGAGGTGGACACTGGTAGCTATTTTTCCACACTTATTACTAATTTTAAAGCCAGCCAGCAAAACTATAATGGGTGGGCTTAACAGAGAGCTCAATGCAGCCCTGCTTCACCACCCTGCCAGTAGCAGCTTTCACAACTTTGGTTTTAAAGTGAGAAATTTCTCCCCTCAGGTGAGTCACATGTTAAAAACACACTGAGTTTGGGCCTTGCTCATCCAGTCACTGGGGGCCCCAGAGCTCAGCTATGTTCATGGTGAGGGGGGACCAGCTGTTGTGCACCCCATGGGCTGGTGCCTGACAGCTTGTTCAGTGCTGATGGAGCATTGCTAGCTGCTCCAAGGTTCCAGGGATGGAAAGGGCCTTCACCCCTGCAAAGTCTGCATCATCACTCCCCAGGGACTCCAAAGGCACTTGCAGCCACTTTATTGCCTCAAGGCACCATCCCCCAGGAAGAGGGGTTTGGAGATGGAAGTGAGGGAAGGTAGGGGGAGGGGGGGAGCTGGTGTGGTTAGGTTAGAGAGAGAGGCGGCTGAGCGCATGGGCTTTCTGAAGGAACAAGGCTGGTTCTGGTTGCACCTGAACCCCAGGGTTCTCTGGTCCCAGGACTAGCAGCCTGAGGGTTCTGCTGTTAGTACCAACACAGCGCAGGTTAGAGCACTCCTGGCAGTAAAGGGTTAAAGGGAACCCGTTGTGAAAGCAGGGTTAGTGCTTGGCACAGCAGAGCCCGGAGGGCAGGATACATACATTTGCTAGGCTGAGGTTGAAAAGTCCTTTCTGGATAGGAAGGAGGAGGGGGGGGAAAAAGAGAGAGAAATAGACAAAGAGCTCAGCCTGCCCTGGGTTCAGATACTGTTACACTTGCCCGGCTTTCTATGCAGTAAGATTTGTGAGGACAGGCCTGTGCATGCAGAGGTCTCCAGACGGTCGTATTGCTCTGGGGAAAGCTGCAGAAAACGAGGTCCCAGAGGTAGTTCGGCCTGTTGCCCACTCATTCCTGGAGGGCCAAGACTCTGCAACGTCCAGGGAGATACTAGCAGCCCAAGTGCTGGCATTGTACTGTCTGTCAGACATTTAACTATGTCCACATGCTCGATTTATTATCTCCCAGCAGACAGACAGGGAGTGCTTGCTGGAGTTACCCCCGCAGATAGGAGGGAGATGGCTCAGGCTGTACTAGAGGATTCAGCGCACAGTGCTGGGCGAGCTGCCCCAGCACAGGCCTCCACGTGCCGGGAGGTAACACCCCTTCCCAGCCATGTCCAGACCCCATGCCAGCTGAACCTCTGGCAGAGTCACCCACCCCTTGGTGGAGAGAGCAGCAGTGACCTGGACAATGGGCAGCATTAAGGCTATTTCTGGCATCTGGGCCACTGGCCACAACCTGATTTGGACTCCAGGAAGCTTTGGCAGTAACTAATCCCACCCATCCCTGGGGGTGGGAGAGGCTCTAGAGCACAGGCTCTGCAACTGTCCTGTTGGCCCAGAGCGGCACATCTTCTGGTGCCAAGGGCCTGGGCCCTGCTGGCTACAATGGGGTGAGTCTGGGGTTTGTGGGACATCTGTGGCTCCCAGGGGCCCACGACACATCACACTGCTGTGACTTACCACTGGGGTGGGTATTGTGATGCAAATGGGCTTCATCATGGGATCCTGTTGCCCCAGAATGTTGCTTCTTGCGGCCCAGTGCTGTAAAGCAGTGCTTGCACCATTGTATTTTAGAGGACCCCCGTCCTGGGACAGCATTAACCAGCCAGCCCATCCCCTCCCCCAGCCCACACCACGGACAGGACCCAAGCCTCACCTTAGCAGCACTGCGGAGATGGTCATAATAAACCTCCTCTATGGCTTGGAAATAGATCACTCCCTTGAGCTTTGTCTCATGTTTATCTGCATGAGAGAGAAAGGCAAGGCTCTGTAAGCACCAGGCTTCACAGAGGAGGAGGCAGCAAGACGAGGGTGGAGGCTGGTTCCCAGCTGGAACTGAGCCAGACACCACATGGGTTAGCTAGAGCCAGGGATTCTGGCAGCCACAGCAGAAGAGAGAGTCCTGAGACACCCTGTCAGTGACATGAATGTGATGAGTCCTTCTGAGGGTTAAATACACCACTGGTGGCGGGTGGGTGGGGTGGGGTATTTGTATAGAGACTGGGGAGCAGTCAGGCAGCAGTGGGGTGCTCTTACCGACATAGTAGGAGACTGTGCGTTTCATACGGTCGAAGACGAACCAACGCTTCTTCCAGGATTTGATCTTGCCACCCATCTTGACCAGATAGCCCTTGCACATCTTCTCGGTCAGGATGACATGATAGCAGGTGTCCACATTGTGGCCTGAGGACTCAATATGTGTCTTCAAGTCGAAATCCTCCTTGCGGATGGGGAGATACCTGGTCAGGGGCCGTGCCTGGAGAAGCAACGCAGCCTCATCAGTGCCACCCCAATGGCAGTCGCCGCCCTTGAGAGTAAAGGAAGTGGGAGAGTTGAGCACTTAGCCAACACAGGCCCCATGGCACTCGTAGCATCCAAGATGCTGCCACCAGATGTGTCACCCTCTTAAGTCTCAAAAGGGGACAAGAGACCTTGATCCTGTCCCTACCCCTCAGCCCCAGATGCTCCAACATCAGACCCAAGAGAACTACATGACAGGTGGCACCTTCCATGCATTCATGAATGCTAGGTCTATGGCTGAAACGGCACCATGCAGCCTCCTTAACACCAGAGACAGATGGGAAAAGGACTGCCTCCTCATCCCCTGCTCAGCCCTCCTCCACATCCCGCTCTCACCTGGGAGAAGTGCTTCTCTCGCATCTTGACCTCCTTCTCAATCAGCTTCTGCCGATGAGCCGTCTCATCCTGCAGCCTCCGCTCCAGCTGCTCCCGCCGCCTGCGCTCATCCTCCAGGGCCTGTCGCCGCAGCTCCATCTCCCGCTCCTGCCAAGTAAAGGACATGGCAAGATCCCCTCTCTGCCCTCCTACCCCATGCCCGGCACTAGCTTCCAGAGGCACTACTCAATGATGCAGGATTTGTGGGTGTGACAGTGGATGGCTGACAGCCCTGGAGACTGGATCCCCTCTCCCTGAAAGCTTCCGCATCCCCATAAACAAGAGGGTGAGAATGCTCTGAGTGTAGCTCCCTAGCATTGGCATACAGACCCACTCACCCGTGACTCCATCAGGCGAGATTTCTCTGCATGGGCCTCTTTCAGCATCTTCTCCATCTCCTCGATCTTCACTGCCTCCACCCCACTGGCACTGCAAGACAAAGCTGATACCATCACAGCCTGCAATCCCCGCTTGGGCCAGGAGCCTGGCTGCTCCACACAGGTGGAGAGTGTCTCCTTACAGGAAAGGATGGCAGTTAGGAATCCCATGCTCGCCCACCCCTGGGCACTGGTTAGGCAGCAGGGCCAAGCAAACTCCCAGTTCCCTGAGAACTCAAAGAGCCAAGGCTAGTGAGCCAGACCTCGGTGAGGGAATGATTTTTCACAGAAAGGGCTCTCAGGGATTAACTGGCAGTGGCATCTACTCTGTGGAGGAAGTGTAGGTTTTTGTCCTGAGCTATGATGAGTCCCTCTGCACTTGGACACTGCACTCCCATCTCTGTCTCAGCCCCAGCAGGGGCCCACAAACACATTTTGGGAGCATGTCCCTTCCTCAGGGAGACATCCACACATGGATCGTTCACCTGACATCCAGGGAAATCTGCATGAGTGTATTATGGTAGTGCCCGAAGGAAGACAACCTCTGTCTCAAAGGGCTTACACTAATCCAGGGGATATATAGGCCCTGGAACAGCTCATGGAAATTCTCCTTTCGCTTGAGAGGGAGGGGCCTGGATCTGGGGTGCAGAACACTGTGCCAGCCATGGGTTTTATTGGGGTCTGTTTGCAGTCAGGGATTCATTGTAGAGGGTGACCTGGGGGATCAAACAGGGCCACATCGCCTGCTCTGCCCCAGCCCAATGCCTCTCAGACATCTAGAGCTGCCTCTAAACACTGCGTCTGCCACAGGATCACCTCACACCACCAATCACCACAGACACCGACAGAATTAACATGAATAAGCTCTATGGGCTTGTTTGTCTGCCAACACCCTGCTGCAGAGCAGACAGAGCCCCAGACAGAATTCATGATTTTACTGACGCCTGAGCTCTGGATTCCTTCCCGAAGAGCATACACAAGCCAGTAAATCCCCAGCTTGCATGGCTGCTGTGCACAGCCCAGCACAGTAGCTTCCCAACACCTGTGAGTCAGGCTCTCGTATTGGGCAGAGCAAGGGGAGCTAGCCTCAAGCTTCACCAGGCTCATCCAGCCCCCCAACAATCAGCTTGGGGGAGGCTGTTATTGCCCAAGGATTCTGAGACGAGTGCTGAGGAGTTTGGGGAGTCTCAGAGCAGGGGAGCGGGGCTGGGGTGTGTGTGGGATGGATGATGGAAGGTGGCTGCAATGAAGTTGTCAGAAATGCTCACAAATGGCTTATCTGTCAACCCAGTGAAACTGTAGGCCCCTGCACTTATTAACTAGCCCTCCCTCCCCCTAGTGACCAGGTCCCTGCCCCCAGCACTTAGGGTATGTCTACACTTGAGCTGGATGTGTGTGGGGGGTGATTCTCCGCTCGAGTAGATGCGCCTGTACTAGCTCTCATCTAGCAAATTTGCTAAAAATAGCGTTGCCACAGAAGTGTGAGCTATGGTAGGTGCTAGCCGCCCAGAGTAAATGCCCATCAGAGACCTTAGGCACGTAGGCACCTTAGGTTCATTGAGCTCCACCCAGTTCACCTCATGCAGAGGCCACTGGACATGCTTTGCTCATTACCAACCTGGCAGCCCTGTGGTGAAAGGCTTTCAGCCCCAAGCCAGCTGGCTGCCCCCTTAGGCCAGGCCAGGCCAGGCATCTGGAATGTGCTGAGGTCTCTCCTGAATGGGGCAGACTCTCTTCACATCACCTGTTGTCAGGACAGGGACCAGCCCGTGTGCATCCCTCCCCTCCGCAGGCTGCCCAGAGTGCAGGCGCCCGGATTACCTGGACATGTTATCAGGCGAGCAGGCTGAGTTGCCACCAGTGGAGATACTGGTTTCCATGCTGTCTGAGCTCTCCAGGCTGAGTGTGTCATAGGCGTGGTCCATGTCCTCGGCCCGGTGCCCGATGCCATGGGGAGGATGATGATGGAGAATGGAGTGATGCATGAGCGGAGGGTAGGAAGAAGGGGGGTAGTGAGGCTGCCCGTGCAGGGCTTCCCACTGGGACTGTGCCTCAGCAGCCGCTTTCTGCTTCAGCTCCGCCAGGCGCCGCTTCTGCTCCTCAATCACCTGCTGCCCTGTACCCCAAGGGAAGAAGAACAGAGGGCAGATCACCAGGGGTAAGGAGGGGGCCTGACTGGCTACTGGAGCTATGGCCTGGGCACTGGCAGGCAGCCTTCAAGCAGCCTGCACTCTGTGCCCAGCACCGTGACTACCCGGGGCTCATGGCTCACACCAAACTTCTGCTACTGGGCCATCTCTGGCCAGGAAGGCACGAGTCTGAACCGCCCAGTGCATCCAGCTGTCATGGACGAAGTCTGCGTAGCGCGCGATTGGAAATACAAGCATGTGGCCATTTGTTTAAGTGTCCATGTCTATGTCCACACCTATCAGAGCATTAATGACGGTGAGCAGAGAATCTCCTATGACATCCATCCAAGTGTGAGAATATGCACCCTGCTAAGCACTGTGCGTGCCCATCCGTTTCCCAGTGCAAACATGTCCCTGTCTCCTCATCTCTGCCTGTTCAGCCAAAGGGGAAGCAGCACACTAAGTCTCCCGAGAATTCCCCCACCCATGACCCAAACCCCTTTACAGCCCCCTTCCTGCGGCAGCCCCTTTGCAGCACTGTGGGAACGTAGAGTAAGTGGGATAGAGAGAAATGTGGATTTGAACTGCAGTGGTGGCAGAGTCTGAAGGCAAAGGGAATTCCCTGCTGTGCATGTGAGGAGCCAGGGATAAGCCTGGTCTCTGGGCAGGAGGCACATTGCTACCATGCAGCAGCCAAGGAACCAGGGCTTCCCTGGAAAGTCGCTCACCCTGAGGAGTCGGAGCCACTGCCACCACTGTGCAGCTGCAGCAGCCCTGCTGCATGGCGACTTTGCCCAGCTCTAATTCCCATCTGGGAGCTGGCAGCGAGACCGGAATCAGGCAGGTCTGACCACGGGCCACCGACGGCACACCCCACTCCCATTCTGTGCTCTTGGGTCACTTGGTGGATGCACTGGAAGCTCCCAGTGTGTCTCCTCAAGGGGCTCCTCACCTTTTCCAGTTACCCACTCCTCCCTCCTGCCAAAAATGCACATAGCCAGATCCAACCTTCAAGGTTCCCAGCTTGTACGGACCATCCCAGCTGGGCCTCTACCTTCCCCTGGCCTCCAGCCCATCCCCTCAGGCACTCAGAGCAGAGGCAGCAAGGGGAGGGTGCATGCATCAGTCTGGCAGGGCTGGGCAAAGCATTCATAGACCAGGCAGCCTGATACCAGGTTTTCCAAATCCACACAACTGCTCGCGTGCTCGGTGGGGCTTTTGGGGGTGCAGCAGGGAGAGGGGGATGCAGGGAGGCAGAAGGACCAGGCAGCAGGTTCCTGAAGGAGTTCCAGCTTTTGGCGCTTTGCATGGCAGGCACAGGCACCGAAAGGAGCAAACAGCTGCTGTGGAGGAAGAGGAGGCAGACAGGGTCCTGCAGAGCTCATTTGACCAAAGTAGGAAAGATGTTGGCTGACATGGCCTATGGGGGAGAAAAATGCTCAGGGCTTTCCCTCTCTGATGCAGGGGAAACCCTGGGCTGGTCAGGAACAAGCCACCACCTCAGTCAGCACCAGCCCCTAATGCCAGGGGAAAACAAGCTGGTTCCCAAGTGCAAGCTGGAGACCTCCCCTTTGGGACACAGCTGGGGATGCTCTTGGGGGAAGATGTCCTAGAAGCATCTGGCCAGTTTGTCTGGCGCTGCTAGCAGACGGACTCACAGACACACTGACGCCTTGGGGTTGGGTCTGTGCCTCCTCCCCACCCTTGGCAGATGACATCAGGTGTCTTCTTGAACCACACAGCCATGCTGCTGCCTAAGGGGCTGATCTAGGAGTCCTAGCCTTTCCAAGTCTCTACCTGACACATCACCTGGCTGCAAGGGCTCTCCTGGGAGTGTAATAGCTGGAGATGCACCGTGTGGAGCTGGGGGTGAGGGGACAGAGGGGAAAAGCAAGAGACCATGAGAAAGCCACAATATCCGTGTCAGAGACAAACCAAACCTGGCAGGCTCCTGGCTTCTTCCTCTCCTGCACAACGGCCCTGGGCATTGCCTGCTCCCTGTGGCTGCTGCTGGGTTAGCTGAGGTTTTAGTCTCATCTACACTGTTCGAACAGCCATGCTGCAGGAAGTGGCAGCCCGGCACGGTTACTGTGGGCAGATGGGACCTGCCACATTTCATTGTGTTGCAGGACCATGCTATTGTCTTGCCAATTAACAGATCTCACCAGGGTCAGAGGGATTGCAACCAAGTCGCAAGATGACATCTGTTGGGAGCACTGCTGGGCTAGCAGCAGGATGCCCAACATGGCTGGGTCTACCACTGATGGGAGTTCTTCCTCTGAGAATCCTGCCAAACTGCTAAAGGCCTAGCTGGGCTCTCCGGCAAGACAGCCTTGTGCCATGGGTCACAGCAACTGCTAGCAACAGCCATGCTGGAGCATGACCAGGGCCCAGCATGGACAGAGCCTGGGAACTGCCAGCTGAACTGAGCGCTTGGGGCCAGACAGGCCAATGCTGCTCACGTACAGCAAAGCAGCATGTGACAACTCAGTGATGACATCCCCCCACCCACCTGTGAGAGTCCTGACCTTTCCCCTTCCCATGATCCTCGTGGTCTACTCCAGCTGACTTGACCAGTCATATTAAAGTCACAAGGTTGTCAAAAGGCCTGACGTGGAACCTTACTCCTTCATTTCCTCTCCCCCATTAGTAGAGACCACCTCATGCTGGACACGTTTATGGCTGCAGGGGCCAAGCATCAGCTAAGACACCTTGACTCCCGGGAAACAGGTTCAAATCCCAGCTGGGGAACTCAGCCCATCACCCTTCCAAAGATGGACCCAGCTACTGCTCCAGACTCCAAAGCCAGTGGCATAGGCAGCAGCCTGACACACCCCTTGGAGTGAGAGGGGCTTATAGCAACCTAGATCATTGTTCTGTTTCAATTGTGGCCCCCAGGTGTTCTCATCCTTCCCTCCTGCCACAAACTGGTCCCCCAGCACCTGGGAGGCAGGTGCAGTACATGAGGCTCAGCTCAGCACGAGTTGCAGAAGCTCCCCAGTGGATTCGGATTCGGATTTCCCCAACCTGGGCTGGGTACTTGCTGAGTTTCTGGTAACTCCAGCCCAGGGAGCGAGAGACCCAGGACCATTCTCACAAAGAGACAATTTATCTTAAGCCAACCCTCCCTCCAGAGGCAGATCGGTGGGAACCCTCCCTATCCCTCCCCCTCTCAATTGTTTGCACCACCAGAGCCTCCTGGGTTTGCGACGCACAGCCAGACTGGATCATGGTCTGGGCCTGCATCGTTCAGGAGAGCAGAGTAGTAAAAGCTCCAGGCAAGTGGGTGTTTCTCCTCCTCCCACTGCATGAGAAAGGCCCTCGGAGTTCCCCAGACAGGATGTCTAATGAACCACAGCTAGCAGTAACACATAACGAGCAGAGATATTTGTGCAGGACACAGGGCACAAGCAAGGGCAGAGCAACCCCAGCTCCCACAGAAACTACTCAGCAGTCTGGAGCACCTCGGTAGGAGTATCTTCCTCTCACTCCCTGGGCAGGTTGAATCCCACCCCCTGTGGGATGCCTTTGGAGCAGGTACTTACCCTTCTGCTGCAGGGCCAGCTGGCGTTTGGTCTCGATGTCCTGCAGTGTGGCTGCCAGGTTCCGTGGCAGGCTACCTGTGCCATTCTGTGGGTGCAGGGGACCCTAGGGATGTGAAAAGACAAGGATGAAGAAGCCCCTGTGGGTTGTGCCCCTGTGGGATGCCCAGTCTCTGGCTCATGGGCTCAAACTGCAGTAAAGGGCCTTAGTTATAAACAGTCTGGCTGATGGAGATATTAACAGATCAACCTGCTGTACTGCTGTGAAAGGGCGTCAAGTCAGGGTTCCAGACTGTCTCCCAACTATCTTCCTGCAGCCCAAGAGCCCAGGACCCCCAAAGTCAATGGATTGGAACAAGCCCTGCCTTTGGGGAATGAGTGACGATGCTGGTCCTGCAGCCCCCCCGAGTACATACCTTTGGGGAGGAGCTGCGTCCCAACGTGGCCACACTGAGCTGCGAGGATGATGCAGACCCGCTCTTTGTGCGTGGGAGGGTGCTGCCGGTGTCGCTGTCCATCTTAGCACGATAGACCTGGACACAAACACAGACATGACTAAAAAGGGCAGATGAAGGGCACAGCACAGGACCCTGTGGACTGGCTGAGGCTTAGGGAGAATTGATGGTTAGCCATCAGCATCCGTAACAAGGATTTATGGCATTTGAACCACTTCAACCCCTAAAGGGGCAGCGAGAGGGGAAAGGAGCCCAAGTAGCAACAGGAGGATAAAATGGGATCTGATAAGTTGGCAGCCTGGATCTACCTGAAGGATCTGCATCTTCTCAACATATAAGACGCATGTGCAGACAGCAGCTGCCTGAGGGCCCGGCTTGCTAACAGCAGTAGAGTTAACGCTAATCTCTGTTCCGTCCCTTCAGCCCCAGTCCCTCAGGACAGGCTCCTTCCCTACAGGATATTCCCCAGGGCTTTGCTCCATCTTGTTTGAATGTGCCCCATGCTGGCCAGCTGCTGCTTAGGGTACAAAATACCCAGGGCCCAGGAACGTGCCCTCTCTGAGCAAACACCTGCCCTTCTGAAAACCAACTCCCACTGTTACAGTGAGAAGAGACCCAGTTACAGTGAGATTGTGTTTCATTCAAGGTGCAGTGTCTCTGACTCACACTTGCTTTCAAAGGCTGAGACAACCAAGTGAGAGCAAACTGGCCTCTAGGTTGCCTTACACTCTATTCCAATAGCAGAGCCTTTACCCCTGGTGAGGAGACCGGTGTCCCAACCTGGAGCAAAAGCAACTTCTGGACTCAGCAGCTGAGCTCCTGTGAGCTGGACTCATTGAGAGTGAGCACAGAGCCCATAAGGTTGTGTTCCGTCACCTCTCTACAAACCCGAGTACAACCCCCACCAAGATGGAATGGCACATGCACAGGTACAGAGCAAGGATTCAGACTTTCCCAGAGCTGCTCCTCTGGTTCCTTTGCAGAGCCCCAGGCACTAAAGAAGCTTGCTGCGGCATGCAGCGGACTTGGACATGGGAGGGTCAGCTCTCACTTCCTGGGGTTTGGTGCCTGGGCCTTGTGGTATACTGCGGGAGCCTTTTACTGCGGGGACTTCTCTCCACACTCAGTGTCATTCAACAGATTATTGTTCCTCAGCTGAGATCAAGGGCTGGTCTGGAACCCAATTAACTAAAGGGGCTGTAACCTGAACCATCAGTTCCCCAAGGGAAAATCTGCATGAGCAGCTATTGCAACAGGTCTTACACAGATAAATAATCCATTAAATTCATTCTCACTTGGCACTGGGGCTCACAGACTTGCAGTGGAGTAGCTAAAAGTGAACTACAAATCATTTCATTACTTTGATTCTGTGTTCTGTGGAGACGAGTCCTAAATTACACAAAACAGGGCAGGGAGAGTCTCTTTAATGCATCTGTTAAGCACCATGTGCCGGCATGACATGGCATAAATAATAATAAATACTTCCCTGAGCTGATAATTCTCCCCCAAAATCGCCAGTTGCAACATTGTGAGAGTAACGGACCCAGCCAGGCAGTGGGAAATCAAAGCAACAACCAACTTCTGGGTCAAATCCACTGCGGGTGCAAATTGGCTCCATTGATTCATGGGAGCTAAGTCAATTGACACTAGCTGGGAATCCGGGTCACACTACCTGTGTCTTCCCACCATCCCAGCCGGTTTTGGGAAGGGACTCAGAACATCCCTAGCTCGGAAACTCCCTTATTGGGTGATCAGTCTCACTAATCTAACTGGCTGAGTCCAGCTGCAGCCGGCCTTGCTGCCAACAGCCCCCTCCCCAGGCACCTCTGTGATCCCAACCCTGCAGCCTGTGAGCACCCAAAAGGCCATAACTGTCCACCCCTGCAGGGCCCGGAGATGGGAAGTGGGTGGGGCAATTACCTGGAACAGCTTTCGAGAAGAGTGAGCTTTAGCAGGAAGAGGAGGAGGGGAGGAGTGAGGAGAGGCAGGGGAGGAGGCCTCGAAATGAGCCATGTACCACTTCTCTAAATCCAGGGCAGAAAGCTGCACTGGGCCCCCCTGAAGCTGCTTCTCCATCTAAAGAGAGAGGGTGTGAGAGACAGGAGGGGAGGGAAGGAGGATGAAACAGTGAGGGAATGAGAAACAGAGAAACCCTGCACCATCCCTGCATGCTCAGACCAGGGACCTGGATGTGGGGAGAGGGAAACAGAACCCAGTGCTCCCTACAGCCCACCAGGGTCCCAAACTGGCTCCATCCCTTTCTTCCTGGGAATTAAAACATGGGACCCTTCATCTGCAGCCAAACCCCAGCACTGTGCTGACAACAGCTCCAGGATCTTCCACCCCCAACCCCATCATCAAGGAGCGAGAGCAGCAGGCACTAATGTGAGCACTGGAAAGCCACTCAACCCCAGTCTGCATGGCTTACAGTGAAACCATCTAGATGTGGCAGGAAAGCCCTGTGGGAGCGTTGTGAGTCCTCACAGAGGGGCTGAGATGAATGAAAGGCAGCAGGGGACACAGGCAGGGAGGGGACGCACAGCACCAACACTTGCAATGGGAGCTGTGCAGACAGCTACTCCTGCTTAACCCTAGAGCTGTAGCAAAGCAGAGCAACCGTGCAGCAGGGTCGAGGTTGGGATGGAGACGTATTCTCAAACCCCCCTTGAACCCAGGAGTATTGGGACAGATTGTTTTGAGTAGATACCCACAGCTTGGGGCTCAAAAGGGTGTCATTCCTTCCCCCTCCACTCATGGCATGCTGCAGGGCTCACAAGGGATCCTGCACACGCAGGAAGATGTCAGACATCCCTGGCATAAACACAGTCCTAGGCCATGAACTCTCACCACTTACCAGTCCTCTTGCTGGGTCTGCTCCCCTTTGCTGCCAGTCCTAGCTCCTCCTCCAGCTGAGTGTTGTGATGAGGGCACTGGGCAGGGCAGGGGAGCAGCACACAATTCTGCTTTGCAGTGAGAGAAGGAACCTGGGGATCCCAGCCTGTCTCCCCCACCCTGCGGACTGACATGGCAGTGCGGGATGCTTGCTTGTGGGTCAGAGGCCCCGGAGCCCCACATCTGCCTTCCCTTCTGTGGCTGGACACCCCCCACCCACCCACACCCTCAGGGGTGAGCCATGCTGCTCCCTCATCACAGCCAAATGAGAGCTTAACATTAAATCAGTCCTGAGGCTTTAGAGCTGGCGAGAGGGGCTGGTCTGGTGGCACTGGGGAGGGATTATGCAGCAGGACCAGCTCTTCCTCTAAGCCATGTGCGTGTTCTGCACCGCGATGGATCAGCCTCCATGGATGATTCAGCATTTGCCAAGGTCGCCAAGGCAAGCTAACGTGCCGATGACGCTAGTGGTGTCTGTGCTGGGCATGACTCCATCCCAGGCCAGAAGGGATCCCTATTGCCTGGCCGCCTTTCTCTGGGACCCATCCCAGGCACACAGTGTGGGGGTGCTGAAGCCCGAGGGGTGGCAAGAGGGAAATGCAATGGACACAAACCTCAGCAGAGATGAAGGAAGAGGAGAGAGGTGGCGCAGGAGAAGGAAGGCAGCCTGCAGACGAAGCAACTTGAGGGGTGAAGCCTGAAGTGTGATGGCCCAATGGGGAAGCAGGAGGGGCCAGCCCTAGGTCAGCTCTGACATTGCCCAGAATCCCTGAGAGCTGGTCAACAGTCACGTACTGGGGCAGAGAGAAGCAGCAGAATGAAAAGCGGAAACAGGACTAGAGCAATGAGAGCCAGCCAGCCAGAGAGGTGAGCAGGCAAGGACTTCAGCAACCCCAAAGCCCATCCCAGAGGAGGTCATTACACTAGAAGAGTTTAACTTCCTGACAAGCTGCAGAGGTTTTTGGCTCAGCTCCACAGAGCAGCATCAGGAACAGATGCTATTTGCATTGAGCCCAGCTGTCACCCGCTCACCTGAAGGTCTTGCAGCACCTCGGAAGTGGCACCTGCATAAGCTCTGCTGGGGGAGTCACTTTACTTTTTAATTTTGGGCAGAACTATTATTGCTCCTGGGACTGATTGCACCCACTGGAGCCAGAGAGAGGCCAGGCTGGCAGTGTGTAAGGCTCCCCAGGCTGCTCTGCCAAGTCACCTCCATCCTTAGTTACCTCAGTATCGGGCTCCCCCCACACGGCTCTGCCGATGCCCCTCAATCCTGACCCGCAGCCCCAAAGCTACTCCAGCCATTCAGCTGAGACTGTCTATGCCAAGCTGAACGGTCGTTTTGTAACAAAGATCTAATTCAACCTAAAGCTGATCCCACATATCTCACTTGCAGATCCCAGCAGTCAAATTCTCCATAGGGGAATTCCACTGAGAACAGGGAGGGACCTTGCCCCAGGTAGCCAACTTCAGAGGACTACAGAGTTAACTCATTCACCCCACCCCCAGCAATGTTCCCTCTAATTTTTTACATCCATATGCGGAATGAACTTGTGCACCAATATGGAGGTGATGTGTGGTGAGGGGCCGATGGGTTCGGGGTTTGGGAGGGAGCTCAGGCCTGGTGCAGGGGGTTGGGATGTGGAGGGGTGAAGGCTCTGGCTGGGGGTGTGGGCTCTGGGGATGAGGGGTTTGGGGTGCAGGAAGGGGCTCAGGGCCAGAAGGAGGTTGTGTGTGTGTGGGGGGGGTAAGGGTTCTGGCTGGGGGTGCAAGCTCTGGGGTGGGCTCAGGGATGAGGGGCTTGGGGGGTTGGAGGGGACTCAGGGTTGGGGCAGAGGGGTTTGGGGTGCCGGCTGCCTTGGAGCTGTGGCAGGGAGAGAGGACTCCCCCAGCCCTCTCTCGCCACAGCAGTTTGGGGCCAGGGGAGAGGCGCCTCTCCCTGGCAGCTCCGAGGCTGGCGGAGAGGTGCCTCTCCCTGTCTGCATGTCCACATACCTCCTGTGCAGCCACACAGCTTAGAGGGAACTTAGCCCCCCAGTGCTGTCTATGAGTCTAAAGCGCTCTATTTTACAGCATAAGAGGAGAGAGATCCCTAGTCACTAGAAATGACCATTTCAGCCTCCCTCACTAGTCAGCATGAATTCACTGCCTGTTCAGCTGCAGGCCAGGGGGCTGTACCAAGCCAAAACCAATCTGCTCCAATAAGGGGCGTTGCGGGAACCGGTGATGGCAAGGTGGCTCCATCCCTTGCACCAGCCTGACCCATCTTGAGCAATAAGACAACCTTGCTCTCAGTGTCAGCTACTAGAGTACAGGCTTTGCTACCCAGCCAGAAACAGTGTAAGCAAAACTCAGCATGCTCAGAGCAGGTACCTCATTGGCTGCAGGAGGTACCGCAAGCAAGCAAGCGAGTGGAGCAGCAGCAGTGGCAACAGCAGAAGCTTTAGTGTCCTGGTCAGGGCCGTACACATTGCAGTAGAATCTGAAAACGTCAGACAGCCTCATGTACTCCTAGAAATCCACGATGGAGAAGGGGGAGAATTAGACTCATGCACGGGTCCCATGGCACAGCAGTAAAGCTCCACACGTGCTGCCTAGGCTCCACAGTGCAGGTGGCTGAGCTCGTTTACATTCCGACTTCATCTTCCAGAGAGAGGCGCAGCCTGTGGGGACACAAGGCCTAGCGCTGCAGGGCAGGACTTGTCATCCCAGGAGTGCCACTTGGATGGGGGCAGAGCATGCTGGGACTTGTAGTCTCTGAAAGTTACACCACTGTGTAATTGGCTTTATCTTAGGCTGTCTGGCTGTCCACAGAATAGGAACCTCCCAACTTTCACCACCATGGCGTACACAGCCATTTGGTACACAGCCTTTAGTACTGTAAAGGTAAATGGTAAAGGTACACAGCCTTTAGGCTGCTGCTTTATTTCCACTAGAGCTTGAGGATTCCCTAGTGCCACCCGCTGGTCGCCAGCCCTCCTGTTCTCTCTCTCCTGGAACTTGGAGGACTGGGCCAACGGCAGCTTAGCTGCATTTAGTGCCACCTGGTTGCAACGTGCCCACCTGAGACAGTTTGAGACAGGGAATCTGGAAGTCCTTTGGCATCTGAATTAGCATCTGATCCAGAGGGATCGCTAGATGGAAATGGATTCAGCTGGCCTGCTTCGGAACATGTGGTAGGCGGGTGGGAGAAGGGACCGCATGCTGCTGCCGTACTCAGCCTATAACGGAGCTTTACTGCACACACCACACAAAACATCCACATGCAACCCCACCATCAGAAGGGCCCAACATGCTCCACTCCAGCACCACGGGGAGACAGTAGCAATGGGAAACGCAGCTCTTGGGATACTGGCCCAAGGAAAGCAACTAAATTAAGAGCAATTGATGGGTAGGAATTGGCATGTGGTATTGGAACAAGCTCCCCCTTTACCAAGTAACACAGCAAAGGGGATGGGTGGGTCAGTGCAGACCCTGAGACCCATCCAGAGTGCCCCCTGCTGTCGCCAGCCAGACAACGCAGGTGATAGGGTGAAGCATCAGGCATCTGTTGCCAAGCATCATTAATAGAAATGTTTGCCAAAGCCCCAAACTGTTTAGACACTGGCAGCAATTTGCAGTTAAGAATCCCAACCTCTCCTGCCAGTTGGTCTGGAACCGGTTCCCAGCTCTCTCACTATTTCTAAATCAAAGACTTTGATGCTATTTAAAAAAAATAGAAAACAAACAAACAGGCAAATAGAAGAAATTAAAGGGATGTTGTTGGGGAGCTTTAGGCTTGCAGTCTGCGGAATGGGAGGGAAAAACACGTACAAGGCATTTTGTTGGGATTTAAGCCACACTACAGTATGGTGCCAATGCAAGTGAACCAGGAAGCCAAACTGTCTAGAAACGAGAGCTGTGCAGCTGAATGAAGTTTAAAGAGCATCAACTGTGAGGAGTGTTAATCCCAGGTGTTTGAAGGTGCATGAGAAATAAGCGATTGTTAATCTGATGGTGCCCTGTTAGTGAGCCTTTTCCATGCCTATCTCAGGGGGCCTAAGTCACTGATGGCAACACAAGCCAATTTAAGAGATCTGCTGGCCTGCCTGTCGACTGAATTATTTACAAGACCCTGATAAGATGGCTGCACATAGCAGTCTGGCCCCACTCTGTGCAGGGGAGCGGAAGCAGTGAGCAAGCAAGCATGTGCAGTTAGTCTCGTTACCTCTTGCATCTTGGGGTAAGAGTGGGCGGAGAAAGGGCCTAAGGAAGCGCTTGCCCCTAGCAGGGGATTCTGGGGCTTAGTTTCCTCTAACAGGTCATAAGGCTCTGAGATATGAAGGGTTTCCTGTTGGAGGGTAAAGGTCATCAGGGCAAAGCAGGCACAGAAACAGCGAGATCAAAACAGCACAGAGGAATCCCTCCCCAACTGAACAGCCTCAGGCAGAAAGCAGGGACATCGCCTAGTGGAGCCTCCAGCCAGCCGATCCCTGCTGACAGAGCACTGCAGCTTCATGGCACAGCCTTAGGGAAGATTTCACCTGCAGACCATCTCAGTAGCAGGACTGAAGGCACCAGGCATCACATATCCCATGGCTGGATTGTCACAGCTCTGCCCTTGGGAGTTCTAACTACAGGAGGGAGGAGAAGGGTCTGTGCCCTCCACAGTGTAGAGCCAACCCTCCCCTGGAGATGCTCCTAGTCTCCATATCAACACACTCCCACCTTACGCCCACCTGGCTACCAATTCCAATCATGCACAATATGGTGGAATCTGTGGAAGGGCCAGCCGGCCACTAGCTCACTTTGCCCCTCCCCAGAATAAAGGTACTTAATAAAGTTGATGGTGGAGGGGGTAATGGGCCAATCCCCTCCTCCCATGCTGAACACCTTGGTATGCATCATCAGTGAGAATCCTGGGCACCTGCACAGAGCCAGTGCCACGCTCTTCCCCCGGCACATGGAACAAGGATTCGTGACATGGGACTCCAGCCCCAGCTGGTGCTTGCAGTCCCCACTGAGCAATGGGATGTACTGAGAAACGCTCCTGCAGCCATGCAAGATTTCCATTAGAACCCCCATCCTCACACATGCCATGCACTCTTGGGCTACTGGATGCTAGCCAGACCCTAATAGCACAGACTGGTCTGGGGGCTGTGGTGAGTTAGCCAAAGGCCACCCCCCTTTCAGGTGTCCAAGGCAACCCAGGGAATGATGCTCTGCTCCCAAGACTGGATCAGGTTCCTCTCCCTGCCAGTGTTTGGGGCCAACCAGGTAAGAACCAGTCTCTAATCTCCATGGTGCATGGCATGACTAGCACACCCAGCTAACAGCAAACCCATGTGTGAAGGAACAGCTCCAAATGCAGAGGTTAAACTCTGGTTCCACAGTGTTGGTGGCTCTGCCCCCGGGAGGGTCTGTCAAAGGGAAACAGGATCCCCACTGCAATGAGCGAGCCCTCTCCAGCTGACAGGTGTTTTCATTGTCAGGGCACTGGGACTTTCAGGCATTTGTGCCAACAATCACACAACTCTGAGCACTGTTTACACCTCGTGGAGGCCAGAGGCAGGGGCCCATCGAGGCAGCTGGAGTCCCAGGAAGGCATGGCACTGCGAAGGGAGGGCAGGTCTAGTGACTAAACATCCCTCTTCCCTCTAGTTACCTCTTTGAGCGCAGATGATGTTTTGGGGAAGCTCCTGCCGCCCGTAACAAGATGGTACCGTCTCTCCAGGGAAACAAGCTTCTCTTTCTCCTGAGTGCACAGCAACAAGGAGAAAAAGGGTGATAGCAAGAGAGTTAGTGGCTGTCCTGAAAAACATCCCAAAGTGAGGCCAACACCAGGGCAGCCACAGAAACCACTAGGGCCCTTCCTGACAGCACCCATATTGACAGAGACCCATATCGTTGAGGTTCCTGCTAAGATCCATTCTTCTCCCAGCCACACGCAGAGGCAGCTAGTGACAGTTACACGAGTGGCATTAGCCCAGCCCCAAGCAGAGGGGTTTCTCAGCCCTCTCCCTATCACTAGGTGAGCCTGGGGCAGGGTGTACAGCTGGGATCCCAATTGGAGGCAGTGTTTGGATACAGGCCAGCTGAAAAATCTGGGCTCAAGGTGGGAGGGACATGACAAGCCGTGCCAGCACAGTTGCCCTCTCCGTTTCCAACAGGCAATGTGTAACGTGACCCTTTTGCTGGAGAGCAGAGCACATATGCTACATGGACTCATTTGGACTTGAAGGACACAGCAGTGCAGAGACAGGGTCCAGACCCCCAAGGCAGTGCACTCTGTTAGTGAGTGTGCCTGGCCTGGCACACTCTACTCCAGTGAACCCCTTTCCCCCTCTCCATCCAGCATGGTTCCAGGATGTTACCTTCTGCAGCAGCTGCAGCATGGTATTCTTCTCCTTGGCAAGGCGCTCAGACTCCTGGGCAGCCTGGAGCCGGATGTGATTGGCCTGGCTTTCCAATGCAGCCACCCGCTCCTTAAGGAAAATAAGGCAAGAGTGAGCTGGCATCAGGCCCTGCAGGACAGCTTGGGAAGAAGTTGCTGGCCGGGAGGGAGAAGCCTTATCAGTCTGGGCAGGTATTTGGAGCCCCTCCATCCATTCCCAGAACAGGCACAGGGCTGGCTTGGGGCAGAGAGAGAAGTGTGCGAGGGGACAGTGCTCGGGAGCCAAAGGGCTGTTGTGAGCACAGAGACAGCACAGGGCCTAGGGCATTAAAGGAAGGGGCTGGGCTAGGAGAGGAGAGCAGACCAGACCAGAGCAAAGCTGGGCCGGGGAGTCCTAGGCTAAGGTGGGCTGGGAGGGGATTACAGACAAGCCAGTTTCCCCCTCACTGCAGTGGACACTTCTGGGACAAGGGAGAGCCCAGGCTCCATAGCCTTTGCCCAAGGGTCCAGGGCCTGCTCCCCACCTTCCTCTTGGCGATACTGCGGTGGCACTCAGCCTTGCTCTGCAGGAGCTGCTGGCTCACGGTCTCACGCTCCTCCTCCAAGCGACTCTCCTTTTCGAGCTGCTGGAACTCCAAGTCCTCAAACAGCTTGGTTTCCGTCTCCAGGGCCTCTGCCTCCTTCAAACACACACCCATGGATGCTCAGCACCCTCTGAAACAGAGATGCCTCCCTGGTAGCAGCACCTCCCCCCTCTCCCCCATGGCACAGGGACTGCTCTGACAGGAGAGCAGGTCACTGAGAAAGCAAGGGGCAAAGCGCCATTGCTGCAGCAGGAGGGAAGCTCTACACCTCCCTGTTGCTTGTTGGGAGGACCAGGGGCAGTGCACAGCTGGTGGCTCGGATTGAGCGCGTCATGGACCTCCTGCTCAACAGGGACGTGCAATCGTGCCCAGCCCAGGGACCTGCCCAGGCAAGGTCTCCTGCTCCACACGCACAAACTCTAGACAAGAAGTGCACTCTCCCCACCAGTCTCGCTGGCCCGACCAGTCCTCCCACAGTGCTGCAAACCTATGTGATACTCACACACCAGCAGAGAGAAGTCCAGCCCAGAGCGTTCCCTGCTGACTACGGCAGTGAAGGAGAAAGAATAGCTTTGGGTAGGGGATAATGTGCAGGGCCCCTGCACCATGGGACAAAGGGGACTTGTGATCTGCTGGAAAGAGGGTCAGGGCAAAGCAGTCTTGGCGGGGGCTCTGCACAGCCCACTGATCCTTGGCAGCAGAGATTCAAACAGCAGATTTGTTCCCTTACCTTTTTTTTTTTCTTAAAAGTTACTTCTATGAAAGGTGCCAGCTGGGCACTCAGTGGGCATGGATTAGTGGGGCTGTCGAGCTGGGGTTACATGAAGGTCTTTCACTAACATAGTTAGTATGGCCAAGCCAACACGTTAGTGTGCTCCAGGGATGTGACCACGTAGCCTAGAGATGGACGAGACTCACAGGGTTTGAGCTAGATCACCTCCTGGACAGTGCAGGACTGAGCTTGGGGTAAGAACCATTTGTTTTATTTTGTTTTAAAGGTGGATGGCATCTCCTGGGCAAGTGCGGATACAATTCAGGGTTTGTAAATTCTACACTAACAGCAAGAGCCTTTAGTCATTATGTTATTAATTAAACAAGGTTTTGTTTGGATGTAAACAGCCCTCTGCAACTCTTGCAAATCCAACAGGAGCTGGAGCACAGGAACTCGAAAAAGAAACTGACCAGGCTAGCTTTGCTGTGTAGGAAGCAAGAGGCAAACATTGCCTTGGGGAAATAGTGCATCTGATGTTTTAAATCCTTTACATTCCAGTCACCCTGGCTGTTAGTAACAAGCAGCTGAAGTTAGGGTGAGGTTTTAGCTTGGTTGGGATTTTTGCATTTTATTTAAAATATCTATTTTTCAGCCTGACCGTGCCCCATTTCAGTGAAGAATTTTCCCATGCAAACCCTTTAGCATCTATTTAGTGGAAACGGCCTGTACAGTGTCAATGGGGAGACACTGATTTCCTGCTCTACATGTCACTCTCTGCATTAGACATCTGCTGAGTTCCATTTTAAACTGGACATAGGTTTTCAGGCTGGGATTAGCTGTGACTCCTGCGGGGACCAGGAAAAAGGCTTTAATTTATTGCACTAAAAGAGTTTGGCATAATAAAAGGACAATATTCCATTCCCAGGCGCTCCTGGAAAATCCCAGCTAATGGGGAAAAAATGCTGCAGCACTGTGATATTGACATTATCTGGCCTGGATCGTATACATACATGTTCACAGGAAACAGCAGAAAACGGATACAGAGTTTAGTCCCCTGAGGCTTGCCGGCCTCTCCTTTCACAGAGGCTGGATTAAGGCTAACGTGGTGCAGTATCAGTGCGGCACCCAGGGGCTGGCTGCACCTGCATTTGCAATAGGCCTCTTCCAGCTCTACCAATGCCGAGGATCCTTGCTGCACGGCAGTTCAAGGGGCAGAGCAAGAGTTTCCTTTGGCAGGTCCAGTCTAAGTAATCAGGCCTAGGGTCTCTGAAAGAGACATTCATTCCTTAGCGCCCTGGTGCAGACTCCTCTACAAAAACGGCCCAAACAGAAACCCCACCTTACATCTCTTGGCCTCCAGCCACACAGGAGTCGTCCCTGGCAGAGGCAGGTGCTCAAGAGCAGCACCAAGATGGAGGATTTAGCTCAAGGAGACAAGTGTTGGGTGGTTGCTCATTTTCCATGCTTGATAGGAGTCTCTAGTCAAAATCAGAGCTGGCCAAGCAGCCAAATTGCTGGTTTCTGTTGGCAGGTGGGGGAAGGATGGGACTGAATTCACATCTGGGGACAGGCGGATTTGCTCTGGTGCTCAGAATTCCCCCTCCAGGCACTAATACAAGGGGGAGGCTTGCAGCACTTGCCACATTAGCGTCCCCCAGAGAACAGCAGCAGCGACCAGAGAAGCGGCCGGTGGAAAAGGAGGAGAGCACTAGGGAAAGAAACCTGCCCCTTCTCACTTGCTGCCAAGAGGAGAGGCTGCCGTGAGGTGTTATGGCATTCGGAGACAGAGACATGTGGAACAGTATCAACAGCAGGGGAGAGTCGCTCTGCAAGTGCTGGGGCACCAGCCAGCCTACATCCTGGGTGGTAAACTTACCAATACCATGGCACCTGGATGCCAGCCTCCTCCAGCCCTTGGTGTACTGCATTCAGTTTGGCACATGGCACCAGTGCTAGCTCAGGCTGGAGCTATGGGCATAGATGAGAGGGGGAGTGGGCAGTGATCCAGGAGGGTGGGGGTTAAAACTGACCCTTCTCATCTGGTCCTGTAACTGCTCCCGCATTGACTCAGGGCAGTTATCAAGCTGGCTCTTCGACTCATTGTAAAGCGCCTGGAGTTTCTCTAGCTCCTTCCTTTCAGCATCAACCTTTGCCCTTTCCTGAATCAGGGAAAAAACAACAAAACAAAACAAAAAACAAAACAAAAAAAAGAGAGAAAACACACTTCTCAAATCCGCGCCATGCAGAAGCTGGAGAATTAGACAGTGGCTCAAGCCAGAGAGAGAAGGGGGACAGGGGAAGGGCATGTCAAAGAGGCATTTTCCAAAAGATTTAAAAAGCAAAAGCAGTTGGCATCCAGGGCTGGATTGGATTAGAACAGTTATTGCACAGGACTGGACCTCAGTCTCACGTCTCAACACAAAGGCTTTACAGAAAGCACATACCAGGCTCCTCTAGGCCTCGAGCAGATTACTGTTAACACGGCTTCATCATCAGGGATGATGTCAGCACAGCACTGGGAATGGCTTTGTCAATTAGGTGTCCTGCACAGCCTGTCATCAGGGGCATTTTCGTAGGCCTTACATTTTGTCTTAAGTAAGTCTCAGGAACATCATTTTAAAACAGATATTTCAAATCCAGGACACCATCAAATAATTGTAAAGAAAAATGTAGAGAAGACACTACCAGTCAAATGTCCTATTCCATAGACAGGGATGTCCTGGCATTCTGGTTTCCTTATGGACAACATGAAAAACGAGAGACTAAGATCCAATCTCCTCTCAGTTAATACAGGTTCACTCCCTGGGTCCTGGGGAACATTTCAGGTTTTATTTCAGTGAGTTAGTGACAGAGAGGATATAAAGAGGACACTTGTCCCTGGCCTAAAGAGAGGAAGAAACTGGTTCACACCCCACTCTCCCACCCAGTTTAAATATGTAGTTGGCTTCAGTCCTGCATCAACATGCTGGATTTTCAGAGACGCTGAGCCCCCTGCAGTTCCTAGGGTTCTTTTGGGGGTTCTGCCAGCATAAAAATTGATGATAAAAACCCACTGTTCATGTGCCCTGGATTAACAAAGCAATGCAATGTAACCAATGAGAGCAGCACTTTGGTCTCAAGACGTCCGGTGGAGTTTATACTTATTTTATAGGTGGGGAAACTGAGGCAGACAGCAAGTGATTTGCTTAATGTCACAGAGTGAGCCAGTTGGAGAACCGGGAAACTCTTGACTCCCTTTCCCAAGCAATAGCCCCATGACGATCCTTCCTCCCATCCTGCCCATTTTACCTCCACCAAATTGAATGGGGGAAACCCCAGACTGGATTACCCCTAATTTGGGGTAAATCTGCATCAAAACCCTGTAACGTGAGACTCTCTCTCATACCAATGCAGAATGATGAGACCAGTTAGTGCAAATGAGAAAGAGGAAACATGAATATTCCCTCCAATCCCTGCATTGTTTTCAAATCCATAGTTACATGAGACAACCCCCGGGACTCGCTGAGAAGTTTGCGACTGAATGAGATAACAACAGTGGCAGTAATTGCTTGGACAGGGCACAAGCGTCTATTTACAGGGTGGCACCAGCCGGGCAGTACGGAATATGTTACAAATGGTTTGAGCCATGAAGTTTGGATCTAAACTGCTGAGAAGTTTGGGATGGTCAGATTATTGCAATATATTAATTATATTATATTATATTAGTATTGGGCTCAAGACAGCAGTAACTGGATACAATGATCTGGCTTGTGTTATATAAGAGATCAGACTAGATGATTTAATGGTCCTTTCTGGTCTTAAAATCTATGAATGAAAGATCTGGGACTAGTTTGGGCTCAGCTCTAGCATTTATTATTTCTGGTTTTCGGCACCGAGTGCTGGCTACCTGGGCAACTGTTTTTAAAAAAAGTATGAACCCGTGACCACCAGCATTTACATCATCTACCTAGGTATGGCACAATGTTCTGTGGCTTCTAGGGAATCTCTTATCTGAAGAGTCAGAAACAGAAGTGGATTACCCCTACCAACACTTTTGTGAGGGGAAGTGTTATGAAACCCACTTTATGGGTAGGTAAGCTGAGGCACTAACAACTGAAGTGACTTGTTTCAGAACACAAAGGAAGTCAGTGGTTGAGCCACAAATAGAACACAGCAGTCCAGACTCCCTGACCCATACTCTAAGCACTAGAAAGCAACCCCTCAGAGTATTTGCACCTTATAACTCTGAGTATCATCCCTCCATATAGTAACATGAGTACAGGCCTTGGAAGGCTGTGGGCTGTCTCCAAAACAGGAGATCCATGCTCTCCCCATCACACTCAGAGGCTGCTAAATGGAGGGTTTGGGCTCATCTAAACAAGCTCCTGCAGTTTTCTAGGAAATCTCTAACCACTAATGTTATGCTTTTAGGGTCCAAATTTCCAGTGCCAAACATTGCCAGATGTCCTGCACTAGACTGATGTGAGTAAGGTTCATGACCACCCAGCATTTCAGACAACACTGTACTACCTATCTACACATGCGCATGCATGAGATCACACAATTCATTTCTATTCATAGAATAGAATTTGCATACAAGCCCAGCTAGTTACATCCACTTAAGTCAGTTGCTTCTAAGTGACAATAGAATTCCCGGGCAGAGCTGTATCAAGTACCCTGCCACCTCCCCATCCCTGCAGTAGTCTGCTGCCTTTTAGCAATCCGCAAGCATGCCAGCATCCTCATGCCAGATGGCTTGTTTAACTTGACAAAGTGCTGTGGAGTGAGTCACGTCTCCAGACTGGGAAGAAACCCACATGCACTCCAGGTGTCTACTGCACTTCAGTGTGAAAGCCAGGAGGCTCACTGTAATCAGAGATGCCTCATTGCTCTGCATTGCAATCTGGGTCAGACTCACCCCACATTGCAAGCAGAGTCACCACATCGAAGCCACAGGCAAAATCCTCCTTAGAATTAAGGAGCTCCCAGGAACCGTTAAATATACAGCTCCCAGTATGAAGTGGGGCATACTGGGTGCAGGGCACAGGGGCATCTTCACAGAACAGACAGACCATAATGAATGCTCCTGCAGTGGCCAGAGGGGAGGGAGGTGGTGACCTAGAGAGTTCCAAGCTTGATTCTCCACTCCCTGGGGTTAAACCATCAGAATCACGGTGCAGAAAAATGTAGGAGTAACATCCTCTGAGGAGCTAACTCAATCCCCCTCTCCCTCTGCCAACTCCTAGCAAGAGGCCAGGAAACATTCCATTGTAACCAACAGAGACAGCGCATGAGACCCCCTATCAACATGAGAATCCACGTCAGTGCCCCACAGGGTAAGCTACTAGCTACACCAGGAACTCATCTACACTACAACCAGAAGTGGGTCAAAGGACCTGGTTACAGCTAGGCTAGAATGGGCAGCTGTGTCCCCAAATTAACCTGGATCCAGGGATGCTATGCCACTAACAATTGGTAAGCAGTCACATAGCTGTCACAGAGAGGGTCTAATTGGTCAGAGGAGCAGCCAATGGGGCTGCTCACTAGTGAAGTGGATTTCCATGTTGCTCCCTCAGACCAGGGTGAATAAAGATCATGTAGGAAAGCTTCAATTCTCAACCCAAGTCAAATATGAAAGTCTATTAGCTTTGATTTTTCATCATCTTTTGTGTAAAGCAAACAATATTCCCAAAGGCACATGTCCAGCTGCGGTTACTCTGATTGTCCCTAATGTGCCCCCTGCACCTTCTCCTCTGTCTGCACTATGTGATTAAATGTTCAGAAGGAAATTTAAAAACCAGGAACATTATGAACAGTGATCCATGTCTCTCTCTCACATGCTCCCACAGCGTTAATGGAAATCTGAATTTATACGAATGGGTGGATTTAGATGCTAGTCCAGAAGCACTGATTCCTGGTCCAGGGCGGCTCAGAGGACATGTCTCAAGGGCACAGCATTGCTAAAGAACAGCTGCCCTAGTTAAGCCCAGGTGTTTGCTGTGTGCACAAGTGCTGGAGGTTATGTGGGGCCCCATAGCATGCAGAGGCATGAGGGATTAGAGACACATTTCAGAGTGGGCGCTGTTAGAGAGAGTTTAGTGCAGACTGATTAGGAAAGCGAAGGTTAAGACGGCAGAGGCTTTGGGAGTGTGGTTTCTTTTAGTCCCCCTCCTGACTCCATATGGAGCCGGTTGTTTCACTAGGAATGGTTTTTAAAAGGGCTGTAAAATTTTAAAAAACAACCACCCCAGCACATTGCATCTGTGCGGGAGGGGCTGCCTGCGTCCTGCCACTCACAGGCTTCACCTCGTCCAGCCTCAGAAATAATCACCAATGAAATGAATCAGGACCTGGTGCATTTCCAGCCATGGTGCCAGCATGGCTACACCCCACTGGGTTGCCATGGAGAGGACAAGGAGTGCACAAACATCCATTCACTGTGTGGGGCAGTACGGAATCCCTGGAGGGACAAGGGCAAAGGTTCTCAGAGAGCTGGACGGAGAGTGAAAGTTGATCTCACTGCTGGGAATGCGCTCAGCTCCCACTGATCCTTGCTCCACAGAGTAACGCATTCCAGCAAGCCTGGGACTGCGCTCCAGTGCAGCCAGTTACCTTCCTGCACGGGAATGGATCATCTCCAACAAGACTCCTTGAGATAGGTCCCTGTGTGGATATGCAGTTCTGAGGGGGCACCAGCAGAGGGTTCTGTTGCTGTGAAGGGCAGAAACCATCAGCAGGAAGGGGGGTTTTGGTGCAGTTTCTGATGGGAATGGGGGTACAGTTTGTCCTGCAGAGGTTATTGCAGGGGACATTCAGGGATGAGGGTTGGAAGGTTGCCACGGGTACCACAGAGGAAACTGCATTCAGATCTCTTTCTGGAGTTGTGTGCGTTTCTGCATAGGTGTGGAGGTATTGTTTTCACTGTTAAGAAGCATGGAGCAAGCAAGACCCCAGATCTGGAAGGGGGGCTGAGATAATGGTCTTTGGAAGGTGCAGTCTGGCTCTTGTTCCCCCTCCTCTCCAGCGTTCTGGGAACCATGTCTCAGCCAACAAGTTGGGAAATTAATGACCCCATGGTGGCATCATGGTCAAAGCTGAATGATGCTTTAAATGGAGCGACATGAGGGTCTCCAGCAAGCAAAGCACTGCAGCTTCATCACCACTTGCACATGAGCACCTGGAGCTGACGATTGGTGGGGCATATACAGAACTGACAAACTCACTGCAAAACCTTATACACCAAGGTCAGTGTAGGAAGCAAAGGGGCATGATGGGCCAGTAACCCATGTGCTGCCCAGGTGAAGGCTGAGGCCAACAGAGAAAGCTCCAGAGATTGGCACCTTGTGGAAAGGTTCAACGAGTGCAAAGGTGACTCCCAAAGTGCACCCCAAGCACCGAAAGGAGCTGCCCTCCCCCACCAGAGCCCCAAGAATAGACAGTTCCAACCCCAGACAGGCTGACAAAGCTCCCAAGCCAGTGGCCAGTCTGCTCCAGGATCCCAGACAACAGCAGAGAGAAGGGAAATGCTATGAGTAGAGGAAGTGCTGTCTCAAGCTGGCTGCAATAAATCCAGCACCTCCTATCTGGGGACAAATGTGCCCGGGGCAGCCCCCTCCTCATGGAAATGGCACTTTAGATGCCCACCCAGGAGGTGATGGGAAACCGTTTGAGAAGGGGGGCCCAGAGGGAGATGACACAAGCTTTCTTGGGGACGGCTGGCCGGTGCGTGCACTGCACAGAACCCGTGCCATTCTCCTCCAAGATCAGCGGGTGACCAGATGGGTCAGTCTCTTCGACACCGGAGCCAGAAGTATGTGCGCAGGGACAACACTTTCCAGCAGAGAGGGGACCTGGGATTGAGCAGCCCCTTTGGGGGGGCTCTGGGGTGCACCCTGCACTCACTGCTCCAAGGCACAGACAGGGGAACTCTCAGCTCTGGGGTTTACCTTGTCCCGCTCCTTCTGGATGCTGGAGTCCAGCTCGCACAGTTTCTCTTGCAGCTGCTGCACGATCTTCTGTTCCTGCTGCAGCTGTATCATTTCCGACTCCCGCTCCCCCTGCAGCAGTGCCCGCTCCATCTCCGCCTAGGCAAACACAGCCATGTTACAGCAGTGCTGCCCATGCCAGCCCTCATCTCCCAACCTCACGGCAGGGCCCCCCGAGGCACAGCAACACCTGGGTGGAACATGGCTCTGCTGGCAGAGATGAGCCAAGAAGGGCAACTGGATTTGGGTCAGGCCCAGATGGAGGTCAGGGCTGAGGCTAATGGCCAGGTTCAATGGTTCTCAGACCTCACATGCTCTCCCCTCTGGATCTCTGCTCCATCAAACATGGGAATTAGAGTCAGGCCCCATGAAGCCTCAAGTCAGAGCCAGACCCAACCTGTCAGGGTTAGTTCTGACCTTCCATTCTTTCCCCCCCCAAAACAAACAAAACTTTAAAGGGGTCAGATTTAAGGCTCTGGTCTGGGTCCTTCCCCTGTCTAAGGGGAGTGGAGCCCGGCCAAAGCTCTCTAAGGGCAGAGTCCCACAGAACTCCAGAGAAGTGGGGCTGGGGATGCCGGATGCACTTACCCCAGCACTGTTCCACTCTGAACCCACAGCCAGGGCCCTTCACCCCTGTCCAGTCCAGGGCTCCACCTTGGCCCCAGTGGGTGTCCTGCACCCTTCCCCCACACCAGGAGCAGTAGAAAGGGTCCCCCCCGCACCTCATGAGACGACTCCTGCAGCTGCTGCTCCAGCTCCTTGACATGGCTCTTGAGCTCATCCACGTGGCCCAGCACCCGCACCCATTCCTCCTCCAGCAGGGCAGCCTCCTTGGTCTTGGAGCCCGTCGAGTCCTCGTGCTGCTTGGGAGAAACGGTGATGTCACTGGGGGACTGCTTATTTGCTATTCACAGAGTAGGGAGTGGGCACATCACTTCAGCAAAAAGAGAGCCCTGCCCCAGAGCTCACAGCCACTCCCTCCTCTGATACACCCAGAAACCCATCACTGCCCATGCCCAGCTCGGGTCATAAGCAAGTCTGAGTCCCCTGCAGGACACGCCCTCCCCCCCCCCCCCCCCCAAAAAACACTCCATCCCCTCCACCTCAGGGCAGGTGCTCTCTTGTGCTGTGGGCCCCCCACACGCACCTTGTGGTATGTGCTCTGCGCCGTGCGGGGTCCCCCCCACCTCCTGGTGGGTTCTCTCCACGCACTGGGCAGGCCCTGACCCCACATCCCTCCTGGTGGATTCTCTCCACGGACTGGGCCCTGCCTCCCCTCACCTCGTGGTGCGTGCTCTCTGTGCTGCTACATTCCTCCTTCAGATTCTCCTCATCTGATTTCTCCAGGCTCTCCCTCTGCTGGGGCCCTAGGGCCTCTCCAGTCTCCTCTATGGCCTTGCCAAGGCCCAAGGCAGCCAGGCTGGCCGAGCCCTTGGAGTGCCTCCTGGCTTTCAGGATGTTGATGGTCGCATCTCCATCACTCGGGAAGTGCTGGTGCGAGTTGCCTGTGTCTGTGGTGCTATCAGTTCTGGTGTATTCCGCACACAGGTTCAGGATGGTCTCCAGGCGCTGGCGCTCCTGGGCAGGGGTTACAGGGAGGAAGGTGTGGGTGGGCTGCCTGCTGGGATGGGTCCTCACACAGATATGGGGGGGGGCCAAGCGAGCAGGAACTGGGAGGCATGTGAACCCAGGCCCCACTGTCCGGGGCTTTCCCCTCTTGCACTCCATCCCTGCATCACCCTATGACATCAAACTCCCTGAAGTGATACTTGTATTGGACTAAAACACTGACCCCCCACCCCTCTATCCCCCGCGTACTGGCCCTGTTCTTCCCACCACTGGATGAACACACAGCTCCCCATCACAAGTCTTGGCCCACCAGCTTGGGGTAGCATGCTGCATGGGACGAGGACCCCTGTGGGGAGGAGCAGGCAGGTTGAGTGAGACAGCCCTTTGCTCAGCTGCAAGGGCATGGGGCAGGGTCTGGGCGTACGCGAGAGAGTGGCACTGGTTTAGCTTAAATTGTTTGTTAAGCCCATTTTAGTTGAACTGGAGCAGGCCAGTGTGTGGATGCTCTGACTGCCATTTAGTTTAAACTGATTCCTAAGCAACTAAAGTTAAACTGAACTAAGTTTGGTTTAAAGCCAAAATAAGACTAACGCTCTTCTTCAATTGAACCAGGGACCTGAGACAATTGCCTATTGGTGCCAGGGGCTGTTTCAAGAGCAGGGCTTCTCCCAGGACTCGGATTTGTATCAAGGCAGTGCTGGCCAGAAGGGCACCTGGAGCTGTGAAACTCAATCTGAGCTTTATGCCTTGGCCACTGAGAGAGCTCAGCAGCACAGCTTCACATAGCCCAGAGGGAGGCTCCCAGAGTCCTCCTCTCCACTGGATGGGTGTGGAGCCAGCCTGCCTTGCCCTGCAGTGGGGATCGAAGGAGATAGAGGCGCAGCCTCCACTGCTTTCAATGGAGCCCATCTAGCTGCTCCAGGACATCTGGGGAGGGGAAAAAGAAAACAAGGGAACCCCAACAAATGTCTCATCCTCTTCGAATCCCCCCAGAAAACCAACCCAGACACAGCATCCCACCTGCTTCTGGGGCAGCTGCTTCTGCAACAACCAGAGGAAGGGTTTGCTTCTGCCAGCTCCCTCCATGGCTTTTGTTGTCTGCTTCCAGCCCAGAATCACTGATTCCACAGCACTCTCCCTCCCATGATCTGAGCCCCCAGAGTCTGGCAGCATTTGCTTCCCACCAGAGTAGGAAACCAAGCAGAAGCCGGTGCCGTATTATTGAGGGGATGTTCTCAGGACAAAAGTCATACTCATATAGCAGGGATTTATCTACATTGCTAGTCACCTCGGGAAGCAGAATGCATGGACCCATCCGCTTCCCACCTTTTCTGCAGTGTCCATGGTCACCTACAGCGTCTCAAGCTGCTGCAAATCACACCCCAGATGGGACCCCCTGTTTACAAAAGATAAGCAATCCCCTCCCCCAAAAGAGAAGCAGCACCGAGACAAAACAGACTTGCCAGGACCAGTCAATTCCTAATCACAGTGAAGTGTTCAATCCCCTGTAGATCATGAGGGGCAGGACTGGGCCTCTCCAAGGCTCTACGAATCCCCACCTGGTGCCAAGGGACTTGGTTCTCATTCATTAACACACTCCTGGGAGGTGAGAGGACACGTGTGTCTATCTAAAAGCCTGCAGAGCTCCCCAGATTTACCTGGGTGAACAAGTGGCCCCCTCGCTCATTAGTTACACAGTGTGCACACAACACAACCCGTCCTAGCACATTTTTGCCCCCGCCCTCTGCCAGATGTTGCTCCCTGACACTCCTGGCTCTGGGCCAGAGTACAGTGCTATTACTCACTCCAATGTACAGGAAAGGGAGGGACGAGGAAGGGTTTGTTTGAATCATTTGTTTCATACAGGTTAACGTGACCACATACCAAGTCCATGGAGGATCTGATCCCAGAACTCCAGGTTCTGAGTGCCCTGCTGTAACCACTAATCCATGTTCTGTCCCTAACTGGTACTGTTCACGCTGCAAGGAACCTCGAGCCACACGGCACTTGTCTGGTATGCAGGGGACCGGGCTACCCCTTGAGGTGCTTTCCCGAGCAGCCCCATCCCACCACCAGGTGCCTGCAACCCCTTGTTATTACTTCCCAAAGCCTGACAATCCCAATCCCAGGAATTTATTCCAAAAGGTTTTCGGCCTCCACTTCTTCCCATCAGGCTGCTCCCATCACTGCCTAGGCGCATGAGTGACCACCTGCTTTGCAGATGCCAGTGCTGTCCCGTGAATCAGTGCAGGAGACTGCTAAGGAAGCAAGAAGAGCTGCGTGTGCACATACACATATGCAGACACATACTCACAACCCGGACCAGCTCAGTCTCACAGCCAATCTCAACTAGTCTGGAAAGCCAGTGGCCTGATGGACCCACAGAGATACGGGTCGCATGCCACAAAGGTGCCACCAACCATTAAACAGCCCTGCAAGTTGAGATGAAGTCTCTGAAGAGCCCAGATAGCAGACACTGGGCCTTGCCAGCTTTTTCCTTCAGAAAGGGATGAAAATCAGGGACTGATTGTACAGCAGCAGGCACCACACATAGCATCAGAGGGCCAATGACGACCTCCCTCCCACAGCTCTGCCAGCTCAGTCCAAACCTGCAGCCCCCTGCTATTCCAGTCTTGGGACAATGACTGACAGGCCAGAGCAGAGTGCGTTTAGTTTTGGCATAGCACAGCCGCGCAAGCACCCACGCTGCTCCAGGTGCATTCCCAGCCCAGGTAGAGCGAGGGAGGAGAACGGGGCAAAGGTCAGGGCAGAGCAATGAAAGGGAGAGGAACAAAGGAAAACCAGGGGTAGGGTGCACAAAAACCCTTGCAGCAGCCTTTCCAACCTGCACTGACCCTGGCTAGAGACCGAGAGGGTGAACTGCAACAGCCACAAGAGAAGTGCTCCCGGTGGCTCAAAGGGATTCAGCACCCCGCTCACAGCTGCTCCTGCTAGCCCCACCCCCACATAACCTCCTCCCCCAGGTCCATATACTCACAGAGGGATCCAGCCCCACTTGCATGGTCCGTCGGATGTTCCCGCAGGGAAGCAATTCACCTTCACCCTCTCGCCCACCTGGATTCAGCACCACCCCATGCAGGGCGCCAACCCACTGCCCCGCGGGAGACACGTGACCGGCTGGGAGTCAGAGACAGACTAATCACACAGGCTGGGGAGCTGCATGGCTCTCCACGCACACTCCACAGGGTTATTTCTGGACGGTGAATCAGGCAGTCTGAGTGCAAACTGCAGCTCCAACCTGAGTCAGTTCTGAGTAAACAGGGCTCCCTCCCCCACCCCAGCCAGATGCAGCCTGGGAGAAAGGATCCCCCATCCTCCTCTGAGTCTGGGTGAGGAGAATTATGGTCTTGTGGTTATAATACAGGACAGAGTCAGGACACCCGGTGGTATCAGGACATCTGGGTTCTATTCCCAGCTGTGCCGGTGACACAGACACGCTGCATGACGTTCGGCAAGACATACACCCTCCATGTGCCTCGGTCTCCCCATGGGTGCGATGGCGGTTGATGATCCTGACCTGACTGGGCTGGGAGAGGCTGTGACAGACTGGGAGACCTGGGAAAGCACTGCAGAGGGCAAAGGACATTCAAGAGAGGGATGGGTGTGGGCTCCACTTGTGGGCCAGGTCAGCTCCCTGTTGGGGGAACAGAGGGGATGGCCTCAGGCAGAAAGGCCCTGGATAAAAGAGGGGGATAGTCACCTGCCTCTGACAGGTACCTCAGGAACCCACAGTGCCTAGCTGCCCCCTCCACAGCCTGGGGAGCCTGCACCAGGCACCTGATGGCCCCCTTGCACTGCGCTGGCCACCAGAAGGATTCACAAGGGGGGCAAGGGCAGCCTGCCAGGCTCTGGCACCCCTAGCTCAGTAGGCCCCATGCTTGCTTAGTCCTTAGGCACTACTGTAGCAAAGATGATTAATAATATTGGGGGTGGATGTTCAGGTCCAAGCACAGCCTGGCCTTGGGCTCAGGCTCTGGCAGAACCCCAACCACACTGGACTGCCCCAGACATTCCTGCGCTCTGCTGCTGTGGATTCACAGGGCTGTAGGTGCTTTCATAACTCCCTCCCTCCCATTCTGGGGACCAGACTACCTGGGGCAAGGACAACATCGGCTTCCCGCTGAGCCAAGAGACACAGAAGGGGCTGGGTTAGGAAGCCAGGCCCCATGTTTGGAGTGGGTTAAATCTGAATATTCTAAGAAAATGGGGTGCTGCCCTCTGACCTGTTCCCACAGCAAAGCAAGATGGATTCCCAGCACCCACCTGGCCCTCTCCCCTCTCGGCCCAGCGTCTGTGGAGTCCCAGGCTCCCAACCCAGCCTTGCTCAGAGGGGAACGTGCCTCCCTATAGCTGGGGCAGACAAAGTGCCCAGAAGCTCTCGCTCTCCTGTTAGGAGGGAGGGGGATATGCAGGAGCAACCTTCCCATCCTGTCTGTGCTATGCCTGTCTCACCCCTTATGCCTCCTCCCACAACCTGATGCCTCCAGCCACTGCCTGAGGGTTTATGCACTCCCCAGCGACAGAGACCATCAACTCGCAGGTCAGAGAGAACAGGCGTGCGAGTCAGGCACTCCCCAATGTAGACTCTGAAGAGAGAAAGACAGCACATTAACAAGGGCGCTATAAACCTCCAGCTGGCACGGTGCCTCAGTGTTTGCTATCCCCAAAGCAGGGGCACCAATGGGCAGCTGAGGCATGCCATAAGCCTCTCCTGGGCTGGCATAATCCTAGAATTCTAGAATCTCAGGGTTGGAAGGGACCTCAGGAGGTCATCTAGTCCAGCCCCCTGCTCAAAGCAGGACCAATTCCCAACCAATGAGGTACTGGGGGAAGGAAGGACCATTCTCAGGGATGAGTCCTTAGGGCTGGAATGGGCCCCTAGCACGGAAGGGAGGGGAAATCAGGGTCTCACTGCAGTGCATAGGCAGCTAATTACTTTGGCACGAAGCTGGAGTCTGGCATCCCCCAGAGAGCATATGGTCAAATCCTGAGGGCCTGCATTTAGAGAAAAGTCCTATACATACAGGCCAGACTGTGCCAGTCAATATCCTGTAGGCTCACACTGCACCCTGTACATGGAAACTCAATAATACCACCCACAGGCTTTGTAGATTGACAGTTCACCCCACATAAATGCAGATCACTTAGCTTCATAACCAGCCAGCACTGTCCTGACTTGAATCCATTAGGTTCCCTGTCCTGTTATGATGGTTAATTGCACGTTGGCTTCTGCATAATCCAGCTATCTGCATTCAGAAGGGAGGCCCAATCTCTCCAGATAAGCAAGGAGTCCAGATACTCAGAGGCCTATGCACATTATTGGTATGCAGCTGTTCGTAACTGCAGCAAAATGCACTGCAGAAAGGGTCTGGGTTTGAAAACAGTACAAGTCCAAGGCCCTATGCAAAGAATACACCAGCCCTTATTGCAACTGCCTGGGCTCCCTGGTATCTGGGCTTGGAAAGAGTCAGACTCAAAACATCACCGAGGGTATAAAAAATCCCAGGTCACTGTGACAGCAAGAACGTATAGTGCCAGTGAGGTGAGTGGAGAAACTAGAGAGCTCTCCAATGATGTATACACCTTCCAGTGCCATGTGGTCTGCGTACCAGTATGTGGCACAGCAGGGTCAGGCCCACAGCAGCGTGTGAAAGCACAGGGCAGAGTCAGACTTAGTGGAGGGCTTGACAACTGCTCCAGAGCAAGGAGGATCCCAGACCCTCTGCATCCTGGAGACTGTGCAAGGCCGAAGCAATCCAGTAGCCAATGCCACAAGCCCCTCAGCCATCAGCAGAGCGCTCCGCTCTCTCCCCTATCCGAGGGATGGGCTGGGCCTGTGGAGGGCACTGTGGCTGGCTTTCTGCCTCCCCTTCACAAATCCCTGAAGGCATTTGAGGGGGGAGGGGGCAGGGGGCTTGTAGGTCACGTACACAAGGCAAGAGCTTTCCAGGCTCTGTATCAAGCTACAAGCCTGGGGCTCACCAATAAGTGCCTTACTCTGACCACTAATTATGTGCCCTGCCATGGGTGTGTAATGGGTGTTATAGCAGGAACCGCAGTGCTATTGCTCCTAGAAAGCAGCATGCCAGCTGGAGCAGAGGGGGAGGGAAAGGGGGTCACTGCAGCCAGTGCCTCACTCTCAGCAAACACCGCTCTGACAGGGAGCAAGGGCGACAGCAGACCCCCAGGGCTCCAATGAACTTGCCAGACATGATGTGAAACTGGAGGGGACCAGGATACAGTCAGCAGATAATAGCATCTGAGCTTACAGCTGTGATGAATGCAGGTCAGAGACGCAGCACATTAACTCCTCAACTGAGGATGCTGTGCTGAGGGGAGCCGGCAAGGGTCACCTGCAGTCTTACCCAGCTGCTCAGCAGACTAATGAGTGGGGCAGCTCCTATCACTGCTGCCCCATCTGTGGGAGGACGCAGCCAGTCATATACAGCATGTGAATCTGAAGTCAGCAGGGCAGAAAGGGCCCAGGAATCAAATCCCACAGGGAATGGATTGAACAGCACAGTTCAGACCACGTACCCAGCTAGTTTGGTGTCCTGCCTCCCATGATGCACAGTGGGGAGGCAAAACAGCCCAGCATGCAGCTGGCCAACAGTACCAAGTGGGATGGCAGCTCCTTCCTGACACTCTCAAGGACCAACTGGTGCCCTGAGACCTGATCAGCCTTAGTCTAAGTCAAAGCAACCTAGCCAGCATCACTGTAACCAGTTCCAGCAACACCAAGAGCCTCTTCCCAGCTGCTGCAAGGGGCTTGGACAAACCGGATATTCCTAAACATCCAGTGCTTTACCCACTGTGGCATTACCCGTGCTCCTCAGAATGGGCAACAGTATCAACGAGTGTGGACTAAAGACCTCACTTCTCCCTCAACACCCAGTGCTCCCCCTTGCCCTAGAGCTCAGCGTCTATCCATAGTGCTTCCCCCACTATGCCCCATCTCCGACTCCTTCCCAGGTCCCACGTCCATCCCATGCCCTACCCCCCACCAGACCCCATCCCATCCTGTCCCCATGGCATGCCATGCCTCTCACCAGGCGCTCCATCTCCTGCTCACGCAGCCGCTCCTCGCGCTGGCATCGGTGATACTCGAGCAGGTCATCCTCATTGTCACTGATCTCAGTGATGCTGTTTTTGCGCTCTCTCGTACTCACAGGCAGCCGCAGATCTCCTGACAGCTTCCTCTGTGCCCGGGGGCTCTGACGGGGTGAGGGCACAACCAGTGATCCCAGGCTGTATGCAGGGCTGAGGGTGATGCCAAAGCTGGGCTTACGCTGGGAGACAAGTTCTGCCTGGAAGATGGGTGAGGGGCTCCTGGTTCTCAAATTCTTCCCCGTCAAGGAGGACGAGGAGGAGAAGTCTTCATGCCTCTCCAGGGGCTTGGCTGCCTTGCGCCGGATGCGAGGGCTCTCAGGAACCTCCTTGGCCAGTTTGGTCTGCTGTGAGGGACTCTCTTGGGGGTTCCTTGCTTGGGGAGACAAGGCAGAGGGCAGGGGTGCTGCCCGGCGAGACAAGGAAGGGCTGAGGGGAGGCAAATCCCTCATGCTCTCCACGCTCCTTCTGCCCATTCTGGGACTCTCAGGGGGCTGCAGAGAGCGGCTGTCCTGATTGACGTGGATGAAACCCACAGTCTCCAGGGGCTGGAAGCCTCTTGCCAACACCTGCCGGGAGGGGCTGGAGGCCAGGTGCCTGTCAACGCCAGGGGGCTCCCTGCCCTCCCTGAAGGGGCTGGGTGGACGCTCTTGAAGAGCCACAATTTTCAACCTCTGAGAAGACGGTGACTGAAATTTGGGTGCCAGCCGGGGGCTGCTGGGGATGTTGGTAGGCTGAGCCTGGGGGCTCCCTGCTACATAGTCGCTCGGGCTTACAGACCCCAGGGGCACGTGCTGGTTAGGATGGCCCAGCTGTGCGCTCTCAGCAGCTCTCCGGGTGCTGGAGAAGGCTGAAAGCCCAGGGCCTTCAGGGGGCAGGGCTCTCTGGCCAGGCTTGGGGCTCAGGGGAATGCCATGCACTGCCCTCCTTTGCATCTTGGGACTCCCTGCAAGATGGGCCCCACTTGTGCCTATGGTGCTGCCCCTCAGGTCCAGGCTGGAGCCCCCACCTGGAGGTGGAGGTGGCCGCTGCTGTGGGGGCTGCATGGCATGGTTGTAGCTGGAAGATCTCACTGGCACCACTGGGGGGATGGGCGGCCCCTGCTCCTGGCTACTGGGAGAGTGACTAGTGCAGCTGCCACTGCTGGCTGGGGATGAAAGCGGGGAGAAGGGTGGGGATGCGTTGTCATAGCTGGAGCCCACAGACATGGCCCCAGGGCTCAAGGGTGGGGACAAGAAGTAGTGCCCACCACCATTCATCACTGAGGACACAGGGGACTGGGCATTGGCAGAGATTTTTTTCCTGGGAGAGCTCGAGTCCTCCATCACCAAAGAGTCCATGATGTCTTGCAGGTCCTTCTCGATGGAGCTGACCAGGGAGCTGTGGCTGGGCCGAGGCCTCACTCCCTGCCCCTTATGGACATCATTCAGAGACAGCTGGTGGTTGCCATTCACTAGACACTCTGATTCTGCCAGAGGGAGAGACAGGAGCACACGTTAGCCGAGGAGACAGCACCATTAACCTCACAGCCCAGCCCATGCCAAACCCCTCCACTCAACCAGGCCATGTGGGCAGAGACAGGCCAGAACCAGCCTGCGCTAGGGAGCAAACATTCAGGTCCTGCTCCCGTTTCTAAGGCAGGATGGCCCAAGCACTGTCCCACAAAACCCCAGCTGCAAGTCAGTTCTGGAGACTCCAGAGGAACCACGGCAGCCCAGGGCCTGCTCTCCAAGAAGCTGGCGGTGGAGGAACCAATGGCCACCAATGGTGGATGGGTCTGGGCTCGGTCTGTGGACCTGCCTACCTCTCCTCTATAGGGAACATCTATTTACTGCTACCACAGCCACGACCATGAGGCCACATGGGGAAGGGATGGGAGCCAGTGTCAAATCACTGTCTTCTCCCACAGGAAACATTCCAGCAGGAAGCTGCCAGTAGGAGGCGCCCACAAGAGATTTCCACCTCCCAATCTTCCTTCTCTCCTCACTTCCCACATTACAGAATACCCCATAGAAGTTCTAATTGCTCTGAACCAGCACTTTGCATTCTGGAGGAGGCCGAAGCCACACTACAGGTGTGTGCTGCATATCCATGCTGGCTGGAATGCTAAGCACTGTCGGAAGTGGTGCCAGCAATGCAAAAGGGAACACCCACAGCCCCATTAGACAGGATAAGAGCGATTAACCCTTCAATTTCTAAGCATGAGGACTAGGTTTCAGAATGCATCGACGAAGTGGGCATTCACCCACCAAAGCTTATGCTCCAATACATCTGTTAGTCTTAAAGGTACCACAGGACTCTCTGTTGCTTTTTACAGATCCAAACTAACACAGCTACCCCTTTGATACTAGGTTTCAGAAGACATTTTCCGATAGCCAGGCTATTCCATACTTGGCCATTAGAGGGAAACATGCACTTAAGCAGCTGGGACTGGCCTCTTTGGGAGAGGAGAGGAAGCACTAGAAAGACACAGTCAGAGACAGCTTGGCAATGTCCATGCTCCTTTGAGTGCTCTTCTCCAAGCCAGTGCCACAGCATGGGGTTGCTGCAGGTGCCATCTTCTGGATGTGACCCACGCAGAGGCCCTGACTCCCTGGGGCCATTAGGAGTCCAGGGCACATCTCGGAAGAAAAGGAATATTAACAACTGACCTAGCTAAAGTCCACCTCCTTAAATTCCTCCTGCAGCTTCAGTCAGACACAAGAGTCTTTTTCATCTCCCGCCTGGAGATGCTTCGTACAGAACAGCTGCTTTAGCAACAGGTCCTGGGACCTCTACTGAAACTCAAGCACACAGGGCTGGCCCTGTGCTGAACTGTCCCCCCTAACCCTGCTCTACTCCCCCTGGGGTTCAGGGCAAGCCATGCCCTTATGAAGTATTGTTATCTCCCGTGCTGATCATCTCCTGGGAGCTCAGGTGCCCGGGGATTATATTCCAGTAACTATCCGGATGTCCCACTAGCCTTATTGCCCAGGCAACTGAAATTTGATAGCTCTTTCCAGCACACAGACTGCAAAGCCCTGTGATGCTAATGCATCCTCTTCCTGGCTCTGCCTGTGCTATCACTGGCATGCTGGGAGTTGGGCAGGGAACAGCTGCACATACCTCACCTCATCCTACGGAGATGGCACTGGCTGTTGTGTCTTCCCTGTCCACATAATAATCAGTCCCTGGGGCTGCCTGACTTTTCCTCTGGAGTCTTGTAGACAAAACTGAATCGGCCGTGCAGGGAGGGGAGGGAGCTGCAGCAAATGAGAGCCAACTCTAGACACGTCATGTGGCTGAGCATCTGCCTCCCACTCAGAAGGGAGGAGGTGCTGCCTCCTCCAGAGCGTCCGCCAGGGTGCAGAGCACTTCCAATTTCACCCTCCCAGCCAAAGTGCCACTATCCCCTGCTTCTCTGAGGCCGAGTCAACACCCCCTTTCCTTCCCCAGCTGCGATCAGGGACAGGGGAAGGAAGAACATGTAAGACCCACAAAATCAGACATCCAGGCAGACTGGAGGGAGGGGCAGCTGCTCCCTGGGTGGGATTTGGGGATGGGGCTTCTGGGGGCTTGTCTTGGGGATTCAAAGAGTTTCAGGGACAATAAGGGGGGAAAGGGGAAGAGAATTAAATGATTTGATTGAATGTCCCTTAGAAAGAATTTAACTAACCAGCATGGAGCCAGCTGCTTCCATAACCTTTGCCCGGGGTCTAGAGTTTGAACTATACAACACGTCTCTAAATAGGGTCTAGCAGGCTGAGCTGGGGGTGGGGGAGAGAAGAGCATGTGTCAGCCATAAACCAGACCAGGCCACACACTTGCCTCAGGACATGGGGGATAAATGTAAAGTGGCTCTTCCCACAGTTCCTGCCACTTGGGTCTGAACTAACACTCCCCACCCCCCAAGCCCCTGAGCTGAAGTTGTGTTGGCCCCCAATGCCTCAGGACACTAGGCATCTCAGCAGGTGGCAAATGGCCAATTCCTTTGCTAAACAAGTGTGGGGTTATCAGCTCCTTGCTCAATAAACTGCAAGGTGTATTGAAGCTTCTGGCTCCCATTAAACTGGCCCCGTAGGACAAGCGAGAACTATCCATGGCACAGTATCTCAAGGTCCCAAATGCTAGCCTCATAGAACCCGAGCTCCCCACAGCTACGTAGGCGCCGAGAAGCAATAGCACTCAACTAACCCTTTACGCTCATCCCCAGGATAGACCCTCATCAGCAGGTGAGTTTAGACGTCTTCCCTCTTTTTCGGCAAACACTGCACATGTGAGCTGGCCAAAAGCTGCCTAGCGACTCTGCACCCCCTGAGTACCAGCTCCCCCTTCCCATACAGTTTTCTGGGGCTGGGTTGAGCCACATCTGGAGGCAGCTCCCTCCAAGGGCAGCAGCAGCACCATCACTCTGTGCTGCTGTACCCTTCCTCGGAGCATCTCCAAACACTTTGCAAACACTAATTAATTAAGCCACAACCTCAGGGCACCTTTCCAGCTCGAACGCTCCCAGCAGCAACCAGCAAACACAGCAGAGGGGAAAAAAACAGCCAACTAGGTCACAAGCTTCTAGGATGCCTCCCTTCTGCACACACAAGCCTTCGAGTGCCTGCTGATACCCAAATGATGGACAGACCAACCCTCCTGTCTCCACCCGACTTCTACAGGGCCAATAATGGCCACTTCAGTCATTCTAGCTGTGAAGACAATGTGGTCAAGTGGTTAGATCAGGATGCCTGACTCCAGAGCTCCGGGGTGCTATTCCTGGCTCTGCCACTCACCTACTGTGTGACCTTGAGCTAATCCCTTCCCCTTGTAGTGCCACAGCATCCCAGTCTCTACACAGGGGGGTAACAGCACTCACCTGGGGGGCACCAATTTCTGCTTGCAGAGCTATCTGGGCCCCCTGGATGGCCAATGCCCACTACTTGTCGGAGCTGCCAGCTGGCTTCATGGAGAAAGTATTGCTCTTGTTCGAAGCCACATAAATGTCAAGCTGAAACCAGACTGCTCTGGCCTGCAGCATGTGTCAGACACGGTTAGATCCCAGCCGGGATTGAGAGTGGCTGGGTTTTTTTCCCTTTAATAAATTAAAAGAATCATGAAGGGGAAGGATGGAGAAGCAGTAATAATACTGCCAGAGCGATAACCCAATCAGGGGCACTTATGGTCTGGCTTTCTGGAAGACGAGACAGACTCCCAGCACGAGTGGCTCACAGTGAGTGTTGAATTAATGGGCAAAGCCATGGTCTCATGGCCAGTTACTGTAAGAGAGGGGATTGATTGGCAGGTTAATCTGCTCATCAGTTCCAGGCAGACCAAAGCTTAATTTATTTCCATTAAATCAGCTCTTCCGCAGACACAAGATTCCTGACCACATCTGCCTGCAGAATTATTTCATAGGAGTAAATTGGTTATTATAATAACAATGTGCACTTGGTCTGAAGATCCCAAAGCACTTCACAGACATCCTGCAGCCTCACAACCCTTGCATCATTAGCTCTATTCTATACCTGTGTAAATGACTTGCCCAAGGTCACAGTGCGAGGCAGTGACAGAGCTGGGAACAAAACCCACGAGTCTTGACCCCGAACTCTCATCACCTGGAAGAGAGACGTGCAAGCCGATTTCAGTCAGTCAAGTATTCCTGAATCAAGAGAGAATGCAAATGACTGTACAAGAAAGGGAACAGAGACAGAGGTCACACCGGAAAGACAGCACTTCCCATTTGCAACAGGCAGGCCAAGAAAACCTGACACCAACTTTCCCTTGATCATTCCCTCTGTTCCAGTCAGCTTGTCCCATTCAGGTAACCACCAGCAACAGCCTGACATGCCTCCAAATTCTATTGCAGCGCACGCACAGGGATCGCCATACTTCAAACAAACGCCGAATTCTCTGTACTTCTCATCTGGAAGCACCAGCCTTTTGTTTCAGCCTGTGTGATCGACCAATGCTTAAAACACCAACACACCTGTCACTGGGAAGAACAAATCAAGAACAGCAACACGCTGGACTGTGCCAGGTCCCTGCCCAGAAAAGTGAGACCAGATAATATTTTGCCATAGTGACATGGTAAAACAAAGGCAGACTCCCACCGAATTGAGAACCAGGTGCAAACTGGGAGCCACAAGGCCTGGTCAGAACCCAGAAAGAAGCAACTGTGCAATTAGCAGGACAGAGGAGAGACTGAGACACAGACACTTTCCACCCCACATCCTAAATATGAGGGAGTGCAAGGAAGAGATTTCCTCAGATACCCAGAATCATAAGAGATGTCTCATTGCAGAGAGACAAGGAAAATCTGCGCCTGACCACGGGAGACAGAACAACACAGCAGAGCCACCTGCCACCAGCTGAGGAATGACACACGTCTGGCCCTGGGGGATCAAGCCCCAGACACTGGGAGTGATCCTATCCTGAGGGGAGCAGACCTGCCCTGCAAAGACCTGAGCAGTCTAGCGTTTTTGTACAGCCTGTCCTGCCAATAAAAGCTAACTGAATAAAAGTGTGTCAATTCCTTCCTCCAACTGTACATATGGCCTTGACTCCACAGTTACTTAGCTATGGGTGGCAGGGAAGGAAGGGCTGGGGCTGATGGGTCACAGAATTTCTGGGTCTGCCGCACACGCTCAGCCTGCAATAAGAAGCATCACAGGTTTGCCTGTATCAGGTCTATGCCACGCAGCCAGCAAAGCCCAACACCTCTGAATCAGAATCAGAATCATTCCTGCTGGCAAAGTGGCTGGATTGTCCTAAGAGTGAAAGCCCATAAGAGCCCTGCCCTCTACTGATCTCAAGACAGCAAATTCTCAGCACACCCCATCTCCAAGGCACTGGATGCGGGAAGATGCTGACCAGGATGTCTGGGTCAGAATGAGACATTCTCTGAAGCACAGGGGAGGCCCAAGAATCTCTCAGTTTCCCCTTAGAGGGGCCTGGCATCGATACCCACAGGTTATGCAGGGCATAAAAGACCCAGCAGGGTGGATTGATTTAAATCACTAATTTTAATCATGCTTTAAATCAGCATGCAGGAAACCTTGATTTAAATAATTGATTTTAATCTTGCTTTGCATTTGTATTTTTTAGTTATTTTCATAAAGAGATGTTGATTCTCATTGTTGGTAAACATTAAAACATGTTGATTTGCAACTAAATACAGCCTGTACATGAAATCTGTTGCTTCTTTTTGCCAACCAGGAGGATATGCTATATCTATACACATTTATTTAAGCAATCGTATAGCTTAGACATTTATTCAGATTTTTACTTTTTACATTTTTATTAAGCAGATAATGATTAATTTTTTACTTGTGATTTGGTTCAATTTGGATGGAAATTCAAATTCAGTTAAAAATTCACAAAAGCTGCTTTTTAATTTTGTTTTTATTAATTAAAAAACTACCTTAAATGTGCTGGATATAAAATAAAAAAAAGTTTATCAGAATATGTTTTGCATTTAAAATTAACTTATTAAATAAAAGTAGTAGTTAGGGAATTGAACCGATTTTTCTGGTCTTCAAGATTTTAGAATGAGTAGATTTCAACCCTCTCATACCTAGTTTTTATTAATAGATTGAAAGAGGAAAACAAGTTTTCCTGCTTTTTCAACTCCAAATGGTTTTTGAACTTTGACTGAACTAGTTATTGAATTGAAATAATTGAATAAACTGAAAAAAATATTTTCTTTGCACCTGCAGAAAAGATACTGCTGTTGAAAGCTGGTTTAGCACTTCAATAAACTCTGGTTCCAGGTGCTTAGCCAGTGACTTCCAGTTCAGAGACTGACTTTCTTCAAAACTTCACAGCAAATATTACGGCTTAATATTTTTTATTCAATTTAAATGATTTTAATAGATTACAGTAAGTTTAGGCCTTAACGTAGGTTGGTCATAATTTCACATTTACATTTAAATAAGTTTATTTTTAAAAATAAAACGGTTTCTAATTTAAATACAAAAATCTGATTTTTTGGATAAAAAAATAAAGCTACCAATTTTCCAGGCCCTCCTCTTCATACAACCTGTTCTGTGCCTATGTCTCCCCAGTGCCCAGCACCATCGATAGTCATCAGGGAGACAAACACATGCTAGCAAAGGACATTGCAGAGCTCTCACTTCAAAACATCAGGGCAGGGTTGGCTACAGGCAGGTGAGGACCAGCCTTCAGCTTGGAGACCATTTTCAGAGGTGACTCAGACTAGCTGGACCAGCTCCCTTTGAAAAGCATCTCATCGTGTTGAAACCACAGCAAGCCAGAATCCAGACGGCCCCCTGGCTGACTGCAGTGTTGGGATCCGCGCCCTCAGGACCAGCACTCACTGCAGAGGCAGTCAGAGGCAGTGAAGGGACAGAAATCAAATTACTTAAGAAAAGTGAATTCAGTTCTGCCTGGAGCCCTTGGTTGACATCGAACAGGGCTCTGCTGGATGTATCCATTGGGAACCAGTGACAATTCCCCACTCTCATCCTAGGCTGACTCTTGTGTATGCAGGGAATGGACACTTCTATGCCATAGACCAAAATGCCATAGGGAAAAGTCTTAAAAGTGTAAGGCCCCTCCTCTCTAATTTCCACCCAGGCATAGTTCCTGGCCCTCCTGGGGGTGTGTGTGCTAGGGGTCATGTACACTAGACAGCCCAGATATGCGCTCGAGACCGGCATGCAGGAAATAATTGCCTAGAAAGTATGTGCACACACACCCCTAGAAAAGCATGGGGTTCCAGAAGCTCTGACACACTAATTGGCTCCACATGCTCCCTTCCCTCGCATGCTAGCAGGTTAACAGCAGCACGTGGTCCCTCACACACACACTAGTGGATATCAAGCTACCCCAGGCAGATTACTGCCAGGCTTGTGACACAGGCTGTCTCTTCTCCTTGTGCATCACCCTAGCTAGTTTGATACAGCCAATGCGGGCCCAGACAGCAGTCAGAGCCTGAGATGCTGCAGCTAGCGGCCCATTCCTCCATGCAAACAGCTAATGCCTTCTGTTCTACAGGCCCAGACAAACACAACCCTGATGCAACAGAGAAAGAGCTTATCTCCATTGGGGCTGCTAAGTCTGCAAAGGGGACGATGACATTCTGAATTAAGCTCCCGTCCCCTGACACCTGGGGTTTAGGGGCTGTGTGTGACTGCATAGCATGAGGAATCTGAGGTCCCTGCAGTGCTTCATTCTTAGGGAGTAGAACCCAAGCCTCTCCTGATGGGAGTGGGTCTCAGAGGACAGGTGGGGTGGGCAAAGAGGCCCCTCTCTTGTGAGCTTTGGTAAAGAATGTGGGCCAAATTCTGTCCTGGCTGTGCAGGGACAGCAGGGGAGCAGGGCAGAGAAGACTTTGCCCTACCTGTGTGCTTTCTCTTCCTGGGGGCTATGTTTGAAGACTGCCTATAGCCCCAAGGGGCCATTCTGGCAACCAGGAATAGCCAGAGCACAGCAACGTCCTGGCCACAACACCACGCAAGGAGCTGCAGGGGAGGTATGGAGTGGTAATGGAAGCTCTGCACAGCCTGAGAAGGTGTGTGGAGACAGCACATAGCCACTGGCCTGGATCAAAGCAAGGCCCATCTAGCCCAGTCTCCCATCAATAGTCAGTGGCAGCAGACGGGGAGAACAGCCACAGAAGGTGAAGGAGACTTGCACTCCATGGAAAAAAGTAACAAGGAACCCCCGGGCTGAAGAAACAGCCTTTGAATCTTGCATTTATTTGCCCTTACAGACAAGCGCTGCCTGCAGCTCCCCCACCCAGCTCCAGGAGGGTTCCCTGCTTTCGACACATCAGATGAGGCTCGTGACCTTGTGTTTTATGCTGTTCTGAGGGCTAGAAGGTCTCTGGAACCTGCCCTGTGACCAGGAGAACTGGTGTGAAATGCCAGCCAGGTCCTGTGTTCAGCCAAGGGTTCAGCTCAGGAGCTGCTACAATTAAACTCTTTGGAGACACGTATTAATAATTAACAAACAGAAGAGCAGTTGCTGAGCTGAGTCAACAGTGGGTGCAGGAACGGAAAGGCCACAAACCAGGGTAAATGCTGTTCATATACACGTAAATAGCAGGCATCTCTTAGCAAGCAGAGAGATCATTTTAGAAACATTTCTGTCCCCAACCCTGGGATTTTTTCACCAGCTGGAAACACAAAACTCCTAACAGCTCCTCTATCAGGGCCCAGGGCCCCGATGGCCCCCGGCAGGAGTGGGGACACTGGTAGGTCTAAACGGAGAGATCCAGTTAGTGCAGGGCTTTTCTCAAGATGGCCCTAGATCTGTGCTGGGTGACATCTGCATTCAGTGTAATGGAGTTTTTAACGGAATCTTCAATAACGATCATTTATGTAATGAGCAAATAGCAGCTTCACCTGCCAAACCGCCTGCATGTTTCATTTATTAAAGTAGAGTGAACGGGGGCAGGTGGAACTCGGCCACATAAGCACTGCTCCCGCATGAGAAGTGGGGGCTAGCATCCCAGACAGCACTGCTTAAGGAAACACCGCATGATCAGGGTCTGTGGTTACAATGTTGAGAAACAAAAATCGCAGGAGGGAGGGAGAGCCAGCAGGGCTCCACCACGGCCAGCATTCCTTACACAGAACATGCCCTCCTGCCCCAGACAGCTTCACATGGGACTCTCACCAGGCACCCGATCGGGTCCCAACACCAAGTCCTGGGGTGAAATCCTGGCCCCACTAACATCAGCAAGGGCTCTGCTAGTAATCTCAATGGGACCAAGAATACACCCCTGGGGTTTCTCAGTGCCTCATCGATGTACTTTGCCCATGATGGGTGCTTGGGGGGAGGGATGCACTCTGCTATAAACTGCTGGTGCAGGATGCCAGCCTGACCTCCCCCTGACTGCCAAGCACTCAGCTCTTCAAAGTGCTTTCCAAACAGTAAGGAGTTTAATCTCACAAGGAGTCGGGGTCATGGGCCCTGTCACTGGATGAGTGCCCTTTAATGGGGCCTGGTCCCAGCCCCAAAGGTGGAGTAGCTGCTGAGGGGTCAGGTGACTAAATCAGAGAGCACCTAGTGCTCATAAAAAGCCAGGAGATGCTCGGCTAGGAGGAGAGGGGAATCTGGAAGGAGGCTCCCACAGAAACCCCGGGGTTAGAGGCTCCAGGGAGAGCTGCCTCAAGAATCAAGGCTCTATAAAACAGTGATGGAAACTGAGTAGAGCCCAGGAGGGGCTAGGAACTGAGCCCACGGGGGATAGAGGATTGTTTTGCTTTTGTGTTTGTTTGGAGTTTACTGCCCAGGAAGGGGTGGACTCTGATGTGACTCAGCCTAAGTCACTGCAGCAACTGGATGTGCTGAAAGCTATGTAGGTTGGTGCAGTAGCATGCCATGCCACAAAGGGGTGTGCTCAGAGACTGCCCCCAATATAAGCCCCACTGTACAGATAGAGGAATGCAAGCAGGAAAGGACTAGCCGTCAACAGCCAGACTCCCTTATTGGAAAGCCTCTGTGAACTCCCCCCTCTGCTCCCTCTCTATCTCCCAGGCTGGCTCCCACTATTGCTGTGCTACCAGCACAGACTCTCGCTGAACTCTTCCCACTGTAGGCACCAAGTCAGCAAGTCTGTCTCAAGGGGCCATTAAGGAGGACAACATTTAGTCTGCATCAGTCAAAGCGCCTCACTGCCCAGCCCCAAGAAGGGTCAAGCAGATATCTTGGTGAGGGTGCTCTGGTTTCAGCACATGAAGGGTTAAACCAAACACTGCTACAGGGAGTAGAAAGCTTGAGAGATGTTAAATCCTAGGTTGTGCAGGCCATCCTGCAGCTCAACCGTCTGGGACATATGCTGAACCATTACACCAAGGTGCGGCTGTATGGCCATGTTAGGAGCATGCTCTCCCGGGAATGGACTTACTGAGCTATCAGACCTCACCTGCTTCCCCCAGAGTCACTCACTGCCAGCCTTAATGGGGGTCAGTCATGGCTGCAGCTGGAAGTAGGAGACTGGGCTTGATGGACAAATCTGCAAATCCTATAGACCAGTTCTGCCATCGTACCAAGTAGAGAGGCTTAGGCCCAGCTCTGCAGCCCTTGCTCAAGGCAAAATTCCCACTGAAGCAAATAGGAGTGCTGCCTGAGTAAGGACTGCAGAACTAGACCATGGCCTTTCCATTTGGTGTGATGGCAGAACTGGCCTATAGGAGCAGACCTGTCAATCAAGCCCAATCTCCCACTTCCAGCAGCAGCCTCCACCGGATCCTTCAGAAGCCAATGAGTCCTCTGCTCCCCTTCCTTCACTGGTGAGAGAGGGAGAAGTTCCTGCCTGACATCGCTGCCACTCTCCGGCTCTGCCCAGGCACCAAACCCAGCACTGTGACTCTCAGTGGCTCAGAGAGTGCAGCAACAACCTGGCAGAGAGTAGGGGTAGCTGCAGACTAAAAGACCACAGCACTGGACAGAAATGCCGATCTGAGCCCTGGCAGAGCTCCCTCCCGAAACTCCTCTCTCCAAGGCCCAGGGTTTGACCTTTGCCCTACTGAACATCTGGGCTCTGTTGAGCTCATTACACTCTGAGGTTTTGTCTACACTGGTACTTCGTGGGCAAAACTTTTGTTGCTTAGGGGTGTTAATACAATTCCCCCCCCCCCCCCAAACGACAGAAGTTTTACTGATGAAAAGCTCCGGTGTGAACAGCACTTTGTCGGCAGGAGTGCAGACAAAGCTGCTGCCGCTCGTGGGGGCGTGGAAGTTTTTGTCGGCAGGAGAGCTTTCTCCTGCCGACAAACAGCAGCTACACTGCGCGGCTTTTAGCGGCACAGCCGTGTCCGCTAAAAGCTGTATGGTGTACACAAAACCTCAGTCTGCTGCCATTAACACTCACAGGGGGTATCTTCTTCCTCAGAGCAATCCCAGGCCCACAGGCACTGACACAACTCCCCCCTGGGAGGTGGGTTATTATCCCCACATTAGAGGTGGGGAAACAAGCACAGAGAGGGGAAACTGACTTGCTTGAGTCAGCAGCAGAGTCAAGAATAAAACATAGGTGTCCTCACTCCCAGGCCCTGAGCATGGAGGATTCACCTACCTGCCGTGAGTCCATATGGGGCCCCAGGACTCCTTTCTGCAGCTGGGATCATGCTTTTCATCCACTTGGCCTCAGCAGGGTGATTAAACCGGAGGAAGGTTGACTGCCCCAGGCAGATCATGCACCCTTGGGGAAAGAGAGTGAGATGGAGCAGGTTATAGCACACAGTGAACATGACCACCCCAGTCCTTGGGGGTCTCTCTTTCCACACTCCACCCCCAAGGGATTCATCACTGAACGCAGCCCAGCAGTTGGGAACCTCTGGCATGGCCATGGGAACTGGCAGGATCTCTGTCCCAAATATATCAGCTGGCTGTCTAGCTGCCCTGAGACAGCAGGCATGTTGATGGAATCACTCTTTGTATCACCGTAGCACCAGGATCCCGAGTCATGGAGCCGGACCCCACTGAGCTAGGCACAGAATCGTTGCCATTACACTTCACTTTCTGAAGGACCACAAGGAGCTTTACGGAAGTCCCAGCAGGATTTACACCGAGCCAAGTCCAAATTCTACCCTGGGACACATGAAGTGATCCCACTGCTCACACTGGAGCTGCATACACTGCTCCTGATGAAAGAGCCAGGCCTGAGGAGCCTCTGGTGGCAGAGAGACACCAAGAGAACCCTTAGCCTGCCCCTTTATGCCTGGCAGTGTAGCGTAAGCAGGGAGCACCCAAGTGCCAGGTACAGAGGGGTTGAGGGTGGGGCTTGGTGGGTTTTAGGCACATTGGAGATTTGTCGTCGGGTCACAGGGCTGATGTGGAACTCACAGAAGCTGGCGTGTCACTTTGCTCAGCGGGCACGGCAGATAGTACATGCTGTGAGGATGCACTAGAACAAGAGCTTATGGTGCAGGACCACAGCCTGTCAGGAGGCATGAGGCTATGAATGAATAGCTCCTCACAAGCCTATTGGGGGTGGTTTGGGGGAAGCCCCTCAAACCTACTTGCTAACTAGACATCTGACCCTCCCCACTGAGCCATTCGCTTCCCGTCAGACATTCTGCTACTGGTTATTGCTCCGCCCATCTGTGCCTCCCAAGAATGGGCAGAGGGAGCCATGCAAGGAGGTGGCAGCTTGGAAAAGAAGAGCCTTGTGCATCTTAAAGAGAGGAGCTCAGCAGTACCTGCACAAGGAACGCTGTGCTCCCGACTCAGACAATTGCTCTCTACTGCACCCCTTTCTCTCTCCTACCTGGGCTGAGATGGGAGTATCCATCCACCCACCCACCCAAAGAGCTTCAAGTCCAAGGGCAGCGAGGGAAATAAGAGCCAGTTTGCACAGAGACATGATGCAAATACCATAAGACTGAGGGATCACTGGGAGGCTGTTGTGCTGGGACCACTGATTATGGGTGCAGTCACTGACTCACCATACCCAAGGCTTCCTGCATCACCAGATCCTCCTTTCCTTTCCTAAGGCAGGTTAGGATACATGTAGCCCAGCTGTAGCGCTGCTTAGACATGGCCTGGCAGCAAGGCTGCATCAGTCCTAGCCAAACCTCCCTTTCCTGAGCACGCTCATCTCACTGAAGCCAGCAATCTAGACCTGGTAGGATCTGCATTCAGGACAGGATGCGGAACTGAAACTGCTTTGTGGCACGGATGAACATCTATTCTCATCCTCCTGGACGCCTCTGCAGCGTTTAACATTGCTGAGCACAAGATACTGCTGTCTCACCTGAGGGAGGTGGCAGGAGTCCAGAGCAATACATTAAAATGGTTTGGGTCCTTCCCACAGTTTGCATCCAAAGATGGGAAACTGCACCTCTACCACTACCCCTTGCTTGTGGGGTTCCACAAGGATCAATTCTCTCTCTGATCTTTTTCAACATTTATATCCAGCAAGTATGTGAACTGGTCAGATCACAGGGACTCAAATGCCATCAATATACAGATGACACAGCTCTATCTATCCTTCACCACATTCGACCACACCACTACCAACAAGATCGCCCAGTGCTTGGATGAGATCAGCTCATGGATGAAGAGCAGTTGGTTGAATCTGAACCCAAGCAAAACAGAGGTGATACTGGTGGGCAGAGGAAAGTATTTTGAGGAGTTTACAGCCACAGTACAGAGGTTGAAGGTTCACATCCACAATTTGTCAATTCAGTCCAGTCTAGGAGTACTCTTGGATTCCTCACTGACTGAGCTCTCACATTGCAATGGCCATGAATAATGCTTTCTATCACCTTTGGTTGGCTAGGAGACTCCACCCCATCCTGACAGAAGGTGACCTGGCCTCAGTTATTCATGCTTTTGTCATCTCTCAGCTGTACTTCAGTAACGTGGCATACCTGGGCATGAAACTTTCAGCACTTTGGAAATTCCAACTAGTAGAAAACACTGCAGCGCGTTTCCTCAGCAGCACTGGCTACCATGAATGCATCACACCTGTCTTCCACTCTCTGCATTGGCTTCTCATAAAATATCAAATCAAGTTCAAGTTCAAGGTCTCAGTCCTTATCGTCAAAGCGCTCCATGGCCTGGGCCGAGGATATCTAAAAGACCGTTTAATGCTCTAGGATAAAGATTGTGGTCAACAACCTTGCTCTTTTGGCACAATGGAATTCTCAACAATAGGAGTAAAGCTTGTTTGTGAGGGAGACAGAACCTGTGTTATGAACTCCCCAAGAACTAAGGACCATCACAAATCTCACCACTTTCCACTCCAAGAGCAAGGCACATTTCTTTGACCTTGTCTTTTCTAATATAAACATATAGCAACAGGTATATTTATTTAAACAAACAAACAAAAACCTACCAAAACACTCCTTTACAAATGCTTCTCCCTCTGGGCAGAGAATGAGAGAACAAATGTGACAGACATGTATTCACATTGTTTAATGCATTAGTGGAAGGTGCTCAGATGTTGCAGTAATAAGCGTGATAAAAAAGCCTATATAGAACAGAATAGACTCAGCCTCTGCTATTCCAAACTGAGATCAGGCCTTTGCTCTTCACTTGAGTGTTATTTTCCACGTTGCACTCATGAGAGAAAGCACAAGACACAGAGAGAAAGTGTTGGAAAGAGGCAGGATGGAGCCAGGAACAGCTGGGCTTCAAGGTACGGCCCAGCCCTGAGGGCTCTTCCTAGGGACAGGCTGTTCTGCCATCTTCAGGGACCAAGGAGAGAGGCTGAAATCTAGGGTATATCTCCTCCCCCCATTTCCTTCCCCCAAAGCATCATGGAAATGAGGGAGTACACAGCATCTTGAGCAAGAGGGTGGGGAAACAGAAGTATGGATAGGGTGCATGGTTCCAGGGGGAAGCGGGATTGTGTGCAGGATTCACCTTTTACTGGAAGTCAGCAACATCGCAGGGATGCCACAGCTGGCAGTCTGCACTGCAGACAAGACAGCTCCTGTCTGCACGAGCAAATCATCTTTTTTGGCCAAAACCAACTGACTTCTCTGGAGAAAGCTGGTGATGAGCCATGAGTGTGGAATGTGGCTTGGGGGATGTGCAGACAGGCGTATAAACACAAGCCTTGTACATACACACATCAGCGCCAAATGCCAAACCCGTGCCACCTGCCTCCCACCAGCACACATGATTGCTTTCATTCCCTAGGAGAGGGGAAGGCACTCATGGCTGATGCATGTGCATGGAGGCTGTCGGGGTAAAAAGGCCATCACTGAAGACTAGGAGCCTGATTTTCAAATTATCTGGGCCCACTGACCTCACTGGCAGCTGCAGGTCAGCGCCTCTGAAATCAGGGCCCATGATGAGTTCTATAAATGGGGGAGGATTGAAGAGTGACTCTGCCCCTGGGCTGGAGGGAATGCACTCCCGGACTCTCCGAATCAGCAACCCAGAGAAGACCAGGTCCCAGCACTGTGTTTCCACGTGGAAAGTGAATTACTACCTTATTAAAAAGGGAGTATGCCTTTCCTGGAGTCCCTTGGCTAGCCATGTGGCCAGTGCATTCAGCTTCACGCAGCCAGCAAACCAGTAACTAGCCCTAACCCAATACATCAGTGCAGGCACTGGGGCACTTTTGGGGACAGGTAAGGTGTTACAGGTTTTGGTAAGTAATATTTATATCGGGCTAAGTGGCAACACTCCTCAATATCAACAAACTGCTCCCTTCGAGTATCTGCTGAGAGCTCTCACTCCACTTCCCCAGGCAATCTCACACTTCCCGTTGTCGATCAAAGGGGAATTGGGGAGAGGAGAGAATTTTTCCCTACAAAGCAGTAGGGCTCCTAACATGTTATTGGTAGCTTTCTGTTCTTACACCACTTTACTTTCGGTCTCAGGCTGTTCCCCAGTCTCCTCCCATTCCTTAACAGAGGGAGCACTGTATAGCTGCAAGAGAAGGAGATGGGTGTTTGCAACTCCCAGGTTCTATTCCTGGCCTTGCCACAAATTCCCTGTGAGCTGGATAAGTCACTGCTTTGTGCTCAGTTTCCCCACGTACAATTAAAGGGGCCTCATACAGCTAAATTAATGTTTATAGCAAATATATATTCAACGCCAAAAAACTATATTAACCCAGAGTTAAGGTTGCTTGGTGGTACAGTAGAATCTCAGAGTTATGAACTGATCGGTCAACCACACACCTCAGTTGGAACTGGAAATATGGAATCAGGCAGCAGCAGAGAGAGGAACAAAAAAGAGAAGCAAATACTCTGTTAAACGTAAACTACTAAAAAAATAAAGGGAAGTTTAAAAAAAGATTTGACAATGTAAGGAAACTGTTTCTGTGCTTGTTTCATTTAAACTAAGGTGATTAAAAACAACATTTTTCTTCTGCATAGTAAAGTTTCAAAACTGTATTAAGTCAATGTTCAGTTGTAAACTTTTGAAAGAACCAACCATAACGTTTTGTTGAGTTATGAACATTTCAGAGCTATGAACCACCTCCATTCCTGTATTGTTCGTAACTACTGTATATCATCCCTTTCCACACCACTGAGTTGAGTAAAACTCAAACTTATGAAAACCAGGAAATATACAGTTAAGGTTGCCCATGCAACCTTAATTCTTCCCTCTTTCAGCAATGCCCCAATACACCCCATCAATACATAGCTTTACTCTGCCAATCCCACAGTTGTTGAAATGTACAAGCTCTTTATCTCCTTTTACAATCCATTCCTCTCACCCACAGGATTCCTCCTCAAAATACTTTCCACTATTAAAGGTCAAAAAGGAAAAAAAAAAAAAAAAAGGTCGGGATTAAAGCATATAAAATGTCAGGAATGGAAACCCTCTAGCCATTTTTCTGTACTGGGGCATGGGCAGTGTAACAAGTGCACATTTTCTTCAATACTGTTCTCAATTTGAGTCCCCCAACGACGTAGGCTATGTCTACACTGGCACTTTCGTTGATGCAATTTTTGTTGCTCAGGGGCTTGAAAAAACACTTCCCTGAACAACCAAAGCTTTAACGACGAAAAGCACCTGTGTGGACAGTGCTTCAGCGAGAGCTCCTGCCGATGAAGCTACTGCCCCTCGTTGGAGGTGGTTTTATTTTGCCGCTAAGAGAGCTCTCTCCTGGCAATAAAGAGCAGCTACACAGCACACCTTACAACGGTGCGGCTGCTGTTGTAAAGTGCGCGGTGTAGACATAGTCCTAGTGAGTGCCACATATTTCCTTAGGTAAAACTTTACAGTTTGAAACCAGGTTGACCTGCACAACTTCAATAGTTTGGTCTTTAGTGCTGGGCAAAACCAAAAACCACATACCTAAAAGCTTTTTTTAATATGGCTGGTTTGTGGGGGGCTGGGAGGGAGGGGCTTATATCTCTGGAACCCTTGGCTCAAATGACTCCAAATATGGGTCACTAATCCAACCCCACACCCACCTGAGGCGCACCAAATTTCATAGAAATCTGATACAGCATGTCAATTTTAGAGTACTTTGAAAGAGGAACCTTTAAATAGACGTTGTGACAGAACCTTAATGATAGTGGTGCTGCTGCACAACTACAATAAAGTTTAATTGACAGACAGGATTTTGAGCTGTGGCCAGGGCTGCTGGAAAGGGGATTGCAAATCACAATCTTTGCTCAAGTCCCAAGCAGTGTTTAGCAACTGTCCCTCACACTCATGAGGAGTGGATACTCCACCACAGAGCATGTAGGCCCTGCCAGAATCCATCCCCTCTACTCTAGAGCCGCTGCGCTCCTTGCTGTAACATGGACAGGTCTCTGTGAGCAGCAGGGCTACAACAATGGTGTCACTGACCCCTTTTTCCCAGTTACAATTTCTGGCTGGAAACTCAGAGAAACATGCAGGTGGATACAGTGTATTTAAAGATCCCCTGGGGGCGGTACAGGGGGATATAGCCATGCCAAATGCCAGACCATCTCTGTACAATTTAATTTCATAATTCAATATAGACACAAATCTCTCAACACATGACAATTACTGCAGTGGATAATATAGTAAAGGGAGAGAGGCTGGTTGGTATATTCCTCACTTCAGGACTCCTTAGGTCTATAGGTTGGGTTGCACCAGCTCTGCTACAAATTCATTGTGTGACACAGGGCAAGTCACTTCAGATCTGTCTCAATTTCTCCAGCAGTAAAATGGGGTCAATATCACCTTGGAAGTGGGTTGTGAAACTCAGTGTTAGAAGAGCCCATGGAGAGCCTAATCCAAAAGTAAATAGAGCATCTTTAAAACAAGGAGCCTAAAGTCCAGCACCTACATCCATATCAGGCACCCAAATAAGTGGTTGAATTTCAGAGGTGCTGAGCACCCACAGCTCACATCATGTGCAACAGCCATGCTCAGCCCCTCAGAGTCCAGCAATAGGTGCCTAATGCTAGGTTTGAAAGTGCTGGTTATAGAGAATAGGCAGATAATTCTGCCGGCTGTAGCTGTTCCTGTTAGCTCCCTCCTGACCAAGCCCCACGTAAGAGGTCAAGGCTTTAAATATCTTTAAGACAAGTTTTGAGTGGGCAGAGGAGAAGGCCAGGGTGGCGAGTTACTTCCTATTCAGCAGGGTCTGGTTGGGCCTCTCTGATGACATCCACATGTCTTCTTTCACAGAAGCTGCTACATTATGCACCATCAGCCAAGGACGGGCAAGGTGTGGTCTCAGCAAAGCTGCCGAGACCTTATAGTCAAGAGCATGGATCATTCTTGTAAGGGGGCCTAAGGGCAGCGTGGTACTTGGATACTCATCCCAGGAGTGTTTTAGACTGACACCAGGATAGCTGACACAATGACTGTCCAGGGAGGTGGCATGGGGCAGTGAATTAGATACAGGACTGGGGCTCAGGAGAATGGGGTTGTCATGGACTCAGTGTGGACACACTGCTTCTCTCTGGTGGGTCAGGTGCAGAGCTCACAAGGAGGAGGCTATTTACCTACCTGTGTAAAGTGTTTCAAGGGCGACAGATGAACAGGACACACACGGCAATTATAATTAGCCATGGTTGCCATGTCCAGCCCAGCCTGTTACAGAAGCTAGTCCCTGTCCCTTCATTCTAAGCAGCCCTTTCAGACAGTGAGGAAGGAGAAGACATAAATTTGTACGAGCAAATCCATAACCATGCCAGACTGCAGCATCCAGCTCTTGCTATACACCTCTGGTCTGTGAAACGCTTCCTGTTCCTGCACCTCTTTCTTTCTTGACTGTTCCTGAGATGAGAAGATTCCCACATCTGTAAGCTGATCCCAGGGGACTCAGGATGTGCTGTACCAGATCAGACCATTTTCAGCATTTCCAGTTCCTAGCCTAACATGGAGGCTTCAGCAGGCAGCAGAAGAGACCACAGAGCACCTGGGACAATGCTGCACCTGGGTGGGAGGTTATTCTACCTGACCCCCTACAGGAACCAGCACACGCTCTGAAGCATGAGCCCCAACCACAGCCATAAAGGCCAATATCAGTCAGGGCCAGCAAGGCCCAGCAGTGTTTGACTCTGCCCCTGGGGTGGCACTCCACACACTGCACAATGAAGGGTTTTTTTCACCTGCTGCTCACATCATCCAGCAACGCCCTTGCTTTCGCCACCTGACACAGGAAGAGGAGGAAGGGACTGATCTCTCTCCTTGCCAGGCTGAGCAATGCTGGGGGCTGGAATCTCTCCTGGAGGGTGCAAGGGTCAGAGACTGTGTGGAATTTCCTCTGGGCTCTGGCCTGACCACAGGCAGGACCATTCCTGCTTCAATTGCCTGGCATAGTCTCCCCGGCTGACCCATGTGCTGTTTGTTCATGGCCTGTTGAGTGCAAAGGAGTGAGCACCCATGCTTGCCATCTAGCCCTGCTTCTGTTGCTATCAACATGCCTGACCAAGTCCCAGAGCAGTGCCAACAAGTCACACTTTAGAGGCAAGGATCTCAACCCAGAAAAGGCCAGAGCCGCTCCTAAGTAGAGCCCCACCGCTGACCCTGACTCAGTTACCAGAATAAAGACCTACAAAGGGGAGCAGAAGGCAGAGCTAACGGAAAGTAGAAATAAGAAGCACAGACCCTTCCTGTCTGCAGTGGACAGGAGAGAGTCTATAGCACAGAAATCTCAAACTTGCAGCCTGGAGAAGAGAGTATGTTGTTATATATCCAACCAGCAAGAAAGAAGAGGGTGAACTGCTTCCCCTGGCTGGGGAGGAACTGAACATTCAGAGTTTGGAGGGAGAGTCAGACGTTGCAAAGGGTTTGGTATGCTGACAAATGCTGATCTATATCCCGGTCTGATTCTCCTCCTATTGGGGAAGTTCCCCGACGTCTGTGTAATGGGACTCGAATAAGCGAGGGAAGAACCAGGTCATGTTCTAACTTAGACAGATGGCGAATACAGAAAATCAGACTCATTTAACCCTTTGCTCTCCACTAGCTCCCACCATCAGATGATCTCAAAGCATTTTACAAACCTTCACAAACAAGCCCCCACCCCACCCCACCCCACGACTTACAGACCCGACTAGGCCCATGGGGCAGACGTTAGGCTTAGGCACAGAAAGAGGAAGGGCCCAATAGCAAGAGGTACGGGGGATCCACATCTGCAGGGTGTAGTGTCTCAGGAGTCCCGCTGCCAATTCCTGTGCTCCACCCCCACAAACTGGAGGAAAAAGTTAAGGTTGAAACTTAAAGCCAAACAGCAGGAAACCCGGTGCCCAGGTCAGCTCTCTGCCCATAGGGCCGGGCTCTCAGAGATGTTGTTCCAGTGCTACAGACCCAGGCTAGCCCTCAGCACCAGACAGAATGCTGCCACATGGTACCCCAAAGTCAGAGGCTGGCAAGCGATGTGCCACCATGTGTGACCCCACCCCAGAGCACTGACTGGGGGTGGCATTCCTAGGCCCAGCTTCCCTCCCCTGTTCTGTGTTGAGCAAGGAACGCACTGCAGAACATGTCTGTGGGACCTGCAGTGGGAGGGGAAGGAGCTGGAATGCTCCCCAGACACGCCTAGCTTTGAAGCACTTTGCCAATCCCCTGGGGAACCTTGCTTTTCAGCTTCAGCCAGGGCTGAAAATACCTCCCTCCAGGGGATGGTTCTTTGAGCATACAGGAGGGAAGGAACTTCTGTCTTGGGGGAGTGGGATGTGCAAGGGGAGTGAGATATGCAGGGAAAAACAATCATAGGAGAAGGAGAGGGACTGGGACGCTCCCCTTTTCCCCCCAGTGGGTGCTGTGGGCCTGAGCAGCAGAGCTTGGACAGACATCCAACACCATGAAGGGAAGGGGAGGAAGCTCTACAGAGCACCTAGTTGCTCATGTTTAGGTTATCATCACGCACAGAATGTGCCAGTGGCAAGAATTTGCAGCAAGGCTTGGGGCACAGAGGAGCACAAGCAGGAACCTCTACCTATCTTGACACTGGCATGGGGCCAGTATAGAGGTTAACCAGCCCTTTATTAAGACTTGGGGTTGGTCTGAAAGCCCAGATCAAAACACCCCTGGGTCCTCCACCCCAAGCACACCAAATAAGAGAGGGCAACATCAGCTTTCTGCCCCCTGGACTGTAGAGGGAGCATCCCAGCATGCAACACCATACTGGGCTGAGCAACCCAGCAGGCAGAGCCAGCAAGTAGCAGTATGGCACTTGCCTCCACGGGTCACAGGCAAACAACTGGAACCTTTACTGTGTTAACAGAACACGAACATCCTGTGGCCATTCAAACGTCTGGAGGGACATCCCATCACTTGGTAGGATGTGGACATGGAGACAGGCTGAGAAACAAATGCTTCTCCCCAGGGGGAGTAGAGGGAGACTCTACACCACCACCACCACTTTGTAGCCTAGCCCCGGTTCCGCAGGGCAGATCTGCCAGGACAGCTACACCAGGGCTGTCCCCTGCCTCCCAAGGGAGAGGACTGCCCTAGGGACCACTTGCTCTATTGTGGCAGGAGGGACACCCCATGTGACACCCCAAAAGCAGCGCAACAGCTCGGCAACAGGAACAACCATAACAGGAGGCTCAGGTGCCTGGCACAACACATGCCCCTCTCCCAGGGAACACACTCCAATGGTTCTCAATGACTGAGGGCCTGTGCAGGGAGCTGGGGGGCATCTCTGCTGCTGTGGGGCCCCTAGATCAACACCCCTGTTGATGACAGACAGACAGAGCTATCTCAGCAGAGCGCACAAGGCTTGATTGAGACTTGGTTGGCCACACTGCTATGGGAGGCCAAGGGCACTACACCCAAGTCGGGGAGGCAGTGAATGCACTATGGGCGCCAGACTGCCGAACCAAACAGCAACGACATCAGACAGACAGGCCTCTTAACGCTTCAGGAGATCCCAGATGTGCTTTGAACCAACCCCCTGATATCAGACACTAATGAGTAGGGTCTCTGAAGAGGGTTGGGGAGGGAGGGTGAGAAGATGCTAAACTGGATGGAATAGCCTACAGAAATCACCTCCAACATCCATCTGTCCAAAGTAATGAACTCCCAGGAAGGCAGAAAATAGGAGAGACGATACCCATAAGGGTGGAAGCGGGAATAGGTTCAATGTAGGATCCAGAGAGGAAAACAGTTTGTGGCCTTCGACCAATGGGTCAAAATGGTTGTTTTGAGGATGTTGCCAACTGCAGTGACACTGTGGAGGATGGCCCTTTTCAGTGAATCTGGGCTTCTTCTTGTAGGGTTCAGCCAGTCTCGTGAGCTGGTAGTGGACTAGATGAGACCACTGAGCTGTCTACGATCTACTATATTTTTTCTTTGTCACAGGTATATAAATGCCCAGTGATTGTAGTGTCACCTGGGTATCTTCAGGAGAATGAAGGGATCCACCCGTGGCGCTGCTGCACAACTTAGGTGCTTCGAAGGTAAGGTCCTTGATGGCATTTTGTACCTTCTGGGGGAGGCCGGAGACTGCAGCCAAGATGCTCTGTGCACAACTACTGCCATAGCCATGGAACTTGCAGCTGTATTGGCAGCATCAAGAGAGGCCTGGAGAGAAGCCTTGATGATTTTATGGCTTTTATGAGGGCCTGAAATTGTTCCCTCTTGTCTTGTGGCAGATATTCAATAAAAGATGAAAAATTTGTAATAATTCGTAAAATCATATTTTGCCCTCAGGGTTTGGCAACTGGCTCCTCTGAACTGCAATGAGGCCAAGGAGTAGCTTTTGCGGCCAAGGAGGTCTAGCCATTTCAGTTTCCTGTCAGATGGTGTTGATCGGCAACAATGTTGTCTGTTTCATTCATTAACCACCTCAACAACCAGGGAGTCAGGCATCTGGTGAGGAGGAAGATTTATGGGAAGGAGGCACTTATTCTTCCCCAGTTGGCTGTTGCTCGTCTGTAAGCAACTCCTGCAGAACAGGACCTGGGCTTGGTGCTGTTGGCATGACCTCTTACACAATGGAACCCTGTAGAAGAGCTTGCCATAAGGGGCCCCCTGGTTTCAAAAACCCATTGTGGTGGGGCATAAGGGAAGGGGGTTGGACCCCCAAGCTTATTCTTGCCAATATTGCTGGGTACACCACCTGCTGGGAGTTTCTTCCTCAGGGTGCACTTCAAGGAGGGGTGGCTGAAATGGAAAGGTAGGGGAGCCTTGTATAGACACCTCAGAAGCGAATGAGATGTCCTCGCCCATGACCATCAGGGGAGGAGAAGAAAATGGTGCCGGTAACAGTGTTTGTGCTGGTAACATGATGAGTCCTGCAACTGCATCAGTACTGAGGGCTGAGGTGTTGTTGGCTGGTAAGGGAATTCCAGATAATATGTCAGTACCAACCGGAAGTCCCTCTCAGTACCTTCTAAAGGTTGGTGTGGAACCAGTGGCTGTATCAGCACCCCAGGATGAGCAGTTGTCGCAGATGGAAGGGTCGACTCCAGGAGATAAGTCAGTACCAGCTGGGAATGTCGTTCGGTACCCCTCAGCAATGGTAACTCACATTCCTTATGGAAGAGGACCCTGAACAGTACTGGGTACTCTGAAATCAGTACATCAGGAAGTATCGAAGATGGTACCAAAGTGTAGTCCATGTGTTCTCCGTGGCTGGATAAAGACACTGTTACTGATGACTATTTCAGTTTGGATTTAGAAGAGTCCTTGTGTTTTGAAGGCACTGAGTCCAGTACTGATATTGGTACTGCTCCAAGCTGTTTACTGGATGTGATTCTCAGTACATGGTGTAATCTTTTTATCCAGTGACAAGATCTCAGTACCAGAGGAGATGGGCGCCTTAGCAGTACCCATGCCAGGACATGAGGTCTCCTGAGACGGTGACTTTCCCCTACTGTTCTGGAGAGGGGATTTCTTCTTTGTTGAAGGTCTAGATAGTTCTGAATGGCCCCCAAGATCTTTGCTTACCACTGCAGCCACAATGATCACAGAGGTTCTCTGAGCACCTGGAGCTGAAGTACAGGAAGTAGGTGAGGGGATTCAGACCCCAGGAGTCTCAGAGAATGCTCCATCAGCAGCAAGTTCATCCTGTCCTCCCTAAGCTTTCAAGATCTGCTTTTAAAACTTGAACAGACCTTACATTTGGAGGGCACATGAGTCACCCCAAGGCAGCAGAGGCAGTCTGAATGTCCATTGCTGCAGGGAAAAGACCCGTGGCAGGTCTGGCAGGGTTTGAAGCCTGGGTTTTTTGGTATAACCTGTACCTGAGGTCATAGATTGAGGCTAGAGAAAACAAAGGCCCAGATCAGGCAAACAAAGAAGGGAAGGGGGGAAAGCCCCCAAAGCACAAGACTGTGCTAAAAAAACAGGAAAAATAAAAGTAACGGGAAAAGAAATATTAAGAAACAAAAATGTGGGGGAGGGCGTGTAGCAAGCCGTGTGCCAGTAACCTAGAGCTGGGCCTGGGTTTCCTGCCTTCTCTCCAGTGCTCAGACAGTCATAGCTTTTATACTAGTGTCCAGTTATTGGGAAATAGTAGCTAGGACTACAGCAGCATTGACATGTTGTCTGGATTAACCACAGCATAGGAACAGAGTTCCCTGGTCTACAGTGCATACAGCACTACCCCCCCCCCCCCCCCCACACACACACACACCAATTGGGACAGAGGGTGTGAGGTAATAGGAGCCTATATAAGAAAAAGCCCCAAATATCAGGACTGTCCCTATAAAATCAGGACATCTGGTCACCCTAAATAATCCTATTACTCCAGGTCTACTCTACTTGAGAAATACACACTCCTCCTTTTAGCAATCATAATGAGGGAAACATTTCACACATCCATAGCGCTTGGCAGAGGGTCCCAACACGCTTTATGGGCATAACCTGAGATGTGGTTACCTCCAAGGACACAGGAGCGAAGTAGTGCATGGCAGTGGGGGAGGGAAAATGTTGGACAAAAACTTTACAGAAAGTGCCATGGGACCTTTCCTGTCCATGCAGGGCTGATCAGGCCTTGGTATTGAAGGTCTAGTGTGTTTCACACACAGCTGGCTGCATGGATCTTGATTTATGCAAATCAGGAAGACAGGCTGAGCTAGCCCTGCGGGGATTTGTGGTTTTAGGGAATCTGTTTATTCCAGACCTGATGATTAGACCCTAAAACCAATTCATGCCTTAGTTAAGCAAGAGCACAGATAGGCTAAGTGTAAAATGGCCCAGGGCCACACACAGTCAATGGTAGAGCTGGAGGCTTAACTTCTAGTTTCCTTGCTAGACTACTAGACTCCAGTCACTCCCTAAGTAGCTAAGCATTTCTAACACAACTATCAGCATGGTCTCTACAGTCCATGATCAGTTCGACTTGCTACTCTGCAGTTGTCTCTGGGAAGAAGTTTGGGGGGTTTTCTACCTCCAAGGACGGAGCAGAAAGTCATGGTCACACCTTCGTGAATAGATGAAAAGCAGCCTCTGCCCTGTCACCATGGAGCATCTCTGCTTCTGGGGCTTGACTGGGCCAGGCAGGACCCTCTCTCATTAACACCCAACTCTCACACAGCCTGGGTGTGAGTTTTACACTTCCTCCATGAAGTCTCTTGGGAACAGGTTATGTACACAGACTAACCCTGCCTTCCCACCCTCAGTAGACCCTGAAGCTCTCTCCCACCACCATTCGCACATAAGAACATAAGAACAGCTGTACCGGGTCAGACCAAAGGTCCATCTAGCCCAGTATCCTGTCTACTGACAGTGGCCAATGCCAGGTGCCCCAGAGGGAGTGGACCTAACAGGTAATGATCAAGTGATCTCTCTCCTGCCATCCATCTCCACCCTCTGACAAACAGAGGCTAGGGACAGCATTCCTTACCCATCCTGGCTAATAGACATTAATGGACTTAACCACCATGAATTTATCCAGTTCTCTTTTACACCTCTCTGCTGTTGGTGACCAAGAAAGCATAATCTACTGCCCTTAGAGAGTTTAGTAAACTAACAAGCAACACCAGTCCATTTTATTAAAAGTTTTGTAAGGATCCTCAATCTGCTCCCACCATCCCGAGAGGCATGGAGAGAAAGACATCTGCTGCAGAACTCCAACTACAGACACTAATCAAAGCCCCATCCCTTCCACTGGAGTCACAAGATTCTCTGATCTCTAACAACAGGCTAGAAGAAGGGGGAAGTGTCAGGGGAAGAACCACAGGAGGTGAGCGAGGAGCTTTTTCTCCAACCTGCCTCGATCCAGCCACATTAGACCCAGAAAAGCTGAAACAGGGGCAGGAAGTCAAGGACAGAGAGCTTTAAAGAAACAGGTGGTTCCTACAGCAGAGAGTGGCATTTGGGGAAATCACTTCTGTACACAGACCCCAACAAGTTTCCAATGCTCCTTGGCTTTTTAACACAAAAAGAAAGTCTCATGTAGAAATCCTGGGATTGTATAAACCCTGACAGCTGGGTTTACAGATCATTTGGAGACTCAGAATTACATGCCTGGCTCTTTACTAAAAGCTCCCCAGTATGTAATCAGTGCTGTACTTGGGAGGGGGTTGGGCAAATCCCCCTCTTAAAACAATCTGTTCCCTGGTTCTAAACATTCAAGGACTAACCTGCATTCCCCTGCCTCCCTATTCCCTGGGGTTTGGATTATTATTCATGAGGTCTCCCTCCATGCTCTAGCCCCAGCCCTTTGTGTGACTTCCTCCACTCCAGAAAATTCAAAGATAAATCACCACCTCACAGAACCCTGATTTCTGGCTCCAATGCAATCCAACATCAAGAAAGATAAAAGTGGTGGGGAGTAGAGAAGGGGTAAAAAAAAACACTTTAATTTCTAAGAACACTAGAAAAGGAACAGACAACAACAATCCAGACCTCCCCCAAAACATAAATGGGACATATTCCCTTTACCCCATGGTCCTGCTCATGTGGACACAAGTGTGTTTCTTTCACAACCCAGAGGGACTAAGATTCCAGCTCTCACAGCCAGGAATACAATACAGATCTCACTTTCACTTTGTTTAGAGGGGTGTCATCAAATTGAAATCAAGTCAGTTTAAAAAAAAAAAAGCCACCCAAGTTTTTTCAGGTCCCATACCTGCTCCTGCTCTCACAGCCACAAAATAAACAAACCTGAAAGAGGAAAAAAAAATACTCACCCTATGATTCTATGATAAAAAAGTGAAGATTGCAAACAGCACTGTGTGGCAGCCACTTATGAACCCAGTTTATAACGGCATTGTGATATATCATTGCTTCCCCCCAAACACATAACAACAACCCAAAATAAATACTGGAATTTTCCAATATCTGAACCACAAAGAAAGGAAAACAAAGTCAATGGGGAGGTGTGTCATTCAGGATTTCACTATTCCCAGGAGTGATGGATGCATGTAATCACACCAATGCATCATTTGGGGGACAGAGACAGTTAAAGTGTACCACTTGTGTTTAGAGGACAATGTTTATGGGCCAAAGAAGTACAACTCTACTTCAATAAAGTTTTAAGCCACTTAAACCAGAGCTGAATTTAGTACTGTATCTTTAGCAGTTCTCTGTTGTGATATAAATAGCACTGATGGCTGGAAGGGCAACAAACTTTCTATTTTCATTCATTTGGGATGACCATGTGCAACTCGCATATGAAAATAAGTGCAATTAATTCCCCTCAAGCACACATTCACCACATGTACATGTATATATAATACACAGGGGACATATTTAGCTAGTATTTCATGCTATTTGCAGCGTTTTTTCAAGTCAGTTTCAGCTGCACAGCTGTCGAGGTCTCAAGGAAAAATGCCAACACATCAGAGGGGAAATAAATTTCACTCCCCAGTTCAAACAAGACCAATTATTTTCAAACAAAGAATACTCAGTAGCCTAAGAAAACATCCTTTTAAAAAGCCACATGCAAATACACACATCACAGACATGTACATACTGGTACACGAGTGAATGCGCACACACAACTGCCCGCAGAGATGCCACTAAGACACAACTCTGGCTAGTTTATAGCCAGGTGGGAGGAGACTTCTACCATCTGCCACGCTCCAGCGCCCAAAGCTAATTCTGGTACCACATTCTAGCCTCCCAAAATAGCGAGGAGGAGGAGTTATAATTAAAGTCTAAGCGCAAGGACCAGCCCGCGATAAGAGGCGAGCCCTGGCCTCCCCGTTGGCCGGCACGGAGCGCCGGGCTCCTTTCTCGCCGGGCTCCCAGCACGGACTGGGCGCTGCACACACGCGAAATCCACCGACTGCGGCCGCGAGTCCAGCAAGTGGCTGCCGTGAGCGCCTGGCCCCGGCCCTCCCTGCTGCGCCCCTCGGCCAGCCCGTGCGCTCCGCTTACATTTATCCTATTTCGGTCCCGTCACCAGCGCCCCCTTCTCGCGCCCGAGCTCCCGGCATTGGGGAGCCGCACAGCCGGCAGGGCCCCTCAGCTCCCTGTGCTCGGGGCCGGGGTCCAGTCCCTCCGCCTGGCCGTGGGAGGAGGCGACTGCCCCGTTCCCTACCCTGCTAGTACCCGGCAGGGCACTAACCATGAGCTCGGTACCGGCCTGGAAGGACGCGCTGCGAGCCGAGCCGAGCTCCGCGCCGCTGCCGGGCGTCCCGGTGCCAGCCCCGGAGTCGAAGGGTCTATTCAGGGGGCGGCTCCTCCCCGCAGACAGAGCGGCCGCGGCTCCAATGGAGGGGAGCGCACCGCCCCCGGGAGGGGAGGTGACAGCGAGGAGAGCTGGAGGGGGGGGGAAGAGGATAAAGCGGGAGGAGGGGGGGGGTGCCAGAATAGGGAGGGGAGGGAGACACTGGAGCGGATTTGGCCGGGCGAGGGGTCAGGGTAGAGAAGGGGGCTGCAGGAGGAAGCTTCGCTTAAGGCATTGTATAGCTTCTCTCTGTTTCTCAGGAGCAGGAGGGAGGGAGAGAAGGGTGCAGCAGGCACTGCCCCCTCCCCTAGCAGAAGGGGAAAATGCCTGCCTGCTTCTATCTTCCCTTCCAGCCACTGTATCCCGCCTGTCCACGCCCATGCCCACCGTCTGTCTCCCTTAGCCCAGCCTGGCGGTGCCTGGATTTGTGCCCTGGGTAGGCCCTTTTTTTCAGAGATCCACCGGATGCCCATGCCCCGTGCCCCACACAGACATAACTCTCATCCCCCTCTTTTATTGTCCCTTCTGGCCTTTCTTTCTCCCTCTGTCTCTGCCACCTTCTTTCCATTTTTGCAATGGGGAGCAAAGGTTGCTGTAGCCTCAAAGTGTGCCCACCAGGCAAGTAGTGCAGAGTGCAACACACTAAGCCACTGCCACTCCTTGCAGGTCCCAGCATTGGGCCTCCCCTCAGTCAGATCAGCCACAGTGTAGGCTCCTATGGTGGCCCACACTTTCTATTTTAAAGGGAACACTCTGAAGATAAAAATAATACAGGCCCAGATCCTGCAATCCAGTCCACACTGGCAGCCCACAGGGCTCTGCACACACCCATCAGACTGCAGGGTTGGGGACACCTGCTCTAACAAATGTCCAGTCATTCAGAACTTCAGAGCAACACCAGGACAGAACTGAGTGCTTCCCATTCCCAAAGTATGAACCTGCCACCCAAGCCAGAAAAAAACTGTTTTATACATTAGCCCTACAGGGCTTCTGGCATGCAACAGAGCAGTTCTGATTTCAGCCAGTAGAGGGCAGTGGTGCCATTTACTACAATGTATATAGTTACTCCTGGGGGCATTCTGCACCAACAATTTTAAAATTCTGCGCACAATATTTTAAAATTCTGCAATTTTTATTTATCAAAATAACACTGCCTAATCACACCAGTTTCAATTATTCTGGTATTTTTTTCAAAATACCTGTCAGCAAGTATGTCTGTAACAATACAAAAAGCAACAGAGGGTCCTGTGGCACCTTTAAGACTAACAGAGGTATTGGAGCATAAGCTTTCGTGGGTGAATGCCCACTTCATCAGACGCCCTCTGTTGCTTTTTACAGATTCAGACTAACATGGCTACCCCTCTGATACCTGTAACAATACAGACATACACTCGAACATTCCCCCAGGAGTAGAATTAAAGAAACCCCTATGATAACCCAGTTCCTATTTCTCTGCCCCCTTCCCCACCCCCCGGAGCCCAGCTGGGGGAGGGGCAGACACCCACAACCTCTCCCCCCCAAGTCCAGCCAATACACCCAAACCCTCTCTCCCCTCCCCCCAAGAGCCCTGCCATGGGGCCCCCTAGCCTGGATACCTGCACCCCCTCCCCCCAGAGCCCAGTAGCAGGGCCCCCTTGGCCCAAATACCTGCACCTTCTCCTCCCCACCAGCCCAGCCACAGCCCCCCCCCCTTGCCCAGATACCTGCATCCCTCCCCACAGAGCCCAGCCATGCCCCCCAGCCCAGACACCCACCTCCCCTTCCCCCCCAGAGCCCAAGGATCCAAAGGGAGAAACAGCATGATGCTCGGTCCCAGGCTTGCATGGAGTTTCCTGCACGCCACCCTCTCCTTCCCTCAGGGCATGCTGGGAACTGCAGCTGCCAGAAAACCTTCTAGCTCCCTCCCCCTCTCCCTGCAGTGTCTTCTATGTGAGAGCTGGGCTCTGCCAAGTCCAGTGGCCCCTAGTGGTGGCCAGCAGCACTGCAGCCCCTTTCTGTGGGGAAAAGGAAATTCTGCGCGCACGTAAATTTCTGCAAAATTCTGCATTGCGCAGTGGTGCATAATTCCCCCAGGAGTAATACAGTTAATGTCTCTTGCTCTAAGCTAGTAAAGCAGTGAACTCTGACAAGTTTACTTCCTACTGCTTCTGCGGATAGTTGTTTTACATCCCGCACTTTATGCCCAGCTTGGGCATTAAAATTAGCATGGCCAGTTCAGCCTTGGCTTGCAGTGGATTCCAGTGGCCTACTGCAGTTGGGGGAAGGGTTCACAGCACCACCTGGAGCAGATGGAAACCCATTAGGATTCCAAACATTTAAAACTTTGCACAAAAGCAGCATTTCTGTTTGCATATAAAACCTCACAATGAGGGCATGGGGCTGAGTACTGTAAGTCCCTGGAAAGCGAGGCAGCTCAGTACCTCACAGGATCAGCAAGACCATTTCACGGGAACAGTAGTGCTTAGAATTCTGTGGCTGAGTCCCATTTCCAACCATTGCATTTCTCCCCCATCCCAGGCAATATGCGGGTGTCTGTGTCTCACTGTCATGACCATTCAGCAGGAGCTTTTCCTTAGTTTATTTTTTTCTGATTCATTCTTTATTGGCAATTTACTCCCTGAATAGCCTGACCCAGACCTAAACTCTCTCAAGTCACCTTGCTATAAGGTGACACCTGAAACAGGCCACTACCCTGCAAAGTACTAGCCCCCAGGCAGGGACCATAGCTGCAAAACACACCAAGGAGATCTGTACAGGTTATGAGCCTACGGTTCTGAATCCACACGACAGCTTTGAAAAACAATTTTGCAAACAGGCTGAAGAGCCAGGGTCAAATGCTGCTAGAGAGATTTAATCTCAAATGCAGCTCTGTGGAGCAGAGGGTAGCCCAAGAACGGACAATCAGGCTCTAGGGGGTTTGTACCATGTTACCACGTACAATACACAGATCTACCAAAATAAATAGTAGAAGAGATACTCCTCCCACACAAGCAGTACAATTCTGGTAAACAAGTCACAAAAAGGAATAGTTTGCGTGTATATAGCTGCTCTAGTCTGAGAGCCTCTCCGCTTTACAGAGGGGAGGGAAATGTTAACAGTCCTATTTTACAAATGCAGAAACCCATGCACAGAGGACCAAATTCATCCCTCATGTAACTCCATAGTTTTAAAAGGAGTTATACTAGGGACAAAATTAACTCGAAGTTTAAATAATTTAACTCACTCGCTCGGTGAGCTCCGGTGACAGTGTTGGGAATAAAACCCAGGAGCCCTCACTCCGTCCGACCCCACTGCTCTAATTGCTAGTTTAGTTAGGGTAGCGTAAAAAGCGTCCAGAAACACAAGATCCTACTTTGCCTTGCAGCACAGCTCACACATTGCAAAGCGCATTCAAGCAAAGTTATGGATGAGATTTAACTTGATGCACTGATGCAGTATCAATCACTGGGAGTAATGCCATTTTTAGAAGCAGTTAAACCTTGTGCCAGTGTAGACAAGGAAAATATTGTGCTCAGGATGCATAGCATCAGGAATACATATAGTGTGGTATTTTCCCCTCTTTCCCCACAGAACTGGGAAGCACTATTGATCAGCAATGTTTTATTGGCAGGAGGGGAGTATGTGTGTGTGATCCTGCTAAGAAGAATTCCAATGTTCCCAAACATTTCCCAGAGTTAGAGGCAATCTACACTATAATAGAAGTCTGGTGGTGACAGTGGTGAAGATTTCCGAGTGACTCAGTAACGGAGAAAAATATCTACATTATTTTCCATCAAAATCCCTGATAACACCCCAGGGAAGGTTTCCAAACTGTAAAAGAAAAATTAAAAATGTTTTTTTTTAAGAGTATGATCAGAAAAAGTGATTCAACTGGAAAACTAAAGCAGCTGTGGAAAATATGACACCATCTTTGCACAAAGATATTGACTGCGGTAGAGTGAAAAACATTACTGAAGGACAGGGTAGGAAAATAAGCCCCTTTGTCCTTGTGAAACCTGGAAGTGTTCTGAGGTGTTTTTTTCTTGTTGTACAGCCTAGAAGATGTAAAATTTTATGCTCTAGCACGTGTGGTCCAAAGTCTGTGCTCTGTTACAGCAGAAAAACTCCAGTGAAGTCAGTGGAGTGACTCCAGATTGAGGAAGAGAGCACATGCACACACTCATGTGTGTGTACACACACATTGTATGGCACTGTCAGGGCTGAATATAATGAAACACTTTAACCACGTTTCTAAGATAAGCATAGAGCATGGGCTGGTTGGCCTTCAGTCCCTGTGTCTTGGCCTAATTAGTCTTTGCTTTCTAATAGGCCTAAGTGATGGGCCTCAGATGCTCCATCTTTGGAGTCGCTTATAGTGTGTAATTTTCTATTCTAAGGTGAGTTTTCACACATCTGGTTCAAAGTTTCCAGAGTAATGTGGAAAATATACATAATTATCAAAGGAAATGGCTGAATTCTGAACAGGAATTCTGAACAGCTTAGCTTCCATGCTGACGGCCCTGCTAACATTACTGTTGCTACATCCAGAGAATTAATTGCTGCTAATGTAATTTCCATCACAAGAGTACAGGTATAGCAGGGAGCACCACCCCTAGCAGCACAACTTGGGCAATCTGACGAGGAGGAGGATTGAAAGAATATCTTAATTGCTGTACAAAATAAGACAGCACAGAATGAGACAGGACAGTAAATCCTTGGCCAACAACAGTGGTACATAGCACAGGGGATGCTTGTTAGAGCAGTTTCTTGTTAGAGAAACAGTTTCTGCTGCCCTTGTAGACAAACTTGCTCCAAAGGAGACTCATTTCCCGGACACAGTGCAGGAGAACCTCACACAGAAACACCATGGGCTCACGATGGGCCTGGGCTCGTTCCTGGCCAGCAGCCAGATTCTGATCTCTGTCACACCAAGATCAATTTAGAGCAGGTAATGATTCTGACTTCAGGGGAGTGTCTCCAGATTTACACTAATATGAGGCAGTTGAATCAAGTCTTTGGGGGGTGAAGACATAGAATGGTGCTGTGTCCAAATCTGCAATGTCCCAGAATAACAGAGTTCAGAATTTACTCCTCTGTCTCAATTACATTGAGTACTTACAAAGGGTTTTCCAGCCAATGGCTCTCAAAGCCATTTATCACCCCCATTTTACAGATAGGCAAACAGTGAGGTTAAGTGACTCGCCCAAGGTTGCACAGCAAATCTGTGACAGAGCCAGGAATAGACTCCCAGTTTGATATCACAGTGCCTCCCAGGGCTGGATAATTCAGGCAGAGAAGGGGAAAGAAGTGAAAACAGAAAAGAAGGGCACAATGAAGTCCTCAGCCTTCCCCAGTTCCCCTGCTCCCATGGAAAAGGAGTTAAATATCTACCCTTTCTAATAGGGAACCCTCCTGTGACAGGGGCTGGAGGGAGGATCTGGCACCCAAGGAAGCTTGTTATTGCCAATCTAATCAAATAGAGCAGACTGCAAGCAGCAGCAGGGTTTGGTGGGATGGTGTCCACCTCCAGCACCCTGGGTTCTCCCACCCCGAGGACCCAGCCTGCCCTCATTTCTCTCCTGGTTGCATCCATCCAGATAAGAAGCTGAATGATGGGTGATATTACCTCTCACCAGAATAAATTAATGGAGATAGCCTATCTCCTAGAACTGGAAGGGACCTTGAAAGGTCATCGAGTCCAGCCCCCTGCCTTCACTAGCAGGACCAAGTACAGATTTTGCCCCAGATCCCTAAGTGGCCCCCTCAAGGATTGAACTCACAACCCTGGGTTTAGCAGGCCAATGCTCCCCCCAACTGAGCTATCCCTTCCCCCAACTGAGCTATCCCTTCCCCAAGATAGATGGCTTCCAGGACAACACACTCATGAGAATGTTCTGAACAAGGCCGGATCCATCACCTGCCTCCATTCACGAGCTTCTCCCTTCAGAAATCTCCCCAAGTGTGAAGGCTCTGGAAAGGGAAGGTATCAGAGGGCAATAGCCTACCTGCCAGCCTTGCACAGGAGCATCTGGGAGAGGCTGCCAGGCACGGCCAGGAGTGGGGCAGAAGGAGTTGCAGGAAGTTGCAATGAGATTGGGGGGGAGGGGGAGAGGGAAGGGTCAGGTCTGGAGAAATTCTCCTCTGCCACTCTCGAAGGTCTGTATCAGACTGTGTCTCTACTGCACTATCATTAACTGAATTGCTCCCTTCCCCTGGATACCATACAGCAAAATGATGACACCTTAATAACAGCCCACGGTGCCTCTGCACAGAGCATGTTTTGGGCTTCACTTACAGCAGCCAGCACATACTGGGATCACATCCCAGCTCTGATGTGAGATACAACCCAAAGAAATGCAGCCAATGGACATAGGTGGCAGTCAAACATGCGTGTGTCCACACGTGTCTGTCTGCATCTGTCTAGACTGCCTGTGGGCCAGTGCCCAGTGGTATGTGTGTATATTGTTCTATCTGCCCACAGGCAGAGAGTGTGAAGATGCACTGGGCCTCGGGATCTCACTCTCTCATGCATGGACTTCCCAGACAAGCACAGAGAAGGAGCAGTGGGGTGTGAGAACAAGTCTGTTTATAGTGATTGTAGCTGGGAGCAATCTTCAATTTAGAGGGTACGTTAGACTCAGGGACAAATCTGATTTAGCCTATCCCTGGGGTTTCGTTAGCAAGGCAAAGGCACTTTCACTGACCGTGCTCCCTGGGAGCAGTCAGGCTGTGTTCAGATGCTCTGCACAAGTCAGATTCCTGCAAAGAGAGACTTCAGGAACCAGCATCGTGAGGAGTGGATCTGCGTGCAGAGTGCTGCCAATCACTACTAGGACATGCAAGAGGGGAAACCCTGAGATAGGTTACACCAGTGGTTCTCAAACTTTTGTACTGGTGACCCTTGTCACATGGCAAGCCTCTGAGTGCGACCCCCTTATAAATTAAAAACACATTTTTTATATTTAACACTATTATAAATGCTGGAGGTGAAGCATGGTTTGGGGTGGTGGCTGACAGCTCACAACCCCCCACGGGGTCACGACCCCCCAGTTTGAAAACCCCTGGGTTAGACCAAAACACAGTGCAGGCTTCCCTCACCCAGCTCTGCTAATGTCCCTCAATCCCAACTCACAGCCCCCTGCTATTCCTCTTCTGGGCTCTCTCCCTCATCACCTCTGACAGTGCCTCTCAATCCCAATCTACAGCCCCACTGCTATCCCAGCTCTGGGATTCCTCCACCCCCAGCTCTGCCAGTGCCCTTCTATCCCAACCCACAGGTGCACCCGTTATCTCAGCCATGGGCTCCCCACCTCACACAGCTCTGCCGGTGCCCCTCAGTCTTGATCTATTACACTCGCTACCATTCCTGTCCTGAGATAGAATCATAGAACCATAAGACTGGAAGGGCCCTTGAGAGACACTCATGGCAGGACTAAGTATTATCTAGACCATTTCTGACAGGTGTTTGTCTAACCTGCTCTTAAAAATCGCCAGTGATGGAGATTCCACAACCTCCCTAGGCAATTTATTCCAGTGCTTAACCACCCTGACAGTTACAAAGTGTTTTTCCTAATGTCCAACCTAAACCTCCTTTGCTGCAATTTAAGCCCCATTGCTTCTTGTCCTATCCTCAGAAGTTAAGAAGAACAATTCTTCTCCCTCCTCCTTGTAACAACTTTTTACATACGTGAACTGTTATCATGTCTGTTCCCCCCCCCCCGTGCCCTCCCCCCATCTTCTCTTTTCCAGAATAAACAAACCCAATTTTTTCAATTCTTCCCTCACAGGTCATGTTTTCTAGGCCTTTAATCATTTTGGTTGCTCTTCTCTGGACTTTTTCCAATTTGTCCGCATCTCTCCTCAAATGTGGCACCCAGAACTGGACACAATACTCCAGTTGAGGCCTAATCAGCATGGAGTAGAGCAGAAGAATTACTTCTCATGTCTTCCTTACAACACTCCTGTTAATACATCCCAAAATGATGTTTGCTTTTTTTGCAACAGTGTTACACTGTTGACTCATATTTAGCTTATGGTCCACTATAACCCCCAGATCCCTTTCCACCGTACTCCTTCCTAGGCAGTCATTTCCCATTGTATGTGTGCAACTGATTGTTCCTTCCTAAGTGGAGTACTTTGCATTTGTCTTTGTTGAATTTCATCCTATTTACTTCAGACCATTTTTCCAGTTTGTCCAGATCATTTTGAATTTTAATCCTTATCCTCCAAAGCACCTGCATGGTTGATTGTAATGAACTGCACTTGTCCTGTGGCAGAAATGTCAGTTAGGAACCAAACAGGTCACCAAACCAAACAGGTCACCAAACACAAATATCTAAGAAACATTTAAGCAAAAAAACGAGCACAAACATTCCCTGTGCCCCCCATCTCCCCTCCCCCCTGCAGCTCTATGCAGCTGCTTTATCACACACAGCAACATTGTAACCGCTACGAGCTGTAACTACGCTAACACCGGGGCCAGTGCTGTGAAAGACGTCATTCAGCCATGAAGTATTAAGGCTGAATGTGTCATTTACAGCTAAATTGGGGGTTTATTTATGAGGCATAGCAAGAGCGAAATCCCCAGCAGGGCAGCCTGTACAGAAAGGCAGAGTCCCCTGCACATATTTCAGGGCCTATTATCGCCCATAGGAAATCTGAGCATGTGAGGATTACCATTTCATCCCAGTTTGAGCTCAGCAATACCCAACCCTCAGTACTTTTAAAGCCTGGTGAAGATATCAACTGGTTCAACCTCCCCTCCCCTATGAGGCTGGGAGCTGGTATCTCCATTTCACAGACACAAATCAGGGCACAGAGAGGTCAAGCCAAGAGCACCAGTAGCAGAGCCAAGAACAAAAGAACCCAGGAGTCCTTACTCCCACTCCCGTTCCTTCCACTGAACAAAGAGGTCATGTGACCTGTGGGCTTGCAGAGCCAGTGCCTTGGGGAATCTCTGATAACTAACACTAGCATTTCTGCCAGGATCTCAAAGCACTTTACAAAGCAGGGCCAGTGTCGTTGCACCCTTTTCTAAGTGCGGGAACTGAGGCACAGAGAGGGCCCAAGACAGTGAGTCAGCAACAGAGTCAGGCGTAGAACCCAGGATTCCTGGTTCCCCATTCCCGGTGATAAGTACTAGAAAAAGTCACATACAATCTGCTTTGCACCCTGTATTGTGCTACAAATCAAGGTCAATGGGTACAAGGCACCACGTCAGCTAGATGGGAGCATGTGGGGTTTCCATCTGGGACAACAGGCCCAATTGGGGGCAGCACAGACCTTGCTCCTTCCCTGCTGGGTACAGACAGCAGACGGTTTAACAGAGGAGCTTACATCACAGACAGTCTTGCTGGCTGGGTGAGGATTATGTCCCCAGTTGTACTGAGAGGGAGATGAGGGGCCTGACAGGATGCTGGCCACTTGTGCCATGCGTTATAGAGCCAGCCCACGCTGGAGCACACGGGAGTAGGTACACTACAGCTAAGCAAACACTGCCAGCAGAGAGGTGTGTCGCCCGCACCCGCTGCCTCACAAAACACCTTACTGGAGACACAGGTCCAAGGTGGTTGTCAGCTCAGACTATCCCTCACATGAGGCCAGCTCTGCCTCACAGCCCAGCGGCCATCAGAATGATCAGACAGGATCAGAACTGTGGTCTGTCTAGTCCGGTATCCTGTCTCCAGCAGTGCCTTGAGCTGAGCCAAGATCTCACACCCCACCCACAGCTCAGCACAACTGGCCAGGCATCTGGTAGGGTGTTTCAGCCTTCTCTGAAGCATTGCACGAGGATTCAGGACCCCCAGCCATATGGACTGATCCAGTGTGGCAGGCAGAGGAATCAGGGCTAGCTCAGATGTGTTCTGAGCCGTTGGGAGAAAGAAGGTCTGGCTCGGGGCCATCCCATAACACTTATGGTGCCTGTGACTCCAGAGGCCACACTGCATCATTTCCTCTAAGCTGGATTTTCTCCAGGTGGAGCAAGGCTCATGCCCCTTTGTTCCTCTTCAAGTGTTCAGAGCCCCCTCGTGGAGCAGATGCCACCAGCTGGCCATGACAGTTACAAGCCTGCATCTCATTGCTATGGCATCTCAAGCTCTAGAACGATGCCATTGCACCACGTTACTGTGGCAATCAAAGTTCTAGAATGACCCCAACAAGAAGGCCTGTTAACATGGACAATCCCCCCCCCACACACACAAGTTCTGTAAAGGGTCAAGCAGAGACACAGGGACCCTGCCTCAAAGAGCTTCAAGTCTAAGCCAGGCAAATCTCAACCATGGGACAAAGGGAAAGGGCAGGGAAATGAGGGAGCCCGGTCATGGCAAATGAAACCAACAGGAAGTACATCAGAGAGGGCGTGACTCAGGCATGCTGATATTTTTAAGGATAGATGGGGAAGGGGACAGCCTGGGAAATGGCCCAGGAAAGCTGAACCTAGAAGCTGAAATAATTACATGAAAAGCAAGCATCTGGATTAAAAAGCCTTGTTTGTTTGTCAGCTGATCAGTTCTTTTAAAACAATCAGCTCTAAATTCCTCTTTCTGCCTCAAACAAGCCCAACCATTATTAGAGGCTCTAATAATTTCCTGGCAGCTGATCCTGCCTCTGCTTTCTGCAGCTGTCAGAAGATGGCTCAGAATGCACCTTTGATATTTGACAGTGTAAACTCTGCATCAGGGAGGGGGAGCTGGATTCTGTGTTTTGTGCCAGAGACCTTAATACCCGATTACCCGGCAAAACGCATGGCAGCTCCCCTAAAGCAGCGTTTCTCCATGGGGTAGCAAGGAACTGGGGCACAGGTGAGCAGAGAGCCATTTCCAGTGCAATCTGTGACCTGGTGCAAAGAATTTCAGCAGGCATCTCTTTTTAAGAACCATGCATGACAGCATTGTGTGGCAATGGGCCAATAGGGCTAGTCCATGCCATGCTTCCAGCTACTAGGGATTCTAGCTCAAACCTGCTCCTAGGGGACAAACTGAGGATGCAGGATGGGTCACACCTGTCCCCATCCACCCCTCATCTTAGTCCCAAATTTGCCTTCCCCCCAAGACAGTCTAGCACTCTCTCCTCTTTACAGCCCTCATTTAGACACCAGAAAGACTGACCTCTCAAATGATGATAGCCCCCTGCTTGAGCCTGTAGCAGGGTTTGAACCCAAGAATCTTCAGCACCCTGACCACAAAAACTAAAGGAGTAATCCCATTAGCTGGTAGCAGTAATAGGCTGTTACCCTCTAATGCAACTGCCAACAGAAGGGGACACAACACAAGCTTGACCAGTGAGTCACACTGAGGTTCTAGAAAGGATTATTATGGCTAAAGAAATTCCCATCAGCAGAGCTGCCTGTGCTGTCCTTGCCGTCATGGAGCCCTGGAAGGCTGAGAGGATGGGGAGGCAAGCTGGGAGTCTTGCATTTCCACAATGGCCAACCTTCCTTGCTCTGGAACTGCACACACCCATGCTAGCAAGGCAAGAAACTTCTTCAGAAATACTAGCCTGGAAAATTCCAATTAACCACTGGCAAGAAGGGCCTGTAGTATCATCCCCTGGGCACATGGGCCGTTTCCAAGGGCAGAGACAACGAGATGTTAAGGAGAACTGGTCCTCATCAAGGTGACAGGGAGTATGTCTACACAGCAAAGAAAAACCTGCAGCTGGCCCATGCCAGCCGACTCAGGCTCGCAGGGCTCAGGCTGTGGGGCTCTCTCATTGCTGAGTAGACTTCGGGCTCAGACCCTCTCACCTCACAGGGTCCTAGAGCCCAGGCTCCAGCCTGAGCCCAGAAGTCTACACAGCAAGGAAACAGCCCCATAGTCCAAGTCCCGTGAGCCCAAGTCAGCTGGCGTGGGCCAGCCACGGATTTTTATTTGCTGTGTAGACATAACCAGGGAGGCAAACGCAGATCCCTCCAGCTGAGTCAGAGCACTCAATGGCTAAAATATAAAGGAGACTCCAAACCTGCAGCAAATGTTGGGGGCTCCTTCAGGAAGGGGGATGGGGAGGAGGAATCTCTGTGCAGCCAGGACTCCAATGAAGCTGCGCAATCAGAACCACATGCCATCTGCACACTAACCAAGCCAGCTTCTGTTCCTGGTGGGACAACCCCACTAACCCAGCACCCCAACAGGATAGTTACTGGAACTGGGCTTCACCTAATTAGCAGTCACCACTGGTGCTGGGCCTGCACCCAGGGCTGGGGTTTTCGTTCCACTGAAAGCAGTGACTCGCTGAAAACACAAGCCAAGTTCACCCTGAAGCCAATCCCAGCTCAATAAAGCTTCCATAAAACTCAGTGAGGCTGGGCTAAGTTGCATTGGGCGCTCTCTCAAGCCCAGTTACCCTCACCTGCTCTCAGGATAACTATGATTCACCCAGCTCCAAGGCAAAGATGTACCCTAGCTGCAGACCTGCAGCTGGCTCCAAACATATCCAAAGTCAGAGGAAGTCAGGATCCACCTTACAAAGCTAGGAAAGCCAGAACTTGACCCAAACATCACCAATCTGTGGGGACTGAGGGGCCCAGGCCTGGAGCTAGTTGAGTGGTCAGGAGTGTCTTCTCATGCATTGCTCCCACCACAGCCAGCCTTGATGCCCAAGGGTAGGCACCTTACCTTGGGTCAGGCGAGTGGGCTGCTTAACCTGCAGGCCGTCAACAGCACAGGCATTCCCGCAGGGGTGCAGGGTGAGGGTCCCACACACGTTCTCGATGTAGCAGTGCTCAGAGGCCAACCCAGCCCCCTGCAGAACAATGTCCTTAGCGGCCGAGCCAATCATAGTCCTCCCTGCAAGGAGAAACATCTGCTGAATGCTCCTTGGGTCATAACAAGGAGATCATGTGCATGGGATGGGAGGCCAAAGCAGGTCAAGCACCCCCATTTACAGAGGCTGAGAGGGGACCACTCACCCTGTATTATTGGTGCCAAAACCCCACTTGGTGTGCACCCCACCCCGCATGGGCACCATGTGATAGGAAGATGGGGGCTGGGCAGGAAGCAGCCTCTGTAGTTTTTGCCCAGAGGAGCTCCTGAACTGGGAAGGGGTGGGGGGAGGATACGTAACTCTGTGGAATAATGGGAGTGCAACCAGGGCTGAGGGGAGCTCCTGTCCTGATGCTGCAGAGCAAGTGCAGGCCTGGGCGTCAAGCCACCAAGTTTTAGACACTGGTGGGTCCCCTAGAGAGGGACTGAAACAGCCTCTCCCAGCTCCTGCACATCGCCCCCTGCACACACACACAAACCACCAACAGCCACTGATTCCCCCACACACCACCTCAGGAAATGGAGGTACAAGCCCCTCATATAGGGGCATGACATGGGATCCAGAAGTCCTGTGCTCATTCCTCTAGGCCAGGCTGACCATTAGAGCTCCGAAGGCAGGGCAGTCTGCACCCACAGAGTGTGTGGCGGTGCTGATTTGTCCCTCCGGCCCCCGCACTCTGCAGCACTTAGAGGAACAGGGATGCTTCGTACTTCAGAGGAGAGGGGAGTCCTTCCACAAGGCAAGATCTCGACAGCCTTGCAGGGCCCAGCACAGTGCTGCTCTCTCCTTGGCTGCAGAGATTAGCACTGGGCTCCTGTTTGTGGCCCAGACTGCAAAGGCCAGGCCAGAGAGATGGGACCTTGCAGGTCCTCAGGTCAGAGCCCATGCTCCTGGGGGCTTTTATCAGGGCTGCTATTGATCATGCTGTTTCCTGGGCAGCACTGGATCCCTGCAGGGTCTCAGCATATTAACTGCTGGGAAGACATGGGGCCACTTGGGCACAGACAACAGAGAGCTAAATGTCGGTGGTCAGTCACCCCCAAAGAGCAACCCACACATCCCAGTCTTGTCCCTTCTAGGAACATGAACCCAAGCAGAGATGCAGCAGAAGAGGCAGGAGGAGGCTAGTGATAAAGAATCCTGTTTCACACTAACCACTGTGTCCCTAGGTTCCTCCTCCTGCTCCTATCTCCTTCACTCTCTCTGATCAGACAGGCAAGTTCCCGTGGCCCCTCCACCTCTTCTTCCCCCCACCCCACTGCAACCCCACTCTCCAGCTGCCTCCTTGGGCAGGCAACTCCCACTCTCCTTTGATCCAGTTATCGCTAGCAGCTTCCTCTGTTGATTATGTGATGAACAGACTCCAAGCTCTTGGCTAGCCCCCCTCTTCCCCCCCATTTCACACTCTCAGGCCCTTGCTGACTATGTGTCCAAAAGCAAGGCTCACTAGGTACAAGTGCATGGCCCAAGAAGAAGCTCCGCTCTGCTCCCCTTCCCTCCCTGGTGGAGGAAGCACACTCCCTGTCTGAAGTGCAGGGGGCTCGGTAGGGTCTGTGGGCATGTCACGCGTGCACAGGTGAATCCTTCCCAGTAAGATCTTGGACGTCTCCACAGGGAGCAGACTTGGCAGCTCCCTGCCTCTCAGGCCAAAGAGGCAGACAGGTTGCTAACAGCAATGTCTCCAGGGAGAGCTTGGCTCTTGCTTCTCTCCGGTTTTTAATCTGATCTTTAATCTGAGACTGCACTATGGCCTCAATAACAATTATTGGACACAAATGCATGCCTAAGGCTCGCTTCCCAACACCGACTGCTGGAGAAGGGCTGACGTTTGGAGGGGTTGATCCATGAAGGAGCTGGAGTCTCTGATCCTAAACTGAGAGGCAGGGGGCAAGTGGCTCAGGGATGGGGAAGCACAACTGGGTTCTGATCATCATGTGCTTGTCCCTGTAGCAGGGCCATTCACAGGGGCTGCCAGGGAGGGGTGGCGGGGTGTTATTGGGGATTGAAACTTTTCAAGAGCTTCCAGCGCCTCTGGGAGCCACAAAAATGAGCTAGCCACTCACCGTCAGGAGGGAAGGAACAGCTGCCCTATGTGCCTCTCACTCCCTCCGTTCTTGGGAGCCAAGACTGGATCTGAATCCCATTGCCAGCCCAGCTCTCGCTGGGATGCTGGTTCCCATCTGGCTCTGGGCTGCTGAGCTCACATAAACCAGGAACGTCAATGTAGATGTTAACCCAAGTCCCTGCAAGATGAGAGGGTGTGGCAGCACCAGCTCCCATTGCTGGGACTAAAGATGGGTGGGATTTAGTGCCCACCCCCCAGGGGCTATGGGTATCCCAGCCAGATCCAGACTGTGCCTCCCCACCCCCATTTTCAGTGAGATTAACCCAGGTTCCAAATCCCACATTCAGCATCTAGTGGGGCTTTCTCAGCACCCTGCAGGAAGTTACAGCCACACAAAAGTGGATCACAGCAAAGTCCACACACCTGGAGGGGACGGGGGGGGGGGGGGGGGGGGGGCAAGGACATGGCTGGCAGCAGCAGTCAGGCCAACACTGACAGTAGTCAGCAAGAGTAGAGGGAATCACACAGATAACACGCTGCCTTCAGTCTGTGCATCGACGGTGGCAGAAGGCAAGTGCAGTGCAGCAGCGTCTCGCGTGCCAGGCCATCAATAGCCCTATCTTTTGCCTCTCATCTGGGCTCCAAAAGCACCATGTAATCTTTCACTAACTATACCCTACAATCCAGGCAGGCAGGAGGTCCATATCAGATACTGGGGCAGGGCAGGAATATTAGCTCCATTTAGCAATGGGGATGGAGGGGTACAGGCTAAGATTCTCAGAAGTGGTCACTAATTTGGGGGGCCCAACTGGAGACCCCTAGGGGATGACTTCCAGGGGCGCTGAGCACCCACAACTCTAGCTGACATGACTGGAAGCTTGTGTGTGCTCAGCACCCCTGAAAGTCAGGCCCTAGGGTTTCCAGTTGGATCACCCCCAAATTAATGACCACTTCTTAGAATCAGGCCCAAGGGTCCTAAAATGGGGCATTCAAAATTAACAGCCAGTTTGAAAATTAGGGTGTAGGGGACTTGCCCAAGGCCTCACAGTGAGTCTATAACACAGCTGGGAATGGAAACCCAGCAGCCTCCAGTTCTACCCATTACAAACACACCCTCTCCACAGTCTGGCTTTCCCATGGTGTGACGGTTGGTCTCCGCTCAGTGTAAGTTACACAGGGGGTCTCAGCCACGGGAGAGCAGGAAAAGTGACACCCCTTCCCCCAGGTGAGCTCCTAATCCCTATCAGCCTCGGCCCATTGTCACAGCACAGGCAAGGGGAACTTACCCTCTCCTAGGGGCAGGAGGGTGATGGCAGTGCTGAGCCGGCCACTGCCCAGGCTCACCAGATGTGGCTTGTCGGTCTGGACCTTCAGCCCCTTGCCCATGTCTATTAGGTCCAGAGGACTGTTCTGTAGGGAAGGATAAAGCAGAACCCCTGGTTAGAACATGTTCATCCCTGAACTCAGGGGAGAGGTCACTGGGCCGAGCCCTTCCTAGATGGGGGACAAAGAGGTTTTCCACCTGGCAGGAAATGCAATGAGTTTGGTGAGTCTCAGTCAATTCCTGGTGGACTAGCATCCACAGCACAAAAGCCACCCCAGTCAGTCCCTTACGGGCAGTGTCAGCAAAAAGGTCAAGGGCTGAACAGGCCATTGGGACTGCCCTCTCTTCTCACCCCTCCAGCGCAGGCCAGGTTGTGGATGCTGACCTTGCCACTGACCATTCTGGAGGTAAGCAGAGGGCTCCAGAGCTGTCAGTCTGGCACGAGGACATACATCTCGGGAGGCAGATATGGCACCAGCTGCTGCAGAGGAGGTGGCTCTTGCCCTGGCAGCACCACACATGTGGGAAAAGGACGAGAGGGAGCAGGGATGGAAGGACCCCAGATCCATGGGGACAAGGCTGGTACATGTCTGGGGCACAGGTGAGGGTGTGCAAACAAGACCCCTGAAATGAGGAGCAAGGCCAGCGGGGCTTATGATAGGCAGGGGTGCGGCATGTTCTAAGGACTTGCCCATACATGGGTGGCTTCATCTCTAGGGCTTGAGCGCAGGTGGAGCCAGCACTGGTGGGGGAATTCCCAACCCAGATCCCACCATACTGGATCATTGCTCCAGAAAGAACTCACTGGCCAAACCTTCCCCTGCTTGGAGAAGCCAGAAGTGGCAGTGGGGATACAAAACACGCCAGCCATAACCCCACTGCACCCTTGCAGGCCCTGGGCCAGGCCGAACCATGACAAAGAGGCATCCACCCCTCACTCCCACTTGCTGAGGCCTCCAACTGGGAGATGCTCTCCTGGTTCCTTTACTGCAGCGGAGCTGCTTTAGCCCCTGAAACATGCCAGTAAATGGATGGGTGGACAAGGAGACAGATGGGGTCTGTGCTGTGGGTTGGCTCCTACCCAGCAGCCCGTCCACAATCAGTGATTCAGATAGGTTCTATCTCCGTTCCCACTTTGCACAGAAAAGATGGATCATAAATATTTATGGGCTCCTTATCTTTCTGCTCTATATGACAGGGAAGAGCGGACGTGGAGGTCTCACAGGATGGCTGGCTGCAGCCAGCAGGGCAAGGCTCTCCTCACTGCCCTGGGCTGATCCTACTGCAGGTAAACCAGAATCCAACCAGGCTTCACTTAGACCCCATCAGCTGCATGCACACACATGTACATGCATGAATACGGACATGCATCCCCACAAGCACAGACTGCTGTGCCCCTGGCTCCACATTCTGAGGGTGTCTCCCTCAGCCCTTTTCCCAGAGCCATGTGTGGGCTCCAGACAGCGGGTTAGCAAGTTGAGGAGTGGACTCCTCAGATGTGGAGTCCGAGGGTACTGGGCCTTCCCCATGTCTCCAGATCTCAAGACAGGCCGGCTGTGATCTTTGCTCTGTGCTGCAGGCTTGGGGAAGAGGAGACTAGAAGGATGAAAAGTGACAATAGCCCAGCCCTAGGGCAAGGGGGATTCCATGGGCTCAGGTTCTTTTTAATAGGATCCAAGGTACTAGCCATTTAGCCCAACTGGATTTACAGCCAATCCCATAATAGGATTGGGAGGAAAGGCCCAATGGCAGCATCTGTCACCCACACCCTAGTCCTGGGGTTATTCAGAATACCAAGATCCCTTCAGAGTTGAGCTCTGGGAGGGAGTGGAGGGTGGGATCTGTGGCACAGAGCCATGCCATTCTCCAGCTCTGGGGTGGGGGATCATGCCTCATTGACCACAAATCATCAACAGGCTCTTACCGTGATGGGGTCACAATTCCTCTCTGGCAAACTGTTCCCATGTCCCCTCTCCACAAGATCCCCCAGGAGCCTTTAGGGCCACCTGGGCCAAAGTACAAGTAGATGGATGCTGAACTGCCCAATCTAGAACCCCCATCTGGAATTGGGGTTTGGCCCATAACAGAAGCAGGGCCATATATGACGACTGCCCAGGCCTGGGAGAGGGAATAAACTCTCCCTATACTCTCAGGGGATTGCCAGGCCCATCTCCCAGCACTTGGGGCTGCTCTCTTTGGTTTTCGGGATGCCCTGATTTCCTGCTGGCCCCATCACTATGGGGATCTAAGCAGCTGTATCGCCAGTACTCTCAGCATCGCCCCTGAATCCCTCTCTAGGACCAATAACCTTTGCTCATTTGTGACCCCAGTGGCAGTCTCTGGTGATGGAAGGACAGGGCATTAGCCCCCAAACCTCTCTCAGTCTGCCCTCCCCAGCACAAGGCAGCAGTGCTGATGCACTGGCTGGAGGAGGTGACCCCGGCACACACTCACCTGGATGATTGCTTGGACTTTGCGGGTTGGACTGGTAACATTCCTGTTTGACGCTTCCATGGCAACTTCATCAATGTGCCTGGCACTCTCCTGGGAAGCAACCAGAAACACAGAGGGGGTGTTAGGACTTGAGAGAGCCCTCCGGTAACAGGAATACAACGACAGAACCAAACCAGCGATGTGCATGGGGCTATGCTGCACAGACGCGCCTCTCCCTCCCCAACAGGGGATGCAGGAGGTTGGACCAATGAGACACAAGGTCACAAGCTGAGAGTAAAGTTCAAATCAGCCCAGCAAGCACAGGTGAGTGATCGAGAGGCCCCATTTTCCAGGCCCAATCAATGAAAGGAGAGAGTGGTTTAGTGATTATAGCAGGGGATAGACAATCACGATGTCTGTGTTCTATTCCAAGCCTGACCTCTGGCAAGTCATTTCACTGCTCCGGGCCTCAGTTTCCCCATCTCTACAGTGGGGATCACACCCACCTATCCACACAGGCTGTCAGAGCTCATGACTGTTTGTAACCAGCTTGAAGTACTTGGATGAAGAGTTCCAAAGAAAAGCAACATGTCATCAGCAGTACACATTCTACATCACGCTGCTCCCCCCACCCACCTACCCATAGACACAAGCAGCTTCCAGGCTTTTACCCAGCTTCCACATTGGCATTATTTTCTTCTAGAAATGGGTGGGGTGTATGGATCCCAGTACTAAAGAGAGCCAGCATTAGGAGAGTTGATGGCTGCAGCTCTGAGAGCTGGACACCAGGGGGCATAATTTCTGGCCTCATAACTCTCTTTTACCAGCTGGGCTTTGCATGAGGAGTCCCTGAGCCTCATTTGCTCTCTGCCTGCTCCTGCTCAAGTCAATGGGGAAATGACCACAGGGGCATCTGGCTTGGACTGCAACTGAACTGGGTAATTCTGCAAACATGCCTTGCCACAGGGTCTCCGCTGATGCGGAATGACAGTGAGCGGCACAAACACCCAAAAAGCACAGTAACTTAGAGCCCCTATGTATAGTATGCTACAGAACGTGTGCAGAGCATGTTTCACCATTCACCCAAGGATCTCCCAGCTCTTTACAAACATGAACTACGTTACCATCATAAACCCTGCACAAGGCTGGTCAGGGGAGGTGTACGGGAACGGGCCAGCCAGTTCTCCAGCACAGCAGCTCTTTAACAGCACTCAGACTGGCAGGACAGGAAAAAGAATCTTCTCTTCCAGTGAAACTTCAGGGAACTATAGGGAGGCAGCAGGCAACTTCCCAGGGTTAGAATGGGGCCAAGACACCTGAGCTAAGAGCCCAACTCATACCATGTGCCCTAGGATGGCGTGATTAGCCAGGGGCTCAGTTCCATGTCTCCGTTCCAAGGGTTACATTTAATGGCAAATTCCTGGTTCCAGATGCTCAGAAATTGTCTCAAGATTACATTTCTCTGTCCGTCCATCCATCCAGAGATATTCTCTCTCTCACACACATTCACTAACATACACTTGTACACAGAGGGCATAACTACAGAACAAAAGAGGGAGTCTTAACTGAACAACAGCTTTGTAGAGGCTCATTTTTAAAAATCTACATCACTAAACCATCACTGAGGGAAAAACCCAACATCTGGGATGCAGGGAAGGAAGGACGAACAGATACAGATGTACACATACTACATATGACAATGCATCCATGCTTGCCCAGCAGCCCGCCCCACTAGTCAGCAGGGATGTCGTGCACCAGCCAGTCTCTCTCCCAGGTGCTGCTTAGGGAACTAGAACCCCACACATTCATATGTGCGCACACAGCGCCTCGGACCCTCTGCATGTCTGCACATGCCCCACATTTACATGCATGTTCAAACACACACTCGCACACACACAAACTGACTAACTGAAACCCGATTTCAGCTCCTCCTACATTACCATCCTGGGCAGGGTTTCTGTCCCTGCAGGAAGAATAAATAAAGCAGCTTGGAGAGGAAACTAACCCCACAAGCCAGTGATTTCCTGCACTCTGGCGCTCAGACCACTTGGGCCAGCTTAGCAGGCTGGGCCAGGCTACAGTTTCTAAATTTACCCCCACTCCATGCATCGCACACTTCCATCTTGGGGTCACCCTACAGCAGGATGGCAGCAGTAACTCCCTCCTTGCTGTCCTGGTCTGTAAGAGCTTCCAGAGCAGATCTGAGGATGGACAGTTTGTGGGGAAGAGACCTCACTCCATTTGGCCTGTGGCTCATTGGGTTCTGTTGGCTCCCCCACTACAGACCACATGGCTTGTGACATTACCACATAATTATAAGGACTGCTCCCAGCCTTGTGTTGTCTGAGTGCAGGTCAGGGGCAGATTGTATCACCTGGGTTCCTAGCAGCTGCCCCCAAACCACTATTTTGAGACAGTGTGAAGCACTAACATTCTCCCTGTCAGCAATGAGGGTGGGGTGAAGCCTACGCTTTTAGCAAGAATGACTTTGCTTCAGAGTAAGGTTAAGAGGCTCCGGAGAAGGCTGGGATCTGCTGGACCCTTCAGCCCCTGCATCCCACCAAGAGCCGCACTGCTCCCCTATAATATAGGCACCAGCTCTTCAACCAGTCTGGTGTAAATACCCCAAGTGATGCAGCCACCACTCCTTCCCCAAGGAGCTGTAGACAAATCACTCGGATGGAAGAGTATTGTGCTGGGATATTCAGAGCTGGAAAGATGCACTGGACTACTGAGCCCCGCAGCAATGCAGGGCTCAAACAGGACTACAGAGGAAGTGTCTGGGAGGAATTAGAGTTGCTGGTCACATTTGTCTGGGGAAGAGACAGCCCAGCCCCTCCTTCCCCGACCAGGCCTCTGCTCGTTGTAAAATGTTATTTTGCTGGTATTAAGGCAGAACTAGGTCACATATGGCTCACTAAAGGCAAGCCAAGCTGTGTGACACCAGTGCACCATCTACAGGCTAAGCCTGCATTGCAGATGATAGCATGGACTTAGCCTTCTCCTATCATTGCCAATGGAGAACAATGTTCACAAATGCAGCCACTGACACTCCCAAGAGCCCCAATGTGCTTTCAGGAAAACACACTGAACTCTCCTCTCAGTTACCCCCAGGAAGCTTCCCTGTCCCTGCTTCACCCGCCCCCCGGTCAGCATTGGCCCCAGCGGGGTTTGAGAGAACAGGATGGGCTGGAGTAACTTGATCAAAACAACTCCAAAAGTCCCACCAGGGGTCAGTGGCGATTCCTGACCTCTCGACAGCTCCCTGCTGTTCTCCACCAGCTCACCTTTGCCAGCTGGGCATTTCTTGTGCCTTTTCCTGCCAAGGGCTAGGGCCACTCCAAGTGCATGGAACGATCGTTTAGTCTCTGCTCCCACACATCTAGCAGCCCACCCATTACAGACACAGCCAGAACAGGGTTGCGTTGCTCCTGGGTCGTATTAAAGGGACCCAGATCTCACAGATGCTTGTGTCTAACGCATCGCAAGGGCCTGGAGGCAGACCATGAAGAGGGGAAAAATTTCCATAGCACTTTTCACCTAGAAGGATCCCACAGTGCTCTACAGAAACATCACTCCCTCAGGACTGAGATACAGCCACCTCTGGGGTGAAACGTGGCAACTGCCACACACCAGCACAGTGACAGGTTAGGGCAGACAGGGAATAACCACCTGTATCCAACAAACTGCTGGGGGCAGGATTGGCAGAGAGTAATTACCCAAGATGGGCTTTGGCCATGACACTGGAGTCAATGCCCCGGCTTGTGGAAAGTGTCCTGGGAACTTTATTGCTCCCAAGTGACCAGGACTTCAGTCCACATCCCATCCAGAAGACAGGACATTTGTGGGAGATGGGTTAGTAGAGTGTGAGGGCCTAGACAAAGCCCTAGTGTAGCCTGGGATCACTGCACCTCAAGGGCTTCATGGAGACCCAGTGCTGCCTTCACCTATCAGAACACCTAGGCCAGTGGAAAATACCAGTGCTAGCCCAGCATGCAATGCTCCTCTGGTTCCAGCTGAAGGCAGCTGTGATTTGCTCTTCTGTACAGCATATGTACAACCCATGACTGGGCTCTGGGACAAATGCCAGCACATACCCCTTAGATGGGCAAAGTCTGGGCTTCCCCTACTCTCCCTAGAGACAGAGCTATCTACAGGCTGCCCTGGCAATCCTAGCCTACCGATCCTCAGGCTTCAACCAGTGTAGCCAGGAGAGATCCTTTCCCTACTCTGTCAAAGCAAGCATGGTCTGTGGTTAGCACAAACCATACCCAGGGCGAGAGCACAAGCCTGGCCAGGAAGAGTGGGAGCTAGTGCGTAGCTATTACACACTGCGGAAAAAATGAAAGGCTGGAAAAAGACTGTTTTGACTCCAGGGCTGGGAAAGAACAAAATAACCATCAGCTCACAGTAAAGACCCTGGCTCCCTCCGGAATAGGCAGCTGAAAGAGGACAGCATCAGGAAGTAAGACCAGACAGAATTCAAACTGAAGTGCCTAGATTGGCATTCAGGCCCAATTTTCATAGCAGCCCCCACTGACACCAAGGGAAGCCAGGCTTCCCCCAAGCTGGGCCCTGGGTATGGAGTGGAGGAGCTGAGTTGGAAATATTATTTGTAAAAGGAGCATGCTGGACGTGAGGCTGAGTGATAGTTCAGGGGTTAGAGCCAGGAGAATTTATGTGGATCTGGCTGTCAGAGGGACTGAGCTCCTGCCATTGCGAGCTGCCAACGCTCAGCTCACCTGAACCTCATCTCACTGTCTGGACAGTGATGCAGGGCCGTTTCCCTTCACTCCCTGATTCTCACATGCAAGCCTACAGCTACTGAGGGGCAGGACTAGCCAGTGCTGCATAGAGGGCCGGTGTGTGTTTTTGTGAACAAGTTGGAGAGGGGGCACTAGCTCATTACCACCAGGGCGTCTCTCCATTTGCTGCCACTTTCCCACGGCTGCAAAAGGAGTTTCCAACCTGCTAAATGAGATTTTCTGTGTGGGCTGTGCAGCCAGGACCTTTCCTGTGGGCTGTGGCACTGGGGGCAGAGGAAAGATGTGGCACCGGGATCGGGGGTGGCAGAGTAGGAGACACAGTAATGGGGTCGGGCGGGGGGAAATGCAGCTTCCACATAGCATATTAGTGGAGCGGTTTGGAGCTCTCTCGGACCTGCTCCCCTTCCTGCTCAGGCACCATTTGGCAACATGCAGCTGAGCCTGCGCCAACCACCTGTTGGGCCAGAGCCACCCCTGGTGTTTAGAGGAGCCCCCGTTTGGCCTGGACCCCAGCTCCCTCAAGTCAGGGTCTGAGCCCGGATGCTGGCAGGACAAGGAGCCCGTTGGACCCATGAGCACTGGGCAGGGCTAGACTTAGAATTTATGTGATTCCGCTGCTCCAATACACTCACGCCACCTCCCGAGCCACAGTGTGGTTTTAAGGTCCGCACCTTACCTGCCCTTGGATCCTCACCCTGGCACTGGGCCAAGCACCGACCACCAGCTTCAGTGGCAGAGCGTTCATGTCCCTGTGCTCTGTTCGCACCAGGGCCTTGAGGTGCGGCCTAGCCCAGCTGTGGGAGAAGTTGTAGAGAACAGTCTGTACTGCAAGCTCCTTGGGGAGGTGACAGGCGCATCAAGGCAGGAGACCCCAGTGGGGAGAGCCAGGCCAGCAGGGCCCACAGCCCTAACCTCTCCCCAACCCTTGCACCTTCCCCACAGAAGCAGCTGCAGCCAGCTGCTAGCTCTGGGTTGCTGCTGGCCAGAGGAAAGGCAGGCAGGCAGGGGGCTGGACTCTTGAAAAGGAAGAGAGGGAGGCCAGGATGGAATCATGCTTGGAGATTAACCCCTTCCCACCACAGCAGGCCACCGGATCCAGCCAAACCCACAGAGTCAATGTGGAGTGAGGGGCAAGCGTCACATTGGGCCATGCTCTGGCATCTTCCACCGATCTGGGCATGGCAGCACCAAACTGACCCAGCTCCCGTGAGGGGGGGTACCCCCTTTACAAATGGGGGAACTCCAGCACTGAGAGGAAAAGTCACCACAGCAGTCTATAACAGAGCAGGGGATAGAAGCCAGGAGTCCTGTCTCCCAGACTTGCCGCCCCAGCTCTAACCATTAGGTGTCTCTCCTATCCCAGAGCCAGGACTAGAACCTCGGAGTCCTGACTCTCAGACTCTCCATACACACCCTTCAGCTTTAATCACTAGACTCCTCTCCCCTCCTCAAGCCAGGAATAGAACCCAGGAGTTCTGATTCCTCTCCCACCCCACTCTAACTACAAGACAAGCCCAGGTTTCCTGCTCTCACGTTAGCCTAGCAGGGCACCTCCCCCAGCCCATAACCATCGAGATGCTATAATCCTTATAAGGGATTTTACTGCTTTCCAGAGGAGGGGGACACTGATCCCCCCCAGACCTCTCCACAAAGATTTTGTACCATCTCCCCCATCCCAGTGCCCCGGTTGGAATTCTTGGGGGAGCCAGTGGCCACTCCATGGACCTGGCTATCTCCAAGGCTCTCCAAAGGGAACTCCCCAGTGCAAGGAGATAAGGAATTGGGGAGCCCCCCTCGGGGCATATTTCATGCTTCCTCCATGCCCCCCATCCCAGCCTCTCACCTCACCTCCTGGGAAGCCCCAGCACGAAGCGTGATTGCTGCCCTTCACAAGCAGACTCTGTTCTAGGAATGCTAGCAAGGGAGTGAGGCCCAGCCCAGCCGGGTGCCCCACCTCTGGCAGCAACAAGGCAGCCTTTCTTCTCTCACAGCAGCCTGCAAAACACTTCACTTGTTCCTGCCACGAAAAGAGGCGCAGGCTGCAAATGCCAAAGGGTCGGGCTCAGCTACCATGAAATAGCAACGGTCACCAGAAAAGCAGCCCCAGAGCCTTCGCAAACAGCACAGACCATGCTCACCCCTCACACTCTCCCATGAGGTCACTTCCCCCCGTTTGCTCCCTCCTTGGCATCCACAGGGCTCATGTCTCCCACAGAAATCCCTACATAAAATGATTGAAAAAGTTAAGAAAAAGACCTCTGTTCTTTCCAGGAAGGGAATAGGTGAGCATGGGAGGGGAAGCGAGGGGGAGGACTTTACCTCAGCGTAAGGAGGATGAGTGCACAGAGGCCACCCACAAAAATGAACTTCAGTCTTGCTCAGCTGGTGCCACTCAGTCCTGACTCACAGGACCCTTGCTATTCCAGCCCTGGGCTTCCCCCCCTGCACACCCCACAGCTCTACCAAAGTCCCTCAATTTCAACTCATAGCCCCCCTACTGTTCCAGCACTGGGATCCTAAACCCAGCTCTGCCAAAGCCCCTCATTCAGACATGAAAATTACAAATATTTGACAACTCAGGCTGGAGCTTGCACTCAAATGTCAGCTGCTGCTGTTGGAGTCTTGGTGAGCTGAGTAGTCTCTGTGGCCTGGTCACAATACGGGGATGGGACAGTGAACTGAAGCATCAGGTGGGAGCAGTGGGGGCCAACTGGCCTTGTGGCTGAATCCCTCCTGCCCCATTCTCTTGGGCTGGGGCTATCAGTGGCAACACTCTGAAATGCAGTGGTAGGGCTGGGAGCATAGTTTGGCTTCAGGAGGGTTGGGGAAGGAGGATTTTTTTCTCCTGGGTGTCTCATCAAGTTTGTTTCTCTTTGAGATCCAGCTGGTCCATTCGACTCAGATACTGCCTTCCAAAGTGCTCACCTTCCTTTCTTCTTGTGCATCACTGCACGAGCCTCCCAGTGAGGTCCCTTTGAGACACCATAATGACTGCAGCTTTGTATAACTGTAACCCACCCCCAACCGAACAGAGGGGGATGCATATCACACCTCCAGCAAGTCCCACGTGGCCAAATCATTTCCCCTCTCTGTGCCTGAGTTTTCTCATGGGGATAATAACCCTGCCCTGCCTCCAAGGGCACTGTGAGCCTGGCTTAATTTATGCTTATAAAGCACCTTGTAGATGGGACCTGCTGTTATCTTACTTAAAACCAACAAAACACAAGGTGAAGGAGCACCCATCTGTGCCCCATTTAGTTGTATCTGCAGCTACCGAGGGCAGGCTGGACTCAGCCTGCAAATGCATCTAGAGTATGGAGGCCTGGGGTGCCCAAGAACAGTATTTGGCCATGTGTACATCTACACACACCATATGGAAGCTGGACAATGTCTATCATCCTCTCTAATGGCTGAATGCAGGTGTGGCAGAGGGAACACATGAGAGGAGGGGACTTGGGTAACCCACAAGGAATTGCAGCACCCTATGTTATATGCCCTGAAATATAGCATCCCCGGCCTCTTTCTTCCCCCCACCCCCTATTCCCTTCAATGAGTCACTTGGAAGCAGTCAGAGCAGCTGAGTTAACGGGTACACCACACAGCATCCAGGCCCTGCATTCAACTTGGCTGCACATTCACTCCACATCTGCTAATGTGTTTAAGGCACCAAAGCTGCCACCCCGTCCCAGTGAGCAATGGGCTGTTCTGCTTCCAGCCTGGGAATGTCGGAGGCGGGAGCATTGTCTTGGAGACAAACGTGGGTGGGAAGGGGACTTGTGCCAGGCAGCCCACAGTAACTAAATTGCAGCAAGGGCCCTGATTGGCGAGGGCTAATACGGGCTGGTGTCACAGTGTCTGAAACATCCCATCTGGGCCAGTTGCTGTGAATAGGCTAAGCTCAGCCTGCACTCATCCCTGCAACAAGCTGAAACAGTCCAGTGCTCAGGAAAGCTTGGAGTTGACCCAGGCTCCCCACTCCACATTTCAGCCTGTTGAGAGGAGAGGGTTGGGAGGGCAGTTCGGCCCCAAAGCCTGGATTTGAATCCGCTGTTTGGGTCTGATCTTATCTCAAAGGCCGTGCTCCCCACGGCTGGGGCTCCAGCTACAGTATTTGTTCTGATCCCCTTAGCACAGAGCTGGCCATGTCATCACAGGTGCAAGGCCCAGTAGAGAGGCCAGCCTGCCCCAGAGGCTCCTTCCCCTCTTTCTTTTTTCCAATGGCTCCTTCTAGACGGAAACACCCCACACACTCTCCATCCCAAAGACTACACACACTGGAGCCCTGGTCACATGTTGCCAAGGCGACACAACACGCCTGGCAATAACAGTAACATAAATTAGCTCCAAGATAGTTACATTGGGAGACAAAGAATTCTCTGCCCCACCCACTGATCTCAGCTCCCCGGAGGAAATGAGCTCCCCTACTGGGGTCATTAAAGTGTGCACAGCTGCCAGCTCCATCTCCAGCCCCAAGTGTTTCCGCAACTCCTCTTGCCATACTCCATACACAGCAGGCAAACCCTCCTGCCCCCCAGACATTCCGTTTTGTCTGCCACCACAAGGTATTGCTAGCCAGGGAGATTTGGGAGTCAAAATAGGGACCTGCTTTTTAACACTGTGGAAACATAAAGGACCCAAAGGCAAAGGGAGGCGTCCAGAGGAGCAGAAAGAAGCCATAAAACAAGCGCTGCCTCCCCCATCACCCACTAGGGGCAGGTCTGGAAGGGTTTATTCAAATGGACTGGGTTCAGATGTTCAATTAAACAGGGTACCTAATACATGTAGAATCCTCAGGTAAGACAGCTAACACCTTACCACAACAGTACTTCCTGTCAAATTAATGCTTAGGAACAAGACTGCAGTCTCCAAAGAATTAACTAGATAAATTTCTATTCTGCCTTTTTGTACCATGGAAGGGTTTGAGTTTGGGCAACCCAATACATCTCAATCCCAATTCACAGCCCTCCTGCTATCCCTGCCCTATAGTCCCCCATGCACATACAGCTCTGCTGCTACCCCCACATTCTGACCTGCAACCCCCTGCTAGTATCCCAGTTCAGAGCCATGCCCTCACCCCCAGATCAGCAGATGACTTCAATCCCAACACACAGTCCCCCATGGTTCCCCACACATGCATACAGCTCTGCTGATGCACCTCAATCCTGACTCATAGCTCCCTGCTATTCCAGCCCTGTCCTCCCAGCTCTGCCTATGCCCCTCAATCCAAACTGCAGCATCCCACCCCACTCCCTTTCCCAGATAAAAGAAAACAAGGCTGAGGTTCTTGACCTGTATTTCACAACAAATCTCAAGTGGCAGATATGACACACCAGGAGGCCCAAGGCAGATCTGACCTGAACATCATTTATAAAGGCTGTTTGAATTCATTACATGGGAACAGGACAGGGGCCAGGTCCAATAAGAGAAGAGCAGCAGGGTGTTGTTCTACTGCCACCCACAGACGCTCTGAGGAATCCCACCAAGCCAGAACAGCAGCGCTCACTTGCACCAGCCAAAACACCAGGGCATGAGGGGGGACACTACATGAGAGTCCAACCAGAGATATTCCCAAGTGCCACTGTTTTAAAGCTCAACAAACAGACGTAACAAGGGAATTGAGACTATTTGCAGACCTGCCAAGCATTAGGCACCTGGTGACTCTCCCACTCTTGGCAGCATTATCACACATCTCAGGTAAAGTATCACAAGGCAGGAAGAAGAAATTCCCCCAGAAAATGCTCTTAGGCCTCACAGAAGGTGCACTGGGCTGGAGCCCAAGACCAGAGCTTCTGTTCCTGCCTCTTTTGGTGAGGGGTGTTAATGTTACTGGCAGTTCACACCCCTAACTACTGACAAAGAAGGTGTCCGAGTCCTAAAAAGAGAAGTGCTGGAAACCCAGCACAGGGAGCAGCTGAAATCAAGGCCCATTCAGCCATCTCAGCATTTTTACATGGAGATGGATGAAAAAGCATGTGGCCCTTTAAGAAGAAAATCCTCAAACTCAGCACAGAGCAGCTGGGCAGCTTCCTCTGGGGCAGAAAGAGCATGTCTGTCCATAGAAGAACCTCCCAGGCATGAGCATGGGAGATCAGGATTCCTATTGATTGGTGTGGGCTTACCCACCAACCATCACTCCCTGTCACAGAGGGGACAGCCAAGTTGAGACCTACCAGGACCAAACCAACGGGAACCCCAGGATTGTGTATAGACAAGGATAAGGGGCAAAATATATAATCCCCACTTCACAGGATCCCAGCCCTCATAGAATCATAGAAGATTAGGGTTGGAAGAGACCTCAGGAGGTCATCTTGTCCAACCCCCTGCTCAAAGCAGAACCAACCCCAACTAAACCATCCCAGCCAGGGCTTTGTCAAGCCGGGCCTTAAAAACCTCTAAGGAGGGAGATTCCACCACCTCCTTAGGTAACCCATTCCAGTGCTTCACGGCCCTCCTAGTGAAATAGTTTTTCCTAATATCCAACCTAGACCACCCCCAGTGCAACTTGAGACCATTGCTCCTTGTTCTGTAAGCTGCCACCACAGAGAACAGCCGAGCTCCATCCTCTTTGGAACCCCCTTCAGGTAGTTGAAGGCTGCTATCAAATCCACCCCCCCTCCTCTCTTCTGCTGACTAAACAAGCCCAGTTCCCCCAGCCGCTCCTCGTAAGTCATGTGCCCCAGCCCCCTGATCATTTTCGTTGCCCTCCGCTAGACTCTCTCCAATTTGTCCACATCTTTTCTGTAGTGAGGGGACCAAATCTGGACGCAATACTCCAGATGTGGCCTCACCAGTGCCGAATAGAGGGGAATAATCACTTCCCTTGATCTGCTGGCAATCCTCCTACTAATACAGCCTGTAGCGGGGTAGTCACCCTGCTCCACCCCTGAAGGGGTTAAAGCAGCCCTGGAGAAGGCTGCAGCTGGGAAAAGGTAGGTTGATGGGGAAAGCAGCCACAGCTGTGGCCAGCTTAATCGGGGCCCAGCTGGCCCTGATAGGAGGCCTGTGGGCCAGAAGCTAGTACACACACTCTCTCTAGCTTTCAGAGAGAGAAGGACCTGGCTGCCTGGGAAGCTGAGGAGGGTACCTGAGGTGATGCAGTGCTGGGGAGGGGCAGAGGGAGCTGGGGAGCTCCAGGCTAGCAAAGCCCCAGGCTGCAGGCCGAGTTAAGGGCCCACAAGGGTACTAGGGCTGCAGAGGGCAGCCCAGAGATAGGCAGAAGCAGCTGGTCCAACCCCCCTTGCCGATGAAGAGTGGTTTACAGACTGCGTCTGCCCCAGTAAGTGGGGGGTAGATGATGACTGGCAGTAGTGACAGAGGGGTGGGGAGATCCTGATTGGGGGTTACTGCTGGGGGCAGAACCCTGATCTAGAAGGGCACCGGGGTCTGGGAGGGACACGGGGGGCCAGCAGCAGGTGAGACACTGGCCTGCAGAGGGTGCTCTGGGTTGGAGAGCTAATTCCCAGGACGGCCAGCAGGAGGCGCCGTGCCGGTGAGTTGTCACCTCACCACACAGCCCAATATGCCTTTAGCCTTCTTGGCAACAAGGGCACACTGCTGGCTCATATCCAGCTTCTCATCCACTTTAATCCCCAGGTCCTTTTCTGCAGAACTGACGCTTAGCCAGTCGGTCCCCAGTCTGTAACAGTGCATGGGATTCTTCCATCCTAAGTGCAGGACTCTGCACTTGTCCTTGTTGAACCTCATCAGATTTCTTTTGGCCTAATCCTCTAATTTGTCTAAATCACTCTGGACCTTATCCCTACCATTCAGCATATCTACCTCTCCCCCCAGCTTAGTGTCATCTGCGAACTTGCAATCCATCCCATCATCCAGATCATTAATAAAGAGGTTGAACAAAACCGGCTCCAGGACTGACCCCGGGAGCACTCCCCTTGATACCGGCTGCCAACTAAACATCGAGCTGTTGATCACTATGGGTTGTTGAGCCCGACAATCTAGCCAGCTTTCTAGCCACCGTATAGTCCATTTATCCAATCTATACTTTAATTTGCTGGCAAGAATACTGTGGGAGATGGTATCAAAAGCTTTGCTAAAAAGTCAAGGTATATCACATCCACCACTTTCCCCATATCCGCAGAGCCAGTTATCTCATCATAGATGGCAATCAGGTTGGTCAGACATGGCTTGCCCTTGGTGAATCCATGCTGACTGTTCCTGATCACCTTCCTCTCCCCCAAGTGCGTTCTATGCTCAAGTCGTTCCTTCACTTGACTTGCCAATGGCTAAATAACCACAAGGACAGCAGCAGCTTTGGGCTGGCAACAGTGGGCCACACAAGAGCCCTCCTGCCCCACTCACACAGAAGTGACCGTTCCCAAAGCACAGACACTAAGCCACTGTATTTTCCACTGCATGCATCCATCCAATGAAGTGGATTTTAGCCCACGAAAGCTTATACCCAAAGAAATGTGTTAGTCTCTGAGGTGCCACAAGTACTCCTCGTTCTTTCTGAGGATACAGTCTAACACAGCTACCACTCTTAAGCCTAGTTAGTTAGCATCACTCCCTCCATTTCATGGGCACAGAGAGAGGCGAAGCAAGTCAACACCAAAGCTGGGATTCCTGGCTCCTAACCCCTAGCCATCAGTCCATTCAGCCAAGATGCCTCCCCTTGTGTGTAGCTGGACTCTGAATAGCCATTTGCACTAAACTGCCCAGTATCAGGGGGTAGCCGTGTTAGTCTGTATCTACAAAAACAACAAGGAGTCTGGTGGCACCTTAAAGACTAACAGATTTATTTGGGCATAAGCTTTCGTGAGTAAAAACCTCACTTCTTCGGATGCATAGCCCAGGGACTCTAATCCCATCTCTCAGCGAAATGGGGAGGCTACAGGTCTGTAAGAATCGCCCCTCACTTTGGCTTCGCAACCCCGAGCTCCCCCACCTTCCTGGAGAGAGGCGGCTGCCTGCCAAAGACTTGCTGTTACAGATTATGGGAGACCATGTCAGAAATGCAAAGAATTCTGCCAAAGCCATTTCTCTGGGACGGCTCGAGCCCGGACCCAGGTAGGGGGCAGAGCTGTGTCACACGCTCCCCTCTAACCCGAACAGCGCTGCTGGGGGAGCGGCATTGTCCTCTCCTCTGCTGTCCCGTCGGCCCAGCTCGGCACCGGGGCCGCTTTAACGGCGAGATTAGCCCGTTTCTCCGCCGGGCTCGCAGCCCAGCCACCCACCGCAAGCCGGCCAGGGGCTGCCCCAGCGCTCCGCCGCCAGCTCCGAGCCCGCGCCCAGGTGCACGCGGGGCACACGCCGCCTGCCAACGCAGCAGCAGCGGCTCGGCCGCCCCTTCCCGCCCCCGGCCCCGAGCGGAGACCGGCCCGGCTCACACCCAGCCCCGCGGCCGCCTCGCAGGGGCCCGGCCCGGTCCGGTCGGGGCCTGTGGCCGCCCCGGGTGCCCCTCTCTCGGGGGGCCGGAGCCAGCCCCCGGCCACCCCTTACCTGGCAGGTCCGCGCTCCCCTCACAGCAGCCGCTCGGCGCGTGGCGGCGGGGCTCGGTCACCGCCCTCCGCGGGCGGGGGGGTGGGGGGGCGGCGCGCGTGAGGAAACTGACCCCCCCCCCCGGCGGGCGGGCGCGCGCGCGCGCGCGCGCGGAACTCTTCGCGGGCCGCGCGACGCCGAGCGAGGGGGCACGAGGCTGGGGTCGCCTTGCCCCGCCCCCCGCTGGCCCCGGCTAAGGGGGACAAAGGAACGGGCAGTCCCGGCGGCCCTGCCCCCGCCCCGGCTGCCTAGGGACTCACCCACCGCCCCGCGGAGCTGCTGAACGTCCTCTGCCACCATCAAGGGACTGAGCCTCGCAGCCGGCTGCCGCTGGGGACATTGAGGCAGGGAGAGGGGAGTGGACTTGCCTAAGGTCAGACTCTAGCCTAGACGGCGGGATTCCTGCCAGGACCACCCCACCCCCTTCCTTTCTCTGCCCCGGTTAAAAATACTCCGTGGTCTGCACAGCCCTGCAACTACGGGCTGCACCCAGCAATTGGGGCTGGCGCCTGGAGCTGTGTGTAGTCAGTGCTGCGGAGAGAACAAATCTGTGCATTTCTAGAGCCCTTCCCAGCACAGGGACTCAACGGCACTTTGCAAACAGCAGCACCTCCCCCCCGGTGCTTCCAGGAGCAAAAACCGATTTCAAATGTTTATTTAAGGTAATGTTAAAAAAAATTATATAATACATAGGTGGAGAAAAGTGTCTGTACAGCCAGGTATAGTGCGGAGATTATCCACAAATACAAAGTTTGTTTTTAAAGTCATAAGATACATCTAGTGCATAATCAGCAATAACCCAAATTTAGGTGAATAGATTTAACAATACAGTTTAGATATTAGAATCCAAATACCCAGGTACATATCACTCATGAAAAGTTGCACAGAGATTTGATTGTGGAAAGTAAAATATATTAATGAGTGGCAGTTGTCCCTCAGTAATTGAGAATTAGATTGGTTGTCCATTTACTACACGCAGAAGGGAAGAGACTTACCATAAAGACCCAGGGAATCAGTTCAGCTTCCGATCTCATGCTCAGACATTACCACTTCTGAGCACTTTCTGGAGTGCAGTAAGGAACATCTGTGTCACAACCTGGGATGTGTTCTTTCATCTTCTTCAGGGGAGAATTGTGAGGAGTGTGTAGTGGTTTGATAGGGTGTATAGCTGTAAGTACATGTATATGCTGATATGTTTATAAAGGTGTTTATTCTCTTTGAAGAGAACCCGAGTCTGGCTCCTACTTCATCCCCTCATACTTCTCCAACCCTTTCCTTTTAATGATAAAAAGGTAGATGGCAAAGACTGCGAGGAGCTCTACTACTGCTGCTGACCTAGACCTAGCTCCAAGAACAGACCTTATTTTCCTGGCAGCAACCTCCCTAGCTGAGCGCTGCCACAGACCCTCACTCACACAGGATAGAGGGGGCATGCAGCAGTGATTTGCCTGGTCCATGCACAGACCAATCCGGGACAGGTTTGGGAAGGTGTCTCTGAAAAGCCAGGTAGGGCTGAGAAAGGGAAAAGAAAAAATCAAGGCATAGATTCCCACAATCAAGAGACAAAACCCCTTGAAATGTTCCTGGCCCTGCTTTCTCTTCAGAGTCACTGAGCCCTCCCAAAGCTGTGCAGAAGGGAAACTTAGCCTGACTAGATACAGGGCACTAAATCACTGCAGCCCAATGGGTCTTTAAACTCAGCAGCTATTTCACTATCTAAAGACTGGAAGCCATGGAGTGAGCAAGACACAGCACTGTTGAGAAGCAGCTCAGGACAGGAGGAACTGCCAGACGCCCTAGTCAGATCCACTCTGACAAATGACATGATGAAAGCACAATGCAATGCAGCCTGTAGCCTGAGCTTCCAGTTCCCACAGGCACTGAGTAAACTGGACAATGCCACAGGTCAACATCTGCAGTCTATCAAGCCCTACATTTTTAGTTATGCAACAGACTGTACAGCTGAGACATCCAAGAGCTGGGGGATGAGAACAGGAAGGAAGAGAGCAGGCATGAGGGCAGATTTCAGCCACTCCAGAGTTTCCTAGAAGGGAGAGAAGTGGGCAGCGATACACCACACACTTGGGCCCTGACTGACACTGGGCTTTGGAAACAGCATGAACCTGCAGTTCCAAACACATTTGGGCTGAACAGTATAAACTTGGCCAAACTAGTAGTTATTTTCAAAACCCACCAAGGGGACATACTATGTGCATGGGGGCTGGTGAGGTTTTAGCTCTTCACATCTATATCTAGACCTAGAGCCCTCAACCATGTCAGAGCTCCAGCGTATTAGCACTAAACAAATGCATGGTAAATAACAGTCCCTGTTCCACATTGAGCTAACAATCTAGATATAATTGCTGGCTTAAAAAAACAAACAGAAAATCAGAGGCTGAGGATGTGGTAACAAACAGACTAGCTATGCTCACAGTTCATAGGAGAGTTAAGCTAAATTACCCTGCTCCAGATAGCAGCAAAGCCAGCTGCTGTCGAAGAGGAGGGATAAACACAGTCAGGGACTCTCTCCAAACACTTTCCAAATTAAAACCAAATTAACTACAAAAATAAATAGATCCATTTATCGTTTAAATTACATCAGCTCTTGGCCACCCAAACCCCTCTCCATTATAATGAAGCACCCTGACCCGGGAGCTCAGGAAATGTTCGGAACAGGACAGCTGAAATGGCAATGTGCAGTACAAGACCTCCCACTTGGTTAAATTTGCTCATAATGTTTTGCTTCCTGGTCCAGCACAAACACAGTTAGTTCAAGGGCCCAGGTGTGTCCATGGAGCTGGCAGGAAATGACTTTCAGAAATAGCAACCTGGTGCTCATCGTCTTTAGCACTCTAAGCAGGGTCAGCGTAGGAGTTGAACTGGGCAGTGTCGGCAGAGACATGTTTTGCTGAATGCTCAGCAATTAGTTAGTGGTTGTCTAGTCTTCTGTAGCCACATTCCAGGACACGTGAAGCTAGGGAGGGGTCTATATGAAGAACCCATGTCTTCCTAGTAATTCAATGCGCAGAACCGAGGAAGGACTATGGGATAAAAATGAAAGCAGCTTTTTCTTACCAAACAGCGGTGTACACTCGACAAAGCTACTTTTGGAGTCAAAACTGTGCTGTTTCCCTGACGAAATCAAACCCCCTTGACGAAAGGCAGAGAGCTTTTCGTAGCAAAGTTAAAGCAACAAAAGCGTCAGTGTAGACGCTGCCGTTCGTTATGTCAACATAACTGGCCTCTCCCAGTACCTCACAATGCCCGCTGTGACCACTTGGTTCACTGTTTTGAACTCAGCTGCCCTGCATCTAGCTACATAGGCAGGCGCTCCTCCGTTTTCAAATCTCCGGGATGTTCTGACATTTCTCAGCATGGAGTGCTCACAGAGCTGCTGAGGAGACAGCAGGGGGGCTGGCTCCAGGCCTACAGGGGACCAAGGCTTAGCAGAAAGGCAAGGTAACTGTTGCTAGAGCTGTTAGGCACCGGCTAGAGGGTCTCCATATCCGCTTAACCCAACATTAAAATACCTGAGTCCTCTTAATTTATTTCAGTCATACTGTAATGTATTCACTAACAAATACTCTCCCAGCCCCCTTTCCAGGTTTAGTATTTCTTGATTGGAATAACAGGCTCAAGACCTACACAGAGTAATAGTCACGGCCTCTCTCAAGTCATCCAGGTCATACCTACATAGAGCCAGCAGACACTGCTGGATGTGATTCTGCACATAACATATGGCAAGAAACAGTCTGGAAAGTGTTTGTTACAGGGAAGTGGTCATCCAATTCCGCTCAGCAAAATGCAACCTGGAAAGATTCAATGAGAGCAAAAATCCTTAATGAAGTTTCAGTCATTTTTACTTTTTTTTTTTTTTTTTTTTTTTTTTTTTTAAGGAAATAAGACAGAACTCTTGCCCATGAGCTGTCCCAATTCGGATTATTCCAATGAACTCCATGGAGCTGTGGTCACTGTTTCTGATATTCTTGGCTCCCCCTGCCTCCCAGAGTGTGTTGTGAACAAATCAAAGCTGAGCCATTCCAGCACACGAATAGGCCAAAGCCTTGGATGATTGCTTTTTATAATACTCTTTATTTGATTAAAGAATTTGTATTCTTTGTGTACACTGGAATGTGTTCTATTCCCTAAGTCATTATTATACAGGGTTACAAAATTTTTTTTTTTTTTAAATATTACCCCCAAAGTAATTTAAGAAAAATGCTCCTTTGATGTTTGAAACTAAACTTGACTCCATTTTAAAATCATACAGACAAGCAACTCTTGAACACAATTGAATTAAGATTCATAGTCTACTTAACTACAGGACAGGATTTGCTTCCCCTCCCCCAGAACACATCACCCTCGCATGAAAAGAATTGGAGCTACGTTTCCTCACTGATGCATTTAAGGGAACAGGGGAGAGACAGCTAACTTCTTTGGCAGGTGACCCTACAAGCATTGGTGTGCACTTAGTCTCAAACAGGTGTTCTCCCGCTGGAGCACAGTGCACACGTTTCTAGGACTTCCATGAGCAAGAAACTTCATTTCCTGTCACCCACAAACCAGCGAAATAGTTAAGTTTGGATAGAACCATGAGGCCTTGCTACAATGGTGGTTAGCAAGGTTCCTTGTTGAAGTTGTGCGATCAGACCAGGCACAGCTCAGATGTAGTCAGGCAGAGACCACCACCCAATGTCATCAAAAATGGTTCTAAAGAAAGTAGGTGAGAAGTGTTTTAAGTGAGGACGGGGTAGGCAATGCTATTCCAGCCTCATCAGAGAGGGAACACCTTTTCTGTAGTGCAAGGGAGTGTGGCTGTGTGCAGCCCTCACACCACAGGGCAAACTTAGATGCACTACAGTACATTTGACTTTTACCTGAAATCTCTGTGCTGCAACCCAGGCTTTCCTTCTACTCCATCAATAAGTGCCAACAGGATCAATCTCCTCTGCTCAGACTTACACAAGCATGAATATGTCAGTAATTCACATCTGTTTATGGGGCTGAACAAGGCAGGTGCCATACCCTTTTACAAGCTGCATCTAGGAAGGGCTAAGATGCATACTAGGTATGGGGGATCAATTTACTGGGGAAGATTCAAACGGATCAAGAAAGGCTCCAAAGATTTTTCACTTAAACCAGGCAAAATGATTTTATCCATCTGGCCTAGGGGCTACACCAAACAGTGACAGGAAATTCCAGCAAAAGTGAGTACTTCCAGGAGCTCCCCCCTCCTGCAGTTGGAACCAGTCAATTCAGAAGCTGCATTCTCTCTGCCAGCTGGGAGACAACTCTGCTCTAACTCACACCAAGGGCACATGGGCTCACTGTGGGAACTGGCCCAAGTGCAGGTCCATCACTGAGAAGCAGAGTTGAACAGACAGCAAGTCAGGAGTACAGGCAAAGGAGAGGAACAGGTTTACTACAACCACCCAAAACCTCAGCTTTAAAACCGAGGCCTAGTCAGATCAGCTTATTCCATTCCCCAGAGAAAGGGATCCAGAAGGCATAATGCCCATGTATAGAATATTTTAATGCATATTTGAATCCATGGAAACAAGGTCTGGAGGCAGGGGATAAGTTAAAACGGCAACAATCATAACAAAAAGAAACAGAACTCTTGATATACTAAAAAGAAAGAGAATGAGGTGTAGTTTCATTCTGGGACTGAGCTAAGTAGCCAGCTTTGTGGGAGAGAGGAAGGGGAGGTATTAAAGCCAGGGTTTCTCAATGGAGATCCTGCTTTACTGCTGGCCGGTAAAATCTGCCAAAGAAATTAGCAGCCTTTCCCCCATATGATCATGTCAATTCTCTGCCAAAGAATGCCCGTGACCCAGAAACACTGCAGTTGGGCAGACAGAGCCGTGTGTCCTAGCAGAGAGAGGGCTGCGGCGTTCCAGACATCAGAATAAACTTCAGCCTTTTTTTCTTTTAATTTAAAAAAATCATTTGTTATTCCCTGCTGCTGGCGTTACAGGATTTCGTATTTGTCCACCAAGAAGGTGGTCTCAGTGGAAAACCTTACAGGGCTGTTCCCATCTACCTGGGTCACTTTGGTAACCTGTGGAGATAATACACACAGTTAGTTCAGCACTTGATATTCTACCTCCAAAACACAATTAAGCAGAGATTTTTTTCAATTCAAACCAGGACAACAAAGGGGTTGGGGTGACTGGGCACATCATCTCTGAGCCACAAGGTCAACCTCAACTTAGGAGCTTGTAAGAAGAGTTTAGTTTTCAGCTATCCTTAGAGGACAACAATCCAGACAGTTACTTCATTTACGGTAACAACTAAGTCTCTGCTCAGAGCACCCTGGACAGAATTGAACTGAATTGTTGCTTCTGGTTAAGGTTCAAGGTGGAGAAAGGTCACACTGCAGCTGCTCAGTTTGACCAGGCAGGTGGATAAGTAGCCTTCGGTTCCACATCCTGGGGCTGTTTACCCCATCCAAACAAGCCTTCACACTAAGACAAAGGGAATTTTCATTTGCTTCAGCTGATCGATCATCCTTTGCCTTCCACCCCAGAACACTTCTCAAACACTGTAATAAATGGATTGCTTTAGCCACCATCTCATGAGGACAAGTGTGACTAATGCTTAGGAGAGGCACTGAGGAAGAAAGCCAGATCCAACTGAAATTGCAGGGCAAGTTTTAGAAAAGCTGAGTGGGATTTTCTGAGATGGAATTTAGCCAGGATACCAGCATTAACGCCCCAGCTCATGAAAAACATCTTTAACACAGGTGCCTAGGAACTCTGTCTCTTCTGAAGGAGATAGCAGCATAATGCCCCTAGCATCAGGCTGTGTGCACTTACAGAGGGCTGGTCTACACTACTGCAGTAAATCGATCCAACTTACACAACTTCAGTTACGAGAATAACATAACTGAAGTCGATGTAGTTAGACCCACTTACCGTGGTGGCTACACTGCACTGTGTAGACAGGAGAGCATTTCCCGTCAACTTCCCTTACGTACACAAATCGATGGGAGAGTGCTCTCCCATGGATTTAGCGTGTCTTCACCACACCTGCTAAACTGACACTCGCTGCATCGATTGCAGCAATGCAAATGGTGTAGATTCATCACAACCACTTCAGGCAGCACTTAACCATTTCATGGAGGATTCCCATTTAAGAGCTAATCTAGCAACACCTCCCTAGCTTGAGAGATCTGAGAAATCCCAGCACAAGCCATCCTCATTACTGCTGCCTACTCCTTCAGCAGTGCCAGGTGGGAATAATGCACTGGGCTGAAGGAAGGGTATTCTCCGTGCAACTTACAAGGGCTGAAAAGCAGCAAGTGGGAACTGCAGCAATATAAAATGAAGAGGTTGCTCTTGGGGAAGATCCAGCAGAAAAAGATTAAGAAGAGAAACTATCTGAGAAGAGGCTGGTGCAACACAGCATGTGGCAGGGCAAAGGGAAGCAAGGGCTGGACAGTCTCCAGGAGTATCAGTGACACAGCTGAGTTGGTGCTACGAATGCAGAGCCGGGCACTATCCACAAAACAATTAGTGTGCCACTGCAACTGTTCATTCCGAGGACTGCAGTGCATTGGGCTTCTAGGCAAGCCCTGCACCAGGACACATAAGAAAGGGGGGGTGGCCATACCTGTATGCTGCAGTAATTCTTTTTGGAGATGAAGGAGACTTGCACCGGGAAGAAGTCATTGGGCTGCCCGGCTATGCTGAACTCCAGGCTGCCACTCTTGTTTTTGGCATCTATCACTGGCAGGCACCATTCAAGGAGATTCCTCCTGCTGTCATGGCGATACTCCCCATCAATCTCTCCAATCACTGGGGCGCCAACACTGGACCTACAGCAGGGCAATAAGGAGCTGCACATTAGCTCATTTGAACACAGGTTAAAGACACACTTGTAACAACCCCAAAGGGGACAGCTCACCTCCTAAAAGCCCTTCAAGAACCACAGATAGGCCCCACCAAATTCACGGCCATGAAAAACACATCACGGACCATTAAATCTGATCTCCCCCTGTGAAATCATTGTCTCGTGTGCGCTTTTACCCTATACTATACAGATTTCATGGGGGAGACCAGCGTTTCCTCAAATTGGGGTCCTGACCCAAAAGGGAGTTCACAAGGTTATTTTAGGGGGTCACAGTATTGCCACCCTTACTTCTGTGCTGACTTCAGCGCTGGGTGACCAGAGTGTGACAGCTGTTGGCCGGGCACCCAGCTCTGAAGGCAGTGCCTCTTCCAGCAGCGCAGAAGTAAGGGTGGCAATACCACACCACGCCACCCTTATTTCTGTGCTGCTGCTGGCGGCAGCTCTGCCTTCAGAGCTGGGCTCCTGGTCAACAGCCGCTGCTCTGCATCTGCCCAGCTCTGAAGGCAGTGCTGCCACCAGCAGCAGCGCAGAAGTAAGGGTAGCAGTACCGCAACACCCTCCCCCCAAACTCCTTTTTAGGTCAGGATCCATACAATTACAATACAGCGAAATTTCAGATTTAAGTAGCTGAAATCATGACATTTACGATTTTTAAAATCCTACGACTGTAAAATTGACCAAAATGAACCATGAATTTGGTAGGGCCCTAGCCATGGGTGAGAGAGGGAGAACAGTCAGTCTGCAAAGGGTAAGAGGCAGTCTCAGCTCCTCAGATGGGGGAACAAGACAGCACTGGATTTACCGCAGACATGCATTTCACATGAATGCCGTCCCCTCCTATGCTACCCTCATGATTGCTGGAAAGGGAAAGAACCTAGAGAATATTTACAGGTACTTGCTGACCCCGGCCCCATCCCCAAATCCTACTTACGGCAATGGGATTGTGATGACCACATCATTCAGTTCTAGGCTCTCCTCTTGCAGCTCATATTCAATGTTAACATCACAACCATTCCCACTTTCCGATGGCCAGCAGTTAACTAAGGGCACAAAAGCGCACGTTGGATCATGTGACTGTTTTACAGGAACAGGCCTCTGGAGAAAGACATACTTAGAAAAATGCAGGAGAGCACTGAATGAAGGAGGAATAGTCATCAATCTCAATCTCACCCAAGAGCTGCCAGCCCACTTGAGTGAGTTCCAGAGCAAGACACTCAGTATTATCTAGCATTACTGAAAATAGCTATTGACTGGCTAAAGTGATTGTTACAGAGGGAAGAGGCACTAAAATGGTTTCTTCCCTTGGATAATATCAAAGAGTAAAACATTCTGCTGAAGGCAGAGCCTGCTGTAGCAGATGGGCTGTCATTTCCTATCCAAGACCAGTCACAGCTTCTTCAGCCCAGGCTCCAGTATCCTACCTGAAGAATGTCATATGCACGCTCACACTCACTTGTCAGTGGAATGAAAGACTCTTCTGTGGTCTGCAACCTCCATTTCAGCACCCCCACATCACTGTTAATAGGGAATGATTTCTCTGGGTTCTTCAAGCCAATCAGAGATTCAGCAGTAAAAAGTTTCTTGTCCACGTTTGGGTGAGTCTGAAATGAAGGAGACGGTAAGACACAGACTGGGTAAACTGTTCATTGTTTTAGTTTTAACTCAATGGAGAGCACAAATGTGTCTAGGTAATACTGTTTCTTGTGAGGTGCTCCTGACCACACATGAATACCTTTGCCAGGGAAAACTGCTGACTGCAAAGTGCTACAGGATCACGGTTGCTCGGCAATGCAGACTTCACTCCAAGAAACAAAAGGCCAGTTTACCAAAAAGTTTCATTTGGCCTATTTCTCTGTTCCTCCAAAGCTTTCCTTTTAAAAGGGATTCTGGCAGATAAACTGGGGCTGACATTTAGGTTTTTATAAAATAAGTTTTAATGAAGCTTGAGATCTGCAGGAATATTTCCACTTAAAAATAAGTTCAAATTTGAATTTATTTTTAACAAACAAAAGAACAGCCCCCTGCCGTGTTTGCAGTCTTCTGCAACTGAGTGGAACAGACTAGAAACCGGTGAAACTGTTTTCCTTGACTAAATTCAGATAAATGCAAAAGTTAAACCATCTAAATAGGGAAAATTAACACTTGGATTATAAAGAATGAATTTATTATACTATAGCAACAGATGTGAGCAGCTATTTCAGCAAAGCCATTTTTTGGTGATTAGCATCTAAGTTGTATTGGAGAGAGAGGAGCTGCTACTGCCACCTGACTCTTCCTGGAGCAGCAGGTGCTGGAGTGTTGAGGAAGAATTCTCAGCCCCTGGGAAAGTGATAAGGACTGCCATCACTAAACACAAGGCCCTCTGACCAGGTAAGCAGCAGCACTACCTAGTTTGTAGGAGTTGTAATGGTGGCCATGACACAGGGCATATAAAGTGGGGAAATCTTCAGGGCTCAGCAAGCACACGGAACCACATGGAGAGAGGAAAAGTCGAACATGTGACAGTCTCTTGGGTTACAGTCAGTATTGTAAACTCAGAAGCTGTGGTTCTAGAGACGGTCTCTGATATTAAGATCAATGACAACAGCAAAAGTAACTGGGAAAATGAGCAGTTTTCTGGTTGATTAAATCTTTCTTCATTGGCTGAGAGTAACTGGATATAAACATTCTCTTCCTTACAAAGGAAGCTCTCATGATATAACTAGTGTCAAGCAACACACTGGGACTGTTGCAAAGTCCAAGTGAAATCAAGTGTGCGTCAATGTTCATCACGGGATAGATAAGGCTGTGGGAGCATGATGATAAGTGTAAGGAACTGTATTTTCAAGTTAACTTGAGTCTTTTGAGCATGAGATTTAGTCCTTTATTTGTGCTGCACTTATATTTACTGTAACTGTTCTATTTTCCACCATATCTATTGGGAGAACTTGGATAAAAATATACAATACAGTGCTGCTACCATACATGACAGAAGCATGTACGGAAGCCAGCCTTACCTGTAGCTGTACCCCCTTCTTGTCTTCATTTTCTACATGGAGGCGAATCCGGGCAAACTTTTCATCTAAGATCCTCAGCATGATCATGCCGTGCAGCTCCATGTTCTGTAACCCACCATCACGGCCACAAGTCAAGGAAATCTTCTCCTCGATTTTCATATGCACGCTGCACAGAAAAGAAAGCCCAATACACACCAAATACGCTGGTTTGACAGGCAAGATAGTTGTTTCCTCCTTTTAAGATCTGACAGGGACAAACGAAGTTTTTTAAAAGGGTGCCCAAGAGGATGTTGTCATAAAAAGAATGACCCAGAGCGAGTGGTGCAGAACAGAATTATGGAAACATGCTCTTCTGCTCAAAACAGAGTCACACAGAAGACACTAGAATCACCTGAGTGTGGTATAAGTCTTGAACAGATGAGAGCCCAAATACAGAACCCTGGCCCTTCTTCTGCAGAAAGCTCAGGCAGTTTTCAAAAGGAAGAGCTAAACAGTGGGAGGAATTCTACATTTTACCTGAAAAACAAATGGACACCTTTGGTGCTTCAAAAGACACTAAGCAAGTTTATGTACTGCACTGCCAAGCTTTCTATTCAGTACAGAATAGAAAACATGTAGGCAATATGAAAACTTGCCTAGAAAGGAGGGCAGCCCTGGTCATGTTTTTCACTTAACCTCATAAAACTGGTATAATGTTGTCTCTAATGGGAGCAGATGGCTCTGTGCTCCAACACGGAAAACCGGAAATGTGCACACATGTACTCTAACTGGCAATTAGTCGGAACTCTTCAAGATTCCACCAACACTCAGAACAGGGAAAGCAGATTTCTGATCCAGCCACCTCAATACTTGGTATCGGCCAACAAACTGAAAAGTCCCAGACAAAAGCAACAAAAATAGTTAAGGAGTCAGAGGAATGGAAGTATGAAGAACTATTAAAAACTTGTATAGCTTAGCTAACAGCAGATGGGGGAGGTGGGAAGATAGCTGTCTCAAAGTATCTGAAGGATGCAGACACCAGGAAATAAGAGTATTGGGAGAAAGGGAAAAATTAGGCTGAATAGTTGAAATAAAAGATGAGGGGTAAAATTTCCAAATCACCTAAATGACTTAAGAGCATGAGTCCCAATAGCTTTCAGTGAGATTTAGGCTCCTAACCACCTAAGTCACTTTTGAAAATGGGACTTTGCCTAAACTAATTCAGAGCTTCTTGAAAATTTTACACAAGAGCTAAAGGTCAGCATGTAAGAATCAAATGGTGGGAAGAAATCTGTTTTATAAAATAAAGTGAAGAGCTCTGACTGATCTAGAAGCCATCACTGGAGTCTGCAGTCACACTGAAAAGAGCATCCTCTTACAGCCCGGGACAATACCCACCTCTCCATGTTAATGGGTGGAGCGAGAACCTTGGCTGCCTCTGAGGACCGCTTGCCTACAGAAGAGGTCATGATATTTTCTCCTTCTGATTTCAGCTTGTCCACAAAGTTGTCCACCTCCTTCCCTTTAGCTCCAAGCTTCAAAGCCTTACTGGGACCCGATGGTCTAAAGGACAAAAATAAGATGTAAGCATCTATCCGACAACTATGGTAGCAGATACAATCTTTCCACAATTTTTTTCACATCATTACAATTAGACCATTCCAACATCGCAGCTTTTACTTTTTGAGCCCTTTTCAAGATACGTTAAGAGAAAGGATAGTCTTGTGGGTAAGGTACTGAACTGGGACTTAGGAAATCTGGATTCTGTTTCCAGCACTGCCAATTGCTCTGTGACCTTAGGCAAGTCATTTAATCCATACCTCAGTTCCTCATCTGTAAACTGAGGATAAATCATACTGTCCTGCCTCACAAATCTATCTCTCAGGTTAGCTTCTTTAATGTACATGAGGCACTTAGATACTGTAGTGGTGAGTGCCACAAAAACTCCTATAAATAAAAAGGACAGTCTAGAGATCATATGATGGCTGCGACAGGCATGGGCAGCAATTTAGACTGTTAGAACTACAAGCACAGATCCACCCCAGTTCAGAAGAGAGGTTTCTGCTTTACAAAAATTATCAATACTGCTTTAAAACAACCCAGTGGGAGTCTCCAGCATCTTTATTCCACTCAGCATCCGCATGCATAGAAGCACCATGATTACTAGAAAGCTGCAAACATGCAGAATCATGAAGTAAAGTGAAAGCTCAAAACATCCAAAATACACATTAGCTGGTAGAAAAGCTCTAACTTAGCTAGAAGAAGAAACTGACATATGCACAAGGTAGTAGAGAGCACTAGCACACACACACTGTCCATGGGTACCTCCCTCACTTACACATTATGTGCATTTTTTAACATGCCTCTATCATTTAATTTCACTTGTCTAGCAAAGCAGTTAATCAGCAGGACAACCTAAAACTGGACTCTCATTTTAACAAACAGTCCACAATATCTTTTCTCTTGCTGATGGAAGTGCTCTATCTTAGAGCCCTGCACCAGACCATTTTAATCCCGCTCCTGCTATTACAGCGACAGATACTGCAGGACCCCAGTCCTGCTGCAGGGATCTACACTAGTCCCGGGCAGGGCTCTAGTGTACCTGAACCAGTTTCCTACCTGGCTGGTGCTGGTGCCACTTTGGGCTTCTCTGTTTCAATAATGGTCTCTGTGATCATGGCCGCAGTTGTGCCCCCAGACACAGCCGAGCTGCCAAATCCACCGAAGCCTGGTGCTTTTTTGCCCTGTCTCTCTGCATCCCTTCGGGCCTGCTGCAACTCCTTGGCTTTACGGCGCATTTCAGCCTTTGCCTCACGCTCTTGAGTCTAGAGGAAAAAGACCAGAGACTGACTAGACCTTTAAGACTTTGATCTATTCCATGCATTAATCAATGAGAGAAAGAGGAGATGAAGGCAGGACAGGTTGTTTACAAAATGTTAAAATAAATCTGATCATTGAAGAATTAAGGGTTATGATCAAACCTGGAATAAACAGCAACTTCACAGTACAAAAAGCAGTAATTCCTGGACACACGACAGACTATTTCAAACAACTAAGACATGGAATGGCTCTGCCCCACCTCTCTGACTGCTCGGAACACCTTCTCTTCATGCGAGTCCATCTCTGTGAAGGTCCGAATTTGTGCCAGGTTTACGTTCTCACGGTAGCCCAGGGCAACAATTTCATCAAAGGCAAAAATCAGGTCAAAGCAGTGCTCAGAGATCTCGTTCTCCTCCAGAGCTCGGCAATATTCGGGAATCTGGTTAGGGAGAATAATTAAAGAAGAGTTTCCACAGAGGAAGAGAAGATGACTACCTCAGCTAACCCTCCTGTACAGGGTGAATTCACCCCTGTGCAGAGATTTAGCAGAAGGCCTATGCACTACTTACATTCTATTTTGATGGTGTGAGACTTAAGCGGTGCTGAGGCCTCGTGTAGGATCTGCACTGGGGTTAATTTCAACCAAAGGCATCACTTCTGTGACCCTCTCAACCTCACCTGGCCCCAAAATGCCACCCCAATGCTATCTATTTAAAGCCATTAACCAATCATTGCTTTTTTCCACTGCTTAATAGGCAGATTGAGTGTCACTATTAAAGCATGCATTTTTAAGACTAACTTTAAATATAATATTCTATTTAAGCTATATTTTAACAATAGAAGGCTGAAATGGCAGCAGATACCAAGCCAAGCTGTGATTTCCAGGAGTTACCCTGGCTATATTTGGCTGACAGACAAAGCTTTATATAGACATTATGAATACATATGCAGATAGATTTTTACAGTAGGATTACTACTATAGCAATTGCATACAGTGAATTAAATCCACTCTACTTATTTATTTTGTACAACTGGCACTAAGGTTTTGTTTACAGCACTACATACTTGTTAACAAATGTTAATTTACTAAAGGATTGGGCTGTTTTGGTTTAAATCTCATTGATTATTTCAAAACCAGACACTTCCTCCATATTGGCCTCAGTCAAGGAATAGTGCAGAAGCTTATGGGATCAGACTCAATGACTACTTCTGGGTCACTAATGGACCATAGGAAATCAGATTCTGTTATGAGGCAGTAGATACAGCAGTAATAGCTCTCCAATACAGCACTTTGTAACATGACTGCTTCTGGACAAGATCATCTGAATTTTGTATCAACTAAGCTTGGAATAAAGTCTTACCACTCTAGAGAAGAGCCGGAGTGTTTCTAGGTCTTCCAGGATATTGCTGTTTTTGGTGGTGATCAATACCATATACAGCTTCTCCATTGGCTGATATACATATCGCACACTCTCTGTCTCCACAAATGTGTGTTGTTTCCCAGTGTTCATAAGTTTGGGGAAGGCTGCCAGCAGCCCCTCAATGCGGGTTCGAGTCATTTCCACAAACTGCCGAGAAACTATGGCCTTCCCTGCCTTTGTGCAGACGGCTGCCGCCAAGAGTACCTATGGGGAATACAAGCAGTGGTTAGTTTCATTCATCAAGCAAACAGATTTTCTGAGACTAGACAGTCTCACAAACCTTTGAGATAATGTTAATTGTTTGTGTAGGTGAAACTCTTTGGTCAGAGACCATATATTCATGCTCATCTGTATAGTGCCAAGCATACTTAGTGATAAATAAAAAACATGTACATGAACATGTATATTTTTCATCCATGCTTCCTCTTAGCATGGAGAACAGAACTCTTCTAGGGGGAGACCCACTTCTGTTTTTGGTGCTCTTCCCATCCCCCAAATCCAACTAATTCATGTCACTCTGTTCAGAGCTGACATAGCTAACTAACCTGAATTCATAGACTAGTTTTAACACAGGGGTAGGGTACAGTAACATCTCAAAAGTGTTCTGAACAAGTCTTTCAGGTTGACTTAATAAAGCACAAGCACACAAAAAAGGATCTCAAATGCTACTTGCTAGAGTAGCAAAGTAAGTTACATACTCCATTAACATTGAACTATTAGTAACCTCACTGAAGACAATCACACCAAAAGATCACTTGCAAATGGAAAGGGCAAGTGTCAGAACACAGCTACTAAAACTAATCTCCTGCAATGCCTTCAAAGTACTTTGGCCATTATTAAAATGCTGCTACCTTTTTCATAGATAAGCTTGTTTAAAAGGGACATTTATGGAGTTTAGGCCCAAAATTTAGCCTTTGAGGAAAATTATAATATTTTTACCACATCTACTATCAACAGAAAGGATTTAATGAGATTTCTTTTAAATATTCTTTTCACCAAATTGGATTTTTTTAAATGATATTCCCAGGTTGTACCGGAAATTCACACTGGAACATTGTGTAGTTGGAGTAGAACAAACACAGAGCTCTGAATGTTATCATTAAACTGACAAGCCAAGCTTTATTATCCAAACTGAGTAACCGCAAAAAGTAATCTAAAAGCAGAGATACTGAAAAGTAAGGTAGAATTGTTTTAAATTCTATTTTAATATAAACATTAAGAACAAATGAGGGAATGCGTTTAAATTTAATTTTTCTTTTCACGGTACCCCTTTAAAAAGTCAATTGATAACACATTTATGCTAATAAAATATTAAACATTAATTACTGTTAATTGAGCATCTCTTGGGCTTTTCATAGATGTTATCACACTAATGAAATTCAAAAGTAGTGAGACAGATGCCAATTTATCCCTTATAGTTCTATCAGTCTCCTGCAACTTCCTACCAAATAATTTTTCTCTACTGGAAAAAGATTACCGTAACTTAATTGAATTGTTTGGCCATACAAGGCAGATTCTGTTGAAGTCTCATAAAGACTCAACCATTGCTTCTTTATTTTGAGCTCTTTGTTGGTTAAGCAAATACTGCAAATATCAAATATAGACAAATTTAAGACCCTTTGCCAAAATATGCTCATAACCGCACACTGTACAAGCCATTCATAGTGGATATAATACTTGTATGCCTTGATTAAACTGATTATATCCCATCCAGACAGCAATGTCCTTACATTAGTCCAACAACTCAGAGAGTAATGCAAATCCATGATATGCACAGGTTAGAAGTGAGCCTCAGGCTCGAACCATTGCCTAGTAGGGACTCAGAGCATGGTGCTGGACAGTCCAGATGCACCAAGCATACTTACTGCATCACTCACAGGTAATGCCCCTCTTTAAAAGGGCACTTCTGTATGAGGGACTGGCAGCCTTTGTGGAGATGGGATCTCCCATCAGATGAAGCAAAGGATTGTGAATGGAAAGCAAGGACAGGATTGTAATAATGAAATGCTTACAGCCTTCAACTTTCCTAGGATGGCTGAGTCTGACTGACTATCACTTGAATGAGACAGTAAACACACACACAAAAGAAATCATGAGGTTACACTAAAGACAGCCTTAATATTCTTAAAAGGCCTTTAAACTGTACAGGCATTTAACATAAGTTTACCTAAGGGACTAGTCACAGGTTATTGTATGCTTATAAGGTACCACAGATCCTGTAATTGACACTATACCTCTGACTCAAGAGCTATCACTTTGGAAGCAAAGGCTGATGATGTGTCATTGCTTCATCCCAATCATTGACAACCCAGACAGAACAGCTTATAGGACTGTAAAAAGGGTGTGTGTCAGGTTTGAGCATATTCCACTGTTCAGTCACACCATGTGGCTTTAGACATTGGCCTGTTAGTGTTGATTTGATGTACATAGCACTTTGATAAGCATGTCAAGAGAGGCGATTCAGAAAAGTTAACAGTATTCTCAGTCTCTACTCTGCAAGGATCTAGAGTATGAAAATACTGTTTTACCATATTAAATTTCCCAGTGATCTGAGTAATCTAAGGCTACTAGATCAAATATTTCAAGAAATTCCTATTGATAACCAAAGCTATGCTGAACTATTACATATGGCAGCTTACAAATCTTGTTTGTACTTAAAGACAGAATACATTAGCAAACACCAGATTCAGTTGTTTGGATTTCTTTTATTAGATTTAACTAATACTGCAAATGTGCCACTCGAATATTCAACTAGGTTTTAGAAGGATGGCTCCATTTATTAATTGACAATTTTGTTACTGAGAGGACAGTATCTTCTGGGTGGAGAGAGCACATGACACACACGTTTAAAAAAGTAAGATAAATTTTCAACCTGCCATAACAATTCTTTTCAGACTACTAATTTGTGAAAGGGATAAGCCTTTTTAAAGGTACTTAAAATCCCTATTGTGCTATGCAAACAATGCCTTTGGATAGAGGACAAAAGTTAAACTAGGTATTCTTGGTTTGGAACTTGTTTTAAAAGTACATTGTTCTTAGCTTCACTAAATTAAGTACAGCATTTTCCCAGCAATAAAAGGTTATAGCAAAGCAATTCCTTGTAGAAGGAGCTGTGAACTGTGAATAGTGAAAAATTATATCAAACTAATACTCAGTCACTACCCAATATTTGAATAGAAAGGATTTGATACGATCTATGAACCTGAAACAGGGATTAAGTTACGATCTATGAACCTGAAACAAGGATTAAGTTATACAGCACTTGATTTTGATGCAATACACATTTTGCTTACTAAGAAAAGGTTCAAATTACTTCAATTTTTTTTTGCCCTTAGTACAAATATTTTTTCCCATTAACTTCAAAGATCACAAAAATAGCTTGAGGGAAGAATAATTATTCAAAGGAGAAATCCCAAAAGTTAATGTCCTTTTAAATTAAGCTGTCCTTTTGTGTATATTATCTCATGCTGCACTTTGCTTGCTAGATTGTCATGACTTGTCAAATTTTCCTCTAGTTCATTTAACAAGTTGTAATTAAAAATATTTTCTCTGATCAAATCCAAGATGTTTCACCACCTCCAACAGGGTATGAAACGGTTTTAAATCCATTTACTAATTTATTGAGCAATGTAAGCAAATTACACACTATCTTTGGCGATAAAAAACACACGCTTGAAATTGTGTACAAGCCATGCTACTACAAAGGAAGGAGAGTGAAATGTAATTTACTGCAATTAGGAGCCAAGCTAGCCTCTTTACAATATAAATAGCTACAATACCTGAGTTCATAAAAAGAGAATAAAATAACTGCCTATCAGTTTCAAATCCCTTGCATGAAGCAAGATTAGTAACAATTTGTATAGATCTAAGTTCATATATAGATCATGTAGCTCTTCTTTCATGTTTGTACAAACTCTGGATTAATATTAAACTATGGCACTATCTGCATGCCCAATTTGCCATGGCTTAAAGGAACCCGATTTTCAGAAAGTGCGAAATACCTTATTTTCAGAGAATGGTTATCTCCAGTTGGGAACTAAAAGTCAGTGTTTAGTTTTGAAAACCTTGGCCATGGACTATATAAAGAAACCAACATAAGTGCATTTTCTATAAGGACAGGGATCTGAGGACAGGATTGTAAGGACAAATGAATTATTTTCCCAGACCTGTCATTGATTCATGTGATTTTGTGCAAACCATTTAACTGCTCTGTATCTCAAATTTTACCAACCTAAAACTGAGAACATCTACATCACAGGGTTGCTATTGCCTGTACAGTACTTTAAAAAAAGCGTATATGGTAATACCGTAATTCAAACAGCCAATTTTAATCAAATGTATGCATCATGATCTTATATATGCATATATACACATAGTCCATTTGTCTCATGTATTGCAGGGTGCAATATTTTGCATTTCCATAGATTTCATAGTTGAAAAGTGCTAACTGCTTTACTCAATATTTTCAGTACTCTCACATCAGTACCATTAGTCCCAGATTATAGGTGGGGAAACAAATATACAGAGGCAAAACAGCATGCCAAAGTTCACTCTGAGAGACAGCAATGGGAAGAAGACTACAAGAATCCTGACTCCAAACCCTGTGCTCCAACCAGAAGTTCTCAAACTCCGGGCCACAGGCACTTGCTGGTAACTGGTCCTCCTTGTTTTCAGCTGTCAAATTAGATTGAGATCCAAACCATACTAGTTTAATTTTCCTTGTAAGCAGCTATTGTCGTTGCTGCAGAGGTCTTATGTGATGAAGAATGGGAGTGGAGGTCTGCACCATGCAGAACCGGAGGCAGAGTGCCCCAAGACACTCCGTTACACTGGGGCTGGTTCCAGGAAGGTCTGGGAACCCTGCAGAGGGCTGCTTCGCAAGGGGGCACAGGCGTACCCAGGCCCCGTTTCCTCTGAGGACCAGTCCCAGGTGGGCAAGCACGACAGCATGTCCCGGATGCGTGCAATGAACACGCAGGGGACCGCTGGCTGTACCGGGGAAAGGCACCCGCCGCTGCTAGGGCGCAGGGCGGGCCAGGCCCATGCGAGGGTCTGAGAACCACGGCTGCAGCGACAGCGAGACACAAGCCGGTGGGGAGGCTCGGGGCTTCGGGTGAGTGGACCGGCCTGTTTCCACGGAGCGGCCCCCGCGGCAAGGCGCTAGGAAGGGGCACGAAGAGGCCTGGTGCCCCCTTTTTTCGGGGCTGGGCCCAGCTCCTCCCCTCGTGTCCCCCGGCCGGCCCCAGCCCCTCCGAGTGCCCGCTACCCGGGAGGCCAGGCTGGGGAGGCGGCCTGGTCCTTACCATGGCGGCGGAGCGTGTGTGCGGCCCGGCGCGCTCAGTCTCTCGCTGCCTCGGCAGCGGCCGCCGCGTCTCCCTCCAGCTGCCCCACAAGATGGCGGCGCCGAGCCACGTCCCCAGCCGGAAGCGGCGCCACGCAAGGGGGCGGGAGCGTCCTGCTCTTCCCCGCCTCGGTAGGGGGCGCCGGTCTGGGCCCTTCCGCCTTGCCCCTCCCCCCGAGCGCCCTGTCCCTCTGTGGGGAGACTCGCGCCGCCTCCCCGGCGTGGGGGCCGCCTCTGAGCCCCCTGCCAGCCCCAGGTGCCTCGGGGGCTGCTGTCTGATCGGCCCCCTCCCCGCCTGTTTGGGGGCTGGGGAAGGTCTAGATCCAATTGCTCTAGAACGTGTCTTTCCACAGCTCCCCCCCCGGCCGCTCTGGGAGATGCCCCCAGCAGGCGGGCTGACCCCTATGGAGCGCTGTGCAGGGCCTAGGACGTGGAGTGAGGGCCTGTCCCTGCCACCCAGTTTGGTTTAGATTGATCTAGAGCACAGACTAGTCCGGGCATGTCCATCTGGAGACTGCGCATAGTAAGAGAGTTTCTGCCCTATCCTGCCCCTGCTGTCTCCATCCATGGCCCTCAGAGTGAAAACTACTGATGTAGAGCAAACCTGATCCCTGCCTTTGCCTTCCCAGAGAGACAAGGTGCGTGAGGTCATATTTTTTTATTGGACCAACTGCTGTTGGTAAGAGAGACACGCTTTTGAGCTTACACAGAGCTCTGCGTGGCCCGAAGAAGAGCTCTGCGTAAACTCCAGAGCTTGACTTGCTCACCAACAGACGTTAGTCCAGTAAAAGATGTTACCTGGCCCACCCTCTTTTTGTAATATCCTGCCACTCGCATGGCTACAGCACTTTCCTTCTCAGACAGGCTGATGGAGGATTTGAAGTGCACTCCGCAAATTGAGACAGATTAGAAAGATCCCCTGGCCTTGTAGTCTTAGAGGAGTTAGAAGGATTCGCTTTGCTCGGAGTCAGTCTAGTCCATTCTAGAACAATGCAGCCCATTTCCCATCCTTCCTGCATTCAGATGATGGGAGTTTGCGGTGCTGTAAACCCATCTAGCTCGAACTAGAACAGCTCGGCCCTTTTCACCCTGCGTTGGGAGGGGTGAGCCTGCGCTAGATCAATCCAACCCGATCTAGAACAGAGTTGGAGCTGTGCATGGGACTGGAGAAATAAAACCCTACGTGCCGTCTACTCTTTTCTTGCCCTGAAGCTGTTCAGCCGCTAGGGGCCGCTGCTCAAAGCTTCCCCATAACCATAGACACTAGGGGGGGCGAGACTGTCGACGTGGTTCTGGGTGAGCCGATCCGGTCACCGGAAAACCATAGAGCTGGGGCTGCAAGTTCTCGCGAGAGTTACTCGCCAATCTCCAGGGTGACGGTACACACGCTGGGCCAGGCGAAGATGGCGTCCGGGCGGCGGGCAGCGCCCTGAAAGGCCGGGACATGGCGGAGGCCCTGCAGGTGTCCGAGCGCCAGCCTGTGGGGGGAGGCGGCGCGGCGGAGGGGAGGGAGCCCGGCAGCGCCGGGGAAAGGCCCTCGGCCGCCTGAGCGCCGCACACGGTGCCCGGAGCAGGACCCGAGTCTTCCGCGGACCGCAGGCGGGCGCGTGGGGAGTGAAACAGTCGCGGGTGGCGTTCGGTGTGATGCCAGCCCCGGGCCTGCGGGGCGACCCTGCCAGTGGTGTCCGGGGCCCTGGCCGTGCTGGGCTTCTGGGTCCCTAAACGCCCGACTACCCCGGAGCCCCCACGTGCAGCATTGGGACCGTCCCTGGAGGCACCCACGGCGGAAGATTGGGCCGTTAACATTGGCAGCATTTAAGAGGCTTTTTATCTTTAAAGTGCTTTGCAGTCATTAACTAGGGAGAGCCCGCACTCAGTAACGGGAAGGAGAAAGTGTTCTTCCCTGTAAACGTCATCCGAAAGTGTGTGTGTTTCTTATTAGACCAAAATAGTTGAAAACCAGCCCTATGATGAGAGTCTAGAGATTAACGACTCAGAAGAGGTTGCCAGTATCTACACACCAACTCCACGGCAGCTAGGTAGGGGAAAGTCTAACTTCACATCCTGTTTCTATCTTTCCTACTAAAACAGTTTGTTTCTTTCCTTAAAATTAAAATGCTGACCAATCTCAGGTATGCTATTGGCAACTTGATTTTGATAATTATATTTTCTTAAAAATACCCTGATGGGATTTAAGTCTTCTCCATAAAATTGGAGCGTGAGCAGATTCATTGGTAAAATAGAATAAATTCCCAAATTTTTATTAATGTAATGTGCTCATTGCAAAAAAGCTAGTGAGATCAGATTGTCACTGAAATCTAGGTCTGCATCTAGGACATGGTTGGTTTAACATGGATTTGAGCTTCTCCACCAGGGCCAGCCCCTGCATTATATTCTAGTTCAGCCAAAGCATGTTGAAATTGTGAGTAAGCATGATTATTAAACTTGGGTGTAAGGGCTTCATTTTGTAAGTGCCTCAATGTGACAATCCATGCTGCAATCCCACAACCCAAACTTGGGTAACATACATTCTTGGTGATCTCTTCAACAGGTCCTAGATCCACACGCCCACAGCTCAAAAATATGGCTGATAACAGCAGTGATGAGTATGATGAAGAAATAAACAAGGTATGAGGTTGCCCATGTTCTTCTCTGCTGATCACAGCATTTTGTAGCCCCATCTACTGGGGCTTCATTATCTGCATGTTGAGTCTTACTGGGGAAATTGCAGCAAAGCAGCTTGGAAAGTTTTTGTTTTTGTGTTGTTTTTTTTGTTTGTTTGTTTGACCCATTTTGAGTAGAAAGAAATGTAGTTGCAGTATCTTTTGGCAAGACACATTATTTATACTAGGGTGAAGGTAAGAAGGGGTCAGATTGTTCTTTCCTTCGATTAGAACAGATGGAACAATTTAAGCGTACTAGGGAGAATAGATCTGGAAGGGGATTTTCACATCATGGCAGCTGACACCATCCAGAGTGGATATAATGAATACCAGGCCCATTGTCACGCAATGGCTGAAGTGGGATAAAAAGAGAGAGGCGAAAAATCAAGGGCTTACACCCACATTTGGCTGTAAAGGCAGGGAGTGTTTTTTACAGGTTAGAGAAGATAAGTTGACTCTGGATCAGGACTCCTGGGTTCTGTTTCCAGCTCTGCCACCAATTAGTTGTATGACTTTGGGTGAGCCAGTTCCCCCTATCAGTATTTCAGTTTCTCTGGCTGTAAAGTAGGGTCATACTATCAGCTACCTCGCAGGGACTTGGGAGAGGATGGAGTAGTGTTTGTAAAGCATTTTGAGATCCTCTAAGAGAAGGACAAATTATTATTTATTAGAACTGAACATTCCCCCCACCACTGAAAACCATTCGAGTCAGACTAAGATTAAATGCCTGTGCTGGCATTCCTTTTCTATGCCACTAGAGGAAGTTGTTTGTTTGTTTGTTTTTTACACTGCTGTGCCCCACCCATTTGTGGCAGTTTTGGACAGAGGGTGTTTTCTGTTTAGAATGAAAGATGATAAAGCTGGGAAATGGGGCTGTTGGAAATGTATGTTGCACCTGTCGTCAGAAGCTACCGGTGTGGTGCTCTGCTCTCTTCAATGTTGATAACATTCGGCTGTGTGCATGTGTTCCCTCTCTGTGCTGCCCTGGCTCTGCGCAGATCGCTGACACAGCAGACCCCCGAGAGAACCCCCAATGACCACAGACTCTAGTAAGGTACGAAGGCACCCAGCCAGGTTTATTGTCGAAGAGGAACACAGTCTCTAGCTCCCCGGATTAGATATCTACGGTTCTGCTAGTACATATGTGCTCTCTGACAATGGACCGGCTCAGTCAGTGGCGGGACTTTCCATTGTCCCCTAGGCCGGACAAAGATATCTGCTCAGGGGTGCATTCTTATACACAGGTACAAACAAGTAACACATCACTCCTGATGTATTGAGGTGCAACCCCTCTGCATAGCAAGGTACAACTCCTCCACGCAGTAAGGTGCCGCCTCTCACCTTGTATGTGTTGGTTCGAACAAAACAACTCTATCCATCATATTCCCCTTTTCTCCCTGTCCTTTTTATCTGTGTGGAATGTGCAAGTATCAGAGTGTTCTGGTATCTCTAGTGTTCAGTACCTTTTAGGTACAGTAACTCCTCACTTAAAGTCGTCCCGGTTAACGTTGTTTTGTTGTTAAGTTGCTGAGCAATTAGGGAACATGCTCGTTTAAAGTTGTGTAATGCTCCCTTCTAATGTCTTTGGCAGCTGCCTGCTTTGTCTACTGCTTGCAGGAAGAGCAGCCTGTTGTAGCTAGCTGGTGGGGATTTGGAACCAGGGTGGACCGGCAGCCCCCCATCAGCTCCCCGCTCCCCTAAGTTCCCTGTGCAGCAGCTGCCCAGCAGGCAAGCAATTGCAGTTGTCCCTCCCCCCCACTGCCATGTGCCGCTCCTGCCCTCTGCCTTGGAGCTGCTCCCCGAGACTCCTGCTTGCTGTGCGGGGCGGGAGGGAAGGAAGAGGGGGGCTAATGTCAGGGTGTCCCCCTCCCCCTTGCTCCTGCACCCCGCTTACCCCATCTTCCATAGAGCAGGGGGGACACACCAGGGCTCAGGATGGAGGGAGCTTGCAGCAGCTGCAGTATCCGCAAGCTGATCGAATTAATAAGGCAGTGAACTTAAAAGGGAAATGCACATCTCTCCCTCCATTCCTGCTGCCTTGTATAGTGAGAGAGTTAACCCTTGAGGGCTCAGCCAATTCCTAGTTCATCATTTGGCAGTAAGGGAAATATCCCACCCTCTGACTCCTCCACCTCAACCAAGCTTCACAATCATCATCACTGTGTACCAGTATTAAATTGTTTGTTTAAAACTTATACTCTGTGTGTGTGTGTGTGTGTGTGTGTGTGTGTGTGTGTGTGTGTGTATGTATATATATATCTCGTCTGGTGAAAAAAATTTCCCTGGAACCTAACCCCCTCATTTACATTAATTCTTATGAGGAAATTGGATTCACTTAACGTCGTTTCGCTTAAAGTCGCATTTTTCAGGAACATAACTACAATGTTAAGTGAGGAGTTACTGTATGTGTATTTGTGCAACATCAGCCCTTTCCTTACCAGCTTCTGTGAGCAGGGGCTGCCTCTGGCTCACAGCTTAACTTTGCTTTACGTTAGCAAAGTCTTGACCATTACTTTAGTTCAGGCCTTAGGCCTCATACCGGGCCTCTGAAACCAAGCGTTTGTTTCAGGGCCTCATCTTACTACAGCACCATAACTCTGGTTTTAACATTGACCCAGGAGAAGAAGGTAGCCCAGTTGGCCCCCCAGCAAGGATTTAGTGAGAATGAGGATGGGGAGGATGAAGATGATTCGTCTGAAACTGACTCGGATGATGACGATGATGAAGAGGAGCATGGAGCCCCTCTGGAGGGGTATGAGGGATTATTAATTCCTAATAACAGTGAGACTAACCCTGTGAATTAAAGTCAGGGTCTCCATTCTGAGAAGACTCCTAACAAGCCAGTTGAATGTTACATTCTAGCAATACTGTGCAGATATGTCTTTAGGTTAGATAGTGTGGGAATGAAGGGTTTAAAAGCTGAGGTAGATCATGTGCAGGTGCAATGTCTTCAAACAGCTCCGTGGTACTGGGGTTGGAGTGCTGCAATGGGAACTGTAAGTCTGAATCCAAGGTTTTGGGGAGCTGCTTTCAGAGTATCAGCCCTGAAAATGAAGATAGAAGGATATAGCTATATTAAGTGGGGAGGAGGAATTCCATTGCCCATGTGGACAGGAAGAGTGTCACTGGGGTTTAAAAAGCATCAGAAAAGATGCACTGTTCATACAATAGAACTGTTCTTAGAGAGCTTGAAAATTGGATTCCTAAGCAAGATTCTGACTTGTTCATTGACACAGTAGGATTCTTAGATTTCAAATACTGCTGCCCAGTTTTCTTCCTACCAATACCTACTCATGAACTTTATAACCAATGCAATCAGCCTCTTTGAGGCAGTGTAGGGGGTACCCAAGTTGCCTGGCATAAACTGAGACTTAGTATAATAAACTAGCGCTAATAGAGGGCTAATTAATTAATACATTAGGAGGCCCATTAATATGCTCAATGCATTGTGCTGCACAAAGATAGAGTACATTTACTGCCTTTTTGCAGACAATTCATTTCCATAATTTACATACAGATGTCTAGCATGCAAACCAGCCTGCCCCAAGGGAAATAATTGTTATATCATTACACTTATTGTAATATAACTTTGTTGAAAGTCTGGTCTGCTGCCCATCATCATGGTATTATTTATTAAACTCCAATCAAAAAAGGGAGTATCTGGTAAAAGGGGGTGTCAGTGTTGTGAGTGGTGTTCTTATGATGGAAACACGTCTTCAAAGAGGAAGAGTTTGCAGCATTTCCTAAAGATGTCAGAGACTGGATTCTCTTGATCTCTTCTGTAAATTTGTTCTGTAGCCAGATCCATCCCTCAGGATGGGTGTGCTAAGCTGGGGAAGACATCCAAGGCCCTCTCCTCCTCTAACACACCCACAGAGAATCAGATATAAGTACCCCATAAAGTTAATCTGCATGAATCTATTGGTCTTGAATATCTCTTCTTTTCTCTAGTGCCTACAACCCTGCAGATTACGAGTATCTACCAGTGTCTGCAGATATTAAAGAGCTCTTCCAGTACATAAGGAGGTGAGTAGAAGGAGCACTAGTCTGCATTGGGATGCCTTTCTGGGGGGTGAAATGTTTACAGAAGGAAATGCTTCTTTTCTGGACGATAATTTCCCTGTGTAATTCTCAGGTACACTCCACAAATGATAGAGCTTGAACACAAACTGCAGCCTTTCATTCCAGACTTCATTCCAGCTGTTGGGGACATTGATGCCTTCTTAAAGGTACCCAGCTTTCAGACCCTCCCCTGTAACTCCTGTTGTGCAGGGTCAAACAGTGCTCTCTCCCATAAAAACAATAGTAATTTAGTGAGAGAAGCAGCATTTGCATTTCTCTTTGTTGCAAGAGGAGCAATTTCAGCACACAGGGTGCCAGACTAGGGGCCCAAACCCACTTATGGGGACTTAGCCTCCTCGGTCCATAATGTGGCGTTAACCCCTGCTTGTCCAGTGTGGGGTTGGTGCACCCCGTCAGAGTGTCAGGAGGTAAGTTTTTTACCTACTTCTTAAACAGACCCATAGAATAGCCTTTGCTAAAGGATTTGTATAAATTTCTAGATTTTTTTCTTAATCCTTGGTAGCCTAGCAATATTTACACAGCTACGGTTTTCTTTTTCAATAAAGACCCAGAGTGTGACTGGGTTAGAATGCTCCCATTCTGCTACTATTTTGAGCTGGCTGGCTTGACCAATACCTTTGTATTCCTGCTAGGATTTTTATCTGGGGTGGTTACAAAAGATTTTGAAACAAGAAAGATATCCATGTCATTTTGACTGTGGCTCTTCTTCCCAACCAAGAAATAGAATACATACCCCAACACTCCAGATCTCTTTTTATTTGCTAAAATTTGGTGGTTTGACATTTTAATCCTATAACTCAGGGGTAGGCAACCTATGGCACGTGTCCCGAAGGTGGCACGTGAGCTGATTTTCAGTGGCACTCACACTGCCTGGGTCCTGGCCACCAGTGTGGGGGGCTCTGCATTTTAATTTAATTTTAAATGAAGCTTCTTAAACATTTAAAAACCTTATTAATTTTACATGCAACAATAATTTAGTTATATATTATAGACTTTTTGAAAGAGACCTTCTAAAAACATTAAAATGTATTACTGGCATGCCAAACCTTAAATTAGAGTGAATAAATGAAGACTCGGCACATCGCTTCTGAAAGGTTGCCGACCCCTGCTATAACTCTTCTAGGTTGTTTGAGATTTGAATTTCTAGCTACCCTATAGAATTTGTTGCCCATTAGTACCCAAATGTTTTCTGGAGGAATGACTTATCAGAGTCCAGCAAATTCATAGCTAACATTTCAGATTTGTCATAATTTTGTTAAATTTACATGCTTTCCAAAGTCATGGATTTATTTTAGATACTGATTTTAGGAAAATGTTTGGGTTAGATAAAAGATATTACATCATCAGCTTGAAAAGTTATTTTTCTATTGTGTTCCTGCAAATTTTATTTCTGTGATAAATTCATTATTCCTTATCCTCAATGCAAAGGCACCATGGCCAATGCAAAAAGTAAGAAACAATGGACATCCCAGCCTAGTCCCTCTGTATAATTCAAACAGGGGAGATTAAGCCCCATTAATTCCCACAGCTGCTTTTGGGCTGATGTAAAGAGCATTTATCCAATTAAGGAACTGTGGGCCAGTGTTGTATGTCTGGGACAGGACTCAAAACAGCAAGTTCTGCTCTATTCCATCAAATGTTTTCTCTGGGTCAAGTGATAGCATAATTATTTTTTTTTAAACTGGCATTATGAATGATTCAGAGTACTCTCTAAATATTGGCTGACAGTGTCTATCCTTAATGAGTCAAGTTCGATCTGGGTTTATATAAACTGAGAGCATGGATGGCAGACAGCTAACTAGTTTTTTTTTTTTTTTTTTTTTAAATCTTTGCTGTGATTCATCAGTGATCTGAGCCTATAGGAGCTGCATAAAGTAAAGTCTTTTCCAACTTTAGGGAGACCAGCAGTAGCTTCTTTCATAGGTTGTGGAAGTCCCTCCCATAGCAGACTAGCACTGAAGATACCCTTCAGGGACCCACTAATAACTTCTTCACTACTATGTGAAATTTACCTGGAAAACCATCAGGTGCTAGAGTTTTATTTCTTTACACTTGTTCTTGCCTTTGAGATTTCTTCTTCTGTTATTTCTTTATCTAAAGTTTCTTTATCAGTTTTGTTTATCTTTGGCGAGCCTGCTAATTCCAAATATTTTTGAATTACCGCAGATACGTCAAACTCTGAAGTTTAGGGTCTTTTATAATAAGGAACAAAAGTAGCATATGTTTCACTGCATTGTGTAACTGTCTTTTGCTGATTGTTTTTAATTGGTGGAATAATATTTTCCTCTCTAATCCCTTTCTGCCATCAGCACATTCAGTTTCCCCTGATATTAGTTAATTGTTTATATACTTTTTTGAACCTGTGTTTTTATGAATGTCACAACATATTTATCTGCAGTTCTGGTTTTATTTTTCTTAAGTGCTGCTGTCTTTTTTTCTATTTAGAGGCTCTGCTTATCAACTGGCCCCTAAATACTGCTTTACCTGCCTCCCAGAGAAGACCTCTTTTTATATTGTCTTATCATTTATTTTAAAGTATTGAACAATGTCCTCTTTAATTACTGCAACCTGATTTTTGTCCAGCAGAAGCAAGCAGTTCATTTTCCAAAGAAGTGATCTTAGGATGATGCTAGCAAATATTACTTTCAGCGAGGCAGGACCTGACCACGTAGTGGTGCCAATTTCCATAGCACTAGTCTGCTTCACTGAGGATTTAGTGATTAACATTAACTCTATTCTATTATATAAATTATGAGGGTATGCATTAAAACGTGAGAGTTTGTTCCCCAGTGTGCAATTCTCTCCAGCAATCTGAGATATTGAATTGTTGGCATAGAGAAGTCAATTCTGCACCTGCTTCCCTGTCTACCTTGTCTCTTTTATCCAATCTGTCCCAGTAAGGCGTATGTGTGCGTTTGAAGTCTTCTCCAAATATAATTGCCCGGTCTCCAAAATGTTGCAATATTTGGGTATAAACTGGCCATGAACAAAATTAAGGTTGGAAATTAGAAGACCGTTTCTAACCATCAGAGGGGTGAGGTTCTGGAACAGAAGTTGTGGTGGCAAACAACTCAATTAGTTTTAGAGAGAGCTGGACAATTTTATGAGTCTGATTGTGTGTCAAGGTTGGTTGTGATGGTAGGGGGCAAGGCTCAGCAGCCCCGGGACTCACTCCCAGTTTACGTCTTATGTTCCTAAAAGCTCATCCTTCAGTGTTTCTTTTGACCATGTCAGAGAAAAACAGACACAACAAGGAGTCTGGTGGCACCTTAAATGATGCATCCGAAGAAGTGAGGTTTTTACCCACGAAAGCTTATGCCCAAATAAATCTGTTAGTCTTTAAGGTGCCATCAGACTCCGTGTTGTTTTTGTAGATCCAGACTAACATGGCTACCCCCTGATACTTGACACCATGCAAGAGAAAAACAGAGTTCTCACTCTCAGGTTGGGTGCAGCAAGTCAGATACTTTATTATCTCTAGCAATTGCGTGGAGGGAGAGAGCTAAACAGGTCTCTCTACAGGTAAACAATTACAACAAGCATTTATACCTTTGGTTACATACAATAATAAGCAACAGCTGCATTTTGTTTATACATAGGTCATCCTGATATCTTCTTTTTCTCACCAATTTAAACTATAGTCTACATTCCATACTTATCTAACTCAAGGTTGCAACAACTTCTCACACAGTCCTTTCCCACTCGCCTCACACAATGCTCGCTTCTACAAATCTCACATTGTTAGGATTACAGCTAGCCTGACTCTTGCTCACAGAGGAGACTGTTTGCATAGAAATCCCCTTCAAATCCCTGTCAGTTCTTGCTCTACTTCCACATACCCCCTTTTGTGCGTCTAGCACAACTAACATCCTTAAACCTCCATTTGTAACAAGCCTTGGATGGCAGATTCTACATCAAATACTTCAATCTAAAGGGTTGTTGATTGGATGCAATGACAATGCATGATTAGCATGGACATGAAAAGTATTACTATTATTACGTCCTTTACAACAACAATAACATAATCCTAAACTAAACAACAATACAAGCAGTAACATTCCCATAGTAGTAATATGATGGGGTTGTTGTACAGTTTTAGTCACAAAGCACAATACATCATACTTAGTACATAAAGTAGACCCTCTATAAGCTGTATGAAAGGCATACTTTTCAACTTGATATATATTTTGAAGCATGTGAATTTGCCCTTGTAATTCAGAGATTCTTTGAACCTCTGGTAACAGTGAAAGCAAATTTTGAAATCGATCAGGTACTAAGCTAGTCCAATTGAAGGGTATCTGAAACCTAAGGGCTACTTGTAAAACTCTGTCCGCAGGCCAGTAAATAATATAATTGCCTGTAGCAGTAATGAGATTAAAATGTATATCTCGCAACGTGGTGGCTTCAACATACACTCAGCTATCATTAGCTTGAAAAAGTAGGTGTCCTGTCAGGGTAGTTCCTTGTCCCCTACCCTCCCAGCAAACGTTGTCATGAACAGTGACAACTTCCCCTGGCTTCAGTTTACATATACACTGAAGCTGTGGAGGTTCTAACGGCCAAAATGTCCATTGACTCCCTAACCCCCATCCAAATGTCGGGTGTTATCCCAGGAGCACTGACTAAAAATCGATTAGGCTCACCAGGTGGTCTAATTTCCCAAATGTCTCGGTGAATCACCGAATCTCACATGCATCCTCCCCACGGACCTGTCAGGCTTCGGTATATGGGAGCCCACCCCCCTTTGACCTGTCCGTATGCTTGGAAGGAGCACTGTGAACGTCTGCACTTTCACCCAGAAAATCTCCAAGTATGTCTCTATGGCAATGCGATCCCCGTCTATAGTGGATATCTGGCCTCTTGAGTGCTGCTGTAATTTCCCCCAGCTCTCTTCTCGCTTTTAAAGTAAGGGCACAGAGGTTATGGAAAAACTGAGGCCTTTGAATAAAAGCTCTGAATGCTCTGTTTTTTTTATAATTAAAGCTTTCTGCTGATAATGATGAAATTTCACAATCAGATCTCTGAGTCTATTATGAGACCGAAATGGACAGAGCAGAGCTTTATTTGCTCTCTCCACTTTCACCTCTTCCAGTGAGCTCAGCTTTAACAATTTCGCAATGTACATCCTCCTTCAGTGGTTTCAGGCAGTCCCTTAATTCTGATGTTCCTTCTTGCTCTGTTTTCTGTAGCATCCCATTTAAGCTGCAGCTCTTTCTGCTCCAGAAGTGCCAGGCAGCTCTGCAACTGTCTCTCTCTCACCTCTTTCTCTAAGGCCAGTCTGTAGCACAGTGACTTGATCTTCCAAGTCAGCAATTTAGAGAGGCTCATTTTAAACATCCTTCAAACTCCTGTTTTGAATATAGAAGGGAAAAAAATTCAGTTCCTCTTTGTTGCTCTGCAGGTTCCACGTCCTGATGGGAAGCCAGATAACCTTGGCCTGTTGGTACTGGATGAGCCATCCACAAAACAGTCAGATTCCACAGTGCTCTCTCTCTGGTTAACGGAAAACTCCAAACAGCACAACGTTGCAGTAAGTTATGAAGGGAAAAGAGCTGGTTACCCCACACTAAGCTTGGTAGAAAGATGGGAGTCTTGTTCTAACCCGTGTGACTGTACAACTGCCATGGTTACAGCACAGGTAGGATTTGACTAAATTCTCATGAACAGGAAAACATCTTTCCCACCCACATCTTTAGACTACAGTGTGCCTGCTCTCATTCACACACACGTCTTAATAAACAGACTTTGGATCCATTTGTTTCCTTGGGTCAGAGCTTCATTCCCCTGTGGTTGTTGCTGTCTGGTTTGAGTCACTGTGTTCTTTCCCAGATGCTCTTCTGCTCCTGTATGCAGACACTGGATGGTATAGCGCAGCTGGGAAAGAGAACAAAACCACACAGCCCAGCCAGGAATGAAGCATAGGGTTTGCAGGGACCCACCAGCCTTGGAAAGTATGTCTCCAGATTCGCATTTCTGTTCTCAGCAGCAAATAAAAGTGAAGAGCTTGGAGAATGCAGAGAAGAATCCCAAAGCCATTGATAACTGGATCGAGAGCATCAGCGAGTTACATCGCTTCAAACCTCCTGCTACTGTTCACTACACCAGGTGAGCTCTCTGTACCCTCCTGCATTTGTATTTTACTCTGCTTACTCCTTACCGCTTGTCTTGCATGCAGAGATGCAGTTTGAGTGTCCTTTAATCAATGGAATTTCTCTCCTGCTGACTTTGTGTAATTCAGATCGGTCTAGTTTGCCCTTGTAGAAAGGGTGCATGTGTAAGTAGCCTGAGTGGGGGACTAAGAGTCAGGACTCCTGGGTTCTATTTTCCCCCTCCCACTGACCTGTTTGATGTTGGACAAGTCACTTACTCTGTATTTCAGTTTCCACACCTGTCATGAGGATAGTAATACTAACTTACCTGAGAGTAGGACTGAGGGGCTTCTCTAATGTTTGTGAAGTGCTTAGATACCCTGAGATGAAAGGCTCTGTATGACAGCAAAGAACTATCGTTAACTCTTTTCAAAATGCAATCAGGAGAGAGGAGGAACTTTGTTGACCTACAGTATGTTGCACTGCAGTGATAGGGGTTTTAGAAATGCAGATACAGAGTTAGACCTGGTTTATTTAGAGAAGATAAAAACATCACCTCATCAGAGTTATTCTTGCCATGACTGTGAAGAATGAATTGATCTCCCATCAGATACTTGGTAAGTGGTTACAGCTATGGATTGTGTGTACAAGTCAAAATCTCTGACACAGGCAACAGTTAGGAATTAATGTGTGCACTCTCTCCATGTTACCTGTACTTGGCTCATCCAGTCTTAACTGGAATTCTTATTGATTCAAAACTCCTCAGCAAAACTCTGCCTTGAGTTTGAAACATACAGCTGTTTGTGTTTGTGTCTTTAGCTCTGCAAGTGAGTTTGGTCCCCACTAAAGCGAGTGTGATGAGTGACACTCACTTGGGCCAGGGATAGTTTGCACAGCGATAATGATGCTGAGCACCTTTGCAAAAGCGCTTTGAGGAAGGGACTATTATTTATTAGAAAAGCTTTCTCACCCTGCTTTGCCAGTATCCCCAATCCTGACTTGCATATTCCCTGCTTTTCCAGGCCTGACCTCACCACACACCTCTGCCAAAACTCCTCAGTCCCAGCCAGCAGTCCCCCTGCTATCCCACAAGCCTCTCCTGTGAAGAGATGTGTACCGTATATAGACTGTGATGTCCAGATGTGCGGATTAATCTGAGACCATCAAACTCATTTTCCCATGTGATCCAAATCAGACTTGATCCCAGACCTCCAGAGGTGAAGTCTAGTACATTAACTCACCTTCTATAGCAGGTGTAGTGAAATCTGTGGATGACTTGCTCTTGTCTCTTGCAATATGGAGTTGGCACCTTGTTTTGACTACCATAAAAGCTGCTTAATCAGGACCACACTTGTGTGTGCTCCTAGGCACGAATGTGTGTCTGTTTTCTCCCTCTGTGAGGACAAGAGTGCAGTTGCTGTGTCACGCTCTCCCCATTCACACCAGTCTGTTGTCAGTGCACTGTCAGGAAGCTCCACATCCAGCAAAATTACTGCTGGCATACTGTGTCTTTACGTGGAGGGTTGTTCTTCTCCCCTTGCAGGCCAATGCCTGATATCGAGACTCTGATGCAGGAATGGTCCCCAGAATTTGAGGAGCTTTTGGGAAAGGTATGTTGTCAGCCTGCCTAACAGCTACCCCAGTTGCGTATTACAGGCATAATCTGGGCTTTTGTCTCACTCTGGCCTGTTTGCTATTTGCCTACTCTGTGTTATCCCTCATTAACGCAGGCTGGCTCAGAGCTATTGGGTTTCTTGTATCGATATGAAGGAAAACCACTGTGCAACCAATGACTAGGCAATTTGGTATGTTCTAGCTCAAAGCCAGCCAGGTGTCAGTGGTGCTTGAAAGCTGCCACCCTGTGATGCCTGTGTGAAATGGGTGAGTAAGTTTCAGCCCAATTCCTAGTGAACAGGCATCCACATCACAGCCAGCAACAACACAGCTGGTACTAATTGTCCCCCATGTTGGCAGAGACACCAAGTGATGAATGGGCCTCAGCGGCTTCCATCCATACAAAGCAGGCTGTGCCTGCTCTGTGCTGAGGTAACACTAGCGCGTAGTCTCGCTGTACGGGCACTGAACAAGAGCTGGATCATGAGTCACTCTTTCCATGTCCCTTCTAGGTAAGCCTTCCAACTGCGGACATCAACTGCGGCCTGGCTGAGTATATTGACATGATATGTGGTAAGCAAAGGACCTGTACGTGTCCCTCTCATCTTCTTCTCAGAAGGAGCAGAGTGCTAGCTCCTCACCATCCTCCAAGCACCACCATGCGCAAATTACGAAGTGTTATGTGCCTAAGGGGGTGTCTGAGCAGGCAGCACTTCCTCCCGACAGCAGTGCTCTCGGGCTGTTTGGAGGAGGTATTGCAGATGCATTAGTTGCATTCCCCTCCCATTCAAGCTTAGTCTTTTATGTCCCCAGGCCCCAGGTGTGGGCGGGCTGACAGGAGATCCCTTCAGAACCTGTAGCTGTTCCACATTGCATCAAGGTGAATGACCCTGACCTAGCGCTTTCATTTCAAAACTTGTTTTTCCTGGAGATGGGTGTTGTGCTCCCAGTATCATGTCCTTGTGTGGAGAAACAGATGGGTTCCCTATTTCTAAATGTGTCTGTTCCCTCTGAATATTCGGGGCAGGCTCTGGCCTATTCACCCTTCACTGCTAAACTCCTTACTGCACAGTAGCCTAGTAGCACTAGAGATGGAACCACAGTTAGGAAAAGCAAGAGACACCTGGAGGCAAGTTCAGCCCTGACCTAAGCTGATGCATCTCCTGGTGACTGCAGATGTGTGTGTAAAGCCCCAAAGCCCTGGGGATGCGCAGAGGGTATTGCTACTTGGAGAGGGCCAACGTCCAGGCAGCAGCATTGTACTTAGAATCCTTATGTTGTTTTGTCCTAGCTATTCTGGACATTCCTGTCTATAAGAGTCGGGTCCAGTCCCTGCACGTCCTCTTCTCGCTGTATTCAGAGTTCAAGAACTCACAGGTAGGTGACTCCAGTGTCCACCACCTTCCAGGCTATCACTGTTAGAATGCTCAAGGGGGGGGCAGTGTTAAGCCACTTGTCCTGAAATTCACAATAGCTCCCCTGCACTGCTGAAGAGCCCATGACAACAGTGCCTGTCCTGGCCAAAGAACATCACTTTCTGAAGTGTTACCATTATTTCCTAACAATTTTAGCTGTAATGCATTTTTCACCTCGCAGGCTTCCCATGACTCACAAGGATTCCTTCATCCAACACTTGCATATAGTGACCCTCTTCCCGCAAACTCCAACCCACCTCCTCCCTTTCAATATATAGCTATTCCATTTCCGCTGTAGAATGCTGACTTGTTACTTTTTCTAGTACCAGAATTTCCCACACTTCTTGATCTCAGTCACTAGTTTTAGGGGAGTTACTCCTCTTCCACCAAATGCTGTGGTACTTCTACTAGCAGCTGGAGAAAGAATAATCAATTTTTTAGGGCTCTTATAAAAAGCAGTTTGTAGGACAATTCAATAAAATACTGATGCCCTGTTATTTCCCTTCTTAAGTCTCCAAGGACTTTCCAAAATGTCTTCAATTTTTGCTATATATGGAAAAATCCTTCCCTTACATTCCCTCCAGCATTTGCCAATCCCTGTACCACAAATTCACTTACTTTGAAGGAGACTTAGGTTCCACTGATGAATGTGAATGTACTTTTAATTTTTTATTAATGTGTTTATGGAGGTGTGGGGACCATTGCCCCGTATGTTTCCCCTTTCCTCCTACTTCAAATTTATCTATCAATGTAGTTACTTTCTCTAAATAACAGATTATTTTGTGTAGAGTGGAAAGGAAGCCTTTATGTTTCATGAATGTAGTTGAGTAGCTTTTCAAATTGCATCAATTTTCTACTTAGAGGTGTGCCTTTTTGTGGGGGTGAGTTGAAAGAATGCCTCACACTTACAATATTGTCGTTGTGGAATTCTGATGGTTTTGGGGAGTTGTTTTTCATTTGTTGGTCTAAATATATTATCTCTAAACGGCTGGTTGTGTGTGTTAAGTGACCAGAGCAAGTCACTGCACTAACACAGTCTCCTTTCCCCCACAGCATTTCAAAGCCCTGGCTGAAGGGAGAAACGTAGGGAGTCCTCCATCGAATCCACCCTCACAAGCAGGAGAGACAGAAGTGTTAAGCTTCAGCTGAGAAAAAGACCCTTTCTTCATGAGCTGGGGCTGCACCTAGGAGTAGAGCCTTCGCCTAAGCCAAACAGCAGAGCAAGGCAAAGCATTACTGAAACCTCTATCTTTTCTGTATGTACTGGCAGATGGACAGCGTATGACTCAGATGAATTAGTAGAGGTTAGAATTTAGCTCGTGGTGTTTAATTGTAAATGCTGCATGACCCTTTTTCTTTGGCTCATTCCCAGAGGATTCAGCATTAAACAAGTGCTTGCGAGTGGGAGTACCTCAGCAAGGGTAACAATGTCTTTGGTACCTGAAATCAGCTTGGGCAGAGCATCTCCTTAATGACATAACCCTCACTCTGCTCATGCAGCTGTTTGGACTCATAAGAACGGCCGGACCGGGTCAGGCCAAAGGTCCATCCAGCCCAGTATCCTGTCTACCGACAGTGGCCAATGCCAGGTGCCCCAGAGGAAGTGAACCTAACAGGCAATGATCAAGTGATCTCTCTCCTGCCATCCATCTCCACCCTCTGACAAACAGAGGCTAGGGATACCATTCCTTACCCATCCTGGCTAATAGCCATTAATCGACTTAACCTCCATGAATTTATCCAGTTCTCTTTTAAACGCTGTTATAGTCCTAGCCTTCACAACTTCCTCAGGCAAGGAGTTCCACAAGTTGACTGTGCGCTGCATGAAGAAGAACTTCCTTTTACTTGTTTTAAACTTGCTGCTATTAATTTCATTTGGTGACCCCTAGTTCTTGTATTATGGGAATAAGTAAATAACTTTTCCTTATCTACTTTCTCCACATCACTCATAATTTTATATACCTCTATCATATCCCCCCTTAGTCTCCTCTTTTCCAAGCTGAAAAGTCCTAGCCTCTTTAATCTCTCCTCATATGGGACCCATTCCAAACCCCTAATCTTTTTAGTTGCCCTCTGAACCTTTTCTAGTGCCAGTATATCTTTTTTGAGATGAGGAGACCACATCTGTACGCAGTATTCAAGATGAGGGCATACCATCGATTTATATAAGGGCAATAATATATTCTCAGTCTTATTCTCTATCCCCTTTTTAATGATTCCCAACATCCTGTTTGCTTTTTTGACCGCCTGTGCACACTGCGCAGACATCTTCAGAGAACTATCCACAATGACTCCAAGATCTTTTTCCTGATTCGTTGTAACTAAATCAGCCCCCATCATATTGTATGTATAGTTGGGGTTATTTTTTCCAATGTGCATTACTTTACATTTATCCACATTAAATTTCGTTTGCCATTTTGTTGCCCAATCACTTAGTTTTGTGAGATCTTTTTGAAGTTCTTCACAGTCTGCTTTGGTCTTAACTATCTTGAGCAGTTTAGTATCGTCTGCAAACTTTGCCACCTCACTGATTACCCCTTTCTCCAGATCATTTATGAGTAAGTTGAATAGGATCGGTCCTAGGACTGACCCTTGGGGAACACCACTAGTTACCCCTCTCCATTCTGAGAATTTACCATTAATTCCTACCCTTTGTTCCCGATCTTTTAACCAGTTCTCAATCCACGAAAGGACCTTCCCTTTTATCCCATGACAACTCAATTTACGTAAGAGCCTTTTGTGAGGGACCTTGTCAAAGGCTTTCTGGCAATCTAAGTACACTATGTCCACTGGATCCCCCTTGTCCACATGTTTGTTGACCCCTTCAAAGAACTCTAATAGATTAGTAAGACACAATTTCCCTTTACAGAAACCATGTTGACTTTTGCCCAACAATTTATGTTCTTCTATGTGTTTGACAATTTTATTCTTTACTATTGTTTTGACTAATTTGCCCCGTACCAACATTAGACTTACTGGTCTGTAATTGCTGGGATCACCTCTAGAGCCCTTTTAAAATATTGGCATTACATTAGGTATCTTCCAGTTGTTAGGTACAGAAGCCGATTTAAAGGATAGGTTACAAACCCTAGTTAATAGTTCTGCAACTGCACATTTGAGTTCTTTCAGAACTCTTGGGTGAATGCCATCTGGTCCCGGTGACTTGTTAATGTTAAATTCAATTAATTCCAAAACCTTCTCTAGTGACACTTCAATCTGTGACAGTTCCTCAGATTTGTCACCTACAAAAGCCGGCTCTGGTTTGAGAATCTCCCTAACATCCTCAGCTGTGAAGACTGAAGCAAAGAATCCATTTAGTTTCTTTGCAATGATGTTATCGTCTTTAAGCGCTCCTTTTGTATCTTGATCATTGAGGGGCCCCCCTGGTTGTTTAGCAGGCTTCCTGCTTCTGATGTACTTAAAAAATATTTTATTACCACCTTTGGAGTTCTTGGCTAGCCGTTCTTCAAACTCCTCTTTGGCTTTTCGTATTACATTTTTTACACTTAATTTGACAGTGTCTATGCTCATTTCTATTTACCTCACTAGGATTTGACTTCCACTTTTTAAAGGAAGTCTTTTTTATCTCTCAGTGCTTCTTTTACATGGTTGTTAAGCTACGGTGGCTCTTTTTTAGTTCTTTTACCGTGTTTCTTAATTTGGGGTATACATTGAAGTTGGGCCTCTATTATGGTGTCTTTAAAAAGCGCCCATGCAGCTTGCAGGGATTTCACTTTAGTCACTGTACCTTTTAATTTCTGTTTGTTTAACTAACCCCCTCATTTTTGCATAGTTCCCCTTTTTGAAATTAAATGTCACAGTGTTGGGCTGTTGAGATGTTCTTCCCACCACAGGGATGTTAAAGGTTATTATATTATGGTCACTATTTCCTTGCGGTCCTGTTATAGTTACCTCTTGGACCAGCTCCTGCGCTCCACTCAAGACTAAATTGAGAGTTGCCTTTCCCCTTGTGGGTTCCTGTACCAGCTGCTCCATGAAGCAGTCATTTAAAGTATCGAGAAATTTTGTCTCTGCATTTTGTCCTGAGGTGATATGTTCCCAGTCAATATGGGGATAATTGAAATCCCCCACTAGTATTGAGTTCTTAATTTTGATAGCCTCTCTAATCCCCCTTAGCATTTCATCATCACTATCACTGTCCTGGTCAGGTGGTCTATAATAGATCACTAATGTTATATTCTTATTAGAGCATGAAATTACTATCCATAGAGATTCTATGGAACATGTGGATTCACTTAAGATTTATACTTCATTTGATTCTACATTTTCTTTCACATGTAGTGCCACTCCCCGCACGACCTGTTCTGTCCTTCTGATCTCTTTTGTACCCCAGAATGATTGTGTCCCATTGATTGTCCTCAGGCCACCAGGTTTCTGTGATGCCTATTCTATCAATATCCTCCTTTATCACAAGGCACTCTAATTCACCCATCTTATTATTTAGACTTCTAGCATTTGTGTACAAGCACTTTAAAAACTTGTCACTGTTTATTTGTCTGCCCTTTTTCTGATGTGTCAGATTCTTTTTTATGTGAATGTTTCTTGTCTGATCTGGCCCTTACATTATCCTCCTCCATCCTCTGCTCCTGACTATAACCTAGAGAATCTCTATCAATAGACTGTCCTCTAAGAGAAGTCTCTGTCTGATCCACATGCTCCTCTGCAGTGGTTGGCTCTCCCCATCTCCTAGTTTAACAACTGCTCTGCAACCTTTGTAATGTTAAGTGCCAGCAGTCTGGTTCCACTTTGGTTTAGGTGGAGTCCATCCTTCCTGTATAGGCTCCCCCCATCCCCAAAGTTTCCCCAATTCCTAATGAGTCTAAACCTCTCCTCTCTCCACCATTGTCTCATCCACGCAGTGAGACTCTGAAGCTCTGCCTGCCTACCTGGCCCTGCGTGTGGAACTGGGAGCATTTCTGAGAATGCCACCATAGAGGTCCTGGATTTCAGTCTCTTCCCTAGCAGCCTAAATTTGGCCTCCAGGACATCTCTCCTACCCTTCCCCATGTCACTGATGCCTACATGTACCACGACCACTGGCTCCTCCCCAGCACTACATGTAAGTCTATCCAGATGCCTCGAGAGATCTGCCACCTTTGCATCAGGCAGGCAAGTCACCAAACGGTTCTCCTGGTCATCACAAACCCAGCTATCTGTTTCTAAAGATTGAATCTCCCATTACTAACAAACACCTGTCTTTTCCTAATGACTGGAGTTCCCTCCCCAGAAGAGGTAACCTCAGTGTGAGAGGATACCCCAGCTATGGGAAGGTTTCCCTCTGCACCTGTTGACTGCTCTGCTTCCCTGGGCCTTTCAGCCTTGTCACCAGTGCAGGGGCTGTCTGACTGGAGGTGGGACCAATCTACAGTGTCCCAGAAAGCCTCTGCAACATACCTCTCTGCCTCCCTTAGCTCCTCCAGTTCTGCCACCCTGGCCTCCAAAGCCCGTACGCGGTCTGTGAGGGCCAGGAGCTCCCTGCACATACATGCTGCACTCAGCACAATACACTGGATAGCCCCCACTGTGCTGCTGCCTGCATGGTCTCCTAGTTAATGAAAGGGTGTTGTTTAAGTGAAGAAGTTGTGACTGTAGTATAGCTTATTGCTTTGAAGGAAGGAGCGAGGGGCCCCTGCCCCTCGGCCTCCCCCCTAAACTCCCTTGTAAACGCTCCTCTGATCGCTTGTGCACTGCTTTATAAAGCTCTGGCCTGCTTGGTAGCCCTGCCCGCTGCCTAAGGTGCTGCCAATTACCAGAGGATTTTAGCTTTCAAACCTTCCTTTGAGGCTCCTTTTATAGCCATTCCCCAGACTGCTAGGCTTCAGAGTTGGGGCTAAAGACCAGGAGCTTGACTCTTTCCCCCAAGCAAATATTTAAAAGAATTTAGCCCAAAGACTCACCCTGCATTGCTAGGGAGCCAGGACTTCCCTGCAGGAATGGGCTTTGATTTGCTTCTCTGCAGCTGTTTCCATTTCAAGATGAGTACAAGATTCAGCCACTAATTGCAGAGATGAACAGCGCTGAGAAACACAACCATGTCATTCAGCTGGAGATGGGCATAGGCATTTCTAATAGTGATGTATTCATCACACTTCATGTGCTTGTGTGAACCTGTGCTGCAAGAGGGAAGAGCGGTCAGTGGAAGCAATCGAAGGGGAGAAAGTGGTGCTGTGGATGGACCTTTGCTCTGTATCAGGAGCCCATTAGCAGCCACTCCAGGGAGAAAACTAAGGGGACTGACAGGAGGGAGAGGGTGGTGCTGCCTTCAGCTCAAGGCAGAGTGTGGTCTGCTTTCCCCTTTGTTTCCTGTAGGTAGTATCAGTTAACACATGAAATGTCCCCTTTTTCAGCCTCCAAGTAGAGATGAGGGCACTAGCTCTGAGCCATCTCAGCGTAGTGTAAATCCCACAGTTACTCCTGGTTTACACTCATAACGTCCAGCAGAATTTGGCCCAGTATTGTCATGCACTTGGGAGAGAAGACAGATCACCAGAAATAACCAGCCACCGCTACAGACAATTATTTGGTTTATTGCTGTTGGAAGAAATTTCCAGACACTGTTGAGTCAGTGCTCTGAAAGAGATCCTTGGGGTGAGGACCACCTAAGGCTCCCTCATTAAAGCAGCTACAACAAGGTAAGTAAGTCCCTCCATCCCATCAACTCCTGCCAGAGACATAGCAGCATTCAACTCAATGTAGAAAGAGCTCTGCATTACACTTTGATTATAGCATTTTATTCTTAAGTGCCTAAGTTACATAAAAACATGCCTCAGCTAACAATGCAGCATCTTAAAACAACTAACTGAGCTAACACCTGCTAGATAATTTGATGCATAGCTTAATATATTACTCAGAGGCTGGACAGCCTGCATGGCTAGATGTATTTATTTCCACCAGCACCTCTATTTGTGCTTATTCGGTCGTCTTGGCATGAGAGAAGGATCACAAATGGGAGTCTCCCAGGAAAGAATTGCTCTTTCCAGATGCACATTGATGGAGAGAGAGAGTTGCCCTAGCAAGACACACAGATCATAAGCAAGACACTAACTAAGCAAAGGCTAAAAAACCTCAAAGCCGTCCTAATGCCCAGGTGCTGCAGCAACTCTGGCCTGGAGGAATTGCACAGCAGTTATTGCAATGGATGGTTAGGGTCTGCAGTGGTTTTTCACATAGAAATGTCCTGTGTGCGCTGCAGTGTCCAGGTTCAGAGGGGTGAAGAATTAGAGTGATAACTACCCTCAGGCACACCCATACCTATCCCTTGTCCACAGGGGAATTGCATGAGTGTAACTGAGGACAGAGCAGGGATACATCTCTCCTAAATGTTCTTTTCAAAGATTATGAACTTCCCTTTATTACTCTAGTTCTTCTCCAGGAGACAGCTGTGGGCTCCAAGCAGAAACTACCCCATGTTCTTTCTCACAAAGAGGTTGATTATGGGATAACCAGAAGCAGCCCAGCACTGCTCTCCCAAGGTAGGGCTGGAGTTAACTGGAGGCTGAGAAGCACCAGGGGGTACTTGCACTCTTTTGGTGTTCCCTCATCCCAAACTGGTGAGGTTTACTTTTCCCTATCAGGGTGAGTACACAGAACTAGAGCAGCTCACTAATAATGGCCTCAGTGCTTGCTGTTTTGGGTTTCAGCACTATACCGCTCCTGGAGTGCTTCTCCCCTCCCAGCCCCATGGGGAGACAAGTCTGTTCCATCTCCCACTGTATGATATGATCCTCAACACACACAGGACAGGCCATGTTTTCCAAAGTGGTCCCTAATTTTTGAAGCCTAGCTTGGAACACCTAGAGCCTGATCTTCTGGGTTTCCTACCACCCCAAGCAGCACATCAGGAGCCACTGGGCTTATGTACTTGGCCAGGCCTGAGAGGGAATGTCTGACTGATTGAGATTGGAGTTTGGGCAAGCCAGGCTTCCTGCCAATCCCCCCTCCTCACATGCTTCCCTAAGATGCTGACATTACCTCACCCTCTTCCACTCCCAGCAGTTTCAGACTCCTCACAGGAGCTCCAGAACGCAGCCCTGATCCATTCAGAGATGGACATAGCTGGGTGCTCCCATGACTGAGTAGACATGAAATGACCATGGCTGTTACATGTATGAATTTCTCTTGCTCCTGGACAGGCGAACAGGCCATTCCCACTCTTGGTGCTCCACCTGCCCTACAGCACACTGGAGAGTTCTTAAAAATCAGACTCCATGCTGTTTTAGGTGAGACTAGCTAACCTACTCAAGTGCAAGAGCAGAAGAGCCCAGAGATCCTTGGGGTAGGATGGCGTGGAAGACCTGCCGTCACAGGAACTTTCTCACCTGGAGTTCTGGTGGTGGTTACATGGAGAGCTTGTTCTGAGCTGGCTGCTGTAGTCTGGGATCCTGGGGAGAACAGCAGCTCCTGGATGGGTCTGCAGTGCTGATGGATCAGTGGACTCATCCCAGGAGACTGAGGGAGACCCTGGACCCCCACAGGAGTGTCCTGCCTACACATTCACAGCCAGATCTCATCACTGCTCATGCTGGACACTTTGTAAATGTTCCCAACCATCGGGAACCGGCCGAAACCTGGAGGACAAAAGAAATCCCATTACAAGGGCCCTGCTGCACAGTCAGCCCAGGTTGTGGGTCAGGGGATGCAGGTGGTACACTGTTCCCAGGCTCGCTAAAGCCCCAACTCTCGGCCATTTCAAAGTGTATCATGCAAGTTGCCTACCAGCCCCTCCACTTTCAGCCCATTTTAGTATTTAAGTTAAATAGGTTTGAATAATGACAATCTATGCAAAGATCTAAACATGTAAATTAAATAATATTAAGAAGATAAGACCAGCCCTACGGGATCAGACCCACAGGCGCCCACTCTGTGGGTGCTCCAGGGCTGGAGACCCCTGGAAAAAAAATAGTGGGTGCTCAGCACCCAACAGCAGCCCTGCCAATCACCTCCTCCCTCTCCCCCGGTGCCTGCTGATCACCAGCAAGTGGGAGGAGCACAGGCAGGGCGTGCTAGGTGGAGGAGACGGAACGGGGGGTCCATCTAGCCCAGTATCCTGTCTTCCGACAGTGGCCAATGCCAGGTGCCCCAGAGGGAATGAACAGAACAGGTAATCATCAAGTGATCCATCCCATTGCCCATTCCCAGCTTTGGGAAAACAGGCTAGGGACACCCTCCCTGCCCTAATAGCCATTGATGGACCTATCCTCCATTAATTTATCTAGTTCTTTTTTGAACTCTGTTATAGTCTTGGCCCTCACAACATCCTCTGGCAAACAGTTCTACAGGTTGACTGTGCATTGTGTGAAGAAATACTTCCTTTAGTTTGTTTTAAACCTGCTGCCTATTAATTTCATTTGGTGACCACCACCCCCAGTTCTTGCGTTATAGAATCATAGAACTGGAAGGGATCTCGAGAGGTCATCTAGTCCAGTCACCTGCACTCAAGACTAAGAATTAGCTAGACCATCCCTGACAGGTGTTTGTCCAACCTGTTCTTAAAAATCCCCACTGATGGAGATTCCACAACCTCCCTAGGCAATTTATTCCAGTGCTTAACCACCCTGACAGTTAGGAAGTTTTTCCTAATGTCCAACCTAAACCTCCCTTGCTGCAATTTAAGCCTATTGCTTCTTGTCCTATCCTCTGAGGTTAACAATAATAATTTTTCTCCCTCCTCCTTGTAACAACCTTTTATGTATTTGAAAACTGTTATGTCCTCTCTCAGTCTTCACAAACCCAATTTTTTCAGTCTTCCCTTATAGGTCATGTTTTCTAGACCTTTAATCATTTTTGTTGCTCTTCTCTGGACTTTCTCCAATTTGTACACATCTTGCCTGAAATTGGTGCCCAGAACTGGATACAATACTCCAGTTGAGGCCTAATCAGCGTGGAGTAGAGCGGAAGACTTACTTCCTGTGTCTTGCTTACCACACTTCTGCTAATACATCCCAGAATGATGAGCTGACACTGCACCCAGTAGTGAGCCATTTGCACTAGTCCATCACAGGCTGGAACCACCTTTCCCAGATCCACTCCCGGCCCCTAGAGAGCTGCCCAGACTTGTTACCTCTATTACCAAGGCCCAGGCTGTTCTCTGGCTCTGATAGGGCATCGTCCTTCCGCTCAGTCTGGATTCCTGCGTCTCCACGGCTGGCTGTCAGGGGAAGGTGGTGTTTGGAGTGAGGAGGAGTCACACGCATTGTGTCCACATGTCTGTACTGCCCCCATCAGAACTGGGACTCCCCTACCTGGGGATACCGGTCCAGTCCCAGCCCCCCCTCCAAATGCAGCAGGGACCCAGCCCAAAGTACAGACCTACAATCAAAGGGGAAGCCGCTGCCCCAGACAGATGCAGGAAAAGCTCACACTGGGTCAATGGGAAATCCCACCCCATCTGCTATGGGCAGCTGCGCCCAGCTCAGAAGGGACATCCCTCTGAACTGCCCAGTTCTGGTAAGGAACACACCTTTGGCCTCCTGTGTGAGGTCATTGAGCTGCAGGTTGGATGGGAGGGACATGTTCTCTCGTGGCAGTCGCACGCTGCTCAGCTTCAGGTTGTTGGAATCGCTGCAACAAGAACGAAGACTGAATGGCTGCAAGATCCCCCTCCAGTGGCACAGCACATACTGCAGTGCAGGCCTCTTGCCCAGAGGTCCTGCCCGCAGGTCATGCCTATGTGGCAGTAGATTTGGCTCATTCCGGGCTGGGCTGGCCCTCAGCCCCTGCTCCTACATCCATGTCCCATGGAACCAGCGCTGCTCGAGGGGGGAGGTCTGGCTAGGGAGCCCTGCCCGCCTGGCAGGGACTGACACTGTCCCCAGACAGCAGCTGGGGCCCCTCTGTGAAGTGAGTTGGCAGGAGTCAGTCTAGCTCCCAAGGGCGCAAATTACAGTCCGCTCCAGCTGGCCCTCCAGGACTCCCCTCTTGCCCCTACACAGGGTCTCCAAGGCGGGGCAGGGCATGGGTGCCCGGGCTGGCCCTGCTCTGGGGATAGAGGACGCCAATCTCCAGTACTGTGAATCTGGCACCTTGCAACACCACCAAACTTACCCCAGCCCCAGGGGCCACCACATGGAACTGAGCCAATCCCCACATGCTCCTAGTAGACCCTCCCCAAAAACTGCACATGCCAAAGCAGTGAAGGGGTTAAAGAGACAGGCACAGGTGTGTGGTGGGGGTTTGCAGGCTGTTCAGTGAGGGTGGAGGAGGGGGATAAATAAGGCACTTTTACCCCTCCACCACGTACTGTCAGAACAGACCCCACAGCGAGGGGCAGGGGTGGGTTACCTCGGAGGCGGCGGTGTAGGTCCAGAGAGCCCTGGCAAAGAAGAGAGAGAGCGTTAGGGGCAAAGTTGGCATCCTGGCCTTTACACAGAGCTGGGCGCGGCAGGGGCACCCGGGCCCATAACCCAAGCAGTTGGGGGAGGGAGCACTCCCAGGCCCAAAGAAAAGCCCTGGTGTCCAGGGCACCGGCAATGCAAGGACACGTCCCTCTCACCTGACGCCTTCTTCCCCTTCCTCCAGACGACACAGATGATGAGGGTGTTGAGGCAGACGAGAGTCCCCAGTGCCAAGGCTCCTCCAACGATGATGGCCAGGAGGGGCAGCTCCACACGGGTATCCAGGAGACCTGTACCAGAGCCAGGCACCCGCATTAGAGACCTCTAGACGCAGCACACACAGGCCTACGCCACCCCCGGGCTTGCTCACTGGCCATTCCCATATGGCACCAGAGGCTGTCTGGCATATATGAACCTGTGATGGGGGAGCCATAGATTCCAAGGCCAGGAATGGCCATGGTGATCATCTAGTCTGACTTTATAACACAGGCCAGGGAACTTGCCCCAAATAATTCCCAGAGCAGTGATGGAGAATCCACCACAACCCCTGCTAAATTGTTCCAGTGCTTAATTACTCTCACCGTTAAACAGGGACATCTTATTTCCACTCTGAATTTGTCTAGCTTCAACTTCCAGCCCTTGGATCTTGTCCTCTCTCTCTCTGGTAGACTGAAGGGCCCATTATTAAATATTTGCTCCCCATGTACATATTTATAGACCGCAATCGAGTCACCCCTTAACCGTCTCTTTGTTAAGCTAAATAAATAGTGCTCTTTGAGTCTATCCCTATAAAACATGTTTTCTAGTCCTTTAATCATTCTGATGGCTCTTCTCTGACCCGTCTCCAATTTATCAACATCCCCCTTGAATTGCGGACACCAGAACTGGACACAGGATTCCAGCAGCAGTCGCACCAGTGCCAAACACAGAGGTTAAATCTCTACTCCTACTCAAGATTCCCCTATTTATGCATGCCAAGATCTCATTAGCATTTTTGGCCACAGCATCACACTAGTAGCTCATGTTCAGCTTAGGACCCTCTGTTGCTTTTTACAGATTCAGACTAACACGGCTACCCCTCTGATACGTGTTCAGCTGATTATCCACCATGACTCCCAAGTGTTTTTCAGAGGCACTGCTTCCCAGGCTAGAGTCCCCCGTCCTGTAAGTATGGGCTGCACTCTTTGCTCCTAGATGGATACATTTACCCGTATTAAAATGTATATTTTGTTTGCTTGCACCCAGTTTACCAAGCGATCCAGATTGCTCTGAACCAGTGACCTGTCCTTTTCATTGTTTATCACTCCCCCAATATTTTTTAGGTCACCTGCAAACTTTATCAGTGATGATTTTATGTTTTCTTCCAGGACACTGATAAAAATGTTAAACAGCGTAGGGCCAAGGGAACCGGTCCCTGCAGGACCCCACCGGAAACACACATTGTTGATGATGATTCCCCATTTACAATTACATTTTGAGACCCATCAGTTAGCCAGTTTTTAATCCATTTACTGTGTGCTATGTTAATTTTATATTATTCTACTTTTTTTTTTTTAATCAAAATGTCATGCAGTACCAAGTTAAATGCCTTACAGAAGTCTATTTCGTCAATACTATTACGTTTATCAACCAAATTTGTAATCTCATCAAAAAAAGATATCAAGTGATTTGACAGGATCTATTTTCCAATATACCCATGTTGATTTGCATTAATTACATCCTTCTTTAATTCTTTATTAATCAAGTCCCATATTAGCCACTGCATTGTCCGGCCCAAGATCGATGTCAGGTTGACAGGCTTACAATCACCTGGGTTGCCCCATTTAATCTTTTTTTTTTAATTGGTACATTAGCTTTCTCCTAGTCTTCTGGAACTTCCCCAGTGCTCCAAGCCTTATTGGAAATAAACATAAATAGTTCAGTGAGCTCCTCAGCCAATTTATTACAATTTTCTGGATGCAAGTTATCTGGACCTGATTATTTAAAAATGTCTAGCTTCTGTTTAACATTCTCCAGAGATATTAGTGGAATGGAAAGAGTGTTATCATCACCATGTGAGGAGACTATATCATCTGTTTTTCCTCCAAATACAGAACAGAAATATTTATTGAACACTTCTGCCTTATCTGCATTATTACTGATAATTTTACCATTTCCATCTAGCAGTGGACTGATATAATTGTTAGGATTCTTTTTATTCCTAATATATTTTTAAAGTCCTTAAGGAGAAATCTGTGGCCAGCAGAGTTGTGTCCTTTTGCTTCCCTTATTAATTTTCTACAATTCTTAACTTCTGATTTATAGTCATTATTATTAACTTCCCCTTTCTTCCATTTGTTTTATATATGTGCCTAAAAGCCCACAAGGAAGAACACCATGTTGGTTAAAAAAACGACCTGGTTTAAAGGTCGTTTTTTTAACCAACACGGTGTTCTTCCTTGTGGGCTTCTAGGCATCTAGTAAGGTGTTGTTAACGTATTCCCAACTATCATTCACATTTTTTCTTCCTCTCAGCTGATTTGGCTCATAATTGCTCTCAGCTGTGGGACGTTGCGCTTCAGAAGGATAACATGAGTCTCTACATTCACTACCCAGTTCCCCCAAGGTGGAGCAGGGAGCGTCAAGCACAGCTGGGCTCCTCTGTAAAATTGTTCTCACAAAACAGAGATGCTTTCGGGGGGGGGGGAGGGAGTAGGATACAGGGCGTTCCCCTCCAGGAGGCCCTCCAGGTGTATATTGGGGAGACAAAGGAGGTATCAGCTCCTCTACAGGGCAGTAATAGGAAAGAAGTGTCCATCCCCACAAGCTCTTAGAACATCCAGTTCCCCATGGACATCCCCTCACTCAGGTACTTGTCCCACAGCCCTGCTTGCACAGACTGCAGCCTCTCCCACCCTTGCTGGATTTGTGAATCACCTCAGACCAAGACGAGATGTGGGGGAAGGGCCCTGATTCTGCAATGCTCTCCAGCCCCAGTGCCCAACTCCCAGAGGGTCCCACCTACCCGGCGGCAGGATGGAGGAGTTGGTGATGCCCACATTGTTGGCTGCGGTGAAAGAGAAGTTCTTGGCCACGCTGCTGAGCTGCACCTGCACGGTATGGTTGGTCAGCCAGGGGTAGCTCTTGGTGTCCAGGATGAGGAAGTCAGACGTATTCATCATCACGTGCCCATCCTGATCTATCCAGGTGATGCTGGCTGGGGGGTTGGCCCGCACCAGGACAAAGAGAACCATGAGGAGACCCGGGTCCTTGGCCTCCTGGTACTTGGCGTTCATCGTCATGATCTCCGGTTTAACTGGGCAAGAAAGGACACAAACCAAATGTGTATAAGACAAAGCTGGCCCCTGGTCTTGAACCTAGTGAATGCTGACCCTGGAGAGGCAGCAGGGTCTAGCAGTTAGAGCTGGGGACAGGGAGTGGGGTCTAGTGGTTAGAGCAGGGATCTGGGGGTCAGGGCTCACGGCTGTGGGCTGGGAGCAGGGACTTATGAGCTATGGGGCAGGGTTCTGCCAGAGTTGAATTTGGCCTCTTGTCTCAGCGATGGGAGGGAAAACCCATAATTTCATGTTTGTGCAGCATTTTAATGAGGAGGCTTCGTTATTATTAGTGCCAGATTCAGGTCAGTGTCCTGTGTTCTCTGCACATCTGACTACGAGGTGCGGGGCTCAAATCCCTCAGGTGCTGGCAGCACAGAGCGCCTGAGGGCCCCAATTAGCTGCTAATGAGAATAATGATGACAGCCTCCTTGCAACTGGCCAGGGCATCCAGAGCACTGCACAATTAACCCCTTCCAATCCAGCCCCTGCTCTGGCTGCCTCCTTGGTCCAGACACACAAGCATGGGTGGGAAGGAAGCCTCTCCCATTCCATCGTGTCTAAGTGCCTGGGACTTGGCTGGAGAAAGTGCAGGAGGGGCCTTGTTAGCCTCTCTGTTCAGGGGAGCTGAGCCCAACCCTTTCTCAGATCTCCAGCGAAATACATCTGGTGGAGCCCAGGGTACTGTGTCTACCTCAGAGCTCTGTATGACCAGCTGCCTCTGCTTGGGGTGCGAGCCAGGACTGAGGAACAGCAGCAAAGCTGGGGGCTTATGGAAGGGCTGGAATAGTGGGGTCAGGATTGAGGGGCACAGGCAGAGCTTGGGAGGAGAGAAGGGGCAGGGCTGGACTAGCCAGGGGCCATGGCTTGGAATCAAGGGGTACTAGCAGAGCTGTAGAGGGAAAGAAGGGGCATGGCTGGAATAGCAGAGGGGCTGCAAGATGGGATTAAGGTGTGTGTTGTGGGGAGGGGTGCCCCTTGGTCTCTCCTCTAACGAGTTCTCTGAACGAAGGACCTGGCTCGCACGGAGCAGGAGCCCTGGCAAAGCCCAAGGAGCCGGCCCTTACACTGCACGTTGAGGAGCACCGAGGCGTTGGAGGTCTTGCCAGAGGCCGGGTCTGTCAGTGAGCAGTTCAGTTCCCTGTCTGCGCGCTGTGCCGTCACTGTGAAAGTGCTGGAGCTCTGCTCAAAGGCCTCCGCCAAGGTGGTCAACACTGTGGAACCATTGGTCTCCTGCTTCTTGCCATTCAGGTACCAGGTGAGCATGGGCACGGCCTGCCAGCTGTCCACCTGGCAGGTGAAGTCCCGGCTCTCATCCTCCTGCATGGTGCTCACCAACAGTGACTGCCCGTTAATCTTGGGATCTGGTTCCCCCAGCCCTGCCAGGGAATCAGGAGGGAAAAGCCATCAAAGCAGCACACTTGAGCCAGGAGCTCATCCTATGAACCACCCCCCCCCCCCTCCGCTCCATACACGCCAGGGATCCATGTCACCAACACAAAAACAGGCTCTAGGTGGCTGGACCAAGTCCCTGGAGGCTGAATCTAAGCGGGGCTGCTTTGAGCTGGCTGAGACAGCCGCTGGGGAGCTGGGCCGGCCTGGGCCCAGGACGCTGCAGCAGACCAGGTAAGGGAGTCTTGGTAGGCAGGGCCTCCAGGAGCCTCCTGCCTCACAGCCAATGCAGAGGGCTAGGTTTGGCACCTGTTCACTCTGTTTCAGGGGGCCCCTCAAGGGATGGAGGCAGGGGGCAAGTCCAGTCCCAGAACTGCATGGACTCTCCATGCACAGGGCCCAGGCCTGCCCAGGGCACGGGCACTCTCCTCCACGCAAGGGCCTTACCTGAATGCACCAGCACCTCAATGTGGAGCAGCAGCAGCAGCACGTGGGAGAGGGCGGCACCGCAGCCGGCCAGGTTCCTGGCGAGCCCCATCTATGCTCTGTTCGGGTCCCCAGTTTCACCAGTGCCCCAGCGCTAGGAGAGAGTCAGATGGTACCTGAGTGCCATGGGGAGGGCGGAGCAGGGATGCCGCTCCTTGAGTGGGCTCTGAGGGAATCCCCCCACTCCTGAACTTGTGTCTGTTGCCTGCCTGGCCAAGCGAGGGGGTGATCACCTAGCTAACACCTGGGGCAGTGAACAGTACAGCGCGTCTGCCCATGCGTTTCTCACACATCCATCACTGGGGCACGGATGCTAGGGGATGAACTGTTGCTGTGCGGCCCCCACTACACCCTGGAGACCTCCGGGGGCCACCCCGTCACTCAGAGCGAAACCACCCAAACTGCAGGTCTGGGTCTGTCAGCACAGCCCCAGCCAGGCCTCCACCCTGGGAATTACCGGGGGCGGGTGGAGGGGGAGGTTTCACACCAAACCCCCCACGGCACACGCACTCACCTGTCCCCATGGTGCGCCTTCACGGGGCACATGCGCAGGCAGGCACACCCAGGGCTTGGCCCTCACACACGCAGCGGGCAGGGCTCGCCCACAGGGGGCACACGGGCAGGGCTCGCACACACGGGGCACACGGGCAGGGCTCGCCCACAGGGGGCACACGGGCAGGGCTCGCACACACGGGGCACACGGGCAGGGCTCGCCCACAGGGGGCACACGGGGCACACGGGCAGGGCTCGCACACACGGGGCACACGGGCAGGGCTCGCACACACGGGGCACACAGGCAGGGCTCGCACACACGGGGCACACGGGCAGGGCTCGCGCACACGGGGCACACGGGCAGGGCTCGCGCACACGGGGCACACGGGACACCTGGCGCAGAGGCGCCGGGGTGGCGCACGGGCTGCAGCCGATGCCCGGCCGGGGCCCCCCCAGCTCTGCTGCGAGCGAGCCCCGAGCACGCGGCGGCTGCAGCTCCCGGCTCGCTGCGGGCGGTTACCTGGGGGCGCTGCAGGGGCCGCGGGCAGCGTCCCGCCCATCCCGGCGGGGCGGCCCCACGACGCGGCGCGGCCCGGCGGCAGCTGCCCGGAGCTCGCGGAGCGGCCCGGCCCGGCCCTGGCTCCGCGCCCGCCCGCTGCAGTCCCAGCCTCGCTTGGGGCCGGCGCTGCAGCCTGGCTGCGACCCCATTGGCTGGAGGGTGGAGCCAAAGGCTCGACCTGACACCAATCCGAACCGGATCCGGTCACACCAGGGGCCGCTGGCTCGTGTGAACGCTTCGGTCGGATTAACTGGTGCTACTGTGATTTTACCGCACACAGTTACTATGTAAAATGCCCGTTGGGCAACCCCAGGCCAATGCTGTGGGCTAGGATGGAGCAGGCCCAGTCTCTGCCCCCTACCCGATTCTGACCTAGCTTAGAACTAGACCTTATGTTCTGGAAACAAAATGAAAAGAGGGTTAAAAACCCGTGTCAAGAGGGGTGTTTGCCATGATTTCAAGTGGGAAATGTTTGAAGCTAGACAGGCCGCGGGGGTCAGTGCTGGAGACCGAAACACAACCGCATCATGCTGGGCCCGGAGAGGGAGTGCAAGCAAATGAAAGGACAGAGTGTCCTTAAGCCACTGCCGGCCTTAGGAAAGCAATCAGTTCACAGACCACCATCGAAGAGGAAGAGAGAGAAGCCCCAGTCACGATCGAGGCCCCATTGTGTTAAGTGCTGAATGTGCACATGGAGAGAGTCCCTGCCTCAAAACGCTGTTTAAAAAGACAAGCCAAACGCATGAAGGGACCAAGGCAGAAAGACTGAGTGACTGGCCCATGATCCCACAGTGAATCCGGGCCAGAGCAGGGAATCGAATCCTGTTTCCAAAGACCCAGTCCACTGGGCTACTGTTACTGACATAGGCCAGTGTAGTTCCAGGCCCCAGCTGAGTGACATGTGAACAAGGACCTGGGGAACCGAAGAACCCAATGGCTACATTTGCTAGGGACACAGGAAGGGGCTGGGTTTTTTCAGAGCACTCTTTCATTACTACTTACATCTAAAAGTGAAAAGAACATTAATTACATCCAGACAACTGGAGCCAAGCACCAGTCAAACTCGAGAGTTTATTTGGGATAGGGAAGAACAGTGCCCAAGCTGAAGCAGGGTCAGCTCTTCTCTGGAGCAGGCAAGTGAGAGAAATGGCCGCAGGGGAGGCCTGTCCTGAATATGGTGTGATTCTGAGCCACTCATGAGGTTCTAACGCTTTACTAGAAACGACAATGCTTCTGGGGAGGAAGTGGCTTGTGCTGGTTTGTACACAGTGGCCCATCTCCTGGGGAGGCCCTGCCAGGTGGCTCACCTGCCTGGAGGCCTCATCTGGGAACCAGCCTGTGACAAAGACACTGCAGATCATGCCCTGTGCCAGGCCAGCAGAGGCTGCCAGGATTGAGATGCCTCAGGCTCTGCAAAAGACAAACTTCCCCACAAACATCTGGCCATTGCTCAGGATGCACCAATCTAGACCAGTGGTTCTTAACCAGGGGGCCGCAAGCAGGTTTGAGGAGGTCTGCCAAGCATGGCTGGCATTAGAATTTCTAGGGCCCAGGGCAGAAAACCAAAGCCCTGACGCACAGGACTGCAGCCCAGGGTCCTGAGCCCCACCACCTGCGGCTGAAGCCGAAGCCTGAGCAACTTAGCTTTGCAGGGCCCCCTGTGGCACAGGGCCCCGGACAATTTCCCTGTTTGCTACCTGCTAACGGCAGCCCCGGCTTTTATACGCAGAAAAAGTTGTGGTGGCACAGTTGGACCATGGAGTTTTTATTGGGGAGGAGGGGGGGCTCAAAGAAAATGGTTGAGAACCCCTGATCTAGGCTCCCCTTGCCCCAGCTCATGTGGGGTAGGTGGAGGGCATCCTGTCTGCCTGGCCCAGCAGAATGATTCATTGGCAACCCTCTCCTGACCCCTTGCCTGGACAGATGGGCTCTAGTTGCTTCCCTAGATGTCTGGATTCTGCAGCTTCCTCATCATCTCCAACAGCATCTGGTTGCAGAGCGCTGAATAGGGGTTCATCAGGACCAGCTGGTGCCGAGCAAAGGCGCTACCCAGTCTGGCTCCCTGCTCAAAATCCTGCCTGGCATCATCCTCGTGCCCCTGCAGCACCTTGATGAGACCTCGCTGCACAAAGCACTGGCATGCCGCACGGCCTGTGCCCCTGCTGAGGTGCAGGGCTGTGTCCAGGTCCTGTAGGGCACCTGTGTGGAGACAGAATGGAAGAAGGGTGAACTCTGCCTGCCCCTGGTCAGTGGAATGTGCTGGGACTCAGCTGTGGGCTCCTGGGGGTTCAGATCCATGATCAGTATGCACAGCACTAGGTACTTTCCATTGCCTTCTGTTGGAAGAGCGAAGTATTATCCCTCTCGTACAGATGGGGCACAGGGCAGTGGCCAAAGCCATCCTCGGAGTGTGTCTCAGAGCTGAGATGCTGTAACAACATTTTCAAAATAAAAAAAACAGGGTCCTTTTGTGAGGACTTGTTTTAGGGTCATGAAATGTTCATTCAATAGATAAAAAAGTACCTATTTTCTATGCTCAGAGGTGTAGCCGTGTTAGTCTTAAAGGTGCCACAGGACCTTCTGTTGCTATTTTCTATGCTGTGCACCAGCTCCTGACCCATCCACAACATGGGCAGGTTTTCAGAGGGGAGAGAGAACTTGTTCTGAATTTATCTATTATGGAACACGGACCAAGAATCATGAACACTGACTGTGAACCCCAGCGCATCTCCAGTAGTGTCTCTACTCATCTTACTCCACTCCAAACCCCGTTCATCACTCTGAAAGTGTGTTCCTGGTAAATACAGAGCAAATTCTACCCAGTGTTACTACACACTGGAACAAACAATAGGACCGAAAAAATGGGCATTTCAGGACCCACAAAAGAAAGTCCTGGGTCACAGGTACATCACATGAAACATTGGGTCACATGTCAGGATTGAACCTAGGAGTTCCTGGCTCCCAGTCCTGAGCCTAGAACCTACTTCTCTATTGTGTGCAATTCACATACGTTGTGCTGTGACTCCATTGCTGCCCATCAGACCCCACGCCTGGCCCAGTCACCCCAGAACCAGTCAGACCATCTGTTTGCTGCCCTCCCCAACGTAACTGCCAACCCAGGTGTGATGGGCACAACTCCCCTCCTCATTTACCTGCCACATCCCCTTTGAGACGAAGGGCCTGGGCACGGTTGTTGTAGCACGAGGCTCGCTCCGGAAGGAGCCGAATGGCCTGGCTGAATCTCTCAAGGGCCGTGTTCACATCTCCCGATTCAGCTGCCAAAACCCCCTGCAGCTCCAGGTCTTTGACTTGCTCCAGCAGCTCTGAGGCGAAAGCTCCATCTGTGACATGCATAAAGGAAAAGCCTCGTTTATGCAGCGCTTTGGGCAGACACCCAAAGCTTGGGAGGGGTGGGGGCGATCCCCTGTGCCAGACCAGGGCACAGTGAGGGGAGAGTCTCACCACCACCAGGCATGGGACAGGAGAGCCCACTGGAGCAGGGGGTTAATATGGGGGCTCTGAGCTAGTCTTGGGCTCTGCCTTCCTGATCCACCAAGGGTTGAGAGAGGTGCCCAGGCATGTCATGGGTTGCTGTGACAGCAGATCCCCATTGGGCAGATCCCCTTTACTGAGGCAGGAATGCAGACTGGGCAGCAGGCTGCATTTAAATCCAACATGCAGTTTAATTTCCACACACATTCAGATTCACCTAAACCTGCTGCCCCAAAGAGAGACCAGGAACCTCACTGCAAAGTGCCTGGGTCCTGGCCCCAAGGCCAAAGTGTTCAAGCTGTTCCCCAGTGAATTAGAAGAGGAACTTTCCTGTCTCCTGTGTGATCCCTTTCCACAGGACTGCCTGACCCAGGGGTGGGTCCAATGGGATCCACTCAGCACCTGATCCAGGCCTGACTCCTTGGTTATTTGTAACAATTCTGTGAGTTTGGGGGAAGGCGATGGGGCCCCGAGATGCCTGCACTGGCCGAATGTAGAAGGCAGGCTGAGGTGATCAGGCAGGTATCTGCTACCCCACCTTCTGTAATTGTGGCCCTGCTCTGGGGGCCCTCCCCCAACTCCCAGCGGCACCATTATCTGGTAAGGAGTCATAGATGCAGGGACCTGCTGTTCTCTTCTCATCTAAGTGACAGACATGCAGCATGACAAGAGGCAAGCAGGCAGCTCTCTTGCATCACTTTGTCTGCATTGTAGAGATTTCCCCCTCCAGGGCTGAGAAGAGCTTTCAGGTGCTAACTAGTGAGGGCCCTAGTCCCATAGGGTCCAGTTAGTCCAACTGGCATGTCTTTCTAGAGATCAGCATGCTCTCCTTCCAGCGCTTAGTGAGCTCTGCCCTAGCTTCCAAGCCCCTATCAGTCACTGCCAGGGGAACACTGGATCATTCCACAACATCCCTGCAACTAGTCTGGTGTAACTCCACTGACTTCTCTTGGATTACAGCAGTGCCATTGTTCACAATGAAGACAGTTCTTCCCTTCATTAACCAGTGCCAGCGCACACCTCCTCAATGGCAAAGTCCGCCACTGGAAGGGTAAATCACAGCCACTGCACAGACATTTAGTTACCAGCAAGAATCTGAGGCCCCAGAGGTACAACTGCTGCTGAATCAAACCTCACCTTCTCCTTGGATTGCTGCTGCCTCCTCTTCCTCATCTAACCCAGGGATATCCCCAAAAGGAGTATTGGGGTTAAAGATTGTTTGCAGAACCGCTCTGTCCTTGGCTGTAGCCATGTTTCACAGCACAGTGAGAGGCAGGAAAAGGCACCTCTAACAAGCCAGGAATGAGGTCTGGAGACACAATTGGGGACTGGCCTAAAAGCAGCCAATAGGAGTGGGGGAGGAGATGGGGGCACCGCACTGCAGAGCGGCAGGGGAAGTTAATGTTCACATGGCCCTTTGGCCAGGGACAGGATGCTAGAGGCAGATCAAGCCTCCAGAGGGCCTGTGGCTGTTAACTGCAGGCAAGGACAGGAGTGGAATTGCAGGGTCCAGACATTCAAAATGTCAAATGTGAGCTGAACTCACTAAAACCATTGCAGGCGTTGAGGTCAGTAACAGGATGTGTGGGGGAGAGGGCAGGGAAAGGGGTTCTAGCCCCACCCAAAGCACTACCAGTTTCTATTGCACAGACATGGAAATAAACTGGATGCACATTCAGGTCATTGTTAAATCTTCAGTTTTCTTACACGTCTCCTCTGACATTGGACTTTTCCCCCCTGCATACACAGCCAAAATTGTTGTCCAAGCCTGGATCCTTGACTGTCTTGGCTACAGAACCCTCTCATCTGGCTTGGACTCCTGCACCCTTACTCCCCTTGTGTCTTCACCATGCTTCTGCCAAGATGTTATCCTCGGGATTCTGACGTCAGGCCCTGAGTCCCTCTGCCAGTTCCTCCTTCACCTGTATATCAAATAAAAGATACTTGTCTTTACCTTCAAGGCAGTTCATAATGTTGCTTAGGGTTACCATACGTCCGGTTTTTCCCGGATATGTCCGGCTTTTTGGTAATCAAACCCCCGTCCGGGGGGAATTTCCAAAAAGCCGAACATGTCCGGGAAAAATACTCCCTGGCTTACCTTAGAGTGGGCGCCGGGGGCTGCTGAGCTCCCTGACTCCTGGGCTCTGTAAGAGCCGAGCTGCCTGAGTGCTACCGGCTTCGGGCAGCCCCCATGCCTCTGGACCCTGCACCCCCGGCCGGGCACTTCCGCTCCCGGGCTCCAGCTGTGCTGGGGAAGTGCCGGCCGGGGGCGCAGGGTCTGGAGGCTGCCCGGCAAACCGTGAAGCCGGTAGCGCTCAGGCAGCCCTTTTCACGTGGCTGGGAGGGAGGAGGAGGAATGCGGGGCACTCAGGGGAGGGGGCAGAGTTAGGGCGGGGACTTTGGGGAAGGGCTGGGGGTGGGAAAGGGGGCAGGGCCGGGGCCCATGGAGTGTCCTCTCTTTATTTTTTAAACATGGTAACCCTAATGTTGCTCCACTCCACTTGGTGACCTACTTACCTAAGGTGATGTCAACCTGTGTTCGCTTTGCCAGTGTTCCCAGTCTTCACTGCCCACAAAGCAGTTTCTCCCTCAGACACCTCTGTGCTGGCTTCATGCCTGAGGAAAAGCCCTGATCAAATCCCCACTGTCAGTGTCTTGTCCGCCTCAGGATGCCCCTCTGGATGGTTCTCCAGGCACCACAGCAAAGGGCATCGCTGGAGAGGTGACAAGCGGGGCCTGTTGTTCTTCCCCTTCTTTTCTTTGCCCTCAACTGAAACCAGCCATCCACCATCCATGAAACTAACCCAGCAGGGCCAATTCCTCCCCAGATTCATTGGATCCGCATTCCCTCAGTGTATCTGTGGCTGTTGGCTGGCTGGCGGTTTGTACAGTGTCCTGCAATGCGGCTCCAATCCCAACTGAGGCCTTTGGGCTCTAGCAGCATATAAACATTGATTACACTAATATAACTAACTTTCCTTCCATTAAGCTGAGTTTCATAATGCTTTGAACTAATTCTGTATCACAGGCCAAGATGACAGGGAGATGCTGAATATATGTGAATGTTTCTGTTTCCTGAAGAGCTTAGAACATGGATGCCCAATGCCACAGTAAAATCCCACACACAAGTCACAAAGTACACACACACACTCTTGGCACAGGGTCTACTTAACACCTGGGTGATTTTTACAAATGGTGTTTCACTTGTTCTGTGACCATGAGGGATCAAGGACTTGGGAGGGACGAGGCCTCCTTCCTCACCCTTCAATAGCTCACTCTCCATTACTACTGCTGCCTGCACCATCATCTCCGTAAGCAACTCTGCTCGATATCCCAGAGCTTTCAGAAGCCAATTCAAAATTGCCTTGTTTTTAGCTTCTTCCCTCTCTACATACCTTTTGCCTGAGCCACTTGCATCCCTTCATACAACGTCAGCCACGCTACTGCAGGAAACTCCTCTTCAGCTCCTGGCAAAGGTAAAGGGAGCTCGAATTCCACACCACCCATTCTCAAACCTCCCAAGCACGGTTTTCTCCCGTCTGTACCTTCTAATTTTTATTTCATGACATCACTGCATGCCCTTATGTTTCAAGGTTACCTGTCAAGAACCATCCCCTTTTGAGGCAGGGACTCATTTCTTTCGCAGCGCACCAGTCAGATCTATGGCACTACAACGCAAATAGTAATAATGAAGCCACATGATACCCATGTGCCTTTTCTGAAGAAAGGGTGATTCATATGATGAGGCTGAGCGATGGTGGCACTGGAACACCTCCTCCTCTCCAGCTTTTTAAAAATAAAGTAAATCAAGAGTCACCCTCTGCAGCAATAAACTTGACATGTTTATTAATTAAACTATCACTTAAATAAAAAAAAGTGCATAGAAAATAAACATGTTTAAAAACTCCTTTTTGTTTTTTACAACTATATACACTTTTTTATTTTTACATTCAGTCTTTCGCAGAGCTTTCAGCATTGTTTTTTAACTATTAAAGTATTTCCTTCGTCCCTGTGACAGGGAGTTAACACTGATGTACTTTAGACATTTCCTTTTTTCTTTTTTTTTTCCTTTTTTTTTTAAAACCAGAAGCTTGGAAGAACACAAGAAAGAAAGAAATAAAAGATCTGTTATACATGATAAGTTGTTGAGAAATGTATTATTTCTAGAACATAACCTTGCCATTGTAGAGCTTTTTTTTTTTTTTTTTTTGAACAATTATTCACCTATCTGTATTTACCAAAGAGACTGTTAAGTTTAATAAAAGAAACACCACAAGTATAGTTCTTGGTTGATAGACAAAGCTACAGTACCTTGTTAAAAAGATACCAGGAAAGCACAGAACACATTTTTCCCTATATGCAGGTGGTACCCCAACATTCATAACCAAAAAAAAAAAAAATTCCAAAAAACAAAAAAACAAGTTGTACAAGTACTGACTGGTAACACTGAAGGTCAGAAAAATCCTCAAGCAGGGAAACTACGGGCTAAGTATTTCATTTCTGCAGCAAGCTCCTGAATGCGAATGCTGTCACTCTTCAGGCTGAGGTGTTCTGCACTAGTGCCAAGCAAGCCCCCTTCAGTTTACATTTGTTAACCCAGAAGTACACAGCTTGATTATTTTTCCTGCCTTTGTTAGCAACTGTAACACAATCCTTATCTATAGTGTTAAGAGAATTAAAAGCCATGGACCGATACTGAACTAGGCTTCATTACACGGTGCATTACTATATTAGTTCCTATATATATCATATTTATAGTTATAAAAAAAAAAACTCGCAAATGTGTTGAGTATGGACCAGTAGTATGGGTTTGAATGGCATGATTCTGCACAAAGACCATCTTGCTGAAGAACCTGGTATTGCTTGGAAATGAAAGTAAATGAAATAAAAAGATTATACCCAGCCCTTTGCAATGACCCGCTTTTCCTTTAAAAAAATTGGTTTGTACAAATAAAAATAAATGCCTTAAGGTTTGACTTTTAGTATTTTCAGATATCATGATCTATGTCAGTCCTTATAAAATATACATTCATATACGAGGAAGCTGCATTGTGCTCACTATTAGCCTGGGCAGGACAGGGTTAAAGGGCACATAGGCCTGTGTCTTACAGATGAATCATTGAAAACTTAAATACTAGCTGCCAAGGCTTCTCCCCACCTTCCTTTTATTTGTTTAAAACTGTAAGTGACTGAAAACCTCTGTGCTGGAGATAGACTGGTGAGAACAATGGAAGTGGGGAGCCAAGGGGACCCCTGGCCCAGCCTGTAAGTCAGCACAATTCAGCTTCTCTGGTTTACAGACAGTTTCACTGGCCACAGTGGCTGCTAGTTAAGGCAGCCACAACAGGTATAGCAGCAAAGCATTCAGTGAGCTGGACCTTCTACCAAATTCTAGCCTGATCCATTTGCGCTCTCAGTCCTCACGGTAGAGGAAATTTCTAGTGCCTGGTTCTCAGAGGGACTCAGGTGGTATCTCTCTTCTGTTTTCTCCTTTACTTATTTTTCCCCCTCTTCTTGATTTTTTTCCTAAGGGAGTTTGTGGGAGCAGTGTTTCCTGATCAGAGCTTGCTCTTAGTGTGGATTTCTGGTGAGGACTCAATTTTGCTTATTAAATAGCTGATAGCTACACAGATTTTTGGCAAGAGACAAGAATGGGATTGTTGTCAGCTGCAGAGGCTAATTCTCTGCCAGATTAAGGGATATCAGCAGGAGGGAGAAGGGGGAAAATGATTGAACTAGACCATTCTGAAGTTAAAATTCACCGGTGTGTCCAGCACTGGAACTGTCCCCCAGCACTGCCACGAAGAGCTGCATCTAGGGACTCTGAGCTGAGATTGCCCCAGACATGCTTTCTGGTCTCTCAGTGTGTGTGCATTCCCAAACTGTCAGTGCATCAAATCATTTCAGTAACACGTGCAGCTTTGACTTTGATTTTTCCTTTAAAAAAAGTTTTACAAAATAATAATCACACAGTGCAATAAAAAAAGGAAACAGCAATTCCTGACCCTTCTGAGTGCTGCATTTCATTCTCAGGTCAGAGGAAGAGGTCTGTGGGGTTGAATGGCACAGATACATAGTGCTAGACTGTGAGCGCTAGGAGTTATTAGTCAATGCTGTCCAATTTCCATAGGTGGCTGCTGACGCTGTTTCATAGCAGCCTTTCAATTTGCTAATTCAGCAAATTGTAGATGGCCTGTCCACAGGGACAGATGAGAGAGGAGTACATTATGATTTTACTGTTCAAAGGAAAAATTCATATGTTTCCAAGTGAGAGGCACTCAGGGCTGAGAAGTGCATTGGTGGGTGCAAATCCCACACCTGTTCCTAACAATGATGGTGAACAAAGGCAGGACTGTGGTTCTATTGCTTTGCTCAATTTCCACAGGACCAAGTTTCTCTGGCTGAAGAGTTGAGAATTTTCCGAGAATGAAAACCCACTCTGTCTCTTTATCCAGTGAAGCTGCTTTAGAAACACAGTAGTGAGTGATGGGAAGTTGGCTTTCCCTGCTACCAATCACAGTCCTGGGCTTAAGTTAAAGTGATCTCTCCAGAGGTGCAGGGACCACTCACGCTCAGTAAGTATCCTGGCAGGATCAGTGAATTACTGAGGAGGACATGTCTGCTCTGCAAGATTCAAATAGAAAGAGCAAGGTGGAAAAATTCGTATTTCCTGCCATATTCCTAATTCTGAGCTCTGAACAAACTAATGGAAAAAAGTAAAGATAGCGATTATTACCCCCTCTCCTTCACCTTTCTATAAACAGAACAGTGGCATGTGTCAAGGCAGAATCATGCCTCTTTCTGCCCAGCGGTAGGAAAACTGTACCAAAAAATGTTAACACAGATGTTCAAATAAAGTTCCACTGAGTCAAACTCCTCCTGAGTTGGGTGATTGTTCCCCATGCCCTCTCCCTTGACAAATCAATATAATTAAGGTTCAGCCAAAGCTTCCAGGAAACAGTTACTTAAGTCAACAAGGGAGAACAAGATTAAAAGTAAAATAAAAATAAAAGTATCCCTCTCTCAGGAGGAAGGATCAGACTATGTCCAGCCAGATATTTCCTATAACCATCCTATGAAAATAAAAAAATTATTAAAAACAGATTATCTTAAATTAGGATAATACCACTGTTTAAAAATAGCCTTGTCATAAGTGCTTTTCCCTATGAAGTGCTTCTCATAGAAAAATATACAAAATATATTTACATTTATAAAACCTTAAATACTACACTGTAAACAGAACAGAGTAAAATCCAATCACTTAATTTAATAGGGTTGGGGCTCTTTTTTTTTTTTTTTTTTCCCCTCTTTTGGATCCAAAAGGGGGGAAGTTATCCCGCTTGAACCAGGACTAGTGTCATTCTGTTTTGCTTTTTAAATGGATTTACTATTTCACTCAGGTGGGTTTAATTGTGGCAGTTGCAAACTGGTTTCCTAAAAACATTTTTAAATGCTACAAGGAGTATGCTCAGACTGTTAGTGTTTGGCCTTGCATGTCTACTGAGCTTTTAAAACCCCCTTTTGGTGCCTATTCCTATGTCTTACAAGGAAGATTGACGTAACCGTAACCTAGAAATGGATCTAGAGAGAGGGATGTGCTTAGAGAAATCACTCATTTGCCTGATTCATTTATCCTACTACATTATTTAAACCACGTGAGCAGAGCTTCTCCAGTTGCAATCTCTGCAAACCGCCTTTGCTGGTTTCTGTCTGGGAGCACGGGCTGGCTATCAGAGCTGCTCTCCATTTCGGACAGCTGCAGGTCCTGCTTCTCGGCTCATGGATCTCCATTGCTTGGGCAGGTCAGAGGTAGGAAGCAGATCTCTCCCTAGACCAAAGAAGAGTGCCGATTTCTGACGGCAGAAACATGGGAGAAGAGTTGTTCCTACTCTACAAAGGACTTAATTACTGAAACAAGGCCTTTGCTGACAAGGATTTCCACTTTGGGTTGTAAATCCTGAAGAGTGAATCACTGTAATCAGTTGGCATAAACCCAACACAGCCCCTTCCTTTACTAAAATAGCTAGGAACTCTCTCATACAAAAACAGGAATTTCAGAGGAAAATGCTACTGAAACCCTTTTCAGTTCACTTACAGGCTGCTGTAGGTTACCCTAGTCTTATTTACTCTTCCCAGGCCCCAATAAAGGACAGACCAACCAAGAGAAATGCACTGGGGCCACCTATGGCTGCTCTAAGAAGTCGGATAAGACCCAGCCTGCTCACAAATAGTGTTTTGGAAATGCATGGTGGAAGGAACCAGACACTCAGAACATCCTTCATGGAGCTGGTTGATGGGATACAGTCTCTCTCCTGAGGAAAAGCTCAGTCAAGTACTGTGCTTTTTTAAATTATGACACAGCAAGCGAAGGAAACTGAAAACCCCACATTGCCGTTCCTGGCAAAGCTGGTCACAGAGTCCTGACAAACCAGAAACAACAAAGGACAAAATCTGAGGCCTCTACCCACATATGGGTTTTGGTCTGTTTTGCCTCATCCATCCACCCTTCCCCCTCTCCCGCTCACTATCCCACAATGACAAATACAGGGGGGGGGGGGGGAGAAGAAGGAAAGGGGGGGAAGTGGAAAAAGTATAACAATCATATTGAGGATCTTCTCTGATCATCCGTGTCTTTCACAAAAGATAAGTGTGCGCATGTGAGACATGAAGATGTGGACTCTGGCGGAGAAGCGCAGCCATCACTTACGTCCCTGAGCCCCCGTCAATCTTCATTTCCGTCTCTGTCCTCCCCTCTCCCCCCAAAAGGCGGGAAGGAAATGCATTGTAACTTTGGTTCGCCCCAGGCCCTTCAGGGCTCACTCACAGCTAATGAAAGTTTTAGTTTAAGAATTTCCTGCACTTCTTGGCGCCACAGTTACAAGGCAGTTTGTTGCTGGCGTCTTCAATGGGGAATTTGTAGTCATACGTGAGTTCCTCCCCGCGGTAGATTTTGCGCATGGCGAAGATGACGATGTGTTTCTGGCCATCAATGTTGATTACACGGGAGTAACAGTTGGGCTCACATGAGTGGTTGATGAAGCGGGCTGCATTTCCGTGCATAGTGGCATCTACCACTTCGGAGTCATCAATGCGGAACATGTAGCAGCCAATCCCCTGGGCATGGAGGAAAGAAAGGCATTTAGAGTTCAGGGAAGCCAAGAGTCCTCTCCCCTGCCTGGAGTTTCAGGAGATTGTTTATTACCATAACTAAACAAGAGAAATCAAAATATAGTTGGTGTGGAACCATGATCTCCTTAGAATCCTGCAGCCACTCTTCAGTTATAAGGTACTTGCTTGAGCCATTTTATCCTCATACCCTTTGAATCCACAGTGCTGATGCAGGGCTCAAATATTTCCTAAGCCCTTGGAGGAAGCAAAGGAAGTGATGCTAGAGCTCCAGTCAGTGCTGGAAAAACTGGGAAGTCTAGAACCCCAAACTACAGAGTTCAGGTGCAATTTTCACGCCTATTGCACGATACATTTACTTGACTCCCTTTAACCCACCCTTGCACCCACACAGACACATCTATGCCCCTTGCAATCCCCACAGACCCAGTCTGGCCAGGCTCGGGGCCCATTCTCTACGAACTGCTGCTGGAGGTCATAACACTGCATTGCAACTGGAAGTCACTAGTTTTAAAGTCACCACAAACATGTTTTGGCTCTGTCCGAAAGCACTTGGGATGTCACAATGTGAAACTTCTCTCTTTTTCATAATTATTTTCAGTTCAACATTATTCTGCTAATGTCTACGTCAACACAAACAGAAAAGAGTCTTCAAGAAGAAATTGCTGATATGTATAGGAGAAGTTGCCAACAATGGGCATTTAATTCAGGCCTTCTCCAAAGCAAACACACATCAGAATGTAAAATTTGTTTGGCCTCTACAATTTATGTTGTCAGACGAATTATCTAGTGGTTTGAGCACAGGAATGGCAGCCAGAAACTCTTCCGTTCTAATCTTGGCTATGACACCAATCCCCTCTCTGAACTGGGGCAAACAGCTTAGCTCCTCTGCCTTCATTTCCCCATCTATACTCCTTATCCCACAGAGGGTTGTGAGGATCAGCTGTTTGTACAGTACACTGAAGATTATTAGCACTTACATAGTACTCCTATTTTATAGGACTCCACACATTAGGGCATATATTTTTTCCATAGTTACACAGGGTTTCAGTTCCATAACCCCTGTGAAAGACAATTATCAGTTTCCTCTTGGGAATGCCCCCTTCAGCTCGCCAACCAGAGAAAAGTGCTGTGAATGGGTTTAATTGTGCCTTTTACAAACGTTGATGAAAGCCACAGAACTCACCTTGCTGTCATAATACTTCTCTCGTTTGTCAGTGAGGATGGAGCGAATAACATTGCCTGAATATTCAATCACCATCTCACCTGCATCAATGTTCCTTTTGCAGAATAGGCCCCGGCCATGGATGGGAGACCTAGTAACAAGGTAAGAGAATAGATCAACCAATGCAACTGGACCATGTTGTATCAACTGAAGATCAGAAAACCTTAGCACACAGGCTAACTCTTCATCAACGGACGAAGGGTTTGACTCTCCTCACTGTGTTTTTATCATATGCAAGTAACCTAAATCTTTTTAGCTTCCCTTCCCACCCCAGAAATAAACGCCTGAGCTATCACCAAGGTGAGCTGGCAGGAATAAGTGGTTTGTTCTGAGGATCAGCTTTGTAAAGATTTGACCTGAAAACAAAGAAAGGGAAGAGACGAAGGGGGAGAGAGAACTCTTTCCCTTCAACGTTCCAGTCGGACTTTAGAAAGGGTTTTCAATTTTTAATCACCTTCTGCCCTAGACAGAGTTAAAGCACCAGAGTAAAACCATACCTGTAGACACCAACTGCCTCCTTGGAGGTCTTCTTCAAGTGTCGGAATCGCATGGGCATTGGCAGATCCATACTAGTTGCCCTCCTAGAACAAAGAGACACTGCTAAGTGATCACCTTTATTCGAGAGCCCATGCCAAGCGTTAGTCGGTATAGTTTCAAAAATACTAACATTTAGTCACTGTGACACTGCAGCCCAATGCCCACTGAGAAAGCAACCAAGTTTAATACAGTGTATTTTTCTATAAATATTATGTTATAAAGCTGTTCTTAATTCAACCTCAGATCTCAGACAAACTCCTTACTGCTAACCAGCTCTCCTCTTCTGCAAATTTAATATAAGTAAAGTAAACTTTTTTGCCTTATTCTCCCAGAATGCTGATCAGAACATCCTGCAGTAGCATGAAAACAGATTAGAGAGGGGCTGGCCATGTTCAGTAGCCAGCCCCCCTGCTAATGCAGGATTGTCCTCTACAATCTGTTTTCTAGTGTTTTGTACATTTAAAGTTGTAACACCACACCTCCAGGTGCAATAGACAAGACCAAAATATTTGGCTTTTCTTCTTAGTACCCTCCCCTTTTCCCTTTTGGAGACATAAATCCAGTTGCATACCGAGCAGACTTCAGCTGCACTTCCTCCTCTTCCTCATCATTGGGGTTGTATTCTGGTGGCTGTCGGTGTTTAGAAGCCAGGAAATTGAACATATCAAATGCTGACTTCCTGGAGGGCAAAGCACATGTGTATTACTGGCAAAGTTAGTTTTCAACAATATCTTGGCTGCTGCAAGGGCTATGTGTGTCGGTTACTCTATCACTTCTCTGGCCTAACTTTCACTTCCTTCTCAGTGATTCATGCTCACCTCAGGTGCTGATCAAAGCTGTGTAAGGCAGCAACATCAAATAAACAATCTTTAGGATTGTGAATGGAAGTGGTAAAGTGGGCAGTCTTATTAATTTCAATTTCCTACTGCTTGGCAAAGCTAAGAGCAACAGAAGAAGTACTAGAGCTGCATGCAGACTCAGGAATATACAGGCCATCAGTTTACATTTGGAAGATACCATTAACCTATAATCTTGTTTTTAGTTTAAAGCTTAAATTTTGTAGAAGTTTACAGTTTATTCCCCCTCACTTGCAAGGGAAAGTCTCTTACGCTGGCTAGTAGACAGGTCAAGTCCCGCCCATCAGAAAGCTCACACTTACCTGAGGTGGACTTCTGCCCTAGCAGAGCCATGGGGATTCAATGGGGGTTCATTGGTCTCCTCTGGTTTGTGGAACCTAAATTTATAATTGTGGCAATGCTTTGCTCCATAAAGCTGCTCAATCAGGAACACAACAGCGTCATGGATAATCCCCAGCATCCTCAAACCATTCACACCTAGAACAAGGACAAAAGGAAATGGTAAGAAATTACGAGACAGTGAAGACAGGCAGCCTGGAAAATAAACCAGCCCATTAGAAACCAGTGGAAGCTCCTGCCAGAGCCCTGCATTAGCTACATTGTTTGATTTCTAATGAGAACTTAAAATAAAAATTCTTTTGTTTCAGTCTCTGCATCAAGACCTATCCCCAGTTCAGCAACTAGCAGATGAACTACAATCATCTAGGACAGTGGCTTTTACATAGTGATTAAGTTGGTCAGAATGCCAACTCCTATAACAGATGTATAAACTATGCCTAACTAATAAAAAACCCACACTGGAGCTTATAGGGTAACTCTGGGCATTCCACTTGTATGCTATGCAGTTACATTAGTGCTTCATAGACTTTAAGGTCAGACGGGACTATCATGATCTCTAGTCTGACCTCCTGCACACTGTAGGCCACAGATCCTCACTCACCCACTCCTATAATAGACCTCTAACTTCTGGCTGAGTTACTGAAGCCCTCAAATCATGGTTTAAAGACTTCAAGTTACAGAAAATCCAACACTTACACTAGTTTAAACCTGCAAGTGACCAGTGCTCCATGCTGCAGAGGAAGGCGAACCCCCCTCCCCCCCCGCCCCCAGGATCTCTGCCAATCTGACCCAGGGGAAAATTCCTTCCTGGCCCTAAATATGGGGATCATGTGGGCAAGACCCACCAGCCAGACACCTGGAAAGAATTCTCTGGAGTAACTCATAGCCCTCCCATTTTAGAGTCTCATCACTGGCCGTTGGAGGTATTTGCTGCTAGCATTGCAGATCGGCTACATGCCATTGTAGGCAGTCTGACCTGAAGTGAGGAGATTTCTGATCATACCATGTTGTTAAACAACTTCATGGCAGAACTTCAGGACACATCTAAACTAGTGCTATTTGTGCAGCTAATACACAGAATAAAAAGGTCAAATAGGCTCAGGTGGCCAGCCACATACATTAAGAGAAGTAGAATAATTTTCTTGTTTGAAGAAGCAGCAAAATTGCCTAATCTTTGTACAATAAAAGCCCAACATTTCACAGCAAATGTAGCTTGCTCAGTGGATCAAACACAATCCCTGACACAAAGTAACGCATCAGGTAATAAGAGAGAAAGTCACTGACCCGATCATTCTCATATAAAAGTTACTGTTGCTACAATATTGGAGCTTTTTATTTATGCAAACCTTGAGTAGTTTTTCCCCGCTTCAATCAAAATATTTACTGCCGAAAATGTTTCTCCTTTAAAGAAGTGAGCTGTCTATAAGCAATTGCCCTTTTTCTTCTGAAGACTCTACTCTTGTTTGACAATTTCCTCATGACACTGGTTTATCTGCTCTTAAAATACACTCGCTGGCAAAGAGGAAACAACCTCAGTGCTTGGTATTACCTGCAAATGATAGCTGCTTCAGACGGGCATTGGAACGAGCTTCTTGAACTTTATCAGTCAGTGATTTCCAGGCATCTGGGATTAGAAAATGTAAGACAAAACAATTAAAGAAGCTTTGCATCTATCAGACATCAGGAGTAACTGGATCAGCTGCTCAGTACGTCTCTGGATCGTCTTCTCATTCAGTGAGGTCTGCAGTAACGCAGCCAAGTCCAGAGGCTGTGCGTGTATGCGTATGCACACAGTACCGATCAGTATCTAGCAAAACACTCCTGTGGCAGAGTGTGAATAAGCCATGTGGCAAATATAAAGAGAAATGGAATCAGTGGCCATAAACTCATTACTTCTCCTGTAGTTATACAGTTTTCACCCTCTCCAAAAAAACGTATTGGTGCACAGGCAAATAAGTTGCTTGAGCAATGACATTTGAAACAAAATGTAGATTACCTAATGCCTGGTCTGTGTTAATTATTTGCTTTGTCCCACCACTCCTTTATATACCAACAACATTGCTGGTCGATGGATTCAAGACAAAGTGGGCCAATGCAGACATTTAACACAAACCAGGCACTCTGGCATAGGATTTTGTTCCAAAGCTTTATGTCTGAGAGAAGACAAGTCTATTCTGAAGAAGCTTGATACAGAGAGCACAATTTCTCAAAAAGCATCTTTTGTTTTTAACCTCTGGGAACAAAGCTCAGAGAAAGTTGCAATCAGAAATCATTGTCCTCACCTTCAATACTTTCTGCACAGATCTGAAAACCATCATCACTTGAGATCTCGAACACTAGTCCTTTCTTTGGCTTCTTCTCACCAAGGCTTTCTTTCCTCTTTTGTTCTTGCTGCAGCCAAAACATAAGTGGGGAGCTGAAAGTGCCTTCCTCCTCCTCAGGAGCTTTGGGTCCTGGAAGACAGACAGACCAACATGAAGATGCACTTGGGCAGAATGAAGCTTTATTGTACCTCCCCCCCCCAAACAAACAGATCCCTAATGGTGAAAAGAATTTGTCCCAGATTTGAACAATGGATGATTATTTCTAAGAAGCCACCAAAACTTAAGTATCATTCTTAGTAAGAGCTGCCTCCCTTATCAGTGTGCCTGGGTTACTCCCTCGTTTTGAGATCCTTTTCATGCAAACCAACTCCTGGTTGCTTTAGAGGTTAATACAACCTGTAGAATCTGTAAGGTAATTTAACATCTAACTCTGCATGGGGGAGAACAGCATACACTATAGTAATCCGCTGTACAGTTTCAGCAGAATCCATGTCCACATGCAGGCACGTGGACTCAGCCAGAACAATTCTGCTAATGAGATTAAGTGACTTGTTAAAGTTCCACAATAATGGACTACCTACTGAACCATCTGCCATCACCAGTGGCAATGGGAAAACAAAGACAGGTCTCTCCATGAACCATACTCTAGGGGAGCTACTACAGGAATATCAATTTCTGGTGATGATGAACAGAAAGAAAACTGCAGTTAATGGGACAACAGCTTTACCACCACAGTTTTAATTCCGTTCTCTGTATATGGGCATTCTAAAGTCTGGAACTGTTCTGAAGCTCTCATTTCCTGATCAAGAACTGAGGTCCTGAGCATGGATTTTACATCCATTTAGAAAGTGAAAGCCAGATTACACCGCAACATGAGAACATAAAAATCAAAGTTGCAAGTTTCTACAACTACAACCACACATGCAATTCACATGACTGTGTCTGGAACATAACTCCCTCCAAAACTAGCAGAAAACAATACAGTGGCTACTAAGAGTTCTTTAAAGCGGTCAAACATGAAAGTGACTATATAGTTCAACACCAAAGACTGCCAAGAAACTGCATTTTTGGAAGAAGTGACATACCTGTATTTTCTTGCTCATTTGCTGTGTTCTGCACTGACTGCGGCTCTGTAAGAACTGCCATTTGCCTTGGGGAAAAGGAAAAAAAATGAAATATAATCCTTGGAAATAAACCACCCCACAGAAGGCAACTCCTGTTTTTTTCTATGGCTGAGCCATCTAACCAGTTGGGGGGGTTGTTTGTGTTTCACAGAGACAATGTCAACTTGAATATTTTTAAATTGATTAAATATAAAATTTCTAGTTTCTAATAGAGCACAGTTTAAATAATACTCTTATTCCAAATATGTCTATAAGAGTTTTTCAGCTCTCCAATAGCTGTTTACAAGGATCCTTTCAGAAAGAGAGAAACTGACTGTGCAAGAGAACAGTGAACCAAACTGCATGCCTGTGACGGAAAGCACCTCTGTATTCACACCCTACACATTACCGTAATCATCTTTGTCCAAAATATGCCTTGAAAGTTATATTGGAAAACTAATAACTCACTGGTCAATAATATCATGGTGAAATGTATGTAATCCATTAACCATGAACCACACAGCCCTAACTAGACAAAAGTTGATTGCACCCCAGAACTTCACAATGTCTTATACTGATAGACTCAAGGAGCTCAAAGGCAAGGTTAAGGAGTGGCTTGATTACAGTCTATAAGAATCCACCTGGGGAATAAATACTTAATAATGGGATCTTCAATCTAGGAGAGAAAGGTATAACACGAGCCAATGTCTGGAAGCTGAAGATAGACAAATTCAGACTGGAAATAAGGCACACATTTTTAACGGTATGCAACTATTTCCACACATTTACTCCTGAATCAAGTATTCTGAAACCAGCTGGTTTCAACTGAAAATGAAAACATTCTTATACATTAACATTTATTTCTGTGACATTTATCACTGTGGCATGTACTTGGATTATGTTATTACAATGAATCTTGTTCTACTAGATTAAACAAGGATTTAATATTGTGGCTAACAAGTGACATACATTCCAGGCTGAAAGCTACCGGGGTATTTTAATTTACAACAACAAATACAAGGAAGGAAGAACAGAGTTTTATTTTGTTTATAAGGTACTGAATATAAATCTGCAAAACCTGATGGGAAAGGTTTGTTTTAATACTTACCCTGCAGGCTGCCCAGATGGCTTTTGTGGTAGCTGATCTATACTTGTATCTTGAATGTCTGCCTTCACTGCGGGAGTCCTGGAACAGAAAGATTTGGGATAATTCAGAAGACTGTACAAACAAAAATTTACTGCGACCAAGAATTAATGGATCTAGTGGGACTGCCATAAGTGATTCAGCATTTCAGCAAACTACAAAAATAGGAACAAATGCTACTGTGAAACCAGAGGACAGAAAGTAGATCAAATTGCTAGTGCTTTAGGTCAGATCCAAAACTTGCACTTCAAAGGAATGGAGTACTCTAGGATCTTTACAAGGATGTTTTTGCATAATCTTAAGCATGGAGCCACGGGGACACTCCATAAAGGATGGTATGCTGGCAAAAAAAAATAGCCTAGAATATTTAGAATAGAAGTCCAATTATGTCTAGAAGATTGTGGATCAATTGCTTTTCAAAACAGACTTACAGCACTGAGTTAAAAAAAATCAAGGAACTGTAGAACTGAGTCATATGATCCAACTAACCAGAGTAAAAGGTCAAGGGACCTGCCTAGTACTTTTGGGCAGGTCCCTTGCCCTCCAGGAACTGCAGTGGATTGCTGGGTTGCCCTTGGTCAAATCCCTTATCATATGGACTGTTGGCAATGTCACACAGAGAGGACACTTGGAGGACTTTCTGAACAAAAATGTTAAGTGTCATATTCAACACCCAGGTCCACAGTCCTTATTCTCCCTTCTTCCTACAGATTTGCACTTCAAGTAAAATCACCAAGACATATGCTACTTCAATTCAAAGACTGGAAAGAAATTGCCATACAGTGAGACACTTGAGTTCAATCTGTTTAGCTTATCAAAACAAATCAAAGAATGATATAAATGTAGGACTGGAAAGGACCTAAGAAGATTGAGAGTTGACTTGATTACAGTGTATAAGTACTTCACTGAGAGAATATACCAAGTACTGAACTGCTCTTTAAAATAGTTTAAATTCTATAAACTGATGTTAACTGGCAGTTGTGAAAACATCCCAGAACCTGGTGGCAAAGTCACATGCTATTCCTGAAGACCAAGAACCATTGGCTGGAAGTTAAAACCAGACACATTCAAGTTAGAAAACAAACATTTAAAAAGTGGGGGCATTTAACCATCGGAACAAGCTACCAAGGAAAGTGGTAAACTCTCTTCAAATGCAGACTGATTGACTAAAACATCTTCATGAAAAGCAAACACAAGCTATTGGGCTCAGTACAGAAGTAATAGGGTGAAATTCTTCGGCCTGTAATATATATAGATCTGACTAAATTATCTAATTATCCCTTCTGGCCTTAAATTCTATAAACATTCCCTATAACTTGTGAGTCCTCTTTCCAAAGGAAAGAGAAAACTCTGTTGCATGATGAAAATGCAATGTGATTACTGACATTAACTGGCATACAGCTTTAACCCTTTAAATAATTAAACAACTAAAAAGACATCTATCCAAGGCTCTAGAAGCATTTACACACAATTAACCATATAATTAAATCTCAGCAGCGTTAACATGCTATTAACAACATTTAACTGAGTATTCTACTCCCATGACATTTTAAAATCGTACCATGGTGTTCAAGAAAAAAGAGAAACGAGAGGGCAAAATATAAGGCAGAATGAATTCAAAACAATTTACAAACTACATGTAGGGATCCCACTTCACCAGCCACTAAAATATAGACATTTCCAAAAGTGAAACAGGACACTTGTTTTCCAGCACACAGCAACAGCACACAACAGAAAGGGTGTGCGGAATCCCATTGCCACTTGAAATAGCAGGGTTATTTGGGAAGGCAGATTGTAATAGTCCAATTAGAAATTTGGCTAGGATGTTAGGACTAACTCTCCGCTTGCAAAAAGTACCATGGGATCTTCAAATGACTATAACTGGTCAGAGGCTCAGTTTTAAGTTCTACCTAAAAAGCTGGTATCACGAGCAGCAAAGTACTTCCATTAGGAACGTACCAGAGAAGTCTCTTGGTAATGACTTGGAAGAGTGCAACTTCCTCAGACCACCAGCATTTCCTATAACCACCATGCTTTCCTTGCAGAGTTCCAATCCAAGTTCTAATCAGGCCAAATGCTGCCAGATTTTAAGATAAAAAGTGTGTATTGATAGATCCAAAGCATCTATCAACATGATCGCTAACCACCAACTAAATTATAGCACAGCTAGAGGTACCATGTTTGCAAACGACTCTGCTCCCCCAAATAAATGGTTACCAACAATCTGTAAGGGCTGTCAACCATGAATGAAAGCAAAGATTGTGTGTTGACATCTTCAGAAATCTGCTTTCCCTGTCCAGATGTCCATTGATGGCAGTGAATGTTACTCTAGAATTTACTACTAAAGGATTCTCTATGAGAAGATAAAAAGGAAATTTGATGTGGGGGACAAGTGCAACAAGAGCCAATTTTTTACCACTGTAACAAAACCTCAAGGATACGCAAAAGCAAACATATGTTTCTCTTACCCTGCAGCTGAGACCTGGGATACAGCATTGGCCCCTCTGTCTGGAATGTGTACTTCAGGGGGACTGGTCCACATGTGAGAAGTTTTATGCTTCTTTCCATTCGCTTTGTCTAAAGGCGGTTGAATTCGTTTAATTTTTGGCTTCATTTTTGTGGGACCGAGCACTGAGCTACTTGCAGATTGTTGGCCAGATGACGGGGAGCCTCCAGGCGAAGCTGAACTGGCATGCATTGCAGTTGAGGAAACCTTGCTTTGCTCAAGGCCTGTGTTGTTAGGAATGTCCACTAGCTGTGGAAAGCTTGACAACTGAGGTGCTGAAGCGGTGGCAAGGTCCAGCTGGGAAGAAGCATTTTTGATGGCTAAAAGTTGTGTCATATGCTGAAGCTGATAGGGACCTTCTGGGTCAGTGGATGATTGAGCAACTGTCATGCCCATAGTCTGTGCGGAAGGCAATACACATATGCTTGATGCAGCTGTCATTGCTGCTGTAGCTGGAGTCTGTGACGTCCCCAGTTGTGAAAACATCCCAGAACCTGGTGGCAAAGTCATGTGCTGTTCCTGAAGACCAAGACTTTGCTGACTGGCTTTGATCAAGAGATTGCTTATTGAGCCAAGGTCTCCCAACAATCCAGGGCTAGTTAATGTTACAGAACCCTGTCCCAAAACGTGGCCAGGTACTGACCCACCAGTGCTAGGTGCTGCTGTGGCCTGCATGGATACTACATTCAGCACTGATGAATTTGATGCTAGTCCCGACACCGGCCCTGTCGTGAGGTGGCCGGCATCTGGTCCAATAATGCTGGGTGAAGTGCCAACTGCCGCAGCAGGGGCCGCTGCCACACCTTGGGGCAGCAAAGACGCTTGCTCAAAATACATGACTCCAGACTTAGACCTTTTAATAATATTGGGAACAGTCCTATGGGATGTCGAATTTCCAAGGGTCCCCAAATCTAATGGGCTGTTGGAAAGTTGGGAGGGAGCAAAATTAATCAAAGTCATGTTGGAAACCATATCTGAAGGAGCTATGGCAGAAGGGGTTCCGGACGGAGCTAGCTTTTTATTCTTTCGTGACTGCAGTCGGGATATTGGCCTTTTCTTCCCAAGGCCAGATGTTGGGGTGGTAACTGTAGTGCCAAGGTCTGTCCTCTGGCTTGCTTCAGACACTAAAAGTTGAGGATCAGGAGGTGGCTGTACACCAATAAGGAGACCTGATGCAGGACTGCCAATATTTGGTGGGAAACCACTCTGAGTAGCTGTGGGAAAGGTATGCAAATGCTGGTGATGGGACATAGGCAACAGTCCTTTGCTAGTGGGGGGGAATAAAGACTGAGATGATGGCAGGCTTGGATTTAATTCCGTAGTCAATGTAAGTGCACTGCCCATGGGCCCTAGCACTGAAGTATTGGTCTCCATTACGCTCTGTGCAGAACTACCAGAAGGAGTCAGCTGTATTTTTTGTGTAACACCATTGGGAAGAGTCTGGAGGACATACAGAGGCTGCATGTTCTGATTGACTACCAGAAGTTTTTCAGTGGCTGGTTTTAGGTGCGGCGGGGTTGTCTGTACTGCAGCATTAGAAATCTGAGATGGACCAGGACTGTCAGTGGAGTTTGGAACGTATTTTTGGTTTTGAAGAGGAACAGTAGGCGATACTGGCACTTGGAGTCCAGGAGTACCGCTGTTCCTAGTTAAATCCTGGTTGCTGCCATGTCCTTGCTCTACTGAGGCGCAAGGTGGGCTGGCTATGTGCTCTGCATCTATGTGACCTTGGATGAAGTGATCAGGAGTCATATGTCCTTCAGGGCTTGGGTCTACCCCTGGGCTTAAAAGAGTTGCATCCCCTTCACCGGAGGCAGATTTTTCTGTGACTGTAACTCTCTTCTCTCCAGATTCTGTGGAAGGTAAAGCCAGTATAGACCTCTCTCCTGAAGATGAGAGTGAAGACTCCGAAATTACAGCAAGCCTGTTGCGGTTTTGGCTGGGCACAGTAGGACTACGAGTAGTTAGAACGGAGAGATCTGATGGAAGTTCTAAAGGCAACTCAAACTGCTCCTCTGCTGATATAGAGGAAGAAACGCTACTATCCACTGGTTCAGCAGTTGGCAGCTGTTGAGAAAACACTTCAAACAAACCCATGTCCTTGCCACGATTACTATCAAGACCTAGCCCTTCCCCCAGTGTTAGAAGTTCAGATGAAGAGGACTCCGGGCTTTCTCCTAAAGCCTGCATCGATGGTGTATTCTTTAGTACAAAGTCCATGATGTCCGAAGGCAGAATGTTTCCACAGTCATCGCTATTGTTATTGTCAGAGTCTGATTTTAGCAGTTCTGTGTTAAAAGTATCCAATAAGTTCTTCTCTGAGGGTGTGCTAGCATGAGCTCTACGGCCTGTGTCCAAGGAACTCAGCTGAGCTTCCAAGGAATCCTGACCCTGTGTTTTAACCCTGCTCACAGCATGGCAATTATCAATCTTTGGGTCAGTCTTATGGCCAGTGGAGCTCTTGGTGACCTGTACTTTCTCTCCAGCTTCTTCAGCTCGATCAAGCTTTAAGTTTTCAGTCCCATTTTCTTTGCCACTTCTTTTGGTTACCTGATTTACTTTTCTTGTTGTTGCTGTAACACTTGTATCACTTTCTGTTCCATCATCCACACCATCTAACTGGGAGATTTTTGGAAGATTGCACTGCTCCTCCTCCTTGAATAAATTATGGGATCCAAGCCTCTCTTCTGCACTTGAGGAAACCACTGTCCTGGTGAAATTGTAGTAGTACAAGTCATCTTCATCCGAAGTACTTAAGTCATCTGCACCATCTACTTGTCCTTCTGCAGACCTCTTTCCTCGCTTCTTCCCAGTTGAGTTGCTGTAAAATGGAATGTCTTCCTCTCCATAAGATCTCACACCATACAAAGGAGTTAATCCAAAGAACATGTTAGATCTTGCCCGAGCACTTCGCCGGGGATACCTCCGCTTGTAGGAACCATCTTCCTGAGCTTTAGTTCCATCCTGAAGCATCAAGTTTCTGTCTTCAACAGGCAGATTCGGATAAGAATTATTTTGAGATTCCTGGGTAGGAGTATCACTTGGACTTCCCTGGACAACAGAACCATCTCCTTGGCTTTCAGAAGTTGAAGACAGCTCTGTCAAAGCAGTTGGTTCTGCACCCTTACTCTGCGATTCGGCATCATTTTCTTTCTGTGCATTTTTAGATTGGCTTTCACTTTCCATCTTAAGAGGAGTCAGGGTTACTTTAACTGTGCGTTTTCTAGGAGCCTGTGCTTCCTTTGAGGCTACTTCAACTTGCACCAATGGAGCTTTAGATGCCCCTTGTGTAGGTGGAGACTTATCCCCAGTTTTCTCAGCAGAAACATTACTACACAACCTCTGACTAATCTGTTCAGTTGCCAAAACCTGATTTATGAATTCTGGTTTTAAGCTTCCTTCATCACAGGTGGTCAATTGACTCGAGTCTGTAAAAGGTTTTACAGAATGTTTTTCTTTGTAAGTGTCTTTTGTTAACTTTTTTCCTTTCTGTCGTCTGTCTCTGCAAACAGAAACCACGTGGTCACTTGCTGCAGAAGACCTGCTACTCATTCCAGCAGGCTTTAAGTTCTTTCCATCTAAGTCTTCAACAGAAGGGATTTTTTCTGGTTGTATGAGGTCCATATGTAGGTCTCTATCTTTCCTTGGGCCTCTCTGATGGAAAGATGGAAAGGGCATTGTATCTTTGGAAGAAAGTGTTGCAGAAGAAGGTTCTTGAAAAGTTCCCTTTTTATGAATGTTTAATTCTATGCCTGATGTACTAAGCACTTGGGTGGACATTTTAGTATTCCCAGATGAAGCAAAGCTATGAGCTGAAGAATCTGAGTCCTTTGAGCTCAACAATTTTGTCTTCTCTCCCTTTGAAGATGTGCTTTTGGACATCAACTCTGAACTGGTAGAGTGTTTTATTTCTGAAGACTGAGATCCACCCAAATGACAAGTTTTATTTCCACTTGTAGCTACCGTTCTCGGAGAGCTTGAAGAGTTAGGGCTATTTTGAGCTAAAGCACTTGGAGCACTTAAATTCACTGACCCTTTGAAGCTGTCTATATTTTTTGAGCTTGATTCATGCTCGGAAGAGGATCCGATACTAGATACTCCAGGCACAGTGTGTCTGGAGTAAGTGTTCCCAACTCTCGTGGGAAAAATCATTCGGAGTTTTGACTGCTGTTGTGACAAAGAGGAGGTACTGTGTCTCCTAGAGCCAATGCTTCTAAGTCCAGAGGATAATAAAGGATCTCCCACTGTTACTATTTCATGGGTCGTTGGTGTAGGACTTCCTGAAGAGGAAAAGCAGGGAAAAAAAATACAGTGAAACAATATGGGTATCACACAGCCAACACATACATGCCATTTGATTATACAAACGACGTACATATCTAAGAAATTCAACAAACAAAATATATTTTAGAAATACTGTCAAATTAAAAATGAAGAAATAAGACTGAAGATACGCGTTCCCCCAAAATCAGTCTCTTTGTAAACATCCAATATTGTCAGCTCTGCATCTTTTGAAGCTAATGTTGATAATTTCTGAATCATACCCTGTAGGGTTCGTTGCTACACAATTTCAAGTCTCTGAAATGCAAGAACTAATTCTGATTTACAAAGATATCACAAAAGTTAAACAAATGAATTCAAAATAACTCAGAAGTGTTATTTTACCTGCTACCTCTCACTGCTGGCAACATTACACATGTTAATGTCAGAGCAAAGTAGTTTCAGGATAACATAAGAGGATTACTATTTTGTCTTTAAAAGTAAATTTGAACTGATACTTAATGTAGGTTTTCAACACACTCTGGAAATAATTCAGTAAGTATGCCCTCTTTTTGACTAAAACTGAACTTTGGTATATCTTTCATCCAAAGGATTTCAAAGCTTTTTATAAAAGTTTCTACAAATGCTTTTTAAAGAACACATGATCACCACACAAAAGAATTACATCACCCAAGATACTGAAATTCTGAGTCTCACTAAAAAGTGCCATTTCAAGTTTTTGGGACCTTAATAAGCCAAAACTATGACCGCTGCTGAGAGCTATTACAATTCTAGAGCCTTTTCCTGGGCATATTTTGTTTTGAGTATGCAGCCCTTGACAAATAACCTCTCCCGCACATCCCCCAGAATCTCTCTTCTTCCCTCATGCTCCGTTTTGCACTATCATCTCCACAACAAACAAACTGAGTATCTAAAGTGAGCAGAACTTCTGAGAAACAAAGCATGAGAGAGACACAAAAACAACGAAAGAAAGGCAGCACAATACCTGCAGAGGGCAAAGGCCTAGACCCAGGAGACCGCTGTGTTAGGGGATAGATTGGTGTCCTGACCCTGGGACCTTTTGAGATCAGAGGATAGTAACAGGAACTGGAGGTTTGAGAATGCAGGGGACGATCTGGAGATGGAGGGTTTACCATTTCTGGTGTATTTCGACTCTCTTTGGATAGAGTTTCTGCTGCAGAGTAAGAGTAATAAAAATTCAGACATTAAAAACTAAAACCCTGGACCATCTGTTGTTGACAAGTTTCACTCAGAGAAGTCAAGATACATTTTTTAAACAAAACATAAAACCACTGACAGCTTGTATTAGATCCTCAGGAAGTAATAGTCTAATTTCTTGCTCCGAAATACGTTTTTTCAGATGAAACTCTTAAACAAAAAACACACAACGTAAAACTAATTTATGACCCACCCATGTGGCAGCTTCTCCAATACTTTGCCCTGGGGTAATGACCTTATCTTTTTACATGTCAATAAAGCCCCATGAACACCTTTGCCACTACAGTAATAAAAAAGTCTCCTGATTCCCAAGCCTTGGCTATAACTACCTACTTAGGTACTCAGTGAAGCACTGCATACCAGAGGAGTGTACATTCTGGTGTGCCCCAACTGCCCCATGTAGCCCCTACTGACATGCTCTAAAAGGCATCCAGTGCCCACTGATGTGGTTCTTTCTGAAACACTACTATGTTAACATGAGGAACCTCTTAGAAAGCATTGGCAGAGCAATGCTTTTGATCAATTTACAATTTGCAATTTACACCAGTCTAGTGCACACTGCCACAGTGTGTAGACAAACCCTTACTCTCCCCTTCTATCCATAGACTTGCACTACAGTCAAAGTCCTCATGTACTTTTCAGCAAGATCGATTTCAATTCTACAGCAAGGCTCAAAGGATTCTGTTGCAGCAGTCTTGGGGCAGCAAACTTGAAATTTTGTGGCAACTGTATTTTAAATGAAAAATGGAGGATTTAAATAATTTGGTTTTGATCTAAATGGCCTAGGACCTGCCGACCTGAGAAACAGTCTCTTCTTGTGCAATACTGCCACAGTTGTGATCAAGAGAGACTTGAAATGGAGCCCCAAGGTGATAGAATATTTTCAGAGAGATTCATTGCTTTGGGAGCTATCCTCGCTCTAGGTCAGAACAGCTAGGTTCAGCTGATCTTCAAGGGGCAATACAAGGCTTATCTGAATACTCAGGCTTTTGAGGATGTAGGGCTTGAAGAGGAGAGGAATTTTATTGGAGATTATTGGTGCATTTAGCTGTTTCAGGTTGTTTTTTATTTTTGTCAGAGGTGCCTAAAATAATAAGACAGACGCCCTTTTGTGTATGTTTTTAATATACTGCAGGTTTTTGTACTGACAACGCATAACTGCATTGTAGAAGTTGTCTGGAAGTGAAGCTGGAGGTTTTGACAGCTTGGAAGGAGGTAACTGAGGCTGTCAGCATCTGTGGAAGAGTAGGAAGCAGTCTGGAATTATGGAACAGGCATAGCAGTTAGCGGATTTTGCTAAAACTAACAGCAGTGAAATATTTACCAATATTGACATTTAAAGCATAATGTTTGGTTTCAGAGTTAACACCCCTGTGACAAATGGGTCAGTTCACAGCTCTCAGCCTGACACAATCGCTCGAGCTGAAGACTGGAAGGCAATGCTGCATCAGCTTTGGTTCAAGGTTCCAAGACTACCTATGCAACCCTGAGCCTTAGAAACAATTTTCTAAAATAAAATCATAAGACACTGGAGCACACTTCTGCAGCACAGAGGGTATTCTGTGTCAAGTTCTATGTCCAAGAACACACAGGACACTGAGCACAGGACAAAAAATTCACGTTCTGGAATATCTCTCACCTGCTTACTAAAAATAATGAGCCATATGGTTGAAGAAAAAAATATACAGAGGATTTGCCACTATAAAAGTATCTTAAGAGACTTGCCTGTTGGGGGTGCTGGACTATGAGCAATTGTCCTGTTCTCATCATGCTCTACAGTGCTATTGATATCTGGCTCTATGACAGGAGGTCGACATTCCATGATCTTACAAGTATACACACAGCGCTTCCGAGCGTCTGTTGTGCTCCAGTACACCCTGGAACACCTGGAAAATATTTAGAAAGTAAAATAAATTTTGTCACTAATGTAGAGAGAGACCTCCACATTCCTGTCTTCAGTTTTCATCTTCTCAAAACTATGGAGGCTATATGCTTCCTGTACTATTTGGAGTCATGCCAGCCAAATCCCAAGGTTCTTGAGCAGTTTTTGCTCAAGCAAGCTACAATCAGCTTCAATGGAAATTTCCCTGAATAAAGACTTATGGATCGAGCCCATGACTGATAAGAGTCTAGTACAGTAAGATCTACCTAATGATGCAACAGTTTATACTTACTGATAACCAATGGGGAACAGCTTGTCTTCACAGTCTGACAGATCATTCAGAATTCCTAAGCAGTCTATAGTCATTGAACCTAAACCAGAAAGAGGACAAGAAGAGTTCTAGAAGAGAGAGGAGATCAGATTCCAGCACCAAAAGATAGAACAACCGCTAAGAGACACAGGCCTTACCAATCATCATGTGGATGTTTTCTGGCTCCAGGCCACTAAGAAATTTTCTTCTCAAACTGATCCCTTCGAAGTCCACAAAAACTCTTCTAAGAACTTCAAACCCATTCTCCGGTACCACCTAGAGCAAGAACCCCCCGAGCAACACATTAATTTTAAAGGAAACATGCATGTTTCACCCAGCCTCGCTCAACGGATACTTGATTTGGTCTCTCAGATGGGGCTGTGTGGAGACTTATACAGCACTTGCCACACCTATCCAGAGCTGTTAGTCACATCACTAACCTCTCTTGCCCACTGGTGTGTCAGATCCTTACTTTCATGAAGAGGACATTCACCTAAACCTTTTAAGAAATAAAAATGCTTATTGCTACAGTTCTTCCAAGCCTTGGACAAAAAGGGGTATGAGAGTGTGATCTCACCTCTCCTTTGATCAAGTCACGATGCCGCTGGCAGTACACTTTCTTATCATCCAGAAAGACACAGTTCTTGGCTCGGGAGCACATGAAGTGATAGTTGCTAGTGCAGGAAGTAAGACAGCAGCCTACTGTGGCGCCTGACTTTTGGCAGAACTCGCATCTCTACAAAGCCAAAACATGGAAAATTACAGAGACGTCTTTTCGAACAAATCATCATGTCACTATCATTTGTTTCTTTCACAGACTGAAAAAGGGGGTTAGACTTTGAATGAGCTTATGTTAATGAAAGTCAAAAATTATACAATGAGTTATTTTGCATAGGCTCACATCCAAAAACCCATCCACAGGAGACAGCGCACATGTGTGCGCGGGGGGGAGGGGGAGGGGAGGGACGGGGGGGGTTGCAGTGGAGAAAGAGGAAAATTCCCTGAAGACCATACTATTTTCCACCTAAACTTTGGATCCCTCAAAATCCACAGAGAGGTTATCCTGCTTATCCTTCAGGCCAAGAACCACACAGGTATGCTTGGATGAAGCCTGCACCATTGTGCATGTGCACCCCTGACCTAGAAATGGCAACTACTCCCTCCTGTAGGGCTTGCTGCTGGCCAAAATACAGGCACAATTTATCACTATTTTTGAAGCTTTAATATGAAAATCATTGTTTAGGGGGAAATGATGCAATACCAAGATTTGGCCAGATTACTTCAATTTGATTTGTGCCATTGCCTTCAGCCCCATTTCCTTTCTTCTAGAAAGAAAGCAGCCACTGTGTCACAATAAGAAGGTTACTCCATTTTCCAAGTCTGGTCAGAATTTAGAAAAACCTTTTGCAGAGTTTATGATGATGTCTCTCTCTGTAGGTGAGATCTCTAAAGAGTAACCAACCTATCCTGGATTTTATGAACATCCACAAATGGCAAGCAGCCATTTTGGCTCAGTCAATAACTTATTTTGAACTAACACTCTTCAGCCCAGTTATCCTGGAATTTTGATCTAGGAATAGCGTCTCTCTCTTACCCAAGCCTCACTAGAATCAAATTTTTAAATAAATTAAAATTAAATTAAATTAATGGAGATATCCTATCTCCTAGAACTGGAAGGGACCTTGAAAGGTCATCGAGTCCAGCCCCCTGCCTTCACTAGCAGAACCAAGTACTGATTTTGCCCCAGATCCCTAAGTGGCTCCCTCAAGGATTGAACTCACAACCCTGGGCGCTAAGCAGGCCAATGCTCAAACCACTGAGCTATCCCTCCCCGCTAAAGGCAAATGCAGACAGAGATGAACCAGAAAGTCCTAACTATATATAGCAGCAGTTCTCAAACTGTGAGTCAGGACCCCACAGTGGGTTGCAAACCCATTTTAATGGGGTTGCCAGGGCTGGTGTTAGACTTGCTGTGGCCTGGGGCTGAAGCCCAAGCCCGGGTTGTGAGGCTCAAGCTTTGGACCCTCCGCCTGGGGCAGTGGGGCTTGTCTGGGCTCAGGCTTTGATCCCCCTTCCTGCGGTCATGTAGTAACGTTTGTTCTCAGAAGGGAGTCACAGTGCAGTATGTAGTTATACATTTCATATTTTAGTGCAACATTTAGCTGTGCAATTGACATCCCTCATTGTTGCCATGGTTCTTAAGTGCTGAACTCACAAAGAATTTGTTCATGGGAGATTCCCCTGTAAAATTCTGAGTCCATAAAGTGTTGCCCTCCTATTACAAGCAAATTAACCCTTTGGTCTCCAACATTTTTCTATACCAGGAGTTCACACTGCATCAGGATGAAAAGTAGGCTTTCAAATGCCAGCCAGCCAGCCGAAGGACTAGTTAGAGAACATACTCTATGTTACAGACAGTGGTAAAACTTACATTAATAATAGGAAGGGAGAGGAGGGAAAAAACCCACAAGAATTCCTTTAGATGGACTCCAGTCTCAACCCTAACCAAGCCACAGTTGCTTATACTCACCAACTGCTTCCCTCTGATCACAGCCATGTGTACATTTTTCAGAGACCCATCATCATCCTCAAACACTTCTGCTGACCATAGAGCACAGTTTACATGTGTCCATTCATTCTGGCCAATGTACAGGAGACGTCCAGCATCCTAAAGAAAAACATGTAATAAATAGTTTTTCAAAGATTCCTTAGGACAGTGGTTTTCAATCTTTTTTCATTTGCAGACTCCTGGGAGGTGTGCACTCCTTTCGAAATCTTAGACATTTCAACAAAGGTTGAAAACCACTGTCCTAAGGTACAGCAATGCACAAAGATCCCAGCAAATTTCCACTTGCACTGGATTTCAATCCACCCAAAAAGGAAGTTTAGCAAATTAGCAGTAATCTCAGTTTAAAAAAAGGACAGCCTAAATAGTAGTTAAGCTCCAATTTTAACCTGTTATATGCTCAATGTGCTATTGGAAGCTGAAAAATTAAACTTTTGTTTCTACAGGTTTTCTGTCTGTGTCCCAGAATCAGAAATTTCATCGGAAATAAATGCAGCTCATAATTTCCCTCTATGCATTATTTCGTGAACTCGTAACAAAAGAGTGACTCTTAAAATGCCAAAAAAATAAAAAATAAATAAATAAAATTAAATTAAATTTGGAATTAAAACCAAACCACACTCCTGATCAGAACAAACCAGGCTTAAAGAAAAAGGTTTTTTTGACCTAATGCAAGCAATACTACTTTAATATTAACTATGACCAGAGAAATCAGTAAGCATCTATCCTGTTACCAATGGCAGCTCAAAAGGACAATCCATCGTCATACTCTGTCACTATTATAGAGAGAGTGCTGTGCAGATACTTACGTTAGCACTATCATCACCATATTTCAGACAGAGTGCACACTGCCTATTGTCTTCCACATCAGGAGGTGGATTAAGTTCAGGGCTATCCTCCCGGCTTCTATCAGAGCCTTATAGCAAAAAGAAAGAATGTTTATTCTTGGCAACTGGTTCTTAAAGAGAGAGTGGGAGAGGGAAATACTTATTTAGAAAACTTGTCAGTTTAAGAGTTTTAAGTGCACAAATGTAGAAGAGTCAAATAGCAGCATATGCAGCTTTCATTACTAGCCTGAATGTTTCAAACCAAAGACCAGGGTCAGTAAGGCAGACCTCAGGGGCTACAGGGCCACTTTCTGGGGAGAAATGAACATGATACTGGCCATGGCTCAGCAGAGGAATCCCAGACAACTGTTCAGGTTAAGTTCTTTTAAGGTGTTCCTTTGCAGCCTCCTTTCAAGCCAGGCATTTCTATGTATTTGTCTCTTCCTGACCCAGAAGAGACAGGTAGAGGGACCAGTAGAATGTCAGGTCTCACACCTAGTCCCCTGACCTCCCCCTCCTCATGGGCAGGGAGAGAAAAAAGGATGAAGAAAAGACAGACACCACCCCAAGGGCTGAGACTTCCTGTGTAATAGTCCCATGATATAGGGCTGCTCCCATGACCAACTGGAGCCTCCTTTGATCTCGCTTGTGGTGACTATCCTTGCAGCTCCTGGTGTCCTTAATGGAGCTGTTCTTCTTCTGCCCCGGCACTGCTCTGCAACTTCATATTGCCTTCTGTATCGTGTCCCTGCCATTCTCCTCTCTGCCTCCCACCCCAGCAGCCTAGGTCCTGCTGCCCTCTTCTCCTCTCCCTACAGCCGGCCCTTGTGCCCAGTTTACTTGAGTGGAGCTGCCAGGATCCTGGATGTGCCTCAATCAGTTCCAGCAAACAGCAAATATGCTGATTGCTTGATAAGGGCTGAACTAGCAAGAGACCATGAACCCATTCACAGATTATTCAAATACACCCAAGAATTCTCTCAAAGAATGAACATGTACAAGTCTCCGTGTGGAGCTAATACAGTCTACCCCTTGGCTCTCAAGATTTTGGAGAAGGATGGGCACATCAGGGTTTGGGTCACCTCTACAGGGATCTGGTTTCTTACTAGAGATAGGTGGTGTCGGCGGATGCAGCGGAGTTGGTGAATCTGGTTCTCCAGGCCCTTTGGGTTTTGGAGCTGGAATGATTTTCTTCATCAAAGGGGGCTGTTCAGTGTGGTTATTCTCTTCACGCTCCTGCCACTGAGCATAATTATGGTCAAGTGAAGGGGGCAGCACTGCATTCGGCAACATCCCACTGCTGAAAATGTAAAGAGGAGTCAACGGTCAGACCTGGCTCTACCAAGTGACCTGGATACTGTAAACAACCTACAGTCTGTATCCAGTTACAGTTCCTTTCAATACTTAAAACCTGTATTCTGCTCTCAACTAATCACTACTACCAATCAGTTACATTTCAACATTTGTGTTGCTGTCGTCTGTTTCCTTCAGGGATGATATAAACACAGAACGAAGGCGATGCTAGACAGAGGGCAGCTCACACCACATCAGCACACACAAAACCAGGCTCTATATCATGCTTTTAGTCTCTCAGCTTCAGAAGCACAAAATGCATCCAATAAACCCATCTGGGAATTTGACTGTTTTTTTTTTACTACTAACTAACAGCATGTCTTGTTCTTTTTTTGCTTTGACAGCTGACAAACTGCAGGGTGCTGCTTCTGGATACAGAACAGTTACTTACTTGCTTGTTACTTTATTTGGCTCCCAAAACCTGGATTTTTTTACACTGAACCATGGAAAAACACGCTCCATTTGCTGAAATAAAAACAACGCTAAATTAAAATATAAGAAAATATTAATGAAAAGATCAAAGAAATTCATCCAAAATCCACAGCAAATGTGCAGATCTCAGGTCAGCCAAGAAGACTTCATTAAGGTTGAGAACTGTGCCAAGGTACTAACTTATTTCCCAAGGACAGCCAACTAACCAATAGCTTAACCAGAAAGATGCTAAGTACACAGAATGTGATGAACTCTTTGAATTCCAGTGGCAGCACAAACAGCTAATCTGGAAGTTTGGGAATCAAGGGACAAACTTTTTTTTTTATTTTTATTTTTTTAAATTTTAAAACAAAGAGGTAATTACGTAGAAAGCAGCATTTAAAAATAAACTGTATTCCTCACCCGAATAAAGAAGGACTTGACCATGCTATTAGCTTTTTTAACTTCAGGTTGCCCTCCATCTGAATTAATGGCTGCTTGAATAATCTTCACAATATCGTCACTAAATTCCAACTACAAGAAAACACACAGTTCATATCAACGTTACCCTCTTCTGCACACCTGCGCCATCTCCAAATTCTTAGTCTGCATGGTAAGCCCCCACGGAATGGGATGCTCCTCCTCAAAAGCTCAGATCTTGCCCCCTTTACACCTCAAGTTGCACAATGATTTGCGAATTGACTGGCGGGGTTGCTTCTAAGTGATGTGGAACTTTACATGATTTTCCCTCACCCAATACCAAGAGAAGCAAAACAGATCTTATGAGGTAACTAAACTGCCATTTTATACAGTGTCTTGGTCAAGTTTTGCGGTTATTTTAAAGACACACGGCCTGTGGTTGCAGTGGAAATAGAATATGCATTCAAAGGCAAGATTATCTTAAAATGAAAAAGCTTCTGAAAAAAATAAAATTGGTAAGATTATCACATTATTCAATGCTGGTTCCTTACATAGCAAGCTGATTCAGTTATATTAGCATTTTTACATATACTGCTCCCAAGACTCTCTTCCTTCTAAATATGAATAATTAATTTCCAGAGAACTCAGATGAAAACAAAATCAATGAAGTCACTGAGCTATATATATTTAGTTAGAAGTAACACACAAAAGGTATCCTCTCCTCCTGTTTTCTTGGATACAGATTTTTCACCAGCAACAGAAATAATTGTAACTAAATGCCTTCTCAGTGTAAAACAACATGCAACAAAATGGTGTAAATTTAATATTTTAAAAGCTTCCCTTTAATATTATTTAATATTTTTAAAAGTTTCCTTGTTCAATAAAGATCGGACTTAGGCATTCTATGAGCTACTTCACAAAGATGGCGTTATAGTCACCAGAAAAGGGGATTTATTATAACTGAGCAATTATAACAAGAATGAGAAGTTACCCCCTAACTTTGACATACCACGGAAGTGTAACCTCCTTGATCCATTTTTCTTTTCACTCCTTCCAGGTCCAGAGGCTGCTGCTCCTCCTGCTTGCTGACCTCTGTTAGAACAGGAGGATCTGGACCTTCGGGAGAACTTCTGGATGGGATACTCTCTTCTGTCTCAGGATTTAAATCCGGTGGTTTGGCTGCCTGTTAACATTCAAAGGAAAAGGACAAACATTCTATATCCAGCGTTATACTGAGTGAGAGTCACACTTAAAGGCACTAACTTTTTCCTGCAGAAATGAAGATAGGTGACAAAACAAAGTCACATGTTAGTAGGAAGAACAGTAGGCTCAATGGACAAAGCTCTGAGTCCTCCTCAAAAAAATAAATGGGAAAAATGACTCTCTTTTTAAACTGATTCCTACTGCTGACTTCTACCCTTACTCCTCATTCAGACATGGTCACCAAATTGTATTAAATAATTCACTGTGGAACTAAAATGTTGTGCAATCTACAATAATAATTCCTTTTGCTATTTCACGGTCATAATCTTTATTCTTTCCCCTCGCTCACACCCTCCTATTTATTATCTTTCTGTTTAGTGTCTAATTTAGACTCCTTCTTAAGGCATGAACTGATCATTTTTATCCAAAATAACATGCTCACCTATTGTGCTGTACAAAATAACTTTCTGGCAAGCTGCCAAAGTTTTGGACCAATTTTCAGACCATTCAGAAATGCAGCCACACAAATACATGCCTGCGGAACACCCTGCCTTCACGTAATACTTTGTACTTGTACATTGCTGTTCCTCAAAGTGATTTATAAACGTTAATTAAGCCTATTGTCATCCTGTGCGGTAAGTAATCAGACTCCATTTTACAGAAGGATAAAATGAGGTAGAGTGGGGAAGGGACTTATCCTGGGTTGCACAGTGGCAGAGTAGGGAATACAAAACAAGAGACCTAAACTTCCACTGCCCTATAATGTAGTTCCACAGTGTCACTTCACACAGGAAATGATAAGCATATGTGGGAAGTTTTGATATTTTATTATCCCATTATTGCAATTCAACCGTACTGTGCACAAAAGGGAGGCTATCCCAGAACTTTGGCAAAAAACACATGCATAACGATGCCTGGACAGGAAAGCAAAATCATTCGGCAGCAGAGCTTAAAATGAATACATTCCGAAATTTCACTGCTGAATTTAAGCAGCAACAAGACCCAATTCATAAAACACAGCTTTGTGAACTACACAGGGGCAATTCCCCGGCACCTCTGCAAGGATTTTCACAATTTATTACATTTCCTAGCATGGGTGCAAGTAGCCGCTTGTTCACGTGCAAAGGGCAGTGATCAGCTGTGGGAACACAAATTCATTTCCACAAGTCTGACCACTTTTTACAACCATAAAGTCTCCACCCTCAGTCAGAGACATTGTTACTGCTGAAGTCCCAAATTCCCCCTCTCCCTAAAACACCACTTGTCCTACACTAATTTAAAGATTATATATCCTTCATGTCTACCTACGTAGATTACCATATAAAATAAAAACTTAATTACATATACTTTGATTTATCAAGTACAATGAATCAACTTCCCAAAAGAAGACATCTAGCAACAGTAGAACTCAATCTGGAGATGGGCAACTCATAAAATTGTGCTCAACGCAGAGGTGAACCCACCTGTCTGTAACGTAGTAAGTGACTGGTAGTCCTGGAATTTAACAAGGCTGTTAAAACCTGCTTCAAAGAAACTTGCAGCTCCTTTTCCAGTGCCAGCCGCCATTCGGCAGGGTGCTGCTCTGTGCAGTTAATGCAAGTGTATGCCACACTCTCAGGAAGGTTAGAGAGGATTTCATACATCTCATCTGGAGACAAAAAAAAGTAACAAACACAACCTGAGCTGCTTAACTAGAGGAGTGGTAAAGGGAGAGGCCAAAAAAAAAAAAAGAAAAAAGAAAAAAGGAACCACTCTATATACCACACTTGCTTTGTCTAGCGATACCCAGTCTTTCCCATCAACAATCAATGGAGCTTGGCTGTTCTCAGTGGTGGCAGATGACAGAACAAGGAGTAATGGTCTCAAGTTGCAGTGGGAGAGGTTTAGGTTGGATATTAGGAAAAACTTTTCCACTAGGAGGGTGGTGAAGCACTGGAATGGGTTACCTAGGGAGGTGGTGGAACCTCCATCCTTAGAGGTTTTTAAGGCCCAGCTTGACAAAGCCCTGGCTGGGATGATTTAGTTGGAATTGGTCCTGCTTTGAGCAGGGGGTTGGACTAGATGACCTCCTGAGGTCTCTTCCAACCCTAATCTTCTATGATTCTATGATCTTTGCATAGAGAGTAACTGTGGAACTCAGCTACGGTGCTATTACGTTAGGTAGCTTGTGAAGGAGGATATCAAAATTTGCAGAAAACTGTCAGTATTAAACCTGGATTCAACTGTAGGAAGATCAATATTTTTCTTAAAATACCGCCCAACATACACTCTAGTAGTGAGGAATGTCTACAATTTGATCCCTGTAGTCTAGTGGCAACACCCATACATGGAAACTTTTAATGCAGCCATATTATTGGTCCAGGGGCCAAGGAGAGCCTGCTGAGTAGTAAAGACAATTTGCCTCACCTGAAAGATTTTCACATTTGGAGTGGACCCAGCGATCACACTTCCCACACTGCATCATCTTACTCTCATAGTCATCGTCATCATAGCACTTGTCACAGAGTGGGCAGAAGTTTCCTGTAAATAAGCCAGGACCTTCAATCATCATTCCAGCTGCTGCATGCACATCTCAAAGGCTGTCTGGCTGCTTACTATATTTCTGAGAAGCAAACCCACTGAAATCTTCCCGCACAAATGTAAACTGCTCCTACTTCTACCCTTACAACACACAGTAAAAATAAGAATGCCTACAAAAATACACTACAGTCCATGTGGGTCTTACAATTCCACTATAAGAAGGCACTACATTTTTACCTTTATTGCAAGATTTGTAACAAAATAAAAGACTGACCAGATAGCTTTGTAGGGAAAAGTGAGAAAGAGAAAAAGATATACTTCTACAGGCAAAATAAGACAGAAAAACCTATCCTGCTAATCTGGCAAGTGGGATAAACTTAATTTCCTACCAGGATCTAGTCATTTACCCCTCCCCTTATCATCCATACCCCTTAGATTCAGATCCTGAACTGACATGGGAGACTGAGGAAGAGGAAGAGGTCACCTAACCCAAAGTATTTGGTTTTTTAGCTATGTCTACACTACAGCCCATGCCAGCAAAACTTATGTTGCTCAGAGGTGTGAATATTCCACCCCCATGAGTGACATAAATTACACCAACATAAGCACTCATGTGCACAGTGCTATGTTGGCAGGAGAGCGTCTCCCACTGACATAGCTTATCCTGCTCATGGAGGTAGTTTTTTTATGACAACGGGAGAGCTCTGTCCCGTTGGCCTAGAGCGTCTTCACCACATGTGTTGCCCTGGCACAGCTGCACCACTGCAGTGCTATACATATAGACATGGTCTAAATCAGGCCATGATCCGGTCTTAAATTTTGTAGCCCCTTCTCCACTGCTGGTATGGATCTTTAGACAACAGTTCTGAAATAAACCCTGCAACAATTTATAGTGCTTATTATATGGAAGTCCCAAAGTCTGTCACTAAGAGGCAGTGTTGACTTTCCTTGGTTAACCACTGTAAAAAGCAACCCTACTTCCCCTGATTTCACATACCAAAAGCGTCCATAGTTTATGATTTCACTGGTTCTTGGCCATGACACTGGAGTGGCACTATAGCTTGGAATCAGCAACACTGCTCAACTGCCTCATAGGCCATCACTTCATTCTGTGATAACATTTCCTTACAATGGTTGTGATCGCCTTGCGAATAGCTTCAAACTACATTCACCATAAACAATGTTGCAACTGCAACTGTTTTGTACCTTTAGCAAAGAGTTTGGCACAATCATGACACAGTGAGAAGTCATGAGACCACTGTGCATCCCATCCTTTGCCTGGAGTTGTTGAACCACAGCTCTTGCAGCGAACACATTTGGTACAGATCTGTAAGAGGGGACAGAGATTGACAGGAGTTAGCATCTTTGCTATCTTCTGAGGGTTCTAAAGATCCATTTCACAATTTTTATTATTTAACGTGAGTGTGAGTGAATGAATCCCACATATATGCATCTCTGGGCCCATGTTAGATGGCTAGGCATTTCCCTCACTTCAGACAACATCGGTAGCAGAGAAGATGCTTCCCTCCTTATGGTAAAAAGCTGACCATGCAACAGAAAAATATGCTTTAGTCTAGCACTTTTGCCATTAGAAATTGTGGTACAATTAATCTCAAACCTTTCTTTAATTTGAAAAAAACAAACAAACAAAAAACAACCATGGTTTTGACAAGGACAAAATTCTTAAGACATTCAGTACAACCTCTTATTTTAGGCAGGGCTAATGTAGAAAGTTGACAAAGCCATAGGTATACTAGCATAAAACCCTTATTTATATTACAGTAGTATCCAAAATGTGCTAGCCACTGTGCAGAGGAAGACAGTCCCTTCCCCAAAGAGCTAACAACCTGAAATACAAGGAACAGTCTAGCACACTAATCCCATTCACACCCATCACCATACCGATGTCCACTGACAGTAATGTCAGAATGGAATCTTATGTGTTTACTTACTAATATAAGGGAATTCCCTGGCCCCTGTCCACACAGTTTGCTCAGGAGGATTCATAATAAGGCTAAAAGACAGGTGTCTCCTCTTGTATCCCTGTCCTTCTTCATTCACACAATGCTAGAGAGTTCATTCACCATGAGAGCATTCAAAAGCCAGTCTTTAATAATAAAACTTTTTCAAATTTACCTTATAAAACAGTAAGCACCCTTTAATAGGCTGTACACAGACTATGACAGAATTACAAATTCTAAGAAACCCCATCATGTATCAAAGATCTGCAGTTTGACTAGCTTGAGCTTTGGCTGGTAGCTCCTAATGACCATAAATCAAGCAGAGCAAACTCACCCAAACTTTCTTTTTCTTGGTGGGTTTTGTTGGGTAGTTTGGTCCCAGGCACTCAGGGTGATAGCTGTTTCGGCACTTATTACACTCCAACAACTGCTACAGAAATGCAAAAATCCATTTTACACTAGATTCAATATTCAGTGTGCCAGGAATAGGTCATATGTAAATTAGTCAATCTGAATTCACCAGAATGACAATCCTATGTTGTCACATGCACTGAAAGGTTCTTTATCCCAATACTAAGCCCACAAAACATACAGTCCTATATTAAATGATTTAAATAAATTAAACTAAACAGAGTTCCTGGAAGTAGGGAACTGGGATTGTTTAGTCTGCAGAAGAGAAGAATGAGGGGGGATTTGATAGCCGCTTTCAACTACCTGAAAGGGGTTCCAAAGAGGATGGATATAGACTGTTCTCAGTAGTACCAGATGACAGAACAAGGAGTAATGGACTCAAGTTGCAGTGGGGGAGGTTTAGGTTGGATATTAGGAAAAACTTTTTCACCAGAAGGGTGGTGAAGCACTGGAATGGGTTACCTAGGGAGGTGGTGGAATCTCCTTCCTTAGAGGTTTTTAAGGTCAGGCTTGACGAAGCCCTGGCTGGGATGATTTAATTGGGGATTGGTCCTGCTTTGAGCAGGGGGATGGACTAGATGACCTCCTGAAGTCCCTTCCAACCCTGATAGTCTATGATTTTATGATTCTATGATGGGCAAAGAAAACAGCACTCTCAAAATGATCACATAGTACCTTTGTTGCCTGATGCTGTCTTCCACATACATGACAGAACTTGCAACGACGACAGCACCAGTTTTCCAACTGGTCCTCCAGAGGGCGCTCACTCTCTTCTAAACAGAACTTGTGGAAGGGCTCACAACAGACCTGACAATACACAAACTACAAGGGGGAAAAAACATCAGCATGTCAAACACTGTTGACTTCTCAACCAAACCCAACTGCTCTCTATTCTGTTTCTAACCCTGGTTTAGAATTCACAGAACAAGTATTTGCATTCAAATATTTTACACTGGAATTCACACACAAACCACTTTAAGCACCCATGTCGCAGTTTTAATTGCACTGTTAAACAGAGTACCAACTGAAATTTATTAAATATTTTGGATGTTTTTCTATATTTTCATAGATATTGCATTCTGTGTTGTAACTGAAATCAAAGTGTATATTTTTTATTATAAATATTTGTACTGTAAAAACAATAAACAAAAGAAATAGTATTCTTCAGTTCACCTCATACAAGTACTGTAGTGCAATTTCTTTGTCAGGAAATGGCAACTTACAAATGTAGATTTTTTTTGTTACAGAACTGCAGTCAAGAACAAAACAATGTAAAACTTCAGAGCCTACAAGTCCATTCAGTCCTACTTCTTGTTCATCCAATTGCTAATACATACAAGTTTGTTTACATTTGCAGGAGATAATGCTGCCCTCTTCTGAGGCTACATCTACACTACAGGGGGGAGTCGATTTGAGATACGCAAATTCAGCTACGTGAATAGCGTAGCTGAATTCGACGTATCGCAGCCGACTTACCCCGCTGTGAGGACGGCGGCAAAATCGACCTCTGCGGCTTCCTGTCGACGGCGCTTACTCCCACCTCCGCTGGTGGAGTAAGAGCGTCGATTCGGGGATCGATTGTCGCGTCCCGTTGGGACGCGATAAATCGATCCCCGAGAGGTCGATTTCTACCCGCCGATTCAGGCAGGTAGTGTAGACCTAGCCTTATTTACACTGTCACCAGAAAGTGAGAATAGGCATTTCTATGGCATTTTGTAGCCAGCATTGCAAGGTATTTACGTGCCAGATATGCTAAACATTTGTATGCCCCTTCATGCTTCGGCCACCATTCCGGAGGACATGTTTCCAGGTTGATGATGATCATTAAAAAAAATGTGCTAATTAAATTTGTGACTGAACTCCTTGGGGGAGAATTGTATGCCCCCTGCTCTGTTTTGAACATGCATCGGTCCGCACTGCTTTGGATTGTTATTGAGCAGAACCTGTCATCAGCATGGACGCATGTCCCCTGGAATGGTGGCTGAAGCATGAAGGGACATATGAATCTTTAGCACATCTGGCACATAAATATCTTGTGACGCCAGCTACAACAGTGCATATGAACGCCTGTTCTCACTTTCAGATGACATTGTAAACAAGAAGCGGGCAGCATTATCTCCTGCAAATGTAAACTAACTTATCTGTCTGAGCGACTGGCTGAACAAGAAGTAGGACTGCGTGGACTTGCAGGCTTTAAAATTTTACACTGTAGAAAAAAAAAACTGCATTCAAAAATAAAACAGTATTAATTCTACATTTGTAAGTTCAACTGTCATGATAAAGAGATTGCATTACAGTACTTGTATAAGGTGAACTGAAAAATACCATTTTTTTATAGTGAAAATACTTGTAATCAAAAATAAATATAAAGTGAGCACTGTATACTTTGTATTCTGTGTTGTAACTGAAATCTACACATTTGAAAATGTAGAAAACAGCCAAAAATATTTAAATAAATGGTATTCTATTAATGTTGTTTAACAGTGCAAATTATCGCGCGGTTAATTTTTGTAATCGTTTGACAGCCCTACTCAGAAGTTTCAACTGGTGTCCTGTTCTGTCTAGGTGGTCACAAAGCACTACAGGTATTTTTTTCAGGGACAAACATATCCCCTACTGCATGAAACCTTTAACAGGCTGAGATACATGTGAGGCAAAATTTTCAAAAGCATCTAAGTCTCACTGACTTTCAATGAGATTTGTGTTCCCATGTCATGTTTGAAAATGGGACTTAGGTGTTTTTAAAAATGTTACCCTAATACCTAACATAGATCAGATCACTTCTTTTGGAGGACTACAGAACTCTTCAAACAGTAGCTGATTTCGTATACCACGTGTTTAGGTACTGTCGGACACAACAGGGTTAGCAAAGGATGGAGTTACAGCTTATAGCCTGAATTTCCTCTTGTTTAACATGATTTAACAAAAAAGGAAATGCATACACAATTGCTGAATACTTCGGTGCTTGTAAACATTCTAAGATCAACAGCAGAACAAAATGCTTTACCTCCACGTGTCCACTGCTGGCACAGAGAAAGCAGACCACCCTGGGAGTGATAGGTACCGAGGTCAGAATGCCTAGCCCACCCATCTCCCAAACGTTCTCCACTTCACAGTCCTCCTGAAAGCACAAAAGAGTACATCAAGCAGAAGAGAAATGCAACATTAGGAAAAAAAAAAAAAGTATAGCACAACATTTGCACAACTGCTGTTAGTCAGCGTACCTAAGCAGCTTCAGTTTCAAAACATTTAAAAACTCATACCTTAGGTCCAGTCATATAATATAAATTAAAAACAGAAGTCACATCTTACTAATTCTTGCTGAGTGGACCCACTGTAACTGACAGGTTTGTGTATTAGTTAGTGAATATAAGAAGGACAACATATCACAAGGCATACTTTATACACTAATGTTCACAATTCTATGTTTTGATTAGTCTAATCATACTTCACAGTTTACTGTAATATAGTTTATAAAAGTATGAAGTCTTAGTAATACAAGACCTCAGTACACCCTCTGCTTTTAAAACTTTTCTTGAGGGTCTGGAGAAGAGAGACTCCCACTCCCACGGTGGATTAGGAAAGTGCTGATTATGTTATATATTTAAGTGACTAATGTACAAAAAAAGATGCAAAATTCAACTGTTTAACTCCCGAACATATCCCAGTGCTGCTGTGAACAGCACAGGATTAACAGAATATCCAATTCTCTTTACTCAAGTAGCTGTCATGGTTTTACAGTTCCACCTTGATGAAATTACTTCCTTGACAATGCAACTCCTGTTCATCCGTTCTCGCTCTTATATTGAGAACTATGTTTAAAGTTCTAATAGTCTCTTCATCCAACACTGACATTGTAATAAAGAAGATGGAAGAACTTCCAACAGCAGAAAGACTTTTCAGAGAGATACTGAGGTTCCTACTGATATCATCTTAGAATAGAGCATACCACAGTACATCACTTACTAAAAAAGTTAAAAATAGCATTCCTGAGGGGGAAAACCGCTCCAAATGTTTATTTTACAGCCAATTACACTCAAAATATTTCCAAGATATTTTACCCCTTACCTTGAAGTCCACTCTGATCCTGTGGACCCCATCTGTAGGTGTCTTTTGCTTGGAACTGCTTCCATTTGACAGCGTACTGAGCAAATTCAGTGTGCTGTTCTCTGGCTTGTTGATTGGAGGAAGTTTTTCCTAAAGCGTAAAGAAAAGACATTTGCATTTATCCCAACCCCAAATAACTATTTTACGAAAGGATTGACCAGAGTAAATAAATCTTTGATAATTCTTATACAAAGAAGCTGAGTGCATCTCAGAACTAAGGTTCTTATAGAAAGTGTGAGCAGAAGATCAGTTTTGCACATCCTTTTTAGAGCACTTCATGCACAGAATTATGCTTGTCGTATTGCATTCTAAAATCACAACATTCTGTCATCCAAGACAATGCTGGTATTTAACTTACTATGTTGCGGCAACTCTGTGGGTAATCAATGTCTATATAAATTTTCCATTTTTTTTAAATGGAATTAAAAAATGGGCAGTTTTGTTTGTTTTTCAAAGGAAATTAAAAAAAAGCTGCAGTTACCAGCAGGGATAGCTCAGTGGTTTGAGCATTGGCCTGCTAAATCCAGGGTTGTGAGTTCAATCCTTGAGGGGGCCACTTGGGGATCTGGGGCAAAATCAGTACTTGGTCCTGCTAGTGAAGGCAGGGGGCTGGACTCCATGACCTTTCAAGGTCCCTTCCAGTTCTAGGAGATGGGATACCTCCATTATTATTATTATTATTATTTTGAAACATCACACTTGTTTTTAAAAATTAAAATTGTTCATATTTTGTTAGTTAAAATGGAACTCATTTTTGCAGTTACTTAGATTTCTTAGTAAAACAAGTTGACATGCATCAATTATGTCTTAAATGCATGTTGTGTAATTTGGGAACTTGGTACAATGGAGGTAGGAGGAGCCTTTTACATCTGTAAGGCTTGTCTGGAGGGGTAAGAAACTGCAAACTCTGCCCTTGGGACAAGTAATGGAAACTTCTTCCTTTAAAAGTGTTTAAAGGATCTGGAAACATGATAGAAATCAAACTGAAGTCTATTTTAGATTGACATTCCAGGGGCAAGAAACTGAATTTAATTCTGATTGGGTTTAATTCTAAAAATGCTGGTCACACTAATAACTTTACCTAATCATGAAAAGCCCACAACAAGGTAAGTTAGGGTTGCACACCTGTATTTGACAATAGAAACTAATTTTGAAATTCTTGTAATTTGCTGAATATGTAGTAAAAAAACAACAACAATCTCACCTTTTCTTTTGGTTTCTGTTTCACAGGGAAACTTGGACGGGGAGTAACTTTCTTCTGTTTGCTTTGCTCTATGCCTAGGGAAGGAAAGAAAAATCACGTTTAGATCTTGGAATGAATAACCACTTCCAGGAAACAGAAGAGAAATAATGCACTTGAGGAAAAGATATTTTAGGCCTTGCTCCCTGATCTGCCCAATCTTTACTCCCAACTGTTCCCTTAACTCTTTTAGTGACTAAACACCACCATTTATGCTTTATGCAGCCTCCTAAACAACACAGCAAACATGCACTCCCCACAAAACACTCCTGAAAACCCACCTGATTCCCCAGAGCATAACACATGCAACACTGACAGACTGCCTCAAAACTGCCCATATAGTAACAATCCATATCTGTTAGACTACACTTTTTCAGGTAGGGATTCTTGACTTTGTTTAGCACTTTCACTCTACTGTGATGTGCCACTATGGATAATAACAAAAGTTTAACTAAACACTATAAATCTCTGTTTTAAGGTTACCAGGGTTTGAATGGAAAACTAAAACATACAGATAAGACATCCTTATCCCTTCCCACACACACACATTAAGTTTAATATAAAGAAATCCAATTTAAATAACAAACAACTCCCAAAACATTTTAGAGTGATACCACCAGTATATAAAATATTTTCCAGTTTTATACTGTTCAATGATGTTTAATAGCCAATATACAATACTCTCAGTTCTTACATAATAATCTAGTTTTTAGTTTGTTTTTGAACAAGTGACTGATAATTTTCATTACATTTGTTCATTTACCTAATTCTGGTAGGGGTGTCTGTTTTTTCTTGGGCTCGCTAGGTATGGTTTTAGATACTTCTTTTTTCAGTGGTCCTGAGCTAGGCGGCTGACAAAGGGGAACTTGCAATGGCTGAGGTGCCTGTTTGCCAGTTTTTCTGGCACCAGAAGCAGTGACCTGTTTGGACTCCAACACTGGGACAGAGGTATTTCCCTCTTCATTTTTCTCCTCACTTGGCTTTCGGGCAGGTTCACTGCTCTTCTTCAAGGCATTATCTTCTTTTGCTAAAACAGTCTGAGGAGCTGGTTTCTGTCCAGAATCCACTTGGTTCTTCCCAGAATGGCTCTCTTTCTTTTCATTGGTCTTGGATTTCTTCTCTTTCTTTTTCACAACTATGAAACAAAAGATAGGAAGTAAATTATCAGTTTTCACAATGGAGAGAAGTGAACAGCAGGGTCCCTAAAGGATTTGTACTGGGTCCTGTCATGTTCAACATATTCATTAATGGTCTGGAAAAGGGGGTGAATGGTGATTTGACAAAATTTGCAGGCGATAAAAAATTATTCAAGATTGTTAAGTCCAAAGTTGATTGTAAGGAAATACAGAGGGATCTCACAAAACTGGGTAACAAATTGGCAAATGAAATTCAAACACTGATAAGTGCAAAGTAATGCACATTGGAAAAAATAATCCCAAATATACATATACAATGATGAGTTCTACATTAGCTGGTACAAGCCACGACAGATCTTGGAGTCATTGTGGATAGTTCTTTCAAAACAGCTCAATGTGCAGCAGCAATCAAAAAGGCTAACATGCTATGTTAGGAATTATTAGGACAGGGATAGAAAATAAGAGAAAAATATTATAATGACAATATATAAATCCATGGCATGCCCACATTTCAAACAGTGTCCAGTTCTGGTCACCTGATCTCAAAAAAAACCCACAGTGGAACTGGGAAAGGTTCAGAGAAGAGCAATAAAGATGATCAAGGGTATGTAACAGCTTCCATATGAGGAAAGACTAAAATGATTAGAGCTGTTCAGCTTGGAAGAGAGATGACTAAAAGGGTGGAGGTCTCTAAAATTATTAATGGAACAAAAAGAATGAATCGAGAGGTGTTATTTACACCCTTTCCTACAATACAAAAAACAGAGGTCACCTGAAGAAATTAATAGGCAGCAGGTTTAATACAAAGAAGAGGAAGTACTTTTTCACATAGCTTATTGTCATGGGATGTTGTGATGGCCAAAAGCATGACTAGATTAAAAAAAGAACTGGATAAAGTTCACGTAGGGTAGGTCCATCAATGGCTATTAGCCAAGATGGTCATGGACGCAAATCCACAGTCAGGGTGACCCTAAACCTCTGACTGACAGAAGACAGGAATGGATCACTCCATAATTGCCCTGTTCTGTACCCTCCCCTGAAGCTCTGGTATGGGCTACAGGATCATGCTCTCTGCAATAATTTTGTCTGAGACGCATCTTATGTCTTTGGCTCTACTGCTCAATGCAGCCACAAAAGCTTCAGATATGAATTTAGTACCCACTTCTCAAAAAGATGGTCCATTATACACACTGCATACCTTTAGCTTGCTTCTGGAGATAAGCTTTTGAAGGCATCCATTGCAGATTCTGGCATTTCCTCATCCTGAGATGAAAGGGATAAGTTGGAACAGTCAGAAACTGATATACGACAGCAGCACCCTTCAGCAGGGTTTGCTGCTGAAAAAGCCTTTTCACCAGTCAATATTCCCATTACCATTTTTGAACCATTCATTTTTTCTTCAAAAGTGTTAAGACTGAGGAATCCTAGAGTTTCTTTTTGGCTTATAATTACTACAATCATCCAATGCAAAGGTATGTGAATAGTGCCACAAGAAACAGAGTGGCTCTGTCAGCATCATGGTGATATCTCTATCAGTTCCCTTTCTCATATACTAGGATTTGAGAGGCACAGAAGATCTGGAAAACAATGTCAAATCCATCAACTGCAAGTTCTCTGAATTTTGATTAAGGCTAATTAGGGTAGGGCCAACCATTTGGTGACTTAATTTGGACTTGGTTCATAAGAATGGAATCCCTCCCACATGGGAACAGCCCCTTCATTTATACAGAGTGGGATGAGATAAGGTCATCAAGTTGTTATTTTGCCATAACTTAAATTCCTAGATTTCATATAAAATTAAGAATACAATATCTGTTGTCTACTGAATTAGCGTTTGTTTCTCCTTTAGCTCTTGCAGCAGGACCCCGGGTTTTGAAACCTTGTCCACGGCCAGGGCAAAGCTGCTTGGAGACAGACTACTTACGGATTGTACTCTGCAGACTGTTTTCACACAGCTGCATGCTATGCAGCAATTCTCACAGCTATACTTTATAAATAGCCTTCATATCACAACAATCTTTATTTATGCCACTTCACTTGCTGCCTTCTCAAACAGATTATCCAGGCTGGTAAAACCAGTCTAATGCAGTTACTGTAGAGAGGAGGAAGGTAAGTTCCAAATCCAGGGATGTTTGTACACAAAAATGTTTAGATGAACTGATAAAAAGGATCAAGAAACAAAAGTGATATTTTTCAGCCAATGTCCAGAGTTTCCTTCACTGCATGTTAAATACACACTGGATATCATATGCTGCAAGAAATCCACTTCTTTATATATTATCTGAGAAAATAAATTTCAATCTTGCCTAATTATTAAATTACCTATAAAGTATCAGTGCATTTTGCTATATCACATGCCTTACAATCCTCTCAAGTTTTTTTAGGAAGTGCAGTAAAGCAGGGGGAGCAGTAGAGAAGAAGGGGTGTCCACAACTCAGAGCAAAAATACTCCAGCAATTTCCTTTTCTTTTGTCCTTTACCTACCTCTACCCAACACCAGCCAAGACTGAACAAAAGGGATTCCCTTCAAAGCCTGTCAACTCTGCTTCTAAGCAGTGAATGAGAAAATCTCCACCTATAATCCCAGGGCTTCCTCTCTCAACGCAAGGGTTAGCTAAACAGCTTGTCAAATATACACTTACTTGCAGCACTGTTTCTTTATGTTGCGCCCACCAAACTTCGGTTTGTCTAGACAGTTAGTACAGACACCACAGTCCTCTGGAACCTGGCAGCCTGGGCACTGCCCACAGCGCCTTGAGCGCCGACCTTTCTTCACTGGAGGCTCTTGGGGTGCCTTGTTTCTGGTAACTGGCTTAATTGGTTTGATAGGTGGAGCAAGGGGTTCAGCCTCTTCTGAGCCAGCTATTGATGACTTATCTGTCAAAAAAAATCTGCTGTGAATTCAGCGGCCACCAGCACCATTTCAGAAGTCTTAAGTTTACTCAGAAATCATCCATCCCATCAAAAGTGTAAGGTCATCCTCAGAGGCATACAAGTTGAGTGTTTTTTGTTTAAGATTTCAGATGAGAAAAACTTATAAAACTTTTGTGCCATGAAATATCAAATGAACAGAGGTCAACGGATTAATGAATTACCTTTTAGACTGGAAGTTTATTAAAAATATCTGATATCTGTTTAACTCAGACCTTCCCCTGTATAATCTTATGCAGCATGTTGTCCATTCTATAGAAACATATATTCAACCATATAAGTATTGCCCCACAAGAAACTAAACTAATGGGCAACAGCATCAAAATTTTGTATGAATCCACAGACCCCAAGATGAAAATCTTGAACTTACCATCATTTCCCATGGAAGACAATATCTTCTCTCGTTCTTCCCATGGTAAGGCACTCAGAGTAGGCATGTCATCAGGAAACACTGCCCGCTTACGGCCTAGTGCTACAGCCGCCCTCCTGCAGACATGTTTTATTCGTGGTCCTCGCACTGAAGTCTCTGATGAATCACTCTCTTGACCCTAAGTTTCAGGTGTGCAAGAACACAGGCATTTCTGAAGAAGGATTCTGAGTGAACTTGGAAAATACCACACGCACACTTAAAGAAAAAGGTAGTGGTTAAAACCAAACGCTCAAACTGTAGGTCACATAAGAATCTGAGAGTCAGCTATAGTTTTCATAGCCTCCTTCCCAGTGAAGATGTACTTTAGAGAACAGTAAAGCAGAACGCTTATTATGTTTACTAGAGTTCCATAACCAATTTTAACCTCTTACTTCAAGGACCTGAATTCCTTAATACTATATACTCATGTAAAATGCATCAGTACCAAAACATCAGAGCTGGCACGGATAATTAGGATAAAAGAGGCTAAAGCATCCTACCAGTCTAATTACCCTGACAGAGAAGTGAATCAGGCTGTTTGAAAGCCTTGTAGTCAGTGGGACATATGAAAATAAGGCTGTATTCCCCCTTATAAGGTTCTAGAAATTACAGCACAACCAGCCTCTAATCCCTGCTGTTAAAAGAAATCGAGTAATTTAATTTTTTCTCCCAGGATTTGCCCCCCAAAGATTCAGGGCTATTTCTGATGAACAAATATACTCCCATAAAGTTGAATTTTAGGAACAAGTAATTTTTCCCTAATGTGAAACTGGCCAACAGTGCATGGAGTGGTATAGAGTAGACAAGTGGGAGGGTTCAGAACTTGATGGCAGGGAGAAAAACTTTGGAGGTTTTCTACTGAAAAAAATATATTTTCCGCAATTCCTGAATGTTACCACTGACAGCAGGCCAAATTCTGGTTTAAACCAAAATAGGAACCACTACCTGAAAATGTGTCTGTATGATGTCTACTTTTTTAGTAGCCAAAATGGACTACAGTGAGAGCATTTGACAGAACACTGGGGCCAAGAAGGAGGGATGTGTGAGGTCCCATTCCTTTAGACTCAAAATCCCATGGGATCTCACTTCCATCCCACGAGACCGAGATCATGGCAATACGCACCTTAAACAAAAATCAGATAAGGACCACTGTCATTTTTGGATGTCAGCTTTGTAAGCAAGTGGGGTACCAGAAACATAAATCAAGGGGCCAGAGATGACTATATGATTTGCCATAGCCTTGCCTTTATAAGCTCAACATACACTAGATGAACATCTCCACCAGACTTCGCCAGAAAAATCTACTAAGCAATTACACTGCACCGTTCTCAGAAAACGTGTGCAACTCCATCCTGAACTGACTCCAGCAGCTTTATCTCCCCCTCAACTTCTGCCCAGTGCTTCTCGTTTTCAAATTAGTTACCATCTGTTGCTCTAACAATTATTCAAATTAATATGCTATTTGTTCTCTTTCAGCATCTGAATGACATTAACAATTTTCAATCCAAGTACAAAACAAAATGCACTGTAAAGCCCGCTCATGAATAAGTCTGAAAGAATACCTGGGCTTTTGGCTGATCCGCTTGTTTGAGGGATTTGCTCTTCTCAATCTTGTACAGCTGGGCTTTAGCCTTTTTTAGGAGACTGGCCACCCTCTTATCGGTCATTGGAAGTTTGTCCGCTTGAGCCAACATCGAGCTGATGGAGGAAGTGGAATGTTTAACAGTGCTTGACGAAGGAGCAGAGAGGCGTAGGGCTTTGTCTTTCTCCAGGGGCGGAACAGTGGGGCTTAGATCTAGATCGGATTTTTCTAAGCCCCCTCTACTTTTCTTAGGCATTTTGGTTTTGCCAGCTGTCATATCTACAAGAGCCACAGCGGCAGCATCTGCTACAGGATCTATTGCTGTAGACTTCTTCCGCCCTGCAGCTTTTTTAGCGGAAGATGCTGCTGCAACATCTTCATTAGCTTTTTCTTTGGACACTCTACCTACAGGAAATAAAGCGGAGCTACTTTGAATTTCTAACCCTTTTTTCCTTTTCTCTTTTCTTGATTCGCGTTTGTTCTCTTTTTCTCGCTCTCTGTCTTTCTCTCTGCTCTTGTCCTTTTCCACACTTTTGTCAACGTCTTTATCTTTGGACAGTTCCTCAGTAGCCCTGTCTTTATTTCTCCCTCTCTCTGTCTGGGGACTTGGTGTGAACCAGGGAAACAGAGGAGTAGGATTAGTGGATGAGAAAGGCTCAGTTGGAGTGCTGATCTGCTTCCTTGGTCTCTGGCTTCTCTCTGCTGATTCCCCAGACTGGGTCAGGGGAGGGGAAGAAAAAGTAAAAGTTGAGTTTAAGGCACTAGTGGCAAGAGAACTAACAGACATGCTAGTTAGTGAGGAAGAGACAGAAGATTGAGGGGTGAGAGTTGTCAGGTCAGAGGTACTAAGTCTTCCACTTCTTGTCCTCATGGAGTGCGAAGGAGATCTGGGTTCTGATCGGATCGGGCTAAACACTCTTCTCTTTCGTTTCCTAGAAGATATGCCTGTCACAGAAGTTCCTGCAGTGGTTCGACTAACAGATGAAGGCAAGGTTACAGATTCAAAAATTCTGGAGTGGGCCTCACTTGGAGTGAATCTTGGAGCTCGAAGCAGAGGACTTCTTTTGTGCATATCAAATCTTGTTCCAGAATGAAGAGCAGAAAACAAGCGAGCTGGAGCCGTAGCACCAGATGCTGAAAAACCAGATGCAAAGCCAACATCCTCTGGCGTCAGTGGTGGGGGTCTAAAGTTATCAAATACTGGTTTACGGATGAGACCTTCTTTGGCATACTTTGCTGAGGAAAAGTACTGTGGTTCTGACCTAGAATGCTTCAGAGAGGTCCACCTGAATGTTGGTTCTCGTAGAATTGATTTCCGTTTCTCTTGCATGGGTGCAGCAGAGGTGGGCAGAAAAGGTGAAGCCAACGGTATTGTTGGAGGCATAAGCCACGGCGTGTGGTCTGAGATGCCAGTAGCAGGCTGTAAGGGTGGGGGAGGAGTGAGCAGAGGTGGAGGAGGAGAGGAAGAGGACTGCTGCTGGGACACACTTTGCAAGGTCGACAGTTTTTTAGCTGCCCTTTGCCCGAAACTCCTTTCTGACATTGAAAACCTCCTGCTTCTCCTATCACCGTTATCAGTTTCAGGGGACTGAGAAATAGGTAAAGGGGTATGAACTTCTGGAGTATTGCTGCGCTCTTCGGAAAGTGCCTGCATCTCCTCGGACGCCTGAGAGTCGGTAGATGTATCTACACTAGGACTACTAGATCGTGAGGAATCTGAAGACATCTGAGATGAGTGCTGAGAAGCCGCACTTGATTTTTCACTGGACCCACAAGATGTAGCACTAAACCTGCTGTTTGGTGTGGACTCTAGGCGAGCTATTTTAATAGGAGGATCATAGTCTTCATCTTCAATGAATCGCTTGGGTGTTTTAATGATCCGCGAAGAGATAGCACTCACAACTGGCATGATGAACTGCCGGATGTTTTTGAGCTGAGTTCTTCCCTTTCTACCCTGCAGTTTAGCTGCTTCTTTCTCAATCTTCTTTTGTGCCCCCTTTTTAGCCCTCTGCAAGAGTTGCTTAGCAATTGTTGCATCTGTCCTCTTGGTAGAAGGAATAATCCTAACAGGCTTAATCCTGCGGGGGCTCTGTCTGACAGCAGTCTTTTCTTCTTTTGTAAGTGGTGGTGTGCCATCTTTCTCCTTACGTACCCTCTGGGGTTTCTCCAGCTGTGAATTAATGACTAGTGGTGAGGCAGTCTTTAAACGTTCCGAAGACGGTGGCCTTCCTCTCCTGCGCACAATCTGAACCGCTTTCCTCCCAATCTGAAGTTTCCCCCCAGTCTTGAATTTAGACTTCAGTGGGGAGAGTTTACCAGTTCGTAACTTCTTGATTTTTGCAGCATGCTGAAATGTAGTGGACGGTGCCCTTTTTATTTTCTTCAGATTCTCTTTTGTTTCTTTGCTCCCCTTATGAATATCTGATGTGTCCTTTACTTGTGATAACTTGAACTTCACACTACTAAGAGTTGGAGGTCTTCCTCGTCTCTTTTCCCCACTTTTAATTTCCTTCTTCTTTACCTTTTCCATGGACATGGTTTCAGACTTGCTCAGGGGAGAACACACTGACGAAGAGTCTGAGTGTGCAGCTGAACTTGGATCAGGACTGCTTCTGGGTCTCCTACGAGGTTTTCGTGGACTAGACTTCACTGAGGGGGAAGTAGAGAATGCAGAGCACATGTTAGGCTTTTCTGTATGCTGTTACAACACTATCCAGGTCACATTTGACTTTATTCATCACAAGTAACTTTACATGCATAGAACAAGCTACCATAATTTTGATCCACCAACCCACTATGAATACAACTTATTAATAAGAACTGTACATAAAAGGGTTCTGCCACAGACAAACAAAACACTTCCCTTATAATAAAGAGCTTATTTTCCAAAACGTACTTTAAGTACAAATATCTTTCCTCCAAAAGAACTTTTACATTTATAAAAACAAATACCAAAAACAACTTTTTGAAGGGAACAGTAACTCCCAAGATCAACTTTCCTGAAACATCATATACAAAGAATGAAAAAAGTTCAAAACTAGTTCATTTAAAAAAAAATATTTTTCTTGGTTATCATCCACTCCCACTGCTAATACAAAGGCCACCCCGCCAAGAATAGCATTTGGGAAAAGCGTGAATCAAAACTGATATTTTACTAATTCAAGATTTTGTTTTAATTTTGGAGTAAATTTAGTGCTTGTGACTACACTCGGAACTGGTGTCAGGCATGTGTTGTGCAAGATTTCATTATCCACTTCTGCCAATGCACCTTAATCTCAACCTATAGTCCACACTGGGTCCCCACACAGCTCTCCCAATGCACGTCAGCGACTACCGGAGACATTCACATGATTGTAGTACAAAGTCTCTCCTAAGCAGACATTGTTGTCTAGGCCAAGCTGGGTAGAATATTGTAATGGGGACATTTATCCATTCAAGTCTAGGTTAAGACGATCAAACTCATTCACTTGCAACCAAATCAAAATCTGAACGTAGGGCTCCAGAGCTGAAAGGAAGTATAATAAGCTATTGCACCTTTCTTCACAAGCCCTCCATCTTTGTTTGGTTTCACACAAATTCAAATGTTGAATAGTTTCATATCAAGGATGTACCATTGGCTCACTAAATCAGATCAGAGACACTAAACAAAATGGAGTTAAAAAACCCAGATTAGGCAGTGTTGATTGCATATCAGAAGGGTTACCCTTATTAAGGCTTACTTTTGTGTCAGTATTTCAGAGAAATGCATCATATCTTCATTGGCAAGTTATGTTCACCCATCACTCCCTTTGGCTACTTAAGCCTACCATAGGGTTGGACACACTCATAAAACTAGACCATCATTAGCAAAAGACACCTCATCACACCTTCAGTTAAGGCATAAATTTACTCACATTTCATTTGTTAGTCTCCCTTCAAATGTTAGTCTAACCTTCTAATATCAGTTTCACTCTCTCTTTCCCACAAAACTTCCCTGCTTCATGATAGATCAGACAGACAGACCATGATAGAGTCAGTTCTAAACAGTTGCCGATTTGAATCAAAAGACTGGATGTAGGTTTTATTTTGTTGTTCCACAAACACATACAACTTTTAGGTAAGATGGAATTGTCTCTAGGTCTCCAAAAGAAAGCATGCCATAGTATCAAAGTAGCATGGAAATGGGGAGTACAAGGAACTACAGTGAATCCATTTCTTTCTGATGGAATGAAGTGACTCCCAGCCAAAAAACATGCACAGGATTTGCCATCTTCATAGTGGACTTGAACCTGACCAATTTTCATGGCTTCTCTGGTTCCAAGTGTCATCTCCTGTTAAACTAAAATTCAAAAATTCTTGAAAACATCCTCCTAATGGAAAAGGAAGTTCACTCCCTCAAAGTCCTTAAGGTTTTTTAGAAATAAACTGAAACCTACGTATGCCAGGCTGGTACTTGGAAAAAGCAATTGTAGACTTCTTTAAATTACATCTTGATGATGCTACTACTAGAGTTTAAAGAGCACTGTGTGCATGCTCAATCGTATGATTTCAGGGCCATTCTCTCAAAAAAAATGTAATGTAATGAGAGGGGAGGAAAAAAAGGTTACAACTTTTTTTTAGGGCCACTGCTGCTACATACAACTGAGTAGCAATTGTTTGCAGAGGGGTTTCCACAATATTAGGTTAGTACCATCATTAGTACCGGGATCAACTGGCTGTTGAGATTTTCCACAATAAAACTAATGCCAGACAGATAATATGATGTACAATCAGCTGGAATAGGTTGAGTGCTAGTGTATTAGACATCTGCATAAATTTCACAGGATCTCTTTATCTCCTTCCCCCACACTTCCACCCACTGCCACATACCCAGCATGTAGAACTGGAATTGAGGCAGAATGGGAGCTCCCCACCATCCTCACTTGGTATTTCTGGAAATAAATAGATTGTTGCCATTTTCTAAGATAATACTTAATCCTGCCATGAGTGCAGGGAACTGGACTAGATGACCTCTCAAGGTCCCTTCCAGTCCTATGAGTCTATGATTTTTCAGGTTTGAGCATTGGCCTGCTAAACCCAGGGTTGTGAGTTCAATCCTTGAGGGAGCCACTTAGGGATCTGGGGCAAAAATCTGTCAAGGATGGTACTTGGTCCTGCTGTGAAGGGAGGGGACTGGACTCGATGACCTTTCAAGGTCCCTTCCAGTTCTATGAGATAGGTATATCTCCATATAATAAAAGATCCAGAGAAAGCTACCCAAGTTCACTTTAATTCAGAGTTTTTTTGTGAAAGTAAATTTAATAAAGACTGCCCAATGTAATTTAATATCTTCAATAAGACTCCAACCCTTATATTTCAGAAGTGAAAGATATAACGTTGTAACAAATAGGAAGATTAAGCAGGTCTAATTTTAGTTCGTCTGTTTCCATTTTTGCTTGCTTTGTCATTGCTCACCACCTCCTCTCATTAATAAAAAAAGACCAGTGGGTTAAAAGGCTCCTCTCACTTTAATTACACTCACTGGAGAGTGAAGAGCAAGTGAAGGACTCCAAATCCACATCAAAAGATCAGGAGGTCAGCCTTATTTCTATTCAAAAATGCTTGACATATCTCCTGTTATACGATGACAAAACTCTAAGAAGCGCTTTATATTGTGAGTGCTGGACCCTGCCAAAGAGCAGATCCTAAAGTAGGACAGCCTGGGCTAGATATGGGTGAAGCACAGACTCTCAGAAACAGCAGTTCTCTAAGTGGTCCACTCAGAGTAGGACAAAAAGACCTACAATTGTTTTCCAGCGAACTCTCGTTAGAATAAGCTATTGCAATAGGAACAGGGAGAGGCAGGACTAAACCATGCAAAGTGACAACATGCCACTCAACTTCCAATCCTATGAGCTAAACATACCTGTGGGAGATTTGGTGGGACTTTGTACTTTGACCTCTTCATCTGAGCCAAAACCTAGGAACTGCTCATCCTGCAATGAAAGTGATTTTTAAAGTTAAAAACATGGGCATGAACTTTAAAAAAATTTAACTACCATCAAAAAATTCCAGGAAAAAAAATCTATTCTATAGCAATGCTTGTTCCTTCAGCAAACCGTGGCTAAAAAGGAAATAGTATCTAGTCATGGGGGATAGCCACAGAATGATCAAAAGAGTTGAGAGGGGAATAAACAGCACATTCGGATGAGAATGTACCTTGTACGACACAATACACTCTTCTCCACAAACTAGAGAGAGAGACCTAACCCGTAGGAACTACACAGTTTACCCTAAGGGCTTGTTGGCACTGGAATGTTTTTTTCAGTATAAGTTTTTCCACTACAATTATACCAGTATAACTATAGTGAAAGAATGTGTCCACACCACTTTGTTTATGCCAACTTAAACTATTTCCCTTCGAAATCACTGTGCCCACACAGCTCTGTGTTTTTGAAAAATAACCACACAGCATTCTGGGCAAATATCCCATGGTGCAATGTTCTGCTGCAAGACCCTACACATTCTGGGATTTTTGTCATGCTGCACTGTGGAAGGTCCACTGGAACCTACTGAAATTCTGGGACATGGGCTCAAACTAAAGTCCCATGATTCCTCTCCTGTCATCCCATAATTTCTACTGTTTTTTGCAAGCCAGCACTATTTTCAAACTGCAGTAGAGGAAACACTACTGAATACCGCAATCTTGAGAATCATTAACACAAACAAACTGCTCCACCAAATGTTTCATCATTCAAACTACTGAATGGCTTTGGATGGGTTGGGAGACAGACACAGTGAGACGGCTAGACGAGGAGAAGGATGAAAAAATTGAGCTGTTACTTTGGCAGGACGTTTTCCTGGAACAGCTTCACTTGAAATACCATTTCTGGGTGTGGCCATCTAGCACTGACTGGTGGGACAGGACAGTGCTGCAGAAGCGGGATGACCAGCAATGGTGGCAGAACTTCAGGATGCAGTAGCTTACCAGTTTGGTGTTGCTAGACCCAACTGTCAGGACTATCATCGTGCTATTGAGAGTGTGCTGCTACCCCAGGGTCATAAGGCTTGCCAGTGCATAGAAGTTTATTAATGGATTGGCACAGTTGGGATCCCCAAGTTATATTGGGGCCATTGACAGGACCCATGCCAGGGTGGACTGATTTCAATCACAGGGATTTCAATCACTAAATTTTAATCATGATTTAAATCAGCAAACAGGAAACCTGGACTTAAATCATTGATCTTAATCTTGTTTGGCATTTTACCTCACTTATTTTCCTACAGAAATGTCCATTCTCATTGGCTGTTCATACTAAACATTAAAATACGTTCATTTGCAACCAAATATAGCCACTAACAAAAAGGTATCAAATTTACTGCAACACTATAGCTTTATATTTATTTAAGCAGTTATATAGCTTAAAATACATTTATTCAGAGTCTTAATTTTTACTTTTTTTTATTATGCAAGAAAGTGATTAATGACATTAGATTTTCTTTTTTTTTTTTTGGGAAACCATGTCAAGCTGCATTTGGATGGAAAGTAGAATTCAATTAAAAATGTATAAAAATAATATTTTAAAATTGTTTTTTAGTAGTTAAATAAAGCTTCCTTAAATGTGCTGGATACATAAGCAAAAAAAGTAAGTTTATCAAAACATGTTTTGCATTTAAAACTAACAGATTTATTAAACAAAAGAAGTCATAACTGTAGTTAGTGAATTGACAGATTGAAGTCAAATGAGAGTTAGGCACCTACCTACTGGTGTAGGCATTTTTGAAGATCACCACGAGGCACCTATTTGCATCTTCAAGTGCCTAAATAACTTTGAAAAGCTTGCCTATGTCCTTCAAGTTTTCCCAATTAGTAGATCCCATCCCCTCCTCTCACCCCTGTTTTTTATTCATAGATTTAAGGAGGAAAAGCAGCTTTCTAGTTTTTTTCAAACTCCCTGTTTCTGAACCTTGAATTAACTAGTCCAAATGAAGAAAATAGTCTTTCTGAATCTGCTTGCTAAATTGAATCCGAAAGTAACTAAGGCAAAAGCTTTCCTGCACAACAAAAACTGAAAATATTTACACGTTTTGAAAAATATAAATACCAGCACTTGCTCCACTGAAAAATTGAAAACAACAGACATGACATTGTAAAGTATTTATAAAGCAGGAGTTGACTTCAAAAGTTAAAGATGATTTCCTCCCTAATTCTGTATATAACTGTACCCTTCAAGTCATTAAAATTTGAGGAGGGCTCACACACTATTTAAATAATTTTAATAAATTATAACAAGCTTAGGTCTTAACATAGATTGACAATTTCAGATTTATTTTTAAACAGTTTATTTTTAAAAAGAAAAATTCCAATTTAAATATAAAAATCTGTATTTATTTTTTTAAATCATCATTTTTTAACCACCCTGCCCCACATTCTTTGCCCCCCACACCAAGCCTCAGAATTTGTCAACAGAAAGGGGTATTTCTCCATGGTGCAAGCCCTGGTTGATCCTTGTGCAAGGTTTACTGATACTGTATTAATGTGGGATGGTTAGGAAAGATCCATGATACCAAGCTATTTAAAACCTCTGCCCTGTTTTCTGCACTGAAAAAGGGAAAATTTTCTCCCAGGTCTACAGACATTAATGGCGCTGTGATTCCTCCTGTCATCCTGGGAGACCCAGCTAACTCTCTGGTTCCCTGACTTATGAAGCCTTACACTGGATAATCAGACAGGAGACAGAAGTTGTTGACTATACCTGAGGAGCTGCTGAATGACAGTGGAAGGTGCATTTGAAAGACTGAAGGGAGGGTAGAGGTGCCTCATGGCAAGGCTGGATGTTTCTGAACAATGTTTGCCTATTGGGATAAGTGCATTTTGCTCTGTTTTTCTCATCATCTGAGAGAGCAAGCAAGAGATCCTCACCAGTGGGTGGGAGAAGGAGGTGGAGACACTTCTGTACATTATGAACAGCCAAAAAGGCTGCCTTTCCACAAGGTGATCCAACTAGTCAGGGAAACAGGGTAAGGGATGTGTTTTGGGCTAACTTTCAGGCCAGGGTGTACTTGTGGAAACCTAGTGTACTGTAAACAAGAAAATGAAAGAAAGGTGTTTGTGTAAAGATATTATTAGGGAGAAGCAATACCTCAATTAAATTTTTCAGCAGAGTTTTACATATTCAAAACCATTATTGATTCATTATTATACTGCAAACTTAAAACCAATGGAACTGTGGCAGAACATGACTAGAGTGCTGAGTGCACACAAGTTTGTGCTTAAGGGCCCACAAAAAAGCAAAGGTAGAAGAGTAGAAACTGTTCGCTGTCCTGGGGCGGAATGGTGTGGGAAGGCCCTGTCATTTGGAGACGTGCAAAGGGGCTCCCCAGTATTCTGGGTTCTCCTCAGTGATCAGAGCCAGGCTAAGTTAGGGTGGTGGCTGTGAATATAGCAACACAATGTTCTCCAGCAGAGCTGTTTGCCTCTCCTTTAGGTCCAGCATCCCTCCTCCTGAACGTCCTTGTCCATGCAGTCTGTTCAGAGCCTCTAAGACTGTTGCAGGAAATCTTCCCTTCCCTCTTCTGCTTTTATGGCCCTCTGATAGGATACAGTCATGAGGTCACTGAACCTGTCCTTCTTTGCCCTCTTTCACTTCCTTCAGAGGTATGCCAGGCATTCAGCAGCTGATAAGACCCCTGTCTGTGAGGGCCACAGCATTTCAGGCACTAGAAGAACAGAGAAAAAGCACAAGTAGTTATTGTCCTAATACAAAATGATAAACTGTTGCTTTTTCACAATTTTAGAACACTATTCCCAACTGCTCTGTCCAGTCTGGTGTGAGCTTGGAGATAAGATGTTTTCTACCCTTACTTCTCCCTTATATAGGGCCCCTGTACCAATGGTGGGGGCGGTGTATGGGCTGGGGGAGCAAACGGGGCAGGTTAGTAATTACACGTGCACCTCTGGAGGCTATGCTTACTCTGAAGGATGTTACCCAAAGGTGTGATCCCAAGAGGCAGAGAAGGATCATGTTCAAAAAGAAAATGAGCAAACCAGGAAGATATGCAGCACTTTTGTTTACCAAAATGATGCCCCCATAGCTGGTACAAGAATTGAAGGGAAGCACACCACCAATATGAGCAGCGCCAAGAACGCTGCATTGTCTTGCAACGTATATATCAAATAGTGCACTCTCTTTGCTTTCAATTCTGTTTTATAACAAAAACTGCAGATGAGCACAGAGAGCACTGCAAAACAAACACCCATGCAGTAATTGGTTTGAACCCAAAGGGTTAACAATGCTGAATGAAAAATAAAAATGACTACTCATTTTGAAATGCCCTTGTAGCCTAATTTTGACAATTTACCTCATACAATGTAAAGGTGGCTAGCAGCACAAGGCCTTGATCAAACTGTGAGCCAAAGTAACTATTCTATTACTTTTTCTCTTTCAATATCTGCTCTTACATTGTATGGGAGGCATGTTTATTGTATTTGAGGTTTTAACTCCGACAGTGCTTCCATCTTGAATGGAGGAAGAGGGCATGGTTCACCATGAAGGATAGGGAGAATCAAACAGCATGGAAAGGGGGTTAGAGAGGCAACCTATTTGACTAGTGGGTGTGTGAGGTGCTAGTTAAGGGAAATAAACCCTTCTGAGCTTGAAATCTCCAGCACAGATGCCATTTTGAGCACACAGAGAGACGAAGGGGAGCTGAGCAGGCAGGGAATGTCCTCCCAACATGGTGATGGTCAGCCTGGACTTGGAACAAAGTTGTTTAAATCCCCCTCTACAGTTGTACTGCAATACATGACATAATACTTACTGGTACAGCTCCATTCCTCAGCAGTTTCAGGCTGGGGCCCCACTTGAGATTCGGGTGGCATCTTTGGTTCCTGGGCCTCTGGCTCAGGGTTGGGTGTGCCAAAGAGACCTTGGCTGTCTGGGAGAATCTCCTTCTGGTTGCTTGGATGCCTTCATTAATCAATTCCAAACTGTCCAAAACCCCAGAGGTGTTCTCCTTTGAAAAAAATCCAGACCAGCTCCTCTTAGTACAGGCAACTATTGGGAGCATTACACGCGGTCCTGTTTTAGTCCATTGCATTCTTGTCGCTTTGTCGGAGGCTTCTTTGCTTTGACACAGCACTGGGCTGCGTCCCAATAGTACTGCTTTTTCCTGCATTTGTTCTGGCAGCCTCTAGTAGATCTTGGCATTCTGGTGATTGCTGCTCAGATGGGCTTGGATGTGCTCCTCTTCCCAAAAGTCAAGAAAGTCCAGGGCCTCCTGATAGGATCAACCAGAAGCATGGCTGCTATAATGGGTATGTGACTCGGTGTGTTAACATGCCACGAGCTGGAATTACAAAGGGGCACACCTGGCTGCATGCCAATATTTAAATAGAAAAAGGTGACATCCAGTCAAGATCACCCCAGAGCTGTAGAGGGTCCACAGGTAAACAAACAGACCAATCCAGGTATGAAACAATGTAGTGTGGGACAGCAACTGGAAGACTGCTAGAAGCAGTATAATTAATCCAAAACAGGGTTGCATTCACACAAATGTTATACCTGTAATACCTCATTCTGGGATAGAGTTATGTTACTTCCTAAGCAGATTACTTAACACAGGTTAAGACACAAGAGAAAAAAAAAAAGTGTGTGTGTGGACACAAGGCAGTTTATACTGAAAAAATGAAATTATATAAAAACTTTCCTGTATAGTCAAGGTCTAAATTTTCAGACCAAAGGAGGACTGGATCAGAGCTGAACTCCCACACAGAGTGAAACCTTTCCAATACAGATTTTATGCTCTATCAGCTCCACGGATAAATAGACTTATGTTCCCTTATATTACCAGTGCCTTAAACTAGGTAATTTATAAGTTCATGTATAAGTTTCTTTGGGTAACAAGAAATGTTTTGAAGCCATGCAAATCTGACCCAGACACTTCTTGGTTAGTAAAAGACCCTCAGGTTTGTCCAAATCTCCTCCTGACAACTATCCACCCCATATGAAAATGGAACTTACCACATCCCCTAAAGTGAATAGGGAAGCAAACACTGATCCTTATGAACATTGCAAGTTACCATCCATTATCCAACTGAGTACACTAAATTGAAAAACAAAACAAAAAAATAGCAAAAAGCCATCTTTGATATACCCTCCCACTGTCAGGATCCTGGACCCATTCCAATCATGTTTCAGGCCAGGACATGAAACAGAAATGGCATTAGTCATGCTTATGGATGATCTTTTGTCCACCGACAGAAAAGAAGGTGTCTATGCTTATATTATTAGGTCTTTGGGTTCCTTGTCACTGTAGACCACAGCCTACGACTAACCCACCCTGAAGAGGTATCGGGTTACTAGGAAAATAGTGAGTTGTAAGTAATCCCTTCTTACAGCTCACACTTGGAAGGTGGTGATGGGCAACTTATCCTCCCTTATCAGAGTGTTCACCTAGAGAGTCCTTTAGACCTGCATATTAGTACCCAATCTATTCAACAACTCCATTAAACTTCTTTGGGAAAATCATGACTTAAACATCAATATACAGATTATACCCAGGTCTTTTACTCACGGACATGGTTAGCCCTATCACCTAACTATTCCCGTCACTGTTTGAGATCAGCAAATGGATGAAAAGCAGCTGATGGAAACTAAACTCAACAATCAGAAGTGGGAAGACTTAAACACTCTGAAAAGCTAGCTACCATACACCTTCCCATCCTCGAGCAAGCATGGACACAATAGGCAACTCAGTCCACAGCCTCAAAGTTCTTCTGGATTCATCCTTGTTTCTAGACATTCAAATAACTTCAGCTGCTGAAACCATCTTTCAACAAGATACACCTCTGACCCGATATAACACGAATTCGGATATAACGCGGTAAAGCAGCACTCTGGGGGGGCAGGGCTGCGCACTCCAGCAGATCAAAGCAGGTTTGATATAACGCGGTTTCACCTATAACACGGTAAGATTTTTTGACTCCCTAGGACAGCGTTATATCGGGGTAGAGGTGTAGTAGTACCCTGTTGTCAGAAAAAATTCTGGCTATATTAATCCACCCCTTTGTGACTCCCAGACTGGATTCCTGCAACTTACTTACTCAGAAATGAGTGCTGCCGCTCAAATAAAGCTCTAATTTGTCCAGAATAGAATACCAGGCCACCTGAGTGATATCAGCCACGGAAAAGCACCTCACTCTAGTGCTCCACGCAGACTGATTTACCATAAGGCAGTGGTTCTTAACCCATGGCGCAATCAGCACACAGCTGCAGCCCATGTAACATCCTCAGGGCCATACAGGTAGTATATATTGTGTGGAGACATCCCACTTAACACAGAGAGCTGCATATACGGCCCACAATGGTAAATAGGTTGAGAACCACTGTTGTAAGGCATCGAGTTACAGGACAGCAGTCCTCATCTTTAAGGTCCTCCATAACAATAGACCAAGTTACCTACAGAAGCACCACCTGCTAAGCGACCAAGACCCCTATCAACAGTTACACTTCGAAGAAACTGTCAACCTCAAGCATAACACATCTGAAAACAAAGGACAGAGCTTTCTCAGCAACTGGCCCAAAATTACTGAACTTTTTTCCACAGATGTTTTTGTTTTAGTATTTTTCTTGACAAATCAACAAAGATAAGTGTTTTTAAAAGAATGACCACAACTCTCACTGCCTTCAGAATGAAATGCATGACTTATTTCTTTAGCCTAGCCTTTCCACAACTGCAACAGAAAAAAAATAGGAGAAAAAAGGAGGGGAGGGGCAACTGACTAAATCACAAGCTAACCAGAGGTGGGCTAAATCTATATTTGGATGGGAGACAACTGAGGAACACCTAGATACTGAAACGAAGGCTATCAATGAATCAGTAGATGGTACTCCTTTTTGAAAAATGCAAAAATACTCCTCCAACATGGCTTGGGGCACTGCTGCTAAGACAGACTTTTTGGACAACATATTAAACAAAAGCCCTATTCATTTGGGGTAATTAAAGATTTCATAGTACATTTCATAAGAGCAGCATGTTGATCCAGGTGTCCTAGCCAAATTCCAACTTGGGCAATTACATTTCCTGCTCTAAAGTTCCTCTGCAGTTTCAAATGATGTGGCACACTCTACTTCCTGTCTTAAACTATTATGTATTGTTGTATGGTGTAATATTCCACCTCAGAGATGGCTATAGTGACCCTCATTGTACAGTTTCTTTAACAGTTTAAGTTTGTAAAGAGCTCTGAGAGTCTTCTGGGTAAGAGGTATTACAAAAACGTAAGTGATTAAAAATAAAAGGTAGCAACGCCAATCAATCACAGAAAAGAAAAATTCTAACAATGCCAATACAGTACACCAATAGCACCATTCACTGAATTAGCTTGGACCACCTCTTAATTTTTAACTTTGCTTGATAAGGAAGCCAAGATGAACCAATAGCAAAGCTTTTTTTTTGCATCTATGGCACAATATTTTGCCTGAAAAACAATACAAAACCTTTTAAAGTTTGTGTCTTATATGTGAAGGAAAAACACTTTCCAGCTCCATTTTTTTTGCAAAGTAGGCAACAAAACCCAGTTGCAACCACTGAAGCATCAAGAGCTTGGTTTTAAGAACTTAAACCACACATATGGACATCAATGTCTGTGAGTTTCTGCTGAAAGGCTGTCAAGCCAGTTGTTTACAGCTACTGTATGCTCCTAACCTGCTTAATTGTCATTCTCAGTAGGAAATGTTTGAGAAAAATCTATGTAAACCGATTGCTGAATGAAACAAAAACATACTAATCTATATTCTTAGGGCCAAATTTTGCCCTGGGACACAAGCATATAACATCAAATGACTTGAATGTGAGATGCATACATATCTGAGGTCAGAAATTGGCCCAACATGCACATATTTTTACTCCAAGAGGCAGACTCCAGATTGTATCTATTTGGCACAGAAATGGGGCGGGGTGAATTAACACAATCCAGGGCTCTAGGCACAACATGACACAGAGCTCCCCGTGGCTTTGTCATATCCCACTAAAAGTGGTGGTGGCAGGGACCCCACTTCTAGAAAGGCAGAAGCACAGGGCTCCCTTCTCTCATCAGGAGTCCCCTCTTCCCCCTGGAGAGGTAGAGGTGACAGCCACAACCCTGTAGTTAGCTCAGAATATGGCGTGTATCTGCTTGAGATGGGTTGACTGGGCCTGCTGCACTTTTCTCCTGCCATATACAAGTCCTACAGTTCCATGGTGGTGTTGGCCTGGCCTCCCACAAAGTGCATCTGAGCGTTAACACCATACTGAGATGCATGCAGCAGTTCAAACATCTCAGTTATTCTCTCAGGCTGTTTGCAAACATCACTAGGTCAGTTGCACTTAGTTCATGTGAACAAGTTTCTACTTACAACCATAAAAGCTAGAGGTTTTGTTTTTTCTTCTTCAAATGAAAGTTGAGTCTGATGTCATCACATAATTCCAGGAGCTGAGGTCAGAGGCTTTATGCTATAGGCTCTTGATGGGAACTGTCGACAGTATTTTAAGAAACCCTTCTGACTAAACATAATCAGCCTAGAAGATGTATAATCTCTCAAAATATTCTGTAAAAAACTAAATCAGAATGAAAGTTTAAATGATTTCTGTATTCTGTCTAGTCACCAGAAATTACATTTTTAAGTTGCCATTTATTACCCAGTTACATAGTTTGCAATGGGAAAATTCTCCCTACAAGTCTTCACACAAGTTACGACATGAAAGGCATGTGGGGGTTAACTTGATAAAATGTTTCTGGAGTCCTTGTGTTTTAAACTCCTTCAGTAGCTGAAACATCCTTCAGCAAGACAAAGAAAGGTCCAACTAAAGGCCATCTCATAATAATGTAGTAAAGAACTGGACAGTTTACGGAATACTATGCAATTTTCTGAACAAAAGCTCATTCAAAATTTTGAATAAAAATGTGTTCCAGTGAGTTGTCTCTTTAAAAAAATTTATGCAAATGAATATAATTTGTATAAATTCTTACTACTGGCTACTCTAAGAATACATTAAGATTTAAGTGAATATTTAAAGGTAGAGACATTCTTTCCTGCCTGGCAAAAATTGCCTCTGGTTTTCAATGCTCTAATTAAATACAAAAAAAGTCACTGCATTCTGTTTTTTGTGTTGTTCTCATGGACTAAGGTGGCAATCTACACATTTCACAGACCTCTGGGAATTTACCAACAAATATACAGGGGCACACTGGTAAATCCATGAACTGCAATACTAATACGAGCTGCAAAGACAGGTACTGTAAATAATGCAAATTATATCCAGAAAGAGAAGGCCCAACACAAAATTTAGATTTCTTAGTTTCAAAAATCTCAGATCTAAACATGGACTCAATACTAGAAAGATATGCTTAGCTCTGATTATGCTGACATTCAAATTTATTTATAATATCTGTATAGGCCTCAAAGTAGCACTGAAATACCAGACTGCCACATAGAAATACAATTCTCTGTATTTTATATTAAAGAGCGCGTGCATGTACACACACACACACACACAGTATTGTTGGGGGGGAAAGGAAGAGAAGAGAAATTGCTAGTTTTTCACTACTACACATTCTCTTTCCAGTGCTGTGGCGGTGATGCCAGGGGAAGGAAGGGGAAAAGGAAAAACACTGGTTAAAAAAAAAAAAAAAAAAAAAAAAAAAAAAAAAAAGCAAAGCTCAACCACTTGCTTCTACAAATACACATCAAATACATTTTCAAAAATATAAAGACAATATTTATTTAAAGATCTAGTTACTGTTTTACCGAAAGAGAAAAACAGGGGTTGTGTGCCTAAATTTAAGGTAGAATTTAGATTAATAAAATTAAACTGAAATCTGAGCAGAGCGGTGAAAGGAATGCTGCAGAAGTGCATCACTCAAGGGCTCATATTTTGCACACAGCACTGCAATGAGCAATAGCCTTGTCATGTCTCTTTTGCCACTCCCCTTGAACACGTGGGGCTCACTGCAAGATGTAAACAATGTTACACAGAACTGACTTAGAAAGGATTAATCCTTCCGGGGAGGGGGGGGAGTGTTCTACAAAACTGACAAAAGGAGTGGGTGTTAAAAATCTACATATTCAACTCCATCAAATATTTTAGCATGTGTTTATGCTCTCCAAACAGAGAATGAGAGAGAGCAAGAGAGAGCACAGAAAAATCACAAGCTACATATGATCAGTTACATTCCAAAACCTATCCCAAAGAGCCATTTGTCCCAAATACATTTTCCTTGATTTAAGGCTGCCAAGAACATAGACACACAGCATTTTCAAACAAACTGTAGCCTAGTACTAAGTGCAGGCAAGAAACCACTTATGCTTATTCTTTACAGACCAGAGCTCCCAAATCCTTAAAGTATTTACAGAGTTCTTTAGATCAAAGTTGTTGACAAACATGAAGGTAGATAGGCAAACTGTGGCATCATGATGGTAAGTGACATGCCCAAGATGAAAAGAAGTTTCTGCCAGATCCAAGAATAGAACCCAGGTGTCCAGACTCCCAACCTTTTCTCTGAACACTAGTCCATATTCCTTTCCAATTTCAGGTAAGAGCCCTAGTCCTCCAGACCTGCAATGTTTCCACAAGTCCCTTCTTTCTTTCCCTTCCTATGTCAATTTAGTTTCACTTTCTACCTCAAAATCCCCATTATCCCCTCCAGTTGCCTCACTTCCTTTCCCTTGAGGCTAAGTTTAGCAAGGACTCCCAATAGCAATGGTCCACTGCTGCCTCCATCCCCCACATTCCCTGCCCACACAGCTTTGATCCAGTACTATTTTATGTCATTTCTGACCTCCCATTCACCTCAGCAATCCAAATTGTGTCCTATTTCCCCCCACTTTTTCCACCCCAGCCACCTACAGTAGAACCCCTCCTCCCGTAAAGTACCACAACAACAACCTGTGGATTGAAGGCACAGAGGCTGTGTCTTGGAACTGAAGGTGCACAGCTACAAGTTGCTGGGTGGGAAAGAATTTCTTATCCAACAGCAATAGGTTGTAATGCTAGGATGAAGAAAAAGAATGAGAATGGAACAACAATGGACCAAAACCCTGAGGAAAGGAGACTGGACAGGTTTCAATCCGTGGAGAACTCTATGCCACGCAGAACCTTGTGATAACAGTGGTATAATGGAAGTGCAGCTCTCCAAATATTTGATCCTGAGGACCACTTTTTAGACTTTTTAAAAAAAAACAAATCAGCTCACTAGGCAGTCTCTCAACCTCCCTACTGACTGGCTCTCAATATTTCGTTCTGCAATATACCTGGAAGGATTATGAACACAATAGTTGATGGCCTACAGTTCAAGAACCATTGATATAGAAACAGTAGAATTGGACAAAAACATAGTCCTTGCTAGCACAGTTTCAACCATTAGGTGGACTGGGCTAAAGATAAATAATATTTTAAGACTGATGATAATAGCTATACTTCAAGGACTCAACTTCCAATGAGCTATTTTAAAACTGAAAAAACAACAGAAAAGAGGTCTTACTGACTTTTGCTCTGATACAATCCAGTGTGGTTTGCCCATCAGGAAACTATGCAAGAAGCATACCACAATACAAAACACAACGTAAATGCACAAAAGTATTTGCAGAAAAAAAGCAAAAAGTACAAAGATTTATTTACATTATTCAACAGAAGATTATGCCCAACCACAAAGGCAAAGAAATTCAGAGTTTAAGCTAAAATAATACCTTATTCCAAACCCAAACTGCCTGGCAATTGTAGCATATAAGGCATGTAAAGTCATTCTCTGTTGGTAGACCATTACAAGTCCCAAACAGGGCGAGATACCGAATATCATTAAATATTGTGTTATCTGAACACTCTTAATTTGTATGTTGTTTTTAAATAACATTAAAAATCTAATCATAAACATATAAACCACTCCTGTAATGTTCTGAGAAGGAAAAAGCCAAAACTGTACAAATCCAGCCTCCATGAAAATATACAAGACCCAACCTGTCAAGAAGTGCTGATGGACACAACTCATAACTTTATAAGGGCTCCTTTTGTTTCAATGGAGTTTCTGTCCACTAAAAGTCCTTGCAAAATTTCATCCTTGATGGAAACATCCTTGATACTAACTTTTATTTAAAGCTCTCACTCCTATAATTGGAAATAATTCATAAAAATCACTAAGGGGCAAGATGTAATGTATCACAACACACTGCTCTGGAGTAAATGCTTTCACCCACCTAGTGCTGAACCACATGAATGATTCATACCTTTTCTTATTTTCTGAATCAGAAAAGGTGACAGCTGTTGATTTCTAATTTCACATAATAAATCCCATAAAAAAATGCCTTTGAATCAGATTTTGCATGTATCCCTTCTTAAAACAGCCACTTTCAAGGTGATAAAGTCAGATTTCCCAGCCTCCATTTTGGTTCAGAGACCTATTTGGCCATTTGCTTAACTGGCTCCTTCCTTGAAAGTGGGCCACGTATCATATCTTGTAAGAATCCAGCATACATGTTATAGGCCAACCATAAAACCAATAACCTCCATGTTCTGATGTAGATGGTGAGTCACTAAGATGACAAAGAATGTAATACTTTTTCAGCACTCACCTCGAAAGGCAGAATTTTGTGCATCTGGTTATGACTTTAGGCTGAGATTTCAGACTCCATAAACTAAACTGTATTAAAGACCAAGGAACATGCAGTCGGGAGAAGACACCAAGGAAAAACCCAAGAGCTGTAGTGACTCAATACGCAGCCCTCTTCTCAGGGTCGGTAGTGTAATGGTGCCCCCACAACGATGCTGTGTGGCATGCTACTTGGCCAAATCCAACTCTCATTTTTATACTCCGCCTATCGACGTTTCCCTAGTATAGTTTTAATTGGATACATTACTCTTCACTTCCCCTCCCCCTTTTAAAAGTTATTGTGCAGAATGACTACCATAAAGTGGCTACTATATTTATATTTCAACTGAGGATGAAGTGGTCCTTAGGCACATATAAATACTTTGCAATCCTTAATAAATATAACTTTTCTGGGGGGTGAGCAGGAATGACCAATTTTGGCTTATTAAACTGTCCTTTTACCAGCTATAATTCCATAATTAGCAACCTTTTGCTGAATTCCTAAGCCTGGCCATTAAAAATAAGTAATTTCAACTCACATTTTCAGAAGACCAACCAGACCTTTAAATCATTTAATTCCTGCTAGAAAACTACTCTAACAAAGAAGGGAGAAGTTGAAATAATACAACGCAGCAAGGAAAATCATCAAAATATACTGACGTTCAAATCTGCTTTTTGTTTCTCAATTCCTTGTTGTGGATGTTCTTTATGAGTTCGTGTCATCTTCCCTGTCAGTAGAAAGAGGCCAGAAAGAACAAAGACATGCTATACTGATCTAAAAGCCAGAACTACTAAGAACAGTATTAAGAAACATCCAGGGGTATCCTGTGCATCACAATGTGAAGACAATAATTCTCTGCCTTGAAGAATTTATTCTGCAACTCAAAAGATCACAGTTGCAGGCACATTTCTGCTTTACAGTAGTCTATGATGTTCTCATACATTTAGACCAATGGTCAGCTCTTTGCAAGATCACTTCTATTTTGTGTATATTGGAAATCTTTGAAGATGGGGCTTCAGAGAAAAGAAGAGAGGAACTATAAATGCCTGTTAAAACACCTGAGTTATCTTCTTTCTGGTAAAGAAGAAGGCAAACATAAATGTTTAAGGATTTTTATCCAGAGACCAAAGATTCAGATGGCCCACAATGTAGTTTAATAAAAATATCAGGCAACTTACCTTAACGAGAAAGAATAAGGGGGTAGCCGTGTTAGTCTGTATCTACAAAAACAACAAGGAGTCTGGTGGCACCTTAAAGACTAACAGATTTATTTGTGCATAAGCTTTCGTGGGTAAAAACCTCACTTCTTCGGATGCATAGAGTGAAAGTTACAGGCATTATGTACTGACACATGGAGAGCAGGGAGTTACTTCGCAAGTGGAGAACCAGTGTTGACAGGGCCAATTCAATCAGGGTGGATGCTGTCCACTCCCAACAACTCTTCATGAGAAAGACTAGTTTTCAGAAGGCAATCCTTTACATTACGTGCAAAGTTTGAAAGGAAACCAAACAAGAAAAAAAAGCAGAATTCCTGGATTAAAAAATAATTTGCATATTTACTTGCACACTATGGGTGTATATGTTTAGAGTCTTGAAAGTCATTTCCAATAATATTCACCTTAAAGTTTTTTATGGATAAAGTTACGGTTGCAGACATATATCAATGGCTTGAGTACATATTATCTTTCATGAATTTTAGCTAACGAAACACCTCTAATGTTAGAAACTCAGCAAATGCAAAGTTAAGGCTGCACATCTCAAACAAGAGACACAAACTATTTTAACAGCCTCTGTAGAAAACCAGCCTAGCATATTCCCTTCTTTGCATGTAGAGTATCAAAAACATACACCACAGCAAACTCATTTTATCTTTTTTTTTATTGGAAACATGTTTCCAATACTAAGTGTGATGATTTGTCCCCATACTAACATTTGTTCTTTTCACTTAAGAGTTCTAATGGGATGATCTAGGCATATAATATTTACATATGGAGACATGCTAGCTCTATGTCTAATGATACTTGGATAACTGGCTGGCACATATCATCACAGAACCAAATCTTGTGAAGCAATGAATGCACTCAGCCCCTTACAGGATCAAGGTCCTTAATGAAGAAGGATTGCCTTCAGCATCTGTGCTATCTGCACAAAAAGTACTGTAAAATTTCTTGTATGAATGATGAAAAAAGCCATAAGCAATCCACCAACCGTACAATTAAAATTAAGGCATTCCAGGTATTTTTTAAATCAAAGAAAAAATAAAAACTTTATAGATGAATAAAATGCTTCCTACTTTTTTTTTTTAGAGCATTGTTTCTGGGGCTGAGTTAAGGACTTATTTGAGAAGTGCAACAACTGCTCATTTAATAGGTTTCTAATGTATGAAGGTTCCACCCACCTTAAAGTTTTTGAAAGGCAACATGTATTCAAACCCATGACTCACATGTGCAACCTTTGCTTCACCTTAAAGGTAGAGGGGTGTGTGTATAAATTTCCTTAATTCCCTACTAGTCTTAACATAGGATTTAGCAGAGAATTAAGATTAGGAAAGGGAGAAGTTTCTCCTAACCCCTTCCCTCAGTTCTGCAGAAGGGGAGCCCGTCTCCTGCAACCTTTAAGAGTTGGGCTTCACTTGGGTAAATACATCAACTCCCTAGTAAGTCTGATGAGGCTCATCAAGGGCTCCCAACAATTTATCTGAACACTAAGAGACACCGCCACCCCCAACCTTATGCTTGTGCAGCATCTCATAACACCTAAATGCTTGAGAGGTATATGGGGAAAAGGGGCCATAAGGTGCTCGAGGGGGGTTGGGCTTTTGGTGAAGTCTGCAAGAAGTAGAGGGACTAGGTAAAGGAGTTGAGAACCTCCTGGGGCTCATAAAAAGGAAGTCCTGCTGTTACAAACCAGAGAAGGCACACTGAGTGGAATAGGGAAGAAAGTTCTGTGCTTTCCCTCGTCTTCTTATCCCACTTCCTTAAGATCCTAACACACCTCTCTCCATCACCGAGTCTCTGGTTCAAAAGAGCATGAGGTAGAGCAGATTTCTGGAGGGGATGGAGAGAACAGGTGCCTTGCTGAAGAATGCTGGAATAAAGCGAGGAAGATAGTGGTTCAAATGAGGAGGCAGAGCTGAGGAATTCAGAGTGTAGCAGAAGGCAAATGGCTCCTAGAGCTCCCCCTCTCAATTTGCCTCCCTATGGTCTGCAACAGAAGCAAATTTCCTGTGAGTCATTAGAAGGGACCCCAACTGTTGCAGTCCATATGAAGTCGGTCAGGTGGAAAAGGGAGAGAAGCATTAAATATTCCCCCTATGTTCTCTTCCTGAACACTTCCCCCTCACTCTTTGTATTTCTAATAGAGGGGTGCAGGGAGAGGAGCAGATGCCTTGGTAAAGAGAATGCTGAATCAGTTAAAGATGCGACAGGTATTGACACTCCATCCTGAGGAGACTGAAGCACGAACACAATTGCTCTGGTTATCTTAACGTAAGTTACCATAAAGCATAACAGGGTGATTAAAAACATGATGATTTTAAACATGACTTCACTTACCCGAGAAAACATAATGCAACACAAAAAGGTCACTTGGGAAAATAAATAAAAGGATGAGAACAGGCTAGTCCCTCCAGTATGACAAGGAGGCGAAAAGCCCAATGTCGCAGACAGGGAGCATCCCCTAGATCTAGAGGGCAGAAATACACTGAAACTCTCCTATCAAAATATTACAGACTAGCCAGACAGTTCATAGGTTTAAGTTCTTACTCAATGGACAAAATCTTTTCATTACGACCAGTGTAATTCAATGAGAGAAAATCATATTTAAATCTTTATGATTATGAATTAACAGACCACTTTAATAAGACTTTGGGGCAACATTACAATATTTTCCAAAGTTATTACATCTTTGGATAGAACAAGGAATTCTGATTTTTAAAATGGGTTTCGACTGGAAAGTTCTCCTAAAGATACTGATTCCACTGGTGTCTCAGTTTTGGAGCATAATATGGATTCTTAGAGGCAAACGGAATCATTCTTGTCATCAAAACTGACAGGCAGAAGTACTAGAAATAAGAATGCAACTTTCCAGGCAGCACTTGGGGGAAGGGGGCATATTTAATTTAAAGACAAGTATTTGAACAATGATTTACTTTACTTCATCTCCTACACCCTAGTTTTTGGTTCATTCTTCAAAAGCGTACCAGTTCTACAGTATCTTATTCTCCTTGGAAAGACAAGCGAGAGTCTGACTTCAGAAGCTAACTCTGAAGACTGTCCAGTAGTTACTGGCACAACATCTAATGCACTCCCATTATTTTGAAAAGACGACAAAGCAACAAATTACCATGTCAGCATCAAGCTAGATGTTCATGTGCACGTTCTGATCAAAATAACTGGATCCTTAAGCTACCCCAATAAGCACATCCCTGAATTTCCAAATTACTGCTCTGAGTTGCATTGTCATTTACAAGCACCAGAGCATTTGGCGTTCTTGTTATATCCAGCCTAGCAAAGTGAGGGCTCATTTGACTTCCACATTCTTGTAAGTGAATGCCTGTCCAGAAACTGAGAATGAGAATGTCACATCTGTTGGCACTTAGGCTAGAAATAGAGGTACAAAGCAAAATCAGCTTGTAAGACTTCTCAGAAAGCACAGCAGAATTATTCACGATGTTGCCTCCACATAATACAAGCTCTAAAGAGGAACAGGAATAGAAGAAATTCTGCTTCAAAATGAACCCTACATTTTTAACTGGCTCCCCATATCCTTAACAATTATAAGTAACAGGAAGAGCGGCATAAACACAATCAGAACTCCAGCTTCCAGAGTCTCAATTGACAACTAATTTTAGAATTACAAACTCAAACTGAACATCCTATTCTCACAAAATTACTACAGTGCGCATTCGAGGAGCATTAGTAGTATATGGCTTAGTCTGCTCTGTTAAAGCCAGATAATATTTGTTAGGTGTAACTCAGAAAACATCCAGTGCTATTACAGAGTTAAGATGAATGCAAAGATCACTCCCATGACCTAAATCCCAAGCAGCAGCCACAAAGAACTTTTAGACTTAAAACACAACACTCTAACAAAATATTTAATCAGTCCAAGGTTTTCCAGGTAGTTGATGGTGTACCTCTAGTTGTGTTCTATCAACCCTGCCCAAGCTCTCATTACTCTTGAGTCTATATGAATAATCTCTAGTCACAATTTTCACTCTGAGTGAACAGGAAATGCTTTCTGCAAAGTGAAACACCTGAAACAGTTTCATTCTGATGGCAACATCCTTTCAGTAAGGGCTGTGAAGCAGAGGGTCACCCAAAGTGTTATACAGAAACTGTGCATCACCTCAGTATCCTGCACTCAATGAGTGAAAAATGAAGCAGATGGAATTTGGGAAACTGAACAGTCCTGTCAATGCACCACTTTTGCTAAGCTAGTTCTGCTCCTGTCAGTTTCTTAAGTGGGACATTTAGAAAGCAATACTTAGGATAAACAGAGAACTGAGAATAGATTAAAAAATTGTAGATTTTTTTAATCATTCATGTCCATTTTATGTTTAACAGTCAAAGTTGCCCAGACACATCAAAGCAGAATACTGAAACAATTCAGATACTTCTGGACATAAATATAATTGTATTCTAAAGATGCTGTTCCAATCTGTAAAGAAAGTCCAGGGGAAATGGCCAACTGCATCTTTCAATAACCTCATAAGAGAGATCTCCAGATCCTCTTTGTATCCTGACAAGTATTTTAATGGCTGTGAGAGCAGGAATCAGAGGTGAGGGTTCAGCAATGATACCATTGTCTGTCTCATACTGATGAACCATCAACAAAGCCATTTGGCTCTCGATTTGAGAGTATGGCTTTACTAAGTCCAGGCTAAGTTCTAGACAAGCTTTTTATAGGATGAATTGAAAAGGGAATAAAAAGAGTGGGAATTTTGCTTGTCCCTTCCATACCAATACAACGTAGTTCCTCTAACTGAAATACCCACCCTTAAAGCAGGTAACCTTTTTCTCTTTATAGGAATCTGAACTTTCCCAAAACAACACTCCAGCAAAATGCCTTCTAGCCTCAGCATTTATATACCTAAGCCAATGAGAATTCTTTTAACAAATTTAAAGATCAGTGGCATTTCTGCTACCACCCTTACATGCAGCTAGAATTTGGGTAAAGTTTCAGAGATATGTGGGGCCATAACTGTAGTCTCCTTGGATGGAAGCTCCCAGGTTATTGCTTCCACAAAGTTGCAATGCCTATGATCACCACTCTACAACATTTGTCTGGCTGTTTAGAGTGGTGGAAACAGGTAAGTAAAGGGTCTGGCTAAGAATCAATTTAGAAATATACTCTAAACTAGTAATAAAAGTTTGCTAGATAAATTTTCAAAACCAAATCTCAAAAAATTATGTGGTGGGGACAAACATCTTCTGACTGACTTAAATGCTGACTGAATTGCCCAGGTTCCTAATCTTAACTCTGTTGCATACCCTATTCCTCCTCTCAACCATGCCCCAAAATCATCTTGTTATGACTTCAATATATAAAATAAGAGGGAACAGCTGAACAAGACAAATCAAAAGGTCCTTGAAATGCCAATTCATTAGCTATAGGCAGTACATGCCAGAGCACTCAAAGGGTTAAGTGGTAATAAATGGAGCAGGTGGCAGGCTTTTGCACCTATGTTTGTAAATCCTGTATGTATATCCATCACAAACAGTTTCAAAAGGGAAAAGAGAGGGCAGTGCTCTTGCAACTTGTAACAAGTGGTTATGGAACACATATAGCAAAACATTGTGTGTTTGTGTGGAACACATGCAACAGTATGGGAGGAAAGGCAACCCTAACAATGAAGAGAGAACTTCTTTATACCTTCTCCCCCAAATTAAGAATGGCTGAAAGATTAACTGCTACCTGAAGGAGGCAACAGGTTATCGACTGTCCCCACCCACTCTGATTCCTTGGACTGAATCGGATGTGGTATGATAATATCCACAGTTCAATAATCTGACTCCTACACTTGAAAACTAAGCGGGGGAGGAAGGGATGACACAATGTTAATTCAATAAAACATTTTAAGGATTGTATTGTGAGTGGCATAGCTGAGAGAACCATGATGCCAAAGAGTTCTGATGCTTATACTGTTAACATGCCAAGACACAGTAACAGATAACCCAACAGTACATTATAAATCATTGCCTTCTTTGAAAAGTTGGACATAAAACATTCCATCAGAAAGAATCAACTTTCTCACAATCTACAACCCAGCATACTTGTATTCTGAGAGCTGCATACAACCAGCATTCAGCAAAGTAAGGAAACATTGAGAGAACCCGAACAGGACCCTGGTTTAGTATGGTTATAATTTATACTTCAATTTTAATATTTCTTATGAAGGAGCCTAGAACAATTCAGGAAGACCAGGTGTGAAAAAACAGGAATGTTCAATATCTTTGGTTACAACATGCATTTAATCGGTCAGGATTTTCTTTACATAAATACCTAATAGTCTAAATCTCTCCAGCCACATATACTTAATAAGCTACCACTAATAGGCAGAGCTCTGTAACTGTACTTCAGTAATTAAACACACACACAGTTTTACAATGACCCTTTAACATAAAATTAGGAGAGGAAGTTATGAGACACAAAATTTTAATACAAGTGCAGGAAAGAAATGATCTGTGCTATTCAGCTCAGGCATGACTATGGCAGTAATAGAAAGCCACTCCTACCAACACATGTATCTAGTGCAATTTCAAAACAAGTCACCCATTAGTGAACCTTTAAAGCTCTGATGTTTGCCTCATAGAAGATTATGATCCATTTATAATTACAGCAACACTACCAGTGTCACTTCAATTACTGTTAAGATCTGACTTTCATTTTAAACTCCTTTTCCAGGGATCTGTAACTGTTTTAACTTGCATCAAGTTGAAACTAAGTATAGCTTTAATTAAACATAAAGCTTCAATTAAACATTATTTGAAACAACATAGCTGGCCGACATTTAACTCTGATAAAGAGCAGTTGTACATAAGCACTTTTCCTGGTTTCTACTATACAAAAATTCCATATTATAGTCTAGAGAATAAGTAAACAAATGCTATCCAGAATCCTCCTGATTATTAAACTCAAGGTAATGGTTCCACTCAGATCAAGTAGAAAGGATTTGATGTGAACAAGATTTTTTCAATCTGTTTTGGTTCTACTATGTTAAAACTCCCTCATCTATTGCTAAGTCAAAGCCTAACATTTTAGTATTTCATTCTACAGATTGAAAAAAAAAAAAGGTAACGCAGCTCAGTGAAAGAAACTGAACTGTACTAGGAGCAAAGGATACGCATAAAATCAACATTGGCTGGGAATTGGAGGAGATCCATTGGCCTTCCTCACCCCTTAAATTATTATTGAGTAACAAAGAAAATTAAAATTATGTTAATAATGTTAAAGTTTCACTGAATGGACAGAAACAAGAAGTCATATCTGAAAGAGCTGCTCTGTTTTTCTTTGTCTCTTTTGTACCCAGGATTTTCAGCACATGCAGTATAACAAGTAAGATCGACTATGTTCTGGACCATGGCACAAAGAGGTGAGTGAAAGTTTGAGTGCAACACTTAACTCTGAGTTTTTCTGATTTTGTTGCATTAAATTAGAATCAATGTTAACAGCACATTTTTGGTAGTTGCATAAAAGAGACCAGACCAGAGTAAAAGCTGCTTAAAAAATAGTACCGACCATAACACAAATTTACACAATAATACAACAATTTCTTACATGCTATTTTGATCTCCAAGGATTCCTGGACATTACATTTAGCTCCATTCAGACTTATAAAATATTACATAATCACTAAGATTTCAACTCAGGATGAGTCATTTTAGAGCAGGTAAGCAGCAGGTTTTGATCAGCTTAGTTCAGGAAAAATCCTTGACTTCATGGAAATCACGAACAATGTAGATGTTATGCAACTATTCACAAGACACTACTTAAGTACAATGAGTCCCAGGTAAAAGGAGACTGGACTCTTGGCAGTTAGGATGATAAAGAAGCTTTGCCCCCAAATTCCTGTCACAATCAGGGGCTAGAACCCTATTGGCCAGATAGTAAACCTAATGCTACTCCATCCCATTCAACAGGGAACGGAGTCAAACTTTTGAGCTGGATTTTGAGTAATATGCTGCATTACTTCAGATTAGTGTAATCTTTATGATGAACATGCTCCCAACCTTCTGACCTCCATATTCAGAGATCATCTGTTAAAATAACCAAGTCCCTGAAAAGCAACAGACTAACAGCTAGTCTGATCTTAGGGAAACACTACCTACTGAAAACACAGGAGGGAGCAATATGTTTCTACCAGTTATGAGAAAAAACACTGAATCTATTAAAGTTGTATGGCACTTTTAGTGTGTTTGGGTATCTGCCTTGCTACTGTGGAGTCTCAGAATACCATTCACAATGTAGTTTTAAATAAATTTGAACAGGAGTTCAGGTATTGCTCCATACCGGTTTATATGATGTCATTTGAAATTCAACTAATGCTTCCTCACAGGCTACAACCAATAAACTATCAGGGAAACTTCATTTCCCCCCCCATCCCATAACACTAGAAGACAGGAGTTTTTCAGCAGCTTAATAAAAATTAAAAGGTCATTTGTCATAGCCTAATAGATAAACCATTCTTACCAGCAAACAAAGCTCTTTCTCATACAGAGTTGTAATTAGAGGTTGTTAATTACCATAAAATATTGCTCTTCTACTTATCTTAAAGTATTTGCTAGTTGAACATTTAGTAAATGCATTTACCTCTAAGACAAGAAATATTTTCTTCATTAACAGTAAAGGACAAGTTTGTCCTCATTGCTTTCTTTATATGATGTCCTTAGATTCAAAGGCACAAATATTTTCTAATACATATTAGAATTGTCTCTAAATTCCAAAACACACATGGGGATGAAAGGACAAAAATCCACTACCATATATAAATCCTCTTTTCTTTTTAACCCCTGCCTCCTATGCCTCAAAATAATAATTCTATGATCAGTAGGCTGACTGTTCAGATTTCATTTTTTGCCAGTCAACTCATATTTATAAGTTTCAGAGTAGCAGCCGTGTTAGTCTGTATCCGCAAAAAGAAGAACAGGAGAACTTGTGGCACCTTAGAGACTAACAAATTTATTAGAGCATAAGCTTTCGTGGACTACAGCCCACTTCTTCGGATGCATATAGAAGAAGTGCATCCGAAGAAGTGGGCTGTAGTCCACGAAAGCTTATGCTCTAATAAATTTGTTAGTCTCTAAGGTGCCACAAGTACTCCTGTTCATATTTATAAGATACTAACTTCCTTCAAGTTGATACAGTAACTTTAATTTAACCTAATCTTTTAATCATTATATCCAGCCAAAGGGAGTTTGTGTTATTAAGTAAAGGGATGTTTTCCCCTGCGTAATTTGAGTGGTTTAAAACAAAATATTTGTTTTTGTTAAAATGTTCAGGTTACAATAAAAGAAATTTTTTCATTAAATTGTTATAATAGTTTGTTTGTAATTAAACATCCCCTTGCAATGCATGAAATTCATATACTGTAGGACTGTGCTAGTGGCTAGCAAACTGCCCCAGAAAGTGAAAATTACTATAAACAACATTTGAAACTGACCAGCCAGGTTTTACTGTACAGGATGAGGATAATACAAAAAGTAAACACTAAAAATTGTGAGAAGCAATTAGCTTTCTATAATTATTTCATTTTTAATAACTTTGGATATTATTAACATAAGAAAGCAATCCTGTTGGTTTTTAAGAGTGTGATTTTGAGAGTTTTCCTTTAAATCAAGATATGGAATTGGCCCTTCAAAAGTAAGTATGTTCCTGGTATGTTGCCAGAAAAAATTCCATCTTTGGAAGGCTGTGAATGGTAGTACTTCAAAAAGGAGAGAAACAAGAAAAGGGGATGCTGCAGCTAGTAGTAAGTAACACGCCCCCATCATGTCTTCCCAGCACTGTCAAAAGGCGGGTTGTTGTCAGACTCCTGATCTGGCTGCCTTAGAAACGCTTAGAAAAAAATTAAGGCAGGAAGATGAACAACTCTACAAAAATGCCAGCCCCTTTTTGCAATTAAGCTGCTTTCTCCCCCATCTTTTCTGCCCCTGGGGGTCTCCCTCCAAGTCCAGGTGCAGCTGAGGGTGGTGAAAGGGAGAAGGGTTGAACGGGATTTGTGTGAGCGCGCTTGTGGCACCAACAGCAGGGCACACAGGAGGCGGCTGGTTGTTGACATCTTTCCCTTTCTGTTTCAGTCAAGCGCACTTCAGAGCATCCCTCCCCTCCCCCTCCTCAGCCCCCAGCAGCTGTTGTTCATGCTCCCCAATCCTACCTATTTAAATCCCTTTACCCATTCAATCCTAAAGAAAACAAATGTAGAAACTCTAATATCTGGACATATCAGAAGGGGCATTTATCTGTATAACTCCCCTTTTAGAAGGAACAGAATAAAGATCCAGCGTCAGACGTGGACCCCCATCGCCTTCTGTTTATAAAAGGGGACAGGGGCAAGTTCCTTTTACCCATCCTCTCCTGATCAAGAGAAGGGAAGGAGCAAATGTGCTTTACCCACCCTCGCTTGCTCACAATAGAGAGGGAAGAGTAAATATCATTTATCAGCCCTACCTGCTGATGATGGGGGGAAGCTTTTTACCCACATCCTTCTGCGGCTACTGATGGTGGGGAGCACATGCTCTTCACCCACCCTCACCCCTCCTTCCTAGCCTTCCTCCCATGAGAGGCAGTTGCTAGGGCGCCTTCCTCCTGGAGAAAGAACTGAGGAAGAGGATCAATAACAAAATGTCTGAGTTGGGGAAAAGCAATCTCTCTGAGGGGGCGGCAGGCTGCTCTTCGCCCCCGAGTAGGGCCGGTGGGGAGTGTCTGCTCAGTCTGGGGATGGGATGGGAGGAGTATCTCCTGCTCTACAAAACGCTGCTGCGGTTGCTGCCACATCCCCTCCTTCTCCCACATCCACCTCGGGGGAGCAGGGCCTTTCCCCCCCGCACCCCGCTAGGGGTGGGCAGGTGCCAGCCCGGGGAAGCTGGCGGAGGAGGTGTGGGGGGAAGCTCACCTGCGCCGGGCTGCGCTGTGTACCACGCGCGGGAGAGGGTGGCCTGCTCCCCAGGCAGGCAGAGGGGGTGTGCCCGCCGGCAGCGGGGCAGCGGCGGGGAGCAGCCGGCTCTGTCCGGGGGGCAGCAGCCGGACCCCACGGGGTGCGGTGCGGTGCGGTGCGGTGCTCCCCCCGGGGAGGCGGCTCGCGGGCCGGGGCCGCTCCGCCCGCGGGGTGTGCGCACGGAAGGGGTGTGCCCTCCGGCCCCAGGGCGGAGCGGGAGATGCTCTCCGGGGCAAGCAGCCCCTGGCTCAGCCGCCTGGGCTGGGCTGCTCCCCGCAGCCGGGCGCGGGGCTCCCCGGGCCAGGCTCTCCCCTCCCCCGGCCCGTCCTTACCTCTCCGCTGCCCGCCTCGGACCCGCAGGCCGCCCGGAACCGCCGCAGGTTGATGCCGATGGCGGCCGAGACCTGCAGCGCCGCATCGAAGCCGGGCCCTACCCCGGCCGCGGGGCCCCCAGGGCCGCCGGAGCCCGGCACTGCCCCGCCTCCCCCGCTTCCCGCCGCCCCGCTGGAGCCCGGCGCCCCCAGCTCCCCCTCGCCCGCCCCGGCCTGAGGCGGCGGCTCCGGGGCCCGGAGGTTCCGCACGGCCGGGACCCGGAGGCGGGACCCCCCCAGCCCCCGGCGGCCCCAGCCGCCGCTGCCGGGCCGGGCAGGGAAGCGCCACCGACCGCTGTGCGCCATCTTTACTGTGAGGCGACGAGCCAGAGAGCGGGGCCGGGCCGAGCCCTGGGGCCTGGATACACCTCGCGCGCCGATAGGGGCGCTGCATAGCAGCCGCGGCAATACAGAGTGCGGGGCTCCGCCATGGGGTGGCCCGGGCAGCTGGATAATTCATACGTCACCCATAGACGCCCTGCATAATGCGGGCCGTCACCCAGGGCACCGGCGAAACCACAGCGCGGCTCCGGGACCTGGATGCGGCGTAACGCGGCCATAGCGGCCCTGTATAACTCCGAGCCCCGTGCCAGGCGCGGGGCCCCGGCAGCGGGGTACCCGGGCCCTGCTTGCGGCATAACCCACCGGCGGGCTGTGCATAACTCCGAGCGTTATACAGGGTCGGGGCCGAAGGGCAGGGCGGCGCGGGCACGCGCTGCGGCACAGCCTGCGCACGAGCACGCTGCCTGCCCCGGGCGGCGCGGGGCCCCGGGGCCTGGATAGTCCATGCGGGCGCGGTGCGGGCGCTGCAGAACCCGGCCGATAGACAGGCCGCGGGGCCCCCCAATGGGCCCGTGGCGGACCTGAGCGCACGGGCCGGCTGCCCTGGCGCAGGGGGGCCCGGGGGCCCGGGACTCACGGAGCGCTGCTCGCTCCTCCTTCCTGCGAGAGGCGCCCCCCCCCCCGGCCAGAGCCCCCCCAACCTGCCAGGCTGGAGCCCCCTCTACTGCCAGCCCCCCAGGCAGAGCCCCCCCCCCACACCTCCTGCCAGCCTGCCGCCCCCCCCAACCTGCCCAGCTCCCCGGGCCAGCACCCCCCTGCTCTGCCAGCCTGCCCCCCCCACCTGCCCAGCTCCCCCGGCCAGCACCCCCCTGCTCTGCCAGCCTGCCCCCCCCACCTGCCCAGCTCCCCCGGCGAGAACCCCCCTGTTCTGCCAGCCTGCCCCCCCCACCTGCCCAGCTCCCCCGGCCAGAACCCCCCTGCTCTGCCAGCCTGCCCCCCCCACCTGCCCAGCTCCCCGGGCCAGCACCCCCCTGCTCTGCCAGCCTGCCCCCCCCCACCTGCCCAGCTCCCCGGGCCAGCACCCCTCTGCTCTGCCAGCCTGCCCCCCCCCACCTGGTCAGCTCCCCGGGCCAGAACCCCCCTGCTCTACCAGCCTGCCCCCCCCCAACCTGGTCAGCTCCCCCGGCCAGAACCCCCCTGCTCTGCCAGCCTGCCGCCCCCCCCAACCTGGTCAGCTCCCCGGGCCAGAACCCCCCTGCTCTGCCAGCCTGCCCCCCCCCCACCTGGTCAGCTCCCCGGGCCAGAACCCCCCTGCTCTACCAGCCTGCCGCCCCCCCCAACCTGGTCAGCTCCCCCAGCCAGAACCCCCCTGCTCTACCAGCCTGCCCCCCCCAACCTGGTCAGCTCCCCCGGCCAGAACCCCCCTGCTCTGCCAGCCTGCCCCCCCCCCCAACCTGGTCAGCTCCCCCGGCCAGAACCCCCCTGCTCTGCCAGCCTGCCCCCCCCCCCAACCTGGTCAGCTCCCCCGGCCAGAACCCCCCTGCTCTGCCAGCCTGCCCCCCCCCCCAACCTGGTCAGCTCCCCGGGCCAGAACCCCCCTGCTCTGCCAGCCTGCCCCCCCCAACCTGGTCAGCTCCCCCGGCCAGAACCCCCCTGCTCTGCCAGCCTGCCCCCCCCAACCTGGTCAGCTCCCCCGGCCAGAACCCCCCTGCTCTGCCAGCCTGCCCCCCCGCAACCTGGTCAGCTCCCCCGGCCAGAACCCCCCTGCTCTGCCAGCCTGCCCCCCCCAACCTGCTCAGCTCCCCGGGCCAGAACCCCCCTGCTCTACCAGCCTGCCGCCCCCCCCCCCCAACCTGCTCAGCTCCCCGGGCCAGAACCCCCCTGCTCTGCCAGCCTGCCCCCCCCCAACCTGGTCAGCTCCCCGGGCCAGAACCCCCCTGCTCTACCAGCCTGCCGCCCCCCCCAACCTGCCCAGCTCCCCGGGCCAGAACCCCCCTGCTCTACCAGCCTGCCGCCCCCCCCAACCTGCCCAGCTCCCCGGGCCAGAACCCCCCTGCTCTACCAGCCTGCCGCCCCCCCCACCTGCCCAGCTCCCCGGGCCAGCACCCCCCTGCTCTGCCAGCCTGCCCCCCCCCCAACCTGCCCAGCTCCCCGGGCCAGAACCCCCCTGCTCTACCAGCCTGCCGCCCCCCCCACCTTCCCAGCTCCCCGGGCCAGCACCCCCCTGCTCTGCCAGCCTGCCCCCCCCAACCTGGTCAGCTCCCCGGGCCAGAACCCCCCTGCTCTACCAGCCTGCCCCCCCCCCCCAACCTGGTCAGCTCCCCGGGCCAGAACCCCCCTGCTCTGCCAGCCTGCCGCCCCCCCCAACCTGGTCAGCTCCCCCGGCCAGAACCCCCCTGCTCTGCCAGCCTGCCCCCCCCCAACCTGGTCAGCTCCCCGGGCCAGAACCCCCCTGCTCTACCAGCCTGCCCCCCCCAACCTGGTCAGCTCCCCGGGCCAGAACCCCCCTGCTCTACCAGCCTGCCCCCCCCCCAACCTGGTCAGCTCCCCCGGCCAGAACCCCCCTGCTCTGCCAGCCTGCCGCCCCCCCCAACCTGGTCAGCTCCCCCGGCCAGAACCCCCCTGCTCTGCCAGCCTGCCGCCCCCCCCAACCTGGTCAGCTCCCCCGGCCAGAACCCCCCTGCTCTGCCAGCCTGCCGCCCCCCCCAACCTGGTCAGCTCCCCCGGCCAGAACCCCCCTGCTCTGCCAGCCTGCCCCCCCCCACCTGCCCAGCTCCCCCGGCCAGAACCCCCCTGCTCTGCCAGCCTGCCCCCCCCCCACCTGCCCAGCTCCCCCGGCCAGAACCCCCCTGCTGTGCTAGCCTCCCCCCCCCACCTGCCCAGCTCCCCTGGCCAGAACCCCTCTGCTCTGCCAGCCTGCCGCCCCCCCCAACCTGCCCAGCTCCCCCTGCCAGAACCCCTCTGCTCTTCCAGCCTGCCCCCCCAACCTGGTCAGCTCCCTCGGACAGAGTCTCTCTCCCACCCCCCGCCAAGCTGGACCCTTCTCTACTGCCAGCCCCCCCAAAAAAGCCCAGCCCCCCAGCCAGACCAGCCTGGACCCCCCTGTACTGACAGCCCCTGCAGCCAGCCCCCTCCACGGACATGCCCCCCAGCCAAGACCCCCAGGCACTGCCAGTTCTCCCAATCAGGACTCCACCTACACTGACAGCTCCTCCAGACAAGCCCTCCCCCTTCGCTGTCGCCCCCCCCAAATACACTGACAATCCACCCTTCAGTGACAGTCCTCCCTCCTCCTACATAGGACCCCTCAATACACTGCCAGTTTCCCCCATAAAAGGACAGCTCCCCAATACCCTGTCAGCTCCTGCACAGTCAGGAACCCCCCCATACACTACCAGCTCCTCCTCAGACAGACACACCCCTAGCCGGATCACGTATCCCATACACAGTCAGCACTTCTCTGTCCCATTGCTGCCAAGCACCGGCAGGCCCCCACCCCAAGCCCTGTAACTGGAAGGGACCCCCAGTCTCCCCTCCCTGCCTGCTCTATTTGGCCTAGGGAGCCTGGTGACAGAGTCACAATTCCATTCCCTTCTACACAAAGACACAGAAAAAGTTCACTCAATACAATTCTTTTAGTGCATCCACTTAATCCAGAGAAAACAAATACAGGCATCCTACTGATGAGATCCCCAGGCAGCAAAGGCTTCCCTGAGGGACAGAGAGAGATGCACACAATCTGATAGGGATAGAGCTCACAAGATTCATCATCTTGAGAGACTTCAGGATCCACATGGACCACAACTCTGATACAACAATCCCAAACCTCCTTACACAGACCTTTTCGCTTCAGGTTCTCACAGGGAATCTCTCCAGACCAACACACAGTCAGCCACACCCTGGATTGGAGCCTCCAGCTGGCTGTCAGTATCAGACTCATTCTGGGCAGAACTTTCCTCCTACAGGTGGCTTCCTTCCTATTGGAAGCCAAGAAGAAGCCATCACCATGGAGCAAGCCTGAAAACTTGTAGCAACTGACAAATCCCAAAACCTACTTACAGAAAATTCTACCCAACCAAACTGCATAAGAATTAGTGAGGCACCACAACCCTGCCCTGACTACTGCATGTGGCTGTCTCCCACACAGATCACATGTGTGAGGGACACAGATCTTCCATAGGAGCTGGACCCAGACCATTGAACTCAATCCCCCACGAACCCACACGGATCTCACCGTGTCCAGAGCTAAATGCAGAATGAACACGCACATATGCCTTTTTGTTTGCTTGTTTTTTATGAAAATTGAGATTCTGGAGCTTGTCAACTTCCAAAACATGTACTGGTGAACCACTGTGACACTTAGATCCCTCCCCTGTTCTTCACCAGGTGAAATCTTCTATTTCTCTCTCCTACTTATCAAACGCCCCTTATTTTAAAGGACATCACTAATTTTAGTCCCCACGTAGCCTGTACTTCACATACATTTAGCATCCCCTTCACTTTCCTTGTTGAGAATTATTTGCATCAGAAATAAAGAATCCTGAAACTGAAGCTATAGAAAATGTCACACTAAAGGAAGGCATCTTGCAGTATTTTCTATTTCATGAATTAATAATCTCTCTCTCTCTCTCTCGTTTTGAGCTCGTCATGCACTGCATTCCACAGATGGACATCAGCAGGTGGGGAAGTGACCTCCTTTTCTGTGCCCTCCACAGCTGCTTATGTCTGTGCTGCTTCTATCCCCGTATCTTGTCTTTCAAGAGTGGCCAGGACCAGATGCTTCAGGGGGAATGAACAGAACAGGGCAATTATTGAGTGATCCATCCCCTGTCATCCTGCCCAGCTTCTGGCAGTCAGAGGCTAGGGACACCCAGAGCATGGGGGTGCGTCCCTGAATATCCTGAAACTGATGGGAAGTTCCCACCAAATCTATTTTTGCCCCCATTCACAGCATTCACGGCAGGAGTTCCTTTTCCACCCAGTAATACCCCATCTATTTTGCTCTACCTGTGTGTTTTCCCCCCCTCCCCCGTTCTGATTTACCCCCTGGAAATCCGTAAGTCAGATTTGTAACCTCCTGTCCCCCAAATCTGTTTGCCCCATGTGGACCCCTGGCCTGTTCATGTCTCTGGTGCCCACCAATCCATTTCCCCCAGTCTGTTTTGTCCCCTTATGCTTCCATGGTATATTTTAATGCCCCCCCCCCCGCCCCTTTCAGTCCTCTTCTCTCCAACTTCAGGTGCCACAGCAGCTGCCCTCCTCTTAGGTCAGGCTCAACTGCCAGCAGAATCCATTGTCTTCACTCCCTCCACCCTGCCTCAGTGAGCTGTCTTAGGCCAGGCCAAGCCCACGTCCCAGTATACCTCCTCTTGCTGAAATCCCAGTTCCCAGAGCGAAGGGAAGCAGGGCAGGGATAGTTACAAAAGATGAACTGCTCCAGTCTTTACAAACACAATATGGCCATCAAGGGAACATTTCCAGTCTTCAGAGGGAAGATCCCTGAGCAGGTTACAAGACAATTTTGATGCTACTTGGAATCCACCCCCTCTCTTCGAGTGAGGGGAGCCAGGCCTGTCAGGGCAGTCAGGTCTCTAGAGAGCAGCAAGTGATGACTGCATCCCCAGCCGCACTGTGCTGCTCCCCACCCATCAGCTGCTGCACACGCGCCTGTTTTTCCTCCTGGTGCGCTTTCCTTTCTCTTTCAAACCCTCCCAGCGCCGAGGTCCCAGAGCCCCACCTCCCGAGCCCTCGTTGGATGCTGTATTTTCAGCTCGAAGGGAGAACAGCAATAAGGACCATGCCTGACATTGCTGCTGGCCCCCAGGGCTGGGCAGAGTGGGAAGAAGGGTGTGCCTGAGGGTCAGCTCTGGCTCCCAGGGTAGGGGAGTTCAGTCATAATATTTATTACCAATGTGGGGCTTTCACTCTGGACACGCTTGCAGTTGAAACAAAAATCAATTGCCCATGTCTCCTGCTCCTTACCATGCGGCTGCACAGAGGAAGTATGATCTGGTGACTAAGGCACTAGAATGGGACTTAGGACATGGGGTGGGGGAGGTTCAATTCCAAGCTCTGCCACTGACTCCCTGGGTGACCTTGGGCAAATCCATTAATCTGTGTCTCTGTTCCCAATCTGTAAAATAAGGATAATTACAACAAACATCTCCATTAAAACGTTGAGGATGCAAAGTCAAGCTGGTGATCTAAAGGTCCAAACTCTGTTGATGACTCAAGTTGTGGGTCAATATTGTTCCACATGACAGAATTTATGATTTTTCAGTTTGTTCTTTTAAATTGGTAAGTTACATCCAAAACTCCAAGTTAAAAGAATGCTAAGGTTGTAAAGTCAAGCACTCAAGTTATGAAAAGCCAGGATTTAAGGTTGCCTGTACAACCTTAATTCAGCTCCTTTATGCATATGCCGGATGATACAGTCTTAACCATGAGACCATCCTTTCTCTTCTTGCAATCCCCTGCTTCATTCACTACATACCTTCCAACTTCTGCGACACATGAGGTAGCGGTCCTACAGACGACAGTCTCCTTCACTACATAACCCTGATTCATCCTCCAGAGCAGAATCAACCTGTGCATTGAACGAGGCAGGAGTCCTGTGGAAAAATAGAATGTGATCATGTAATTAAAGACTGTTAAGAAATTCTATCAAGTGGAACTATATTGACCCCCAACTCAGGTGATCAGCAGGGTTCACCCCTTTATATCCACAGCACAGACCTCCACCACTTTAGCCAATGCAGTAAGGGTAGCATGTGTACAGTTATCCATGTGGACCAGCCACTAAAGGGTGATGAGACACACTTTGCCAGTAGGTTTCATAGCTATCTGCTAACATCAAATAAAAGCAGAGATTCAGGGTGCTTGACTTCAATTCCCGGTTTTGGAGGGAGTGTTCTCTGTTGGATATAAACTTTTCTGACCCTGTGCACCCATTAACTAAACTATCTAATTCACTTGGCATCAATTGTGCTGTCTGTTTACTTTTTATACTTAATTCACCTTGAACAATGAAAATAGCCTAGACTCTGATCAGTTTCTGTTCTCTTGCACTAGCACAGAACTCTCTGGTTGCAAATTCTGCAGAGGAAGTCAGGCTAAAATAGCAAGAACTTTATTCTTGGAAGAAAAATAAATTAATAAAAAATAGTAAGTAACCAAAAGTACTTTGACCTGACTGAAGAACAGTAATTCTAAGATTTCACTCCCTAAATCACAGTCCACCTGCTGCCAACTCCCAATTTATCAGTCATGGAAGAATTGGCTTGATATCCAATTCAGATGTCCTATCAGGACTTGTTTCCTCAAATATACAGTACAACACATGATGTAACATATTCTCAGTAACAAGCTCCCACCCTGAGCTTTGGCTTCTGATCTGAGAAGCACACCTTGTTTTAGGAATGCTGCAGGAGACAGTTTAAATCCCAACAAATTGCTGTTTTAATTAATTAAAAACCATTAGAAATGCCATTAATATTAATTTTAAAAATAAAACCTAATTTTTTAACATAATGTACTGGGTTTCCCTAAGGCATCATTGTCAAATCAAGGAGAAGGGGGATGAGAAGGGAGAAAAGTCATTAAACAAACACTAATATCTGCAGTAGTAGCAAAGAGTATACAGCATAACTGGCCCAGCCCATTTTGAGTTGGTAGGCATGTCATCCGTTTATTTCACACTTGTCATGCTGAAGGAGTCCTGCTTTGGGAGCATTATTAGGGTGTTTTTTCATTAAAACTTGTATAAAGACTTTTTTTTTTTAATCCATTAAAATAGGTTGCACCCTGAATGGGGTGGAATGCTGCCAGGTCCTCTCTGCCACTGCACTAGTCAAGTCTAATCTCCTGTCCAAAAATGAAGTGAGTTTGGCAGCCTCTGCAATATGGCATTTATGTGCCATCTGCATCACAAACCCTTCTTGTATCAAACTTGTCTGAACCTGAGTAACTTCTCATCCATGGACACAGCAGTAAATGTAGGTGGGGATTAACAGCATAGAGAGGTCAGCTGCAGTGGAAGCCTGAGTTAATTATAACAAGAGCTTTGGTGACTTACCTTCAGGAAGTAGCTCTTTTGCCCCAGGGCTAGTGCACTTGTTTTGGAAGTCAAGATCACAATTGTATCCCAAACAGGACTGTTTTCTCTAATTAATTAGTGGTGCTGCAGCCTATCATTAAGGAGTCTGACAACTTCCCTTCACAGCTAGGTACTGTGTGACAAGTTACAAATGTGGGAGATGCATAATTGCTAGAGATATCTTCCTGTTCCAGGGCACCTTCACTGCCATTCAAAGGAGAAAGAGGGTCAATTCCCTCCCACAATCTAATAATAGTATCATACATTAATCAAGCACCTTTCATACCAAATACCATCAAAGCACTTTGCAAACTCATTCTACACAATCATATACAGGATTCACCTGGTTCTCAAGTGACATACAGTCTTACCTGGTAGGATGTTTAACAGCACATGGCAATGCTACAGAACAGCATAGGATAGGAAGCAAAATAATAATAATAAAAATCCTTGTATCCAAATGAAGTTGCACGTTTCCTCATCAGGTTTGAATCCAGTAGAACAAGTTTTCCAAACCCCCATTCTTGGATTACCTGGAGGGATTAGAATAGAATGGAAGGACATGCAGCCACATGCTTGGATGCTGACCCCTCCCATTAACAGAAGTGAGAGCGTTGAGTAAAGCTGCTGGCACAGCATGGTTAACTCCAGTAGGTCACTGGAAATGCAGGTGTGAACCTCTGGTCAGATAGAACTAGAGCACAGACAAGAAGACCCTGCAGGAAAGCCCATGAACAGCCAAACTTGGGGTGAGATTCATATGCTGTTGCGTAGGCTTTATTGAGGAGGGGGAAGAAGAGTACTTACTGAGACCTACGCTAAACAGAGCATCATACTTCAGTGCTGTCTCAAATTAGATGACTCCCTTTGTGAAAAGGGCCATCTCCTCAGCAGGTAGAGGGAAAAACAGAACAGGCACTTACTAGCAAGGGAAGATCAGTCAGCAACTGCCAGCTATAAAATGGTTACTTTGGGCAACACCTGCTTGGCATTGCCAGATTTAAAGGGCCAACTCCGAGCCAGACATGCTGGGAGAAAAGTTCATATAAAAGGGCAAGTGTGTGTGTGTGTGTGTGTGTGTGTGTGAAGAGAGTTAGTAGATCCGAGGTAGCCTCTAAAGAAAGTACTGTATGTGCAGGCTACACCTATATGATGGTCTTCTGAAGAAAGTTTGGAGCTCAGTACATGCACAATTCAGTGTCAAGGCTTCTCATTCATAATGCGGTTAGTCTCTCTGCCTTTTCCTGTGGAGTAATTGGAAACGGAATGGGGGAACAGGTAATAGATCTATTACCAATTGCTTGCTAAACTCAGAGCAGAGGATATTGAGGGCTTGTATTAGGTTAGATGCAAATATTTGGCTTTTAAAAACACACTAACTTTAATGTCTCTCATTAAAGACTGGGGGTGAGGCCCTGACTTCTATTCCTGCTTGTCACAAACTTGGGAAAGTCATTCAATCTCTCTTTGCCTCGGTTTCCCCAGCTATAAAATGGAGGTGACTGACCTACCTTGCAAGGGGGTTGGGAGGCTCAATTACTTAGCATTCATGAAGGGCAGAGAGTACCCATCTGGATTTCTATGACTAGCTGTGTTCTGGGGTGTCAGTTGCCAGAGAGGGAGTTTGCCTAGAAAATGCTGGACATTGACACTTGTGATGACCCTTCTCTCCATTTGCTCATGCCAGTCTGCATTTGGTGCTTGTGCGCTGGCTCTACTGCTCATCTTGTACAGAGAATTTATTTAAAAAAAGGCCTAATTAGTTTCAAACAACATCCAGGTTGAAAGCAATTGAGAAGAGTGCATCTTTCTTTGCGTGAGTTTGACTAGTCACCTTTTATGTTCTTATGGAGGAAAATCTAACTGCCTTGCCTTCTGCAAGGGCCCTATTTGTTAGGGGATACGGAAGCCAAGCTGCTGAGACACATCATGACCTACCAAAGGCTGACAAAACAGTAAGTGTTCTAAGCAGATCTTCTCCAAGAGACGCCGGGGCTGTAAGGGGCAGGTGGGAAGTATGTCCTCTAGTGGTAACTCTCAGCTTCCTGCTTGTACAACTGAATTAATTTTATGAACTAAACACAAACAGGGACCAAATACTCTCTTATGTATATTTCAATTGCCCAGGCAGTTTGGCCAACAAGATTTTCCTTTTCAACAGCTGTATCTGCAAGGACCTCTATAAAGGTCTGTGTTTCATATATAAACATACGGGGATTTATTTTGTGTAGAAAATGCTTCAATCTGAAGTTGTATCAAATACAAATAAACTGAAATAGGAAGCCAACTGCGCATAGCATAGTGCATGGGGTGATGATCCCTCTAAAGCCCTTGAATAGAACCAGTGAGGAAAAGGCTGGGAGGGCCCCTGTTAAAGGAAGGATAAATAGCAGCATCCTGCATATAGAAAATGACATTAGCAAAGATATTCAGCGAGGAAGCTATAGAGAAAAATATAGCATTAATAATAATAATAATACATTTCTCAGAGTACCCTCACACTGAGAGGGTGTTGCAAATGTAAGCTAGAAACAGAGACCATTTCCTCCCACCACTGAAATGCAACCACCTCTGGGGTGGAATCCACTAGCTGCTTAGCAATGCCCAACAACTCTACACACAAGTTTTAGTGCAAACAGTAGAGTCTCATATTCACTTAAACTTGAAGGAAGGCAGTGTGTAATTCTGAGATACAATTTAGCCAGCATAACAACCCTCTGCTTGCAAAAAGCTATACTGGGATCTTTAATAACCACAAACTGCCAAGATCTCAGCTGAATATCTCATCTACAAGACAGCTCTTCCAGCAGCACAGCATGCCAACACCAAGCTGAAGCAAAAACTTCAACACGGTCAAGAAAGAGCCCCCCCTTCTGAGTCACTTACCCCACTTCTCACAGCACAGCTTGTACGTGTCCCACCCAAATAGTGATGGAGCCCAATGCTTCTTAACTTGTGTTGTGCCCTGTCACATTTCACGAACTGGTACAGGCATGCTGTGGAAGAAAAGATTAATGCCTTCTCTTTCCATATTAAATGCCTCATAGTTGAAATTAGAGAGACGAGGTGGGTGAGGTAATATCTTTTATTGGACCAACTTCTGTTGGTGAAAGAGGCAAGCTTTCCAGCCACACACAGCTCTTCTTTAAGTCTAATGTCACTGCTAACTATTGTCAGTGTGCACTTAACACTGGTTTCAGTTGCAGCTCTCATGCTGACTCAATGCCCTCTTTCTGTCCCTGATTCTGCTAAACACGCTGCATCAGGGACTTTCCCCTAAAATGTGGGCAGGCATTTGTACTTCACTCCCCATTTAAAGTAATTTCAGAGACAGGAGAATAGCTATAAATCTCCACTGCAATGTGCACTGCAGAGCTAGGGCTGCTGTTTCCCTGGGAGGCAGGGAAGGGGATGACATCAGGCAGCGGCAGAAATGCAGGGTCTGCTGGGAAAAGAGTACTGATTTTAATATGCAAGGAACAGTTCAAAGCTGTGCTAAGGGGTTTTAATTAACCCTGAATGCTATGGCAGAGGAGGCAGTAGAAGCCAGCAGCATCTCATTCATCATGTGTTTGGTTAAACGTCAGAAGCTAACGTTTCTCATAAAGATCCATCTAAGGTAGCCTAGGAAAAACCTGTACAGAAAATGGTGCAACACTACAGTAACTACAGCTTCTTATCTGCTTTCTGCAGGCTCCAGCCATCCAGCACAGACCCTGCCCTCTAGCCCCAGGTTATATAGCAACAAACTGCTCCACTCCTAGAAGCAGGGATAAGGATACCAGAGGAGGCTCAGGATTTTCCATCCATGCTTAGCCTGTCTCCCATTATGCAGATGCTGCACAGCAGTCTCCTTGCTTGCTGGGAGGGTGGGTTACTTGCTCTTATCACCGATGAAAGCCACTCTGAGTCAGCTACTGAGACACGTTGCGGGTGACGTAATTCCACAATACTGTCATTCTCCAGACAGCTGGGAACTGAGTCCCTAAGCCTCTCTGCAGCCCAAGCTCCACCCGTAGGAGTCTTGCCCATCACTGGCCCCAGCTGTGAATGATTGGTTCAGCAGCTTTTGGGGTGTCTTACAAATCCTGCCTAGCTTTCAGAGAGGAGAAACGCTCCTGGGTCCTAGTGCAGGCGGAGTTCTCTACTGGCACTACTTGTCTTTTCCCTCCAGTGCAACCATACAGAAAGCTATTACCATGCAGAGATTATTATTTGAATGGTGGTAGCACATTGGGGGCCCCACGCTGTGAGGAGATGTACATATACAACAAGAAAGATCCCTGCTCTGAGGAGCAGTCACACTCAAAGTCCAAATCAAACAGCAATGGAAACATTGCCACAAGTTTGTTTTTTTAATCCTCTGAGAAGTCCCCCCCTCCCACCTCCACATCACAAGCCTCCCCTGCAGGATTTGAAACCCAAATGTTGCAGTAGTGCATCAGACGCCCACCCCACAAAACAGGCTTATTTTCATGGGCCAAGCAACAAAATGCAAAGAGCATAAATGTAGACCTGGAAGTTTGATGTAAAAACTTCAGACCACCTGAGCAGTATTTGTAAGAGACGAGAACACCCATTTTTAAAAATACAATTTTTACATATTGTTTCCCCTAAAGCCCTCTGAATTCTCCAAGTCCTGGCTGGGACTGTCTGTGAGGATGGCAGTAACACTCTTAAATCTACACAGCAGTTAGAAAGGCTCTCAATAGCTTACATAAAATAATCATTTAATCTCTCTGGCTCACTTTTCTTTTCCCCTCTGTAACATGGGGATACTGCTACTTCCTCTCTTACCTATTTAGATTGTAAACTTTGGTCAGGGACTGTCTCTTACTCAGTGTTTGTACAGCACAATGGGCTTTAATCTAGGTTGGGTAATAAAAATGAATATTCATCTGTCACCAAGATACAGCCACCTTGGTATACACAGCACCACCCAGCAGTTTGGGCCAGGAAGCAAAAAAAATTACTTCAAACAAGGAAAAGTAGGCAGAAGAGCCAGATTCTATGCTGCAGCCTTCAGGAGGCACAAACCAGGAGATGGAGGCAAAGGTGACTAAGTCACCTTTATGCCACCCATAACCTGATCTTGAGAGGCCAACTTGTTCCCCAGTGTAATTTAGAGTAGCTTACCCCAATTGCCAGCTGCTCTGAGGCACTGAAAAGATGAATCGTCAAGCACTCCATCCACACAACAGGAATGGCATAAAACCACATGCAGCAACTTTTCTGTCTGTAGAGCAGCATGAAGGGCACCTAATAGGGGACTGAATTGGTCCCAGAGTTTTCAGCAGGACCCTGGGGTTAAAAAACAAACACACAAATGTGCCAAGGAGCACATCTTTTTATTGTGTAATGCCTAGCAGAGAGGCCCAATCTCCATTTGGGCCTTTAGTTGCTACAGCAATATTATTAATACTTTTTTAATGGCTACAGCTAATCAGGGTCATAGTTGTATCTGTCATCTGAAAGCTGGCAGCAGACTATGCTTGTGCCCCAATTCAGTAATCCATCAGAAGCAAGAGCACCACCAGGACGCAGCTGGCGTTAGTTCTTCAAAGATTACTCCAAGACTGCCCAAGGAAGCGGTGACAAAAGCACTCCATTCTTTTACCTACTCTTGTTTTGAAAGCAGTGCCCAAGGTCAGCCAGACACCAGTCAAAATTCATTACCTGTGGCTTATGAGCAAGACATTTTTGCTCCATAAGAAAAAGTCAGCATCTCTCCTGCTTAGTACTTCATAGAGTTCTGTTCCATCATCGGAGCTGTATATGGTGAGCCTGCTATTTGTGTTACGCTTTCAAAGTGTGAAAGGCACACTTCTGCAGTGCTGGCATATGTGAATAAAGCTTTAAGTGGCTCATGTTACAGAGCAGAATAGGTTGCTCTCTCTTACTGGTGTCTCAGCTTATTCCCTCAAGCCTGAGCTCCACCAGATGATGAGGTATCCTATCTTTTGGCTCAGGAATTCTTCATATTAATATGAATGCATTTGATGTGAGACTCTCAGTAGTACAGACAGAAAGGTGTCGGGGCCCCATGCTCCCATCTCTAGAGAACAGGGGTAGGAATAGTATAAGAGCAGGCTTGGTAAGGAGTCTGGTATTGGTATCTCTGAAGCAAGTTAGCTACTGGAAATGCAAAATATCAAATCAAAAGTGGAATGTGTGCTGAGATTGTATCTAATAGGTGGTCTAACGTTTGCCAGTCAGTGAATGACAAACTGCTTACTAGTATAAGAATATCAGGGGGTAGCCGTATTAGTCTATAACCACAAAAACAACAAGGAGTCCGGTGTTACCTTAAAGACTAACAGATTCTGAAGAAGTGGGTTTTTACCCAGGAAAGCTTATGCCCAAATAAATCTGTTAGTCTTTAAGGTGCCACCAGACTCCTTGTTGTTTTAGTATAAGAATACTGCAGAGTATTTTGCTAGCAGTTCGGTAGTGCCATTCTCCATCCTCCTCCTCCCCTTTCACTAGTGAACTAATGGAAAAAAGTTGCTTCCTAGAACTGTCAAGTCCCAAACAACTTCTGGTCATTTAAGATATCAAGGGACTTAAGACTAGGCTTGTTACCAGTGGTATCCTGGCCTAATTCCAACACTTCCTGTTTCAAATGGATGTTCTCCCTTCCATCCAAAATGTCGATGCAATAGAACAGCAGCAACTACACCTCATAACTGGCTATAGTTCAGGGGCAGGTGAAGTTAGGTATTTATTCAGAAAGCATAGTGGGGATGTTACACAATAAAATGATAAATGCAAGACTTCCTACTGAAAAAAAGTTTTGACAAAAGCCTATGGTATTGCTGCAGAGACAAGAGTAATCTATGGACTATTAGCCTAGTATTCCAAGAGATTTCTAATGTCACAAAGGGCAGCCGAGCCCAGAGTACTGGAGGCTCACCAAGGAGCTGAAAGCAAGACTCAGAAGATCACAGGGCAAGCCAAGAGAGGATTGTAGCAGACCGTAATTCCCTATCAAAATAGCTAGCATAGAGGTTTGATTCCAACTCACTAGATTTTGCTAGCTATGAAACAGCTACTTTCCAGTACATGTAATACCCAGTTTCACAGCAAGTATAGTGTTTTTGGACACAGAGAAAAGAGCCCCTACTTTGTTTTCTTTAGCGATGAAGTAGCGGAGATTACAGGCCCATTTCAGCAGAAGTTTGTTGGAAATGTAGTGCTTGTTCCCTCTGTCCTTGCTAATGAACTTTTGTGCTCATGGAGTTATTAGCAGCGTAAGCCAATATCTTCTATTTATGCACAGGTCAGGTGCTAAGCTGTAGAGCCAGCAAACTTAAGATGAATCATGTTTTTCTATCAATGCTGTAACTTCACGGCCTAGAGATCCTGCTGAAGGAACAGAAGCTACGCTTTGCTCTACATCTTTACTTTGGAGGAGGCTGGATTTTGTCTAGTGAAGCCATGTATTAAATGAAGTTATGATGTAGAGAAACACTTGTCACCTATCTGACTAGCAGTAATGCCTGGTTACAGAAGGCTTAACAGGTGATTTTAAGTTGAGCCACTACTAGTCTTGCTAAAAGTAAGATGGAAAAGCAGGTAATTTAACAGAAACTCTATTTTCTATGGCAATATAATTAGTAAAGAATAAGTCCCATCAAACAGATAACTTTCAGCAGAAATGGCGTTATCAAGCATTCTGCCTGATTAAAACTGTCCCTTTTCCCCACTTTTTTTTGTTTGTTTGTTTTTTTTAAAAAGAGTTAACCATATGGATCAGATGAACACAGCAAGACTATTGATTATTGGATGATTTACACCTCTCAGGTTGTGAGGTAAGATTTTAGAGGCCTATTCTGATTACCTTCTTTCTTCCAGCTCTTTACATATACCTGACATATTTTAACTCAGCCTGGTAGAATTAAAGAGAATGCTTTATACCATTTGATAAATCTGGGATGCCACGTTGCTGTTTCGTGATTTAAAGCACTGGCTTCTACTGGTTTCCATACCAGCTGCTGCTAAAACGGTCAGAATCAAAAGTAAAAAAGTCCAGCTTGTGTGATGCAGATCTGAGGTTCACAATCCCCAGCTATAAACACTTTGGCAGACCAAACAAAAGGGTTTCATAGCCAGTAGACATTCCCCAAGCACTAGTCCTAAATGACCAGAAAAAAAGTTTCAATCCAAGTTAACCTGCGATGGTAAAAGATTCACATTTTCAAGTGTTATGGAAGCAGGATGGGGTATAACTATTTCCTTGTGTGTGGTAATGCTTGAAGAGGGATGGCCTCCAGGCAGCTAGATACTAACTGATGCTTTCTTCACAGCTGGCAAAGCTAACAGGATGGGGACAAGCTCACACTGTAAATACCACTAACAGAGACCACCACAATTCCACATCATTTCCTGGTTTTATTTTGTCAAATACTGTTACAGACTTAGGGGACAAAGAAGTGAAACGTAAGACTACTAAAGATTAGTCTTCAAACATTGTATCCAATCAGGCTGCCTCTGCCTATGATCTCACCGATGTAAAACCACATCAGCACCTCTGTGGCCACCAAACCGTTCCTCAGAGCTTCCTGAAAGAAAGAAAGCCACAATTTAGAATGTTTGCTATTGCAGTAACGTCTCCCTTTGCTTTGTTAACCATGCACAAAGTTTGGTTGTGATGGCAAGAAAGCCACCCAAGTTAATGAGATAGCATTTTTAGCTAAAGCCAAGAATGCTATTAACAATTTACTGCCCCCCACCCAAGCAATCATGGTACATACTAATGTGCACTCAAGTCTTAAGTACAGCTTAGCTTTCAGAGCCCTTCAGAGAGAATGCTTTAAAGCATAAATACTGAAAAGACCATCCAAGTTTTAGTGCCAAGCAATACACTAGACCTATGAAATAGCTGTTCAGTACTGGTGGGCAGATCTGGTACCTATTGACATTTGATTCACGTGAATGGATGTTGAAGAAAAGCCTGCTGCCAAAAGCACATCTATACTCTACTAGATGAAAAGCTGGTAATTAAAAATGCTATTCAACTCTTAACCTATAAGTTCTTCAAGTGTTTCACTCCTTAATGACAACAGCTCTATTGGTTTTCATGGCACAAGTAAAAGCTTTTTAAGCTAGCATGCCAGTGGTTCAATACGTTCCTGGAAAATATTACCCTGTACACAAAATACCTGCAGCTCTTAAACTGCATCTGCTAGACTCTAGAGAAATATGCAGCAGAAGTGCGATGCTTCAGGATCATAAGATCAGACCTCTACTTTTTAGCTAATTCTGAAGCAAAGACGACCCATTTTTATTTTTAAAAGTTATTTTGAAGACTGACACCATATAAATGAACAAGGTTTTCAAAATGCTGAGGTAACTTCAGAAAGAGAGATTTAAATGTGAAGAGTTAAAGGGGCATCCATCAGAAGACCCGGACTAGTCAATTAAAGAACCAGATCTGCAGGTAATACGTTCAGAGAACTAGTCTTCATTTTGCACTCCCATTCCTAAGGGAAAGAAGTCTATTATTGAATTACTCTTTACAGATCAGGAAGGGGGTATACAAGTTGGAAAAAGGGCCTAGAAATTACTGGTTTGTTGGACCTTGCTTTAAAATATAAATAATAAAAGTGCCTGGAGGCTAACCCCATTGTGCAATACAAGAACAAGGGGGCATTCAATGAAACTGAAAAGCAGCAAGTTCAAAACTGATTGAGATAGAGAGCTATTTACATCGATGACATGAATATTCAAATGTATAACAGATATTTGCAAGAGTTGAGAAGGGACTAAGGCGATCTCTAAAAATTAAGAGTTAGAAGGAAACTTTCCTTGGGACAGGTTATCACATAGCTACCCAACTCTAGGTTTTTTGCACCATCCTTTTAAGTATCTAGTACTTGTCACCATCAGTGACAGGATACTGGACTAGAAGAACTACTGGTCTGATCCAGCCTGTCAATGCCCACATTCCTATTAAGGATAGAATATTTTACCGGGAAAATACATCTATGAGCCTAAGCCAAAAGAGTTACAGCCCTTAGCACAGGGGATCTCAAACTGGGGGTCGGGACCCCTCAGGGGGTCATGAAGTTATTACATGGGGGATTGTGAGCTGTCAGCCTCCACCCCAAACCCCGCTTTGCTGCCAGCATTTATAACGGTGTTAAGTATATAAACAAGTGTTTTTAATTTAAAAGGAAAGTCACACTCAGAGGCTTGCTGTGTGAAAGGTGTCACCAGTACAGTAGTTTGGGAACCACTGCCTTGGCAGGAACAGAACACAGCCCCACTCCTCCTCATTGCACTGTAGAAGGTAGCAGTGTTTTAAAACTAGCCTTAAGCTTTTGGTTGTTATTGCAAAGGTCAAGCAGCAATTCCAAACTAGTCAATTATCCAATATCCCTTCATACCACACTACACACTGTGCTGGCTATGTTGATATTTCTATCAGAAGGGTGGCAGTGCATTCAGAAGTCCCTTCGACAGTAAGGCAGCGGCAGACACTAAGTGGAAAGATCAACATCTGGCCATACTAAAATGTGTATAAAAGCTCACTAGGGGAAAAGCCACCATAAGGCAGAAGTGATCTGTCCAGTCAAACTTCTTTTGTGTCACAGAAGGAGCTCATTGAGAGCACAGGTTCGGCCTGGCTTTATCAACAACTTGTCTACCAAATTAACTGTTCTGTCCAAATAGCAAACACAAGTCACTTTCTGGGCTTCTTTTTATGTTGCTAGATGTAGCCCAGCTAAAAATGTGTTAACCAGCATGGCTGGAGAAACCCCAGGGGAAACACTTCTGTTATTCAGATCTGTTCTTATTTAGCCTGCAGTTACCTTGACTGTGAGCTGTGCGAGGTGACCAGACTGAAAGCTTTTGACCAGAGCTTTCATGCTGTCAATGGCCTTGGGGATCTCAGCAGGGGTTGGAGGAACCAGCTCAACCTTGGCATAGTGCCAAAATGTGGCCAAACGAGGCCTGGAGTAAGTCACAGCAGCTGGAAGAGAAAAATACCAGGATGAATCCACTGGAGGCTAAAAGAAACAGATGTGTGGGTTGGACACAAATATTTATTCATGCATCACATTCATTTACCACTTTCATCAAACATGCACCCAGTCTGAAGAGTCAGAGCTGCTCCTTGGTAATGAGCAGATATTTATTTAATTTTTAAAAACTCAGCTCTAAGCAACCCTCCAGTGCTCTAGCTGCCTATTCCATAAATAAATAACTCACAACATGAAGGACTGCCTATATACATACACACACACACACACCCCAAACCCTCAAACTAAGGGTATGTCTACACTACACTACCCATAGCGGCAGGTAGCAATCGATCCAACAGGGTCAATTGATCACATCTAGACGCGATAAATCCCCGAGCGTTTTCCTGTCGACTCCTGTACTCTACCACCGCGAGAGGCACAGGCGGAGTCGATGGGGGAGCGGCAGCAGTCAACTCACCACGGTGAAGACACCACGGTAAGTCGATCTAAGTATTCACGTAGCTGAAGTTGCATAACTTAGATCAATCCCCCTCCCCCCCACCCAATGTTGACCAGGCCTTAGAAAGGGGAAATAAGTGAATTTACCTGCGTGTTCAGAAGGTTAACAGATCTGGACTCTGGCAGACCAGGTGTGGGATGGTGATTTCAAATATCAAAGACCCTTCACAGAACACCCTGTCGGCAGCTTCCTCATTTATATTGAGGAAGCTCCAGCTCAAGCACCTCTTCTGATCTCAACTGTGGCAGCACCTCACAAGGAGAGAGGCAGTCTCACAAGTAACCAGGTCCCAAACCTTTTAAGGGTTTTTAGGTGAAAACGAACACCTGGCATCCCACTCCAAAGCTTACCGAAGCCAGGGGAGATTACTGGTCTAAAGTGCTCCCAACATCCAACTCCACTTAATCAGGCTGTATACAACATTAAAGTACAGAACATGTGTATCACAAGGAACTCAGCCATTCAGGAAGCCTGTATAAAAAGGTTTAAAATGTGATGACCTCAGGTCAGTACCTAGTTCTACCAGCTGGTTGTGAATTGTCAATCAATTAGCTACAAATTTAAGTTGCCAGACAATGATTAGTATAGAAGATCAATATCAGCACTGTTCTTTGCCAGCAGAGAGTGTTATGGACTTTAAATAGTAAGAATCTTAGGCCTGGTCCCCACTAACCCCCCACTTCGGACTAAGGTACGCAAATTCAGCTAAGTTAATAACGTAGCTGAATTCGAATACCTTAGTCCGAACTTACCGCGGGTCCAGACGCGGCAGGGAGGCTCCCCCATCGATGCCGCGTATTCCTCTCGCCGAGCTGGAGTACCGGCGTCGACGGCGAGCACTTCCGGGATCAATTTATCGCATCTAAACCAGACGCGATAAATCAATCCCAGAACATTGATTGCCTGCCGCCGGACCCTCCGGTAAGCGTAGACGTACCCTAAGGAGACATTTTAGTTGCTCCTATTCTTAAGATGTCATGCCTCAATATTGGAAGCATGAATAATTAGATGTTAGAATTATACTAGTCAAACCATTTTAATAAGAACGGCCATATTATGTCAGACCAATGGTCCATCTGGCCCAGTATCCTGTCTCCTGATAGTAACTAATGCCAAGTGCTTCAGCAGGAATGAACAGAACAGGCGATCATCAAGTGATCCCTGTTGTCTACTCCTAGCTTCTGGCAATCAGAGGCTAGGGACACCCAGAGCATGAGGTTGCATCCCTGACCATCTTGGCTAATATCCATTGTGGGACTTGTTGAAATGCATTTTATTAAGCTTTTTCTAGTTAGGCAGCACAACTACCTCTCCCCAAAAGCTGCAGAAGTGGTAATGTGAAAACAGTGTTATTGTTTGAATCAATCAGAACTCCTGCAGCATTCTGCACCTAAGACAATATCCTTGCATAGGCTGAGAGCGTTTAATCACAAGAGTTTAACTACTGACAATTATGCTCTATATGGTGCAAGAGAATTAAATAGGTAAACTTGAAACTATGCGGCCTGCAAATTACATCTCTAATACAAGTCTCAGTGTACACACACACACACACTCACTCTACACTATTAGGATAATTAACACTGTGGTGGAAATTCTCCAGTTTCCATAATCACAGCTGAATGAAGTCTTTGCTCATGAAGGTAGATTCCATCTTTTGTTTTAGAATAAATGACCTTGAATTCAGCACAAGTTTGACAAAAAAAAAAACCCAATATTTTTTTAATTTACAAAAAACATTCCGAGTTCACTTGGATGCTTGTACATCAATAATTCAAAGAGGGAAACCCACCCTCCAAATTAAACCCAGCATAAAGTGAAAGTCTCAGAAAAAGAGAGACACTCTGCACTGCACCCAAAAGATCAAAAATTCAGTCTATTAGACCAACTGAGAAAGTGAATTCCAAAGTCAAGGGCCCTTGCTCAAGTGAAAGCCTTTCCACCAAATCCCATGCTTTCTTCAACTGCCATGGTAGTTGTTTTGCAACATGATTTAGAGTATAGCTAAGGTCTTCAAACCTCAAAAGATGTTCAACCTAGGTCCTAGACTATATAGAGCCACTTATTTTAACCTCACAGAAGTAAAAAGTTTTATTAATGACTACCTCGTATTTAATACCCTTAATATTTCTTGGCCCTCAGTAGGTCATACCTTTTCTATTTTTGAGTCTTCAAGACATTTCATTTTGATGTTAGAGATATTCTCCCCAGCTGGACAGGCAGATTGCAGTATTTTTAAATGAAAACCTATTACAGAGTAGACCATATATTTCATATGGAAAAGAATCTCAGCTACTGTAGGCAAAGCTGCATTGTAATTACAAAGCTCTCACCAGTTGAGATATCTACAAGTGGAAAGAGCCAAAAGTACAAGATAAAGTGGGTATCAAGACTAGCACAGAACAAAAAGAAAAAAAAAAAAAAGGGAGGAGGAACAGGCAGAATTCTTAAGAGCGGATACAGCTTGTTAGCAAAAACAAAGCTTATATATTTGCTATTAGCAACTCACTATCCTGATTCCCTATTTCATAGATACCTGTCACATCCATTACACTCACAATCCACCACGTCCTGCACCACACAGCATTTCCCTTATCACTACATCCTAACTTCAAATATCGGAGCCTAAGTTAGTGCACCCTATCCATCTCAATCTTTGTCTTTAAAGATACAGGTGTAGGGGCAGGGGAAAAGCAGTTCTAATTTGGTTTTATACTGCTGCTCATCACCACAGCATCTGTGCACTTTACATGTAACATTGGTAATAGCAAAATCCATCATAGACTCATTGGAATCTCTGGCATGTCCCCCTTTTTGGGGGAGGAGGGGAGGAGTTCTGATTAAAATATATATACACACACACTATATTTCAATGTTGTTAATTTACTGTTTTGGTTAAGATTGGTTTATTTCAGGTGGTTTGGGATTGGTTGGTTTCTTTTGGGTAGAAGGAAGATGTTGAGAGGATCCATCTCATGGTGGAAAGGCCTGATTTCTGAAAGCATTAAGCATTCGCTCCTCTCAGACTTCAGTGAGATTTACAGGTGCTCAGTATCTCTGGAAATATGGCTATTAAGCATCTTCCTGATCAATTGCCTCTAACCCCTTTCCCATTACAATTGGAATGCCTTGTTAGACATGGGCCTTACATTTAGGAGGCTGGTAATAAGCTCGCTTTTTCTCTCCACCATGTTTGTTTACTTGCCCGTGTGGTAAAGTATTGAACTGGAAAAGGATATATGGACTCTGCTGCATGACCTTTAGAAGTCACTTCATATCTGTACCTCAGTTTTCCCCATCACTAAAATAGGAAAAATACCTTCCTTTATAAAGCCCTCTGAGAAGTATTAATTTGAAGGGCAGTTGTGTTTCAAAAGGATGTTCCTTCATTACAAGGTAATTTCTCTAAGGTTATTCTTCCCCACCCCTTAGCATTTAGTAACTCTACTTACTGCAAACTCAGATTTCGTCATCAATGAAATCCTACAGAACCTTACAATAGCCAAGTTTGTTAGTTGTTTAGTTTCCCCTTTTCACTGACACTGAACAGTATGATACAGCCTCTAGCTAAGTGCTCACTTAAAAAGAAAGAAGCTCAGCTAAAAAGTAAGAGGCTACAAGATACAGAGAGTGAGTCACCTGGACAACGACAAAAATCCATTTCTTGCAACTGAAGAAAGTAAAATGAAGCAGAGGCCTAGAGCCTCAGACAACTGGAGCAGGTGGAACAATCCAGTGACAAAGGCCATTCAGCCAAGTCTTCCACGGAAACACCACCTGGTGATACACTCACCATCGCACACAGACAGCTTAGACCGGGGGGTGAATTCTGTGAAGTCAAGGCCCCCATTTCCTGCCCAAGGGATAGTCAAGGTCCAGACTCCAAATAAAGCAACAAACAAGATAATAAGCACATAAGATGTCAGGGTCCGTTTGGAAGCAGCTGGCGGGCTGGGTGCGGCCCGTGGCCCAGGCCAGCTACTGACCACCCCGAGTTGGACCGTTACCGACGTAGGGAATCGATGCCCCCCCGGGCCCCCGCGCTGGGGGCGGAGGCCACAGTCACACTGGCTCACTGAGGGCGCGAGCGGTCCCGGGGCTGGCCAGGCCCCGCTCTGGACCTGGGGCGGGCGAGTCGGGCACGGCCCGCAGCTCCGCCAGAAAGCGCGAGGCGAGGCGAGGCGAGGCGAGGCGCTGCCCTGCCCCCCCCAGCACGGCCCGCGCCGCTCGCGGCTCCCCGCGGCCCCCTGGGGCAGGGCCGGGCCGGAGCCCGAGAGCCGGTCCCGGGCCGGGCCGCGCCGCCCCCAGAAGCCCCGCTCAGACCCCCGCCCGCTCTCACCGCTCACGAGCTGCGGGCCCTGGGTGGCGACGCGCTGGACCAGCCTCTGGGCGGCCTGGGCCATGGCGGAACCGGCGCGGGGCAGCTGCAGCGCCTGAGGAAGAGGAAGGAGCCGGAGCCTGAATGTCACCTACAGCAGGACCCCGAAGGCCCCCGGCGTCAGGGCTGCCCCGGTAGCGCCTCACACCGCCGCCGCTCGCCACACCCCCAGACGGCCCGGGCGCACGCCCAGCCCTGCGGGAAGGGGCGGGGGGCATTTTTTTCCCCGTTCAGAGGCAACATTTTGATCAGGCGCCTGCCGAAGACACCTATCGGCCATGAACGGCTGCTCACGCGCAACGCCAAGCTGGTCTCTTCGAGGGAGCCAAAGCGGCGCACGCGCAGAAGCCTCCTGTGGCCGGTTCCTGCCCCTGCCCACGTGCTGCTATTTAACTTTTTTTATATTATTTTCTCTGTAGTCTGGATCTTGACCAAGAAATTTGGCCCTTGACAAAAAAAAGTAACTGGCTACCCCTGGCCTATGGGATATGATTTGTGTGCAGGTCAGCAAAGCCTAAACCTATTGGAAGAAAACCCCCTGCCTTGTGCACTGCCAAAAATGCCACTTCTACAAAATTGCTTGTTGGGTTACAGCTTTGGGATTAGAGTCTCCTACCAAGGCAGCCTCCAAAACACTTGAATAATTTAAGATTAAGTCCTCCCACTTTAATGATTTAACACTCTCAGACTCCCCAGTTTCTTCCCATTTGTGTTCTCAGTGGCTCTAAGGCATTTATGAACCTATATCACTGCCATAGCTAGGTAAACACTACACCATGTTTTGTTTTAGGAGAGAAAAATTATAGTAAGTCTCAGTGACCATCTTGGTGAAGTCCTCTGAACTAGAGCACTGTTGCTGGGTTGGAGATAGCCACCACAAAAATCACGTTTCTTATTTTTCTGCCTTGTGCCTGATGCTCTGGATAGTTGTCCCTGTAGTACTCCCTTCCTCCGAGCACAAAACCCCCTCTTCCTACAAGCTGAATAGTAAGCCTCCCTCATGCATAAGTATAACTAACCAACACACACCTGCCCCTCAAGAATAAAACATATATATTAAACTATTTATTTTGGCTCAAATTCTGGTACTTCTAGGTTTGCATGAGTGCACATACATATGACCCTCAGGGACGAAGCCTTATGTTCTAAGGTCTTATCGAGTAGACTCATTTTAACAGATTCTTTAAGGTAACCTGCACAGTAAGCCCAAGCTTCACTCTTAGTTTTCATTATAAAAATGTCAGCTGTTTCTGCACTTCTTGTTGCAGACATGTCCCCAGTAGAAGGGTATGGTTATGACCACAGCTGGGGAAAAATCAGCTTAATAGTTGTATACAACAACAGAGATAAAGTGTCACTTGAGAGGAGTTATACCTGCCCCAGATCTCCCATTCAGAACAAGTTCACCTTAAGACCAAATATGCACTTCAAAGAAACTTGAAGCCTGACATTTTTATTGATAAAGCATGTGTCTAAGTATATATACATACTGGATACATATTAACATGCACAAAGTACAGTATAAATGTAGGCAGGATTTATAGTGTACCTGTATGAATATGTACACAGTCTATACACAGACAGTGCCGTTTCCAACAGGCTCTCAAACCTAGCAGATGATCATGACTAATTAAGGTTAATTTAAATGATGTGGAGACTCAAGGAACCCCAATTAGAGAAGAGTTTGTCCTGTGTGTCTGGATATGTCGAGTTTCTGCATGGTTGCCCCTTGAGTAAAACAGCAGGTATTGACCCCGACAGCCAAGTGAGAGACTTTTCTAAAACCAGTAGCATGTTTTTCCAGCATGACCTCCCTAGTCCCAGTGAGAGTTTTGTTATAGCAACGGCTAAATAGTCCAACTATCCCTAAGAGATTCACATCCAACTTTTATATTATCTTTTAAATGTTTTGACTTCAGTGCTGCCCCATTGCAATGTACCATGCTGAACACGAACCCTTGTACACAACCAATATTTACAGACAAAATTGCATAAGAACCTCTTCCATCCTCGCAAGCCTCAAATTTAAGAGCTACTGTGGACAAAGGCATTTTTTTTCACATTAAACATCATATGATAGAACATTACATAGTTTAAACAAGTCTGGAGCCAAAGCAGGAGTAACAGAGAGGAAACTTCAGTCACAAGGAAGAGTTTTTTGGTGGTGGCTGACAGCCACTGAGATGTGTGACATGACAGTCATTAGAAACAGTGAACACTGTGAAGAACAAACAACACAAGAAAATTAACCAGTGGCCAACAGAGCAAGAAGGGACTTAGGATTCCTGGGCTGAGAAGCTGTAGTGCAGTTGAGGTTTCTGATATTATTGAGACGTCTTAATGGAAACAAAAAATAGAAGGGGATAAAAGGAAGGGCCTAAGCAAGAGGCTCCAAGTCTAGTGGCAATGCACAAAATGCAATCTTGGGTACAGAGTATATGGTAGCGCTGATTCACAGGTTCTCTGGAGCACCAGCCATCATCTCTGCAAGGGGATTTCGCTCTCTTGCAGACAAATTATTGTTCATTTGTGTCAGGATGTTTTTTCATTTGTTCATTTCAGTGTGTCCTCCAGCTGCTCCTTCTGCTTTTTCCTCTCTGCAAGCCACTGCTGGATCTTCTCTTTCAGTTCTATGTTTGGTCTGATCTGGTCCATAGTGAGGGGGCTCCGATTAAAAGGATCTGTCTGGTCACTATAAGAAAGAGAAAGTCAAGGAAACTCATTCTCTGACAGTACTGTCCTATGATTAAAAACTGATGTTATGAAGCCAAGAAACAGGAAGCAGAGACAGGCACAGCCTCTGTTCCATCAAGTGAATCAGACCTGCCTGTGGACAATGAGCCACTAGGTGTAATCATTAGGCTTCACCCAAACATCCCCCAGAAGACTGACACTTCCAAAATGACACCATCACTCGCATCATTCTCAGTGGTACATCTGAGGCTAAAATTTCAAGGAAAGCAGAACAGGTTCACAATAAGCTTCAGTACCAGAGTATACAACAGTACTTTAGAGAGAACTTAAGCCACAACCCAGATCAGTTAGCAAACCTCTGACTCTTAACACATAGAAGATGATTACTTAGAGACAGACTGAAATATGCTATTATTTGGATGAAAAAAGGAATCTCCTATACTCATGCTTTATTGGAAGACATTTCTGGATTTTATCTGTACTCACTAAACTGTCCAACCTATCCATTGACTTTTGAATAAACCAGGGTGAAGAAACACCTGCAGTTTTCCCAATGTTGAAATCACCTTTAAATAAAAGAAAAAGTCTTAATCTCCCCACCCCACCCCTTCAATCTGTAGGCCTGAGCACCTCTCATATGCTTTATTCCATTAAAAACACGAGAAACAATCTGGTCTGTGCAAATCTGGACATGGATGCAACTTCTAAGTTTCAGAAAGCTGAATTCCACAGGGTCCAGGGCACACAAACTGCACACAGCTAGATAAATGGTTAGCACTTTAGAGAGTCAGATGGATTACAGTCAGTTCCAAATATAACAAAACTAAGATCCTAAACTCTGGAGCAACTGTGGGGAATTTGGAAAGGAGAATGACTGTATGCATGCATGGGGATGTCCACTCTGTCTTGCCTGAATCTCTGAAAGCAAAAACACTAACCCAGGGGTCGGCAATCTTTCAGAAGTGGTGTGCCGAGTCTTCATTTATTCACTCTAATTTAAGATTGCGCGTGCCAGTAATACATTTTAATGTTTTTAGAAGATCTTTCTATAAGTCTATAATATATAACTAAACCATTGTTGTAAGTAAAGTAAATAAGGTTTTTAAAATGTTTAAGATGCTTCATTTAAAATTAAATTAAAATGCAGAGTCCCCCGGACCAGTGGCCAGGACCCGGGCAGTGTGAGTGCCACTGAAAATCAGCTCGCATGCCGCCTTCGGCACACGTGCCATAGGTTGCCTACCCCTGCACTAACCCCTCCCCACCAAACCTTTAGTGAATCACTAACTCCTCACTCAGACACAATTAACTTTTCTTGAATACCTGAGGAGATGCCTGGCTATAGTTGACCTATCCACGGTGACTCGGGAAGATGGCAGCATCACAGGGTCAGACATTAAAGTGCTCATGATAGGATCAAGGAATTCATCACATGCATCTGCATAGGTCTCCTCTTCCTGCTGCTGTCGGTCTGCAAGAGACTGGTAGATACATGCACAACTATTAACACTAGGTTTTGTGAAGCTCTGTCAAGCAGCTCAAGTTCGCACATTCACAAAGGGGTGGAGCCTAGCAATGCAGAAAGTCAGGCACTTCTCACTCGCAAAGTACCTGGCAGAATGTGTCCATGCACATAACTGGATGCTCTACCAAACCTTTTGGTTTGTAACCAGAGCTCAGATATCAGCATGGCTAAGAAACTGCAGGAACCCAGAAAACACATCACAGCTATGGCATGCAAATAAACACTGGGCACACAGCTTTGTTTCTGCAAACTCTTGAAGTCTAATAGTTCTTTAATTTGCATAGTTACAGTTGTTAAAGTATCATCAGAATGTAAATCAGTTCCTGGTTTCAGTTTCAGACACAGCAAAAGCATCAAAAATATAATTATCTATTGGAAGACAGGAATTGCCAGCCTTCCCTTGGCTGGACAGAAACCTCTTAGGGCAAAATTGGGGGTGGAAGCTTTTAGGAGGAGCATAGCTATCGCTACTGACCCACATCATGGTTGGAAGAGCATGGCTATCACTACTGAGCAGCATCATGGTTGTAACTTTCCATCAAAACCTGCACTGAAGCGGAGACTGACTATCTCTGAGGGGGTTTCCAGAAGCTGTTACAGCATACTGTCTTGTCTAGGTAGACTAACCTCTTTGCATCAGGGATCATCTTTTATTGGTTTGTAAAACACCATGCATGTTTACAAAGCTACGTACACATATTACAAGCAGGGATGGTATTTTTAACCTATTGTTCAAGTTGCCCAACACTTCACATAGTAAGACACTGGTTTCATTGCTTATAACTTTGCCAATCTTGAACTGTTTGGGCTGAAATTTTACATGGCAGGTGTCTGCCTCAGGCTTAATTTATTTTGGAGAATTTCAGCCATCTCCAAGAATGAAGCTATGAAAATAAGTTGTTATGCCCATGTTAAAATATTCTGGCAAACTTTTCTTTTAAAAGCTCAAGCACTACCACACTTTGGAGAGGGGACTTGAAATTTGGCAAGAGGCTGGCCTGTGTATCAGGGAGGTGCCTTTTGCCATCCTTGTGAGAATCTGCTCACATTTGGTCTTGGGAAAAAATTGCAGTTTACGTATGCTCATTAGAGACTTCTTAGATATTAGCAACTAAATTCCCAGAAGATTCTGTCTGCATTGGGCGTGCTACAGCCTGGGTCTGAGCAGGAATTTACTCAAAACGGCGGCTCTAGGCTGCTGTGGGCTGTGCAAAGTTTGGGCATGGGAAGGAAGAGGAGAGAGTCTCTCTCTCCTGTGCACACAGGGTACACTGCACAGAAATAAAAGACCCACAGCATGGATGGCCCGGGTCAGCTGGCTCTGGGGCTAAAAATTGCTGTGTAGACGTTGAGGCTCAGGCAGGAGCCCAAGCTTTGGGACCCTCCTGCTCACCGGGTCCCAGAACCCGGGCTCCAGCCCAAGCCCGAATGTCTGCACAATGATTTTTCAGCTCTGCGAGCCTAAGTCAGCTGACCCCAGCCAGACGTGCGCCTTTTATCCCTGTGTAGACATAGCCTCAGTGACCCTGCTGCTGCTGTCCAGGCCGTGAGCAAGAGGAAGCTGCCTAGTCTGAATGCAAAGGGGGACGAGAGATAGACCCTGAAGAGGTGGGGGAAGCAGACTGACACAAGGAGGATGGGGAGACAGACTGGAGGGGAGAGGGAAGCTGGGAGTCAGGGTGTGGGAGGAGACAAGGACTGGCTACCAATGGATGGGGAAACAGGAGATAAATCTGACAAGAAGCCAGGATGCACCGGGGTGGGGAGAAGTGGGACTGCCAGGGCAAAGAAACTGCGAAATGGAGTCCCAGGACAGAACGACACTGTGAATGGACGAGGAGCCCAGGGAGGTATACTGGGACTGGGAGCCAGAGTGAGACTGAAGAACGTGAGTGGGTGTTGGGGGGAATCACAATTGAAGACAAGGGGAGAAGGAGAGAGATAAATCAGATAAGGAGCTGAGGGGCACATTCAAGAACTTTCATAGTAAAATATGAATAGAGAACTCTGCTTAGAGGGACCATCGATAAATGGATGAAATCACCAACACTGTCCTCCTCCCCTCTTACTCCTCTCACCTTGATCCGCTCAGCCAGGTTACTGAAAGCCACTATCATGTTGCCAGGCTTATTGATTTTCTTTAGGACTCTGACTGTCTGAGCGAACAGTGTCGGCGAATAGGAGCGCCCATCCTTGGGCACCGTGGCACAGAAATTCTCTTCATCGCTGAACCACAATTGCAAAAAGAAAGAGAATGTAAGCGTTGACATTTGTGAAAAAAGGAGTGATTTGCTAGGCTGCAGAGACATCGACCCGCACAACAGCTGAATTACTTCAGTAAACATACAGGAGAGGACAAAGTGAAAGAATAATAACCATAACAGCTAAGTCGTTTCCTCTAGCCGGTCTCCACACTGGGATAGGCTTTATACTAGCTACAACCATATTTAAAAACTCTGCTACTGCTGTCAGGGTTGTAGGTGTTTTCTCTTGCTAGTGTGGATGGTTTGGGGGTGGGGTGGGGGTGTTTTAAAACGCTATTATAAAATGTGTTATATCCTACCAGGGACAAGGAGCCAGTGTATAGCATAGGTTGGCTACCATGATTTTCAAAAAAAGACAAAAATGAATGAATCAATCAATCAATACATCACAACATACAAAACCACCACACGACACACTGGCCAGGGGATTGTGAGAGAACTCTGCTAGACACCACCATGTTTAAACACAATTACAGCTAGTAGAGTTCAGCTCCCAGTGTAAACAGAACTACATATATCACATGAAATGGCATTATACTGGCCAGATTTCCTAGAGAAAAGTCTGCTATACTTAATAGATAGACTCTCCATTATTCGGAGTCCCTCTTTAAAGTCTTAAACATTTATTTGCTCAGATGAGGGGTGGTGGTTTAAAAACAAGTTTTAGAACTCAAAATAATTTCTGGTTGGATTTATGCTGACTGCAGTCAACTCAGGAGAGAATTTGGTCCTCAGCAGCATCCCGCTAATGGAATTACCAAGATAAATACCCAGAAATAACTTTTCTGTGCCACCCCAGCAACATGAATCCATTGTGTAGCGGGGTCCTATTTCTCCAGGACTGCTGCCCCGCTGCAGCTTCTCACACCCTCACATACCCAAGGTTTAAGTAGATGTTGCAGATGTCAGAAACGAGCTGCTGAGGTTTGAAGTCAAACTCGCTGAAATCCTTGACTTTTAATGCTCCCATTTTAGGACCAACCAGGTGCTGCAGGAAGTAGTTCAGCATGGAGATGATGCGCTCAGCAAGGAAAGGGTGCACAAACAGGGACTTAATCTCTGGAATAAAAGACAACAGCTCTCTGAGCATCAAAATAAATCAACCTTTCTGCACCAACCCCTTAAACCAGGCAAAGCTCTCCCCACCACTGCCACTCTCTCAGGATTTGCTGTCCGTACCCGAGGTCAGAAAGGCCAGGGTTCCGATGGTTTCATTGGACATGATGTTGTGGAAGCGAGCCAGCTGACCAAACATTTGCAGACTGGACTCCTTCTCCCGACGAGCCTCCTGGGACAGGTTGTCCCACTCACCACGGTCCTTCTCTATCTGCTGAACTTTTATTTTACTGAGGTACTGTAAAGATAAAGCAGAGGAAGTGAGCAATGGTCTACTTAGTAAACCTGGCAAGCTCAGAATGCTTTCATCGCCTCTCAGATGGGAAATCATTCCATGAGTTCAGTAGGTCTCAGGAAGTCTCTTAGACGGCAGATGTGCACATCAGAGAAACATCACTACAAAATTAGCAACCCCAGGAAAGAGGGCCTGGGTTGAATTGGACCATGGAGGCACTCCTCTCTTCCCTTGAGGGTAGGTTGAAGCCCCTTGACAGAGCAGTTTTGGGGAAGCCTTAACTGCTGCTGCCTGTGATCAATGTAGCTTGTAGATAAACAGAGAATTTAAGTCTAAGTACTTTCAATTGGGTATTTGTCACCAGCACCAATTACACAAATAAACCAAAACCAAGAAAGGAAATCAATTAACACAGAGTATCAGTTGAAGTTCTGGGTGCCAGGCACAACAGAACCCAATTTACAGACTGGACCTCTCCTCTGCCATGTCAGCACAAGTTCTCACGAGCTTCCTACTACCAGCAGAAGCGCTGACTGATAGATTCCAAAAAGAGTTTAGTTCACTGCAGCTGAACAAGAGATCAGCAACAATTACATAGGGCCTCAAAAAGGATCAGGGAAACTAGGAGAGAAAAACTGGTAGGTGGGCGGAGAAGGATTGAGTAAAGGGTGAAGCAGATTAATCAAGGATTTCATTTCTTGGGGTTAAGTAAGATTCAGCCATAACATGGAAGTAACTTTTAAGTTTCTTTGCAGCTGTGGATCTCTTTGTATTCCCGGTGATGTAGTGAACCTCACACAGCAGAGTTCCAGGTCACAGTAAGTCCCACAGCGAGCCAACTCTGTCAATGACAGGAGCTCTTCTCTCGGAGTTTACACAAGGCTCCCACGGCCACATACGTTTAACAAACAAACACAGAACATTCACTTAAACCACAAACAACATTAGGAAGAACCTATAAACCTTCAAGCAGGTGGGTTACATCTATGCTGCCTGGCTCATCCGCTAGTCCCCAGGCCCACACTTCCACCATGGGACACACAGCTGAGCTCTCCAAACAAAGGGCCCTTTTTATAGTAGCAAGAAGTAGCTCCAAAAGATGTGGTTAGAAAATAATCACACGCTGGGGACAAAGAAGTTCATCTGGGTCTGATGCCTTGTAAGCCCAAAGGACAAGGCTGTCTTGAGACAGCAGCATCTGTTAAGATAACAAGGCATTTGCAAAGGAGGCCAGAGGGATTTGGTAATCACAAACCGCAAGAAGACTCACATGAGCCAGTTATAGCTCAGATAAGCAACAGGTAGACTTCCTCACGACTGTGCCAATGTACTTCAGTGCTGACCTGAAAAACCTTCTTTTGTTTTGGCTTCCTCCCTCCCTCCAGCCACACCAACCCAATACTGATCTTGGTCTGCAAGAGCCCTGGGGTTCTAGTCCCAGGTCCCAACACAGTTCTGCCAATGTCCTTCAATCATGCCCTCCAGCACCTCTCAGTACTCCACCTCTTGGTTTCCCCTGAGCAGACTATCAATCTAGCTGAACTCTGCCAAACTGCTTGAAAAGCATCTGATGTAGACACACATCACTAGGAGCTAGGATAAGCCTAATTTCACTTGTGATATAGGTCTGGTATTTTAATCAGCCATCTCAAATACAGGAGCTGTGCCTGCTTCTGGTGCCACAGCTAGAGCGCCTTCCAAGCCCTACCTGTATGGCTTCATCCAACAGGAAAATGGCATCGTTCATGAGCAAGTTAAGGAAGCGTAGGAAGAGAGGAGGGTTCATTGCCTCTAGGTTTTCCGAGGCATAATCAGCCAGACCCTATGAGTCACACACAGAAATGATGAGTTAATGCTCCACCACAGTTCAAACTTAAGGACACATAACTCAACACTTAATACAGCATTGTACAAACCAAACAAACTACTGACGTGCTTATCTTAGCTTACCTTTATACTTTGCCGGTATGAATCTGTCCCCCACATGTACCTGAGAATGGGATACATGGGTCGACGATAGTTAAACTTCTGCTCAAACTGATGTGGATCCCCTAAATAAAAGCAAAAGGGAGAGGAAGTTTCAATTCAGCAGCAAGAATCGGCACTGTATTTTTAACCTCTCCACAGTTCACACTTAGCATCAGGCCAGGGGAGAGCGACACTTGCTCACTTCCTTGAGAAAACGCAAAAGCTGACTTCCCAGTGCACCCTGCTCAGCAAGGAATAACTTTCACAGCAGGTTCCTGAAACACAGCCAAAGTCAGGAAGCAAGAGCCAATTAAACGCTACTTTCAAATATAAACTTGTCATTGTCACTGGACTCATTGTTGCATGATCTTTTCTTGCTATGCCTCTCCAATATTGTATAAGCTTCACAGAGCCCAGGGACTTTATTTTATACAGACTTTACATGCACTTGGAGAGTTTTACCCAACTAAGGCAACTGGTCTGGCTCAGTCTGGGGAAGATGACAGGACTCTGACATCCGAGGGGTTCCTGTACTATTTTAAAGGAGTTGTTAAAGTTAACCGGGGAGATAACTGTCCTGATTTTGAGGCCTCTTTACCACAAAGAAACAGGAAAGAGGCCAACGCTAGTGCCTTCGAAAGTAAGAGACTTTTAAAAAGTGACTGGTACATCGATGCTTTTGCTCCATTTTCCCTTGGAATAAGCATCCCAGTTAATAACAGTATCTTGGGAGTTCACTGTGTTTGTGTTGTTGAAACCACTTCCCTGGCAGTGGTTTGCAATAGCACAAGTGCTGACTGTCAGCTCACAGGAAGCAACCAAGTTGAAGCACACAGCATCAACCACCCCCCATCAGACAAAGGGCTCAATCCTGTTCTGATGGACATCAGTAGCAAGGCTATCACTGACTTCAGTGGGAGCTGGATTAACCACTCAGCATGTAAGGCAAGCAGTGCTGATTCAGTCTACTGAGCTGCTGGATACCTCTTAGGGATGAGGACCCTGAATAAACGAGCACAATGTCAGGATATAAAATTAGTGTGCAAGGGTCAGTCGAATGCAGAGTTCCAGGTCCAGGAAGCAGGGGCCAGAAATGCTGTGAAGACAACATACTTAGACTCTGGTTGTGAGAGGAGAGGGGAGCACCTCTCCCTCTCGGACTGAGGTGATCAAGAGGGAGAAGAGAATCCTGGCTAGGATGGTGGCTGGGATGTAGGGCGGTAAGAATACAGATGTGTCTGGAGGAGTCTCTGAGAAAAGCGATCTATGGAAGGTCTGTGAGTGTGGAAATGTGCTCATTTCCCCCTCAGCTGGGCATTTCCCCCTCATGCTGAAATCAATGTGAGTTTTGCTGTCTTCAATGGGAGCAGGATGGAACCCCTAGTGGGCATGGCTAGAGAAGTGCGTTAATAGACCTGATTAGACCGTGAAATGTAGCTTTCCAGAGCATCTATTTTCCTGATATGTTGCAGTTTTGCATGCATCAGCAATTCAAAATAGCTGCATGTTTGCTAAAGTGCCATCTGTCTAATATGGTCTAATGGATTTGACCAAGCCTGAATAGATTAGGTTTAGTGCACCACTGTCAATAGAACAAGGTATGTCACAGCATGCAGACATCCTCCCACAGATTCTTCTCAGGGTAAGAGACAAAATCCCTCCCCTTCCCTGTTTACCTGTAAACTCAATATCCACAAAGACCTTGATGAGTGCCTCTGCAAGATGGGCAGCGTGGTGGTAGGAGCAGAACACTCGCTCGCGATGGAACATGCTGGAGACAAGCGGGTTCTGGACCTGATCTAAGTGAGGCATCACTGCTTCCAACACTTCTGCCAGCTTGGCTCGCAGGTGAGGATTCTTCATCCTGGAAAAGAAAAACCGATATAATAGGGCAGTTTAGAGCAAAAGGGGAATTTGAGTGACCAAAGAGAATCCCAAAGATTGAGGCCATCCACATGGGGAAGGGCTGGCTAACACCACTACACTTGTGCAGCCAAACTTCTGACATAACCTGACCTACCACTTGCATTCCTAACAGCATGCCATGGTTGTTCTCAGTCACTAGTGGTTAAACCTCGGACCGAAGTGTTACAAAGGGAGTGAAGGTTGAAGCTTTTGGCCTCATCCCTCCTAGAACACACTCTCGGTGATGCATATTACTGCACATTGTGCTTGCTCATCAGTTGTGATTCTTCTGCCCTAGCCCAAATGTGTTTTGGTGGCAAACATTCTGTTATATCAGCTATGTGCTGAACCTGTCTAATGCCTCTGTCTCCTACTTATAGAACAGCAGAAGTATTTTGAACTTACAGAGTGCTCTTACTAATATATCTGAGAGCATTCAGCAACGGTTAAGCATTATTGTCCCCATTATATAGGTGGGGCACAGGGGTTTAGTGACCTGTCCAAAACTGCAGAGTCAGTGAAAGAAGTGGGAACAGATCCCGGTTCTCCCAACTCCCATGCTGGGCAGTTGCAAATAGCACCCCAGGGAGAAGATGGAGTTTACCTGCTCCTGTTGTTGCCATGAATATAATTATGCACACACAAATATTAACAAATGAATAGCATGAACACAGTGTACACAATGATATCTTACCACAAGGATCAATAACTCTGGTCATAATTTTGTTCAGTGCTTAGGCAACAAGCACCGAGGCAACAGATGTTTCAGAAACAACTAAAATAGACCAATCTAGACAACCCCTATTTTGATCATTAGCAAAACATCCAATTGCAGAAAGCAGGAAATTTCCCAAATCAGTCATGAACAAAGCAAAATCTCCATTTTTCAAAGACAGCACAAGTTCTACTGGGTGCATGGGGCCTGGTTTTCAAAGGTGCTGAGCACTTGCAGCTCCCAGTGACTTCACTTGGAATTGCAAGCGCTCATTTCTGAACATCTGTCCCCTAGCGCCACAGCTGGTCACTAAGGTTAAAACTCTCTCTAACTGGCCCAGCCCTTAGTTGTAATGTTCTTTACCTGCAGCTGAACAGCAACAAAAAGGTGCAAAATTATTTCCTGTCTTTGGAAATAAAAATCTGGTTTGAAATTTCTTTCAGTCTGACCCTTACAATCAAAAGCCCCAGTGATCAGCATAAAGGAGGGACAAACACGTTAGCACCAATGGATTCTGGAAAGCAATTTTTGTTGGTCCATCGTGACTCAAAGTTCACTAACAACCAGTTGTAACTAGATAGACTCCCAACATTACAGTTAATTTGACTTTAACAAGGAACTAAATGCTGAACTCCCATTTGTGCCTTACATGAAGCCCAAGTGCTTTGGGGTAAAGTTCTTTGCTTATTATGCCTCTCGTGGGTAAAATTCTTGGCTATCGCTCCGGTAGATCAGCTGAGTCATTAACGTTTACATCAAACCTCAAGACACCCCTTATGATTTTTACTTGTTTGTTTCTCTCTCTGGATGCTTTGCAGTAAATGTAAAAGGACAAAGGGCTGGAAACTTATCTACCTCTCTACATCACCCGTGAAAACAGTAACAAAGTGAAAGACATGCTCCAGAGAGTCTGCAGAAGTCTCCAAGATGTCATCAGCAAAACGCCGCAGGAAAATGAAGAAATCACCCAAATTATCAGCAAAGAATTCTGTGAACAGAAGTCATAAGTATTAGTGTCTCCTCAGGAAGTTCCTTCAGGCACTCTTTTCTATCCTTCCCTTTATGTTTCCCCCCCAGTGCTTCTAATGGTGATTAAAATTAACATGGTTGTTTAATGCCAATGAACAAATGAAGCAATTATTGAGGATGCCAGCACAGCCTGTAAAAACTGTATCTCTAGACCCAACAGGAACATCTTGTATTTACAAAAAAAAAAAAAAAAAAAAACCAATTCTAAAGGATCCCCAAACTGATACAATTTACTGTATACGGAGATCATTTCACCCCCACCATGGAGACAAGTCACCTTTGGGGTGAAACTTGGTAGCTGTTTAGCAGTACATAACTGTAAACCACAGCTGAAGGATCCATATCCAATTGAAACTGCAGGGGAAATGTTAGATGAGTAATTACATTCTGCCTAAATTGGAATCTGGCAAGACATTGGGATTGGACACTTCAGCTCGTACAGAAAGTGCCTGATACTTTTAAAAGGGGCCAGGACCTTAGTTTGTCTCATCTGAAAGACAGCACTTCCACCAGTACAGTGACCCCTGTCAACAAACAGGGGTGTTGGTTCAGTTCTGACACAGAACAGCGCTATCTACTGGATCACCAACATCACATCACTTCCTGGAAAATTCAGAATTTCCATGGACAATTCCCATGCCAGCACACATCCAGCCCAAACCTGGCTTAGCTTGCACAATCTGTTTAGAATCACAAGTTTAAGCTCTCAATCATTTCTATGATGCTCATCACTTTGTCATCTGCACTCTTGAAATTTTGGAGCAGAACTTCACATTGTTTCTGTACAGGGCCTACAGCCCTGATTTTGCAAGGTGTTGAGTTCCTGCAAAATGCAGGCGCTCAGCACCTCCGAAAGAGTCAGACCATATACTGTATACATAATGCAAACTGAAAAGGATACTAAAGTAATTTTAAGGTGAGAAGTTGCTTGGCCCCCTCCCTTTAAAGGTGTGTTTGTCTTAATGAAAAGCAGTGATCTTGAGTGATCTCATTCACCTGGTACGTAAGCCAGTGCACTGTGCTCCACGACTGGCAAAGGGAATGTCAGGTCTATAGGCTCAGTCCCTTGGTTTCCTATAGCCAGCTGGACCAGGAGAACTGCCATGGACACCTGCAAATTCAGGCAGTTCTGTAGCATCTGTGGCTCAGTCACTGATGTTTTGGTGGAGAGATAGACAGTCATCAGGCGTTCAAACTGCTCCCGCAGACTGTCTGTTGCAGGGCTGGAACTTTGTTGAGCCTCTCGCCAGGCTACTTGCAGCCGGTGAAGGCTTTGGTTTATTTTTACCATCTGATCATGCAACCTGCCCACAAAACAAAAATGAGAATACCAGAGACTAGATGAAAAGAGATTGAATACAAATTGCCCACATAACTCATAAATGTGCACCTACTTGTACCCTGCCTGTGTAATACCGAGCGGTGTTGTGCAGCTGGCAGAAGCAGCTGAGAGGGCAGAAAAAAGCAGGGCACAGTCAGTACCAGCTTTAGAAACTGCTCCATTCCATCTGAATAAGCAGAAAGAAGGATGCAACTGAGTGAGCGTTATTTTAATCCACTGTCCTCAAATTATCCCCCATGAATAATACTGTCTGATGGTCTGCCAAATGGAATACTGTCGGAATCAGACAGTGAGCGATTGGGAGAGTGCAGTTCCAGAAAAGGAGCTCTCTTACAAACTGGTCTGCAGAATGAAAAATCTGGTGATCCACCAGTGCTAACTGCACCAGATGGCTAGCTTGGCCTATGCAGTTGTAAATCCTCAGATTACCAAAGTCAGTGATTTTCTAGGTAATGTGGTGATGTTTCCTTGCATACATTTTCAGTTTCCCAGCAACAAAGCCATTTGCATAATTTTCGGCTATTTCTATATTTAGATAATAAACCACACGGAAGGTGAGTATGCTTGGATCATTAGTGACCTCACAGTATCCCGGCAACAATTCACAGTGGGAGGCTAAGGGAACGGTACATTTTAGCGTCCAGCAGACCACTTCCTGAGAAGAGCAGCCAGTTATCTTCCTAACCTGCTTAAAATGAAACCCACTCACTATGGCAGTTCAAATATTCTACAGAGTACAAGTATCCTGAGACAGTGACACTCTCCAGTACAGTCAGGAGACATGGGCCTTTTCTCTTCTGGGGAAAGATCAGCAGCTAAATGATAATGAAAGCTAACAAGCCCATGAACCAGACATTATCAAAGTCAAACCAGGGGTCCAACTCTTCAGTAGGCCCAAAGATAATACCTGGTTCATGGGCTTGTTAGCTTTTATTTGAGCACAGGTGAAATAAACCCCAGGCTGAATTGTTAGCTATAGCCTGGAGCTCAGGTGTCATCAGCACAGTCAGAAAAACAGGCATAACAGTACTGGACCTCTGAGATATTGGGAGGATACTCCCTGTTCAAGAGTATTTCTGGCTGGTGATTTTTTTATTTTTTTTTTTAAATATTGAATGGATACAGAGTGTTACTAAAAACACACATTTCCCTTATGCATTTAGCATTCTTCCGTTTGAGAACACCAGACGTTACCTGAGCCTAGGCAAAAGAATCTCTCCCACAAGCCTGCACACACCCTGGCTTAAAATACATCCATAAGAAATAAAGGTTTGTGTGGCACTTCCCTGTTATCAACACTGTTTATAACCACCATTTCCTAGACTTACAAGGCTAGCAGAGGAGTTACCTGTGAAATCCTAAATGGAGGGTGTATTGTGTCAGGACTAAATTCTCGGTCACCAGATTGTAGCTGTGGGCAAACTCTGGCTCCTTCTCAGTCACAGCTGGAATCAAACATGTTTCTTTTTCCAAGCCTTAAATAAATTAAAAGCACCAGTGAATTAACACTGCCCCGCTGGGTTTGGGAAGGGGACTTCAGCACAGTCAGAAAGACCCGACTTGGTGTGGGTGATATTTTAACTTTTTTCAGCTTCTTTATTCCTTCCCCACTACCCATCTAATCTGTTGCCTCCTTTTCCTCCTGGAGAGGCATGAGGTATAGTGTTGTAGGGGAGACAAAGTGCTTGTGAGCCCAGATGGAAGCAAATGCAACACAAGGCGAGCATAACATTTCTAGCATACCTACCTTTCATATGCACGTTCTTACTTCTCCTCTCCTCTTCATTCAGCTCTTTCAGGGCACAGTAGGTGGGATCGAAGGTGAGAAGCCTAGGAGATCTGGGTTTACAGAATGGCTGGCACAATTTCAGGAGGGCAGCTCCTAGATTCAGAAAGAAGGCATCCGAGGCATACATCTGGAAGAAGATCTCTGGCATCTGGTTAGCCCAGATTTTGGTACGGCCTGCATTGGCATGGAGACAGTTTCCAAGCCAGGACAGAATCCTGTGTTTGGTCTCTGGAGACAGCTGTAACAGGTTCTTCAGCATCTGGTAGATTTTCTCATGGAACTGGGCCATAAACTGTCACAAAAAATAAAATAAAAAACCCAATCCATCATTGAAGGCATTTTTGAAAAAGACCCATTTCACTTGCACTTTCCAAGGTTGGTCTGAGAGTTCACAAGTCATCCTAATCTTCTGGAAAGTCCCTTAGGGCCTGCCTACCCTGCCGCTGGGAGCTTGCCTCCCGGCCTGGCTAGACACTCATGGGAGCTCTGCTCCAGCTAGCATGCTAAAAATAGCAGTGTGGACATTGCTGCCTGGGCAGTGACTCGGGCTAGCAGCCCAAGTCCAAACCTGCCTGCCCCTGGGTCCGAGCTCAGGTGGCTAGCTGGAGTTGTGGGTTCATGTGACAATTGTTAGTGCGCTAGCTCAGAGGGAGTTAGTGCGAGTCTGTCAACCCCATGCTGGGAAGAATGCTCCCAGCTGGAGTGCAGACATACCCATAGGTGTAGCTCCCACGCCCCCTTACCAGTGTCTCCTGTCAGACAACATGTCATGAACAGAGCAACCCTGAAGCCAACAGCAAAAAGCAAGGAGGACACTTTAAGAGATATAATGAATTGTTTCAAAGGAAAGTAAAACCAAACTTCTTTATAGGTGACTGGGTGGAAAGATGGTCTTGTGGTAGGGCACATGACTGGGAGCCAGGTGATCTGGGTTCTGCTCCTGGATCTGCCAGGCTCTCTATGGGGAACCTGTGTGCTTCAGTCTTCTCACCTGCAGAACAGGGATTACAGCTATCTTCCAGGGTTTGTGATGCTTCATTCATTAATGTCTAGAAAGTTCTTTAAGATTTTGCAGTTCTGCAGCACCTTCCATCTGAGCAATCCAAAGCATTTTATCCACATCCATGGAGTTATTCTCCCAACACCCTGGAGGTCTGTGCTATCCTCATTGTACAGGTGGGGAAACAGCATCACAGCACACAGAGGTGGAGTGACTTGCCAAGGTCATACAGCCATCCTGTGGCAGAGCCTGGAACAGAACCCAGATCTTCTGAGCCCAAGTCGTTTGCTGTAACCCATTACAAGGCTTCCTTTCCTTAGGAATACACACTGTGGTTCAGTATTAGAAAGTGGCACTGATGCACTTCAGCTCGACCTGATGAATGTTGGACTCCTGCACTTTGATCTCTTGTGGACTGGATCGGGATGGATTCAGAAAGTATCCATGATTCTCCACTACGCCTGGGGTCTTTAGCAAGCAGGAGATGCTCAAGATGACTCCTAGCAGGGTCTTCTGATACATTTGCCCATTGGTGGGGTCCTTTGGTTGAATGTAGTCTACAAAAACCTAAAGAGATGAAAGAGGTGCATGCTATTGTTCATAAAAGTATGAAGAGAACCTGTTGATTTGGGAGTGGTCAGAGAACAGTAGGAGTAACTTGTTAGAGAAGGAACGGGGGAACAAATTATTTCATTCTCACTCTTGTTTTTTCTCAGAGAGGATGAAGATAAATACATAATTTGTGAATCACGTAGGATGCTGCACACAGCCAATACACAATCCCTTTACTACAGCTGGAATGCATGGGTCATAGCAACACACTACTGAGAGTGCACATTCACCAGAGCAGAATGTGAGCCCTGCACATATCCAGCCTGTCATTTCGTAACAAAGCCAAAGCAAAAGCCATTAGCCACCGCACAGGAAGGTACATCTACATCAGACCCACCAGCCTGTGGACGTATTCAGTTTCTCTCCTTGTTGGCGAGCTCATCAGCAAGGCTAAGCGTCAAAGGGCCACAGAAAGTGAATTACTCTCTTTTATGTAGAGGTAGTCTTTCTGGGTAATGGCAGAGGCATATTAGTGGGACAGTGTAGAGGGAATTTGCTCTGCTGCCGCCTATGTAGCACTTTTCCAGGGGACAGCTAGCACTTTTCACCAGCACTAACACACACTTACCTGTGCTATATCTTTCTGTCTGGTGAAATAGAGGAGCATATCCAGATATGTGTACAGCAGATTCTGACAAAGGTCCAGGTCTTTGATTCTACCCAACAGAATATCAAACACAGGAACCATGACCTCCCCAAATGTCCGTACTTCCTCATCCATTGTCAAGGCTTCTATGACCTCCTCAAGAAACTCAGTCACATCTTCAAAGTCTAAGAAAAGAAGTAAAGGGCAGGGGTAGAAAAACATTTAACAGAAATATTCAAAGTATTTTTAGTGGCTTCAGCCCATTAACACTTCAGGTTCATCTTGTTATAATCCTTCACCATCAGCCAATTAGGTAACACCATATTGTCAAATACCAGCCATAGCCGGATGGCAGGTCACGCGTACAGCAAGCTCTGGGGGGCTGCATGGGTTAGCTCATGCTTTAGCAAGTCCATATCTAGAGACTCCTGAGATATTGACTACTTAGGGATAAATTAAATCAAGAGACAAGAATTTCCAATACATTTTAAAGTAGAACCAATTGTGCTTGACAAGGACAGTAGAAACATTCTTATCACTAGACACATTTTCCTCCTGCCAAGTGGACATAGTTGTGTTTTCAGATGGGATAAGGACACTAACTAAACATATTTGAACTTCCCCTCCGATTTTAAATCCCTTATAAAGGGGGGGGTCTCAGTATTTTATTCTGTAGAATACTTTGTTAGAGAGAGAGAGAGAGAGAGAGAGACTGACTCTCTCATAGACCAGTTCTCCTCTCAACACCAATCCCATAAAATTCAGTGGACCCCAGGAGTGGCTCTTGGGTGACTGGTATCCATGGACTGCACTTTGGCCCAAAGTGTTAACTTCGCTAGTGACACAGAAAACCAAGAAAGCAGACGGCAATTTCCCCTACACTTTGTGTTGAAAAGAACTGAGCTGTTCACAGGCTCCATCCCATTTCTGACTCTACTCGCTCCTGTTCAAAGGTTACTTTAAACTCTAGGAACTGACCTATTAGTTAAGGTTCCTGACACGGTCAGATGCTCCTCTTCCAAGATGTCTAAAGAACTTATTCTTATTCCTTGCCCCTTAGGTAACTTATAAGTTTGGATTTTAATTTGTACATTAGATCAGATCTGTTATTTACAGTGGGTGAAATCCTGGCCCCTTTCAAGTCAATAGCTAAACTCCCTTCGATTTCAAGGGCACCAGGATTTTACCCATTACGTTTATGAAAATATACAAGACAAAGAGTTAACAAAATGTCCAGACCCTCAAAGGGTAAAATACGGTTCAGCCAGCTTTGCACTCACCCCAGGTTTCTATTAGTGGGGTTAGTTTGTCTTGCTAGCGTCAACTGGTTTTACTTTCACCTTGACACAAGACCTTGAGCTGTCCTAAGGCCACCAAACTTGCCCTATTACTTTAGGCATTTCTCTAAGACTATCTACTGCTTACATGGCTCACTTGATTCTGAATGTCAAGCTTGGACCTTAAATAGCAGAGACGTTGGGTTTGATGTTCTTGTTATAAAGTGGAAAGAAAAAGCAACAATATTTGGTCATCTGAGGATAACTACTAACCCACCAGGAGAAAGAGACGTAGTTATAACTTACGTGCTCCTCTCAGTGCCTCCAGCATCAGGTCCATCAGCTGCTCATAGACATTCTGGTTGACATAGATCTCTGAGGTGAGAAGAACAGTGCGAGTGTTCGACACAGTCAGATTCCTGCAGCGAACTGCAAAGGGCAGCAGGTTCTCTGGCACTTTGGTTATCTGCGTGGAAAGAGGAATTGAGACAGAAGGAATGATGTCCCCTGAAGTGTACCGGTATACGTGGATAGTCTGCCCACTTGCTCATTTCAGGTCAGTAATCAGACCGCATATGATGCTACTTCCCCTTCCCAAGGCTGCCTACCTACCTCTTCCTTTGATCTCTGGTAACAGGCATATAAGTAGCGAAGAATCTGTTTCTCTCCTGCGTCTCTATCTGCTGAAAGATTCTGTGTGCTGACAGAGGTCATGTAAATCAGGTGATTTCCTGGTTCCTGGAGCAACAAGCGGGTGAAGAGTGCCTAGACACACAATTAAAAATATACTGAAAATAAACACACAATCCCAAGTGTCTAAAGTCACAACCCTCCTCATTCCCTCCACAAAAAACACCCCACACCGAATCATCCTAACACGGCTCCTTTTTGCCCATTAGGCTTTCCTTCCCTACTGAGAAATATAGAGAGTTCAGTGCTAGACCAGTGGTTCTCAGACTTTTCCCAGACTTTTCCCAGTCTGCTAGGCCAACAGCTTCTCCAGCCACCTTCAAAATTTGCAGCAGTTTTACTAATAGGGGTCTGTAACCCTTGCCTTTGAAAAAAAAACCTGACAAGCATTAGCATGACAGTCCTGTTAGAGGAGCGGGTCTCTTTACAATGTTTTGATGAGGTGGATGGAGGCGGAACTGTGTACTGGAGCACCAACTCCCACTGTCCACTGTTATAAGCAAAGGCATTCTTACCTTCCAGAAGACGGACACAGCAAATTAAACTGGAGGAGTGGGAGAGGCCTTGGGGTTTTAACCATTCTGTCACCAGACTCCTAATCTGTATCTTCCCATTCAGTCTCCCACATTGGCAGCAGATCTCTGCAGCCACTAGGAGGAGCTAGTATTAGCTAACCCTATAAGCACTCCAAAGCTCACAGCCACTAAGCCTGAAGTCACTTCCAGCCCAGTTGTCACAGGCAGCAGACATTTGACCATTCGTGAACAAGTCTGCACTTGAGGGTAAACTCTAATATGCTGTGCAGGGAAGGAGCAGAGTTCAAGTTATTGTTAGTAGCTGAGAGCCAGATTTTTTGTGCACTGTAAGAACTAAACCGTCCCCATCAGTAAATCTCAATTTCAGCTAACAAAAGCCGTGAACAGAAATTAATGACACCTTCTCAATTTGGTGAGGAATAACCACCTATACCTAACCCACAGTGCCTTCCCAGTGCCCAGAATGCAGCCAGTTTGGCTCTCCACAGCCGCTGCTTCCCAAAGCAAATTACCAAAAGAAGGTCTATTGTTAGCCTAGTCTAAAAACAACAAAAAAAGAGCTGAGCACACTGGTTTCTCAGTAACATGTGCACGGGTTAAGCTGTCCTCCCATATCATTAATGTTTTATGCAGACCTGATCTTTAAATAGGAGTCATTAAATACCCATTTGGGACCGGACTTTTGAGGAGATACTCTGCAATCAGGTACCTGCTTATTAATCACGGCACCTTCTTTAGCTCAGGACTGCCAGACACCAACCTGAAAGAGACAAGTTGACAGAGAAGTGGTGATACCTGTTCAATGTTTTCCATGTCAAGCCAGTCTTGTTCATCCAGTTCTGCAGCCATTTCCTCCAGGTACACACAGCGAGCAGGAATTCCATTGCCGCTCTTCATACTGGGATCACCTGGGGATAATCAAATCCACTTAAACAAACCACCACAAATACGTGCCTACCGACAGTGCGTTCAGCACATTGGACCTTGCCTGCTAGAGGGAGCGAACTGCTGTAAACAACTACCAAATATCACCATCCTCCTGCCACAAGGTTTCCTATGGAATTCTGTTGAATCTTTAGTTAAAAGCTCTCTCTTCTGAGCAAGTGGTTTTTGTATGATTGCTTAAAAACAGGTTTCACTCTAGAACATGATATACCAGTTATCTTTTAAAAGGTACACAAACGATAATACAACATCCACTGCACAACACACAGGTACACACCAGAATCCTGTTTAAGAATCAGTTTGGGAAAAATCCATTTGAATTGTAATTTCCCAATGTTCACTAAAGCTAGCCCCATAAGAGAGCGAACTTCCCAATTTACACATACATACAGAAGCTCACTTTGCAAGAACAAAGTGTGCTCTAGTAGGTATTTTAATACCAGGCCAGTCAATCAACGTATAATTGGTTTCCACTGGGATTATCACATTCTTCACCCATAGCCAAATGACACCAAGAAAGGTGCAAAATTCTTTCCTGCCTTTGAGAACAACTTTTTGTTTCAGAAAGTGGAAATAGTAAACAGAGGAACAGCCATTTTAGACTTGATTCTGACCAACAGGGAGAAATTGCCTGCAAATGTGAAGGTGGAAGATCATTTGGGTGAAAGTGATCATGAAATGATAGATGTCATGATTCTAAGGAAAGGAAGAAGTGAGAGAAGCAGAATAAGGACTTCAAAAAAGCAATCTTTAACAAACTCAGAGAACTGGTAGATTCCTATTGGAAGAAAATCTAAGGGATAAAGGAGTTTAGGAGAGTTTGCAGTTTCTTAAGGAGACAATATTAAAAGCACAATTCCAACTATTCCAATGTGAAGGAAAGATAGGACAGAATATGGCTCCATCAGGAGCTCTTTAATGGGCTGAAAATCAAAAAAGAATCCTACACAAAATGGAAACATGGACAAATTGCTAAGGAGGCATACAAAAGACTAGGACAAGCACATAGAGACAAAAATCAGAAAGGCTAAGGCACAAAATGAGTTGTACCTAGCAAGGGACATAAAAGGCAATAAGAAGTTATTTAAATACATAAGGAGCAAGAGAGAGATGAGAGGAAACTGTAGGTCCTCATCTTAATGGGGAAGGAGAGCTAATAATTGATGACATCAAGAAGGCTGAGGTGTTGAATGCCTATTTTGCTTCAGACTTCACTGAAAAGGTTAATGGTGATCAGTCGCTCAACGCAATGTTAACAACCCTGGGAAAGATAAGTTAGATGTACTCAAGTCAGCAGGTCCTGATGAAATTCCTCCTAGGGTTCTTAGGAAATTAACTGAAGCAATCTTGGCACCATTATGTTATCATCAAGAACTCGTGGAGGACAGGTGATGATGTCCCAGAGGACTGGAGAAGGGCAAACGTACCTATTTTTAAAAAGGGGAATTATAGACCAGTCAGCCTAACCTTTGACACCTGGAAATATACTGGATCAAATTATTAGTGTCATCCTCCAGGTGCTTACAGTTATAAGGAATACCCAGCATGGATGTCAAAAACAAATCATGCCAAGCCAACCTAATTTCCTTCTTTGCCTGTGTTTCTGGCATAGTGGATTGGGGGAGGGGGGAAGCGGAGAGAGTGTAGACATGATTATCTTGATTTTAGTAAGGCTTTTGACACAGTCCAACATACCATTCTCATAATCAAAGTAGGGAAATGAGGTCTAGATGAAATTATTATAAGATGGGTGCACAAGTGGTTGAAAGACTGTAGTAGTTGAGTGGTTCATTGTCAACCTGGGACAGCATATCTAGTAGGGTCCCACAGTGGTCACGCCTGGGTTCAGTATTATTAAATATTTTCATTAATGAGTTGAATAATGAAGTGGCGAGCATGCATATAAAATCTGCAGAGGACACCAAGACAGATGGAGTTACAAGTACTTTGGAGACAGGATTAGAATTCAAAATGAGCTTGACAAATGGGAGAATTCATCTGAAATCAACAAGATGAAATTCAATAAAGACAAATGTAAAATACTTCACTTGGGAAGGAAAAATCAGAGGCACAACTACAAAATGGGGAATGACTGGCCAGATGATAGTGGTACAGCTGAAAAGGATCTGTGGGTTACAGTGGATCACAAACTGAATATGAATCAATAATGTGATGCAGTTCCAAAAAAACTAATATTCTGGGGTGCACTAACTGGAGCATCCAGTTAAGATGTAAGATACGGAGGTAATTGTCCCACTGTATTCAGAACTGGGGAGGCCTCAACTGAAGTACCGTGTCCACTTCTAGGAGTCACACTTTAGGAAAAATGTGGACAAATGGAAGAGCCCAGAGGAGAGCAACAAAATGATAAAAGGTTTAGAAAACCTCACCTATGAGGAAAGGTTAAAAAAACTGGGCATGTTTAGTTTCAAGAAAAGATTAATAAGGAGGGACCTGATGATAGTCTTCAAATATGTTAAGGGCTGTTATAAAAGGGACAGTGATCAATTGTTCTCCATGTCCACTGCAGGTAGGACAAGAAGTAATGGGCTTAATCTGCAGCAAGATAAATTTAGGTTAGATATTAAGAAAAACTTTCTAACAATGGGATAGTTAAGAATAGGATGGACAATCACCTGTGAGAGATGGTCTAGATTTATTTGGTGCTGCCACAGTACAGGGGCTGGACTTGATGACTTCTCAAGGTCTTTTCCAGTCCTACATTTCTATGAAACATCGACTAAATCACCCTGATGATCAAGTAAATCACTTCCCATCCAATCCCTACAAGTGAACTTTACAAATAAGGGGCTAACACATCAGCACTGACTGGGGTTTTAGGAAAGCAAGATGTGAACCATATCCTAGCTGCATGGTCATGCCAAGTGGGGATAATACAAACTCCATTTTAGTGCTTTACATTTATTCCAGGCTGGATTGATTTAAATCACCAAGTGGAAAATCTCAATTTAAATTATCAATTTTAATCAAACTTTTCCATTTGTAGTTCAGTTATTTTCTAAAGAAAGGTGCATTCTCATTGGCTTATATAACCATTAAAACATGTTGATTTACAACTAAATAGATGTATTGTGTCTGATGAAGTGGGCATTCACCCACGAAAGCTTATGCTCCAATACATCTGTTAGTCTTAAAGGTGCCACAGGACCCTCTGTTGCTTTTTACAGATTCAGACTTACACAGCTACCCCTCTGTAACTAAATAGAGCCTTTACACTAGATTTGTTACATCTTTCTGCTACCTAGGAGGGTACACCATAACTATATGCATATATTTAAGCAATTATATAGCTTAATATTTTCAGATTCTTATTAATTTTACATTTTTAGTATGTTAGAAAATGAAGAATGATGGGAAGAATCATAATTTGAGCACATTCAATAAGCTCTCGGGTAGAGAGAAGCATTACAACACAAGTATGAGACCCCTGAGGTGCGCTCAGTGGATGATCCTGATGAGATGTGTGATGGTGTCTGCTAAAGTCAGAGGCTACAGTAATACAAATAATAAATAATAATGACTGCAGTGTGCAATCACACACATCTGACACTAGTCTTCAGACTTAATCTCAACCCCTGGGAGCCAAGATTGCTCCAGACTAACACACACTCATAACTACTCCCATGGCTGAACTATTGTGCTTGCCAAATAAATCTTATAACCCTGAGAGTCTGGTGGGTAACACAAGTCTTCACTGCATGTCCACTCACTGTTGTCGAGGGTGATGAGGAAGATCCTCTGGATCATGTGATTGATGTTGAGCTGTTCACACAGCTCCTGCTGGGAGCGGAAGGAGCGGCTGATCTCAGCCACAGAGTAGTCACAGTCATCCAGACTCTCTGATACACTGTTATCCGAGTCATCTTGGCTGGCTGAGGTTTCATCTGCTGGAAAACAGAAGATAGTAAATAAACATGTCTCTGGCCCAGGAAGAAATTAACACTGCAGCATGAAGGGTAAGCAGTGTGTCTCTGGGAACAAAAAGGGCTGAATTAACCCAAGGGAGCACTATCAGCGACATGCACAGGTCCTGCCCATCTTTGTGCCGTCACTGATTTCAAACACCTACGCTTAGGTTTCTACATGTAAAACCATGAATTATTCATTATCTGGAAGCACAGCAGTAAGCACACTATGGCTACAGTGCAGTTCTGCTGAAGGTAGTGATGATGTAGGCTGTGATGTACACCATTTTGTAACACCCTGCTCAGACCAGGGTTGGACAACAAGTTGATAAAGAACCCTGTGTCCTATCTACACACTATATTCACCGATTGCCAGCATCACTGGCACTGCCATGGAGAAGCGTTACAGGCCCATACACTGTCTGCACACCACACTGAAGAATTAAGGAAGCAATGGCATTTTGTTTTGTAGAATACAAAGTGCCATTTAAAAACATTTATCTCTGAAAAGACTGTCTGAACACAGGCACCCGTCAAACAGTGCAAGTCTTAGAACAAGAAATTTAAACCTTTCACGTCAGATAAATTGCTACTGAAAAGCAAAGTAGACCTACTGTCAGAACAAAATAAAATAGAGCACTACACTCTGTGGGTAAGAAACAAGTCACCCTGCCCATTCAGATTGGTTGGTGAACGGCCAAGGAGACATCCACACCCTTTCCCAAGCATTCTTGCTACTTCTACAACTTGCCTTCTGCAATGGTGCATGGCCCAGTTCCCATTCTCCCTCCTTGTCTCCCAAAAGACTCCCATACGAATGTGGTAAGACAAGAGTATTGCTTTAAATAATAATATTTAGCCCTTATACACTAATGTCCATCTTTAGAACATTAATTCGTAAGGACTTCCTGTGACATAGCTAATCTAATTATTCCCCAAATGGAGGCAGCACCCACAGCTCCCTGTGCTCAGCACCTGGGGGTGTGGGGGGTATCAAGGCACAAGTGACCTGGTCAAAGCAAGAGTAAGTGTTCAGTCTGGGATCAGAACTCCCAGTCCTGAATTCAGATCAGACTTCTCCCCCAAGATTTTCTAGTGGACTACAAACAAGTTGGCTCAACAATTTAGGGCCTGATCCAAAGCTCACTGAAGTCAACTGCAAGACTCCCAGTGAATTCAATGGGCTTTGGATCAGACCTCAAGTGCACAAAGTAAGATGCTATATTGACATACAAATAATACTGTGGCCACCCGACAATTCTGACTCCTGGCTACAAGTGTCCAGGCCTGAAAAATATTTCTGTTTATGGATGGTCCCAAACCTGCCCAGGGTACTGAATCTGAATAGTTAACACAGACCAGAGTATGAAAACCTTATAGATATGTTGTTAGGGAAGACCCTCTGCAACCGGAGCTGCATTGTTTGGTCTCCCTTCTCCTCTTACCAGTGAGCTGCCTCAGCTGCTGTTTTTGGATCGCTGCAAACTGCTTGGCATCAGCTAGGGAGCTGAAGAGGGCTGCAAAAGGGTTACTTGAGATGCTGTTGTTATTCTCTTGGTCTGTCATTTCACTTTAAAGTGTGCTCCATCCAGACATGGGGAGAGGGGCTGAAGAAAGAACAGGTATGACAATCACAAAGCAGTGGTTAACAGCAGCAACTACAATTCTTAAAGTTTAAAAATAAAACCAGAAGTGCCTTAGTGGGGAGGATTTTTTCAATTAGGAATCCAAGATTTAAGACAATTTAACTACACGTCTAAGAACCCACCATTAAAAATGGTATGCCTGCTTTCACATCTATTAAAATTGAAGGAGTACACAAGCGCTCTACCTTGATACATTTTTTCAATGTTTAATGATACCTTTTAACTCATTAAAATTAAGCATTGAACTGAAACTGAAAAGAGCAAGGGAATTCAGTTATGGATGCTTAGCTGTACCGAACAAAATTCATTTCTTGTTAAGGTATCTTAGTACCTATTACAGTAAGTGATCTTACATGGAAACAGTGTTGCAGTACTGCAGACAAAGGCCATGCCTACACGAGCATTAATTGGGAAACCACATCCATGATGGGAACACTAATGGAGTCAGGACACAGATGTTTTTACAGCAACGTTGTCTAGATCTGCTATCACTGGTAACAGAGTAGCAGCCGTGTTAGTCTGTATCCGTAAAAAGAACAGGAGTACTTGTGGCACCTTAGAGACTAACAAATTTATTAGAGCATAAGCTGTCGTGGGCTACAGCCCACTTCTTCGGATGCATACAGAGTGGAATAAATATTGAGGAGATATATATACGTGTGTATATATATCTCCTCAATATATATCTCCTCAATATTTATTCCACTCTGTATGCATCCGAAGAAGTGGGCTGTAGCCCACGACAGCTTATGCTCTAATAAATTTGTTAGTCTCTAAGGTGCCACAAGTACTCCTGTTTTTATCACTGGTAAGAATGCTGGGATCTGGTCTATGCTAGCACTCCTACCATTTCAGCACTACGGGAGCTGGCAGGAATACCCAAAGAGGACAGCTAATGGTGGAAAGGAAGCCCAGTCCATTTGTTGATCCTTACTATTTCTTCTAAAAGTTATTAATTCTTCATCAGAGCATTACAATAATCAGATGCAACACTCGGCAGACCACTCCACCTATCCTTCCCTACAGAAATACAGGCAGTATAGAAAGCAAAATAGCTTAACTTTTAGCCTAGAGTTTTGCTGGTTTGCCATGGAATAACTTCCTAATTTGTAACACATGCAAGCCAAGGAACTAGCCCTGGTTGTTCCTACACTGGACTACAACATCCCTGTCAGACTGAGAGAGCAATTTATATTTATCCCCTTCTAGACATTTCAAGAGACCATGAATCGCAGCTTGTGGAATACTGCTGTACACAAGTCAATCTAGTGCAAAGCCAAAGGACAAACTTACTCAGCCTGTTTACACAGCTGATACCTGCAGAAAAATTCAAGGACTCACAAAGTCACAATAGCACTAAGTACGTTTCTTCTTTCCCCTCAATGGAGACAGAGTTCTGCATCAAATCACATTATTCAAGTTAGTGAAAAAAATTGAGCATTTAGGTTTATATGTATGACAGTTGCTGCTAATGTTTTATTTGTTATATAGTGAAATGTCATTCAAATGACTGCTCTAACAGATAACAAACCTCACCCACCTTGTTGCTCTAACAGCTCTAATTCAAGCCAAAAGGTAGCTCCTGTGCCACAACTTGCAGATGGAGCAAATCCAAGAAAACCCCAGAAGCACAATATTGTATAGAAGTGACTCCCAACATTCTTCTGGTGAAAAACCCCTTGAAAGAAATTGGAATGCCCTCCCCATGTCTCCTCATGCCATGCATCACAGGCAGCTGCATCTTCCTTCTGACCATTCTCCCTCTCCTGCCCATATCTACCTCAGCACTCTCTGTCCTTTTCCTCTTTGCTTTCTAATTATTGGGCTTTCTTGTTTTTGTTAAAACAACAAGGAGTCTGGTGGCACCTTAAAGACTAACAGATTTATTTGGGGATAAGCTTTCGTGGGTAAAAACCTCACTTCTTCGGATGCATAGAGTGAAAGTTACAGATGCAGGCATTAGACACTGACACATGTTTTTTGTCCCATCAGGCACTGGGATCTCAACCCAGAATTCCAATGGGCGCGGGAGACTGCAGGAACTATGGGATAGCTACCCACAGTGCAACGTTCCAGAAATCGACGCTAGCCCCGGTACGTGGATGCACACCGCCGAATTAATGTGCTTAGTGTGGCCGCATACATTCGACTTTATACAATCTGTTTCCCAAATTCGAATTATATAAATTCGGATTAATCCCATAGTGTAGACATGGAGAGCAGGGAGTTACTTCGCAAGTGGAGAACCAGTGTGGACAGGGCCAATTCAATCAGGGTGGATGTAGTCCACTCCCAATAATAGGTGAGCAGGTGTCAATTCCAGGAGAGGAAAAGCTGCTTCTGTAATGAGCCAGCCACTCCTAGTCAAGCCCAGATGAATGGTGTTAAATTTGCAAATGAATTTTAGTTCTGCTGTTTCTCTTTCCGTCTGTTTCTGAAGTTTTGTTGTTCAATGATACAGATTTAAAAGTCACGATCATTGAACAAAAACACTTCGTCCTCCAACCCCAGTGTCTGACCCTTGGAGATTTAGGGTCACTCACACCATCGGGTGCACCCGGACCTGCGAGCTAATGGCCACCGATGGAGCTGTTAACCCCGCTATACTCCGGGCCCGGGGCAGCCCGGGGCAGGCAGTGCGGGGCCGGACAGGGAACCTGAGCCCAGCGCCGCGCGGCTGCCGGCGGGGAGGGGAACCGAGGCCCGGCCCGGGCCGGCCCGGCCGCCCCGAGCCGCACAGCGGGGGCGCGGGGCTCCGCGGCTGGTCCCAGGCCCGCCCGGCCACTCGCCCGCCCCGCGCGGGGGCCGCCTCAGGGCCCGGCCGCCCCACGCAGGCCCGGGGCTCGCCCCGCCCCCCAGGCCCGCTCCCCACGGGCCGCCCGCCAGAGGGGGGAGGGGCGGAGCTGCCGCGTCTTACCGGGGCCCGGACGCTTCCCCTTCTTGCTCAGCCTCAGGCTGGCAACCGCGGACGTCACCGCCCCGCGCCGCGCGTCACCTCCCCGCGCCGGAAGCGCCTGGCGGCCGGGAGCACGTGGGCAGGCGCCACGTGTTGGGCGGAGGGGGACCAGGCGCTCGTTTCTCCCACACACCCCCCCCCCCCCGTAACGGGGCTGGCTCCCCGCGCGCCCCGGCTCCGGCTGACGGGGCTCGGCTGCCGCCTCTGCGTGCGGGCGGGGGCAGGGTCCCTCCCGAAGGCTCCCGGGGCAGGCGAAGCAGCGCGTGGCGCTGTCCCGGGGCTGGCGGTACTTCCCCGGGGGACACCCTCGTAGCACGCTCACGGCGACAACGCCCATAGGTGGGCGCCAAAGCTGTCACAGGCCTTTGCCACGCCAGGCTGAACGCAGTCCAGGGCCAGGCTTCTGGGCACGCCGTGAGCCCTGAGACTGCACAATCTTCCAGGGCTTGAGCTGCATTTAACATCTCGGCTTAGCTACCAGAGTGGGGTGTGGAAAAACACACCCCTGAGCGACACAGGCGTGCTGGCAAAACCCGCCTATCCACACAGCTACATCAAGGAGAGAGTGTCAGCATAGCAAATGTTGTTGGGGGAGGTGATGTTCCAACAACGACAGAAAAATTCCTAAAGAAGAGCTCTGTGTATCTCAAAAGCTTGTATCTCTCACCAACAGAAGTTGGTCTAATAAAAAGTATTGGGCTGAGGGTGACCAGATGTCCTGATTGTATAGGGACAGTCCTGATATTTGAGGCTTTTTCTTATATAAAAGCCTATTACCCCCACCCCCGTCCCGATTTTTTGCACCTGCTGTCTGGTTACCCTACTTGGGCTACACTTAAATGTTTGGTTGAACTAGCTACACTGTTTAAGGATGTGGAAAAACACTCCCCTGATTGACATAGTTTGTCAACCTAACTTCTAGCATAGATGCAGCTGTGTTGGTGGAAGAGTGCTGCTGCTGTGGGGGGCACTGCCTTCAGAGCTGAGCGACTGGGACAACTGTCGCTGCTCTCTGACGCCAAGCTCTGAAGGCACACACAAGTGAGGCTGGCAATACCGTGACACCCCCCTTCCCCCAAATAACCTTGTTGACCCTCCTACAACTCCCTTTGGGGTCAGGACCCCCAATTTGAGAAACGCTGGTCTCCCCTGTGAAATCTGTATAGTATGGGGTAAAAGCACACAAAAGACCAGATTACTCGGTCCATGACACGTTTTTCATGGCTGTGAATTTGGTAGGCCCTATTTATAAATCACTTTTCATCCAAAGGGCTTTGTGTCATTACAGTGTGGCAAGGGGTTGTTAATAATCTCAAGTGGTAAAGTCCTTATCACTTAGGGCTAGATTTTTAAAGGTATTTAGGCACTTTTGAAAATCCCACTAGGTCCCTAGCTACATCTTTAGGTGCCTAAATACCTTTGAAAATCTGGTCCTTCGTTTTTACATTTCACCCAAATTAAGAAACTCAGCCCAGCATCCCCTAGTACTATGCTGGATCAGTGGGTTCTCTATTAACTCAGGGACCACATACAGAGCTAATCACAAATCCAATTTTCTATAGTGCATGGGTTTTCCTTTAACAGACTTGCTTCCAGGGCCGGCTCCAGGCACCAGGCAACCAAGCACATGCTTAGGGCGGCACCTGGTAAGGGGCGGCCAATCTTGGGGTAGCGGGGGAGCAGCGTGGCGCAGCATTCCGCGGGGGGGGGGGCGGCTACGGCGGCGCGGCACTCGGCGGGGGGCAGCGCGGTGCGCAGCTCTCGGGGGGGGTTCTGGCGGGGCGCAGCACCTGGGGGGGGCGGGCTCCGGTGGCGCGGCGCTCGGCGGGGGGGTGGCGCGGGGCGCGGCGTTCGGGGGGGGGGGTGTCCAGCGGCGTGGCGCTCGGCGGGGGGGGGTCGGCGGAGCGGTGCTTTTTTTTGCTGCTTGTGGCAGCAAAAACGTTAGAGCCGGCCCTGCTTGCTTCAAAGTACTGACCTCACCCAGATTGTTCTAGCTTGTCAAAGCTGAGATCACCTGCACAAACTGATTAGTTTTTTTTAATAATTGTGTAGCAGCTGAAAAGGAGTTCTCACTCTCTGTTTAAAAATGATTCCCCACGAGGTGGAACTGTTTCAACACAAATCATTTCTAATAAAACACTGGCTTGATTTGCAAATAAGTAGGTATTCTGTTCATTTGGAGTCACAGACATGACTGCTGGGAATCACAGGAACAGAGTGAGAAGAACCTGGACTTCAATATTGTGTGTTTCTACTGGAGTCCTGCAGGGATCGTTTCTTATCAGTGATCTGAACGGAAACATAAAATCACTGATAAAGTTTGCAGATGACACAACGATGGGGGAGTGGTAAATAATGAAGAGGACAGGTCACTGATACATAATAATTGTGATCTCTTGGTAAGCTGGTCACAAACAATATTTCCTCTGTATTTGGCACTGGTGTGGACACTGCTTGAGTACTGTGTCCAGTTCTGGTGTCAACAATTCAAGAAGGATGTTGATAAATTGGAGAGGGGTCAGAGACAAACCACGGGCATGATTAAAAGATTAGAAAATATGCCTTATATTAATGGATTCAAAGAGCTCAGTTCATTTTAACAAAGAGAAGGTTACGGGGTTACTTGCTCACATACTGGAAGTACCTACATGGGGAGCAAATATTTAAAATGGGCTGTTCAATCTAGGAGACAAAGTTATAACAGGATCCAGCGTTTGGAAGTTGAAGCCAGACAAATTCAGACTGGAAATAAGATGTAAATTTTTAATAGTGAAGGTAATTAACCATTAGAGCAACTTACTAAGGATCGTGGTTAGGGTGACCAGACAGCAAACGTGAAAAATCGGGACGGGGGTGGGGGGTAATAGGAGCCTATATAAGAAAAAGACCCAAAAATCGGGACTGTCCCTATAAAATCGGGACATCTGGTCACCCTAATCGTGGTGGATTCTCCATCACTGGCCATTTTAAAATCGAGACTGGATGTTTTTCTGAAATATATTCTAGTTCAAACAGTCGTTATTTGGGTGGAAGTTCTCTGGCCTGTTACACAAGAGGTCAGAGTAGATGATCACAGTGATCCCATTTGGCCTATGAATCTATGGATATTCCTGCAAAGGGCTTTCTTGGGAATCACTGCTGAACACAAAAGTGGGCAACAATAACGTTAAAGCAAACACATTTGGTGAGAAATGGCTACACTAATCCTAAAGCCAAAGGACCAAGTTAATCATGTGCGTAGATACCACCAAAATATTTTATGAGCTAGCTAATGTGCTTATGCACCATTCCCGTGTGCTGGATAGAGTAGGAACTGCTCCATGTATCATAACTTATACCTCTGCTTCTAACAGCAGTTCTCCTTAGCTCCCTTCTAGCCTGTGCTTCTGGAGCAGCAGGACCTGAACTCTATCCCTGCTACAGATGAGAAAGTTGGAGTGGCAGGGCTGGGTATTAACCCCCTGAAGTCAGAGGTGACCACAGATTTTTGTTAGAGTACTCTTGTCTAATTCAGCTCATAATATACCTGAGAAAATGCCCCTTGGGTGTGATTTGGACCTAAAGAAGTTAGCTGCAGTATGGCTACTTTGTGGAGATGCCCAAGTTAGGCACAATTTTCCTTCTTTGTTTTTAGTGGGAGAATCTTTTATTTGCAGCTGAATACTGTATTCTGATCTGCGTTGGCAGCAACTTTGGTGACAGCTACACAACTTCGGTAACAACCCTGACGTCTTTAAACTGACGTTCTTAGAGGAAAGAAGACAGAAGCTTCCACTCCTAGGCTTCCTGTTGCCAACATCTGAGAAGGCTCTTGTTACTGGTTTCATATCTCTGCCATTTAGAAAAGAGACCTTTGATTGTATTATATTTTTTAAGCGGGTGAAGTAATTTTTCCTACACTAGTGAGGAAATAACTGCAGTTGCACATTAGTGTTAAGGAGAAGGACCATGGGGAGACTTGGGTATCTTGTCAGTGTAATAACGGTCGGATTTATCATCAAAGGTAAGATCTTCAATCCTGCATTATTAATAATTAATTACTATTTTATTACCATAATGCCCCAAATGTGTTCAGTGCTGTAAAGACATTGTAAGAAGACAGTCCCTGCCATGAGGCGCTAACAATCTGTAAGACTAAACACAGACAAATCAATGGAGGGGGAAGGTGTATAGCCAGATAGATAGATAGGCAGGCAAAGCTCTGAGCGTTAGGGCTGGCACACATCTTGTTAGTTCCTTTTTAAGAAATACACCCTTATCTGTATTATATAGATTTGGTTTTGAAGGTTGTTTTTCGCTGGGAGATGGACTCAATAAGATCTAATGGGCCTTTTCCATCTCTACTGTTTGTGCTTTCCATGAACATTAAGGTCACTCACAAAGTTTAAAGTGGGGGAGAGGGAAGACCATGTGGTGATATAGTTCAGTTTGGCAACTAAAACATGATCACTTTAAATACTCTGTGAGACAAACTCAAATACTGTGACCAAGAATAATTTAATTTTAGGCAAATAAGTCATACGATGTTTTAATCTGTTTTAATATTATATAGTGTGTAAAGTTTGTAGAGCTCACTGGAGAGTGCATACATATAACAAAGGGAAGCAATCCCCTTTTCCCCAAGTGTTTTTTTGGCTAATGCAGACTCACTTCTCTTCAGATGTAATCAGTAGGTTTGTGATGTGTTTTGTTGGTGTTAATGGAACTTTGGGCCACATTGTGCCCTAAGTTACACACTATTCCAATCAGAGGAATTGCACAGAGTGTGCGTTGGGTATGTTTTGCCCCTTTGTGTTATCCGTTCTTGTTCATGGCGCTAAACGTGGGACATGATTGCTGAACACACCCCAAAGGGTGGTGAAATTTTAACATTTAGCACCTGCTGAGTGCAGGTAAAATTAAATCTTATTTTAAATTAATTAGATTAGATTAATATTTGTATCTTTGATTTGTGCCAAGTGTGTTTATATGTTTGAGTTTGAAGAGACATCTGCATTTTATTTCATCTGACTTATAGAATACGTATGTTTGACAGTCTCTAAGTACACATACAAAGATTAAAAACAAATAGTTCCTTAATGCCATATAAATAGATTTCCCCAACTCCAAAATATCTTGGCATGCTCCCTTCAGTCAACCCAGCCCTGGAAAAAAGTTTGAGTGGATCGCTGAGCCTTTAGCCAGAATGATGAAGGAGTTGGTCTTCAATGCGCCGATTGGGTAGCAAGTTCTAGAATCACTAAAGCCTACATTTTAAAACATGGCCAATGCATTTGGGTGACTCAATTTTGGGGTGCCTAGTTGCAGCCAACGTGGGCCTGATTTAGTATCTGCAGCTCCCATTAATTTCAGTTGGAAGTGTGGGTACTCGGCACTGCTAAAAATCAGGCCCCGGGAAGCTCAAACCAGACACTGAAAATCAGTGGCTACTTTTGAAAATGTTGGTCTTTATAACTAAATGGAACCAGGAACATAGGAATTGCCAGGCCTGATCTGAGCAGGAGCCTGGTTTGAGAAGCGGCCCAGATAGCCTTGTTATCCTCTCTCTGAGACTGGCCGGTTTCTTCCTATGTCCTGTCGTTATTCTCTGAAGCAGGAGAGTTTGTGGCACTTCTAAATTACATTTTTTCTTTTCCCCTCTCAGGTGTCGTCACACAAGACAATAATAAACCTAAAGGTAAAAAACCCTACAGAGCTCATTTAAAGCCCTTTTTGGTCAGGGTTGGATGGAGGAGGCATTCTGCTCTTGAAAGTCACAGAGAGTGTCTATTTCACAGCCGTGGCAGCCAGAACTCTGCATCCCATGTTTGTATTAGAGCTCATTGGGGAGGGAGGGGGACTTGGAGGGAGCACAGGTGGTCATTGTTTATGCCCCTATTGCTCTGGGGATAAACACAAGGCTTCAGTCTCTGGGGTGGTCAGTGTCGTACCTTTCACCTGTGCAGCATGCTCACTTCTGTAGTAATCATTTTGAATAGCAGGGCATCGATTCATGTCCCAAGGAAAGAAAGCACATTACAAGATTTCAGAGTAGCAGCCGTGTTAGTCTGTATCCGCAAAAAGAAGAAATTTGTTAGTCTCTAAGGTGCCACAAGTACTCCTGTTCTTCTTTTTGCACATTACAAGAGACATATATAATAAGGTAAGCCCTTTACGGTGACTTACTGGCTGGTATAGTGCCTGTTACAAGCCCAGCCTGCCTTACAGTAGGATAGACTGCACCCTGATTCACATTAGGCCCTATCCTGCCCCCAGTGAAGTTGATGGCATCACTCCTATTGGCTTAGCTGGAAGCAGGATTGGGCCCACGACTCTCAGAACTGCCTCCCTGGGGGGGGGGGGGGTACAGGGCAATACTAGGCAGCAGCTTAGAGCAGGAAAAGCAAATAACGGAAAAGAGCCAGTTCCTCACTCATGGGATATGAGGCCTCAGAATCCAGTCCAGCGTGTGAATTGTCACCAAGAGGGTTGATGGACAAATGGCTCTGAGTTCTCTCCAATGGGGAAACCAAGAACTGACAATTGGCCAAACTGGTACAACGACAAATGTAAAGGTCTCGCTTCTGATCCCTGATCACCCCAGTGCGGATCTGTAATAGCACCACTGAAGTCAGCAAAGTTACTCCAGGGCAAAACTGATGCAAGTGAAGTCAGAATCAGGCCCAACATTGTGGTAATCAGTGCAATTAACGGGGAAAAGCACTGGACTACAGAATGAAGCTGTTTGGGCCCGTTCTGCCCCTGTTGCCACGTGAAAGACTCATGAAGAGGAGAAAGAGACTATTAAGGCCCCGACCCTGCAAGAGCGCACTATGTTCACACAGGACCTCATTGACTTCAAACACTGTAAACCCAAAAACAGAGAGAAAATATCTTTTACCTTCTCTAACTGCAGTCATTTGAGGAGAATAAAGCTCCATAGAGAAGTGAGATTTTTGAGTTGAAGCTGTCCCTTTAACTGCATGTCTAGTTTGCAGTTACCTTTTGATATTGCTTTGTTAGTAGCAATTATTTATTTATTTATTTATTTATTGTTGTTATTATTCAATATTTGCTTTAATTGTTGGTGTAGTTCCTCAAAGCCTCTTTCTGAGCTCCTTTAAACATGAAATTATCATTATTCTCTTTAAGCATGGATCTCTGGGCACAGAAAAGGGAGCGAACAGAGTCCCCACCCCAGGCAGTTTAATATCCATTAAGCTATTGATTAATAATGATTTTAGCAATAAAATGTATTTCTCTCATAATAATTTAGAATATAATTGCAATCTTAATATAAGCGATTAATGATACATATATAAATGTAGGGACAGACCTCAAGCCAGCCTATCTTTGTGCAGTCAAGATTTTGCACCTCCAAATAATTATGGCTGCGTTTTTGAACTGTTGACAATTGAGTGTGCAACTAGCAGACACCGAACTACCTGATTTACAAACACAAACAGGTACAGGAATTAGACCCCTAGACTGGAGGTGACTGAAAAACGGGATGTGTGTGTGTGTTGGGGGTGGAGGGTGTAATCCAATTTCTCAGCTGTGTCTGTGTTGCCGAGGCTTTGCAGTATGAGCTGCATTGCTCTCATTGTCAGTGCTCAAACAACAACAATCCTAGTAACTTTATTTTGTGTTCTGAAGGCTGGGGAGTGACCCCCATGGGCTCGACCCTGCCCCCACCGGAAACACATTTTGTGAATTTTACACTGTTTTCATTGTAATCGGTTTTCAGTTTAATTTGCTCACCAGTTACAGAGCTGACCACAGAACTACCTTTTGCTATCCGGTTTGGCTGATCTCCCCACCTTTTTTACTTTAAAAACTTGTTAAAAAATTCCATCCGCCATCACTAATTATTAATAACCCGGAATCTGCAAACCCTTTCACTTACCATTCAGCCTGTGTATAATGTGCAGGATCAGGGCCTCATATCCACGCCCAGAATTTACTGCAGGTCAAAGGATGCTGGGCCCAATTATTTTGTGCTTGAGTGAAAATCTCCCTGGTAAAATGTCAGTTGCAATATTCTATTAATATAATAAGTGCTGTATAATGATATTAGATACTGCTAATTAAGGACCCGATCCTACAAACACTTCTTATGGATGTACAGCTTACTCCAACCATCACTAGCTCCAGAGGGGCGAATAGGACTGCTCCCTCCCAGCAGTAGGCACTGTCCCAGGAGTTGTGTTGGCAGAATCAGGCCCAGCGTTGTTATTTATTGCTAATAATTGGCACAATATAACAACATGATTAATTATTAATATAATCAATGGTTTTATATATCTATATCTATCTAGCTATAAACTGAATTGTATAACTGAATATTATACCTATCACTGTATTATCAGGTATCAGAGGGGTAGCCGTGTTAGTCTGAATCTGTAAAAAGCAACAGAGGGTTCTGTGGCACCTTTGAGACTAACAGAAGTATTGGGAGCATAAGCTTTCGTGGGTAAGAACCTCACTTCTTCAGATGCAAGAAGTGAGGTTCTTACCCACGAAAGCTTGCATCTGAAGAAGTGAGGTTCTTACCCACGAAAGCTTATGTTCCCAATACTTCTGTTAGTCTTAAAGGTGCCACAGGACCCTCTGTTGCTTGTATTATCAGGGATATTTTCTCAGTGAGAACACCTTTATTCAGGGGTTTCTATGAGACGCCATCTCGGTCTCCTTTCTAATGGCTCCTTTCTAAGTGCCTGTGTAAGAGACCTGAGTTCTGAACCTCAGTTACTGTATGCATATGCATCCGAAGAAGTGGGCTGTAGTCCATGAAAGCTTATGCTCTAATAAATTTGTTAGTCTCTAAGGTGCCACAAGTCCTCCTGTTCTTCTTTTTTCAGTTACTGATGACAGCTCAGCCCCTGGGCTGCTTTGTACCTGTCACCTCCCAGCCTTCGTTTTTGTTTTACAGCAGCCGTAAAGGTGGAGATCCGTGGCCGTGACGTGGTCCTGAAGTGCGGGGAGTTTCAAAGCCCCCAGCCTGACATAAACTGGCAGAGAGATGGAATTACTTTAGGGAACAACAACTCAGAGTTGAACTTGGGCGCAGAAGCGGACGACCCAAGAGGAGTTTATAAGTGCAAAAATGATATCATTCCTGTACAGGTGTATTTCCGAAGTACGTTCACCAGTCAGTTTGCCTCTGATCTATAAAACTAGAGCTGGCTGGAATTTTTAATTCCAAACTTATTTTTTTGATGAAAAATGGCCTTGTTCTGGAAATTAAAGTTTTTAAAATGTTCTGTGAGACACACCTGCCATTTCTCCATTGGCTTTCTGTAAAGCTGCAGCAGTAGCAGATGTGTGTGTTTCTCAGTCCCCAAATTTCCCCCCAGGCTGTGTGTCTTGTAAGGAACCATCCTGCATTGGCCCAGTAGGGGAGGGAGGAGACTGGATGATCTGCTTGGGCTCTTCCAGCTCTGAACTCTAACTTTCAGTGCTCAGCCAGAAATCTCAGCACTTCTCAGACTGGGACTGGTGGTGGCATGGGGGCCCCAGTGTTCAAAACTGGCCCCCGGGCAGCAGGCACTAAGATGTGCACTTGTGCCTGGGCAGGTGCCTGTTTGCATGGGTGGTTCCTGGATCGCCAGGCACACATGCATGATTGCAGCTCATTCTGGACTGGCCCTGTGGCTCAGGAGGAGCTAGCGCTCTGCCCTGACACACCAGAGACCCTGCTCCCTGCCCTATCCCAACTTTGCACTCCCACCGCTGGCTGCTCTGAGCAGGAACCCTGGGCTGGGTGCGCCGAGCCCTGCCTTGGTCAGGGAATGGGAATTGCTGAGCAGTGACTGTTCTGTTTGGTCAGCGTTGCGTTGGTAGGCTCCCTCGGGGGTCCTGTCCAGTCGCCTTTGGCTGAGAGGGGCCTTAGAGGTGGGAGAGCAGAGGAATGTGTGTGTGTTAGAGAGGTTATATTTCTAACTGGGGGGCCTTGTAGGGGGAACAGAGAAATCCTCTGGGGCTCTCCTGCTGGCTTGCTCCCTGTGCCGCTGAGCTGGGTGTGTAGGAGGTGGGTGGGTGTGGAGGGTTGTGCCCCGTTCTCAGTACTCTGTGTTGTGTCTGTGGCTTTGCAGTGTGCCAAAACTGCATCGAGCTGGATGCAGCCACCATCTCGGGGATCGTGGTAGCTGATGTCATCGCCACGGTCTTCCTGGCAATCGCCGTGTACTGCATCACCGGCCAAGACAGTGGCCGTCGCTTACGAGGTGAGACGGGGAGGCCCCTCTGTCCAGCTCGGGGGAGGGGTGTCTCTGCTGCCCAGTGCAGGGACAGGGAATGTCTGGTTGGACAGGACTCGCTGTGCAGTATCCCTGGGGTCTTTCCATCACACTCACCCACATGATGCTGGTTTGGTGCCTGGAGCCCCTACATGCACGTCTCAAGGACTGCATGTCAGCCCAGGGGGAGGGAGTCTGAGGGTGTCTGCATATGTGATTGCGTGTCTGCATGTTGCTGTGGGAAACTGTCATCTGTGAGTGTGGGTATCTGCCTGAGCAAGGGGGTAGCAGGAGGAGACACTGTATTTTGCAGGACACCCACCTCTGGGCTGATCCTCTGTAACTTCCTCACAAATTCCCATAACTTTACAAACTGTATAGTCAGCACGAGGGAACACAGCCATATCTGGAGTGAAGGGCAGCAGCCAGCACAGAGTACAGTTGGGGAGAGGTGAAATTTTAGGCAGAGACATCAGGGTAAATCTCGAGGGAATGCCTACGTTTGGCTTTTGCGCAAATAGTTTCCCACCTTTGCTACTGCTAGCTTAGCTCTCCCAATAGTTGGGACAGTGGGAGCCCTAGTGTAGATAGGGCTCCTGTAGCTCTCAGCATTTTAAGCACCATGTTATTGACCCAGTGACACCAGTAGATGTTGATTCCTTTTTGACAACAGCGCCCCCACTGGCGGGGCTGAACCAGTGGCAGCAATAAGTGAAATTTTAGCAGAACAGGCCTAGTGTGAACAAAGCTCTATGCTTAGCAAAAGCAACATGTGTTCCCAGCTGTCCGTGGAGAGCAGAGAGGGGCCCTGGGCCCGCTGCCCTGCACCTGGTGTCGCTGTTACCACCCATGCACAGGAAGTGTGGAGTGGGTGTGAAATGCTAGTGAGTCAGACTGGTGGCGTTGGACCCAGTGCTGTGCAGGTGTAAGTGGTGGTACAAGGTGCAGAGTGGGGGAGAGAGAATCACCACTTGGGGTCATTTGAAAATGCTGCCCTCCTGCCGAGCTTCCCACTGACCTTTGCTTGATTTATTTTAGCTTCTGACCGACAGAACCTGATCGCCAATGAGCAGCTCTACCAGGTGAGTGACGAGTGGTCACTGGGCCAGCCTTTCACATCACTTAGTGCTCGGAAATCTGGACTGGTGCAGATCGCTCAGGGCCTGGAGAGGCTCCTGGCCTTGCTAGTGATGTAGATCTGTACAGAGCAGGTGTTGAACGCTCCCACCAGGGAGAATGGAAGTGTGGGGGGTCTGACTTGGTCATGCTGCACCCCCACTTTGCCCGGTGTAAGGATCATCCTGGAGCAGCCGGCCCCAGTGCACACCCTGCAGCTGGGACGCCCTCTGGCTGTGCCCCTTCCCCCCTCCGGCCCTGCGGCTGGAACAGGGTGCCAGGGGCGTTGGAACAGTTTGTACAGTGGGGGGGCTGAGAGCCATTGAACCAGACTGTAAACCCTGTGTGTGAGGGAAACCCCGCCAAGCCGGGGGTGCTGCTGCACCCCTCCTTCCAGCACCCCCGCAGAGTGCTGGTTGCTTGGGGATTTCCCCGGTACCCGGGGAGTGCCTTGCTGGCTGCTTAAGCCACAGTGACAACCTCCTGAGGGTTGAGCCCCAGGTGCCCCTCCCTCCCTCTCACACTTTCAGGCTGAGATTAAATACCTGCCTTCTCGCTGAAGTAGGCTGATCTGTGCAGAGCGCCTGCAGTAGTGGATGCAGGAGGGCAGGAAGGGCTAGAGCAGCAGCACGCTCCCAAGTACCTGTCTAGGAGCATCGCAGACACACCCAGGCACAGGCTGCCCCCAGACAGACCCAGATGTGCACAGGCTGATTCATTTGCCTGTATAATTTTTTTTTTGCTCCCCCCCCCAACCCAAAACTGGTGCCAACTACTTTGCTCCAGCACTGCAGGAGAGGGCAGGGAAAGGCCAGCATCAGTAAGATGAACTGGCATATGGAGCCGACCAGTAATGGTGGGAAATGAGCACTGGCTGGCCTCCTCCCAGCTGGTTCTGAAATACATAACTGTGCTCATTGGAAGGTCCTGCTTGCTGGGAACTCAGTGGCTGGGTTGTGATATGTGGGTGCAGGCAACATCTCCTCTGTTTTGAGGCTGCCTGTTTCATACTGAAGCTTTGAATGCAGAAGATATGGGAGGTGCTGTCTGTGCCCATTTATCCTATCAGAACCCCACGCTCCCAGCTCCTGAGGTCAAGTACCACAGTGGTGGGTGCAGTGTATGACCCTGAATAGCAGAGAAACACTTTACAAAGCAGCCTGACCTTCTCCTTCCCTCCTAGCCCCTTGGTGAGCGGGACAATGAGCAGTACAGCCGCCTAGGAGTCACCAGGACCCGCAAATGAGAGTGGAGAGCACCTGGGGGCTAATCAACTGTGACCCTTGGCCCTTCATCCTCTCTCTTTTCCACATGGGAACCAACAATATTGGGGAATCCTGCTGTCTTTGAAGCAGCCCTCAAAGCCTTCACTCTGCAGCTTGGTGGCCAGAAACCATGGTGATGGACATCTCACTAATGTGTCTAAGAAATCGATGATCTCTGCTCGCACGTGATCCTGGGCCCTGCTTGTCTGAAATCCCTCTGGCTCCCTGCAGTGCCAAGGGAGCTCGTAGAGCTCTCTGCTCTTTGTGATTATTTGCTTTGGCAATAAAGAGGCTTTGCCCGGGCTGGTGAGAGGAGCAGAATCCTACCTAGCTGTCCTCATTCCAAGGTCGCCATGGCAGGCAGGCCTGCAGCTGATGGAGTGTCCTTGTCTGACAGGACCCCATGTGATCAGTAATGGGCCCTTCCCGAGTGCAACAAGCCAAACTGGTGGGGTGCTTCTGCCGGGCCCTGAGCCGCCCCTGCTGGGTGTGGAGACTGGCTGTGCTGAGCTAGCGGTTGGTTGTTTTTAACATTGCGTGGGAGAAAAACACTGAGACCGGGGAGCGGGGGCAGGGGAGAGACACCCAGCAGCTATAAACTGCCTGTGAGTGCCTGTGGCAGGAAGGGTGGCGTTGTGGCTCATCCTGCAGCGTCTTCCATCAGAGGGCTGCGAAGTGCAGGACAGCCCCTCCGCCCCCTGTGATCTGGCTGGGGCTGGGGAGAGGAGTTTGTACCAAAATAGGTTTGGTTTTACATGTGCAGTTTCTGCTTCCGACTGAAGCCGCCAAGGCCCCGACGGCCAGTCCCTTCCCCCAGCGCACACCCAGGCCGCGAGCCGGCCTGATCGCGTGGTGGCAAACCATCAGCACTAAACCTGGAGATGCTTTGAGCTGGGTGTGCTGCTGCTGCTGGAGAGGGGCTGACGCAAGCTCTCCCCAAGATCAGATACGGCTCTGCTGTGACAGAGGAGGAAATGGAAACAGCAAAAGCTCAGAGCAAAACAACCTGCAGAGGAGGTGCTCGCGCACCAGGGGGGCAGGGCAGAGCACTCTCCATCAGCAGGCGGGGATGATGGTGCGAAGCGAGCCAAGTCCGCTCAGCTCCTCTCCACCTTAGGGGGCTCTGGGAACGCCGCTGGTCAGCCTGCTCCTCCCATGGCCCACAGAGGGTAACTCCTAGCCGGGCCCTTCTGTTTCTGTGACTAGAGGGGGCACTGCTAAAGGGACAAGCCGAAAGCAGACAAGCTCTTAGGGTGTGGGGCTGCCCCACTCCAACCCTGCCTTTCCGGGGGTGATTACGAGTGGCAGCCCAGTTGTCAGTCTGGGATGGAGCCCAGCTCTGCCCTCTGTGACCCTAAATAATAGTGCCATGCTTCAGGTGGGCAAGCGTTGTAAGCCCCATTCTACTGATGGGGAAACTGAGGGGTAGAGAGGGGCAGGGCCTCCACCAAGGCCACGTGGTGTGTCAGAGCAGAAGCTGGGTGTTTGCCTCCCCTGCGTCAATCACCGGGAAATCCCTGCCCACGGCCCCGTCTGGTTGAGCAGAGGCCTGTTTCCTGCACTCTGGCCCGACGCTCTTTGTGGGCTGTGGTGAAGGGGTGGAATTGTCTGGGGTTTGTCTGGTCAGCGAGCGGAGGTGAATGATGGGCTGGTCAGTGCAGCATGAACCCACCGCAGCGCTTCCTCAGAGCAGGAGACAAGCAGGGCTGGCCTCAGCCCAGTACGAATGAGTCCAAGGTCAGTGTCCTGTGTGCACATCGTTAGATCCACCCCCTGGCTGGTTTGTATCCTCACCCAGCACCATATGGGGACCCGCTGTGGCTGGCAGTTAGGTCCCTGAGCAACGTGCCCCCTTAAGAGCTCTCCTGCCGGGTCGGAGCCTTGGGGATTTCTCTAGGATCCCAGCAGGGATGTCTGCCTGCCTGGAGCAGTTGTTTAACCCCTTGGTTGCTTGTTCTTGGGGAAAGTTCATTGCTCTTGTGACACGATGACAGACTTCTGGCCAAAGGGTTGAGAGCCTGAGGCTAGAGAACAAAAGGTACCGAGTGATGGAGCAAAAAGCAGCTGGGTCCTACTGTACATGTCGGCCTTTGGAAAGCAGCCTGGAACATACAGGCCTCACGTTAGCAGGGCCTCTTTAACCATCAGGGCACCCAGTTCCTGACCCACTCGCCACACCTGCAGCGTGGAAAGGACAGGAGCAGGGGAGGGAATCACGCTGCCCGTTCGGGGAAATGCTAAGGGATCATAAGTGCCTTTCTCCTCCTTCCCAAAAGCACTCAATGGGGTGTGAAGCAGGGATAGGCAGATTCCTTGGCCCTCCTAGGGAAGTCTGGGAGGCCAGTGTCTCAGGATCTGATGGGAGGGCTCCTTAATGTCCCAGAGGTTAGTTTCCTGCATGCCCGTAGAACGCAGCGTTTGGATTGACAAACATGCCTCCGCCATGCGATGCATTAGATGTAACCTATGAAGCCTTTTCCACCTCTCCTGTCGACTACAGCTACTGGAACACTTTGTTGGCCAGCAACAGCTTTGACTGCCCCAGTTCTCTGGGGTCCTCTCCCTCCAAAGGCCCCCCCTCTTCTCCCCGCTCTTGAATAAAACCATCCGTTTACAGGTTATTACAGTTCTCAGAGAATGGGTGGCACGTAACAGATGGGAGCAGCAAGCAGTTAAAAACCTCAGAAACCAGGTCACCCTCCCCATGCGGGTCGCAGACACCTGTGGGTCGTGGTCTCCTCCTGGCTTTCTAAGAATTTGGGTGACACATTTTAGTGAGCACCAGAGAGCTGCTAGCTGTGTTAACATGGAGGAAATGCCCCTGTATGAATTCGGCTGTTCTAGGGTCATATAGCGGATCGTGTAATTACCTGGCACCACACAATGATAGGTGGGTAATTATAGGGAGACACTAGAGCTAGTGTAGGAGACAGACATGAGACCAAAATGCCAGGAGTGAAGTGCTATTACTGTGGGGTAAGTAGATGCGATTTACTAATAAGTGGCAGGATTCAAATGTTATTGGTCCCTAAGTTGGGGGCCACATTCAGCTGCCCCACTTGTGCCAGAGAAGGAGCAACCATAGGTCAGGCAAAAATCACAGCTCTTGAGACCGTCCCATGCTTTGGGAAGAGACTTCGGTCACCCATTGCAGACCTGCTCTGTAACTCCATCCAGGAGTGAGCCTGGTACTGCAGGGCATAGAGAAACCGTGCAAATCTGAAAGGGTCAGCTCCCTTATTCGCCTCTTTCTGGAACTGGTTTTCTCTGTGCAATTCTAGCCATAGGACGCATGATGCTGATGATGGTTGTAGGCACAAGTGCAGCCAAGCGAGGAGACAGGGACGTGTAGGTTTGTAGATAGCTGTGTGGAGACACTGCAGTGAGCTGACAAGTGGGGAAGATGATGGTTACTCATGCCAGCAGCCCTGAGGAAAGCAGTTTGATCATGTGGGTGTGGCTGGGAGCAGGATCTGACCCACTGTACATCCAGAGCAGCTGTTCCTGTCTGCACTGTGAAATGAATCACATCCCTGGTCTGACCCCAGCCATGGCAATGCAGCTGCACCAGGGGGCTGAGGTCAATCACTTCACTACTGTATTGACTTCAGTCGAGTGACACCCATTTGTACCAGCAGTGAACCTGGCCCTGGGGGTTTCAGGGCTGTGTGGGGGTGGTTCTGTTTGGCTCTTGCTTGCAAACTCTCTCCTCTCGACATGTAGGGCTTGCAAGGTAAACCCAGCTGCGCCTGCCTCTGTAACCACATCCTCCAGGCCAAGCACACTGATCCGGGGCTCGAAGGTGGCTGGGTGCTCACTCCTTGCTGTGCAGAGACACCAGGGCTAAACCACAGCCCACCCCACTTACTGCTGCTTCCTCTCCGGAGCGACGTCTCCCCTCTGAGCAATAGCCCAGGGCTGAGCAGAGTCAGTTTTCTAAGCCAGACACTGGTGTCTGCTCCCAGCTGCCCATGTGGCTCTCAGGAAAAGGAAACAAGTCAATCCCATTGCCCACGTTTGTTACTGTCCTGCCACCTTCATGAAACTGGATAATTTTAACTCAAGTGGCTTTTGAAAATTGTTTGTTAAATTGAGTGTAAGTGACCACAACCTTCTTATCGTGCCCCAGGCCTGACCTGCAGCCCCCAGCTATTCCAGCCCTACCCCCAGCTCTGCTGATGACATCCCTCCCCAGCCTGGCCATTGCACTCCACTGTTTGCTGTCTGCCCCTCACCCCACTGCCTAGCCCTGGGCCCCTTTGTACACTGCTGCCAGTGCACCTCAGTGGTGACCCCAGCAGCTTTTGCAGTCCTGGGTCTTTCCTGTGCAGAGTCCTCTGAGTAACGGTTGTGTTGAGAAAGAATGAACTGGAAACACCCTCCAATGCGGATCCAGGGGCAGAGCCCTCCCCGTTTATTGGCTGCATAATGCACTTTTAGAAATACTTGCATCATAAAACATTCAAACAGGCCTTTCTCAATACAGACAAATTCACCAGCTTGGTAACAGACACCATAGAGCCTGGACACAGCCTGAGAGCCAGAGATGGAACAGGAGAGGGAGGGTACAGCAAAGAAGGGGGTTGGAGCGAGGTGAGCCAGATGAGACTCACTCAGAGCACGGGGTTTGTACAGCCCTTATGGGAAAGTCCTCGCACTGTTACTAGAAAACGCTCCTATTTCTAGATGTGGTTTTGGACCACACTCTAGAACTGAAACAGGAACGGGGGTCCCTGCTATAGAATTCCACAGGCTGAGTACAAAGAAAAACCTATGGAAATGGTCACATTCTGTCTGCAGTTCTCTATGGTTTGGGCTAATTTCTACACCACCCTATGGGTTTTGCTGCTCTTAAATTCTACAGGACTTCTCCAGAGGGAAAATGTCCTGTGGTTAAGGCACTGGGGGTCAGGAGCCCCATCTGAAAAATGGTGCCAGTCCCCTCTCACGCATCTCATCCCCCTGAGACAGTGATGTCTCTCGGGAGGGACTACGTTCCTCGGCAGAACCCAGCCCGGTGGGGCTTGGATCTTGACCGGGGCTTCCAAGTGCTACTGTAATTTAATAATAAGCGTTAAAGACTCAATCAGCCACTTAAGCGCCCTTCTGGGGGGCTCACAGATGACCCTTTGTTACAAGGTCTAGAGGAGGCTTGGGGGAGAAGGGGCACGTGCTGAAGAGTCCACACCCCCAGCCTTCTATTTAGGCCCCATACATGGAACCTTTCTGAGAGAACCACCGGGTCCTCCAGCAAAACCAGGCGGCTCCAGATGTCCATTGCTGATATTTAAATCCCCTCCTTCCAGGCCGACTTTATCCATCCCAGAGACGCAAGAAAGGGCTCAAGCCCCGTTTTCCCCATGGCAGGTCTCCGGAAAGGGGTGTTGGGGCTGTGTGTGACCCCACAGCAAGGACTGGCGTGCTGAGCATGGCTGGAGAGGGCAGCCAGCGCGGTGTTGTCAATGAACTGCTCTGTCACTGCTGAGACAGGCCAGGTGAGCACGACTGACACACTGCACCGGGGCCCGGAGATCGCAGCCCAGGGACTTACACCCCCGAACACTAGCGGTGGCCAGAAGAACACTGCAGAGCACAAGCTGGACAGGGACAGGGCTCAAGGAGGAATATGGTGGATGCGCACACGGCCACGTCTACCCTTCACAGCCCATAGTGACCATCGCATCTCCCTTTCGAGCCCCAGGGAACGTGGTGACAGTCTCGTTACTATCCTGGGCAGGGAAACGGGAACTAATGTCAAACCAGAGGAACAGGAGAGAGCCAGCCAAGCCCCAGTGCTCCGAGAGGGTCTGCTCTTTGCTAGCACTATTTAAGGCATCTCTGGGAAGCGGGTGAGTCTCTGCCCACGTAGTACAGATGGGAAAGCTGCGGGGGAGGGGGATGGACTTCGCCACGGTCACAGAGGGACTCAGTGTCAGAGCTGGGGTCAGAGCTCAGGTGTTCCTGGCTCCCGGGCTGGTGCTCAGGACACTGGACAATGTCCCTTTTTGCCCTGGGCAGGGAAGAGGCCGTCCGAGTGTCAGGACAAGATCAATGGTGCAGGGTGCTGGAGAGACAAATCAAAGCATGTGACTGAAATAAATAAAACTGAAGAGTGAAAGGGTTTCCCCAACAGTTTGGAAAGCGTGATCAGGACAGCCTAGGAGGAGCCCGAAGAGGAGAAAGCTACAACTATTTAATGGGGAAAACCTTTTCTTCTTGTTTCTTTAGTCAGTGTCTGTTCCCTGGGGTCAAATCAAAGGCAGGAAGGAAGGTGTCCAAGGAGGGGCAGCGTCTCCCATTGCAGCTGCTGGGCTGGTCCCCAGAATGTGCGACTGCCCAGCACGGACTGCCGAGAATCTGTATCACATGGGACAGAAGCTGGGGGCCCTTAGCTGCTCTCGTCCAACCTGCCATCCGCAGGGCGATTCAGAAGCCCCTGGACTGCAGCCCGGCGTACAGATCCCGCTGACCCTTCCTGATGGGCTGTGGGAACAGGAGCAGATGTGAGCAACAGGCTCTTGCGTTAACATAGCACAGCGACAGTACCTTGTACAACTGGCTCTGTGCCAGGGCTGGGCTCCTCAGTGCAACCACCAGGTGTGACTTGGGCACAGGGCAGGGAGCGTGCAGCTCTGGGGATGCACACTGTACCCTGCATGCTGTGATGACCCTTCTGTTGCTAACTACCCTTAGGAAGCCACATGGCCCTGCTCAGTCACTCCTTCCCCCACACCCAGGTGAAGCCTGGAACTGAACAAAGCACCTGGTGGAAGGGGACCAATGCTGTAATTTCTCAGCTCTCATCATCCACCAAGAAGGCTGTGACCCCAATCCCAATAGTTCTGGAAAGGCCAAGAGAGGAGGGGGACCCCCACCCCGTCAGTTCCCGTTACCTCATAGTCTGGGTTTGGCACAGGCGGGGGGCGCACCATCTTCTGGCCTGGAAGGCAAAGCAGGGAGAAGGTTCAGGTGGAATACTACCGATTCTTAGCGCAGACACAGAGCTTCGCAGGCGTGACTCATCCCCACGGCTCCGTGGGCGTTTCAGGAGCAGGGCACACAGTGTCCACCGATTTTGGGGGCCCAATTGAGACACCTCAGCCCTGAGCATCTGGCCTTTGTCACACCCAGAACACAGGACTATCCTCCGAGACACAGGCCTCCAGCCCTGAATCAAAGGACACTCTGCCTGGGGTGCAAAATGCAGTGCGGTCAGCTCTTTGGAGTGTCGGTGACTTGTGATGTATGTCTTAGTGCCCCCACTGCACAAGAATCTCAGCTTCCATTTTAAAACAAGGCAGTTTCTAGCCCTCCTGGCTGTAGAGAACGAACTAAAAATGTGACCCAACCGACGGGCTCAGAGAGCAGAGACAAAACCCCCATATTTCTCATTTAAATCAAATCTCCTGATTTTGAAGCCAACTCCCTGCGGTTAGGGCCTGACTCGTGGTGTGAATGCTTGAGGGCGGCCGTGCTGCGATACCGCCGGGGAGGCAGCAGTGCAGCCCTTCCAGCCAGCCCCACCCTCCCTTTGCCTCTCTCAGGGCTGCTTCACCACAGCCTGTGCAATGGGTTCCTGTGCCTGGGGCACTTTCAGCACAAAATGGCAGCTGTACCTTCCCCACACGAAGGGCGGCACGGGGTGTGGTAAGCAGCAGGAGGAGCCTGAGGGGGGCTTGACCCCAGCGTTTCCCCCAGTTGAAGACACTCAGCCACTTATTAACAGGAGAGATTTGAACCAGCTCTTACCTTTCGGATGAACTCCGGCGCTGCCACCGACTCGCCCCTTCCGGTTCTTGCTGAAGTAATAGACCAGGATCAGCACCCCGAGGGTGATGAGGAAATCTGCGATGATGATCCCAGCCACTGTCAAGACATCCAGCTCCTCACAGTTCCTGCACACTGTGGTGGGAAGGGACAGGGGGCTCAGCGAGAGGGAGAAGGGCAGAGCGGGGGGGGGGGGAGGTAGGGGGACGGCGGGAGGTGGGAGTCACAAGTCCCAGCCCAGAGACACTGCTGGGTAAATGCCCCATGTTTGGTCTGCCCAGACCTCACCCACTTGCTTTGTGTGGATGGAGACCGCACACATCATGAGGGGGCAAGAACAGTAAGTGGAGGAGTGAAGGGGGAAGGGAGACTCCTTTCTGTTCCCCCCTACACACACCGCACTCTGCCAACACCGCTGGGGTGGCTGGAGCGGTCAGTGACTGAAATGTCCCCTGTTTTTTCTGCATGGCCCTTGGCAGCAGGGTTGTAACAGCTCATTCCATGCTCCTCATCCCCGCCTCCCCAGCCCTTTCTGTCTGTGTCGGAAAGAGTGCAGGGATTCTCGGGCTCCCCAAGCAGCTCCCCAGACACCCGAGATAGTGCATGGGCTGCAAGGGGCTTTGTCAGAATGGAGGAGAATTGATTCAGTTTCCAAGTGGGACTGGGGAAGCCAGGCTGTGCCCTCTCCAAGCCTCCAGACCTGGAGTCTCCTGCCAAGATCCTGAAGGTTCATGATTCTCTGAAGCTCATGAAAGGTCACTGGTCTCAGGGAGAGATAATAGTCTCACATTTATACAGCCTCTCCCATCCCAAAGCAGCTCCCAAGCTAGGTGTATAAAGTGCCTTTGAAATGCAGCCACCTCTGGGGTGGAGGACACAGCAAGGGCAAAGCACACCACATAACAGTGCAGAGAGGGGTAATTGAGCCACACATCCCATGGCAAACGCATACTCTTTTGAACAGTGCCCCCATGGAATCGCAGTGCTCATGGGGGGCTGGCTGGACCTCAGAGCAGCTGAGTGTCGAAGTCAGTCCCAGCAGCGCCCCTGAAAATCAGGCCTCTGCGTACGTTATGGCATGTGAATCTTCTAGGCAATAAGGTCACAGAATTAATCGCTAGCCTCTGTAGCCTCCCATGACATCTCATGTGCCTGCTTATTCCCATGGAAGGGGCGCTCTCTCCCGTTTACCTTTGGCCTTCAGGTGAAGTTTGAGGGAGGGTGTCCCAGACTCACACGTATACTCCCCGTCATGCTTGGAACTCTCGTACTCCTCAATCACATAGACCTGTTCCTTACTAACACCAGGTAACGATGCCTCGTTTTTCTTCCATTCTATGCTTGACACAACGAATCGGGGGCAGGTGAGAGTCACCTTGGTCTTAGAGATCACCACCCCGAACCCTGCAAAACGGGAAGAAAGAACAACAGAAACACAGGTATTCAGTAAAACCAGTGCTTAAAATGGGCAGGGCAAGGAGGTCCTACACGCAGCAAAAATATAATTAACCATGGAGCTGTGTCACTGAGGGGCTCACTTTGAGCACTGCCTTGCCTCTTGGAGGGATTCTGGAAATGGGATTGTTAGGTTAAATGTAAAAATGTATCAGTTCGGGGGGAGTTGTGGTGTATAACGCTCTTCGCATTCACAAGCAATAACAGTAAGTAGCTATAAATGGCTTCATGAACTAAAAATTGATCGTCATTATTATGTAATCAGTTAACTCACAAAGTTGAACTGGGAATTGTCTCTCTTGTGCATGAACACTTATTTTGTCTGGGATTGTGATGGATGCCCCAATCTTTTCTCAGACCACTTTAATCACTGAATAAACCTTGCTGGAATCAGCTTCTGTACCAAATGACTGGAGGATAGATAATGTGACACCAATTTTTAAAAAGGGCTCCAGAGGTGACCCCGGCAATTACAGGCCGGTAAGCCTGACTTCCGTACCGGGCAAATGGGTTGAAATGATAGTAAAGAACAAAATTGTCAGACACATAGATGAACATAATTTGTTGGGCAATAGTCAACATGGTTTTTGTAAAGGGAAATCATGTCTCATCAATCTACTAGAATTCTTTGAGGGGGGGTCAACAAGCATATGGACAAGGGGATCTCTCAAAACTGGGACTGGGCAACAAAATGGCATATGAAATTCAATGCTGATAAATGCAAAGTAATGCACACTGGAAAACATAATCCCAACTATATGCATAAAATGATGGGGTCTAAATTAGCTGTTACCACTCAAGAAAGAGATCTTGAAGTCACTGTGGATAGTTCTTTGAAAACATCCACTCAATGTGCAGTGGCAGTCAAAAAAGTGAACAGAATGTTGGGAATCATTAAGAAAGGGACAGATAATAAGACAGAAAATATCATATTGTCTCTATATAAATCCATGGTACGCCCACATCTTGAATACTGCGTGTGGATGTGGTCGCCCCATCTCAAAAAAGATATATTGGAATTGGGAAAAGGTTCAGAAAAGGGCAACAGAAATGATTAGGGGTATGGAACAGCTTCTGTATGAAGAGACATTAATAAGACTGGGTCTTTTCAGTTTGGAAAAAAGACGACTAAGGGGGAATATGACTGAGGTCTATCAAATCATGACTGGTGTGGAGAAAGTAAATAAGGAAGTGTTATTTACTCCTTCTCATAACACAAGAAATCTGTTAGTCTTTAAGGTGCCACCAGACTCCTTGTTGTTTTTGTAGATACAGACTAACATGACTACCCCCTGATACTTGACAAGAACTAGGGGTCACCAAATGAAATAAAGAGGCAGCAAGTTTAAAACAAACAAAAGGAAGTATTTTTTCATGCAATGCACAGTCAACCTGTGGAACCCCTTGCCAGAGGATATTTTGAAGGCCAAGACTATAACATGGTTAAAAAAAAAGAGCTAGATAAGTTCATGGAGGATAGATCCATCAATGGCTATTAGGCAGGATGGGCAGGAATGGTGTCCCTAGCCTCTGTTTGCCAAAAGCTGGGAATGGGCGACAGGGGATGGATCACTTGATGATTCCCTGTTCTGTTCATTCCCTTTGAAGCACCTGTCACTGATCACTGTCAGAGGACCGGACACTGGGCTAGATGGACCTTTGGTCTGACCCAGTATGGCCGTTCTTATGTAAACCTTCTCAATCCCAGAAACCACCTTTTCCAGCTCCCTGCTCACTGGCCAATCGGAATGCAGATTTCAGAAGCATGCACACTGCGTGGCATGGCTCTGATGAGTGAAAATGGACTGTGGGCGGGGCACAGGTAAATGGGGGTGGGGAGAGATTGTTTGCCTGTGGACTGGAATTAGACTGAGAAAAATTAAAGTTGGAAAGAGAGAGTTAGTGCAACTGATGCCCCAGTGGAAAAATGCAAATGGAAAGAGGGGAAATAATTCACCCCATTGTCTACCCATCCGAGTCAACTGTAACACTGTTCTTAGACTGTGAGCTAGTCAGGGCAGGGACTGTTGTCCTATGCATATGTGCTGAGCACAGACCAAGAGGGTCCTGCTCCTAAATACGGCCTGGGTGCCACCCCAATGCCACTATTATATAATATAATACCTAGCTCTTTCCTTGGTAGCTCTCAAAGTGCTTTATGCAGATCAGAATCAGTATCCCCATGTTACAGATGGGGAAACTCAGTAACTGTTGTTAATAATAAGACTCCCCGACTGACTGCAAAGGAGCCAGGAGGAACCCAGTCTGCACGTATACAGTTTCCTGGATCTGTATTTTTAAAAAGAAGTAGTAAAGACATTCTCTATGACCCAACACACAGAGAGACAGACATGCAGGTAGGGGCTGGCTCAGCACCCATTCGAGTCAATGGAAAGACTCCCATTGACTTCAGTGGGTTCTGGGTTAGGCCCAGACACACACTTGCACGCTCACACTCATACAGGCATTCAGACAAATGGGCATATGCCCTTAGTGGTTAAAGATGCCCCATTTTTTAGATTCCCTCTGAGCGGTTAGCAATGGCAGGATCAATCTTAGCAGCAGCACTTCTGAGATATTTATAATGGTTAAAAACCTTGATGGTAAAATTAACTTACCGTTATCCTGCGCCATGGTGTCAGCTGCAAAAGGAAAACAACAAAAGCTATTAGCAAATCTACCTCTCTCTGCTTGATTCATGTATTTAAAATATCCTTTCCCTTATTATTAACAATCTGCCTCTAGGGCAGGGGTCAGCAACGTTCGGCACGCGGCTCACCAGGGTAAGCACCCTAGCAGCCCGGGCCAGTTTATTTACCTGCTGACGCGGCAGGTTCGGCCGATCGCGGCCCCCACTGGCCGGGGTTTGCCGTCCCGGGCCAATGGCGGGAAGAGGCGTGGGCCGAGGGATGTGCAGGCCGCGGCTTCCCGCCGTCCCCATTGGCCCGGGACGGCGAACCAAGGCCAGTGGGGGCCGCGATCGTCCGAACCTGCCGTGTCAGCAGGTAAATAAACTGGCCCAGCCCGCTAGGGTGCTTACCCTGGCGAGCCGCGTGCCGAACGTTGCCAACCCCTGCTCTAGGGAGTAAACACAAAACACTAATCAATAATAATGCTGATTTGAAAGCCAAGCACCTGGGTGCCATGCAGACATTGGAAAACAGTCACAACAGCATTCATGTTTTAAATCCATGTTATCAAACTTCCCAATCCTAGAAACATAGACAAAGATGGGATGGGGACGAAGGCAGGGAATGGTCTTGGACGTTAAAAACCATTCAGAACCTGAGGAGCTACTTAGAAGCCTGGGCACTTGCTCTAATCCCCCCGCCCCTTCCTCCAGGTTTGTAATTCCTTCTGTCCTTTGCTGCCCCCCAGGCTTTGATTTTGTGACAAAAATGGAAACTTTCTCTCTTTCCCCTAATGTCAGTTGGTTCCTACACTGTTCCCTTTGTACCACAAATCACAGTGACAGAACACCAGGGTGGCACCGGTTATTTTAGCTGGCCATACACCAGTGATCAATCCTGTTTCTCCACGTGCCTCTCCGGTCTCTGCAGGCGCCCGATCCTGCTTGGATGGCACTAAAAATGGTTACTTGACAATTCATTTTTGCTGATTTTTCAAATCGGTGTAAACAGCACCAGTGAATTGATAGGGGATATTTCCAGTCCTATAACAATCACCAAACTGAAATGCGTCTCCTTGGAGTTTACCCCTCCCTTGGGAGAGGTTCTGAACTGCACCACTCTTGGTGGATGCTTTAGAAATGCGGAGGTGGCTAGAGCAGCTTACTGAGGCAACTGTTATTTTAAACCAAAGCTGCGTCCCCCTGGCTGTCCTTTTCAAAGTGCAAAACGGAGTGAGGTGCCTGGGTTTGCTGTGAAAAGAAATTATCTGGTTCATTGCACGGTGTAAATGTAAAGGCACAGCTACTGTGCAGCGCGGAGACAGAGCCTGCTGGGGGTCTGGGCCCTGAGCCTGCAATGAGAACTGCAGGACTCTGTGTGGTTCCATGGGTTTGCCTGCTGCAGGATCAGGGCCTGAGGTTAGAAATGGTTTTGTTTAACTCTGTAGAGCGATTTGTGAGCGTGAGGAACTGCACTGAAATTCCGAAGCTACAACCACACTAAAGCAGTGCTAGGGAGGGGGTCAGAATCAGACCCACAGTGTGTACCAGAGACACTAGACAAAAGAAAGGTGCCTAAGCCAATAAAAGAAAGATCTGTGTTCCCACCTGCCCTGGTGTATGGTTTTAGCCAGCACTTGCTTTACAGAGGCTGGGAGCTCACACTCACTAAAACTACAGAGATGAAATCCCACAGACAAAGGCTTTGATTAGAGGGGAAGGTGATTGGCTGCTTTATCCCCACGCAGAACGTTGATTTAGGGAAAGGGAATAAATACAGGTGCAGTAACACAAACCGATTCCGGCCCAGCTCCTAAATACGGTCTGGGTGCCATCCCAATGCCACTATTATATAATATAGTACCTAGCTCATTCCTCGGTAGCTCTCACAGTGCTTCACGCAGATCAGAATCAGTATCCCCATGTTACAGGTGGGGAAACTCAGTAACTGTTGTTAATAATAAGACTCCCCGACTGACTGCAAAGGAGCCAGGAGGAACCCAGTGTGCAGGTATGAAGTTTTCTGGATCTGTATTTTGAAAAAGAAGTAGTAAAGACATTCTCTATGACCCAACACACAGAGAGACAGACATGCAGGTAGGGGCTGGCTCAGCACCCACTGGAGTCAATGGAAAGACTCCCATTGACTTCAGTGGGTTCTGGGTTAGGCCCAGACACACACTTGCACGCTCACACTCATACAGGCACTCAGACAAATGGGCATATGCCCTTAGTGGTTAAAGATGCCCCATTTTTTAGATTCCCTCTGAGCGGTTAGCAATGGCAGGATCAATCTTAGCAGCAGCACTTCTGAGATATTTATAATGGTTAAAAACATTGATGGTAAAATTAACTTACTGTTCTCCTGCGCCATGGTGTCAGCTGCAAAAGGAAAACAACAAAAGCTATTAGCAAATCTACCTCTCTCTGCTTGATTCATGTATTTAAAATATCCTTTCCCTTATTATTAACAATCTGCCTCTAGGCCAGGGGTTGGCAACGTTTGGCACGCAGCTCGCCAGGGTAAGCACCCTAGCGGGCCGGGCCAGTTTATTTACCTGCTGACGCGGCAGGTTCGGCCGATCGCTGCCCCCACTGGCCGCGGTTTGCCGTCCTGGGCCAACGGGGCCGGCGGGAAGCGGCGCGGGCCGAGAGAAGTGCAGGCCGCGGCTTCCTGCCGCCCCCATTGGCCCAGGACGGCGAACCGAGGCCAGTGGGGGACGCGATTGTCCGAACCTGCCGCGTCAGCAGGTAAATAAACTGGCCCGGCCCGCTAGGGTGCTTACCCTGGCGAGCCGCGTGCCGAACGTTGCTGACCCCTGATCTAGGGAGTAAACACAAAACACTAATCAATAATAATGCTGATTTGAAAGCCAAGCGCCTGGGTGCCATGCAGACATTGGAAAACAGTCACAACAGCATTCATGTTTTAAATCCATGTTATCAAACTTCCCAATCCTAGAAACATAGACAAAGATGGGATGGGGACGAAGGCAGGGAATGGTCTTGGACGTTAAAAACCCTTCAGAACCCGAGGAGCTACTTAGAAGACTGGGCACTTGCTCTAATCCCCCCACCCCTGCCTCCAGGTCTGTAATTCCTCTGTCCTTTGCTGCCCCCCAGGCTTTGATTTTGTAACAAAAATGGAAACTTTCTCTCTTTCCCCTAATGTCAGTTGGTCCTACACTGTTCCCTTTGTACCACAAATCACAGTGTCAGAACACCAGGATGGCACCGGTTATTTTAGCTGGCCATACACCAGTGATCACTCCTGTTTCTCCACGTACCTCTCCAGTCTCTGCAGGTGCCCAATCCTGCTTGGATGGCACTAAAAATGGTTATTTGACAATTAATTTTAGCTGATTTTTCAAATCATTGTGTCTGCTTCCACAATTGTAAACAGCACCAGTGAATTGATAGGGGATATTTCCAGTCCTATAACAGTCCCCAAGGTGATCGGCTGTTTTATCCCGGCACAGAACTTTGTTTTAGACAGAGGGAATAAATACAGGTGCAGTAACACAAACTGATCATGGCCAGAGAGAACCTGAACTCTTTCAGATCACATCAAAGCCAGCAACTGGCATTTGCCGCTCACGGGCAGAGTGGCTGCAGAGTTTATTTTTAAATTTCTTTTGCCCGTTTCCCTATGGGCATTTCAATCTAGGTTGCCACATGCTTTGCCTTTCATCTGGTTGGCTTTACACACACTAATCCGTTCAGGGGATGCTATTATCCCTGCTTTACCCATTGTGAAGCTGAGATCTAGAGAGCGACGGGCCCAAGAGCACATGGCGATTTAATATAACAGCAAGTAGGACGGGGGAGTCCAGATTTCAGAGCACTCTGCTGCCCAAAGCACTGCCCCTCCCGTACCCTTCACCAGCCTGTTCAGACCATTGGTGAGGGCTTTGGAGTTTACTGAATTTGCTGATAAATAACAAGGATCTTTTCAGCAACTGACTTCTCTTTTAAAAAGGAATATAGACGGAAGTGCCTCAATTCCCTCTCTCTCGACTGCTCTGATTCTGCAGGGGGTGATTCCTGCTCCGCTGCCCCTCACGTCACTGCTAGTGGGGTACATTTCTCATCAGCAAACGGCAACTTCAGTTTTACTGTAAGTCTTTGAGGCTGTGTAAGAACACCTGGCTGCCGGTGCTCCGGACTGTCCATCGGCACACGCCAATACCCTCCTTGCCTGAGCCCTTGGGGGTCACTTTGCTGATACCTGGTGGTCTCTAGCCAGTTGTACTCACCCGCACAGAGCAGGAGCCCCAAAACAGGCAGGGCAAGCTGTAGTTTCATCCTGGCGTTCCCCCAACTCGCTCTCTTTTCTGTCCTTTCCAATCAGATTGGCATCACCCAGTCTGGCTCTGCAAAAAGAAAGAACCCAGGCGCTTTCAAGTTTCTGTTTATGAGAAAGAGGCCTGGGATTGTTTCCCAGAATTGCATCTAACAATCGGTGCAGCGGCGCACGGAGGAGACTCACTGTTTCCAGCATAACATGCAAGCGGCTCAGAGAGACAGCAAATGTCTATGATAAAACAACCCCCTGCCAGGAAGTGCGGAGGCTCGAGATGCCTACATTTCCGAGCGTCACTGAGAACGCGAGGGGGCTGCTGTGCTACAAGCACCTCGGCGACTCTCAGGCCAGCCCAGAGAGGGTCCTGGCGAGAGGAGCACACACAACCTGGCCCCAGCAGATTTGCTTTCAGAGTCTCCCATCATTTTTAAACAATATTTTCTGAGTTAAGTTCAAAATGTTACAGTTAATTTAGCAAAGTGACGGCAACAAACATAACCACTAGACAGGCTGCAAGAAACGCAAAGCCAGCGGCAGACAAAGACACCTTGTGCAACGAGCATAAAATAGCCTGTAAGCTCTTCAGGGCAGGGACTGCCTCTGCCTAAGCTAGGGGTTTGCACAGTGCCTCCCACTTTGATTCCCGCCCCTTGGCGCTATTGTCAAACAAAACATCAACAACAATAGGGACAAGAATACAAAGAAACAGGTGTTCAAGTGCTGTGGTGACGAGTGGGGTATGGAACCTCAGAGAGAAACCTCAGTAAAGGGGAGCTGAATAACATGCCTGGAACCAACAGACCAGAACAAAATTAAATGGAGTAACTCATGAATTCTGTGGCTTTGGTGCTGGATTTACTCTGCTCGAGGCCCCTCTGCCAGCTTGGGTGCCAGCTGCGATGGTGCTTTTGTGTTAGGGAAGCCACTAGGGACTGGATTGCACCTACCAATTTTATTTCTCACCCGACACCAAGGAGCCGTGTCGTGGTTTTCAGTCACTGCAGGCCTGGTTTGGAACCATCTTTGCCTCACAGCCCATGTCAGCTTCTCACCCCGACATCGCTGGGCTTCCTACCACGCTGCCTCTGTGAGTAGAACGTTCTCCCTGTGCGCACGGGAGAGGCCACTACTTCCCTCCACGCAATTTGCTGCTAGGAATGACAAGCCAGAGGAATGACCTGAGAAGAGCTTATCATAGAATATCAGGGTTGGAAGGGACCTCAGGAGGTATCTAGTCCAACCCCAGCGTATGCACCTGCTCGAAAATACACAGACATATTTGTTACCATAACCATATATATGCCTTCCCAAGGCCTGTCTATCAGCCGGTCTGTCTTTAGACAGCACGCTCTTTGGAGCAAGGATTCTGCCTTTAAAGAATCCAGTGTATGGTGGCCCGTGCCAGAAGTAAATAAATAGCTAGTTACACTGCTGAGCTGTGATGTGGTGGGGCAGGGCTCTGTGTCCATTTCCCAATCTCCTGGCCCGCTGGCTGATTACAGAATGAGAAAACGCACCCTGTTCGTCACGCAGGAAAGTTCACTATGAGCTGGAGATGGTGGCTCTTCTCCCTCTAGTGGTAGAATTTGTGACTAACAGAGCGGCAGCTCCTTGCCCAGAGCAGAAAAGCAACAAACCTGGGCCCTGGTCATGCACAGGGGTGTAGATAAGGTGACCAGGCAGCAAATGTGAAAAATCAGGATAGGAGGTGGGGGGTAATAGGAGCCTATATAAGAAAAAGACCCAAAAATCTGTACTGTCCCTATAAAATTGGGACATCTGGTCACCCTAGGTGTAGCTAACTTTTTTATTTGGGGGCTAGAGTTAAAAAATTAATATACTAATAGCTCTTGAATAGCGCTGCAATGAGCAGCTTTGTACCAGATTAAATTTGTTCATTTTTAACAAAGTGAGATAAAGGAACTTCTGTTCCACACACAGTGTTTCCTTTAGTGACTAATGCAATCCCAAAATCGGTTTTGGTTTTTAGCCCCCTCCAGTCCCTGTTGTCTATGCACATGATTCAGCTGGATCCCCTAGTGACAGCCCTATGGGACCTGGGGCAGGGCAGGGGATAAGCATCCGATCTAGGGTTGCCAACCCTCCAGGATTTTCCAGGAGAGTCTCCAGGAATTAAAGATGAATCTTTGATTAAAGATCATGTCAGGTGATGAAACCTCCAGGAATACGTCCAAGCAAACTTGGCACCCCTAATCAGCTCAGACCCTCGGTGACTCCTCGCTCCAGCTGCCAAGAACCCTGTCCATGGAAGCAGGGTGTCCCCCCCCACCCAAAGAAGTGAGCCTGGAGAACAGCGTTGAGGAGTGAAATGTCCTGGCTGATGCTTTACATGAAGCTTCCCCCAAAGTGCATCCATTTATCCGGTGCTGATAAAATGATCGTTGATGAACGAGCACGCACGGGGGAGGAGAGCGCTGCATCCAGTAGACAGTGACCCTAGTGCAGGATTCAGGGGCTCAGCCTCAGGGAAGAATTCCACTGGGTTATTTAACATGCATCAGTTGTTCTATTAACTGTAAAGAGGCTCCTCTTCCATGTGCGACAGCTCTGGCTTTGGCCCTGGGACAGTCTAGGGCTCAGGAGGGTCAAGGCTGGAATTGCCAATCTGCTCCAAACAGGAACTTGTTTGACTGTTTTGCTCATTGTCTCACTTTCATGCAAGCAGCTCGGTGTGGGATTTCAAAGCAAGCCCGTATTTTCATTTGGTATTTATACTTCTGTTGCAAACCTGAATTTATATTTGCCTATTTCCAGTAACATTCATTTTTCATGTTTACAGGGCCGAACAGCAGCCAGCACAATGCAGATGGAAGGGGGTGTTGAGATAAACCCCTTCTCCTGTAAAAGCTGCCAAGGGCAGCTGGGACGTTAGTTTGTCAAATCTTGTCCCAAAGACCCCCGCACGTTAAAGAGCCTGGAAGCTAGTGTAGGATCTGCCTGGGAGGGAGAGAGCCAAGCGAACAAAGGCAGCATTGGAAGCTGTGGGTTTGGGGAAGTTGAGATGTCTGTGTTTTATCATCAGTGTAAGAGCCACACAATTCCACCAGGGGGGGCGCCTACGTCTTCAACATCCTCTCCTCTCCCGTGTAGCCTGCTAGGGCCCGGGGAACTCTCTTTCTTTCCAAATCTGGACATCCCAGGGGAGCCCACGGGAGCACAGTTCTCCTCCTCCAAGGGCTGGGGAGAGGCCAATCCTCAGGGTATGCGACACTACAACAGCAAAGCGCCGCAGGGCTGCAGCTGCGCCACTGTAGCACTAAAGCGTAGACGCTACAGCGAAGGAAGGGTTTCTCCCTCACTCTAGTAAATCCACTGTAGCTAGGTCAACTGAAGAATTCTTTCCTTGACCAAGCTGTGACTACACTGCGGGGGAGGTTGAAATTGTTCACAGCTCTGAGCGATGTAGCTACCCTGACCTAAGTTGTAGGTGAAGCCCAGGCCTTCTACGCTGACCTTGTCACCCTGACATTTCCCCTCCTTGCTAACACTGGTGCAGCTACACCTTTGGGGGCGTTACTGAGGGCAAGGTGCCGACATCTTCATGTGTCGCCTGGACCTGCTCCAAACAGAGTTACCTGGTACAGGGCTTCAAACGTTAGCGCTCTCTCTGGCTGCCCCTGGTGGCGCTGCATGGGTGCTGTGAGAGTGCAAGGAGATTGTAAGGAAAAAGGCTAGTGTAGACACACCTCTAATGGCCACAGAAGCCAGACCAGGGGATGTATCATATCATCAGGGGCACAGAGACCAGTTCATAATCTCCTCTCACAGCCCTTCCTGTATCTGGCTTTGCTCCTCCTCCCAGCAGATATGCCCAGACTCCAGCCCCAGCTGGCTTGGGAAATCCAGCTCAGGTTCTTCTTTTTTTCCTGGAAATTCATTATTTAAAGGCTCCAGGGAACTATGACTATGTTGGGCTTGCTGCACTACCTGTAATGAGATGCTATTTGTAGCTAGTGGAAATTTTATTTATGTCATCTTCTTTCAAAATTGCACTCAGGGCTTCTCTTTAACCAGCAGCGCCTGGGGCGTGATCCTGATCAGACTTGCTGAGCCGGCGAAAGGTTAGACAGGAGACGCTGCAGATTAAGAACGGACTCTTCCCATAAGCTTCCAGCCAGGCCCAGCCGCCCCCATTGGCCCAGGGTGGCTGTCTGTGATACTAACACTGTGAATTGCCTTTATTGCGAGTACAGACAGGTGAGCTAAACCCCTGGCTTTCAGCCCCCCTGGACATTGCACAGGCTGTTGGAGGTTAATAAAAGTACTGCAAGAGTCAGAGTTTAAGGCCAGAAGGAACCACCTAATCATCTACTCTGACCTCCTGTACGTGACAGGCCACCAGCACCATCCAGCACCTGCACAATGAACCCAACAACTGAAACGAGACCAAAGTATTACAGCCCTCAGGAAAATAGACTATTACATGCCACAGGCAGAGAACAGGAGGGACTGAAGTGCACCAGTGCCCAAGACCTCTGCAATGGCAGGGAAATGGGATACACATAGATAATCCTGGCAATGACCCGCATCCATACTCTGCAGAAGAAGGCTCCTCTCATAAGACAGGCCCTCCATTCCCCTCATCATCCGTGTAGCTCTTCTTCACACCTGTTCTAGTTTAAATTCTTCTTTCTGGAGCATGGGTGATCAGAACTGTGTGCAGGACTCCAGATGAGGTCTCACCAGTCCTTGTGCAATGGTATTAATACTTTTCTAGCTCTACTGGAAATACCTCACCTGATACAGCCTCACATCGCATTTGCCTTTTTCACAGCCGCCTCACACTGGTGGCTCAGTCATCCTGGGGTTGACCCTGTGATGGGGTGTGTACCCCACACAGGCCCGGAAGGGGCTAATGGGGGCCTGAGAGGCCAATTAACATACCTGGTTGGAGAGAGCAGTTAATTGATGGTGAAGCCCAGCTGGGGAGGGACTGGGTCATAGTCATTATAAAGCCAGGTAGTTTGCAATAGGAAGGAGCTGTATGATGAGGCTGCTGCATCAAAAATCAGCTAAAGACAAAGACAGGGGTTACAGTCACTCTGTGGGGAACAGAAGAGATGGGAAGCAGCCTAGGAGTCAGAGGGAGGAGACTTTAACTGCCAGCTACAGGGTCCCTGGGCTGGACACCAGCATAGAGGGAGGGCCTGAGTTCCCCTGCCAGCCTCTGAGGAACGTGGGGTGAAACCCATGGCGGTATGGGGTGAGAGACCCATGAGACAGAGGCAGGACTTGCTGTAAGGTCCTTGGACTAGAGCTTGCTTGGACTCTTTGTTAGACTGAAGTGTGATCTTCAAAGGGCCAAGCTGTGGGAGAGACCACTGCGCTTGCTAAGTAAGCAAAGAGATTGACTCCAGCACTGGAAATGTCTGGCTGAGTCCCACCCACCTCTCAGGAAATACAGGAAGAGCAGGGCCTTGGCTTTCATGGTCTGCAGAAAAGGTTAATTAATGTTGGGGCTTTTGTGCTTCTCCCATCAAAGTGTGAATGAAAGACAGGGGCTGGCCAATGAGGGCTGCTGCCCAGGAACAGGAACTGAGAGGGGGTGAGGAGAGTGGGTGAATCATCTGCCATTGTCCAGCCTTCTCTGAAGGCTCTTTGTTGGGTTTGAAATTCAGTCTCTTGACTAGTCATTGTCTCCTAATCTGCCTTGCACTCTTTATCTGTGGGACATGCCCTGCCTGCTGGAGACCTGCCTGGACACACTGCCAGGATTTCCCTACTCTGTTTTAAACGATTTTTAATATTTCAGTCAAAGGCAGTGGAGTCCAGCTGCTTGAAGGAGCAGGGAACCAGGAACAAGGATTCCTGGGCTCTGTTCCCAGCCGTGGGAGGGCAGTGAGGCTGACTTGTTTGAGCAGGAGCTGATGGGTTGTCTGCGTGGACATTAAAGATCCCCCTGGGCAGTTTTCATAAGAAGAGAAAGGGCCTTGCTCCAGGATCCTAGGTCCAAACATCCCATCCTTCCCACTGCTATGTTCCTAGCTGCTACGCTACACCCCAGAGGTGGCTGCATTTCTCTGGTGCTGTCTTTCTGGGGTTTGTAAAGTGCTTGGATGTAAGGTGCTATAGAAATATGACCCCGCCCGCTGATAATCAAGGCACTAGTATGTTTTTCTTTCTCTAGGAACAACTAGAAAAAGCTACATTTCCAGGGACATGGTGCAAAAGCATCAATTCCCACAGGGAGTGTGGTCTCTAAGAGGTGTTGTCACAGATTATCTCATGCTGTCCACACCGTGGTTCTGTTCATGCCCTGCCCAGTGCTTCTCCCTGCCTACGTGAGCCCAAACATCTACACTGAAACCACTACCCTGCGATCCCCATGGGTCAGCACCCCCTGAAAACGGGAAGCCAGCGCGTCTGTGGAATGGGAGTGGACTAGCTGCCTCTGCCTGGCAAAAGTGAAGGGTTAAAAACAGATGCCTGTTGCCAAACTGCTGCAAGTTCAGGCCTGACTTCAAGCCACATTCCTCTGCACAGTAATTCTAGACCAACCTGCAGTGGTATCAGGAGCCTAGGTGCTGTGGGTTCTGCAGAACGAACATAAATGAGAACGACTGGCCCCCTCTGGCACGTCCTATCCCATGAGGTGTCCCTGCAGTAATCAGCTCACCCACTAGACTGGTGGCTCCAGGTTGGGGCAGGGCAGCAGCTGTGTTCAGTTTCCCCTGCTGCTGCTTAGCTGTGAATTGATGACTTGGGTCTGCAAGAACAAACTTGCATGAACATGGGTAAAGCTGGGCCTCTTCCTATGTCCTGGCACACACTTCCTCACACCAGGGAGGGCTATGCAACGCTTATCAAATTCCCTCCTTTGGCACAACACCCTGGGCACATCTGTGAGGCCCTGCGTGGGTGCTGCTGAGGAGAGCCATATATGTACCTGAGACAGAGACAGGCCTGGAAGGGCTCCTTGGGACTGCACCTCAAACAGCAGGTGGGGGCACAGCCTGCCCTCCCTGACCCAGTAGTGAGCGGAGCATGTTTAGGATCAGAAATAACCCTTGGCACTAATATAGCATCTTTTCTTCAGGGATCTCCAAGCATTTCACAAATAGTAATCAACTCCCACAATCCCCAGAGGCAAGTCAACATGATCTCCCATTTTAGAGGGGAAATTGAGGCACAGAGGAGGGGAGTAACTTCCCAAGGTCATACCCTCAGCTGCAGTACAGGGAATAGGACCAGGAGTTTTAGTGCCCAGTCCCTTGCTCTCACAGGTAGATGTGCTCTCCATCGTACATTGGAGCTAGGGAAAGGGTTTCCCCGTTGCTGGTTGTCGTCTTTCCTGCTCTGTTTCCGCTCATGCTCATTTTCATTTAACCTCCTCCAAGGCCTTGCAGAAACTTTCCCCAAGCTTTGCAGCTCATCATAAAATCACTACTGTGTACTTGACTTGAGCTCCCTTGAAAAGTACTCCCTTTCCACTTCCTATGGCAAACAGGAGCCAAGCCGTTTTCATGTACCCTTTGCCTTCCAGCTTGCTTCTGTCCAAAACACTCCTGTGTGCTCTGTCCCAGGACGTAACTCGTAGCTGTTGTGTGACTGAATAGGTGCATCACACACACACACACACCACCTTCAGCACATTTTCTGACAGTGACCTAAACTGAGTGTTTGCACTGCAGCAAAGATGGTGGCAGGAAACCAATGTCCCACCATGCAAACAAACAAAAAACCACCAATAAGTGTGGTTTGTAGAAGTGAAAGAAATGGAGAGAATGTTCTCAGAATAGCAACTGAGGGAAAGTCTGGTGACATGCTGTGCAGAGTGGACTGGACAGGGACCGGTTACTCTTTGAACTAGAAATGTACCGTGCTTTAGGACTGAGGCCCTCTAGACCAGCTATGCTGTTGGTCTGCAGAGAGCGGGCTGGGCACATGGTGCTGGGATTCTCCCTTTGTTTCCAGATGTTCAGTTGCATAAAAGGTTCAGTCATTTCCAGCAAGGATGCTCGGGGATGGTGATGGGGAGGTGTCCCCAAGAGAACCTCTTGATGAGGATGTGGTTCCTACTATGGAAAAATCTGAGAGCCCCTGCTCCAGTCCTCTCATTATCAGCCTGCCTAGTCTCCTGGCTCTTGCCTCTAGTTCTGCCCTTTCGGGGAATGAGTATGTTATGGCACAGGCGGCAGGCGGGCAAGGTTTCCCTCACGCTGCCTCTGGCAATGTGCCTGAGCACTGAGCTACAGGGGCTCCCCCTTGGAGCGAGAGGGGAGTTTGGTCTCACTGTCCATTCAGTCCTGTGCCTGTCAGCAAGTCAGTGCCAGTCGTGACTCAGATTTCCACCTGCCGTGTGGAGGATTGGGCACTAGGAACTGGACTGAGACATCCAATTGACTTCACACAGGCCATAGAACATCAGACAGTAACTACTTCTGGTCCCAACCACCGTGAGTTGGAAAGTGATTTACATTCCTCTAATACTGACAAGGGGGGAATTAGTGTTTGTGTCTATCACGCTTCATTGAGATGTTGCTGGGAAAAACATCTCTTCCTGTTTCCTTGTGGTGTTTGAGTGCCAGGGAAGGATGCCAGAGCCCTGTCCATGCAAGCCCTGGGCTGGGGTGGTTTGGAAAATGGTGTAATCTCTGGTTTAACGAGAACACTTTGGGTATGCATCCGAAGAAGTGGGCTGTAGTCCACGAAAGCTTATGCTCTAATAAATTTGTTAGTCCCTAAGGTGCCACAAGTACTCCTGTTTTTTTTACTTTGGGCTAAGGATTTCAAAGCCCTTTACAAACATTAATGAACTCAGCTTCACAGCCCCTAGTACAAAAGTTGGAGAACCACGGCCCTAGCGGGATGGGTACACGTAGAGGGACACGATCCCTCTGAGCAAAGGGAACCGTGGCAGGGCTTGCTGGGCTCTGTATTGCTGCCATGGAGACTGCACCCTGTATATTGACTCTGCTTTGCCAGGGACACGCTATCCTGCTCTCTGCTGTATGTAAATACCCTGGGGCTGACTTTCTTCTAGGAGCAAATCTGCCTAAAAAAACAAAACAAACAACCCAAAACCAGAGGGCTGGTTCCCAGTGGGAGGAGGAGGGAAGCTGGGCGGAGTGATGATTGCTACACAGAGGGGAAAGGAAAATCCGCCTGCTTTGTGCACAGAGCTGTGGTGGATCCACTTTTAGTTCCCAGGCTGGGGCCGCTCTGGGAGTGACTCAGGCAGGAGCAGCACCGCCTGTTGAGAGCTGCCCTGGCAGGGAGGGAAGGGCAAGGCAAGGAGTTCTCGCTAGTGGCGTGTCTGGCAGTAGGACTCCTGGGAGCTCCCTTCTCCCCCAGTTCGGAGAAATTCCCTTATCTCCCTGCTCAGTCTCTGGAGTATGGACCTGCCACCCCCCGTGCATGGCCCCAGCTGGATGGGGGCTGTGCTCTTCCTTGGGGGACAGCTCCTAGGTAAGGAATTAATCGGGCGTTTTCCCCTTTGGCCTCAGCTGCCTCCTTTGCTTGACCCTCCTATTCTTCCAGTTCCCTCCCTCCTAAAGTCAGGGCCTGGAGAACTCTGGCATTTCTTTCCGTGGCTGAGTGTCTTTGGGGGCTGATTTTGCTGAGAGTTACATGGGTGACTGTGCGTATGGACTCAGGTCCTGGACAAACAGGTTCAGGTGTGTTCCAGCTAGAGACTGAGGCCTGAGCATTCTGAGCTCGGGTTACACGCTCTTTCCTCTCAGTCCCTGCTCCAGCCAGGAGGACTTTACTCTTTGAACTGCCCTGCTTTCACCACTTTTGTTAAAAAGAGATTATTAAAGAGACCGGTCAGGTTTCAGATCCATTGCAGCTGTGTAAATCTGGAATAAATACCCCCGACTTCAGTGGAATTTTACAGGGTTTACATTCGCAAAGAGATCCAGAATTTGGTCCATAGACCCCGTGTGGTTTTACATTGCTTCTGTCACTTCACTTCCAGCACGTGTGCATGCACACAGGCTTTTCTGTGATCGGTTGTGAAAAACATTTACACCTACAGCCCAAGTTTGCACTAAGGTGTTTTTTCAAAATGGTGGTTTTCACTTAGCTGCAAAAGCCGATCTTTGCCAAAAAGAGATTTTCAAATGCAAAACTTTGAAAAAATATTTGAGGTGTTCCCTCTTTTGAATGAGGTCCTGGTTTCAAGAAGATGAACATAGATGGGAAATGGCATGGTTTGTTGTGGTGTTTTTTTGTTTGTTTGTTTTAATTTATTTTTATTTTTTTGGAAATTGAGTGAGGAGGATGGCAAGAGCCCAGATTCCAGGGTTTTGAATTACATTCTGGATATTTCAGAGCCTCACCAGATACTGCCGAATACAGTAGCGTAGAGGGCAATGGGAAATAAAGCTCATAATGCAAGGTGGGCTGCATTCCTTAGCGTAAAAACCATGTTCTGCAACCCCAGGTGAATGTTGTGCTTTTCTGCAGGAAAAAGCTTCCTGGACAATAGGCTGGGAAGAGGTGAATTTAGGTCAGAAGGGGGGGAGGTCTCCCTGTTGTGAGCCTCGCTGGTGAGCTGGAGGCTCCGTGGGTTTTGCAGCTAGCGAAGGCAAAGGCAGTTGCTGTGTGAAGCCGCTGTGTTGTACTGTGTGGGCATTCGGGATGAGTAACACCTCTTTCCCTCAGGTGAGACTACAGCCCTCCTCGAGTTATCTCCCATCTCTGGGCATTTTCCCCTGCTGCCCACTTTGGGGGGAAGAGTCTCTCTGTCCCTCCTCACAAGCCACTGTCTGCCCCCACTCAAACCCTCTTCTTCCAAGGTGCCCACAACAAGAGTTTATAATTGTTATGAAAAGTAAAATCAACTCCCCTCCCCACCCCCACTGACTTCTGGATATCCAGTATGTCACAGCATTGCCAACCACATGCATGTCAGGCCTCAGGGAGAACGGTGAGATGTAAAGATCAGAAGTTTGGGGTGCTTTTACCTGTCGTCTGGTGCTGGGGCAGAAGGGATCATGTTTGTCAGGCTTCTCTCTGAAACCGCAAGGGCTGGAAACTTTTCTCTTGTCAATGAAAGCCGAGATTTTCAGGTAATAACCTGATTCCAGCAGTTGGGCCTTTTCCAGAAAAAAAAACCACTTATAATGAGCCTTGAAATAACATTTCAAGAGTTGGCAGCACTGTGTCTTGACTGCTCAGGGTCTGTCCTTTGTGTTCTCTGGGGCAGGGACTGGCTTTCTTTGTGCCCTGTGCAGGGCAGAGTATAGTGTTGGCACTACATTAATTAAGACGGAAGTAACATTGGCCCCACAGTTCTCTCACATTTCCTCCAACACTGTGTGTGCTGCGTGCCCTAGCGATGTGCTGGGGGGGCGAGGGTTGATGTCAGCCTTATCTCGGAGTTTCCTGATTGGTTTCATTGGTGTCACCCTGCTGTCAGGGAGGTGTATTTAGGGAAGGGGTCTATTACAGGAGTGTGGGCGAGGTTCACAGCCTGCAATATGCAGGTGGTGTCGGAGTGACCAGTCACTTAAGCCCTCTCTCCATGCCAAAAAAGGTGTTTTTTTGCTTTTTCAATTGTTAGCTCAATTGGTTTAGCTTAACTCAAGTGAAATCTCCCTTAACACCTCTATTGACATAGCTTAACCCTTTTAGCTTGATTCTAGCAACTAACTTGATTAGATTCTGATCTCACACTGGTATAAATTAGAAGTAATGTCACTTAGGCCTCCTCTACGCTTAAAGGTTAGGTCAGCATAGCTCCAGTGTTCCAGGCTACGGGAAAAAGTCACCTACCTGAGCACTGTGCTACATCTAACACCGGTGTAGATGTGGCTCGGTCATGAATTGGGTGGAGAAAGTGAATAGGAAAGTGTTCTTTACCCCTTCACATAACACAAGAACCAGCAGTCATGCTATGAAATTAATAGGCAGCAGGCTGAAAACAAACATAAGGAAGTGCTACTTCAAACAATGCATAGTCAACCTGTGGAACTCCTTGCTGTGGGATGTTATGAAGGCCAAAAATATAACTGGGTTCAAAAAAGAATTAGATAATATCATGGAGGATAGTTTTATTGATGGCTGTTAGCCAAGATGATCAGGGTCACAGCCCCACACTCCAGGTGTCCCTAAGCCTCTGACTGCCAGATGCTGGGTCTGGACAACGGGATGGATCACTCAATAATTGCCCTGTTCTGTTCATTCCCTTTGAAGCATCTGACACTGGCCACTGTTATAAGACCAGATATTAGGTTAAATGGACCATTGGTCGGATCCAATATGGCCATTCTTATGTTCTTAGGTAAGCGGAAGAATTCTTCTGTTGACTTAGCTACCGCTGCTTGGAGAGGTGGATATCCTAGATGATGGAAAACCCTCCTGTCATTGTAGGAGGTGCCTCCTACAACGTCGCTGCAGTGCTGTAGCTGTGGGGCTGTAGTTCATGTAGTGTAGACATGGCCTCTATCATTGCAGTTACGGTGGTGTGAGCAAGAGCAGAATCAGGACTCCAAAGCTGAAAGGCCTCCCTAGGAGTTAGCCTTTTCATCTTCTCTCTCTGCTCTCTTTCCAGTCCCCTTTTCTCTTTCCTAGTAGCCCTAGTAGAGTTAACCTGTTTTCATAAACTGCAGCTGGGGCGGTTTGGTTAACTACTGATGTTTCTTTGAGATATCCTTACAAAGGTTACCTTTCGTCCTGAATGAGATACAGAAACCCACCCCCCAAACCACCACCAAGCAGCTGTGGTGGCAGTAACTGTGGAACAATATTAGCAGGGGCTGTGCATGCTCCCAAGCAGGGACACCTTGCATTCATTGAGCACCATTCATCCTGCGGTGCATGAAATGCTTAATGTAATAAATACAAACTGTGTAAAGAAGTGACGTCACCCACCCTGTCTGGAGTAGGACGTAGTAGCTGCTTAACAGCACTTAGCAGTGCTACACAAGAGGCGATAAGGAATATTCTTTCCAATTGGGACTGCATGGGGAACTGAGAGAAGCAGAATGTGATCACCCCAGCTGGAATGTGTCCCAGATACTGAGGCTGTGTCTACCCCACAAACATTACAGTGGCACAGCTGCTGTAGTGTAGACACTTGCTACAGCAACAGAAGTGGTATTCTGTCACGGTACTAAAACAACGAGGAATCCTTGTGGCATCTTAGAGACTAACAAATTTATTTATTTATGTACAAGCTTTCATGGGCTGAAACCCACTTCATCAGATGCATGGTAGGCAGGTATATATATTACAGCACATGAAAAGATGGGAATTGCCTTACTAAGTGGGGGGGTCAGTGCTAACAAGGCCAATTCAATCAAGGTGGAAGTGGGCTATTCCCAACAGCTGACAAGAAGGGGTGAGTATCAACATAGGGAAAATTACTTTGAGATGCAGTAGCTAGGTCAATGGAAGAATTCTTCTGTAGATCTTCTAAAATGTCTGTCATGGAATTACAGGGCTGTATATTGCTGCTCTGCAAACAGATGCTGTGCACACACAAAAAGAAGAACAGGAGGACTTGTGGCACCTTAGAGACTAACAAATTTATTAGAGCATAAGCTTTCGTGGACTACAGCCCACTTCTTCGGATGCATATAGAATGGAACATATATTGAGGAGATATATATACACACAGACAGAGAGCATAAACAGGTGGGAGTTGTCTTACCACCTCTGAGAGGCCAATTAATTAAGAGAAAACAAACTTTTGAAGTGATAATCAAGCTAGCTCAGTACAGACAGTTAGATAACAAGTGTGAGACTACTTACAAGGGGAGATAGATTCAATGTTTGTAATGGCTCAGCCATTCCCAGTCTTTATTCAAACCGGAGTTGATTGTGTCTAGTTTGCATATCAATTCTAGCTCAGCAGTTTCTCGTTGGAGTCTGTTTTTGAAGTTTTTCTGTTGTAACATAGCTAACCTGGTGGCTGAACTTTGTGATTTTGTCCTCACCCACAACTATTTCACATTTGGGGACAATATATACCTTCAAGTCAGCGGCACTGCTATGGGTACCCGCATGGCCCCACAATATGCCAACATTTTTATGGCTGACTTAGAACAACGCTTCCTTAGCTCTCGTCCCCTAACGCCCCTACTCTACTTGCGCTACATTGATGACATCTTCATCATCTGGACCCATGGAAAAGAAGCCCTTGAGGAATTTCACCATGATTTCAATAATTTCCATCCCACCATCAACCTCAGCCTAGATCAATCCACACAAGCGGTCCATTTCCTGGACACTACTGTGCTAATAAGCGATGGTCACATAAATACCACCCTATATCGGAAACCTACTGACCGCTACACTTACCTACATGCCTCCAGCTTCCATCCAGGACACACCACACGATCCATTGTCTACAGCCAAGCCCTAAGATATAACCGCATTTGCTCCAATCCCTCGGATAGAGACAAGCACCTACAAGATCTCTATCAAGCATTCTTAAAACTACAATACCCACCTGCTGAAGTGAAAAAACAGATTGACAGAGCCAGACGAGTACCCAGAAGTCACCTCCTACAAGACAGGCCCAACAAAGAAAATAACAGAACACCACTAGCTGTCACCTTCAGCCCCCAACTAAAACCTCTCCAGCGCATCATCAGAGATCTACAACCTATCCTGAAAGATGATCCTTTACTCTCACAGATCTTGGGAGACAGACCTGTCCTCGCTTACAGACAACCCCCGAACCTAAAGCAAACACTCACCAGCAACCACACATCACTGAACAAAACCACTAACCCAGGAACCTATCCTTGTAACAAACCCCGATGCCAACTCTGTCCACATATCTATTCCAGTGACATCATCATAGGACCTAATCACATCAGCCATACCATCAGGGGCTCGTTCACCTGCACATCTACCAATGTGATATATGCCATCATGTGCCAGCAATGCCCCTCTGCCATGTACATTGGCCAAACCAGACAGTTTCTACGCAAAAGAATTAATGGACACAAATCTGACATCAGGAATCAAAATACTCAAAAACCAGTGGGAGAACACTTTAACCTGTCTGGTCATTCAGTGACAGACCTGCGGGTGGCTATATTACAACAGAAAAACTTCAAAAACAGACTCCAACGAGAAACTGCTGAGCTAGAATTGATATGCAAACTAGACACAATCAACTCCGGTTTGAATAAAGACTGGGAATGGCTGAGCCATTACAAACATTGAATCTATCTCCCCTTGTAAGTAGTCTCACACTTGTTATCTAACTGTCTGTACTGAGCTAGCTTGATTATCACTTCAAAAGTTTGTTTTCTCTTAATTAATTGGCCTCTCAGAGGTGGTAAGACAACTCCCACCTGTTTATGCTCTCTGTCTGTGTGTATATATATCTCCTCAATATATGTTCCATTCTATATGCATCCGAAGAAGTGGGCTGTAGTCCACGAAAGCTTATGCTCTAATAAATTTGTTAGTCTCTAAGGTGCCACAAGTCCTCCTGTTCTTCTTTTTGCGGATACAGACTAACACGGCTGCTACTCTGAAACTGTGCACACACAGAAGTCCCTCTGACTTTAGGCACTGCTGGGCAAGCATCGTTGTCTATAAATGTGGAAAAAAGGACCATTTCCAGTGCCGTGAACTACAGCAGCCCATGCCTCCCCAGTACAAAGCACTGGGGACCAAAAGCCATGTTTGGATCAAGCTCTCCTCCATTCCCATAGAGAAGTGCTGCCAAGCCCTACCCAAGGACAGAAGGAACAACTCCACCCTGATGTCATCCTTGTGCTGTGTTTGTGTATCAGCTGATGAAGTCTGTGAAGCACTTTGGGCTCCTTCAGATTCTATACATGCAAGATCATTATCAATTAAATCTATTTGTTGTGATTCTTAATGTAATTTATTAACAGGAGCTGATAGGGCAGGCACCAGCCCAGATTGAGTGGATAGGGCTTCTGGTTTTTGGTTTTAACTGATACATATTGATAAAAGACCCCTGACACACAAAGAATGAAATTGGTGTTTATTCACAAACATGGAAATAGACTGGAAATGGTTCCTTGTATCTAAGGGCTCATCTACACAATAGGGTAGTGCATTCTACACAGGTGTGCTTTCTAAAGAACATTAATGTGTTGCACATCAGTTGGTCTGTGTAGACCCTGCCAGGGAACATGAAAGATTTCCTAGTGTGCTTTAATCTAGTGCTGTTTGTAACTGTATTAAATTAAAGTGCACTAGGGAACATTACCAAGATTGCTCATTACACACACTATATATAGAGAGCCCTGAAACTCCTCCCCTGCAATTTTTGGACATCTACCTAAAACTCCAATTGCTAAAAATACCCCCCGCCCAATTAAATTAATAAACCCCCAAACAGAAACCCTAAATGTGGACAAGAAAGGGTGAGGTGCTTTCTTTTAGACTGTAGCGTTTTTTTTTTTAATTTCCATCCTGTTTTTCCTGCAGCACTCTGGCCTGTGGCAGCTGTGGAAGTTCACACTTCCAGGGAAGTAGAAGCTCTGAATGGGACCAATGTACGCTTAAAATGCACCTTTTCCAGCTCCAACCCAGTTAGCCAGCGTGTGACGGTGACCTGGAACTTCCAGCCCCAGGGAATGAACTCTCATGAGTCTGTAAGTGGGACCAGTATGCTCCAGTTGAGCGATAAGGTATTGCTCATACAAGCCTCTCCCGCTGCATAGAACTTGCTGCAATGGGAGTGTAACTTACAATAGAGGGTGTGGGTAGGGAATACAGATTAGCAGAGGCATGTGGGGTAGGTGACTCTGACTTTAACTGATTAAAAGATTCTTTTGACTAATTCCCCTCTGCAGTGAGTTTTGGTTTCAGGTCCTATCTTTGCTGGCCATCGAACCTGGCTAGAGGAACCATTTTTAGGTAGTTTTGGTGTAGGGTTTAGGTGTAGGGTTAAATGCTGGGGGCCAAGTGCAGCTGCACCTGCTTACATCGCAGCTTGATTTGGTCCTGTGTCCCTGCTGAAGCCACAGGTCTGGCTTGTGACTTTGCCTGGCCACAGTGGGAGGGGAAGTACGTCAGCAAGGGCCATGGTTCGATGCATGTAACACAGCTTCAGCACTGGTGTCAGGAGAGGGCCAGCCTGAACCTGGTGTGCCCCAGGAGGGATCCCCCCTGAGGGGTCAGATGGTCTCTGAGCTCTGCTGTGAGAGGCTGACGCAGCACAGCTGCCTGCCTGCCCGAGCCACGCACCTTCTCCAGCCTGTGCTACCTGGGGGCCCTGCTGGCTCCCTACTGGCCCCTGGTGAATGTGAAGTTGCAGCTGCTTTCAGAGGTGAGAAAATGGGGTCAGGGTGCAGGACACCTGCAGCCACTGTGAAGGAGACATCAACAGGGGAGAGAGAATTTGAGGGGGACGTGTCCCCTCAGTCCCATCCCACCATGCTTGTCTAGGCTTCTTTGCATGGCTGCTTTCCATCCATGCTGCCTCTCTTGCCCCCAAACTGAGATGGAGACACCGGGATCCCTGTCCTGCCTGTTTTATAAATGCTCTGAGCATTTGCAGAATGGGCTTGAGCACAATTCCAGACAGGCAGGTTGCTCCTCCCCAGGGCAGGGCGCAGTCTCACTGCACAGTAATGATGAAGCTTCCTCTCTGACCATCCAGGTGCTCTACTACTATGAGGAGCCCTATCCCCCAACCAGTGGGCGGTTTAAAGAGCGAGTTACTTGGGATGGGAACATTGACCGGAACGATGCTTCCATCGTCGTCTGGAACTTGAATCCCACTGACAATGGGACGTTCACTTGCCAGGTGAAGAACCCGCCAGATGTTGATGGCACGATTGGCGAAATCCAACTCCGTGTTGTGCAGCAAGGTACGTGGCCCGGGGCACTGTCGTGGTCAATATGAAGTTAGCTGTACAGGGAACTGGCACAAGGATGATCTCCTACCAAGTGTGGGGGAATGCACGAAGGGAAAGGGATTACCAAGGGGAGGTATCAGGAAAGTAAATTAATGCAATAAGGGATGTGGGTGAGGAAGGACTGAACTCGGGAGTTCCTGACTCCCAGCCCTCTGCTAAGTCCCTTCCCAACCAAGCTCCCCTCTCTCTCACCTGTTTCTCTTCTGTGCAGTGCATTTCTCGGAAATCCACATCCTGGCTCTGGTCATAGGGTCTGCCTGTGCTCTGATGATCATTGTGGTGATAATGGTAGTTGTCTGGCGACACTATCGGAACAGACAGCAAGAGAAGAGCACTGAGATGGTGGAGACAGAACTGTAAGGACAGGGGCTTCTGGGAAACCTCAAAATATCTTCATAGGGGTCTGGCCAGTGCCTAGCACGGGGGCAGCCAAGAGTCTATAGTGCAAAACCTACCATCAACTGGCAATAATTGGCCCCTTTGTTGGTAGTCACACCAGGGAGCTCACAGAGTAAATGAGCTCCTCCTCTTATCCCTGGAGGGGGTCCATCAAGTCAGGATAGAAGCCAACTGTGGAGATGTCTGTGTGGGGGAAGCTTGCTCTGCCTGGTCTAAGGATAAGCACAGCACCATGGAGTAGTGGCTGATACAGAGGATATGTCCTGTGTGATTAGGAGAAACCCTAGCTTCTGTTTGCTAAACCAAGGGGTACATCAAATACTCATTACTTTCTGATCAAGTGTAACTACAGCTCCGAAGGAATTTAACTAGCTTCTTTGCTAGAAGGGAGCAGGAATGCTTACAGCCACTTAAAACTGAACAGCTACAGGTTGGTAGGAAGGGTCAGTATCCGAACGCTGTAAAAAGGAGCTGGTGGCCACAGCATTTGCTTGTCTCATGGCTCTCAAGATACTCTGTAGTTAAAGGTTTCAGAGTGGGAGTCGTGTTAGTCTGTATCAGCAAAAACAATGAGGAGTCCTTTTCACGTGCTATAATATATATTCTGTTTACGGTATTTTTCACTCCATGCATCTGAAGAAGTGGGTTTTAGCCCACGAAAGCTTATGCCCAAATACATCTGTTAGTCTCTAAGGTGGCACAAGGATTCCTCGTTGTTTCTGTAGTTAAAGGCATTGCAGCTGGGTGATGTGTTGGGGTTTAGTGAGCAGTTTGCAGGGGGACCAGAGTGAAGGCTGAATGCAGTGTTATGGGTAGTGGCATTAAAAGACTTGATCACAATGGACCCATTGTCCGAAAGGTTTAGGTGGTGAAAGTGGGGCAGTGATTGGGATCATGTCTAACCAGCTGTGATTGAGTTACTGTGCAATTTACAGGAACATACAGCTATGCTGTGGCCTAAACACATGTAACCAACTAATGTAATGAACTTGCCATGCAAATAAAGGAACCTAGAGGAAACCATGTCTTCTAGCGTATAGAGTTACTGTACCCTGTGCTCTCCCGGCTGGCTAGCCAGCTGGGGCACCTGGGGAGATGCGTTGGGAACAAATTTGGGGCACCAGTGGAGATTAGTGCTGTTCTGGATCTCCAGGGGTTGTTGACTCCATCCCCGCTATTCACCTCCATCCCTCTGGACCTTTGGGTGGGTCATGTAGTGCTACGACTGGTATTTTCTTTTCCAGCCAAACACAAACTGGTATTTAGCAGAGTGCGAATGGGTCAAGGATATATCAAGGGGGCTGCTGTGCTGACAGTGGGACTGAGGGATGTGTCACCTATGCAGGGATACCTCTGGGGAAGGGGTCACAGCCAATTGAAATCCGAATGATAGATTCTCCCTTCCGCCCTAGTGCAGACCCCAGGAGCTGTCTGTGGACCTGCCACTTAACAGGCTTATTGCCAGGGAGTCTAGTTTTCAGTGATAAAAAAACCCCAGAATTCTCCTATTTAAAAAAATATAAAAATCCGTGTTTTTTTGTGCGTAAAATGAAACGCCCTGGGCAGCGGGGTTCCTGCTGTCACTTCACTAAAATTTAATTAATAGTTTTTATTTTTTTTCAAAAAAGTAAAAACTAAAGATTGTTTTAAAAAAACAAACAAACCAAATTTCATGTTTTTCCAAGGCAAACGGATTTCTAGAATCCCTGCTTATTACCTCCTTGTGACTCAGAACCCGGGGCAGTTGGGCAGGGGGTCTGATGGCTGCTTTCGGCTTTTCTAGAACGGAAAAGGAGAAGCTGAAGAGTTCAGAAGAGAAGGTAGCTGTCCCATTAGAAGACTAAGGTTCTCTGACTAAAGAGTACATCCAGTGCAGGTAAGTGCTTTCTAACAGCTTTCTGACCCGCTGCAGGTTTTGAAGAGGGTTTTTTACGTGGCTGTTCCATGACCTGTGTGAAATGAGTGGGTAAGTTTCAGGTAAGTTCCTAGCAGACAGGTGATGGTATCCACATTACAAAAACTGCTACTGCCGTAGTCACCATTAGTACTGACTGGCTTCCTCGTTGGCAGCCTCAGAGACCGAACAAGGCCTGAATAGGCAATGGAGACAGAACTTCCCTCTCAACCCTACAGGAGGTTTCTCCAGGTCAGGGTTGATGCTCATTGGTAAGGAAGCTTGAACAGGTGCTACCCAGTATGTAGCTGTTTTGTGGATAAATAAGAGTGCCATTTTCATCTGTGCTTTTAGATTCCCTTTGCCTTCCTTGTTTTAAGGCCATTACAGGAAGAACATTCCTGCTGCTACTAATAGGCTCTGCTGGTGCATTTATACATCATTTTACCTTCCCACTTTTTGATATCATCATCTGCCTTCACTATTTTAAGTCCCAAGAATGTTGTAGTAATATGTTGTCTTTTTTTTCCTTCCCGTAGCTTCTCCCCTGCAGAAGTTTCAGAAGCAGATGGCTAATCCTTGTGATTTCAGATGTTAGAACAAAGCTGAATTACAGATGTCTGATGCTGCAACTGTGGTATCCCTGTTCACCTTAAAATCTGTGCCACGGCAAGACGGTGGGGTTAAAATACAGTGTGAGATCTTATTTCCTTCCATTGAAACAACGCAGGGAAACTTGTCCTATCAACAGTGAAGTTGTCTTTGGTCTTCAATCCCATTGTAGCCATTTGGAGAAATGTACGTCCTTTGCAGAATTTCATTTGATTCGCTCTGTTGAAGAGGAAAAATCCCAAGAGAACTATAAGAAATTAAAAGATTCAGGAACAGAATTTTCAAAATTCTCATTTTGGTCTGTGGAAGAAAGTTGGAAAAATGCCTTTAATTTTTTTGAACTTTTTTGTACTGTTTTTCCCTCCCTCCCCACAAAACAACCCCCTCGCCCCCCACCATATTTGTAGAAAAGAAAATGGGGGGGAAGAATGATAGTCACTCTGAATGAAAATGTGCAGTGGTTAACCCATTCCCATTGCAAACTGTCTGTGCTTGCCACACTCTTATTCGTTCTCGCTTTAATTCTTAAATTTGGTTTGCACTATTTTTCCTTTCTCACAAGCTCTTTAAATGTTTCTAATAAGAAGAATGATGAGACAGTTTGATCACAGGGACAGCTTATTGCAAGAACGGGGTTTTGATCCCATTGTTACGCCAAGTGGAAAGTGTTACAGTTTTGGATCGTGTGCCGTTTCTTTGGCTGGAATGGTATTTAGAAGTGGATGCATTTTTCAGTTTGACTTTGTTTGACATTTTAGGTGACTTAGTGTGTCTGAAAGTGACAGATTGAGAACCCTGCCTATTATCAGCTGCAGTGAGGGCAGATTCTATGGCAGTCTCTGCCCATTCCTATTCTACTGATGCACCAAAATCCGGACTTCCCTTTGCTGTTCCAGACCTGGTTCCCCCGAACTCATTTCTATTGATTCACCTCAGTCCTGACCTTCAGCACCCCTCGTTGTTTCCCAGGACCTATGCACAGTTTGTAGATGCCCTTCAAGTTTGGCTTGCAACAGCCACTTCTGTTCCAGCCTAGAATCTCTCCTAAATAAACACTACCAGCTGTGCCTAATCACAGTAAAGTTTTATTTCATATCAAAGTTCGATGGCTTGGTTCCATTGTATCAAGATTCTGGGAGGTCCAAAGCAGCACTGATACCTCTCAGTGATGCAAGTAGCTCCCTTTTTAGATATGCAAATTGCTGCACAAGGAATTTGTCTCAATGCTAATTACTGCTCCAGGTTACTAGTAGCACATCTTATTACTAAATATGTGGTGAGCACATCAGATTCAGTGCTGCTGCAAATCTCAGTTTAAAATAAAAAACACAAATAATCAACACCTCGGAGTTGTTTCTGTATTTAATTGGCATTAAATCAAAATATGAGCTTGTTTGTTTAACAAGTAGTTTTGTTTTTATGGCCCTGCCTGTGAAATGCTTGTTATATTATCTCAGTTCATTTGTTTTCTTTTCCTATCATGGGTATCATAAATAAATTCGTTTTGTGGACCGTCAGAAGCTGTGACCATATAACTACCCCAATGTAAGCCTAGAGAAACTGCAAACCAGCCTGTCCTCAACACACAGTTGTTCTGTTTTTTGACACAATGGAATAGGTGCCCCCATATCCTGACAATGAGTGATGATGATTTGGATAAAAGAGGAGTTTTAATGTACACCCCTAAGTGACTAAAGGATAACATTTTGTTGCAATATAAGTAAGCTTGTATGCAGCACAACGCTGTGGCACTGGAATGCATATAAGAAGCAGCAACCAATGCAGAAATGAATTGCCAACAGCTTCTTCCTGCTGTAGCTACTGTTCTCCTCTCGGATCTTATACCCTTTCTATGCCCTCATTGAACAACTCTAACTTTGGAACTGGGATCCACATACAGTTACAGCAGGATTCCAAGGAGGAACATTTCACACCATGGGCTAAAAAGGCTCCGGTCCTGCGAAGCTCCCATTGACTTCAAGGAAAGAAGGATTGGAGCAGTGAGTTGGGGAAGGAGCGTATTTGTACAGAGTTCAATCTCACTTCAAACTAAAAACAAAACATTGGACACAAGACATTAATATAGGTAAACCCAGCTTAGCCAAACTCTCCAAATGTCATTTGACCCAAAATTTGTTTCTGTCCTCCAAGTCCCAAAATCATATAGAGGGTCTAGTGCAAGTCACAGCTATGGAGTCTGTACTGTTACTATTTTGGATCTTCAAATGAACTGACTGCAGATTAAATTGAATTATCGGACACAGCTGTGGAAACCCACATCCTATAGTTGAACGTACCATCTGTATTCAGCTACTCATTTTAATAGCAATTTTTAGAGCAGTATTACCTTCATTCTGCGTTCCATAGTTTCTCTACTTCCTCTTCTGCAAACATAATTGTCTAATTCTGCTTGTCAATTTCAAGGCCCTGATCCTGCCTGCTGTTCTGCTTGGGCAGACCCCTTCAAGAGAGAGGAGACCCATTTACTTCAACAGGGCTCTGGTTGGGTGCAGGGGCTGCTCACATGGAACAACTTGTAGGATCAAGACTCATGGGAAGTATCTAGATGATGTGCATGAGCATTTTTATACTAATCAAACAGCTGCTTAGTTATCGACACGTTTGATATTTTCATTTTTTTTTTTGCTGCAAAACTTGTTTCAGCACAGAGAAACTACAGTAAGTAAGGGGCTGTGTCCCATCTGTGCAGACAGATATTCTTTTGTACTGTAACTTATTTTAAATGAGCTTTTCAAGTCATTGTATGTAAATAAACCATTTTTAGTATTAAAGCATGTCCTACTTGCCTGTTTTTAATTGAAAAACTAGATGGTTTACTGCACAAGTTCATTATGGTAAGAAAACAATGGATGCCACAGTACATAGTAGAGAGACAAGGTGGGTCAAATAAATATATTTTATTGGACCAACTTCTGTTGGTGACAGGGCTGGCTCCAGGCACCAGGCACCCAAGCACATGCTTGGGGCGGCACCTGGTAAGGGGCGGCGGGTGGAGCGCGGCGCAGCATTCCGCGGGGGGGCGCTCCGGCGGCGCGGCGCTGGGGGGGGGGCGGGCTCCGGTTACGCGGGGCTCGGCGAGGGGGCGGTGTGGGCGCGGCGCTGGAAGGGGGTTCCGGCGGGGGCGGGCTCCGGCGGTGTGGCGCAGCGTGGGGCTCGGGGGGGGGGGCCGGCACGCGGCGCTCGGGGGGGGTGCGGCGCAGGCGCGGTGCTGGAGGGGGGTTCCGGTGGTGCTTGGCAGGGGGCGGGGGCGGGCTCCGGCGGCGCTCGGCGGCAGGGGGGGGCGTCGTGGGGCTCGGCACTCGTGGGGGGGGGGGTTCCGGCGGCGCTCGGCGCAGGGGGGGGACTCCGGCGCGTGGCGCTCGGCGGGGGGGTGGCGCGGGGGGCGGTGCTCTGGGGGGGTTCCGGCGGTGCTTGGCTGGGGGGGGGGGCGGTGCGGCACTCAGCTGGGGTGGGGGTTGTGCGGCACTTTTTTTTTGCTGCTTGGGGCAGCAAAAAAGCTAGAGTCGGCCCTGGTTGGTGAGAGAGACAAGAGTCCAATAAAAGATATTACCTCACCCACCTTGTTTCTCTAATATCTTGGGACCAACATGCTACAACTACACTGCATAGTGGGTATGTTTAGTATGAACTTTCCACAACGCCAGAAGAAAGTGTTTTTGTTTTTTTACAAGACCCTACCATAAATATAACTTAAAATGAATTATTTTCTTTGGGAGACTGGACTAGTTAACTGTGCAGAGCACTGACATGCAGGAGTCCCTGGGTTGCTTGCTTGTGGGAGGCAGAAATGCATTCATTTCCTTTGGAAGGGAGCACTTTGCTTTGCTCAATAATGATCCCTTTCGTAAGTGGTGATTGTGATAGGCACCTGGGGCTACCGTACCAGACTGGGCTGTTCCTGCATAGTAATTTTCCAGAGCTCAGTTGAAAGTTGATGGCCAAGGGTCTTTGAACATCTCTCAACTACTTCCTGTGTTTATTCCCATGTGCTGACTTGCACAGTGCCTCTTATATCAGGACCAGCTTTTTATCCACTAAGTAACCTTCCTCAGATCCCTTTGTATAATACACTTATTTTGCAGGGCCTTCCTGCTGATATCCAGTCCCGCCAGAGTGCACTCATTAGGTCTTCCTGCAACTGTTGGGCTGAAAAAGGCATAAACTAAGACTCTTGGACCGGGCTCTAGAACAAGTGTGGTTCTGAAGGAAGGGTGGCTTGAGGCATGAGATTAGAAAGCTACTGACCCACAAATACTTAAATAAATTGAACTCCCAAGGGAAGTTGGTGCAGGTTTAGAGCAAACAGGTCTTCAAAATAGTATTGTAAGGCCTAGGCAAATTAAGTAGGATCTATCTACCTACCTTGCTTAATCTCGGAATCCAGCTAGTGCTATTTTATTTGATGAGTGGGGAAGGTAGATGCTACAGATACAACATTTCTCCTTATCTTCCCTCCCTACTCATATGCCCTGCCTCCTGGCAACTCTTCCTCTACAATCTATCACTCAAGCTCCAATGTTTGCAAAGACTAGGTTACTTGTGAGGGATACCTGAGCACATTCATTTTGCTGTCAGTGACTGCCATCTCATGAAAGGAAGTAAATCCAGAGTCATCTTTAAAGAAATACTGTTTGCCTTTCATCTCACTGTATCCATTTCAATCCAATATTCCTTCACTGTCCTACCCACCTTACCAGTTGCACTACAATCTGGTTTATCCTAGATGCTTTCTCATTTGAATCATAGCTACATGCTGTCCAGCATATAATAATTTCCTCTGCTGAGGACCCAAACTAATTTATAACTTTATGTTCCTAGTTTTGAGAACACCAGTTGCATCTCAGAATATATTTCTGCACACTGTTTATTGTACACGATTGCCACTTGTTTTGTGCTTGTGAGAGGCTCAAAAATTAGCTTTGGAGGCCTATGAAAACACATCATATTGTGACATTACATTGCCAGATGATGACATTTTGATGCAGTGATGTCATTTAATGAAACTATGCAATGAGGTTTTTGACACAATGCCCCCACCTCATGACGGTGAGAAAGCGTTTGGATAAAAGAAGAGTATTAACACACTAACCTAAGGGTATATCTACACTACGAAATTAGGTCAATTTTATAGAAGTTAATTTTTAGAAATCGATTTTATACAGTCAATTGCTATGTCCACACTAAGCGCATTAAGTCGGCAGAGTGCGTCCTCGCTACCGTGGATAGCATCAACTTACGGAGCAGTGCACTGTGGGTAGCTATCTCACAGTTCCCGCAGTCTCCGCCACCCATTGGAATTCTGGTTAAGCTCCCAATGCCTGATGCGGCAAAAACACTGTCGTGGGTGGTTTGGGGTACATGTCGTCAGTCACTCCTCCCTCCATAAAATCAACGGCAGACAATCGTTTTGTGCCTTTTTTCCTGGGTTATGGTTCGTGCAGACGCCATACCACAGCAAGCATGGGCAAGTGCAGAATGGTGGTAGAATGTGCCTTTGGACGTTTAAAAGCTCGCTGGTGCTGTTGGTCAGACCTCAGCGCAACCAACATTCCCATTGTTATTGCTGCTTGCTGTGTTCTCCATAATATCTGTGAGAGTAAAGGGGAGACGTTTATGGTGGGGTGGGAGGTTGTAGCAAATCGCCTGGCGTCCGATTTTGAGCAGCCAGACACCAGGGCGATTAGAAGAGCACAGCAAGGCGCGCTGCGCATCAGAGAGGCTTTGTAAACCAGTTTCAGACTGGCCAGGCTTCGGTGTGACAGCTGTGTGTGTTTCTTCTTGATGCAAACCTGCCTCCTTTCTTGATTTTAATTCCCTGTAAGCCAACCACCCTCCTCCCTTCAAAATAAAGTAACTATTGTTTTGAAACCATGCATTCTTTCTTTATTAATTAAAAAAAAAAAAGAGATAACAGACAAGGTAGCCCGGATGGGGTAGGAGAGGAGGGAAGGCCAACGTCACATTGCTTATTGTAGCCACACTAAAAATCAAACTGTTTGAATGACAGCCTTCTGTTGCTTGGGCCATCCTCTGGAGTGGAGTGGCTGGGTGCCCGGAGCCTCCCTCCCCTGCGTTCTTAACAGACGTTAGGCGAAGGCCAACAACAAGGGGACAGGGGGTCGGAGAAGGGGCAGGGAGGTTTTGGAGGGGGCAGTCAAGAGACGGGGGGGGGGTCCGGGAGTTCGGGGGGGGTCTGTCTGGGGGTTTGGGGTGTAAGATTTTGGGCAGTCAGGGTACAGGTAGGGGGTAGGGTCCTGGGGGGCAGTTAGGATGGGGGGGGTTCTTAGGAGGGGGCAGTTAGGGGACAAGGAACAGGGAGGCTTAGGTAGGGGGTGGGGTTCTGGGGGACATAGGGTTACCATATCTCATAAATAAAAAAAGAGGACCCTCCACAGGCCCTGGCCCTGCCCATTTCCCCACCCCTAGCCCCGCCCCAACTCCGCTCCTTCCCCCACCCTAACTCCGCCCCCTCCTCCCTTCCACTCCCAGCCACGCGGAAAGGGCTGCCCCAGTGCTACCGGCTTCAGGGTTTGCCGGGCAGCCCCCAGATCCTGCGCCCCCAGCCGGCGCTTCCCCAGCGCAGCTGGAGCCCGGGAGGGGAAGCGCCCAGCCGGGGGCACAGGGTCTGGAGGCTGCCCGGCAAACCGTGAAGCCGGTAGCGCTCGGGCTTCGGGCAGCCCCTATGCCTCCGGACCCTGCGCCCCCAGCCGGGCACTTCCCCTCCTGGGCTCTGGCGGCGCAGGGTCCGGAGGCACGGGGGCTGCCCGAAGCCGGTAGCGCTCGGGCAGCCCGGCTCTTAAACAGAGCCGAAGAGGAGCAGAGCCTCCAGCCGCGGGGGCTCTGCGTAACTTACACTGTGTCAGTTACACAGAGCCGAAGAGGAGCAGAGCCGCCGCGGCTGGAGGCTCTGCTCCTCTTCGGCTCTGTTTAAGAGCCGGGCTGCCCGAGCGCTACCGGCTTCGGGCAGCCCCTATGCCTCCGGACCCTGCGCCCCCAGCCAGGCACTTCCCCTCCCGGGCTCCGGCGGCGCAGGGTCCGGAGGCACGGGGGCCTCGGGCAGCCCGGCTCTTAAACAGAGCCGAAGAGTCGGGGAGGAGCGGAGCCGCCATTTTCCCGGACATGTTCGGCTTTTTGGCAATTCCCCCTGGACGGGGGTTTGACTGCCGAAAAGCCGGACATGTCCGGGAAAAAGAGGACGTATGGTAACCCTAGGGGGACAGTTAAGAGCAGGGGTCCCAGGAGGGGGCAGTCAAGGGACAAGGAGCGGGGGGGAGGTTGGGAGTTCTGGGGGGGGGCTGTCAGGGGGCAGGGGTGGGGAGAGGAATCGCAGTCAGGGGACAGGGAGCAGAGGGGTTTAGATGGGTTGGGAGTTCTGGGGGGGGGGCTGTCAGGGGGTGGGGAGCGGTTGGATGGGGCGTGGGAGTCCCAGGGGTCTGTCTGGGGGTGGGAGTGTGGATAAGGGTTGGTGCAGTCAGGGGGCAGGTAGGGGGTAGGCTCCTAGGGGGCCAGTTAGGATGGGGGGAGGGTCTCAGGAGGGGGCAGTCAGGGGACAAGAGGCAGGGAGGCTTAGGTAGGGGGTGGAGTCCTGGGGGGCAGTTAGGAGCAGGGGTCCCAGGAGGGGGCAGTCAGGGGACAAGGAGCGGGGGGAGGGTTGGGGGCTCTGAGGGGTGCGGAAAGTGGGAGGGGCAGGGGCGAGGCTAGGACAGGACGGGGGCGGGGCTAGACCAGCCAGAGACCTGCCCAGACCCCTGGGTGCCCAGGGCACATGCCTGGTGCTCAGGCTGGGGTGGAGGAGCCCCTGGCCAGCACTATCGGCGGCTCGTACGTGGGTGCTGCTGCCCCCTCCGCAAAGAGCCAGTGCTGGGGCCAGGCCCGTTGCCATGGAAACAGCCTGGGCGGCCATCTTGCGCCTGCACGCCCGGCCCTTCGGGCAGCCTAACTTCCGGTCTGGCCTCACCTCGGCCTTGCCCTGCCTTCCGCCAGGTAGGCCCGTGCTGGCTGCGCCGTAAACACAGCGAGCGGCTGCCGGGATGCGGGCCTGGGCGGCCGGCGGCCTCCTCCGGCTGGGGCTCCTGCTTCTGTCCGGTGAGCGCGGGCCGGGGACGGGGCCCTCCGCTTCCGGCTGGGGTGATGGGCGGGGGGCCCGGGGTGGGTCTGTGGAGCGGGGGTGATGGGGGGGAGGGGCAGGAGGACCGGGGCATGGATAGGGGCCCAGGGGAACTGGGGGTGGGTCTGTGGGGTTGGGGGGTGATGGGGGGGGCAGGAGGACCGGGGCATGGATGGGGGCTATGGGGAACTGGGGGTGGGTCTGTGGGGTTGGGGGGCCCAGGGGAACTGGGGGTGGGTCTGTGGGGTTGGGGGGCCCAGGGGAACTGGGGGTGGGTCTGTGGGGTTGGGGGGCCCAGGGGAACTGGGGGTGGGTCTGTGGGGTTGGGGGGCCCAGGGGAACTGGGGGTGGGTCTGTGGGGATGGGGGCTCAGGGGAACTGGGGGTGGGTCTGTGGGGATGGGGGCCCAGGGGAATTGGGGGTGGGTCTGTGGGGTTGGGGGGTGATGGGGGGGGCAGGAGGACCGGGGCATGGATGGGGGCTATGGGGAACTGGGGGTGGGTCTGTGGGGTTGGAGGGCTCAGAGGAACTGGGGGTGGGTCTGTGGGGATGGGGGGCTCAGAGGAACTGGAGGTGGGTCTGTGGGGATGGGGGGCCCAGGGGAACTGGGGGTGACTGTGTGGGGATGGGGGGCCTAGGGAAACTGGGGGTGGGTCTGTGGGGTTGGGGGTGTTGGGGGGTGGATGAGGAGTTGGGGCCAGGGGTGGGTCTGTGAGATTGGGGATGATGGGGTGGAACTGAGGAGGGCTGTAGGACTAGGGGTTGTGGATGGAGGGCTATGGCGACTTGTGGGGTTGGGGGTGTGTCTGGTGGTCCAGGTTGGAGGTGGAAAGACCAGACATGGGGGCAGGAGCTGGATTTGTGGGACAGGTGAAGAAGGGGGTTTGGTTGAGGGATGCAGGAATTTGGGAGGGGTGTGTCTGTGGGATTAATCGAAAGAGGATTATTGTGGGGTTGGCAGCGTGTTTGGGGCAGCCTGATGGAGGGTACATCTGTGGTTTGTACATTTAGGGGAACTATTTTAGGGGGTTCTGTTTTGGTGGAGGGTGTGACTAGTCTTCCCCTCCTCCCCCAGTGTTTTAGAGGCAGAGAGGGTTTTGGGGCAGTTAAAGAGAAGAGTGAGACGTTTGGGGTGGGGAGCGTAAGTAACTTCAGATGGGGTGTCCCAGAAGTGATTGAGTAACAGTAACCCAGCTGCACCCCGGCAAGCTTTCTGAGTCACCTGGACACACCAGTTCCCAGCTTGGATCCATCAGCAGTAGGTGGGGGCGAGTGAGGGCCTTGCGTTAGGTGCAGCCTTAGCATTTGAAATGGTGCATAAGTGCCGTTGAAATGTCCAGGCTTTGTCTAGGGAGCAGAGCCTCCCCTGATGCCGGTGTTTGGGCCCTGGCTATAGACACTCCATCATTTAGAGGTATTTGTAGCAATAGAAATGGATATGGGGACGGGGAGCACTAGAATGGGAGTCAGGCCATCTGGGTTCGATCCTTGTCTCTGTCAGTGACTTGTTTGGGCAAATCACTTCACCTGTCTGGGCCTCAGTTTCCTCATCTGTAACTGTGCTGAGTGATTCCCATTCACCTTTGTAAAGCTCTTAGAGATGTTTGAGTGAAAAGTGCTACATGGTCTAAGTGTTAATTTTTAGTGTCTTCTGAATGACTAGTTACTTCTTCACGCAACAAACAGTTAACCTGTGGAACTCATCACTGAGAATGTTGTGAAGGCCAAAAGTATAAGAGGGTTCAAAAAAGCACTAGATAAATTCATGGAGGATAGGTCCATCAATGGCTATTAGCCCGGATGGTCAGGGATGCAACCCCATGCTCTGAGTGTCCCTAGCCTCTGAGTGCCAGAAGCTAGGAGTGGATGACAGGGGATGGATCACTTGATCATTGCCTGTTCTGTTCATTCCCTCTGAAGTACCTGGCATTGGCCACTGTCAGAAGACAGGATACTGGGCTGCATGGACCATTATTCTGAGCCAGTATGGCCATTCTTATCTTCTTACCATGTTTTTATGATGATGGAACAAATCCCTTTTTGAAGTCCTTTGATAAACTCACTTGCCAATGGTTTTTCCCCATCAGACTTTCTGAGACCCTGGCTACAATTCTTGACAGTTGTGACTTTTTCCCACCTCCCTTTGCTTCCTTCGCTCTACAGTCCAGGCAGTTGGACTAAGACTTGTTTACATTTCTGGAAAAAATACCGTAATTTGTTTTCAAGTCTCCCTATTTTGTATTTATTATGGACAACACTTCTGTAATGCCATAAACTTATATAGCGCTTTACAAACTTAAAAAGAAGCATGTTTTCAGCACCAAACAGCTTACAAAATAAAGAAGACAGGCATGAGCAAATGCAGAACAGAACTTCAGGAGAGGGACTGTGTGCTGATTTATTAATGAGAAGAAGAGCCCTGAAGTTGGCACTTTGGACCTTCCCTCTGGTCCAGTTGCGTTCGATTACCTACTCTTTGGCTTGTTTATCCCCTTGACTGGGTAATGGAGGGCTTTGGTAGTGACCTCGGAACAATAGGGGTTGGGTGGGTGCAAGGGGATGGGATAGATGTATGTGCAGATTCAGACAGCCATCAGTTCTTCACTGGGGCGGCTTTGCTATCTCACTTGTGTCCCTTACAAAAATTCCCATCTAATCTTTCTCTTTGGGGCTCGTTTCACCAGGTGTCTGCAATGCTCTTTCATTGGAAATTAAAGTGGATCCTGAAGTACAAGCTTTTGTTGATGAACAGGTGACCCTGAAATGCTCATTCAGTTCCGTCTCTCCCATAACTCAGAAGCTGACTGTAGACTGGAGTTACCAGCCCCTCACAGGTGGTCGTACGGAGACAGTAAGTGCTTGCAGATGAGTGTCCCAAAGAATCTTTCTTGCAGCTGGGCAGAACTCTGTGGGACGGTTGAAGATCCCGTGGCATTTTGTGTAAAAAGTCAGTGTTCGTCTCAGTGTGCTTCTCTGCTGTGTGGTGGGCTCTTTGGTTATCACCTTCCACTGCAGATGTGACTGCATTTCAGTGCTGCTGTATATAAATAGGTTGAATTTCTTTGAAATCCTTTGGGCCGAATGGTACCATGTAAATGCAAAGTATTAGAACCCTAAGAGATGACTGTCGCATTGCAAACTAGGCATCCATATAAATGCACTGGGGATCACGTGGTTTGGAAAGCTTCCCGTGCAGAACATACCGTGGCAGCTTTGCCATGTGGCAGAATGCAGGTATAACTTATCTTGGAGTGGCAGCGGTGTGTGTGGAGAGCCAGTCTGCAGGCACTGATGATGACAGATGGTCCTAAAGGATTTATGGGCTCTTACCAGTTATTGTTGGCAGTGGTATGAAATCCAGTCACAGGTGCATAGATGTAAAATCCGTTCATAAATGTCTCATTCTCTGTGTAAATCATCAGTGAGTTCCTCTGCTCAGCTGAGGTTGAGCTCCTGGGAATGGTAGGTTGCAACTGGAAGGATGCGGTGGTGTCTGTGTGAAATAGGCTCTGGTAAGTCCCCTGTGGCCAGCCAGCAGGAGTGAACTGAAGGGAAGTTAGCACTATTTTGTGAACTAAAGTCAGATCTGCAGAGCTGCAGCATTCAGTCATGCCATGCCTGTGACAAGGTTCCAGTGCTTTACAAAGAGCTGGGGAGGGAGCACTACATTTCTGGACTGGCACTGCCAGATGACCAAGGAACTGATTGCATGCGGTGTATTTGTAGCCGTGACCTGCAGAAGAGCTCTGTGTGGCTCGAAAGCTTGTGTGTCTCACCAACGACAGTTGGTTCAGTAAAAGATTACCTCACCCACCTTGTTGCTTTAACTGATTATCTTGAAAAGCTGTCTGTCTCAGGTATTACCATCGTGTCTCACAATCCTAATGTATTTATCCTCACAACACCCCTGCGAGGTAGTGATGTGCTATTATCCCTACTTGACAGTTGGGAAACCGAGGCAGAGAATAACTAAGTGACTTGCCCACGGTCACATAGTCGCAGGATAGTACCCTAACCTCCAGAGCAGTGGTTCTCAACCTATTTACCATTGTGGGCCGCATATGCAGCTTTCTATGTGTTATGTGGGCCACATCCACACAAAATATATATTACTTGTATGGCCCTGAGGATGTCACATGGGCCACAGCTGTGTGCTGATTGGGCTGTAAGCGGGCCGCAGGTTGAGAACCACTGCACCAGAGCATCCTCTTCTTAGATCCTCCATAGTCAGAAAGATGATGGTGACTCTGATGCGAGCCCTGGAGACTGGTGGGCAAGAAGGGAGATCCTCGGGGCTGTATCATGGATATGGAAGACCCTGACATGCATTTCCACCCTCTCTCTTCCCCCTAGGTAAAAATATAAAAAGATCTGAAAAGCTGGTGCAATAGTGCCCAGCGTTGTGGGTTTGTGAGCCCCTGGTGTATCTGAGGTGGGATGCCTGTGAAAGGGTCGTTCATTTTGGTTCCGTTACTCTCCGAAAGGAGGTTTTTTCTCTCTCCTTTTTGGAAAATGACTTATTGGAACAATTATTGTCTTCCCCCTTCAGATTTTTCATTATCAGTCTGTTGCATACCCAGCTGTAGTGGGAACATTCAGAGACAGAATTTCATGGGTTGGGAACGTTGCCAAAGGTGATGCCTCCATTGCTATCCAAAACTTGACGATGAATGACAATGGGACGTTCACCTGTGCTGTGAAGAATCCCCCGGATGTGCACCACAACATCCCCCAGACCAAGCTGACAGTCACACACAGGGGTAAGTCTCTAGCATGGCAATATTCTCCCTATTTATATATCATGAGTGCATTCCTGTTTTGCCAGAAATCTTTGGAGTCCAAGCACCAGATCTGGTGTCTAGCTTTCCTGGAACTACAGATTTAAATGCAACCAGGGCATCAGCTCAGCCCCTCTCCTTTCCAGCTAGATAAATTGAGATCCATGCAGTTTGGTGTGTGATCTTTTGGTGAAAACTTAAGGTTGTGTCTGTCCTGCATGGAGACGGAAGAAGCCAGCAGCATTTTCCTAAGAGCAGGCATCTACCCTGGTGTCTGTCTTAGGAGTTCAGATCATCCCAAACTTCATTGGGGGTCAGCGCATGTACAGGGGACAGGAGGTGGGAGTGGAGGTGATGGGCATCCCTCAGCAGAGGCTCAGTACACAAGATTGGCAGTCCCGGATTCCCACCGCAGAGGGTACAGCATTAATCGGGTAGCATTGCTGGGAGCGGATATCTTAACAGTGACTTGGCGTTTCACAAACATTAACGAATAGCTGCCTTAGGCAAATGCCTCATCTACCCTGTATGAGAGAGCGGTCCTTGGGCTTGCGGATTGGGTGTGTCCATCAGTTTGATGCGACTCCCCTCTCACTTGGCTTTGAATGTGCTGCTCTCAGGCTGTGTCTACACTACACAGCTTTTAGCGACACAGCTGTGTTGCTACAGCCGTGCTGCTAAAAGTCACACCGTGTACCTGCTGTTTGTTGGTTCTCCTGCCGACAAAACCTTCTAACCCCAACGAATGGGTTAGCTTTGTTGGCAGGAGAGTGCTCCTGCTGACAAAGTGCTGTTCACACCGGTGCTTGTCGTTGGCAAAAACTTTTTTGTCTTTTGGGGGGGTGTTTTTTTTAACACCTCTGAAAGACAAAAGTTTTGTCATTCAGTTGCCAGTGTAGACATAGCCTAACTTGTGCTCCTTCACTGCAGCCAGATAGATGTAATCTTTGTCCTCCCCTCCATGGGAGGAGTCTAGTTCTGAATTTGAGTTCCCTGACCGGACTTTGTCACAAGTTCCTTTAACCCCAGCAAGCCCTGTGCTTTTTATAAAAAAGGCCAGGATGCTGTGTGCTGGATTAATATTTGCCATAGAGATAAAACAAAGCCATATTCTACTGCTATTCTCTCTCTCTCTCCTGCAGGCTTTTCTTTCCAGCTAACTTCAGCAGTGTTGCTATCCATCTTAGTGTTCCTCCCCTCTGCCATTGTGGTCATTCTGCTGCTGGTGAGGATGGGAAGGAAATTTGGAGTCCTAAAGCATAGAAAAAAATCTGGCTATAAGAAATCATCCATTGAAGTCTCTGATGAGTAAGTTTTACATTGAACCTAATCCCCATTTCCCCTCTGGCCTGGGGTCGTGGTTGGATTTTTTCTGTCCTCCCACATCTCAACCCACAGCATCTGGGGTTCTGTCAGTGAGACTTCATTGTCAATGGGAACAAGTCAGCTGGTAGTTAGTCTCTGAAAACACCTTGTGGGAAAGTAACTGAGTGAAATGTGTGCTGTACATCCTCTTTGTGGGGCAGCTGAGCTAAACTGTTTGTTGAGATAGAGAGCCTTTCACTTCCATCGCCAGATTTAACCCAGTCCAGATCAGTAAGCTGTGTGGAGGGTCTCAGTCCGAATGTCTGTATCACAAAAACCCACTATTCTAATACTAACTGGCTCCCTTGTAAATGCACTACTTTGTTCTTCTGGGATGTCAAGTCAGAATTAAATTCACAGTCTTTTTAACTAAAATATTTTGATTAATGGCAGCTGAAACTTTCCAGCCAAACAGCAATTTCTGTGGTTAATAGTGTGATGAAAAGACAGCTGGAGGAGTTTGCATGGCAAACCTAAATCAAATGGCCAAACCTTTGAAATAAAGAGCCTAACATTCTGGTCTTCTGCTTTGCTAGTTAAAACATAATTATAGAGAAGGCATTTCTGATGAATTAGTCAAAGGGACTGGGAAAGTGACCGGTGTGTTAGAAAACAATCCCAGTCTCGGGGCTGTATTGGGGCGTGAGTGGGAGACACGTTGACCTAACACTGTGCTTTTTCTGCAGGCCTGAGCCCACGGAGCAGGGCACCTGCCTGGGGAGGATGGGCCCATGGTGTTTGCAGTGTGTGGTAAGTGCAAATAAGCATTCTTGTAAGTGTTTGTATCACTGTTAGCTCTCATGAGAGTGAGGGCTGAGAGCAGTAGCTAGAGCCAGGGATAGTGCCCGAGAGCTTAGTGTGAGCTCTTCACACAGCTCAGCTGATGCCTTTCAGTGCTTTCCATGTAGAAAGTGCTGCATTATTGGGTGCGTGCGATTGGCTTGAGACCCACCAAATTCATTTCACGTGAGACTTAATCCAGATCAAACCCCAAGTTTCCAGTGCTGAAAAACCAGTGCTTTAACCTCTTAACTCACTCAGCTGCCCCTTTCCTGCAGAGACTGTGGTGAGTCTCTTTACTCCAAAGGTGGAGCAGGGCTAGTAGGCTGTGTCTGTTGGGTAAGCAGTGCAGAGATGGAGAGGCTGGAGGCAGAAACGCATACCTCCATTTTACTTTCTTCCAAAGGTGGTAGCATGCAGACTTGGGTTAGCTTGGGTATTTTTGATTAGAAATCTCCATACTCATGCTGTTCTGGTCACAACAGAACCCTTTTTCAACTCTCTGGTTTCTGTGCCTTCTATTGCTTCTATTTCTGTTCACTTGCTATCACCCCATCACCAACCTCTTCTAGTACCTGCAGTGGCTTTGGTTTTAAACTTATTGTACTGGAACTTCTAAACTCTCCTTCCATCCTCTGCACTTGCCTTGTTGGAAAGCATATCCAAGCTTCCTCGTGCTGCATTGAACAAGCACAGCCAAAGGCACGTTACATCCCAGTACACGCGCCCTGATGTGCGTGATTCGAGGGAGCATTCTTAGCGTGTCCTTCCCAGTGTGCTACAGAGCTGGGGAATAAGCCTACAACCCTCACTGCCATGTCTCTGTCTCATGTAGTCGCCTAATCTGCTCCACTTACCATGGGTCAAACCAGGGGCACATGGGGAGAAAGCAGAAAGTTTTTTTTTTTTTTTTTTTTTTTTGAAAAGTTGGTGTTGATGTGGGAGACGGAGGCTATTGCAGATGACGGGTGAAGTAGTGGAGAAGGTTCCCTCGCACACAGTGGTGAGATTGTGTACAGGGACAGGACTGAAGCAGGTGGTATTTGCTGGAGGCAGCAGGCAAAGGAATGGAGACAGTTGGGATCAATGAGAGAGGCTTGATCAAATGTGTAGAGTTTTTTAAAACAAGGAGGGATTAATCTGATAGTTTCCTCTGATCGCTCAGTAAAGTTTAGTTTAGTTTGATTTAATCCTGTTAATTTCATGTTGACTGTTTCATCAGTCATTTGAGAAGTTGTTCTTAGCTGACAACAGAATATTTAGCACTCTAGGAGGCGCCTTGTCTCAGTGATGCTGATGTGACGTGTTTTTCTGTTCATCTTTAAATATTGAAAATATTTTCAATTGTAAAATCAGTCACACACAGCAAAACCAAGGAAGCTGCTTGCACTTGGATCATGAAAGGGGTGGGAAACCAGTGGAGGTTTTTGCTGATAAGGCAGGTACGTTTGCGCCTCCTATTGTGTCAGAACAATGACCTGAGGTCACCATAAGGCGAGAAAGTGCCAGATTATCATGGTCACTAATGTAAGATATTGGGGATCTGAAGGCATGGGGTTGCTAGGAGCAGAGGCAGACTTCAGCAGTAGGATTTAGATGCATTAGCAGTGCTGTGTGGCTGCCCACAAGCCCGTTTACAGGCACTGAGTGCATGTGCTTTTCTTTTAAACGCACCAGGCTGGGGGCTCTCCAGTCTCGTGTGGAGATTTTGCAGGAAGGAAATGGCTGCTTGAGCTGTTCTGGATCGGTTCTCTGTAGGGAGTGGTGCTTTCAAAGGAAGCTAGTGCTTGGGGGTTGGTGTGGCAGGTGCCTTGTGCTTGAGGTTTGGTTGTTACTTCTCTTAAACCTGCTCCACGTGAATTTCTTGCAGTGCCAGTTTAACTGGGCTCCTCAGTGACATGCCAGAAGGATTTGACTGCAGACTCGTATAGAGACACTAGGCCTAAGGCCTTTGCAGGAGTGCTGGCTTTTTCAAAATGAGCAGCTTCTGGGAAACACTTAATCTCTTGTCTGAACTGGCCCAGCTCATGTCTGTGCTGAACATCTGAATTGTTTCATGTCTTCGTGCCTAATCTCGCTCTCCCAATACTTTCTGTCCAGGACACGGATGAGGAGGAACCGTACTGATGGAAGGCCAAAGCTGCAGAAGAAGGGAGAATGTGCAGTATTGAAAATCCCTTCCAGAAGGCCACTAGGACCCTTGGATACCCAGTGGCTCTTGGCGCGTTGGGAGAAGAATTCTGAGATGGGAGAATCAACTTTTATTCAGCCATAGGAATGATGATTTTAAAATCTTGTTATTTATTGAAAAAAAAGTAAGTCTTTTGTATTCAAAACCCACTTGGCAATATCTTAAGGCAGAGGCAGATAAACCTGAAATATAGTTTTCAATTTAAAGAAACCACAGTGCTTCCAATTAAACAAGCCCATTCTCTCCTAACAATCTGACTCAGCACATTCTCTGGTGTAGAGTTTGTGTCTGTCGCATTGTTCCCTATGTCACATGACTGTCTTCCAGTTTCCTTACGTTGAAATTGCCTACAGCACAGGCTGCTTAGGAGTGAGAGGTAGCGCCTTAAGCAGGTGGTCTTGAGACACATCTAGCAAAAGTGTCTTGTGTTACACTGGTGCAGCCGTGCTAAAGTGTTACACCAGCATAACTGAGGGCTGGATTTGGCCCACTGGGCAAAGGACATATCTGAGTGTGGGCTGAAAGGAGCTTGCTGCTTTTTCATTGCTTCCTGGTGTCATCTGCCTTATAATGATGGAATAACCATCTTGTGCCTCCCCTCCTTTCAGCTAAGGTTTTAAAAAGCTGCCAGCTGCATTGTAATGAAACCCTGGTATTATTTGCTTTGAATCTTCATTACCCAGCAATCTGCAGCACCAGATAATTCTGTGCCTAGAATGAAGTTCTTTGTAAAAAAATGAAGTGTGACTAATTTGTGGCTATTTCTCCTCTAATAATGGCAAATAGTGGCTAGGGTGCCCCCAGCTCCGTCTGCCTGGACCACCATCTCAGGGCAATGTCTAAGGGAAGAACCCTTTGGCTCTATTGTAAAAACCACCAAATTCCTCCCCTTTTCATAGGCTCAGACCTTGAGAAACAGCTGAACAAACTTCTGCTCAGTGGGCTTCGAAATGGCAAAAGTGACCATTAATGCTGCAGTGGCTGACTCTCTTGTGCTGAGCAGGGCAGACAGCATCTGCCTGCACTGAACATTGATGGACACTGTTAGCCGTCGCACTTGTCACATTTTATTTTCTCTTCTACAAGTGTTATGGAGCTGAGAGTGGAGGAGAATGGTGCAGAGAGCTTCCCTGGTCCATAAAGTGAAATGCCTCCATCTGTAGCTGCTTTCATCATAGACAGGCCGGGAGGTGTCTAGTGAGTCTTGTGAAATTCATGGGTGGATAGAGGAAACTACCGAGAGGCTCTGAAGTTGCAGAATGAGGTGAACAGTGCATCAGTATATTAGCAAATACTAATGCACATTATCCAGGGAGGGCTCAGTGCATTGCTTGGCTGGGTAATCACTGAGCGCTTCAGGGGGAGAAAATTCTCCTGACTTTTCCTCCACCCGCAGCTCCAACAATAAGTATTGTGAGGACAGAGGTGCTATGCTCATAGTATTGTCTCCTGTTGTAGTTCTGACCTGTCTCTGTAGTGAGCAGCAGAGTCCTGTGGGACAAGGAGCAGTGTGGATAACATACGAGGCTCTGTATTCTTATGTTTCCAGGGCAGGCTGAGCAATACTTACCACTTATTGCCATCTCAGGAAGTCCATTTTATAGCTTCTATCCATTGAGGGCTGCATGGGATACCCAGTACAGCTCCCAGACTGACCAACAGAGGCAGGCGTCTTCCTGCGTGCGTCCCCCTCTGCAGGGACTGCACCTCGGCACACAACTCTGATGTTGCCTGTGGAACTCTTGGGTTTCTGGGTGCCCCTCCTGCTTCTGTGCAAGTCTGGGCGTGTTACCATTGAATTAGCTGGGAACAGAGTTGTATCTTGTCTTAGCCCTTCCTTTGCTGTTCAACTGAGAAGTGGCTTGCCTCATTCCGGCAGTCTGCCTGTGCCTCTGATTGCCTGTAAGCCTAAGCATTTGGTGCCTGCATTTACACAACAGCAGGCAGGTTTAAAGATCCCAGTCTCTCGTTCAATGAGAGTATTGTAAAGAGCCTTGTCCCACCTGCTATACCCATTGGGCTGGGGCCTGGCGGAGTTGCCATAATACTCTGCAGCTCAAAATTTGCTGTAACTTCAGGAGTGAGTTTGAACTTTTACATGTGCAAGTGGTGAATGGGGAATTACGAAGCTGCCGGCAGGCTGGCCACCTCACTGCTGCCCCATAGTCTGCAAGGGGTGGAGTATCTTCTTTCACCAACCCTGCCCAATAAGAAAGAGAGAGGAGGGGGGAGGCAGTGACATTCATCTCCGCTATCCCACTTGCTTTCTCTGTGTGGCATTAGCTGGATGATCCCTTTCGCTGTAGATGCGCTGCTGTGTCATGGCCAATATATCATTTTGTTTCATTCCAGGCCACGTTTTTCTTTATTTGGCTAGAAATAGGCAGACACATGGCTGAGTTTGAAGAGGAGCTTGTGAAGCTATCTGGCTTGACTGATCGCTGTTGGGTTAAGGAAGAGTCATGGTGATGATGGGAAATATGCTTAGGAGCAGATTTAAATAGAAGAGAGACCACATATTCCAATCCCCATCCACAAACTCTGGCACGGGTGTCTCATTGTCCGCATGGTGCTATGTAGCCCATCAATGGGGTGTAAGCTGTAGTGCCATATGAATCTGACTGTCTAGTCCAGAGGCTGTGTCTTTAAGTAGCATAGCAACATGGTATTCAGGGCCGGCTCCTGGTAGCTGCCTTGACCACAACGCACAATGATAAGAATTTTCCCCTTCCGTAGCTAAAGGGTTTTTATAAGTTTGCACTTACTAGTGACGCAGTGACTGTCCAAACCAAAAGTTACTGGCAAGCTAGAGGGAACTGGTTTTATGGTCTGGGCAGTAGCTAACTGCTCAGTGCTTTGCAGAAATAACCTCATGTTTCTACAGAACTTTTCACTGCAAGGGAGGCCAAAGCATTTACAAACAATGGCCAAATCCTGTGCTCGATTACGCTGGTACAAAGGGATACTAACTTCCTGAAGCTCGTGGCTTTGCTCTGTGTGTCAGAGTAAAATTTGGCTCTTACTTTGTCAGCTCTATGGAAATCCAGCTCTGGATGGATCGCACCAGCAGTGTAACAACACCCATGTAGGGAAAGAAGTGAAGCAGGATCTGTGTTTGTGACGCATGGCCAGAAAGGGTTAAACATCCTGCAAAAACTCAAGACATGGGGAGATAACTTGTGTTTTTGTGTATTTACATATGTATGAGTAGGGTCAAGATGTAATCCACAGTCCCTGTCTGTGCTGTATTCTGATAGTTCAAGTCAAAAGAACATCCTATCATTTAAATAAATTTTAAACACAGGATATCTCTGTAGTCATCTCTCTTTTTGAAATGTATAGAAAATAATCTGTGAATGGTGGAGGAACAAGCAAATGGCTTTATGTTAATTCTACAGCTAAGTACTGGTGATGGACCTCCTTCAAAGTCATGCTAATTACCTTTTGAACTCCAACTTGTCAAAAGACATGAAATTGTACAAAAGATCATTGGGTCCTGATTCTGTCATCACAGATCTGCTTAGGCTTCATCAGGGGAAGTTTGAGGCACAAGATTGAGGTCCCAATTATGCTGGTATGCCCTGAATATGATTTTGGACATTGGACCTATGAACTATTTCTGAAAGAACTCTTTGCAACTACAAAGCTCACCATCTCTGCTATGAATCTGAACCTCAATAAATTGAACTCATGTCTGTATGCGTATTGAACTTTTAACAGACTCTCTCTTGTTTTTTAATAAAGTTTAGTTTAATAAGAATGGGCTGTAGCGTGTATTTGGGTAAGATCTGGAATATTCATTAACCTGGGAGTTAATGTGTCAGATCCTTTGGGATTGGTAGAACCCTTTTTTTTATATGAGGAAATAAGTTTTACAGAAATTTTCACCATACTTGACGTGTGCACCTGGATGGGGGCCTGAGGGAACTGTGGTGTTTGAACTTCTGAGTAACCAGTAAGGTAATAAAGAAGCTGTTTTGTGCTGGTTGGTAAATCTAAGTATTGGAATATCCACCAGTTTTATGAGGATTATCTGCCCCATTCTTTGCAGTTCACCCTAATTGAGTGACCATAGTTGGCTCCCCACTAGGACCCCGATTACAGTGCTGTTGAAATTGGGAGTCAGGGTGGGGAAGGTAATTGTCAACAGAGCAGATAACTGTGTATGCCAAGTATCCTGCCTTTCCAGTCAGAATCTAAACAGTAAAGCGAGTGGCATGACATCAAACACATGACTTCATAAAAGTTAGCATTTAAATAGCGGCTTCTTGGCACAAAGACATAAGCTGGGCTATACTATTCATACAGCGACCGTCTGCGTTGGGGTTCTGAGCCTCATCCCTCCTTGAGCTGGTTATTTTATAACTTATTTTGTCCCAGGAGCTCAGGCTAAGAGTAAGGGGAGGCCAGGGAGCTGAATTTTGAGGATCTGTGGCCCCATTAAGAGGATATGTTTAGTAAATTTGATTGGAGCGGTCTGCTGTGATTAAAAGTTTGGATTTCAGGCACGTTCTAAGTAGTGATTAGCAGGTTTTCCTCTGGTAATGTGAGTGCTGTGTGTATCTACAAGTATCTGTCTACAATCCTCTTCCCCTTTGTTCACCAAAACCCTGTCTGCCTTCTGATTGTTAGCACCTTCCCCTTTTAACTTTAAAGCGACCATCTCCCTGCAAATGGAACAAATAGATCTGAAACAGACTACGTTATAAATCCCGCACGTGCAACCTCAAGCATCTGATTCGCTTAGGCCATCATAGAAGCTCTGTAGGTCTCTGAATTAGTCAGCGGAGGACACTTTGCGTGAGAAGCTGGAGGTCTGCTACAAACTCTCTGGTGAGTGTCTGAATAATTTGTATTCATTTTCTTTCTGAGAGCAGAGGTCGGGAATGTTTAAATGCTCTGAGCTCAGCTACCTAGCAGCTGAAAGCTCCCAGTGCTCAATAGCAGGAGAACAGAAGGGCACTGTTGGTTCCAAATCCATTGAGTTAAGGTTCTTGCGAGGGACAATTATACCATGGAAGGATTGTGATATCTTAGTGTCATAATGTACTTGACAGAACCCCAATGAGCTAACTCCATTGTCAGTTGCAACACACAGCACCTGCTGCCAGATTTGCTGTGCGGAAATACTTAAACTGAGTCAGTGATGGGATTCTGAGTAATAAGGTAATAAATACATGGAGGATTTGGTGATGCTAAGAGTCAGATTCTCCAATGAGCTCAGTGATTGGGGGCCTGTTAGGTGCTGAGATGTTTTGAAACTCTGTCCATAAGTGTCACGATAGGAACTGCTGGATAGTGAGCACTTCTGGAAACTTGTCCCCTATTTAAGTGCTTAACTGGAGAGGTTGTTATGACAATCTAGCCCCACATGAGAATTAGGAGGAGCGTGACCAACCTGCACTGGGAATGCTGCAGCCAGGGATTTTGGAGCTGTGTGCATGAAGTTTTGCTTTGTTTATCATACGTATGTACAACACATGCTCCAAGCAAGCCCTGAGTGCAGGCTAGACCTCTCAGGCAGAACTGTAATAGGCAGATTCTAAATACTTAATTCTTTTTACAAACATTTCTTTACTGAGAAGCACAAGCAAGGAGAATTACAGAGGTCCTTGCTACTGCTAGCTGGACTTTGATTCTACAAACACACAGAGGACAATGGAAGGCAGGGTCCATTTATACCATTGTATTTAGCCAAGCACTTGAGCAGCTTGGAAAGTCTTCATTTCTCAATCTCAAAAGCAATTTTGCATCATTGGCAGCTGGTGATGGCTCTGGGTTCCATTCCGGGAGCTGCAGGGGCTTTATCAGTTTTCACGGAGCTGTGCAACTACAGTTGCATGAGGAAAAGAAATCTGCAGCGATGTCTGTCTGTGAGAAGAGGTGAAATCCTTTGTAGTGAGGATCCGCAGACTGGGTGTGGAATTTTCCTCTCCCGATTGGTTTTGTACTATCCCAGCATTTTATCATTTCAGACCATTCCATAGCACATGCATACAGCCAACACACTCTCTCTTACATCCCCAGGTGTGTACCATCCATGTTCACTGGTTACTGTTGTTTGGGTGTTCAGCTCTGCAGAGCACAAAGGAGACAGTCTCTGCCTCACAGAGCTTGCCATCCTTGCCATCTAAATACCTCGGACTGGTCACTCGTTGCTTCCTACTGCACCAGTGCTGAAAGCAGTGATTTTTATTCTCTGAGAGCGGTCAGGAATAAACACGACTTTACTTTAAATCTACTACACGAGGCAGGTTTACTCTAGCTCCTTTTCATTAGCATCCCTGTTTCTTGGGGATTGATAAACCCCATCTCAAAATCATATTGAAATTTGTTTTAGGGGCACTGGCTTGTCCAGGGCCGCAGGAATGAGAGACAGAAAGGGAGAAGATTTTCAAAATAAAAAACAGGCTGATTTAGTGGTGACAGTTTTTAGAGTAACAAAATTCTCACACAAGAGACTGTGCATGTGTTGTATGTGTCTAGTTTGCTATTCTTACTGTTGAATCCAAAGCTGGCAATAGCGACACTCGTGTGTATTTCACAGACTGGAGGATTTTTTCCCAAGAACTTCTTGTTCTTAAAGAGTTCATCAGATGCTGAGCAAAAGCGCAGCTCTGAGTGTACCTGCATTCATTCAGCTTTTCTCTTCGCTTGGAACACAGTGTCACACTGAATGCTTCTTCCACTGATTTGTGCCTGTAAACACAGAGCTAATTCTGTCTGATGCAGAAATGCAGCTGGAACAAACTTTCAGTCATTATTACAATTTTTTATTCATTTAGTAAAAAATGGGACATTTCAGGGGTCCCAAAAGAAGTTCTCCTTATAGAGGTTTACACTGTTTGAAATCAGCCCTTGTTGCTAGTGACTAAAGGTGTTACTGTGTGATCTGACCGCATTGAGGGGGGCTCAGACTTTTCCGGAGCACTCTTTAACAGGGAGATTATGCTGATATTAACAATCCAGACGCCTTAATCTTCAGACAAACACTTACTTCCTATTACCTCCCTCAGCATCTGTGAACGAACCCAACCTAACCACCTCCTATTTCTACAGAAACCTTAGGCCTCAAACCAAGCTCAAAGTTCATTACACAAAAGGAAATTTTAAAACCAGAGCATGAGCTCTCGTCAACTTCCCCTTCACATAGCTCAGAGTTGTCTCAAACCAGAAACGTATCTGACAGCTGCCTCTTGGTTTTCAAAGAGTGTTGTAATGGCTGGGACTTGGTGGATTCATTAAACTACTCCCTCAGCCTCAGGGATTTATAGGTCAATCCATCTCAGTGAAAGCAAAGGAAGTGTCAGTCCAGCAACCTAGTTCATCTCCGAATCACCTTCTTGTGGGCGATAGGCTGGGATGTGGCTGTGATACAATTACTAGACAGAGTGATGGAGGGAACTGCTCCCGAAGGTGGGAGCTCTACTCTCTGGGGTTTCACTGGGGTGGTTTCTAGCCCTGCCTGTCACCTAAAGGGAGTTTGTACCAACGCAATAGCGCAGTCACCAGAAAGTCCCCTGCCACCTGGCACCTGCTTTGCCATGGTTCAGGTGTGCGTCTTGTTAAAGCTTGGGCCAAGGCTGTGCCTAAGGTGCTGTGCATCCCCTGGAGAGAGCAGGGGCCCATGCAGCTGGTGTTAACTTGTCTCTCCCCTTTTTAGAGTGAAATGAGAATGGTACTTGCCCTGACGCTCATGCGGATACTGATGTCACTGGGTAAGCGGAGATCCTGCTTTTGCCCCCCTCGCCTGCACCCCTGGAAACACTGCCTGCTTTCCCCTCCCTTTGCTTAGAGATCCCCATGACAGCGAATTTCAGAGCCCAGGCCATCCACTGTGAGGGAGCTCATGGGTCTGGGAGCCTGGAACTCTTCTAGGCCTGCTACTGAGTCAGTGTGGCCTGGGGCAAGTCATGTACCCCTCCTGTGCCTCGGGTCTCCAGCTTGCGCTTTGTGCCAGCGTAGGCCGGGACATGCTGACGCGGCTCCATTCGTTTCCTCTGCCAGGGTTCTCCAGCAGCCTTCTGAGCAATAGCTGTGTCACTGCTTGTGCAAACAAGCCGAGGACACAGCCAGCTGGGTCTGAGAGCTTCAGGGCCGGGGGTGGGGAAGCAAACAGGGAAGCGCTGTGAGAACGGACATTCACACACAAAATGCAGCCGATGCCCTGGTGCTATGCCAGGCTCAGGGTGCTGGAATGATCCTCGTCACAAGGATGCAAGGCCAGTCCAGTGGTCAGAGCACTAGTTTAAGACCTAGGGACCTGGGTTCAAATCCCTGCTCTGCCACAGACTTCCTATGGGACCTTGGGCCAGTCACTTAGTCTCTGTGTCAGTTTCCCTCTGCACAATGGAGATAATAGCCCTGCCCTGCCTCCCTGGGGGGCTGGGAGGGGAACTGCGTTAGAGTGTGAGTGCTCAGATACTCTGTGATAGGCAGTGGTACACGAAAGCCATTCATGAGGAACCAGAGCCCTCTGCTTCAAAAGAGCAACATGGCTGGGGCTCGTGCGAGGAGTGATTTCCTACTGCCTGTTCCATGCAGACGTGCCTCCGCCGACAGGAAGTGAGGCTGGGATTCCCCTGCTGGGAGAACCGGCCCTGTGGGGCTGCACTGCCCGGCTTAGCTGGAATGTCTGGACTGGCAGCGCTAAGACTGCCGCCGTGGAGCAGAGCGAAGTGGCCTCGTCCTGTCCCAGCTGGCGCAAGCCCAGTATGAATCCTGGGGTGCAGTTTTTGACACCCCTCCACCCCTAAGACTTGGTAAAAGGGATCTTCCCAGGGCGAGGTGCCAGGGCAGCAGTGCTGGGGGCTCGCGGCAATGAGCCTGTCCTGAGGAATGGCTGGGCCAGAAGCATTTAGTTTGTGTCTTGGCTGCACCACGGGCCCTTGCCATGGAGGGTACGAGGCGTGAATCGGAAGCATGGCCCTAGGGGAGGCCATGCCCATTAGGGGGGCAATAGCAGACCTAGCACTTCATCCTCAGCTCTGCCCACTTCCCAGAGGCCAGGTTAGCAGCAGGCCATCATGGCATCACCCTGGCTTCAGGCTGTGGAGGGACAAGGCCCCAGTCTGGGCGTAACAAGCTGTGACGTGTGCAAAGCAGTGGGCCTGCACGTGACGTTGCTTCCAGTCCTTTGAAATGCCCCTCACCTCCACCGACCCGGTCCGAGGGCTCCCGCTCTGGTGCTGCTGGGAGGGCAGAGAAGGAAAGCCCGCTCTGCTGGCTCTGATGTCCCGGTCGGGAGGCTCTATGACTCTACCAGCAGCCTGGGGAGACTTGGCCCCAGGGCTGGCTCTGGCAGTGGAACAGCTGCATGGACCCTCCCTCTGGCGGGAAGGAACTGCCCTGGCTCCCCAGGTCTTGGTGACGTTTTGTGAAGGAGCTGGTTTAGGAGTGCAGCATTTTGTGCAGTCAGAGGGTGGGGAAGGGCCCTGCCTGTGGGAAGGGAGCAGGGTCTGCCAGGCTGGATGCGGGGAGGGGGTTGGTCTCTGGGTTGGAAGGGATGTCTCGAGGATGAGCAGGCCCAGGCAGCACTGCTGTTCTCTGCACTGTGCTGGATTCTTCAGTTCTGGGCTCATCCCTCTTCCTTCCTTGGTGCCTGCAGAGAACGGTGGCGTGTTGGCTGGCCGGGTCATCACTTGCCCCAAGCTGAAGGCTCGCCTAGGGGACTCTGTCCTGCTGGAATGTTTCTTCCAAAGCCTGGTGCCAGGGGACTGGAATGTGACCAAAGTGGACTGGATACATATGCCGGAAAACAGTACTCAGGTGGTGAGTCCAATCGCCGGGAAAGGCCCAGGGGAGCACCCCAGGTCCAGGGCAAATGGGACGCCTGGGGGCCGAGATAGCGTTCATCCCATCCAGCTTAGAGAGAGCAGCAATTTCTAAGGGAGCTGGAAATCCAACTCAGCCCAGGGGGGAGAGGCTGTTCCCAGCCGACGGCTGTGCCGAGGTCGCTGCGGGAGAGAGGCTGTTCCCAGCCGACGGCTGTGCCGAGGTCGCTGCGGGAGAGAGGCTGTTCCCAGCCGACGGCTGTGCCGAGGTCGCTGCGGGAGAGAGGCTGTTCCCGGCCGACGGCTGCGCCGAGGTCGCTGGGCGGGAGAGAGGCTGTTCACGGCCGAGGTCGCTGGGCGGGAGAGAGGCTGTTCACGGCCGACGGCTGCGCCGAGGTCGCTGGGCAGGAGAGAGGCTGTTCCCGGCCGACGGCTGCGCCGAGGTCGCTGGGCGGGAGAGAGGCTGTTCCCGGCCGACGGCTGCGCCGAGGTCGCTGGGTGAGGCGATTTTGATGCACCTCAGCCCAGTTCCTAGGTGCTCAAGTTACAGAATCCACCATATCAACTGGGACTGACTGACCCCTTGTTGGGCCTTTCAGCAGAGAGCCAGTGGGACCTAGGCTGTGATACCGCTCACCCCGGAAGAGCGTCCCGCCAGGGCAGGATGAGGCGTATGGGTGGGGGTGCCAGGCGGAGCAGCAGACGGGGAGGATATTCAGAGGAACTAAGTTCACACTTGGGAGTGTCTTGGCATCCAATCACATGTCACCCTTATCTTGGTCACATGACGAGCCATATCCCCTTGCAGGAGGAGATGGTCTTCTACTACTACAGTAACCACAGCGTTCCTGTGGGACGCTTCCGGCCCCGAGTGCAGTGGCTGGGGGATGTGGCCCGCAAGAACGGCTCTGTGAGGCTGCAGGATGTACAGGCGGACGACAGTGGGACGTACACCTGCGAGATCCGGGTGTTTGGGCGGAGCAGCGTCTTCAAAAACTACACGGTGCTGCATGTGGCCTCTGCTGGACGGAGAGGTATGCGCCCCCCATTGCTATCGGTCAATTTCACAGCAGCCTCACCGGTTCACCCCTTTGCTTGGGGCAGCCTCCCCTTCCCCAAGCCAAGTGCCTCCCTGCCCTTCCGTCTCTAGTGCCAGCTACTGTCTGGCCTGGCCCAGGATGGGTCTGTGTTGGGAGGGCCCCATGGGTCATGCTGTCTGCAGCCCTATGCAGTCACAGTGATGTGCAAGCAGGAGTGTGGTGCTGGCTCACCAGGGCCGGTTTGCCACCAAGTGTGAGAACTGGGGCAGAAATCCCCGGGTTTGTGCAGCCGCCCGGCTCCGTGCTATGCTCCCTGGGAACGGATCTCTGCCCCAGTCCTGTGGGAACTCACCAATCTGTTACAAAGGGGAGGAGACAGCCACCTCCCCTGGATGCCTTTGGGGGTGATGTGCCCCTCCCAGTATTGGGCATCCGTCAGCATGGGCTGGGCAGAGACTGACTCCTGGTGGCTAGTGTGCTGGGGCAGAGACATCGCTAACCCTGCAGCATGTGTCTCTCTCCCCCCAAGGGTCCGGATTTGCCGGGGCCCAGTACTCTGAGAGCTCCGGTAGCAGTGGCTGGGGGGCCATCCTGGGCTATGTCTGTGCGACCACCTTCCTGGCCCTCTTGTTGGGATTGGGGCTGAAGAAGTTTCTCCAGAAGCAGAGGTAACAGGTCCTGGCTCCCACGGCTGCAGGGCGGGTGTGGCATCATCCTGCCTGGTGGTTATCTCCTGCCACAGGCCAGGATGGGAGAGGGGGTTGCTGGTGGGATGCGGGTGAATTTCAGCACCTGGGGAATCCTGGCCTGTGACAGCTTGGGGTGACCACACACACTATCCTCTGCTGCCCCCTGGTGGCTCAGTTGTGTCTGATGGGCTTGCCCTGCCCTCTCCTCTCTCACCAGTGCAGGGCTGCTCCCGGGGTTCCACACCGTGCTCCTTCGGTCCCTGCCGAACCCGCCTCTTCTAGGAGCACTGGCAGGGAGGGTAGGGGGTGTCCTCTTCTTGACATGCCTGATCCCACATTGCCCTGGTTCCACAGACAGATCTCCTGTCTGATAGGGATGGGAGGCAGAGTGCTGGGGTCCCAAATAGCCTGGCCCATGTGCCCCTGCGTGGCCCAGGCGGATGGGGGGAGCTGCACCTGGCTGTAGCAATTGCAGATGGGGCTGGAGCACTTCTGTGCACCACAGGCTGCAGCGAGGCCAAGGTGTGTGGGGTAGATGCAAGGCCAGTCACTCAGAGTGAGAGTCCCTCCACACCTGAGCATGGGCAGAAGCCCAGACTCACCGGTATGGAATGGCTGAGCAGTGGACTTGGCCTTTCCTTGCTCCTTTCTGTCGCCAAGGGTTCCTGACCAATGGGAAGGCCAGAGTGTCAGGGGAAATGCAGACAGAGCCAGGCACTAGCTCTGGAATTAACACCCTCAGCTATGGAGGGGATGGGTGGAGATGGCGGCTCCTGGGGGAGCCCGCACAGCTCTTCACCTGCATGCAATTGACATTCCTTCCAGACCTATGGAGAGCGGGCCCCTGTCGAGGAGTCGGGACGACGGCAGCCGGGATAAAGGAGAGGTGAGAGCTCAGTCTCTGCTTGCCAAGCTGAGTGGGGCTAATGCTGCCGGACCCTGTCACAGGGAAACGCCAGAATCTGGAGGGTAGTTCCTGAAATAAAAGGAGGATTCGGGACAGCCGAGCTGCTATCCAGCCTGCCCCAGGCACTGAATGCGCCTGTTCACACACGCCTACGGCAGTAAGGAAAGCCTGGCCTTTGTTTTGCTGTATAATTGGCGTGAGTTAGGAGGTGATTGGAATTAACCCCAGATAATTCCATCCTGCCCTGACTCCTAATTAGGAGAGAATGTCCATGGAGCAAAGTGAGCTAATGGGCTCCTGCTGCTCCCTGAATGCCCAGGCAGAGGCGAGAGCTTTATTTTCAAAGCAGAAGGTTTGGGGCCGGGGACAAGGTCTGTCCCAGCCGCTTTGTTGCTGTTGCAGCCCAGGACTGGTGTAGGATTTATCGTGGTGTCGGAGGGACGTGGGAGAAGAGCTGCTACGTTGTAGAACAGACGACTGTGTGCGATATAACTAGTGGAAGGGCAGTGCAGGGAGTGTAAGCTAGTGGTTAGGCTGGGGCAATGGGAACCAGGACTCTGGGATTCTAGTTCCACTTTAGCCCCCTTGGCAAGTCATGTCACTTCTGTGCCTCAGTTTCCCTGTCTTCAAAATGGGGAACATGATCCTGCCTTAACATGCATGAGGCTTCATTAATGAATGTCTGTGAAGTGCTTTGATGTCCTCAGATGACAAACACCAGAGAAGGGTAAAGTGTTGTTTTGGCCTTAAAGATACAGAGGCCCTGAACACCCACAGATGAATAGACTTCAGTGGGAGGTGAGGACTTTTCATTCCCAGGGTTTGTGGGGGTCCCATTAGGAATAAACCGGCCCTTTACTTTGTCTAACATTGTATCTATTTGTTCAGCTTTCATCAGAGGATGCAAGGTTTTTTTGACGCTAGGTACTATGAAGGCAAGGAGTTTAGTATGAATCCTAGCCAGCACAAGGGTCGCCTCTGCAGTGACACTAGCTAGGATAAGCTGATCAATGTGCTCAATCCTCATGCTTCAGAGCATGAGCTGCTCACTGGGGTCAGGAAGGTGTTTCCCCCCAGAGGAGAGGACTGCCCCATTGGATGTGTATTGAGGGCTTTACACAGCTCCCTCTGCAGCATCTGGTGTTGGTGGTTGTCACAAGTTAGTGGGCATCAGTCTGCCAGGCTGGGGACTCCGCTGGCCAGCATGCACTTTATTTACTGTAATGCAGGTTACCCTGGTGGCTGCTTTGATACAGCTGTTGGCAAGTGACCCCTTCACCCCTTGCCCAGCATGTCTGAGTGGGTGGGGAGGGGAGCAGGCCGAGGAGTTTGGAGCAGAGCTGGGCCCTCCGGTGAGCTATTCAGCGTTTGTCTATCATCCTGCCCACCAGATGCTGGGAACTCTCAAAACAGAGGCTGCCTGGTTCTGCTCTGGAGAGCTCACCAGCTGAAATGAGCCTCTGGAACGGGCATGTCACAGGCCACGCAGGGCCTGAGTCTCTTTCTGATCTTCCTGGCAGGAAGGCATTTACTCCCTCATACTCTGTGCTGAGATGCTCCAGGCTGGGCAGGAGGCAGAGCTGGGGAGCAGAACGGACACGACCTACATTACCATGGTGAGCTTTGTGTCAGGAGGTCCAAGCAGCTGGGGCAGGAGAGGAGACCAGGGTCTCCTCAAAACACAGGGCCTGCCATGCACTGGCATGACCCCACTGATATCAACTCCAGGGCACAGTGTGGGCAGTTTGCCTCCAGGCCAGCTGTGGGGTTCTAGCCCATTTGGAGATGATGGGGGATTGGGGATGTAATATCATGGGTGACTTCTGGATGCAAACTCTCTAGAACTCTCTGTCTAAGGCAGGATCTGCTCTCTCTGCAAGGCAACGCAAAGCGGGACCTGACCGACGTAGTTGGGTTGATCCACCTTTTTAGTATGGCTCAGGCCTAACACAGCCCTCTGGCTCTGACAGCGCTAATGGCTTTGCACTTTGTCCCCTGCAGCGCCCCTCTGCTGCTTTCCATGGGGCGGGCACTGCACTGCTGGAGAACAGCGTGTACGTCCAGCTGCAGAGGAAGAAGATCCCAGTGGAATGGCTGGATGAGGGGAGACTGTGCAATGAAGGAGCCCAAGAAAGCAAGAAAACCTGTGAAAAGTCCAACTGCCCAGAGGAGGAATTCCCTTGTGCCCTGGATGGGGGGAAAGCACCTCTGAGCCCAGCCTGGCACGACAGCTAGGGACATTGACCTCCCCCAGGGACAAACTCTACTCACTCCGTCAGCGTGCCACAGGGCTGCCTCTCAGTCTGTACAGGGCATGGGCCGTATCACTCTCGCTGTCCGGGTTATAATCTATTTGTGCTGTGACAGCACCTGCCAGCCCCAGCCAGGACCGGGCCCCACTGTGCCCAGCGCTGTGTAGACTTGCTGCTCATTGAGGACATTTTCGAAAGGGTCACTTCACGCTCTGATGGGGCTGCTGCTGCTGCTTTCACGTCTGCGCCATGCGCCCAGCATGGCCTGGCCTGCGACAGGGCAGTGGGAGGGCACTCCTTGCTAACTGGGGCGGGCCAGGAGTGGGGCACAGGAGGGCGATGAAGGTAAATGGACTTTGCTCTGGTTTCACCCTCATTCTGCAGGCGGGCAGTGCCCTGTGGCAGAGCTTCCATGCTCCGGCTGGGATATTGGCCGGTGCCGTCAAAACCCAGCGAGAGAACTCCAGGGAGAGTCCCACCTCCAGACAGGGAGGAGGGGGTGATCAGGTGTTGGGTGCCCTGCAGCTGCCTGGGCTGGCCTGCTGCATGGGCACCGAGCGGGCTCCAGGCTGCCAGCCTGGCACCTTCTGCCAGAGCCACATGGGAAACAAGCAACCCGACGTCCTGGGGAAATAGTTCAGTTGAACTGTAGCAAACCCAGTGCTCTGTGTGTGTAAATAGATGTGCAGCACCACCCCCTACATGTGTTTGTGTCTTCATTTATACACTTGCAATAACTAGGAATATTCCAGATCCGTAACGCCAGGGGCGGGGGCTTTTACTCTGGTCTACCTGGACAAAATCTGCATCTGAGGTTCCAAGTTGCTAGCAAACAACGGGACTGGTTCAGCCCCTTATTTCTGAGCGGGTCGGCTCCCTCCCCTGCCCTGGTCTCTTCCCTTGCGCCGGGGTTAGAACCCTTCTCCCAGAGCACAGCCTCTGCTGGGGCCAGCTCTCCCTCCAGGCTCTATATATAGATGTTTGACACCTCCACGTGCAGTGATCTGAGATGGGCTCGCTCCATTCCTGGAAAGGATGGGGGACCACTCTCTACTCTTAGCCTGAGCGCTGGCACATGGGCCAATGCAGCAAAAGTTGCTATATGCTGCAGTCGTTTGTTTCACATTGCCACCCCACTCGTTTTTTGTTGGTGAGGCAGAAGAACCAGAGTGAGTGGTTTAAAAAATATGCCAACAAATTTGTATTGAAGTTGAAACAAATATAAAGCTGTAGGTAATGACTAAGGGCCTGTTATGTCAGAGCTAACAGTGCCCCAGACAGGAATGCCTGGGGCTATTCATTGTAGCTGGGAGACTTCATGCTACACAATCAATAGATCTGCTTAGTGATTTAGTATATAATAATCCTGTACTTTAATGAATAATCTGATACTTCAGGTGCCTTCTCTCTAGCAGGGTCACGAGGCACTTTACAAACTAGAGGCAGTGCTCAGCCCTGCACCGTGTGTGTGTGTACACACACGCTTCCCTGTTCGTGTCCCACAGTTTTGCTAACCTGACTCCAGGGCGAGTCTCATGCTATTTGGGGTTTGTCTTGAAGCCCGGCTCTGGGAGTCCTGTCACTGTATGAGAATCTCAGCTTTCGTTTAACAAGCGAGAGCTTCTAGCCCTCATGGTTGCAAAGAAAAGCTTGAAAATGTGACCCAAGTGCAACCTAAAGGCTTAGACACTTGAAGGCATAGAAACCAAAACCCAATCCCAAATCTTACAACTTTTAAGCCAATCTCATGATTTTGGGGGCCCAATTTGTGATTTTTGACTGCCTGGGCGTGGCATGGCTGGCCGACGTTGCCAGCGTGTCAGTTCATGGCAGTTTCCCTGCCTGCCGAGCTGAGCAATGGACTGTTGCCGGCATAAGGGCAAGGAAGGAGGTGCTGAGCACAGCTGGGAGTCTGATCCTGCACGAGTGCTGCTGTCCGCCGAGTCCTGCCTGGCAGGAGGGAACGGAGCTGAGCACCTCGTTAGCCTGACGAGGAGCCTGCTCCTCAGACACGGGTGCTCCCTGTCCTCTTTATTACCTGAGCTCCTGTGAGCAAAGGACTGACCATGCAAGTGGTTTGACCTCTCCCCTGCTCAGTGAAGGTGGCCTCTGCTCACATGGCCTTAACCTGTTCCCTTTTCAACACAGCATGGTTCAGGAGGCGGCTTTGATTTCTGTGTAGTAGGGAACACATGGATGGACTCACCCTCCCACATCCTGGGGACCAGTACCCCTGTGCTCCCTACTGCACACGGCTCAACGCCACCACGCGAACTATGCTGTGTGGGAAAGGGGAACAGGTTAATGTTGTCCTCAGAGCAAAGGCCACGTGCTTGCATCTCACAGGCTGGTTTTCATGTCACAGCTGGGACATGGTGTCTGTAGGGATTCCCATGCCCTGGCTTCTCCCAGCATATGCATTCCATGGATGATGTACGAACTCTCCCCAGCTTCAACCGACTAAAGCCCTTTCCCGTGCTGCTGTAGGCTAGAGCCCCTGTCACTTCAGAGGCCCAGGAGGGGAGGAGCCAGGGGATACACAAGTGCTACACTGCCGGGGGGCTGCCCAGCAAGCCTCACTCATCCACCGGGTGCCTGGGATTCACCAAGCTGGGCCCGCATGTTAGGGAATGTGTTCCGTGGGAGTGTTCCCTCCACTCCCCGGCTGGTGAGCCAACGTGCAGGGCGTTACTTGTGGGTCCTGCAGCATCAGTTCCCTCCCTGTCCGTACTCATTTACCCCTGGGCGTTAGATTAGATCCCATTCCCCCATCCCACCCATCAGTGAATTCAGTGCTGGTGAAAAACCGAGGGGCTGGCAGGGTGGGCTAGTCCCAGGTATGGTGGGGGTGGGTGCTGGGTGAATGTCCCTATGCTGCTCCCTACCGAGGGAGTGAATGTCCCAGTGGAGCAGCCAGGCCCTGGAGAGCCCATCAGCCTGTTTGAGGTTGAGGTGCAGAGTCAGTCCGGGACACGCCCATGGCATGAATCATGGAGTAGCTGGGAACACCTGGTAGCCATTCGGGTCGGATGCTCGCCCTCTCCTGAGCCCTCACTGCCTGCCCCCTCTGCACCGACTGGGAAGAAGAGCAGTGAGTGTCATGCTGTCTGGGATAGGGGAAGTGAGCGCGCACCCTTTGCTGCAGCCAAAGCTGTTCTCAGAGGCCACACGGAGCTGTGATTTACCTCTGTCTGGGCTGAGCCTGGTCTTGGCACCGCCTGGCATCTGCTGCACGCGGCGAGCCAGAGCGGGCTGTGCTCTGCAGGAGAGAAAGGCCAGAGGTGGGCAAGCTCCATCCATGTGGCTGGAGGAGAATTCTGCCCCCAGAGCCTAGGAGAGGGACTCGTTGCTGCATGGCCTGTCAGTGGGGCAGCCCCGGACAGGTGTGGCTGATGCTCCCCGGGGTGGGTGATGAACGGAGTTCAGATGTGGGCTTGGGCCACAGGAAACGTGACGCAGGTGGCATGCACCTAACTGATCCGTTAGAGCAAGAGCCCTGCACAGGCGAGGCCCAGGGCTGTAATAGCCAGGGGGCTGCTAGCCAGCACTGGGGCATGGACAGAGCAGCGTGTGGCGAGCTTGCATGCTGATGGCAGCGTCGTTTCTCTGGCCTGGCTGCGTTTTCCCCAATGCTCTGCAGAACAAGGCTCAGAGTCCCTGGCTGGGTGGGAGCTGAGTTCCCACGTGTGTTTCAGTCTCCACTAGGCCGTGAGAGATTTTCCTGGCATGTCTTCATGCCAGTGGGTGGCGATCGCAGCGCTCATGTTCCTCTCCAGCCCTTAGCAAAGGGAACTGCATTCACCCCAGAACTTTCTTCCAGGAAAGCTGCCCCTGCCTCTGCTAGGGTGACCAGATGTCCTGATTTTATAGGGACAGTCCCAATATTTGAGGCTCTTTCTTATATAGAAGCCTATTACCCCCCACTCCCATCCCGATTTTTCACACTTGCTGTCTGGTCACCCTAGCCTCTGCCCACCCAGTAAGAGCCCATACCACGGCTCTGCGCTGGAGATGCTGCATTGCCTTGGCTGGCCGCTAGGGCCCTGTGTCTGGTGGTTTATTAGCTCCTGGGACATCAGTGCTCAGGTTGTTAGCAGCTGGGTGTGGAGATGTAAAGGAAGGTGGGTGGCGGTTTGCAGCCTAGGGCCTGGATGTCACAGCCTCATAATGGGGAAGGGGAACTGCTGGCTCAGCAAAGAGCCCGTTTCCGTCTCCTTTTGTGGGGAAAACAAGGGAAACCCTGTCAGAGCCCAGGGCAGCGTTTGCCCTACCAGGGGTCTTCTCCTCACCCCACTGCCAAGCAGCTGTTATTCCAGAGCTCCGGCGTTCCCCTGGAAAGCGTGATGGGCAGTCAGCCCCTTGCCCATCTCCTGCCTCCAACTCAACACACCTGCACAAGGTCTAGGAGGAAGTAACTCTCTGCTCTAGGGAAGCCAGGCAGGGCTTGGGAAGCTGTGAGATAACACCCAAGGTGACGGAGTCCGCACAACGCAAGGCATGGTGGGCAGGCCTGCTGGGGGTTAAACTGAGCCAGACCACAGGCTGCATCGCTCAGGTATGTGCTTAGCTAACGTGGTAGTCACCAGAGCATGCCGGGAGTCTCTGTAGGAGAAATAAACCCTGCAGATTACTTAGGCCAGAAGGTGAAGAGAGACTAACAGTTTGCAGTAATACAGCCCTTCCTGCCCTCATCACAGGCACTAACTGGCTCAGGAGGAAACCCACTCTGCTCTTTGATAAGGTGGCAATTTTAAACAGGATCAGGCACCAGAACCACCTCCCAGAGTGCAGAGCAGGAGAGACGCTGAGAGCATGTTCCTTTGCTTCCGAGGAAATTTTGATACCCTCCCATGTCCTTTGATGGAATCCACCAACCATAAAATTTACTGCTTTTTTTTTTTTTTTAATAGCAGCAACCCTCCAGCCGGCCATATTGGAGGTTGGGAAATAAAACAGCTCTAAAATTATGTGTGTCTTGGAAATCACCCAGTGCACTTGAAAAAAACAAAGCCAACCAACAGCAACAAAAAGCAGCCACAACAAACACCACAATCTTCGCCACACACAAAGGTCCTGGAAAATGAGCAAGGAGCCTTGGCTTCTCCGGCTCACCTGGTGCCTCACTGGGCTCAGCCTGTTTGTCTCTCTGGGTAAGTGTCTATTGCACATCTTGCATGCAGGCATCCGCCAGGGCCCCAGCAGCCCACGGCTGGGGAGCACCATCCCCGTTAACGCAGCGTCGTCGCCCCACACAGAATCCTGGGGAAGGGACGCGGCGGGAGCGTGAGGGACGGCGGCGCTGGCTGCTGCCCACATGAGAACGGGGGACAGAGAGGGGCTAATGGGCAGGTTTTATTGACGTTACCGATGAGAAAGGAACCGTTTTGTAAAGTCGGCTCCGTGGCTGTGTCTGCATCTCTAAGCCAGCCTGCATAGCTCTCTGCAGCCTCTCCGAGGGTGCCTGGCGCAGGTGGGGTAGTGCCCGGCGCAGGGGGAACGGCGCAGGGGGAATGCTGCTCCTTTGAGCCGGCAGGTTGAAAAGCAAAGTGTCAAACGTGTGTGGTGTGTGTTTGAATGCAATCGAGGGGCTGCCCCTCATTTTGTTGGCTGCTGGTGGGGAGCAGGGTGTGCAGCGTGTTGGCCTGTTGGGCTCCGTTCCTTGCTTCCCTGCCCTGCCATGGAGCCAGGAATGGAAGCAGGAGACTGTCAGATTAAAACATAAGTAGTGTTCGGGGGGGGGGGGGGGGCTTTGCTTTCAGACAGATTGGGAAATGCAGGAGAAAAAGGACAGCAACTCCCCATCTTCAGTGACTAGGAACCCTGCCTGTTGTTCACTTTGGAGAGGCTGCGGGTAATGCTACCCCCAAGACTGGGGGAAAGGGGCGTAAGGGGACAGGGCAGTGTGGAGATCCGGGAAAGAAGCAGTCTAAAGCTAGCAGCAGCAGGGAATCAATGGACTCTGCATTGGCAGGGCTCCCGGCAGTGCCCATCAGCTCTGGGGAAGAAGCCCATGTTGCGTGCTCCGATGGTTGCATGGAGAGGAATACAAGTGTTTACACTGAGGAGCTGAGTGTGCCACGTGGTGTCCCCTGTATCCTCTCCCAGGGGCCCTTAGCTGTGACACTGTCAGACCCCAGGTGGCTAGCGCGCATGTCGCAACCCCCTCTGACTTCACCGAGAGCCCCAAAGGAGAGACTGCGCGGCATCGTCTCTCCCACAGTCCTGGGGGGGTCCCTGGGGGTCGTGCCTCTGAGAACCCCATGGCCAGACGTGCCCACAGACCTGTGGAGCAAAGCGTGGGGCAGGGCTCCGTGTCCCAGCAGGGCAGGTCGCCCTCAGGGTTATCGGACAGGGAAAGGCACCAGCCAGTCTCAGTTTAGGATTCTCCACCTCCCTCACTGAGCTCGTCACCATCGCTGCGTGACGATGTTCACAGGCTGGTCAGAGTGTCGGGCTGGGCCCACATGAGCTGAGTCTGCAGCCACGGCCTGGCCAGAGCCTGCAGCACTGAATGCACCTGGCAAGGTTTTTTCTGATTGAGCCTAAGCCCACGTTGCAAACCCTGCCCAAGCCCTGGTGCTGGCCAGGTCAGTGCACCACGCCCCCCTAGAGCCGAGTGGGTGGAACCCTGTTTGACAACTGCTGCAGTAGCTGGAGTGGGGCAGGATGTGTACTTCGCCAGCTCCAGCTTCCCTCTCCCAGTCACCATGGATCCCACGGGCCTGGTGCTAGGGATTCTTTCCTCCCTTCCTCTCTCCAAGAGGCCGGGCTGAGGCTCTTCCCACAGCCTGGCCTTCAGCCCACAGGAATCACTCCCCAGGACACACCTCCTGCCCGGGCTGGCTTTCCCAGTACTCACCAGGGTGCTCTCTGGGCATCCTTCTGGCAGCACGGCCTCTCGCAGCAGCCCTGACCTGGACTGGCCCGGGCTGGGTTTGTACGTGGTGTGTGCTGTAGGGTATTTAGCTGCCGAACTGCTAGGGCTTCATTTTTTGTGTACGGCACCTTTAAATCTTTTAAAAGCGCCATCTGCAGAAGCAGGAACAGTTTCCAAAGGCATAGGCACAGAGGAGACTCCCCGGCCCATGGCGCTCAGCTCTTTCCGATCTCCCCTTCGCTGCAATCCGTCAGCTCTAGGGCTGCTCTTCACATGTGGGATTGAGGTGCCAGGGCTCTGGTTTGGATCTCACTTTTCCAAAGTCTGTTGGAAGGAGCGTCTCAGCCTTCCCCGGAGCAGTAACCTGGCAGGATGCTACAGGGCTGCTGATTGGGTATCTCATAGTGATCAGATTACAAGACAAAAGGTTTCCTAGCTGCCACAAACCCAGCTGTTTTTTTTTCTTCTCCTGAGAAACAATTTCATACAATATCAAGGTTAGAAGGTCATCTAGTCTAACCCCCTGCACAAAGCAGGGTCAATCCCAGACAGATTTTTGCCCTAGATCCCTAAATGGCCCCCTCAAGGCTTGAGCTCACAACCTTGGGTTTAGCAGGCCAATGCTCAAACCACTGAGCTATCCCTCCCCCCAGCGCCAGAAATTACCTGGCAGGGAGCAAATTAGCTAGCTCAGCTACGCCAGCGTCTCGGTCAGCAGGTTCCCGCCGCCCGGGTTCATTGTGAGAGGTCAGCGAGAGCAGCAGTGGATGCCAAGCTGGTCCCGCATTGTCAGACAGGCCCTGCTCAGCCTAGGCCAGCCAGCTGTCTGCTACCCACATGCAGCCCTCTCCCATGAATCCTGGCCTGGTTCTGGGTTCCAAGGACGACTCCTAGCGACACTGCCCTGGCCCCGTGTGAGGTCAGGCCTGTGTGCCATGGCAGCCCGTGGGGGGGTGCTGATGTGTGGGGGGGGCTGCAGAGACCCAGCTTTCCGTGGGGCTGAGCAGTGCAGTTCCCCGCCGAGCACAGCCCAGGAGGGCCAAAGCGCGTTGGCAGAAATGCCTGGCAAAAGCCTGCGGCTGCAGGTGATGAGCGGCTCCCGTCCGGCACCAGCCATAAACGCAGTGAGTCAGACCCTCCTGCTGGGGCTGTGTCCTGGGGGAAGGGGCCCCTACTTCTCGCACAGGGTCTCCAACCCCCTGACTGTGATGGGGCGCTGGTCTGGCTGCCTCAAGCATTGCAATGGGGGTGGGGGTGTATGAATCTGGTGCTGGCTCGGCCGTGCTCGAGACCCGCATGCGTGTCACTCTCCAGAGAGCAGGGCTGGATGCAGCATCAGCTGTGCTGGGCCAGGCTGCAGGCTGCAGCAGGGAAGGGGAACTTGGGGGGTGGCCGGTTCAGCCCTGGGCCTCTGCTGAGTGGGTTGGGGGTGCGTTTCTGTGACCCAGATGCTGAACAATGACCCATCTGCTCATTACACCAAACCCCTCCCATTGCGCACTGCATTGGGGTGTGCTGTCCAGTGGGGAAAGGCCCGTGCCCCCCCAGTTTAGTTCCTTGGCCCCTTTCCTGCAGCCTCTTACCCTCTGCTTAACTTCTCAGTGTTCATGTAGCTCGTCCCGGTGGGGAAGCTGCCAGCTGGGCTCTGCCCCACAGCACAGCCGGGCTCACTCCCCAACCAGAGCTGAGAACAGCAGGGATGAGAGCAGAGAGAGGGGGACCCACGTGGTCCCAGAGCCATCAGATGGCATCAGCCCTCGGGTTTCCCAGCACAGCCCGGGACCTGCAGGCGCTCCGGGGAATTCAGTGGGGATCCTGCCCTTACAGGCCTGGCAGGGGGAGCCTTAGAGCAGGGGAGAGTCAGAAAGGAGGAGTGAGCGAGCAGAGGGGAGACGCACAGATCTGGCCCTGCTGTGAGCAGCGTGAGCCACTGTGGTCTCTGCTCTCCCCAGTTCTGGATTTGGCCAACGGAGTGGGTGGGAGCCAGGGTGGGGCGTGGCGAGGCCATGTGGGGGGTGCAGGGAGAGGGGGTGTGTGGGGAGTGGGAGGCAGAGGGAGTGCTATGCCATGCTGCCCCAGGGCTGTGTGTGTTAATCTCTCCATTTCTGCGCTGCAGCCTGGGCTCCACTGCAGAAACCAGCTCTGCCCCCTCTCTGCCAGCAGGCACCTCCGGCAGCCTGGCCGCGTGACTTCCATCCAGAGAGTGTTGCTCAAACACCAGCTAAGGGGGATAATAAAGTGAATCTGCATTTTCCCTGCAGCCCCCAGAGGCCAGCGCTGGCAGGGGCTGGTCACTCCCCCAGTGCGTCCTGCCGGGAATGAAATCTAATGAGCGCAGCCATCAATTTCCCCAGCGGATGTGGCACTGAGCCCTGCACAGCTGATGCCGCATCCGGGCCCCTGCAGCTCATCCAGGCCTCTGCAGAGCAAACCTGGTTTAAGCGGCTGTGAAAAGCGTTCACCTGCAGTCAGTGCTGTGTGGGGAAGGGCTGAGAGAGGCGGGCAGCAGGGCAATGGAGCATGGGGCTGACGGGTTGCTAAACCAGGCAAGAGGCTTGTGTTCAAATCCCATATAGATGGGTTATCCCACTATCCCATACACACAGCCCTCTCTCTAGCCAGGGACTGAGGCAGGTCCTTTCAGGTCAGCTCTCCCTAAGGGGCAGACGGGCCAATCTGGGATCAAGCTGTGTCTGTCTTTTGTGTCCGAGTCAGCGGGTACGTTATCACCCTGCCACTGGCGAGGGGGGAGCTGAGAGGTCAGTGCGCTGCTGTGCGCTGAGTAGTGTCCCTTGGAAAACCCCTTTTCCTATGACCGTGTCCAGAGTGCCACAGCGGCTGTGATGTGTGTGTTTGTGTACCTGCCGGTCTCTCCGCCCCCTGGACAGCTCCACCAGCAGGCCAGGCCCACAGCCCCCAAGGGGTGGGACAGACATTAGCGCTTGCAATTTTCAGTATTTGTTCACTTCTTCCTTTCTTCTCCTCCCTCCTGTTTCATTCCTGTCTTCTCACCAGCGCCCTGTGGGCTGGGCATGGAGATCACGGCGCAAACGACCATCAGTGCTTTGAATGGCTCTTCCGTGCGCCTCCCCTGCACCTTCAACTCCTGCTACAAAGTGGAGAATAAACTGTTCTCCCTGAACTGGACTTACCAGGAATGTGAGAACTGCAGCGAGGAGCTGGTAAGTACCTCCTGCAGGGATTTGTGGGTCCAGCTCAAAACCATCAAACATCATGAGCCAGGCCCCCCAAAATCATGAGACTGTCTTAAAATCATCAGATTTACCAAAGTACTAACTTGGGGCTCTAGTCTGCTTTCGGAGCCAGCAGGGTCTCGTTTTCAAACTTTTCTCTGCTCCAGGCGGCTGGGAACTTCCTGCCTTAAAGAAAGGGAAAGAAAGCTGAGATTCTCCTGCCCCGGTGACTCTGGGAGCTGGGCTTTAAGGAAAACCCCCAATGTCACTTGGCTTGTTATAAAATGTCAAGAGCTGGTGACACAGATTCAAGTCCCACAACCCTGTCTGCAGGTCCCGCTGCTGACTGGGGTTCGCTCTGAGGTTGTCTCAGTGTGTGCTCAGGGGAAGCTCCAGCTGCAGTTTTCTGTCCAGTGTAGACACTGTCTGCGCTGACGGGAGGCGGTCTCCCCGAGAGGCAGCAGCCAGGTGGATGGAATAATTCTTCTGTCGCCCTAGCGCTGTCTACACCAGGGTCAGGTCGGTGTAGCTACATCTCTCAGAGGGGAAGGGGAGGAATTTTCACACTGCTTAGAGACGTAGCTATGCTGATGTCAGTTCGTAGCGTAGTCCAGGCCTGTGTAAGGACTGAATAGAAAGAGAGCAAGGCCCCAGGCTTTGGTCCTGAGAGCATTCCCTGGGGGTGAAGGGGAAGGTATGGGAGGACGGGGATCGCTGACCCAACACTGGGTCTATCCAGGTACGCAGATCCCACTCCCATGTGAGTATTAAAGGCCTCTGTGTCTGGAGGGAATGTCCCATTTCCTGGGGTGTGGCCACTGCTCAGGCCAGCCGCGGGTGAGACTAACCGGAAACAAGGCAGAAGAGGGTTGTAGGCCAGAGATGAAGGATTCTCTCCAGGTGGTGAGCGGCTGGCTGGACCCTTGGGTTTGCTTAAACTTTCCTGCTACAGCTGGGGCAAAGCCCAGGCAGGAGATAGCCATGAATGACCAATGCCCTGGCCCCGGCTGGCAGCCTAGCTCCCAGTGCCCTGACCCAGGGTGGCCACTCTCAGCCTGTGATAACAAAGGGCTCCCTCCCATTCCCGCCGGCAGGCTCAGGGCCCTGTAGCTCTCGGGGCAGCTGTGTGATTGTCTGAGGGCAGGGTGATCCCAGCGGGGCCAGGGGAGCTGAGCTCTGAGTGGCATGTGCCCCAGGGAAAGGAGGTGAGGTGCTGTGGTCTCTGACTGGCCTGTGGGCACCAGCATGGGTGTAGCCCCCCTGGCGTTCTCACTGCCCCGCCCCCCATCTCTGCCCAGTTCCTGCAGTTCCGGATGAAGATCGTGCACTGGCGGCTGGATCGCTTCGGGAACAGGGTGGAGTTCACCGGAAACCCCAGCAAGAACGACGTGTCCTTCACCCTCCACCAGGTGCAGTTGGAGGACGAGGGCACCTACAACTGCTACGTGATGAACCCGCCTGACAGGCACCGGGGCCATGCCCGCATCTTCCTGAAGGTTATCACTGAAGGTGGGTGCGCAGCAGGCTCGGCCCGGCTCGGCAGGAGTTGGGCGGGGGGCAAGTGGAGCGGGGAGGAAGGAGCGCTGAGTGGGGGGCAGACGGGGATGCGGGGCTGCTGTTTTATATTGAACAATGGTGGCGACAGCAGAGGCCAGAGCTGGTACAGTGTAGGCAGCTGCTCTGACCCACGCTGCCCCACCCCTCCGTCCCAGCCCACATCCCGCGGCCGCTCCAGCTCACCGGGCCGACGTGGGCAGGGACGGTTCAGTGGGGACTCGGGCTCGTCTGGCTGGTGACTGTCACCAAGGGGGCCAGGAAGTGACCCCCGGCCTTCCCCACCTGCGGGCTGAGCTGCCACTCCCTGCCTGTCTCTGGGGCGTGCGACAGGTCAGGGCATGTTTCCATCCCCTGGGGAATTGGCCCTGCCATGGTCCCAGAGCCAGGCTCCTCACCGGGCCAGGAGCGATGACAGGAGGAGGGGGACTCTGAGGCCTCCTGTAGTTCCCCTTCTCTGTCTGTGTTAGCACAGATCAGCGTCCGCGGTGCCCCAGTTCCCTCCCAGCCCCAGGGAGCTCTCTGCAGCAGCTGGACGACTGGCATTCGCAGGGGATGGGGGCAGGCGAAGGGCTGGGAGCCGGACGCTCCTGAGTCCCGGTCTGGGCTCTGACACGGACTCCTGCAGCGAGGGGCAAGGTGGGGATCGCCTGGCTCTGTGGAGAGTGAGGATCTGCAGCCTGCTTGGGCAGCATGGTCCCTCCTCAGACAGTTACTTCAGGGTCTCCAATCAAGGAAACTACCCAACCCCCCCTCCCAGCATCCGCTGGCTGTGGGGCTGGTCCCAGTGCGCCCTCCCCCCACAGGCCCAGAGGCAATGCCAGCCGTGGCCCGTGTGATTTATGTGGCTACATAGGGGCTTGCTCCTCCCATCTCCAGGCCGTGCCTGTCAGCACATCCCACTCCCACCCATGGCCTGTCTGTGTGTGGGGCCTTGCACGCGTTTCCTCCCATCAGACCCCACGTAAGGTAGGGCAGGGCCTGGATTGCCAACATACTCCCATTGGTGCTGGTAGGAGCTGCCTGGTTTCCCTGCTGCTCAGACTCCCTCGTCCCCCAGGCCTCCCTCCTCACCTGCCCTGCTCTGTCTCTGCAGTGCCCCCGGAGCGCGACTCGACGGTGGCTGTTATCGTGGGGGCCTCAGTGGGGGGCTTCCTGGCCGTAGTGATCCTGGTGCTGGTAATCGTCAAGTGCGTGCGGAGGAAAAAGCAGCAGAAACTGAACACAGATGACCAGAAAACGGAGGAGGAAGGGAAGACGGATGGCGAAGGGAACCCCGAGGAGGGCACCAAGTAACGGCCCCCTCTCCTTTCCCCCTGTACAGTGTGACCCCTCGTGTGCTTCTCCAGAGCACGGAGTTCAGACTCCCCAGACATCCCTCATCTCCGTAGCCAGCCCCGAGCCCCAGGAATCCAGGCTTCAGCAGGGCCTGGGGAGAAGACTGCTGTGCGCCTGGCCTGGGCTAGGGCTTGGCGGAGGTGGGTGAATTACCCAAGCTTAATGAGCCCGTCCCCTGCACCAGACTGCTGCGTGCTCCCGCCCACCTCTCCCTATGAGCCAGGATGCCAAGGCGCTGCCCAGGGCGGGGGCTGGCGCAATCCAGAGGCTGTGGCTGAGAGGGAGGGAGATGGAGCTAGGGGAGAGGGAGGCAGGACCTCCCCTGAGAACCGCGAAGGCGGGGAGTGAGCAGTGGCTTTGGGGAGGGAGAGAGGGCTGCAGCCTCTCCAAGTGATGGGCGATGGAGCCGGGGACGGGGGGCTAGCAAGTCCTTCTGCCTAGGCCCTGGCACTGGTGTGAGATGTTAGTGTGCTGGCCAGGGGGTTTTCCTGTGCCTCATATTCATGGCAGAGCCTCGAGCACAGGGGGCCCTTTGCTGTGTCAAGTAATCTGATCAGTCTCCCTGGAAGCCCTCGAGCTCCGTCACCACAGGCCAGTCTCCTCCCCAGGCCGTTCTGACCTGGTCCCATCCACAAAAGCACCCGGCTCCTATCCGAACTTTGTAATGGGCATTAACAGGGCACCAGTGTTATGGGAAGGCAGGGGGCACAGCGCCTCTGTTGGGCAGGGGGGCGGGAAGGCAGGGGGCACAGCGCCTCTGTCGGGCAGGGGGGCGGGAAGGCAGGGGGTACAGCGCCTCTGTTGGGCAGGGGGGAGGGAAGGCAGGGGGTACAGCGCCTCTCTTGGGCAGGGGGGCAGGGGGCACAGCGCCTCTGTCGGGCAGGGGGACAGGGGGGAGTGGGGGTAGCGCCTCTGTCGGGCAGGGGGGCGGGAGGGCAGGGGGCACAGTGCCTCTGTCAGGCAGGGGGACAGGGGGGAGTGGGGGTAGTGCCTCTGTCGGGCAGGGGGGCGGGAAAGCAGGGGGCGCAGCGCCTCTGTCGGGCAGGGGGACGGGGGGGTAGTGGGGGCAGCGCCTCTGTCGGGCAGGGGGGCGGGAAGGCAGGGGGCGCAGCGCCTCTGTCGGGCACGGGGATGGGAAGTTGACAATTTGATGCAGGTACCTGTGTTTTCTAGCTGGTTATTGTCTCATCCTTGGCAGGGATTGACACCTCTAATTTGTTGCCTCGTCTCCATCCCGGCCAAGGCCCGTAAAGGGGAGCAGGGAAGCGTGGGCGTGGGACAGTTCGGCACCTGCTGCTGCAGGCTGATCCCAGGCACCCCTGCCATGAGGCCTTGGCATTGGGAGAATCCCGTCCCCCAGGGACTCCTGAGCCAAGAAGACCCCTTGCCACCTCCTCTTAGCCAGCATCTCCCTCTTGGAAGCAAGTGGGCAGCTCTGGGCAAATGCCAGCTCTGATTCTCGTGCCCCAGGAAGTGAATTCTGAGCAAGCCTCGCCTTCCCTGCCACGCGCTGGTGGGCCAAGAGCCACTGCCACATTGCCAGGGACGTAGTTACTGCAGGAGCCCCCTGCAGAGAGACCGTTCCTTGGCTCAGCAGAGCCAGGGAAGCATTACAGACAGGGACCTCCGGGAGGGGGAGCTGTCCATTTTCTTCTCCCCCCCCCCATAGTGCAGATGTAACCCTGCACCTGGGTTCCCCCGTAGGTGAACAGAGTGTCTGGGCTGCCCCCCAGGGAGGGAGTGGGTTTGCGCCAGGGGTGTGATTGGAGACTAGCGTCCCCGGGCCGGGCACTGGCAGGGGTTTCGGGTTTTAAACGTTCATGTGATAGGCAGGGGGGGCCTGGCTTGGGTCCCTCAGGCTGTGAGTGCCAGAGCTGGCCACAGGGGACGTACCGCAGGGATACAGACATGACTACCTGGAGCCCCAGGGAAGCCTCTTTATGCACAGACTCTTCTGAGCACACCGCTCTGCAGCATGCTGGCCTGGGGTTTCTTTCTGGTAGCGGGAGAAAGGCCACCACGCCAGGCTCCACAGGGCGGCTGGGTTAACATCTGGCCTTGGAGAACAGGGGAGCTGTATCTTTGCCAGCGTTCATGCTCGTTACCAGCCCTTCACGGACCATCCAGCATCCCAGGGCCCGGCCCCTGACCCTGCAACTGATTTTCCATGGGCTGGATCCCAAGGGCCTGATTCTTTACCTGAGCAAGGACTTGAAACAAACCTACGGGCCCTGGGTTTATGTTTCCCAGGAGGAAATACTGACCCATTTTGTTTGCAGTCGGTGCATGGAGAGGACTCTGCAGGGGTTGGTATGGGCTGAGCGTGGGCCAGGGAGCCAGGAACTCCCTGACTCTGGCAGAGGCCCTCTGTAGCCCTGGGGCAGACGTTACTTCCCCTCTCTCTGCCTCAGCTTCCCTGTCTGTTACAACGGGGTAACAGCCCTGCCTCCCTGGGGGCTCTGGGGCCCAGTCAGCACGCACTGCTGCGAAGCGGGAGACGCAGGGCTCACGCTGTCGACACGTTTACTCCTCTTGTTAATGTCACCTGATCACACTGCCATGGACTGTGCCTTTGCCACGCCTTCTCCTGCAGGGATATACAGTGCGAGGAGAAGCAGGGGCTTTCTGGGCTGCAGTAGCTAAGGGGCTGTGTTGTCCCCAGTTGTTGCTAGCCAGATGAGGACCATCAGCCCATGCATTGGTGCAGAACTCTGCTGCCTTGGGGAACCTCCCAGTGGCTTGCTGCAAGGCCTGCTGAGAGTGTAGCGGAGGAAATGTGTATCCGTATGCGTCCGAGTCCATCCTTGGGCCCAGGCGGCTGAGCCAAAGTTACTGGCTTTGTTACTTTTCCCGGGGTGGGTACGTCCGATGGAAAATCTCATGCTGGTACCTGTACATTTGAACTCGCTGAGTGGGGTGGGAGGACTCCATGGGCTGCTGTGGGGAAGGTTTCAAGCACAGCCATGGGGCCAGGGTGGGGCTGGCCTCTGCTTTCCTTGAGCAACAATGTGATGCAAAACCTGCCTCTTCCAAACTTTCTTAGGTGCAAAGGACAATGTGCCACTGCCAAGTCAATACACTGCCAGTCAGCCCAGCGGGGAACCTGCCCTGCTCTGCTGTCCCTGCCAATCTCCGCAAGTGGGGGTGCTCGGTCCCAGCCCCCAGAATTTCTATGGCTTGCTGGAACGGAGCCTGTTCCTATTCCCTGCCCTGAGCACAGCAGCTCCACATCAGCCCAGCACAGCTGGGGGAGTTTGCTATGGGGGCTGTTTGTTTATTAAAGACCTTACTTACCACTGGCCTGGATAGTACGGGTGCTGTGAATGGACAGGTTCACTTCCACTGCGGGCTCTGGCTGGGTCCCAACCTGCTGTGGCCCATTCTAAGTGCATTGGATTGCGGGAGGTAATGTGGGCTAGAGCAGGGGCTGGGGGGACCAGAACTCCTGGGCTCTAGGTCTGGCGCTGCCACTCTCCCTGTTACCGTAGGTCTCTGTGCCTCCGTCAAAGGGGGGTTAGGAGGCCTGCCTCACAGGGGTGGTTGGGGGCTGCGTCTGGATTGTGTGCGAAGCTCCTGGGGGCCCTCGATGAGAGGGGCTAGAGAACGGCAACATTGGAGCAGTTGCTGGAGGATAACAACAGAACCCGGAGATTGGAACTCCAGCCTGTTAGTGATGCTGGACACAGGTGGGAGGAACTGGCCCAGGAGCTCTCCCCCTGCCAGCTCAGAACAGGGGGGAACCTGTCTCTTCATTAGAGGGGCCTCTTCTCCTTGCCCACCTAAGTTTGCTCCCCTCTAGCTGCCAGTCCCCGTCACACATGCTTGGTCCCTGCCAGGGCAGTAGCAATGCATGGACCCCCCTGGGGCTGCTGCTGCATGAACTGGGGGACCCATGGTCCCTACGCTTCCCTGGGGCAGGGACTTGGGGGAGCTCAGAGCTCCTCTAGGAGGCTCTGCAATGCTGCCCACACAGCCCTTAGCCTAGACCCTTTGCCCTCCGCCAGCCTTCCTGGCACCCCCATCTCTAGAGCCTAGACCGGTGCGGTGCTGTATTGATGCTGCAGGAGATGCTGTCGCACCGGGAAATGAAGGGACAGAGATTTATTTGCAGTGGGGAAGTTACCTCCTAAAAACCTGTGTCTGTTTCCTGGCTCTGGACCCTCATGGCTTTCCAGCAAGGATTTTGCATTTCCTCCCTCTGTCCCTGTGCTCTGCCTTGCTGTGCATTATCATCAGTTATGTATACAGTGTGAATGCGCTATTTATCTCCAGACTGTTGGGTGGCTTCCCAATCCCTGTGGGGCTTCCACTGCCGTGGAGGGCTGGGCACAAGCCATACAGCCACCCAGATCTCCTCATCTCTCGCCCAGTTAAAAAGGCACACAGAGGAGAGCCAACCGGAAGGCAGGTTCTCCTAGGACCGGCGCCTGCTCCAAATTTGGGACTAGAGACTCCTCATGGGACAGAGTGTGACTCTTTTGTGGCCAAAGATCTTTGACTTTGGAAAACATCTCACTACTGACCTTGTTTCTGCTTTTTACTTCCTGCACACGTTGTCCTTGGATTGCAATTTGCCAATGAGTTTGTACAGAATACACAGTGTAAGTCTATCGCTGTATAAATATATACACATGAAGGCATTGTTATAGGTAGTGTCTCTTTCGTTTTGGTTTTGTATCTTCTGATCTAGTTGGCCAGATCTGAAGATGTTCTCATCAAAGCCTGCGTGCGGAACGTTTCTATTGTTCTTTGTACATTTCAAAACAAAATAAACCCCACCCCCCAAAAATCAGACTCCGCCCTGAACATTTTTGGCTGCTGTTAGTTGGGGGTGGGGGGCGTGTTTGCCACTGTCTCTGACGATGCTTTGACCCGGATGAGTCGGCTCAGCCTGAGGTTTCAACATTACTGTCTGGCAACAGGAATAAAAACAAAATACACACGTGTCTCCTGACAGTGTGAGGCTGGTCGCCTTCCCTGGGATGTGGGTTGCCAAGGGAAGAGGGAGGATTGGGCAGTTCATACGTCTACACTTGGGAGCTCCTTAACAGCAAGGCCCAGACAGGATGGAGAGGGACGTAGGTAGGGAGTTGCTTGCACCATCTGACAGTCACGTGTCGGGGTTTAAATGGCATTTCACTGCAGCCTAGGCCTGTGGCTGCCCCTCTGCATGGGGGGGTGAACCTCACCCTAAGCTCCAAAGTCTTGTCCCTGGAGGCAGTCAGCAAAGTGCTTAAGCACGTGCTTAGCTCCATTGCTATTCAGCAAAGCACGGGCTCATATGCTTGCCCTTAAGCATGACCTTGAGTCTCATTGACATCAATGGGAATTAGGAAGGTGCTTAAAGTAAGCATGGGCGTATGTGCTTTGCTGAGTGAGGGCCTAGACCAGGGGGAGGCAACCTATGGCACGCGTGCCGAAGGCAGCACGCGACCTGATTTTCAGTGGCACTCACACTGCCCGGGTCCTGGCCACCGGTCCAGAGGGGCTCTGCATTTTAATTTAATTTTAAATGAAGCTTCTTAAACATTTAAAAAACCTTAGTTACTTTACATACAACAATAGTTTAGTTATATATTATAGACCTATAGAAAGATCTTCTTAAAACGTTAAAATGTATGACTGGCACGCGGAACCTTAAATCAGAGTGAATAAACGAAGACTCAGCACATCACTTCTGAAAGGTTGCTGACCCCTGGCCTAAACCCAGCAGGTGCAGCGGAAGGACAGAACGAGATGGATTGCCCTCCCTGGCTAGGCCCGGGCAAGCTCTGCTAGCAGTCAGCATTAGCACTGGCTTGTCTGCCATCGACCAGGTGTGGAGACACACACTGACACTGATGCAAGGGGCATGGGCCTGTGGTCTGGGCTTCAGTGCTGAGAGAGGGCTTGTAAGAATCCCACCAGCCCCCTCCTGCTCTCGCCTCCTCGCCTTTGGAAAGGAACCGCGGCCCCTGGGCTTTGCTGAGCAGGGTTACTGGTAAGGAGAGGCAGGGTGTGACCACACAGAGCTCTGATCCTGCCTGCTGCTTCGCTCGCCTCGCAGTGGGCCCAAACCTGTGCGGTGCTGCACACCCCGAGCCCACGGATAGCGCTGGCACTCAGCACCCCGCCGCAGAGAGAGCTACCATCTTACAATGGGTCACTTGTTTTTTAACCCTCACGTAGAGCCGTCGGGTGAGGTGTGAGTTAGGCAGAGGGTCACCCCCACGCTGGGCCTGGGGCAGTGAGGGGTATTCGCAAAAGGGCGCTAGCCCACCCTCTGCAGCGCTGCTGGGAAGGGCAGACCCGCCCCTTGGAATGGAGACAGGCAGCCTCTGATGGGCTTTAAAATACATTAATCAATAAAAGTGCAGGGACAGGCAGAGCCGCTGTGCGGGACAGTGCCACTGGAGGAAGAAAAATGTCATGTGCTATTCTGATGTCAGGAATCAATCTGCTCCTCTCTGTGCCCTTCTGCTGGGCTGCTGAGTGCCAGGGGCAGCCAGTGCAACCGACCTGACTTGTTCGCACTTGGACAGGAGGTGTCAGGCATGGCCTGTGCCTCCCACACCAACGCGCTTGTGCGTCTGCAGCCGGTGGGTGGGCGCGGGTCGACGTGCACGTGCACCTAAACGCGTATGTGTGACACTGCGGGGTTGTGTGATTGTATGTACATGCATGATTTTGTATGTGTTCATTTGCACGTGATATGTTTGCGGGTATGACAGGGCGTGGGCACACACACGATAGGGTGCGTATCATGGAGTGGGGTTTGTCGCTAATGCCTGAAGTTGGCATGATACAAACCCTACCCAAATGCCCTGATTTCAGCCTCTCCTGCAGCTAGGGGGCAGGGGATTTCTATGCTAACAGTCGAGAGGACTAGAGCACAGCCCGGTGCCTAGCCTGCGTGCATGTCATTCTCCCCTGTGCTACTGCTGCCAGCCCCTGGCTTCCTCCACCACAGACCCACACTGCCCCTGCTGTCCCACAAGCCAGGGCGTGAGCAAGGGCGGGGCGGGGAGCTCCCCTGCCATCCAGGAGCCCATCCCACCTGCTGGCAGCTGCTACTGTGCCAGTGCAGGCAGGGGACGCTGCTCAGCGGCTGGGGTGCACTGTGGGGAGCCATGCGGATGCCTGCCTCTGGGCTGGGGGGCCCCAAGGGCGCAGTCATCTCCAGATCCCTCACGTTACCCTGCACGACAGCACCACGCTCCCGCCTCCCCTTGTCTGGCTGGTGCAGCGTCCAGCCCGCTCGGACACAGCAGTGCTGCCCCCACCCATGCTGCTGGGCCAGGCTTTGCTGCAGAATGGCTGCTGCCTGCTCGCCCCCCCCTCCCCCGAGCTAGCCATTGCAGGTGAAGTGTGCCGGGCGGACACTAAGGAGGTCCCTGTTCCCTTGCTCCTGGCTGTGCAGGCAGTGCCCGGTGAGGGCTGCTCCATGGGGTGTGACCCGCCCTGGCTCCCATGGGAGCCCCTTCGCAAGGTGGTTGCTGGCTGTGCTAGGCTCCCCCAAGTGGTGAGGGCCCTGGCTGTCCCCGTGGTTACCTGTGCTGAGGTGCCACCCGCCTGGTACGGATCCCACCGTCTGGCTTCCCACTGCACTGTCCATCCCAGCCCCTGCCACCCTTTCCATGGTTCAACACCCCTCGAAGGTGCTGGGGTTTAGGATCCCTGCCGGTTTGTGGCTTGCGGGGCATTTGAAAGGGCCCCTGGTGCGGCAGGGCCGGGCTGTGGGCGGTAGCCGGGGGTTAGTTGTTATCTCGAGGGCGTAGGTGAGGAAAAACAATCAGAACAACGGGAATGGAATCAGCCTCCCTCAGAGCCGGAGCCAGAGCCTGGCCCAGGAAACGCTGCGTCAAGCCAGGCAGGGCAAGCTCAGGCCCTCTGCTGCATGCAGGCCTGGGCCACCCTGGGCTCTGGGACCCCAGGGCACGCACACGTACCAGGCTGGCTATGTGCGTGGCATGCAGGGAGTCATCCTGGCCAGGAGCTTCCCTCTGACAGCGGCCAGATGCCTCTGCAGGCAGTGCAGAGCCCTGAGCTGAAAGCAGCCCCTGATGGAGGGCGTATGTCATGCCAGACTCTCCGTCATGCCCTCTGCCTTGGCCATCACTTTTCTCCGGGTCTCTGACGTTCCCCACCAATTATCCAGGGAGCAGCTTTTCTCTCGGTTGCTGAATCAGCATCAGCAAGATGCTGAGACAGGATGCAGCCCAAGGAGCAGAGCTGCTTCTGCCACGCTGCCTGCCTCCGGTGGGCGCAGGGACTCCCTGGTGCCTCCATGCCCTGGGGGCCTGCAGCCACCCAGCAAAGCCCAGGCCAGTGACATGCAGTTTCTTGTGAGTGCATTGTCCCCGTGCCCGGCAGAGCCCCAGCAGGGAGGCCAGGCTCTGTAAGAGGCAGGGAAGTGTGAAAGCCGCAGCCATGAACCTGGCTAGCAGCAGAGGGAGAAGTGGTGACTAGACACTTTGCTAAAGGCCCCTTGCTCATTTTGGCAGCTTTGAGAGCAGGTGCGCTGCTGTTTGCGCAGACAGTGTGCCAGTTCCTGCAGCTGCTCCTTGCCTCCCCCAGCTCCCTCCTTCCCTTTCCTGTCCATTGATGACCTTGAGAACCAGTCTTTGCAAGTATGGGAGGAGAAAGGCACGCGAGGAGACAAGGGGACAGGACCGCTGCTCTCTGCATTACAGCTAGAGAGTCAGGCCTGATTAAATTCAGAGGATGAGGGTACAGTGGGGCTCCAATGCCAGGTTCATATAATTCATGCCCCTCTTCCCCTCCGACTCCAGCCCTCAGCAGAGAATTAATCGTTTATTATTTAAACTGGAAACCTCCATTATTATCTGGAGCAGAATTAAAGGGTCATCCCATGTGCTGGCTACAAAAGCAGGTTGTAAGAGCACAGATGTCCCAGACTGACTGGCCCCTTTAAGAGGGAGCAGGGTTCAGTGCACCTGTGACTGATTACCTGGGAAGGCACCTGGGCCCTATGCGGGGGCAGCAGGAGAGGAGAAAAGCGCTCACTGACCTCCCATAGCCCAGGGAGATGAGGAAGCTGTAGAGAACAAGAAGACCCTGAGTAATGAGTGGAGGACTGGTAAACAGAGCAGGGGAAGGATGTTTATGTGTAGACCTCAGCCCATGGAGGTGAGCAAAAGAATTACACAGAGATGCTTAAATGAAGGAAGCAACTGGGAGCCCAGAAATACAGGCCCCAGAAGAGGAGGGCTGTGCACCCTGCTGAACTGAAGGGGAGAGGCTGGGGGCCAGAGACTTTATTTCAACTTTTTTTGGACTTAATGAAGTAGAAATCCAGTAGGGGGATTTTCTTGTTGCCTTTGCACTGTGTGGAGTTCTTAAGTGGCCCTGCAAGTAGGGAACCTGAGGCAGGGTGCTGCAGAGCCACCCTTAACTGGCTTGGGGTTCCTTTGGTCAGTGGGATTGACTATGTGGGATCTGATCTGTGGTCCCTCTGGGCCTGGCACTGGAAGAGTTCCCATTCCTGTGTCCCCACAATGATCTGGCCAGGTTGGGGAATGCAGTGGGGGCAGAAGAGTGGATCCCTCTTGACCCCTGCAGTCAGTAGTTAGCTTGTGCCCTGAAACATGAAGCCTGATTTTTTTTTTTTAAGTGTAACTACACAGTTTATTAATATTGGTCACAAAATTACACAACTCCTCGGTTCCAGCTATATCTGTAACTTGCCTGTCTATAGCACCTTTCATCCGCCAGGCTCCCAAACGACACAGACACAGATCTAGGGCTTACTTCACCTGCCACTGAAATGCAGCTGCCCCCAGGGCAGAACATGGCAGCCAGAATGACAACCCTACCACACCACAGATTGGGACAGGAAGAGAAGGGAATGCTGCATCCGGGGGACACTGCAGGGGGAGTTGAATTAGGCTGAGGGTAATTCTCTGAGCTCGGACTGGTCTAGGACAGCGGGTTCTGGGAAATCTCTTGGGAGCTTTCCTGTACGGCTGAGGGCTGAAGTTCTACATCTCCCCCCATGGGTGGGACCTCTTGCAGCAACATGGCCTCTAGCACCAGCCTGAGGCATTGGATCGCCTGGAGCATAGTTGGGTTCTGCCTCTGGGGGAAGATCACAAACAATCCACTCAATCAGGCTTCCATCAGCAGCCGGGTGTCCATTGGCGAGCTCCCCTCAAACCCCATTTGCTTAGATGAGCAGGGAATGCCACACTGTCCTGTGCGCAACCCGCTTGTGGCTCGCAGATCACATTTCGGAACCCCGCTTCCCCCGCCACAGGGCAGAGAGGCTGCATTTAACTTCCCTTCCACTCTGCTGCTAGCGTGGGCTGGCTCCAACACGACAAAACAATAGTTTGCCGTGTGTGCAGATGGGGATGACTGACCCGCTGTCGTGCAGGGTTTGTGGCTGATCAATCCGGTCATGCCTGGTTTGCACACACCTTTCCGGACTGCACAGTCCGTTTACAGGACGGGTTCAGTGTGTGCTGTCTGCCCATTCACTTGTCAATGTAAACACGAGGCTAACCTGACTGGAGACCGCTTTCCTGATTCAGTATGTCGCTGTGTAAATGAAAATTGCCCTTGGAAACATTTACACCCCCCAGTCCCCATGAAATGGGGGAAGGTGATCACATCGCTACAGTACACCCGTGGAAACTACACATTCCATGGAGTAAAACTGACCCTATTCCATACTCTGTCCCCTTCGTTACTGCCCTGCCTCACACCTCTTATTGGTACCTAGGTCAGGTGCCAATAATAATCGCATTTAGCACTGTCACACAGTCCTGGCCCTTTAAACTACCTCTCGTCTAGTCTAGTTTCATTCTTATACTGCAGCCAAAGCCGTGGTATCTGAGTACCTGCATGATTCATTCCATTCACCGATTCCGAGGCCAGAAGGGACCGTTGTGATCATCTCGTCTGACCCCCTGAATTGCACAGGCCAGAGACCGGCCCCAGAATCATTCCCAGAGCAGAGCTTGTAGAAAAACATCCAATCAGGATTTCAAAACCGTCACTGACGGAGAATCAATCGCAAGCCTGGGTCAATTGTTCCAGCAGTTAATTACTCCATGTGCCTTATTTCCTGTCTGCCTTTGTCTAGCTTCAACTTCCAGCCATTGGATCACATTAGACCTTTCTCTGCTAGACTGAAGGGCCCATTATTAAATATTTGTTCCCCACACAGGTACTGATTGGCTGTAATTGAGTCACCCCTTAACTTTCTCTTTGTTAGACTCAAAGAGCTCCATCTATTTAGCTTATCACTATAAGGCATCTTTTCTAATCCTTTAATCCAGTGGCTCTCAACCTTTCCAGGCTACTGTACCCCTTTCCAGAGTCTGATTTGTCTTGCATACTCCTAGGTTTCACCTCACTTAAAAAAACTACTTGCTTACAAAATCAGACATAAGAATACAAAAGTGACATAGCACACTGGTACTGAACAATGGCTGACTTTCTCAATTTTACCATATAATTATAAATCAATTGGAATATAAACATTGTACTTACATTTCAGAGTATAGTATCTAGAGCAGTATATACAACTCATTGTCTGTATGAAATTTTAGTTTGTATTGATTTCACTAGGGCTCTTAATGTAGCCCTGTTGTAAAACTAGGCAAATATCTCAAAGCGTTGATGTACCCCCTGGAAGACTGTGGTGTACCCCGAGAAGTACATGTACCCCTGGTTAAGAGCCACTGCATTAATCATTCTCGTGGCTCTTCTCTGACCCTTCTCCAATTTATCACCAGCCTTATTGAATTGTGGACACCAGAACTGGACACAGGATTCCAGCAGCAGTCGCACCAGTGCCAAACACAGAGGTGAAAAATCCTCTCTGGTCCTACTTGACATTCCCCTGTTTATGCATCCCAGAATCGCATTTCACAGCATCACACTAGTAGCTCATGTTCAGCTGATATCCACCACAGCCCCCAATTTTTTTCAGTCACTCCTTCCCAGGCTAGAGGCCCCCATCCTGTCGGTATGGCCCACATTCTTTGTTCCTAGATGTACACATTTACATTTAGCTGTATTTAAAATGCATATTGTTTGGTGCACCCAGCTTACCAAGTGATCTAGATTGGTCTGAATCAGTGACCCATCGTCCTCTTCTTTATTTACCACTCCCCCAACTTTAGTGTCCTCTGCAAACTTTCAGTGATGCTAAATAGGAAACAGAAAGCAGGAATAAATGGTCAATTTTCATTACCACCAGAATAATAATGGATTTTAATGGCAATTCCCATCCTGCTAGGAAGGAGAATTTTGTACAGGGGCTCAGAAATTGGTTCTTGGCCCTATGCTATTTAACATCTTTATAAGCGGCCTGGAAGATTTATTAACAATCTGGAAAAGGGGTAAGCAGAGAGGTGGCAACATTTGCAGATGACACAATTGTGACCTGCTGAAGAGCTCTATGGAGCTCTAAAGCTTGTGTCTCTCACCACCCGAAGTCGGTCCAATAAAAGGTGTTACCTCTTCCCCCTCCATCATGCTAATGTCCTGGGACTCACGCCTCTACAGCAACGCTGCAAACAAAATTCTTTAGCTTAGACAAGACCAGAAGAGATTTTAAGGACTCTGGAGGAACCTAACCAAAATAGGTGAATTGTGACAACACGCTGTCATATAAAAATGTGTGGTGTTAAATGCAAAGTGGTGCATGTTTAGAGGGAATAATTTGAATTACTCCTACATCTAATTAACAATATCAGCTCAGGAAAGGGGTGGGGCATGAGGTGAACATATTGATGGAGAGCTCTGTCCAATGTGCACCTGTGGTGGGGGGGGGGGAAGGTTAGGGTACACCAGGAACAGGGGGCAGAATCGAATGCCACTCTGTAAATCAAAGTGACAACCCATCTCAAGAAGGCTACAGTGGAATTAGAGGGGTTCAGAGAAAGGTAACAAGAATGATCAGGGGCCTGGAAAAACTTTCAGAATGGGAGATTCAATAGACTGGGCTTGTTTACCTTAGAGGCAAATAAGAAGGAACTTGACAAAAGTCTATTAAAATAATGAGCAGGGGGAAGAAGGCAGCTCGGGCACTTGTGTTCACCATGTTTCAGTGCACAGGGACCAGGGGACAGTCAATGCACTTAAAGGGGGGAAATTTCAAACTGGCGAGCAGGAGCACGTTTTCACACAATGCACAACTGACCTGTGGGACGCTGCCACACTCTGTTTAGGGACACCCAGAGCATGGGGTTGCATCCCCGACCACTTTGGCTAATACCCACTGATGGACCTATCCTCCATGAACTTTACTACTTTTTTTGAACCCAGTTCTAGTTGTGGCCTTCACAACATCCCCTGGCAACGAGTTCCACAGTTGACTGTGCATTGTTAGAAGTACTTCCTTTTGTTTGTTTTATACCTGCTGCCAATTACTTTCATTGGGAGACCCCTGGTTCTTGTGTGATGTGAAGGGGAAATAACGCTTCCCTGTTCACTTTCTCCACCTCATTCATGATTTTATAGACCTCTATCATATCCCCCCTCAGTTGTCTCTCTTCTAAGCTGAATAGTACCAATCGTTTTAATCTCTCCTTTCATATGGAAGCTGTTCCATACCCCAAATAATTTTTCTTGCCCTTCTCTGTATGTTTTCCAATTGTAATATGTTTTTTTAGTGCTGGGGCGACCAGAACTGCATGCAGTATTCAAGGTGTGAGAGTACCGGGGTGGGTTATAATATTTTCTGTCTTATCCCTTTCCTAATGGTTCCTAACTTTGTTAGCTTTTTTGAGCTCTGCTGCATATTGAGTGGATGTTCTCCGAGAACTGTCCATGATCTTTCTTGAGTGATAACAGCTAATGTAGACCCATTATTTTTATATGTATAGTTGGGATTGTTTTCCAATGTGCCTTACTTTGCATTTATCAACATTGAATTTCATCTGCCATTGTGTTGCCCTGTCATTCAGTTTTGTGAGATCCCTTTGTAATTGTAACTCTCTGCAGTCAGCTTTGGACTTAACTATCTTGAGTAATTTTGTATCACTTGCAAATTTTGCCATCTCACTATTTGCTCCCCCTTTTTTCAGATATTTTCTGAATAACACTGGTTGACCAACACTGGTTCCAGTACAGATCCCTGGGGACACTGCTAGCTTCCTCTCTCCCTTGTGAAAACTGATTATTTATTCCGACCCTTTGTTTCCTGTATTTTAACCAGTTACTGATCCAGGAGAGGACCGTCCCTCTTAATGCATAACTGCTTACTTTGCTTAAGAGCCTTTGGCCCGAGGCCAAGAGCTCAGCAAGAATCAAATAAGAGATGAGGCATTTCTGGGAGTACTAAGAATAGCCAGAAGCATAATAGTAAATACAATAAACTAACCAAGAGTTTGGGAAGGGCTGTAAATCCTCCTGCTTCAGAGCATGAGCCAACTGGTAACTCCTGGGGGTCAGGAAGAAACTTTCCCTGGGGGCAGACTATCCCATAACTGGTGCGGCTGCTGAATGTCTTGCACCTTCCTCCGGAACAGCTGGCTCTGGACTCTGATGGAGACAGGACCCTGGACTAGACTGACCCTGGTCTGATCCAGACAGGCAACCCCCATATTCCAAAGAGTTTTAAGGGGCCAACTTCTATGGTCCTGTGGCATTACTGCTGGAGAACAGCGGGATTTGATGGCAAAGGACTTTCCTAGGACTAATAAGTGACAAATCCTTGCCCTGAGCAGGAAGGGAGGCAGCAGAAGCAGAAGGACACTGCGCTGAAGGGAGGAAAGGAAAGGGTTAGAATGGGAAAGGCTGACAAGCACTCACCGCAGTCTGCTGCATTCGGTCCTTGTTCAGGTTTCTAGGTGCTCGGTCTGTCTCTGTGTCTCTCTCACTTGGGACTGCACGGCTGAGCATCTGATCAGAGAGTTTGTTTTCTCCCTCCCACTTCCCCCACCTCCTGCTCACTGCCTGACAGGCTTGAATTGAAAGGTCGGTTTGATAGGACCTTGCAGGAACTATACGGTGCTGATGGGAAGTTGTATTTCAGCGACTCCTCTCTCCCCAGCCGGGGAGTTCTGACTTCCCCAGCAAAGTGCTGTGTGGCTCTGGTGCCCCAGCTCCATCTGCCTCCAGAGGGATTGGGGTGCTGGGACATGCCCAGCTCAGGGGGAGCAGGGTGGTTACCTAGCTGGGAAGTGGGGTCACATCTGCCCCAGGGGCTTTATTGCCCCCACCCTTCTGGTCTGCTCCTGGCACCTGTGCTACAAAGAGGGCGTGTGGGGGGAGCTGGGCACAGTCTCAGGAGGAGCCACAGGGATCTGCCTGCTCTGCTTAGTGCAAGCCTGCTTTATTCTCCAAATGGCCGTGGGACGGGAGTGTGTCGGGACAGCCTGGGCTTGGGAACCCTTCTGTGCCTCAGGGACGTAGCAACTCCCTGGCAGCCTCCTCCCCACGTGCCTCGTGTGGGGAAGGCATGGCCTGTGGGCGGGGGGAATGACAAGCATGAGTAGGGGGCCAGAGAAGGTGGGGAGCAGGGGGCACAGAGGCCTGGCCTGTGGGACACAGGGGCATGGAGGCACAGGAGGTACAGGGGCACCCGGGGCGGGGGGATGGCTGGGAGGTCATGGGGGCAGATTACTGTGTGTTATCTTTGCTGATAAATGACAAACTGTATTGCCAGAAGCACGGGGAGGCCTTTGAATTTGGACACGGACTCAGGGCAGGGGCTACCACTGCCAGCCCCCGCAAGCTGTGCCTGCAGCACTTTGTGTGATGATGCTACCATGGGATTGGAAAACCGCCGGGGTTTCCCTAGATCTGCATGAGCCCCTGGGAAAGGGTAGAACAGTCGAGTCTGGATCCACTGAGCCCCTCCAGAGACAGGAGGGCAAACCTCACTCACACAGACACTGGCTGACCTTGGCCCATGCACCCATTAGAACTGCACCTATGTCATGGGAGATGCTCTGGCACTCAGCACTGCAATACCAAGGTGAGACTCCAGACGTCCCATCACCTGCTTGTGCCAGTGGGGTCTATTCTCCCCAGTGACAAGGGGAAGGTGGGTGGAAGATAAGATCTCAGAGCACTTGGGAGTGCAGTCTGCGTGCTTTAGGGGGGGCTGGGGTGGGTGAAAGCCGCAGGCCAGTTCTGCTCTCACGGGCCTGCGGCTGAAGCCCTAGGTGTGCAAGAGCATAACTTATCCCTGCTGCCAGGACCAGGAGGGGGCACAGGGATATGGGAGCAAGCCCATAATAATCATGGGTAAAACACCTGCCTGCCACCTCTGGGAAGCAGGGGTCCTGTAAAGAATAATCCTGGGAATTGGGAAACCAGAACCCAGAGGGGTTTAGTGCCAAGAAACCACGAGACCTGCAGAAATGAATGGGAGAGAGGGGGAGTGGATGGGCAGGGGCTACATAACAAACACAAGGGAGGACGAGAAGGGACAGACGGCCAGGCCTGTTTGTGCCTCAAGGCTATGTCCGTTCGGAGGCTGTTGGCTCAGTGTCCATCCTTCTCTCAGAATAACTCTGAAGCCCTTGAAATATGAGTCTCCCTCTTTCCCCTGGGCAGGTTTCCCTGTGACTAAGTGTTTGCACATGCCAGCAGGAAGGAGCCCTTGAGCTCTCGCTCCCTGCCATGCTGAGAAGGTGACACTGTCCAGTCTAGGACTGCTTGGCTTTTCCTGTAATCGGACACAACTATTTGCAGAAAAGGGACCTGGCTAGGCAGCAGGCGAGCATCTTCCAGGTCTCAACACCCCTTGGGTCACTTTTGCAAGGCTGGAAGGGAACCCAGGTTACACAAATGGGACCAAAGCGAGGAGACACCTGCTGCTGTGTGGCACCCCTAATATACCCCCAATGGCATAGACAAATGGGGTGTGAACAGCTCACACTGCTCTTGGAGACAATGGTACAGCTCTGCATGTGCTGGGACAGTCCCTTTGGAACGCTCTCAGAACCTGGACTGGGCCCCTGGCTGTTTGGGGGGGTCAGCAGAACTGGCCCCTGGCTTGTGTTCTGATCTGCACCTGTGCAAAGTGTGCACCTGGTGTGAGTGGGGGCGGGAATCGGAATGGGTAGTGTGTTACACCCACTTGGGCAAGGTGCAATGGCAGGAGGTGCAGGGCAGAGTGCCAGAGAACAGAGGGGTGGGAGAAGACGTGGGGATCCAGTGTCTGTGGAAGATGAGGCCATTCCAGGAGGAAGAGGAGTTCTCCGAACCTCGGGGGCCTGCTGCACTGGCCTGACTGTCTCTGGGAGATTTGACCGAGTTGCCAACTGTCGTGATTGGATCAGGAGTCTCGTGACAGTTGATGTTTTACTTAAAGGTTGAGTTCCTGGAGGCCTGTAATTGCAAGAGAATTTCAGCTGTTGTGAAAAGGGGAGTTCCCAGCTCTCCTGGCTGCAGAGAAATAGTGGGAGACGCAACCCCACAGGCTCAGAAACCAGAGGACAAAGACCAACGTTATTCATGCTTAAATCTTGTGGTTTTAACGCTAGTCTCATGGGTTTTGACCTCCAGGGTTGGCAGTGCTGGATTCTGGCACTTCCTTTTTCCTGCTGGAAGCAGGAAGTGTGCAGGCAGCGCCAGCACCAAAATAAGGGAAACACAAAAGGAGATCAAACACTTCTGAATGCTAGAAAAGGTTCAGTTCAGGTGTGGTGGGGGGAAGGGTCGGGGGATCCTAGTCCACACAAACTGGTTCTGCCATGCCCAAGCGCTCGCCACAGCCGCTGTCCCGTCGCACTCCACGCACCGGCCTCTGGACAGGTTCCTTTTCTCACTTCAGAAAGCTGCTAGATACCAAACACCCACATTCAGACCTCAGTGCAGCCCCTCCCCCCAGGCTGTGACACCCCCCCCCCTCCATCCCCTTGGGGTGACATTTCTGCCTCTCTTCCCCATCCTCCCTTGCTAGGTCTTTGCTCTCCTGAACAGCTGGTCTCCCCGCACATGTTCTCGGGCTCATTCAGTTTCTATTTTAACCCTCAGCAATCGATCACATGGCTGCGTAGAGAGGGCACCTGCGCTGGTGTCCCCTGCCTGCCACTGCACTTGGGCTGGACCATGTAGCAACCTCCCCTCCCCACCTTTTCTCTTCCTGTGCAAATTAGTTTCCAAGAATAGCTAAGTAAGTACAGCCTGGTGATGTGCAGAACCATGGTGCCTGCTCCCTGCAGAATGTCTCCCAGTATCTTTCCCTGACCCCCCCAGGCAATCCCACTCCACCACCCAGGTGAACGACGCGGCTTTGGTACCAGCTGCAATGTTCTTTGTCGTCCAACATGTGCCTTTTCTTGGACCGTTAATCATCCAACTTGCTGCTGCTTTGGTTTGAGGTGATCACCTAATTCTCCTACCTACCCGATGGTGCATATTTCTAAAAGCCTCCTGCTTAAATCTTCCATTATTCTTTCCTCACTGCTCAGCCGGAGGTTCGGCCAGGATGAATTTCTATTGCCAGCTCCCTGAACTTTTTCTCAAACATTTCCCGCCTTCCCGCAGCTCCAATCAGGAGCCCTCTGGGCTTTGCAAGCTGCTTCAAAGTCAGCTTCCCCAAAGCCCCAAACCTTTGGTGTTGCTGAGAGTTTAACCACGTTAGCATGTCGAATCTCTGAAATCGGCTCGCTTGGGCCCCGAGAATCAGCTTAAGTCTTATTTATCGCTCCTGCTCTGTTTTCTGAGATGAGGCCCAGCAGAGCAGCTGACTGTGTTCCCTGTTCAACGAACTGCATCAAACAGCAATTGTGCTATTGCAAGTCTCTTCCTCCCTCCGTTTGTGCAGAGCTGTGACGCAGAATTTTCTGAGATCCTAATGAATGCATCGCTGGCTGGTACACCGCTCCTCCTTACTTCACAAACCATTCCCTGATGACGTTCTTTGCCTCCCCTGGAGGTTTTAGAGGAGCATCCGTGACTCAGCTCGCCTAACCACCTTCACTGTCCTCAGCTTCCATCCAAACTGCCTTCTGCTGCATCAGCAGGACAAACAGAAGACTCTGAACACATGAATGGTAGCTCCTCCCCAGCCTACAGGGATGGGTCAGACCCTCAAATCTTCCAGGTTGGGGGCCCAGTCCAGCAGCTGAATCACCCATACCCGAGTCCTCCCACTGAAGGGACAATTCACATGAATTCACAGGGGTCAGCCTGGCGGTCTATATTCAGTGAGCTATCAATGAGCTATGGTCTTTCCAAGCTCCCCAGTGAAGGCTAGGACTAGAACAGCGTTTAAAAGAGAACTGGATAAATTCATGGAGGTTAAGTCCATTAATGGCTGTTAGCCAGGACGGGTAAGGAATGGTGTCCCTAGCCTCTGTCTGTCAGAGGGTGGAGATGGATGGTAGGAGAGAGATCACTTGATCATTGCCTGTTAGGTTCACTCCCTCTGGGGCACCTGGCATTGGCCACTGTCAGTAGACAGGATACTGGGCTAGATGGGCCTTTGGTCTGACCCAGTACGGCCGTTCTTATGGGTTAGATCCTGAGCATGTAGCTTAGGAACCTCTCCATCCTGTATCCCATCCATTTCAGGAATAATCACTGTTCTGTTATTGCACCTCTAATGACCTTGGGAAGGGAGAGGAGATTTTTGTAAATACCACCAAGGCCTTTCCTCAGGAGCCAAGAATTTTAAGCTCCAAAGAGGCAGTGCCCTGCAAAGGAGAGGTGATTCTCTAATGCAGTTGAGAGGAAAGGTAATGCACCAAAATAGCACAATTGCATTACCAGAGGCCCCCATTAAGAAAGCTTTTCCTTGCTCCGGCTTGGATGTGGTCCGCAGAAGGGGAGGGCTAATGGATGCAGCTATTAGGAAGAGGTGGTTGATGTACAGAGTGCATGTTCAGGCAATTATCCTGAAATAAACGCTCAGGGGGTGAATGTAGGCTCCAAAGTCTTCTCTTTGGCTTCTCTAACACCCCCTCTTTATTCTCCCACATGCAGTCTGGGCCTTGATAGCCATGTGCTGCTATTTGTGGCTTCAGAGACGGGAAGGAAATATTTGCTGCCGGGAGCACTGGATGGATGCCTTCCAGTCATACACGGGAGGGATTTGCTTTGTTCATCCTGCCAATGTGGATTCAGGCATGGAGAAATCTGGGATTGCTGTAGCCTGGTGTCACGGTCATCTGCACTGACATGGGCGACATCCAGGCTCCAGGCCCGGCTTGCTTCCAGTGCTCTCAGCCCTATGGAGCTCTGCTGATGACTAATTAGGAGCTTAAATTCTGGGCTGGATTTTACTCCATAGTTTTTTTACTAGCTGCACAAGAGAAACACTTGAATGGCTTCTCCCATTTGCCAGGTCCCCTGTTCCCTACAGGGTCCCATCCTGCAAGGTGCTGAGGGAGGACACCAGTGTACCAGCGGAGGTACTCAGCACCTTGCAGGGTCAGGCATTCTGTTACTGGATGCCACAGGGACAGGTATGCTAGAAAGAGCAGGTTAGCTAGACTGAAGCCTTCCCTACTCAGAGATTTTAATTCCATGAACCAGTTGTTCCTTTATCAGCCTTCATGCCCATTCATCGCTGGTTTTACAGCCAGCAGGGTGTCTCCGCTCCTCTAGTCTGACCTGTAAACCCCAGGCTATCGAATGTCATCCCGGTACCAGGCCCTGCCCTGAGAACTGCTTGACTAAAGCATCTTTACCAGAAAGCAGCACTCTCCTTTTGAGGACAGCAGGAGCCGGAGAAGCCACCACTTCCCCCGCTAGTCTGTTCCAATAGTTATGTTCTTCAAGCGGGTGATTGTGGCCAGTTAAAATCAGTGGATGCCCATTACCTCTCAGAATGAGAACTGAGGTGTCAGGCAGGGCCTTCCAAAACAGAGACACCCCAAACCAGTAGCCATTTTGGCTTCAGTGCATCTATGGACAGGGGCCATTCTTGGTTCCAGCTGTGCATTTTCTACTCAAATTAACAGCACTTCACTCCTGATAACTTTCCTTGCAATTACACAACCCCTCTACACCTCTTGCACAGGATCTCTGTGCAAACTATACCCAGAGATCCTGTCATCCGCCAAGGCATGTGTAAGCAAAACCTAAACTCAGTGAGAATGCACAGTGAATTATAAAAGGTTCTAGTCAATTGCAATTTCAGTCTATTTGATGATGCATTGTGACTGGAGAAAACCCAAGAATCTCTTTCAGGGCAATCACAACTTTGCCAATAAAATTGTCACCATTCCTTTAACCCCCCAACAATCTGTGTTTAAGTAACTTGACAGAGAAACAAAGCCCAGTATCAGTGAAGGGGAATCTGATGAAACCAGACTAGAAGTAAAAGGATACACAATAATCTGTGAAAAGGCACACAAGCCTAGCAGGGGCGTGTAGTCTAGGGGTGAGTGCAGGGCTTCTTTCCCCAGCTCCACACACTTCTGTCTAGCTCCTACCAGTGGTGTGAGAAGGAGGGGGTGTTAATTGCCTTACTATTTTAAGATAAAAGATGCTCTAGAAACACCAATTATTTCATTGGTGAGGAAAAAGAGCAGTGAGCTTCCCCGGGGGGAGCTACCCAAAGTCACCGTGTAATACAGGGTCCGGCGGTTGGGGGGCTCCGCTGATGGGTGGATTCAGCACGGCTCAGCGGTGTGTCATAGACTCTATGCTGCTGGTAGCTAAGGGAGAGTCTCCTTGAGCTGAAGGGGCATGGCCCTGGGCTTTTGAAGCCAGGGGAGATAAGGCCCGTTTCTGCCACCCCAGGAGGAATAACCCAGGAGAAGGGGGCTGGAGGGGGCCCGCTAGGCTGAGCCCGGCCCTGGGAGGGCCGCAGGAGGCGGGGGCGGGTGAGGGGCTCCTGCCTGCAGCCGGGGAGCCACGTGTCCCCGGCACAGCGCGCACCGCAGAGCTGCAGCGTGGAGAGCGGCCCGGCTGCAAGGGGCTGCAGCGCCGCAAACCCAGCCCCGCCTCGGAGCGGTCCCTGCCCTGCCCAGCCCAGCCCGCAGCCGGGCCCCCCCTGCCCTCGCCAAGCCCCTGTCGGGCCGGTTCGCCCACCGCCCCCCGGTGCTGCGGGCTCCCCGGCTAGTCTGGCGTAGCCCCCCGGCCCTGCCCAACGCCTCTCCGGCTGCAGCGCCCCCCCGCTCCCCGCAGCATCCTCAGCCGGCCCCTGGCAGCGCGCCCGCCTCGCCCCCGCCTGTCCTGCCCGGCTGCGTCCCTCCGCCTTGGCTGCGCCGAGCCCCGGCCGGATGCTGCAGCTGCTGCGGGGACCAGACGGACTTGGTCTCGAGCCTTGTCCCCCTGCCCCTTGCGCCGGGACCGGGCGCTCCGGCGGCAGCTCGCCCCGACCCTGCCCCGCCGCTGGCGGCTGCGGGGGGTCCCCGAGGTGCCCCAGCACAGCGGATGGCGGCGGACGGGAGCAGCGCCCGGCTCTGCCGGAGCTGGCCGGCGGCGGCTCTGCTGGGTAAGGGGGCGTGCGGCGGGGACGGGGCGCTCTGCCTCGGGGCTGGGCTGGGCGTGCTTCGCCCCCGCTTTGCTGCCCCCGGGATCAGCGAGACACCTCGGGCCGGAGGTCTCCGCTTTTCGGGGCTCCCCCCAAGGCACAGCGCGCCCCAGGCTGCGGCTTGAGGATGGGGACTCGCCCCCAGCCGGCTCCGGGAGCCCCCTGCATGGGTAACAAGGGATGCTCTGTCCTAGGGGAGACATGCGAAGCAGAAACCGCTGCTTCAGTGCCCTGGGGCCAGGCAGGGCTTAGCTCCCGGGGCCTCTCCTAGCCCGTAACCACGGCGTGACGGTACGTTTATTCCCCGTTTATTAAGTGCCAGCATGTCCTGCTGCTAATCGCTCGAGTTTCTTCATTGCTGTCAGCTGGAGCCTCAGAGAGTACAAGTCCAAATTCTGCTCTCCTGGGTCAAAGGAGACTGCCAGAGTCCAGGGAAGGCAGCGGGTGATTTTGGACTTGCACCGTGTCAGTGAGGGTGCCCTGTGTTAAGGGGAAGGAACTTGCTGTTGGTAACTAGCCCAAGGGAGTTGTGTCTGGAGGCTGGAGCGCAGGCTGGTCGTCAGGGCTTGGAGACGGGCACCGGTTTGGAGCAATGGTTCACAACATGGCCAATGTCAAGGGCTCGAAAATCAGGAGTCGGCCCCCAAATCAGGAGACTTTTACAAACTACTAAATGTTGGGGTCTTTCTTTGATGGCTGGTTTCTCAGCCTTTAGGGAGCTCTCAGACCATGTGTTCAGGCTTTTCTCTGCAGTCAGGAGGGTTGGAACTTACTTTTGTTCTAAAGGAAACCTGAGAGTCTCATGTAATCACAGGACTCCAGGAGCAGGTGCTTTAGGATGAACATCAAATGTAACAAGGCTCCCAAATAAATAGAGAGAGTCAATTAATTCTGGACAGTTTGCACTATCCCACTGTTGTAATGATATGGTCCTGTATGACAGTGTGTATCTTTCTACAAACTAAACCCCTCTGAGCCTCTGTTCCTATGTTACTGTAATTTAGTAGCTTTAACCATTTCTATAAGTCCCATAAACACTGAAGTTATTGTTTCTTCCTCCTCGAAAAATATTTACATGTTAAAAGTAAACTCTCCATTTCCACTAGGAAAGATCAACCCACAGCCAATAGCTTGCTTTGATTTCCGCTGCTCTGCAGCGAGTCGTGGGTACTCGGCACTTGCACTTTCATCCATAGTCTCCAAGTGCTTCACTCAGGGCTGGGGAGGGTGATCTCCATTTTGCAGATGTGCAATCTGAGGCATTGAGGGTAAGTGACTTGCCAAGGTCGCTCCAGGAATAGAGCCCTGGCTCCCAGGCCTTTGCCCTACCTGCGTCAATGACTAATATACATGCAGTGGTGACTCCTTTGGCGTTTTCTCTCATAGGCTCCATCATTCTCGCTTTGCTGATCTGCTAGCGGGGGGTACGCTAGCTAACTGCTAAAATTAAATGGGGAAAATATGTGTCAGGGACCAGAGGAAACAATTGTAAGTGTTTCATGCAGCTGAGCATAATAATAGTCATGGATTTACAAATATTTGCCATTCCTTCCTTCCCAGCAGAGGAAAGAAATGCATATCTGGGGCCCTGCTTGGAGCATAACACCCAAATCCGAGCCTGGGGGAGGTTCTGTAAAGTGCCCTGGCTACATCCAGGGGCTAGGAGCCAAGACATGCGGTGGCAGCTTTTTGCGGTGCTGTTTTCTCTGTCCCAGCAGGCCCCACATAGGGCTGGTTCAGAGCTTCCTGTACCTGCCAAGGGCGTCGTTATCTGCTGGGCAGTTGTCCTAGTCTGGTAAGGGGTTGTTCTTTGAACAGAGAATCTGAAAACAAGAATTTAATTGAATTTTCAGTACTTAAAACCCACTGCCTGTTGGAAAACTCCAGTGAGGGGCTTCTGGTAGGGCAAGTTGGTTCTCAAGATAATTTTAAATGAGCTGGAGAGATTAGAGAGAGAGGGACTGGGATTTCAAAGGAGTTTGGATTCCAGTGAGATTTAGGTGCCTAATTCCCTTAGGTGTCTTTGAAAATCCAAGCCCAGGTAACCCAAGGACAGCCTCATTTTAAGAAGGAAAAACTGGCCCTGTGTTGTCATAGTTAGAACAGAGGCTCAGACGTTTTAAGCTGGAGTCATCTTGAGTTCTAAGACCAGGTGCTGGTTCTTCTGATCTCAGGAAGGAAATCGGACCCCTTTGTACCTCGGCCAGCTCAGCCAGGCTTAAACAAAAAAGGTTGGGGGAGGAATCTCAGTGCAAATTGTCTGCAGCTGAGTAATTTAATTCTGCTTTTCAGTGAGTGAGGCTGATTGCACGGGCTGGTTAGCCAGAGCCACCACCAAGCAGGACTCTGGGGCAGAGAGGGAGTGGTACCTCGATAGTACAACAAGGGAAGTGCTAACAGCAGGGACCCTCACAGACTGTCCAACTCCTGTACCTCAAAGGGGTGGTTGTGGCCGTACCCCCAGCACGCCGAGGTGCCTAGGAAAAGGGCTGAAGCGTAAAGGTTCTTTTAAGATGGCAAAGCTGGATTCTGCTTCAAGTGGACTGTGAGCTCTTCCCTCCTTGGTGCTGTGTGGGAGGAGGAGCCCACCTAGCCTGGGGAAGAGGTTATGGCCCCAGGGACCCGTCTGCGGGACTGGGACGGGTTGATGGTTGTTAGTGATGTAAGTGCTCTTTTGCAGCCCTTTTGTAGACCAACAGAGGCCTCCAGTGGCCATTTAGGTGAATCCCAGCTGCCCGGGTCACGTTTCTTCCTCACGTTGGGTCGCTGGCTGCTCCAGTCGGTTCCAGGTGCTGTCCTGACCTGCCCCATGGCGGGTTGGGTTGTTTCAGGTGCAGTGTGCCTGGCAAGCCCAGCGCAATGAGGACGGGGTTACGTGAGGGTTGTTTTCAGTGATTAGAGCAGGCCAGGGAATGAGGAGTCAGAGCTCCTGCCTGGGTTCCAGTCCCACTTCTGCCACTGACTCCTTGGGACCCCCCTGGGAACTCAGCCAAGCTGCAGGGTGCTGGGAGGTTTAATGTTAGCAAAGGGCTTTGAGAGTTTTGGTTGACGGGGCTGTAGCTGGGCATTGTTATTCCGTGGGAACGTGCCAGCTCTTTCCTCCCCAGGCCAGTCCAATGACCGGTAGCTCCCTGTGGAGAAGAAATGGTACAATGCTGCAAAAACCTCGCCGCTCCTGGCTTAGTGTTTCCTGCTGCCCTGCTCTGGGGTGTGCGTCTCACTCATGCCGGGATGGGCAGAGGATTTAAAATGCTGCCAGCGGCCAGAGCGAGCGGAGAATTCAGCTTCATTAATGTTTTAAGCCCGCTCCACAGCGGTGGGAATAAGCGCTGTCCCCCCGTGCAGAGCAGTGGGATTGGGCCCTGCTGCGTGTCTGAACAACGCTGCTGATGTCTCAAGCAGCCACCCTTGATCTCGGCAACACGGGGCAACTCCCATTTCTTGATCTCAGAGCAGCAAAGAGAAGTCTTCTAAAGCTGCTGCATTAGCAACGGAGGCGGGGCAGAAAGGACACGCGTCTACACAGGCCTCCTCTGTTTTGGTGCCTTTGATTGGTCGCTGCCCAGGGGACTCGGCAAAGAGCAGGGTGGTATAGCTCAGCATGTGTCACGATGTAGGAATTTTTTATCTTGGTTTTAAAACGTGTTTTGTGTTTGCTTTGCTCGGAGGCCTCGGGCTCAAGGACGTTTTTGGAAGAAGCCAGTGACAGCTATAGCAAACATTCACTAATTTCTGTAGATAGCTTGCGCCTGTCTGGACGGAGTTCTTACAGACCTTGCAAAGCAGCCCTGCTCTGCCCTTTCCCTCAGGAACGGGAGGCCCAGCTGCACTGAGTGAGGATGTGGGGCTGAGGGGGGTGGCTCCTCTGGAGGGAGCATCTCTGCTCAGGTGCCCCACTCCACCCCCCTGCCTCCTTGGGGGGCGCCGGCAGCACTGGACAATACTGCGCCTAGGGGGAGGAGTTGACTGATGACCCCAGGAGAGCCTGTCCCTCCTGGAGCCTCATGGGCCAGCAATCCCGTCCCCCAGCAGCGATGGGTGGCTGGGGGCGTTGGTGAGAAGGGGCAGATTTAACCAGACAGACCCTCTCTCCCCCAGGATGGTCACAGGGAAATCCTGCCCCGGAGAGTCGAACTCCTCGTAAATATTCTCCGGCGCTGCCACTCTCCTTAGGCTCCTCTGGGCCTGGTTGGCTCAGACCCATCCTGTGAGCACCTAACCCCTGGGCTGCTCTCTGGTGTTAAACATGAGAACAGGTTCACCCTGGTGTCATTTATCAAAGGTCCCATAATCCCTCTGTCCGGCTCGAGGGTGGGGTTGGCCTCATGACTAATGTCTCCTTTCTCACCCTCCAGAACAGCTCCCCCTTGCGGCCCTGCCCTGGTCTGGGCCATGGCCCAGATGTCAGGACCCATCCAGCCTGGATTATAGGGGTGATGCTTGGCTTGTAGACACCTGAGCAGGACTGAGAGCTCCAGAGCTCTGAGAGCCAGGGGCCTGGGAGTGAAAGGCCAGAGCTGGGAGACGCTCCCTTCCCTGCTGCTGCTGGCCAGGCTACTTGCAGTTGCCTTTTCCCAGGGTGTGTTCCTGAAGCACTGTCCTGCTCTGTGTCCTCTAGGAAGGCAGCGTGGGGACTGGCTAGGTTAGTCTGAGGCATGGTATCGATAAACTAGGCAAATACAATTTAGATGGGACTACTATAAGGTGGGTGCATAACTGGCTGGATAACCGTACTATATGCATCCGAAGAAGTGGGCTGTAGTCCACGAAAGCTTCTGCTCTAATAAATTTGTTAGTCTCTAAGGTGCCACAAGTCCTCCTGTTCTTCTTTTTGCGTACTCAGAGAGTTGTTATTAATGGTTCCCAATCCTGCTGGAAAGGCGTAACGAGTGGGGTACCGCAGGGGCCTGTTTTGGGACCGGCTCTGTTCAATATCTTCATCAACGACTTAGATATTGGCATAGAAAGTACGCTTATTAAGTTTGCGGATGATACCAAACTGGGAGGGGTTGCAACTACTTTGGAGGACAGGGTCATAATTCAAAATGATCTGGACAAATTGGAGAAATGGTCTGAGTTAAACAGGATGAAGTTTAACAAAGACCAATGCAAAGTGCTCCACTTAGGAAGGAAAAATCAATTTCACACATACAGAATGGGAAAAGACTGTCTAGGAAGGAGTACGGCAGAAAGGGATCTAGGGGTTATAGTGGACCACAAGCTAAATATGAGTCAACAGTGTGATGCTGTTGCAAAAAAAGCAAACATGATTCTGGGATGTATTAACAGGTGTGTTGTGAGCAAGACACGAGAAGTCATTCTTCCGCTCTACTCTGCTCTGGTTAGGCCTCAGCTGGAGTATTGTGTTCAGTTCTGGGCGCCGCATTTTAAAAAAGATGTGGAGAAATTGGAAAGGGTCCAAAGAAGAGCAACAAGAATGATTAAAGGTCTTGAGAACATGACCTATGAAGGAAGGCTGAAAGAATTGGGTTTGTTTAGTTTGGAAAAGAGAAGACTGAGAGGGGACATGATAGCAGTTTTCAGGTATCTAAAAGGGTGTCATAAGGAGGAGGGAGAGAACTTGTTCACCTTAGCCTCTAAGGATAGAACCAGAAACAATGGGTTTAAACTGCAGCAAGGGAGGTCTAGGTTGGACATTAGGAAAAAGTTCCTAACTGTCAGGGTGGTTAAGCACTGGAACAAATTGCCTAGGGAGGTTGTGGAATCTCCGTCTCTGGAGATATTTAAGAGTAGGTTAGATAAATGTCTATCAGGGATGGTCTAGACAGTATTTGGTCCTGCCATGCGGGCAGGGGACTGGACTCGATGACCTCTCGAGGTCCCTTCCAGTCCTATAATCTATGAATCTATGAATCTATGTGGTGCCTCCAGGGAGCCCAATTAATGGACCAGCAATCGCATTTTGTTACCAGGTGACTGCATGACGGTAGCCTCTGGGCATGCCCTAGGAGATGCCATCTCTGAATGAGAATCGGGTATCGGGTGCCTGTGGAAACTGATGTGTCTTTGTTCTCTCTTTCCCTGGGCAGGTTTACAGCTCTTCTCCATGGCTGTCACCTTGGAGGTCTCAGTGGGGAAAAACCACCTTGTGATGGCTCTGAACGGCTCAGAAGTGCAGCTGCCCTGCATCTTCACCACTTGCATAGGATTCAAGAACCTTGACTTCACTTGGTATTACAACAGCACTGACCTGGTGCGTGGCGCGCTCTGTTCCTCACTGGGTTTGATTGCCAGTTCTCCTGGGTCCCCCAGCACAGACTGGCTGCTAGTGCTTCAGAGAGTGATTTGGATCCCGTTTCTCCTGCTTTAGGACACCCTGCTGGCCACGAGGGATCTGGTTTGGCAATTGCCCTCTCAGAGCCCACTGCACCCTATTTGCTGGGCACCATAACTGCCCGCAGGAGACACCGCTGGGTGGAGCAGTGTGGAACGGAGAAAATTTCTTCCACTTGGTTTGGCCGCAGCAAAGTCGCCATTTCATTTCCTGTAGGCATGTCTGTGAGCTTCGGCAGCAGCGACTGGCAAATCCCCGGGTTAAATCAATCCCTTTTGCTCACAAATGTCCCATTTCACTCAGGAGCAGGTCAGCACTTTGAGCGAAACACAGTGAATTTTCCAGCTAAACAGGCCCCTTCTCGTGCTCGCCATGAGATGCCAAAGGGCCGTTGGTTCTGGAGCCCAACAGCATTAAACAAAGTTGTCATTTCATACAAATGTGGCTTAATAAGGAGAAGAGCCCTCCAGCATTTGGCCAGATGCAGGCGGGGGGAGTGGGGGGTGTTGGCCGCGTGCTGAAGAGTTAGGAAGGGGCAGCATGCATGGAGTATGGTTCTGCTCTGCCTCCATTAAAAGACCCCCCTCCACTCTGCTCAGCCCCTTGAGTTTCCCTGTTGATGACTGTTCATTTCACTGGTGCATACCTAGCATGCAGGAGACATCTCGGGGGTGGGGAAGGGATGTGCTGAGAGGAATAACTGGCTTTGGGAGCCCTGGGCAAAAGCCAAGCATTTAGATTTATTCTACCCCTAGCCCGGAGGAGACAAAATCCTCAGAAAGCCAGGGAGGGATGGAAAGAGAATTTCTTGTCCCCTTGTAATCCACATCTACACTACAGCTGTCGCTGACGCATGGCACTGTTACAGTGTGCTTGTCCCTGACCTGGATGCAACATGGTTACAAACTGTCATGTAGCCGGGCCCCAACCTACTCAGCCTTGGTAGCTCTGTGTCTCTCTGACAGCCAGCAGAACTCTCAAGGCCTTCCCTTGTCTGAGGCTTGCTGAGTTTGTGGCCTGGCTGTGCTGTTTGCTTGCTCAGCGTCCTGCTGCATTCCCTCCCCTGCAGATATACCACGGGACGATACAGAACAAAGCATCCGAGCCAACGATGCTATACGCAGACTCTCGGGTTCGGTTCATTGGCACAACCACCGGGAAGGAAAACAACATCTCCATCTCCATGTTTGTGGACTTCGATGACGCTGGGAAGTACACCTGCCATGTCAGGAACCCAAAGGAAATGAATGCTGAACACAATGCCACCATCATCCTCAAGGTGGTCCAGGAGCGTAAGTGTCTGCCAGGAGGAGCCTCCCACCCTCACTCTGCTGGTGCCGATAGACAAAGGTTCCCCTGAGTGACCAGCAGGATCAGGCAAAGTTAAAACAAGATATCCTGCTAGTGGTCATAGCAGGGGACGGGGACTCAGGGCTGCTGAGTTCTGTTGGGTTTCCATCAGTATAAAGGAAAGTAGAATCTGCTCCCAGGAGTTCTAGTGTGACCAGTGTATATTCTAGCTAGTCTTCAGCAAATGGCTGTCCGCCTCAGAAAAGAGCCCCAGGAGAGGCACCTGTTTAGGAGAGGATCAAGGCTGGACTGGCTGAGGGGCATTGGCAGAATTGGGGGTCTTTCACTTCACACCCCTCCTCCTGCCAAGAAGTAAGGCCGACCTCTCAGAGTGGGCTCTGGGTTTTAGCTCCCTTGATCTATTTTGGGTGCCTAACTTGAGACCCCTCACGCTGAGCACCCACAACCTAAGACACCTACAATCCCTCCAGGAGACGATGGCTAAGATAAAGATACATGCCATCCCCTGTGGGCCCTGCTCCAGGCCAGGAGCCAGGGGCACAAGGAGGGCATTCATGGGGTAAACTCCCTCCGTGGCTTACGGTCAAGTTGAACCATGAGCTGTGCGGTTGTTGGAGAAGGCTTGGGGCAGCAGAGACTAGAGGGTGACGCCCATGGCTGTTCGACTTTAAAGAGCTGAACTGTTCTGCGGAGCGGAGGCAGCTGAGTGGCCCCTGCAGCTCCAGTGGTGGCCGAGGGCTGAGTGTCTGTCTCCTGCTGCTCAGGGCCAGAGACACCAGGCTGGTGGGACTCTTCTGGCTGGCACCCACTAACATCTCCTCTGGCGCTCTCTCCTGCAGTGGTACCAGTGGACAACACGCTGACGCGCATCATCGTGGGAACTGTGGGCGGGCTCGTCGGCCTCCTCATCCTCATCCTTGTCATCAAGAAAATCATCCTACTCATCCTCAAAAAGTCTCAGGAGAAGAAGTGAGTATGGATGGGCTTCCTTTCTCCCAGCCCCCGCTGCAGGGTGCGGTGCGTAACCCTTGGCTGGCGTTGTGCTGGGCTTCCTTTCTCCCAGCCCCCTCTGCGTCCGGCTGCAGGGTGCGGTGTGTAACCCTTGGCTGGCCTTGTGCTGGGCGCAGCGTCATGCGTACCACAGGCATGGATGTTTGTGCTCTTTCTGACCCTCGTCCCCAGCCTAGACACCGGAGTGGCATCACCTGGGTGTTCACAAGGAGAGGGCAGGAGGCAGCATGACCCAGCGAACTGGGCCCAGGACTGGAAACTGGGCTCTTCTGAGTTCTGTTCCCAGCTCTGCCTCTAGGTGGCTTTTCACTTCCCCATTTCCCCAGCTGTAAAACTGGGACAGGGACACTGAGCTAACAGGTCATGGGGCCGGCACGAGGATTGGTGCAGACATGCACAAAAGCCTGCTGCTGCCCTGTGTCTGGACAGTTCCCTGTGACCTGCCTCGCCCGGTCCTATTGTCAGTGCCCGAAGCACAGGGCTTCCCTTGGAGAGTGTGGCACAAACTGTTAGCTCTGTGTTGGGGTTGTAGTCCTGAATCCTCTGCCCAGCATGGGGAAGGCACGGCTCTTTGAAAGTGTGAGCCAGGAACTCCTGGAGTCTGCTGCCCACTCTCTCTGTGCCCTGCAATGTGTCACTTGACCTGCCTGCCCCGTGGGAATGATAGAGCCTCTTGGGGAGCAGGGAGAATCCAGGCACTAGTGCCAGTCCAGTGTTTGGAGCCATGCCTGCACGTCTCTCCCTCCATGGTTGCAATGGGGGGCGAGCTTCCCCCCCAGCTCTGAGTGCATACACCCCTGGGGCCTGGCCTCTGACAGGTGGGGAGGGGCAGTGATGCCAGGCAGAGGGGGCCAGGTCCACGTTCAGGCCGAGGGGGGCTGCAGGCGCCAGCCACGTGCTGTAGGTGCTGTTCTCTCTCCTAGGAAGGAGTGCCTCGTGAGCTCCTCAGGGATCGACAACACTGAGAATGGTCTGGCGGGCTCCAAGGCGAAACAGAAAGCTCCACCAAAGGCATGAAGCAAACTCGGTCTGACCCACGAGGCAGCAAAACTCTAATGGCGGGGGGGAGGGGAAATCTATTTTATTTTGAAACTAACCATGCTTGAGACATCTCTGTATTATGCACAGGCCTGCAATTCGCGCCGCTCCTCAGCCCAGACTTGGAATGCCGTGTGGCCTGGGAGCAGGCTGTGATCCCAGCAGGGGAAAGGGAGCAGGCCAGCTCCATTCTCTCTGGGAGGAGGTGGGAACTCCCTGAGCTGGAGCTGGACCTGGGGTGTGTGTGTGTGTTTTCACGTGGTGCGTGCGTGAGAGCGGCTGGTTCAGCACACACAGACTGGGCGTGAGGGCGCTGAGCAGAAACGGTGCCTTGCGAAGCTGAGAGGGTGGCGGAGGGGGGTGTCACCTGCCTGGCTCCCAGGGGTGCTAACCGCTGGGAGGAGGCTGTGCATCAGGCAGAGGGCAGCTAGTTCCTGGAGCAGAGCCCGCTGGCGCGCAAGGCTGCATGGAACGCTAGCAGTAGAGAGAGATGCGCCTGTCCCTGCCTGAGTATGGAGCTGGCTCAAGGAGAAAGGGGGCTCTGCTGCCAAGTACGCTTCTGAACCAAATGACTGCCACCTTTACCAAGCCTGGCTTTAATCTCTTTTCCTAACTGGCTAAGGGTAGCAGCAGGGGCCCCTGCTGCTGCTCCTGGGATGAGCTCTCCCTCCCCTGCCACTTCCATTCCGCCCCAGCAGGCGAGCTGCCCACTCGATCAGTCTGGGCTTGTGCAACTCCGTGGTATTGTCACCAGCTGCCGTTGGTGCCAAGGATGGAATACACTGCGTCCAGGAGTCGCTGTAGTCACGGGGAGCTATGTCCGTTAGTTACATATAGCAGCCATTCACCTGCTATCCTGTGTGATTGCTATGGGCCTGGATCTCCACTGCCCTGCCCCTGGTGTCCTCACTTGCACTAGTGCAAGGGGAGTGCAGAGCACTGCCAGTCCGACTCCCTTTGCACATGGCAGCACAAGGTGCAGGGGTCCTGTGTCTGGCTGCCTGGCAAACCTGCCCTGTGAGCTCTGCGTGGAAAAGCTGGGTCAATAGTAAAGTGTTGGGGGGAGTCGGGGAGAGGATTCATTCCTCTGCTTGCACTTTGTCACTAGCACTCGCCTGGCTCGTGGTGAGGGCACCCAATGGCAGAAGAAACCACTGTGAAATGCATCTGAACAAAGGTGTTGTGTAGGCCTGTGAGCAGGGCCCGTGCTCTGTGCTGTCTGTCTGCGCTCATGCCAGGCGGAGCAGCCTGGAATACACACTGACTGTACTGGCTCACCCTGTCCTGTGTCCTGCTGTGGCCGATGTACATTCAGTTGCTCTCACCACTGCGTGGCATGTACCTGGCCGGTTTTCTAGGGAGAAGTTGCCGTATTTTTTTCCATCAGTTCTGGTTTTACTCTTTGTTTGTTTTTTATTTAAAGCTCGGCGCTTAAAGTAACAGACATGGAAGAAGCTGACCTACCCAAAGCTTTAATTAGTTACTCAAATAATTTGTATAATGGATTTAAATGGGGAAAACGGCTCATTCGGTTTCCCTTTCACTTAAGAGAGAATGTGGCGCTCCATTCGCTATGCAGGGAGGGAGTGTGGTCTAGTCATGGTTAGAGGACTTGGATTCAGGACTCAGGTTCTGTTCCTGGCTCTGCTGCTGACTCACTGTGACACCTCAGGCAAGTCGCTTTGCTTCTCTGTGCCTCAGTTTCCCCATCTGTAAAATGGGGATAATAATACTGACCTACCTCACAGGTGAGTAACCATTTGTAAAGTGCTTTGAAATCCTTGGATGACAAGTGCTATAGACAGGCACAGTGTCATTAGGAGAGAGCTACTTGGAAGGTTAGAAACTGATCAGGTGAAACATGCATGTATTTCACCGTCAATGTGGAAATCAGATTTCTCTCTGGACACTTACTGCTGGCCCCTCAGCTGGCGAGAACTGAGAGATCTTTTCAGTTCTCTGCGGTTCTGTTCTGTTTGCTTGGTGACTTTGACCACACTCTATAGAGTCAGCCTGGCTGATTCGTTGCTGATCGATGGCGCTTCCTGTCTCATGCTCTAGCCTGATGACAGGAAGCTCCCTGCACACTGTCCCCCAGTCCTGCAAAGAGGCTCGTCTCCGTAATAGCAGCAACAATATTGAAACTGAAGAGAGAGCAGGCAGTGTTCAGGGAGAGGTGCCAGAGACATGACGGAATTGCTATTGAAGGGGTTTGGGTACTGCAGTGATGGGTGGCCATATAAACCCTGAGACAGAAACAGGAGGGGGAGCAGAGACAGGCCTGAGATAGTTGGAGTTGTTCTCTGACTTAAAACCCTTGAGTACATAGGGAGCTGGAAAATCCTTCTCCATATGAATGAAAGGGATTAAAAACAGCCCCAGACATGCTATTCCAAGGTCCTATAGCTGAAAATGGAAATTTAAAAAATTCTCCATTTAAAATAATTCTATTGACTGTGACCCTTTAAAATCATGTGATTTGTTGTTTGAATGTCACAAACGAACTTCATTACTTGTGTGGGCTGTATCTTTGCCTTTGTTAGGCTTGGTCTACACTAAACCCCCAAATCGAACTAAGGTACGCAACTTCAGCTACGTGAATAACGTAGCTGAAGTTCGAAGTACCTTAGTTCGAACTTACCTCGGTCCACACGCGGCAGGCAGGCTCCCCCATCAACTCCGCGGTACTCCTCTCGCCGAGCTGGAGTACCGCAGTCGACGGCGAGCACTTCCGGGTTCGACTTATCGCGTCCAGACAAGACGCGATAAGTCGAACCCAGAAGTTCGATTGCCAGCCGCCGAACTAGCGGCTGGGTATAGACGTACCCTTAATGAGGCTAAGGAACTAAACTCTGCTGTTCTCTCCGGCCCCTTCCCCTGTAGGAATCAGGAATCAGAGCTGGGTCTTGGCTTTTCAGTAGCGGGGTGGGGGTGGGAGCAAGAACAGCTTTCCGGCTCTGTAACGGAATGGGAGCCCGTTCTGGACGAGCTGTGTAAGAACTTTTAATTGCAGGGGAGTGCTCGGGAGTTAGTTTATGAACCTGACCCAGTTAACGAACAGGCTTGCCAAAGCAGTACAGGGGGGTTACTGGAGAAGAAGGGGATGTGGTGCCACTTCATCTGCAGACAGGAATATGACGGTCATTTGAATCTGAGCGTGATTGACACGGAGTCCCACCTGCCTGCTTGTAACTGCGCTCAAGTCTGCAAACGCAGGAGCTGTTGGACTAGAGGAAACCTAAGAAGCACCCTGTACTGGTGCATCGGTGGCTGTGCCTTTCAAGAGGGGAGTGATTTGCGGCTGTGCTGCACCTGGCCTAGTCACTTACACCAGGGCACAAAGCTTCACAAGGTGCAGGGCAAAGGTGACGTGCTCTGGAAGGGTAGGCTTTGTGGTTGACAGTCTTGTCCGCTGGTTAGAGTAGGCAGCTAGGACTCCTGGGTTCTGTTCCCAGCTCTGCTTTGGGTAAACATGGGCAAATCATTTGACACTCTCTGTGCTTCAGTTTCCCCATCTATAAAATGGGGCTGATAACACTGACCTGTCTCAGGGGTTGTTTGTAAAGTGCTCTAAGATCCTTGGATGAAAGGTGCTGTATAAATGCAAAGTATTATTAATGTATCATCATCGCTCATGACGTTTTAGACCAAAAGACACGAAATCTCCCAGTTGCCCCATGAAATCCCCAGTCCAGCCTTTGTGAAGAACTTCCATAGACAAGTAAAGTTTGGGGAGGAAAATATTTTTTTTAAGTATTATTTTTAGCTGTCATAACCTGTTAGTCTTTTTTAGAAGTGGTATCTGGACATTGTTCCACTTACCACATGATATGCAATGCTGTTCTATGCATGGATTATTCCTCTGGCTTGAATAGAGAAAACTTAACAATCAGTTTTTGAGATACATTTCTGTACCTGTATGGATTTAGATATGCTGTACAGTGGGCATGCTTAGAAGGTTCCACTGGCTTGAAAATTTGACCAATTCTTGAGCTATTCCCTCTCTTTAAAATGGGGTGTCCCACTAGAACCTTTCAAACAGAGGGGATGTTAAGGATGTGTATATTGTAGACACACACATGTATATGTGTATATAAATACATATAGTATATAGTTGTAAATAAACACAGAATGTAGAGGAACATTCTGTCTGTTGCCTTTAAAACACATTTTGCACTATAGAGTTTTATTTAGCTTTGCCTTGAATGAAATAAAAGTTTGTTTAATAGAGAAACTCTCCCTCGCCTGGGTTCTTTCTGATGTTGATTTGGGATCTTTGCAAAGCTCAGTGTGAATGCACGTGTGGATGTGCCGAGTGCAGCAGAAGTAGCAAGCACAGGATTTATTCCACCGCTGATCCGTCAGGGCTGATAGCCTCCTGCCCCAGGGGCCAAAACCTGAGACAGCATCTCCCAATTACCCATGCAGTGTGTGTGTGTGTGTGTGTGTGTGTGGGAATCCTTCCTGACCCTGGAGCCACTGGACTGTGCCATGAATCATGAGGCCTGACTGTGCTGGGTGAGTGCATTGTGCAGCAGTGAACCTTCCCAGGGAGCTGTAGGGATTATTAGTGTCATTGTTTGGGTGGGTTTTTTGTTCCAAATGATTCAGCTGGATGAGCCGAGTACCATGTTAATCTTTGTCGGGTGCGTCCATTGGGCAAAGCCTGTTCTCAGCTCAGCTGGGTGTTACCCCCCATGCTCTGCTCTCCCTGCGTGCTCACCATACCCCTGGCATCAGTGAGAGCGGAGAAAACCCTGCGCTCTTTCTGCCTTCCTCAGCTGAGCCCACGGGACCCTCTTTGGGCATCAGAGGGTCCTGTGGCACCTTTGAGACTAACAGAAGTATTGGGAGCATAAGCTTTCGTGGGTGAGAACCTCACTTCTTCAGATGCAAGGCATGTGCGCTGCATAGCAAAGCCGAGAATCACCTGACGTTTAAAGCACCCCTGTGAAAGTGAAAACCCCCTGTCAGCTGCCTGGGTGACTAGTGGCGCCTGGAGCATCGGCACGCTCTGACTGATGCATCAAGAGGGAATGGTTCCAGAGCTCTGAGGGCCTGCCGTCAAGGTGTGGCAGGAAGATCTAAGGGCCTGACCCAAAGCCCACTGAAGACTGGGAGACGCTATTGATTTTGAAGTGCTTTACGTCAGGCTCTGAGAGGGGATCCCACCTTTAGAAACACTTCTCTCTCTCTCCCCTTCTGCCCGCCAGGTCAGGGTTGGCTCTGGAATAAAACTGCAGCCACTTTGGAACAATACGATACCCAAGGGAATGCTGAGGGGGTGGAGCGATCGCCTCCCCTGGGTGCCACAAGAAACCGTGGGTGCCACAAGCAGCCCTGGCGGTGGCAGTGCCGTGCGACATCCTTGGCATGCTGTCCCCGGTTCCACTGGGTCGCATGCAGCGGCGGTAGGACTAGTTCACTGGAAGACGATGCTGACAGTGAAAGTTGGCACTAGCTAAGCCCCCGACTCTAGGTGCTTGAGTGAGGACAGGACAGGGCGACAAGGTGCTGAGCAGGTGCCACTCAGTCACTATGTGCCCAATAGCCGGGCGGGGTAAGTGTGGCAAGGGATTGTACAGGGCCTTGCACGTTCAGGCTCCTAGGTTCTGTTCCTGCCACTGCCACTGGCTCGTGCCAGCAGCCTAGAGTGGCAATATTCTCTGTGGAGTGGCTCAGTGCATTAGGTTGCAGGATGATCTTGGCTGTGGCCCTGAGCGTAGGCCCAGCACTGTGCCAGACAGGGCTTTGGAGCAGAGCCCAGAGCTGGAGCGCAGAGCAGCTCCAGAGTAGTGGAGCTGCAGGTTTTCGCCTGGAGCTGGAGCGGAGACGGAGCACAGCTCCAAAGCCCTGGGGCCAGAAGCAGTGTGGTAGCATATTCAGAGCCGGTTAAAGGCACTTTGGATTTTACAAGACTGATGTAAATGGAAAACTGCTGCTTTGCTCTCCTTTTCGTCACGAAAGAACATGGCATTCCATCCAGGGTACTGAATGGTGATCATAGCAGGGGAGTTGGACTCGGGACTCCTCGGTTCTGTTCCTGGCCCTTACTTCCTCAGGGTGTGACCAGAGGTAAGTCTCTTCACCTCTCTATAAACCGGGGAATCTGCTGCTGCCATCTTTTAAAGGGGTGTTGTAAGAATTAATGTAAGGTGCGTTGAGATCCTGAGATGAAAAGTGCTGTAAAAGGGCAAAGTGTTTCTAACAGAAAGTTAATTGGAATGCTGGACACCCCCATGATCAAGTTAAAGGTGAATAGGCCGGATCCTTGTTAGAATAAGGATATATCAGAAAGTTGATTTGATTTAAAAAGCCCAAACAAATTAGTCATTTAAGATAATTCAAGATGACAGTGTCCCTCTAGAATAATGCAGTTTGCAAGCGAATGTCACAAGGCATTTTCTTAATTACTTCTGCACAATAAAGCTTTGTTCATGAGAGGAAGGGAATCAACTCTCTGATTGTTCTCCACCCCATCCCTTTTCCCATGGGAATCAGGAATCATGGCAAGGTGAGAGTAATCTTGGCATCTCAGAGGAATCATCGTTATTAGCAGAGGGTTAGAGAGTGCTGTAACCCACTAGGATTTGCCTAAACACAAATGAACTTTTAAAGGGTATTTTTGTTTTTCCTTTCCCGGCTGCGCTCATAACTGGGTGTCTCTGTTCACCAAATCTCTGTTCTTCTGAAGAGCTCGTCCTTGACCCTCTCTCTGCTACTGTGGTTCCCATCGCGCAATGTTCTCCTCTCGAGCAGCCACTCCCACCAGCTACCAGCACCAGGCTGAGTAGGAGTTTGGAGAAGGGGCAGCAGCCGCAGTGGGGCCTGGAACAGAGACTCTGCCTCAGATTTTCAGAAATGGGAGATTTAAAGTAGGCTCCTAAATCGTTTTGTAGACACCGAAATTAGTGGTCTGATTTGGGGAGTTGCTGGGGGCTCAGCCCCTCTGAAATTTGGATCCCTTCTGTTTAGGTGCCTGGCTGTGGACTCAGGAGCTTGCCTGAAAGCCTTCGCTGTTGAAGATCTTGCGCTGAGCCTGGAGGAGCTGATGGGGGGCTGGAGGCCTGCAGCAGGCACAGAGACGGGGCTGAGGCTACTAGTGTTTGGAAGTCTGTGGCTTTGAGAGGTTGTGGGAAATGCAGCATTTAAAAGAGCTCAGATGGCTAGTACAGGCTGAAACAGGTACAAGAGGCCAGATCCCTCCCTGGGGCAACCCCTTTGACTTCATTGGAGTATGATGCCAGGCCTGAACTGGGCCCACAGTGCTCTGGGACCTGTGGTAGAGCCTAGGCGTGCCCCCTGGTACTAGGCGCTGCACTGCCATGGGGGCACGGGCTGTGGGAAGTGCTTGAGCCCAGAAGGGCAGGGAATGAACACGAGCGATTCCCTTTTGAGGCAGGACTTCTCATCTGTGACCCGGTGGGGTCAGGGAACATGCTGCTGCCCTTACTGCTGTAGTGCTTGACAGACACGGCGACCCCGTTCCTGGGGCTGTGTCTGTGCCAAGCTTTACCGAGGGGAAGGGTGGCCGGCTCCAGCCCCTAGCTGCTAAAGCCAACAGTGAGTCGCTCCACCTAGCACCCGCAGGAACTTGGGCTCCTGAAATAGACTCAGGTGTGTGATTTGCAGGCAATGATGAGAAAACGTGGCACTTCCATGACACCTGCTGCCCTGAGGGCTGCAGGCACTTCACAGGCACTAGCTGATTATCCCTCCCGGCACCCCAGAGAGGCAGATATTGTCCCCATTTCACAGATGGGAAACTGAGGCACAGAGCAGTGACATGACTTGTTCAAGGCCAAGGAGGGAGCCTGTGCCAGAGCTGGGAGTAGGACACATGTGGCTCCCACTGCAGGGTGCTCTGGGGAAACTCACTGGGGCACACTCATTAATTAATGAGATGCTGTGTGATTGCTGGTTTTGCTTTTAAACTCCTGTCGCGTTTGTCACACTCCACCGGGCCCCAGTGCTCGCCAGGACCCCGTGCAGCAGAGGCAGCAGAGAGCGCCGCGGGTCCAGTTATATGCTGCCTCTGGTGTTGCACTCTTGCTCTCCAGCCCACTTGCTGGGAATTCTTTCCTGAAATACAATTTGCTCTGTGTCTTTCCTCCCTCCCTTCCTCCTTTCCCATGGTTCAGTCTCCAAGCCCCCGGCACCCGCCTGCAGCCTTGCTCAGAAGTGTCACCTTCCGCCTGTTGATTTGTGTCTCATGCACCCCGGAGAGGGACTTGCTCTTTGTTTCTGCCTCACAGGCTCATTGCAGGAGCCATGGGACGGAGAAGTGCCGAGTCTTGGCTCGAGAGCCCAGCGGATCATTGTCACCAAACGGTTTGTGTCAGATTTCTCACGTGGCCAATTGTCCTCTCGTGCCAACCACTTTTATGCTACGCTGGCCCCCCTGGAGTTGCACCGGAGGCGCTCTGGTTATCTCCGTTGTCCTGCCGAGATAAGTGGCAGACTCAGGTTTGAAAACAGGAGTTCCTGGCTCCCAGGTCTGTGCTCAGTTCACAGGTACATGCTGGTCTCATGTTCAAGGCATGAGATCGTTTGTTTGTGGACCTGTAGTTATTACAGGGTTCAGCATAAGCCTTAGTGTCTCCTAAGGCTGATATTGAACTAAATATAATTGCTCATTCCGGTAACAATCACATCCCAGCAAACAGCCATCTGCATCCACAGCCCAGAACAGCACTTGTTCTGCCAACAGAAAATCATCCACGGTGGGGTACAAAATCGTGGGTTCTTATTTCAAATAAATGAAGAGGTTTGACAGGTGGCAGTGCAGCCCGTTTCCCAGCTGAGCCGTGGAGCTGGGCTTAAGAATGTGGAGATTTAAAGAGGAGTCAGAGAACCTCCATGTTCTGCAGGCCACAGAGTGTGATTTCTGGCTAAGGCCACCGGTGGTGCTGGATGGGCCCCAAAGTCTGGTTCTGCTGGGATCAGAGGTTTGGATCTAGCCCATCTCTGCAGAGAGTAGGGATGACATTCTTTTGCAAAGGTCTTTTCTTAAAAAGAATAAACTTTTCCTGAGCGAGAACAGCCGGCGGGGGAAAGGCTTTGCTTGTTTCACTAACATTGCGATGGGGTAGAACTGGGCTGAGCAAACAGCAGCTTGAATCCAAGCAAACCTTCCTGGCGCGGCGGGGCTGTAGAGAGCAATATCCTCCTCTCCTGGGAGGTGCTCTGAGCCAGGCAAATTCCCTGGAGGTGACGGGGCCTCTGCTTGCAGCTCCTCTTTAACCACCCCCAGGATCCTGAGCCGCTGCTAAATCATGGCCTGGTGCTGGGCCTTCAGAAAGTGAACCCAGGGATGTGCAGGTCCCAGGAGCAATGGCTGGAAGTTAGTTTCCCAGCAGGTCTCAGAACCAGGGCAGCCAGGCGGGTAACGCAGGGGCCGTGACGGGAAGCTGCCGCTGCGGGAGTCCTCAGAGCTCTGACTGGAAGGTGAGACACACAAGAAATTAAAACCGGCAACACAAAAATGCAGGAAAACATTGAACCAAATTCTAGCCTCAGATGTCAATTCAGTTCCCAAGGAAACCAAAACACAGCCAGGTGTGAGGGTGGAACAGGCCCCATGATACTCCTGGCCCACCTGCTTCCATTCACCCCTTCAGTCCCCAGTTCCCTCCAGCCCCCGCTAGCTGCCGTAGGGGCAATTCCCCACCGGCTGGGCAGGGGCCTCCAGGGCCCAGAGCCTGGGCAACAAAAAGCTCGTCTAGAACGAGAATTGAGCCTTCCCGAAGGCCCGGTCTGTCCCCCTGCATCACCTGCCCTGTCCTCGCCAGGGAGCTTTGGCTAGCTAGAGTCTTCTCGGCCGGGAAGAGCAGAAATGCACATCAGCTCCATTCCGCTGAGCTCACGCGTGCAGCTAGCAATATCATGGCCCTGTTGATTAGCTAGCAGACATTGTGGCACCAGCACCACGTGCCCCTCTCAGAGTGGGGGGGGGAGGGAGGGCAAACTTTTTGGCCTGAGAGCCACATCTGGGTATGGAAATTGTATGGTGGTCCATGAATGCCCAGTGGGGGAGGGGGACTCAATGGGGTGTAGCAGGGGGGGCTCTATAAGGGATGTTACCGAGGTGTGGGGAGGAGGGACACTTGGGGTGGGGTGTGGTGTAGGGGGGTGGGAGGGGCTCATCGGGGCAGTACTGGGGACTCCTAGGGGCCCTGCCGGCAATGACACCAAGGTGGCCATACCAGGCGCCACCACAGGTGGAGGTAGGGGCAGGGGTAGCCCTAGGTGGGACAGGGGCAGCCCCTGGGCATTTTCAAGGCTCTTGAGGGTGGGGCCGTAGGAGACCGGTAGGGGACTGGGCGTGCTGCTGCGTGGGGGGGGGGGGGGCTGCCGCGTAGTCGGGGGCTGCTGCGTAGGGATGGGGTTCCGATTCCAGAAACAGCGCCTGTGCAGTGTGGCTTTGCGCATGCCGGGAGATGGTGCTCATCAAGGGAATTGTGAGTCGGGGGCTGGAGAGCGCCAGGCGGCCAGAGCAGGGCAAGACCCCGCCCCTGCTCCCCGGCGGGAGCTTGAGGACCAGATAAAAACGTCTGATGGGCTGGAAGCGGCCCGCGAGCCCTAGTTTGCCCAGCCCTGTCTCAGATCCTACTGCTGAGGGGTCAGGGCCTGAAGCCAGATCTCCTGCTTAGTGGCACTCGTCGTGTTGGGGAAGCCTAGAAGCAGCAAACACGTTGGATTTTTGACTAGCTCAGCACCCAGGAGCAATGTATGGGTTTTTTTTTTTTTTCTGAGGAACTAAACACTAAGAAGCCCTTGCTAGCCCCCATCAATGTAGTTCTGCTGCTGTGCAAGCCAGATAGTTCATGGACTCTTGCTACCTCTGTCCCAGCCATGGTGCGGTATGCAAACCCCACCAGCCCTGGGGCAGTGAGCGTTCTGGTGGGCATGGCTGGGGAATGCGTGTGGCCTGGCCATTCTGTGCTGTTGCAGTAACAGTGTAGGGCAGGTCACGGGGCTGCCCTTGGCCATGCAAGGAGCTCAGCTGGCCTCTGGCACTCACAGCATGGGGGTGGCACAAGCTGCCAGCCCTGGAGCAGGGAGGAATCTGCTCGCAATCAGTGTCAGGTTTCAGAGACAAGGACGCTGACCCTCTGGACGGTGTAGATCCAGTTGAGGTAGGCCTGCACTTTGGTGTAGACGCCGGGAGTGCTTGGTCTGCCACAGCCATGTCCCCAGCTGACGATCCCCACCAGCTGCCAGTGCCCGGGATTGTACATCAAGGGGCCGCCGCTGTCTCCCTGGGAGGGGGACACACAAGCAGGCATTACAGGGAACCCTGCTGCTCCCCATCCCCTGCTCCTCTCCAGATATCAGTGGCTATGGAGGAAGGAGAGCTCGGCCCAAGATATAAAGTTCAGGACTGGCGAAGCCCATATGTACGCAGTGTGACCTTACCATAACGGCCAAGGGCCCTGGAGCCGGAGCGTCAGAAGTGACCAGTGAGCTGAGGGGGCAAACTTGAAACACCTTAGAGGGGCCTGATTTTCAGGGGGCAGGTGCTCAGTGCTTTCTGAAAATCAGACTCATTCAAAATCTTGACCCAGCCTCCCTTCTGCCCCCACAACACCCAGTGACTGTGGCCCAATCCCACAGGCTAGCAAGGACCCTGAACGCTCCTGGAATTAGAGGGATGTTATTCAGGGCTCCACGCTGCTCCTCTTCAGAGGGGCTGGGGGAACGAGCATGCAGGATTTACACCTGAGCTTCCACCTCAGCGGCGAGAAGAACACATTTTCAAAGGTGAGAAAGGTACTCACCTGGCAGGTATCCACGCCGCCTTCCATGAGGCCTGCACATATCATCTTATCTGAGACTTCCCCCTGGTAGGCGGCGAGAGCATTGCAGGTGTTGCTGTCAATCAGTTTGATCTGCGCCTGCTGCAGAGCCTTAGACAATGTACCTCGATAAAAGATACACAAATGAGAGCTTCCACCCTGCCTCTCTGAGCACCAGGGCTAAAGAGCAGTTTTCAGTTCTGTGCGGTAGAGAACGAACCTACTGAACTCACCATCCTGCTGTGTGTAGCCCCAGCCTGTCACCCACAGTGGGGCGTTAGAGGGCAGTTCCTCATCAAAAAAAGGAAGACAAATTGGCTTAACTGTGTCTGGAAGGGAGAGAGTATGAACAGACAGAATCAGGAGAGAGGGTCTCAATTCTAGGTTTGTGAGAAATGATCGCCTGGCTGCCCAGGCACTAGAGATGGATCATCTTACACTCGTGACAGAATTATCAGAGTGGGTTTTACACAATCACTTGACAGGCCTAATGCAGTGAGTGTGTTCTGTCGAGTTCTGGCAGGTCAGGCACATTCACACACACACATTTGTCTGGCCAGTCAGGCGCAGCCACTGCAGGCCGCTACGTCACACACGTTGATTTACTAACAGCACCATTTGCACACTGGTGTTTCACGCAGCCCCAGATGGACTTATCCATCTCCTTCATGTGTCCTCAGAGCCTTTGACTTGTGCCTGTCCCATGTCATGCACTCCCCACTTTGCCAAAGCAGAGGATCGGGCCCTATCGCGCATTTAGACAAATCCATAGGCAATGGATGCCAAGGAATTTATGTGGGGTGCTTATTTCAAAGAAGTTTCTGAAAGTGATTTTAGAGAGTAGACTCTCGCTCACCTGAAATACTTAAGGGAGACGTCAGCTTTACCAGGGCGATGTCATTATCTTTGGGAAACATATAATTACTGTCAATGATGAAGATCTTTTCCACAGGGATAGTGTTGGAGTTGGAGAGGATTTCGGATCCTGCTTTCACACGCCAGTTCTGAAGGGCCTGATTGTTCCTATGCACAAATTCAGCCAATGGTTAGTGGCTCTTCTCCTTCCATGACCTCCATAATGATAGTTGCTCATGTGAGATGTAGAGAGGTCAAATATGCCTTGAAATATATTGGTAATAAGAACTATAGCTCCCTCTCTGCCCCTTAGTCAGGAAGCAACGAATCACCCTTCACGACATGCAGAATTGTTCTGTGTAGCTCAAAACTCGTCTCTCCCCAACAGAAGTTGGACCAATAAAAGATATAAAGGAGAGGGGAATCAAGTAAACTGTCTAAGGAATAACTTGCTGCGAGACCCAGAATACAAAATGTTCCGGAGGTCAAACTCCTGGATGAGCCAAGAAATCCAAACAAACTAGCTTTCATCTGAACTCTGAAGCTGCACATTTGTTTGCTTTATGGCTCAAAGGCACTGTCACTCTCTCTATGGATAATCTGTCTTGTTCCTTCAAAAGAATGGCTCATGTATTACTGTAAGCCTTGAAGAATGTGAAATGAAAGGCATTAGATATAACCAAAGAATATACAGACTAGGTCCACTAAGATTAGAGGAACTATAAGGAATTTTATGTGTTTTCTTTCTAAACTATTGTTGCATTACAGACAGGACATGACTTGTAAGGCACAAGAAGCAAAGAGAACCCTGAAAGATATAAGCGCCTAACCAGAGTTTAATTTTGAAATATTAAAAGAAATTGCATAAAGATGGGGGAATTCCAGTTACTGGCAGGAGTTAAAGGTTGGCTGCATTTCACACGTACTTTACACATGCTCTGCACTGGTGTAAATGACAGCCCAGCGGGCGGGGAACTCAGCCCATAGTGTGTACACTGCCAGGCTGGCTGCGCTGCAGAGCTGCCGAGCACCTCCCACTCCCCCGGACTGCAGCTGGAGTTACGGGCACTCAGCACGGCTTGTTGACGTGAAATGACTTTTTGACTAACTGGAAGGTGTTGTGAGAAAATGTCTCGATTGTGGAAATTTTGGGGCTTTCACAAACAAATCCCAAACTGATTTTTTTTTTGACAACTGAAAACCAAAAAACATTTGGTTTATTCAATTTTTCAATAATTGCCCCCCCCCCCAAATTCACAATTTTTAAAAATGAATATGATTTTTTTTCATTTTCATCAAAACATTTCCTGGAATGTAAAATGCCCTTTCCAAGCAGCTGTAGCCCTCAGCTCCTGAAAGCAGCCCCGGCTCTCCCAGTATTTATACACAATGTACACTTTGTAGTCTCGGCTTGTGTGCGCGGTTCATGTGAGTCCCCCACCCACAATTCCCAGTGGGGTTGCACTGGGTGACTCACCTGAAGCAATGTGCTGCTGTGAGAATCCACCTCGGGTCAATGATGCTGCCCCCACAGAGGTGCTGGGTTTTGTGCTGTAAACTGACCTGCCATGGCCAAGCGTAGATCCTGGCCTGGCCCCCACCAACCACACGTGGAGACTTCACGCTTTCTCCGCAGGCTGCATCCAAGGATAAGAGATAAATCAACATCTTAGCTCAGCACATGGGAGAGTGACTCCCCCGCCCCCCCGCCACCGCCCAAGAATGTGCCTTTTGGGGGGGAAATACATGTTCCAGGCCTGTCTGTGCAGACTGTACTCCTATGAGCCAAAGAGCTGGTAAAGAACATATATGTATATGTGTGTTTGTGTGTATTGCCTTCCATTGACACTGCAGGGCTCACACATATATCACAGACTGTAGCTTTCTTTAGAATTTTGCCACACTTGCTTAAATCAATTTATTTATTCCCTTCCCTTTCATACTAAACCTTAATTGGCTTAGCATAATTAATTAGATAATTCACCTGCACTAGCTAACCCAGTGTAAGTAGGGGTTACGCCATAAGTGCGTCTACATTAGTTTTTGCACTGCTTTAGCTGGATAGATTTTAAATCGTTGGTGTTAAGCCAACTTTTCTAGTACAGACAAGGACTGGAATGATGACAGCGCTGTCACTACTGCCCTGGGCTGGATTTGAATCAGTGCCCAGTGTCACACCTCGTGACATACGAATGGCACAGACCAGCTGCACGTCCTTCCACTGCTCCATAACTGCCAGCTCTGGCGGCTCCGTGCTTGTGCTGGACCCAGACCTCGTACCACATCTGTCCACATGAAACGCCGCAAGCCAAATCCTGCACTCCTGAGTATGAGTCCAGGTTGGAGTTGGCCCGAGTAAAGACTAGGTAAGAATGGTGCCAGGATTTGTCGAACCGGCTGCTGCTCTCTGCATTAGTAGGGGCATGGCCAGCAGATGGAGGGAAGTGATCATTCCCCTCTATTCGGCACTGGGGCATCCACACCTGGAGTATTGTGTCCAGTTTTGGTCCCCCCACTACAGAAGGGATGTGGACAAATTGGAGAGAGTCCAGCAGAGGGCAATGAAAATGATCAGGGGGCTGGGGCACATGACTGATGAGGAGAGGCCGAGGGAACTGGGGTTATTTAGTCTGCAGAAGAGTGACGGGGAATTTGATAGCAGCCTTCAACTACTTGAAGGGGGATTCCAAAGAGGATGGAGCTCGGCTGTTCTCAGTGGTGGCAGATGACAGAACAAGGAGCAATGGTCTCAAGTTGCAGTGGGGGAGGTCTAGGTTGGATATTAGGAAACACTATGTCACTAGGAGGGTGGTGAAGCACTGGAATGGGTTACCTAGGGAGGTGGTGGAATCTCCTTCCTTGGAGGTTTTTAAGGTCAGGCTTGACGAAGCCCTGGCTGGGATGATTTAGCTGGGGATTGGTCCTGCTTTGAGCAGGGGGTTGGATTAGATGACCTCCTGAGGTCCCTTCTAACTCTGATATTCTATGGTTAGTGTTAATAACAGAATCACACTTACTGCCACATGCGAGTGAAACGACGGATCCAGAGAGGCACTGCCTGGAACAGGAAAATGGCATGTTAACTGCTACGTTTCTCACAGCACGTCTCTGCCCGTGGGCTATAGGGTTTGCACATGACATTGGTTAGTACGCGGTTACCTTGAAATCAGCCCTTCAGCCTGTGGACTGAACCCCCCTCCCCAACGTGTGAATCCTGCTCATCTTACGGCTGTGAGGAGTCTCCTCACACCCAGGGGGTTTGCTCAGAGGAGCGAAGGGCACCGCTGACGGTTCTGGGTTCCGGATTGGCCGTGTTCCTGAGCTGTGCCACGTTTATAAAGTCCGTGTGGACTGAAGCAGCAGCGCTGGAAGCTGCACCTTGCGACGAACTCTGCAGTGACCACCACAGAGACGACAAACTCTGCAGGGGCTGGGCTGACAGTTGGTGGGTCAGCAGCTGGCTCGGGCCCGGGCCCTGGGGAGTTCACCGTGCAGAGTGAGGGGCTGCAGAGCTGAGCAGTCTCCTCTTGTGCACTAACCCTGCCTGGCCCTGCTCTGGGCAGGGGAGGAGAGGCTGGGGTCAGAGGCTTCCCCACCAGGCCGCCCCCAGCAAGTGGCTCCTACGTTCCCCTGGTTTGGCAAGGTGTGGCTGTGCTCCTAACGAGGCCCCGGCCGGGGTGTGTCAATGGGCAGCCAGGGCCAGAAGCACCTCACAGGCCATTGCCTGGCAGAAAGGTCCCGCTCAGGGCACAGAAATCCTGTCCCATCGGCATGGCGTGTGGGGCTGTGTGGCTCTGAGCCCGCCCAGGTTCAGCGGCTTCCCAGCGTAGTGGTGTCCACACACCGCGGTGAGGCCCTCAGTTACTGACCCATCGCTGACGGGTCAGCGTGAACCAGGGCAGACTGTGGGAGCTGGTCACGATTAAACCTTGTTCCCAGCAAGGGAACATCTCTGTCCCTGGCTCCAAGGGATTTCAGTAGCACTCTGGGGCCTGCTTATAGGTCAGCATCACTAACAGAGCACAGGCCTGTGGCTACTGGGGAGCTGGTCAGTCAAGACATTTGGGGGGTGTCATGGGAACCGTCAGCAATGTGTGTGCCAGCCAGCTGTGTTGAATCACGGGCACCGGCTGACCATCCTCTATAAACCTCATGGAGAAAGGGGTGGTCTGAGCACAGGGCTGGGTGCCAGGAACACATCCTGGGCTTCATTTCTGACGCTGATCCCCTCTGTGGCCTTAGACAAGCATGTGCCTCAGTTTCTCAACTGTAGCATGGGGAGAGTGGCACAGAGCTGCCTCCCGCGCTGAGGAGCAGAGCAGGAATATTGCCTATAAAGTGCGACGAGCAAGGAAACGCTGTCTAAGTGCTAAGGCTAAGAACTGTTGCTGCTCTGCTGTCAGCCCAGGAGCGAGCCCTGCTGATCTCAGCAGCCCTCCTCCGCGAGATGCACTGAAACAGCCAAGTTAATCCATTCTGCAGATCATCTACTGGTTGCTCTTCCACTCACCTGCCAGAGTCTTGCCCTCGGAGGACCCCATTGTTCACCGTGACCTCCCTGAGGGGCAGGCCCTGTGTGTCTGCAAGGTCCACAGCGCTGAACGTGGGGACGCTGGAAAATACAGACAGTGTTTGATCAAAGTGGCCCCGTACCAGCAGCACAGCCAGTGGCAGTGGAGCCCATGCCGGCCTGTGCCTGCCTCCGTCCAAGCGGTGAGTGGCAGAGACGCTAGGACCTCCCAGCTGCCGGGCCAGTGAGGGAGCAGTGCGTCGTGGGACATGACATTTCCCTGTTAAAGTTTGGGGTGGCCACGGCAACCTGCCTCCATTCATATGGCTTTGTGGCTCCTGGCAAAGTGCCAGTGCTCCCTTCAGTTGGGCAAAGCTGGGGATTCTGGCCCAGTGGGTTTGTGAGAAGACAGGAGCTCACAGACTGAGCCCACGAGGGGTCCCTGCAAGGAGAACGTGGCCCCTCACGGGCAGGGGGACTGCGTCTGGGCCAGCTGCCCAGGAAGGACAACACTCGGGGAGAAAGCTGCTGCCGGCCAGCATGCACCGTACAATGGACAGGTGCTGCTCTGGCTGAACCCCTCTCAGCTCGGATCATCTTGGGGAAGGGAAAGGGCAGGTCTGTCTCTGTACCGCGCCAGAGCACGTCTGGCTTCGCTTCAGGGCACTCGCTCTGGATTTACAACATGCACCACAGGAGAAAGGACCAGTGAAAAGAGGGTGAAGGAGAGAAAGAAGCAAGAAGAAGGCAGAGAAAAACAGGGAAAGAAGAAGGAAAGAGAAAAACAACCCGAATGGCCACAGCGAAGGGGAGACCCCAAACCCGCTGCTCGCCCCAAACAACCACAGAATCCTGGAGTGTCACTTGCAAAGTGCAAGCTCAGCAGGCCCAGGGCAGCTCAGAGACCTGCCAGTGCCAACTCCCTCGCTGCCGGGCGGAGGCTGTTCCAGCTGGTGGAGCTGGTATGGCTGAGGAACAAAGGGCAGCCTTTCATGTTAAAATAAGTATTGCAGATGGACGCCCTTCTTGCTGGTCCCTGCAGCAAACGCACCCCAGGAAGGAGCCCATGGGAGACTGGAGGTCAGGTGTGTGCTTTATCTTTTACTTTCATTTCCACTTGTGTCAGGAATTGAAAGCTTCTCAAGTTTCATGCCCAGTGGGGTTCCTGGAGAGTGTATTGATTTGCCAGGCTCCCCTGCTGATGGCACTTTACATGCTCACCTGCTAGTAAAATGCATCAGCTGCTGCTTGAGTGGAAAGGACTCTGGGTCTGGGGAAGATGCAGTGTGAAAACAATCAGGCTGGGATTTTCAAAGGAGCCTAAGGGAGTTAGTTGCTCATAATCTTTTGCCGGTTCTCACCCTAGTTGGTATTTTGCTTAAGCCCCAGTTCCTTGAATCAGGAATTAGGTGAGAATCCTCGCTTTTATTTGTTAAAGAAGTAAGTTTTTAGCCCCCATGACCATGGAGAAACATTTGCAAACTTGAACCTTAAAGGCTCCAACATCAGAAGGAGGAAAAAACAAACAAAAACCCAACCCCTCCAACACGCCCCAATGTATTATTTAAAAAAAAAAAAAGCTCATGCTCTTTAGCCAATCTCATGATTTTGGGATGCTCAGGGTTGGCCAGGCTCCTTAGAAAATCCTGGCTTTAATTAGCCATGCAGTATTAGTTCAGCTCTGTTCACTGAAAAGAGCTGGTGCAGGCTAGAGAGGGGAGACAGAGCCTTTCACAGCTAGCTTGTTCTTTCCGATCTGGCTCTGGTTGGGGGTTAGAACACCCAGAATCCCTGGATGGCAGCTTGGGGTCCTGCATGACATGACTGTGGGGATATCAGAGTGCTTAACACAGGCCAGCCCAGCTGTTTGTGCCCTCAATCCTTTAAGGCTGGGAGTACTGGAGGAGGGAATAGCACTCTGAGATCATGTGACTGATCATGTGGGCAAGGCAGGCTATAAAAGGCAGAGCCTGGTACTCACTCAGAGAAAGGTGAAGGAGGAAGGTGCTGGGTTGGGTGGCTGGTTACAGAGCTGGGTAGAATGGCAATGGCTAAGAGGTCAGGGGGACTGGGGATCCTCCCTGTGCAGGGGGAGGACCTCAGGAGCAAGACTAGTGGCAGAGCTGGCTAGGGAGAGGCAGAGAAGCCATGATCTGAGGGTGACTGTGTAACTGCGGGAAGGGCTGTGGGGAGACAACTACAAGGACACAAGGCTAGGTGTGCTTCTGTGCTGTTTGAGATGATAAATGGAAGCCCAGCAGGAGAGACCTGAGGGATTGCACTGGGTGCGTGAGACTATATGAAGTCAGGTCCTGGAGAAGCAGGAAAACTGAGGCCCAGGGCCACAGGCAGGGAGGCAGGGCTACTGGGAGTTGGTCTAGGTGCCTGCATCCCCAAAGCCATGCACTTCCTCAGCAGAGAGGAAGGACTGAATGGGCCCCAGAGGCTGCGCTCCTGCTCCTGCCTACAGGGGCAGTGAAGGGGACACCTGGGCTGTCCCTGCTCTGTGGAGAGAGGACACTGGGCCAGAGCTTTGCATGCTACTGAGCATTAATAGTTATCTCAAATATCCCCCCAGGAAAGGTTTTTGTTAAAGGGGCAGTGAGCTCCATACCAATGAGAGAAGAAGGAAAGGGATGACCAGAGAGCAGGGGGAGTGAGATGGAAGGCAGGTACCTGCTGTAGCCCATTTGCTTGCAAGCTGCTTTTGCCAGGGCCATATGAAAGTTATCGTGACATGCCCAGAACCAGGCTCCAGTCTCTTTGTTTAGCACCTGCAAGGTGGATCTGTCTTTGGAAACGCGGACTAGGGAGAAAAACAGAGTCAGCTGCATTCCAGGCTCCCCGCCAGGTGGCTGCAGTTTGGCACATTTGCAGTATCTGGTTTCAGAGTAGCAGCCGTGTTACTCCTGTTCTTTTTGGGGATACAGACTAGTTGTGGCACCTTAGAGACTAACAAATTTATTTAGCATAAGCTTTCGTGGGCTACAGCCCACTTCTTCGGATGCACAGAATGGAACACATGAGGATTTTCTCTCTCTCTCTGGGAGTTGTCCTACCAACTCTAGGAGGTTAATTAAATAAGAGAGGGGGAGAAGAAAAAACTTTTGTCCCTGGTACAGCCATTGGCCCCTGGTTACCGTGATTTCTAAGAGCTCTGAATGCTGCTTTGTGCTCCCTGCCGTGCCGTACATGGCATTGCTGGCATAACATCCACAACTCACCTCCCACGGGTGGGCCTTCTGGGACCTGCTGCACACACTTCTCCTCGTCCTCTCCCCAGGAGCAATCTTCCTGCCCATTACACTGCTGCTGCAGGGGGATGAACTTGATTGTCTTGCTGCAGAGGAAGTAGTAGTGTTCCAGAGTTGCCTTGACTAGAGGGGAAAGGGACAGAGTCCAACTTGGTCTGGGACGTTTGGCTCATGTTTGCCAGGGAACGTTGGGGGGGTGGGTTTAAATCTTTGTTGCAAATGGCTTCTCCTGAGAGCAAGGGGTTTGGCAGCACCCATTCTGCAGGCCTGTGAGTGGGGGGAAGCTTTCCACGCATGCTCTCCCAGTGCAGATTCAGGTCTGGCTTAAGCCATGTGCTGAGCTTTTCAAGCTACGTAGGGATGCTGGACACACACCCAAGAGCTCTAGGGGCCAGGTGGATACCAGGAGGGGGTGTGTGTTTTAGATGCACAGTGCCTCGGTGACACAGGGAGGGAGCATGTCTCTGCACCAGCCCATAGCGGTGCCCCCTACCCATCCAGCTAACTCAGCTGGCCAGTGCAGTGGGGGTAAGCATAGCCCTGCAGCATTCCCATTGCCCTGGGGGCAGTAGCAGGGAGTGAGCTGTGCACTTGGGCCCAGTTGTGCCTGGCTTCTGCACAGAGTTATGTTCATGGCATACGCACACAGAGATGAGATCTCTCGCTGGAAGCTTGTGACGTAACACAATTTTATTTCTTAGCATTGAGAACAAGAACTCAAAAACAGAGAAGGAGAAAACAGGCTGCTCCCTAGGGCGATAAGATACCCCACTGTGCTTTAAGCTGTCTGTTTCCAGCCTGGCAGACCTGACTCCACTTGCAGGCATTACTACAGAGCCCCAGAGCCTGCACGCAGGACCAGGGAACCCCTCCACTCTTAAAGCAACAGCTTGCAAAATTCCAACAGTCCTCAATACACCCCCCCATAGGAGGGCAAAGGTTCCTTGCAGTTTGTCCCCCAACTTCTGCATAAACACTGGAGTCAGACACAACCTGGCCCAAAGGCGGCATTAGGATGAGATCCCTGAGGATAGAGTCGTCCCTCCCCCCAAACCCTGGATCCCAACAGCCCCAGGCTTTGGGAGGGGGCTGGGATCTGGATCTGAAGTTTGCATCTCGCCCTGTTTCTCCCCAAATTATACTGGCCTCAGCAGGCGTGAGGTCCTGTTTCTGCAGGGGAAAGGCTGTCGCCTCAGGCGCTATCACTACAGTGCCTTGTCAGGCGTGCTCTGGCCAAGACTGCTCGGGCACCTGGTGGAGTGTGGAGCAAGAGGGAAGTGTGGCTGCTGTGCAAGCCCCCAGCATGCAAGTGGGACAGGAGAGAAGGGACCTTACTTAGGAAGGCAATTGCAATGATGGTGGCCATGCTCAGGATGGTGGCAATGAGCGGGATGCCAAATCGCTTGAAGTTTTGTGTCACGGTTGGGGGTTTGCGTGCCGGAGGAGGACCTGCAACACAGAGAGCAGCTCATGAGCACGTGGTCTTGGAGCACAGCCCAGCACAGTTAGCAACACTTACAACCCCGCCTGAGACCCGTAAGGCCATTACCTCTCCTGTTCAGGGGCCACTCAGAATCTGTGTCCTGCAAATGGAAGGGAACAGCAGTCAGTGAACTGAATACATGCATTAAAAGGAGGGTTCCTGGGATGGGAGTCTGTGTGCATGGTGCAGGGCTGCTTGCTTGGCTACCAAAGACCTTGATCCTAACTGATCTAAAGCCCCTTGAAGTCAGGGGAGTCTTTCCACTGGATCTGGCCATGGTCTCCCCATGGAATGACCCTGGTGATTTCTGTTAAAGGCTAAGGCCCCAATTCTGCTTTTGCTCATGTAACCGAATATCCCCGAGAAGTCTGTGTTGTCACCACATGCTTGTCTCCGCAAAGCTCGGCTGTCCCAGGTGCTGTGCTCCTGCAGCTCCCAGGCACTGCAAGGAGAGACTCCTGGCCATTGTGTTCTGGACCTTGATATTATTCCACCATATTTGGGCCTTAGATACTGAGGGGACAGGCACCTGAGGAAATACCCTGGAGATGAGATGAACTAGGATATGCCAAATGGGGGGAAGTGCCTGCATGTTCCCATTTCACCTACAAGGTGACAGCGCAGCAATCGTTTGGCTGCAGTGACCTGGCTGTGTTGCATTGTTCTGTGCGTCTCACAAGACCTCCCAGGTCGCTAAGGGTGACCAGACGGCAAGTGTAAAAAATCAGGACGGGGGTGGGGGGTAATAGGAGCCTATATAAGAAAAAGCCCCCAAAATCGGGACTGTCCCTATAAAATCGGGACATCTGGTCACCCTGCTAAGGGCATACGCAGGGGAATAGTCCCGCTGATTAGGCTACTCACGTGCTTAAAGCAAAGCATGTGATCGTTTCCCCTTGACTTTAGTGAGGCTTTAGACACAGTCCCACATGACAGCCTCATAAGCAATTAGGGAAATGTGGTCTAGATGCAATTAGTGTAACGTGGGTGCACAACTGGTTGAAGAACCGTATTCAAAGAGTCGTTCTCATTGGTTCGCTGTCAAACTGGGAGACTGTATGTAGTGGGGTCCCCCAGGGATCAGTCGTGGGGCTGGTGCTAGTCAGCGTTTTCATTAGTGACTTGGACAATGGAGTAGAGTGTGCGCTTATAAAACGTGTGGATGACACCCAGCTGGAGGGGTTGCAAGCACGTTGGAGGACAGGATTAGAACTCAAAATGGCCTTGACAAATGGGAGAATCAGTCTGACATCAACAAGTTGAAACTTGATAAAGATAAGTGCAAAACGGGGAAAAACTGGCTAGGTCAGGGGTTCTCAAACAGGGGGTTGCGAGGTTATTACATGGGAGGAGTCAACCTCCACCCCAAATCCCGCTTTGCCTCCAGCATTTATAATGGTGTTAAATATATAAAAAAGTGTTTTTAATGTATAAGGGGGGTCACATGCAGAGGGTTCCTATGTGAAAGGGGTCACCAGTAAAAAAAGTTTGAGAGCCACTGAACTAGGTGATCGTACTGCTGAAAAGGAACTGGGGGTTTTAGCGGTTGACAAACTGAATAAATCAACAACATGATGCAGTTGTGAAAAAGGCTAATATCATTCTGGGGTGTATTAACAGGAGTGCTGTATGTAAGACATGGGAGGTCATTGTCTCACTCTACTTGGCAGTGGTGAGGCCTCAGCTGGGCACTGCACTTTAGGAAAGATGTGGACAAATGGGAGAGAGTCCAGAGGAGAACAACAAAAACGATAAAGGGTTTAGAAAATCTCACCTATGAGAAAAAGTTGAAAAAACTGGATCTGTTTAGTCATACGAAAAGAAGACTGAGGGGGGACCTGAGAAGAGTCTTGAACTATGTTAAGGGCTGTTATAAAGAGGACGGTGATCAACTGTTCTCCATGTTCACTGAAGGCAGGACAAGAAGTAATGGGATTAATCTGCAGTACGGTTAGATATTAGGAAAACCTTTTTAACTCTCTGGGTAGTTAAACTCTGGAACAGGCTCCAAGGCAGGTTGTCCAATCCCTGTCACCAAAGGTTTTTAAGAACAGAGGACAAACACCTGTCAGGGAGGGCCTGGGTTTATTTGGTCCTGTCTCCGTGCAGGGCTGGACTCGATGACCTGTTGATGGCCCTGCCAGCCCCACATTTCTGTGGTTCTATGTGTGAGGGTGCTTTGTAGGATCAGGGCCTGACGCCTCAGCCTGTGCAATTTTTTCCACAGTTAATTGAAAACAAACTAACAACAAAGAAAAAAATAACCCCATGGAAACCCAGCATGTCATTTTCCAACAGAACAAAGGCTACAATTGTCTGGGGAACTTGTTACAAAGTCCAGGTAGAGTCTCTGAGTTGGCAGTGCCAAGGAACAGCTTGCATCATCTCAGCATCACTGAACTGTATTGAGAAGCTGTGCAGAATTAAAAGTCTGGGCACAGACAGAGCAGAGGGGCTGCCCGAGGTCTGATTCAAGGGGATGTGAAGATCTAGGCTAGGGATTAACTACAGCTAGGCCTCAGCCATCTGACTGAGAACCAGATTTCACACCGCAGGAGCAAAGGTTTTGAATTCAACCCATGTTAAAAATAGGGATGAAAAATTCAGAACTAGATCGAGGTGCAGATTTGACAGCACTCCTAGTGCCTGGGTGATGGAGTCAAGGTTTGTTCTGGGGCTCTCTTGGTTGGCCGGAAGTGGCCTCTCTTGCCTGCCTGAGAGTTTCCTGAGCCCCCCTAACTGCACTTCCAGGGGCAACTTCGATCGTGTCCAAGGGCGTGCAGGAAGCACTGGTTGGTAGCAGAGGGAGACGAGGGCATTGGTGTGTGGGCGATTCTGGCCCTGGAAAGAACTTTGCTGACCCTGCCATTCCGTGCAGGCTGGTGCACTGTGCGACTAGCCTAACGAATACCCAGGCAGGGGACGAACTTCGGAGAAAGGCAAATCCCCCATCCCCCAGCTCCGGAATAAAGCAGGCTGCATAGCAGCAAGGGGCAGGTGGCTTTTCCAGTGTACCGGTCTTGCATTGCCGCCCAGGTCCAATTTGATGGCTTGGGCTGCCCCATGCCCCGAGGCTGTTCCTGTGTCTTTTGCCTTTCTCCATCATGCTGTGCATGTCTGCGTGGTCCCTGCAGAGCGGGGCGGGGAATCCACCCCCAGCCTCTTGGGACAAACAGTAGAAAGACGAGCAGGGACAGCTATTGCAGCTGCTAGGAGACGTGTCAACAAACCCCTTTGCAGCAACCAGTCTCAGGAGAAAGTGACAAATAAGACACTAAGTCCCCTCCATCTCTCCACACCTGATTACAGAAGGAGAAGCTTTGCCTTGGGAGCAGCCGAGCTTTTCTCTGGTTGATGTATTGATGCTAACCAGAGAGAGTCAGGGCAGCGTGGCTGGACTTTCATGTGGACGCCGTACATGTGCATGGATGCCTTTGCTGTGCTGCCGAGAGCTGCCCTCTGACCCTGGGTGCTCTCACTTTCAAAGCAAGCTCCTGGCCTATGGAAATCGGCCCGTTTCCATGTCACTTTAATGTCCCTTCCTGCCCTGCGCGAGACCATTCCCTCCAGTGTCTCTGCTGGACACTGCAATGGCAGGTAAGCGTCAGGGCTCTGTGCTGGGGCTGTGTCCAGGAGGAGCAGGGAGAAGGGGGGTCAAATTCTAAGACAAAATGGCCCACAAAGGAGACAGATTCAACACGGACTGAGATTCAGGAGCCTGGGAGCAGGGATGGGAGCTGCTTGTCGAGTGGGGGAGGGGGTTGTGTGATGTCAGACTTCTCAGCTGTTCGCTGTTGTTAATCATTTGCAGGGTTGCCCACCCCGAGCATTTAAAAATCACGAGTCAGGCCCCCACAATCATGGGCTCCAAAACATAGTAAATGGTGGTGGTATTTTCTCTTTGCCTCCTGCTTTCTGAGCCGCTGGGACGCATTCAGCTTGTCAGAATTCTCTCCACAGCCACCAGGGCTTAGAGGCTGACTTTTTGCTTTAACTGAAAGCTGCGATTCTCGTGTAGTCGTGGAGCGGGGCGTTAAGAAAAGCAGCAGATATTGTGGGGCCTGGGATAAAGCCACGCGGGGCAGCGCAGAGAGCGGGCGATCGGCAGTGCCATGGGGGCAGTGCTGCTCCGTGTGTTCGAGCAGGGTGCAGACTTGCCCACTGGCCTGGGCGCTCAGCCGCGCCTTACACTGACGGGGAACATCTCCACCAAGGGAGGGGCTGGGACTCCTCAGCTCCGAGAACTGACAGGTCAATGCTCACTTTGCAGCCACTGGCTTATGACCGTCCCCACTCGCCCTGCACCCGTGATGCTATTTACACCCATGCAAATGAAGAGCAAAACGGGCATGAAATGCCAGCTCAGATTCTCCCACCCCACACTTACGCCAGAGGGAGCATTTTCACACCCACCCTGCTCTGCGTTGCCCAGGTGCAAACCACTGCACAAGCTGTGGGGCTGAAGGAATCCGGCTGCATTGCCTTTATGAATGGTGCAGGGCCCGATTCTGCAGTGCCTGGGCCCCTCTCACTTCCCCTGAGCAAAGTGGGTTCAAGATGCTTCTGCTTTGACCCTGTCGCCTTCTCCACCCAGGTTGCCTTGACATAGAGGCAGGACCGCCCGAGAGGGGGGGGGCAAGTGGGGCAATTTGCCCCAGGCCCTGCAGGGGCCCCCATGAGAGTTTTTCGGGGCCCCTGGAGTGGGGTCCTTCACTCGCTCCGGGGCCCCCAGAAAACTCTCATGGGGCCCGGGCCCCCTGAGCTTCTTCCGCTCCAGGTCTTCAGCAGCAGGGGGTCCTTCCGCCCCAGAAGTGCCGGGGCTTCAGTGGCAATTCGGCGGCGGGGGCCCCCTGCCGCTGAAGACCCCAGGCCCCCTGAATCCTCCGGGCGGCCCTGCATAGAGGGCAGGGTGAGGGTGAGTCAGGCCCCCAGAATGCTGTCAGGGGTTTTCCCTGTGTTCCCCAATATTCATGTACTGTGACCTATTTTCCTCTTCACAACAAAATCTGCTCAGCAGCTGAGGTGTCTCTCACTCAGCCAGTGGCTGTTCTAACTTCGCCTAATCCCTGTTTTCTTTAGTTACTAACTGATTCTGCTCCTCACCCCTGGCTTTCAAGGCGTTGTCTGTGGGCAAGGCCAACACTCCCAGCTAGGGTGACCAGATAGAAAGTGTGAAAAATCAGGACAGGGGGTTGGGGTAACAGGATCCTATATAAGAAAAAGCCCCAAATATCGGGACTGTCCCTATAAAATCGGGACATCTGGTCACCCTACTCCCAGCTGTCAGTGCCATGGTGCAGAGCAGGCAGGACACCAGCGGCTCCTGTCTGCCCGTCACTCCCTGGCACAGGGCTGAGTCCTTTGGGGAACTGAACACTGCGGTGCACAGTACCTGGGTGCCCCGGCACTAGCCCCCATTCTTCTCTGTGGCAAAGGCATTTGGATCAGTGTCTCTCGTCCTTCTCTTTCCCTGTGCTGTCTGCCTGGAGCTCAGGGCTGCCGTCCTAGTGCTGCTCCGGGCTGGCTCTTGGTTTGGGGGGCCACTGTACAGGGTAGGGAGTGAAACCTGAGACAGGCCTTCCCTCACCTGCATTGCAACCTGAAGTCAGGGCCAGGGTCAGGATTCGAATCCAGGATCTGCAGATCCCCTGCCCACTGCTCAACCCTCCAGGCTACTGTGGAAATGCAAGCTTTTATTCTCATTATTGTAAACCCTTTGGAAACCCGTGAGCATGGTGTCCATAACTCCCGGTAGTGCGGAGTTAGAATGGGGGTTTCACAGCGATGTACTGAGCTGTCTGGGCCATCTGGCCATGCTTCGTAATACCTCCCTGTCCCTTCCACCTCTCTATCATAGCCTGTGCAATGGGCTAAATCCTAACAAACTTGTCCCTGGAGTTCTGTGGCGCAGGGAGAGATGTTCACGGTCTGGGTTATTCCTCCCTGGGGCAGATGAGTCAGGATCTCTGTCCTTGAAGCCAATGTTCAGCAGTGAGTCATGGCAGGGCTGCAGGCGGTGGGTTAATGCACAACATGCCAGCTGCTTGCCAGGAAGGAAATCCAGGAGTCTGGTGTGAAAAAGAAAACCTGTCTGGGGAGTGAGTGTGTGGGGCGGTGAGAGTGTAGGGGGGAGGAGGAGGGGTGTATCTTTGGGGCTGGGGGGTCAGTTTAGCTTTCTGCCTTTTCCTCTGCCCATCCCTGACTTGATTTCCTCCAGGAAGCTGCTATCTTCTGTGTGTGGTGTCTGTATAAATGCCACATTGTCTTGCAACAGCCCAGCCTGTTCACCCATAAAATACCACCTGCGGCCTCCAGGTGATCATGCAGGGCTTTGAACAAACACATGACCTCTTGTGTCAGCCCCCCTCCAGTGGCCTCTGAATTCCAGCCCCACCTCACAGATGGGGCCTCTTTTATAACCAAGAGGGCGGGTGCCACCATGCCAAGGGTGGGGAAGTGATAGGCTAGGCTTAGCCTAGGTTGCTGAGGAGATTCCCACTCTGCAATAATCACTGGCAGCTGCCCACTCTACATAAATGCTTAGGGCCAAATTCCCACACTGGCCCCCAGGTGCTGGCAGGGACCCTGCTGAGCTCCTGTCCTCCTTCTCCTTCTCCCATGGAGCATCCCGCGTGTTGGAGCCCAGCTCAGGGTTCTGTTTGGACCTTCAAAGGCCTTTTCGACCAGCTGAACTCTCTGTGCCTATGTGGCTGCCTCGGGTCGGTCTTTGTTGCAGTTTCATTGCAGACAATTCAACCCTGGTGAAATTTACAGGCGATGCTGGAATGAAAACTTGCCTAGAGACTAGACTAGTGTCTAGAGACAGAAGTGGCCAGTTGAAGGACATCCTGTGCATGTCAAATCCTTCTTGAGCAGAGTGGATAAGGTCTGAGCTATAGTTGGTCTTAGCCTTTTCTTGGGTCTATGCAATCTCCTCATATCAAAAGAAATTCTCTGCTTTCAGTCTGGTCTCTGGAGGCAGCCAGTCAGTGTGTGCCCAGTATCTCTCTGGCTGACTTCAGACAGAGCCCATTGTAATTGTAGCTGCACTGGGTAAATTCAAAGCCGGGCAGGAACTGGGCCAGCTTGTTTATGTAAAGCAAACACTTTCCTTGGAAAGCTGGGTGCTGCTCTGACTAATTAAAATGACCTTTTCTGTCGTCTCCGACAGAACATTAATGCAGCTTCTGGTGCTGTGGTGCCCCAAACCGTGTTCTGCCAAACACAAACCAACGAACGTTTGACTCTGAGATGAGCATTGGAATCCAGGACATTTGGGGGGGTTCACCCAAGCCTAGGTTTGCTGCACCCGGCTTGTGTCAGGGATCAGCTACCGGCGTCATTCTGACTTTCCTGATTCCTCTGGCTGTGTGGCTCAGACTACACGGGGGTGATGGGGCAAAGCTGCGTGCTGAACGGTTACATTTACTGCTTTTTACTTTTAAGAAAGAGAGGAAGGAAATCTTCCCATGCAGCGTCGACCTGTAAGGGCTCATTAATTAGTGGGTAAATGGTATGTACTCTGCACTGGGAGTGAGGAACTCCTGGCTTGTACCAACTCACTGACCTTGGGCAAATCACGCCGCCTCTTTTTGTCTAGTTCTCCCATCTATAAAATGAGGGATGGTATTCCTCACTGCAAGGTGGTTGGGCTGATTCGTCAGGGTCTACAGAGGGCTCGCTCTGTGATGGGCACTATTAAATGGGTAATTACACTACGGTGCACTGCGTCAAAACCTACATCATTGGCGTGAAAACGTTTCCCATTCCTTCTACCAAAGAAGCCTGCTAGCCAATGTGAGCTGTGCTCTGTGCAGACTTTGCAAAGGAAAGTTCCTAGAACCTTCTAAAAATGGCAGTCAGATCTCTGGAACATAGAAATGGGACATCCATAGGGATGCCTCCTACATGTCCATTGTAGTAGCCTGAGTTACGGTCACGTTCTGCCCCCTTTAAGCCTATGGAACTTCAATAGGAGCGTGTACTCCTCAGTGTGAGTAAGTGGTGCAGATTTGGGGCTTTGTTCCCATTGAAATCACTGGTCATTCTCCTGTCCTGAGCCTTGTCTGCACTAAGCTCTTTTGGGGAAATATCCTGCTGCTCACGGTGCTAGTGTTTTCTCCACCTGCATTGGTGACACAGTGATGGAAACACCCATGTGCACTGCCCCTGCTCGCACTGCAGCTGCCACTGGGGGAGAGACAACAGGGCAGATTTTCTGAAAACCCTCGTGCACACAGCTGTAGTGTTAGTGCACATGATTGCACCCACATTCCACAGGCCAGCTCCAGGGGAGGCTGGCACAATTCTTGCCCATGCTTTGCCCAGCTGTCGCAGTGACTCTCTTAGGGAACGACCCCTCTAAGAACACATGTATTTTGACCTCAGGAAGAGCCCTGGACTCCAGCAAGCAAACTTTTGAGGGGCAGCTAATTCCAGCGATGTATTTGTGCAGTTCCTAGGGGGGAGAGGCAGGAGGGGAAGCCAGGCAGAAGTTGGGGAGCCATGGGCTCTGGGCAGTAGCGTCTCCTGATATATTTAGCAAGCAATAAAGCAAAGTCCAGAAGAAGAAAGGAGGCAGAGGATGGGTTACACTCCCAGGCTGAGAACTTTGGATATTCAGAGCCAAAGAAGAATAGGTCATTTGAAAGGGGGAACAGGAGTGCCCTGGTTTTCTCTTTCACACCCAGGGATAATAAATCTGCCTCGTTCAAACGTGGAGCTGCTCTCTATCTGACTGAGTCTGAAACTCCGGCAGGAGAGCAGTGAAATGGCAGCGAATAGGGAGGTGAGCTTCTCCCATCCCTGTGGGAAGGATGGTGGGATCTGCCAGGGGGCCCTGGGAGGTGAAAGAAAGCTGTTCTAAGCTACCATGCTGGTGACTCACCATGTTTGCCCAGCTGCGAGGTGTCCTTCAGCCTGTGGAGAGAGTCAGTTTCCCAGATCCAAGGGATGCCTGAAACGCAGCATGTGCCCTCCTATCGCTGGGTGCCTGAAAGGTGCCAGAACCCATGCGGTTTGTCCAGAGTCTCAGATGCTCTGCGGCTGTCCCCACTCTCCCTGAGCGGAGCAGCCCCTGCTCTTTGGTGCTCTGTCCCAGCACTGACCGCTGGACAGCGGGAGTGCTATTTAACACCCACAACGGAAGTCGTCAAACAGGAATTATGATTTGGATTGTAATTTGACACCCATCTGTCAGCATCAACATCACCTGCATAATCTTCTCTGCAGCTACCCCTGGAGAGTGACTCACCTGCAGAGCTATTGCTAAGATTAGCCTATCAGGAGGGAACTGATGGAGCAAGGCTGTTCTCATTGTGATAACAGGCACCCGACCGCTGCTCTCCCACTGTCTGTCTGTCCTTCCGCATTGCTCAAAGTTGGTTTTGAGTCAGAAATGTTATAGGGTGGAGGGGGAAGGAAGAAAATGTGACACGGAAGGTTACCAGGCGGTTATGCCCTTACTTCTAAGGTCACCAGCTCGTCATATTTCTAGACGGGACGCACAGTTTCATTACAGTGAGTCAGTGAGCACAAGTTGCCCATCTCTTCACCCAGTTTCCTTTCTTCAGCTGCAGCTGGTCCAGGTTCTTTGTCCTTTCCTGACCTGAGCCGGTGTGTTGTGTTGCTGTTGACTCTTAGACAGCTGCCATGGTGCACCCCAGAAGAGGCTCCGTTTCAGTGGCGGGTGCCGTGCTCCATACATTTATTCCTTGCTTACCCTGTGTGTGCACGTGTAAAGCACGTTGAGCACCTCGGATTTTACGGGGCTAAGCACAGCTACTCTACGAAAACGCGTTTTGAAGATTGCCGTGGTATTGCTGTCTCACCGAAAGCTCTCACCGCTGAGCTGGGCTGCTTCGTCCCGGGGCTTTATGGCACAAGGTGCTCTGTTCTCCAAGGCTTTCACTGCTCAGCTGTAGGAGATGCCCTGCGTGGCTTTTGTTGCTAGTCAGCATGTCACCTCCAGAAGAGTTACAGCCAACTTGTGGTGGCTCATGATGAGAATCCAGGGAGGAAACAGCACAGGCGACTGGCGCACGCAGGTTACAGCCAAGCACCGCGACACGTGTCGGGCTGGGACAGGGAGTGCCAGGCCCCATCAGTCCAAGTGCCACCTTTGGCAGCTGGGCCAGCTGGGTTCTTGGCCTGAGGCTGCGCATTGGTGGCTGCAGAACATTGTCCTGCACGTGAGGGCCTGGGTGGGGATGGGAGCCTGGCCCTTCATTCTGCTGAGGCCCTGTTCCCCCGGGGTGCCTCGGGGACAGAGGGAAAGCGCAGCGGAAAAGCAACGCGGTGGCCTTGGCAGAGCTGCTTGAAACCCATCTGCTGTGATAGGCTGATTGTTCTGGGTGCTTCTCATCCGCTGTTATCATGCCAGCCCCTCTGGCCCCACATGGTTGGGGGGACGGGACGGAATGGATCGTTCCCCACGCCCAGCCCCTGTTGGGGGAGGGACGGACTGGATCGTTCCCTACACCCAGCGCCTCGCACAGCCCCAGCCTGCCTGCATCTCAGGACAGATCCTGGCCTCGTTTCCCCTGGTTTAGATCCGGAGGAACTCCCCTGACGTCACTGCAGAGTTAACCAGGGGTAGCTGAGCTCCTGGTCCCTAGCTTGGCCCCGGCTCCCCCGCCGCACTGGGCACTCTGCTTGGTCCTCCCTCTGCCTCCCTTGCCCATGAACAGCTCCAGGCCCTTTCTGATGCTGCGCCCAAAATCTGCACCACCCGCCCTGCCCCATGGGACGTGCAAGCTCTCCTCCTCCTCCAGATCCCCGGCCCCCTTCGCCAGCCCTCCCTGCAATTACAGGTCAACGTTCAAAGCCCCCAAAGCAGAGGAGCCAATATGTGTGTAAGAGTGAGCCTGCTGCCCCCCCTTCTCTGCCATAACTCTTCCCCCCCTCAGCCCTCTTCCGCACCCTTCTCAGTTGTCTGGCTGGGCCCTGTGAGCAGAGACCTGCACGGGCAGTGCCACGCTATGCGTGCCAGTGAATAACAATGGGGCCAGGCTGGACAATAGGTGTGATCGGGATTCAGCCTGCGAGTGCCTGTGCGAAGGAAGAGATAAACAAATTGCAGCCAATTCCCGGGGGCGAGGGAGGCAGCTGGCAGCCTTACCTTGTTTACTCCTCCCTCTGCAGCATCAGGCATCGGCCACTGCCGGGGGCCAGACGTGAGGGGTCTGATCATGTAGGGCGATCGCTGTGTCCCTAAGGACACCGCTTATTTCAGCACACGGGGGAGCTCGATGGGAGAGAGTTTTGGGGAACTCAGAGAGGTCTGTGCCCTTCCCCCACAAATCCAGCCCCTTTTTCAGAGCTGCCTCCCTAGGACCCACTTGGCACTGTTCTGGGACTGAACCGGGGTTGGACACTGTCAGCTGGGGGAGATGCTTGTGCCACCCGCCCTGTAACCGCAAGGCTCAGCACAGCAGGCAGCAGATGTCTCGTCCTCAGCTGGAGACAAAGAACATCTCCCTTGGGTCATCCGGAGTGCACACGGGGAAGTTTGAGTCAGAAGTTGCTCTCTGTGTCCCTGTGTCACACCGAGAAGTTACACCTGCGGGTTGGAATGTCTCCATCTTCCCAGGGAGTCTCCCAGCAGTGTGTAGAGCAGCCACGCTCTCTGGAGAGCTGGGTCTCCGTGCGGTGTGAATCGGCGAGGAGCTGTGATGTACAGACGCCCCCCGACTCACGCAATCGTTCCGTTCCGTTCACGTAACTCGAATTTTGTAAGTCGGAAATGTATACCCGTACGTTTCCGCAACTCGAAAATCCTATTTCTGGCTTATGGAACTTTTTCCATATGTGCGAATTTGCGTAAGTCGGGTCTTGCGTAACCCGGGGAGCGTCTGTATGGTGTAACAGGCGCCCCGAGAGCCGATTCCTTAGTCATGCCCCAGCTCACTAGCTGCCCTCTGGCGCACTCAGAGGCTGCACGATGGCTGGGCTTGACTTATCCGAGCTTTTTTACATGTGTATGGAGATGTGATAGCAGCAGGAGCCCTAAAAGCAGAGAGCCAGTTTCCTCCCTCGGTTTCCACTGCAGTCTGGGATGCTCTGTCAGACAGACCCCACCCTGGGCATGCCAGGACAGGCACTAACAGCTCTGGCACTGGGGACATTCGATGGCTTTCCCGTAATAACACAGTAATGAGTAACACAGGGCCTTAGGTTCTGCCCTGAACTAGACCGCTGTGCCTCCGCAGGGTAGTAGTGACATGTAACAACACTGCCCTACCTGGTGCGGGGGCTGTGACGTTTAACTCACTAGTGTTTGTCACGTGCTTTGAGAGCCTTGGCAGGAAGCTGCTGGAGAAAGGGCTAGCGTTATAACCTCCCGGGCCCTGGTTCAGGACAGCACTAACACAGGTGCTACACCTGTAAGCCTGCACTTCCATAGGCTTTAAGCACAGGTTTAAATACTGTCGCGACTAGGGATGCTGGATGCTCTCTGGCGCTGGGGAGAGGTGCAGTGATCATTAACAAACCGTCTCCAAAAACAGTTGCAATAGTAAATTAAAAAATAATTCATTTGAAACACTCAACTTCACTCTTGCCCTTCCTGTGCTATGGGGCTGCTAAGTGGGATGATGGCTTGGGATAACCTGGCGGATAACCGTTCACCACCAAATTGCCACAACCGTTGACCATGCAGAGAAGTGACAATGGACACAGCTGTGCCTGTCTTACCTGACTCTGCTGTCTCAGCAGGTGAGCAGGAAAGTAATGAATTAATCAAAGGAGGCGGGCTGTGTTCTTCAGAGCAATTCCCACATGCCACCAGGCTGGAGATGGAGTGAAATCACAGCACCTACTGGAGAGGGAGAATTTGGCAAAAATGCCTCCCCCCCGAGTATGTTACGGCTGCTGCCTAATGGATTTAATATGAGAAAACAGGGAGGAAAATCAGATCAGCGAGTCTGTGGGTTGTAGTTCGAGATGAGCATGAATATGACTGAGAGCCGGCTAGAAAGCTCTGGCATTTGCAAACCTCCTTAGAAACTGAGGGTGTGTGTATTTTAATTTTTGGTTAGTTAGAACCTTTCCAGAATAGCAGGCAAGAGTCTTCACTGCTTCATTATACATGCAACTTACCCCTGGCTAATGTGATGAGATGATCAGTATTGGAACTAGCTCAGTATCAGAGTCAATTCTTTTGCAATGCCTGCTTGATAGGTCTCAAACTGTGACTGTAAATGGGGGGGGATGTCATTGAATGGGTGTGTTCATAAAATCATCACTGATAAAGTTTGCAGGTGACACAAATATTGTGGGAGTGGGAAAAAATGAAGAGGGCAGGTCACTGATTCAGAGCGATCTGGATCACTTGGTAATCCGGGCCCAAGCAAACAATATGTGTTTTAATACGGCTAAATGCATCCATCTAGGAATAAAGAATATAGGCCATACTTACAGGACGGGACTCTAGCCTGGGAAGCCGTGACTGAAAAGATTTGGGGGTTGTGGTGGCTAATCAACTAAGTACGAGCTTCCAGCGTGACACTGTGGCCAAAAGAGCTAATGTGATCCCGGGATGCACAAACAGGGGACTCTCAAGTAGCAGGAGAGAGGTTATTTTACCTCCGTATTTGGCATTGGTGTGACATGCCCTAATAGTAATAGACTTAAGGAGCACAATCTATTTAGCTTAACAGAGAGAAGGTTGAAGGGTGACTGATCAGTCGGTAAGTACCTGCATGGAGAACAAATATTTAATAATGGGCCCTTCAGTCTAGCAGAGAAAGGTCTAACGTGATCCAATGGCTGGAAGTTGAAGCTAGACAAAGGCAGACAGGAAATAAGGCACATGGAGTAATTAACCGCTGGAACAATTGACCCAGGCTTGCGGTGGATTCTCCGTCACTGACGGTTTTGAAATCCTGATTGGATGTTTTTCTACAAGCTCTGCTCTGGGAATGATTCTGGGGCCGGTCTCTGGCCTGTGCAATTCAGGGGGTCAGACGAGATGATCACAATGGTCCCTTCTGGCCTTAGGGTGACTAGATGAGATGAAGAAAATATCGGGACACGGGGGGGTGGGGGGTAGAGGGGCAAAAAAAAAAAAAAAAAAAAGGTGAGTGCTGCTGGCGGAGCAAAATATCGGGACAAATTGCATCCCGACCGGAGATCGGTCGGGACGCGGGACAAACAGCTAAAAATCAGGACGGTCCCGATTTTATCGGGATGTCTGGTCACCCTATCTGGCCTTGGAATCTATGAATCTCTGTGCTTACGTTTCCTCATCTGCAAGCAGCACTAACACCTGTCCCACGGATGGGGGTGGGGGAGGCTGTGACGTTAAATCACTAACCACTGACGTTTGCACAGCGCTTAAATACCCTGGGATGGAAGGTGTTAGGAGGCAGCCAAACCACCCAACCGCATTCTTTGAGCCTCTCTGATCCATTGTGTTGTGCTGCCTGGCTGGGCTAGCCACCGCAATCACCATCTCAGGTCCTGAGTAGCCTAGTGATGGACCTGTGCCAAACAAAAGGCAGCGAAAGGTGCAGACTTGTCGTGTGGTGTCACGCCAGCCTGGACGAACACAGCGGGAGCTGGAAGGCTCCCCGGGCCAGGTGCGATGCAGAAGCCTTTGGAAAAGGGGAGGCAGCAGTTGCAGTGGCCAGGAACCCCCCAGACAGGGTGCATGGAGACCAGTGCCTGCTACTCCAGCCCATAGAGTGGACTAGTGGCTGCAGAGGCCACAGGGGGGTGCATGGCAGCCTGACTGCCTGCCCGCAAGTTGGTGGGGGGCTTGTTCACTCAACCCCCACCTTTTGACAAAGTCAGGGAACTGGTCTGTTTTGGAGTCTCACCCTCAGCGCTCCCTGGCTAAGGCCCCGCCACCCCGTCTCGTGCTCTGTCCCCATGCCGAGTGTGCAGCGCCTCTCCTGTCTGCCGGGGCCGCTGGCTCTTGGCCCTGGTGCTGCTGTGATCCGGAGGAGAACACAAAGGCACTGAGGACACAATGTGTGTTGTGTAATATTGACCCGAGTGGCACCACACCCTCCATTCCGGGAGCAAGCTTTCCTGGCCAGGTGGGGAGGCCTGTCTGCTCCTTTCTCACGGACATGCTGTTTGTTTTCTAACATACCAATAACTGGTCACAATAGCTGGGAAGGCCAGAAGAGACTGTGATGTTCATTTAGTTTGACCCCCTGCAGAACATGAGCCAGGGGCCTCCCCCAGGGATTCCTGCAGCTGGCCCAGGGCTTGTGGCTGAGCCAGATTGGCTGGGAGCCCCCAGCGCCGTGGCAGAAGGGAAACCTGCAGTCACCACACGGGACAAAGTGTGAAAACAGACCCCACGACTGGAACCGTGCCCCCAGGCAATCTGGGTTTGGATGGAAACGGACTCATTAACTGGAGGCAAGACAGGGCAACCCCAGGCCCCAGCTTGGGACCCACCTCCGAGGACGGCTCCTTTGGAAAGGGCTGGTCCATTGGGCAGCGTCGAACCCGGGGCCGTGGCAGCTCAGCATGGCGGCGTGGCTGAGCATTGCCATAGGCCTGGGGAACTCTGGCCGAGCCAAGCTCTCCGCAGCGGGACGCCCTCTGGTGCTGCGACTGGATTCAGTAACTTGGGACCCCAGTTACACAGACTGGCAGGCGAGAGTGGACGTGCTGCTGACCTGCTCACGCCGGGTGCCTTAGGAGAGCTCAGCTTTGCATTCACTCCATACGTCTTGATATCACTTGCACCTTAAGAAGCAAATTTCCCAAGCTGCAGTACCTGGATTTGGTGCAGCGGAAGGGCTCAGGAACCTGCAGCAATCCTCCCCCTGCCCCCTTCCGCCAGCCACGCTGTTCTCTGAGCCGCTGGTGTACCGGAGCTGAGGACTGTTTTACATTGCCCACCTTGTACCCTGTCGCTCATGTCCCGCCCTGTGAATGTTCTGCACTGTTCCCTTCCCTCCCTCGCTGGGTGAGCGGAGGTGGCCGTGCTGCAGGAACTCAGGTGGAACAGATTAACCCCGGTGCAGCTGTGATACTGGAGGCAGCAGCCCTGGGGACTCCAAGAACAGCTTGTTCCTCTTTCTACCTAAAACAGAAACTTCCCTGGAGCTGCTGAGTGGGAACCAGGTGTGGTTTGGAAAGTGCACCAATGTCTAGGCCCCGTGTTCCCGGAAATGCTCCCTCTTGTTTTGGGGCACATGGAGCAAGGCAGCACCGGGGTGGAAGCTGATGTGGTACGATTAGCAGGCAGGATAAACCCCTCCCTCTCTGGCCTTCAGAAATTCCATGGGCCAGGCTGGCTAGACTGGGAGCTAGACAGACAGCAGGAATCTACCCAGGCTCGGCTCCTGTTTTGTCCAATGGCCTCGCTAAGGAAGAACCTCGTTTATATTCAGCACAGCGGAGTCGTGTCTCTCCGTTACGGTGAGATGCAATCTCTTGCTAGGATTTACGAGCGACTGCATGCTGTGCTGTCACTCGAGGGGCCTGGGTCAGGGCCACAAATCAGGGCCTGGTTCGTGCAGTGCCAAGACGGGGATTGGGCTGCAGGACAGGATGTTGGCATGTGCATGGCACTAGGTCACCCTCTAGTGAAAAAGGGTCCTTATCTCTGGCTATATCTGCTGGTGTAACCCCCCGTGCCATTGTTTGTGAGGGTTTTATCTCCCCAGCAGGCTGGATCACTTGCTGGGAAAAGGTTGGGCTTGTGGCTATGGGGCAAAGCTTGGAGATACTCCATGACTCGGTTTCCCCTCCCCCTCTTGTCTAGTTAGACTGCCAGCTCTTCGGGGGATGGATTAAGTGTCTGTGCAGCACCCGGCACAGTAGGCCCCAATCTCAGTTTGGGGATCGAGCTGTTGCTGTGATACAAATACAGACACTAAAAATCAAACCAAGGCACCCTCATGATTTAGATCAACTGCAAAGCCAATCCACTGTTGCTGACTGTATTTTCCTTGGAAGTAGTTGTGTTCTGCCCACTGAACCACTGAAATGCTATAGTGGTAACATAGGGACTCCAGTATTACCAGCTCCATGTGCTCAAAAAAACATGAGTCAGGACCCAGAAGATCCCGAGTTTGGCTTACAAATCATGAGGTTTCAAAAACAATGGGTCCAGGGTTCTTTTTCTTTCCCTTCTGGTCTTGGAGACGATAAGGTCATTCAGATCGTCAAGCTTTTCTCTGCAATCACAGGGGCTAGAACCTCGACCCCCTGAGAGTCTCACCTAATCCCGTCACTCCAGGAGCGGGGCTTTTAAGCAAAGTATCAAATATCATGAGACGCAATAAAATTGGAAGAGGTGGGATCTTGGATTGTCAGCTCTTTGGGGAGGGGAACCAGCTCTTTGTCCTGTGTTTGTACAGTGCCCAGCACCTGGGCCAGGGCTACAGCTGCCAGCCGTGACCGTAACACAAATAAATAATAACAACTACATGGGACACCATATCAACAGCAGGGATAGTCAGACATCTTTATTAATCTGGGGCTGAGATACCGCTTTCTGTCAGCAGGTGGCACTCTATTGATGCAGCAATTAGCACTTCTCCAGGATCATAATCTATAGTTTGCAGACGTGAGGATGGATGTCCCTGGGAGGAAGATGAACGTTTGGCTTGATGTTTGCACGCATGGGAGAGCGTGCTCCCCTTCATCCTTCTGGTGTGCTCTTTAGCCTCCAGCGTGCAATCTCACAGCTGTGCACTGCAGGGTCACACAGCCACACATGGCTCCAGCATCATGCCTGGTGCAAATGCCTCTGACTTCCGGGGACTTGCACCGGGGATGCCTTTGGCCTGTGGCTTTGGTGTGAATCCTGCCCTAGGAGAAGGCAGAGCTAGGATGACTTGCTACCTCTCGTGATGGGCTTTCTCAAACAGCATGCTAGATGCCCAGGTAGCTGTGTTCCAGAGCCGCTGAGCCAGCTGTTTCCAGCTGGGAGGATCTCTCTTGGCCCAGCAGGTTTTGCGGTGGGGGGGGGGAAATGCCAGAATATTACCATCTACGTTCACACCACGCTATTCGAGATCTCCCTGGGGGGCCAGGCTGCCCTTTCTTCATTGTTTGTTCTCCTCTTTACACGCTGTCAGGAAAACACAAGGCTTTGTACACCGGAGAGGCATGACACTGCGCAAGGGAGTCACCTGCAGGAGTTTCACAGAGGCCAGGGCTCCCTGTGCTGAATTCCCTTTGCCGTGGGCAGAGGGGCATCCTGGTCCTGGGCTCCCGGGCCTGGCTAAACTCCCTTTCCACCCCAACACGGCCAGGAGGACACGGCTGGGAATACACTCCCCAAAGGTCTCATGTCTCCCTTGGGTGGTGCAGCCTCAGGCCGGTGGCACCTACCTGGCTGTCCTGCTGAGCCCGGCTCCCTGCACAGCCAATGCACAGTGGGGGCCCTGCTGCCATTAATTTGGATGCCCCCATGCTACAAATTTCAGTGTCCTGTGGGGCAGCTCAAGCCTCAGGAGAAGGAGCCTCCTGTTATGGTTATTTTGGGGGCAGGCACCCCGAGCACCCCGGCAGGTTCTCATTCCTCGCCCTGGGCCTTTGCAGGGGGTCGGTCAACCAATCTCTACCTCTTGTCTGCTCTGGGCCAGCTGGGGAGATCAGCTGAATCCTCAGGCTTCCTTTCCACTCCCCCCTTAGACACAGGGTGGAAATGCAGCAGCTGCTGGGCCACGGGACCCGTAAGGGCTGTGCAGAGCAGAGGGGCCCTTGACCCGCTGTTCCCCGGGGGAGCTCTGTTCTGTAAGGACAGGGCAGTGACGGCAGGTCTGGCTGCCTGGAGTCTGACGCATCTGCTGGGCTGAGGCGACCCCGCTGGGATTTTCCCTGCAGGCCCCGGAAGCCCAGGTGTGTGGGACGCAAGGAGACAGGACAGTCTTGGACTAGGTAAAGGAAGGTGGAGGCTGACACGTGGCTGGGAGCCAAACTGCCTCTGTCACCAGAGGGGATGTTTGAAGAGCGGCTGTGCCTTGTCGGGCAAACACAGAGCAGGTTGTGTCAACGGGGGAGAGGCAGAGGCAGAGCCAGGCGGATGGGCTGAGCAGGACAGCCCTGTCTCAGTCAGCACAGCTTTCCTCTCGTCCTCAGGGAGATGATCTGCCCGCCGGGTGCGTTGCATAAGTTGTTCCTGCGGGTTTGGGGACCCAGGAAATAGATGGATCCCAAGCCAGGTAATTAAACAGCATTTTCTCTCTCCCCTGTTGGGCTGAGGTAGCTCCTTAATGATGCTGCTGGAGGTGAGAGATTTAGAGCATTGGCTGCAGCCAGGCACCCTCGCTAATCTCTGCTAATACTCCTCGGTACTAACCCACAGCCCCCTTGCTATCCCAGCCTGGGGCTCCCTGCCCCCGCGCTCTGCCCGTGCACCTCAGTCTTGTCCCGCTACACTCTGGATGCAGGAGATTGCATGTGAAGACGGCTCCCCGTACCACGCAGCATGGTGGATTTTGTGATGCAGGGAGATCTCTCTGCGGAAGATGCACTGAAACTACCTGGTGGGTCTGGGTGTAGACCCGGCCCCCTTGGTTTGCTGAGCAGGTTTGCACACTGCCCAGAACCTTCTCTGGTCGTGCACCGTGGTAGTCACAGGGCCACAGGCCCATGGATTAATGATTGCTCCCGTGGCCCAGCAAGAACGTGCTCAGTTTGGCTTTTCTCGCCACTGGGACAGCAAACTCCATCCAGGCTCCGACCCCCTGCTGGGCTCCTCCTGCCCCCGCAGCCCAGGAAAGGTTCTGTCCGGAGTGCTGGCCTGGCTGCTTGGCTGATGATGCGAGAGGCAGAACAGTCTCACATGGAGAACATGGCTCACAGGAGGGACTAGGGAGCAGGTCTGATTCTGACCCACAGGGAGCGGAGGTGTGGGGTCAATAGGTGCCATTTTTACCTAGCTGCTTTTCTAGCAGCAATTGCGCTATCGGCCGGTTTCATCCAGAGAACTGGGTGGTTCTGGGAGCCGGGAACAGTTGGCTCATTGGTTCCAATCCAGACCCAGGCCAACAGGGACGCACGACAGCTGCTCCCCACGCAGGCCCCTTGCCACACTTTGGGTCTCTTTGGTTGTGAAGCAGGTAACACCTGGCTCTGAGGAACTCTGGGCTTAAACCAGCAGCTCCTTTTGTGTTGGCCAGCGCTGGCTTTTAGTCACTGCCTGGGGGGCGGCACGTGCGAGCCAGCGCCTTGAGGTGAAGGCTCCACATCTTCCTCCGGCCGCCCGGAGAAATGAATCTTGTCAGGTTAACGCAGAGGCACAGTGAGGCAGGGTGGTGCAGTGTCCCACTGCCACGCACTCGTGCATGCAAAGCCCAGCTCAGAACTGACTGGGTGGCCCTTGTGGTGGTGACACGCTGAGAACAGGGACTGGGGTCCTCAGTCTCTCTCCTGGCCCCCAGCGCGGCAGTGTCTGAGCATTTGGAGGCCTGCTGCTCTCCCATTCCAGCTGCACTTCGGGGCTGTGCTCAGCGGATCCTTGCAGTGTCCAGACCACCACACTGTCCATGTTCCCAAGTGAAACAGAGGAGCAGGGCTCTGTGGTGTGTGGGGGTGAGGCGTGCCCAGACACAGCCACTCTGTTTTATGCCCCTGCTTTGCCTAGCCCTGGGCAGGAAATCTGGACTCTGCTTCAACAAGCCCCGCCAATGCCCTCTGAAAGCGGGGGTGTTAATAGCACCAGCAGCCACATCTCCGCAGGGCGTTAGCTGGGTCTCGCCGGGCTGCACATGGTCTCTGGGATCTAGCACATGGTGCAAACGCTGTGATCTCCTGGGGAAATGGTCTCACCCCAGGGGCATTTTTAGCTAAATTTAGCTTGTTAGGGCTTCCTCTCTGCTGCCTCGTTATGGGAACTTGCCGCTGGCAGGTGCTGGTGCCCCTGAGCCAAGGCATGGGGGTCTGACCCAGACACAAAGCTGTTCCAGGCTACCCCAGAGTATTTCAGTCCCTGGGGGGGTTCAGAGGCCACAGAGCTGTCTATGGGGAGAGAGCCATGAAATCAAAGTGACAGGGCCAATTTACTATGCTGCTTGGCAATAGGAGATGGAAGGGGGCACGGATGCTCCATGATATTGACAAATCCTGCAGGCCTCTTTCTCAGGCACTGTAACAAGCTGTGGCCAGCTAGGACATCGCAGCTGTCACCGTGCAGTCCAATGTGGCTGTTTATAATGTCACAGGGACAGAACTCAGCGCCTCCTGCTCTGAAAGCATAGGCCCCTAGGAGAATCTCCCTTAGCTGTCAGCTACATGGGGGTCTCACCATAGAACAGTTCTGATTCCCGCCAGTAGAGGGCAGCAGTGCCATGAGCACACCAGCCAATGCACTACTGTACTTTTCACTGACCAGACAGTGGGAAATTCTTGACTAGAGATTTGTGCTTGTCCAAACTGTCTAGTTGGGGCATGTGACTGAGTGACAGCATCGCTGACCCCAGCCAGATCCTGTACAATATAAGGATACATAGGAAATAAAATAATAAATAATAATTTGGGTTTTGTATCAGAGGGGTAGCCGTGTTAGTCTGGATCTGTAAAAAACAACAGAGGGTCCTGTGGCACCTTTAAGACTAACAGATGTATTGGAGCATAAGCTTTCGTGGGTGAATGCCCACTTCGTCGGATGCATGTAATGGAAATAATTTGGGTTTTGTTTCCTTGGCCTTCTGGTTTCTGAGCCTTTAGGGGGTCACGTTTCCAAGCTCTGCTCTGCAAACACAAGGGCTAGAAACTTGCTTTTTAAAAAGAGGAGACAGGAAAGTCTCCCATCATCACGTGACTCCAGCAGCTGGGGTTTACGAAAAACACCCAACACCAATGGTTTTAAACCTGTGGTCTGCGGATCCCTGGGGGACCGCAGACTGTCCAAGAATTTCCACAGGGGTACACACCTCCATTCAGAATTTTTTAGGGGTCTGCAAATGAAAAAAGGTTGAAAACCACTGGCCTACACTGCAAAAGTTGGCAGTGCTGGAGTTGCAGAAAGCCCAGGGAGGGGCAGAATGGTGCTGGCAGTGGCTGTGTCGAACCACACTTGTTGCTGGCAGGCTTCCTGCTCCATGTCTTGACCGTACAGGGAGAGCCCTGCTAGGCAAACCGTGCACCAGGGCTGATCCACAGCATGGCGGTGACTGTTTTGGAGGACTCTCTTATACCATAGTCATCCTCCACATTTGCAATTCATCTATTTATAGGAGTTTCGTGGCAGTCCTGGTTTGATCGTGCTTTGCATATGGGCCCAAACCTCGTTACCGAGCTGTGTTCCAGTCCCTGTCTCAAGGGTTAATGGCTACAGTGCAGTGTCTGTGGGAAAGCCACTGCAGGTGAACAGGTGCTAACGGGGCAGCAGGTGGCGGTGCCATGGCAGGCACAGAGGAGATGCTGAGTTCCCTGAGCCCAGCTGAAGTGGGAGGCAGCCTTTGCTATAAATCAATCGTTGCCCATTTAGAAAAGGGGGTCAGAGAACTGGCCAAGGCTGTGCTGGAGCCAGGAACTGGCTGGGTGTCTGGACACTGGCACCAGCTGCATTCGCTCCGAGGAGACGGCTGGTACAAAGCCCGGGGTAGCTGTATAGATAAAGCGTCAGTGAAGTGAGAAGCAGCCTGGGGTAGACGAGGTTCAGGAATATGCACAAAGCGCCTGGGTTTTGTAGGGCTGCTAGTGCTGGTTGTTCCCTGCGAACGGCTTCCTCTGGGCAGCTCGTTGTGGGGTTTTGACTGTGGCTGGGCAGAGGCAGTCACCTCCCTGCTGCACCTCCAGCAGCAATGGCTCTGTCTCGAGCCGCCCGGTGCCCTGTTGCTGGTCACTCCGTGTGCGGGGGGCTGCCTGCCTGAGGGGTGAGTGGGTCTGGCAGCTAGGGGGTTACCACTCTCCCTCGCAGGGGCCTGGCACAGCTGGAGGGACGACTCAAGCAGGGGGCTGAGAGCGCAGAGCAGGCAGGCGTCTCCCTTGCCCTGGGTGTGTGGCCCACCTGGCTCGGGGAAACCCCCTGCAGTCCCGTTCCAGGCTGGGGCTGTGGGCAGTGTTTAGAACCTGAGGCCGTCAGCGGTTCCCCTTCGCCTGCCCTGAGCTCACCAGAGCCATCAATGTCACACGGCTCAGGGAAATGGCTCCAGCAATGCTAAGATCTGGGGTGTGCGACCCGGCGTGGCCCCCAGAGAGCCCCACAGAGCTTGTGGCTCGGCCAGCACTCACTGGGGTGCCCGGCTGGCAGGGAGAGGGGACGAGGAAGCTGCTCTTTGGCCGGGGATGGAGCCTATGACTGGGGAGACCCTGGGGTACAACTGATTGTACGGACAGCTCAGCTCGGCGGCCCCAGGGTCCCTGGAAATGGGGTGCTGGGCGGAGAGCCCACTGCAGGGATGGGGGCTGTGGCCCTTTCGCGCTAGACCGGTGGGGCCATCGGTTCCTTCCAGAGGCAAAGCTTTACGCCTCTGAAGTGTCTGCCCCAGCCCTGGGATGAATCGTCACCGTCGGGTTACCCAGAAGGGGGTGACTCCCTCTGCAGCAGGGATCAGCCCACTCCCCCTTTCCTTTTGCGGGGGCGTTTTATCAACGGGCTGCTGCAGGGCCCCCAGTCCCCTGCCCATGGCCCCCTGCCTCAGGGTCTGTGCCCCCAGCACTGCAGCAGGATGGTGCCCTCAGACTCTGGGCAAGAGGGACGTTAGTGCGGTGTGGATGGGACGGGACAGCATCGAGATGGGGTTCTGTTGGCCTGGGGCTCCTTCGATGCTCAGCGTGGGTAAAACTTGGAGTGCCGCAGCAGGACATGGCCGCTAGGGGGTGCCGGCTGCCCAGTAATTGCCCTGCCTGGGAAGACGCGCTGCTGTTGGCTGCACTAATGGGGACTGATGGAGCTGCCCTACAGGGTGACGCATTGGATCCGGCGTCCTACGCCCGGAACCGAGGCGTGTGGAGAGTTAGGCCCTGCCGGAGCTGAGAGTGGGGCAAAGGGGAGGCCAGGAGGGCCCTCGGCCAAGCCCAGGCTTCAGCCGCTGATGCTTGCAGGGCCCCAGTCGGCTCCCGGGGGTGGCGCGGTGAAGCCGAGCAAAGGGGCTGAATCCCAGGTGGCCCCGGGAGCCTCCCCAGAGCGCGGTGGGCACAGTGACCGAACCCCTGAGCAGCTCTGCCCCGCACGTCTGAGTGTGACCATGGCTGGCTCGGAGGCTGCTCCAGAGGCCTGGAGTTTGTCTTTGCCCCCTGCTGCCCCCCCGTGATGTTTGTGCTTTCACAGCCCTCGCCCCACCTTCCGGCTTCTCTTAAACCTGCCGGAGACTGAGCAGGCTTGGCCACGGGGCTGCTGGGGAGCAGAGGTGAGCAGGCAACCACCAGCTACTTCCGCTGGGCTGCGGACCTGTGGCTGCCCCGTCTGGGGTGACGGAGGCAGCAGGTACCCCTCCTGCCCTGAGCTATGGGCATGCAGGCAGGACCATGAGCGTGACAAGGGCAGGGCCGGCTCCAGGCACCAGCCTTCCAAGCAGGTGCTTGGGGCGGCAGTCTGCAACGGGCGGCAGTCCGTGTGTTTTTGCCCCCAAGCAGCGCGCCGAATTGCCGCCGTGGATGGCGGGGGCCGTCCGTGTGCTGTGAGGGCGACACGCGCGTTTCCGCGGTGGCTGCAATTCGGCGGCAGCTTCTGTCTTCAGCCAGAAGACAGAAGCTGCCGCCGAATTGCCGCCGCTACAGAAATGCGCGTGCCGCCCTAACGGCACACGGACTGCCCCTGCTGTCCGCGGCGGCAATTCGGCGCGCTGCTTGGGGCGGCAAAAACAGTAGAGCCAGCTCTGGGCAAGGGGCATGTCCCAGGAAGGGCTGGCTCGCCACTCTGAACGAGCACCGTGTGGGGCAAGGAGGCTCTGCCTCCTGATATGGGCGCCCCACACTCCTTGCCCTCCCTGCTGCTCCCCTGTCCAGCCAGGACACCCCTTCTCTGGGCTCAGCATCAGGCCCTTTCCCGTGGCCGTGTCCCAGTCTCAGCAGGTGCAGCAGGGCCTGGCCATGCCGGGAAGGAATTGCAGAGCTGTGAGTGAGCAGCCTAAGCCTGTGGGACCCTCAGGGCCCCCAGAGCTGAGGTCAAACCCAGTCACCGCCTGGCGGTAAACGTAGGCCGAGAATAGCCGGGAATTGGCAGCTCTTGGGTCCTGGGTCCTGCTCCTGCGGAATGAGGAATTCTGTTTACGGCCAGTGCAGCTTCCTGTTTAGACTGAAGGCAGAGAGTCTCCTACGCTGCCCAGACTCACTGTTGGGACGTCACACTCCCTTCCGGGGCCGATTTTCCAGCACGGAGGCTGTTACATCTGCAAATCTCCCCATCCCACTCCTGCCTTTGGGGTGAACATGGGGGAGCTGCAAACATGGCTCCTTGCACTTGCCAGTGCTGGACTCCCGTCTCCCGAAGCCCCCGTCGCTCCTTAGCAGCACGTGCGTATGACAGGCGTGCTGAGAGGCCATGGTTGAGCCAGGGCTCCGTAGTGCCAGGCGCTGCACAGGTGTTGTGAGAGACAGTCTCTGCCCCAACGAGCTCACAGACTAACTAGACAAGATAAAGGAGGGGGAGAGACTCTTGCTCCTCCATGGGGGTCAAAGGGAACAAGCGGGGAGCAAGGTTGTTTCCTACCAGATACCCCATGTCACTGCTGCAGATGCTCAAGGACCATCGGCCTGGACCCACTGACCCGGTGGGGTTGGGGTGGTCAGACAGGAGACGACTTAGTTCTTTAAAAACAAAAGCGGAGATTCTCCCACAGTCCCGTGACTCCAAGAGCTGGGGCTTTAAGAACAACCCCAGATCCCTGAGACTCAAGAAGCCCCAGAGGGTTGGCCCCGCTGTGCCGCGTTAGTATTGTCTACATAGTAGTAATGCCATGCACAATCTCACCATGCCTTAAGAAGAGCAGTGCAGCCGGTGAGCTGGCAGGGAAGGGCTCTGTAGCCCACCCCGGTCCCCAGGACCCATCTCCATGCAGCACTGAGCACCAGAGCTCCAGGTCACCTCCCCAGCCTCCTGGGAATGTTCCTCTGCAGAGCATGTCCTGTTTCTGACTTGCAGGAACCGAGCCCATCAGCATCCTCGGGCTTATCCTGGGCATCGGCCTGGCCTTGCTGCTCCTGGGCGTTCTTGGCTACACCATTCTGAAGTGGTACCTGAGAGGACCAGCCTGGCACCGTAAGTATGGGGAGTGGAGAAGGGCTTAGGCAGAGGCACATACTGAGCCTTTAACAGAGGACAAAGCTACGACAGTCCCCTCTGAACATCTGCATGTAATGTTCCCGTGTCTGGCTCTGAGTGGGGGCTGCCCCCTAGACAATGGGAGTGCTGATGGGACAGTGCCCTGGTCAGAGAAGGGGCTCCCGCGGGACCCTGCACAAGGATTTCACGTGTGTCTCTAGTCCAGACCCAAGCCAGCTGTGTGGCACAGCTGGTGAGTCCCTGTGCTGTCCGGGCATTGCTGAGTGAGACAGGGAGTGTTCGTCCCACTGAGACTAGGGCCAGGAGCGCAGCATCCGGTGTCTCTCATTTCCTGTGTGCACAACAAGCAACCCGTGGGCAGGAATTGCTCCAGCCCTGGGAGGAGGCAGCAGCCAGCATCGGCCAGGATGTGATGGAGGCGGGAGGTTTTGGACAGACCCCAGGGCTCCCAGCTGTCTTGCAAAGCTGGATCTCTAGTGCCCATGCAGAGCAGACGGGAGCCTGGCTTTTCAGATCTTGAATCCCAAAGACTCCCTGAGTGGAACCCTAGCTCCTGAGGGGCCGATTCGCTGTGTGATCCCAGGGTCGAGTCAAGAGTGAGTCAGGAGAGACCAATGCCGCTGTCCCCGAGGAGCGCTGGGTGCATTCCACTTTGGGAAGCTCTGTGACTTTTCCCGGTGGCTCAGACCAGCACACAAAGGGAGGAGCTGAAGTCCTATAGTCCGCTGTCTCCCCATTCATGCAGCGCTCGTGAGCTCCCAGCCAGGGCCCTGGGCACCCTGCCAGCCTGCCTTGAAAGCAGCCGAGCTCTCAGAGCTGGAAACCGTTTTCAGTCTGTTAAGGCATGTCCCAGTGCTGTATGCTGGAGCAATGCCTGTCAATAGCATACCTGCCTGGCCCGAACCAGAGAAAAGGGCCAGGGTTATATGTACCTGAAAGGTTTCAGAGCAGAGAAACCCCTGGACTTTATCTATCCCCACAGAGAGCCTCCACGCATAATTTCACCAGCTAGCAAGGATCCAGGACAACAGCATGGCTTGTTTTCAGACACAGGCAAGCCAGCCCGGTGCTGTGGACAGCCAGAGGGGCTGACCGTGGTGAATCAGCATGGACCCCCCTCCCGTGCCACTCAGCTGGCATGAGCTCCTGGTCCTGGCTGGCAGGACAGCTGGCAGTTAGAGGCTGGGACCATCCTAGAGCAAGCTGGCGGGAGCGAGGGACCCTCTGGGCTCCTTAGCAGGGTGCCGAATTGCATGTTTGGGGCACTGTCCGGCTGAGACAGAAAGCAGGGCCAGATCCTCAGCTGGTGTAAATCGGCACTGACATTTGCACCAATGGCGCGGTTACACACGCCATTATCCAGAGAGGCATTTTTGCAGGTAAACGGGGAGCTAAAGGTTCCTGCCCTCGGCACTAACTTACACCCGCGTTGAGAGCAGCGGTTGCTCTGTTAACTCGTGCTTTGCTCCGAGCGTGCGGTGGTGCATGGCTGCGGGGCTGACCCATTGTGTCCACAAACGCACGGACTGTGCCACCCACTGACCGTATTGTCCCTTTAGCTGCACCGAGGGGGAGAGTGAGGAACAGATGGCCCCTCGCCGCAGTTAGCAGCCTAGTGGCCCCAGCCTTGGTTGGGCAGGTCGTCCCCAAGGAGCTGCTGTGGATGAAGCCAGAAACCCAGGGGCCAAGCCAGAGCTCCCATGGCTCAGCCTGTCCAGCAGCATGGACCGCCCTGGGCTGAAGGGCAATGGGGTCTGCAGGGTGGTTAGAACTGGGCCTGGGGCAAGCAGGGTTCTGGAGGGGAGGGGTCACTGTCTGAGCACACATCACACCACCTCCCTTGTCCGGGTCTGTGGACACCGTTCGCCCGCGCTGATATCCAGCGAGACGCACAAAGCAGGCAAGTCAGGACAGTGCAGGCCAGGACGGGCATTTCTCACTTACTGCTGCTGTGTAGCTACTTCATGCCGTGGCTACGGGTGCATTGTGTTGTCTGCAGGCTGCAGCGCTTCTCCTTCCCCTAACGGTCTCCTCTCCTCTCTCCCTTTTTTCCTGCCCAGGCCCTAATTTTGTTTTCAACCTGTATCACATCCGGTGAGTATATTTCATGCCCTTTGGCAGGCATGTGCGGTGCATTGCCTGAGGTCTCTCCTGGGGCGGGAGGGGGTAGTTCAGCAGTTTTCCCCAGTGTTATCTGCTAAGCCAGACAGAGGAGGACAGCTCACCATCACCACTCTCACTAGGCAGAGTCAGAGCGCCTGGTTATGGTCTGGGGGGAGGAGTGGCCAGTGCATCTGTCTCTCCTCTCGGTGCTCCCTGTGGAAGAGCTAGATGTGGAGGTGGTTCTGGTCTCTTGCTCCTCTTGCCTTTACTTTGCGTGTCCCAGGAGTGGGAAGGGAAAGGAAGTGCAGGGCCCGTTACTCTGCTAAATACCCCTCGTGCCTGCTTGTCAGGCAGGAGCCCAGCCTCAGTGCCGTGTGCTGACAGGTGGGAGCTGCACTTGGGGCTGCAGTCCCATGCCAAGAGCTTGCCAGATTTCAGCTGCCAGAGCCAAGCCCAGTGCTGACTCCGCTTCAGACCCAAATCCCAAACTGTAGGTGGGTCTGGTCTCTGCCTCTGGACTAGCACATCTGCAGCATCTGGGCTGCAGTTCTCTGGGTGACACGGGGCCCCTCAGCTTGAGCTGGAGATGCCAGGGTTGGGATGCTGGGGCCTGTTGGGGCATTTCTGCATGTAACAGAGGAGGCTCTAGTGTGCTCCATCCATGATAACTATCTGCAGCACTTGGCCTTCTCAGGACTTGTCAATGCAGCCCCTGTACAAATAAATCGTGTGTGTGTATTAATGTCCTGGAGCGGCTCCATCAGGCATCTGCCTCTCTCTGGCTCCCTTTAGCAGCCTGAAGTCTGTGGAAGTGGAGCTGGCCCCACCGTTCACAGTCAGCGGCTCCATGAGCGACATGGGAAGTGGCTACATGCGGTTCCATGACAGGAACATGTGATGCTGCGAAGCCAGAGATACTGATGCTGCGAGGTGAGACGCTGCACCGGTTCATTTCCTCCAGGGCAGGGAGCGGGGGCGGCTGATCATTAGCCATGGGCGTCTTTATCTCAGACCCTCCTAAGAATCTCAGTCCTAAGAATTCAGCTGCGATATAAAAAAGTCACTTTGAAACTGGGGAGGCGTGTGCCACTCGTGAACCTTGGGCGGGGCAATCCCCTTTCCCCTGCCGCTCTTTTCATTGCAGTCTGCTTTCCCCTCCTGCCTTCTCCTCTGATCACAGGCATCATAAATGATCTGGAGAAAGGGGTAAACAGTGAGGTGGCAAAGTTTGCAGACGATACAAAATTACTAAGGATAGTTAAGACCAAAGCAGACTGTGAAGAACTTCAAAAAGAACTCACAAAACTAAGTGATTGGGCAACAAAATGGCAAATGAAATTTAATGTGGATAAATGTAAAGTAATGCACATTGGAAAAAATAACCCCAACTATACATACAATATGATGGGGGCTGATTTAGCTACAACTATTCAGGAAAGCGATCTTGGAGTCATTGTGGATAGTTCTCTGAAGACGTCCGCGCAGTGTGCAGCGGCAGTCAAAAAAGCAAACGGGATGTTAGGAATCATTAAAAAAGTGATAGAGAATAAGACAGAGAATATCTTATTGCCCTTATATAAATCCATGGTACACCCACATCTTGAATACTGTGTACAGATGTGGTCTCCCCATCTCAAAAAAGCTACACTGGCATTAGAAAAGGTTCAGAGAAGGGCAACTAAAATGATTAAGGGTTTGGAAGGGGTCCCATATGAGGAGAGATTAAAGAGGCTAGGACTTTTCAGCTTGGAAAAGAGGAGACTAAAGGGGGGTATGATAGAGGTCTATAAAATCATGAGTGATGTGGAGAAAGTGAATAAGGAAAAGTTATTTACTTGTTCCCATAATATAAGAACTAGGGGCCACCAAATGAAATTAATGGGCAGCAGGTTTAAAACAAATAAAAGGAAGTTCTTCATGCAGCGCACAGTCAACCTGTGGAACTCCTTGCCTGAGGAGGTTGTGAAGACTAGGACTATAACAGGGTTTAAAAGAGAACTGGATAAATTCATGGAGGTTAAGTCCATTAATGGCTATTAGCCAGGACAGGTAAGGAATGGTGTCCCTAGCCTCTGTCTGTCAGAGGGTGGAGATGGATGGCAGGAGAGAGATCACTTGATCATTACCTGTTAGGTTCACTCCCTCTTGGGCACCTGGCATTGGCTACTGTCGGTAGACAGGATACTGGGCTAGATGGACCTTTGGTCTGACCCGGTCCGGCCGTTCTTATGTTCTTATGAGGGGCCGTGCTCTCTGGCCCAGGCCAGGTGAGTCAGGGCGGGAGAGGGCAGCTCCGTAGCTGGCTCTTGCTTTTTCATGAAATATTACAGCCCACCCTCAACACATTGTCCCCTTAAATGGCTGCCCAGGACAGGCCTTGTGATCTGTGGGCCCTCAGCCACTGGGCCGGAGGAGGAAGCAGCTGGAGCTCCCTCTTTCATCAGTCCCACTACTGCTGAAAACACCCAGCGAATGCACATGAGGACAGGTGTCAGGTACATGGCTGGGAAACAGGCTTGTCCTCTGCGACTGGACATACCTGCCTCTCTGTACCCAGATAGCCTGTCCATTTCACCCCAGTTCAGCACTCGCAACTCCAGGGCATTGCTGCCTGCCAGAAATGCACGTATATTGGTAACCTAACTCTTCCCCTCTTTCGTGACAGGCCACTGGCTCTGCAGAGGTGGTTGCATTCGGTTGTGTGAGCAATATCCGTTTCCCTGTCTTTGCTGCTTGGGATACTGCTATCCATTACATGCACTGTCTCTCTGTCCATCCTCACTGGGCTGGGACGCGGCCACCTTAGCTTGTGTGTGCGGCTAAGAAGGAATCAGAGCAGCAATGCGGTGCAAGTAACAGACTGGACTTCAGCATCTCACCAGGCTCTGGCCCCGTCCCTGGCACTGGTGCTCAGACAGCAGCCTGCTTTCGATCACCAGGCTGAGAAGAGAAAGCATCCCTGTCCTCCCTGTGCTAGGCCCACGCCCTTCAGCGGCTGAGAGTCGTTACAGCCTGGTGGGCGGGTGGCTTTCGGGAAGCTCCCTCCATTTCCCAGTGGAAAAATCTCCTTGGCCCACTTCTCACTGGTCATTATTAGTATCCCGGTAGCACGCAGGGCCCCATGCTGGGGGCCAGGGCCCTGCGAGGTGCTGTACACGCAGGGCAGAGACGGTCCCTGCCCGGAGGAGCCTGCCGTCTCAGGATCACCTGAGAAATGACAGGTGGGCCCAACAGACGGACTGGGAGAGCCCGAGGTAACAGCACCGTGATGGCTGGCGCTAAATGGCCCCTCGCCAACTCCTCCGCGTGACACCCAGCTCAGAGGTGCACAGCTGATCCTCCCAGAGAGAGCCTCCGGAGGGGATGAAAAGCGGATGGGTTGGTCCACATTCAGCCCTGCTGCCCTTGCTGCCCTGGTGTGTCGCTGTCCCTGGGTGGGAGCAGGACACAAGGACAGGCAGCTATTGGCTGGTCTGCAGGCCCACTAGCCTTTCCCACTGGCCTTGCTGCCTAGTGCTTGGAGAAGGGGAGGCTGCTCCCCGGGAGCCAGGCAGCCACCAGTCTATCTAGTGCCGTCTCTTGTCCCAGCTTTCCCAGGCCTGTCCAGGGGATTGAGATTTCCCCTCAGAAAAACCCTCGCCGTGACTGAGGCCTTTTGGGTGTTGGGAAATCCTGGGTCTTCCCCAGTCTCCTGTTTCAATTCCCCCATTCACAGGCCTGCCCGTGGCCTCAACTTGGTATCTGAGGCAAGTGACTTCCTCTCCAACACCGAACTGCTGCCCACAGAGTAACAGCTGAGCACGTCCCCCTCCTCCGCTGGACCAGAGCTGTGGGAGCCGCACCTCCCCTGGCCCCAGGAGCAGGGGCTGGTCCACATCTACAGAGAAGTAATGCATTGGGAACTGGCCGGAAAACCGTTCCCAAAGTTGTTATCAGTGGGTCACAGTCAAGCTGGAAGGGCATAACGAGTGGGGTCCCGCAGGGATCAGTTCTGGGTCCAGTTCTGTTCAATATTTTCATAAGTGATTTAGATAATGGCATAGAGAGTACACTTATAAAGTTTGTGGACGCTACCAAGCTGGGAGGGGTTGCAAGTGCTTTGGAGGATCAGGATTATAATTCAAAATGATCTAGACAAACTGGAGAAATGGTCTGAAGTACACAGGATGAAATTCAATAAGGCAAATGCAAAGTACTCCACTTAGAAAGGAACAATCAGTTGCACACATACAAAATGGGAAATGACTGCCTAGGAAGGAGTACTGCGGAAAGGGATCTGGGGGGTCATAGTGGATCACAAGCTAAACATGAGTCAACAGTGTAACACTGTTGCAAAAAAAGCAAACATCATTCTGAGATGTATTAGCAGGAGTGTTGTAAGCAAGACGCAGGAAGTAATTCTTCCGCTCTACTCCGCACTGATTAGGCCTCAACTGGAGTATTGTGTCCAGTTCTGGGCGCCACATTTCAGGAAGGATGTGGACAAATTGGAGAAAGCCCAGCGAAGAGCAACAAAAATGATTAAAGGTCTAGAAAACATGATCTATGAGGGAAGATTGAAAAAATTGGGCATGTTTAGTCTGGAGAAGACTGAGAGGGGGACATAATGACAGTTTTCAAGTACATAAAAGGTTGTTACAAGGAGGAGGGAGAAAAATTGTTAACTTTTGAGGATAGGACAAGAAGCAATGGGCTTAAATCACAGCAAGGGAGGTTTAGGTTGGACATCAGGAAAAACTTCCTAACAGTCAGGGTGGTTAGCACTGGAATAAATTGCCTAGGGAGGTGGTGGAATCTCCATCATTGGAGGTTTTTCAGAGCAGGTTGGACAAACACCTGTCAGGGATGATCTAGATAATACTTAGTCCTGCCATGACTGCAGGCGACTGGACTAGACGACCTCTCAAGGTCCCTTCCAGTTCTGTGATTCTAATATTGGCTCCATGCTGTGCTCTCCCTTCTCCATGACCAGGTCCCGATACAACTGCTCTGTGACCCAAAGTAGCTTCTCTTAATGAGCCTGCGGGGCAGGTACACCCGGCCAACGTGCTGGCTGCAGGCAGGGCTGCCCCACACAGAGGTGCCGGTGGCAGGATGTTCTTTGGGTGTGAAATCAAGCATGCCCCTGAACAGTTTTGTTCCCAGACCCTTTCTTTTCAGGATTGCATTGCCATTTGCCCAGTGACGGGGATCCTACCCTGCTCTGTTCACCCCCCGGTCCCTATTGCCTGAGCGCCCAAATGTCAGGCCAGGAGGACTAGACTGGAGTCTTGTGGACCTGCTCCCACGGGGACAGTCCTGGTGACTCCAGTGGCACGGGATTGACTAAGCAAGTCTCATTCCCTCCTTCCAAGGGGTCCAGCTTTCTCCACTTCTCCTGGCCCAGGGTAGGGTTACCATACGTCCGTTTTTTCCCGGACATGTCCGACTTTTTGGTAATCAAACCCCCATCCGGGGGGAATTGCCAAAAAGCTGAACATGTCCGGGAAAATACCGGCCGGGCACTTCCCCTCCCGGGCTCCAGCTGCTCTGCTCCGGCGGCGCAGGGTCCGGAGGCATGGGGGCTGCCCGAAGCCCAGGCGCTACCGGCTTCACGGTTTGTCGGGCAGCCTCCAGACCCTGCGCCCCCGGCTGGGCGCTTCCCCTCCCGGGCTCCAGCTGTGCTGGGGAAGCACTGGCCAGGGGCGCAGGGTCTGGGGGCTGCCCGGCAAACCATGAAGCCGGTAGCGCTCGGGCAGCCCTTTTCGCGTGGCTGGGAGGGAGGAGGGGGAGTTAGGGGTGGGACTTTGGGGAAGGGGCGGGGCTGGGCGGGGCTGGGGGTGGGAAAGGGGCGGGGTCAGGGCCCGGTGGAGTGTCCTCTTTTTTTATTTTTTAAATATGGTAACCCTAGCCCAGGGAACAAGGCACTGGGACCACGGGTCAAACCTGGTCTGCCCCGGCCCAAAAGAAGATGGGCAATTTCTTTGTGCAAGCAGGAACCGTCACAATCTCTGACTCCCCCACATTTTCCACAGTGCTCGGCTTTGGTGTGGGGTTCTTCCTAGTTTCGAGTGGTCACAAAAGCTGGGGGAATTCCTGGGCTCTCGGTTTCTTTGAAAAGGAGCCCAAAAAGCAAATGCTCCATTTCTACTGAAATGAAAGTGTTGCAATTTTTGTTTTTCAAATAACTTCTCCATCGGCTACATCGTCCTCAGTTTCTTCTATTGTGCCCGGCTTCCTGGGGTGGGGAGGGAAACATGGGCCATGTCTGTATTGGGAGCGAGCCCTGATTTCAGCCACTGATGCAGCTGCACCCAGTGCAAGCTACAAGTGTAGACTAGCCGAGCTGCATGTGCACCGGCTCAGTTTCCTCCCGCTTGAGACACCAGTGCACACCTCGGCTTCCCTTGTCTGCACCCGGGCTGGAGTCTGGGGAGATTCCTCAGCACTGAACCCCACACTGCACTTCCAGCCATGCAGCTTGGGAACCGCTGGAAGGAGAACGATTCTGTTCCCACTGTTCTCTGCTGTGGATGTGTTTCCTGCAGGGTCGCAATGGAGCCTACTGCAGGGGGTTGGGCGTCAGGAATCCTGCTGTGCAACCTTCAGGAGATGGCAACAATGACCCCGGCAGTATGGCCAGGCCTAGCTCCTTGCTGTCTGTAGAGTGCTTTGAGATCCTCTCCGGAGCAGTGCTAGAGACAGGCACGTGGTGTTATTTTATAGGGAACGGGGAGCTGTATTTTCACATTTTGGAGCTGGAGTTGGGAGCTTTCCACCACTAATCACTCACGTAAAATACACCGGGGCAAAGGCAATTAACTCCTTGCATGTGAAGAAGGGCGGCAGGGCCCTGTGCTGAACTCTTTGTATGGTACAAAATAAACAGGGAACGTAGAAAACTCACAAGCAGAAGTTTACAGAATGTGTTGATGGGCCACAGAAATTGATAGTTATTTTTGTACAGGCGGGGAAAATGCCTTGTACAAAATGAGACTGCAACAAACTTCCCTCTTTAGTGAAGCAAATTAACAAACATGGAAATTTGGCCGTACAACATGAATAACGAAAGCAAATACTTCAGAAAAGCCCAAAATGCTTGTTCATCATTTTCTGGTTGCCTGGTTCAGGACGTGAATGTCCCTTAATACCCCACATGCTGGCAAAATAGGAAATCAACAAAACAGCATTGAAAAAAGAGGGATGGGCAAGCTAGTGTCCTGGCTAAACTCCAGTCTAGGGAGGAGAGGCATGGCCTAGACACTGGAGCAAAGGACGAGGAGGCAGGAACTCCCAAGTTACCCCTGCACTGGGCATTGGCTCCCTCCATCACCTCAGGAACGGCATTTCCCCTCATCGTGCCTGAGTGAAGAACACTGACCTACCTTAGGGGGATGTGCCATTCATTAAAGACCCAAACTGAAACAGCATTGTTCTGTCTACCTGAACACTTCTTGTCATGGCAGTGGGTTTGGCGTGCTTCACCCCACTGTGGGCGAACGTGCTTTCTGTGCAGTGACTTCTATGGAAATGTATGGGCATTAGGATAGGTTATCTGTGATTGTCAGCTACGTTGCAAGCAGCAATGTCAAATCGTGGGTCGCGCCCTTGCCTCCCCAGCTGCAGAGTGTTTGTGCTCTCTTGCAGAGGCGTTCAGCTCGCTACAGACTTTGCAGGGAGGAGGCTCACGAACGAGAGCTGGAGACAATCTGCAAGCAATGACAGTGTCTCCCGCATTGAGGGAGGGAGCAGCAGAACCAGCTTTCATTGCTCTGTGCACTTGTGTATTCTCTGCTTCCTTTGGGCTGCAGGGGGTTCGTATAGACACATGCCATAAGCAGAGTTTTTGTAACACCTCCTCTTCTGCAGTGCAATGCGAACCTGCCGATAAATATCATCATCATCAAGAGTGACCACCTTTAACTTGCTACAAATGAATACACTCGGCTGTCCCATGAACACAGAAATAACCCCCTAGGAAAGTGCCCTGTAGCAGTTTGGTTTTGATAGGCAGGTAGGTGCCCCAGGGGGATTGCGTGCAGGCTGAGCAGGGCAGAAGGGAAGGGATTCTTGAACAGTGCATGGGAAAATGTTTTGTCAGAAAGAAAAACACAAAGAAAAAGCAATGGTCTAGTTCAGCGGAAGGAGTGAGAACAGAATCAAAACAGACTAGCTCCATGGCAGGGTTTGCAGGGGAGCAGAGCTACAACCACAAGAGAAGGGTGCTAAGTCTGAGAGTGCAGGAGACCTGCAGCTGCATTGAGCTGGGACATCAACAGGAAACAGAACGGGTAAAAGTCACGTTGGGGAAGAAGCTGTCTTCTCCCATGGCCCCTTCCTGGGGGTGGGGCGCTGTGTAAATACTCGTGAGCGCAGTAGGACTAGAGAAGTGCAAGAGAGGTGACTGGAGAGCTACAGACTGGTTGCAGCACCTGGGGGCTGGGTTCTGTGGCTTTTTTGCTCATTTCCTGCACGTGAGAAACTGGTACTGGGCCAGGAGCCAGCCAGAGGGAGTGTGTTCAGCCCTTATAGGCCAGATCAGGGGTCGACAACCTTTCAGAAGGGATGTGCCGAGTCTTCATTTATTCACTCTGATTTAAGGTTCTGCGTGCCAGTCATACATTTTAACATTTTTAGAAGGTCTCTTTCTATAAGTCTATAATATATAACTAAACTATTGTTGTATGTAAAGTAAATAAGGTTTTTAAAATGTTTAAGAAGCTTCATTTAAAATTAAATTAAAATGCAGAGCCCTCCCCCGTACCGGTGGCCAAGACCCGGGCAGTGTGAGTGCCACTGAAAATCAGCTTGTATTAGGGTTACCATATTTAAAAAATAAAAAAAGAGGACACTCCACGGGGCCCTGGCCCCGCCCCTTTCCCACCTCAGCCCCACCCCAACTCCGCCCCTTCCCCACCCCTTCCCCAAAGTCCCTGCCCTAACTTCCCCTCCTCCCTCCCAGCCACGTGAAAAGGGCTGCCCGAGCGCTACCGGCTTCACGGTTTGCCAGGCAGCCCCCAGACCCTGCGCCCCCGGCCGGCGCTTCCCCAGCGCAGCTGGAGCCCAGGAGGGGCAGAGTCAGGAGGTTGCCCGGCAAACCGTGAAGCCGGTAGCGCTCGGGCTTCGGGCAGCCCCCTTGCCTCCGGACCCTGCGCCCCTGGCCGGGCACTTCCCCTCCCGGGCTCCGGCTGCTGTGCTCCTCCCCTGAATCTTTGGCTCTGTTTAAGAGCCGAGCTGCCCGAGTGCTACCGGCTTCGGGCAGCCCCCATGCCTCCGGACCCTGCGCCGCCGGAGCAGAGCAGCTGGAGCCCGGGAGGGGAAGTGCCCGGCCGGCGGCTGGGGTCCGGAGGCAAGGGGGCTGCCCGAAGCCAGTAGCGCTGGCTCGGGCAGCTTGGCTCTTAAACAGAGACAAAGAGTCAGGGGAGGAACAGAGCAGCCGCGGGAGGGGAAGTGCCTGGCCGGTATTTTCCCAGACATGTTCGGCTTTTTGGCAATTCCCCCCGGACGGGGGTTTGATTACCAAAAAGTCGGACATGTCCGGGAAAAACCGGACGTATGGTAACCCTAGCTTGTGTGCCACCTTTGGCACGCGTGCCATCGGTTGCCTACCCCTGCTCTAGCTGTTTGATAACATGGAAAAATGTGCAACACTGGTGGAATTTCCTCTGGACTTTGAGTTGGGTCAGTTCCTCCTTTTATTAGAGGAACTTCGACTCGGTCACTGAAAGAAACCATTTCATCCAGCCCTCTGCCAAATACTGCACAGTTTTAAAAAGAAATTAAACTTGAACGTAACAAGGGGAAACTTCCTGTTGTTCCGAGAAGGACTCTGCTAATAGAATTGATTCATGGTATTACTCCAAAGTCCTACTCATCAGCTTGTCTTTAGGTAACCGCTTTTACTGAAAAAACCCACAGTGAAGTTTCTTTGAAATTTGGGTGACTCTAGGAGAATTCCTGAAATGCCCTGGTAGGAGTTTAATGTAACCCACAACAAAACCCTTTGACATTTTGTTGTGTTTCCATTTCTAATGTAAGAAGAAAAAGCGGAAATGGGGCGGGATGTGCCATTGCTTTGTACCTTGTGTCATCACTTAAATCTGTGTGACATGAAAGTAAAATTACTCCCATTCAGAGGGGAGAGGGGTTGCTGTGACCTTAAGAATTTCTCCCTGCCAACGGTCAAAGGGTTCACTGTTGGTTAACAGCAACTACTACCAGGCCTGACAAACACCCTCCACCTAGCACACCTCTTTCGTGGGCTGAGTCCATCGATGATGTCATGTGAGGGCTCTAATAGAAAACGTATGTCATACTGATGTGCATCGTCAGCGCGAGATGTGTGGAGGGATGCTATTTAAGGAGTTGTGTATAGATGCTGAAAATACCTTTCAAAGGCTGTCACCAACCAAGAGAAAAACAGGTTTCTTCCAGCCAGGAGGTAGGAGGCGTAGCTCTGTCGGAATGGAAATTGAGCTTTATAATGGAAGCCCTATTTACATGGGATGTCTCCTGGCGGCTGGGCAATCAAGAGGGAGGCAAGACACTGGAGAATGAACCACAGGCAGTTGCCCTGTCTCTGAGGGCAGACAATGAACTTTGAGGAATAAAACGGGAAGGCAGAAAGACCCCCTTTTGTCTGGCATCTGAGGAGGCAAATGGACAGTGCATGTATAGTCATGAAATCAGGATCTCAGTCAGGCTTGGCTAAAACGGGGTGAGATGAATGACCTTAGACAGAAGGTTAGCTGCTAAGTTTAGTCTTTAGAAAGTATGTCATGGTTTTGTTTTATACGTAACCATCCTGTTTCCATTATCCTTAATCACTGGCGCTACAGTTTTAATCTGATGAGTGTTTTCACTATAAATGGATCTCAGGGCTGTGGTGTTATATAGGAGCTGATCCAGAGTTGAGTTGTACAAGCTGTGTACACTGCTCCCTTGGAGACAGCAAACCTGGTATTACTGTGAGCGTTCACCACACAAGGGTCTGGACACTACAGGGGAATGCTTCAAGGGGACTTAGGTGCATGTATTGTTAACTTGCAAGGCAAAGGAAGGGCCTGCATAGGCCCAAGGGAGATGGTTTGGGGGCTAACAGACTGGAGTTGTCAGGGAGCTGACACCCAGTTAAGCATCAGCAAGTGTCTCTTTTGCAGGAGGAAGGGGTGTAACACAAGATGACGCTCAGTGCTGGATGCCCTGAGAACCGTCCCAGTTGCCCAGTTTGCACAGGTATAAACACAACAATTGGTGCATTTCCTTTTGCTGGTGATTTGTCACCGAATGATCCAAATTTACAGGATTCGCTTGGAAAAACTGCATTCCACTGCTGCCAGCTTATGTGGAACCGCAGGAGAAAAGCTGACTGTCTTGCTCCTGGTCCTTCAGTTCTGATCTAAAAATTCTCTTTCTCGTGTGCACAGTAACTGCACAATGTTGCAGTTCCCTGCTCCCAAGAAGGGAAAACCCAACTGTGGCTTTAATACTCACACACAGGTAGATACACTGAAATAAATAACATCATTTGTCTTTTATATATTTAAAAATTAAATAACATTTCTGTGTACAAAAGAGGCAAAACATTTCCAGTAGTCAGCACACAATGCTCATAAATATGTCAGGATCTTGCTGCAGTTAACAGCCCTTGCATGAGAAAGGAGAGGAAAAGGATATCTCTGGGCCTCAGGACTAATGTCCACAGCAGAAATGCTGCACGATTGTAATACAACTTACTGCCTCTATCCTTTTCTCCCCACAGACACTTCATATATTTCCTGCAGGGGAGAGACACGTTCTCTGTATGAGTGGGGATGGGTGGGAGAAAGAGTGCGAAGCTCTGCCCTGAAAACCCTGGCCAATGGCTCTGTTTGATGGAGGCTGCACCTGTGCATGGGGTGGGGGGGGGGGGGTAGGCAGCAGCTGCCTCAGCTCAGCCGTTCTGATGTCTCTCCCATCAGCACAACTTTCATGGTGTTGGTAATAGCTTATCACAGTAGCTGCTCCCACAGGGAAAACCGCTACATGAGGTAGTTAAGAACAAATCAGACAAAGAAACCCTGCTATGCTCGCAGCTCCCTTGTGACCCGTCGCTCCAGTCCAAGAGCAGACTCGCCCGGCCTGGCCTATAGGCGACTGTCCTTGCATTCAGACCCCAGCAGGCTGAGAGAGTCGATTTCCAGGCAGAGTCGTTCATTTGAATGTAAGCTGGAGATGAGAGGCAGGGAGCCCAGCAGGTCTGTGTTGAAGATGCCCAATGCAAAGGGCGCCTTGGGGAATTCGGGGAGGGATTTCGAAGGCACAGAAATGCCCAGTGCCCCGTAGTTCAGCAGACTTGAGCTGTTGCACTCCAGCCTGCTTGTAAAACCCTGGGAGCCTGATTCCCTAGCGAGCACCGTGTCTGCATTGCCGTCGGCGAGCCCTGGGGATGCCTGCTTCAAATAGCCTTTGGCTAAGGCAGGCTCAGAGCAGCCCATCTCCAGCGTGTTGTCTGTCCCACCAGGGCTTTGTGTGGGCAGCTGTCCCTCAGCTCTGTCCTGCTGCCTCTCTACTGTACCCTTCGGCTGCTTCAGGTACCCACGAAACTCCACAGCCTCCTGGCTGAGTCCACTGGCCAGAGGGGAACAGTCACGCTCTCTTTCACGCTGGTCCTGCTCCTCATCCACAGAGGTGTAGTCCCTGCCGCTGGAGGAGAGCGTCAGGCACAGGGAATGTCTTGCCAGGCTTATGCCACTGTCGTCACTCCCTGGCAGCTGTCTTTGGTAGTCCTGGCTCTCTGAGCCCGAGAACTGGCTCAGGCCAGAGGAAGAGTCTTGTAGGCAAATGCCGCTGTCAGTGCTGGTGCAGCTGCTGTCCCCCTCTGCTAGGTCTTCCAGCTCCAGCAGGTGTTCGTGGTCATCCGGAGAGGTCAGGAACGTGCAACCCTTGTCTGGTGGCTGTTGTGCCGGGCTGGAACCGCTGTCTGTGCTGTGGTGCTGCACGGTGTCCCTTTGGCACACGGAGAGTTGCTGGATTGACTCCTCGTCCAAGCACACAACCACGTCCTTGGACCCGAAGGGGAAGTGCTCATGCTCTGACCCGGAGGGTTTTAGGAGAGATTTCTGGGTGGGGCGGAAAGAAGCAGGAAGATGGGTTATCTGGCTTTGTTCCCTCATCCCCTACTTGTTTCTGTTTGTTGCTTGGCTCACTCCCCACATCTACACCCACACCAGCACTTGCCACGGGGGCAGCGCTCGGCTGCTGGACCCATTGCAGCAGTGGCTGAGCAAGCCGAGCTCCCACGGACGCCCTCTGGAGCCACCCAGGCTCTGCATGTCTGAGCATCAGGCCCAGGGTGCCGCAAAGTGGGCAGGAAAACAGAGGCAGTTTGGAAAACATGAGCAGTGTGGACTGGTGGCAAGAGCTGAAACTAGACCCGGGGGCTTTGAGTCCTGGGTCAGCACCCTGCCTCCTGGAGAACACGGCTCCCGTAGACTGGGCACCGAAAAGCTCTGTGCTCACACAGACCAGCAATGCTGTGTGTGGCAGGGAGCTGCCTGCCCACTGCACTTAGCAACACTACGCCAGAGGGACCTGGCACACCGGGAGTCAAAGCAATGCTCATGTGGCCATTAGCGCCCGGTTGGCTTACCAGTATGGCTGGTGTCCTCATGGGTTGCTTTATATATGCACAGAGTAGAAGAGTGCCCAGGAGAAGAGTGGCTGAGAAAACCAGGAGAACGATGCCGACGCTGACTGATATAATCCCCGTGCTCTCTGGAAAGGAATAGCAGACTGGAGTTAGCGCGCCATGTGGCACAGGCTCTTGAGTCACACTGCTATTGCATGTCCGGCAATAGGCACACATGGCACCCTGCAGAGATCAGGGACGTGAACCGCGCCGAGGCTCTGACAAGCGAGGTGTGCCCAGCTCTAGAGCCTTTGATCTGAGGAGCCCCCTGGACTTCACAAACAACCCTCCTGTGAAGTAGGGGAATACCCCCCTTTTTACAGGTGGGGAAACTGAGGCACAGAGTGGGGTAGTGACTCACTCAAAGGCACTTGGTGAATCAGTGGCAGAGCCAGGAAGAGCATCTCCGGGTCCTCTGCTCAGTGGATGAGCCTCCCTCCTACCCTCCAATGTGCCATCAGGGCTTTGTAACATTTCACAGGCTTATGTCCTTAAAACATATCAGTGTGTGGCTAGTGTGTGTGTGAGGGGGAATATCTTGCGGGGGAGCTGCGTACGTGTGACAGGGAGGATCTCTGGGTGTGTATATGGCCTGGCTATAGGATTTTGGGGCTCCCCAGTAGCTTTATTCTCCAGGGACTCATCACCACAATCTCGTCTTCCCTCCCACACAAATTCCTCCAGTCCCTCCTCCCTCTCTGCCTGTCCCTGTGTGCAGTGGCTATTGTCATATGCTATGCACAGGCCGCAGCAGGCCCCAGAGGTTGGATGCCCCTGACCTCGCAGGACGCGGGAGTCATCTCAGCCACATGGCTCTGGGAATGTCGTGAGGACTCCAGAGCTGGCCACGTGGCTCTGCTGTGTCATGGCGGGGTCCCTCGAGTGGGGAGGCTCAGTACCACCTTGGGGGCACTGTCTGGGGCAGAGTCTCCCTTGTGTCTAAGCTCCACGTGGAGCACAGGAGGATCTGGGGAATGGGAGGCATCAGGCTATGGCTACAGCTTTCTGATTCCGAGAGCTGGTCTGCCCTGGACCCAGCCCCAGCCCCAGGCGTGAGTTAGAGCCGCCCAAGAGCTGCCGAACCGTATGTCAGCAGCACGTGGTCCCTAAGGGTCCGCATGGCAGCTGAGGAGCGGGCAGGGAAATATCCGGCAGCGGCTCTGCCCGAGTGATGGGTGGAGCTCAGACCAATAGACCCAGCATGTCCATTTACCGTCCTTCGCGGGGATCGTGACACACTTCTCCTCGGTCCCGATGGAGGAGACTGGCCTGGAGAGGACACGTGGCTCTACACGGACGCAGTACTGCTCACCCCACAGGAGCATGGGGATGTCAAACTCTTCTCTGGTCTCCACCTGCACCTGCTGAAAGAGTCACCAGAAGGACTGTCACCTTTGGCAGGCTGGGCACTGGTGACCAGCACAGAGTGGCCCGGGCTGGGGCTGCAGACCAGAACCTGGAGTTTCTTGGGCATTTGGAGGTGGTTCCTTCACCTGATTTGGCCCCTGTGGTTCTGGGTCTGAACTGGGCCCGCTTTCGGGCTGGCTTGGGCATGTTTTGGGAATAGCCAGACGTTCCCGTGAGCAGCTGATCTCATGAGATTCCCACTTTTCCAACAGTGCAGATAGTTGAGGGCGCAAGTGTGGCCTTGTGGGCTGGGACCTGGGGCAGCAGCTCAGGACTCCGGGGTTCCATTGCCAGTGCTATCACTGACCTCCTTGGTGACTTTAGGCAAGACTCTCATCTCCCTGGGTCTCAGTGCCCCATCTGTAAAATGGGGATAACCATCTATTGAGATTGTCTCTTACTCTGGGTCTGTGCAATGGGGCCTTGCTCTAGTGCGGGGCCATTAGGTGCTATTGCAATTATTTGCACCTGATCCCTGGATTGGCTTCAGGTCTGAACACAGAACTCCTTGGCCTGTGTTGCGCTCTGTCTGTCCATATTAGAGCAGGTCAAAAATTTAAAATGTTTCTCTTGAAAACTGTTGCCCTTTCAAAGTTGTTTCATTTTACAGTTCATGGTCAGTAAATGTTTTGGTTTTTGTGAAATTCTTTATATTTTTAATTGAAATGCTCATTCTCATTTTTTCATTGACTGAAAACCGACTCAACAAAATATCCCAGTGATGGATTTGGGATCTATTCCAGTACAAGTGTTGATGAAAACCTCACAACTTATTGTTTATAAAAAAAATAGTTTAAATCATGACAATTTTTCAACTTAAAAATGTCTTGTTCAAAACATCTCAAGCAGTTCTAAGTATGAAGGCCATCGACACTGCCCCCCAGCCCCATGGAGTCTGGGTGACACAAGTGCTGGCTCTTACCTGGAGATTGTCTGACGCCCTCCTGACATACGTTCTGTATTGTCTACCGTACTGTTGTATGTCTTCGTATGAGACAGTCTTGTTCCCCACTCTCAGGATCAGCTGCTGCAGGCTCACGTGGATGGTGTTACCTGTCACAGACAGACTCACATTTGATAGACGCAGAGTAGCTGGAAAAACATAATGCAGAATCCGTGAGAATTGTTTCTCTTTTGTGCCGCTCACAGAGGTTTGTTCTTAGAGTAATCACAGGAGCCCAGTGTCAAAGAGCACTCGGCCCACATGCATTTCAAGTTCTGCTCTCCGATTCGATTCGATTCAAGTTCTTAGCCCACCCTCATCATCCTAGCATCTCACCCCTGGCAGTAGGGCATTAGTGACGTGACTAACATCTGTCACATGAGGTTTGTTCAAACTAAACCAAACCAGTTTGTCAGAATGAACTCTGCCACCCTGACTCTGCCACGGACTCTCTTGAGCACCTTGGCCGGAGCACGGGCTGCGAGTGCTTTATGAATGCAGCTGTCATTACTAGCACTTAGTGACTAGGCACCTGAGGGGTCAGGGGTAAGCTCCCCAGCTAAGCAGAACTATAGCTCTGACACCAAGCACGTGAAAGCTATTTGCTAACAGCTAAATCAGGTTTACAGGATGCACTTTCGTGGCTATGGATTTTAGGGTCCAGAAGAGAAAATGATAGAAAAACCCCAGGTACCTTCTTTTAGGGAAAAAGCGTTCGTCCTGGTCCAGCCAGAGGTGTGGTTTCCAGATACTGCCCTAACTCTTGCATAGTAGCGTTGAGAAGGGTCCATTGTCTGGTAGGTCAGATTGCAGGAGTGCCCAGAGATCCCAGTGCAGTCTGGGACAGCCATCCAGGGCCCGGACTTACCATATCTGTAGGGAGAATGTCACTCCTTAATTCAATACTTTCTGGGTGTGGGAAGCATTAGGGCTGCTGGAAAGTTAACTCAAGATTTCTATGAACTGATTTGCACGTTAAATATCAGAGCAAGTGTAAAGCAAAAGTGAAATATGCCTTGTGACTTGGGTTTTAGAGGAGATTTCATCTCCCTATGGTCCTGGGTACTTACAGCTTATATTCCACTTCATACAACGTGTCGCTGGAGTGGTTCACTCCGGGCGTCCAGTGCAGTATGTGGTTTATGATGTCAGCAACAAATTGCACTTTGCCTGGTTGGGACAGACTCTCACCTGCAGGAAGGAATCAAAAGGGAGAGTTTGCAACAGGCCAGTCCTGGGGAGGAGCCAAGGGGCCCAGGTGCATTGTGGGGTGTGGTCTTCTTGCAGTGATGTGTTCACCTCAGCACACACTCCAGAGCTGGGCCTGGGGAGATGTCCCTGTGGACAGGAATGTGGGGAAAGTTCCAGTCTGTCTCGGAAACCCAGCATTGGAAGCAACAACCCTTTAACTCTACTCATCCTCTAGCAGGGCCCAGAGCATCCTTCTCCGAGTGTCTCCTCTGCACGTATCATGAAGAAGACACAGACCCTCTCCACAAACAACAACAGGGATGAACTCTGCTCCCCCTGGGAGCTTCTGCAAAGGATTGGGTCATAGTCCATAAATCTCACCTCCCCGGGAGCAGCGACATCATCTCTGCATCAGCTGCTCTGCTTTCTCCCTCTCTCCATCTTTCTATCACGTTCTGTCTTCTGCTGCTCCACCTTCCACCCCAGTAGAACCTTCCTGAGCTTCAGAGCCCCACATAAGTAGCCCATGAACTGAGTCATGACTGCAATGCCAGCCATATGGTCCACAACCCCCTAGTCTCTCCTGCTGCCCTGTATGGTGTCCTCGAGCCCCCGGGGGGCTCAGTGTGAAGCTGCGTGTGTTTGACTCCATCACTGCACCTGGGCTCGCTCATTTCGAAGGAAAGGGAAAGAACATTTTAAGCAGAGTGCTGAACTCTCAGTGGTCACACCCTAATGGTTAAACTCTGAATGCCTAGGGCCAGCAGCTCAGCCTCATACCACCTGCAGTGACTTTAAAATATCCATTAGGTGCTGTCCACACTTAACATGAAAGCCGCAGAGTGAAACTCCAAGCAAGGAACTTGCTGAAATCTTTCTTTCTTTCTTATTAATACCAAAAAAAAAAAAAAAAAAAAAAAAACAGAGGTGAGAAGCACCAACTCGTGATTCCATCTTGAAAATTTATAAACAAATGTTCACAGGTTTATGAGTTGGGAAATTCATTGAAACTGAATTCTTTACCACAATTTCAGTTTTGACAAATCTGCATTTTTCAGTGGTAAATGCAGTGGTAAAAACTTTTTTGTTGAAAAATTCCTGACCAGCTCTAATTAGTATCCTTATTTTGCAGATAGGAAAACTGAGGCCGAGGGAAGTTAAGTGACTAGCCCAAGATCACCCAGGAAATAAGTAGCCGAGCCAGGAACAGAACCAGGTCCACAAGTCCTAGTCTCCTGATCAGTTAGTGGACCACGAAGTGTTGTGAAGAATATTTATTTAATATTTTGACAGTTCTTTGGCAATTAAATTGTTCGATGTTTTCCTCTTCCCCCTCTTTGACTGAGGAATGGTTATCTGACACTAGTTTGATGAACTTAGAACCACCTGCCAGTTATTTGAAATGACACAGAAGTGCTGTACTTGCTTGTGACTGATTATGGTAAAGGCAAAAAATGCAGAGATATTTTCAGAAAAATCACAGTCAGAGGAAACCCAGTTCCTAGACTTGACCAGGTGAGAGTGGCATTCTAGGGAATGGGCATGGAGAATGGATTTTCTAACCAGACAAAACACTGGCCGTGGAATATTTTTTGAAAGAATTTCCTGTCACTTTGTTCCTTTCTGAAGTTGCTGCTGGTTTAATCCAACTGAGATGGGCAAGGAGTTTGCAGCCCTGGGTAATTTGATTTGTGGGCTGTGGAGGGACATCTTCCTTCGTGTAGCCCAGGGGTAGGCAACCTATGGCACGCATGCCAAAGGCGGCACACAAGCTGATTTTCAGTGGCACTCACACTGCCCAGGTTCTGGCCACCGGTCCGGGGGCTCTGCATTTTAATTTAATTTTAAATGAAGCTTCTTAAACATTTTAAAAACCTTATTTACTTTACTTACAACAATAGTTTAGTTATATATTATAGACTTATAGAAAGAGACCTTCTAAAAACATTAAAATGTATGACTGGCATGCGAAACCTTACATTAGAGTGAATAAATGAAGACTCGGCACCCCACTTCTGAAAGGTTGCCGACCCCTGGTGTAGCCAATACAAGCACGAATACAATAGCAAGTAAGACCACTCAGAGAAGGAACACATCTGAGAATAGCAAAAGAGGGTCCTGTGGCACCTTTAAGACTAACAGAAATATTGGGAGCATAAGCTTTCGTGGGTAAGAACAACTTGCATCTGAAGAAGTGAGGTTCTTACCCACGAAAGCTTATGCTCCCAATACTTCTGTTAGTCTCAAAGGTGCCACAGGACTCCCTGTTGCTTTTTACAGATTCAGACTAACACAGCTACCCCTCTGATACTTGACATCTGAGAATGACTCTACCCTTTAGACAGGAAGACTGGTCCAGTGGTTAGGATGAGATTCAGGACACCTGGGTTCAATTTCCTATTCTGTCACAGACTGCCTCTGGGACCTTGGGTAACTGAAAACTTCAACGACTTAGTTCTCAGCTTGCATCCAGCCATCCTGCTGCTAAGTGGAGGGGAAAGACCCCTGGACTCCAAACACATTGTGTCTTCTGAGCTATAACATTTCCTGGTCCAATGTCAAAATATTATCAGCTAACGGCAGTCACTGCTTTCCTGTTTACCTCCTTTGCAGCAGTTACAATAACAATATGAACCCACCACCACCTGCTCCCAAAGCCATGGTGTGCGAGCACTAGTGAGCAGAGCAGAGCAGTGGTGACACTGACTTCACAGGGGGTCATTGCAGCGACAAGGGGCCATGTTCACAGGGAGCTGGGGTCCAGATTAGCATTCCCCGAATGGAGCCAGACGATGTACAGGGACAAATGGGGATTTCAGGCGCTGAAGATGTGTACTTCAACCAGAGGAGAGAGGGAGGGACAAGCTATCTACACCCCTTCCCTCCTGTCGCCCTGCCAGTGTCACCCAGAGAAATCTTATGTGAAAGCAAGGATACAAATAAATATGAATGAAATATTAAAAATCCAAGAGGTTCCACCCACTTCCTCCGGCCCCCAGCCCACCTAACCAAGCTCCGAACCCGACCCCCGGGCTGTGAATCACAGCGCTGAGGAGGGAAGGGAGCAGGAGCCCAGGATTAGTAGTTAAGAAGTAGTGAAGTCACTGGCTGCTGATTAAGGGATGAAGATGGCTTACCATATATCTGCAGGCAGAGGGACACCACCACCCCCACTGTCAGTGCTGCGAAACCTGCTGCCATCCTGGGACCCGCATTGTCCGCAGGTGCCTAGCTGGGAGAGCAGAAAGCAGTGAACTCTGTGAGTTTCACTAGCACCCTTGTTTTTCCTCTGGGTGGCTGAGCTCAGTATGACGTTTGAGGGGGCGTCAGCGTAACACCACAGCTCTTTGCTCTTTCCACATGTCTCTCGTTTCCGCCCACTCCTCTGCGGCTCATTTGTCAACAGCCATTGGGTATTTCCTCCAAGTGGACTGAAACGAATCATGCCAGGGACTTTTCTATGAAAAACTGCTAGTTAGAGAAAAAAGAAAATAGCACCAAATGGTCTATCCACCCCTTGGACAACTGTCCCTTTGCTATTACAATAGAATGGAAAAGCACATCTCATGGCCTGTGGGCAGGGTGGAGAAAAATCAATGTTTAAAAAAATGTTTTTATTTTGTTATTTAAATTATAATCTCTTTCTTTTTAAAAATAAACCAGTTTAAAGTGAAATCTGAATTTAATACAAGATATGTTTAGGCTTCAATTTATTATAATCTCTTAAAACATTTAAATAAAAATTAAATGTGCTGAATCCATGAGTCTCAAAACTTTGAGTTAAAGGCTGCTTTTCTATATAAAGAAAGAATTAACGGGAAAACATCCAACTTTTGAGATCAAGCTTTTATAAATATGGCACAGTCAGTCATGTACTGTACTAAGAGCTTGTTTTGTTTAATAAAATAATTTGATATCCTGATGTGTGTTTAATTAAATTCCAATTACCATCCTAAAGCAGCTTGACACAAGTCATGAGCAAACAGTTATATGATCAAGTAAATAAGCAATATCTCCGCCACCAGTTTCTAACATAGTCAAATGTACAAGTAAGTAATAAGAAACTGAAAGTATTAAGCTATGTACTGTGCTGAAATATAGTTATAGGGCTACTCCTAGGTAGCAAAAAGATGTACCAAATTTGGTGTAAAGGCTCTATTTAGTAGTAAATCTACATATTTTAAAGGTTATATCAACAAATGAGAATGCACCTTGCTTTAGAAAATAACTGAAGTACAAATGGAAAAGTCGATTTAAAATCAATTATTTAAATTGCAGCTTTCCACTTGGTGATTAAATCATAATTTAAATCAATCCACCCTGCCACCGGGAGAAATTCGGTCCCATGCAGACAGACCAGCATTGTCTAGTGCATGCAGTGACTCTTAACAATGATTTTACATAAGGGTGTGGGAATGGCCAGATTGGATCAGACTATGGGACATCTCGTCCAGTGTCCCATCCCTGACAGTGGCCGGCACCAGCTGCTTCAGAGGAAGATGCAAGAAACCCTGAAGTTATGAGATCAGCCACCCCCAGAGAAAGAATCTTTCTGACCCCCAGTTGTCAGAGGTCAGATCATGCCCTGAAGCAGGAGGTGTGATAGCTCTTCCTAAACTCTTGGTTGTGTTTAAATGTCCTGTTCTAAACCGCAGGCTTTGGGGATTTTCTGAAGACATCTTGGCATTTTGGCAGGGGCCACTGGGCTCTTCGGATTTCAGGGTAAAGTGTTGGGTGGCATCTTACAGCCTGAGGTCAAAGTGGTCTCTCTCAGATCCTCCGAGCATATAGAGCTAAGGCACTGAACAGGGGTTTCTTGCACATGCCTGAGTTGGGGTGTGGGTCTGGCCATGCCACAGTGCCTCATTCATGCCCTGCATGCTAGGACTGAGTTGGACATGTGGCACTTGCTTTGTACTTCAAGCTTTATAAGGTCACTGAGTTTATTTGAATGCTTTGTTCTGCTATTGCAAAATGAATCCAAACCAAGCCCCTGGCTGGAGGGTTTTTCCTGCGGGTGATGAGCAGTGCAGCAGTCCTCATGTGACAGAGGTAGTTTCTGATTCAGAAACTCAAGAAGAACTCAGGGAGGAGGAGAATTTCCCACCTGTGCCTCATATTTGTAAATAAACAGAACAAGACAGAAAAGGCCCAGAGAAACTGAGCAGATGTCAGCCCCTGGGCACTCCCGTGATGGGCAAACTCAGCCAATTACTGGGCTGAGCTCAGGTCACTGGCTTGCAGAAATCCACAAAGGAGAAGAGCTAACCAGGCCCATCCCTAGAGCAGCAGATTGGGTCCGCTGGGTACTTGTAAATGTCTTAAGCAACGAGGCTTCCACTGCTGTCCTCAGGAGGCGATTCCAGAACTGAATAGATGAGATCTCGAAGGCAGGAAATTTCTCTTCTGAATCTCCCCATTTTCCTGGGTATGCCCCTGCTGGCACCCTGCAGATGAGCCCCTTAAATTCAGCTCCTCGCCCAGCCCAGATGTGAATCTCTAGCTCCTGCAAAGTGAGCCTGGAAATCCTACAGGAACGTCAGGGCTTTTGCAGGGACCCAGGAGGTGAGAAATGCAGGGCAAGGTCCCAAGCCCATAAGAAACTAAATGAATGGGAAAATAAACACTGCTACCCCAGCTCTAGACCAGTGGCACTCAGTGTGCTAGGGACCAGGCTGCGTACAGAGGATTTGTGGGCAGAGGCAGCAGGAGGGCAAAGGATGAGGTGCACAATTCCACCTGCTCCAACAGCCCTGCTAGACCCTGCTTTCTCCTGGGACTGGAGAGGGGGAAGCTGCTAGTCCCCTGTCAATTCACAGCTGCCCCCTGAGTCAGATCTGATCAGTGTTGACTAGAGAGTCCTGCACTCCACGCGCGCTGCTACTTTCTGTTTCAGGCAAAACCCTTCAAACAAAAAGCCTTAGGAAGAGAAATGCAGAAGGGGGAAGCCCTCGGAGAGCAGAGCATGGCCGGCGATGTCCAGCCAGGCCGTGGGTTGAGAGGCCTGGGGGAGGCTGTGCCGTTTAGAAGAAAATGAAATGGACTTGAGGAGAAATGGCAGCTGTGAAGCACACTCATTCTGAGAGTGCTGGTTTCACACCTCAGCCCAGTGGTGCAGGGCTGGAGCTTGTTTGGCAGGAAATATCGAGGGCTGCTCCTAGCCCCCTCCCCCACTCAGACACACTGGCTTCCCCATGAACTGAAGAGAGCTGTGCTGGAGACGGCACCCTGCATTCAGCAGCACAGCAAGGTGTGCTCAGAGCCAGAGGGGTCAGGTAGCTTCAGCAGCGTTCCCAGCGTACGTGTTTCAGACACAGCTGTCACATGGGAGGCCTGAGATTCAGAGGTGCCCATTAGGTTCTGCGGAGCAGCAGGTGCAGTCTTTCCAGATCCGTCCTGTGCATTCAGCAGCACAGCAGGCACCTGCAGTCCTGGGGGCCTGGGGCCGTTCAGCGGCAGGGCAAGCACGTGTGTTCCAGACATGGCTCGTCCCTTCGGCCGCATCGCAGGCACGTACGCTTTGGATGTGCCTGGGCCGTTTGCAAGCGCCATGCACTGCAGACATACCCAGTATCTGCAGCTGTTCACATACTGCCTCTGGGAGTCCTCCGGTTCCACATGTTACACCTCCCATCTGTCTGCCCAGGACGAGCCAGACCTCCCCGGACATGGGCTTGGCGTCCTGCTACAGGGAGCTGATGTGTCAAACTAAGGAAAGAGGAGAGGACCTTGGACTCCCCTGGCGGGTTAATCTGCCCAGCCCTTTGTGGGCAGCAGACAAGATAGACTTTGCTCCTCCTCAGCCCTAGCCCTCTGCATATCCCATAGTCGTCTTCATCGGTTCGCCATGTGCTGGGCTGGATCCCTTCTCCATTTGCAGACACCTCCAGCCCTGTCCCACCGCCTACCGGGGGTGATAATAAATGAGGGCAGCATGGCTGTGCCTATGCCCAGCTCTGTACTAACCCTCCACAAACCAATCTGTCCTGGAGAGGGGCCTTGGGTCTGCTCAGGAGGGGACACCGGGTCACAGGCTGGGGAGGGGCTGCTGAGTTTCCCTTTCATGCTCCAAGCTATTGACTAATCTCTGCTTTGACCACCTACTCCACATTTCCAACACACTGGAAAGCACCCAATGGCCTCGCAGAGTGACACGAGTTTCGATAACTCGGTGAAGTTCCTACAAGTGGCAGCCAAGGGGGTTAGAAGAGGGGACAGGGAGCTGGGATTCAAGGGTCTGTTCTGAGTTATGCCACTGACTCACTCTTGGCCTTGGGCATGTCACTTCATCACTGTGTGGTTCCACTGGAGGAATTTTTGCTGCTTGTGGGGTGTTTTGTGAGCTTGAATGAGCTCGTGGTCCATGCTAGCTCTGGGCAGTGCTGCTGTCAGGGTGAGCGAGGCACTGCAGAGCATTGGCCAGGGCTCAGTGTCCACTCCTGTTATAACTGCCCAAGCAATTCTCATTACTCAGAGATTTTCCCAAAGCCGCACCCTACGTTTTTCCTTTGCTCAGATTCACCCCAGTTAAAAGATTAAAACTAGGAAGCCAGGGGAAAGTTTGGCTTGGCTCAAGATTCCATCAAAATATCAAAAAGCTAAAAACATCAGTGCTGGGGAGAGGTGTGGGCCGATGCGCTGGTCCCGGGGAGCAGGCCCAGCGCATGGGTACGTGGGGGCCAGCCCCACGCTGCTGTCACCTGCATATCCGACTGACGCCTGTTCTGTCGCAGACACAAGAGCAGGAGCTGGGTGAGCTCTGTGCTCTGCTGAGCTCTCTCCTGCCCCAGCTGCGTCTGTCCCAGAAGACCCTCTGTGCTGAAGTCAGACATGACAGGCCAGGAAGCAGGTTCCACTATGGATGAAGAAGAGCCAGAATTGTTGGCTGGCACCAGGCTCTGCTGTTACTTGTCCCCCCATTTGTCTGTACGTTCATCTGTTGTATTGTGAGCTCTCCGGCCAGGCAGTCTGTTCAGTGCCTGCTGCACTGGGGCCCCGATCCCTGACTGGGACCCTGGGGCGCCACAGCAAGAGAACTAATAGCAATGAGAACCAACGTGCAACTCTCCCGAGCACCTCTGAGTCTGACCCCCGCTCCATCCCTCTCCCCACACAACGTAACAACGGGTCCCAAGAGGACCACGCAGGGACTGAGTCTGACAGTGAAATGCCAAGTTACGGGATGGTGCTGCCGCTCAGCACTGTAAAAACATCCTAGAAGCAGAAGTGCAAAAATATATTCCCTGTTGTCACATTTTCAGTGGAGTCCATTGAGTTGCCCCCTGCCCGCCCTGGGGACTGTTTTGTTTAATTGGGACGACTCATTTTCCCACTGTGGGCCCCCTTGTCTCACCAGAACCAGGTGCCTCCATCTCTTTAACGAAATGTCCGTGCAGCAGAGGAGTTTGCCCAGGATGACTCCAGGTGCGCACGGTTGGGGTCTAAATGGGCATCGCACAGCATGGGCTTTGCAATAATACCTGCTGAGGAAGCTGGGGAAGTTACTGCTCTGGCTTGAGGTTTTGTTTCGTGCTGGCTGTTCGCAGGGTGATGCAGCAGCCGCTAGAGCTGTGGGAAGCTAAGCCTTCCTCTTGTCCTTTTGTAAATACCGTCGGTCCCAGAGAATGCATCGGGGAGCCTGACCCTGCAGCGCTCACTGCCGAGTTGGATGGCTGTTGCTCAAGGCTATTTATGTTACTAATGTGTTGGTTACACAGCCATGTTAGCATGTGAAAATGCAGCTGGGGAAAGTGAACAAACTGTGAGGAGTCCGCAGGTCGCACAGAAAGGTGCTGGGGATGAAGTTGGTTAAAGAGTTTTGTGTGACTCTTTGTTTCCTTATTTGGCTTTGTAAAAATCATTCTTGGAGTTGCCCCAAGGTGAGTCTGTAAATCATTCTCCGAGGCAACGGGTGAGGTGAAAGGGAACCCAAGTGCTGGCAGACACATGGACAGGCCAAATTCAGATCTGGTACACGCATGTGCAAATTCACTGGTGTTGTACAAGCATACACCAGGCCTGACGAGCCCCCTCCAGCTCTGCACAAACAACAGAACGTGAAAACAACAAATATAGGGGCGGCAAAACAAAATGAACCGCAGAGTCACGATGGCACAGGAAAGACAAACGTGCATGTACTCTACATCCATCCGCCTCATCAGACAGTGTCTGAAATGCAGTAACGGCCAGAGCAGGCATTCAGCCTCATTATCACGACATCCAGTCCAGTCACATGGGAGAGGGGAAGGGCATGAGAACCCTTGCAGGGCGTGGGCTGCATTTGCAGCTGACATATCGGATGCCTGCAGCACCCAGCCCAGTGTGATCAGCAGGTGCAATGCTGACCTTTAGAATGTGTGACAAACCCCCAATAAAGGACACTACGGCAAGCAGCTTCTGCGATGAGTGCTGGAAAGGAGCTAGTGTTAATTTCCTTCCCACGTAGGCAGCTGTTCATTACCTGGGCCTGCACCTTCACCCATTTATGATGCCAATACACTGTTGTCAGGAGCTGCTGCTGCAGGGGCCCCAGGTCTGCACCAGGGACTGAGTAAAATGCTAGCGGTGCATGTCCTGGTGCCACATGGTGTGGAGAACAAGTTGTGTTCTGCTGACTTTGTTGCCGGCACAGGGGCCCGAGGACAGCAACAGTGGGGTTCGTTGCCCGGAGTGCTTCGCGCCAATAAACATACCGGGGTGGAGAAACAATCAAAGCCTATTTGAGATCTCAAAGTGGTGCAAGGAGACAGGCAAGTCTCAGATCAAGCACACCAGCAAAAACAGTTTCTCTCTTCTTTATACATTTTACAACTAAGCCCCCTCCTCCCCCTCTCTACCATCCCCCCCTCTACTCCCCCTCCCCTCTCTACCGAAGGCATGTTTATACATTTAAGCAATTAAATCATTCTAGGGCTATAATTCTAGCTTGTTAGTAACTTCTCCCTAAACAGTTATTTGGTTCTGTTTACCCTTAGTTTATTACCCCTTCCCCAGCTAGAAACATGCAAACCTCATCATTATCGTTTGGTACCTGGTTTGAGCAAGGTCGTAATTGCTAACTGGCTGTTTAACTCTAATCGGCCTCAAAAGCCAAGGGCAGGAATTGGAATGTGTAAACATGTAAGGACAGAGTTTAAACATGGAAGAACTCTGGCTCAGGCAGGCCTAGTAACCCCAACAACTTCAGCGTGCCTGAGTGAGTGGAGCTGCATCCCCCTGCATTGCGCACCTCGGCGGCCTCCCCCGTCCCTCCCACCAAACAGGAATCTGCTCCCTCCACAAATGCATTCTCAGAACTGACACAGACCCTGGGTTCCCTCTCACTCCACAGGACTCACTTCCCTCACCCCAGGTGACATGGCAAAGCTGTGTGGGGGTTTAGGCGGGAATGTGTGGGTGGAGAAGGATGATGATTGAGAGACTTCTGAAGCAGGAAGAATAGCAAATATGGCAGGCGACCCGCTTGGCTTCACAGAGAAATCTTTGGTGAGCTTAAACACAAAAAGGAAGCTTACAAGAAGTGGAAACTCAGACAAATGACTAGGGAGGAGTATAAAAATATTGCTCAAGCATGCAGGGGTGTAATCAGGAAGGCCAAAGCAGGTTAAGGACTATTTAGAAAAGTTGGACATGCACAAGTCCAGATGGGTCCAGATCTAATGCATCTGAAAGTGCTAAGGAAATTGACTGATGTGACTGCAGAGCCATTGGCCGTTATCTTTGAAAACTCGTAGTGATCGGGGGAGGTCCCGGACGATTGGAAAAAGGCAAATGTAGTGCCCATCTTTTAAAAAGGGAAGAAGGAGAATCCGGGGAACTACAGGCTGGTCAGCCTCACCTCAGTCCCTGGAAAAATCATGGAGCAGGTCCTCAAGGAATCCATTCTGAAGCACTTGGAGGAGAGGAAGGTGATCAGGAACAGTCAGCATGGATTCACCAAAGGCAAATCATGCCTGACTAATCTGATTGCTGTCTATGATGAGATAACTGGCTCTGTGGATATGGGGAAAGTGGGGGTTCCCCTGGGTAGGGGATGTGATATACCTTGTCTTTAGCAAAGCTTTTGATACGATCTTCCACAGTATTCTTGCCAGCAAGTTAAAGAAGTATGGATTGGATGAATGGACTGTAAGATAGATAGAAAGCTGGCTAGATTGTCGGGCTTAACAGCTCGATGTCTAGTTGGCAGCTGGTATCAAGCGGAGTGCCCGAGGGGTCTGTCCTGGGGCCGGTTTTGTTCCACATCTTCATTAATGATCTAGATGATGGGATGGATTGCACTCTCAGCAAGTTTGCGTATGACACTAATCTGGGGGGAGAGGTAGATACGCTGGAGGGTAGGGATAGGGTCCAGAGGGACCTAGACAAATTGGAGGATTGGGCAAATGAGGTTCAACAAGGACAAGTGCAGTGTTCTGCACTTTGAACGGAAGAATCCCATGCACTGCTACAGGCTGGGGACCAATTGACTAAGCGGCAGTTCTGCAGAAAAGGACTTGGGGATTACAGTGGATGAGAAGCTGGATATGAGTCAACAGTGTGCCCTTGTTGCCAAGAAGGCTAACGGCAAATTGGGCTGCATTAGTAGGAGCGTTGCCAGCAGATCGAGGGAAATGATTATTCCCCTCTATTTGGCACTGGTGAGGCCACATCTGGAGTTTTGCGTCCAGTTTCGGGCCCCCCACTACAGAAAGGATGTGGACAAATTGGAGAGAGTCCGGCAGAGGGCAATGAAAATGATTAGGGGGCTGGGGCACATGACTTACAAGGAGAGGCTGGGGGAACTGGACTTATTTAGTCTGCAGAAGAGACGAGTGAGGGGGGATTTGATAGCAGCCTTCAACTACCTGAAGTGGGGTTCCAAAGAGGATGGAGCTCGGCTGTTCTCAGTGGTGGCAGATGACAGAACAAGGAGCAATGGTCTCAAGTTGCAGTGGGGGAGGTCTAGGTTGGATATTAGGAAACACTATTTCACTAGGAGGGTGGTGAAGCACTGGAATGGGTTACCTAGGGAGGTGGTGGAATCTCCTTCCTTAGAGGTTTTTAAGGCCTGGCTTGACAAAGCCCTGGCTGGGATGATTTAGCTGGGAATTGGTCCTGCTTTGAGCAGGGGGTTGGACTAGATACCTCCTGAGATCCCTTCCAACCCTGATATTCTATGATTCTATGACGGGGTGTATGTGTGGAGGTTCTCCACCCGTGCAGTGGGAGAGGTCCAGCTGAATAGTCATCATGGTCCCTTCTGGCATTAAAGACTAGGAAATTGTGCCCTGCCGCTAGAGGCTGGTTGTGCCAGGGGCCCACACAGACATCCAGCAGCCCTGATTTTCATCATTAATAATAATGGCTTATGGAGTGACTGCACTTTAAGTCAATATTTAGGAAAGCCCTTCCATAGGTCAACAAACACAAGAGAATTTCATCTTTATTTTCTTTATGTTACAACACAGAAAGAATTTAGGCAGATGGAAAAACTGCTGTGTGCCTAATAACCCATCCTATCTGCTGCCACTCTAGATGTCTGTGAAATGGCAACAGGCAAGGACATGGGAGATGACTGTATTAATTTTTGAATGTTACATATCTCTCTCTGTGGGTTTGGTGGTTATTATGCTGCTGACTAACAAGTACTAAACAGTAATTAGAAAGGTCAGTCAGGCTTTGGCTGCGGGAACTAAAGACAATGGCTTCAGAGAGTAGGTGTTAATTCCTTTGATGTTCACCTCCACCACTCAGAGCAGGAAACCTGCCATGCCAATGATTGCACTTAGGGGACAAATGCAGCAGCACCATAAAAACTGATAGAGGGGACATGTAGGAAAGCAAGTCCTCTTGGGTCAGATCTCAGCAGGTGAGGGACAGCTTAGCTCTCACGGGCCCTGTTGGGTCAGAGCTACATAACAGCTGAAGACAGGAACTTGGTACAACTAAAACTGCAGAAGGGATTGAGCAAATGCAGGATGTAGTTACCTAGTGGAATTTGACCAGGGAATCTTGGCTAACCCCCCAACTCTTCCAGAAAGTGCCACGGGACCTTCAGTGACCACGAGAGGTCTGGTTCTGAGTCTTAAGGGAGTGAATTGTCTACATCCTGGGAAAAGACGTCTCCTTGGTAGGGGTTGCTTGGGCACTGACTCAGTGGAAAGAGTGACACTGAATCACCAGTCCCACTTCTTCAGATACCCTGCGCTTTCCTGGTACTCTCTCCGCCAAGGACTGTCCATGCCAGTTTTTGCCAGAGCTGATATGATCACAGAACGGATAAGATCACAGCCTGTGGTTGTGTGGCTTCCAGCTAAGTCAGAGAAACATTCACTGAATGAAGATACTCAATTACTGCTCTCTATGGCAATGCAGCCTAAGAACCAATAACCTGCCCGTCAGCCAAATTACACACTGAAGAGAAGCTGAAGGCTTTGGCTATCTCTAAGGCTGCAAGTCTTTCACCGAGGTCATGGATTCCGAGACTTTCAGGGACCTCCGTGACTTCTGCAGCAACCCGGGTGGCTGACCCCAGGGCCCCCCGAGCAGCTGGGGTGGCCCCAGGGCCAACCGCACTGGCTGCTGCTCAGGCAGCCCCAGGCAACTGATCCCGGGCCCCAGAGCAGTGGTCTGGGAGCAGCAGTGGCGCCCCGGGCCGCTGGCCCCCCAGGAGCAGCAGCATCCCCCCAAAACCGCCCCCCAGAACAGCACCATCCACAGACGCGCCCCTCCCCTCCCCAGCACCTAAGATTTAGTTGGGGTATTTTTAGTAAAAGTCATGGACAGGTCATAGGTGCTGGGATCAGTGTCCAGAAGGAACCACCCAGTGCACAGAGAAGCCGAATCCCCACAGCCCTGCAGCTCGTGGCATCACTGATTCCTGCACCACGCGGGATCTGCAGGTGTTTGAAGCCCATTTTCCAACCGACAACGCAAGGTGCTTTGTTCTCATTACAGTGCATCTTAGCTCGGAAAACTGCATGCTGGTCACCTGTCGCAGCACCCTGTTTGGGCAGTGGCTGGAACGCAGGGGGATTGTCATGGGCAAAGTTCTGGGCTTCTCTACTACAGCTAAGAGCTGGGTAAAAAAAATGCCATTTGAGGTGGGGATTTCAAACTAGGAATTAAAAAGTCACGTCCCGCTCACATTCTTCCATTTCAAAAACTGTTTTTGATGAAATTTTTGGTTTCCAAAAACTGCAACCTGGCAATTTTTAATGAAGACTGACAGTTTTCACTGACAAATATTTGGTTTCCAGTTTCTTAAGGAAAAAACAGAAAACTTCAAACAAAGTTAAAATTTTCCATGAAATTGTTTGGTCCAAAAGCCATTTTGTATATACATTATTATTATTTTTTTAAAAAACAAAAACAAAAAAACAAAACAAAACCCCCCGCTCAGCTGTGCTCTACAGTTCTTGTGAATCAGCAAAATCCCAGCAATGCACCACGGACCAGGAAGTTCTGTATAACGTGTGAGCAAACCAGAGGCCAGCCCCTAGGGTGGCTGAAATGACTGCAGGATTGGCATTCAGGTCATGTGGAATTCCCACTCCTGTACAGCCGAGTCATGGGGCTAGAGGGAACCAGGGTGGTTGATGGAGTTTGCTGAGTCATATGAACCACCTATGGAGGATCAAAACCAAAGCGAATGTTCATCCCAATTCCTGCAGGGAGAAACCCGCGGCGGCTTTCCTCTCCACTCCAGCCCCTGGCTCCACCCCTGACTTCCCAGGGAGAGCACTAGGGGTGGGTGGGGAGCCGGAGGAAGAGAGAGTTGCAGTGTGAATGGGAGGGAGGAACCGTGTGGAAATGGCGTAACAAAATGGGACTCAGAGGGCCTGACTCCGCACCCCCTTGCTCCTGCATTATCATGTACATCATTCTACCCCCACTTGGCACTGCTGTAAGGGACCACAGGAGGGGCAGGCAGTGGGGGAATCTGGCCAACCGAGTGTCAGGACAGGGTCTGAAGGGCTGCCATTAGCTGGCTCCCTTCTCTAGCCATGCAGCATTCGCCCTGCCTCTTGAAAAAGGGGCCGAGATCACACACTGACATGGGAGCGACTCTTCCCCTTGCAACGCAGCCAGCCCACTACTCCCTGGGAGGGACTCGGGACGACTCTCCATCAGCACGTGGAGTCGAGAGGTCACTCTCCTAATGTCCTGTTGCAGCAGAGATTGGTCACCCCAGTTCTTCCTGCTGCTGTCATAGGACGTGGCCCATTTCTGACAGAGGTACAAACCGTGTCACCTAGCAATCACATCATTCCACAGGAGCCGGGGGAGTAAATATTGTCATGGAAAGTTTAAACTAGCAGGAAGGTTCACAGGCAACAGCAACCATTGGGTCCTGTTTTCTCCTCCTTGTAAACACCCAGCTCGTGACAGCTGTGGCTTTGGGAGTGACAGAGAAATGTGGGTCGGGGGAGGGAGGGGTCCCTTGACAAAATCTCCCAGGAGATAAGGGCCCCCTGATTCTCCTCTGCAATCTGCTCCTGTGTTTATCTCAGGATGAAAGGTGTGGGAAGAAGCCATGTTTGTGTCTTCCATATTCTGGGGCACAGGCCGGTTCAGTCCCCTGGTGTAACTGAGAGCAGTCTCAGGGATGTTCTAATTTATACTTTGTTTCCCATGGCCCCCTGTGGATTGTGGGCAGCACAGAATCGCCAGAGGTCTGTGTCCCGTAACAGAAACCTCATCTTGGTCTGTGCTGCTGTGCAGGAGCTGGGCCCTTTTCTCCCAGGATGGCAATAAACGATCTGGCGAAGAGGCGTGTCATGACAGCACCTGCTTTGTGTCCTCTGAGTCAGACTCTCCAGCTAGGAGCTTTAGGAGTGTGTAACCTCACTCCCATGGGAGTTCACTTGAAACTGGGCAGCTCTCAGGGGAAAGCAATTAAGGACTGGGGAGGATCGGGGCGGCTCTGAGCTCAGGGAGAACATTTGTGAGCCATTTAATGTGAGCCTTGCCTTGAACAAACAATCTCTGAATGGAACAAAACCTCCGAGGGTCCCGCAGACTTTGAGTGTCACTGCCCATAACAGATCACCTGGCTCCTCACTAGGGGTGTCCAGGAATTGTTCTTCCAGAAAGATACGTCTGACCCTGGGGTGAGAACTAGGACCCCCTACCAGGTTCCTCCCAAGTTTCTGTTGCCTCTGTACAAAGGCCCCCCTGCCCAGCTGTCAGGAGCAGGCAGGACTGGCGGATGGGCCGGTATGTAAAAGGCAGGTATTTATATACTACGTACGGGGTAATTGGAAACAAACAGCCAGCAGAGCTGAGTGACAGGTCAGGCCGGTTTTCCTCTGTCAATTACCCTGGCAGTTACCACACAGGTGTGAGCCCGGACAGACTTTCTGTTTCATTCCCACAGAACTGCCTGCTCTCTTCGGCTCGGACACTCTCCAGAAAACCCTGGAGTTGGTGGCACTGTGATCCCCGGACTCCAGCCCTGGTGGCGGCCATGGGACGGGACAGCTGTCTGGTAAGCTTGCTCCTCCAGCTCCTTGCAGAGCCAGCAATGCAGGGAAGTAGGCTCCCTGAGATTGGGGTTTAATTAACGAGCTGCTTTCTTTGCATGTGATGGGTGATTTCTGTGGGGGGAACCTGGGTTTGTTCTCCTGCCCTCTCTGTAGGATGTTCCTCTCCAGGCAGCATGTTTGTAACAGATGGGAGAATTCAGTGGGGTAGGGAGGGAATCATGACTTCTGGGTTCTGTTCCCTGACACCGACCATCACTGCTCCATGCCTCAGTTTCCCCATTGGTAAAAGGGGCAGGATAATAGTTACCTTCCTTAGAAGGTGCTTTAAGGCTTAACCAGTGTTTGCCAAACAGATGGTGGCATTGTGCTAGGGAAGGGGATCTTACTTTTAGCTCAGTGGCATTGGTGAAATAGACCAGGACCTCATGGAAGTGCAAGGACCAGGGATTAGGCCAAATGCTCTGCTAGTGTAAATTGACCCTGCTCTGGTGAAGTCAATGGAGCAGCATCTATGTGCTCCCACAGCGTATGTGGTCCTGTGTTTGGTACAGAGAGGCAGTGTGATCCAATAGACAGAGCATGGGGCTGGGAGCCAGGAACTCCTGAGGTCTGAGCTCTGCTCTGTCCCTGCTTGGCCTTTTGCACGTCACTTAAGTGCCTTTCTGTGCCTCAGTTTCCCCATCTGTGCCATGGGGACAATATCTTAGAGTGGTGCTAATGCTGTAACGTGCTGTGTAGTGTTATCACAAAGACTTTGAGACTCTACTGACCTATGGCATGGGGAGGAGCTCCACAGTCCTGCTGTTCGTTTCTAATTATGATTTTCGCCCTCTTAGCAACCAACATCCAACCATAGACTCTCCTCTTACTGACATTTATCCCTTTCTGTTTGGCGAACAGTGATTGCTGTCTCCTATGCACTGTACCGAGGAGAAATAACCAGCCTGTTTGGTTTAACAGCTGCATCGACTTCGACTGATGCACAGTAAGTTCCTTGTCGTGGTGAAAACCTCTCTGTCTGCCACTCCTAGAGCTCCCCCCGGGCTGATGTAGCTTCCTGCTGCCCAGTATCAATCCCACGGTCTGGCCTAAGCTGAGTCCAGCTCTGAGTGATGTTGGAAGGCGAGGGGAGAGCAGCGCCTTTGCAAAATCAGGCCAGTCATTTGGGCACCCGCATATCGAGTAAATTACCTAACTTCAGGCTCTCACATTTGGCAATTTTGGCTTACCCTCTAGTTGAGAAAGCATGGACCTGGGAGTCAGGAGTCCTGAGGGCTGAGCTCAGCTCTGCTGCTGACTCACTGCAGGACCTTGGGTAAGCCCCTTCCCTGCTCTGTGCCTCAGTTTCTCCATCTGTAGAGTGGGTGGAATGGTGCTCACTCCCTTTACAGAGGGCTTTGAGATCTGTGGATGAGGGGCTTGTCTCACTGGCTTGCAGGAATCCGTTTCTGACCTGCTCCAGCTGACCCAACACAGAGCCAAGGTTTTAGCGTTGCAGAATGTCCCTTAATATGTCAGCATTATTCCCTTCTTTGTGCTGGCATCTTCTAAAGCGTCTGGTCTCTAAAGGGTCTGACCAGATTTGAAAGGGGAAAAGTCCCTGTGACTGATGGCCTTGCTCAGAGTCCTAATGACTGGGTGCAAAATAGATCCTTGCTGTCCCAGGAGATTTGGCAGCACCAGAGGAAAAATCCAAGATACCATTGCAGAATCAAGCAGACTTGGTTTTGCTTCGTCACACCACAGGTTTTGGTTCATTATAAACAGTCTCTGTTCTCACCTCAACTTCCTCTTATGATAGGGCATGAGAAGGGATCGTTTGTTTATACTCACAATGGGTGAAACTCCGGCCAGCACAGGGGCCTACTAATCCCTTAATCCCATCCAGAAGGTGCAAGTGAGGCATAAACCTTGTGCTGGCTCTGCAGTGGGAGGAATTTTGCCCATTGCTAGACACTCGGTCGGGTCATCGTTATTATGTTAACGCTCTATTTATCAGGCACCAGCAGTGCTATGCGAACGCACAAAAGAGCCAGGCCCTGCCTTCCGCTCTAGCTCAGAGAAAGGCAAATGAGTTCAGAGGCTAACAGCACGTTGGGTGATGATCCGGGGAATAAGAAAGAAGAAGAGCAGATATTTAGGCAGCTCATTTCAATTCATTCAAAACCGCATGTGTTGTTTGGTCTGCCACGGATCTCAGACTGAAATGATTCCTGTGACTTTCTGTTTCTGTTTGTTTCACCGTACCGTAAGGCCCTTTGGTGGTGTCCTTTCATTTTTGATTAAACACCCACTCTGAAGGTGCAGACAATTTCTAACTGTCTCTTGCATCTGCCTTCCCGTCATTGTTTGATTCTGAACACTGGCCTTCGGTCCATGCTGTCCGTCCGTGGTGGGTCTCCCTATGTTGTGAACTTCATGTTAGGGACATGGCAGATTGTCTCTCACTTGCAGTCTTTAAGTCAAGATGGGATTTCTTTTTGAAAAGATACCCTATTGCTCAAGCAAAAGTTCTGGACTGAGGCAGGAATTACTGGGTGAGGTTCTCTGGCTTGTGCTAAGCAACAGGGCAGCCTGGATTTTACCATAATGGTCCCTTCTGGCCTTAACATCTATGAATCTATGTTGCTGACGTGTTCCAGTTTTAATTCAAAGATTAAAACTGGAGATGGGCAAATAGTTAATAAAGTGCTGCCTGTGCATCTCCCCCTCCTTCCCCCCATCCCATCTCCCTGAGCAGGACACACAATGAGAATCAATAACTGTGGAGAAATCTGTTTGAAAAATATCAGGAAATTCAGCTGGAAATTACTCTACCAGCTCTACTTCAAACCTATTGGGCCCGATCCTCCACTGAGTCAATGGCGCTAGGCAGACTGACACCAGCGAGGATCTGGCCCATTCGTTTTCTAGTTTCTCTCCTCATTGTTTCTATCCCAACGTTTTGTGCATGATTCAGGCCCTGCAGCAGTGACCTCAGCAGCACCTTTGGCTCAAACCACGCACACACTTGTGCATTACTCAGCACACGTTTTCCGTGGCCAGCAACTTGAACTCCATGTTGTCTGGGTGACAGAAGACAGCACAAGCCCCTTATGCTACTTAAGTCCCACTTCAACCTTCCTTTGCCTGGTGCACAGAGATGACCTTTTTTTGCTCTCTCTGGATGTCTGGTCTGGCCACAAGCCCACCTCCAATGAACGCAATGAGACGATACAGAAACTCTCAGCCGAGCCTTGCTCATGGGACTGCAATGAGCTCCAACCGTGCAGTGAGCGTGGACCTTTTTGAAATTCAGGACCCTGTTGCTCCTGGTTAGCCACACTGTTCTCGGGGAGGATCTGAGAAGGGAGGCTGGTGAGGAGTACTTGTGGCACCTTAGAGACTAACACGGCTGCAACTCTGAAACCTGGTTATTTCAGTGAAATTAAAAATAGCTCACTTCCTGGGCCGCTCCGTGACGAGCCAAGTCCTGTGGGAAATGACAGTAAGGCAAATTGCCCTTGTTCTCCTCCACTCCGGGAGTGTGAAAGCCTCTGGAGGGGCCCAGGTAGGAAGTGACATCTCTGCTCCTCTGCGTGTTTTGGGGGAAGGGCAGAGAGCCACTCACTGCCCACCTTGCTAACCCTGCTGGGAATCCTGACTCACTGCTGGCTCAGGCCTTGGCAGCTCACTGGTTGTGAGCCGGGGTTGTGCTGATGGTGTAGGCAGGTGAATGCCACTAGGGACTAGCTGGTCAGGAGCGATGCTGAGGTCACCACGGTAGCGGTCGCACATAGCGACTCTGAGGTCAGAAGGGAGAGCTGTGGAGAAGGACGAGGCCGCTCTTCCCTATTGAGGGAACAACCCCCAGCGTGCTGCTGGCTCTGTCTGGGTGAGGGTTAGTCCCCCCGGCCTCACGCAGATGTTTAGCTCATGCACTGAAGCATGAGGCTTGACTTCCCTTGTTGCTGTTAGCTTAGGACCTGCCCATTGCTTACTGAAGTCAGCAGGAGTCTTTCTATTGATTTCCGTGGGCGTTGGATCGGGGCCTCAGCTGCCTGTACGTGTTACTGAAGGAGGCAGTGTGCTCTGATGGGACTGAAAGCCAAGAATCCCAGAGAGCTCTGCTCCCAGCTCCGTGACTGACCCCTCGGTGAGCCCCTCTGGCTAACGTTTTAAAGGGTGACCAGGCAAGTTTGGGTGCTCAGTTTGAGACATCCGGATTTAAGGAGGTGCTGAGCACTCACAACTCCAGCTGGAGCCCATGGACCTGTGGGTGCTCAGCACCCCTGGCAATCTGGCTTTGGTGCATCACGCTGAGCACCCAAACTTAGCCGCCGCTTTTGAAAGCGTTGATGGCACTTCTCTGTGCCTCACTGTCCCCGCCAGTGACGCTCTGGCTGTGAGCCAGTGGGGTTGGTCATGGGAATGGTCATAACATGAGCCATGCTTTAAAAACCCACCCACAGTCTTTGAGTCAGTGACCTGTTGTGCAGTGAATTCCGTGGGTGGGGTAGGCTCTAGGTGAACCAGCCAGGGGCGGCGCCAGGGTTTTTTCCACCCTAGGCGGCGGCGCTCCTCCTCTGAGCATTCAGGGGGCCTGGGGTCTTCGGCGGCGGGGGGGTCTTTCCGCTCCACGTCTTTGGGGCACTTCGGCGGCGGGTCCCGGAGCGAGTGAAGGACCCGCCGCCGAATTTCCACCCAAGACCCGGAGCGGAAGGACCCCCCGCCGCCAAATTTCCGCTAAGGGTGGCAAAATGCCGCCCCCCAAATCCTGCCGCCCTAGGGTCGCCTAATGGAAGCGCCGGCCCTGGAACCAGCGTTACTGCTGTGTGTTGTACGTAGACTGCCCGTGTTCTGGGATGGGCAGCTTTCACTTGACCTTTCTTCATTTTGTGTCGCTCAGTTTAATCCCCTCGACTTGTTTTTAAAGGGCCAGGAAGACCCACAAACATCACACGATACGACCAGATTTAAGGGGACTTCAGTCAATGGCCTTACTCAGCCATGTAACATTGGAAGAGACCTCTGCGGGGCCTGATCCAAACCCATTGAAGTCAAGGCTAAAGGGGAAAGGCTCCCATTTAGATCAAGAGGCCTGAACAGGTTAGCTCTCAGGTGATGTACGGGCCAGGGCTCAAGAAGGAGGCACCCCCTCATTTTAAGTGTGTTGCAGGAGTGGCATAAGTAGAGTGGGGCAAAATTTTGGCTGAAACTTTTTCTGAATTTGTGTCGTTTTTCACTGAATTGTTTAAAAGAAACAAACAAAACAAATTCCAAAAAAGTCAAAACGTTTTGATGTTTTGATCCGAAAGGATTTCTGGTTTAGAAATTTCCTTCAGTGGTATCTAAAAAATGTCAAAATGTTAAGAAAAGCTAAAAATCCAAACGAGACACTTCGGTTGACCCAAAACGAGATTTTTTTTTTCAACGTTATGATGGTTTTCAGGTCGACCCAAAACATTTTGATTTTTATTATTTTTCTGAATTCCAGAGAACTGACAAATCAGTCAAGTATCAGAGGGGTAGCCGTGTTAGTCTGAATCTGTAAAAAGCAACAGAGGGTCCTGTGGCACCTTTGAGACTAACAGAAGTACTGGGAGCATAAGCTTTCGTGGGTAAGAACCTCACTTCAAAATCAGTCATTCACCTTCTGCAACTGGTCAGTGCAGGCAAGCCTACAGCCCCGTCCCAGCAGCCTTTTGTGATATTGTTGTGTTCCACCAATGGGAAAAAAGAGAAACTAGTCTGATTGTAGGAGGGGTAGGGATATCTGTGCTGACTCACCCAAGGAACTTACACATTACATTTTAACAAAGGGCTTGAAGGTATTTACTGAGTCTGCAGTGAAATGTGACAGCCTTCCAATGCACACATGAAAGAATCTGCCATTCTCATAGCAAATTGGGCAAAACTAGGCCAAATAAAATACTGAATAAGAAAATTCAGCTGGAATCAGGGTAATATATTAACTGCATGACAAGCTCTTGTGATTTCATCCTGAGTCTCTCAGTGTTGGGTGGTTTTCTTCAAGCCCAAGCTCCTGCAGTCATGTGAATACACCAGCATCTCAGTTTTCATTTTTTTTAAAAAAGGAAGTTCCTGGTTGTGGAGAAAAGCTTGGAAAAGTGACCCCTACAGGTTCTAAAGCCAGAGGGCAAATGGAAGGAACTCCAAAGATATGAATTTCAGCTGATCTCATGACTTTTTGGAGCCTGACTCGTGATTTTTGAATGTTTGGGGTTGGCAGAACTGTATTAAGTCCTGGCTCGTCAGGGGGCACGTCCCTTGCTTATGGCATACACCAGGGGTAGGCACCCTATGGCGTGCGTGCCGACGGCGGCACACGAGCTGATTTTCAGTGGCACTCACACTGCCCGGGTCTTGGCCACCAGTCCGGGGGGTTCTGCATTTTAATTTAATTTTATATGAAGCTTCTTAAACATTTTAAAAACCTTATTTACTTTACATACAATAGTTTAGTTATATATTATACACTTGTAGAAAGAGGCCTTCTAAAAACATTAAAATGTATGGCTGGCACGCGAAACCTTAAATTAGAGTGAATAAATGAAGACTCGGCACACCACTTCTGAAAGGTTGCCGACCCCTGGCATACGCCCTTCCTATGTTGTGTAGAGATGGGCATAAGAAAAATCCCAGTGGCCAATGATTTAGGCCCAAACCTAACAGCTCAGGCTCCCTTCCATCACAGTGATGTATCCAATGCCCTTGAAAGGTTAGTGCCCAGGATCTCAGATTAAACAATGGCTGTCTGTCCTGAGGATGGAACGGTTCTGCCTTCTTTCACTGGGTGAGTATTCTCCCTCACTCAACACCTCGCTGGGGAAGCAGCTGCTTGGGGACAAGCCAGATCTTTCCAGGTCTGTTGCTTATGTCATGAATTAAGGTTTTGAGAGAGTTTCTGTGGGACAAATCATAAGTAAGCACCGAAAATGAGTGGACTCCCCTCAGGAGAAAGATCCCAAAGGATATAACCCTTGCATTTTTCACCTGGAGAAGGAACTATGAACTCCATGTTTGAACTCAATGTTTATGAACCATAAACATCTGACTTGCTTCCTCTTTGCACATACAATATGAAGGGGCTGACTCATAGCAAGTTCCTGGGCTCTCTCACTGCACAAGTGAAATTTTCTTTTTGCAAGTTCTCTGTTGCATGTGACTTTTTTACTGCTAAAATTAGCCAGAGATTTAAAACAGAAACCACATTATCAGCAAAAACAATGTTTGTTCTAAATTCAAAGCTCAGGCTGTCTCCAAGGAGAAATGGGGGGAAATGGCACACATATCTGGATTAAATTAATAAAGCACTCAGGAGAGATGAATTTGAGTAGAGGAGATAAATATTCGGTCCCATATTCACACCAATCTGTTGTGACATAATCGCAGAGCAGCATTCCAGGGCTCAGGAAGTTTCGGGCTTGGAACACCAATTATAAAATGTTACTAATTAACAACTAGAAGTTACATTGGCATTTTCTGAATGAGTGACTCAGAGGACTTATATAATGATAGATACTCAGTTTCCAAACCTGGGTCCATAAATTGGGGCACCTAATTCCTCACCTGGGTGCTCACATGGACACTGAGACACTCTATGGGGAATCGAGCCACTAGTGACCGAGCTGAGTACCAAACGTGCAATCAGATGCCCTGAGCTAGGTGATCTGCTTGGAAAATTTGTTTGGCAGCCTCCAAAAGGAGAAAAACCAGAATGCTGCAGTGTGATTCTTTGCAAAGACGCTCAGCGTTTTCCAGCTCTGCAAGAGCTCTGGGAAGAGGCACCTCTAGGGCTTTCTTTGCCTCCACAGGCTGCCCGTTGTACCCTGGAGGTACAGCTGCTGGGACATTCAGCTACCAAAGCCAGCCAGCTCCTTCAGGAAGCCCTGTTAATGGGATTTCCTGGCTGCGCACATTGGCTCTTGCTTCATGAAGGCAAGTCTTCTAGTTGTCCCTGGGCACCCAGGCTGGCCTTTGGTTACAGGGACTATCATCAGGGAATCTCCAGTAGACTGTGTGAGTGATGGTGTTTTCTTTACCTACAGATCGGTCTGGCTCTGCCAAACAGCAGCCTCGCTCCCAACCCCTATGCCTCGTGAGCCAGCCGCCCCATCGCCAGCCCGTCTGCACATCCACGAGAAAGGGTCCGTGGGAGCAACTTCATGCCGGGCACTCCAGAGTCTGCACCGGCTCCACCACGATACGTGGCTTGTGACAACACAAGTAAGATGGGTGGGGCAGGTCTCTTGGCAGCTACAGCTACTGGGAAGTCCTTGCCTCCTGGAGAGGTTGGGTGTGTGCTTCCAGCCAGCCCTGGAATTGTGAGCCCCGGTCGTTCATGCATTAGCTCCCGCCACCCTGGGAGATGGGACTGGATGGTGCAGTCTCATATGGACTGCTGCTGATGACTGTGTCCTGTCACGCCGGCTGGCTAAAAGGAACAACCTCAGTAGGAAGCTGGCAGGCTCCCTGTGGCCTGTGGGATGCTGTGGCAGCAGTGGTAGGAGGGGAGGGAAAGCCCAGGGGGGTACGTTACTCTCCTGCAGAGCGATGTGTAAGGGGTGTACGTTACACTCCTTTGCACTCACTTAGATGCCTGTGGCCTGTGTGAGGGAGCCAAGTCCCATGGCAGGCAACCCCGGCTAGTGTCAGGAGCTGTACTCACAGCACCTTGTGCATCACCTCTGCACCTGGCCCAAGGGCGGGGTGCGCCCGGCTTTTAGGAATGGGGAGGTGACGCGGATGGCCTGTACATCCTGCCTGTGAGAACCAGGGCTTACACTAAAATTACCCGTAATGGGGACAACAATGGTATGGGCCAATCTAGCCTGGAGGCTGCCAGTTCAAATCCAGCCCACATCTGCCATGACGGAGAGCTGCTGTGCGGCGGCCTGGGTGGCATGTGTTCCCGGGTCCCAGAAAACACTGTGGTGAGCAGCTGGGCTCTCAGTCTCAGCAGAGGGACCAAGGAATGAATGTGCGAGGAGGACGAAGCCTCTCTCCGCCCTAGCAGGAGCCTGGGCGCATTGTCAGGGGAAGCCTTGGGGTGCTTGCGCTGCCTCTGCCAGTGGGAAGCAGCTAGCCTGGGATCCCTGGGCTGGAGCGGGAATGGTGCGTGCTAGGGACACCTGCTTCCCTGCCTGTCAGAAATGACATGTGCCTGTTGGCGAAGGAGCAATCACACATCCCCAGACATGCCTTCGCGGGCTTAGGTAACTAACACCGCTGCCATGTCCAAAGGGCTGAGCGTCCCTCCTCTCCACTGGGGGGAGCTTGGACGGGAATTTCTCTGCAACCATGTGCACTAGTGACTGTGTTTCTGTCATCCCAATCCCCAGTGTCCCCAGCGGCAAGGTGCAAGGTCCCGTCGTGCATGGGCCAGAAGAGGCTGGCGCTGATCCTTTGCATCTCCTTTCTGATAGTCCTGCTCATTGCCCTCATCCTGCTCTGTGAGTCCTTTCCCCTTCGTTAGCCGCCAGCAAAGCTGGCCTGTCCTGGGGTGCAAGCCAAGTCCCTGCGTCCATCCAGGGGCTTGGCCCGCTGCGGGAAATAGGTCACCTAGGTTTGGGTTTGGGCAGGCCAAGCGCAGCTACTGGCCTGCCAGCACGGTTCTGGGACTAGAAATGCTAACAGGAGGGAACCCGACACCCTGAAAAGAAGACAAGTACTTAAGGACCTGCAGGGCCGGCTCTAGGCACCAGCAAAGCAAGCACGTGCTTGGGGCAGCCCAGTTCCAGGGGTGGCATTCAGGTTTTTTCCCTTTGTTTGTTTGTTTTTTTGCTTCGGCAGTTGTGCTCTCGAAGCTTGGGGCGGCACATTTTTTGCTTGGGGCAGCAAAAATCCTAGAGCCAGCCCTGAGGACCTGATTCAAAGCTCATTGAAATAAATACAAAGACTCTCATTGCTTCCAGTGGGCTTTGGAGAGCCAGAAATGAAAGTCATTTCCCCATTCTCACATTCTTTAACCTGCCCAGCATATGCTACTTTTGGCCTGTCCCATCGTGCAACGAGACATAGGTCTGAGTTGTAAGGCTTGCGTCAGCAACCACGCTCCCCTAAAGTTCAAGGCTGTTCAGATTTGGCCCATTATAGAGGGGAGCATGAGCTGGGATTTTCTGACTTGGGTCCAAAGTTCCCTCGAGACTGAAGACGGTTCAGATCTGATGTTCCACTCTGGGCTCAGCTTAATAGACATGGACTAGAGATTTATGGTCTGTATTTTCTGTGTCATATACAACCTCTTGGTTTAACACCATTGATTTGAGACTGATAGACTAGAAGGGGGTTAATTAGGAGCTCAGCTGGTCCCCACTCCTCCTAGCTCCTCATATCCCGCTGGGTGCGTTTGATAATTGTTCCTGTCAACTCCAGCCACAGCCTGGGAGCTGCAGGCTAGCACATAATGGCACTGCCTGGCTGTCAGAAGGAGGCAATGCAGCTGCAGTGCTAAGGGTGTGATTCCTGGAAAGATGGTCCAGGCGGTGGGATGCCTCCATCCTTCTATTTCTTGAGTTTTCCTGACACCTGCTGGACACCTGGGAGCAAAGAATTTCACTAGGAAATTAAAACAACATCCTTCTCTCTTTATGGCCCTTTCTGCCTAGTGTTTTAGATGTGACATGCACCCAAGTAATCAGAGGCAGATGGTTAGATGTTTAGATAAGCCCAACACTTTCCATTTCCTGCAAATATTTTCAAGTGTGGCCACAGCTATCAGCACATATGCTAGTCCCTCCTCCTCTGGGTTAATTTCTGTGCCAGGCACACAGCCAGCGGAGAATTAGTAAGAGCTCACCAAATGGAAAGGGAAAAATCAGCAGAGACAGAAAAGTTATTTTCCAGGTTTTACAGATAATGAAGAGGTTGTTTTTTCTAAACTCCTTTGTCAAATCTAGCTGCTAGTTTTCCTTTCATCAGTTGCATTATTGAGCCTCTGCAGTCTCAAGTGGATTTAGAGCATTTTTACTGGGCGAATATTTTGCAGATGCAAATTAAAACTGCGTGACGTGAGACTGGATTTTGAATGGAGCTGAGTCAAATGCAGCAGTTTTGGATTGCCTGGGACGAGGGTGGGGATCAGGTGAACTAGAGATTGGCCTAAACCAAACTCTGGATCTGACCTTGAGATCCCATGGGCAGAATCCCAGCTCGGAAGATGCCCAGTCAGATTTGGCCCATAACAGCCTGAGGTTTGAGCTGTGACCCATGATCCAGGCTCAGACGTTGCATCCAGTGTTTGGGCGGGGCCCATTTCTGCTGTGAACTCTTTTCTGGGTGTCGTCCATGCGTTTCCAGGGGGCCAGGTTCTGGAGGTTTCAGAATGAGTTTTGTCTGTGTCATTTTCCAGACAGTTGCTCATGAGGGCGGGGGAGGGGGGGGCGTGGGGCAGGCTGTAGCACTGATATGGGGTGGGCGCTTGAGTCGACAAGCACTTGGTTTGAGTGTGGGGGCATTGGAGGGAGGGGCATCGGGCTGAGTGATCCTGCTCTTTACTGCTTGCAAACAATGGCAGGATTACGTTGGAGCAGGATACCATGTGAGGGGGATTGCGCCTGGAGAGCATCCTCTCCGTGTCCCTCACCGGGACTTTGGAGCAACCACAACAGGGACTGCTCCAAAAACTCCAGCCCAGGTTTTGCTTTCTGCAAATAAATGCCCATGCAGTGAATGCCCATGCAGCTAGTGCAGGTCTGGGAGTGCAACCATGCCCTGGCTGGGGTGTCTGGGGCCTGGGGTGAAGGAGCTGCCGGGCCCAGGATGGAATTGGCTGGCAGGAAATATCCCCTCCCAGCGCAGGTGACCTCCCCGCCATGACTGTCTCCAACTCACCTCTGTCTGTTTGCTTGCAGTCCTGTTCTGGCGGTCGAACACTGACTTTCTGTACAAGGAGCCGGCTGAGAGGTGCAGCCACCAAGCCGTGCGCTGCGACGGGGTGGCCGACTGCTCCCAGAAGAGCGATGAGCTGGACTGCGGTAACACACCTGGGACGCAGGGGTCCCGCAGGGCGAGCGGGGAGCGGGACAGGCTCTAGAGTCAGGCTGCTGCTTTCATCCCTGCCCCATGCCCTGTCTTAGGGCCTCGTGCTCTAGGCTCTGAGTGAGCCCCCAGATGTGACCAGGTCCCTGGGGCAGGAGTTTGCACTGATGCCAAAGACGGCACAAGGGCATGGGGCTCAGGGAATGCTGAGACCCCCGACGTGCAGTACCTGGGCAGGGCTGGGGCCCCTGGCGTGAGGGGGGGCAGCGGCTGGGCTGACAGGGTGTAGTCATGGACCTGATTTTTGCTCTCACATGTTGGGCAGCGCCTGAAGCTAGTGCGTGTGATGACTGTGGTGAGGCCTGTGTGGGGTTAGCTGGTGCTCCCAATTCCCAGGGGGATTCAGAACTGGCACCAATTACACACACACGGCACCGCCGACAGCCCCGCAGGGAGGCCAAGGCTGGAGGGGACAAAGGGGCTGGGCTGGGCTCTCCCTGCACTGGTGTCCAGTGAACAGGGTGAGGCATGTTGGCCGGGGCTGCACGGAGGACGCTAGTTCTGCCCTTGGCTGCCCCTGCCCCCTGGAGAAATGGAGGCCTTTGGTCCCCAGCTGTCGCCTGGTGCTGGGGTGGAGCTCACTGTCACACTGCACATCGGGGCTCTCCTCACCCCCTGGGCCTGGCACCTGTCAGTTCAGTGGGGCTGCTCCTGGTTTACGCCTCTGGGCAGGAGAGGAGAATCAGCCTGGTCATTTGCCAGCTTTTGTGCATGACGATGACACAACGGCCCAAGTTCAGTCCTGGTGCAAGTGGGCTGGGCTCTTTGCCAGGCCCGGGTGAGCTGCAGCTGCAGTACTGCCTGTAGCCCCTGCTGATTCGGCTGTCTCCTTCCTTTGCGCCTGCAGTGCGGTTTAGGTGGGATCAGTCTCTGCTCCACGTCTACTCCAGCACAGAGAATCAATGGCTGCCTGTCTGCAGCAGTGCCTGGAACGACTCCTTCTCCAGGAAGACCTGCCAGCAACTGGGATTTCAAAGGTAAGTCCCCAGGGATGGAAGCCAGAGAGCCCAGCCCACGCCCGAAATGACCTGCTCCCGGGCTCCCCACGTCCAGGGGCAGCTTTCCAAAGGCACAAGGGAGCGTGAAGTGCTCAGCCCCCAGGCACTGCCACTGGGCCCCTACCAGCCCTTTGTCCTTTGAAAATCTCTCCCACAAGGGCTTCCGGTCACCAGGTACTTCCCCCTCCCTTGTCATTGCTCTGTGGTTGCTAGCTGCTGAGGGCTGCATGGACTCCTCTGTTTCTCTCTGCACCTTCCCTGCCTGGCGTTCGCTAAGTCACCCCTGGGGTTTGCAGCAAGGGGAGTCTGAGCTGGGAATGGGAGGGAATGGAACTGATCCAGGCACAGCTGTTATTGGAAGGGGAGTCAAGGGGCTTGTCTACAGTGGGAAACCCCCATGTAGCTGCACTGTCCCGTTGCAAACTCCCCCCAGTGCAGACGCACAGCACCCCTGCAAGAAGTGACTTGCACTGGTGCAGGTTTCCCAGGTTGTTTACACAAGCAATGGTGCAAATAACTTTTGACACTAGTGCAGTGCCTCTGTACTAGGATTTGCATCTGTACGGCTAACCTGTCAGCGCAGCAGTGCGAAAATCCCCGGGAGAGACCAGCTTGAGGTCTAGTGCAACCCACATTAGGATCTTTGCCCCTCTCTAGTGGCTGGTTCACATCAGGCTACTGCAGCTGCCAGCTAATGGGTCTGTCTTCACTGCACCTAACCACCCACAGCTGGCCCAGGTCAGCGGACTCAGGCTCATGGCGCTCAGGCGGTGGGGCTGTTTCATTGTGGGGTAGATGTTTGGGCTCAGGCTGGAGTCCGAGCTCTGGGACCCTGCGAGGGGGGAGGGTCACAGCAATTTTCAGCTGACCCGGGCCAGCTGTGGCCGTGCCATGGATCTTTTATTCCAGTGTAGCCATATCTTTGAGCCCCTTGCTGTTTGCTCTGGGGGGCTTGGGTTCCCGCCCCTCTGGTGACCCAAGCAGGGGTTTGGTATAAACGCGCAGTGGGTGAAGACCTAGGTGCTAATCCAGACTGGGGGACTCGGGAACTAGCGCTCTGTGGGGTTCGAGTGCCAGGGCCACGTCACAGAACCAGCCCGCAGTTCAGTGGAGGGGAGACGCCCCTCTCTGGGCTACAGGATTTTACCCCTCTGCTGCATGCCTGATTTTCCCATTGCTGAGCAAGAGTTAAGGAAACCTGGCAGCATGACGTGGCTGTTCTATCTCCTCCCAGCATATCTCACACGGAGTACGTGCCGGCCTCCTTCCCTGGCAAGAGCCTCACTGTCATCCAGGAGCATCCCACAATCCAGCAGAGTCTCAACAGGTAATGAAGAGGATCAGTTGCCTTTTCCCTGCTCCTCCCTGTGTCCCCTTAGGGCCCCTCTGCCCACGGCACTGGCTGCACAGTCCCCTCTGAACTAACTCGGGGGAAAGGCCTGAGTTTGCTGTGGACACCGAAACGAGACCCCCTGCTCAGTGCGGAGTGGTCAGCAAAGCAATACGATGCTGGCCTGCCTACAGGACGGGAGGCAGGGAGGGCACCAGAGATGATTAGCGACCTGGCAAGGCGGGCTCTTTGCTTTCGAGAGTCTGTTGCTCTGGCCCAGTCTGGCAGCCCTGCTCGGAGGGGGACACACGGAGCCCCTCCACCATGGCAGCAATTCCAGGAAAGGGAGGGGAGGCGTGTGGCCAGAGCTCTGCAGGGGTTTGATCCCCTAAGGGATGGAGTGCTAATGACCAGAGGAGCAATCTAAGCAGTCTCCCGTCAGCTGGATTTCTGAGAGAACCGTGAAGTGCAGTTAGCCCCTGTGCTCGTTCTGCAGCGGGAACCCAGACAAAACTTCACGCACCCCAAGGAAAGTCAGGGCAGGTCTGAGCCTGCTGGAGAGAGGCCCAGGCTTTAGCAATGGCCCAGAGGTGCCTGGTGCTTAAGGGAGCCGAAGCACCTTGGAACAACAAACTCTGGTCTCACTTTACACCAGCGTAAATCTGGAGTGGCTCCAAAATAGTCAGCCCGTGTCTGTCTGCTACTGTGTGCACCTGCCAGGGGTGGGGCTGCAGCTGCGAGACAGAGAGCGGCAACCGGAAGGGATTTTCTAGGAAGTAAAGGGGAGACGTGATCTTGTAGAGAGAACTCCCATTCCCCTTTACTGAACAACAAGAGAGCATCTGCGTTACTTACGTGCTGGCTGAGCATGTCAGGACGGGCGGGAGGGTGAGGGACCATCCACTCGGACTCTTTCTCTTGTGCTGTCTCAGCGTGGGCCCGTGTTTGACTTTGTCTCTTGTTTGCTTTGTTCTCTCCTGCAGCTCCAAGTGTCCCACGGGAAAATACGTCTCCCTCCGATGCACAAGTAAGAGGGAGCTTTTACCATTGCCATAAAGCATAGACTTGGTGATAGGAGAACTGGGTCTAGAGCGGGTCTCGAAACCACTGAAAGAACTGGTGTGAAAATGGTTTGAAATTTTTACTGGTTTTTGAAAATGTTGCCAGATCCCAGTTTCTCAGCAGTTGGTTGGAAAAGTGAGAGAATTTTCATCCAAAGTTTTCAGGGTTTTATTTTTTTTCATTGAAATTTTGAATTTTCAATGAAAATTTGAACTGAAAAACTGAAGTTCACAAAATTTTGATCAGCTCAACTGATCTCTTGTGACATCATGTCAACTGCCATGTTTTCTTTATCAAAGTTTTACTCCTTTCTTTCTTTCTTTCTTTCTTTCTTTCTTTCTTTCTTTCTTGGCAGACTGAAAATATCAGTCTGTGCTATTGTCTATTTCTGTGCTCACTTTCCTAGAACTGGTCATCTATCCTACTCTACTCATCTCTGTATTCACCTATCTGTCTGTCACAACGCAGGGGTTTTTAAGGTGTCTGTCACTGATATCTAAATAAAAAACCCCTTTTCTTACCCCTCCAGCTCAGTGGAATATATATTACTTAGCACACTAGCTACCCTATTGCACTGTGGGTATAAGTAATGGCCCGTGCAGTTCAAAGCCGCAGGGGTCAGAGAGTCCAATTGTCCAGCTGGATTGTAAAAGTGGAGGCTGAATGACTTCAGACTCCCCTCCCCGGCATGCAGCCAGCACTGTACAGCTGTCTAGGGTATTACTGGGTTCTCTTTGCAGTTCCACTGAAGCAGAAAGCCACTGCCACAGCTGGGGGCAGGATACTGGAACCGACGGGCTACTGACCTGGTCCGCTGTGTTCTCCGTGAGCTCGTTTTGCCAGGTGTGCGATCTGTTAGGTGATCCTGGAACACGCAGGTGGGCCTGGCCTGATTTTCCTGTCGAGGCACCTGGCTAAGCTAATGGACCTTTCGGAGTTTCCCCTCAGGCTCCCATGGGGAAGATTTGCTTCCTCAGCTTGTTTCTCTTCCTCCAGGCTGTGGACAAAGGACTTCTGGCCGCATCATTGGGGGGAACGAAGCTTCGGCGAGTAAGTGGCCCTGGCAAGTTAGTCTCCAGTATGGGCTGAGCCACATCTGCGGGGGGACAGTCATTGATACCCAGTGGGTGCTGACAGCTGCCCACTGCTTCTTCATGTAAGTGGTGCTCCTGCTAACTGGCTGTGTTGGCTGCAGCCAGCAAGGGTTGGTTTGGCTGCGGCTGGTGAGGGGAAGGGTCTAGGTGAGGAGAACCGGAGAAGCTGGGAATTATCGGCAGCCGTGTTCCACTCCCGGTCACAGTATTGAAATGCAGATGGACTCTGCGGGAGCTTGAGTCGCTCTGGATCAACGCTGATGTCACCTGGGATCAGAATTTGGCTCCCTCTCCCTGCTGGGACTTTAGATGCAGAATTTCCACTAGCTGTCAGCCACTAGAGGGCAGGATCGCAGCTGTGTTCCAGCCCAGCCCGGCTCCTGGAGCAGCTGCAGCTCTCCAGTGCAGACCAGCAGCCGATCCTTGCACAGGCGCCCGGTTTATATGTCATTATTTTAAGGTGGGAGCACCCACGCCTAGGGGTGCGCAGACAGGACGCCAATAGCAAACACACACCTCGGGGCCAATGGCTGGAATAAGAAATCACGTCCGTGCAGAATGTACAGCGAGATCTGTGCCGTAGATAGGAGAACAGGGAATTAAAGCACTGACCTGTGTACCCCGGTCAGGCTCAGACATACGTCCCGCTTGGATTAGGTCGAGCGACCCAACCCTCGATCAGCCTGGTGGAGAAGTTGGTAGGGAGCAGAGTCTGAGCTGAACAAAACGGGGAGATGGCTTTTCGTGCCATTTTTTAACTCCAGTCCTTGAAACCAAGTGCTGGAGGGAGGCTAGAATCTGGCCTGCAAACCCAGCTATATGAGAAAAACGGGGGGCTACCAGAAGCTAGCTGAGGGCTGCCAATTCTAATCTGCTGTGCAGAATCCTGGCGTGGGAATGGTACTAAACCACAGCAGATTCCAGACCTGGTGCGTGAGCTGCCCCTGCGCTCGCCTGGCCTGGATTGGGCCATTTGCTCAGGGCAGTCACTGCATCACATCCCCTTTCTACGTCTGCTTAGGAACAGCGTGAAGATCCTCGATGAGTGGAAAGTGTATGCTGGGGCCTCCGACCTGTTCCAGCCTGCCAAGGGCATCCCCACCGCCCAGATCATCATCAACTCCAACTACAGCGACGACCTCGATGACTACGACATCGCTCTCGTGAAGCTCGCCACGCCCTTAACGATATCAGGTGAGGCTAATTCCCAACCTCCTCAGGCTGGGAGCTGCACGGCCTGTGCATCTGCTTGACTTGGCCAGCCAGATGCTCCTGTTCCCGGAAGCGAGGAAGGACTGACAGGAAGCTGGCAGATGTTTCAGGGGAGAAGAAACCCCTTGTCTCACTGAGTGGGAGAAAAGGGAAAGTACAGTCAGAATCCAGTACCAGGCGTGGTCTCTCCCAGCGATTCCAGATCTGAACTGTGATTGTTCTAACGGCCGCGCTGGCGCTGCCGTCTGGTCTGGTCCCACCTGCCTCACCCGTCATAACCAGAAGCGGGAGGTTCTGTGTCCAGAACTCAGGTGTCTAAGTTGTTGATGGTGCATGAGGCAGAACAGACTCCAGCACCCTCTCCCAGAGTGGCACCAGTTCCACAGGCCAGGCAGGGGCTAAGGCGTCTTTGGGCAGTGAAGTCTGACTCCAAGACACATGAAGAGCGGGGCGGAGGCAGAGACTGGGTAAGAAGGGGCCGGTTTTACACAGGCACTTGTCTGATTGTAATCAGTGTAAGGCCCACCCGTGTGCACAATGCTGGCTACCTGCAGAGCCTGACAGAGTCAGCGGGACTTTATGCAGGCAAAGGGACCCTCTGCATATCCGGTGGCAGGACTGGGGCTGATAGCCATCACCGGGCAGACAGGAGGCCGAGGGGGTAACACTGAGCTGTTAAATGGGTGTTCATTATCCTCCTCCTTGGCACCATGGGTGTGTGGGGTGAACAGCCCTGCACTGCTGAGCCATACAGAGAACATCTGTTGATTTATACCTGTAAAAATGGGTCCTGGGGGCTTCGTAGGCATGTTCATGGAGATCAGTTTTGGGTCTGGCTAATAGGATGTTGGGCAGATGACCTGGGAATGAGACCCCAATAGCACCAGTGAATGCACCCCCTGGAAGCACCATACAAACGCTATTACAGCCAAGACTTTTCCCCTCCCTCCGTGTAATTTGAAAACGGCTCCGTCCAGTGCTAAGGGACCAGCCTGAGAGCCATTGCCACGCGGTGTGTGCTAGGACGTGGCTTCAGGAGCACGCAGGGCATGGGCCTCATGCCTCCCAGCCCCTGGGGAGGTGCGCCCCAGGCCGATGGTTGCTGAGCCTTCTCGCTTGGCTTGGTCACAGTGAGGCTGTCACAGGGTGGCTGGCCCTGGCTCCCTTGTGCCAGAAGAGTTGCTCCCCTTTGTCCAGGCAAGGGGGCAGGGCAGCACCTGGGCTGTGAAGGACCAGAGAGAATCTGAGGGAAAGAGCTGGTGATGCAGAGCTGCCTGAGTGAGGGTCAGGAACGTATGCCGGAGAGCTGAACCCAGGGGACCAGTGAGGGGGCCCAGGGGCGCGATGGGCACTCCCTGGTGCGGATGATCTCCCAGTGGAGAGGCTGGGAAGAGTGGGTGCACTCCAGCTGGAAGGGCTGTGGTGGCTGTCCTGGCTCCGGGACACAGGAGGGCTGACAGAGTCTGGTGTGGTGGAAGATGCAGGAACGTGGTATGTGTTAAGTCAGTGGCCGAGAGGCTATGTGATTTGAAGGACTACTTGCCCTGGGGTGATAAAGGGGTTGTTTACACTGTGTGTTTGTAAACAATCAGCCCAAGGCAGGAGAGCCTGGCAGAGTCTCCTTGGGTTACCTGAGAGGAGAAACTGAGGCAGATGCACCAGTTCTGCCGTGGCCTGCTGCAGGAGGACACTCCGGGGGGGTCACCCGTTGACAGATGGTTAGTGGGACAAGACCCGACTTTAGTTCCTTCAGAGGACAACACTCCCTGCGGCGGCTGCTGGAACACCAGTGACTGCAGCTATTCCCTGGGGCATGTCAGACTCACTCTCTTTCCTTGTTTGGTGTTTTCCTCTCTTCCAGGGCAGGTCCGCCCCGCTTGTCTCCCGATGTCTGGCCAGACGTTCCGGGCTGGGAGGACGTGCTTCATCACTGGCTTTGGCAAAACCAGTGAGAACGAAGGTGAGAGCGGGGACTGAATCCGACATCCCTTTGGGGAGGGGCCACACGCCCTGCCGTGGCCTCTGTCCAGCCGGGCGGCACCATGGGGGAGCACCGAAAAGGCAGCTACGCATCGTGCTGCGGAGTACGGGGGGAGCCAGAATTTTCAGCCTGGGCCAATGACTCTGAGGGGCCCAACCTGAGACCTGCTGGTCCTGATTCTCAGAGGCGCTGAGATGCTGTTGCTGGAAGTCCAGCAGGTCCCGATCTGAGGACCCCCCCAATGAACATGCCTGAAACGGGTGGCCATTTTGCTAACGTGACTTTGATCTGTGAAGCCACCGTGAAGCCGTCTTTGAGAGGAAGCCCAGTGGTCTGAATTACGGAAACGGGGCCTGTGATTTCAGAGACGACCGTTCTGGGGGCACGGCTAAGAGCCAGTGACCTCCCTGCTGTGGGATTCTGTAGTACAAAGAGCTCATTCGCCATTCAGTGAAATCCTACGTTACAGTGATCCCTGTGGCACCTTTGCCTACGGCTGTGATGTGCCGGGGGCCTGCAGCGTGCGATCTAGCGGTGACAGCAGGTGGCCAGGGACTCGCTCTCCGTGTGCGAGCCACGGGCACTGCTTCACCTGTCCCCTTTCTGTCCCTGTTCCAGAGAACACCTCCTCAAAGCTGCGGGAGGCGGAAGTGAGACTGATCGACTACAAGATCTGCAACAGCAGTAGCGTGTACGAAGGCGAGCTGACCCCCCGCATGATGTGTGCCGGGGACTTGCAAGGAGGGAGGGACTCGTGCCAGGTGAGGCTTTTGCCAGTGTTCGTCTGGAAGGGCCTGCAGCCCTGCGCAAGGGTGGGGGTGGGCACCACGTTGATCCACAGACACCCCGCGTCTTAGCACAGACGTGTGGACGAGCTGCTCCTGGAGACGTGCTGTCCTGGGCACTGCCCCTGCCGGCACCTCTGGAGTGTGCACCGGCTGTGCAGTGACCTGAGACCTCTGTGCAAACCGAGTGCACGGCGGGGTTCCCTCCGAGTTCTCCTGACTCTGCCTTCCCACTCTAGGGCGACAGCGGCGGCCCCCTGGTCTGCGAGGATAACAGCCGGTGGTACGTGGCCGGAGTGACGAGCTGGGGAACTGGCTGTGGCCAGAAGAACAAGCCCGGGGTTTACACTCAAGTTACAGAGCTCCTCAGCTGGATTCACAGCAAAATGGAGGTGAGCCGGCCTCAGGACTGAGCTCCAGTGGGGAAAAGCGCCGGCCTCTGCTCCATGTGTGCAGGCGAATGCCATGGTCACCCTGGGCGAGAGCGGAGAATTCCAGCTGGCTCCCAAACAACTGTGACGGACCTCGGTGGCAATTGCCACCAGCCCCAGGTCCCTTGGCAAAGCACACGCCTTGCCTCCAGCTAGTGCCCTGGCTCTGGAGCCCCTGTTGAAATAGAGGCAGCAAGAAGGGAAATGAGGAAAAGTGTGAACACTAGATCCTCACCGGGAGTTATGGGGTGAAAGCTTCATCCCCTGCAATGCTCAGTGGGCCAGATTCTGCTCTTGATCCCACTAGTGTAACTCCAGAGTGATGGTGTCGAGCTCAGGGGAGTCACAGCATCCCCGAAGGCAGGATTTATCCCATTGTCTTTATGTCATTGTAGACAGGTTGTTAGACAGGAAAACAGGGTTCGGGCTGCAATAACTCCGCAGAGCCGCGGGTTCCAGGCTGGACCAGGCAGCCGTGTTGAGCACCAGCCTTTCCCGGGGCCCTGCCTGCTCACTGTGGGTGTTACAGATCCCCTGGTGCTTCCCCAAAGACTGGGGTTTGACTCGGTGCCTTTTGACCAAAACCACCCTTCCCCGCGGCACTACTCTGCCTCTGTGCCGCTGCCTATACAGTTACAGTTGTGGTGTATCACAACTCTGCTGAAACCAGTGGGAGCTAGGTTGTGTGGCACATGGAAATCAACACAACCCTGGAGCAGGTCGCTGCCCCAGACCCACGCGTGCTGCTTGAAGCTTTGGTGTTTCCTGTCTGACCTGCGCTCTCCTCCCTTTTCTCTTCCCAGAGTGAGAGTGACTAAGGACGAGGTGGGCACCTAGTGGGGCTGTGGCTTCTCCTGCTAACAGCTCCAGATGTAGTAAGATCTTCTGCGCTGTTCTGCTGTCACAGGGCAAAATTCCAGTGATCACCCTTCGAGCATGGACTGTCCGGAGGACTTATGACTTGGTGCTGCCCTGAAGCCCTGAAAACACAATGCCTCCAGAACGTCGAAGTCAATTCATTTTGCCAACAACCAAAATGGGAAATATAAGCAGAATATCAGGGGAAATGTCCCAGTGGTGTGAACTGGTGAAATATTTTTCCAAGGGAAGTGGCAGAAGCCCCATTACTTGACATTTAAAACTGGACTTGACAAAGCACTTGAAAATATCCTATAAGGCACAGTCCTGCACTGACGGGTCCTTTCTGTCTTTAAATTATACAATTCTTGTTGTCTTGTAAATAGAAAAGTCAGGCCTGTCTTCTCCGAGTCCTTCGTGTCAGAACCCAGGTGGACGGGCAGGTCAGTGCCGCAGGACGTGGTACCGGAAGGGAAAAGGCTGAAACTCACACGGCTCAGCCCCTTTGCATTCTGTTCCTTGCGTTACAGGGCCCCCCGCTTAGGATTAGGTGCTGTAGCAAGCCCTGGTCAGAAGCAGAGGCTGCCCCAAGGAGCTCCCTGTCTAAATCGATAGGCTGGGAGAAAGGAAGGATAATTCTTCCCATAGAGGGCCAGTGACTTGTCCAAGGTCACCCTGGGGCTCAGTGGCAGAACCAGGTCAGCCCAATGCCTTAGCCACAGGGCTGCCCTTCACCATTCCTGCGGGTAGTAACGTGTAGTTCTCCTGTCAACGTCCACACGCAGCTGCCTCTGCACCTAACGGCCCATGTCGTCATAGCCTCTCGCAGTTGTCAATGGACCGGATTTGAACGATTTGTAAATGAGTTTGTTTGTATCATGTAGAAATATCTGATGGTTTTTTTTTTTTTATGGTTTCAAAATGACCTGCCCAAGCAATCCTGCTGGTGTCTGTCCCAGCACCACTGCCCTTCACCACGCTGCTGATGTGGAGGTGAACTACTGCAGGGCCAGATACAACACAATGTGTGTCCTAGTGGACAGGATTATACACACCAGCTGGAATTCTGGGGAGGAAATCTGTGACTCGTGGGGAAGTTTAGGAGCAGAGGAAAGGTAGAAAATTCCAGATATAATGGGAGCTGCCTTAAAAACACACCAAGCAGCTGCCTGGCCCGAAGAAGCCATGTGAGTTAGTGCTACATGGCAGAACCCAGCGTTAACAATGCTAAGTGTTCCAAAAGCACTAGTCGGGCCCCAGAAACCATGAGATTTCTACAAATAATCAGCGTTGGATTCTGTTCCTTGGCTAGTTGACTGTTACACCTACCAGGAGTCAGTCTCCAAGCTTCCCTCCATGCCCTCCTAAGGACAGCCAGACTGGGCCAGACCAATGGCCTATCTAGCCCAGTGTCCTGTCATCGGCGAGGGCAGAGCCAGCTCTCGCACTCCTGTTTGCAAAAAATAGGACCCCAAATGCTCAGAAAGCACAAAGTGAACAGAAACACCCCCCCCCCCCGATACTTTTTACTATCCCGCAGGCTAAGTCCTGACTCATGATTTCTGAACCCTCAGCCGGACGACATGGCCATGATCTGTTCCTGCCCCAAGTGCCCGGAAAGTGCAGCTGGGATTGGAGCCGGTTGTGCTAGGCTCTGTACAGAAACAGGACAAGGCCTTGGTCTGGAAACACAAGTGACGCCAATTTAAGTCCATATCTAAAGCGCGAATGAAAACGGTGCACCGGTGTGAAGACAAGGCCTCGGAGACCGTCCCTGCCCTCCCGCAGTCTAGCCAGACAAGGGGGAGGAAACAAAGCATTTACCTGGCTAGTGTCTGACACCTTACACTTCACAGCATCCGCATGGGCTGGGGTGGTGCCTCTGACCGGAAATGTGTCACCTCCTGGTGCGGCGGAGGAAGTGACTCACCCTGACCCATTCCTAGATCGAGCCAGCCAGCAAGAAAAGGCGAACAGCAGCATTAAGCCACAAGGGCAAAATACCTACCAAGGCTGTAGTGTGACATGCCCCTGTAATACCAATACCCGGCTCTTAGGTAGCACCTCGCATCCCAAGAGCCCGGTCAGCACCATTAGCCAGGGCAAGGGAGTGACCTGCCTAGAGGAGCTGAGCTGAGAGCTCAGGTCTGCTGACGCCCTGTCCACTGGACCACACTGTCCTCTGGAGGAGAGGCCCAGGCCAGGCTTGAGGTCACTGGCAGGACACACTGGGCTGAAAACTGGAGGAATTGCAGTCTGTATTATCCTGGCCCCTTGCTCTTAACCACAAACATGCACTAAAAACAAAACAGCCTGAGAGTGGAAAATGTTGCAGGGTTTGTATACCACCCAGCCCTCTGGGATCTCAGGCTGAGTGCACAAACGGGCCGCGCCGGTCTGGCTGTGTGGGGAGAGAGCAGAGAGCGGGTTCCTGGGTGTGGCACCCAGCTCCCCTTTGCTGGCACACCCCTGTGTGCTGCCCCCAGCAGGGGCGTGTATTGTGTGCAGTGAGTGACCCACTGATGAGTTTCCTCTTTGGAAAACCCCCTGCCTGCTTGGCTTCATGGACATTGAGAGACGAGGAGCCTGATGCTCCTCTCAGTCATGCCAGTGTCAATGACATTGTTAATGGAGCGAGGGGGTAAAACCAGTGTGTGGTCAGAGCTGGGCCCACAGTGTTCACTCTGTAGCCAAGAGGCAGGCTGGCCAGTTCAGGCACTGGGCCGGTGCCCCAGCATGCTCTGGGATACTGGGATGCTCCTGCAGCTTTTACAGGGGCTGTTGGGTGCTCTGGGATGGAGGCGTTTGTGCTTCACTTGCTCTAGCAAAGGACTGGGAGTGGAAGAATTCTTACTTGGTTTTCCTGTACCGCTCTGAGCCAATGCACTGTGCCCTCCCAAGCAGCTGGCCTCCCTGGGCCTCTTACACGTGTGTGGAACTGGTGTCACCCCTTTGGGGTGAGTGAGAGGAGAATCGGGTCCCCTGCATCTCACTGCACCCAGCAAGAACCTCTCCTGGTGAATAATAAACCAGCCCTGGGCCTATGTCTCTGATCAGATTTTCAGGGGAAATAATCTGAATGGCAAAGAGGAGGGAAGGGGTGTGGGTCTCTTTCTCTGTGTGCGGCTGTGTGTGTGTGTGGGGGGGGGGAGGGGATCCCCAACGCTGGGTGCAAAGAGGATTTAATCCAAGCTGTACATTTCAGGAACCAGCATTAACCCCCCTTCCCTGAGAAGCATTAGCCGCCTGTGTGATTAGGCCCCATTAGGAAAGTGGCAGCAAATGTGCATTTAGCCTTGAATTTTCCTCTGCAGCCGGAAAGGTTGCTTGTAATTGGCTTTCTGTAGCCCATCTTCTTACTGCTGGGAACATGAAAGGGTGACCTGGGGAACTCGGCAACTCACAGCTTTCTTTGTAATGGACTGAAACACTCTCCTCCACGTTGCCAGTGTCTCCTTGTCTTTGAGCTGCAGATGCCTGGAGGATCCCAGCCCTCCCAGCAGAGTGAGAGATTCGCTGGAATTCACTGGGGCATGATGACTCTTCCTCAAATAGTTAGGACCCTCCCTGCCCACTAAAGAAATAAAAAATGGGGTGCCGCATGGGGGGGATGTGTGGGACATTCCCCGGCCACAGGGCACGCCTGGGCAGCTCTGCTGCTGCTTGGTCCTTCTCAAGAGCTGCGGGAAGCCTGCTACTGAAATGAGCTGGGGCGAGCTCTTTATGATGCACGGCCAGCCTGTGGAGCCAGCACCGTGCAGGACTCTGGCTGGGTCAGGCGTCTGCCTGTTGAGAACATAAGAACGGCCGGACCGGGTCAGACCAAAGGTCCATCCAGCCCAGTATCCTGTCTACCGACAGTGGCCAATGCCAGGTGCCCCCGAGGGAGTGAACCTAACAGGCAATGATCAAGTGATCTCTCTCCTGCCATCCATCTCCACCCTCTGACAAACAGAGGCTAGGGACAGCATTCCTTACCCGTCCTGGCTAATAGCCATTAATGGACTTCACCACCATGAATTTATCCAGTTCTCTTTTAAACTCTGTTATAGTCCTCGCCTTCACAACCTCCTCAGGTAAGGAGTTCCACAGGTTGACTGTGCGCTGCGTGAAGAAGAACTTCCTTTTATTTGTTTTAAACCTGCTGCCTATTAATTTCATGTGATGACCCCTAGTTCTTGTATTATGGGAATAAGTAAATAACTTTTCCTTATTCACTTTCTCCACATCACTCATGATTTTATATACCTCTATCATATCCCCCCTTAGTCTCCTCTTTTCCAAGCTGAAGAGTCTTAGCCTCTTTAATCTCTCCTCATATGGGACCCGTTCCAAACCCCTCATCATTTTAGTTGCCCTTTTCTGAACCTTTTCTAGTGCCAGTCTATATTTTTTGAGATGAGGAGACCACATCTGTTGGCTGCTTTTGCGTTGGTGCTTCGCATCCTGGCATCTCAGAGCACTGCATGGCATGGTGCCAGCGGGCCGAGGTGCAGTCACTGCAAGCTTCAGCCTCACCAGCGGATTGGCCTGCTTCGGAGATAAGTGGAGGTTCTGGAATCCACCATCCAGCAGGGGCTGGGCTGGAACCCTCATAAGCTGGGGCACTGTAGGAACCAAACCCAGATCCCACAGGTGACAGATGAATGCTTGAGCCACTAGCCACCTATTCCAGTATACACAGGGCAGGGGCTGAGCCCACTCCGGAAGCAGCTCAGTGCATCGGTCCCAGGGCCGAAGTGTAGTTTCCCATTGGCTAAGGGGTGGAGTCGCTTTCTACTTGTTCTTGACTTCGGCTGGGAAGTTTCTATCAAAATATTTCTTCATGGCGCAGTGTCTGCAAAATCAAAAGTTTCCACGCTGCTTCATGGAAGTCACGAGACTGCAGTGAATCATGGGAGGTGATGTAATCCAGCCAGAGGTAATAGGCGCCACGAGGGACTGCAGTAGCGCAGCGGGTTACCATTCAGTGCTGAACTGAGCCAAAACGAAACATTCAGACATTTCCAGATTGAAATATGTGGAGCTTTCCATTCAGTGCAGAATGATCGTTCTGCTTTATGCCCTGATTGGGGAGGAAAACAACTGGTGAAATATTGGAATGTCCTAGGGGCCAGAAATTCCGATTTTCAAACAGCTCTCCTTCCGTGCTAAAAGACAAAAACAGCTTATCACCGGGGGACAAACACTTTTTGCAATGCAGTCTCTTCATATCTGCCCTCCCGGTCCTCGTCCGCAAAGGAAACCAGCCCCACATCTTCACAAGGTGAGCCTGGGAACTGAAATTCAGAACTCAGTCAGACACGAAAAAACATGGACTTCATAGAGACACTGGTTTTATGACTCATTGCAACACTTTGTAACACTTCTGTGTGCTAGCCCTTAATTGCCCACTTTGGCTTACGGGGTCTCCTATGGCATGTGTGACTCCCTTATGCTGAACAATCTGCCCAGCTTCTGTTAAATTCAGACACGCTGGTCACCTTCCCCAGATCTGAAGAAGAACTCTGTGAAGTACAGTCCACCAGCAAAAGTTGGTCCAATAAAAGATATCTACTCCCCTACCTTGTCTCTCTCATATCTTGGGACCAACATGGCTACATCAACGCTGCAAACTATAATGCTAATGGTGGTTACTTTGTGATGGCCAAACTTCAGAAGTTTCACTTTGCATAAGCGCTTTGCTTATTTAAACCTCATCTAAGCTCTCTCAAGCTCTGGGCTCTGTAAAATGTAGCGGGTAATCAAAGAGATTCCTTGTGACATTCAGGCTTCTCCAGACCCATTCCTGTCTGCTGGAGGGACCTCTGAGTCCCTTGGACTGGAAAAACAATGTGGGAAAAGTTACCTGAAAGTGTGCAAAAGTTTTGGTTGGGTTTGAATTTTGGGAGACAGTTCAGCTCAAGTCTGCCTCCATGTGCGGAGCAAGCATCTAAGTCCCCCAGGTACTGAAAACAGCCGCATATTCGCTCTAGGAGCTTAGCAGCTGCAGTGACCATGCACTGAAATAAGCAGGTGTTACCTTCCTTTTTGAAATCATTGAGCCTACTGGACTTTGAATCCTGCCGACGAGTTAAAGAAACCCTCCGGTGTGTCATCGAAGCCTCTTCCGAAAGGAGTGCTAGTGGCAGCACGATGCCAGAGGGACAGTTTCTGCTATTTCATGTTTCTGCAGCGGAGTGACTCTGGATCAATAACCTGTTGCATAATACAGGCTACCTGCGACTCAAGGCAGGAAGTGCTCTGCCTTTGTGTCACTAGCACAGGGCATCAGTGCTGATGTGACAGCAGAAAGCTTAAAGGGACCCAGTCAGGCCCCAAATGTGAATCACCGTCACATTGTTATAATGCGACAGAGAATAACGGACTTTGGGTTTAATTAAAGAACAAATCACAGTGGCACAAACACGAATGCTTGGGAGCACACACGTACATCGGGTGAACTGACACCTAGGCCAAGCTCTCTGATGCACATACACTTGCACGGAAGTGCACACACACACACACACACACACGGGGGCGGGGGTATGTGCATACACACAAAGGCTCACACCCACCCACAGGAGCACACGCACTTGTGCGCAGACACACACTGGTGCATCTACACACATGTATTAATTATTAGTATTACTTACTTGTATTGCAGTGCTGCCCAGAGGTCCCAGTCTGGAGCGGGGCCCCGTTGTGCTGGGCACTGCACAGACACAGCCTAAGAGACAGTCCATCCCTCAAGAGCCCGCACTGGCCATTCAGGGGCAAGAACTTGAGTCCAATAAGCATGACCAGAGAGCAAGTGTGAAAGTTGTTTTGTTCAGGGGAGCAGGGGGGGTTGGGGGAGATTTGTATATAAAACAAAGCCCCTAATATCAGGATGGTCCCGATACTATTGGGATGGCAGACAGAAGCCCTGAGAACTGGGGAAGGAGGCTGAAGGCAGCAGGGAGAGGAACAGCTGGACTCCACTTGCTGGTTCGCAGGTGGACAGGGCTGCAGACACCAGATTCGTCTGGCGAGGGCACTCCGCAATGGGGCCGGGCGGCATGGAAGATGTCTATGGGGAGACATGGCGTTAAGCTGCAGAGCGGGGAAGCAGGGAGGGCGTCACACTGTAAATAATGTGCAGACAAAGCCTGGAAGTGACATTTGACGCAGGGGGAAATTGGGAGCCAGTGGTGAAGCTCATAAAGAGTGTCCCATCACAGGCTAAAATAATCTTAGCAGCAATATTTTCAATTGGCCTCGAGGGGCTAGGGGGTCAGGAGGGCCCGAGAAGAGCGGGTTGCAGAAGTCATGCTGAGGGCCTGTGCGGGAACACTGGAGGTGGGGACAGCGAGACACATACAGGGATGGAGGGCAGAGGGGACACGCTCAGACAGTGTTTGCTACAGGAACTAGAACAAAACTTGCCAGACCCTGGGGAGCAGGGATAGGGGATCTGGGCTGCCTGCAGCCTGTCTGTTCATCAAAGCCGTCATGGGCAGGTACACCCGGGAATAACAGCCGTTCAGCTAGCTCATGCACTATGGCTGTCAGACGTCTCATGCACCTCACCAGAACGGGGTGGCTGGCTGGGCTGACAGGCCAGGCCTGCTTTTCCCCTGCCTGGCATCTCATATCCTCACTTACGCCTGGGCCAAGTGGGTGCAGTGCAGCCAGACCAGAACCGCAGCATTTTGCACTGGCTTGTCACAGCTGGGAATGGGGGTTTCGGCTCAGCACCTCTCTCCACTGAGCATGTAGTGCCAGCGAGCGCAGCATGGGCAAGCGCTGGGCAGCGCCCGGCTCCGGGGAGCAAAGCCTCGGAATTCTGGCACTTGCTGACTGGTCACAAGGTGGGTTAACAACCCCAGGGACAGAGCGAGGGAGGGAGAGTGGGCCGGGGTCAGCAGGGAGAGGGTTAACTTGCTCTCCTGAGTAGGGGAAGGCCACAGCTGTAAACCTGGAGTGTGGGGATTACCAGGGGGCAGGGCTAGTCCAGCTGTGGACACTTAGGGATTTACCCCAGATAACTATAAGTGGCTTGTGCTGGGGCCCTTTAGCCCCTTAGCCAGTGGTTCTCTAGCAGGGATATGCTGAAGACTTCTGGGGGTACATCAACTCATCTAACTATTTGCCTAGTTTTATAACAGGCTACAGAAAAAGCCCTAGTGGAGTCAGGACAAACTAAAATGTCAGACAATGACTTGTTTGTACTGCTCTAGATAGTATGCACTGAAATGTAAGTACCATGTTTATATTATGATTGACTTATTTTATAATTGTAAGATATAAATGAGAAAGTCAGCCACTGTTCAGTGCTAGTGGGCTGTGAGGCTTTTGTCTTCTTATGTCTGTTTTTTTTTTTTAAGCAAGTAGTTTTTTAAGTGAGGTGAAACCTAGGGGTATGCAAGACAAATCAGCCTCTGGAAAGGGGTACAGCAGCCTGGAAAGGCTGAGAGCCCCTGCGCTACAGGGAGTATGTTAGCAGGAGAAGCTGCCTCTGGTGCACTCAAAAGGGGGCTGTGCAAAGGCCCTTTCCTGCATGAGTCAGGGTTCAAGTATGTGCTGTGGCAGGAGGCTCCTGGAATCTTGGTTTTAAACCTAGGCTAGGTAATTGGGGATGGGTCTGGGAGCTCTCTCTTGTGGCTTTACAGCCCCCAGGATGCTGGGGGGTGAGATGCATCGCAATGCTGCACCAGAGTCCTGGGCTGAAAAGTGAAGCAGAAATATCAGATTGAAGCTAGAGGGGGGATTTAGGGAGCTAGAAAGTCATTATCTGGGTTAGAATTTGGGCAGGCCACTGACCTTATCAAACCGATTCTTGTGAAAAGCATCAGGTCAGACTGAAAATGCTCATCTCGCAGCTGGGGCAATGAACACGAAAAGCCTGTCTTCAAATTCCAGTGTAGGCGTGCCTTTGATTTAAAGCTGCTTTTAGCAGCCCCTGACACTTTGAATTTTGTGGGGTGGCTGGAAAGGGGGGCTGAGGCAGCAAGGTTGGCTGGCAGGTTCACATTACAGCCCTTGTGTGTGAAACCCATTAGACCCCCAAATTTATCTTCAGGAGGCTTGTGCATGACAACTCTGAGCTGGGCTATCAAACATCAGAGAGGAAATATCTGCTCATCACTAAAGCTGGTGATCCCATAGCTACGGAGTCAGATCTATCCTAGGGGCACAATTAATGTATGGCTGTCACGAGAGGAAAGGTAGCGTTTCTGTTTGACATAAGTCAGGCTAGTTGCTCTTCTAATGTGCTAGAGAATGATACAGACACTGGATGGCAAGCAAAGGAAAATAGCAGCCATGCACCTGTTCACTGGCTCTGCAGACAGCACACCCGGGGTTGGGGTATGACCTCGGAGCTCTTTGGAGAGGTGACACCATGTACCACAGCAGCCAGGAAGTGGGAAAGTCTCTGTTTATCCCAGATCTGCAACTGATTTGGGGTGTGTGTTTGTGAGTCACTAAGATTTTGTGTGCCAGTAATGGGCCTGATGGATGTAACAGACACCAGGTTTAGGTGCTGCCCTAACTCCACTGCCCAGTGAAATTACAAAGGTCCATTCAGGGGTTTAAATGAGAGCAGAATCTGTCCCAATGTGTTTGCCAGCCCTGCAAAGGTACGATGCAGATCCATTAGTTAAAGGCTGTGAAGTGCCATGTAAGTGTTTACATTCGGAGTCTTGCCGTTTGTGTCACTTCCGCACACACCCGACAGTGGTGGCACATGATGAAGGGGTGGGGCTGTGTGCTCAACGTGGAGATGGTCTGAGCCTTGCCAGCTGCTGGGGGGATGTAGTGCTCATGGCTGCTGTTCTACAGGGAGGAGGGGAGATGATGCTTTTGTTGCCAGGTGGCCATGCCAGAGATGTTGGAGACAAGAAAAAGCCACATACGGGTGCCTGGGCTCCTCCTGTGCATACGAATGCACTTGCGCGCACACACACGTGTGAGGTTTGTGTGAACACCGGAGGTTAATAGAAGAGTCATGTTTCTATAGGTTCTTTTAACCACCCTATATAATTCAGTCCGATACTGTCCCAGCTGTAAAATTCTATAGAACTTTTAAAAATAGAAACAGATAATTTTCTATCAAATTCTAAAGACTCTGTCATTTCTAACGAACCCAATTATATCAACTCTATAGAATCATAGAAATGTCAGACTGGAAGGGACGAGTGGTCATCAAGTCTAGCCCCCTTCACTGAGGCAGGAAAAGGAAACCTGGACCATCCCCGACAGGAGTTTGTCCAACCTGTTCTTAAAAACCTCCAGTGATGGGGGTTCCACAGCCTCCTTTGGAAACCTGCTCCAGGGCTTAAATATCCTGGCAGTTAGAAAGTTTTCCCCAATATCTAACCTAAATCTCCCCTGGCTGCAGATGAATCCCACTACTTCTTGTCCTGCCTTCAGTGGACATGGAGAACTGATCTCTCCTCTTTGTAACAGCCCTTAGCTGATTTGAAGGTTGTTCCCAGGTCCCAACTCAGTCACATTTGCTAGAGACTAAACGTGCCCATTTTTTTAACCTTTCCTTGTGGGTCAGGTTTTCTAAACCTTTTATCATGTTTGTTGCTCTCCTCTGGGCTCTTCCATTTGTCCACAACTTTCCTAAACTGTGGTGCCCAGAACTGGACACAGGACTCTAGCAGAGGCCTTAGCAGTGCTGAGTAGAGCAGGACAATTATTTTCTGTGTCTTGCGTACGACACTCCTATTAACAGACCTTAGCATGATATTCGCCTTTTTTACAATTGCATAGGACTTATTCATAAGTAAGAATGAACACATGTGCAGCTCCATGAGAGAGCCTGTATGTGGCTTCATGCATACACAAGAACACAAACATACACACATTGTATAACAGCAAAAGTAGGTGGATGATGCAAAGATACCAGGCTTATGCATGGACTATACCAGTGTCCTTAACAAGCTGTGCTCCTGGTATGTTCTTTGTATTAAAACTGGAATAATAGATCTTTGTATCACAAGCGTGCAAGCTTTGTACTCTTGCAAGCTCAAGCAAGCATATTGACACACGCACACAAGAATATACTCTGTGCACAGAATTTAGGTACATTTCGGTTTCATTCTGACACTGACGACTCGACTCTTTTGTAATTGATTTTTCTAAATGTTTAGCAGGGAGGGGAAAGTTCTCTTCTGACCAGTCTGAGTGGCTAAAAAAGATGGGCTTTGAGTAGGATCCCCTGTGGCCACCTCCATTTTATATTAGTCTGATTAGATTAGGGATTCCGTGGGTATTAAATCACGGACTGAGCGTGCATTTGTCCAGATGCTATTTCCTGAAGCTCTTCCTTCTTGCCCATAACCGCCCTGCTGTGCAGCAGAGAGCAGCAGGCCCATCATATTTTATTGCTCGGAGATGACATGTTGGAAAAACAAATAGCTTTGAAAAGAATAAACCAAAAATTTTAATCTAATAACAGCTGATCTTCTTGGAACAATGTTCCTGCCTGCTAACAGCACAATTTCTGTGCCAAGTGGAATGATGCACCTAAGAGGGATTTCATTTTCCAGGAGGTTATTGTCCCTCTGCGCCCCAGGAACATCATCTTTGAAGCAGATAAATGGCTTCAGATCCTGAATACAAATTTAATTGATTTCTCCTAAAACTTGCATCCAGTAGCCATTCCACTCATGCTAGAAGAAGGGAAAGTAACATTTCCCCTTGGAATCTGAAACTTTGAACCAGATTAAAAGTGATGATTTCTTCTTGAAGCTGTCTGGACAATTTTGTTGGCTTTCATGCTCTGTTTAGGCATTTCCAAGGAAAATTCCATTCAGAAGTGGAGGGGAAGATGCTAGACCCAGTTTCATTCCTGTTCTCAAGCATTTGAGCTACAAGTTGTTGTGCTTTTTAATCCTAGGCAGGAAGCTAGAAGGATAATTTAAGTGGTGCTGGAGGGAAGAGGGCATAGATGTGGAGAGAGAAAGAAAGGGATAAACATACACATGTGACAACCAATTTACAGCAGACACATATTGCAGTGGAAGCAACTGAGAACATTTCCTCTCGGAAGAAAAAGGCTAATGGGTTCCTAAAAGCATTGTGAAGAAAGCGATACTTGGTCCCACGTGTGAAATAAATTCCTAATGGTGGCCTTAGTCATAAACTTACCCCAGTTTACTAGAGAGGAGTGAATACCAGAAAACTTTTCCTGCAAACATTCAGATCTAAAAGCAAATTTCCATTTGAGTGGGTCTGAATCCTTTTTCATAGATTTAAGGCCAGAAGGGGACCATGATCATCTTAGTCTGCCCTCCTGCACAGCACAGGCCAGAGAATTTCACCCAATAAACTGATGTATGTGTTTTAGATCAGTGGTTCTCAACCAGGTATCCCTGGGGATACGTAGAGATCTTCCAGGGGGTACATCAGCTCATCTAAATATTTGCCTAGTTTTACAACAGGCCACATAAACAGCACTAGCAGAGTCAATACAAACTAAAATTTCATACAATGACTTTTTTATACTGCTCTATATACTGTACACTGAAATGTAGGTACAATATTTATATTTCAGTTGATTTGATAATTATATGGTTAAAATGAGTCGGCCATTGTTCAGTACTAGTGTGCCATAACACTTTTGTATTTTATGTCTGATTTTGTAAGCAAATAGTTTTTAAGGGAGGTGAAAACTGGTGGGGTACGCAAGACAAATCAGACTCCTGAAAGGGGTACAATAGCCTGGAAAGGTTGAGAGCCACTGTTTTAGATGATGCGTTTGCCCCTTTCCTGGCAAGTCGTTCCAATAGTTAATTATCATCGCTGTTGAAAAGTTTTATTCCCTTTGTGTGAACACTTGGGCAGACATGCTTAATGAGCAAGAACACTCAGAACAATGGAGAATTCATTTTGAAAGCTTCTCAACTACCAACCTCAAAAATGTGCATATGATTCTAATTGTCAATGTCCAGCTGTGTTGGTCATCCAATCAGGGAACAGAAACACTATCATGTGACTTGTGCAACTAACACAATGTAAATGTACAGTTGGAATACTAAATATTCTCAACTCTCAATGAAATATTCTTGGTTCACAATGGAATTCTTCATCTTTAGGCATTGGACTTGCCTGGAAATACTTGCTGGCTTTCTATCTTAATTGCTTGCTTTCCTGCAAGTTTTCCCTTTTTAATTTCCAAAGCTGGCAGGTGCCCTATTCAGGGGTGGTGCCAGTGCTGTTCCAAAGATGACCCAACCAGCAGTGCTGTGTGCAGGACTATTGAGCAAAAGGATGGTTCAGTGGTCAGAGCACACTTTACCTCTGTATTTGGCAGTGGTGCAACCAGGGCCCGTGCAAGGAAGTTTCGCGCCCTAGGAGAAACTTCCACCTTGCACACACACCCCCGCAGCCCTGCGGCAGCTCCCCCCCTACCCTGAGGCGCCCCTCCGCAGTAGCTCCCCACCCCCCGGCCCGGGGATCCGTGCAGCAGCTCTGACCTATGGGAACCCCTGGGCTGCCTGCCGGCGACTCAGACTCCCTCTCCCTCCCAGGGCAGCGGCTGCTGTTAAAAAAAAAATTGGGGGCGCCGCTTTTTGGCGCCCCCAAATCTTGGTGCCCTAGGCAACCGCCTAGTTGGCCTAAATGGTAGCACCGGCCCTGGGTGCAACTGCTGCTGGAATCCTGTGTCCAGTTCTGATGTCCACTGTTCAAGAAGGATGCCGATAAGCTGGAGGGGATTCAGAGAAGAGCCACAAGAAGAACTAAAGGATGGGAAAACAAGCCTTATAGTGATAGACTCAAGGAGCTCAATCTATTTCACTTAATAAAGAGAAGGTTAAGGGGTGATTTGACTGGCCTAGCAGTACATACATGGAGAACATATATCTGATAGTGGACTCTTCAGTTTAGCAGAGAAAGGTAAAACTCAATCCAGTAGCTGGAAGTTGAAGCTAGACAAATTCAGACTGGAAATAAAAATGTATGCCTTAACAGTGAGGTTAATTAACCTTTGGAACAATTGACCAAGGGTGGTGGTGGTGGATTCTCCATCAGTGACCATTACTAAATCAAGATTGGATGTTCTAAGAGATCTGCTCTGGGAATTCTTGTGGGGCAGGTCTCTGGCCTGTGTGATACAGAAGGTCAGACTAGATGGTCACAATGCTCCCTTCTGGCCTTGGAATCTACAAATCGATGAATGAATCATGAGCCTAGGACTTGGGAGACCCAGGTTTGAGTTCTTGCTACTCCACAGACTTCCCTGTGACCTTGGACAAGTCCCTTAGTCCCTCTGTGCCACCGCTCCCCATCTGTAACTGGGGATACTAGCCCTAATGATGAATACTTTAACACCTGTGAAGTACTCCGATATGGTGCTAATAGGGGCCGTATAAGAATCTGAGCGCTCTGTAGGGTTCAGTGTGTGCTGGATGGACAGTTCTGGACAAGTAAATCCTTTGTTAAGGCACAGGGCAAAGCAGGAAGCAGCCGTGCCATGCGCACGAGCCTGCCAAGATGCCCCATGCCTCACAGACTAACTTAGTCAGGCCTTAGTCACTCAGCTACAACGGCTGAGCAAGTTGATCAAGGTTAATGCCAAGGGAATATTGTTGATTGGGAACAAGACTGAGACCAACAACCTCATTTCACATAGGCCACCCAGTGGCACTTTCAGTCACTCCTGATACAGGCTGGATTTGAAGTGGTGGCCTAAATGCGAAAGGCTTTCTATCCCATCCTGACCTCCAGAGCCAGCCAGTCCCCAGCCCAAGGGCTGTTCTCAGATGCAGCTGAGATTTAAAACAATCCCCCATTTTACAGCTCGGTGTTGAGTTTCCATATCGGAGCAAGCGAAATTTTTAATGCAAAATCAGCATGTTTCTTGTTACTAAGTGACTGGGGACGGGTAATGTGTTCTCACAATCCCTAGGGCAACTCTTCTGAGCAAGAGACCCAAACCCATGGGGATGCCTTCCATGCCTGGGATGGGCTGCAAAATCTGAATGACCCTCTCCAGGAACCCATTTTCTCAAGGGACTCGAACCAGCTCTGCATTGACTTTCTATAGAATCCATCATTTCAATCCTTGTCATGTCGCTGATCCTTTGGGAAGCTGATGGACCCTGCTCTTGACTCCATTTCCAGTGACGGTGCCTTTGCTTTAGCACCATTCAGGTCCCGGTCTCATGGATTCTCAGAATGAAAGAGTGTAATTTCCTGGCGGGGAGATAACTACTGGGGAAGCTGGATGCCCTCCCCCACGAATTAAGGGTGCAGTAGCTACCCAACTCCTTACAATCATCTGATTGCTCAACCGCATCCAGCTACCACTTCCAGTCCCCTAATCATTCTTGCTTCTCCTCTGAGATGGTCGTGCTTCCAAGGGGAAAAACAAATATCCTTCCCTTCCGGTTATTTGGACAGTTAATTATCCTGCCCAGAATTTCTAGTTTAGATTATCTCCCTTCCTCGTACTCTTTCTCTGCCCCACTTCCCTCTTGACTCTCTCCTGATTTATGTGTGCATGTAAATCTCGATCCTGTGCTTGCAACCCTGAATCACATAATCGGTTACCATGGAGATTACTGTGATGCAGCACTGGTGACTTTATTCAAGCACATGAGGAGGCAGAAAGGAGAGGGCTGTACACACCAGGAATTAAAAGGAACCCCTCCTCCTCATTTTCCTTGGCCCAGTGAGCTGGAAGTGTGATGTCCACAAAAGGGTTAATTTTTATGAACTACTGCAAGCCCCTAGCCCCGGAGTCCTGGCCTCCGGTCTGATCAGCCCAAGAGTTTGTTCTGGTGGTTTAATGCTTCCACCTTGCTATTGTGCTGGAGGGACAGGCGTCTGCAGCTTGCGTCTGCAGTTCAGCTGATCCCTTGTTTGGTTCCCAGCTCCCCTCCAGCTGGTTGGGGAACGGAGGAGGGGAAGTCACAAACAGTTTTGCAAAATTGTGTGTGTGTGTGTGTTTGGAACTTTTAGATTTTATTGATCTGTTCTGAGCTGCGCTACTCCTCAGCCCTGCTATCCCATGCGCAGGGATGAGGACGGTGCCCCCATCTGGAAGGTCTGACTCGCTAGGAAGAAACTTCCCCCAGAGGCAGCGTATTCCATAACTGCCTTGTACCTTCTTCCAAAGCACTTGGCTCAGGGCAAGCCAGAGACAGGACACTGAACTACGTGGATCACAGGCTCAGGCTGGCAATTCCTATATTTGGCTGTATTTGAAAATCTTTGGCCAAAGGATATAAGTTATAATAATACAGTCTGAGAGGCACCATATAAGCTACCACTAATTACTGGTGTCTTTCCCAAACCCCCCTTTTGTAGCCCTTTATTCTTCTATTTGTTCTGATGTGTTTGCCTGGTGTCATAGATAATGTTGTTCCATCAGAATATTTCTCTGATTGCAGCAAGTTTCATCTTTGATGGGTGATTTTGTTTTTTTCCAGGCAATTGTTAAACTTGACCTCATTACATTATGACTATGGCAGCGATGCTCAGTTAGCGTACAAGACCTTCACTCATTTAGCGGTTTTAATTCAGTATGTTCCTTTGTCCATTACTCTCTGAATAAGCGAGGGCACAGAGAATGAATTAGTTGGGTCTGATTTAAGATTTAAATGATTTTAAAAACGACCATGGGGCTCTATGCACTGTTCCCTATTCTTTTGTCTCATCTAAATTCTTGTCAGGTTCTCATGTGGCACCTATCGACAAACCATCCAACTACCTCACAGTGTGGCTAGCACAAAGTGCTCCAGTGGCGCCACTCACAGGTGGGGTTGTGTGTAAGCAAGATAAAGACAGATGCCAAGAATTAACTCTGACACCTCTGTATGCCTGTTGTTTTTATTTACAATAGCACCTTGAGGAGTCAACCAAGAGCATGGCCCTGTTGTGTTAGGTGCTGTACAATCCAAATAAAAGAGCTCCTCTCCTGATGAACTTGCATGCTAACTATGCACTCATTAAACTTCTCTAGTGCATTTTCACTAACCAGGGCTTCCTTAACTTCCCCCTACAGATCAGTTACACAAACCCCAGTGTCCCTCCAAGAATTGCAGTTTTTCATTCTCACATTAGTCTTAATGAATCCTTTACTTTTATCTTGCATCTTTCATTTAAAGAACTCAGTGTTTTTACAGACCGGAATTAAGGACTTGCATCCTCTCCCAACCCTATAAAGTAGGTCATTATTATAATCCCCACTTTACAGGTGGGGAAACTACCTCACAAAAGAAGGATGTGGCTCTGGGTCACATGGTACCAGGAATATAAACTAGAACTCTTGATTCCCAGTCCCCCGTTCAAAGTAATTCATGTTTCCTCTCTCTGCCTGTGTTAAACACAACAAAGTCCACTAGTTTTTCTTTAAGTGCTGCTTTGCAAAGAAATTAAAGGTTTTGAAGCCCAAAAGGCTGGCATTACAGCGCAGAGGAGATACTGTGGTATTTGAACTGTAAAGTTTTAGTCCAATTTCACACAGGCAGGATGATCAGATATCCTCTGTTTTCACCCATTATTGTGCAAATATTAGTTTGGGACAGGCCCCAGAGCCAATCCTCAACAACCTGGGATCATTTTGTTAAACTGGTTCATTGTCTGGCTGCCAGAGAGAGACCAAGTGGTGCTTTCCCCATCAGCGATCTCATCACGGACCGTGGGGAGCCACAGTTAGCAGAGTCCATGCTGGATAAAACGTCCTAGGAATGATCATTCAGAAGTATGAAGGGGCACGGACGGAGTCTGCTCCCAGTTGAAGCTGTAGCTAAAAGAGCTAATGTGTTCCTTGGCTCTAAGGACAGTGAATAGGAGCAGAGAGAGGCTTTTACATCTGTATCTGGTATTGGTGAGACTGATACTGGAATCCTGCATCCAGTTCTGGTGTCCACATTTTTTAAAGTATGTTGAAAAATGGGAAATGGTGCAGGCAGGAGGCACACAAAATGATCCAATGACTGGAGAAAATGCCTGACAGCAAGAGACCTTAAGAGCTCCATCTGTTTAGCTGATCAAAAAAGATGAAGTGACTTGATTGCAGCATCCAAGGACCTTTACGGAGAGAGAATACCAGGTCCTAAGGGGCTCTTTAGTCTAGTGGAGAAAGGCAGAACAAGAACCAATGGCTGGAAGCTGAAGCCAGACAAATTGAAATTAGAAGCAAGGCCCACATTTCTGACAGTCAGGGTGTTAACCCCTGGAACAAACTCCCAAGGGAAGTGGTGGATTCTCCATCTCCCAATGTCAAGCCTGGAAAATGCTTTGGCCAAACATAAGTTATTGGGCTCATTACAGGGGGAGCTGGGGGAAAGGTAAGGCCCTGTGGCATGCAGGCGGCCAGACTAGACGATCTAGTGAGCCCTTCGGTCTTCACGCTGCTAGGAAGCTATGAAGAGCATGTGTGAGGTTCCAGGACTGCGTTAACTGGGGTGTGCCGCAGATCGAGTGGCAAGCGTTTGTGCAGGGCCAGGGCTGGATGAGCAGAGAGGGCTGCAGGTCTGAAGTGTGTTGGAGTGTTTATATGATGCCTGCTTGCGCTATGCCTGGACCTACCTACTGCTGCTGCTCCAGGACTCTCCTTAGAGTCTCGGTTGCCAAATAAAATGTTTTGTTTTAAGGTTAGAAAACCTAAAAGTAGGTAGAACTGATGTCTCTGGCTGCTAGAAAGGCCTCAGCACCGAGGAATCGGCTGCAGCAGCAGCTGCCTGTGCCCCTCAGTGACTTATTTCTTGACTTCTTGTTCTGCTGCCCTATTCTCATGGGCACCGGTCTGCTCTCTTCTGTACTGGTGTCCGGAACAGATGAAGCTAGCTGGGGAATCAGCTGATGGTTACACCTGTCTGCACCTTGCTGCCATCTGTGAGGTGGGACAATGGCCAGAATCGCGTAACAGACAGACCATGAAATCAGAGGGAAAATCTGAGCCACAGCGCCTACTTTTCCTGTTTGTTGTGACAACTTTTTGCCTCCGAGCCCCCATGTGAGCATAAGAATGGATCAGAGCAAAGGTCCGTCTAGCCCTCTGTCCGGTCTTCTGACAGTGGCCAGTGCCAGGTGCTTCAGAGGGAATGAACAGAACAGGTCATCAGGGGGCACATTCGGAGCCTCTTTCCTTTCAACTTTCCTTTACTGGAATCTAAAATAGAAAAATACCAAAGGCCAGGGCTGAAATCCTGCCCTCATTGAAGTGAACTGTAAAACTCCCATTGATTGGAATGAAGCCAGGAGTGCTGCCGAAATCCTCAACTGGGGTAAATTGGCATGGCTCCTTCGGCTTCAGTGGAGCTATGTGGCTTTACACCAGCCAAGATCTGGCTCAAAATGCGGAGGAAAAAGATTCCCATAAGCAAATTATTGGACAGACAAAGTAATCCGTAAAGACCTCTGCAGCAGGAATAAGTGTTGAGAGCATGCATTTTATTGCTTTCTATTGAAATGATGCAAGAGGCTTTCCTTCTGTAGAAGTGTCGTAACAGACGCTTCAGAGAATAAATACAAGATGTTATCTGCAGTTGAGCTGGTTTAATATTGGAAAAAAGTTGGTGATGCTGATTTTTTTTATTCTATTGTTTCCAATATAAATAAAACATTGAAATGGGAAAATTACAAATTCCTAATGCCAGTGAAATTCCAGTCTGCCTGGCAATATGCCAAGGCTTTCAGTAATGGTGAGTTATAGGAATATTTACATTGGGTCCCCTCTGCCTCTCCAGAGACCCAGCAAACCTAAATGTCGCCCTGAGATGATGGTTACGCCCGGATATTTTATTACACAGAAGAGATAACACAAAAGCACAGGACTAGATTAGAGAAGCCGTAATCTGGTCCCACCCCATGTTTACAGAGTCCTGGAGGAGACAGTGTAACGGATTAAGGTGTCATGTCATCCTTAACCATAAAAAAGACTGTTTTCTGGTCATGCATATGGGCCCATTATTTCTCAACTCTTCTAAGAAATTGCCTTGATATGCCAATGTCAATTTATTCCCCTCCCCTTGTTTTTTTTAACAGGAAACTGCCAAATGAATGTGTATCCAAATATGGGACATTTTTCCAAACAATTGATTTCCATCAAAGATATAGGTGGGTATTGAAGGGCAATACAGATAGGTAGTATTGCAAAACCCTGCCAGGATTTTGTGTGTGTGTGTGTGTGTGTGTGTGTGTGTGTGTGTGTGTGTGTGTGTGTGTGTGTGACATTTGCATTGCTCTTCTGTCCAAAAAGGCAAAAGTTGGTAGATTCTGCCTTTACTTACAACCCATGCATCCAATGGGACAAATTCTTCTTAGTTACCGTGGAGTAAATATGAAATTACCCCACTGACCTCAGTGGATTTATTCTGGATTTACACTGAGGCCACTGAACACCATTTGTCCCAGTGGCTTGACATGGGATGTAAGTCAGAAGAGAATACAGCCCCTGGTTTTTAATGGGCCCACTGGTATCTAACCCTCACCCAGGCTCTTAGAAAAATCACATGAATCATAGCAAGTGTTGATACAAATATTTGACTTTTATCTCAGATTTTATCAAAACCAGACAGCTCTGTGATTTCTTCTCTCCCCTTGTGGGCTTCAGAGCGCCAGGGGCCCAAGTCTTCCCATTTACCTCATCCTTTCACTGTGTTACTGGTGCAGAAACCCAGAGCGCTGCCTTAACATTGGACCAGCGAGTCTGCCGACCTAGCCACTGACTGCTGTGTATGAGACTTGGTGGGCCAGCTGGCATGGAGCTGGGGCCAGGGTCCCAGAGAGCAGCCTTTTTCCCACGGGCTGTCCAGGATTGGAAGGTCACAAACCCTCGGACTTTGGAATAAAATAATTAGAATAACACCTTGGTGCGGTTGTGTTCAGCCTCTCTCTGCCAGTTAGAAGCTGGTCAGGAACAGACCTTCCCCTACAGTGCACTGCTAGAAACGCATCTACCCACTGGATCACACAGCCTGACTCCTCTCCCCGAGTGGGGCATGCAGCACGGCAGAACTGGACCAGACTCTGTAAGGTGGGTGTAAACTGGCCTCCTCTGTCCACTGTGGCACTTGAGTAATTTACACCTGCTGAAGATCTGCCTCCTTGGTTCTTGTGGCTGGAGATTTGTGGTGCCCTTGTGAGTTACGCAGGTTTTGGTCAGTCGTTGGCTCAAAGGCCAGGGGCTGATTTTTCCAGGGGCTGAGTGCCTCCACCACCCCATGAAGTCAATGAGAGCTCTGGGTGCTGCACACTTTCCACTTTCCGATTTCATGGGGAAGAATTTGAGGCACTCCCGGGCTGTCTAGCCAGGCTGCCCCCAAGAGGAATCCTTTTCCTGAGCCCTTCTTCACGGGTTTATTCCGTAACATTAGTGAGATGAACTGACACCTCCCTAATCCCTCTTTCGCTCTGGACCCTCTATTGTCTTAGGACAGGGGCTAGGCAAGAAAAGCCCTTATAGAACATTTACCAAGTTCTTTTCAAAAGTGTTTTGCTGACCTCTGAGTTGCTCCTCAGAACATTTCCCTGATGGCTGCTTTTCCCAGTACCTCCAAACCAGATATCTGAGCGGGGCAGTTTTCCGGAGGGACTGAACCACATCTGCTGTCTAGTTTGAAAAGGGCTTTTTCAGAGCAGTTTATAAACATTCACTTTTTACTGAAGCATCCTGAGGGCTAATGCTCCTTTTAGCAGAGGATTTCAGAGCACTTTATACACAGTAAATTAAGCCTCACCATGCTCGTGTCATTGTGAAATAGATACTGTCCTATCCTTTTTGCTGCTGGACAAACTGAGGCCAAGAGGTTAAAGCAGCTTGCTTAGAGTCACACAGCAAGTGGATGGAGCTGGGTATACAAGCCAGGAGACCTGACTCCCAGTCCCCATTCTCCTCCTACGCTGATCAGGCCATTATTAATTACTATTTATTATTGGATTACCGTAGCAGCTAGGAGCCCCAGTTATGGACCCGGAGCCCCAGGGTGGTGGGTGTTGGACACACAAAGAACAAAATGTCTCTGTCCCAAGGAGTTTACAATCTAGCTGTAAGACAAGAGAGGTCGGATAGTGACAGAAAGATGGCCGAGTACAAGGAAACAATGACAGGATGTTGGTCACATGCCAGGCAGTGGTCTTGGTACACTAGCAGCCTCGCTGTTGTCAAATTTTTGGTAGGCACCATGGCAAAGGAGGGATTTGAAGGAGGCTTATTCATTAGCGGTTGCGGGTGTTTCTGGGAGCTCCTGCCAGGCGGGAGGGGCAGCCTGGGAGAAAGCACAAAGGTGATGGTTTGGAAATGTAACAAGCAAGTGCTGGAGCTGCCATCAGGAAGGCTTGGCAGAGGATGTGGCTTTGCGGCCATTCATACACAATGCAGCCTTTACCTGAAAGGGCCATTTTTCCTTGCAGCCCTGGTGTCATTTTCTTGGTATAAATAACATCCCAAAGCGTGTCTCATGGGCCTCTGGCTGCCACCTGCGGTCTGTGCGTGGTCCCACAAGTCCTATCCAGCAGTTGTGCTCATTAGCAGAGCTAACCTCGAGCTGGTGCTGAAGCAGAATGTCTGACCCTCAGCCTGGTCTGGATTTCCTCCCTTTCATCTGGGAAATGTAGTCATGAAACCACTTGCCCTTAGTGCTAATTATAGCGTAAACTCCTCAGGGAAGGGACCATCATTTGCTATATGTTCATCCTGCATCTAGCACAGCGGCACCCAGAGATGGCGGGCCTCGGGCTTCAGAGATGTTGAGGTGAGTTAACCTGTGCAAACCCAATACTGTCAGTGGGAGGGGGGGAGTGTAATTGGGCTCTAAAGAAGCCATTGTGCTTTTTGTATGAGAAGGGGATGGGATGGGTGTCCTTGACCAAAACACCCCTCCTCTTACTCCCCTTGTTTGCCAGCCCCTGAGGTGGCGGCAGGTCAGGGGTGCTTTAGGTTGGAAAGGTGGACGCCGGTGGAAGGAAGGTTTACTACAGAATGGCAACATCAGCTCTAATCCTGAATCCAGGTCCCCCTGATGTGAACACTAAGTGAGCAAGAAGTCTGTGCTGCTCTCTCACACCTGCACAGCTGGGTGGATATTAGTTGATTTGCAATGGTCTTGCCTTAGTTTTTAATACACTGACTTCACTGAGTTTCATGTGCACCGTGCCTGGGTGGTGGGTGTCCCATTCCTTACTGAGGTCAGTGGAGTTAGTGGGGCACGCCACGGGGTGCACTGACTGCTGTTCTTGCACTTCCTTTCACACACTGTTGTAAGCAAAGGATTACGCAGACAGCCCAGGGCCCGCCTAGGAACCCCTGAGAGGCTGCAGAGGTGGCTACAGTCAGACTGGACCCACAGTGCAACAGGGCTGCAGGCTGTTGTTTTCCATTCCAGTCCCTGTGAAATGATCCTTCTCTTTTCCGGAGGAGGGGCTCTACTGCTTTGCTCTCCAGAGTGTCTTCTCTCGCCCCTCCACCCCTTCTCCCAGCGCTGGAGAGACACACACAGCCTGGTGTGTGTGCGCACAGAGGCAGGCCGGGCAGCTGCACTTTCCTGCCATTCAGGGTCTGGTTTCTGAACGCGGCTGCTACATTGGTTTAACTGGAGTAAACCTCAGGTGCGTCTCCAAGCTTGAATTAAAGAGGGGCTGCAGGGTGTGGAACAAGCCATCCACTCTGCCCAGGGCAGCTACAAACCGCTCCCTGGAGCTTCCCCATAACTGTAGGGCCTGGGGTTAGCTCCTGCCTCCCTCCTTTGGCTCCGGTCCCTGTTTTCCTAGGGGGGGGAGAGAATCGATGTTTCCATCTTTTCTTGCTTCCTCCTGTCTCCTCTCTCTCTTCCCCCCCCCCCCCCGCGTCAAGCAACAGATTATTGCAAATTCCTCCCCCCCCTTTGCAAATTCCCCTTTGATCCACCTTCCCTCCCCCTGTTGTCTGACAGCCCCGCGCTCACACAGGCTCACGAACATGCCCATGCCCACGGTGCAGCCAGCCAGAGGGGGACGGGGAAGGTGTGTCTGAAACCACCAAGAAGCCATTAGGCAGCTGACACCGATGCATCTTGGCGCTCGCGTGTAACGAGCTCACCGAGCCCGGCTCTCTCCCGCTCCACACAGGGCTCAGCTGCAGGACTCGGGGGGCTTCTCTGCCCGGAGAGGAGGCGGTCAGCAAAGCCCCCACGGCCCCGTCTCTTCCCCTGGGCTCGGCTCGGGACTGGAGGTAAGGGGCCGGGCGGGGGAAAGTTTCCCGGCGGGAGCTCGGAGCGGGGAGGGGTCCGTGGCGGTTCTGCCCGCGTGTCCCCCGGTTCGCTGCTGTTCTCCTGCCCGGGGCGTCGGGCTCCAGCTGCCGCCGGGGCTGCGGGGCAGGCGGTGGGGCTGGGCTGGAGAAGGCGCCGCACGCCCAGACCTCGGGGCGGCTCCTTCCCTACTCTGGGGCCGCGCAGGGAGCCGCGGGGTCTGCGCCCCCGTTCCTGGGCTGAGCCCTGAAGCCAGGTGGGGGGAGCCGAGCCCCCACCCTAGGGTGTCGCGTTCGGGGTGCAGGTGGGAGAAAAGCGGGTTCCAGACCCCGCTGGGCGGGGTCAGTCCAAACCCGTCTCCTCTCGCTGTTATTTTATCTTACACGTAAACAAGCCCCCCCGCCCCCGCCCCCCATGGTCTGCCTGTCCCGGGGGCAGCCCCCCTCCCAGAGCGGAGTGTAAAGCGAACTCCGGAGCCGCGCCTGTTTACAAGTGGCGGGGAGGTGGCTGGCGCTGCCCTGCTCCAGGCGACGTGACCTGGGAGTTAACTACATGGGAGCAGCCAGAGCCTTGCTGGCCATGTGTCCCCCGACAGCCCGGCCATTTACAGCCCCTGCCCCTCCCTAGCCCCCCGTCCAGCCTGCAGCCTGGCCCCCCATACGCCCTCCCACCAGGGATCCCCCCCTTTGGGAGGCTAGGGGAGCATGCATTGTGCTTCCCCCACCCCTGGCTGGGAGTTGGGGGGCATGCAGTGACCCCCGTCTCTTCGCGGGGCATGGCTGGGAGGCGGGCAGGGCTTTGTCAGCAGCTTGGCCTGGGCTGGCACAGGAGGGCGCCTGGTGCTTGGAGCCGGCGGCCTGCGGGACCCCATTGTTCACGGTGCCTCCCCCTGGCTGCCTCCCACCCGGCTACTTGTTGGCGCTGCGTGTGCACATGTCTCTGTCTCTTCTTTTCATTGTGAGTCCTTCCATTCCAGGCACGTGACCTGCCTTGTAGTTGCCATGCCAACTCCCTGGTACCATGGTTCCCCCTCTCTCACATGGTTGCCTGGATACCAGTTATCCCTGCCTGGTCTGGAAGGATGCTCTTGTCTTGCGTGCTCCCCTTCTCCCCTCTTTCACAGGCAGCCACACAAGCGTGTGCACACCCGTACAACCCAAGGGCAGAGATACCTTACGGATATCCGTGCTAGGAGCATAGTCTCAGGCATCCTCTAATGCACACATACCGTGTGATCCGCTTCTATACACTCATATGAGCATGCGCACACAGTCGCTCTCACAAACAGTCACCATGCACAGTCTCTCTCTCTCTCTCTCACACACACACACACACACACACACACACACACACACACACACACACACCCCACCTTGTATACTCATCCAGACATATGCACAGACAGCCTCCAATACACACGTGCACACACCTCTTCTCACAATCACAGACATCACTTACACACCCTCACATCCACTCACACACACGTTCCCATAGGCACAGCCACATCTGGAAAGCAGTCCTTTTAATCTGATTTTAGAAAAAAAAAATCCCCCTTGTTCAATTGGGTGTTGTAATCCATGTGGATTTGGAGAAGAACAAAGGAGCATCTAGTTGTGTATATCAAAATATGTTGAAATACATTTTCTTATGTTATTAAATATTTTAATAAAGCTGCAGTAATATAAACCAATCAAACACTTTATCCTGCAGAGGAAAAGGGAGGCCCTATCCATATCTAGCTATATCTTCAAGTAGAGTCCTGAACATTGTAATCCGACTCCATGCAATGGAGTTCAGAGCCTGAAGGAGTGATTCGCAGGAGGGGCAGTGACAGGTGGCATATCTGGAGCTGTATAAGCTTTACAACATGAAAGAGCAGCCTCTGAAGAAACGTTTTCAAAGCTGCATGCGGATTATGACTTACATGAGATTCCCTTGTACCATTTCAATGTACACCACCTGTTTGGAGGTGTCGTTGTGCGCCCTGTTCTCAGCTCGTCATGAAATTTCTACTCCTGTAGGTTGTTTTCACTAGCACCTAACTCTGTGTTGAAAACAAAAAGAAAACCTTATTAAGCAGAGGGAAGCTCCAGAGAATTAAATTCCTTTTCCCATATGGAAAATGTTTCTGCAGAAATAACAGCGTGGCTTTGAGTCGAGCAGCAGGGGAACAGTAGCTGAGGAATGACAGATAACGTTTTAGATTCACAGCTGTTCTAGACGCTGCAAACCAAGGACAATAGTTGCTAATTCCAGGCTGAGGGGACATGTATAAAACAACATCAGTGTTATGATGTCCTCTGTAGACTCGCTGAGGAGTCTGACTGATGTGGGGTAAGTTGGTTGCCATCTTTTTGCTATGAGAGTTGTGCTTTACTTTTAGGTTTTAATTACGTGTGATTGCTTGTCATATGTCGGGCTGGATAAAATATCACACATAGGTGTGAATTTGTCAGTAGTCTAAACTTCTGTAATGGGGACAACTTTCATGGAGGATAGGTTCATCAATGGCTATTAGCCAGGATGGGCAGGGATGCAAAACCATGCTCTGAGTGTCCCTAGGCTCTGTTTTCCAAAAGCTGGGAATGGGCGAAAGGGGGTGGATCACTTGATTATTACCTGTTCTGTTCATTCCCTCTGAAGCAGCTGGCCCTGGCCACTGGGCTACATGGACCATTGGTCTGACCCAGTTTGGCTGTTCTTATGTTCTTAAATATGTCAAACTAGAAACTTAAATCTATTCCTCTCACATGTTTGCCCTCATGGTGTTTCTTTCCATAATTGCAAATTATTCAAGGACTGGTTCTGGCACTTGCTCAAACAGGGGCATGAATAAGTGCTACTCCTGAGGGCATTCTGCGCCAAATTTTTAAAATTCTGCAAACTTTATTTGTCAAATAAATGCAGAGGATCCAACCTGGCATTGGGGAGCACAGGCCACTGGATGCACAGAGATGGGAGATCACGGTGCAGCCCCTCCCCGGGACATGGACTCAGCGGTGAGGGGCACCCAACCCTGACACAGCACAAGGACCAGAAACACTGCAGGGCCCTGCATCTCCATGCCAGGGGCACCCGGTGTGGGCATGCAGGCTCGGAAAGGCAGGATCCAAGTGTGGAGGGGGTTAGTGTGGGGGGATCCAGGTGTGGGTTGAGAGGGGTCTGTGTGGGGCAATCTGGGTGCGGGCGGCTCAGTGGAGGATCTGGGTGTGTGTGTGGGGGGGATCTGGATGCACAGGGGCTTGTTGGGGGGTTCTGGGAGCAATGGTAATGGGACTCTGCAGTGGGGTCCAGGTGAAGGTGGTTGGGGCTCAGCAGGGGGGGGTCTGGGTGTGGAGGACTCAGTGGGGGGCCCAGGTACTGGGGGAGTGGGGCTCAGTGGGGTGGGGATCCACGTGTAGCTGGTTGGGGTTCAGTAGGGTGGGAGTCTGGGTGCGGGTGGCTCGTCAGGGTGGTCCAGGTGTGGGAGGGGTGGGGCTTATCAGGGGGAGGTGTTTCTGAGTGTGGGGGGTGAGGCTCGGTGGGAGGGTCTGGGTATGAGTGGGTCTGGATGCGAGGGGGTTGGGCGCATGGGGGAGCAGCTCCCTGTTCAGGGATCCCTCTCCCTGCAGCTGAGGAGCGATGGATGCAGGAAGCAGGGGTGGGGAGAGTTTGCAGAGATTCCTGCAGCTGGGGGAGAAATCTGGGGATGAGTCCGACCCAGCCCCCGATGCTATGCAGGGGAAGAGGAAGTTCCGTCCTGCCCAGCTGGGATTAGCAGCTGAGCCCAGCACAAGGGTAGGAGTCACCACCCACTCCTGCCCCTGCCCCACAGCGATTTACCTCTCTGCCGGCTGCCCGGCACCTGAAACATACTGCTCGGGAGGGTCGCTCTTGAGGCTTCCCTTTGCTTCCCTGTCAGAATTCATTTTTCTGCGGGGAAGCAAATAAATCTGTGGGTGACGTAAGTTTTGTGCATGCGCAGTGGCACAGAATTCTCCCCAGGAGTACAGTGCAAAGCATGAGTATAATCAGAACCAGCTAGAAGAACTCAGGAATGAGGAGATGCGTCGTGTGTATCTGTCTCTATGCTGGCTGTGCTGCCATTAATGCTAAGGATACGGAGTGGGGAATTGTCTCCTCTGTCTGGTTTTGTTTATGTACATGCAGTTAAAAGCAACCATTCTTTTTAAAATGAGAGCAAATCACTTTGGAGGGGGTGGCAAGAATGTGGATTCTTTGACAGGCAGTTGACTAAGACAGTATTCCAATATTGTCAATATCAGCAAGAGGGTAGAACTAGCATACCTTAGGCCTTTACTTCACTGCTTCCCAGGATATAGATATTACAGACCAGATCATATCAGGTAACATTTATTAGTATTATTTATCCATTGTTGCATGACACCAGCAGTTCCTAGCCCAGAGAACTCGCCATCTAGGATCTAGCCAATATGCAACCAATGAGTAAACAGATACATGGGGAATATCAGGAAAAGGTAGAGGCCGTAGAGGTGTATTTGTGTAAGATAGTCATTACAGTGGTCTCGATAGGTGTGAAACAAACGAATAGAGGGAACATTTATGAAAAACAACCTAAACAGATTCTCCATTTCCCAGCAGCAAATTGTACAATGTCTTGGTTTGGCTTCGTCGAGAGGCAAGTTTTCTTTGTCCTGTTCCTCTCCCTCGCAGTGGACACTGTTATTTCCCAGCCTGGCTTGCTCCATGCAGCCTGCTGTTAGCACAGCGATAATCCCATTTGAGATGCTCCTCGGATAACAGACTAGCTTGGCTGTCTTCAGTCTGCCAGGTTCTATGTTGTGAGATGCACGTCATGTTGACGAGCTGAGGACTGAGGGCCAAGACAAATACCTCCAAACTGATTTGTCAGCCATTCCTTGATGGGTTAGGACATGATTGCCGGGAGCCAGGGGAAAAAACATGCAGAAGACTTGTTTTGTGTGATCTTATTAGAAAAGGATAGGGCTCAGGGCCAGGGGAGGAGGAACAGAGTCTCATGGTAATTTTGTCTAGTGTGATCTGTGATCATTCTTGTGATCTCATGGTTCTTGTTTGACCCTAATCACGAGTGATCCATGGGGCTTCTGGTGGCCTCTGAGATTAGATCACTCAGTGTATTGAGGTTTGGATCCCTGGGTCTCCTGAAGAGCACTAGGATTCCTTTGAGCATCCTCTGCTTTTGGCAGCTATCCCAAGCCTGCAAGTGACAAATTAATCTTAGCAAAAGCTGTCTTGTGTCTCCCAACCTACCAGCATATGAATCAGTGCAGACCTGGAAAGTTATGAGTGGTGTCTTGCATGTTGCAAGGGTGTAGGCTGGAAATCTACCATTTAGGAACAAGAGACATAATAACAACAATTGCATGAGAAGCCAAATTGATGCTGAAGTGAAATGGCAGAAGAGCACATATATGCATAGCTGCAAATCTCCGTTCCCACACGTACACTCGTACTTCCTTCAGGCAACTGAGCAGCCCTGTCAAGGGCTCTGGGGCTTTGTGGGGAAATTGGAGATTTTAACTCGGTCTGAGCTTTGGGAGATGTCCTGAGGACTCTTGAAGGAAGACGGTGACTGCCCAGCGTTAATTCTGATGGCTGAGACTTGACGGGCTGATCTATTTGAAACAATTAAAAATAAGTGTTTAAAATGCTTTTCAAGTCTCTTACAAATCACCTGTCTTGTTCTTGAGGAGTTTTCAGTGTTGTTAAGAGGCTAATCAGCCTGCAGAAGAGATGGTGTTTGTCTGTCTGGCTTTCACCCCTCCCCGTCTCAGTAACGCGAGGAGAATGAAAAGTTACAAGGGGGATTTTTGAGGAGAAAGAAGGAAATGGGGAGAGAGGTTTATGACTTTCAGTATGTTCGGTATAGGGCTGTTCTGAGGGTGGCATGTAGGCTAGAGGTACAGAGAGCGCAGTGAGCTCATGATCATAAAGTTGAAAATATCTGCCCGCCTTGGGCGTGGTTTGGTGTGGTTGTGTGAGAGGTGGGGTAGCGTGTATGTGTGTACTCTGGCCTCCGTCCCATGTAGGCTTGTGCCTCTAACGTCAGCTTTCCTGGAGGCCTGAACCAAAGTGCCAGAGCTGAGAAATGAACGGAGTGGAGGAGACATTGGGGTTCTAACCAAACCAGCCTCTAATTCACAGCCTAGCTCAGAGAGCTGGAGCCACTCTCCTCCTGACTCAGCCATCCCTGTCTTCAGAGACACCCCAAGTCCCAACAAACTCTCCTCTCGTTTGCACCAGCGGAACCCAGCTGCCTTCGGTGGGAATGCACCGGCGGAGCAGACACGCTCAGCACCTTGTGTTGCCATTGGCGTGAGTGCAAAGTGTGCACAAATCGGAATGGCAGCGTTTACACGTGCTCTGCCCTGACTTTGCATTGGTGCAGATGATGACTCCATGCCATGTGCTGGGATGAGAGCCCCCTCGCTATGTGGTCATGAACAGGTGAGCTGCAGGAAGGACATTGCAGACATAACACATGTCCTCCCCTCCTGCTCCCCATTAGCCTTCTGCTGCCACACAGCCTCTTCGAGCAGATGCTAGGTAGTGATTTCCCCTCTGGAAGGGGAAGATTGTGCAGCGTGGAGATAACCTCTCGCTAGTGCTGTCCTCTCCCTGAGAGATGAAGGGTGACTAGGAACTGGAGGTTTACCTGTCCAGGCAGATAGTCTTTCCCCGAGAGCCAGCCTGAGCCTACGCGCATTGCATGGAGTGACGCGCCTAACAGTGTATTTATCACTTGAGTTATGGTAACACTCAGAAGCCCTAGCTGAGCCAGGGCCCCTGGCCCCATGTGCTCTGTAGACAGCCCCTGCTCTAAAGCACTTACAAAGGCAGGACTGTTATCCCTATTTTACAATTGGGAGAGAGGCACAGAGAAGACTCTGACTTGCGCAAGGTCACCCAGCGGGTCAGGGGCAGGAATCGAACCCAGATCTCCCGAGTCCCAGTCCAGTGCTGCTCACAAGGCCACATGCATCCTTCCACACCCTGTTGCTTTGTGAGCTGGGGGCCGAGTTTGAGAGTGGATAAATTCCAGGCCTGGAGGCTGAGTGGTTCAGCATGAGGAGGGAGCCAGGCCTCTGCCAAGTAAACAGCCAGCAGTGGTTGGTGCATTGGTGCCTCTTGCTCTAAAGCCAGTGAGAAAGCAAGGCTGCCCAGGCTGGAGGCTGGTAGGTCCCTGCGTAGCTGGCCAGGGCTCTACACTGCAGCAAGGGGAGGGGCTCCTGCAAATGTCAGATTTGAAGAAAACTCAAGTGGGGCCCAATAAACAAAGCCCTCCTGATTGGCCTACGATTTGTTCACCATGTGGCCAAGCTTTGCTTCAGCAGCTCAACTCCTGACCCTGCGTTCGCACGGGGTTGGATAACATGCACGGCGTGGCCTGATGTGTGACTAAGGCTACTGCAGCACAAAGGAGAGTAATGGTAATGACCCAACAAGCACTGTCGATTTCTCATTTCTGTGGTGAATGCTATACGCAAGGGAGTGTGAGATTTTTTTTGAAAGTAGGGCAGACAGCATGGGGAGGCTGTGTTGTCTTGGTCACAGTAACTAGGGATTGGAAGCCAGGACTCCAGGGTCCTATTCCTGATTCTGCCACTGACATGGTGTGTGACATTTGAACAAGTTGCTTCACTTCCCTGAGCCTCAGTTTTCCCCATCTGTATAATGGGGATAATGGTACTTACTGGCCCTACAGGGTATCCTGGGAGTCGTTGGCAAAAGATGATGAAGAAAGGTGAGTTACTATGATTTAATATTAACAGCAAAGCAAACAAACCCTCTCGCCCCTTCCAGAGAAACAGGCAGGATCTTCACTCCTGGGGATTTTAGGGGGAAGGCGCTATCGTAATGAGTGTTATGGAAATAGCTAAATGAATGAAAAGGTCGTCCGGATTACTGGTGATTGGGCGTGGTGAGCACAGGGGAAGTTGGTCCTTACAAATGCTGGCTGTAGTGTCACACTGCAAATGGAAGGGCCTGATGCAAAGGCCACTGAAGTCAACAAGAATCTTTCCATTGGCTCCAATGGGCTTTGGATTAGACCCTATTTGCGGAGTGCCCTGGTTTGTTTCTGGTAAGATATTGTCCCCAAAAGCACCCCTGTATTCTGCTCCCTGGACCAAACCCCCACCCAAACCCAAGCCAATGAACGCTTCCACACTTTCTTGGCAGGATCTGTAGAATGTGATCTTAAGGCTGCCTTGGACAAGGAGTTTTCTCTCTCAACTGCCTTGTGCCCTCTTATCTCCCACAAGGAACCAATGAATAGTCAGAAAGCAAGAATCACTGCATAGGTGACTGTGGATTATAAGGTTCTGCACTGGCATATCAAGGTGTTCTGGTGGCTAACTGATTGCGATGGCATCGGAATCCTGGTGCGTGCGTGTGTGTACACGCACACGTGCGTATAGCCCAGGTTGCAAAATTGTCACAAGCATTTATCAGTCCAGGCACAAAATCTACTTGCCTGCTGTTTCCATGATGATGACAGTGGAAAAAGTGAATGACGTTTTACTGCCCTATTGCAAATTGTGGCTGGCTGTAGGCGAGAGGGAAAGGAGAATGTTGTCCATCTGGTGTAGCTCGGCTCAGTTTTCCCGTGTGTCTAGATCTCTATTTATAATACAACAGGGAAAAAACATGTTTTGATTAAAGTCAGATGGAACTACATTGCCTTCCTGACTGGTGGGGATTTGTGTGTTTGTGGTTTAGCAAGATTTGATGGTTACAGATTTAGTGTCACTGAGGGGGAAAACATTTACAAACGGTGTTTATTAAACTTACAATTTGGTTTGAAGAACCCAGTGATGGCTGGGGCAGTTCTGCCTGAGGTAATACAGACACTCCTCCTTCCACAGCTATTCTCCTGATTTATACAGTGCCCTACTGTAGGGATGCATGTACCGTAGGCAAATAACAGCCCCATGGCTTGGCCAGCTTAGTCCAAAGGCGCGAGGCCGTGCAATGTAATCGGGCTGTAGGAAATGTTTGCACAACCGTTGACATTTTTGCTTTTCTCATTTTATTCCAGTCTCACAAAAACAGCTGTCAGTCTGATTTTATGAAAAGCCCATGACATTTCACACAAACATACTCATTTGAGGGAGAAATGGGCTAATTTTTCACTCCAAAATGATACCGTTCTTTCTCTAGTGAGAACCGTGACAATTCTGCAGTTTAATTGGTATGAAGATGACGTTTAATGTGAGAACAATGAAATTTTAAGTTCTGTTTCAATGTGAAAAATACCCAATTTGCTAAATGTCATGAAAAAATGTAACTCTGGCACCAAACCCCCAGGAACCAAATGGAGAAAAGAGGCACAAAAAATGTTAGAAAACAGTTTTTCCCATTTGTCAGAGCCAGTTCAGATTGGTGTAGGGTTACCAGAGCTGGGCTGCTCCCTAGGGTTGCAATACAAAGTGTACACTGCTTAAACCCACGTGGTCTTTTCCCAAGCCCTCCTTCCTGGCTGCGGTGAGGTCAGACAAACCGGGGAGATATTTATGTATGTCAGTATTTATCCAGTATGTGCCTATTGCACAAGCCTGGGGGAGTGTTTGCTTCAGTAAAAAACATTTCAGAAGCCCTTTCTCAGTGTTTACACGCAGTGCATGGGAGCTTTGCCCGAGCCAGGACTGAGTAAAATCTGACCGTACGTCCTTTGGGATTTGGCCCGTCACCGATATATAAACTAAATTCATTCATAATGTGCTGCTGACGGCAGTCCTGTGACATGGAGTCTCTCAAAAGCCACAGTCCCCACTGGTCACGCAGCCTGCGGTTTAAAGGGACTGCTCGGGTAGGGAAGTCTGCTCCTTTGATTCTGCCAGCTGTCCTTAGGGCTGCTGCTGTCGTTGTGAAAACTGGAGTCCATTGACTTGAGTGAGCTTTGGCTCTGGCCTCGCCGGGATGCTGAGCTAGCGAGTCTGAACGGCCGCACAAGCAGGAGGAAGAGGAAATCCTCACAAAAATCTCTGACTTAATAAAAAAATGTTGCAGCTCTTCTGGCGATCCCCCAGGCAACTGAGAGCGAGCTGTGCACTTAATGCGTGTAGCAAAACCTCGCTGCTAGCGACGCGTAAGAGAATGGCCCGTGTTCCAGAGCTGTAAAGTTACCAGAGGCTGTGCCTCAAACTGTAAAATACAACTGTTGGAAAGAACCCAATCTCCACAGTGTGTTAGCCAAAGAACCCAACCTCCCCAGTGTTTTAGCCAATACAACCACAGCGTGCAAAGGCACTGACCTTGACTGTGTACGTGGCAGAAGACAACTGTTCTGCACTCAGTTACGTGGGTGTAAACCTGGGCACGCAAGGGCACTCTGTAGGGATGAATTACTTGTGCTGACCTAGTCCTGTCCTTTAGCCCCCCCCCCCCGCACCCCAGATAGTTTTAATTTACAATCAAATTGCAAGTATCTAATCAAGTGTTCTCTTGTCCTAGAGGGTTTACTGCAAACGGGCCAAGACACAGTTTCTGTGTGAGGTTAACTGATGTTTTTTATTAAAATATCATGTTGCCTTTCAAATGCACAAACCACAATGTAGCAACGCTGTGACTGTGATTGGACCTACTGGGACCAAACTTAAGGCTGGTGTAAGTGGGTGCACTCACTCGCCCAGGGTGTGTGTGTGCCCCACAGCCTTGCAGAGATCTCCCCAGGTTTTAGTTCAGTATCTGACCTCTTGGTTCTGCCTGGCCTAGGCTTGCATCAGCCTCCACGTTTCATTTGCAGTTTTGGATTCAAACCACAAACGGAAGCCATTACGTTTAAGGGCAGAAACCACTTAGCTTTGCCTGGGTTCCACCTATTAATATTATTTATTGGCAGTGCCCCAGTCAGGATCAGGGCCCATTGGGCTGGGTTCTCTACAATGAGCTAGGGAGACACAGCCCAGCCCTGGAGAGCTTGCAGTCTAAAAAAACAAAGACAGATAGGGGTGGGGGGAAGGATGCAACATACAAGCAAAGTGACCAGGTTGGTGATGGGCACGTCTTGTTTGTTTATGTCATTTATTTATGTCCGTCTTAAATAACTGATCCTTACTTGCCACTCTGTCTCGCTCCTCTCGGGTCTTTCCCCTCACCAGCTAAAGCCATAATTCTGACTGGAACGGTCTGGGGAGGTTGAAATGTCAGTGGGTTCGAGTTAGAAACTGGGTGGGAACTGACCTGACCGTTTCCATGGATCCATCACAGGGCTCTGGCGGTGTCACAAACCAGAGTGATTCCCCCTGGGCTTGCCATGCACAGCATAGATGTGTAGACTGTAAGGCCAGAAGGGTCCAGTCTGACCTCCTGCCTAGCACTGGCAGGGAACCTCCCCAGGGATTCCCGCATCAGGCCCAGAACCGCTGGCTGAGGTAGGACAGAACGTCCGGAGAGACAGCCAGTCTCGATTTAAAGACTTCAGGTAATGTCCGCGTCCCTGTAAGTTGTTCACATGGTTAATTACCCTACTAAAACGTGTGCCTTATTTCTAGTCTGAATTTGTCTAGCGTCAACTTACAGCCGTTCAGTCTTGTGTGGTCTTTGTCTGCCAGAGCTTCCTGACGTGGGTCTGCAGGTACGTACCACCCTGTAGTTCAGTTACTTGTGTGGTGAGAGATGGGATGAGAAAACACATGTGAAACCAGATGAAGCATTTCTTTGCTTCCTGGCCGAGGCCCTCAACACAATGCTGGCCTGCCACAAGATTGACAGGTACCTACCTACTCCCTGCTCTAAGGCTCAGCCGTGTGAATATGGACATGTTCCCCACGTCAGCACCTTCAACCCTAACCTGGATGCACCTGCTACTATGCAAAATACGGTGTGCTGTAATCACTTGGGAAATAATAGGGGTCGTCAACTCAGTGCACAAAGATACACCAAGGCCCAAATCTGGGAGCATAAGGTAGTAAAATCTCATTCCTTGGGCAAGTGAGTGATAGGGAAGGGAGGTGCCATTTGATTCGACAGAGTCGCATTTGCGTCCCCCCTCTGCTGCTAACAACTTGCATCTTCTTGGAGCTCAGTGTCCCCTGGATCTCAGGGACTTGACACAATGGGACAGATTTTCCAAGAGGCCCCAAAGGTTGCACTCATGGTTTTGTATCCATGAGTCTTTGTCCAAACCTGTTTCTATGTGCAAAACAGCTTGTGTGTGTATGCGCACGCAGACTATGTTAGTGTGCAGATCATGTAGTGAGACCAGCCTGATCTTCACATGCAATTACATGAGCATGACAAATTGCATGAAGCTATTTGCATATGCAAAATATCTGGCATCATTGTAGAGTTTGCTTCAGAAAATGTGACCCAGCATGTCATTCTCTCCCAGAGCTTTGTTCTCTAGAAATCATTTTGTTACCAGCGATGGGGCTGTCTTATGCTGCAAAACACCCCCCCAGACATACATCACTGATTTGTGTAGCAGGAAACACAAGGCCGGATTGTTCATTTTCCATGTGGAACACTTGTCTTGCAGCATGCTGGCTGTACCGACTCAGCCTGAAGAGATGGCTCCTGAGAACTGAAGCCCTTTTTCATTTCATCTGTAACTGGCTCAGCTGAACCACAGAGTGGCATGAATCTAAACAAACAGTGTCTCCCCGAACGAATGTGTTGCCTGATCCCCCATGTCACCTCCTGCCCCCCATATATCTGTGGCTAGTCTGTGTAACGGATATAGCGGAAGCTGATTCGCAGGGCAGCCCGGTGCTAATGGGTGGGAAAGTAGAAGTGTGTGGGGGGGTAACTGGGCACATAGGACCCACGGCGCCGCTGGCCTGCTGCTTGGGGACTCAACCCTGTACCTTGCTGATTTGCTAGAGGTTTGAGCCTACTCTGCAGTGGTGTGCATGGCTGGGGCAGGGCAGAACCAGGCCCGGAGCACGTGGTTAATCTGTGACAAACGAGGTTCTGGCTATCCCACTTCTGAATTGTGCTTGACTATAAAACGACTGTCATGGAAAGCCTCTGTGTACGTGCATCCACCGTGAGTTAGCCGGCTTGTCACGTCTCTGCTGGGCCCGAGGCACTGAGCGATCAGCACTCAACAATCATCTATTCAAAATAACCCTCCTTGGGAGTGCTGGGAGAAGACACTTGCTCCTCTTGTCTGAAGGCAGGGGTGTGCAAGAGTAATGGAAAGTTACTAGGAGCACGGACCCCACCGGGAGCCTATAGAGGGACTCACAGGAGGATGGAAGGGATCCAGCATGGAGCCCGGATGGGACTTCAGGCCACAGCAGCGTTGTTGTTGTTGTTGTTGTTGTTGTTTTTTAAGATAAACTTCAGACTTCTAAAAAGATCAAGTAGAAAACTATCGGACTGGTTCACAGTGGCAGCAATTGAGCAAGCGTCCCGCCAGGAGCAATGTGAATTTGTGGTGTGTGCACAGAGAGATGCTGGGGAGGGGTGGGGAGAACGGAGAGCATGGAACTGCCTGTGTCCGGGACGGCGAAGGGGTCAGGCTGTGGTAGTTTTCCTGACTCGGCCGCTCTCTTTCATTGCGTGCTGGCGGAGCTCTGTGCTCAGGTGCTCTCCCATATTTCTGGTTTTTAAAGGGCTCCTGGAATCATGCTCTGCAAGAGCCAGTCACCTGCCCCCCGTTGCCTTCTAACGGCCAGGATCAGAGCACAGCTGTTCACATTCCTGGAGAGCCACTGGCTTATTTATAGTCCAAAATAACGACTCTCCGAGTTCTCTCTCTGGAAGGAGGATAATCCTGCTTTCTTTGACTCCTCCCGTTGAGCTCTTCCCCATCTGTATCTGCTAGCGGGAGAATGGAATTGGGTCCTTGGTAAGCAGAGGAGCTGATCGTGCTCTCAGTGCAAACCCGGAGTAACTCCAGGGGAGCGAACTGGATCACAGTGGGGCCCCAAATGGTTTCTGAGAGGGAGGAACGATAGCACCAGGGCTGAGCACTCCCTCCCTCTCGGTACTGCTGGGGAAGGTGAAAATTAGGAGGTCAGATGCAAATTGCAAATCCCTGAAATAGAAAAAGCACCAGGGACTTTTGGCGAGAGGATTGCAGGTTGGTGGTGATGTGCTGTTAGATTTAGGGCTGTTGGGAGGGAAAGGCTGGGAATGGGTGTAGGAAATGCTAGCATTAATTCACAGGTACTTCCAGTGCAAAGCATTATGCCGGTCCCAGAAAGGCTAGAGGTGAGATACCAGATGCAAATATCCATGCAGGAGGCTGGAGGTTTGCTCTCCATGCACCCAAGAGGAGCTAATTCATCTGCAGAACCCTTTATACAAACTGCCTCTATAGTCTATAGTATTAGAAAGTATTTTCCCATAGGCTTACTCTGTGTGTGTGTGTGTGTGTGTGTGTGTGTGTATGTATGTGTGTGTGTATATATATATATATATATATATATATACACACACACACACACACGAGGTATATAGTGTGTGTATCATATATGCACTCAGGGAGTGTTGGGTGTGCATGTATTTAATTACATTGCCGTGCGCGCGTGTGTACAGTTTGCATCTGCAAATGGCTTATAATTCATGTTTGCAAAGTGCTTTGAAGATGAGAAAACATCTATGACTATTAAGCGTTATCAGCTGAAGTTTGAATAGTGTTTTTTCCTCCTTTTGCGAAGACAGTAGAGGCAGGGCAGGGGTGGGAAGTGGTATCACAATGTTCCATATGAGACAAGCTGGTCACTTTGCAAATGTTGAGCTAACAGGCTGGTGAAATGGAAAGTGTTATCTTGTAGCAATTTTTAGGTCATTAATGAGATACCAGCATAGGAGACTTTAGAGGGATAATTCTACTTGTTAGATACTGTTATTTTTGTAGCTTGCCCAGAGCAAACCGAGATAATGACAGATTCATGACTGAACGATTTTCCTCCATCAAAAGCAAAATACCTATGTACAAGCAAGGGTGCAAATCCTGCTTACCTGTGTCAGGCAGGCGGCTGCTTTGAAATCTGTGGGAGGCTCTGAGCCTAGCTAGGGTGAGCTTGGGGGCTCTGGTGATGGAGGAGGGCAAAAAGGACAGCATGGACTGGGTCCCATGAGATTTCCAGCCTGCACAGGATTTCTGGGTTTGGCACGAGATTGGGAGCCATGTTAGGAGCCTTGTGCTCAGGGCCATGTCCCATTGGCTGGATTCCAGCAGTCAACCCATTATCTAGGTCAAGTCACTGCTTTGGGGCTGGGAAGGAATTTCCCCCAGACCTCCGGATTGGTGAGGCAGGTCAGGTTTTTTTGTCTTCCTCGCAGCACAGCCCAGGGGTTGGGTTCTGGGCAACAGGCGGTCTGGGAATCTCCCCCTCCTGGAGGGCACAGTCCGGCCCTGTGGAAGAGTCATCGGCCCAGTGAAGAAACGAGCTGATTTAGGCCCTAGATCCTAAAAGGTAACATGGCGGGCATCCCAAGGGCACCTCCTTACACGACGGATCCCTAGCGTCGTGCTAGGGCTCTGGGGGCAGAGGCAAACCAGGGGTTGGGATGCTACCCAGGGAGGCCCTGGGGGGCGGGGGTTGAGGTCTGAAAGGGGGAGGGATGGTGCTGGGCAGCTGGCGGTGCCCAGAAAACCTCCCAGTGTGGTGATTGGCTCTCTCTGTGGTGGGCGCCCGCTGAGAATTGACAGAGGCTCAGTGGGGTGCGAGTGACTGCGCAGGGCCAGCCCCCGCCGGGAATCATGGGTGTAATTTGACTTGCGAAGGTGCAGCCTGGTTAAAACCCATTCCCCATGTCCTTGCTGCCTCCTGCACGGTGAGCACCCCAGGACCATGTGGGATGTGAAGGTGGGCGGGGTTTGGCTGAAAAGCGGTGTGATTACAGGCTGCAATAGGGTTCGTGACACGTGATGTCACAGCAGTGCCTGGGCCCGAGTCTGCAGTTGCTGCTTCACTGAGCTCCCCAGCGCCTGATGTCTGTGGTGCCAGAGGGTGTGGAGTGGCTCCAGAGTAAATGAGAGTCAGGCTGTACTGACTTCCGTGGAGTCAGGCTGGTGTAATCCTGACGTGACCGAGTGGGAACTGGGCCCACTGGGGCTGGGGTAGGTCTCAGCTGTAGTATTTGTCAGATAATATATTCAACGTGTAATAAATCATTGATGAGCTGTGTCTTTCAGTAAGCATGATCCAGCGACAGAGGTAGTCAAATCATGCAAAATATGTACCTGATGAATAATTTATTCTACAAACAATGGCATTATTAATAGAACATCAGATTCAATTAGCACCATTTATTCAGCTCGACTTTTGACTCATGGAAATAAATCGCGTGTTACGCTCTGTTATATATTTTGCACGATACACACTGTGCATTTTGAGTTCGATAGTTTCCACATTACACTCAGAACAGTATTTGATATTTTTAAAGTATCTTGTTACTTATCACCCATGCCATCTACAGAAAACAAGGCCACACGTTACTGGATCATCAGCTGTTGGGCTTGCTTGGTGGTTTTTTTAACCCAGTAATGACATGAAATGATGTGATTCATCATATAACGATAATTGCCTGGGCATGCTGCACCGACTGATCCCCATGTTCTGCTGCACGCTCGAAAGAACCGAACCTGGAGCTTGGGAGCGGCAGCAGCGGGAGCTGCAGGGAAGGGAAGTTAAACCAAAGCCTATTCGGATAGAATGTGTTCATTGCAAAATGGCTTGGTCTTCGTGCGGGGAAGATACAGATCCTGATGGGAGGTGGGTTGTTATGAAGAATGGCTATCGCTCTGTCAATGCGCACTGACATTTTACAGCACTGAGAGAAACTCAGGTGCTGACTCCGTTGCCCCTTTACACCCACCTGAGATCCCCGCTCTAAGGCGCTGACAAGCCAAGGCCCTGACCTGGTGGTGGGATCTCAGCAGGTTGTCCCTTTCTCCTGGGCTGAGTCCTGCTGGCTGCAGTGGGATTCCCCATGATCCTTTCCAGAATCGGGCCTTAACCAATGAGATTCTTGAAGACTGAGACTCGATGACCAGCAAACAAACTCTGAAAATGCTCCCTGGTACCGACCGTCCCTGTCCCCTCTGTGCTGGTGGGAGATGCGAGCGCTCACAACTCACAGGGCAGGGCTCAGACGTTTTAAGGGCTGGAGTGTTTTCTGTTTTTAGCTAAGGGAGAGAGTTATGAGTGGAAGGAGCTGTCCCCGCTAAGGTCAGCTGGGTCACTCGATAGCTGAGGAAGGCCCAGGTGATGGCATGTAGCTAATTCTGTTTGGAAAGGATGAAACTCGGGGGAGTGAGGGGCAGGGTGATGGGGCCGTGCGCAGGAGAGCACCCTGTTCTCGCTCTCATAAGTGCTGACATCCACGCAGGGCTGGGAAGTGTTTCTACCCAAACTGAATTATGCAGTGTGAGCGATACGTTCCCCTTGAAGGAGAGCTCACTGCTTTGGCTGAGGAGTTATTCCATGCTAGCTCCCTTACATTATGTACTCTGCACTCGCCGCCTTCCCTTCGTTTTGTCCTGGTATTTGCCTGTCTGTCTTCATTTGGAATCCGCTCTCTCGTTTCCCAGACCCCTCGCCCGTCTCCAGGAGACGCCAGCTGCTAGGGCAGCCACGGAGGTGCTTGCGCCGAGACCTCTGGCTGTAAGAACACACAGATACACCGAGCCAAACTTACCCTTGGGGTAACTCCACTGACGTTGTGAGGTTCCACCTGGGATGATCCCGGCCTTATTTTCTTCGCCCCCTGGCTTTGTTTGGTTTGATCTCTTGGTTCCGGTAACTGCTCTGCATCCCTTTCCCCCCTCTCTGAGACCCCCACTGCTTCTCTGGAGCTGGGGCAGCAAACCCCAGCAGGCTGCACATTGGGAGTTGCAACGGCTGCCAACATTTAGTGGATCCCAAAGGTAGCCCTGGGGGTTGGGCCTCGAGTGAGCCTTGGACCGGCAGCTTCGGTCCTGACACCAAGCCCCCGTCAGGTGGATTTCAATGAGCAGGTTTCATCAGTTCCCTCTGGTGGCTGAACGCTTTCCTGCTTGGGGGAATCTCCCAGAAGCAAAGTATGAAAGAGGGAGAAACCGCATGGCTCTCAGGGGCTATAACTTCACCCTCCTTCACCCCCAGCTCTGCCACTTACGGCTGAGCCACCAGCACCTTCCGTCCTGCTAAAGAACCAACAGACGTTTCACGTGGGCCTTCGTGGCAGATGCCACAACATTTCCTGAGGGGTCTGGTGACTTTGGTAGCAGCCATAGAAAGTCACGAGCCTCCAACCTCAGTGGGACTTGTGCTAAGCCATGGAGCTATGTTGGCTGATGGGTGTGGGTGCCCCCAACTGGGAGCTATTTATTGGGGGTAGAGACTATTCAAATGTTCCCTTCCCCCTGCTGGGAAGAAGAGTACCCCCGACTTTCGCCAGCGATGCATAGCCCTCCGCTCTAGGTGTGGGAGGTCTGACGGGGGTGCTGAAGGGGCATTTCCGGCTGGAAGTGCATCTCGGCTTCTGACCAACAGTGGTGGCTGGTCACACCAACGTGACATCAAAGGGATGCTCGTGATGGGTCAGCACTTCCAGCCTGGGCTACGCAAACAGCACCTGCCTCGTGCCGTGCAATGCCAGGGGAGGGGCACAGGCCCCTTTGCTGGCCCTTCTGGGCATGCGTTGAGTGAATGCTGTTCTGGTGACTGGGGGGATGCAGTCGCCCTGCCAGGGAGCATCACCGTGGCAAGCCATGGACAGCAAGAAGCTGTGAGGTTATCATTGACTCGCAAGCCACTTTATGCTCCTGTATCTTGGTGCCCAGCTCGGCTGTCCGGATATTGCGCTCCTGGGTACAAACAGCACCATGGCCCTGCCAGTGAGCACGCTATTCCTTGATGGAGGAGGCAGAGAGGGAGCAGAGTGCCGAGAATAGGAGACTTAGGACCCAGATCCGCCATGGGCAGCCCTGATGCCGTTTTGACCAGAGGGGCATCAGCAATGCCAGGAGAAGGAGACAAGGCCGGGGCAGTCGGGGAGAGGGATGTGACCATGGCTCTGGCTAGACAGAGGTTCAGTCTCCTGAGTTGAGGGAAGGCTTTGTCAGGGCTGAGCCACTCAACGCCAGCGTGTCTCTGCATCTGTCACCCAGGGAATTGAATTCCTGCTCGGAAAGGGCGCCTTTCTTGTCTGCGTTATTCCAGCCCAGCAGCTGCAGCCGTGTTCCTGCTCTGTGCTCTCAGTGCGGCACAGAGCCTCTCTGGCTCCTCTCCCCTGATGTGAGCAGCTCCCAGCAGCGCTGTACCATGTATGGTAATAGAGTCCGACCGGCTGGGGCGGGGGACAGCTGACGGTGCTCGGTGCCCAGAGGAAGGGCGTGGAGACGATCCCACGGGTCCGGCTGTGTTGGGGGGCTGGAGCAGCGTGCAGTGACTCTCCTGACCTGGAGGTGCTTTGCTGAACTACAGCAATGGGGCGCTCCTAAGATGGGTGCCACACCCAGACGCAGGCCAGCAAGTGCTGTGCAAGCAGATTGATGGCCCTGCCGAATGCTGAAGCGTGTGTGTGTTTTATACATCCCGCTTTACAAGGCGAAGCTGGGCCCCTCTCCACACTGGCCTCCGAGAACGCAGGTAGCCCTGGCCAGCGGGGATAGAGCATGGGGATTTTTGTGCTGAGATGATCCGTCTGAAATGTGGTTTTATTCCCTGGCTCCGACAAACTCCCTCCCTCTCCTCACTGATTAGGAACCCAGTCGGCAGGGCGCTGACCCTGGTGGGGGCTGGTCTGTGGGCAGGGCTTCCTCTCAGGCCAGAGGGGAAGAAGAGCATCACCACTGGCCTATAAGCCTGACTCTTGTGTTGCCCGTCTGGGCCTGTGTCATGGGGCAGCGTCTGGTCCAGTGTTTGATTCTCAGCACTGGAAGGTTTAGGGTGACCAGATGTCCCGATTTTATAGGGACAGTCCCGATTTTGGGGTCTTTTTCTTATACAGGCTCCTATTACCCCCCCACACCCTGTCCCGATTTTTCACACTTGCTGTCTGGTCACTGTAGGAAGGTCCTGCCTGACCACTCCAGGGGCTCAGAAAAGGCCAAAGGCAAAACTCCCCAGCACCTGGAAAGTGTCATTATCTGAAACAGCGGCAGCCCCTGGAGACTGGCGGTCTGTTTTAACAGGGAACTGCCCCTGGAATGAGAGAGCGTTACTGTCTGGGCAGCTGTCTTCTAATAGTCCAGTGGGTCTGGGGGCTTAGTGATCTGATCAGGACAGTGCCAGTCATTGTTGTTAATTGCCCAGTGGTCTGGTGGTGAGAGCAGGAGAGGGGCTGGGAGTCGGCACTCCAGGGTAACTCTCCCCAGGCTGTTGCTGACCCTCTGCCCATTCACCCCTTTGGCCCTGGGGAACGGGGCAGGTGAAGATGATGATGGGCAGCACTCCTGTTGGAAGCCCTGCGAGTGCAGGCAGTCAGGCTTGCTGGCTAGTCTTGCTGGGGCAGTAAGGTCAGGGCGGGCTCACCCCCACTTTGGGCACTGCCACATGGCCACGAGGGAGTCGCGGTGCCATGGCTGGGGTCCCATCTAAATCCAGATGAATTGCCTCTAAGTCAGCAATGACACCAGCAGCACCAGCCCAGACCTGAGCAGAGCGCTGCAGCCAGACATGTCCCTGCAGCCCGGCGCTGGCACCCAGGGGCTGGCCGAGGGAGTTGCTGAGAGGAGTTCCCGTGGGACACTCCAGCTAGAGGAGATGGCAGTCAGGGAGGTTGCCCATTGCAGGGGTTTCTCTACATCACTCTTTGGGGGGCCAGGCAAACACCTTGCCCTTCCACACCAGCCCTTGGGATCCCTGCTCCCTCCTCCTGGTCCCTGGCAGAAAACAGCCAGGAGCTGCCCGCACTGGCTGCAGGAGGGGTGAAGAGCCAGTGCAGCCTCAGACTGCATTATGTTCTGGTGGGCTCCCGGCCTTTCCCAAAGCTGCACAGAGACCTGCAGGCCCCTCTGGGGCTCTGGTCACCAGTGGGGAGGGAGCTGGGTGTTCCCGTCTAGAGTGTTTTGGAAACAACTGAAGGAGACCCCAGCAATGTGAGACTTGCAGAGTTGCATTCTCCTCTCAGTCCTCCCTGCTCGGTTCGTTCCAGCTCCGGGTGAGTGTGGTGCTGGTGGAAGGTGCCGAATCGCCGCCTCTGTGTATTGATCTCCTCCTACACGTCCGCCGTGACTCATAGGAACCTCCTTGTTGGGGCTGTGGCCCATGCAGACCTGGCCTGCAGGCACCGGTTGCCACTCGGGGGCTAACTGTGGTGGTGATTCTGATGTGGATGCCTGGCCACTCACAATGGGATTGAGAGCCAACAAACTCACTTCACATGGGGCCCTGAACAGGCATCTGGTGGGGGGGATTCTGCATGGTGAAGCCCGTCTCCCCTGCACGTCTACTGGTATGGCTCATTTTTACATAGGTTCACCAGGGACCCACCTCTCTGCAGAAGATTCATCGGTTTGCAGTTTCATCATTTTGTCCTTTTTTGTTCCAGGTGGCACCATTTTCACCACTCACCAGGCATCCACAGGTGAGCTGCAGGCCCTGCAGGGACAGTCTTTGTTCTGGGTGTGGGGTCCTGGCCCATGACTGGGCTCCTAGGTGCTACAGCAACCCAAATAATTAATGGTTCTAAGGCCAGAAGGGGCATTAGGACGCCTAGTTTGAGCTCCTGCCTAACACAATAACAACAAGCTCGGAAGCCAGGCTCTCTGGCCAGCAGCGCTGCCCCGTCTGAGTGCACCGGCTAGTCTAGTGCTGCATGCACTCTGCAGCCATGACGCCCGCTCCGGCCGGCATCACTCCGTGCAGCGAGGCGGCATCACCACTGACCGATTTGTTTTGAGCTGGTGACTTTGTTGCCGGTCCCTGAGCGGGCAGCCCCCTTCGGCCCTGTGCATTCTTCCCAATGATCTGAGGTGGGAACTGATGCTTGTCAGCCTTGTCGCAGTCCATAAAGCATCCTTCTCCCATCCTGCTGCCCTGCCACAGAGAGTCCTCCCGCTGCTGGGCACTGACGGCTCACCAGAAGGACACCAGGGACCCCTGGCTGGAGAGCTCCACTCCCTGTGGCTGCATAAAGAGCAGAGCTCAGGTTGGCTGATGCTGGTAACGAGCGTGACAGGCTGAGCGTGGCGAGCTCCTCGAAGAGACCAGAGCAGCCCAGGAGCTACCGGCTATTAGCAACCCAGAGCTCTTAGGCTCTCAGTGCCAAGCAGCTCGCTCTCCATGCTGTGCAGGGCCAGAGCAGTAAACGTCACACCTGCATCTCCTCCCGTGCCAGGAGGGCTGAGACCCCAGCGCCTGTGACTGCAAGCCTGGCAGCAGCATGGTGAGCTAGGCCTGCCTGCGGAGACCGGGTGACCCCGAACCTGGCCCCTTCCCAAACGTCTCCCGCCCGTTGCCTGGCTGACGTGAGCGCGGGATGGGGTCGTGGGGTGCGTGAGCGGTCTGTGTAACGATACCAGGGTGAGTGCCTTGCGTCCTAGGAAACCGAGAGAAAGTTTCGCACGGACCCTTTGCCGAGCTTCATCCTTTCTGAGCTCTTTGCAACGAGCTCAGCGACTTCCCCATGGAAATCCTCTTAGTGGCAACTTGAAGAGAGAAATTCATGGTAATGTCTTACGAGGCTTGGGAGGACTTTTAGTGGCTTCAGCCTGCCAGGCACCAGGGCCCGGGTGTGTTTGTTGTCTTTCCAGAAAGACACTGTCCAGGGACATGGATTCTAAAGGCCTATGTGGTGGCTACTTTTCCCCCCTTGCTGTTGTGTTTGGTTGGTGTGTGGATTTTGGGTTTAACACTCACCCACTGCAAAATTCAGCTGGCAGAGACTGATGTGGAAAGGACTGTGCCCTCTAATGATATTTTGTTTATACCTCTGCACCAGTCAGCACCTGAAATTAACAAAGAGGAAGTGTGGTGGCTAGTTTGTAGCCCCTACAGAAACGTTTGGTGTGAGCCTTCGGCAGCAGTTCTCTAACAAACCCTGACCCCAGCGCTGCAGGTGCACCCCCCGTAGTGACGTTCCCCACAGCTAGGTGCTGTGTACCATGGAGAGTTAATTCTAAAGCTCACAACCAAGAGCAGTGTTAAAACAAAACTCATGCAAATGTAAAGGTGCCAGACTGACGTCCCTGGAGACCAGCACCCTCTGTTTATCCATAGGGCAGGCGCTGTGCAGGGCCTGGTCACACAGTCCTGGAGATGTGACTCCTGGGAGGAGAGCAGAGTTCGGTCCCTGGGGCCCGTTCATTCCCTGGCCGAGACTGACAACCAGGGGCCCAAGCAACGGTGCTTTTAGTGGTGTGGGCACTTGCTGAAGTGAAACCCACCACGCGCGTGTCATGCAGGCCTCCTGCACCCGTCAGACCTGCCAGCATCGCTGGCCTGGCCTGGATTTGGTATCCCCCCTGAGTTCAATGGCTGGGAGGCTCATTTCTCGCATGCGCCAACCAGCACTTATTGGGTTTCATCTGCTAGCAAAGGCAGCCATGTTGCTTGTCAAAGCGGGTGGCTGGGGAAACCGTGGCCGCCAAGTGAGAACAGGCAAGGTCAGGAGTAGAGAGGGCTCTGCAGACAGCGGGGAGTGAGTAGCGACCGTGGGAAAGAGGCATAGTCTGATGGGAGAGTGCGTGTCCCTGTGACAGCCTGTAGGGTTGTTCTTTCGATTGTGCATCACAGTCCGAGCAAGTGGTTTCTCCCCACTCCCTCAGTTCTACCCCTCCATGGAACAGTCGTCAGTAGACTGCAGGAGTCGGGTTCTGACCCTTCAGAGGAGACATGGCTGCTTTTTGGAGCCATTTGATTACGGGTGAGGGTCCCTGGCTAGTAGCGAGGCTCCCCCCTCTGGATGAGCAGAAGAGCAGTACATTGGTATCACTCCGGAGCACTTGTGACTGTCAGCCAGCAGCAAAGCGGATAAACAAGCAGACGGACCCGAGAGAGAGAGAGAGAGCTGCAGGCAGGCTGCAGTGTCAAAGCAAACTCTTTTCCTGAGCCTTCGAGCTCATCCTCCCTGGATGGAGCCTCCCTCTGCAAAGCGTCAGAGCCAGGTCCCTCTGGCAGGAGGCATCTGTGTGTGCGCGGTTCAGGCGTCCGCTGCCCCAGGAAAGGGGACAGCCACGTCTCCTCCCCAGATGAAAGCAGTGGAGAGGGCCTCCTGCCATTCCCCATGTGCTCAGTGAAAGTTAACAGGCAACATGAGCATCTCTGGGCACTGCAAAGTGCTCCATTTAAATCCACCCGCCTCAGAGCGGCGATTGTCGAGTGTTGCTTCTCCCGTGTGGCAGCGTGCTAGCAGTGGGTGTGGATAAGCTAGTTCACGGCTCTCAGCCGGATTAATCCCCCTCTTCCAAACCAATCCAATAAACAGCAGCTCAGGGGTGTGGAATCTCAAACCCAGCTGAGGTGCTCGTCCCACCGGATGGCTTTTTGGGGCTCTCTGTGCAGTGAGTTGGGGGGCTCATATGTTCCCCAAATGTCTGCATCCGGTGCAAAGAAGGGAATTTGCTACAGTCCCCATCTAAGCACAGCTGATCTCAGCTGCAGGGCAAACTGGTTTTCCATAGTTACAGATCAGTTATTCGTTTGGGCACATTGAAACTGACAGTGACTTCGCTGTGCTTTGAGACAGGCTGTGCGGTAGGGAACTTAGGCTCTGATGTGTACTTCCTCCTTTTCCTTTTTGGGATTGATCTACAGTGAGAAACTTTTGCGGCAGCCTCCTGTGCAGTGAGCCATGGAGACACCGCAGGGTCATCTAGGCTGGCTGGTGGCACAATCCACAGCTGGAGAAGGGCCATTTCATCTTGGGAAGCAGTGACATCCAATGAGATTAGCATAGGAACTAGGCAGACCCCAATCTCTAGCGTGGTGTGTCCAGTGTGATCTTGGGAGATTTGGGATAGGCTGCCTGGGATGTGTTAGCTGGTGAAACACCCTGGTGGAACTGGATGTGAAAGCCCGACCCTGTCTGGTTTCCCAACATTCCTGGGGTGGAGGTGAGGGGTAAGCGTCTCTCAGGGACGGAGAGTTTACATTTCCCTCCCAATCCAGGGGAACCCACTGCAGAGTCGGGTCTGTTTCGCTGTGCCATTCTCCGCAGCCTTGCCCAGCCTCTCCCAGTCCAGCCTGGAGCCCGGCAGCCGTTAGCGGGGTGCAGTTCTGTGCAGGCGCTGTTTTGCCTGCCAGTAAATTGCAGACTGACAACAGCAGCTGTAACTCCCTAGTAGGAGTACCTTGAGCCTGGGATGAAGAATCCCCAGGGAGGTCTTTGAACTAGGAGCTGACAGGGACCTAGGGAGGTGGTGGAATCTCCTTCCTTAGAGGTTTTTAAGGTCAGGCTTGACAAAGCCCTGGCTGGGATGATTTAGTTGGGGTTGGTCCTGCTTTGAGCAGGGGGTTGGACTAGATACCTCCTGAGGTCCCTTCCAACCCTGAGATTCTAGGATTCTTGCTGCCATGGTGCCAGCAGCAAGTCCCCTAGTCTAGCAGCTCAGAGAAGCTATTACAGCTCCCCCTAGCGTGCCTGGGACTGGACTCAGGGATCCTCCAGCTAAATGCAGACAGCGGCTTTCCAGACAAACCAAACACGACAGGGCTGCCGGTCCTTGCTGCGGCCAGCCCTGGAGCAGCCCGTGTCATTGTCCTGCTGCGACAGTCATGAAGGCAATTGCCTGTGGTGGCTTTAATGAGAGCCTCACCGCAGAGGCTGAAACAAACCCCAGAGCACCTGGCCTGTGCCCTTGATCCCAGGGGGGCTCTCCAGGTTTGTCTGAAGCCTTGTTGGTGGAGCTGGTAGATTGTTTCTGTCAGAATGTTTTGTCAATGGAAAGTGGCTTTTTCAACCAAATGGGAATGTGAATGAAAAACATCCATTATTGTGCTGAAAAATCAGGGGGAGGAGGGGGGGAATCAAAGCTTGCTCCCCCTGCCCCCCTCCACATACGTACACAAGAAAATTTCAAAGAAAAACTTGTTGATAATTTCAGAAGGAAAAGATCCTTTCCCGGCCAGCTCTGCTCCATGGATTCAAGGCTAGAAGGGACCGCGGTGACCATCTAGTCTGACATCCTGCACAGCACAAGCCAGAGAAACCCCTCCTGTGATTCCTGCATTCTGCCCAGAGTTCTGGCTGAGCCAGACCATCTCCCGTACAGAGAGACATCAAATCCTGAGTTCCCAACTCCAGGGGGTAGAGAATCCGCCACGTCCCTTGGCAGCCTGTTCCCCGGCCGTTCAGACTGTCTCTGCAGTTGTCCCCAAGGGCTGGGTGGGTCTGTGCAGCTGGCACTGTAGCTGTGATTCTGCCAGAGACGCAGGAGCCAGCAGGGCTCTCGCTCCTGTAACCATGTTGCTCTTGCTCGGCCGACAGGAGGAGAAGGCGGCCGTGATAAATCAGCGATGCTGGGGGAGCAGAGACAGGCTGGCCCCAGGGGCCGTGGCTCTGGCTCTGGCTCACTTTCCTGGTTGCTGCTGCACTCCCAGCAGTTGAGTTTATTGTATCTCTGCTTGTTATTTCTATCAAAGGGCTTTTCAGTTCACCTGCAGGCAAGAGCCCAGGTGAGGGCAGCAGTGGTCATTTATCTTCCTAGTTAGAGCCTGGAAGTGGGACTCCAATTCCTGGGTTTGCCGGACGAGCTGTGTGACCTCAGGCTGGTCCCGCTTTGCTGAGTGGGGCCGGTCTCCCCAGGCTCTGATGCTGGAGTGAGTCAGTCCTGTGCAGTGCTTGGATAAGCACGGCCTGTTGCGTTACTATTGGTTTGCAGGGCGGGCACCAACAGAGGCTAAGGGGCTGCCAGCCAAGCGGTGACCTTGCTGGGCTTTCCCAGGGCTGGGGAGGTGGGATGCTGACATTCAAAACTGATTAGCATGTTGGGGCGCGCAGGGCTGGCTCCGTCGCTCCCAAGCCCAGGACAGGGCAGCACCATCTTCGGGAACGGGCAGCGGTTACTATTGGGGCGCGCGGGGCCGGCTCCGTCGCTCCCGAGCCCAGGACAGGGCGGCGGTTGCTATTGGGGTGTGCGGGGCCGGCTCAGTCGCTCCCGAGCCCAGGACAGGGCGGCGGTTGCTATTGGGGCGTGCGGGGCCGGCTCCGTCGCTCCCAGGACAGGGCGGCGGTTGCTATTGGGGCGTGCGGGGCCGGCTCCATCGCTCCCAGGACAGGGCAGCGGTTACTATTGGGGCGCGCGGGGCCGGCTCCATCGCTCCCAGGACAGGGCAGCGGTTACTATTGGGGCGCGCGGGGCCCGCTCCGTCGCTCCCAGGACAGGGCAGCGGTTACTATTGGGGCGCGCGGGGCCGGCTCCATCGCTCCCAGGACAGGGCAGCGGTTACTATTGGGGCGCGTGGGGCCGGCTCCATCGCTCCCAGGACAGGGCAGCGGTTACTATTGGGGTGTGCGGGGCCGGCTCCGTCGCTCCCGAGCCCAGGACAGGGCGGCGGTTGCTATTGGGGCGTGCGGGGCCGGCTCCGTCGCTCCCAGGACAGGGCGGCGGTTGCTATTGGGGCGTGCGGGGCTGGCTCCGTCGCTCCCAGGACAGGGCAGTGGTTGCTATTGGGGTGTGCGGGGCCGGCTCCGTCGCTCCCGAGCCCAGGACAGGGCAGCGGTTGCTATTGGGGCGCGCGGGGCCCGCTCCGTCGCTCCCAGGACAGGGCGGCGGTTGCTATTGGGGCGTGCGGGGCCGGCTCCGTCGCTCCCAGGACAGGGCAGTGGTTGCTATTGGGGTGTGCGGGGCCGGCTCCGTCGCTCCCGAGCCCAGGACAGGGCGGCGGTTGCTATTGGGGCGTGCGGGGCCGGCTCCGTCGCTCCCAGGACAGGGCAGTGGTTGCTATTGGGGCGCGCGGGGCCGGCTCCGTCGCTCCCAGGACAGGGCGGCGGTTGCTATTGGGGCGTGCGGGGCTGGCTCCGTCGCTCCCAGGACAGGGCAGTGGTTGCTATTGGGGTGTGCGGGGCCGGCTCCGTCGCTCCCGAGCCCAGGACAGGGCGGCGGTTGCTATTGGGGCATGCGGGGCCGGCTCCATCGCTCCCGAGCCCAGGACAGGGCGGCGGTTGCTATTGGGGCGCGCAGGGCTGGCTCCGTCGCTCCCGAGCCCAGGACAGGGCGGCGGTTGCTATTTGGGTGTGCGGGGCCGGCTCCGTCGCTCCCGAGCCCAGGACAGGGCGGCGGTTGCTATTGGGGCGTGCGGGGCTGGCTCCGTCGCTCCCAGGACAGGGCAGTGGTTGCTATTGGGGTGTGCGGGGCCGGCTCCGTCGCTCCCGAGCCCAGGACAGGGCGGCGGTTGCTATTGGGGCGCGCAGGGCTGGCTCTGTCGCTCCCAGGACAGGGCGGCGGTTGCTATTGGGGCGCGCGGGGCCGGCTCCGTCGCTCCCAGGACAGGGCAGTGGTTACTATTGGGGCATGCGGGGCCAGCTCCGTCGCTCCCGAGTCCAGGACAGGGCAGCGGTTACTATTGGGGCGCGCGGGGCCGGCTCTGTCGCTCCCGAGCCCGGGACAGGGCGGCGGTTGCTATTTGGGTGTGCGGGGCCGGCTCCGTCGCTCCCGAGCCCAGGACAGGGCGGCGGTTGCTATTGGGGCGCGCAGGGCTGGCTCTGTCGCTCCCAGGACAGGGCGGCGGTTGCTATTGGGGCGCGCGGGGCCGGCTCCGTCGCTCCCAGGACAGGGCAGTGGTTACTATTGGGGCATGCGGGGCCGGCTCCGTCGCTCCCGAGCCCAGGACAGGGCAGCGGTTACTATTGGGGCGCGCGGGGCCGGCTCTGTCGCTCCCGAGCCCGGGACAGGGCGGCGGTTGCTATTTGGGTGTGCGGGGCCGGCTCCGTCGCTCCCGAGCCCAGGACAGGGCGGCGGTTGCTATTGGGGCGCGCAGGGCTGGCTCTGTCGCTCCCAGGACAGGGCGGCGGTTGCTATTGGGGCGTGCGGGGCCGGCTCCGTCGCTCCCAGGTCAGGGCAGTGGTTACTATTGGGGCGTGCGGGGCCGGGTCCGTCGCTCCCGAGCCCAGGACAGGGCAGCGGTTACTATTGGGGCGCGCGGGGCCGGCTCTGTCGCTCCCAGGACAGGGCGGCGGTTACTATTGGGGTGTGCGGGGCCGGCTCTGTCGCTCCCGAGCCCAGGACAGGGCAGCGGTTGCTATTGGGGCGTGCGGGGCCGGCTCCGTCGCTCCCGAGCCCAGGACAGGGCGGCGGTTGCTATTGGGGCGTGCGGGGCCGGCTCTGTCGCTCCCGAGCCCAGGACAGGGCGGCGGTTGCTATTGGGGCGTGCGGGGCCGGCTCCGTCGCTCCCAGGACAGGGCGGCGGTTGCTATTGGGGCGTGCGGGGCCGGCTCCGTCGCTCCCAGGACAGGGCGGCGGTTGCTATTGGGGTGTGCGGGGCCGGCTCCGTCGCTCCCAGGACAGGGCGGCGGTTGCTATTGGGGCATGCGGGGCCGGCTCCGTCGCTCCCAGGACAGGGCAGCGGTTGCTATTGGGGCGTGCGGGGCCGGCTCCGTCGCTCCCGAGCCCAGGACAGGGCGGCAGTTGCTATTGGGGCGTGCGGGGCCGGCTCTGTCGCTCCCGAGCCCAGGACAGGGCGGCGGTTGCTATTGGGGCGTGCGGGGCCGGCTCCGTCGCTCCCAGGACAGGGCAGCGGTTGCTATTGGGGTGTGCGGGGCCGGCTCCGTCGCTCCCGAGCCCAGGACAGGGCAGCGCTGTCTGTGGGAACGGGCAGCAGTTACTATGCTAATGGGGCACATTAAAACATGCTCTGGCAATGAGCGCAGCTCTGACCTTGGCAGCCATGGTGAGAGCAGAGGTGGGAGCCAGCAAGGCCCCCAGGGAGTGATGTGACCTTGGAGCAGCAATGGCCCTCACAACCTGTTAAACCTCCCCCCCCCCCGACCTGCGGCAGGCTGCTCACGCCGCTTAATGCAGCCAAGCCAGGAACACAGCCAAGGTGCCAAGGCCCCAGGGACCTTAGCCGGGCTGAGCCCCACAGCCATAGGGCTCGGGGTGGAGGTGCCTCTGCAGAGCAGGCCCCCCTGCCCGTTTGTAGCTAGTCTGTGCAGGCCGGAGTCTAGCTCACTGCCGAAGTAGAAACTGGCTACAGTGCATGCAGAAAAGGGTGCGGAGCCCGGTAACCGGGGGTGGGGGAGGGCTCAGGCTGGGTGTAATGGGGTCTTGTGTTTGATGATGTACAGCATGAGGGCAACAACTTTCCTCCATCGGTCCCTGGTGCCTGCTGCCCCAGCCCTGATCCTCCAAGGGGACCGTGCTCTGGCCACCATGCGTCCCAGCTGGGAGTCCATCTGAGTGCGGCTCCTTCAGCTCCCCCCTAAGGGGTATTGGAAGCCAAAGTCCCCTCCCTCCCATGCCCAAACGGGCTCCCAGCTCCTGCCAGTCTGGAGAACAAGGGGCCAAGTACCAGGCGTGGCTCCAGGTTACTCACCCACCAGGCCCAACACTTACACCTTTAACAGACGCGTGATGCCGGCCTTCCGGTTCTTTGGGAAAGCTGATGGTGCCCCGCAGCCGGCCTGCAGGGAGTGTAACGCTGCAGCTGGGCTTTAAAAGAGGTTGAATAATTCTATGAGGTAAACGATTAGTAGTTGAGGGTAATTAGTTGTCAGGCTTCAGGGTGCAAGCTGGTTCCCTGCAGGGGTCAGGAAGGAATAGTTCCTCCACACAGACAGGATTGCACAGTTAGCCTGGTGCACTGCCTTCCCTGTGCAGCATCAAGCGCGGGCTGCTGCTGGAGCCAGGATATGGTGCTCGATGGGCTGAACTAAAGGGGAACCCAAGCGGTGGGGTTGGATTCTGGTTTTGAACTTCTCTGAAGTTCCAGAGCTGTTGGATTCAGTGTCCTGGTCCAGGCTTCCCTACTGTCTGATCTGCTGGAGTGAATCGGACGCACCCAAGGCATCCCCCTTGCTCCTTCCCCCGCTCCATGGCTTTGCTGCCTAGTGCGAAGAGTAACCCCTGTCCTCCTCTCTGTTCTAGTGGCCATGGAAACAGCGCTGATCTTTCTGTGCTCTCTGCTGGTGCCTGTGGTCGTGGCAGATGGTAGGTATCAAGCCTCGCACACCTTGCACTCTGAAGGGGGAAGGGGTACAGCCAATGGGCCTGTGGGACCCAGGCAGATAAAGCAGAGTTATGTATCCAGATCGGGGGCTGGCCTGCGTACCGCCTGGGCTTGGAGCTGGCACAACTGATGGGTGGAGGAAGCATCAGGACTTTTAAATAGCCTTTTCTTGCTGGGAAAATATAACTCACAGCAAACAAACATCAGGGGAGCTGCTAGGTGAGGGCACTGGTCCAGCTTCGGGGACATCTGCTTGGGTAGCCCTACACAGTCTGATTTGGGAACATGGGGCCATAAGCTCGGGTAACTCAGTCTCTGAGAAAAGCACCTAACAGGAGGCCATGAGAACCTGTCCGTATCCACCCTGCTTCACCCTACAGCTTCCTCAACCTTCTGCCTGCACCCACTCACGCTGCCTTGCATGTGAGCAATTGGCCTCAGGGCGTCTGACTGTGGCCACATCCACACTGGGAGCTTGGGGTGTACTTCCCCAGCTCGCTCGCAGCAGCTCGATGAGAACTAGCACCAATACAGAGTCGTGTGACGGTCCCCATGGTAGCATGGGCAGTGGCAAGCCACACGGGGTACAAACACTCCTGACAATGGTGAGTATCCACTTGGCACAGCTAAGCCATGCCGCCACCTCCCTGCCCCCCTTTCTTGCCAAAGAAGGGCTGCTTGAGAGGGGATGGCCCATTCGCTTTGCTGACACCTGGCTGTGGTGTCCGATTTCCCTTTGTCTTTGAGAAACTGGTTTAGCCCCTCCCCAGACTTATCTGGGAAACCGCTTCAGTCATGGGTTTAGCTTATGTTCATGGCTTCACACATGACATTGCTCCATACGTTTTGCCATGATATTACCGATCAGCAAGTTATGCATTTTCAAATGATCCCTCAGAAGGCATGCCTTGTACACCGATTATTACAGTGTGTCTAGGGTGTGAATACAGGTGCATTCTGTCACACCTCCCCCCAGAGAAAGCTACATCAGGGGACCCGCTGGCTGACCTAGAGGCAACAGGTCGGGGCCCTCTCTCCTGGACAGCGCATCTGCCACCATGTTTTCTTTTCCCTTGATATGCACAGTTTCCGTATCAAATTCATAGTGTAAGATCCAACGCAGAAGCTTGGAGTTGGAGGCTTTAGGTTTGTGCAGCCAGATGAATGGAGAATGATCTGTTAATACCCTGAACTCTCTTTGACAAGATAGGGCTGTAACTGCTTTACTGCCCACACAATGGCATAACATTCTTTCTCTATGACAGAATAATTTTGTGCAGTGGGTGTCAATTTCTTGCTTAAGAAAGCAATGGGGTGTTTTTCATTCTTCCCAGACTGCCTTAATACAGCCCCTAAACCAGTGTCTGATGCATCCTTGCACAGTTCAAACATGTTGTCAAAATCTGGGCTAGCTAAACCAGGCTTTTCAGACAAGATTTTTCTTTACCGTATCAAACTACTCTTGACATGCCTTTGTGCATACAGCTTCATTAGGCTTTGTCTTTTCACATGGATTTGTCATTGCAGACATGAGGTCACGGAACCCACACACAAACCTTCTGTCACAGCTTATAACACCAGACCTATGAAAGATTGGACCTGCTTCTTTGTTTGGGGCACAGGCCCATTCGCTATGGCTTCAACTTTGAAGGGCTCTGGGGATATTTGATCTCCCCTACCCAGTGTCCCAAATAAGGAATTCTGGCAGGTCAAGTTTTACACCTAGAGGCTTCTCCAATTAGGTGTGTTTTGTGATCAGCCCAAGTGTTGCTAAACACTGCTGTACCATCAACACAGGCTCTTGCAAAGTCCTGCAAACTGTTTAACACTTGGTTGACCAGCCTCCGAAAGGTGGCTCCTGCATTAATTAACCCAAATGCTAATGTTGTGAATCCATAGAGACCCATATCAGTGATGAAAGCAGATTTTTTTTCTGTGCATCCTCATCTAAAGGAATCTGCCAGTTTCTGTTAACCAAATCAAAAGAGCTGAGATATTTAGCTTTGCTTAAGATACCCACCATATCCTCAATTCTATGCATAGGATAAGCACCTGGTATTGTGACAGCACTGAGTTTTCTGTAATCGGCGCAAAACCTTACAGTGTTGTCTTTTGTAGGGCCCAAGACCACAGGTGATGCCAAGAACTATCAGACTCTTTAATTACTCCCAGGTATAACGTGCTCTGTGTTTCTGCTCTTGCACCTTGCCACGGGCCCTGCAGGGTCTGCTTTGGTCCTTCGGTGACGATTTTGTGGGTGAGCAAGTGTGCCTTCCCTGGCTTGCTAGAAAACACTTCTTTGTGCTTTTGCAACACAGACAACACCTCTGCCTTTTCAGCTGGTGTTAACGCATTGCAGATATCATTGCTTTCCAGAGACCAAGTCAGTTTGGCATTCAGCCATCAAATCAATGAGGTGGTGTGTGCCTCAGTTTCCCCTTCTGCACAGCAGATCATGTTTACACATGGCTTCCCATCTGGGATAGGCTGTAAGTCTGTTTACATGCACCAGCTGTGGGACAGAATTCCCAGGAGGCTTTTTCCCACGGTCTGTATCTTCATTCACTTCTGTCACCTCAAAAGGTCCTGCCCAATTTTTTTGCATTTTGTATTTTTTTGCTGGGCTTAGGACTAACACCCAGTCTCCTATTTCAAAAGAGTGTTTCCAAGTATGTTTCTCGTACCCTGCCGTTTGTCTGGCCTGACCATCAGTGAGGTTAGACCCATCGTGTCCTTTAACTCTTTTTCTGAACCTTTGCACGTATTCAGCTACTGGCTCTCCTTCTGCCGCCATGTCCCCTTCCCAGGCGTCTGTGATGAGATCTAGGGGTCCCCTCACGTTCCTTCTCTATAGGCGATCACAAGAGGAGAACCCAGTTGATTCTTGGGGTACCTCCTGTAAGCAAACAGCAAATATAGTAGCAACTCATCCCAATCTTGGACCCTCTTATTCACATACATTCCCAGCCTAGATTTTAGGGTCCCGCCTGGACACATGGAGACAAGTCTCTCGCCTTACACTTAGCTTGTAGCTGTCCAGGGCAGGGACCAAATCCTTGTATGTTTGTCTAGCACCCTGCACAATGGGGCCCTAATCCCTGATGGAGAGTACTCAGCACTACAATAACACAAGTGGTAATTCAAGGCAAGTTAAGCCTCGCATGCCCAGAGGGATTTGGCACAGTGCTTGTAATCACAATGCTCATACTCACAAACTTTTTGTCTGTTTTGTTTCCAGCAGCCAATCAAGAGAAGGAAAAAGATCCTTTCAACTATGGTGAGCATCAGAGTCCTTAGTGGTATGCATATGGATCAGTGTGCACAGTATATACCCTCGTAGTACTAAAAGAAGTGTTTGTGTGTGTGTGTGTGTGTGTGACTTGACCACGTTTGTCTGAACACTGCAGCCCACTTGGAAATGAAAACTTCCCTTGCCTTTTCCCCCCTAGATTACCAGAGTTTGAGGATCGGCGGTTTGGTGTTCGCCGTGGTCTTGTTTTCTGTTGGAATTCTCCTTATACTCAGTAAGTTGGCGAGGGCTGAGTCAGCGGCCCAGTGAGATAGCAGAAAGAACCTCCTGGCTAAGAACTGGCTGCCCAGGGACGGACCTAGGATCTCAGGACTGTGCTCCAGTGGCTAGTCTATGCCATCTCCCCGAGCTGGAAATAGCCCTGCCAGCTGCAGTATAGACGGATCTTCGTGTAAATGGGAAAATCAACGCACTTTGAGGGCCACGTTTCTGCTGAAGGGCCCTTGTACCCCTCTCAAAGCACTGCCGGGCCTACACTCTTCCCCTGTCCCCCCTCCCCTTCCCCAGTGGGATTCTGCACACTCAGACGCCTCAGCGTTTATTTTGAGTGCTATTTCAGACTGCGCAGGAGGTGACTTTCTAACCTGTGGCGTGGCTGTGTCCTTTCCCGCACACGAAAGAGCTCTGCGGCGTCCCCCTGCCCTGTCATTCATCGCTGCTGCGTGAGATGCTGTAACACTTCTGGGAATCCCGCAGATCCATAGCGTCCCTGTAAACGCAGCACTGCGAACCGTGGACCCACTGCCAGGGGCCTCGGAAGCTCCGGGGTAGTGAAGTTCTTGGGGAAGCACCGCTGGTGCACTGGGGGTGAATGGCTACAACCTATTCCAAAGGGAGGGTTTCTCTCATACGCTCACGATATTTTCTTACTCTTCCAGGCCGGAGGTGCAGATGCAGCTTCAACCAAAAGCCCAGGTACGCGTGCGAGTGGTGGTTAGCTGGTAGACGCTTTCTGCCTGGAATTGGAACCCTCTTTAGAGTCCTGACCCATAAATAAATCCGTAGATACATAGCCGCCGGGACAACATTCCCGCTAAATAAGGATCCCCACTCTGTGCTGCTTCCACAGCCAAAGAGCGTGCCACGAGGTTCCTTGAGTAGCAAGGGCAGGATGTCTGCTTGGGGAGGTTACCCCAGTGGGGGCACAGCTGTCTGGGGTGCACTTCCCAAGGGCCAGGACTCAGGATATTAGCCAAGCAGGAGAGTCCTAGTGCAGTCACCAGCCTCGTCTGCCTGGGGGACACTTTTCCTTGCATGTTCTGATGGCTGTTCTCCTAGGGAACCTGCCAATTCAGGTTGTAGGCCCCTGTGATAGCACATCCGGGAGCCCGGCACGCAGTCCCCTGGCCCCACCAGCCAGCGCATTGCAGGGTGGTGCAGTGGTGTGCCGGGGGCTCGATGGGAGCCTGCTTTATTTCATATAGGGCCCTGCAAAGCCCAGAGGGGCTGGTGCAAACTTAGGCTAATCAAGAGAGCCAGCCACTGTACAACGGATCCTCTTCTCCCCACACCTCCCTCCAACAGACTGAGAGCATCTCCTCCCCAGTGCTCTGAGAGCTCACAGCCGCCCCTGACTGCTGCTCTGTAGCCCCCATAGCTCCGTGTTGCTGTGGCTCCCACCCATGCCAGCTCCCGCCCTGGGTTATGGATGAGAATCCATGTTTCTTCACTGGAGTGCGTTTGGGTCATGAGACCGAGGGCCTAATCTGAACAGGCATTGAGCATGCATAGCCCTCCTGGTCTCTGTGCTCAGCCCCTCCCAGCATCAGGCACTCCGTTAGCAATGTCCAAGCTCCGGCTCTGTGCACTGGCAAGGGGGTAGCGCCTCGCAGTTCTCACTGTGCATCTCTTGTTGCAGAGCCCCTGGGGATGAGGAGGCTCAGGTGGAGAACTTGATTGCCTCAAACGGTAAGGACCATGTTCTCTTGCTGCACGCACGTTGTGTTTTACTGAAAGATGGCATGGAGCTGGGCAGGCGGCTGAGGCCGCTTGGTTGAGCTTTTAAAGACGTTTTGCCATTTTCTTTGCAGCAACAGGGGCACAAAAAGCAGAGAACTGAACTAGAGCCATCAGGTGAGTCACACCCAGCTTTTCGTATGTGCTGCTTCTCCGTGCCGGGCGGGGTTAATGGCAGCCGCGCCTGGGGCTGAGGTCAGAGCCTCGCTAGATGTTAGCAGGGATAGTGTGGGGCAGGGGTGCGGTTTGTACAGAGCAGGGAGCACAGGACTCCAGCACAGATCGGGGGGTTACATGTTACTCAGTTCTGCTACAGTATCGGGTCCATTCCAGGATCCAGCCCCTGAGGCCTGTACTCAAACAAAGTCCCAGAGCGGCGCCTGCGGAAAAACCCGAGGGCCCGATTCTGGTCTCCCGTGCATGTGTGTGAATCCACCGAAGGTGAGACTGATGGGCGTGAGAGCCGAACAGGGTCTGACATGGCGCTCAGGATCCGGCCCTGGGGCTGGGATGCAGGCGTCCTGTTGTCACTCAGATCCGGTCTGCGGCGGAAGGGGGAGGTGGAAGGGAGGTGCACAGGCAGCCTCCCAAAGGGCTGGTTTGCAGCAGTGTGATTTGTGAACGATAAAGCCACGCACGTGCAATCTCTCCGGAGCACAGCAACACGTCGGATTGTCTGTGTAACCTGCCGTGGCTCTCCCCACCTCTGCGCTGCCCGGGCAGGACTGACACTTTACATTCCTCAAGCCGGAGCTCCCTGGTGTTCATGTCTCTGTCCCTTCCTGACCTTCATCCTCAACACCATGCAAGTCATAAGGCCACTGGGTACAGGGGGGCTAGCTGGTGGGTTTCCCTTCTCTAGGAGCTCTACTTTACTGATGCTCCTCCTACTTTAGAGGCATTGTCTTTCTGGAGACTTTGGGTGTTCACTGTACGCTCTGCATGCGGCTTGGTGGATCAGTTACACTGCAGGTGGTGCTTTGCTACCAGGGAAAGGTGCTTTGTGCCTCTGGTAAACTGGGTGCTTAGAATTAATGGCTCCAGGGGCCATGATGTTAAGATCTGTGGCCCTTCTGCTGGGGCTGTTTATTTGGACGTTGAGTTCTAGTTGGCTAAGTTGGGATGGAACCTCAAATACCAGGATGGGTCTTGTGGGCTCTCTTAAGACATTACAAACCCTGCAAAACCAGGCACTTATCCCGGTAACTTGACTTACATTTCCTTGCTTCCCCCTGCTGGTGTCCTGCTGCGCATGCTGCTCCGTCCATATTTCCTAGTGGTTCTATGCAGAGCTGGGTGAATTTGCGAAGCACAATTTATCGGATTCATTTCCCCTCTTTCTCTGCTCAGGGACTCCCCGCTCCCAGATGGAGTTTTCCTTGAATGTTTTTGTTGCAGTGATGTTTTCTTAAAGTGATGGGTAGATTGCGAACCCCTGTCTGAGAGTGTTCACTCTCCTGCTCTGTTGGGTAGTGGGAACGGGTCGGGCAGGTCAATGCCATTGTGCCTGTTCTCGGATTGCATAAGTGCAGATGTGAAAATGTGGCACCAAAATACAGGATTTTTAAAAAAGAAAAATGTAAATTTGGGTCCCAGAAGTGTCTGCTGGAGCGAACAAGCATGTGCTCTAGTTAATCTTTGCCAGACAAAGCAAGTGCAATCTGCAATGCTTGGCTTTTTCTTAGTGTCTCCTCTGCTTTCTTCCCTGATGAGGGGTTGAGTAGCAGGAGCCAGACTGACTCAGTGTCCTCCCTTCTCACAGATCAGAGACCTGAGGACAGACACTTGGACCACAAATGCAAGCGACCTGCAAGAAAGCGAGAATGACAGCAACAGGTCCTCCTAAGGAGACGCAAAGAAGCTGTGTCTGTGTTACCCTCTGTACTTTAATACTGGTTCTCTATATAACAACCTAACTAAACTCCACGCGCGGTACTGTCTGCCTACAGTAATGTGTAATGTTCATGTATAACGACCATCGCCATTAAGGCTAGCTGTTGACGATGTTGTATTAGTAAGTTTCTCTTCATTTTTCTAGTGCTGTTGAGTGGTGCGTGGCTGTGTGAGAATGACAGGATGTGCTCCCCGTGGCACTTTGCTCGGCACCATATTGGGGGCGTGGTTCTTTGTCCTTTCTGTGGGGAAGGGGAAGTTTTTGGGTGGCTGCCTCTCAGACCTGGGAGCATGGATCATACGCCACACTGCAAACTAAGGAAGGGATTGTCCCACCTGAGTCCTGGGACGAGTGGAGTCCTGCTCTTTAGTGTTTGTAAAGCACCGTGTGCATTGATGGTGCGCTGTAGATAGCTAATAACAATAGTGTTTATTGGATCTCTTGACTCCGAAAGCAAGAGCCTGGTGGTGCATGGAGCCGAGTCTGCTTCGTGCTCCGATCCGGGCACAGCACTCGGGTTTTAGCCACCCAGAACCCTAGGGATTTAAATGGTTGGCCAGCATGCTGCCTCTGGCTCTGCCCCCAAACATCAGCGGTTGGAGGCGCCCAGAGGAATCAGCCACTGTAGGGAGGAGCTTTTCCTTGTGTGGCTCTTGCACTGGGGCTGGGAGGGGGGTGTTATTTTCACATCTGGGCTGATTGTGTTTTATTCTCTTGGTGGGGCAGGAAATCTGTTAGAACAGGAGATGGGTCCAAACCAACCCCCGGCTCCAGACTCTGCGTGTTTGATGAGGGGAGGGCGGATCTGAATCTGAAGTCACATCCAGATTTCTAAGCTGGCCAAACCCCGAGCCCAGGCCCAGACTCCCTCCTGGGCTTTGGGGAGTTTGAAATCTGAATCCTGGCTCCCGGCTCAGGATCTGCTGAACTGGGGGCAGCGCAGCACCTGCAGCTCTAGTGAGAAACCCACGGCCAGTGGCACCGGTTCAGCCAGAGCTCAGCTAACGCCTCGTCCCAGTTGTGGCAGCCAGCCCCTGCAGCTCGTGCTTGTGCTGTGGATGGCTGGTGTGTGCGTGTGTGCAACACAAACGTTGCACGCTCAAAGCATTGCAAGCAGCAGGTTCTTATGATACAGTGTTTTTTTTTAGTTTTAGATGGGGCTTCGGGGATCACTTCAGTTTTGTTTTGGTGAAATTGAATCTGCAGATAAAATACAACACAGTACAGCTGGAAGAGACCCTTGGGGAGCAGATCGCAGTTGCATTTTGCAGTATCAGCCATAACCATCATGCGCCCCTGGAGCACGGCCCCAAGGGCCCTTGCTGGTGAGGAGAAAGCAGAAAAGCCAATTGCTTTCAATTCTCAGACCGCACCTTCATGCCGGTTTAAACCCAAGAGAGCTCTCTTTGCAGCATGTGGCTTGTCACTGCAGCACCCTCCTCTCTGAGCTCGCGGCTAAAATCGCCTCCCCCCGGGAGACGTTCTTTTAAATGTGATCAAATGCTTTGGGGGAAGAGTCAGTGAAATGCCCCAGTCCAGTGCACTATGCAGGGAGTAATCCTGCTCCCCTCCTCCGTTCTGTGAGACTCTGCAGGGGTCGGGGAGGAGGTTAGACTGTCTGTGAGGTCTAAACAGGTCTTGTCTCAGAAATTGTCTCTGTTAAAGGGCCAATTCTTATTTGTCTAAGCCAGCAAAGGGATCCAGGGAGTACTGCAGGAGATTAAACGCAGCAGTACTTTACCGTGAGTGGCCACATCTTTGTTAATTCCTTTGCGGTTCCCTGTGGTGGGGTACAGGGGGTTGAGTCCTTGGCATTGACATCATGTGTAATTCCATAGCAGCTAGACATTGTCCGTATCCACTTGCTGTACAACACCCTCCTCTGCCTCTGCAGGGAAAATAGAGCCCTGAATGGTGCTGGGTGACCCTCCAGGGCTCGGAGGGCAGCTCGGATAGGATGGAGGCTGCCCCCGTGCAGGTGGGCGATGCACCACTTATTTCCTATGCTGCATTCAAGGTGCAACTAGGAGTTAAGTGTTGCCTGCCTCTGTGCTGGCCCAGGACACAGGGGGAATTTCCCCTCCAAAACTTCCCAAAGTCTGGTCACTTATCCAAACCTCTGAGCACCCAGGAGTAGGCCCATTTCTGCAGTCTTTCCTGGTAACTTATGCATTACAAGGGGCAAACTCATGCGGTCAGGTTACCTCGTAAGATTCCCGGTACTTGCCAGGCAGATGCACAAACCCAATGTGAGATAAAACAAGGGGAAAGAAATAAAATTACATTCAAGGGGGATGAAAATTTCAGAATGTCTGTGTAGGTCCAGATCCATTCCAGGGAGATTTAGGGAGAGACGGTCCAAATTTGATCCATCCCAGTTCTTCTGCCCTGGGCTCCAAGATGAGTGGGTAGGTGAGCAGAAGGAAGGTTTGTTTGGGATCCATGACTTCAGGACACAATATTTTGTTTTCCTCCAGTGGTGTGTGAGATGGGAAGCACCTCTTGTCCCGCAGTGTGAGGCAGAGTGAATGCGTGTTGTGTACCTCAGACCCTTATCTTTGTCCAACCTGTAGCAGGCAGTAATATGTTCTTTTTTTCTTGGTGGCATTCTACTGATCCAAACAGGCAAACAAGCAAAACCCCTCCCAGTCCGCCCCCTGAGTGTTAGCTGTACGTACACCATGAGTTCTATGTTCAGAGTGACTTCAGTGTCTGTAGTGTGCAGTCAGTATAAAAAAAAAAAAAGTTAAAAATCGTATATGTAGAAAATGGCAAAATCTTGAATGTTGTAAAATAAAACCAACTGTTGTGTTTTCATTTTAAATCAGCAAACCTTGCTGCTGTGATAACGGACTGTTGTATTCTGTGTTGTGATCCAGAAGCTAAGGGGGGGGAAAGGAATAAAATATCATTTCTATCTTAGTGAGTCTCTAACTGTTTTGCCATACATAATGCAGGGATGTCTAAGGGGAGGACCAAATCCTTTTTCCCGAATGGAAGCGAAGCACCAGACCCATGTGGTAAGGGGTTTGGGGCATGGGGCGTCTTTTTGTTCTGTTTGCACTGTATCTAGCGCAGTGGGGTGCTGGTCCGTGACTGGGGCTCAGAGGTGTTATCACAATACAAATAATAAATACTATTACTCTTAACAATCATTCAAGTTCACAGCTACAACTTCCCAGGATGCAGTGCAAGCTTCCCCTGACCAAGCAGCATGGTGCATCATGGGAGATATAGACTGCCCAGAATAGGGGTATCAGGCACTTGAATTATCACTCCCATGGGGCAATGCGCCACCACAGGGAAATGCAATTTAATGTGGAACTGATTCCAAGTGAGACACTTGGGGTCAGTTCCACAAACCAAAGGCAAAGGTTGAAATTCTGGAATGTCGAAAGGTTTTGCTCAGGAGCGCTGCATCGTTTACCCATTTCAGGATCCAAGTATTTTGGAAATTTTTGTTCTGAGGTAATTTCAGTATTTCAATTTTTCATCCCCATTTGGGCCAAATGTTTGTTTTGTTTTTTAACTGTTGGAATTTCCCGGGGGATGGCCATTGTGCTGCTCCCATTGCTCTGGGCTGAGCAGCAAAGACAAGGGGGCGATTTTGACTTCAATCCTGGCAGGCGTGGGGAGGCAGCGCAGTCAGCTAAGCATGGGGATGGTGTGAGTGCACATGGGTGGAGGTCTCTGCAGGCTGCAGAGGGTAATATAACCATCTGTGAAGGCTGGAGGTTAGCAATGGGTGTACCCTGCAGAAGAGCTCTCTACAGCTCGAAAGCTTGTCTCTCTCACCAACAGGAGTTGGTCCAATAAAAGCTATTACCTCACCCCCCTGGTCTCTGCCCGGGCCCCTGAAGATGTGGAGTTAACTCCGCTCAAGTCACATGCCCCCCGCCACCCCCACAAGCACTGGGATAGGGAGCCAGTGTTCCTAAGGGATGAGGGCTGCCCCCTGGCTCCCGGGCAGTGGATTTTGCTAGCACTGGGCGGAGGCAATGAGGAGGGCAGCGTCTCTGCAGGATGTTTCCGTTGCAGGCTGGCCCCAGCAGCTCACGGTGGGTAGAGCTGTGCCAGTGTCACGAGGCTCTCAGACAGCACAGTGTGTCTGTCTGCTCTGGGGGGCTGGCCCAGACGGTGCCAGGGCAGGGAGCTATTTATTCCTCCCCGCCGTCAGCAGAGGCCCTGCCCTCCTCACGCGGAAGCTGGATGTAGTTTAATGCCCAGTTGTTTCAGAGACTCCCCATGAGTCTCATGGCAAAATTGAAATTCTAGCTTAGTTGAATGGAAAAGCTAGATTTCCAGGTGTGTGACTAGCTCCTGGTAGCGTCCCACTGGTTCCTGCTGCTAGGGAGGGGAGGATGGTTAGGGACTTCATTGTCTCCCAAGGGACAGAGGCAGCGCCAAGAAAGACGCCTTTTATCTGTTGAATAATGGCTTTCGGTTTCTATGCTCCCAGCAAACGTGCCATGCATGAAGCCAACCAGCGCTCCAGGAGGCAGACCCTGTTATCCTGGGGTAAACTGAGGCACAGAGCGAGCCAGTGGCTGAGTCTGAGGTGGAGATGGGGACAGAACCATGGATTATTCCCACCACTGCATCAAAGCACTAGAGCCATGAAAGACATTTTCCCTCGGGCCTATTTTACTTTGATGAAATAGTATCACCCTTCATCTAACCCAGAAACCCTGGTAAATTCCCGTCAGTTTCATGGCTCTCCCCTTAGCGGATCGGAACTACAAGGTCACCCATTGGCAGGAAAGATCAAGCTGTATTTCTGGAAAGTTTTGTTTTCACTTCAGGGTTTCCAAGACTTTTGTGCTTCGCTGCTCCAGCAGTCTTGAAAATACTGAAGAAAACAGCCCCCCAGGGGCGGGCCTTTTTTACGATATGCAGAGGCCACTTGGAAGTTTCCTTTAATGCCAATAGCAATATTTGGAGACAGAGCCCAGCACGGAGCAAGCAAGGCTTGGGGACGGAGCCCAGCGTGGTGTGAACAAGGCTTGGGGACGGAGCCCAGCGTGGTGTGAACAAGGCTTGGGGACGGAGCCCAGCGTGGTGCGAACAAGGCTTGGGGACAGCTCAGTGCGGCGTAGCTAGCACACACACCGCTTGGGAGCAGGTGGATTCCAGGTGGTGTGTTTGCTCCTGCTGTGGCTCTCCCATGAGTCAGGGCTCACTGGCGAAGGCCACCCGGCAGCCAACCTTTCCAATTAACACCACATTGCGCGCTGACTGGGCGTGCATTGAATTCTTGCTGGAACCAAAGCATCATTGAAGCTAATTTGGTCCTGCAGCTGGGCTGCTAGGTTGGACAGGCAGCTTCATCTGCTGGGTATGTCTGAGTCTGGTCGCGTTTTCCTCATGCTCACGAGTTGGGTGAAAGTGAGCTGCACCTGATCTAGAGTGGCGAAGGCAACACTGCCTATGCTCTTAGCACAGGCACAGCTAGACGCTGGCCATCTAAAGGTCCTAGGGCATTTTCATGGGCCTCAGCACCTCTTGCATAGAGCTAGACTCTGAAAGGCAGCAGGGAATGGCAGCCTTCCAGCCAGCGGGCTCCCCTGGACCGGAGACTGGGGGGACTCTCAATTCCCAGTGGGGAGAGGGTGTTCTCTAAACACCAGGCAGCTGCTGTTCTGCTGACGTTGTCGTTCTGAAGGCCGCACTGCTCAGTTCAGTATGGCAGCCGCATCCCGGAGACGCTTGCGCTTTTTGTACAGGCGTGTGGTGCCGGTCTGTGGTTAGACCACAGGACCGGGAGTCAGGACTCCTGGGTTCTAGTCCCAAGTCTGCTGCTGGCCTGCTGTGCGGCATTGGGCGAATCCCATCGATTCCCTGTGCTACGTTTGGAAAGCGCTTTGAGACCCGCCGGTGGGCAGAGCACCAAAAGGGCCTGGTAGGTTTATTCTCCACACGGCAGAGCTGAGTATCTCTGCAGCAGAGAGAGTGGCCAAGGCAGCACAGTGCGTTCGCCACCTCTCTCCCTTCAGCTGATCTTCACTCAGCTGTGACAGGAGCAGGTTTTCCAGGGGCCTCAGATCCACCTCCAGTGTGCGTGGGACGGGGGCGAGGGATTCTGCGGTATGGCGCTCTCCTTCCTTTACTGGGCTGATCGACAGCGGGATCAAAGGGACACTCGTGCTGTGGGCCGGGCCTCCAGGACTGGGCACTCCCAGGCCATCCACAGCACAGGACCAGCTCCTGCCTGTCTGGGGAAGGATCAGATCAGCCTGGAAGCGGTTACTCCTTTAATACAGGAAAGCAGGGGAACAAAGCAACACCTGCTCGTAAGGTTTAGAACGACCACGGCAGATGAGCACAGAGGGGAACGCTGGGTTTCCCCAGGGTTCTTGGTGAATGTTGGAGCCAGTTAAAGGGTGAAGGTGATGATGGAGAGGACTGAAAAGCCACCTCTTGTCCTGTAGCTCTCTAGTGCAGCGTGCAGGGCCGGACACGAGCCAAGGCGGGCAGTGCAGAAACCCAGGGCTGGCTTGGTCTGACCGTGGTGAATTCCAATGGACAATGGTCCTGTTCTGTCTCCAAGTGTCTCAACTTTTAGCCAGCTCCTCTGTCAGGAAATGGTTAAACCCCCAACGCCTCCGGCACTATCCTGGCTGTGAGTGGAGGAGTGACTGGGAGAGAAAGCCAAAGGGCCAGGCTCTGCGTGCAAAGCCAGAGATGCTCACTGAGCCGACTGCCTGCGGAGGGAGTGAGGAAAGGCCCCAGACATGGCCAGGCTGTTTAACAATCTGCATGAGCCCACGGCCAGATGGAAGCGATGAGGAAAAGGTCCCCCCCCCCCCCCCCGCCTCCCCACCATGTACCAGCGAAGTGTCTATTGCCCCAGCTCATCGTGAGCAGAGCTCCACCAGAATCAACCCTCTCTGCCCTGGAGGGCAGTGAAGAGCTGCGGGGGAACTGATGAAGCCCTATGGATCACACGGTAAGTACTGGCTAATGAAGGGAATATTTGTCTGTCTGCTTTGGGGGGCACAGGGCGAGGTCACCATTGACCAATCAGCTGAACCCCAATCCCCCACGGTGCAGGCAGCCGACGGAGCATGCATGGAATTGGGTGCCATGCACCTGCCGAGACGTCCCCAAGCACTGAGTGACGGTGTGCGGCTAGCTCTGGAGTAGCTGTGCGTGCTTTCAGCTGGCCAGTAGGTCCTGCAGTCTGTGCACTAGGGCAGCTATGGGGCCTGATCGTGCTGCAATGGAACCAGGGGTGTGCTGTTTACTCCAGGGGTCTCTGGGCCCCAGGGGATCCTGAACTTCGCCATCAGCTTGAGGCAGGGCAGCATTGCTGAGCTCTAATAAATTTGTTAGTCTCTAAGGTGCCACAAGTACTCCTGTTCTTTTTGCGGCTACAGACTAACACGGCTGCTACTCTGAAACCTGTCATTGCTGAGCTTGTGAAGGGAGCTTGGAAGGAAGAATCAGGGCTGGGAAGGGTTGGGCTGCGAGAAGCCTGAAGAAGAGCGGAGGGTTTGCTGGCTCCTGGCCCTGGTCTGCCTTAATCTGCCCTTGCATTGTGTCTGCTGCACCCTCCGGCTGCTGCTTCGCCCAGGCTGGGGAGCTCTGTAAGATTTCCCGTTCCTTTTTCATTCCCTTTCAGCTTCTTTAGGCTATGTCTGCATTGCACTTCCGTCAGTCAAACTGTTGCCGGTTAGGGGTGTGAAAAAACACCCCCGATCGACAAAAGTTTTACTGATGAAAAGTACCGGTGTGGACAGCGCACAAAGCTACTGCCCCTCGTTGGGGGTGGTTTTATTTTGTTGGCAGGAGAGAGCATGGTTGTAGAGGCACAGCTAGGCTGCTGGAAGGTGTGCAGTGTAGAGACCGCTTTAGTTACGAGGAGGAGGACTGTGCCCTTTCTGAGACAAGCTCAAGCTGCAAAGTGTGTGTGTGTGAGAGAGAGAGAGAGAGAGATCTGTAGCACCTCTGAGCCAGCTTCTTGCTAATGTCAGCCAGGGGACAGGGTTCCTCCCCTTGAAGCTTGTAGCAGAAGAAACGATGGAAGCTGCCCCTGCTGCTCAGCTGTGTTTTAGTGCCCATTTGCTACAGCCCCGTGAGTGACCAGTGCCAATAGCAAACGACGCGTGTGCTCAACGGGTGAGGCACCGGGGGGGACGACACAGCCGGGCTTTGTTAGAGCTGACTGTGTTTCCTGTCTAATGACAGGCGATAAAATCAGTTTTGTGCTGGGGGGAGGGAATCTTTCCAAGTCACCTTTCAATGGCCCCATTTTCTGCAGCAATTTTAACAATACCCAGAGACCTTTCAGAAGTGTGTGTGTGTGTGTGTGTGTGTGTGTGTGTGTGTGTGTGTGGCAAGCCAGCCACTTTGCACTATTGAAGCTGTGCAATAAGAACCGGGGTTTGTTCAGTACATCTCAGTTTCCTATCCCCACCCCCCCTTTCCTAAAAATGGTAATCCCAGCTGTGTCACAGAGTTAAACAGGCTGCCTATGTGTGTGTGCGCGCGTGTGCAGGGATGGGAGGGGGAGGTCTAGGCTAGAGGAGAGAGGTGGTTTGAAATGAGAGTTGAAAACAGAGCGGGAGTGTGTGCATGTGGCAGTGAGAACAGGGAGGCTGTGTCACAGGGGCTGCCGCAGAGGGGGAGATTCTTGCACCCCGAGAGTTAGTGAGCCGGGTCAGAGAGGGGGTGGGTGCTACAGGGGCAGAACAGTGACAGTCGTGGGCTTAGGCTGGAGCAATACAGGGCAGCACATTTGCACCTGTGAGTTTTTGTCCCCAAGTGACAGCCCCTCCCACCCGTTCTATTGGGGATCCACCAGTGCAGAGGCCCAGAGCCCACTGAAGCCTGTTCCTCAGGGAACGGAGCTGTGATGAAGTGGAGCAGATGGTAAGTGCTTGGCATGATGTGGAGCAGAACCTCCCTTAGCCACCCACCTCCTCATCCACCGGGCAAAGCTGGCAGCCGCCCAGCAGGGCTGGGGCTGGAGGGAGCTCTCTCATTCCAGGGGCTGTAGGATGCTCCAAGACGTGCCAAGCACTAGCTGTCATGCTTCTCAAGGCACGCAGGGCTGTGAGCTTCCTTGTTATTACCTGACACCAGCGCAAGGGAATCTTGCTGGGTGTTAATTCCCTAACCCAGCCAGCCTGTCAGTCATGCACGCACTCTCCTCTGGGCTACACCTGTCCTGTCTGTGCCTGGGAGGTCGACAATAGATGCACTTCAACTCCCTTGTCCCTTCAAAGTGTCCCCTGGTGGTATCCAGACCCTACTCGGTCGCTGGATAACCACAGAAATCCCAGCTGCTCTATTCCCCAAGGAACAGTGTCTTGTCATTTACCAGTTTCACCTTAGCCAGCCGCTCCTGTATCCCATACTGCACTTGAGTTCCATTCCAAAACAAAAAGACACAACATCACAGCACATGCTAAAGCCTAAATGGTACGAACAAGGACTCCTCTGGTCTGAAGAAGCACAGCTCACCCAAAGGTCTCTCCAGCGCTTTCAGCCAAGCCAGGCTGAGATCCCCCTTTGCATGAAGCAAATTCTCTGTCCATTCGCATCCCAGGTGAAGGATGCCAGGGTGTATCTTTGTGCCCCTAAAAATACCAGAACAAGCCTTTGGGTTCATGTCAAGATAGGGTCCCTCTGCCCCCTGCTGTTTACTTCTTCCTGCTAGTTTCCTTCTCAAGCCTCCACCAGCTCTTCATTAGCATTTGACTTAGTATGTTAATAGACCCCTATTGTATGACAAACAATACACAATGCTCTACCCTGGAGAGCAGTGCCCCCCTCCCCCAGGTTATCTCAAGAGATGCGTGCCCTAGAGAACATGCTGTTGCTGTATCTCTGCACATGCAGCTCACAATGGTTATAAGGATTAGTGTGACACAGGCTTTTCTAAGCACATTACAGGATGTTCTTGGGGTGAAGCCAGGAGATCCCTGCACCCTGTTATACCCCAGTGCGCTCTGCAAGTTGGCATCCAGAGGTTCTTGGGTCACACTGGTTTAGTTAAAGCTAACCTGCACCAGTCCAGCTCCTGCGGCATCATTCTTGGGAGTCGAGGGGTGTGGTTTGTTCACTAACTCACAAATTTCAGTCATTCCTCCTAGGTCTTCCTTTATTGGGACAAACGGGGTCTGCTGCACGGTGTGCACTACAGTCAGGGGCTGATGCAAGCCACAGAAGTAGGATTCAGATTTCCATTACACTGAGGCCGTTAATGTTTAAGCACGGGGAGCGCGCTGCCATTCATTCACCCTCTCTGCAAGTGGCGTTTAGGCTTTGCTGGCAGGCGTGGCAGGCAGACAGTGTTCCAGAAGTAGGATTCAGATTTGGGCTTGATTTGAGGCTGTCTCCAGTCAATGATGCTAAGACCCGAATTCCAGGGGGTCATACCTTGGTCTGCTTTAAAGAGACAAACAATAGACCTGGTGTCAGTAAATAGCCTGTAACCCTGGCATTCAGACCCTGTGCTGATCAGCACCTGGCATAAATCCCCAGACAGACAGACAGATGCTGTCCTCCCAGCCCCTCGTTGCAACTATTGCTTCTTGCTTATGCAAAACAGAAGGAGAAACCATTTTATGACAAGGACAAACATTCTGCAATGCGCCCCAGCAGTTCCTCAGGGCCAGGGTTTTCGTGTGAGACCTTGGTATCACTGAGGCTGTAATTAGAGCTGATTAGATTCTCAAAGCTGGCCTAGGACGGTGTTTGTCCAGCTATTCAGCGAGCTGGCTAGGTTCTTCCATTGCTGCCCAGCACGGTGGTGTCAGGGTGTGTTCCCTGGGGGCTCTGGGAATCGGGTGCAGAAAGAAGTCCCTGGGGTAGGTTTCAGAGAGGTAGCCGTGTTAGTCTGTATCAGCAAAAACAACAAGGAGTCCTTGTGGCACCTTAAAGACTAACACATTTATTGGGCATAAGGTTTCGTGGGCTAAAACCCTCTTCATCAGATGCATGGACTGAAAATTTTAGCCCATGAAAGCTTGTGCCCAAATAAATTTGTTAGTCTCTAAGGTGCCACAAGGACTCCCCATTGTTTTTTCCCTGGGGCAGGTTCCACTCTGTAAGCACCATACCAGTAATCGGCTGGGATGCGTGACTTGCTGGTCACTGATTGCCAGAACAGAACAAACTGCACTTAACAGAGTGCTCAGCATTTAGCCTCTGGCTGCTGGGGAGAGGGAGGTTTACAGACCTGGGGGGGAGAGGAGTCAGCACAAAGCGATTTGCGTATGCAGACAGCATTGGCAAAACCAATGGCATGGACTGGACTGCCTGCCTGCTGCCCCGGGTGCAGGGTGCTGCCTTTGCTGGGATGTGTGTTGATTACAGTAGAACCTCAGAGTTGCAAAGCCCCGGGAATGGAGGTTGTTCGTAACTCTGAAAACATTATGGTGGTTCTTTCAAAAGTTTAGAACTGAACATTGACTTAGTACAGCTTTGAAACTTTACTGTGCAGAAGAAAAATGCTGCTTTCCCTTTATTTTTTTAGTAGTTTACGTTTAACACAGCACTGTACTGTATTTGCTTCTCCTTTTTTGTTGTTGGTCTCTGCTGCTGCCTGATTGTGTACTTCCAGTTCCAGGTGAGGTGTGTGGCTGACTGGTCAGTTTGTAACTTTCTGGTGTTCGTAACTCTGAGGTTCTCCTGTATCCTCGCCGAAGGACTGGGACTAGGGCAGCCTGCTCCATCAGCAGCTCAGAGGCTGGGCCTGCAGAAGGGCCAAGCAATGCTGAACTCTGGCCTGGCCTTAGTGGGACCCCTCTCTCCCCGCCAAGCTGCCAGCGTGGTGGTGGGGTAGGATTTCCCTTCCCCTCCTATGTTGCTAGCCAGTAGCCAGCCAAGAGACATGATCAAGGGATCAGAGCCAAGGGCCGGAGCCAGGAAATCCCACAGCTCTGCCTCTGACTCACTGGGTGACCTTGGCCAAGTCCCTTCCCCGTGCCTCAGTTTCCCACTGCAACATGGAGATAATGACAGGACCCAGCAGGCAGAGCTTGTGGGGGCTGGGTAGGAAGGTTGCCAAGCACCTGGAGAATGAAAAGTGCCCTAATTGGTTATCAGCCCTTCCCCTCTCCCTGCTGAGGCTGTCAGAGCCAAGATGCCCCTCGCTGAACTCCATTGACCTTTCAAACAGAGGCTGAGGGCGCATCTGGCTCAGCCCCTGCTCTCCGTGTGAACTGGAGAGAGCTGGTTGCAGGGGCTTGTTCTTTCCTTTGCCCCTCAAGGTGTCTGATGTTTCCAAAACCTGGGTCTGGGCCATGTGCCTCACCTTGTGACTGGGATAAACATTACACTGAGGCCGTTAATGTTTAATGACGTTTGTCCCCCGCCCCCCCATTAATGTGCTTTCCCGGTGGTACACACGCCCAGACCAAGGCACCCGCTGGACGGCTCGCTGGGAAGATGGCTGACGGTAAGGGTCTCGCTGCTCTTCAGCTCCCAGGGACAAACGGGCTCCTGTCGGAGGCAGGCTGTGCTCTGCCAGGCTGTACCTGGGAGCAGGGGGAGCGCGCCGCCATTCATTCACCCTCTCTGCAACTGGCGTTTAGGCTTTGCTGGCAGGCGTGGCAGGCAGACAGCGCTCTGTGCTCAGGCAGACAGACAGACAGACGTGAATGCTCCTTTAGCAGGGAAGCGTTCCCAGTGCTCTTAGACGTGGGGGCCTAAAGCCCCGGTTAGACATCTCAATCAGCAGAGTGGTTTGATTGTCAAAGGCGCCGAGCACAGACTGCTCAGGGCCTTGGGAAGCCAGGCTGCTCTCCGGGTGGAGCCTTCACAGGCTGCAGGAGCCGGCCATCAGGCTCTCAGGTGTGCAGATTTTGGCTGATGCTTTTAGATGCCTTTTCCTAGTGCTTGGAGTGATCTCATCCTCTCACATGGAAAGAGGGCTCTGGAAACCCTCTAAGGATTCAGGAGAGATGCCCAAATAACCCCAAGAGTTTTGCCCTGGGCAGAGGGAGCAGTAGTTCTAGGAAGGGTCAGTATTTTCTAGAGGGATTTTCCCTTCCCAGTTGTTCTCACCATAGGACTCTATGGCAAGTTAAGGGGACCGCGCAGAGAAGAGCGGCACAGGGGCAGAATGAGTGGGTCAGCGCAGCTGAGCAGAAAGCAGTCGTTCCTGTGCTGTGCTACTGGGCAGTCAGGAGGTCAGCTGAGCTCTGCCATTTCACCGACGGGAGTGGGAATTGCCGTCGGGGGGTCGGGGTCAGATTGCAAGCGGGCACTGGGTGAAACCTGGGTGTCGGTGATGATGTAACACCCACAAATGGTGGCTGATTTGTGCAAACACAGGTTCCTATACACCCTGGAGCCATTCAGAGGGACACAGGCTAACCAGTAAATCTGCCCATGGTTAAAATGGAGATTTGAATCTGTGACAATTCTAGCACTTTCCTTTTCATCTTTTTTTCTGTCTTATTCCCCCAACCCCCATGTGCCCTGTTTGGAATGCAGTGATTAACAAGCCCCCCCTGCCCCACCTACAAACAAAGCCAGCACTGTAAAAGGCAAGGTGGTCGTAGGCAGATGAATAAGAGTCTGAGTTGTTGGCTGTTTTCTACCCAGGGCTCCACAGTCCCCTCCGCGTGTGTGAGAAATAATTGAGTTGGAAAGGCAGGTTAGAAGGTGAATATTGAATGTGCCAGTGGCAGCTGTGTAACTCTACGCAGGTTAACCTTTTCTTCTTCCTCCTCCTCCTCCTGAACACGTTGCTTTAGACACGGTCGAGATTGGAACTTGCCCAAAGTTTAAGGGGTGTTTGGATCCACCCAGGAAGTTTGACTCTGGAAACCAATTTCCCCCCCAAATCCCAGGGACATGGAATCCAACCTGCCTCTAGCTGCTTCCCGTGATGGAAAATGGTCTGAAACAAAAAGCAGTTTCCTGAGGACTCTTTGGAAAGCCAATCATGCTCCCCAAGGAGCATGTAGTCTGTGAAATCAACCGTTTCCTTACTCCACCCCCGCTCCATTCTCCATTGTCCTCACGGCCTGTTCCCCTCACAGAGCTCTCTGGGGACCAGGGACCCTGCTAGGTTTTACGACTCCCCCAAGACGCCGCTCCCAGTGCACAGGGCGCTGGGCTGTGCAGATGCCTGGCAAGCAGCAGCAGTTACAATCTGTCCATTCGGAGCAGGTTGTGGTGATCTGTGACTGTAGGCTTGCAGAGCAGATGTGTTTGGGAGACCGAGGACTGGACTAGCAGGGAGGGCCTGTGGGTCAGAGAGGAAGTGCATTGGCACACATGTTCAGGAGAGAAAGGGCTGGAATAATTGGGGGTTGGGGGAAGAGAAAGGGCTGGAATAATGGGAGGGTTGGGAAGGAAGAGAAAGGGCTGGAATAATTGGGGGTTGGGGGAAGAGAAAGGGCTGGAATAATGGGAGGGGTGGGGGGAAAGGGGACTTCAGGTCTAAGCTGAAGGGTAGATTTCGAAACATGCTGTTGAAAATGAATCATACCCATATTGCCCTGGGGCAAGTGGACAGAGGGAGGGGAGGTACACGGGACTCGCAGACTCTCTGGCACTTGGACGCAGTGAATTTGGGGCCGGTGTGTCATGGTAGCTGTGGAAGCCACTGGGAGCTAGTCTCGTGGGCTAGGGTAGGATCTATTCCCGGCATTCCCAGTCTCCACTGCCAGCAGCCCCATGAGATCCCACAGGGCTTCACCATCAGCCAGTCAGAATGTGGCCACTGTGGCCTGGGATCACCATGCTGGCTTGCCCCAAAGGCTCTCCTTGGCTGCCATGGGCAGGGACGGATCAGCTGTTTCCTCAGCTCTCCCCTGGAGCCCTGGGCACTGTTCAGGAGACATGCCCTCCCCGGGGCAGCTAGGCTCAGAGTCTGGGGTGCAGGGAGCCCGTTCCATAGCCGCTCCCTTGTGTCGTGGAGCTACGATACACCAACAGCTTTGGGACCCCACCCCATTAGCTCCTCACTGACCTGCTCGCTCTTCTTCCAGAGATCGTCCCAGAGCAGGTGCCTGACAAGTTCACCTATGGTAAGACTCTCCTCTGCGCCGTCCCACGAGGCCCTGGCTACCCCAGCCTTTGATCTGTAATTCTTTGTCCAGGGGTTTGGGTCCCCCTGTGCTCCAAACACCGTAGAAGAGACAGCCCCTGCTCGGTGTCAGTAGGACGGAGCGGGAGGGCTGTTGGCCCCTGGGTGCTGGCAGGGAACTGAGGCAGATTCAGTGACTCGCCCCTGGTCACACAGGGAGTCTGGGATGGGCCAAGGATTGAGCCCAGATCTCGCCATGGCCCTTAGCCCCCAGGCCACCCTTCTGCCCTGTGGTTATCCCCTGGATCTGTAGGCAGCGCCAGCCCCGGTAAGCATCCCGTAGCCAGGGGCACAGCTCTGTGAGCCTGTGGGTAGCTGCGTGGGATGCCTTTGGTGGCACACATACATGTCACACACGTGTCACAGAGGGGCCGGGGGGCCTGACACCCAGTTGCGTGGCACTGGGAGTAGAAGCAAAGCCCTTCAAGGCGCTGTTCTAAGGCAGCAGCCCAAGCCCAGCTGCCGTTGTTGCTGGAGCTGCGGTGAAGGCCTGGGCCGCCCCAGCGGTAGATGATCACGCTTGCTCACCCAAGAGCTTCAGAGCTTGGTGAGATGTGACTCTCCCCTCCCCCAGCCCAGCTCCCTTTGCTCCGCCAGGCTAACAGGCGTCTTTCTCCTTCCGAGATTACGAGACCATTCGGAATGGGGGGCTGATCTTCGCCGTGGTGGCTTTCGTGTTCGGACTCCTCATCATTCTCAGTAAGTGTCACTAGTGGGGGGCTGCAGACCGGTTTCCTGCCAGCCCAAAGGCTGGGGTCGCGTGGGGGCTCTTCTCTGCTCCCCCCCACTGTGCTGCAGGGGGCTGCCCAGCTCAGGGGAAGGGAGGGGAGGGTGCATCTGTGCTTTGTGTGCGTCACAGCCTGGGGGCCGGAAGGGCCTGCTAACATGCATGGCAGAGGGGCCTAGGCTTAGCCCTGAAGAACCCCAGCAACAGCAGTTCCATGATCTGTCAGCTACGCTTAGAGCTTCAGCTTTCCCTGAAATGTTTAACCTGGCCTCCCTGGCCCTCTCTCCACCCTGGGCTTGGATATCAGTGAGAACAATGGTCTCTGTCTCCCATATCTCCTCTCTGCTTTGTTCTCGCTGCAGGAGGCCCCACTGAGCCCGGGGCCAGAGGCTGGGTACCTGGCTCAGAACTTAGATGCAGATTTGGGTGCGTGTTAATCTTTAGTAGAAGCTGGTAGGAAAATTTCCATCAAGGCAAGATTCCAACAGAAAATGGGGGTGGGGTGGGGAGGAGATTGTGCAAATATTTGCAGAAGCAATTTTGCATTTTCCTGCCAGCTTTAAGGCTTAGGGTGAAAAGGTCGCCAATTAAAAATGGGAGCAACAAAATCTGACATTTCTAGAGGCAGAAACCAGGTTTTCCAAAGTGCTCCACTCCTGCAGACTCCCTGGTGACCCAACATGCTGGGCTGTTTTGCAAACCTAGACACTTTGTCCACTGCTGACATGCAGCCAGTTCTGGGATGAAACACAATAGACATTTAACAGTGCACAACACTATAGGGAAGAAAGGGAAGGAGAAAATTGTATGCACTTGAAACTGCAGTAGCAGTTTAGAGAGAGATGCAGAATGGAAGTACCTGGGGTGGAGTTCGGCCAGAAGGACTGGGTCAGCATCCTGGCCTCTGTGCAAAGTGCCATGGACTCTTTAATAACCTAGGCCGTGCGTCTCACCCCAACCCCAAACGCTGCACACTCTGCAGATGGGAATAACAGCGTATTCCATGTGGGTTCCAGACACACGGCTGCTTTTTATCGGTGTGCTCAGGGCAGCTCCCAGCAGGCAGGCAGCCCTGGCTCTCTCAGCTGGTGTCCATGCCTGGCTGGGCCTTGTGGGGACCTTTGGCTGAACAGGGCGTTTGTTCAGAGAGCTCAAGGAGTCTGAAATGTCCCATTAGCACCCACAGGACAGTGAGGGAGAGGCCAGAGCACGTTCCCAGAGTGCACCTCCCTCCCGGCTGGGCAGGGGCAGGCGGCACGGGAATCAAACAAGGAGGAAAATAACTACGTCACTAAACCAAGACCTGGTGGCTCGAAAACAAAGCTAGGGGTCAGTCCAGAGACGGGCACGGTTCTGACCCTACCCACCCACCCACCCCCAGTGCCCGAGGGCTGGCCGGCCCCACAGCTTCGGGGACCCCAAGCCAGACTCCGGTGTGCCTGTTGAACCAGGGCTGTGCCTAGAGTTCCCACCACTGTGGGTGGGGTGGCCTTGGTCCCTATGCGATGGCTGCAGAGGCCATGCCGAGTTGAGGAGGCAGAGGCTGCAGGGGAGGGGCTCTTTGCCCCACAGAGACAGCAGGATTATTGCATCAAAGAGAGAGGAGCAGCAGAAGGTGGGTGGAAGCCTGAGAGCAGTGAGGCGTGTCGGCCAGGGAGCACCGGGGTGGGGAGGACCAGCACAGCCAAGGCGAAGGAGGCCTCAGATGCTTTCCCTTGTTTCCAGGTCGGCGGTTCCGCTGCGGAGCAAAGAAGAGAAGAAGGTTGGTGTTCTTTTAAATTGTCCAAGTCAGTCAGCCCATGTCTTCTCTTTAGTGGGAGTCTGTAGATGGTTCGAGGGCCGGAGACATTCACTTTCCCCTTGGCTGCTTTGGCTCGTGCTAATGCTACTTTCTCTCTCTTTTCCGTCTGTTTCCTTAGACAAGGTGACGATGACGAGCTGTAGCTGCAGGTACGTGGAACAGAGGGAGAGCAGCGGGGCGTGGAGAGCAGGGCTGTATGGTGTATCAGGCTGGCAGTGATGCCTGATGCACTGCAACGTTGGCAGGTGTCCATCCTGCTAGGAAAGGGTTAAGTGGGCTCTGCTGACTCCCTGGGGCAGGAGGCTCAGTACCCCACTGGGACATACGGGAAATGGGAGGGATTCTCTGGGAGGCAGAGGATCTAGGGTGTGGACTGAGCAGCCTAGGGAGAGGAGTCCTAGGAGCTTCCCAGCCTGCGGAGAATGTCTAAGTCTGAGCTTTATGCACGTATCTATTTTGTAGGTAACAAAGCCAAACCCCAGGGAAGGGCTGGGGCTGGACTCTCCATGCTGCGTGGGCTGTATCTGTAGAGCGGTTGCTCACCGTGCTGCTGTTTAAGTCCAAGGCCAGGATGTGGGGTGGGGGTGGAGGGGAAAGGATCCAGGTGGCACAAACCTTTTTGGGTCTGATCCAATGGGAGGAAACAGTATTGACATCCACACAGTGCAGCGGCAATCTGGGACGAAAACTTCTCAGCCAATCAGATGGCTCAACGGGCAGAGAATGGGATTGCCCGGTAGGTGTGGCCTATCTGTGTGTGTTTGTGCAAGAGGAGTGCCGCATGCACCAGCAGGGGGCGCAGCACTGAGCTGGGAACTAGTCTGCAGGTATCTACTGCCCGGCTGATTTAACTCTTTCTTTCCAATTCCAGAGCTGCTTGGACTGTCTGGAAAGAGGCTTCCTGCCCAGTGCCCTGTCGGGGGGGGGGGGAGTTCTCTCCAGGAGCCAAGCCCCTTGCATCGGAGACATTAACCCTCTCAGCCCTGCACCTCTATACACACCGTTTTCATGGCTTTCCTTTGTAAAATCAGTTCTGTGCTTTGCCTCAATAAAGCTTCTTCTGAGAGAGGGTTAAAGCTTGTCCCCAGGTGGGTTTGACTCAGCCGGTTTCTCTGCCCTGTACCAGTTTCTTTTTCTGTCCAGAACCATCAGACAATTCTGAACACAAACCCAGCAGGTAAAATCCCTCCCCCGCCATCCCCATAAGCATTGAGCTTTAACCTTTTAAGTGAATGGCCTAAATGCCAGAGGGGGAGGTATTCTGAGCTGGGCGCTCCCTCAGTCTCTCCTGTTGAAGCTGGTCCACCTTCATTAGATGATAATTGGGGCAGCCCCAGTCATCCAGTGGTTTGGGCCCCCTCCCCCCCGATCAGTGAGGTTGCTGGTTGAGATGGGACTTGAACATTGCTCTCTAACCTCTCAAGCGAAGGGTGTAAGTGCTGGACTGGGAGCTATTCTGACGCAGGGCTCCCTCAGTCTTTTCTATTGACGCTGGTCCACTTTAACTACACCTCTACCCCGATATAACAGTAATTCGGATATACCACGGTAAAGCAGCGCTCCGAGGGGCGGTGGGGGGCAGGGCTGCGCATTCTGGCGGATCAAAGCAAGTTTGATATAACGCAGTTTCACCTATAACGCAGTAAGATTTTTTGGCTCCTGAGGACAGCGTTATATCGAGGTAGAGGTGTACATAATAACTGGGCTAAAGCTTGCCTCCATGGGCACTTCTCTGGGATGTGAGTGACCCTGGTTCAAATCTTCCCCTCTGCCTCAGTGGAGGGGGTCTGGTGTCTGAGGTGCAGGCCCTTGTAAATCGACTGTGGACTATACAGAGCAGCTCTTGCTGGTTTAATTAATGAGTAATGGTGGCCATACAAGAGACCCAAATCACTCTTTTGTCCCCAGAGGCTAGCCACCTAGGCTGTGGCAGACCCCAGGTCACTCCCCTTCTCTGCTGAGGGGTGTGAACTGGGGGCTCCCACCTCTCAGGGAGAGTCAGAGATGGACAAGCCCTGTCTGAATCTCCTCCCTGTCCCAAGGTGACAATGGCCTCCTGAGAAAGGGAGGGGGTTCAGACATGGATGTCACACCCCAAAGGGCAATCACCGAGGAGGCAGAAAATCCCTGTGCAAACCCCCGGGATTTGAGCCAGCCTCTCCTACAGCCCAAGCTAGTACCCTAACCCCAGATTATAGAGTGACTCGGGCTTTTGGCCTGGCCTGAAGAACAGTTAAATCAAGTGGAACAACTTCAAAAGGCAAGAGTGAGGGAGCCCCTCAGCACTATCCCCCAAAACGCACACCCCGGCTGCAGGAGAGCTCTCTTCAAATTGCTTCTCAGCAGGCCAAGCAGGGGATTTGAACCCACACCTAGCCTAGCCCCCAGCCTGTAGAGGGAGTCCTGGCCCTGGCCCAGCCCAAAGACTAGTTAATTCAATTGGAACAGCTTCAAGAGGCAGGGAGCCCCTGAGCACAGCACCCAGGCACACCCCAGGAGCTCTCCCTTCAAACTGCTTCACAGCAGCCCAAGGGGGAGATTTGAACCCACAGCTCCCACGCGCCGGGTATCAGCCTAACCACCAGCCTGCTGCCAGAGTCTTGTTTTCATGTTGGCTCAAAGAATAGTTAAGCCAAGTAGAACAGCTTCACCAGGCAAGCAGGAGGGATTCCCCCTGCCCCCAATTTCTGTGGCCCACCACCTGGGCAGCAGGAGATCCCTCCTCACATCCCTTCTCTTCATCAGGCAGAGGGGGATATTCAAGGCTGGCCTTAAGGACAATCGTGCCCCTGGCCCCCGCTGCCTCCCCATCCATCACCCTGGCCGCCACATCCATCCCCCCCACTGCCCTTGTTCGCTGCTGCCTCCCCGGTCTCCCCACACATCCCCCCATTGCCCCTGGATCTTGCTGCCTCCCTGGGCTCCCCACCCCCAGGACTGCTACCTCCCCTGCCCCATTGCACCACACCCCCTTCTGCGACCTTGCGCCCCACTGCTGCCCCACTCCTTGCCTCCTGCCTCTGGCAGCTGGAGAGCAGCAGCTGCTGGCCGGGAGCCCACAGATGCCAGGGCTATGTACCACCAAGCCTAGAGGTGCCAATGCTCAGCCCTGGCAATCCCTGGCACAAATTAAGTGCTGATGTTTCCCCCCTGGGTGGTCACCCACCCGTAAGACTGGTCCTATTTTTATTTCTGTGAGGGAATCACAGGCTTCCTAGAGGGAATGAATGGTGCCACTGCCCTGTGCATAAACCCACCCTGGATTTTTGCATCCACCCCTCCATTTTGAAGCCAACTGACCTGCTCTTCTGATGCACATGGGAAATGTCCCATTTTTTAAAAAAGGGGTGAATAATCTAAAACCCCGTTTTGGTCCCTCTCTCTCTCTGGGCTCCCCTGAGTCTCACGCTGATGGTGCATTCTCTGCTGCGCCCTCAGCATTCTGGTGGGGTGTCTTGGAACACAATGCCTCCGCCTGGTCATGGGGAGGGAAACCAGACCAGGCAAGGACAGGATCTGCACAGCCAGGCAGGAGTGGGGGGAAGGATGCCTGTCCTGGCCCCTGGAGCAAAGAGGCATAGTTGCCCCTGGAGACTGACAGGGAGAGACGGCCAGAGGCCCCCTGGTGGGCGGAACCAGGAAGGCCACACCCATGGCGCCAGAAGCAGAGGGGCGGGGCAGGGACAGGAAGTATAAAAGGCGGGCCCTGCGGCTCAGTTGGGCTGCAGCTGCCAAGGGAGATGGATGTGTTCTTCCCACTGCTTGTGCAGGAGCCTGCAGAAGATGTCTACTGCCCTGAGGCTTCTCTGGAGCTGCTAGACCTTGCTGATGCCAAGGAGCAGCCGGGATTGCCCCAGGCCGTGTATCCTGGGGAGGGGGAAGATGTCCATGGGACTCAGGTACACCTTGAGGGGAGGGGAGGAGAGGAGAGGAAGTAGCTCTGGGACAGCTGATGGTAGTCAGGCTGTGTTGCTGCCTGAAGACTGGTCAGTGTGTTGTGGGTAGATCCCTGTTGACCCAGTAGTGGGACACTTTGCCATTGCCTGGGCCCTAGGGTGGGACCTGGGGAGTGGGGTGGGCCTGGTCCCCTTGCCACCTCACCCCTGGGGTGGTAGCCCCCCCTGTGTTGGTCTCCTGTCTGCTGAGCTAGGGGCTGCAGACTGTTTGGTGCCCTGCCTGACCTGAGGGTTTGAGTCCTAGAGACAGCTCAATCCCCCCTTGTTTTAAGTGTGACAGTGAAGAGGTGTGGCTGCCCTAGGAGATTGACAGGGGGGGCTGGCCATGCATGCCCACATGCTTACACCCCTGTGATATTCTGGGGATGAGCACCTTGTTCTCCTCCTTGGAATGTGTGGCTCAGTGGGCTACTCCTATGGGAGAAGAGGAAAGTCCCATGAGGCTGCTGGAGCTGGGCCCCTACGACAGGGTGAGCTGGGGTATATTTAGCAAGGGATATGCAGCCTTCAGGGAGAGCACCCTTCCCGGCTGGAGAGTCATTGATCCTATTGGAGAGAGTCAGGAGAGGAATTCCCATAGCCTGTGGAATCTGATAATAGTAATAATATATGGAGATATCCTATCTCCTAGAACTGGAAGGGACCCCGAAAGGTCATTGAGTCCAGACCCCTGTCTTCACTAGCAGGACCAAGTACTGATTTTGCCCCAGATCCCTAAATGGCCCCCTCAAGGACTGAACTCACAACCCTGGGTTTAGCAGGCCAATGCTCAAACCACTGAGCTAGCCTTCCCCATGGCACATACATTGTGTGGGCTTGGGTGGACCAACAGGGACATCTACCGGCCATCTGGTGTAATCCTAGCTTTGGGTTACCTGGGAATCCCTGCACTTCCACTTCTCTGGAAACACAGTCCTCTAGATGCTGAGCGGCTGCCCTCAAGTGGTGCTGGGGTGGTCGCTCTGTGCCCTTGACCACCGAGTGCAGGACGTGAACAGTGCACTGTTCCCTAAGCCTTGTGCTGAGATTAATGAGCTCATTAGTTTCCATTCTGTTGAGAGGCATTAAAACTAGGGCTGTCAAGAGATTAAACAGATTATTTTTTTTATTGTCTAATTTATTTACATATTTTTGGATGTTTTCTATGTTTTCAAATGTAGTTATTTCAAGTACAACACAATACAAAGCATACAGTACTCACTTTATATTTTTATTACAAATATTTGCGCTGTAAAAAACGAGAGTATTTTTCAATTCACCTACTACAAGTACTGTGAGCAATTTCTTTATCATGCAAGTTGAACTTACAAATGTAGGCTCTAAAGCTTTACATTGTTTTATTTTTGAATGCAGAATTTTTTTGTACATAATTCTAAAAGTCCAATCAATCCTCCTTGTTCAGTCAATCACTCAGACAAACAAGTTTGTTTACATTTGTGGAAGATCACGCTACTTGTTTACAATGTCATCTGAAAGTGAGAACAGGCGTTTGCATGGCACTCTTGTAGCTGGTGTCACAAGATATTTACGTGCCAGATGTGCTAAAGATTCACATGCCCCTTCATGCTTCAACCACCATTCCAAGGGACTTGCGTCCATGCTGATAACAGGTTCTGCTCAATAACAATCCAAAGTAGTGCGGACCGATGCATAGTCATTTTTCATCCTTTGCGTCAGATGCCACCAGCAGGTTCTGTAGTTTCCACATTGGAGCGTTGCTCTTTTCAGACTTCTGAAAGCATACTCCACACCTCGGGTCCCTCTCAGATTTTTGGAAGGCACTTCAGATTCTTAAATCTTGGGTCGAGTGCTGTAGCTATCTTGAAAAATTTCACATTGGTATCTTCTTTGCATTTTGTCAAATTTGCAGTGCAAGTGTTCTTAAAACAAACGTGCTGGGTCATCATCCGAGACTGCTATAATATGAATGTGGGTAAAACTGAGTAGGAGACATACAATTTCCCCCCAAGGAGTTCAGTCTCAAATTTAATTGATGCATTATTATTTTTTTTAACGAGCATCATCAGTATGGAAGTATGTCCTCTGGAATGATGGCTGAAGCATCTGGCACGTAAATATCTTGCGACACCAGCTACAACCGTGCCATGCGAACGCCTGTTCTTACTTTCAGGTGACACTGTAATTAAGAAGTGGGCAGCATTATCTCCTGTAAATGTCAACAATCTTGTTTGTTTTAGCGATTGGCTGAACAAGAAGTAGGTCTGAGTGGACTTGTAGGCTCTAAAGCAGGGGTAGGCAACCTATGGCACGGGTGCCAAAGGTGGCACGCAAGCTGATTTTCACTGGCACTCACACGGCCTGGGTCTTGGCCACCGGTCGAGGGGGCTCTGCATTTTAATTTAATGAAGCTTCTTAAACATTTTAAACCTTATTTACTTTACATACAACAATAGTTATAGAAAGAGACCTTCTAAAAATGTTAAAATGTATGACTGGCACACAAAACCTTTAATTAGAGTGAATAAATGAAGACTCTGCACACCACTTCTGAAAGGTTGCTGACCCCTGCTCTAAAGTCTTGCATAGTGGGTCTTTTAAGTGCAGCTATGTAGCACAGAAACTACAGTTGTAAGTTGCACTTTCATGACGGAGATTGCACTACAGTACTTGTATTAGTATTTTTCAGTTCACCTATTGTTTTTTTTACAGTGCAAATATTTGTTGTCAAAAATAAATATGAAGTGAGTACTGTACACTTTGTATTCTGTGTTGTAACTGAAATTGATATGATTGACAATGTAGAAACATCCCAAAATATTTAATTTCAATTCTTCTATTGTTTAACAGCGTGATTAATATTTTTGAGTTAACTGCAATTAATCGACCGCCCTAATTAAAACCCCTGGCAGGAAGAAAGCAACCAGCAATTACCCCTGTTTCCCCGAAAATAAGACATCCTCCGAAAATAAGGCCTACTTACAGTTTTGCCTCTCGTTGTAATATAAGGCATCCCCCCGATAATAAGACCTCCCCGATAATAAGGCATCCACCAATAATAAGGCATTTTTCATTTCTGAAAAATAAGACATCCCCTGAAAATAAGACCTAGCGCATCTTTGGGAGCAAAAATTAATATAAGACACTGTCTTATTTTCGGGGAAACAGGGTAATGTAGAGGCATTTGAGAGCCTCTGGTGGGCAGCTAGTCTGTGTGGGGCCTTGCACTCCCAAGGGGCGTCACAGAAATGCCTAGAGTAACGATGGGGGACAGCCACAACTCTGGGCAAGGTCGAGGATGAGGTATACTGCACCAGGACCATGTGCCTCGCTGCTGGAAGGAGCAGCAGGGCAGTGAGGGAGGGATAAGACCCTGGTGTGGAGTGTGGCTATGACCGAGAGTGATTCTGGGTCCATCTCTTGGTCAGCTCATCCCTATGTGAACCTGTGGCTGGTTCATCTTTCTCATCCCACTCCAGCCCCTCTGGAAGACTCCCCAGCAAAACAGCCAGGGATGGGATAAGGGCCTGGATAAACAGACGTGCTGCTACTGCCACCTCGTGTCCAACTCGGTTGGTTTGCATGTATCGGTTCTGGCTATAGCATTATTATGCAAGTCGAGTTGCATGTTAAAACTGTTTCTCTCTCAGGGGACACTGTCAAGTTTGTGTTCCAGTATTTCACAGCAGCATGGTATAAATATTACGGAACTCAAGATCACTACAAATATTGTTATGATTTCTGTTTTAAATCCCATGGAAAGCTGGCTTTTGTTTAGATTCAAACATTTCCTCTGGAGGGTTTGAAACCCAAACATTGCAACATGTTGCTAAAACAGGAGAGTCCTAACATGAAAGCTGACTGTCAACAAAAGTGAAACTGAGTGACTTGGTTAATTTTTGCTCCAGATTCAGCTCAGATAATGAGACTAAAGGGTTCATGGTGAAAAGAAAATTAGATGTTTAAAATCTTTTCTGTTGTAGTGCTAAGGTGCTTATTAATAAACAGATACAGAGCTTTGAGAGACTCAGTACAAATGCCCATTGCACCAACAGCAATCAGAATCCCTGGAAGATGGGAATAAAGTGCCCAACTTTAATTTCATTGAGGGCCAGGCAGCCATGACTGTGCTGTAACTCACTAGCACAGAATAGCTTTAAAGAACTGATGCTGTAATATTTTCAATGGCCTTTTAGTCATCCATTTATATTTTCGGCAGTGTTGTTACTTGTATAAACAGCAAGGATGTGCTACTGTGTAATGCAGAGGCCAGTACAGTTTGTAAGGTCCTATTATATGTCCTGTCAGTGGTGCCTGTCACCCATTTACATTTTAAATCTCTTCCCCATCTGAGAGTTTGTTTTATTTCAGTGGCAGGGTATTTGCTTCATCGCTTCAGATTACCTGAGTGTGAGCTAGTGCTCAATGAGTTGCAGCAGGGAATACTTCCCTCCACAGTGTAAAAGGAGTTCCTGTTTTCCCATCTCCTCCCCCTAAGCCCAGCTTTTCCACTGACATCCCAGGGGTTTGGGTACAAGAGGACTGCTGCTTTCTGAAGTACCCCTGTGCTTGGCCCCACAGCAGGGCTGCATGCATTCCTCTTTTCCCAACTCTGAACAGGGTTGCAGGCTGCGGGGTCATATTCAGCAGCCCACCAGGTCGCTGTCCTTTCAGAAATCCTCTCTTGCTGCCTCCTTAAATGTTTGTGCTCTAGCTGGAGAGAAGCGGGGGGGGGGGGGGGGGGGGAGAGGTTAGTCACTTTCGGTAAGGCCTCAAGGGAGGTGCACTGTGTTAATTCCAACTACATGAACACCGCTTGTCATTCTCCTGTTTGCAAAAACCCAAATTCATTTCTCCAGTTCAGAGACTTGAGAGTCTGAAAGAAAGAAGTGATAGGGGGAAGTTGAGTTGCCATTTTTTTCTCTGGTCTAGTCAACACTGGCTTTGTATTAAAAATCCAGGCTTTCCTAGAATCCCAGAAGTGTAGGACTGGAAGGGACCAGAGAGGTCATCTAGTTCAGGCCCCTGCACTGAGGCAGGACTAAATATTCTCTAGACCAGCCCTGAAAGGTGTTTGTCCAGCCTGCTCTTAAAAACCTCCAGTGACAGAGATTCCACAACCTCCCTAGGCAATTTGTTCCAGTGCTTGACCACTCTGACAGGAAGTTTTTTCCTAATGTCCAACCTAAACCTCCCTTGCTGCAATTTAAGCCCATTTCCTCTTGTCCTAGCCTCAGAGGTTAACAAGAGCAAACTTTCTCCCTGCTCTGTAACAACCTTTTTAGGGGATTGTTTGACATGGGCTTTAATCCCTTGGGCTATGTCCTTTTAAGACAGGAATATGGGAGAGGTTTCAGCTGTAACACATGCCACATCTCTGGCAGGTGTTGGTTTTTCTACAGGGATTTTTGGCATGTGCCATCTATCCAATGGCCCAGTTAGATCATAGCATTGCGGGAGAACTGAGTCCATGATCTGCTAATTAAGAGATCTCGACAAGGTTGTGACATGCCACCTTGGGAGCACTTGAGTAAATAATTAAGTGTGTTGGTTAATATGATCTATATGGAATAGGCAGGGCTAGCAGGATCACTGCAGTAGTGTGCCAGTTCTCCAGCAGCCCGTCACTGCTGACATGCTAAGCTGAGGCCAGTCTATCCGCCATGGCTGGGGAACATGTATCACGCCAGCCAGCGGAGGGAGGTGAAGGCCTATGGGAAGCTCTGGGGGTGTTTGGCATGTGGTGGTAGTGACCTCTTAATTCTTGCTCATTTTAAAATCCCCTGGAGTGTGACCCCTAAATCAGACTGTTTCAGGCAGTCATGGGGGTGCAGGGTGCTGAGAGCTCCAGTCTGGCTCAAACCACTCCAGCACAAGGGGAAAAGCCAGTGCCCTCGGGGCAGGGGGAAACATTATTGTGTTCCCTGAACACATTGTGAGCTCAGGGCAGTGAGATTCCTCCTGAGACTGTCAGATCTGGAGGCCAAGCAAAGGAGGATTTGGCTGGAGAAAGGGCTGAGCTAGAAAATGTTTAGTAGGGTGAGGGTGGAGACTTCAAATGAGCTGAATTTGGGGCCTGAACTAACACCCTGTCTCCTAGAGACCAGGTGTGGGAGGTAATAGCTGTCGGACCAACTCCTGTTGCGGGGGAGAGATGAGCTTTCGAGCCAGAGAACTACCTTTCATCGACCTGAGGGGGACTCAGTATCCCAGCTAAATACGGGGTGGCACTGAATGTTTAGTGGAAGTAAACACATTTGAAGGGACCATTCAAGGCAGAGTGGCCCGTTAACCCCAGACCCTGACACTGCACCCCTGGGTGGGGCTAATTCCAGCCCAGGTCTGGTGCCAGCCCAGGGCCCTTTCCCAGACAGCAGATTGTTTCAGACCGTTGTTCATGTCTCCCTCACTGACCCCTCGCATGTGGGACTCGAGGGAAAGAGCAGGGGTGTGAGATGAACCCTGGGCCACGGCATGGCTGCAAACCCACCCGGATGCCAGGGCTGCCTCCCGGGGGGGCCCAGCTATTTCAGTACCCGCAGGTACCTCCCATGCCCTTCTGCTCATGCTGTGCATGAGGGGTGGGTGCAGGGGAGAGGGGTGACTGCTGGGGTAGGGTGGAGGAGGCAGGTGCTGGGGTGACAGACTGCCAGGGAGAGGGTTATGGGGAGGGGATCACAGTGCAGTTACTTCAGTCAGACCTTGGGTCAAACATGCTCATTTCCCCCATAATCTCCCCACCATCCCCAAGCCCCCTGTGTGCTGCTGAAGGGCTGGGCCAGCAGCCTCCCTGGCCCATGCTGGGGCATCTGCCTTGTTTCCCTCAGCCATGGGCACCTTGTCAGCTCCTCGTCCCTGAGCACTGTCCCTCGCGCATGTTAACGGGGAGGGTCTCACAGATGGGAACAGCCCATTCCCCAAGTCCCCTGTGGCTTGAAGTGAACAGATTAAGAGGCAGAAAAAGCCATGTCTGGATTTCCTAAGCAGGGGATCTCTGTCTGGGCACCAGATGGCATTAATAGCATTATTCTGCACTGTGTGCGAAGGGCCCAGCAGCCTCTGAGCCAACACCATGGGAAGGGGGGCACAGGAGCACTTAGGGGGCCTCCTGCCAGGCTGGTTTGGGGGGGGCAGACCCAGCTGCCAGCACCTGAAGGCTGTGACCTGGAATCTACTGGTGAGCAGCTGCCTGGGGGAGAGGTGAAACTCCAAGGCAGGCTATTATTAGAGTTAAACTGGGAGAAGCCTAACTAAGCGCTTCAAGACGGGGCCATGGGACTCCTGCCCTAAGCTGCAAAGTCAAAGGTGAGGGGCCAAGGAATGCAGGCCTGCGTGGGCAGGAGCGCGCCGTCGGCCAGCATCTTCTGCTCTATCCCGGCACCCAGCTGCAGGGCTGTGGGGGCCGCATGCAGGATTGCGTTGGCTGCCAGGGAGGGTTAGGCTGCCTTCTGCATCCCACAACCCTATGCAACCTCTCCTCGCTTCTGCTCCCTGATCCACCTGCTCAGACACCCACTGACCCCACAGTCTGGTGTTAATGTCATGGCTTCAGGCCTGGGCTCTGCTCCTCCCTGGGTCTCCTCATAAGTCACCAGAGGCTGTAATTAACCAGGGTAACCCCCCTCAGTTTGCCCTTTGGAGAGCTACAGGCAAACAAGAGCTCTCCCTCCTTCCAGCCACAGTGTCCGTCTCCCTGTGTATTTAGCCAGTGCTCCACTGGACTGGGGCTTACAGGAAGCAGGACAGGCCACCCCAAGCGTGCGTTGTTTGTTTGGCTGTAAAAGTGCCTAGCACCCCGTGTGGGCCTCTGCATTGCTATGGCTACTAATTATTGATTTCTAATTGACAATGTTGTTGTGAAAGCAGGGCCGGCTCCAGGCACCAGCCCAGCAAGCAGGTGCTTGGGGCAGCCAAGGGGAAGGGGCGGCACATTGGGCTCTTTGGGCAGCAATTCAGCGACGGGCTCCTCTCGGAGGGAAGGACCTGCCGCCGAAGAAGAAAGCAGTGCGGTGGAGCTGCCGCCAATTGTGATCGCAGCTTTCCCCCCTCCCCACCTCCGCAGCTTGGGGCAGCAAAACCCCTGGAGCCGACCCTGGTCCCAAGAGACGGGTCTCTGCTGCAGTTCTCCAGTGACACCTCTATTAATTGGTCAATTTTTATAGCTTCCCTCCCTGCTCCTGTAAATTAAAAGCAGCTTTTTTTTTTCCTTGGAGGGGGGGCGGGATTCCCCTACCTGCCGAGGAGAGCCCATCTGCCCCCCACTCCTGCCTCTGACAGAGCGACAAGCCGCTGAGATTAGAACAACACCTCATGTCCCCTTCCGGCCAAGGAGCTAGAGAGGGCTTTACCGGCCCTAATCAAGCCAGCGCACAGCAAGCAAGGAGCAGCCCATCTAGCTCCAGATGGGGACAGGGAGGTGAAGGTACTTGGTCAAGGTCACCTGGCTAAGTCAGGACTAGAACCCAAGTGTCCACTGGTTGGGAGAGCCCTGTAGAAATGAATAGGGACTAAACCCCCAGGGACCTATAGACGTTGCTCTAAACAGTACAGAACTGGCCAGAGCATGAGTGTGTGTGTGTGGGGGGGGTTGTTGGGGTTAGAACTGTAGGGCCGGGTTATCATGCTCCAGACTGTTAACAAGATCCTAGCCCATCATGGGCTACAGGCCTTCTCCACAAGAGCAGCCTCCCAGCTGCCTTCTCCAGCACTGCCCAGGCTGGGTTAAGAGACCAGAACACAACCGTAGTGCGAGCAGTGGCTGCGACCCCAGCTCCATGCTGAGTGCTCCTGGAGCAGCCCCGGCTCTGCAGGGCAGATCTCAAGGCCCTTGCATTCTGCCTTGACTTTGACACTGGCACATTAATAACGCTTCTGTGTCGCATAATGAAGCTGCTGCCCTAATTATCCATAAATAAATAAATGATCATGGTGGCTGTCGGGGGCGCTGACAAGGAGAACTCCACTGCTTGCAGCACCGGGAGCCTACAAAGTTTATTTATTCATGGCCCTGGGGGGCGCAGTGCAGAACTCCCCACTCCCTGGCATGACAGCAGCTCCCACAGGCTCTGCTTGTTCCTCGCTGGTGCATGCAGCGCAGAGCTTGTACAGCAGCTCAAGTCTGTTTGCAGATCTCGGGGACAGCAGTTCTGAAGCCACAGACCTGAGGGCTGCTCCTGGCTATGCTCCGTCCCCTTTGTGCTGCTTTGGCAGGCCAAAGGGAGTAGGAACAGAGCCCTTCTCCCCAGCTGGGCTGGCCCCAAGCAAGTGTAGAATAGGTGTAGCTGGCATCTTTGGCAGTCATCCTGCAGCCCCTGACATAGAGAGCAGGGGGGGAAAGGGTGTGGCCAGCGTGCACTGTGCCTAGCCATCTCCATCTGGCTGATGGCCTCAAACTGGCAGAGCCTAGAGCAACCCCCAGGCTGCTCTCAATTCCTTTGTGGCAGAGGGGCTGTGCTCAGGGGTCCAGCTCACAAAACTGTGGGCTTGCCATTCCCCTCCCCCACATGGGTGCTGCATCCCTGCCATCTCCCAGGGTGGGCTTATTATCCATGCCGTGTGATCGCTCCCAGCCTGCTGCGGGCAGGTGCTGAGCGCGAGCACCCACTGGTGGCGCAGGGAGTCGAGGTTGCTGCACAGAGGGCAGGTTTTAGCCGTGTTTGTTAATAAAAGCTCTGCTGAGCAACCTGGTCAGTCTGCCAGGGCTCCGAGGGAAGGGAAAGGAAGGCCTGTCCTCCCAGCTACATCAGCCTGCATCTCTGTCGCATGCAGGGGGCTGCCCCTGCTCCGCCTCAGCCCGTATTCCCCCACTCTCTCCATTGCTGGAAGGTACCAGGGCGATGGCTATGTACCCCAAGTGCTAGGCATGCCTGGTGCTTTGAGCATCAGGCAAGACCAGGTGCCCAGGCTGACGAGGACACAAAGCATGGGCCAGTGGGGTGACAAGGCTGAGGGGGCAGGGCAGGATTTCAGACAGTGCACGTGTGAAGTGTTGGCGGGGAGCCGCTGGGGGGGGCACGTACAGATGGAGTCAGGCCTGCGCTTCTGGCTGCCGTATCATTTTACCATCAACTTTTCATCAATCACACAATTATCAGGGCAACATCTTGAGTGGACCCAGCTACTTTGAAGGGAGCCACTGCTCAGGGGCCAACGCCGGAGGGTTTTCCAATGCCCCCTGGCCAGTGCAGTGCCTGGGGGAACCTCCCCAGGGAAACAAGGGGAGCACCAGGAATAGCAAGGGGAAAAGGCACTGATCTCTGCAGGGATCCCACAGGAACATCAGCGAGGGGAACAGAGAGAGAGAGAGGGCCGGGGGTGGCAGGGGGAATGAGAGAAAGGGAGATAAAAGAGAGACTGAGGCAAGGAGGATTTAGATGTAAAGGGGGAATATGAGAAAAAGGAAGTGAAAGAAACTGAGGAAGGGAGAGAGTGGGAGGACGAAAGGAGAGATGTGTGAGGTAGAGGGGTAAGAGCCTGTAAAAGGGCGGGCGAGATCCTTGCCAGGCACTCTCCTCCCCATCCCTGCTCTCGGGCCCTCCCTTGCTATCTGTCCCCTGGAGGCACTTCTGCCGCGCCCAGGATCCCGTTGCCCGTTAGCTGAGGCAATTGGGGATGTAATCCTGAATAAACAGCCAAACCTTTGAGATGGGGCAGCCCCTCCAGCCCCTTGGTTAGCACTGGGCCAATGACACACAGCTCAATTTTCAGTTGTGTTTTAACCTTAGGAGGAGAGGAAACTTTGTTTTCGATACCAAGCAGTCCCTTGGGATTTCTCTCGCACTCCCCTGAGCCATTAATCTTCTCAATCTAAATCTGCCCTGTGACATAAAGGAGATTGGGTAAATAACACCTCTTGGACAACTGGCGTGTCTTTCTCCTCTGGGAGGATCTTAAAGGAGTCTCTCCCCTTCTCATGGAATCTAACGTAGCTCCCACTGCCACTGCTTGGCTTTGTCTGCCTCTGACCGGCTGGGGACAGAGCCACAGGGCACGGGACCAATTATTTTCCAGGGGAGATCAGAGTGAATAAAGGCTTGGGTTTAACTTGGGCTCAGGGCTCTTGGGTGCTTTTCTATAGGAACTCTTGACATTGGAAACAGAAGTGCAAGAAATACCCAGGGTTACCCTCATTCAGCAGGTGGAAAGCAAATACTAGGCAGACTCTCTCAGGATGCAAAAATTACTGACCCAAACCCTTGAGCCCATAATCAAGGAAAACTCTCATTGAGTTTTGCATGACAGGATTTATTGAAAATTGAGACAAGATTTCAGGATTTGGCTTCTTGCCTTTAGAAATGTCCTTTCCTGTGTTACTTACACCATCTTAGATAATCAGAACTCAAAGAAATAAGAGCTAGACTTTTGCTTCTCATTACTTTCTTTTTTTGGGTGTCCTGCACTAGCTCAGTGCATTTAGGTTTCCAAGAGAGACAAAAAAAAAATTAAAATGATTTAATTGAAACTTTTAAAATTATGAACTTCTTTCTAATCTATTATGTTTTGTAATATATAAGGGTATGCATACCCCCCACAATCCAATTGCATGTACATATATATGTTTGTAAAATATTTAATATGTGTAAAATCCACTCCTGCTCTGTACAGAGTTGTATTGTAGTGCATATGTGTGCGCACATATCTATGTATTTTACAAACCCTACATTTTGGGCATAAACCGTGTGTGATATATAATATATACACACCTCTACCTCGATATAATGCTGTCCTCGGGAGCCAAAAAATCTAACCGCGTTATACTGAACTTGCTTTGATCTGCCGGCGTGTGCAGCCCCGCCCCCCTGGAGCACTGCTTTACCGCGTTACATTGGGTCATGTTATAGCGGGGGTAGAGGTGTGTGTGTGTGTGTGTGTGTGTGTATAGATAAAAATATCATCTTGCCCTGAAGATGCACAGTAGAACTGTTCAAAAACAACCAAAATCTCAAGTAGCCCTGTGATCATAGGTATTAGCTTTTCACTTCTGGAGGCCTCTGCGCAGAAGAAATTCTAGGTCATGACAACCGCACAAAGCACCTCCCTGCCTGGTATGCCGGTTGGTCTCTGTTCGAGGGGGACGGCTCAGGACTGGAAGAGGAGAGTGCGTTATGGGCTGCATGAAGATCTATAGATCTCCACAGGCACCAAGGGTGAGGTTGGAGGAGAACGGACAGAGCTGCAGTAAGGGAAGCTTTCCAGCCTCTGCCAGCACTGTGCCTGGCTCTAGGCCATGCTATCCCTCAGCCTTTGCTTTCCTAAAGGCCTAAGCTTCCCTGGACCTGTCAGATCCCCAGGGTAACTCCACTGCCTCCATCCCAGTGACTCCATAGGGGCTGCCCTTGGCCCAGGAGGTCTGCAGGGAAACGTCAACACAAAATGTCTTCTGATTAGTTAAAACAGCCAAGCAATAAATGGTGACGAATGCAGCCCATGAGAAACACTTGACAAGGCAGAGGAGATGAGGCCAGGCGGGTGAGGAGCCAGGCGCATGCTTCGTTCTCCCTTTGTCTGGCTCCCTGAATGCCCCCACATCAATCAGTAACAACGGGGCTGCCAAAAAAAGCAGCACGGCGAGGTAATAAATTGTCCCATTGCCCAAAGCAAATAACATTTCAGTCCTTAGTTCCACATTACACATGCCCCACAGCAGTTATTACACAATAACCGATTGCACCTAAGACGGATGCCTTCCCCTACTGCAGCCAAGGGGTTCCCATGAGCAGCAAAGAACGCTGAAGGCCCGGGGACGTGCCTCGGAGAGAAGGATGGGGCATGAGCAGTCTGTATTCTGCACCTGGGCTGCCTGCAGCTCCTGTCTCCAGTCTTGGCTATGTAATCTGAGCAGTGGAAGTGTCCCACGGGGACTGGAAGCTCATGCACAAATGAAGCATCCTCATGCCACCATTTGCACTCGCTCTAGCCTTGCTCGTGGAATTTGGCCCTGGTGGAACCGCAGAGTAACTTACCAATCCTCTCTCCCTACTTCGTTCAGCCTAGGGCTGCACCTCCATGCATTCCAGCCACTGTCAGAACTAGTCGTCTTCTGCCTGTGGCCAGCAACTGCAGTCAGGACCAGATTTTTCCAAAGAGCTCAGGGTGGGATTTTCATATGTGCCTAAGTGATGCAGGAACACAGATCTTGAAAGTCCCTGGGAGTTGTGCTCCTAAATCACATAGGCACTTTAGAAAATCCCACCCTTAGCCATCACTTAGGCACCCTAATAGGTGGCCTGCTTTTAGAAGTTACTCAGCATGCGTGGGTGCAGGGTAGGGGCTGAGCTCTGGGACAGTCGGCCCCACATCTCTGGCTCATTGACTTGCCATCACAGTTCAAATCTCAGAAGAAGCCCTACAGATTCTTCCCTCTTGTCTGTGTGTCTTCATGCTCTTCCTCTTGGCTGTTGTGTACTTGTCGTCTTTGTACAGCTTTCGGGGTAGGGGGGCTATGAAAAGCAAAGCTGTATTGTCTGTGCACGTGTGCCAGTGGCCAACCCTTTGCGGAGCCGAGCTCGATGTTGTAGCTGTTCTTTGCATGCTGCAAAGTGGAAAGTCCCTGGCACTGACCTGCTTAAACAGCCATAGAGATGGCTAAGTGCAGACCTGGGTCCTGGACACCTGGCTGTCACTGGAACAAGATACCCCGCCCAGGAGCAGCCTGTGTATCACCGTCATGGGAATCGGCACCCCAAATGCAGAGCCTATCGCTATCTCTAGGGAAGATTGGGGGACATCCACAGAGCAGTGTGTTCTCTTTCAGGCATTGCTGAATCACGAGTGATGGAAGCTTTGATATCCCCCAGGCCTTTGTTTGTTGCATGACAGGATTGTGTATAGAGAGCAGGGGGGTGAGGTAATACAATACAAGCGATGGCCTCACTCAGCTTGTCTCTCTGGTTCCTGGGGCTGACCCAGCTACAGCTAAACTGCCTAGGAGGAGTATTGTGCATAGTCTGGTCCAGGCGCTTCTCTTCGCTGTGGTGCTCAACACTAGGGGGAGGCATGAAACAAGCTTCTTTCCTGGAAAGATTTCTCTGGGCCTGTGACCGAGGAGGCACACGGAGCATTCTGAGCCGAGGGGATGAACCGTCCCAGTGCTTGGCTCCTCACTGAGCTGCCTGTCTTCACCACACAATGCACCAAAGTCTCGAGGTTATTTAAAGAGCACGTTTCCTTGAACTCCGGATATTCTAGTCCATTTCTACAGCGCGCTGAATTTCCAGGCCTCGTCTCCAGCTTTACCCTGAAGGGACACACAAAAGCACCTGACAAGCTATGGGGTGGCTCACTTTACCCCCTACTGAAGCCATTTCTGGGGTGGAGCATGGCAGGAGGTGCTCATTTTAGGATCCAGTTCTACAGCCCACTGGGGGTGGGTGGAATGCTACACCCCCACTGAGCCCCACTGAGGTCTGTGTATCTTAGGCACTTACCTGGCCCCCATCTGAGTGTCTCACAAGCTTTAACAGACTTACCCACACAGGACAGTGCTGTTATTCCCATTTTACAGATAGGAAGCTGGGGCACAGAGAGAGTAAGGCCCAGATCTCCACAGGTCCTTAGGAACCTAGCTCCCTATGATTGCAGTTTAGCCCACTCATAGGAGCTTTCCCCCCAGCACACTTAACTAGGAACTGGCTTTTAAATCCGGCAGAGGCCGGCAGGTAGCTGCAGCCCTATAACGGCCATTTTGTTACAAGCTGCTGCAGGCTGTATGTCTCTCCTCCCCTGCTGTCAGGACTCTGTTTTAATTGTTCTGGCTGGGGCAGACTGGCACGTCCTGCACACTGTGCTGTGGACTGGAAAGGACTCTCCCTAAGGGGAGAAGTCTCCTCACCCCACCATAAAGGGGGGGGAAGGAAGACACAGAGGAGAAGGTGCTATCCTGAGGTCCCACAGCAGGTCAGTGGTTGGGCTGGGTCTAGACTCACAGCCCAGTGCTCTCAATGTTGCATAAACTGGGGGCATTTGGAGATAATCTCCACATGCCCTGCATAAAACAACCTGGGCTCTGCAGCATGTCCAGGAGGGAGCCATCTGGGTGCCATGAAGCGAGGAGTGGATCAGCACACAGCCTGGCTGCACCGCAGGCTGGGCTGGGGAGTACTATCTAATAACTGAAACCGTAGGGGGACTTGAGCTCGGTGGGGCGTTTGGTGTCCTGGAGGGGTTGGGGAAATAGGGCAATGGGAATGCAATTGCAGCCTTTGGGACCACTCAGAGTTGAGTAAAAGTCCCGTATTCTGGCAGTTACACAGCCTGCTGAGACTTTCCATTTTATGGTGTATTGGGAGCTGTCACTTTCAATTTCAGGTGTTTTTCCTGGTCCTGCTTGCAGGTGAGGGGATTCTGGGGAAGTGTATGAGCTGGGCCTAGCAGCAAGCCGTTTGCAGCCAACAGTAAGGGGTAGGTGGATTGAGTCCCTGCTTTAGGGAGCATCCTGCTTTGTCTCTCTCTGTTTTGGGGTTCTCGTGTGCTATTGTTCTGAATTCTAAGCAATCAAGTCGTGTTATGTCCCAACCTTCCAGCAAGACTATTCTGTGTTTTCATCTAACTTCTCTGCTTTCTGCTGTGAAACATAACAAGTTTAAGTCCATGTGCACTGCCCCTCTCTGGTCTGGTTTGGATTCAAACTCGCCCAACCTTTATCAATGGAGCAGCTCTGGGGTGAAGCTTCCTGCCTTAATGTGCTTGTTCCACGGCACTGTCTAGTGGGTACAGCAGGGGCTGGGATCGAGTCCCAGCTCGGACAGTGACTTACTGCCTAGCCTGTGGGAAGTCCCTTATCTCTCTGCTACCTCCCCAGGGGTGTGGTGAGGCTAACTTCATTGTCAGTGAAGTGCTGGCAAGGAGGGGGAACGTATTCCTGTAATCGTAATTAACATTGCCTCTTTGAGGGTTTATTCTCCAGGGATGTGTCAGACTGTTATTGGCCTTGGAGCAAAGGCTGGCGAGGGTAAATGTGAGGGCTGCCTCTGGATTGCTGGGCTGCTCTCGTTGGCCACTGGGAAAGCTGCTCGCTTGGCACAAGGGCATAGGCGCAGTTTGACTTCTATATTTGGGGAGGCAGCTCTGGTCAGGCCAACAGGGCCACGCAGGGGGATGTGGGGGGGAAAATTCAGAGCCTGCCTGAGGCTTGCAGTTTGGGGGGGGCAACACCCTCCCATTCCCCCCCAAACTACACCCATGTGCTGGGGCGCTTCTGGCCTGAGCAGCCGAACTGGGGCTGGCAGACCTTTTCCAGAGACCGCCCTGGTGGGCATGGATGCAGTCAATGCGCGTTCGCTCTCCTTGGGAGGCTGATGCTGGGGAAAAGGGAAATGGGGAAAGACGCTTATTGGCAGAACAGCTACAGCGGTGGCTCTCAAACATTTTTACTGGTGACCCCTTTCAAATAGCAAGCCTCTGAGTGCGATCCCCCTCCTTTAACACCATTATAAATGCTGGAGGCAAAGCGGGATTTGGGGCGGAGGTTGACAACTCGCGACCCCCCCCCCCATGTAATAACCTCGCGCCTCCCTGCGCTACAGCATGGGCCACAGCAAGGCAAGCTGTCCCACTAGCCTTCCTCAAGCTTGCCGAGGAGGGACTGCTCCAGGAGAAACTCGAGTTCCCACGGGCCATTCTGTCATTGGCTTCGGCTCCAGGCTGCTAGCAGCCCCCGGGGCAGGGGCAGTGGCTGTGATTGGTGATGACTGGAGTGAGACCCCTTCAAACAGGCCACCCAGCGTCCATCCGACTGCAACAGCTTCCAGCCACTCCCTGCTGACTGTCAGGCTCCGGCACAGAGCCTTCCCCCGGCCACTCTGAGCTATCGAGCCCCCGGCTGGGCCCTGGGTTGGAAATGGCACCAATTCTGCTCCGGTGAGTAGTGTAAAACGTTGTTTGTACTGGCTGCACGAGCCAGAGGGAAATCATGTGCAGTGAGAAAATGGAGAGGGTCTCAGGGCTCTGAGGGATAGAAATACATTTGGGTCCAAAATGAGCAATGAAGAGATGAGTTTTTGCAGTGATTCCTCACCCTGATGTCATCAGTGAGATACAAACCAGGGACCTTCAGAACCGCAGCACAGACCTCTGCCACTAAAAGAATAACTCCATTAGCTGCGACCAGTGATGGGCTGCTGCCGGCTAGTGGACCAGGCACTAGAGGAGGGTGTGACACACACTTTTCCTGTGTGTTACACTTTTCCTGACTCGCTTTCATGGAGCCTCTTATGTGCTGCCAAAAGTGTGGATTAGACCTGAACAAATCCTGTATTGGACGATTTCACCTCTATCAGCTCACAGCTGTATAAAACCCCACGGTGTCGCCGGGGTGGCCCTTAGCCTGATACCAGCTGTCCGGTTTGAACGCTTGCGGAAAGGAGCTTCCCGTGAGTATCCCAATGGGCAAGCTCCTAGAGTGTCCTATGCTAGTAAAACCCGTTTTCACCAATGTGTGTGGGATGTGCACTCCGGCAGGGCACCCCAGGCGCTGGCTTGGCAGGACCCGGCTCCACAATGGAGCTAGCACAATCCAGAGGGCCAGTAGTGTAGCGTGTGTCTGAGTGTAGCGAGGATGGAAGCTAAACAGCCTCCTCTGAACGATCAATGGGTGGAATAAAGGGGCGGCGATGAAAGGGACTAGCCAGCTGAAAGACTGGACCAGAGCTGCCGAGAGCACAGGCTTGTGTCTGTCACCCAACCTGCCCAGCGTCCAGCTGTTTCTCTGCCCTCTCTCTGGCCGCTTTCACGCTGGCCAGCGGAGGTAGTTTTGTCCTGGGGGGCGGGATGCTGTTTAACACCTTTCTAGCCCTGCTGCCCGGGTGGGAGTGACCAGGGAACTTATCAGCGATGCTGAACAGCAAGGGACGCTAACAATGGAACATGGAGCAGTGTTTTCTCCCCCTCGTCATGTGCTGCGAATGGATATCTCCAAGGCCCAGACCACGCTGTGCCAACATGCCTCCCGCCAGCGCTGTCTCCTGTGCCTCCCAGCCCACGCGCCCCAGTCTCATTGGGTGCTGGGAGTGAGAGTGCCACAGCTGCACCTGAAGCCAGCATTCCTGCGCGGAAGAGGAAGCTATTGTTGCAGATTGGATGGCCAGCAGATTCCCGCTATCAGCCTTCCCTTGGCTGCCCTCTTTGTAACAGCTGCCAGCAGGGAATGAAGGCAGGCAGCCAGCATGTGTCCGGGGTGGGAGGCTCCCACCCCCGCCTCAGTGAGGGCTTTGCGGGAGGAAATGGGCTGGTTCACCAGAGGGATGGGGAGCAGGCTGGGGGATGGATAATGCCTGGTTTGCAGAGCGTAAAATCCTGGCCCCATTGAAACCACTGGCAAAACTCCCATTGACCCCTGGATTGGGGTTGTTACACCCATTTTGCCAATAGGAAGACTGAGGTGCAAAGAGGGGAAGAGATGTGCCCAGCAAGCCAATGGCAGAGCAGTGAATAGAACCCTGCCCCTTGACCACAAGGAAACGCTGCCTCCCTGAGACAGAATCCCTCCCTACTAAGCTTCCGCCTAGTTGCTGAACAACCTGTCCGGAGGGTCCGATGTTCCGTACTGCGCTTCTTCCAGCTGGCTGGACTGGGATGGCAGGAGAGGCTGTCCTTGCGGCACTGCCGGCTGGGAGCAGAAGCAGAAGGACCATTAATCTTGCATGTGAGCCTGTTCTTGCGAGACTTCCAGCCCACTTCTGCAGGCTCAGGCAGGGATGAGAACCCACAGTTGGGTGCTTCTCTGGGCCCAGGTCTAGGGACCGCTTCAGCTCGATCAGCTGGTTCAGGTCCAGAGTGCTCTTCCATTGGGGTCAGTGCTGTAGCAGGGCCCCAGGCTGGTGCCGGGAGGTGGCATCGGTCAGGTCGGGCGTGACACTGCGACCCTGACCACTTGTCCTTCGAATCCCTCTTTAAAGCTCACCTCTGCCACGATGCCTGCAAAGCACTGACCCGTGGCTGCTTGTTATGCTGATCACAGGCATCTCGCTGTTGTTGTTGGAGCAGCTAGGAGCCCCGGCTGTGTCTATGTACAAACACAGAACAGAACAGTCCCTGCCCTAAGGAGCTTACAATCTGAGTAGAAGACGAGACAACGGCTGGATACAGGCAGACCAATGGGTGAGTACGAGGAAACAATGAGACAATATTACCAGCACGGTAAGCAGTAGTCTCAGCACCTTAGCTGTTGTCTTTGTTCTTCCCCCGGCTGTCCGTTGTACCCACCTGGCGCCTCTCGTCACATACTTAGCTTGGGCCCTGCCACAGGGAACTTGCAGCTTTTTATTTTCAGTGTGTGCAGTGCCTAGCACATTGGGCCCTTGATCTCACTTGGGGCCTCTAAGTGTTACTGTAATTCATATTATTAATAATAGTTTGTGCTCGTTACAGATCTCGGAGTTCTCTGCTCGGTAGAGAGATTTACCCGGGTACCCTGGCCAAACTCCAATTCAGGGAATTGCATTCTGCCTCCCTACATTAGTTACTTATTTTATTGATATTTGAAGGGTCCTGAGGCTATAGCAAGCTCTACCCTGCAGTTTCAATTGGATAGGTCATTTTTCATTTGCTGACCTAAACGATTGTGGCATATTAACTGTGCAATATGAAACAGCTGCTGCGTTCCACTCCAGAGGTGGCTGCATTTCAGTGGTGGGTGAAGTGAACTTCCATATATCACTTAAATTTACCTCCCATGAGTGAGTGTTATTTGGATAAGGGGCCCTATTTGGTTCTCAGTTACTCTGTCGTAAGGCAGGAGTGAGTCCACTGGCCTCAAGATTCATGCTAGTGAGAGCAGACTAAAGCCCAACGTCTGTGAAGTGTTTTGAGATCCTCGGAGGAAAAGCACAAGTGCGTAGATAGCTAGAGGTGCAAAGTGTTGTTCTTACCAATTCAAGCTGCCCCTGTGACTGGGCGTCTTCGCAAGGGGCAGAGCCATTTCACAATGGGGCTTGCCACCGAGGGGAACGGGTTCCCCAGAAGTGCCCTGCTAGTGATTCAGACTCGCTGGCCCACCTACCCCAGCTGTTGGGGAGTCCCCCTGTTGGTGAGGTCAGAGGAGCATCAGGTGGGTGAGCTTGTTGCCCTGGGGATGGCCGGGAATATCAATTTCTTCACTGAGTAGCCAATGTGCCGAGGTTGGCTCTGGAGCCAGCAATTGACATGCTCCTCCACTCCCAAGGTAATGGCTGGAGTGGAGCCTGCAGTACGCTCTGGGCCCTGGCAGCCACAGCCGCGTCTCCGCCTTGGCCTCTCCGGCAGGACAGGCAGGCTGCAAAGCCTGGGGCAGCGAGGAACTCTGGGAAAGTAGGAACTCTGCAGAGGGGTAACGGCTGCCCAGTGTGATTGAACAAAGAGCTGAGGGTGTGTGAGAGATGAACGGTAGATCAACACTAGAACTGCTACCGTGTCACCGCTGCAGCTGCGCTGCTGTAGCCCTGTAGTATAGACACTCCCTACAGTGGCAGAAAGGGCTCTTCCGTGGCGGTAGTAAATCCCCCTCTCCGAAAGGCGGTAGCTAGGTCCATGGAAGAATTCTTCTGTCAGCCTAGCGGTGTCCACACTGGGGCTTAGGTCAGCTTTGTTACATCACCCAGGTGTGATTTTTTGTTACAGCCCTGAGCGATGTACTTACACTGACCTACCTTGTAGTGTAGACCAGCCCCGAGAGATCTTTTCTCAGGGATCACAGTCACTAGCTTAGGGGCAGAAAGGGAGACAATGACACACAGGGATGGAGAGGAGGAAAAGGAACGGAACAGGAGGGATCATAGACTCATACAATCGTAGGACTGGGAGGGACCTCGAGAGGTCATCTAGTCCAGTCGCCTGCACTCAAGGCAGGACTAAGTATTATCTAGACCATCCCTGACAGGTGTTTGTCCAACCTGTTCTTAAAAACCTCCAATGATGGAGATTCCACCACCTCCCTAGGCAATTTATTCCAGTGCTTAACCACCCTGACAGTTAGGAAGTTTTTCCTAATGTCCAACCTAAACCTCCCTTGCTGCAAGTTAAGCCCATTGCTTCTTGTTCTATCCTCAGAGGTTAAGAAGAACAATTCTTCTCCCTCCTCCTTGTAACAACTTTTTACATACGTGAAAACTGTTCTCATGTCTGCACCCCCCCCACATCTTCTCTTTTCCAGAATAAACAAACCCAATTTTTTCAATTCTTCCCTCCTAGGTCCTGTTTTCTAGGCATTTAATCATTTTTGTTGCTCTTCTCTGGACTTTCTCCAGTTTGTCTACATCTTTCCTGAAATGTGGCGCCCAGAACTGGACACAATACTCCAGTTGAGGCCTCATCAGCGCAGAGTAGAGCAGAAGAATTTCTTGTGTCTTGCTTACAACACTCCTGCTATTCTATCCCAGAACGATATTTGCTTTTTTTTTTTTTTTTTTTTTTTTGCAATAGTGTTACACTGTTGACTCATATTTAGCTTATGGTCCACTATAACCCCCAGATCCCTTTCCACCGTACTCCTTCCTAGGCAGTCATTTCCCATGTTGTATGTGTGCAACTGATTGTTCCTTCCTAAGTGGAGTACTTTGCATTTGTCCTTGTTGAATTTCATCCTATTTACTTCAGATAATTTCTCCAGTTTGCCCAGACAGACGAAGGACTGTTTTCTCTAGCAGCTGGAGGATCGGATGGGCAACCAGGACTCCTGGGTCCTATACCTGGTACTGCCACTGGCTTGCTGTGTGACCGTGGGCAGGTGCCACTCTGTGCCTGAATGTCCCTTTCTATACAATGAGGGCAGTCCTCCTTGGACGGGGGCGGGGAGCACACTGCACTCACAGAGCCCCCCTTATGGGCAGAGCTCACAATGCTTTGCAAAGGTGGGCGAGGACTGTTTCAAGTCTGTAACAGGCTGGTCTGCCCTTTTCAGGGTCAGGAGACCTGTGGCTAGCCAGTCCTCTTCAGTCAGTCCCACCTGTTCCATAATTAGCTGCCTCCCAACCAAAGGGGGCAGGGCTAATTGGGGTCAAGTGACCGTTTGAAACACCTGGGCCTCATCAAAGGGCTGAGAACTCAGGTTGGAAGCAGCAGGCCCCCAGGGAGCAAGGTGGGTTGCAGGAGAAGGCTCTGGAGAGAGCCTGGGAGCTGGGCTGCTGTCAGAGCCAGTTCCAGGCACCAGCCAACCAAGCATGTGCTTGGGGTGGCACCTAGAGGCGGGCGGCGCTCTGGCCGGCCGGGGAGAGCGGGGCCCTGGCCGGGCTCGCCACCCTCCCCTGCCGCGGTCCGGGGGCGGCGGGAGGCTTTTTTGCCTGGGGCAGCAAAAAAGCCAGAGCCGGCCCTGGCCGCTGTCCCCAAGCGGAGAGGCTTACAGGTGGGCCTGGGAGCCCAGCCTGCAGGGTGGGCTGAAGAAGCTTTTTGTCTGGACTCTCTTTACCTTAGAAAAGGGCCGAATTCAGAGTGACCTAGCTGGAGGGCTGAGCCCCCAGGGGAGGCAGGGAACACATTCAGTGCCATGCTTGGCCAGCTCATGTCTGCGATGTGCTTTGAGATCTGCGGACAAAAGGCTCGTGGCAGTGCAAACAGCTGTTCTCTCAGACTCTGTGTGTGCGGGGGTGGATGACTGACCCTGTGGGGTGATGGATACTACTAAACTGGATGCTTCTAAATGGGGAGGGAAAGGAGAATGCAGGCTGTGTCAATGGCAGGTGAAAAGGGAGATGGAGAACGCCTAAAGATAGCAGCTCCCAGGGGATACAGGACTGGGAATCTTGGAGTTCTGGTATTGCTGACATATTGTGTGGTCTTATGTCATGTCCCCTCCCAGTGTCTCTGTCTTCCCCAGCTATACGGGGAGGATAATGCTTACCTGCCTCATGGGAGCACTGGGTGGGGTTCCCTTGCTAGTGACTCTCCAGTGTGTACAAAGAGCTCTAGAGACATTAAGAATTAGTAGGAACTAGAGCTGGTCAAAAAATGCCAAATCACTTTCATGAAAATCTAGATTTTTTTTTTTCTTTTAATTCCTCATGAAAAATTCCAGGTCTTCAGTGAAAAGCCTAAAATGTTTCTTTGAAAACCAAAACTGAAAACGTTTACCTCTTAATTTTTTTGTCAAACTGAAAAACTTCAGCTATTTCCCTGTTTTGAGTGAAAAAAACATTCGTTTTTAGAAAAATAAAAATAAAAATCCAGCTAGCTCTTGCATTCTCAGACTAGGTCAGCAGTGCTGTAAATAGGCCAGTTGCACAGTAGGGTTGAACTTGGCCATCTGTTGGCTGGAATAGGATCTGCTTAATTGATTGGCCTAGGCCCTGTACCACTAACAAGTTTAAAGGAAGTTTACTTAAGTGCAAACAGTAGGGGCGGTGCCTTTCTGGGGGGAGTTGAGTTCTGCCCCCCAAGTTGCCACAAAGCTCCAAGTGGCTATACTGTGCAGAAGTGACAGCTGTGGGCAAAGTTTGTTACAGCCTACGTGGGAGAGAAGGGGAACAGAATGGGCTACACAGTGGCAACTCTCTTGAGATGAACGCAGCTACTAGGGATGATTAAGCAGAACTGTGTGTGTGTGGACAGTTCTAGTTCTCTTTATAAAGTGTGTATGTTCTAAATTGCTCTACTTAAGTGCAAAACCAACTTACCTTCGTGGGGCACAACCACCATCCCCACAACAATCTGTATCTTGCCTCTCACTGTGCCTATATATATGTCCTGATCCTGTAGCCTTCTATGCCTGTTTAACTTTACACGTGTGAGCAGTCCCACCCAAGGTGGGGGCCATCTTATGTGCCACCTCTTCAAATGTGCACATGCACTTTGGAGTGACCTGACCGGTGCTCCTAGGTCTTGGGTGGGAAGGATGAATGTGTGTGCACACTCTGTTTGTACAGTTACCAAGCCCTGTACATGTGCAAGCTGGCCCGGGGCATTAGTGCAAGCAGGTGTGTCTGCGTGTACGGGTGAAATGCTGGTCTGTACAATTAGAGCCAGGGAGATGAGTGTCTTTTCCTTTAATAAAGGAGCCCTAGTCTGAGTGTGTGCGTGTGCAAATGACAAGCTGTTATACATGATCACGTCCCCTACCGCACAGAGATTGAATCTGGAAAATGTCCCCCCACTGTTCAGATACAATAGATAATCTATCCACCCCCTGTACCAATTGGCAACTGCCAAGGGGCAGGCTGCTCCCCCAACGCCTGCTGAGTGTGGGCGGGGAGTACACAGGCAGCCCTGCCCACCCTCCGGATGACACTAGCTGGGGAGAAGGGGGAAGGAGGAGCTGCTGAGAGCTCAGCTGTGAGCATCTGAACCTGGATAGTCCTGGGAAAGGCAGGGATCCCGGCACGTCGGGGCGCAGCGCTGCAAGGAACTGCACTACATCCCAGAGAAAATAGGTGCTCTTTATGGCATGTGGCTGGTAACTTTTTTCCTGCTGTACTCTTTGCAAAAAGGTATGTCCCTTGCGGGGGGGGGGGGGTGTTACTCTTTGGCCAGGGAGCTCTAGTCCTGCGCCTCCTGCGATTTTTAAAAAAGTGACTGGCTGCCCGGGTGCGCTGCGGGCGAAGGGGGCGAAGGGACGGGCTGGCCCTGGCCGGGCAGAGCGGTGTCTGCGCCCAACCCAGTGCTCGGACCAGTCAGGGAGCCCGGCCCTGGCCCCGCACCTGAGCCGAGCCGATCCCCACGGCGGCGGGGGCGCTGCTCCAGCAGCTGTCGGAGCAGCAGCCCCCCAGCCGGGGGTGAGCGGGGCAGAGCCCCGAGGGGCCAGGCTGATGGCAGGGGCCGGGCAGCGGGGGGCAGCTCCCCACGGGGCTCGGGGTTTCGGGCTCTCGCAAAGTGGCGCTGTGAGCACCCCACCCCCACCCCGGGGGAAGCGGCGCCGGTTCGGAGCCTGCCCTGGGCTGCTGCGTTTAACCCCTTCGAGTCCCGGGTGTTGGGGGGCGGGGGGCAGGAGGAACCACTGTCGGGCTGGTCCTGCTCTGAGCAGGGGCTTGGACTCGACACCTCCTGGAGTCCCGTCCGACCCTGATCTTCTCTGATTCGTGGGGGAGGTTGTGCAGCGCCCTCCCCAGGGTCTGCTCTGACTTTCCGGGGGGAGGGGGCAGCTCCCAGCCCTGCTGCAACGACCTGGATTAATTCAACAGTTAATGATGGTGACGGTGTAATTGCAAAGAGCAGGAGATGGGGGGGCAGGACACAGCTCGCCAGCGGAAGTACCCAGGGGCTGGCTGGGTCTCTGGGCTCAGGTTGCCATGGGGCTAATCAAGGTCCAGGGGACGGGCAAGCCCAGACCTGCAGCCCCGGCTGCAATGCACCTGATCCCGGGGAGGGGGCACCCCCAGCCCCTTTCCCGGGGTAGGACCGGGTCGGTGGGGCTCTGTCCGGACGGGATGCTGAGCCCGGGGACTATGGGGGTGCTTGGGGGGGGGTAGCTGATAGCGCTGCATTTGTAAAGATCCCCCCCACCGGCTAATCACGGGGAAGGGTCTCTTTGGAGGGGGGTCTTTGCTTCCCTAAAATAAACAAACCCCTCGAGACGCTTACCCGTGGCTGGGCGGAGGAGGGTGTTTGAAACCCGCAGCTGGGAAGCACACCGCTGGCATGGGGCCCTGCCCGCTCCCTTCTGCCTCTTTGCAACCCCCCCCCCCCGGATCCTCTTCCCCCGGGAGAAGGCAAAGGGCCGTGGGGGGTGGAACCTGCTGCAGACAGAGCCCGTGTGGCCCCATTACAATGGATCTGGGCTTTCGAGTCGGAGCCGAGGTGACGCCGCTACTTCTGTCTTAAGGACAAAATCGAAGCCCAGGAGCCCAACTCCAAGAGTTTGCTTGCGGAGGCTTTTTAATGGGGGCAGCGGCTCCTTGCAGTGGGAGCTCCGAGCTGATAATTAGTGATGTTAACTCTTTGCAGCCGCTGAAATCCCTACTGTAGCCTCCCGCGGGGGGAGACATGATAAAGCCCCATTCCCCACACCGCTCTCCAGCCCCACAGAAGCGCCTTAATTACATGAATATTAAAATGTTGTCTAGACCTACCCAGTCTCTCTTTGTGCAGGCAAGATTTCAAAGGCTAAAGCCCGTAGCAGGACTTTTTAAAAGCGTTGTTCTGCTGTCCTTACTTCCCAACGACTATCGACAGCAATAGTCTAATCCCATCAAACAAGCTCAATCCAGGGATGCTTTTACATCGCATCCTCTCCTCTAGCAATGCTACATTAAATGTAACCCAGCGGCTTGATCCCTCAGATTGGGGCAAAAAATGACTGTGAAGTAAGTGTGTCAAGGAGACCCAACACTTGATTCATTGTTAATTGGGGATGGCTAGCCTCATCCAAATCTGTATGTGTGGTGCTGGAAACTGAGGTCCCCAACTATAGATGCAATTGAAAAGGAAAGACATCTGCTTGTAACATTGGTAGTTATTATTACAAATGGATTGTAATTTATTTCATTGGTGTTAGCTAAAAAAGCTACCCTGCTCTGATTTTATAGGGGTTTTTGTTTGTTATTTTTGTAGTAAATTACCTTTTTATTTATTATCTGGTTCACGAATGTAATAACAGAAACGTCCATGTTATGGAAAATGAGCTACTTTCAGCTTATAAAACCTTTTCTTTAATAATCGCTTTCACCCTATGAAAACAGCAAGAGGCAATCTTAGGAAATAGGTAGCGGTAGTGGGCTGCATCCTTAAATCCGATTGTTATTGTCTATGAAATACCCTTTTATTTTAATGTTAATTATATGAACATATTTACTGAGATTTAATGAGTGGTTGTGATAGTCAATTATTTAATCAATTATTAAATATGAAATAGTCTTATTAAAGCCAGAATCAGTCTGTGTTTGGGAGCTTTAGACAAAATTGCTATTGTTGGACATGCTTTTAGGAGCTGCTGTACTGAACATGGAAGCATCTGCTTTGCCTATATTTGCATGTTCGCTGTGTAAAAAGGAAAAACCAAAACCAATAACCATCCAAGGCACTAAAAGTCTCTCTCCCCCCAACATTGAAAATAATAAAGCCAACACAGCCCATTATTATTTGTGCACATTTTCAGCCCCCGCCCCTCAGAAAAGAGTCTCTGCTACAGAGCTCTCTCTGCTGAGAAGAGCAAATTAAAAGCCTCCATTAGCACTACACCTTATGGCCTCATTATTTTTTTTCTCTTTTCAGTTCAAGAGAGATTTTATTTTTAAGAGTCTCTGTGCTGAAAGTGTTAAAGTGGAACAATTCCAGAGAGAGGACAGTAATACAGTGGAAGTTTCATTATAATAGGATAAAAATTGAATTGCTTAATGCATGATAAACCTTTCCGATACTTAATTCTTCTAGGTATCAAAGCACAACCATTTAATACATTTCTGCTGTAGAACAAGAGCTCAATTAGAAACAAAAAGCAAATAAACATTTGATCCCAGGGACCACTAAAGTTTAGAAATCCCTCAGTAGACTGTAGCTGTTTATTTATTTTTTTAGCTTATAAAATAAAAATAGGCAGTTAACAGGCGGGGAGTTGAGCGAAAGAGGGCTTGGTGGTTGATTATACAAATTAAAGAGCAGCCATAACAATGAGAGGGAGGGCGATGTAAATTGGAAGCTGTATGATCAGGAGGAGGTTAAAGTCAAAATCTTGATCTACTTAAACTGGGGGAATAATCTCCCTGTATGATTTTGCTGGAGTTCTCTGCCTGCTGATTTGTGATGGTGGCATTTTGTGTACGCTGTGTTCAAATATTAGAAGCAGTGAAATATGTTGCTTCCATTTTTTAATCTCTCCCCCTGTGCCCCCCAGTGTGGTACGACACTCATTTATCTTGGAAATGAAACGTGGAATCCACGAAATCCACGGAGGTAGAGCTTGCAGTACTGAAATCCTGGCAGTGCCCAGCGTCGTTATTTTACGACACCAGGGCCATGATGGCAACTTGCTAAGAGACCAGCATCTACGCCTTGCTCAGGTCTAAAGCTCTATGTGCCGCAAATGAAGAATCAACACATGCAACCCTAATATTTTCTGGTACTTGTGTTCTTCAGAAGGGAATAGCAATCATGCCTTGTCAGTTTGCCCGTGCTAGGAGCCTTTGTCCTCCCCCAGCTTGCAGAGGTTGGCAGTGGGTTGTGAATTTAGGTATCCACTGGCCATGCTTTGAGCACCTACAAGACACCATATGTGTCCAATGTGGTGCCCTCCTTTCTGCCTGTGTGGCACTGAGGTGCACCTGCCTCGTTTGAACCAGCTGCTGAGCTCAGTGTGAGGCTCAAATTGGAGGTGTCTTTGTGGAAAGAATTCTCCTGACATGGAAGCGTGTGAGTTTTGAGCTGTATGTTGGATAATGTGAATTCAGCAGACTCCGAAATAGGCAGGCTGTTACATTCAACTTGCTAGGAGAGAATGAAGCACAAACGTATTTGATTATTTCAGGAGACTTGGAAGTACTCTGCTGGTGAGTTTACACAGTGGTTAGTTAAGGCCCAAAATTTTATGCACTTTGAAACCAAAATTCTAAGTAGCTTTTTTTTTTTTCTTGTAAAGAATCTTTCCTCAGATTCTTAAATTAAAAACAATCCCTCAATGCCCCCTATAGCATTGCAAACACCCCTTGCTGACTAAGCTGTATCAAATATCTAGAAACCCAGTTCCTTGGCCTTTGCTAATCTGCTGACCAGACCAGGAATTACATTTTGAAAGGCCTGTGGGAACCAAAGATAGCCAACATTCATTCTAGCGAACTGGGGAAAAGTACACAATGGAGTGGATTTCAGTACTCCCCTCTGCCTAGTCAGTCGATTGATTCACTTTTTGGTTTATTTCTTACACCTTGTGGGGCGTGTGTGGGAAATTGCCCTCTCTGCTTGTAGAAGTGTGCAGGCTTAGGGCTAATGAAAGTCATGGCCTGCTGGCTCGGGACAGAGCCTAGCAGCTGATGTGCACACTCCTCTGATGTACCCCAGTCCGGACCTTAGTCCAGTCCTGAGCCTCCCTTGATTGGACACGTGACCTAGTCCTGAAATGTGTGTTGGCTCAGTGATGTCACCAAATGTCCAGTGGAGACTCCGGTGAAACTTGCCAGAGTTGCTGCGTATGTGACATAAGCAGAACTTGAAATCAGGTCTCCAGAGATGAAAGGCTGGTGCATTCACCCCCACTCTGGCTCAGCGTATTCCCTTTGTCTAGTTCTGCGTGTCCCCCTCGCAATATCCCGGTGTAGAGGGAGGAGGTGGAGGATTGCGTTTCAAGCTCCTCTTTTGGTTAGGTTTGCCTTGCAGAGGTAGGGCGCCAGGTAATGGGCATGTCCTTGGAGAGTTGTTGTGTTTTCTGTGCAGGGATTGAGGGTGTGCTCGTTTGATCAGAACTTGGTGTACGTGCTATCTGGAAGATGGGAGTTGAGTCTGCTCTGCCTCTGTGCTGATTTGGGCTGTGAGCCCAGTGTCAGATCTCACCTTTAAGTGCCATTGGAACTAGGAATTGGGGTTCAGTGGTGCTCTTCCTTCCTAACAGGTGTACAGGCCTCAGCATGATGTGGGGGCATTGTGATGCTGGGGGTCCTGACCACATGTAGTTAATGTTTCCATACTATCCTGCTAAAGGGTAGGATGGCAACTCCAGGTGCATTTGGAGTCATTGCACTTTACCCACTAAATTCCTCTTGCATTTTGACCTGGACTCCATATTCTTTCACTTTCTGTCCTAAACTCCTACTTTTAAAGCTCCTGTGTGCATCTTATCTCCGAGTATACAGAAGTGTGTGGTTTGTGTGAAGTGCCTTGGGAGGAAAGGTGCTGTGTAAATGGGGTGTTAGTGACCGCCACCTCTCTGAGCTCTTGGGTCACGTATGGTGGGAAAAGCCAATGCCTTGAGCCTGAAAGCCACATACTGTACACACGGCATTAAGCGTTTAAAACTGCACCTTTTTTGATGAATCCACATGCTGAAAACTTCAGCTTGCGCAGTTTCTTGGGCAGGACTCAAGCCTGAACTTCAGGTGGCTCAGTGATAGGGTTGGGGTGGATTCATGGTCACTCTGCCATGGCTTCTCATTAGAGTAAATGAGTGTTTTCCAGCCAACGCAGCTTTCTGCAGTGCCGAGAGCGGCTCTGCTTCTAAAGATAGTGCAGTTTCAAGAGTCCAGCGAACAAGACTAGTAAATATTGCTAAGGGATGATAACAAAATGACTCACTTTTCCCAGCTGAGATGGAGGTATTAATATTTCAATACCCTAGGTTGTAATGTACTGTGATTTAAGAAGATTGCACGGTGATAACTCAAAACAGATACTCCTCAGTGCTAGCTAGGCACAGTCCCTCTACATACTAGTCCACCTGTGCCGCTCTCATCCAGCAGAGTTCAGGTCTCCAGCACTCAATACATATTGTCTCCCAATAGGAAACTGGTCCATTTTCACCACGCCCACCCCAGCGTTTGAGGGCTGTATAAATTAATGCCCTCAATATTTAGGTTAGGGTCAACGCATGTGACCAGATGCCAGCAGCGATTTCTGGTTTAAAAATATTGCAGTGCTATTTCTAAATTTTTAATCTCTCTCAGTGATTTGGAGACAGTTTTATGAAACATGGGATTAGGATGGTGCTCAATGTTAAATGGTAAAGGAGATTATATGGATTTAACTCTATGCGTCTGTCACATAACTACTACCAATCCCATAACTTCCATTTTCTATTAAAAATCCATTTTCCCCTTTGACCTGAAAAAGCTTTGCTGGTAATCTGAATTTCTCTCGTTATTTAGGAGGTATTTTTCCATTCCTCCCCCCACCCCTTCTGTGTATCCAGCATGCAAGGGTGATGTCTGCAGAGAACATTGTTCTCTAGTAGGATGATATCTGATCACTGCATCTTACAGCTGGCAACATGTCCTGCAAATTGTGGCTTCCATTAGAGCAGGGATACTCACTTGGGGGTCAGCGCTGTCAATTCTGCCTGCTCTTGGGCAGAGCAAGTGGAACGCTCATGGGGACTAGTGGGGAGCCTTGCTGCAATAGTGCAATGAGGGGGGCTGAGAAAAGGGATGGGATGTGAAGGAGTTACTAGAATCCCCCCTGTTCTCTCACACAGCTAAAAGGCACCTCTAGGATTCCAGGAGGGGCTGTGAGGTGCGGGGGCGGATGAAATGGGAGAGGGACTGTGCCATGGACCAGAGTTGCAGAGAGCTACAGAATATTCATGGTTCTAGGTCCTTACATGACCCATGTAGCTACACAGTAGAAAGGATGTTCTATTTTCTGTGCGCTCTACCTTTAAAGGTAGAGCTGTCTCCATGCCATCTTGTGTTTCAGGGCACATGCAGAATGTTACCACAATGGTAGCACGCAGATGCTTTCTCTCTGCTTGTTTTCCTTCATCTGATTGTAAATACATATTTTGCTCTCGTGTATGGGCAAGATGGGCGTCAAGAAGAGCAGAAATGCTGATTCCTCACAACAAACCAGCCTTAAGACATTGTATTTTGATGGCTCCTCGGAGCCCCTGTCATAGCTAGGGCCCACTGTGCTAGGCTCTGCACTGCCACAGAACAAAAGGATGGCTCCTGCTCCAAAGAGATTAGATGTCACAACGTGATTGTTTAGTGGCATCGTGCCACTGAAAGCCCAAGTAGCTTTTCAAAGGCCGTCAGAGGATCAGCTGTAGATTGTCCTACCCCGTGTTTGTCACAAGTCTCCTAGCACTTGTCAGCCCAATGGGAAAAAATAAATAAATGTCTTTGTCCCTTTCTGTCTGCGCATGGGCTCATTTGGGGGGGGGGGAGGGGTGAAGCTTCTTTTCTTTACCTGTAAATCTGTTGTTTAATCAGCAGTAACATTCCTAATCAAGTCATCATTGGTACCTACCAGTTTGTAGCCACATACTGACTGCAGCATCCTTGACTTGGGCTAGTAGAACTCTGCGTAGTTTGAGAAAGGAAATTTTGTCGTTATAGCTGATGTTCCTGCTCAAAACATGGAGAGAAACAAGGAACAGGCTGTTTAATGGGTGCTGAGAGAGAGAGAGAGATTATATTTCCATCTCCAGAAGGATGAAATAAGAGGGGAATTGTTTAGTGGGTAGAGTAGAAGGCTCCTTGGTTCTCTCAATGAGAGAGCATGTTCTGGTGGTTACAGCAGGGGACCAGAGCCAGGACTCCTGGGTTCTTCCCTTCCTGGGGTTCCCTCTGATTCACTAAGACCCCATGGGCACGTTACTTCAACGTGCCTCAGTTTCCCCATCTCTATAAAACAAGAATACCTAACTCAAGTCACATTATGTCTAATCTTCTGTGGAGTTGCTCTGATAAGTTCTCTAGAAGTGTAGTTCCAGTATTATTATTGTCACCTGCACGTTAAAGATACTGTTGTGTAAAGTAAAATAACAACACTCCAGCATTTGTTTTTGCCCCGTCCGCTCAGGAAAGCCTGAGCCAGCAGGTGACATGACACTTACCCATGGCAAGGAGCGTGGTTCCAAACACCTGTCCTGATGAAAACACAAATATTATTTTTTCCGTGGAGGCTGGTGCTGATGGTCTCCTCACGGCTTTGTGATGTGATGTGAGTTGCTCTGGCCGATAACGCTTTAATAGCCTTTTCTCAAATGAGCAGTCATGAAGCATTCTCCCTGGAGGGGCAGCTAAAAGCTAAGCTAAGAATATTAATACAGATGAGACTCTTTTTTTCCCTTCTCCCCCTCTTCTCCCTCCCCCCAAAGTTGAAGAAATTGAGGTGAGGAAGGGTCCCCTGTGACTCATTCTAACCCAGCGGTAGAGTAGTTATTTGCTTATTGGCCCTACTATAGCACACGCAGAGGGATCGTGCTCCCCCCTAGAGCTATTAATACCCTGACACCGATCACTGCTTTCTATATTAGTGTCCTTTTGCTTACGTAAAAGTAGTGCAGTTAAAAAATCGGTTCCAAGCGACTTGGCACCTTGACGGCAAACTTGTCCCCTCCCCTTCCAGGTTTGAGGCGTCAGTGGGAAGGAGTCAGAGTGGAGCAGCCGGAAGAAGGAGCTGGAAGGGAAAGGCCTTTCCGCCTGCACCGGAGGAGGAGGAAGGTCAAGGGAGACTTTCCTCCTCTTCCAGGCCTTGGCTGCAGTTTGGGAGACCCAGCTGTGAAGAGCTGCTCCCTTGGAGACTGGCAAAGTCCCATTGCTCTCACACAGCTTCCTGTCACAAAACCGTCCCCGCGCTTTAGAATTCTGCCTGGCTGTTTCTGGGGCCTGTTGTCTGAGGAGACCTCTCGGGAGGTGTCCGATGGTCCATGGCCGCCTCTTCCCTCCCTAACTCAGCTGGCCCAGGAGGTGGGGGAGGGGACGGACAGGTGACTTACCTGTGGGGAGGCTCTCACAAGGGCATCCTGGGAAATGTAGCTTACATTAGTCGTAGGTGTCCTAGCGATTTTGGGAAATTGCTGTCCTGTGAAAGGGCTGGGGTTTCCAGGGCATCCCCTCAGCCCTGGCCCAGCTGCTGAGGAGAGCAGTGACCTATGTAGCTAGGAGAGGCGGGAAGTACCTGGCCACTGTGTCCATACACCAATTTACCCGCTTCGTTTGGGGCTGTTTGCCGCTGCCTGAGGAAGGCTCCCGGGGCATGTCATTGGGAAGCCATTGTTCTGCAGGCAAGAGGAGTTGGATGTTTGCAGTAACTCTCTGCTGTTGGCTTTGGTCTCTCCACAGCACGCACTGAAGATGTTGGAACCAGTCTCTACTTTGTGAACGACTCTATCCAGCAGGTGACCTTCTCCAGCACAGTTGGGGTGGTGATCCCCTGCCCCGCAGCAGGGTCACCCAGCGCCGCCCTTCGCTGGTACCTCGCCACAGGGGACGACATCTATGATGTACCGCACATCCGGCATGTCCATGCCAATGGGACTTTGCAGCTCTACCCCTTCTCGCCATCAGCCTTCAATAGCTTTATCCACGACAATGACTACTTCTGTACCGCGGAGAACTCGGCGGGCAAAATCAGGAGCCCCAATATCCGCGTTAAAGCAGGTAGGGCCGGGGGCGGGGCTGGGGCTCGGAGGTGGTGGTGGGTTCTCTGGTGTCCTGTGTTTGTGATGATGATTAGCCCATTTGTGTGTCCCGACTGATTCTCTCCAGTGCCACGGAATTGCCTGAAGTGGCTGATATGGTGAGCTCACTTCATCAATTAACCATGGAAGAGGGTGGCATCAGGGCTCACTGGTGATTAGGACTGGAACTCTGGGCCCTTGCGTCCTATTCCTGGTTCCGCTGCTCACTCTGCGTGGCCATGGGCAAGTTACTGCACCTCCGAGTAAATGAATGCCTGTCCCCTGCCAAGCGTGCTGTGCAGATGTGCATTCGCTGAGCCTCATGGCACTTGGAGAGTCTCTGGGCAGCCAAGCACCGCTGTTCCTGAGCTTGGAAGGAGACCTGAGAGTGAGCTGTAAATGTAGGGCCTGCTCCTGCCAAGGCTTGGGGTGGAGTGTCTCAGCCTCCAGCGGGCCGATGCATACGAGTCAGCGTGTGAATGGGAATAAGCGTTCACAGGATCAGGCCCGCAGGCAGCGTAGTGGCCAGCAGTGAGCTCCAGGGGCCTTCTGCCTGTATCTTCAGTTAATGGGTTCCCTTCAGTGGGTTTAGAGCAGTATCTAGCACCTCTTGCTACGTGAGCACCAGCCTCTGCAGAGAGAGCGGGTCCTAGCAAGGGCCCAAAGTGGGCACTGCCTTGTGTGCCAGCAACCAGAACAGACAATAACGTCATTTTTACCTGGTACCTTTTGTATTGCGTCTGCCTTGCAGCCCTTCACCGTAAAGGTGCCAATAGTGCAGGCCAAGGCGTCAGCCTCTGGGCTCAGCTTTAGCTCATACTCCACTGTGGACGTTAGTCTGTTTACTTGGGAAGTGTATTCGCCAGGGTGTTTGGGTATCGTCTTGCACCATTTCCAAGAAATGGGATCGAGCCCGCAGAGTCCTGTGGCTTGGGTACAGGAGACCAAGGTTCTAGTCCCATCTTTGCTGCTAATTCTCTGCATGACCCTGGGCAAATCACTTAATTTTTCCTGCCTTGCTTCCCATCTGTGTTACGAGGATGATGATACTTACCTGTCTCTCAAGAAAAAAGACTGTGCTAAGAATCTATCAGGTGGGCTCTGTAGCTTGGACGTGGCCCATAGAAAGCACAAGGATTTAGTCTCCTATTAAGAGCTTAGCTTTTCTCCCCATGTATTGTGCCAGAGAATAGAGCAGACAGCCTGGGGTGAAACTTGAACGTGTGACCTCTGGGCCTGGAGGTGAGTTTTACCGAGTGAGCCTTCCTGACATGATGAATACAGTATTTATGGGGATGTTATTGGCACTCCTGCGGGAGTGACCTGTGGAGCCTGAGAGTGTGTAGGCTAAAACGCAGCTGCCGTGTGGCTTTTCCAGCAAGGCCGTGGAACTGGGACTGGAATGGTCTATTGCAAGAGGATTGATCGATGTCCGCATAGACAGATAGTAGATATGAGGGCAAGGTGTTGGACAAACAGGAGGCGGAGTGTCAATAATGTTTCAAAAACTGCATCCTACCCAAGCCAAGAACAAACAGTAATTTAGGCCACTTGCTGGTCAGGAGAGCTCTGCAGAGTGATTCGCGGGGAAGAAAGCTGAGAGCCATCCTAGTGCTGCAAACTGGGGATGGCTCTGGGGGAAGCTGATAGTAACAAGAGACCATGGGTCTCCAGGAGTGATCCCTGACTGGCAAAGGCCAAGCCCCTTCAAATATTAGGAGAGCCAGGCCCTGCCATGTCCCACTGGGACAAAAGCCTCCGTTTCATCCACCTGAGAGGATGCCCCAGAGCAAGGCAGGAGAGGAAGGGTCATGGGGCTTTCCCAGAGGGCTGTTGTGCTGGTACAGCCCAGCCAGCTACAACAGTGGGTCGTGGTTCTAGATGTCAGTGCAGCTAGGTAGATGTGGAAGAGTAGATGCAAAAGTGACTTCTTCGAGAAGGGCATAAATCCCATTATCTTCCAGGGACTAGGACCCGCCTGCAGCAGAACAAGAGGGGGTGCTTTATTCACTGCAATCTTTGAACCCTTCTGGAAATGGGACGTGGGTACAGAAATCTTTGTGGGGTTAGACTATATGACCCTGGTGATCCCTGCTAGCCCCCTATGGTTCTGTGATTGCTGACCAGACGTGTATCTCGGTGATTGAAGTAGCAGGACAGCAGGCTTGGAGTCCAGGGTTGGGGAGCAATGGAGAAAGCCAGGGGCATCTTCTCTTCTCATTCATGCCACTGAGATCTAGAATTGCCAGACTGCACCAAGCCTGTTGTGGACTAGTGGCCAGAGCCAGATGTTTCAGAGGAAGGTGCAAGAACCCATGCCGTAGCTAGCAGATGTGGGATAATCTGCCCTGTGAAGGTCTCATCTTGACCCCCGTAGTCAGAAATGGACTCCAGCTTTGCAGCATGAGGGTTTATCTTCATTCCCAAACTCCTGGATAGTCTTGTATAATTGTCCAGTCCTTCAGCAGGTCCTCCCCAGGGGGGAACCCCCCCCCACGCTTCATTAACCCCCCTTCCTAAGCCCCTGTATCTGCATTGCAGGCTTCAACCCAACCACCCCAAGACTTCTAAGAAAACAAAAGGAGGAGGAATATAGCCAAGTGCTGCTTTCCAAAGTGATTATAGTAAATTATTGACCAGGCTGAGGAGGGCTAATAGCCCAGGAATGACTTCATTATGTAACCTATTAAAAACAGGGCTCGCACAGAGAACACAGCCGAACAGACTAAAGGGTGTTTTTATTTTAATTCATTATACTGCAAAGTAAACTGGCATGAAACCCCCTCCTGCCCAGAGAGTGAATTATTTACCAGCATTAGCAGTTAAGCTCTAAACCAAGGCAGACGGGAGTGAGCAATTCGCTGGGTGTATGTTTAAGGGAGGGGAATGTAAATAAATGTTTATCAGATGTGTGACATGTTGCAGCTCGAGTCAACCCAGCTCTGGTGGAGACTGAGCTTCCCATCTGCGTGGAAGTTTAACTGTGGCTGTCTAATAAGTAGTAATAACACCTAGAGACACCAGGTGGGTGAGGTAATATCTGTTATTGGACCAACTTCTATTACCTCTAACATCCTGGGACTGACCGCTACAGCTACACCGCATACAACCAATACCTGGCACTTCTGTACAGCTTCTCAGCCATCCGACAAAGGAGTCGTCATCCCTATTCTACAGATGGGGAAACTGAGGCACCAAAGTGCAGTGGCTTGCCCAAGGTCGCCCAGTCTGCCAGTGGCATCCAGGTCTCCTGAATCACAGTCGATGCTCTGTGCGCTAGGCCACGCTGTGAAATGGCTCCCAGCAGGGATGGAACCAGCGTGGGCCGTGTGAGGCTGCGGAACCAGGTGGTGGGCTCTGTGAGCTGGCATGAGGCAGGCAGAGGGTGCTGTTGTAACTGATGCTTTCCCAATAGCCGAGATGGGTGGGTGCCTGAGAACAAGAGCAGCTGGCCCAACTCTGCTGGCAGCTGCCTCCCTGCTGCAGGACCCCCTCTCTCAGCCCTTTGAGGGTATCCAACATTCCAGCTGTTTGCTTAGTTTGCATCAGGCATGGTGGCCCTGTGGCCCTGCTTCTGCTCTCCAGATGGATGAGCAACACCCCTGCAGTCAGGTTTCCAGAGTGAATACTCGCATCTGGGGTTCAACGTTCTTTTCCTGTTTCACCCCCCCCCAAAACCCCAAACCTTCCAACTCTCTAGTAATGACTTAAAATGTGCTGTTTCTGCAGACACTCCCCCAGGGGCCAGCTGTGCCAGGGTGTTCACGGAAGCAATGCTGGGAGTGGCAGATTCAATTTCGTTGTTATTCCCTAGGAAGTTTCTAGAGGTGAAAATCCATCTCCTGTCACAGCTGTCTGGCCCTGCAGGCCAGGGTTCCTGTTACCTCCCTCTAGACACTGAGGTGAGGTGACATGCCCAAGGAGATGCAGTGAGTCAGTGGCAAAGCTGGAGCCCAGGAGTCCTGACTCCAGCTCCCTGTTGTAAATACTAGACTTACTGCACCCCATGGGGTGACTGCAGGCTGCTGCTGTACAGTGCTGTGGCTTTCATCTCTTGTATGAAGGTGGGCATTGCAAGTCTGAATTGGCTTTCAGTGCCAGGCCAGTGCCACCCCTTCTTATTCAGTAGGTACCCATGGGACCTCCTCACAGGATTCCTTGGGATGTCACTGGGACAGCTCAGTCCATGACAGTTATTTGCGTTTGGCTTTAGGATAGTTGGAAACACTTAGAAATAGAAGTTGGGATTTTTGCTCATGACTGTGCTTCTGTTCCCACCTGTTTCCTTTATGCTAATCAATTATCCTCTTGTCACTGAAATCCCGTCTCCAAACACTCTTCTTCTGTAGCCTTGTAATGGCAATCCCCTGAAAAAGGCTATTTAAACCAACAAACACACAATAAACTGAAATGTAAAGTTGAAAACTTGAAGATTTTAGAGAAGAGGCACCAGGAATGATTTGAGGTCTGTATCACCCGCCTTGCAGTGAGGGACTTGCGATGCTCAATGTGTTCTTAGTTTGCCCAAGAGAAGGGATAAGGTGAGTTGATCACAATTTTACAAGCACATGGGGCAGAGATTTCTGATAGAAAACAGCTCTTTAATCTAGCAGAGACAACATGGTCTCAGCTGCAAGCTGAGACTAGACAAATTCAGACTAGAAATAAGGTGCAATTTTTAACCCTTAGAACAGCTTACCCAGGGATGGGCTAGTTTCTCCATCACTTCGACTCTTTAAATCACGACTGGCTGGGTTTTAAAGGGTCCGGCCTAGCTCAGGCAGAAGTGAAGGGCTTGGTACAGAGATTCCAGGGCAAGGTTCTATGTCTCTGCTAAAGCAGGAGGACCGGCTAGGTGACGAGAAGGGGCACTTCTCTCCTAACCATCTAGGCAGGAGAAAGCAGCTCCTGTGTAACTGACATGGCTCCTGCTCACCAATCCACTCTGGTCCTTGAGCTGCTCTCTGCTGCAGAGCAGTGAGTGTGTCCTCTTGGGCCTGCCTCCACCAGCCCTCTGCCTTCCCCCAGACCCCGGTCATCTGCTGTGTTTGTCTCCTGGGGGCGCAGAGCATGCCCTCCTACGCACCTGCAAAGCACCATGCACATATGTATCAATACCAGGTGAGAGGGAGGTTTGTCTGAACTGTAGCCCCCTCTCCACCCCCCAACATTCATGTGCGGGTGGCTTGTCAAGCCAGCTGGTGCCCTGGATCTGTGCTCTGAAGGTGCGTTGGCTGCTGACCGGCGGCCTTCTCAGCAACTGCTCGGGTTGGGCCAGCTTGTCACCTATTATTTCACCGCAGTTCAGCACCTCCTGCACCAGACTGCTGGCAGGTTTCACCGGGGCTTCCTGAGGGAGGGGCTGCCACTTGCCTCCAACCTGTGAGCAGTTTTTCTGTCTTGAGCTCTTGCAGTAAAAGCGTCAAGTCTGAAAGCTGGGCACTCAGAGGGGAGGAATTTCAGGCAGAAGCAGCATCCCCTTCTGTCTTACTTATTAAATACTCCTTGGGCCTGTTCGGAGGAAACAGAGTCCGCACCTGCCAACAGATATGTTCAGTGCTGGAAGCACCCCCCCCCCCCATCCCCATGGCTGTTGAGAGTTTTCTACTAAAACACGCATTGGATTGTTGCTGTTCTGGCCGGGGGGAGCCGCAGATGACCCGGTGATGTCTGTCTGTCTCTTTCCAAGGGGGTGAATAATGAGAAACCAACGTCTTTTGGGGCAGGCATGTTGTCATGACAAGATCACGCACCCACATGCTAGGCTAATATTAAATGGAAAATATTTAAACATGACCAGTTGTTGCTGTGTCTGCCTGCACTCCCTATTGGCTGCACTGACGTGTCTCCTTACCAAAGAGACCGTGGGACATTCAGCCAATCAAGCAAACTGATCCAGTGCTTCGTAGAGTTCATTAGGGCTGCTACTAGTCTGGATAATCCCTTGTTATTTCCCCAGAGAGAGAACGCTGCAGGGCGGCCAGGGCAAGCTGTGGGCGTTGCTGAGTCGCACTGCAGGGGGAAGCGCTGTCTGCCCTAGCGCCCTGGGCAGACCCCACTTTGGGGAATTGCATTCCCCCTCTCTTTGGTTTCAATAGGGTACCATTTTCTACCTCCCTCCTGTGCCCTAGTGCTGAGCAATGCTGACGCACGCTCGGCTCCTGCCCAGACCCAGCTGCATTTCAGCAAGAGGAGAAATTATTCTTCCCTGCCTTGTGCAAGGCCTGCCCCGCTGAGGAGCTGCCTGGATCCGGAGAGCTCTGGGCACCCGTGGCCCCTGCAAATGGGAACCCCTGCCCGGCAGGAAGGCGGGTCCCTTTGGAGGAATTTGCCCAGAGAGAGCAGGGATTGTTGGCTCCAGGCCTACGCTCACTAGAAGTGTGAAACATGCACTATTGCTGTGGGATTCTGCCAGTCCCTGCCGTGCTCTGGTGCCTGAGAAGAGCTACTTCCTCCTCCCCAAATGCTGCCCTGTGCCCTGCTGGGCCGGCCCAGACCCCTCACATGGTGGGGGGGGGGGGTGCTGGGAAGTGCTGCTCTGCCCTGCAGCGAGCTGCCTCCCACCCCAGGAGGGCTCTTCCCATGACTTGACAGCGGCCGGGGGGTGGAGGGAAGTGGAAGTGGCTGGGGGCTGCGAGTGCCTGGGAGGAGGTGCACCTGGGATGTGATTTGTTGCAGTAAGGGGATTGCAAGGGCCATGCTGCTTTCAGTGGCATGGTGGCCCGGGAGGAAGTGACCCCATAGTCTGTCGCTATGTCCTGCTGTGGGTTGTACCGAGAGGTGTGGGTTGGTGTGGCACCTCCTTACCAGCCGACGCAATCATTTAAATGCCCCACTTCAGAGCCGTTCCCAGAAAATGATACTTCTTGGCATCTCTCTCCTGTTTGGGCCCCGTGAGCACATGGGATGTTGAGACCCCCAGACACACGTGCATATGTGAATTCGCTCTCCCTCCAGCTCGTCCCTTGTGGCAAACGCTGGAGCTGCTCAAAATGTGGGATTAAAAAATAATCTTTGGGAACTGTTTAAATTAATGTGTTTGTGCCCGGGTGCAACTTGGCATCGGTGCGTTGATCATCTGCTTTTCTTTCTGCAGTTTTCAGGGAACCTTACACCGTCCGGGTGGAAGATCAAAGGTCAATGCGTGGAAACGTGGCTGTCTTCAAGTGCCTCATCCCTTCTTCAGTGCAGGAATATGTTAGCGTTGTGTCCTGGGAGAAAGATACTGTTTCAATCATCCCAGGTAAGAGAGGAGCAGGAGGGGGACCCTCCATTCTCCCAGCGAATACTAACTGCATTGCCATGTGCATGAATTGTTGTACACGGATCTTTTTGGTTTTTCTCTGTCCCTGGGCCCCAAAAGCAAGGGGGTTTGCTGATGAATCATCTTAGTACGAAAGCTGAGCCTGTGGGCTGGATTTACATTGGAAATGAGCGGGGTTTGACTGCGCTGTGTATTCGGTGGCGCCTGTTGTATTGCCAGGATTGCAGTGTGTGCTTTGAGTCTCCTAGGTGCATAAAACTGAAGTGTGACAATATGTACGTGTCTTCTGGGTTCTCCCACCCACTGGTGACCTTGCCAACCTGGAGGGTACGTGACAGTGGGGAGTCAGGCAGAGGCACCCTGTGCCGTCCATCTCCACGTATTCCTGCTGGGAGCGGGGCGTGACAAGAGTAAATAAAGCCTCTCTCATGACTCTTTACAACCCTTCCAATCAAACACTCTTCAACTCCTGCCAGCACAGATGTCCATGGCCCACGTGCTCCCTGCCTTCCCCCTGTGGCCCTCGCAGTCTGTCAATGCGCCCAGGGAGCGTTCCAGTTAATGGGACAGTTGCTGTCCTTTAAGACTTGTGGGCAAGGAGACGCCATAGAGGAGTAATTAACTCCGGTCTGTCTCTGGGGAGGTGATGGTGCAGAGAACGTGTGCTGCCTGGCAGGGTGGCTGGCGCCGACGTCCCCCCTCATGGGGTCTGGGCCGGTGGCTGCTGCGGCTTGGGGAAAAGTTTGCTCAGCTAGTTTCTGATCAGAGGCCGTGCTCCTGTGGCGCGTGGTGCTGAGGAATCCAGCTCCGGGGGCCAATTCTGCGAGGTGCTGAGCTCCCCTGATTCCCCGAAAGCCTAGTAGGAGGTGCTCTGCTCTGTGCAGGATTGGCCTATTGAGGAGCAGAGTTAAAGCCTCTATGGAGAAGTGCCAGGCACCGCTGAAGGCAAGTGCAGAATGAGTCCAGGCCCAGGTTCTGGGGTGTTTGGACCCAGAGTTTTGGTGTGGCCCATTGCAGTGATAAGGGTCTGCTGGGAGGTTAGGATCCAAATTTCCCTGGCACTGAGGGCACTGGGTTTTGGGCCCATCTTGGTGGGGAGTGGAAAGGGGCAGGTGTGATGGCTAGTGTCTTCCACTCCTCAGTGCTTGGGCCTGATTCTCATTAGCAGAGGAGTCGTGGTTGTGTGGGTGGGCCCACGCACCTGAGTTGTGCCAGCCCTCGTATGATCCTCTGGAAAAGGGTGTGCTCGCGCCGCAAACTCATCAGAACTTCAGCCGGGCCAAGCGCTTCATGCACAACTACTACTTCTTTTTATTTATTTATTTTTATTTTTAAAAAAGTGCAGATTTGGCAACATCAAAACATTTCACAAATTCACGGCTAGTCCACCAGATTGTTTTGGTTGGAAACAAACAATTCTGAAGAAATAGAAATATTTTGTTTCGACATTTTCAAAATAAAATGTCTTGGTGTTTTGGTTCGTAGTGACATCATTTCAAAACATCCTTTTTAAGTATATTTAACCACCCCTTCCCGAAGCATTACAAATGTACCACATTGGAATTAAATGTTCTGTGCTGCACTGCACTGAAAAATCTGTTGTTTGCCCAGCTCTGATCCAAATCATGCCCACGTTCCATGAGAACCCCATGGGAATTGTAAGGGGTGTGTGTGTGTGTGTGGCATGGGAAGTTACCTGGAAGAGGAGGCTAGCACCCCCTCCCCCCATGGTGATCTTTTTAGTGAGCACATTGTTGTTTGAGGAGAAGAACACAAGACAGTATGAAGTGCTCATTGATTTGTGAGCAAATCGCGCACAGAAACAATTGTGGCTTTGCTTCATTGGCTAATGCTCTGGTGTGGTTTGTAGCTGGCTCTTGGACTGACAGCGCAGCGTTTGCAGTGAGATGTTGGATGGCAAAGTGCTGCGCTGAGCTGAGTGTTCGCCATTGGGCGTGTTTCGAGCTGCCACCTACCCTGAGATTTATTGGTTGGTTAGTAGAACGTATCCCTGCTGCTCCCATGGGTTCCACCCCCCAGCGAATGACGTGGTGCCACCCAGCACTAGTGGCACGTATAGGCTGGCCTCTGGGGGGCTCCTAGTGTTGCAATGGTGTCCCTAGCCTCTGTTTGCCAGAACCTGGGAATGGGCGACAGGGGATGGATCACCTGGTGATTCCCTGTTCTCTTCATTCCCTCTGGGGCATCTGGCACTGGCCGCTGTCAGAAGACAGGATACTGGGCTGCATGGACCTTTGGTCTGGCCCAATACGGCTGTTCTTATGAGTGTCACATCTAACCCTGCTCGCAGAAGGTCTGAGACATGTTGGTTCAAAGGCCAGTAGTCACTGGCCCTCTAGCGCTCCTCCTGGCGCCTTCGCTGCGGAAGCATAAGCGGAAATTCTGAATGTCACCGGGGCCTGGGCATGGGTGTAACCTGGTTACTGTGATGTGGGTGACCTTGAATCTCAGAGCTAGGGCTGGTGATCTTGACGAGGGTCCCAGAGCGGAACGGGCGGGTGGAGAGGTCAGTGTGGACGTTCCTCCGTACCGGGGTGACCTTCTGACTCTCTGCTTGGAGACGGTATTGATGGCAGCGCTGGCCCTCCCGCACAGCACGTGTAAGCTGGTAGTAAAGCCATCAATACTGCTTCCCCTGGGGGATCCGGAAAGAATCAAAGGATTTTGCCCACGGTGAGTGCACTGTATTTGATATTTGCTCACAGGTCAGTAAATCCTAGCAGCCCTCAGGGGCTCGGTATTGCTCTAGTTGTGACGTCACGAAGGGGCCGAGCATTTTGCTGCTTGGCCGTCCGTCTCTGGGTGTTAGTAAAGTGCTTCACACCATGCACGCTTAACTGCCCTCAGAAGGAATGTTTCAGTTAAGCGCTCGCCTGGTGAGCACCATGTGGTTACTCTGAGGGCTAGATTCAGCCAAACTGGCCATGGAGATGCATTTTAAACCTCTCTGCATCACCTTTCCCTCCCCTCCCTGGGAGGGCAGCTGGCTTCCCAGTTGGGACTCCATTGACTCCAACCAGCAGGTCCAGCCCAAGGTGCCGTTCAGTGTGGTGGCCCTGTATCTCTCATGCTCCATTTATACCTTCAGAGCTGCACTACAGTGAAGGAACGTCAAATTAACTAGTTTCAGTTCAACGTCCCCCTTTGGTTACTGGCGCAGATCCAGTGCAGTGAGTGAAAGTTGTTGTCTGGTGGCTCGTCAGGGCCCTATTAGGAGATGAGAGGAAGAGGTCCTGCTAGGAGCTGGAATGACGCGAGTGTCTCTGTCAGCTGGCTCTCTTAACAAAGAGTCCAAAGCTAGAATGCATCCAGGAGAAGAGTGTGGTTCGTGCGTAGCTCCAGGTCTGGGTGGGGGCCGGTGGAGGGCAAGCTTGTCCTGCAGCTCTCCTGGCGTTATTTGCGCCGTTGGGTAGATGGAGCAGTTCAGTCTGGAGGCTTGAACTTGGCCATCCTTTACAGAGCACAGTCAGTTTCTTAGGCTACATCTACACTACGGGGGGGGGGGGGGGGTGTCGATTTAAGATACGCAAATTCAGCTACGTGAATAGCGTAGCTGAATTCGACGTATCGCAGGCGACTTACCCCGCTGTGAGGACAGCGGCAAAATCGACCTCTGCGGCTTCCCGTCGACGGCGCTTACTCCCACCTCCGCTGGTGGAGTAAGAGCGTCGATTCGGGGATCGACGGGACGCGATAAATCGATCCCCGAGAGGTCGATTTCTACCCGCCGATTCAGGTGGGTAGTGTAGACTCAGCCTTAGGCACTTCAGTTTGTTGACCTGACATCCTGCACTTGCACGTTTTTAACCCGGGCTGCTACTTAAGTTTTGCTGTTGTGCTTGATTTTTAAATATAGTGATGTAATTAGAGTGGAACGATTTTAACATTTTAAAGCAATAATTACCCTAAAGACAGAATATAGAGACAATTTATATGTAGAGTCAACACAAGCAAACATATTTGCTGTTGGATTATAAATATTGCATCTGCCCAAAGCTAATTTTTTTAAATTTGCTCTTGTGTTAGAGCGAAGAGTGGATTCACGTCTACAAAAACAGGGTCTTTGTTTTGACTTCTTGTGACCCTTTGATTCCATCCTAAGTGCTTGCGTGAAAGGGGGGGGGTCCTTAATGGTGGCAGGGGGAATGGACAGCTGAGGGTGGGTTCCTTTTGCATTCTGTGTGGTCAATTAAAACAAACCAACCAACGAACCAAAATTGGTTCTGAAACATCAAAGCCATTTTCTACCTAAAAATCTGTGTTGTGAACTGCAGGTCAAACAAACCTACAAGTACATCACTGCCTTGCTCTCCTAAAGTTGTCTTTTTAAGGAGAAAAGATCTATGTGGCTCCACTAATTAGGTGGGTGGCCCTTCATTCTCTCATGTGTGGCCGCCCAGGTGCGCACCTTAGAGGGAACTATCCGCGGATCACCTGAATGGAGCTCGCGGACCACTGGGTGAATGGGCTAGTGCTTATGCTTTCTTCTGTCCTCTGCTGGACAGAGCCAGAGCTGCTGAACTGTCATAGACCCTGTATTTGCAGCAGCTAATGAAGATTTTCCTGTAGCTCAGGAGGTAGACGCCTGTGCTGTTTGAGGACAGCAGACCCCACTTCTGTCTTGCCGCCACCATGGAGTGCTAGCTAGTGGCTATGATGTGCCTGTAACTCGACTATTGATATCGAAGGTCACCACTGATATAGAGGCGTGTAGGGAGTGCCTAGGAAAAGATATTTGCATGGTGTTTTGGTGGGGGGGGGGAGGAGTGCCCCTTTCAATGCTGGGTAACGTGTCTTGTGGGTTTAACGTTTTGTCTTTATGGCTATTCCAAGTCGTTTTAATCAAATGCAATAGGCAGAACTTGAGGCTCGTAGCATGTTTCATATCTAGCTGCTCTTGTTCTTAACGGCACAGAACTGTTTCATTTGCAATGGGTGCCTCTCCCTGACTTGTTCTGGTTAGTTCCCGACAAGCATCTCTCTTCAGGAGCACCTGCTGCGTGTATTTCAGAAGATATTTTAAAACAATTGCAGAAAAATGCTTGATATCTGTATCCTGCTGCTGCAGTGGCTTTCTGGCTTTCTTTTTTTCTTTTCCTAGTGAGCTGCGTTATTTGGTTAACTTGGCAACACTGTAACTTACCCTGAAATCAAAGATAAATTCTTTATAAAAGGTTATCCTGCACATAAATCATCATTAGTCTACCTCATTTTTGTTTAATGCCTACCTAACTGTGCTGTAGTGTAAAAATGTGTGTTTAGTGAAGTCAAGGGTTGCAGAGAAATTATAGGGTTTTCAAAAACCCATTTGCTTTACTGGTGCTCACATCAAAATCAATCTCCTAGCAAACATGCAGCACCACTCCCTGAGTTCTGGCATTTAATGTAGGGTAGCATTTATTCAGAATAAACCAACAGTGCTTACAGAATGGTGGACTACGGGTAAGATTGCACTTCACACCAAGGCTGTGATTTTGAACTCCGTTGCTATCAACAAATCTTATGGGTTTTTTTGGAAGGGGGAACTGCAGCTGAGCAGTACCTTTTCCCTCCCCCCCCCCCCCCCACCCCTGGGTTTCTCTCTTCTCCAGAGAGAGGGAGGAGAACTGATGTGTGGAGATGCTTGCACAGTAAAACTTCAGTTTGAGAACTGAATGAGGTATTTTTTTTAAAGGAGAAAAACACCCAACAATTCTAGATTGGATCGTACTGAGAAGTCAAGGAAGTAAATACAAATTTTAATTTGTTTTTAAATATGGATTGTATCCTTTGATTTTTATTTCTCTTGGAGCCAAGTTTCTGGTGTGAGCAACTCAAATTGTTGTGCTCTAATATCCTGGCAACTCATTGGACAACAAAATCTTGACTTTACAACATCAAAAACTGAAGCTAGAACTGGTCCAGACACAGAATGTGAGTTTTGCAAAAACTTCATCTATTTTTAATAAAAATTTCAATTAGAATTTTTGTCAATTTTTAACTTTGACAATTTTTGACCAATTCTACCTGCAGTGGCTTAGATCTGGATTTAACTTGAACTAAGCAGCCTATTTCTGTCCCCCTTCCCCTCAATCTCCTATGTTTGGCATGGGTGGGGGGTTCTAGAAATCTGCTTAAACTCCTCTCAGCATTGGTTTTTGTGGCCATGTAGGAAACAAAATTGACATGGCATTTTAATGGTTAAATATGCCCACTTTTATCATGTGTGTTTTAATCTTTCCTCTGTTGCACCTTGGAACATCTGTCACATGCTCTATTTTCTCTCTAATATTGGAAGTAAATGTAACTATATTAAAATTCCATTTTAATCTGTCTCAAAGTGTAATGAGAGTCTAGAGACACAGCATGAGTCTACCGAAAATTAAAAACACCAGTAGTATTTATGGGTCTAATGTTCCTCCAGCATGTCCCTTTATATTCAGCTGTATTGGAAATGAAACTAGCGTTTGCATTATAGCTCTGCTACTAGTGGCGAGCAGGTGCTGTTCATCTGCTCCTCCCCAAACAATATGCATGCGCTGCATAACCGAGGGCAGCACGGAAAGATGATCCTAGGCACAGAATAACCAGAGCCTAGAGAATTAAGTATTGTCCTTTATCAATAGGCTCTTTTTCAGAGAACATCAATCTCGGGTTATTGGAGAAAGCTGGAAGCCGGGGCAGAATAAACACTGCCATAGGAGGTGAAATGCAATCCTTGTTTGTGTGTTTATCTTCGGTGGGGTGGGGTGGGGACAGGAGATAACTTACAGGGTGTATTTACCAGCTGCTATCTTCTGTTTGTTTTTTGCTTGAATACAAAATAACCCTGGCTGGTGTAATTCTAACCATTGCATCCCCTCCCCTTTCCCGGGCAGCCTGTGGTTTGGAATTTGTCAGAAGGAAGAACAATGCATTTGTATTCCCTGCCTCTTCCTAGGTGGGCACCTGAGGAGGCTGAATGGCATGGCTTGTGGCTGGAACCTACCAAGTTTCCATTACACAGAGAAATCTGGAAAGGGTTCAGAGTGTGGGGTGGGGTGGGCATTGGGACTCCCTGCTCGCTGGCAGGTGGAGTGCCAGCATCGAGCCATCTTGTTCTGTTTAGCACACCCCCACCCACATTTTTCAACATGCACTTGATAAGGTCAGGCACCGTTTCTGTGCATACAAAATCCACATTTGTGCAGGCACGTTGGGCAGGCCGCTGCCTCGGTGGTGACTGTGTGTTGCCAGCCGCGCATGGAGTGACTTGGTTAGCTGCCCGCAAGCCCCTGTGTGCAAGAGGAGAGGCCTTGAAGGGCCTGGCAAGGTTCTCGAGCCCTGGGGTTGACTGACGGCTGAATCCCAATCCTGCTGATGTCTTCAAAAGCCAAGGGAGGGTTTATCCATGGTGGGAAGGTGTCACGGAGTATTGGGGGACTCAGGGCCCTGCACCCCCGGCTTCCTGCGATTCACCATGACTCTCAGCCAGCCAGTAAAGCAGAAGGTTTATTTGGATGACAGGAATACAGTCCAAGACAGGTCTTGCAGGCACAGACAACAGGGCCCCCCTCAGTTAGGTCCAGCTTGGGGTCCCAGGGCATGCCAGCCCACCCCCCTTGGGGGGTCAGAGCCATCTCTGCCTCCCAGCCATCTCTCCAGCCTGCTTCCAGCCTGCTTCCAGCACTCTCCTTCAGCGACCCCTCCCACAGCCTTTGTTCAGTTTCCCGGGCCCCGGAGTCACCTGACCTCCCACCCCCTCCTGGGCTCTCATGTTACAAGCTCAGGTATGTTCCCTTGGGCCGGCTCCCATCCCCCGATGCAGACCATCCTAGTCACACTCCCCTGTCAGCATTCACACACCCCAGCAAGAACAGTCCCAGTTCGTCACATCTCTCCCCCCTTCGAGACCGAACTGAGCAGGGTCACTTTAGCCAGTGACCCGGGGAAGTTCGAACCTACCCCCGTTCCCATGGATGCCCCCGCATCCCTCCAGTTCCTTGGTGGGAGTTACACCAGGCCCCTTCCGTTCCACGCCCCCCCTTAGGTCGGGGGTGCTTGATGGCACTCGCAGTTCGCCTGTGGGAAGGTTTATGCGGCCTGTGCCCTTTTTCCACCCCCATACCTCTGGGGTTCCAACTGGGCTGTGGTCTTCTCCCAGCGCTCCAGTCTGGAGGTCTGTGCTTTGGGCTCTCTTGGTTCAGAGCCGCCCTTTTTACCTTGGCCACCCTCCGGAAAGGCTCCTCTATGCTGGGCAAGGGTCCTAAGGCTGTTTTCCCCTTGTCCCAGGCCTTCCTCCCCCTCTGACAGGGGTCACAGGATCCGCAGTACTGTCGGACAGTAACAAAGACCCCAGGCCAGTAAAAGCTCCGTAGCAGCCTCTGCTGGGTACGCCAGGTTCCCTGGTGCCCTGAGAGGGGAATGTCATGGGCCCGGCACAGCAGCTGGCGGCGATACTTCTGGGGTACCACCAGCTGCCTCCTGATCCCCCCTGACTCCATTTTCCCTGGGGGAGCCCATTCTCGGTACAGGAACCCCTTCTCCCACAGGAACCTTTTCCGGCCACCTCGTTCCATGGTCTGTACCGCATTGAGGTCGGCCAGGTCCCTTATCTTCCGCAAGGAGGGGTCTCTCTGTAACTCGGCCTGGAACTCAGCAGCTGGGACAGGGATGGCCACCTGCTCTTTCTCGCCCGCTGGGTCCGAAGCTGCAGCCTCCCTGAGCCGCGTCCCTGGGCGTTCCCTCCCCACCAGGTTAGGGTCCTGCGCCTCAGGCAAGGCACCCCCCCCAAGGCCAGGGCGCAGGGCCCCTCGCCGGCTCTGACTGCGGGTCACAACCAGTGCCTTTTGGGGGTTGCTTGGCCAGTTCTCCAGGTCCCCCCCCATCAATACCTCAGTGGGCAAATACGGGTGTACCCCCACATCCTTGGGGCCCTCCTTGGCCCCCCACTTCAGGTGTACCCTTGCCACGGGCACTTTGACTGGTGTTCCGCCCACCCCCGTCAGGGTCAGGTAGGAGTTGGGCACCACCTGATCTGGGGCCACCACCTCGGGCCGGGCCAGCGTCACCTCTGCGCCCGTATCCCAGTATCCATTGACCTTCCTCCCATCCACCTCCAGGGGAACAAGGTACTCTCTCCGGAGGGACAGCCCCGCGCCCACCGTATAAACCAAAAACCCTGAGTCTGGGGCATCCAGCCCCCTAGAGGAGCTGGCCTGGGGCCCTTCTCTCTCTTGAGCAGTTGATAAGCTGCCAGCCCCTCTTGCGTGAGAAGCCTGCCCCTCGTCCGTCTGGGCCTCTACCAAGTTAACCCTATGCGGGTTCGGTCTGCTCAGTCTGTCCTTGAGCTTGGGGCACTGGGCCCGAACGTGGCCTCTTCGGCCGCAGTAATAGCAGCTCATGTCCTGTGGGTCCCCTCGAGCCGGTCGGTTGTCCCTGACGCTGGGCATTCCCCGTGGGAGGGGATTCCCCATATTCCCCCTTTGGTAGGTCCCAGGGTGACTCTCTCTCTGCATCGCGGCGGGCCTGTTCCTTTGGGGCTCCTCCCTGCCACCCCCTGCCCGGCTCTTTACAAACTCATCGGCCAGCTGCCCGGCGTGTCGCGGGTTCTCTGGCTTTCTGTCCACCAACCACAGCCTCAGGTCGGATGGGCACCGCTCATACAGTTGCTCCAGTACCAGCAGTTTAATCAGGTCCTCCTTCGTCTGGGCCCCGCCAGCCCACTTGCTGGCGTATCTTTCCATGCGGACGGCTAGTTGCAAATAGGAGATCTCAGGGGCTTTATCTTGACTCCGGAACCTTCCCCGGTACATCTCAGGAGTCAGCCCAAACTCACGTAGCAGGGCCTTTTTGAATAGTTCGTAGTCCCCTTTCTCTGCCTCTCCCAGTTGGCGGTACAATGCCACGGATTTGGGGTCCAGTAAGGGGGTAAGGACCCGGAGTCTGTCCGCGGGATCCACCCGGTGCAGCTCGCAGGCCGTCTCAAAGGCCTCCAGGAAGTCATCCATGTCCTCCCCCTCCTTGTATGGGGCCATGATGCACTTATCAAAGCTCCGTGCAGTCCTGGGTCCCCCCTCACTCACCGCAGCCGGGGGTTCGCTGCCCTTCAATCTCGCCAGTTCCAGTTCACGCTGATGCTGTCTCTCATTCTCCTGTCTCTGTCTCTCATTCTCCTGTCTCTGTCTCTCATTCTCCTCCCGTTCACGCTGATGCTGTCTCTCTTTCTCCTCCCGTTCATGCTGACGCTGTCTCTCTTCATGCTGTCTCTGTTGTTCACGATCCTCCAGCTCCCTCAGTTTTAGCTCTTTCTCCCATTCCAGCCAATTCCGCTCCCCGGATGCTGAACGTCGCCGGGAGGATCCTCTGCTGGCCGGCGAGCTTCGCCGGGGGGACCCCCTGCTGGCCGGGGGGGTCACGGCGCCTTCGGTATTTGCTGGGCTCCTCCCCACCCTTCCCCTAGGCATAGGAAGGAGGGGTCTCGGGAAGCCCTCAGCAGCGGGCTGACCACTCCCAGCTGGGACAGACACTGGTGCCTGCGCTGCATTTGCCAGGCTGCTTCCCTGAGACACAGGGATCGGTTCATTCGCGCGATCTTCCGCCTCCAGCTGGGCAATGAGCTGTTCTTTGGTGAGCCTCCCAATGCGCAGCCGCCTCTGCTTGCACAGCTCCACCAGGTCGCTCTTAAGCCGCTGGGCATACATCTTCCTGCTGGCCACTCACCGGCCTGTGTGCTCACAGCTCCCCACAGTTCCCAGGGGGACCCCTAGTGTGCCAGCCCTTCTCGAGGTCACCACCTCTCTGCCAGGGTCGAGCTGCAGACTCCTCCGCCCCTGGGACCACTCGCTGCGATCCCCCCGGGGGACCCTGTTACTGCAAAAGTCCTTCTCGCTGGTCACACACTCCCAGGGGTAATAACCGTCTCTCTCCCACTCTTCAGCGTGCCTGGTCCCCGTCAATCCCCCTTCGTTTTACTGCTCCCCAGTCACTTACTGCAGGAAGCGCCGTCCACGGGGTGCAGTAGATCCCACCGCTGCCACCAGTTGTCACGGAGTATTGGGGGACTCAGGGCCCTGCACCCCCGGCTTCCTGCGATTCACCATGACTCTCAGCCAGCCAGTAAAGCAGAAGGTTTATTTGGATGACAGGAATACAGTCCAAGACAGGTCTTGCAGGCACAGACAACAGGGCCCCCCTCAGTTAGGTCCAGCTTGGGGTCCCAGGGCATGCCAGCCCACCCCCCTTGGGGGGTCAGAGCCATCTCTGCCTCCCAGCCATCTCTCCAGCCTGCTTCCAGCCTGCTTCCAGCACTCTCCTTCAGCGACCCCTCCCACAGCCTTTGTTCAGTTTCCCGGGCCCCGGAGTCACCTGACCTCCCACCCCCTCCTGGGCTCTCATGTTACAAGCTCAGGTATGTTCCCTTGGGCCGGCTCCCATCCCCCGATGCAGACCATCCTAGTCACACTCCCCTGTCAGCATTCACACACCCCAGCAAGAACAGTCCCAGTTCGTCACATCAGGCAGCCCATTTGAAATCAGGGTGTTCGATGTCTGCTGGAATTGGGGATACTCAGCATCATGTGGGCTGCCCTTCATGCCTCATGAAATAAATGGGAACTGAAGGCGCCCAGCTCCTCTCAGGATCAGGCCCTGATATTGGACTAGATTTAAAAGAAATGTAGATCTGAGGCTGACAGTTCTGTGCGCTCCCCCCCCCCCCCCCCCCGGCCAATCTTAATAACTAGTCCTACCTCTTAAATGCTTTGCAGAGAGGTGTCTCTCTGGCCGCTGTTTGCCCCCTTTAGCAGGAGGTGCTGTAAATACAGGGCTGCTCCTTCTAGGTCTGTCAATGAACTGAGCTGAGCAGACGAGTCCTCATTGCTGGCTTTCGTGCATCTTTAATTTTTCCGCATGTAGCGGAGTTATGAGATTTGTTCCCTTCCCTTTGGGATGACGTGGATCCAGCTCCATAAGTCATGGTGCAGTCCGCTCTTAAAACTCAGAGGTGGGGCCCCGCTGGATTGCTGGGACATCACGGCCTCTTTCTCTGACTGGGTGGTGCAGAATGCCAACTGCCCTGGCTCTTTGCACTTGGTACAAGGTGGAGAAGTTTGGTGCTGGTTCTGGTCCCGAGCTCTGATAGTGCAGGGATGAGAGCCACAGCCCTACCTAGAGACATGTATGAAGACCTTTTCGTTTAGTGCCTTGTATGCCATCTCTGTTGACCAGTGCTTTATGGAGAGAAAGGAACAGAATGAGACCAATGGAGATGTGTCAGCAACAGGGACATGCAATTTCCAGCGGACATTGGGAGAGATACCAGGAAGCTGGTCTAGACAGCAGGTGCTGTGGAATGGAGGGGTGCAGGGGACAGCCTGGGAATGGTTTGAGGGAAAGGTCAGTACTTCCACAGCAGCAATGCTTGGCTTCCATTGCTGCATCCCTTGACTTGGTTTTTTCCTCCTTTCTGTGATATTCCTCGTACAGCACGAAATGCCGTATTGAGAGAGACTCCACCCACTCCTCAGCTGCTGCGACTGTGACCTCCTCCATTTCCTGAAGCAACCATCCTGCCCGTAGTGCCTAGGGACCAGTTGAGATGAGGGCTGCAGAGCTGCTGTTCAGAACAAGCAGCAGACAGCCCCTGCCCCCAAGAGCTTGCGCTCTGGTAGCCTCAGAGGCGGGGAAGGGATAGCGCATGCGAGCAGTGATCAGTGTGGTGGTGGTGGTAAGCATCTCTTGAGCGGGGAGAGGCTGTGGGTTGGGATGGTGGGTCCTCTGTGCTGTCAGGGACGCCAGCCTGACCTGTCTGCAGATTATCCCTTTCTCTCCTGCGGGGTAGGCTTGTGCCACGTTAGCCTGTCTTCTCCCGATGCTAGTGGAGCAGTTGGTTCCCATGCAGCCCTCGCGGGCATGGGCGGATGGCCTGTGAGCACTTGAACTTGCGTGCTGAATTCCGCTGCAGCTGTGAGCTGGCGGGGCTTGCCCCTGCTGTGATATTTTTCATTTAAAACTCATGACCTCTTAAAATACAGCTATTAAAGCTGCTGAATGTTGTTAAAGTCACAATGGTGAGACCATGGGTAAGTAAATGTAAAACGCTCTGTGCATTGTGCCTGATGCTACTGATCACCCGATCCTGGATCTGTTCAGTCTTACTGCAGTGCCTGTCTCTTCGGAAACTTCCCTTTGGCTGTGACTGTATTGTTTTGGGCGACTAAGGAAGAACCTCTCTCTATAAAATGTCTTCCCCTTCCCCTCTGGGGGAACGGAACCTTTGGTCGTCTACGCTTCAAGCAGCTTGTAGTGTACAGACACTGCGCACCTGCTGGGGCAGGCATAAACAGCCATGGAGCTGGTGAGGCGTGGCTTAGGCAAGTAGAGTACAGATATATCCAACCTCAGGGCACATAGACCCTACGCAGCTCTCCTCACCCCCAAACAGTGCTTCCCCTGTCTGCTTTTAGCAGGACCGTGTCCTGCTGACGCCCCTTTGCCAGAGCCACTCACTATCTTATGTAGCTCCACACTGCAGCATGGACGCAGGCCGCTTTCCACTGCAGCGTGTCGCTACACGTACCCCACATGCTACTGCCAGTGTAGATGGCTGCTGGGTGCGCACGCTCCATACCCGCTCCAGGGCTGGTGAAGTAGAGCACGTCCATTTTGCCACTGACTTGCTAAGTGAGGCCTCAATTCTGCAAAGTCTTAAGCACATGCTGGATTTTACACTGGTATCAAGGAGATGGGCATGTGTAAATCGGTGCGAGATTTGGGCCTGAGTCACTTAACCTCTTTCTGCCTCCATTTTCCCCACCTGTGATGTGAAGATCAAGCTTGTCTTGCTCACGGTTTGATGTATGAGGACAGCTTTGAGATGGAAGGTATGATAGACCTGCAAAGAATTACTAATAATTTATATTTAGTGTCCGATTGGGATTAGTTGGCTTGTAGTTGAACTTGCATTGGGATGTTTTGGGGGCATCAAATCCCTATCCATCCTAGTGCAATCTTAAAAATCTGTCCCCCCCACCCCCACTGTCTCGACAGGTGTCCTGTCCTCCCCCGCTCCGCCCTCCCAGAGTGAGACATGTGCCCAGACCTGTTACTGAAGGAAGTTGCTCCAGGCGTTCTCACCCAGTGGGGTGAGATTCTGTCTGAAGTAATTCCGTCCTTCCCCAGAGAGTTAGCGTGAATTTTATCTAATCACCATGGCAACAGATAAAAAAAGGTGTGAGCACATCTCTGTTTGCTGTGATAATTCCGATTTATATATTCAGATCAGATTGGAGTTAGACGTTTTAAAGGGAGCAGATGCCGCAGACAGTGTGACTGCAAATAACGGGGCACAAATGCCCCTTAAGAAGAGAGAGCAGTTTCTTGCAGATTTTTTTTTGAATATAATTATTCCAGCAAATCCATTTTAACGGGACTCATTATAGCCTTGATAATGCAGAGTCATGTTGGAGGCAACCACACACGCCAAGAGATGAGACTAAAATAAGGACATAAAATGCATGTTAGCAGCACAGGGAAGGGTCCTGTCACTTCCAGATGCACCCATGGGACAGCAGCCAAAGCCTCAGAGATCAGGCAGGATATAAAGAGTGCCTGGGGTGGCATTGCTTTAGGCGGTGTACAGCCAGAACAGGGGAACCACAGTGGTGAGCGCTCTCCCCTCAGTGCTGGGTGCTCTCCGTGCACGTCTGTGAAACCTGTTCGCAGGATGGTGCTTCGGAGCTACCCGATCTTTGAAACCAAAACCATCCCCTCTTCATCCAGGCAAGGGCACGCTCCAAAGCGCCTTCCAAGTGGGCACTAAGCAAAGCTTGGTTGTACGCCTGCCCTGGCAGCGAGATGGGAGCTAGCTGACCGGGTGGGTCTCATTTGCTATTCTATTTTGGTACTAGTGCCTCTGGGCTCCAATCGGGGATCAGGCCGCATGCAAGCAAACACCACCAGTGGCCTCTGCCCCAGACAGCTCACGGTCTAGAATCTAGATTGTAAACTCTCTGGTCAGGGACAAATGTGATGGGCCCCCTGGACCTTGGCTGGAGTCTCTGGGCCCTACCTTACTACAAACAGCAATGTGGATAACAGATGTACAAACCCAACTGTTGGGAGGTGGGAGGGGAGACAAGGTGTCCATAGGGACGGGAACATTTACATAAATTACAGCTGTACTTGCATAAATTACCATGTCTGTCTAATGTTCTGTACCAGTAAGCTAGGAAAAAATGGCACTTAGCCCATTGCTGTTGTCAGGTGGGCTCCCACTGCGGCTTGAGGTGGATTTCTGAACCCCGCCCCCCAGTTCTCCCAGAAGGCCTGCGGGGAGCCAGATCCTAAAAGGGCAGCATGTCGGAGGATTGGAGACAGGCTGGGTAAGAATTCTTGTCTCCAGACCCTGGAGCATGATAAATAAGGGAGAGTCCAGAGGAGAGAGCGGAAGATACTGCAGTTCTCGTGCTATCCCTTCATGTACCCTGCTGGAGCGAAGGTTGGCTGGAGAGTATTCCCGGTCAGCCAGAGGGGACTTGAGCAAAGCAAAGGGACGCTCAGTCGCTGTGCAGATATTTGAGGCCAGTGGGTTTAGAGCCCCCCAGACTCTTAACTGGACCATTCAGTTGTCCATTTGGTGCCCTGTCTGGTCCCTTAGGTGAGGCACTTTATAGCTCACCCCACAATGAGCAGAGATCATTGCAATACAAGCATGTGACTTGTAGGATCCCCCTGCGTTAAGGCTTGGTAATTCATTGCGGATTTTCCCTCCATCATCTTTTCAGGGTTGAGTGAGGTGTAAAGGGGCAGAGCACTCCGGCTGAGTGTGCCCCTTGCCTAATTAACCCTTTGCACACACCACTCCCCTGCCCTTACTCTGTATATGCATCTGGGCTTTCTTAGGGCAGCTCAGTGGCTCCTAGAATGATGTATGGGGCATCCTGGCTACAAATGTCTCTGTCAGAAGCCTGCTTCTGAGAAAGGGTTTGTGTCCAGCTAGCATCCCAGCTGAACTGTATAATGAAACTTGTGTGTGCATCTCGCGGAACTCAAAGATGCTGCTCCTTATTGGCTGTGAAACTGGGCACAGAGGACGTGGGGCTTTGTTAAGCTGTAAGTGTTGATTCGGGTCAGAGGGAAGGGGTGTCGTTTTACTGTGGCTTTTTAAAAAACCCTTCCGCTACGGGGACCTGGAATCTTCTGAGACACGGGCCTCTAAGGTCTTGGATCCACACAAGATCTGGAACAAATCACAGCTTGGATTAGCCTGTCCCCAACCCTTCGTCTGCTCTTGTCTTTAGACTGTAAGCTCTTTGGAGCAGGGACAATCTGGGTTTGTGCAGCATGCACTGCAATGAACCCCATCTTTGCCAGGGCGTTTGGGTGCCATTGGAATGTAAAGGGGTGGGGGTGCTTCGAGGTGCATTTGGCCCTAGATAACGGGCTATTGTAAGGTTTGTCTTTGTTTCTCACACTTCAAGAGGAGAGAGATGGACAACACACACAGTGCTGGTGCGGGGTGAGCTGCATGAGGTGCTGGGCCTGCTCTGTGGACATGTAACGACAGTCCAACCTGCCGCGCTAATGGACGTGGCCCTTAGCGTGTGAGGCCTGTTTCTGGAGGGAGAGGGGAGTCAAGCCTCTGGCATGGGCAGCGAATTGTCCTGTCTCCTCAGCTGGCCGAGAAGGATGCTGATGGCAGTGGTGCTCTGGGGTGAGGTGGGCACGGGCTTGGAAAAACCCAACCATTACAAATCTACACATTGGGGAAGTGAGGTTTGGGCTCATCACCTGTGTCCAGGCACGTTTGTAGCTTTCAACACGTCTGAGTCTCTCTTGCTTTGTCTTGCATATCATTTTTAAGTTGATCAAATCATAGAATATCAGGGTTGGAAGGGACCTCAGGAGGTCATCTAGTCCAACCCCCTGCTCAAAGCAGGACCAATTCCCAACTAAATCATCCCAGCCAGGGCTTTGTCAAGCCGGGCCTTAAAAACCTCCAAGGAAGGAGACTCCACCACCTCCCTAGGAACGCATTCCAGTGTTTCACCACCCTCCTAGTGAAATAGTGTTTCCTAATATCCAACCTAGACCTCCCCCACTGCAACTTGAGACCATTGCTCCTTGTTCTGTCATCTGCCACCACTGAGAACAGCCGAGCTCCATCCTCTTTGGAACCCCCCTTCAGGCAGTTGAAAGCAGCTATCAATTCCCCCCTCATTCTTCTCTTCTGGAGACTAAACAATCCCAGTTCCCTCAGCCTCTCCTCATAAGTCATGTGCTCCAGACCCCTAATCATTTTTGTTGCCTTCCGCTGGACTCTTTCCAATTTTTCCACATCCTTCTTGTAGTGTGGGGCCCAAACTGGACACAGTACTCCAGATGAGGCCTCACCAATGTCGAATAAAGGGGAACGATCACGTTCCTCGATCTACTGGTAATGCCCCTACTTATACAGCCCAAAATGCCGTTAGCCTTCTTGGCAACAAGAGCACACTGTTGACTCATATCCAATGAAATCAAGTCTCTGCTACCTCCTTCCTCACTGCCTGAGTGCTCCATCAGGAGCCGCGTTTGCCCTTCCGAAGATACCAGCGAGCTTGCCTGAACGCAGGGCTTCATTAGAGAGCCTTCCTCTGCTCCTCTCCAGGAATGGGAAACTTTAGTTGACTCTGCAGCAATAATTACTAACTTTCTGTGATAGTGGGGAAAAAAAATAAATGAATAACCTGCAAACTCAGTAGGTCAAAAATAGTTTCAAACCGTGCTTCTGTGAGCCCAAGTCAGGTACTGCTCGGGACTTACTGGACCATAGAGAGAGGAGGCCTCGGAGCTAGATGGAGAAGAACTGAGATGGTGCTGAGCTAACGCCACCTGCTTTACACAATCCTCTCTGATGCATTCAACAGAGATGTTAACATATGCTTGAAATGGAACTGGACAAATCGCGTCTCTAGCTTCTAGCGGGGATGTGTGTGGGAGGTGGGGTTGCTGCACTCTGCTAGCGCAGTTTTAATTGGGGGCTCTGTGTATGTGTACCCCTCCTCCCGCCACGGGGGCAGGAACAATTGTGGTAGTTATTTCGATTCGGGTGACAGTGGCAGCAGCAGAGATGCCAGCTTCCCAGCACAGCCTCTGCTTTATTTCATCTCCTCTGTTTTTCAAAGCCTCTTTCATTTTGTATGAGGAGACAGATGTGAAGGGCTGCAGGCTTATAAATTCTTCAGTCTTTTATGAAAAGAGAGGGGTTTTTTGTTACTTCGCCCCCTCACCCCCCTTCCAACAGAGCAACAGTGGCAGTGTTTTTATCTGAAGGGATGTTCTTCTCTCTGTTTTGTCCTTCGGTGAAGGAAGCCCAGTAGAGTTGGATTGGACTTCTTACACTGTCCTGGCAAGGGGACCTGTGGACGTGGCATTAGATACATGGAGGGGAGGGAGATGCATCCTCACTACTCAATTGTCTGTTGAGCTGTATTCATAATGCTACCAAATATAAGCTGAGAAACTGAGACCTTGTGGGCTTCGCTCAGTTAGGAAGTGACGTGAATCAGCTGAGCTGAGGTCAGAAAGGAAAGGATTAAACCACCCATAGTCCAAGAACCAAACTCTCTTCTCTCTATACACATCTCTGGGGATTGGAATCAGTCGGCTCAAATCCAGTGCTAGAGACCAAGAGCTGTTCCTTTTTGATGGCTGGTGGGTGTGTTCTGGTGGGTGTGTCCCGATGCAAAATTCAGCCTCTCATCATGGTCCTATTCCCCCCTGTCTGGCAGCCTCCAGCAGTGAAGCCAAGGGCTGACCTGCCCTTCAGCCGGTTAGAGCCAGTCCTTCCAGCCCAGGCTGGTGCTATAAGAGGGAGCTTCTATTGCCACTGCCTGCGTTGGCGAGAAATTGTCCATCAATCTCCAGAGCTGCCAGCCCAGCACTTTTCACCAGCACGATACTGAGCCGCAGGGCCGTGCCCTTGTGGTGGTCGCTTTTATTCAGTAATTCATCGGGGAAGTGTGCAGGGTGCGATCAAATCTAGACCATGCAGGGCTGTGCTTTCCAAAGCGTGCACGTTACATTTCATGGCCACTCCCAAAGTGTACAGAAGTGTGCATGGACTCTTGGCAGTATGCTCCAGGAGTGTGTTTAAAGTTCAGCGCCCTGGATTTGAAAGCAGCTAAGGAGTAGCGGGGCAGGTCTGTGATTGACTTTGCGAGAGGTCTTAGGCTTCTGTTCTTTGTGGCGTTCCTTCGTATCCATCTGGCTTGCCGTGAGTGCAGTCTTTATACCCCTTGGCTTTTTCTTCTTCTTGGCACCAGCTGACGATATTCCTATTTTTAAAAATAAATTGCTCCGTCTTTAATTGCAGTCTAAATAACTGCTTCATTTTTATTTAAATGTGGCTCTGTAAGGCTTAGAGAACAATTAGGAGAAAATACAGGGCATTGCTCTGGTGCATGTTTTCAAGCATATAATTAATTTTTTTTTATTATACTGATGTTTGCCGAATCTGGAAAAAGATCTTATTGTTCCTCTTGATTTAGTCATGTGTGAGTTCTACAAATATACCAGCCTTTTCAGAGTTCCATTTTGTAAGGAACGAAGCCTCAAAGCTGTCATGCTAGAAATGGGCTCCCCGATTATCATGTAACACTTGTATTGTGATATGGCACAAAGAACCCACAGCAAGATTGGGCCCTATTGTGTTGGTTGCTGTACAGACACATGATACGTGAAAGGCCCTGCCCCAAAGAGCTTCCAGTGTTCACGTGCTTCTGTCTTTCCCCTCCTTTCACCCTAACGTGCCCTGCATTCAATGGGGACTCTGCACCTTTTGCATATGAGGGCGTTGGTTTTGTGCCCTATTCTGCTGTATTAGTTGCAGGGGGCTGAAACAATGTGTGGAGTGGGGGTGCTGAGAGTCATTGAACTAAACTGTAAACCCTGCATATGATGGAAACCACTTCAAGCCAGGGGTGCAGCAGTACCCCTAATTCCAGCACTAATGATTAGTTTTGGTTGGCTTCGATCCTACAGACCCCTGCCCCACTGGTGCTCCCTGCTGAACTGGAGTCTCTGACTTCTAGATGCTAGATTGATACTGATTCTTTACAGTCTGATTGTGGTCACACTTGATAGTTGGGTTTCATTTATAAAGGGCTAAGGAATGATTTACAAATGTTGGGTAAAATCGTCAAAGGTTCCTAAGTGACTTGGGAGTCCAGGTCCCATTTTTCACAAGTGACTTAGGCACTTAGGACCCTAAATCTCATTGAAAGTCAATGACACTTAGGTGACTATGTGCATGACAATGTTGCCTGTTAGAAGTGTTTATAAATATGAGTGGTGCGTGTTAACGGTGGTTATAAACCCCTGTTGCAAACAGTCTTTTGGCCTGTTGGACTCTTAACAATTGATTCAACCATTTATTAAAACATCTATTAGCAGCCTTATATAATGGAAACCTTACTATAAAGTGTGACACATTTTTCACAAAGGGCAATGTTGCCAAAGTGTCCAAAAATCATGAGTCATGTCCCCAAAATCCCAAGATTTGTAAAGAAAACAAAACAAAAAAACACCAAACAAAAAAACCCCAAAAGTTTGGTTAATTTTCTTTTGCCTTCTGGTGTCTGAAGCCTTCTGGTTAGGGTGATCAGATGCCCTAATTTTACAGGGATGGTTCTGATTTTTGGATCATTTTCTTATATAGTCTCCTATTATCTCCCACCTCCTGTCCTGTTTTTTTTCACATTTGCAGTCTGGTCACCCTACTTCTGGTGTTTATTTTTGTCAAGCTCTCTTCAACCAGGAGGGCTGGAAACTTACTTTTATTTTTAAGTCAAAGCTGACATTTTCCTATATTCATGTTACTCCAGGAGCTGAGACTTGGAGAAAAAACATCCATAAAAGCATGAGAGTTGGCATGAGACCCCCCCCCCCCACTCCCCCAGTCTTTGTTTGTTACACACATTCCCTTATTTCAATATTTTATTTCCTTTAAGAAGGGGTCTATTTTTCCCTTCCTCATCTTGGGCTTGTTTATGGAGAGATTATTTACTTACATGGCCCAAATAATTCTATGAAAACGTGTATGAGCTCAGGAGTGCAGTGGGAGAGAGTGGCTCAAACAAAACATGGACCATAAAAAACATTCTGCCAAACAGAGCTCCCCTCAGCTTGGTTTAGTTTGAGTTGGAGCTGGGCAGAAGAACTTGCCTTGGCTTTGCAAAACCAAGTTGGGTTTTTTTTTTTTTTTTTTAGATGCAGGTTCCTTCCAGGCAAACTACGAAAGCTCAAAAGGCATTGGATAAAAGGCTCAAGTTTTCACTGTCTGTCATTTACGTCCTCATGGTGGCATGTCATCTCCATTAGAGCTGGTTGGGAAAAGAGATTTTTCTCTACCAAAAATGTTGGGTTTTTGTTAAGGAAAAACCCTGAAACACTTTTTCGTTTTCCTAAGAAAACCTGAATATAAATTTGGTGAAAATTTTCTTTGTAAAATTATTTCATTTTTCTACAAAAAACATTTTTCAATTAAAATACTTCATCATTTAAAAAAAAAATCAACCAGCTCTGGTCTCCACCGCAGGCACATGTGTCTATGGGATGTTTATTGCCAATGTGTAGCCAGGCTAAAAAATTAGAGCTTGGTGCACAGAACTTAGACACTGAAGAACTTGTTTGGCAGATGGGTTCTGCTGGGCATGTGCCCTAGACTCAGTGCTCTGTTCCCAAGGCATGTGAACCAAACCTTGGCTGATGAAACGTTCTTGGTAATATCTGAGTCCTTGTTAATGCGAAACCAGGGCTTTGCAGAACCACTTTGCACAACTCTAGCAGTACTCTTCCCTTGCTCCCCTCCCACCACTTCTTGTTTAATATATTGATTGGGATGAAGCAGACTGGGCAGAATATTGGATCTTAGTCATTAAAGAGTCAAACAATCTGACCAGCCAACTCTGCATTGAGAACAGCGAGCAGGGTGGGGGAACGCCTGTAATGCTGCTAGATGGTGGTTTCACCCAAGCTGGTTGTGTTGGAGCATGAAAAGTGTTCGGGGGTTGGGTGAGAGGGGTAAGAGCCAGGTGTAGTTGTCTCCAAATGTTCCTAGAACATGCTCAAAGGTTTCCTGAGCCCAGAACCACTGGCTGCTCCATCTCCAGAGGCAAGGGGATGATTTGCTCATTGGGAACCAGTGGAGGGTCAGGAGTGCAAATTTGTGGCGCCAACCCCAAGCGCTAAAAAAAATCTCAAATTGGCCTGAAAAATCATGAATTAAACAAGTGAATGCGAGCTCTTGCTCTTTGCCTTCTGGGTCCTGAGCCTGGCGTCACATGTTCAAGCTTTTCATCCCAACCAGCACTAGACTTTTTTAATGAAAGTCTGAGGTTCCCCAGGCAGTCACGTCACCCTAGGAGCTGGGGCTTTAAGAAGAACACCAACTATCATGTGACTCGCAATGAAATCATGTGCGCTGGCCACACTGCTCTTTCTAATGGCACAGTTTGATCAGAAATATCTGTGCTCAAAGCTCGGTCCTGATATTTTTTCAAGTAGCTTTTTCCATATTTGAGAGTTTTCCTTCTCCCCAAACCCTCTCACCGTGTTCCTACCTCCCAACCTGGAAACACTGGGCTATGGGGCATGGTCCATCTCCAGCATCTTCCTCTGATAAAGACTTCCGGGGGCACAAATGGCCTTTAAGTCATGGCCATCGCGAAACGAATTGGTGTGTACGGGACAAACTGCTAGACCTAGATGCCTTAGAGCCAGTAAATGTCTTTGCAGCTTCACCAACGTTTGCAGAGCAGCAGCAAGGAGGGGAGAGGGAAGAACCAAGGGAAGGGGGTTGGAGAGTCACATGGGTGTGGATCAGCTGTGCATACTGAAGAATATTGGCTGGGGGGAGGAGAGGAATGTGAGTATGACCCAGGGCAAAGTTGCCCTCCTTGCTATCCAGCAGTCTTATGTTCAACTTCTCATCTGAAACTTGCTCTATTAAAACAAAGGAGGAAATAAATGTGGAGAGAGGGGAAAGTAAGATAATTTCTGGCTAGCACTCTAGTAGCAGAATCTAATTCGAAGGGGTGCAGAATGCCTGTCTGAGATTTACCGGTGAGCTCCTGTAGTCTGCTCTGGTGTCAGACGGGGGCTCCCTCACTCCGCTAGTTCATTTGGGATAAAGAGCAGAGCTGGAACAGGATTTGTGTCCACATGGAGCTGAGTGGCAGCTGCTGCCCCGGGGAGGGAAGGACTGGATCTCTCTCTGCGTGTGCCCTGCAGTGGGCTCCCAGTGCTTGGCAGCATGATGCGCTCACGCCGGGCGAGGCCAGGAAGGATCTCTTTTGCACTGTGTTTTTAAATAGCCAGAAATTCCCTTAAGAGAGAGCAATTCATTTGAATCTCATCTCCATTCCATTTGAAGGCTGCACCATGCTGGGTTTCAGCCTTGTTACGTTGTCTCTTGAGCAATACCTTTTATTTCTGCAGTGTTTAATATTCCGTTCTGGAGCCTCGGTTGTCTGCGCTGTTGCTTTCCTCTGAAAGCAGCTCAGAAACAATAAATCATCTCTGAGCTGCACCTGTTATTTCCAACATGTAACACACTGATTCACCTGATCTCCCCTCCCCCCACGTCCCCTGTGTGTTTGTGTATCCTTCCCCATCTCTCGGTGCTCCTGCATTTCCTCCATCCCATTTTTAAAGAGAACTGGGTTTGCGTGTGCTGGGCTCAGTCATGCAAATCAGGCTTGCAGTACAGGAGACTTCTCTTGCCGGAGACGTTCCCAGTACTCAACTTGCTCTGGGTGAAGATGGATAAAAGGGGCTCTAGCAAGAAAATAAAGGAGCCAAACTTGAATGTGGTTATTGCTATTAATACTGAGTTCCTGGCTTCTCCCTTGTCAGCCCAAATCTCCCTGTGGAGTCACTTCTGCAGAAGTTGCCTGCCCCAGACTCTGGTCCGAGGTAGCAGAGAGAAGGGCCAAGTTGGGGTTGAAGGATGTGCAATCTTTCTATGTGGAAAGAGTCTAGAATTGCTATTGCAGAATAGTTCCCCGGGTGAACCCTTAGGCTTGGTCTGCACTGGAGACTCGTGTCGGAAGAACTACATCGCTCAGGAAATCCCCCGAACTGGCGAAGACAGTGCTGTGTTGCCAGGAGGGCTGGTGCAAAATCACTAGGATGTTAATTTAAAGCAGTGCAGCTATTCCATGCTAGCTCCCCATGTGGAGACGCTTATGCTGCACTAAGTGCCTTTGTGCTGGTTAGTCCTCTCTGTGCTGGGAAATGCCCCTGAAAGCGGCGGGATCCTAGAGGAACCAGTGGAGCTGGGCCGTATTTGTGGTAGATGTCCTGGAGCCTGAGGTTTGGGTGAAATCTTCTCCCCATCCTGTGGATCAGGGTGAGGATGTTTGGCAGTAACCTGTCTCCTGGCAGGGTAGCCAGAGAGAGCTCTGGCTTTTCCTTGGGCTGGCTCGCCCCCACCCCAGGGAGCGCATGTTAATGTGGCCTCCCGTGAGAAGAAGCTTTTCAAGGACATTTTGTTTGGAGGTCTGTAGAGCAAACCCACCCAGGAAGGCCCTGAAGGCACTGACTGAATCCCTGATAAAAAGGAACCTGTTTAAAAGAACAAACTCCCGGCGCCTTTTGTAAGGTAAATTGCACTAGAAAATGGAGTGGTGAGAGGAACAGATGCGGTGTGACGGTGCTGAGAATCAGAGTGCACATGGGCAGAGGCCTTTACATGAATTCTCTTGTTAAGGAAAGTGCCACTGACTGGCCAGAGTTGTAATGGGGATTGTGTGGCTAAGTCTCTTCCTGGCTCTCATAGGGAGAGCAAGGTGTGTTGGCAGGCATCAGGTGCTGGATCTGATGGCCTCCGGTCGCAAGGGCTAAAGGGCTCTCGTGCCCTGATCCTACACTGGGGTCTGAGATGTGGTGTGCCCCCCCCGCCACGGGGGAGGGAAAATAGTCCCTTTGCTGTCTTGCTGTGGCATGGGAGCCACAGCGGCATGTGCTGCTCACTACAGCCTGTGGAGGAAGTTTTAGAGAAGAGCATTTCTACAGAGGATAGAGAATGACTTAGACAAGCTTCAATGCACCTAGACAACGTTTCAATGCATTTAGCAAAGTGCCTGCCCTTCCCGTTTCAAGGCAAGTGAAATAAATACCACGCCAGGAAAGTTTAGTCAGTGTCACGGTATTGTAAAGAACAAAAGGTTTGAAAAGAAGCACTTGGTGCAGCTCTGTTGGAGTTTTTGAGCCTCATTATTATTATTTGGTAGCATTTTTATTGTGCCCTACGTTTCGGCCATGAAACCTCTGTGAATTAGGTCAGAAAAGCCCCCTGTGTAAAGGGAAGAGTATTGGCTAGTGCTTGCAACAGAGACCTTGGGGTCACGACTTCAGGACTGTATTTCTGATTTCCCTCCCCCCCCCCCCCCCGGCTAATTCACTGCATGACTTTGGGTGAGTCATTTTCCCTCTCCAGACCTGTACCTCAGTTCCTCCCGGTGTAAAGTGGGAGATACTGACCTTCTTCCTGAGGGCTGTGCTATGCGAAATCCTTGGATGTAAGGTGCTAGAGAAGTGCAGTAGAACTGAGAGGAGCCATCTTGCTGCTAATGTTTTAGAACTTGCATAGTTTTCTGCTCCGTTTCTCGAGGCGCTTTCTCAAATGCATCTGAAGAAGTGAGTTTGTTTTTTTTTACCCACGAAAGCTTATGCCCAAATAAATCTGTTAGTCTTTAAGGTGCCCCCAGACTCCTCGTTTTGGTGGATACAGACTAACACTGCTACCCCCTGATACTTTCTCAAATGGTGCTTCAGTTGCTACAGGGAACACTATTTCCATGCATATAAGTTTAGAGAGGCAAAATAAATACTGTTCACCAGTGCGGGAGACCCCGCCGTCCCCCCGGACTAGCCCACACTGAAACCAGAAAGTGGAGGTGCTGGTTTTCTCAGTTGTCATGTCATGGCTTCACTGATGTTCAGGGATGTGGTGATACAACATCAAGGTGTGTGTGTGTGTGTGTGTGTGTGTGTGGCGTCCTTTGTCCACATGACCTTAGGGGTTTTGTACCTGGCTGCTGTAGCTATGACACTGCGGTGCATTTGTTTTGTGTCTTGTGCCTTTACATTTCTTACAACTCCACCTAAGCGAGAAGACAGCAGCCATTTTGTTCTCAGCTGCTCAGGCACGTTGGGAAATGGTTTTTGTCTTGTGGCTTCCTGCTTATGGGGGGAGGGATAGCTCAGTGATTTGAGCATTGGCCTGCTAAACCCAGGGTTGTGAGTTCAATCTTTGAGGGGGCCATTTAGGGATCTGGGGCAAGAATCTGTCTGGGGATTGGTCCTGCTTTGAGCAGGGGGCTGGACTAGATGACCTCCTGAGGTCCCTTCCAACCCTGAGATTTTATGAGTGAGTTGGGTGTGTCCAGCGCCCAGTTCAATGAGGTCCTGGCCCAGGACTAGGGGTCCTTGGTGCTGCGGTACGACAGACAATATCAGAGTTTGTGGTGAAGTCCCAAGGATGCCAAGAAAATGTATTACACGCAGAGCGAGCAAATCCGATTAAAATGAAAGAAACCATCCGGGTTACACCTCGATCAACAGGGCAGAAGCCAGTTGAGTGGATACCAGCTGGGGTAGTTACTTCATAGATGCAAAACCTGGCACTTCTGGAGTGTCCATCTTGTCCCTTCGGCTGGACAGTGTATTGGGTGTCTTGCCCTTACTTTTTTATTTTATTTATTTTTCCCCTGACTCCTCCTGCTGCTGCAGCAGTCGAGGCCTGGATTTGAACTGGTGGACCTGCAGACTGCAGGGATCCACGACTTGTCTCCAGTCCCCAGAGGTATCCAGCTCCACTTTCCTGCAGGCACGTTTTAAACCTCCTGGAACCAAACCACAGATTGCAGCATGTGCCAGTCCCTGCAGCTCCCCTGGAGTCTGTATCTGCGGAGTAGTGAGCAATACCAGAGGAATCTCTTCTTTCTTTGAATCTGTTAGGCAAACTTCCTGTGACTTGGTATTGCTCCGTTGCATGGCGTGTGTGGCTGTGGCCTGCTGTCAGGGCTCTGCAGTCAATGCGATTCTGTCCCAGTGGAGCTTCCCCGGTTCGTTATTTAGTCAATAAAATAGAGACAGACAAAGCACAAAGTGGCACGGGTGGAGGAACCAGGACATTTCCTTGGCACGTGTTCTGCCTGTGCACGCAGTTTGGTGGACCGGAGCCCCTCGAAGCCAGGTGGGGACGTGAGGTGTAGGGTGGATGGAGCCAAGCCTTTCTCCTGGGCGCGGCAGAGCACTCAGCGCTCTGCCAGACATGGAGAAAGACGCGGTTTTGGTTGTTAACATTGTGTCCAACCCATCTATGTTCTAAAGTGCTGTCGTTCCGCTGAAATCTGCAGGGGCCCCACGTGCGGTTTGAGAGCAGTGAAAGGCCGAACTCTGATCTGTGCTTTAGAGTTGGCAGGATTTGCGAGTGGAAAAGGTAGCTAACCCGAGAGGGGTGTGGGTATGAATACGTACAATTACGTTGCACTCCTTGAGCCTTTTTGGTCATGGAATCTCGAGGAGACGTTCAGAGACATCAATTGATTAAAATCTCACTCCATGCTTGTGTGGGGTGAATTAAACCCTGCGCCCTGCTCTACAGATGGGGAGGTGCAGAGGTGAGCGGTAATTTGCCCAGGGTGTCTCAGACACGTAGAGAACTCCCTTCCCCAACTACTAACCTGCAGCCCCTCCAGTACCTCCCCTCTTGTGTGTCATGAGGTTCTCCTCTCTCCGCAGTGCAAGGTATTTGCTTGTAGTGAAGAAATTGAGGAACAAGCCTCCTGCACCTGCAAAAGCCTTTCACTCCTGCCCTGGACAATGACTGCCTTTGCAATAATACAGAAAACTGAGATCCTATTGATCCCTTCTCTCCCCCCCCCCCCTCGCCCCCCGTTTTGCATACTGGGCAGCTTTGCTGCAGGCCGAGCCTTTATAAAAATATTGTATTGATTTCCCCGCCTAAGCCAGTCTATTAACAATTGATGTGTATTGTTGTGTTTAGATGTCTGCCCCAGCTGTGCCTGGAGGGGAAGCGGTCATTAAAACGTTAACCCTCAGACATATGGCAACTGCTTTCCCGAGACTGTGTGGAATACATTAAGGCCGTTGATAAGGCATCTGGAGTGGGTTTTGTATGCATGTCCCTGGGCCTTACGCCTTTATTTACCTTGTAAGGTGTCCCAGCTCCTGAATTGAGATTTCATCTTGAACTGTGAATTGTCTTGTTTTCCTGGGCTTGTCTGCAATCTTTGTTCTAAAGCCGTGACCGTTCTGTTCTGCGCAGATATAATTAGAAACTCGTTTGATATAAAGTGCTGCAAACTTCCAGGACACTTTACAAATCAAGGCATGTTCCCTGCCACAAAGAGCACACAATTCCTCCATGTAATTGTATAAATACAGGTAATCGCCTCGATGCAGTAGCTGCTCTTGGATTGTCTCTGTATGGCATTGTGCCCGTGTCTCTGTTGTTCCTCATTCACCTGCATCGTTTCCTTTATGTAATAGCAAAACAACCCTCCGAGCAGCTCACTGCGGGGAGATTAATACTGACTTTTTCAGGTAAAGTCGCTCTGCCTTTTGGCCTGATTCCATAGATGGGTAGCGTTACTCAAGCGCTACTAGGGTATAATCAGACATCCCGGCACGGCCCATTGTTTAAACAAGAGCTATGGATATGGCATACAGCACATGTATCCTGCATAGTCACTCACAGGTGTCAGCAATTAATTTCATAATACTCGCTGTGATCGTCCCCAGTGGAATTCCAGCATAACGTGTCCCACAGTATCTAGCGATTCTACGTGGAGATACAATACCATTGCATCTTGGTCTTTTTGGCTCAGACCAGTTGCACTCCGAGCAGGGAAATAACCCACTTCCTTCCGGGACGCACCCCACCCTGTACTTATTTGCGACACTGATACTGACTTGGACTCTTAATACATTCCATGGCTGGCGTACCTGAGCCCACTTATCCACTGATGCTCTAAAAACTCCCGCACCCCAATCTGGGTCTATGCTGGTTATGTGATATGTATGTATCTCTTCATCCTTGTAACCGACACCTGTAATCCCTCATAACCCAAGCCTGACCCCAGACATACTGTACTTTCCCTCTTAACTTGTCTATTTAATTTTAAACATTCACTTTAATAAATTTTTTTTAAATCTGTTATGCTGGACACGTGGGGATTTCACCCTGCTCAGGCAAGGGTTGGAGTAGACTCTTCTTCCTTTGATGAGTTCCTCTGATGACGTCAGTAACCGTGACGTCATTCCTGCTGTGTGGGTGTGAACCACTTGCTAGGAGCCCTGGTTCCCATGTTAAAGGGGTGGGAGGGTAAAGAGTCTTGGTGTTACACTAGAAGAAGCTTGTGAAACTCATTGGTGACATCTTCATGTCAGTCTGGCAGCCACCCAAAGAACTCCTCTTAGCATCAAATGAGTTAGAAATGGGGGTGAAGTGCCTGTTTAAATACAGAATGGGCAACGGTCCTTTTAACTCCAACTCGGCTTGAGTCTCTCACATACCTTCAATTGGTTCGTTAGGGTATGGGGAGGGCATGGTGGGAATTCGGCAGTGGCAGCTTGTGCTCACCTTCCAGAGAGTTTAGACCTAGAGGCATCTTGCTGTTCTCACTGGTCAGCAATTTTTCTCATGACTGGGGACGAAGCATGGGAGCCCCTCCAGCCTGGCTCTGGGAACACCAGGCAAAAGGCGGCGCTCACTCCCCCCCCCCTCCCCAAAAAAGGCTGTTCGGCGGCAGCTCAAACGCGCCGCTCCACCCTTGGGCGGTAGTTTAGGTCGTGGGGCCCTTCACTCCCTCTCTTCCTCTTCGGCGGCAGCTCAAACGCGCCGCTCCACCCTTCGGCGGCAGTTCGGTGGTGGGGCCCTTCACTCCCTCTCTTCCTCTTCGGCGGCAGCTCAAACGCGCCGCTCCACCCTTCGGCGGCAGTTCGGTGGTGGGGCCCTTCACTCCCTCTCTTCCTCTTCGGCGGCAGCTCAAAGAGGAAGAGAGGGACTGAGGGACTCACCGCCGAATTCCCACCGAAGACTCGGTGCTGCCCCAATAGCGGATGGAGCCGCCCCTTTGTATTGACCGCCCCAAGCACCTGCTTCCTTAGCTGGTGCCTAGAGCCGGCCCTGTGTAGGGGCCTAGCAGAACTACAGTGCTTTTCCTCTGGGGCACTCAAAGCCACTTGTAAAGGTTTTAAACCTCGTAGTTCTCTTGCAAGGGGGGATCGTCTTTGTTTACTGGGGGGCAAACCGTGTCAAAGGGGGGAAAGTGTCCTGGCCATGGGTGCACAGGGAATCGGTGCAGGGAAGCGGCTTTGCACCCAAGGAATTAAAGTTGTATTAAACCCCTTTACAGGTGGCAATTTCACTTCTCTTTGCAGAGGGCCGATTAGATGGATTTCATTGGACTTGGCTCAGTCCTTCCAGATGCATGTGCTATGTGGTTCTTGGCTCTTTTCTCTCCTACCAAGCTCTGCACTCTTTATCTAGATAGATCTGGCTGATTTTTCTCCCCACCAGCTGCCAAAAAGGCACCTTTTTCCCTAATGACAGTGATATGGCAACAGCTACCCAGTGCCAGAGACCTCTTTGGAGATGATTTGTTGTCATCAGTAGCAGATTTAACCAAATGCCTCTGCCTTCATCATCCTGGTGAGGGAGTGTCTCATTGGGCTGATTTCCTCCGAGATGTGACTGGCTGGATTTTCCCCTTTCAATAAAATATATATAATATTTATGAAACAACAGTGAAACATGATGAATTACAGCTAATGCTGCTGTGTGATGGAGATAAAGCCCTAATTGTTTGGGCAGCATAAATCAACACCAAAAGCCTGATGGAAAATAAAGCAATTTAAATCTATTTGCTATGTCTCCTGGGCTGTGTGACCAATCATGAATTTATATCCTAGGCATGGTTCAAGCAGGTCACTTCGGTGTCTCTTGATGTGCTGTTGCAGAGCCTTGCTTGGCCTATGTTTCAGGAGAGCCGTGTTTTTAATTGATTCATTTCTGGCAGAGGTTAGCACCTCCATGTTGTCTGTCTTGTAAGTTTGCTATTATTATTATTTATGCTACAGCTAGGATTGTCCTCACATAAACGGACCAATCCAGTTCACTCTAACGCAGGTTGTGAAATCCACTGGGGCTTCATTATTCTGTAATGAACTGGCTCTATCTATCTCCCCAGAGGTACACAGCGATTCTACGTTGCGTGCACATCTCTCTCTCTCGCAGATGCAAACTCTGGTTCAAGTGGTGGGGATGGTGCTGATCGGGTTAGGGGGGCCCATGGGTTCCTTAACTCGCATGCAGAGCAGATGGGGCCACTATTCTTAGCAACAGTTCCTCCAGGTGGGACGTTCTCCAGCCGTCACATTTCCTGCCTATGTCCAAGGGATGCTGGGCACTTGGTGTGTTGGTGGTCCTAGTGCTTCCCCCACTGTTTGTCCCTCCTGCTCTGGGGTGGTTTGAGGATCTGCCACTCCCCGAAGGAAGGTGTTGAGTAGCCGTTTGAGCCTTGTTGGGATGCGAGGTCAATGAGCTGAGCTGGAGCTGTCACAGCTCTGCATGGGGCACATCTGAACAGGTGACAGATGGTAAATTTTTATATTCGTTGTGTTTGTTTTTGTTTTAGTTTAATTAATTGATCTATTAAACCCAGTCAAGCCCTGACCACCTTTTACAGCGGCTATAAATCAGCTCTCACTGTCTGCAGGAACCCAGGGCTTTGGGGTAGGGGTGGCGCTTTCCTCCTGGAGCCAAACACTTTCATGTTTCTCTCTCGCTCACCTTGGTCAAACAGACGTGTTTGGTGCAGCATAAGGCAAAGGCCAGTTCATCTGGGTTCCTGAAACTGGAATTCCAGGGTTGGTTCCAGGTTGATTCAGACCAGTTCTGGGTTTGGCTTTTAGAGGCGAAGGAAGAGAAATTGCTGAGTGCCACTTCCAAACAGAGCCACTTCCAGCTTCTTGTGAACTTGCCTGGACTCAGTCGTGCCCTTGGCAGGGAAGGTTAAGACCCCGTCTATGTAATGGGCTGCACCAGTTTATTTCAACAAGGATTTTAGTGAGATTTGATTAAATGGGTGCGAATCCCTGTGTGGACACTTGTAAATCGATGTAATACTGGCTTGTGCTGATTTAGGAGCATCCACATGAGTTTGCACCAGCTTCAAAACACGCTTGTAGTTGGGAGTAGGCCTGATTCTCCTCCCCTTCTGAGGACGCTGCAGCTACCCGTATGAGCTCCCCCACCTCCCCCTTCTCTTGTACTCAAGTGACATCTCTCTTCCTGACTTCCCCCGGTGTGGTTGGTGGTGCATGAGTCCAGCGAGTGACAGATGGGCGCTCTCTGATCCAAGGGGCTGGGGCGTAGGGATTTCATCCTCCGCTTGTTGCATCTGTTTTAAAACAAACCCTTCACCCACAAATGTGAGCACTTCCAGGCCAGCGATGAGTGAGAGGAGTGGAGCGATGCATCCCACATAACCAGATTGGAAGACAACTCTGAGTCCCCTGCCTTGTGCTAGCCCTCCTCCCAGGGCTCTCAAAGTGCTCTGCAGACACGAATTCACGCACGTGTGCCCCGGTGCAGATCCCTGGCGCTGCCTGCGGGGCTGTGTGCACCAATCTAGTGCTGTGGCCACGAGCAGGCTCCCTAAAGCTTTGTCACTGATTAATTGTAGCGTGTTGCCCTGGCCCTGCCCCCATGCGGCAGAGAGGTACCTCCCTATCCCAGTGGTTCACACTGTGCCTTCCTATTTGCCACCTTCGCGGTGTCGATTTCAGCTTCCTTTGTGCTCCCAGGCAACTGCGTTTGGAGGCCTGTGTTTTACTGGTGATCACAGAGAGACGCGATTCATTTTTAGAACAAAGTTAGAAGCCCCCCCCCCACTGCTGTCCCCTGCTTCCCGTCTGCAATACTGAGTCTTTCATCTCCTAACCCTGGCGAGCTTCCACAGATCTCTATCCTGCTCTCTATTTTAGTCTCCCTCCCGATGGCTGGGCTGAGGAAGGACGTTATCAGTGCATTGAAGGTTATCTTTGTGGGTTGCCAGTTGAAAGCAAGCTGCATTGAGACCAGCAGGTGTGTGCGCTGCGATTAGACCCATAGCATTGTTAACCAAGACTTGAGAGACACCTGTAAAGATAATGGACCTTCCTGAACTGTATGGCTGAGCCGCTTGGGGGCCAAGCTTTCTCGAGTAATCCCCTTTGCTTACTCCCTGAAAACATGTTGGGCTCTTCTTTGGCAAATCATTGTTTGGCAAATCATGTGTCGAGAGGCTACAACCAAGCTCTGGGGCCCCACTAGGCTACGCATCTTAGGCCAGGTCTACGCCAGCTCAGGTAGACATACTGGCGCTAGCTCTGATCGAGCTCGAGAGCTAAAAACAGAGTGAAGCTGCGATGGCTCAAGCCGTGGGAGGGACGAGCCACCCAAGTATGATCCCGTCGGAGACTCGAGGCGAACGCTCGGGATGGATTTCACTGCCATGGCGACTCGTCACTTTTTAGCTTGGTCAGAGCCAGTGCGAGTATGTGTGCCTGAGCTGGAAATTACAGCTCCAGCTCCAGTGTAGAGGAGAGCTTAAAATCTAAGCAGACAAGACAAAACGGGGGTTGATGGGGAGAGGGAATAGGAGCACTTAAAGGATTTGGCCAAGGGGACACAGCAGATCAGTGGCAGAGCTGGGAGTAGAACCTGTCCCTCTTGGTTCTTACTCTGATGTCTTGTCCGCTAGCCCACGCTTGTTTCCCGGCAGCAGGGTTCCCGAGCTCTGGCTGCAGCGGCATTGAGCACAAAGTGTGGAATGCGAGAGGAACAGTGAGATGGAGCAGGATGAAAAGGAGTAACAGGAAACATAGGCTATCGGGGGAGGGAAATCATAATGGCATGAGCGGTTAGCCTAGGCCATAGTCTTCCCCAGGACCGGGGGCACGTCCCATAGCTGGGGACGCTTTAAAACTAGCCTGGAGAGAGCATAGGAGGAGAAAAGGCAGCTGGGAATAATCCTGCCTGGATCAAGGGACGGCGTGAGCATGATGTTGTCTGTAGGAGGCTGTGCCCGGTGCTCTGGGCACTGGCACATTTTAAAGGCAGGCGAGTCCCCGCACCTGCAGCTGAGAGGGGAGTGGGGAGTGTTGGGGGGAGTGCCGCATGTGTTCTACCCTCGCGGTGTCTGAGTCCAGAACTGCGTGTGCTGTGTTCTATTCCTTAACCTGAAAGAGCGAGCCAGGCTGGAAAACCCAGCTGGGATTTGCAAAAGGAATGAAGGAAGTGAGGTGTGCAGAAGCACCCAAGTGACTTAGGAGCACAAGTCCCAGTGACTGTTGATGGGCGTGGAGTGCCTGAGCACCTTTGAAAATTCCAGCCTCCTCTGTGCGGGTGAAACAGAACCAGGTGGAATAGCCTGTTCCTGATTTCTAGGGCTTTAAATGGAGCCCCGAGGGAGCTTGCCCTCCGATAAGGGCAGTAGGAAGAGTTTGGAATTGTACGTTTTTAATACTTGTCCATCCTTGTTTTTAAAAAAGTTAAAAGCAGGTGAACATCCCCCGTCCCAGCGATGCTCACTGCTTTTCTCTCTAAAGACAACCGGTCCCCAGTAAGCCCTCCTTAACCACCCCCGCCCCCCGGTATTGTTCAGAGTAACCCATGGCTTTTCAGGCTGGCTCCATAGTCCTTCCCCCACCTCCCTCGCCCTGCACCATTGCCTTCAGAGAGACTGGCTTTTTTCCTCCTAAATGTCGAAATTCAGTAGCTACTGCAGGAGCTATTAGCAGTTTATCTGCTTTCCAGTTTAAATCACTGAGAACAAAATCTATTTTGCTGAAATCTGGAGGAAAAGCACACCCCCGTCCCCCCCCAAAAGAATAGAGATTTATTCCTTTGAATCCAGCCTATTACTTCAATACGTCTACCAAAAAGAAGGGGGTTTGGAGATGAGAGGAATTGTAGAGAGTGGCTACTAGTGAAGTGGGGGGTCAGCTAGCAGGAATCATCCAGTCCTGAATGTTCCCCCAGAAGCTTTTGAGCCCTTATAGCAAATATATTTATATTTCAATGTAAAGGGGGAAATACATGTATTATCAGGGAGATAAAAATGTGCAGCCTTTTATGGCTTCTAATGCCATGGCTGGGATTTTTTTTTTTTTAAACCACTAAAAGCATATGCATTAAAGCAATTTTCCCGAGTAATATAGCAAGAGGTCTACAAAAGCTCTGCAACATTTGATAATAGTTGCCATCTTCGGCTGAAGATAATGATGTTAACAAATGTAATGGGAGTAATGAGGGGAGATTCAAAAAGCGGCTTTTGTTTAATTTTTTTTGTAATGGAAATGAGTTTGGGAATGGAGGAGGAGAGCAGAAAATCATGAAAACTTCATTTGAAATGAATCTTAATCCTCACAGCCAACTGGCAGAGGAGGATGGGCACAGCTTTTCTGCGCTGAAGGAGGGGGCATTGTTTTATTTCACAGTCTCAGGAAGGGAACTGTTCCTGGCAGTAGGGAGTGTCGCGGGAGGGGTGACGCTTATTCTTCCTTTCTCAGGTTTATCTTACAGGTGTGCCGGGATTGAACCACCTGTGACTCAGAGTCATCTTCAGTGGTGACCATTAACAATTAACCCCCCCTTTTTGTCCACAGTTACCATAACTTTCTGCATCTCCGAACAGGGAATGTCTCTGGCCTTGGAGTTTGTGCCCTTGCGTCACTTTTTATTTTTGGTTTGAGTATTCTGCAGATACCTCACTCTTCTAAAGCACCTGCTAGTAACTTACACTACGTTATCCCTCTTATCAGCCGTGCCAGGCTGGAGCTATGACCCCATATTCCAGATGGGGAAACGGGCAGAGATTCGGTGACTTGCCCCAGGTCACATAACAGAGTTGAGAGCAGAATCCCTGTCCCCGCGCTCCCAGCCTTAACCACACAATCCCACCTTTTCTTTCTCTTTCTCCCTTCCACTAAATGAAACGTGGGCAGGAGCTTGTCCAGAAAAGGGGACACTGGGAGAGATTGGGTGTAAATGCCCATCATCCTGGATCTTTCGCTTCAGCCCGTTCATTCTGCTCTGACACCCCCACCCCACCCAATCTTCCAATTTAAGTCCTGTCCAGGGGATAGGCTGCAGCTCTACCACGGCACTTCTCCCATCTTTATTTTCTGGTGGCAATGGGAAATGTGGTGACCGGCTCTGGGCAGTGGCAGAATTGAGTATCTATGCTCAGTGCATTTGCTTTTTCCCTAATATTTGTAGGGCATGGATTTGCATGGGGGCAATTGCTGCTTTACTTTTTGATGACCCCAAGTCAGTTACATGGTGGGCTGAAGGCAATGTAAACTCTTCCTAGAGGTGCATTTCATTGAAGGGGGGGGGGGAAAAAAACAAAACCGTATGTGGAAAATAAAAAGGAGCATTAACTCTGGCCCGTCAAGTATAAAAGTATAATTAGGCAGGCCAAAAAAGAATTAGAAGAGTAACTAGCAAAAGACAGACCAACAGCAATTAAAAAAAAAAATACATCAGACGCAGGAAGACTGCCAAACAATCAGTGGGGCCAACGGTGCTAAAGGAGCACTATGAGAAGATAAGGCTGATGCAAATAATTCATTTCGCTTCCCTGCATCAGCCTTCACTGCAGAGGAGGTGAGGGAGATTCCCACACCTGAGCCATTCATTTTAGGTGACAAATCTGAGGAATTGTCCCAGAATGAGGTGCCAGTAGAGAAGGTTTTGGAACAAATAGATAAATTAAACTGTAGTATCTCACCCGAGTTCTGAAGGAACTCAAATATGAAATTGCAGAATTAACAACTGTGGTATGTAACCTGTTGCTTAAATCAGTCTCTGTATCAGATGACTGGAGGAGAGCTAACATAATGCCAATTTTAAAAAAGGCTCCAGAGGTGATCCTAGCAATTACAGGCCTGTAAGCCTAACTTCAGTACCACATAAATTGAATGAAACTATAGTAAAGAACAGACTTATCAGACAACTAGATGAACATGATATGTTGGGGGAAGAGTTAAGATGGCTTTTGTCAAGGGAAATCATGCCTCGCCAATCTCTTAACATTGAGGGGGTCAGCAAACGTGAACAAGGGCGATCCAGTTGATGCAGTGTACTTGGACTTTCAGAAAGCCTTTGACAAAGTCCCTTGCTGAAAACTCTTAAGGAAAGTAAACAGTCATGGGATAAGAGGGAAGGACCTCCCATGGATCAGTAACTGGGTAAAAGATAGGAAACAGAGGGTAGGAATAAAAATTATCCATTTTCCCAATGAAGAGAGGTAGCTAGAGGATGTCTGCACAGCGTTCTCTCTGCCTTGCTGCTGAAGGGACACATCCCAGCATTCCCCTTCTCCACACACACGCTAGGTTCTGGTCATTACTGGACGATGCAGGAATATCTCACCCCTTCGGTGTCTGGTGGGGAAACCAGTGTATCCTGGTGCGAGTGGTTCATGGGCAGCTCACGCTGGACAGCAAGAGGCTAATGCAAGCAATTTTATGATGATCTGAAGCAAATGGCTGGTCCCCAACCTTGCAATCAGCAGGAGTGAATTTGATTTTAGATTGACTCCCAGGCCTGAGTGATAGGTGCTGGGTTGGCAAATAAGCACCTTTGTGACGCTGAGTGACTTCTATGCATGTGTTTTAGCTGAGTGCTACCAGGAGCAGAAAATTCAGGTCTGTCAGTTCCCTGTCATGTTCCCTGCTATTGAATGTTTAAACTCCTAACCTCTGACCAAGAAATGCATTGCAGGCTGCAGAAAACAGGAGCAAAAGAATTGAGCAACACTTCCCCATCTCATTGAATCCATGCACAAAGCAAAAGGGGAGAGGAGAACGGAGATAGTACAAGGGAAACCGGAGCCAGCTACTGCTGTATGGAAAGGGCAGCTCGCAGCAAGATGAGCTGGTAGCACAGTCGCTGACATGGAGGCCAGGATAGTGCACCCCCCTCGTGTGGACATGGTTATGCCAGTGTCCGGGGCTATATATAGCTATTCCTATACGGGAAGAGGAATAATTATATTGGTGTGTGTCACTTTTACACTGGCACAACTGCTTCGCACTAGGGCTATTACTGGTAAAACTATTCAGGTAAAAAACCCACACTCCCCACAGACACAGTTATACTGTAAAACTCCCCAGGACAGACTGGGCTGCAGTTGTAACCAGCTGAGAAAGCATCTCCAGAGTCCAGACCACAGCTTAAATTGGCCCAGCTGAACATGGGGGTGCCCTTGAGAATCCATCCTAGGTATCCCACTGAGACTGGGGCTTTGGGTGGTGAAGGAGGGTTGGGTGAATGCTCATACAGTGCAAACATGATCCAGAAAGCCCTCCAGTCTGTGCCCTGAAATAGGGAGTCCCAGGAACTTGGGGCCACAACATAGCTGCAGATGTGAATAAAGGGACTCTGGTGTTATTTCCCAGGTCACTTACAATGCAACATTGCCAGTGTGTCCTTGTAAACAGGCTTGCTGATATCAGAGGCATGTTATGCAAGTGTGCTTACTCTGAGCTGTGAGTAACTCTGGTGATCCTGCCCTAAATAAGGATATTTCCATTTGGTTTTGGTTGCTGTGCGACAGACCAGAACACCAAACATGGTACCTTGACAGGGTGCCTATGCAGTGTAGGAAGGGGGGACTCCAAAGGTGAAGGCAGCTCTTCTGATGTGATGCTGTCCTGTGAACTGAGTGGGTTGGGCCGAGCGCTGACCGGTTCAGTGTACGTGTAGCTAGTGCGCCCCGTTTTTCCTTGCATTGGTGTACAATTAGCTGGAGACCTGAGCCTCACCCTGCGTCTGCACTGGGTAGATGGTGGTCTTGGTTACTTGAATGCAAAAAGCAGTATCCCAGACATGGGGGAATGTGTCTGGCCCCTCTTAATAGACTGATACCGCTATTTGGGGTGACAGGTCAATCCAGCTAGGAACATGTCCCATTCTAAGTATTATTCCAACCAGAGCTTCATTAGATGGGATGGGGCTGTTCCTGGGGTGGTTCCAGGGCCGGTGCAACCACTAGGTGAACTAGGCGGCCACCCAGGGCGCCTAGTGGTTGAGGGCGCCTAAAAGCCCGCTCAGGCAAGGAGGTGGAGTGGAGGTGAGCTGGGGCGGGGGGATGCTGGGAGGGCCGCCTGCAGTAACGGGGGGGGGGGCACGCAGGGGAACCGCTCCCCGCCCTAGATCACCTCCACTCTGCCTCCTCCGCTGAGCACACAGCCCCTGCTCTAATTCTCCTCCAATCGGCGCCGTAAGCCTGCAAGGGGAGGAGAATTAGAGCGGCGCCGGCGTGCTCAGCGGAGGAGGTGGAGCGGAGGTGAGCCGGGGCGGGGTTAGCTGCAGAGGGGCTCCCCGGGCGGGGTTAGCTGCAGAGGGGGGGTAGCTGCTTTGGGGGCTCCCCGGGTGGGGGGGGTGGCAGGCGGGGTTTGCTGCCGCGGGGGGGTGGGGTTAGCTGGGTGGGGAGTGGCGCAAGGTGGAAGTTTCGCCTACGGCGTGAAACTTCCTTGCACCGGCCCTGGGTGGTTCTGTTCCACGGGGAGAGGGAAGCCGTTGCCACTGTGCCCCTTGCCTGGCGTATTCTGTTTTGTTTCAATAGCCAGAAGTTTTGATGACATTACGATGCGAGTACCCCCATACTTGGGCCCCTCACCCAGTGCTAACTTTACATTCAGGAGAAGCGCTGCTGAAGCGACACACAGGTGTAAGGATTTGGGTCTTGGCTAGTAACCTTTCTCTGCATAATTTCTACTGGCCATCTGTGTCCTGGTTTCCTTTTCAAATGAAGAAGGCTGTGCTCTCTGGCGGGACGGAAGCCCTGACTGATAGAAGGGCCCTGGCTGTCAGACTCCGGCTGGACAGGGTGTGAAGTGCTGAAGCATTTGTTGGTGCTGACTCAAAAAGATTTCTGACCACAACTTTCTGCAGCATCTCTGTTTTCCCCAGGAGCTCCCAGAAGAGCACTTCCCCACCCAAGCGTGCTGCGATTGTCCTGTTTGTGATCCAGTTAGTTATCACAAAGTGACATGGCTGCAGGCTGAATGAAATGTCTTAGGCATGGAGCTGAGCTGCAGAAATAAGAGGCTTTAAAGTTCTTTTCACTCCCTTTTTTGGAAGGGTGGGGATGTGAGTTATAGCGGCTGGCTTTGCAATTTACAGCTTTTAATTAATCTGAAATCACAACAGAGATTTTTATGATAAGCAGAGGCATCTCTGCGAGCTGGGAAGGAACCGTAATGATGAACCAAGATGAATTGGCAAGATGAAATATCAATGCAATAAACAGAAATGTAAAATAAAAAAAAAGTCTGAGAAATCAAAGCAATGATCTGTAGATGAGTTTTCTGGAGCCGTTCCCCTGCTGCAGTTAGGGCTAGCCTGGTCTTGGGCACTCGTCAACCTCCCCTCCCACCCCTGTGGTATTGAGGCCTAGGCAACAGTTGCCAATTATAATAATAGTTCATTTCAATTTGTAATGAACCTCGTCGTTTTATTGTTTGTTCTAGTGCTAAATAGGGTTAAAAGTGAGTCAAAATCTTTCAGTATTTTTCCTGCTACTCAAGCAGTTGCCACAAGATCATTCTGTGTAGGGGAGGAGAATTATGTGGAATTAGGAAGGATGGTCCAGTGCTCTGGGCACTGGCCTAGGACTTGGGGAATCGAGGGTCACCTCCCTGCTCTGCCACAGACTTCCTGTATGTCCTTGGGCAAGTCATTTAGTCTCTCTATGCCTCAGTTCCCCAGCTGTAAAATGGGGGTAGCAGTCCTGCCCTGCCTCCCAGGAGTGTTGGGGATAAATATTTTACAGGTTGGAAGGTGCTCAGATTCTAGGATAAAGGGGGCTAGATAAGTACCTTAGGTACCTCACTAATTCTGTACATTCCTGACCTGGTGCCATTCTGTCATCCACCCTAAAGCCTGTCCCACCAATGTAGCTGCCTGCGTAGAAGTTGGCCTGGCTGTTCACACTTGATTTGCAGGGACTCGATCTCCGTTCCTCAAACTTTTGTTCCTCTGTGAGGCCCATGAAACGAATTGGCCTTTGCCGTAGAAGGGGCTGGTGCAGGCTCTTTACAGAGCTATTCTGGCTTACTCAATAAGCTGCATTACTTTGGCTCCCAGCTCTGCCGTGGTCACCCCTTGCTCTTGAGCTCTGTCTGCTGCAGCGCAGATCGGCTCCCTTGTGCTTTGCTGTGTCCATCCAGATGCTCAAGGGGAGTGAGGCTGATTTTGAGAACGGTTGGCCCATGCCTTGTTGGGTGCTAAAAGTCATCCCATTGCTTCCTCGGAGCTGTAGCACAGAGGAGAGAGAATGAATCGGACACTGAGCACAACATTTAGAAGGTGGCAACTCTCTGGATTCCCACTGACCGTCCCACCCTGGTTAGACCTGCGAAGATGTCGCTGGGAGTAGTTGGGGTTCTCCAGCAGGGAACTCATCTTGCCCTGTTCCCCACTAGAAGACAATAGAGAGATTGTCCTTCGTAAACAAACCTGGCTTGATGGTCATTGTGGGTCACGTGAACGGGGTATTTTAAGGATCAGATCGAGGTGCATAGTGTCACTCCAGCAGCAGCAATATTTGCCTTTAGGGAACACAAGTAGCAATAGGCTACCAAGCTCCAACTAGACAAACGTTCAGGCTGGACTTGTGCAGAAAGTGTCCCCCTTGCTGGTGACGAGTGAGCAGGGACAAGAGACTAATAAAACATCGTTTTTCCCCTTCCCCTTTGGAGGCTGATACATGGATTCTGTGTGCCGTCACTGCATTAAAAGTTCCCTGTTTCTCCTCATTCCTCTTTCAGGCTGTAAACATATTATTTATTTAATCACGTAGCATTTAAACTTGCAGAGATGGCAGTGGCATTCTTCCCCTTGCATGCTTGAGTGCAAGAGTCTGCCAAGTTGCTGTTTGGAGTGGTGTGCGTTAAGGGTTGGTCGCATCAAACTTAGAGCATTGGCTTACAGAAAGCCCTGGATTTATAGGTAATTTAAATCATTCAGTTGCACCTTGAGACACTGCTTGGGGGGAGAAAATACACATGGGTGCACGTGGACACATGCAAAACTGCACACACAATGCCCCCATGCGCTAGTGCTCAGGGGAGGAAGAGTATAGACCGGGCACTTCTGTCCTCTTCTCTCTCCTTTCTGGGGATTCACTTTATAACTACTGGTGTGTTCAGTGAGGAAGGACTGTGCGTGGACAAATAACACAGCTGTGGTGTGATGGGCGGGTCATTGACACCTCTTCTGCAGGACTCTGTGTGGCTACAAGTGATGTATGAAATGAACGGATGAGGTGACATTTTATTGCTCACTTCTGTGTCTGTGATATGCATGTATTGATGTGCCACCAGGGCGGTTGTGTTTGAGCACTTTGGCTGGCGTGTTTTAACCCTTTGCATTGTTGTTCTTCCCGGGGTAACATTTCAGTGCACAGAGAACAAGAGGGTTATTTAGTGTGGCCATACAGCACCCATAAACCGTTTGCCAGGGGACACTGAGAAGATCAGTGAACTAGTTGGCTCTGATCAGGAGTTGGTTATTTCACTGATGTCTCTGCCCGAGCAATTCCCAGGCCATGGGTATGGGGTTGTGGACGCTGGGCTGCAGGGAAGTTGCCCTGGCTGTTCCGTTTGTTTGGAGCATGGCTTTTAGAAATGAAGGGAAGGCAAAGTGGGGGTTTGGTTTTGTCCAGAGGGGCCGGGGGGCGGCATGTGTGTTTGTAGCTCCTTGTTATTTATGGAACAGTTGTCATTGGCTCCCACAGCCATTGTTATTTAGTATTGTTTGTATTAAGGCGGCTCCCAGAGCCCCCAGCTGAGATTGTGATTATAATGTGCCAGCTCGATGTGCACGTCTCCGCCCAGTGGCTGGTCCGTGTGGAGGGTAAGAGCCTACTATCGCCATCAGCTAATGTCTCCTTCAGCTGAAGCGGTGGAAGCATGACTTCTGGTGATGATGGGTCCTGGTGCGGAGATCACTCTGTGGGCCTGACATGTGCAGGCTGTGCATAGCCAAAGGTACTCTGGGGTGCCAGGAAGGTGAGAGGATGCTGAGGTTATTTAATTGGTTGGAGCAGGAGGCTCCAGATTTGGCCTGTTTCTTTTTATCTGTCTCTAAAATGGTCTAATCCTTTACTTTTCCTCCCCAGCCCTCTGAATTCTTGAGCACCCTGCAGTAATGGGGGGTGATGTACAGTGGCAGGACAGGCCTCCGTTCTGCGTCTGTGAGGAGCTCTTATAAACAGAGGTGGGAGACCGTTTATTTTCAAACATTTTCTTAAAACAGCCCCATTGTTTGCAGAGTTTTAAAAATCTGTCGTAACTTTCTGCATTTGGACACCCAACTAAAAAGACATTAGCATGCCCCGGCACAACCCTCTCTGACAAACTCAAATGTGCTGCTTTGTGCAGTCGGGAACATAGTCTGTTGTATGCAGAGGGGTGTGTGTGTGTGTGTGTGTGTGTGTGTGTGTCCGTCCTTCATACTGCTTGTTGGCTGACACTGAACAGAGGGCCATATGCTCTCGCTCGTGTTGTTACCAGCCTAAATTGCTGAGAGGAATGTTAAATTTAGAGAAACGAGAGATACTCAGAGGTTTCTTGTTCACGTATTTGGGCCACATCAGTAGAAATGACTGGAGACAATAAGGCTGAGTCATCTTAGGGGAAACCATTTATCTGGAATTGTCAGTTTTATTTATTGCACGTGTGTATTTGAGATTCAGGCCAGACTGCCAAGGGCCCCTTCTGACATGCGCTGCTTTTATTTTAGTTCAGGGGACAGAAGCGGAGTCAGACTCCGGGTGTATTTTTTCATTTCAGCCCCTTAGCCTCCCTCTCTTACCCTTTGGGAAGGGTGGCCCTTGTATTTTTGGGTGAGATCTCCATGCCCTGAAACCAAAAGGTGTAAACTGAAGCCTCAAATAGCCGTGGCCGCCAGCCTGGCATCTGACGCTATCCTGCTCCCATTAGTCGCGTGCTTCCTTAGCTGCCCGTCGAGTCTGGGCTTGGACTGATGCTGAGACAACTGGAGGTGTCGCATGTCTCAGCAGCTGCCCTACATCCTGTGACAAGAGGGGTCCGGCCACTGGGCAGTCCCCAGCGCTTGGCAGTGGCTGCGCTCTCTCTCTCTCTCTGTCAGCAACAGCTCTCTGGTCTGAGCAGGACCTCACTGTGGCTTGCCTGCCTCTGGCCACGCTCAGGTGAATGACTTCCCTGAGGGAGAAAGGCGAGGGGTGGGGACTGACTGTTCCAGGGAGAGCTGCGGGGGACTCCAGACATGGGTCGTACTGGGGGAAAGGCAAAATACCAGTTGGGGGAAGGGCGCAGTAGTATTTTACATCATACGCTAGGAGCGCCCCAGTGCTCCCCGCAAGCCCTTGATTCAGGGGTAGTGTGACTTATTCTACCTGCTCAGCCCTCCGCTTCCAGGAAACTTAAACTAGCCGACCACTGTAATTCCTCAAGCCCCTCCCGCTTGCACGGGACACAGGAATGCAGCGGTTGTGTCTGTACGTGGGGGAGGGCCTGTGGATAGGGCCTAATGGATGGGTGTGGGGCTGGGGTATTGGAACCTAATGGCACCTCTGACTGGGTTCCCTGTGGCGCGAAGGACTAATCTGAAACACGAGGGAGGGGCAAGCCGGGAAATGGCTTTTAGCATCAATATTCAGAAACCGAGGGTGTAAATAATGGATTAGCTCTGCAAATTGGAGCCCAGCTGTCCATTGTGGTGAAGCAGAGCGGGCTGAGTATCGGGCCCATGTGGGGAAGGCTCTGCTTTGTCCTTGGGGTGCCGTGGGTGAACTCTGGGCCTGGTGCAAATGTTCCCAAAGGATTCTGGGACTGCTTCTGCTCCAGTGGTGCCATGGGAGGGGGCGGGGGGGCTTTGCCTCCAGATTCAGTGGGAGCAAGATAGGAGCCTCTCTCCACAGGTGCCAAGAGGAAGCTAGGAGGGAATGCCAGATAGTTGGCAGGGCGGCAGACACACCTCTGTCCTCACACCACCCACTCATACAACACAAAACCTGCCCCTCCTTGGGGCCTGGGAAGGGAGTGTTCCCTTTTCCCACCCGCAGGGAGTAGCCCTGTGACTTGGAATGGCTTTTATTCTAGATCAAGAGATAAAACCCAACGGAACGAAAGTCTGGTCTCCAGGAGAGAGCCCAGCACATGCGGCGCCTCTGTCGCGGGCTGCCGTGACCTTGGAGAACAAAAATGGCAGCTGAACTCTGGGGAGGCCTTAGATGGGTGGGAACAGGATCAAGTTCTACCAACACCTCTGGCAAGTCGCCATCGCAGGGTCAGGCCTGTACAGATACAGCCCCCAGAACAAGCCCCGCTGAGTCCCAGAGCTGCATGCCATGATGGAGACGACAGTCTGGATGCAGATCGTGCACCAAACCCACAAGCCGTTGCCCTCCTCTCCCAGGAGGGACCCAGTGCAGGAGCACTTTGGGGGTGGCTAGCCTCTTTGTCGTGATCATCCCCTCTGGAAGGGCCAGGCAGGTGTCTGGTGTCCTTCAGTGGCTCTAGCCCCGGGTGGACAGGCTGCCCTATTACCTAGGCCTGCCCTTATGCAGCTAACGTCTCCATTCATGGTGCATGCACAGAGGGCGAACCAGGCACCTACGGCAAGCATGCGCCGCATCCCCAAGTCCAGGCTCTAGTCTAAGTCCCAGGGAGTGATGGGAGCAGCCCTGTAATGCCCTGTCTCTGTCCAGGGAGTGTCAATTCAAACAAGTGACTCCATCCCCCCGGGTGCTGCCTAATGCATCCTGTCCAGTGTGCGTCTGCCTGGCTCTGAGGGTAGCTCTCTGGGGCAGGCACTGTGTGCGTTTTATGTCTTTCACACACTCGGTGCCCTATTGCGGCTTCGCTAATAAGGGAGCTCCTTCTTTGAGTCTCCAGGCTACGAGGACAAATAGGTTGGACTTTACTTTTTATCTAAAAAGTAATCTTGCATGAGGCGTCTACCTTTCGCTGTTCTTGCTGAAATTCTCCCTGCAAAAGCTCCCTTCCGTTCAACGAATGGTCACTCTTTGGGGGGGATTGTCTTTTCTTATCTCTCTGGCTTTGCCTTAGAGCTGAAAACGCAGGTTCTTTTCTGTTTCTAGCAGGCAGAGGCTGCCGCGGTTTGTTTGAAACACTGACGATTAGTGTAGTAGCTGTACCTCTGATGATACTGCATTGTGCAATATTGTTAAAATACTTCACGCAGCATGCCCGTGTTTTCCAGGAAGTCTGTGCATTGTGGGGGTGAGGAGGAAGGTGCTGGACTCCACAGGAGTTTTGATCTGAACCAGTCCTAAGCTGTAATTAGGCCAAGGACTTGGAGGAATTGATTTGCTGTGATGCACAGGGAGAACCTGGGCTCTGTGCCCTTTGAATCCTCTGTGCCCTAACTCTGATTAGTTCTCCCGCTAACTTTCCAAGTGGCTCGTCCGCCGTGGCCTGGGTATTCGTTATTGATCTCACTAAGCTGTTAGATCAGGAACACGGTTTGGTTCAGATCCTATTTCTGGCTTGAGCCAGCTGCTAATCAGCTCTTCCTTGCAGAGGCCTGGGTGTCAGCTGGGGCGGTCTCTGTTGCTTGGTGGTGGGGATCCTTCAGAAGGCTCGGCACTAATTACATATAGCAGCTATGTCTATGTTACCGATGGGGGGTGACTTCCCTGCTCCCCTTACCCAAGAAACAAAGGGCGCATAAGGGATTGGTGACTTTCGTAAAAGCAGCCCTGCCATGGCGTGGCCTTTCCCAGACTCCAGGGCCACGGGGAGGGGCTAGGAACAGAGCTGGGCAAAAATATGCAGATAATTTTTTTCATGGGGAAATGGTGAAATGTTTTATTTTTTGGATGAAGGCTGGAGAAATATCCTGGGTTTGGAAAGTGAGAAGAAAATTCCAGTTTTGGGTTGTAAGGAAGTGGACTAGTGCTAGTTAGGGATGTAACACGAGTTGAGTATGGATACACATTTTACTCCTACATTTCTTGTAGTCTGCAGTGGCAGAGCTGGGGATAGAATCTGGGAGTCCTGATCCCTCTCCCCTTGCTCTAACAGGGAATACATCTCAACGCCACAGCCAGTTCGCCTCCTCGCCAAACATGGGCTTGATTGCAGCTGGACATGGGGTGCGTGGAGCAAGGAGGGAGAGCGAGAGTTGAGAGTAAAGCAGCACTTAAAGGGTTAAATAAGGTTTTGTTGCAGAAATTTAAGCGTGGTGGTGTTTTTCCTCCAAAAAGATTAAAATTCATCCTTTGCCATTAAGGACAAGGCAATACGTTCATGAAATATTTATGCAGTTTGTAACCTGCGTTTGCATGTTTCAGTGTGTGGCACAAACATATGTTTTTATAAGTTATTGCATTATTATTTATGAAAATGTAATTGTTTGAGATTCCCCCTGAACTAGACCGTAAAATTCTCTGCGCTGGGAAGGTCTGGATGGCTGAGGGGATTGGTCACGGGGTCTGGAGCTCTTCACTTTAGGTCACTGGTTCAATTCCAGTTGGTGGTGAGTGGAAGATTCCTGCCATCTGATGTGACTGACTTCATGTGAAATGAGTTGGGGGTGTGTGTCTCAGCCCAGTTCCTATGGGACAGCTGGCAGCTTCATAGACATGCCTGTAAGTCCTGTGAAATGGCCACCTCTGCCAAGTAACGGGGCTGGACTGGAGGAACTGGACAGGGTGGAGGAAGCTGTACCCATCTGACTTCTCTGGCCCCATTAGTGTCACAGCACCCTGGGAGGCAGGGAAGTGCCCTGAGCCCCATTGTGCAGTCCCAGAGACGGTGACGTGCCCCGAGTGTGTCAGGGAACCTGGCAGAGCAGGAATCGACTCCAGGTCTCCCGAGTCCCAGACCATGGCAGGCAGATGGTCCCATGGGGATTGAGAGGGGGCCTTAGTCTCCAGGTCTGTCAGCGTTCGAACCCTCCCCACCCTTGTTAGTGCTGCCGCTTGTCTCCAGCTACTACGGTGTGTCTGCCGCACTCACCCCTTCAAAGCCTCCACTTACTGCATAAAGCGCTTTCATGCTCTTGGGTAGAATAAAATAAAATAAAGCCCTTTACAGCTGAAAGACTGAATTGAAGGGAGGAGGAAGTTTTGAGCCTCCCGCCGTTCTCTCTGAGCCGCTCTACAAAGCAGCCTCCCAGCTTGGCGAGTAAGATACTGTAAGAGGTTTTAAAGTTGTGACCTTAGCAAATGTATTAGACGGGAGGAAAGAGCCTTTTTTTCCCTGCCTCTTACGGTGTCAGTGTAGTTGTGGCTTTTAAACCGCATTACACAGGCTTGTCATCCAAGATAAAATGTTATTAAGATTAAATGCTACGCAGGGAACAGTAGGGGACTTCCCACCGTTATATTTCAGTGTTGCTGCAGGATTGCCATCCACAGCGCAAGCCTCTGCATTCGCTCGCAGTGAATCCATCACCTGAAATAGGAGCTAAAATGTTTCTCACAGCGAAAGCCCCCCTCCTCTTCGATGCATGTGTAAGGTGCTGGGTAAGGATGCTTTGCCTTCCTGTGTGGGCTGGCCCACATATTAGATAAGAGCCTACTACTGCTACCAGTTAAGGGAGTAACTCCTTTTCCATTTTGTGGAAGGCCCGGGGTTTTGTTGGTGTGGGCAATATGGTACGTACAGCCCCCTGACTTCTCCCCTCTCCAAGATTCAAGCCCGGGGGCCTGATTCTGCTGGTCACATGTGGCCCTCCTCATTCAGGGAGCTTTGCCTGCATATAATCTGCAGTGCTTAGGCCAGATCTCGGGCCTGGGTGGGTGAAATGGGGTACCTGCTGCTGTGCTCACTGCGGGTTAAACTCTCCTGCTGCAGATGCACCATGCCCGTTCTGCGTGCGTGGTGGATAGAAGAGGAGGGACTCTCAACCCTGCCATGCACATCAGATGCGGGAGGCTTAGGGAAGGAGCAGGTTGGCTCCGGGTCTGTGGATCCATGGGCCACATAGCAGCTGCATGTTCCCTGCATAGGGTCAGCTTTATTCCAGCCATGCAGAAGTCAGGTGCCAGGGAGGGGGCTGTCTGTGCCCTGCTGGAGGAAGGGTGGGGGCTGTCTGTGCCCTGCTGGAGGAAGGGTGGGGGCTGTCTGTGCCCTGCTGGAGGAAGGGTGGCCTTGTGTGTGAGATTGATTGTCCACGTCGCAAGCTCAGCCGCAAAGCCCATGAATGGTAGAAGCACTCGCTGGTGGCGTGTGGAGATCCAGAGCTGTTCAGAGCTCCCTGGGAACATTGCAGGACACGGAGGAACTGGGGCCACGGGAGAGTCCCCCTCTTCTTTGTTTCACTGCCTTGGAAGGCCACGGAGCGCCCCCTAACCGTGAGGTGGGCAGCAGGGAATGAGGGACCTTGGGGAAGCTGCTGCAGCACCCTGGCTGGATGTGTGTGACAGGTCCCCTTTGCGCCCACATCTACCCCAGCTTGCGTGGAAGGGGATATGGAGTTCCTTTGTCACCACCCAGCCCCTGGGGCTCTGTGGGGATTTGGGACAGGGAGGAACAGCAGATCTGTGCCCCACTGCATCGCTCACAGCCTCCCCTGAAGGGGTGTTCTGGACCCTGCCACTAGCTCTCCCCCAACTGGGGCTCCCAGGCTGTTGAGTGAGCACTGCTGAGCACAGGCCTGGGTGTGGTGAAGAGAGGGCAGCGTGATGCTTGGGGTGACTCTAGGAGGATGCTCTGCGAGCCCCTTTCCTGTCTGTTTTCTCCTGTGTCTGGCCCATCCAGTGCGCTGGTGCTCCTGGCACTGACCGCTGCCTGAAGTGGTGGCCTCTCCCATCACCATCTCTGGGGCTGTCTCTGGCTGCGGCCGATGCGTGGAACGGCAAAACAAGGGGTTCTGGCTGTGGTGAAGTGAGCGGGAGCATCAGAGTCCTGGTCTGTGTGGAGCTGACAGTGAGCATGTGGAAGGCCGAAGGGCCTTCCCGGGGCCCCTCCTTCATGGATCATGGGAATCATTAACTGCATCCCTCTCCTCTGCCTTTTGTTTGTGCCGCTGTAGCGGTTTTACAGACCCAACGCTCTGGGTCATTATCTTCACATATGCTGCCTGTCGCTCCTCCCCCCACTCGTGCTGCGGATTCCGTTCCTCCTCTCTCGTTTCTTATTTCATCTGGGATGTCCTTGGCAGCGGCAGGCGATGCTGCAGCGGGCCTGGGGGAGGGTTACTGCCATTAAGGACAGAGGTATCTGTGCAGTGCTTCCCTTGCTGGGCTCCGGCTGGCTCCCTAGCGAGAACCAGTGACCCTTTGCATGGCAATGGGGGGTTCCTGCAGGAAGCCCCTGACTGGAGTCTGGAGAGGGCTGTTGCGCCGGGTTTCATATTGGGATACAGCTGCTTGCCCGAGAGCAGGCTCTGTGGGTAGGGCAGCAGGCTGGAGAGCTGGGTTCCTCTCCCTGGCCCCCCTGCCGCCCCGGGACCTTGGTCTGTGCACGAGTTAGGACCGATAGCTGTCGTGGGCAGAAGTCTTACCTTCTTTTGAATGAAGCATCTTGCATTCCCCTAGTGCCCTCCTCTGCCTCGGCCAGCAGCCGGGTGGGGGAACGAAGGAGGAGAAGGGGCCAGGCCAAAGCTGGGTGAGGGATGGTGGGGGAAGAGACTGGGGGAGCAGAGAGGACTGGCGGGGAGCAGAGACAGGAAAGAGCCTGCTGATGGGAGTGAGACTGGGAAAGAGGTGAATGGTGAAGATAAAAATAAGCCAGCCCTGAAAGAAGAGAGAATCTTAAAGCAAACACCACACCTGGGTGGAATCAGGTGCTGGAATTTAAACCTGTGAGCTGAGTTACTTCTAACCTGCAGCTTGGAGATGTAAGCCATCCCTCAGCTTATCAGGAAACCCCTGGGGAGTGCAGGGGAGAGGCCCAGAACCCTGCCCCACTTACCAGAGTAATGTCACACCCCATTTTCCCTGCAGCGGGGTAGGGAGAGCCCCACTATTCGTTCTCCCTGGGGCTGGGGACAGATCAGGCAGCAATCAGGAGCCCGGACAGTAGCTCAGGCATCCCCATGGTGCTTGATATTTACTTCCTCGCTCCCTCCATGGTGAAGCACAGATACTCCAGGATGGAGATGCACATAGACAGCGTGAGCTAGGCTGGCAAAGCTTAAGGGCTCAGCCATAAACGTGGCTGCACAATCTCCCCCTCCGCCTCCTGTCATCCCCTCCCACCCTCTCTCCAGATCTCATTAGATGGAGTTCGTGTCTGAGGAGATGATTTCCTGTCTCTGCCAATCACAGAATTGTTCAAAGCCTCAGCAAGGCAGTGTAGGAATCAAACCTCCAAAGAGGAACCCGTGGCAAGTGCCAGCTCCTTTGTAGTGCTAACGTGAAGCCGGAGGTGGCTGTTGAGCTCACCTCCGTGTTCTGAACAGGCTGACTGTGCAGAACAGGGGACTTGTTAAGCGCTGCCTTGGCTTTGGTGCTGACTCGCTCTGAAACCATAAACAGGTCACTTGCCCTCCGTGGGCCTTGGTTTGCCCATCTCTAAGACAGGAACTAAAACCCAGGGAACCTGGGGATTTTGTAGTTTACTTACAGTCCATGGGGACTCTTGTCTGTCCTATCCAGTGTCATGGTGGCGGAGGGGCTTTTAATCACTCGGACTGAATGCACAGTGGGGTCTCTCAGTCCTTGTTCACCACAGTGGCGCAGATGGGGGACGTAATGCCTTTGTCTTTCCTAAGCTGCTGTCCAATTCAGATGAGAGGCTGATAACCCAGCCGGTGACTGTACGAGCTAGAGATGAGCTAATGGCAGAATCTTGCAGCCCTTGGACTCTGTGGGTGGCTGGTTGGATTGAGTTGCCCTCACACCCCTACCGGTCAGCTCCTGAACTGGAAGGAGATGTCCTTTCCTTTTTCTGATGGGGCTGAAATAATTATAGCCCAGACTAACTGGCAGCAGTCCACATGCATGTGTCTGAACCCCAGCCTTCAATCCAAACCCTGCAATAATCCCACCTCTCTGGCTTCTCTAGTATCAACCCTCTCTCTTCTGCACAGCTTCATGGCCCCTGTAGGAGAACTGAGGGAAAGAGCATGGCAGTGCAGGAAAGAGATGCTCAGATGCTGCCAAATTGAGTACGATACACCAGGGATATTCCTTTCCTGAGCTACTGCATTGTCTCAGCCTTGTGCCGAGAGGCGCATGCCGAGTGTAACCGGATCTGTAAACATGCTGGGAAGAGTAATTGAAAATGAGCGAATTCATTGCACAGAACATTGAGACGGCTTGCGGAGCATCCAGCTCCCTATTATTAAACAACACAGAGCCCACACTTAGGGACTGCAGTACCTTCTTAGCTTAACTGACAGTGCAGCGAGAGCATTAATGTACTCCGGCCTGCGTTCGTGTGTGTGCGAAGCCTCCTCCTGCCCCTTGCCAGCACTTTCCGATGTCAGGGGTTTGTGCCGAGAACCCGTGACGTTAATCTGGGGGCTGCCGTGTGGCTCCGCTCACTAGCTCATTTGCAGTGATCTGTCTGACAGAGCCGCTGGGCTTTAGCGGTACGCAGGCCTGGTTTGAGGTCATGGAAGCTCCTTTCAGCCCGACTTCCCCATAGAAAGCCCCAGCGCATTAACTATAGCTGGTGGGTGGGAAGGGGGAATTACCAAAGCAAAAATCGCCATTGTGGCAATTCAGGCGGGTGGGATTTAGGGTTTGCCACTATTTTTCCTACCCCAAAAGTCTGAAGTATTGTCAGTGTCGATGCCCAATGGCCAGTCCAGGCCAGCTCCCGCCATGCAATTTTTCTATTACCACCCGCTGCTGCCTTCCTTGAAACTTAATTAGAAGCATCCTGGATCAGCCTACAAGCCTGAGAGACACATGCAGGGAGAAGGCCTCTGAAATGCTTTAGTTGGTAAACCCTGGGAAGACCCTTCCTCGTTCTCCCTGTTTCCAGCTCTTGTTCTTACTGACTTGGCAGGTTTTTTGCTCCGATTTCTGCTGCTGGGTTGGTGGCACTTGCTAGTGAAACCCTGTCTCTTTCCACAGCACGGACACTGGCACTGCTGGCTTCCCCAACCCCTGTGACCATCCCTCAACCCTGCCTGGAAAGGACAGTGTCTAGGGACAAGATGACAGTGGAGTCTCCCTGGCGCAGACGGCTGCTTTGCTGAGAATGCCAGCAAGGGGGACAGTGCCCATTGCACTGAGACACCCCATCCCCCTCGCAGAGCCTTGGGGTGCTCTAAGCCCATGCAACTGAACAGCGCTGGGGCCAGGGCAGGAGGTGATGGAAAACCTCCCATTTCTGTTGCGTGCACATTCATTTCCAGGGCTGCCCGGGGGGCAGGCAGGGGAGCAAGTGGGGCAATTTGCCCTGGGCCCCACAAGGGCCCCCACGAGAATATAGTATTCTATAGTATTGCAACTTTTTTTTATGGAAGGGGCCCCTGAAATTGCTTTGCCCCAGGCCCCCTGAATCCTCTGGGCGGCCCTGTTCATTTCCCAAGCAGGAGCGACGCTGGCAGCAGCTAGAAGGTGCAGTTACCGCCCAGATGTGCCGACTCACAAAGGGAGCTGCGGGGTGGCGTCCTGGGACTGGCTGGTTGTGCCTGGCTCGAACTCGCTTGCCCCTGCTGTCGGGACAACCTTTGGGTCTTGTCCGGCGCAATGTTCTGCAGCGCGGTGCTCCTGGCACCCCGTGGTACCAGTGTCTAATGCGGGGCCCCCAGCGGTGAGAGCTGCCAAGCCAGCGTGCTCTCTGCCTTCTATTCTTTCCCCAGCTCCGAACCCTGGTGCCCAGTCATGGTGCTTGCCCCGGCCCTATGCGCAAGGGGGCCTTGTCTGTCCAGGATACGGATTCAGACGAGTGACAAGCCTGGGCTGGGAGAAGGGATCCGCTGGCAAGTTGCACCTCATTCTGTTGGTCTGGGCTGCAGCACAGTCAGCAGCAACATCTCCCCCTGCACTTGGCCCTGCTTCCCCACTAATGTTTCTTAACCCTGCCTAGAGAGGCCCCCCGGGGGTGAGATGGGGCGCGGGCTCTGACCCACTCTGTCCTTGACATCACTGCTGAGCTGCCAACACAAGGGCCATGCAGCACTCAGGGTGACTGTGGTGAGAAGGACACGCCTGGTTTGGGGCGTGGCTGGCAAATGCAATGGTGTTTTGGCCACTGCTGTCCTGGGCTGGGCTGTCCCATGCCCTGAGCCGTCCAATATCCTCTCTCCCTCCTCTTTCCATCCTGTGTCGCTTCCTGTCGCTGCCATCCTGGCCACCTCTCTACTCCTTTCTAGTAGCTGGAGAAAGCCAACGGTGCTAAACTCAACTTCTCGAGGGACAATGCTCCCAGGTGATTCCCCCCCCCAGGCGTTGTAGAGCTGTCTAGTCCAGGTGCATCGCTTCGTCGTTGCTTTATGCCAATGCAGTCTTTGAGCCTGCAGTCCTCCGGCTCCGGCCAATGGCTGCAGGGCGCTTTCCCCAGTGCAATAGTTTCAGTAAAACAAACACACGACTGTTTTTTCCAAAGAAAGCTTAACTCCGCGTCACCTGATCCGGCGCCTGCAATGGCATGAGAGCAAGCCCCAGGGCGGCTGGGCACGTCTGAGCCCCTCTGAGGCATCCCGGGCCGGTTCATTTGGGGGGAATACATTGCTTGAAACATTGAAGCTTTGAGTTGCCTTCCACCTTCCCAGTGGTGTTCTGAACCCGGACGTGCCCTCCTTCCTCCACGCCCAGCCACGCTCACTCGCCATCCCCCCGTGGAGGAAGGGATTTGTTAAATACCCCTCCGAGCAGCCCCCTCCCATATCCAACCCCCCAGCCCCTGAGCTGCTGCTGCCACTCGGCTTCTGAGCCCCAGGTTTGTCAGCATCGGAAAGCCCCCCAATACGTGGATGTTGGTTTAACAGCTTGTCCCAGGGGAAGGGGACTAGATGGGTTTCTTCCTCCTCCTCTGGTTCCTACGATTCGCTACCCCCGCACCTGGGTTCCCTAGCCGGAGGCTGAAGAGTGGTCTCTGCTCTGCCACTAACCTGTTGAGTGACCTCAGGCAAGAGACTTCCCCTCTGTGGCCTCTGCCTCTGTGTCTGTCTAGTCTAGGGTTACCATACGTCCGGTTTTTCCCGGACATGTCCGGCTTTTCGGCAATCAAACCCCCGTCCAGGTTTAGAGGTGCAGAGAGCAGCTGAGTGACTGCCCCAAGGTCACAGAGAAATCTGTGGCAGAGAAGGGAATTGGATCCAGGTCTACAAAGTCCTAGACTAGTGCCTTGACCACTCCGCCGTCCTGCTCCTAACAAATCTTCCGCTCCAAAGGTCTGCCACGCTACGGCCCCGTCCTGCATTGTGACCCCATTGATGCCTGTGGGGCACTGTGTGGGCTCAGCAGTGAGCACAGGTCACGGTGCATGTCAGGCCTAAATGACTTGTATCTTCAGCATCGTGGGTTTGGCCACACATGCCTGGGGATTGTGTGCTCCTTGCTGGCATGTGCTGGAGAATAAACAGCTCTTTCCGGCCAACGTGCTCCCTGGGTGAGGTGGGGTCCTGAGGCAGGTAGCTGCGAATAAGGGATGGGAAAGGTCTATCTAGGCCCCACCCCTGCTGGTTCCCCATGCCCTCGCCTGCCCGGACAGGGTTATTCCCTGCAGCGTGTCTGGTTTTCAGCCACTCAAGAGATGTCCCCCTTCCGCCCCCGCATGCTGGCTGAACTCACCTGTCGGGGACAGTGAAAATATTTAATCCTTTACATTGACTTTGCCGGAACAAAAGGGAAGGTCTCGTGGAGCCAGAGCGATGGAGGCAGCCCCAAGGTGCTTGTCTGATCTCCACAGCAAAGCACGGCGGAGAACAAGGGGAGGAAAGAACTGCTCTGACCTGACACCAAGGAACAAGAGAAAAACAAAAAGCCGGTGTGTGCCGGGGTTACCAGGGCTGGTAATCCCACTATTGAACCGGAGAGCGCTGGAGCATTAACTTGTCCTCTGCATGTGCAGGGAGTAGCGGGGATGAATGTAAAAGCAATGCTCTTAGCTGCCTTATTAAAGGCTCGCGTCTGAGTCAATATGCGCACTTCCCAGCTGGCTTAGGTGGTAATTCCTAAAGCCTCACAGCACTTTGCGAACACTTTTTGCCTTGAGGTTTCTCTGTTTTCATTTAAAGTCCTCCAGCTCCTCCTCCCATCAAAGGATGTGGAAAAATTGGAAAGAGTCCAGCGGAGGGCAACAAAAATGATTAGGGGGCTGGAGCACATGACTTACGAGGAGAGGCTGAGGGAACTGGGATTGTTTAGTCTGCAGAAGAGAAGAATGAGGGGGGATTTGATAGCTGCTTTCAACTACCTGAAAGAGGGTAGCAAAGAGGATGGAGCTCAGCTGTTCTCAGTGGTGGCAGATGACAGAACAAGGAGCAATGGTCTCAAGTTGCAGTGGGGGAGGTTTAGGTTGGATATTAGGAAACACTATTTCACTAGGTGGGTGGTGAAGCACTGGAATGGGTTCCCTAGGGAGGTGGTGGAATCTCCTTCCTTAGAGGTTTTTAAGGTCCGGCTTGACAAAGCCCTGGCTGGGATGGTTTAGTTGGGGATTGGTCCTGCTTTGAGCAGGGGGTTGGACTAGATACCTCTTGAGGTCCCTTCCAACCCTGAGACTCTATGATTCTATGATCCTTATTGTCTGATTATTTATGTATTTTTTTATCTTGTGTGAAGGGTCCGGATTGATAGTTGCCAGGGGAGGCTGAGGGAGACCACCTTGCTCTGCGCTCTCAGCCAGGTCGCCTCGGCAGAGACCCAGCTGCTGGTTCAGTGTTTTCCGCTGACTCGTAGGTGATTGCTCGCGGTTCAAGGCAGATTGCCTTCCATAGACATGATAGCCCGTTCTCAGCGGTGGATCCGCGCCTGGCTAATGAGATCCATCCGGGATCCAGGGATCTGGTCACAACTGGGGCAGACGTTTCCCAGTGGATTGTGACCTGGAAGCGTGGGAGTGGTTTGGGTGTTCCCGTGATCCTCAGAGCAACGCCACAGGGAGCCTTGCACTCCTGGCAGGGTCACCCAAGGAGGCCAGGTCAAAGGTGAGGGTCCAGACAAACAGCAACCCAAACCCGCCCCCCGCCGCCCCCATGTCCTCAACAGCAGAGCAAGTGAATGAAGAGAGACCTAGAGACCTTCTCTCAGTGGCTGTGAAGGCTGATAAAGGCTGCAGCAGGATGAAGGTCTCCAATCGTCGTCCTGTCACCCAGTGTGGACGCTGGTGCGCCATGGTGTCTCCGTGTTAAAAGAATCCTCACACAGGAGTCTTCCATATTCCTGTCCACGTCCTGTGGTGACAGGAGCAGGACAGTGATGACCGGAAGCTTCTAGTCTCAGACTGGCACGCAGGGGGGACAGGGGGCTGGCAGATGGTCGTATTTTGCATTTGGACAGAAGTAGGAGTGCAACTCGGCAGCTGCATCTGTCACGGAGCAGCCCTTTTAAGCATCCACTCTGCTCACCCTGCATGGGGAGGGAGGCTAGAAAAGGTGCCCTGAACATGGTCTGCCTTGCCTCTCCCCAACTGGATAACTGCATCCAGAGAGATCCCCTTACTGCGGGCAAAACCGAACAATGAGATTTGGGAAGTACTTCAAAGACACCCTCAAAGCCAACATGAAGACGTGCAATATTGACACAAACTCATGGGAAACCCACGCCCTCAACTGACCAAAGTGGAAAAGGACCTTGTGTTGAGGATCTCGGTATTTCAAGATCCAACAGAGAACAGGAAAGGGAGAAAAGGGAAAGGAGGGAAACATGCTTTGTTTGTTGAGGCTTTGTTCCTTACTCAGCTGCAGACCTGTTGTGTGACCTTGGGCAAATACCTGGGAGCCTCCGATCTTGTCCTCACTGGAGTTGTCTAGCACCTGTGTAGCTGCACCAGTGCCACCCTTAGTGTGGATACTCCTACACCCGTTCCGTGCACTGCTGCTTGCATCGGAGCGGTTCACCCCTCTTAAAAACTTATTCAATGCAGACAAGCCCTCCTGTTTCTCCATGTGTAAAATGGGGCTAGTTCTTTGTGCCTCATGACATCCTTGTGCTGTAGTGTTTGTGAATTAGCTGATGTTCTCTCAGATTCAGTAACATGCAGGTGTGTTGTAATGAACTAGCCATTTTGGGCAGGTGAGCGTGCATGCATTTGTGCATGCATGACTGCTTTCTGGTGGATGGAATTGGAGTGTCTCAGCTCTGCTTTATAGGCCCTGACCTGCTAAAAGCGAACAGCTATTGTTCTTTAGCTTCCAGACTTGGGGCCTGTGCTTTCGAAGCAGGAGGCTCTAACGTCTGTTCCACCTCCCCAGCGCTCTGTGCAGTCTAGTGACAAGCACGGAGTCCTAGGCAGCCACGGGGTTGTTGTCTTAAATCTGTCTCTCCCAGCTCTGGCTTTCTCTTCTGCTCTTCCAGTACATCTCGGCCTGTTTAGACTTCGGTTTAGATGCACAAATGCGGCAGTTTGAGTCTGAGTGGTTGGAAGCCAAAGCCAAAGGTGGGTGGGAGCCTGTCTTGGTCAAAGCTGAAGGAAATGTTCATGGGACTCCCTCCAAGCCAGAGCAGCTGGGCTCTGTGCACCTGCCGCCAGCCCTGCTCTTTGGGCCAGGAGGTGACACTGCGCAGCACCATGGGGCTGGGACCTGTCACGCTACATGTACCTACAATAACGTTTGAATTGAGATGAGGTGAGTGGCATGGTTCGGATCCAGATTTCAAACACCCACTGTGGGAGAGGGGTTGCATTTTGGAGTCTGCACGTTAGCGATAGGGTCACACACGATTTGGTTCCAGATCAGGGCTGGGGTATTTTAGGATTGTCACTGCACTGGAAGAAGTGCACAGCTCCCTGCTGCAGCTTGTAAAGAGTGAGATTATGGGGTCTCCTGACCTGCCAGGCCCTGTTTGATTGAATGGGCTGGGTGATTGAGCCATAAACAGATCATACAACCTTTGGTCACCATAAAATTTATGAAGCCACCAGGGCGTTGATTAAACGGGGCCCTTGGTTGTGCTCGTGGCACTGAACATTTATCTCGCATCTGGTGGGTGCAGGAGATCGCTTCCCTGGTTAGCAAATATTTGTTAGCGGAGGGAGATAATCCTTTTTATAGACCTGTGATCTGCCTCTTCCTGACTTCCTGCCTGACAGGCTGAGGGGATAAACCGCACGTTGTTATTTATACGTATCCCCACAGCCCAGCCATGAACTGGGAACCAGGAGCTGTGCAAGTGCCTATCGCTCCCTCCCCCCATGCCTCTGTCCCAGAGAGCTGGCCATCTATGTGGCTTGTCCTTACTTCTCTCTCTGTCCTGGAGATTTCCTCCCCTGAAGAATGAACTTTAATTAAAAAATGACCAAGTTATAGTTTTAATCCAGCTGAAGGAATAAAAAAGGAATCGTAGATAATATGATGGGCACAAAGCCCTTATCTAGGCAAAGCTCTCACCTATGCCAGTGCAAATTTTCAGGTTTGTTTAATTCACCCCCTTGCAATGCTGTATAGTGTTTTTGTGTACTGTTAAACAGCAGCTATGTCCCACCCCAGAGGGGGCTGCATTTCCATGGAGTGGAAAGGGGCCCTGTGTATCTTTACAGGTGGGTTGCAGGCCTTTCTTAAACCCTTTGATGAAAGGTGCCCCATATGCTCCTCTGTTCTACATACATAACGGCTCCTGGAAGCCTGACCAAGTGCTGGGAGATCAGTGTCAGAGGAGACAATTCTTCAAGTGTTTTGCTTTGGAAATCTAGGATCTCTCGGTGCTTTGTTTAAAGACCCAGAGATGAAGAAAGTCGTTTCTGTAAACTAAAAAGGACAATGCAGGAACACACAAGCTTTCCGTTTGGATTTGAACATCGCTGAGCAAGTGGCATCTTCACACTCTGCAGAGAGTAACGCACCCCTTCTTGGGGCTTGGCAAGGTTAACAATAGAGCAAATTCCAGTCAAAGCGCCTGCCTTAGGCATGGCAGCTCCTAGGGGTTCTTCCTCCAGTGCTCCGTGCTCTGAGAACACAACTCTCCTGCAACTGTGAGCCAGCACACACCTCTTAGCGTCTGCCAGCAGCGTCCCAACACCTACCAGCAGAGTGGGTCAGCGAAGGAGCTTGGCCAGGATCCTCCTTTTCAAACCAGACACTGCGACGTGCATGCACTGGAGAACCAGAAAAGGCTGGGTTCTTGTTTGTGTTGCGTTTATTTGTTCACTCTTAGGTTTAATTTACCTCTCAGTGTATAAAAAACAAAACAACCCAGCCAACCAAAAGCCTTACCCACCACCCCTTTCCCTTGAGTTTCTGGGCAGCGTGAAAGGCTTGCAGAGGAATTGCTGGTTTCCCGGGCAGCTGTAGCGCATGGAGTGTAATGGTTATTAAGGGCTGATTGCACACACACACAGCTGGTGCCAGGGAGCTGAACAATAAAGTAGCCACTCAGGGCTGATTGGGCTAATCTGCACTGCAGACCAGGACCTGTTTTCATTATTTTCATCCAATCGAATTAGACTGTTAGATGACAGATCCAATTAAACCAGTGGGACCCCTAGAATGTTGTCCATTGCCCAGCCATTGGTGAGTGTTTCCTGGCTTCGGTGGTAGCAATGCTAGCCCTTGGCTGGGTCCCAGATGGGAAGGAAGGATCTTGTTTCCCATCTCAGGTGCCTGGCTCATTGGTGGGGGGCTTCTTGGGTGCCTGTCCGAGGGTCTTTCTGTGAAGGTCAAGATTCCTTCCTGAAGGGCAGGCAGGCCTAGCGGTTGTGCTGGCTTGCTGTGACGGTAGAGCCACCCTCTCCTAGACCAAAGCACTGAGCTGGCCAATATTCTGTGCTTTTCTAACAACCCACCCTGCCTGTCTGCCCCCAGGGAAAGCCCAGCTGTGAAGCTCTATCTCTGGCTGTTGGAAATGCAAGGAATGACGGATTACACCCTTTAAAATCCATCTCGCTCATCACAGACCCCGCACTGGCTGTGACTAAAGATATATATAATAGGATTTGTACCTCCTTGCAATTTAATTACTAGTAGCAAATGATGGATCGATCTATGGATTAACTGCTATTGATTTGCCTGACATGACTTTGAGACAGTTAAACTACATTCTGCACATAATCCACCGGTAATTACTTTATCCTGCCACCAGAGAAGCTGCTGTTCAAAGATTTTGGTGGGTGAGTGAGGGTCCCGTAAATGGTGGTTTTATTTATGAAATTGCAGACGTGCTCTCTGGCCTCTAGTTACGGAGCTGCTGCCCATCCCCTTTATTTCCCTGCTGTACAAATTAGCTTGTAGTGGGGCACTAGACATACGGGGTTCCTAATGAGGTGAGAGCCCCTGGACAATTTTGTTTTTGGCTTGTAAAACAGCAAACACCTGACATACAAACTATTGCACATGCAGTGTGAGGTTAAACCCACTTCTCTTAAGCAGAAAATGGTCCTTGCGTCCCATTAGCATTGAGGCTATAGGGTTTTGTGTAGTAGGCGGAATCAGTTTGTTAGGCTGAACTGGTACATTTAACAACCTGGCAGGTGTGTGCGGGTTTGTTGGTTTTTTGCTACTGTCTGTGGAAAGTGACAGCTGTCAAGGGAGGAAATAATGGTTGCCCTACAATTCTCATTAAGCACTCCTCCAGCAACTAGGAGCGTGCTGCACAACTACCGATTGCTAGGGCCCCATTCGTCTACTGGCTCCGCTGTGTGAATTCAGCACCTGCAGGAGTGGGTCCTGGAGGGGTAATGTTCATAGGATATATTGGATGACAAGAACTTCTGGGTTCCTGTCCATAGGCTGGCTGTAAATTTCAGGTTGGAGGGGAGGGAAGGGTCCCAAAATATACATATGGGTTCAGGAACTCCTATTCTGTAAGCATCCTGTGGAATTCTCAAGCCTGTATTTCTCTGTGCCAAAGCTGAATGTGAGGTCTTACTGCTGTGATGGGACCTAAAGGATGATTTCCCTAACGTGCATGAACTCCTCCTTGTATTAGTGCAAATGTTGGAGGGGCCAAGAGACTGGCTATTTTTAGAGTTGAACTTCTTCACTCTGATCCCTCGTGCTTCAAGGCTGGAATGTCAGCCCAGATTGAGAGTCAGCCCAGTGCTGGCAAAGTGATTTTATGGCGCTGTGACGTCTTTAAGCCTGATGGAGGACAGAGGCAGTGCAGCTGGGAGGGGGAAACAGTCCTTAGAAGTGTAATTAATATAAATTCCAGCATTTGGCTTACTGATTTGATTATGGAGTTGTCTCGTTCAAGATATTGCTGAGTGTTCCAGCACTCCTTTCCTGTCGTTTCATCCTGTTTGCACCAAAAGCTAGAGGAGAAAAGGCAATGGGAGCACCAACCTGAAAACTACCTGTGCACCAGCATTAGAGCCAGACTAGACCAGACACCCAACCTGCCAGACTAGAAGTACAGTGCTGCATTGTAACGTTTTGCTTTTCCACGTCCCCTCTCGAACTGATACCCAGAGGTGCTGAGCAGGCATAACTCCCCTTGAAGTCAGCCTGGAAGCACCTCTGAGAATTAGGCCCTGTGCTGACATCCTTGCTACTGAAATGCAGCAACCTGTAGGAAGGAGAAGGGCAGCCGGCATGGCTCACAACATCCACGGGGAAGAAATATTTCAGTCAAGGACACCGGTGCTAAACTGTCCTCTTGGGAAAAGTGCCATGGGGGGCTAAGGCTCCCACAAGTCGGATGGGATCTAGGGTGTGTAAGGTCTCCTTGAAGATCCCCTTATGGCAAACCTTGTGGAATGTTTGTGTACCTTGGAAGGACGAAAGGCTAAGCTGACCCTGCTAGGAATTGATCAGTAGTTCTAAGGAGCACATAACGATTTCCTATCTAATGCTTAGTCCATCAAGTCATCCCCTCTAGTGCGTGGAGTGAAGGTCTGTGGAGCTAGTATGGCGGCTTGTGTTGGATGCAATGGCTGGATTGTATATTGGGGTCTCTAGTAGTGTGTAGCAGTCATCATTTGTGACAACTGTGCTTCTGGTCCAGTTGCTTCCCCCCCTGCCACCCCCTCCGTGCATCGTGCTGTTTTCCACAAAGCACTGCCTTGCTTCAGATGGTTGGTGTTAGGATTCGGAGGTACAGGCTCTCAATAGAGCTTCACAGTGCTTGTTACAGCTCAGCACAAACACGGATGCTCTTGGTAGCACAGTGTAGGAATAAATGTTTCAGTTGTGCTATAAATAATGGAGTGGGCAAAGATGTTGTGTAAGTGGTGCTCTGGGTTTTGCCAGAAGGAGAGTGTGAGTGTGTGTATGTGTGTGTGTGTGTGTACACTGTTCTTTTTACCTTTTTCCCTTTTTTTCAATCCAATACAGAAAGCTTCACACCAGGGAGTTGAAGGAAAGCAGCTCTGCTGTAAGGGAAGGAGGAGATTAAACTGTTGAAACTGAGTAAATCAATTGAAATCAGGGCACTTTGCCGTGCTGTGAAGTAAGTGATGGTGCTGCCACTTAGAGCAGGACTGTCCTTTTCAGAGACACGTGGCCCTTTTACGCTGGACTGACACACACAGTTCCGTTCAGAGAGCGAGAGCACCAGCTCACAACACTACCACTCCAGCTCTTGTGAGGGTAGTTCTGTGGAGGAGGTGGGTGGAAGAAGGCAGAAAGCAGAGGAAGGCACCTGTTTTGTTGTAAGCAGAAAGCAGCCTGTATGAAGTTGGCTTTGTAATAAAGGTAACTGAATTGAAATCTAATTGTACTTAGATGTCTGGTATGCCTTCTCTCTGATCAGTGCAGGCTTTGTACCCTGCAGTGTGGGTTTTTAAGAGCTGGATTCTCGAATGTGCAGATGTAACACATTTGCGAAGTGTCTGTTTTTGTCCTCTGTTAGTGGCTGGTCTACATGGAAGATAACAGCCTACTGCTGCTAACAACTAGCAGAGGTATTCCTTTAGCTGAGGCGGTAGAGGTTTGTGCTTCAGTGCAGATGGTTCTGGGCTCAGACCTTGCTGATGATGCATGACGAGGCTGTTATGCTCCAGGTGAAATCACTGTGGGTTCTGCACTTCTGGAAATCAAGTCCAGAATGTTTCTGGTAATGGTGGTGGGATAGCTCTCACCATTAGGGTGTTTATTCCCGATAGCTAACTGCAGACTAAATGTCTTTCCTTAATGTTATCCCTTTTATTCATGGGTGAGGGGGGTGAGAGAGAGAGAGAAGCATTGTGAAATTCTCTGGTGCTGTTTGTACCTTGGTAACACCCAGAGTTTCCATTTGGGGTCTGGGCCCTATTTTGTTGGGCACGGTAGAAATGTGGTATAAGGCAGTCCCTGCCCCGAACAGCTTGCCATGTCAGTTTTAAAAGGTACCATTTTATAGTAAGTCCCAGTTGAATGATTCTCTCTCCATGTTGTTAGAAGCTGAGGCATGGACCCTTTCATTCCATCGTCCTCCTTGAAGGCTCCTTGTTGCTCTACCTTCCACCGCTGTCCTGGCCATCTGGTGTATCTTCAGTGATGTAGAGCAGAGGTTCTCAAACCTTTCCATGGAGCATAGGCTACATCTTAACATAGAGAGAGTGGTGGTCTCATGGGCTCCTCCCTGCCCATTCTTGAATTGCAAGGGCTGTCTCCTGTCCACTAGTGACCAAAATGATTCAGACATACTGAGGTGGCCTCTTTGTGTTTCTCTGTGGCAATACGAACAGGGCACCTGTTAATTCTAATGAAGCTGAATGGCCTCCAGTCTTCTACGGGAGGTATTTGTATAGTGACAGTGTTTGCGTTTTAATGCAAATCCTTCCCTGCATCTCCTGCGTCTTCCAGACACCCACTGGGTGCTGCTGCAGCCTTGTGGGTGTGTGTCCTTGTGTGACGATTGCCCTTTACCAGCAATATCACCAAAAAATAAAAGGCTGCAGTTGATTTGCTCTGATGTCCCTGTGCTGTTTGGGAAGCAAAAACGTCCTTCCATTTCCCCTTGGAGATGAAATCCAGTGCTTGCCTCGCTTGTGCGCTCTTTGCCTTGGAGTGCTGGAGTGCGCTCACCTACCTCTGTTTTGGATTCTCCCCCACTGCTCATAACGGCAGTTCAGCCAATGGGAAAAGTCACGCTGTGGAAAGCGTCTTTGTACAGTGTTGTTTTTCAATAGTGATTGAGATAAAGTGTCCCTCAACTCCCTGTTTTGAGAGGGGGTGGGACAGCCTTGGAGCACAATAACCAGGTAAAATATTGCCCAGAGGACAGTACAGTTAGTGTGTGTGGAGGGGGGGTAAGTGGGGGGAGGCTACTTGGATAACTGAAGCTAACTTCCCCATCCCAAGAGCAGTATTATTAACCCCAAGTGTTCAAAAATGAGTCCAGCCCTACGAAAATGATGGCATTAAAGATAATGGGATTTGAGGGGAAAATGTTTTGTCTTTGCCTTCTGTTTTCTGAGCTGTTAGGGTCCCATTTTCATGCTATTCCTTGAGGGCTGGAAACTGATTTAAAAAAAGAAAAAGCAAGCAAACGGAGATTCTCACATAATCTCGTGACTCCAGAAGCTGGGCCTTTTAAGAAAAGCATCAAATATCCCCACCCACAATAAAATCACAAGTGTGGGCAATAGTGCATCATTCTATATTGCAATAGCTAAGGAAAAGTCGTCATTTTTATTTTTTATAATTTTCTGTCTTTTAAAATGAAATATTAATGCAATACAATATTTTGAAGGGGAGTTCCCAGAAATGGAAGGTGTACTTGTTGGCTATTTTGGTATTGGAAAGCAAAATGCAGCGGAGTGTATATACTACACAGAGCTATGTATTCTTTCATACTAACGACATTGCGAAGGACAGATGGGGTTAGCTGGCATTTACAAACAGGACCGGCTCCAGGGTTTTTGCCGCCCCAAGCGGTGGGAAGAGAAAAAAAAAAAAAAAAGCCGCGATCGCAATTGTGATCGGCGGCAGCTCCACCACACCGCTTTCTTCTTCGGCGGGAATTCGGCGGCAGGTGTTTCCCTCCGAGAGGGACCTGCCGCCAAACAGCCCAACATGCCGCCCCTTCCCCTTGGCCGCCCCAAGCACCTGCTTGCTGGGCTGGTGCGTGGAGCCAGCCCTGTTTACAAACATCAGCATTTCTAAAAAATTATAAATCGTGTATCAAATGGTGTGTGTGAGTACGTGTGCATATAATTTGGTTGTATCTCTCATCCCACAACCTTCCTGTGTCTAGACTGTAAGCAGTTCAGGGCAGTAGACATCTTTCTGTTTTTACAGCACTCAACACATTTGGTACCCAGTCCTGATTGGGGCCTTTGGGTGCTACTGTCATATCCGTATTTAATAATCATCCCTTCCCAAGAGAGAAAATAAATATTGCATAAATGTGACTGATAATATGGTCTTTAGAAAAACCTGGGTGTGCTCTGTGTAGTGAATGCAGGATAATTCAGAGCCCCAGTTCGAAATAAGGCTACGAAGATGTTGTGGTTATTGGTAACTGGGTTTTCCCTTTAGGTTCTGCAGAAACCCAGAGCTGAGAGTGGAAGTATTTGGCAAACCTGAATAGAGACAAATATCTCCACTTGTATTTGTGTTTATTTTTCATTGGCTACATGGTACAATTAAAAACTAACCCAAGTAACCTGAGGCCTGGTTCTGCTCATGGCATATCCCTCATCCCAGAGCGCCCTTGCACACCGTTTCACATAGCCAGGAAAACGCACTCCAGCTAGGACCCACAGCACCTCCCCATTATGACACTGGCTGTCCTCCTCTTACTGACTTCTCCCCGCGTTGCCTGCTCGGCACTCCCTGGCATTGCTTGAACACTCTGGCAGTAGTGCTGATGATGGGCTTAAGGGCACAAACCCCCCAACATCCAGCTTTTGTGATCTGTTAAATGCGAGGTCAAAACAGCCCCATTTGCAGAGGGCTGCTGTTCTCCCCACATGCTGCATATTTCTATCCGCTCCCATCTCTCCAATACAGAGGTCATGTTGAAGCCAGCTAACGTTGGGACACCATTGCTTTTGGCCATTAAAACATGTGGCCGAGACTCTGGTCCAATCCTCTTGGCTCAGCCAATGGGAAGGCTTCCTTGTGACCACTCCGCTACATTGGCTGCCTATGGACCATGGGGGTTCCAGTGTCCATCTCTGTCATGCTAACTCATAAGGTTCAAACGAGAAGCGGTGATGTCAGAGTGTGGCGGCGGGTGATTACCTGGCAGTAGTGTCCTTGTGCATTTCCCTGAGATCAGAAAGCGCACTGCCCCAAGCACAGGGATGTTGGTGCTGAATGAGGCGCATTCCTCTTTCTTGCAGGACTGGTGGCTTGCCGGCTGGGATCCCTCTGTTTTAAACAGACCCAGCCCTGTCTGAAGTGTTACTGAGATGCTGTCAAAGTGAGCGTTGGTTTGAGTCAGTGTCAAGTATCAGAGGGGTAGCCGTGTTAGTCTGAATCTGTAAAAAGCAACAGAGAGTCCTGTGGCACCTTTGAGACTAACAGAAGTATTGGGAGCATAAGCTTTCGTGGGTAAGAACCTCACTTCTTCAGATGCAAGTGGATCTGAAGAAGTGAGGTTCTTACCCACGAAAGCTGATACTCCCAATACTTCTGTTAGACTCAAAGGTGCCACAGGACCCTCTGTTGCTTGTCATAGGTGAAGGCTGCATCCGACAATGGGGAGGAATGTTGGCTCTCAAAGGCTGTTTTCCACTCTGAGAGCAGATGTTTGCTCTGCCCTCCCCCAGGGTCCTGCCTTCGTGAGCTTTGCTGCCCATAAGCTCTTCTGAGGAGTTAGTGGCTTTGCTTGAAGCCAACCAGCCCAGCATGTAATGGGTGAGAGGATTATAAGGGGGCTTTGCTTCTCCCATAAATCAGTGTTCTCGGATGTTCTTGTGTTGATGTGGGTGTTGGTGAGGATAAGCCAAGTGCTCAGACAGCAGGTCGTCTGGAGACCCTGGATTTGGTTGGATTTTATACGTTGGTGTTGTAACAAACAAGATCTTAATTGATTTATCTGTGGGCATGGCTTTTAATTTTGCCCTAAAGCTGCGAATCTCTCACCTAAACCAGTGTGAGAACTTAAGCATCCACAAGTGGAGGAAACCCAGGTTCAGCAAGGACTGCCCCCTGAAATTGGTACTTGGCCAGTCATAGCCGTCTTGGTAGGGAAAGGAATCCCATGCCGTAGCAGCTTGGATGGTGGCACAAGCACAGCCGTTCAGGTGTATTAGCTTATGGAGGCTGGGGAGGAAACACAACTAACAGACCAGAAAGTAAAAGATACCATCAAGGATTTATGTTCCGATAGCTATGTATAAAAGTACAGAGAGTCGGGGAGGGTTCTTTGAAAACCACATGCTGCAGGAGCTTGCTTTGAGGGTTTCCAAAAGGCAGAAGGGCTCTGTCAGAATGCCCGCTCTTTCTAGGGATGTCTGTGATGCTGTGATTCTTCCGGCTTGATTGGATCAAGTCTGTGGGCTGCTAGAATGCCCAGAGGCAGATGGATCGATGCAGCGTGTGGGGGCAGAAGCACAGAGGATAGTGGAGTGGGGAATGGTTTGCACGGGCTGCTTATTTCCCCTCTCTCCCTTGATGCTGTTAGCTCACTGCTGCATGACATGTATGCTTTGGTCGTTTTTTCCCTGATAAATCCAGTCATCTCCTTGGACGCAGAGTTCGGTAGCTCAGAGGAACCTTGGGGGACGGGATAGTTGCTTGTTCTTTTCTGAAAGTCATGGGAGCTTTTTGTGTGAACTATAGGAGGAAGAAAAGGGGTCAAAAAACTGGTTTGCTAGAAATAGCTAAGGAGACCTGTTGTATTAATTTAAATGGAATAAATGGGCCAAAGGTGTTATCTTAGTCACTGCCCAACATTATACGGTGTTAAACAAGGACCTGGGCTTGGTGCACCTCAGCCTGCTTAGTCCCATGGCAAGCACACTATTAACCATCCTTTTAACCGTTAATTAAAGACACAGAAACAATGGGAAACCAGTTAAAGCTTTTGAAATGCAAAGTATTAAATAAGGCTTTCACTTTAACAACATCCCTTGTTCCCTGTCTCTGTTACTGTAAAGCGTTTCTAAAAGGAACCCCCCGCCCACTCCCGTTGAGTCTGATTTGGTAACCATGGGAAGTCCTGTCCTTGTGGGAAGTTAGCTGAGATGGGCTGGAGAGGTCATTGCTTCTGGTGGTTTTAGAGTCCAAGGAAAAGCCCCCTTGTGTGACTGTCTTGTGGATGGTACCAAAGATGGTGGAATTGTCATCCCAGGTGGGGTGTGGGGTTCAGCTGGAGCTGGTGGGATGGCAGCGTCCCCTCTCTCTGGCTGGTCTGATCAGGACGATGAAGGTCCGAGGTCCCGGAAACACTGGGCGTGGTAGCCCTTATTCTGAAACTCACTCCTGTAGCCTGGGTCTGTTCTTTCGTTCTGTTTTCTTCCTTTTTGTTCCTTCCCCACAAAATCTTTCTTTGACGGCTCCAAAAGGGAGGAGGGATGGAGGGAATCATCCCCTGGTTTGGTTATTTTGTCCACCAATTAGGCCTAATATCCAAAATACTAATTTTGGTTCATTAATGTCCTGTTCCACATCTCCTGTTTTTAACTAGCATAATTTCAACACAGTCCTTGACTCATATCAACTTGGTCTTTTGGTTTAGACTATTTCAGCTATCCTGTCTCCCTCTCATGCCTTTCCCCAGCAACACTGGCTGTTGTAGGTGATGGTGACATCCTGTGGACGGTGACATATGTTTTACAGTTGAGCACACAGTTTGGGTAAATTTGTAGGCACAATTGTCACAACAGGCCCTAATCGAGAGTAAGTGGCTGAAGTGAGTGAATTTGTAGCGGAGGCAGCTAGAGCAGAATTTGACCCACAGAAATGCAGTTTTGCTGTAAGTTTGTCTGCCAGGAACAATCTCCCCATTAGCATACCGGTGCTGTAGGCAGCAATGTCTAGTGCGCCGAATCTTCCCGCCCTATGTCTAGCTCGGGCGCTAGCTGACTGGCTGTGGGCATGTCCCTGGACTCTTGCTGGCTGTTTCCTTAGCTGTCATACGTGGATAACACTCACCTTAGTAAAAAGCTTTGTAATCTGTGGATCCTAGAGACACCGATGGAAGGCACCTGAGAGAGAGTGGGTGGGTGGGTGCATGAGATACGTCATGTGACTGCCATTATTAATCATAAATATTTTGAAGTTCGTGAGTTGGCGCCTCCTGACTCCCGCTGGGCCCTGCATACATTTGATTCTGGTTCAGTCTCTGATATCAGACTTCCTGTCATGCAGCTGGCATGCCTTTCTGGGTAAACCGGTCCTGCAAACAAGAATGAGCTGCATTTAAAACCAGCCTCCCTGCTAAATGCAGAGGCCTGGCTCCTTGCTCTCTGAGCATCTGTTGATGTGCAGCTAATGTGTGCTGTTCCGACCGCACTGAAATCTGCAACTGAGGCTTTCATTCTACCTCACTGCACCTCCAGGACGCCTCTGCATTTCTTGGCTCTAACTTCAGATGTGAAAGCTGTCACTCAGGACTTGGGGGTGGGGGGAAGGGGAGTTATTTAGGCAAGACCGTTTTCCGCATTGATTGTGTTGAACAGCCCTTGCTGATGCATGGAGGTTCCCATCTTGCTGCGACTGCCAACTTGAGGAGGGGCTGAGCAGTCATTTCAGAAGTTTGCAGAGGGTTGTGCACCTTCCTGTGCCCTGTCCTGGCTGGCCGGCCTCCCCTCCGCTCCTTTCCTGAAGGCTGCTTTGAGGAGAGGACATCTGTGCTGCTTTTATTCAAAGATGCGATTTAAAAAAAAGTGAGATGATGAGACCGGGCCTTCTAAGATGGGCGACAGAGGCACGGACTTCGCAGAGCTCTCCAGGCCTGGAACGTGTGGTCATGTACTTTTGCTTGACAGACGCTGCACTTCTCCCCACCCTCTTTCTGAAACGCGCCTCCGAGGTGGGAGGGAAGAAACGAGCTGTAGGCTCGGTGTCAGGCTGAATGGAACTCCACCATCTGGAGGCCAATGAGAAGTGGAGGCAGGGGAGTGTTTGGATGGACTTTTCCCTGTGGAAAAAGCCCATACAACTGAATAGAAAACATGTGCCTTTCTATAGGCTCACTGAGGCTTCCATCCCTGCTATAGAATTCTATGGGCTGCTAAAAATCCTATAGAAACTTTCTCACTTTCTATCCAATTCTATAGACTGGTAGAATAATTGCTATAGAACCCTCATGGTTTCCTTCCATTTAAAATCACCAGGGCTCTTCCTGAAGGATGTGCCTGCAGTGGGCGAGTCCACGTAATATAGTCGTGTTCTCTTCGCACAGGTTTTATCAATAGGGACTAGAACGAGAAGGAATTTCTACTGTCTGGTGGTGCAAGGCAGGGAAGAGAACTGACCTGGGGGCGTCCAGTAAAGATGTCTGCTGTTTTGGGGGGCTTTCTGGCATTTTAAAATCTTGTTTAATGTATCGGACATGTTTGATCTCAGAGGTCTTATGTACCAGTAATAACATCTAGTGATTGAGTCAGAAGAAAAGACAGCTCCCCATTACCCCATGTCCCCTCAAATCCCCACGGTCCCCTCTTCCTGCGTCTTGCAGCCCGCTCTGATGCCACCGGCTCTGGGCTCGGTCCATGCCACAGGAGAAGCTGATTTGGGAGTCACCAGCTTTCCACTCAACTGCCCCCGTTTTTCTAGACCCCAGATGTCAAGATCATGGGCTGCTTGGCAGAAAGGCGTCATTTGATCTCAGCTGCCTCTTGCTGTCACTGCACAATGGTGTTCAGAGCCAGGCTGTGTTCGTAAGTAGCCGAGTACCAGCTGAGTTGGGATCCATGGCCCGACTGGCATGTTGAGTCTGGGCATTGGTGCCTATGGTAGGTGCACGGAGGCTGGGGGAGCTGGGAAGATAGCAGGATTCACAGGAGAGGGTCCGTTCGAATGGTTCTGGCTCTTCCCTACTCGCCTCTTTCCGTTCTGTGTGAACAACTGTCTCTACGCAGCTGACCAAGCTTCCCCAGGAGTTCCCCAGTGTCATGGAGCAGGTCAAATGGGATCCTAGCAGGCCATGGATGGAATGTGCCATGCACCTATCTTAGGTGTCCCGACAGCCAGCCCTTAACGAGCATTCTCCATGTTGCTCAGCCTGGCCTGAAAACACCTGTCCCATCAGTCATGCTGCCTGGGGGTCTCCTCCTTTTTCCTCAGGCTTCCCCAGAGATAACCGGGTGCCTTGATTTTATTGGTTGTGGAGAGAGAAGTGGCTGTTAAAATTCCAAGCTTCTGCGCTCTCACCTCTTGCATGTTAAGGGCTGTTATTTATAATGGAGATATCCTATCTCCTAGAACTGGAAGGGACCTGGAAGGTCATCGAGTCCAGCCCCCTGCCTTCACTAGCAGGACCAAGTACTGATTTTGCCCCAGATCCCTAAGTGGCCCCTCAAGGATTGAACTCACAACCCTGGGTTTAGCAGGCCAATGCTCAAACCACTGAGCTATCCCTCCCCCCTCCTTTATAAAAAGGACAGTGATAATTTATTCTCCATGTCCATTGAAAATGGGATAAGAAATAATGGGTTTAATCTGCAGCCAGAGTAGTTTAGATATTAGGAAAAACTTGGTAATGCTAAGGATAGTTCAGCTCTGGAATAGGCTTCCAGGGGAGTCGTGGAATCCCTGTCACTGGAGGATTTTAAGAACAGGTAGGACAAACACCTCTCAGGGATGGTCTAAGTTTCCTTGGTCCTGCCCAAGCATGGGGGTCTGAGCTAAAGCACCTTTTTGAGATGCCTTCCAGCCCAACACTTGCATGGTTCTGTGATTTGGAACAAGATAAGAGGCCATTTGAGTTACTCATGACCTGGTTCCCTGAGCATTAACAGTGAGCTTGGTGCGGCATGGGCCTCAGATGATGGGGAATTGACCAGCCAGGCACGTAGTTCAGAGGCTGAGCGGGGTGGGTACCGCAGTGCAGTGAACCTCGTGCTGTAATGTGTGAGTGAATAATTGCATTGCTGCGGGGGGCAAGTTCTAGCTGCTAGACAGCACGGAACTGCTGGGCTTCAGGGAGGGGAGCTCCGAGAATTGTGCATCAGAATGAGAACAGCCTGGAAACCTGGGGGCCAGGCTTGCAGATTTGGTCTCCAGGCCACTGACTGTGAAACTTGAAGTACCTCAGGTCCGTTCCTCCTCCTGACCCTGCCGCAGAGGAGACTTTGAAAGAGACACGTTTAGCCTTACTGCAAGTGGAGTGAGTTCATGCCGTCTGACTACCTCGCAATGCCCTGGCTCTGCCCTCCATGTGCCGGCTGAGACCGGGTCACACTTTACACACACTAAGATGTTTGACGATTTTTTTTCACTGTCTACATCCTGTAGGAACAGCCAGCTCTGCGTGGCAAAGGGGATGGGGTGTGTGTGGATATGCTGGGAAGGAGGGGGGTTGGTGCTACTGCTTTGCACTTACTGTTACATCCCTTCTTATCCACGCATCTCAGTCGGGGATGGAGCATTGTCATCCTACCTTCCCAGCTTTGTCGGGGCAGGTTATTCCCCAATTATCCACTAGTGGGTTATTGCACGTGCCTCTGAAGCACCTGGTAGCAGCCAGTCAGCCCAGATACCAATCCAGATGGGCTGCTGGTCTGATCCAGCTGGACAGACCCTATGTTCTCTGTTACACATGGAGACGGTGCGAGAGTGGGAGGACAAGTGACTCCCCTAAAGGTCACCCAGAGTCTCCTTGGCAGAGCTGGGAATAGAACCCAGGTCTCTGATTCCCAGTCCCTGGTCCTGTTCATGCACCATCAGCAATTTCTAGCTGGTCCATAACCTCAGATAATGCCCCAGGTCCTGAACTTTATTTCTTAAATCAAGGTGTTTTTTTAGAGAATGCTTTTTAAGAAAATAAAATAGCAAGGTGGGTGAGATGGAGCAGCTGGTTCCTTCTGGGGAGGCCTGGGAACTACTGACTCCACAAGAGCGGGGTCCCAGCAGAGACACCTGGGGCAGCTCATTTCCCTTCTCAGTGTCCTGCTTGTCCCACCCGTGAGCTGGGGGTAGCCCCCCTCATTTTGCAAAGTGCTTTGAGTTCCCTGGGTGAAGGTGCTTCTGAAGGGTAGGGTGTTCTCACTTGCATCAGTGCTTCTGTATTCATAGGGCAGGCTCCCATGGGCACCTCTCTGCAGCAGAGGGGTACTTGGGCGAGGCGGGGCGGGGGGAAGTCTGATGGCCTCTTGCAAATTCCCACTGGGAGCTTTGGGCTCTTCACGGGAATATTTGCCTCGCTCTTTGCTGTTGCTCCATTTGGCTGTCACTCGCTTAGCAGTTGTCCCCGTCCATCCCCGTTTCTTGGTTCCCTCCCTTGTGTCCGCTCTCTCCTTGCTCCTCCGGTCACCTTTGCTGCTTCTCCTCTCGCTCTGTTCCCTGGTAAGCCCAGCCACTGTAAGCAGGATCCGGAGAGCTTATCCTTGTCTGTCAGATCGTGTGCTTGTCCGGGCAGTTGGCGGACAAAGGGAGGCAGGCTGAGGGGTTCATCAGCCAGAGACAGCTTTAGAGAAGGCATCAGTCTGTCCTCCATCACTTCCTGTAGCACATCACTTCACTTACCCAGATGCGAGTGTACAGACATGCTGCCTTCGGGCTGCCCTGCTCTCTCCCCACAAAGCCGGAGTCTCTTACGCAAATCGCTTTTCACGCTCCCTTAATTGAAACTGTCAGATGGGCTTTACCTATTTTTTTTTTGCAGAGATGCAGACATATTAATTCCACCACAGAGATCCCAGCAGCTACGAGAGATCAATAAAATGAGGTTGTATCTGTGACATATATATTACAGAAGCGGCATCAGCAATATTTCATCTGGAAAGCAGAGCTAAACACACACAATGCAACCCCCACTTAGCCACATAAAGGGCTAGCAGTTTGGGGGTTTTGCATCCTCTCGGGGGGCGGGGGGGAAGGCCCATGAGCTGCACCATGTCCCTCAGGATTTGAACAAGTGGCTGTTAGGCCCCGCTTTTAATATATTCAAAAAACAATCAGTTTCTGAAAGGATTAAAAGCTCCCCCAAGCCCTCCCCAAAGAGGGGTTCTCCCACCATGCCTGTTCTGAAGAGCAGCACAGAGCCAGTTATCCTCCCACCTCTGCCCATTTTTCTAGCTCTGTGCTTTTCAACTTTGGCCATAGCCTGACCCATGATACAGCAGGAAAACTGCTGGGACCTGCCTCCTCTCTAGCCCTAAAGCAGGGATGGTCAATCGGCGGGCCGCGGGCAAATGTGACCGCCAGACACTTTTGAACAAAGCATGAAATCTTTTTATTTACTTGGGAGTCTGGATCTTGACTATACCTTGACCGAGAAATTTGGACTTTGACAAAAAATAGACTACCCCTGCCCTAAAGAAAGTGAGGGTAGTCGTGGCATCGCTAGACCTATGCGTGACCCCCCACAGGGTCTTGACCCCCTTCCCGCCCCTCCCGGGTTAGAATCCATGTCGGAGTTGATGGCTGTGGATGCACGTTCACTATGCACTGGTGAAATAGTTATTGTGGCCATAGAGAGGGTTTCTCCGGGGGACTCTAAGGGCAAGTCTACACTAAACGCTGTATCGGCACTGATGCAGCTGCGCTGCTGAGGCATGTCTGGTAAAGACAATGTGCCGACGGGAGAGCTCTCACCATAATGGCTCCACCTCCTCTGTCGGCGGGAGAGCGTCACAGGGGTCGCGTAGGATGATGGGTGAGAATAGCCTTGCTTTCTCCGCAATCTGAAGACTGAGGCTTCACATAGAGAATGGCCTGCTCTGTGTCTCTCAGTAATAGTTTGTATTTGGCCAAAGTTAACTCCCCACGGTGATCCAGGCTAATTGGCTTTTCAATTCAGGTAAAGATTCTTTAGTATCCATGGGGAATTTTGGGGCATGTCAGGAAATGGGCAATATATACAGTTTCCATCTCACCCCCTTGGGTCTGTAATGTAGCATGAGGTGCAGACACTAAAACCAAATTTGAGAGAGAAATTTAATTCACCCAATAAAACGTATACACCTCTACCTCTACCTCGATATAACGCTATCCTCGGGAGCCAAAAAATCTTACCGCGTTATAGGTGAAACCGCGTTATATCGAACTTGCTTTGATCCGCCGGAGTGCGCAGCCCCCACCCCAGAGCGGTGCTTTGCCGCGTTATATCCGAATTCGTGTTATATCGGGGTAGAAGTGTACATACAATTTTTTTCCTGGAGGAGCTAAGGAAATTGTATGGCAATGAAACTTGGGTTTTCTGACCTGACGGCATTGTAAGTTTTGCCCCTGGTTAACTACTCTGTACTTCATTAAGTGAGTCTGCTCTGGACAGAGCATGTTTTCCTGCTGCAGAGTACAATTTGGTAGGGAGCGTTAGCAGCAGCAGACCAGGGATTTAAGATGCAGCATTTAGTTCTTTGGGCGCGTGTAATCTTATCATGCTGGATGTAGCTGATCTAAACCGATTTGATTTTCTATATATTTATATAGAATAAAATATTGAACTAAGCTGTGAACGCGTCATGGCATTCCCGCTCTGGGCTCATGCTGCCGCTAGGGGCTGTTTGTGCCTGCCTTTGTGTTGGGAAGTCCCCCGTACTATGGGGAAGACAGCAAATGGCAAGTAGTGTAATTAATCTCTTCCTCCATCGCCGTAGCCCCACCCTGGCAGGGGACTCAGCCCAGTCCACACAACCTTCCTGCTTGAGCACGCTCCACCTGCAGAGGGAAAATGGCCTGATTTTCAGAGCTGCTATTGATGTCCGGGGGGAGCGGTGGTTACTGCATGTCCCTGGTGTTCAACCTAAATTGCTCCTTGCGGCAGGGCGGTATGCAGCCTGCTGTGCCTTTCCAAGGGTTCTGCTTGCGCCTATAAAATAAAAGCAGCCTAGGCTTGTTGGCCAGTGCCTTGGCCTGTTGGTCCGGAATTGGTGCTGATGCAGGGGGACGTGTTTGGGCTGCACACACAGCACGGGGCTGCTCTGACCAACCTGAGCAAGTTTGTTTGGAGAAATCACCCCCAAGCCCCTGGATCGATGGGCAACAGAGACTTTTAAAGGGGCTTTAGACTCAAGGAAGCGTTGACGGTTTGGTGTGGAGCGCGAGAACCAACCGGCTGTTGTCTGCATTCTAAGCTGCCCCGCGATACGGAAGAGACTGTAACGGGGCCTCCAGAGCTGGAGATGGAAGAGCCCTTCAAGGCAACCTGGAGCATCCCTTTGCCAGCGCGAGGGGTCCCCGCTGTGTGTGCAGGACACACCTGACGCTGAATTGGCCTCACTGTCCAAGGGAGCCTCACTTCCGTGGTGCGTCCCTTCGTCTCCATCTGAACTCATTGGTGCTGGTCAGACCCCCACGTGCAGGTTCGTTAACAGGTTTCCTTGCAAGGGAGGAGTGAAGAGGAAGTGTGGCCTTGTGGTTAAAGCCCAGGACTGGGACCTGAGTTAGGGTTGCCACCCCTTCAGGATTCGCCTGGAGTCTCCAGGAATTAAAGATTAATTAAAGATTGTGTCATGTGATTAAATCTCCAGGAATATGTCCAACCAAAATTGGCAACCCTAATTCCTGGGTTCGCTTCCTGACTCTGCCACGGCCTCCCCGTGTGATCAGGGACCTATCACTTAGTCTCCCTGTGCCCCAGCTCCCTGTCCTTGAAAGGGGATGGTGAGCCCCTCCTCCCCCTTTGCCGGTTAGATTGGCAGCTTTTTAAGGCAGGGACTCTCTCTCGCTTGGTGTGTTCTGCCCCTGGCACAGGGGATCCTGATCTCTAGGCACTACCGGAAAACCCGTAACCATGGGAAGGCTCACAGATCCCAACAGCAGAGCGAACTGCCACTGTATTTTCCCCTTCTCCTATCCTGTACGCGCCACGAGAGCTAAACGCAGTGGGGTCAGTCTCCAGCGGAGTTCCTTTCCGTGTTTTGGGGTCCAGCTGTACCACAACCTTAACGTGGCTTAAATTGCAGGTGTGGATCAGGCATGGTGAGGTTGCAGGCTTGTGTTAATCGGTGAAATTGTTCGCAGAGCGGGCCAGGCCTTTTCAAATGACACAGCTTGCTTGGCTGTAGAAATGACTCTCCCCATCCCCCTTCCCTTTCAGTCCATGGCAGGGATTTGTGCTTTGATTATTTTCAAATACTGGTTTGTGTAAAATTTGATTTGAGGAAACATTTTTCTCCCACATGCTGTAGGATTGCGGGCGTGTAATCCCCCCTAAATCGCCCGGACGAGGTCTGTATTGCAATGCCGGTATCAGCTAACAAAAGGGGATTAGACAGGAACATTCTGCGGGAAAACCTGCCACTCTTGCAGGGCTTTTAGTGCAAAGAAGATAAGATAGGTAGAGCAGAGCCATTTTAACCCAGTTTTTAAAGCACTCAGGGCTTCTCCTTTCAGAATGGAGGGAGGGGGCTTCCATTTTAAATGCTCTCCCTTTAAATCTGGCCTTTACTTTGACATTTTCATGTGCTGTAGGGAAACACTTGTACAATTCAGGAGCAGTTAAATGCTCTGAAAGGGGTTTGCCTTGTGCATGGTGGCAGAAGAACACTGTTTAGGGGACACTTGTCGTTGGCTCTTGCTGTACGTGGGCTGCTAGGCAGACCACACGGGCGGGCTCTGCCGGGCGTGATGTTCCAGACAGCTGCAGTTTGAACAAGGTGCAAGGGGGAGCTTTGGCCATGCGCTCCGCCGGAGCTGGCCTGTGCCGAGGGCCGCCCGCTGTTTACCGGTGTACTTGATTGTATTTTCAAATGTTAATTGAGTGACAGGTGCTGGACTGACAGTCCAGGCGAGCCCTGGAGCAGCCTCTGGAGGGCACAGCGCTTTCGCCCTTTCCTGGCAGGGTCTGCTGTCAGGCTGAGAGGGTCTGGCCTTCGATGCCCATTTAGGGTTTGTTCTTTCTCCCAAGGCAGCCAGCAAACGTGCCCATCAGTGGCGGACCCAGGTGGCTTTGCTGTGCTCATGCCTGGTGCTAAGAGGCAGGGCTGGGTTCACTGGTTCATCTAACCAAATAGACACCAGGTGGGACCCGCTCTGGGCCACTTGAATTGGACTGGCAACCTGGACGTGACAGGCTTGGTCCTCCGGGCCTGGTCCCTGGAGCCCATCTGCTCTCCCGGGCAGTGGTAACTGGGAAGAAAAGAGTCTGTGTCTTCCCTTCGTGCCTTGCTCTGAAGCAGGAAGTGATGTGCCCTGTGCACAGCTCCTTGCGGATGCCTGAACGGGATAGAAAGCCATTGCTGTTGCTAGCCCTGACTGGGCCAGATAATCCACTAGCTCTGTTTTGCCAAATCAAGAGACCGTCCCCGTGGGGTTATGTCTACACAGCAGCTGGAGGGTGCTTCCCAGCGTGGGCAGACGGACACCCTCCCTCGGCTCAAACCAGCACGCTAGAAACAGCAGTGTGGCTGCAGCCGCTCGGGCAGTGCTCGGGTGAGCTGCCTTAGGACTGGGGAGGATTCGACTCCGGTGGCTAGTCTGAGCCGCACCTGTGCTGCCGTGGCCGTGCTGCTATTTTTAGTGCACTAGCTTGATCCGAACTAGCGCCTCTGAGTCCGTGTGCTGGGACCCATCCTCCCAGCTGCAGCGTAGCGTATATCCTTCAGCTCCGCAGGGCTGAGGGGTAGCAATGGCTGCAGGCCAGTAACTGTCTGATGGGGCTGCTGGCTCCTTGCACCATGACATTTGGTAGATCTCGTGGTGAACGGTAATTAGCATCACCAGTGAGCTCCAGTAAACAGACAACAAGGATCCTGCTTGACGTGAAGAGCTGATATCAAGAGGTTCACGCAGAGCACAACAGGTGTTACTGGTCCTACAAAGCTCAGGAACTATGCTACGTAATCCTGAGCCCTAGCTATTGGTGTCTTGTCTATATGCTAACTATTGACATACAAACAGCCACAGAGCACTCTGGTTACTTTCGTTTTGCTTGTTCTACCACTAATGTGCTGCAATAAATCCCAGGTAACGTTGCCTGTAAAATTTACACACACACACCCGCATCCAGGGGGACAATACATCCCGGGATTCTCTGAGGAAAAAAATAAACTACCAGAGGCCTGCTGCCTTCCAGCCACCTTTTCTTCCCGGAATGGCTGCGCTCTGCCAAGCACGGGGTGGATGCTGTGAGTGTTCCAAGCGGCTCCGTCGTACACAGCGCACAGTGACAAAAGGCTATTTCTGCCTTTTAACGGGGGCCGTGAAAGGGGAAAAGAGCTATTTGTATGCAGAGAGTTCGTCGATAAACTAGTGTACATGGGTGGCTAAGCAGAGCGTGGGTTGTATAACCCAGTGGGCACCGTGTCCCGGAAATACCAGCAGCGTAGCCAGGCCGTGGATATGCTGGAAACAAGGTAAGGATGCCAGTGCCTGGAACTGATGGTTCGTTGATGGACTTCTGGGGACAGAGACTGAAGCTGTCTCCAAGGACAGAGGCATAATCTGAAGATCTGTTAAAACCAAACAAATGTGCGAAGTGTTCTGGAAAGTGGGGTCCTTGTCTTTGCTGCCTTCTTGAATTTGGCTTTCATTTTGGCTATGCAGGGGGCTCTCTGTGGGTAGCCAGTGGGGGCGGGTCTCTGTGTGTTAAGATAAACAAACAAACAAACAGCCAAACAGTTGGCTAATGTGAAAGGTGTGTGTCAAACAGACACCAGTCAAGGAGCTGGGCATTCTGCTGCCGATCTGTTCATTCAAATAGCAGCATCCTACGTTCCTCTACCTCCTACTGCTGTTTGCAAAGTCCATCATTCCCTGAGGATTTCCCCTCCCTCCAAAATCTTTGTTTAAACAAATAAATAAAATCCCATCAGCCTAGCTCAAACCCCAACTCGAGTATCCTACAGTAGAGGGTGCAAATCAAAGAGGGGGAAGGGGACAGGCCAGTATGGTCATGCTTGGGGGCCCACATTTAGGTGCTTTAATCTACATTCCAAAACCTAAGCAAAAGGCCTGATTTTTTTTCAGAGGTGCTGCGCGCACAGCAGCTCCTATCTACTGGCTTCATCGGGAGCTGTGGATGGTCAGCATCTCTGAAACTCGGGCTGGTTTTTAAGGTGCCTTGCTAAAAACTCCTGTGTCTGAAAATGTTGTTGCCACAGATTTGACTTTCACGTTCTCCAAAGGTTGTTAAGAAAGAGCAAATACGTGCATTTCTACAGTACCCCAACAGTGCCTTCTTCACTCACCCTTGCTAGGTTTGAGATGAGGTCACTTTTCTCTCATACTGATATGGGGAGGGGGGTGTTTTCACAACCCAATCGACTGTGCTGGCATTTTCAAAGCTGCTGCCATGTCTTGTGCTGTGACACAGTTTTGTGTATTTTTTACACCTTAGGCCATTGCCCTTTGTGCGGGGTCAAGCTGAATCGCCGCTGCATCTCTCATGCTCTTCGGGATTTGCATTAACACCCCGATGAAAGCTTTTTCTTCAGAGCAACATATTCTACAGTCGTCGGGGTGGTTTTTAAACCTCAGCATATTGACTTGTGTTTCCTTAAGACTGAAAATTAATTCAAGGGTCTGACCCTGCACAGTGCAGAGCAGCCAGGTGTGGGGCTTTCTCTGGGAGTGGTGCATCTCTTGCATCCGTCGCGTGCTCTTTGGGGCAGGGACTCTGTGTGTGTGTGTGTGTGTGTGTGTGTGTGTGTGTGTGTGTGTGTGTGTGTGCGCGATCGCACGTGCGTGCCTTACCGCTCCCCAAGTGATTGCAGATGGGGGGCTGCTAGGTGCCCCTGCAGTGCAAACAGTCACCTCTCAGCACTGGGCCATCCACGAATGAGCTGAGGTGTTGCACCTGCCACGCACGCCTGCTTTCACTCTGAAGTGGCAGCCCCTCAAGTCAGACCAGCTTCTCTTCTCTTCTCTTCCTGATATAAGGGGCCACGTTAAACCAGCTCAGATCCTTCGTTATGGCTGGTTTCTCATGTGATCCCCTTTGTTTTTGTCGCTTGTGGGAGGAACACGTGCAGACACATTCGAACATCCGCCTTTTCCCCTCCTCTCTCCAGAATGCCCCTCTGATTGCTTCAAGCCTCCCCAAAAGGAGGAGCCTGCCTGGCGTCACAACGGCCTGCGGAGGGAATCACACTCTTCCTGCTTCTTCATCCTGCCTCTGGCTAATTGCTGCACTGAAGGCCAAGGTTGTGAGCCTGCACTGAGGCATTCTGTCTGTTCCAGGCAGCTGGCTGCAGATTTTGAGGATCGCTGACCCGCTGGGGGTGGGGTGGGGGGGCGTGTCATGGCTCCAGCCCAGGCGGGTCAGTCTCACATCACTCAAGGCATGGGGTTATTACTGAGAGATGGGCTGTCAATGCTGATGTGTGTGTATAGGTTTGTACAAGTATGTTACAGGCACACAGCAGTGCCAAGCCACGTCGGACCAGTGGGTTCATCTAAGCCACGATCTTGTTTCTGACAGTGGCCAAATCCTGTAGAGGAAGACGAAAGAAACCCTGTAGTGGAAAATGTGGCGTAACTTGTCCACAGAGGACACTTCTTTCTAACCCTCATCAGTTAGTGCTTGTCTCATGCCTTAAAGCAAGGCTATCCCTTAGGATAAATATTCATATCGGATATAACAGTAGGTATTTGTATTTAGACAAGTGTCCAATCCTTTTAGTCCTGGCTAAGCTTTTGGCCTCTGAATTCTTGTGGCAGTGAGTTCCACGGGTTAAATACCAATAGGGTAAAAATAATGTTCCCTTTGTCAGTTTTAAATATGCAGCTTGTTAATTTGATCAGGTGTCCCCTTGTATTGTTAAGGGAGAAAGTTGAAGCTCATGTTACATATGCTTAGAGGTCTGTTTGTTTCTTTTATCTCTCCCTTCTCCCTCCCGCCCCCCCCCGATACATAAGCCCTTGGGGGGAGCTGTAGGTATAGAACCCCTCTGAAAGTCAGGTTGGCTCATGTTCCTTGTGGCAGGATTTAATAAGACATGGATCCTCTGAATAAAGGATTGGCATTCTTGAGAGAAAGCGGGTGGGGGGCAAGAGGTGAGGCATGCAGTGGAATGGGAACCTGTCAGCGGGGCAGAACACTGTTAGCAGGGGTGTTTCACAACAGCAATGCACAACTGTGAGGGAGAAATAGACTGAACTGCCTTGTTAGTCCCCATCCATCTGCCATTTCCAATGGCAGTTGGACTTAAAGCATAATATTCCACTTACCAGGTTGGAGATCCATGTATGTTATTACGATTGATACCCAGATTTACAGTATGGCTATAGAGCCAGGCTGCTTCCAGCTCCAAGTGAGCGGGAGTTGAGTTCTGGCGTTCTCTCTTCCCGCTGGGGCCAGGTGTCAGTGTGCACTTGGCTGGGAATAAACACTTTCTCCTGTTTAACCCTGCAAAAAAGAATTGTGCAAGAATTACAAGATTAAAGGTAATGAAAAAACCCCCGAGTAAAGAATGGGAAACAGCTCATGTGCAGTGCCTGGTCCTTTAAAGCATCCCCCTTTTCCTCTGTTTTCCTGTTCCAGCCATTACCTCTGCCCAGTCCTGTCCTGTAGCATGAAACGTGAACCTCCAGCTACTCCCTTCTCTCTCAGCACGATAGGTTTCTACCATCTGAGTGTGGTGCCTTAGGATCCCTACTCCAGCTCTGTCAGGAGTGGAAGGAAGGGAAACCCTTGTGAGTTCTGGCTGTGCTTATAATGACAGCACAAAGGTCCCCATAACTGTCCAGCCCCAACAGAGACTCAAATAAAACTTGAGCATGTCACCTTCCAGCTCCTCTTTCACATGCCATTTTAGTCAGGGTTGTTACCCCAACTCATGTCAAGTGGAATTCTCTGTCCATTGTAGGGTGCAAGCATCACAAATGTAGCCGGCAGACTGGCCCTTGCACAGCTTCCCAGGTACAGGAAAGAAAGGGCCTCCCGGCGGCAGAGGAGACTAGGTAGGAAGTTGGAGAAACATGTACCGTAGAGATTTTGCATGTGGGCAGGCAGGATGTCTTTGCTCCCAGGCTGGTGCTGGGACTGGAAGGAGCCAGGCTGCAGTCATGACCAAAGTGCATTACTTAATGCAGTGCCATTGATGTGTGCAATATTCCTCCCCGCACAAGGAGCAGCCAAACGGCTGCTGAGGGCAGCACCAAGACAAGGAAGAACAAAAGTCAAGTCTCCAAGCCAAAGCCTTTGAGGGGCCTAAAGTCAATTGCCTAAATCCATCAGGTGGCCTGTCAGAGATGCTGAGCTCCCCGGTCTGTAGCAGGATGTGGGTCAGTGGAAGCGTCCCCGGGAGTTCTGCTTTCCATGGCCCCAGGGCTTGGTGCTCCACTCTGCCATCCTGCTGTGAGATTGGCGTTTGGCACAGCCCGGGTCCCACTGTGGGCCTGAGGCCGCAGGCAGAGGCTTCTATACTGAAGGTCTTAGCCTGCTAAGCTGGCAGAGTTTGCCTGGAAAGGTTGGCAACTCCTCCTGTCGGCTGTATATCCGTTCCTGAGAAATTACTGTAATAAAACCAGCCCCAGGGCAGTAGATTTGTGCACATAGCAAAAGCAGAATTACTGAAGGCAGCATAGCACTCAGACACCTGTCCGCTTCTGCCCATCAGACTTCCCTTCCTCCTGGAAAACAGCTTTGCCAAGTGGAGCTGGTAATGCATGCCACCTGGTGGGAGTGACTAGTGGTTAGAGCTGGGGGGGCTAGGAGTTAGTCCTGGGAGCGATTCCTAGCATGGCACAGTGGTGGCTAGGAACGCCACCCAACTGCTATAAAGCACGGAGAGATCTTGGGGTGAGTGGAGCGCCAGGAGTGTGAAGTGTGGTGGTGTTCTTCTTTATGGTCGTGGATGGGGCGAAGACAATGAAATTCTGAGAGCTGCTGGGTGCCAGGTTGTCTTTATTCTGCCATCTGTCCATGAGAGGTTATAGACGCCTGTATGCTTAGCCCTGTGGAGTGATAAGATCCTGCAGATGTTCTTGCTTGCAGGCTGGGTTTTGTAACGATTGCTGCATCAAGAGAACCATCATCAATCTGTTGCATGGGAAAAGTTGCCAGTGGGGTGGCCTCTTAGAGGTGACATTTTCGAAGTGGTGAGTTTAGGGATTTTTTGGCTGCGTGCATCTAACCCCGCTGAAAATCCTGTGCAGTTCTGGAAATGCTATGTGATGCCACTGTGGGGTGAGGTTTACAGAGCTGGAGGGTTGAGGGAGCCCCGAAGGAGGGGACACTCCATGCACTGCAAAAGCTCAGACTGAATCTCTGATAAGAACTCCCAGTGCGGCATAGGCTGGAAGTGGACTGGAGCTGTACGGAAAGGGAGGGGTATCTGGGCTGAGAAGTCTAGTGGGCCCCCGCTGGGGTCATTGTTGGCCGTGGCCATCTTTAACATCTTCATTAACAGTCTATAGCAAGGAGCAAACTCTGCACTAATGAGATTGACAGAGGATAGCTAACCTGGGAGGAGTTCCAAACACCTGGGAGCTCCAAAGAATGGTACAAAGAGGCCAGGAGAGACTCGAACTGTGGGGAGAAAATGAACAAAATGAGACCTGGCTGGGGAAAACTAATCCCAGATCTGGGCTTGTAACGGGAAGGAGAAAGCTGAAAGAGACTCAGGAGCGACAGTGAACAGCGGCTAGATCTGAGTGCACACTGCTACGTGGTGTGAGGCTCGGGCAGTTTCGGTGCAGCACATGTAGAGGCTTGGATGAGGAAGCGGGATCAACTTGGCTCTGAGACCACTTAGACACAGGCAGTGATGGGCTCTATACAAAACCCCTTATCCAGACGGACCTCCTTAGTGGCTGACAAATTGGCAGCAGTTCAAAGAAGAGCAACAAACCATGCTTAGGAGAGGTGGAGATTGAGTTAAAGATTCAGAGCTCAGTAACTAAGTGGGGACCGAGCCCTGCAACTATCCAGAGGGTATAAACAGCAGGACTGGGGTAGAGGGATTATTTAAGCGAGTAACAGGATGAAATGAGGAAAAGCTTAGGCCAAGTAGAAGAAACAGGTTCCCGACAGCCAAGTCATCTGGGCTGTGGAACAGAGGGAAGGTGACATGTAAAACCACGCGAGGCCGACTGCTAAAGTTACAGATACAATTGTGCTGGGCTAGGGCCTAGTCTGGCCTTGGCAGGGAGAGGGGCTAGCGGTGACCTAGGACTGCCCCATCTCTGAGCTCTGTGGGGTCTCCAGAAGAACGGAGAGTGACTGGGGAGCGTGTTGATTTTATCCCAGGTCTAAATGGAGAGGGAGGAAGCGACGAGCTTGCGAGTTGCCCTGTCTTTGCAACTGCTCGATGGCTGATAAATAATTTGTCAAAGTGTTAAAATCCTAAGGGTGGGGCTAGGGAAGAGGAGGGAAAGCGAGGTCAGAATTGCATGAAAAAATAATGAATTGTGCTCTCCTTGTAATATGCAGCGGTCTAACAAGAATTAGAAAATTAATTATCTTCTGTAATTAGTGTAATGACCTACACTATTAGAGGTTATTTACAACCGGAATAAAACTTCCCACTATAAATGTCATACTGTGCTGTCTGAATGTAAAGGCTTGTGGTAAACCGCCACTGACAAGCCTGGCCAATTTTCTGAGGCAGGGAGCTGTTAATGTGTTGTTAATAAGCTGTGGAGAACCTGGAAAACAATGATTTACTTCCCCCTCTAATCACTCGGCAGGAAGGAGCCTGTAGAATGGCAAAACCACCTACCACCCTTCCCCTGCACGTCACTTTGCTCCACTCTCGCAAAACTTTGTGCATGCGTCAGCTGTTTAGCAGAAGGGGTGTTTGTCTGTCTGTTTGTGTGTGTGTAACTGGAGGTAGCTCTGGGCTGCTAGCTTAGAATGGACCTCATATTCTAGAACTGCATGGACGTACAGCCTCGTCCTTGTGTCTCTTATTATTGTCCCCATTTTCCAGTTAGACGCAGAGAAGTGAAGTCATTGCACAAGGTCGCCTGGGAAATCCGTGGCATGTCTAAAACCCACTTCCCTTGCTTTATTCCCTTGCCCTGTCTTTAACTGTAGCGAATGCCATAGTGTTGGATACAGGCCTATCGGCCTGTTTCCAGGAGCACCTTTAGGGTAAGTCTACACTGCAGCTGGGAGGTGTGAGTCCCGGTTCAGGTAGACATACGTGCACTAGTGTGCTTAAAAATGACAGTGTGGTGGCATGGGCTGTAACCTCGTGCCAGCTAGGGGCACTAGCCTTATGCAACAGCGCTTTGCCTTGCAGGTGTCACTTTTCCTACGGGAGAATGGGGGGGCCAGCCCGACGGGGAGAAGTGAGTTAGACTTATAGACTCTAAGGTCAGAAGGGACCATTATGATCATTGCTGTTTGCCACTGACATTCCAGATTTGGTCTGTCTGATGCTAGAAGGCTAACAGCATTTTGGGCTGTATAAGTAGGGGCATTGCCAGTAGATCGAGGAACATGATCGTTCCCCTTTATTCGACATTGGTGAGGCCTCATCTGGAATACTGTGCCCAGTTTTGGGCCCCACACTACAAGAAGGATGTGGAAAAATTGGAAAGAGTCCAGCGGAGGGCAACAAAAATGATTAGGGGTCTGGAGCACATGACTTATGAGGAGAGGCTGAGGGAACTGGGATTGTTTAGTCTCCAGAAGAGAAGAATGAGGGGGGATTTGATAGTAGCCTTCAACTAGCTGAAGGGGGTTCCAAAGAGGATGGAGCTCAGCTGTTCTCAGTGGTGGCAGATGACAGAACAAGGAGCAATGGTCTCAAGTTGCAGTGGGGGAGGTTTAGGTTGGATATTAGGAAACACTATTTCACTAGGAGGGTGGTGAAGCACTGGAATGCGTTACCTAGGGAGGTGGTGGAGTCTCCTTCCTTGGAGGTTTTTAAGGCCCGGCTTGACAAAGCCCTGGCTGGGATGATTTAGTTGGGATTGGTCCTGCTTTGAGAAGGGGGTTGGACTAGATGACCTCCTGAGGTCCCTTCCAACCCTGATATTCTATGATTCTATGCTAGTGCAGCTCTGGCACTAGTTGGAGTGAGCTCTGCTGGTTTGTTCTCCTGTGAAGACAGTGACCAGTTATATTGCCCACTCTCTCCCCCTACCCCAAAATTAAAGAGAAAACATAATCTGAATCTGGGGGAAGTTCTCCAGTGAGTTACAGCATCTTTAAGGTTTGTCAGCTTTGAAGCTAAAGCTACTTCTCAGCATGGCTGGCGGTTGGGAGCAGGAATGTACCAACACTCACCCCGCAGGGTGTTGTGCAGAACATTTCTCAAGAATGTAGGGTTGGATCCAATCACTGGTACTTTCAACTTGGTATCCTTCCTCTGCTACTGATCCAAACCGGATACTGCAAGGAGACGCAAAACCACCCACAGTGCATTTGACCAGTTGTTATGGGTTATGTGGGAGAAGGGGAAAGAAACAGATAAATGGGAGGAAAAATCCCCTCCTTGCCAGAGACTGAAAATGCAAATGAAAAACCAGGTTGTCTGCAGTCTGGGACTCTCATTGGTTCATTGGAAGCCATTACTGGCGTCCTACCATTAAACAGTAATTGCTTCCCTCTAGAGTCCTGAAGCTTGGTGGATATTTAACATAAGAATGGCCAAACTGGGTCAGACCAAAGGTCCATCCAGCCCAGTATCCTGTCTGCCAACAGTGGCCAATGCCAGGTGCCCCAGAGGGAGTGAACATAACAGGTAATGATCAAGTGATCTCTCTCCTGCCATCCATCTCCATCCTCTGACAAACAGAGTCTAGGGACACCATTCCTTACCCATCCTGGCTAATAGCCATTAATGGACTTAACCTCCATGAATTTATCCAGTTCTCTTTTAAACTCTGTTATAGTCCTAGCCTTCACAACCTCCTCAGGCAAGGAGTTCCACAAGTTGACTGTGTGCTGTGTGAAGAAGAACTTATTTGTTTTAAACCTGCTGCCTATTAATTTCATTTGGTGGCCCCCTAGTTCTTGTATTATGTGAATAAATAAATAACTTTTCCTTATCTACTTTCAGCCACATCACTCATGATTTTATAGACCTCTATCATATCCCCCCTTAGTCTCCTCTTTTCCAAGCTGAAGAATCCTACCTTCTTTAATCTCTCCTCATATGGGACCCATTCCAAACCCCTAATCGTTTTAGTTGCCCTTTTCTAGTGCCAGTCTATCTCTTTTGAGATGAGGAGACTTCTCCAGTTCTGAATCACCAGGGGTCTTACTCCCCTAGAATTTTCCTTCACACCCCAATGGAAGCTTGTCGAGCTTGCCTCTTTGGAGCAGGTGCTATGCCTTTCCTGATGCACAGACCAGCCGCAAATGGGAAACATTATGCTGCTTTTGCTTTGCTGCCCCAAAATCTTTGTGGCTCTAAAATTGCCCCTTTTCTCTGATGAGGACCTGCTGAGTTGGTATCTGGTGTTTCAGCGTGCTGCACGCTGAGTTAAACCAGGCAAAGGGGCCTCTGTGTTGCACTTTCCTTCCGGGGACCATTCTCACCAGAGAGACTTGGGTTTGCAAACCCAAGTTAAAGCACAAGATGGTTCTCCCCCAGTCTGTAGTGTGGGCAGGCCGGTGGGGCCTTCCACTGAGAGCGCCTGAGCTGGGGTTAGTTTGCCAGTCACAATTAAACAAGTTTTGGCTTCAGTGTGTTGAACCAACTTTCATCTTGTTAATGCACCCCACTGTCTGCGGAGCACCGTGGATAAAAAAGTGAGGGAGTGTCTCCCATCTGGAGTGAATAGCAGGGGGGCTGCAGGTTGGGAGTGTTGGCAGAGCTGTAGGTGAGACATGAGCCCAGGTGGGGTAGATTGGAATTGAGGGACATCCGCAGAGCTGTGTGAGGGTCCAGAACTGGAATAACCATGTTTGCATGTCAGCACTGCGGGGTATTTACTGATCTAGTGTGAGTGAGATGAGTTGCCCGAGTTGCGTGGGGATGAATCCAAGTTGGAGTCTCTCAGCATTGTACCTCTTCCCAAATCTGGGTTCTTCCCTGGCGTCCGTTTCTCCACAGAGGGCAAACGAGCGATGGGACTTGTGGCTGGGGTCACTTGGGCGCTATGCTGCAATGTCCCCTCGTTTGCCATTAGCCGATGGGGCTGCTTGATGTGTTATTTGCATTCTGCAATTGTTCCTGGTTCGTGGCTTGCGGTGAAAATTCCAGGCACGCGCGGGAATGAGGATTTAAGTGTAACACAAACTTTAAACAGTGCTGGAAACATATTTATTTTCCCCCCAATGAAACCGTCAAATAGCTGTTCCCCACGCAAGGTAAATATTTGCTGAATCAAATCTCTTTTAGAAAGAACTGTAGGAGGAGACTCATGGCATAATTTGCCCTTCAGAAGTATAACGGAGTGGGTCTTGGAGCTTGTACTGTGAATTTATCTTTGTACAGAGTGTGTGCGAGGGTGGGGTTACTGCCTGCATGAAATACGCTAATTTAACCCCAGGAGCCGGGGGGGGGGGGAGGGGGGACATGAATGGATGCTGAGTGCTGTTTCATCAGAGAGGTGCCAGCACATAGGAGCCGTTCCACTGGAGTCAATGGGATGCTGAACAAACTGATCCGGACTGGAGCCTCAAAGTCCACTGGTGCTTTCCACTGACGTTTAGTTTGGGTTTAAAGTCCTATAAAGTTCTAAGGAGTTTATCAAAAACCCACCATTGATGGAAACACTGTCATGATTTTAAAAGTGACTTCAGGGGGACGACTTATCAGCGTCCCAAGGGCTGTGTTGGATTCTCCGTCGCTGGAAATGTTTAAATCACGACTGGATTTTTTTTAAAGAGATCCATAGGGTGCTCAATGCCCTTGGGGTGTGGCCCCTCCACCAATGCCATGTTCTGCCGCATTGAAAAGCCATGCCAGAAATGCAGCATGAATGTGTTTAGGGGGTTTGTAGGGCTGTGTGTGGCCCTGCTTTGGCAGTCCTGGCTACAAGCATGTGTGCCAGAACAGACGGGCCCCTGCACAAGATCCCTTCGCTAGAACAAGAAAGGGTAGTACGGGGACAGTTCTCTGTGTGGCCAGGGTAACTGGAGGTGTCTTGACATTTTAGTGTGAAGTAGCATGAGTCCTGCATTATTAAAGACGCTGCAATAAAATGCCATACCTGTTACTCAGACAGTGTGTCAATAATTGACATTGGCACCTGGTGATTAAAATGGAATAAGCGCTGACCCAGTTCCCCTTTGGGATTGCACTCCCGTTTCTAGTGTATGTCCATTGCTCAGAAGTCCAAGCTAATGGTGCTTTCCAAACCTGCACCGATAACAAACCAACTGCAGTCCGTGATTTGACTCTGCTGTTTAATCGGGATGCTCCTGCAATGAGCAGGGAGCATGGATTCTCAAGCATCATTTTGTGGTGATAAACCGGATGTGGGGGGAGAATTTTACAGCTATAACATTGTAAAATGCAAAAAATACTTTTACACCCTCTAAAACCTTGGACCAAACCAATAGGATGCACAGATGAGTTGCCAAAGCAAGGGGGTGGCCTTCGGTTATAATTTGTCTCCTCTTTCCCCTGCTCCCATTTTTGTTTTCTCTTTTTATAAGATTGTTATTTCTTTGGCGTAGGGGCCATGTCTGACATGAGACGTTCCAAGCACACTTTGGGGGCCAAATAAATAAATGTGTGTGTAGCACTGCAGCGGGTGCGTGCTAGCCGATGTACACGTGTGAAAAACGAGAATCCCATGCACTGGTTCATTGGGCTTGTTCCGGCATCAACCCGATAGCCGTTGGCCTCACCTTGCACACTTGCTAGACCAGTCATCTGGTTGGCTTGCACACCTGCACACCTGTTTGTGCATCAGGCAAATGTGTAATGCACCAGTGGTGTGTTATGCAGAGAGTGCTGCTGCTAAAATACATCTACCTAATGTCTGACGTAATCTCAGATAAACAGAGCAAAACAGTACTCCTGGAATCAGGAAAACATTCCTTCCAACAGACCCTTAATGAAATCTGAATATTACAATAGAGGGTGTTAGATATTATAGCTTAATAATTCAGTGTTTGTGGCACATCCTGGAATTTAAGTGTCTTAAACGTAATTATAGTTAATTGCTCACACGATTCTATAAACTCATCCAATTAAAAAAAAGTTATTAACTTTAAAAAAAAAATATTGCAGGCATCGCACCGCGCAGTACATTTGCAGGGAATAACTGCATGAGCAGGCTGTGCCAATGTGCAGTGTGGCAAACCAGTGATACCTTTTTTCACTCCTTAAAATGCTTTGGGGTTTTATTATTTTTTAACACTGGGGCCAGACTCTCATGTATGCCAAAGGGCCCTTACCCCACTCTGGCAAGGTGAAAATGACTTAAAGCGGATGTTAATGATGTGCCCAGGCCCTGTTATACTGCTGGAGGGCTCATTGTAAATGAGAATCTGATCCTGTGGGTATAGAGTGAGCAGTATTTTTTTTTCTACCAAGACAGCATGGAAGACAATTGACACGGCACTCAGAAGTGGCCTGCTGCACAACTCTGCGCTCTGTGAACCTCCAGCAAAAACCAGCACCGCCCGTCCAGGGATCTCCAAGTGCTTTGCGGAGCTGTAAGGATCAGAGCTGGGAGAACGTTGCAATAATAATCATTCCACGAACAGTTATTTGAATGTTTAAACAAGTTCACTTTCCCCGTGTCTGAAAGTCTTGTGCTCACTTCCTATGAGCATTGGTGATTGAGTCTCACTAGCAGGAATGGTCATGGAAAGGGGCTTTTGAGCTTGCACGACTGAATGCTCACCCAAATGAATGTGTAACTCGCTTACCGTGAGCTGTTGTGCTGACCACCATCCTTGCTGTGCCTGGGCGTGGAACTGGGGCCCCTCACAGCAGAAAGCACGAAACGCTGTCGTTTGCGCTGTGGGACTACTCCTGGGTTTGCACAGAGAAGGGGATATGTAATGCACAGTGAACAGTGGCTTATCCAGCTGAATGAGAAGCCTGATTGGCTCAGGGTAATGCTTACAATCAGAGAAGAGAAACGATTCCACGTGGCATGGCTGCCGGTCCTGCGTGAAGGGCCTGGTGCCACTTCTGGATCTCAAGGAGTGACGCCCAAAGTAAACTGAAATTGTATGAAAAATTGCTTGGTTTTGAACAATAAGCATCCGGGGATGACGCACTGTTAGTGGCACAGATGGGGGCCAAGGCCGGACCCTCTGGCTCCCAGCCCTGATTCGAGCCATGAGAAACCGCTGCCTTTCTGTAACTCCCAAAGTTGGTAGCTGCCGCGAGCCAGAGCTTCCTCCTGTCTCACACTGTACCTTGGGGTCTGGTGCCAGAGTTTGTAGCCAGGGTGTTACTGTCCATGCAATGGGCCTGTTCTGTGATCCAACTCTCACCCACAGGAGTTATTTAATAAACCGTGGGTGGACTGCTCTGTTGCTGCCTTCGTGCATGTATGGAGCTTTTCCAACCTGCTTCTTTGCTGTTCTTCGTGGAATAACCGTGCTGTAATCCCAGATGCTAATTAGTGTATCCAAAATGAATCAGGCACTGTAATCCGGTATCATATCACTGATTGGTATCGTATCGTGTATCAAACCAGACTGAATTGCAGAGTCTGGGAAGTGAAACCTGTCTCACTTGCTTCCAGCCTGTTGAGTTTCCACTGTGGCTGGTGCAACCACACACTCCCCTAGTGCCAGTGGAGAGAGGGTGAGGGGAGTGTAGTATGGTGCGCTCTTTACAAATGCAGTGGGAACAACAGCTACATTGGGGATTTCCTTGCTGGGAGTGGGAGGTGGAATCGGTGGTTTCTGATGGCCTTACGCTGTGTGGGGTTTGAACAGTACTTGGATAGGAAACCTTTCAAGGGAAACCCGGTTTCCATAGCCACTGGTGCTGGTGATTCAGTAGGGGATAACCTAGCCAGTCCAAGTTAATAGTCACTAAGTGGATTTCCCAGATTTGGATTGGCAACAGACCCTCTCTTTGCAACTGGAGACTTGGGCTCTGGGAGACGGTATTGGCATGTGGCAGGTAACAGCTCTCCGCAGACATTTGTGATAGTTAAACTCCTTCCTAGGTTCATGGAGTTTAAGGCCAGAAGGGACCACTGTGGTCTAATCTGCATAGCACAGGCCATTAAACTCCACCCAGCGACCCGCGTATGGAGCCAGTAATGTATCTAACTGACGCATCCTCCAGAAAGGCAGCGAGTCTGGATTCGGAGAAGCCACCAGTTCCCTCAGCCGTTAATCGCCCGCACTGTTAAACTGCAGCACCACACACCGCGCCAGTGTTTCCCTGCAGTTTGCCTGACTAGTGTCTCCAGGGGTTGGTTTTTCATTTTGAGATCTGCGTTACAGCTGCGAATAAACCCAGGGCAGAAACATCCAAGCAGGATTAGGCTGGGACGAGCTAGGCGAGCGGGACTCCCAGAAGACACCTGGCTATACTGGTCAGGAAACGTGGGTTGGCATCCTGCCCGCTGAGACCTTGCAGTCGCACTGTTCTTGGTGGTCAGGGAGCAGCCACGGGCTGTCTGTCCATTGGCTCCAGGGCTAACCTGGAATTGTTACTGCGAAACGTATGGGCTGCAAGGGCTCCTTCTGCCCCACAGACTAGGGCAGCTCCTTTGCTCGGGAGGGCGAGGGCCAGGCCCAGAACCCTGGAGTGGAACACCTGAGCTTGGGGAGGGCGCCTGGATCTGGGCAGGACTCCAGTTCTGTCGTCTCAGGCTAGAACAGACATCATGATCTGCTGGTCTGACCTCCTGTACAGCATAGGCCAGAGACCGGCCCCAGAATCCTTCCTAGAGCAGATCGGTTTTTAGAAAATCCAGACTGTATTGTAACGTTGCCAGTGCTGGAGAATCCACCACGACACTTGGTAAGTTGTTCCAACGTTAAAAATGTGCCATACTTCCAGTCTAAATTGGTCTGGCTTCAACTTCCAGCCACTGGATCACGTTCTACCTTCCTCTGCTAGACTGAAGAGCCCGTTATCAAATATTTATTCCCCGTGTAGGTACTTACAGCCTGTAACCAGGTCACCCCTTAACCTTCTCTTTGTCTTAAGGATTCTGTACCAGGAAATGGGGGGGAAGAATCTGATCTGGAGTGGTTTTAATTAGTGTGTGGTAGAAACTGACCTTTGGGATTTGCAGTTAGGTCCTTACATTTTATTGTCTGTTTATTGCTAAAATGCCTGTGATGTGAGGGGCGGGGGAATAAACCTGCCCGCGACTCAGTTACTAATCCTAGGCTCTGGGCTCAAAGCCACCAGCTGGAGCACTCCACCCAGCAGCGGCCCAGCTGCATGCATTCCCGCACAAAGCAGCTCCACTGGGCACTCGCCAGCGGCGCCCACAGCACTTAGAATACAAATAAGGTGATGCCAGACTGTAGCTCACCGCTGGGTCCGTGCAGAGCCAGGCACGTCCGTGCTCCCCGTCATGCTGGGGTGGCAAAAGGCTAGCAACGAGAGCTCTGCGAGAGGCCCTGGGTATATCAGCCAGCAGAACGGGGATGGTACGTGCAGCATGTATGCTGGGACGGGCATGGCGATGCTGCCTGGTGCGGTGCTTCCCCATCTGCTCCCAGGGAGAACCGTGGGTTCACCAGCTGCTCAAACTCCTTCCTTCCTTCTGACCCGCTGGGTGAGATTTGTGCAATAGAGCACTGGGTCTGAGTGCACCAGCTCTCTTTCCCTTGCCTTCAGTGGCATGTGGGGTGCTCCGAACCCAAGCTCTGTAACTGGATAAAGGACGTGCAGTTGGAAGGGGGATGCAGTGGTAACCATTAGAAACCCAGGAGCGCGGGTTGAGAGGTCATGATTGCGCCCCGTGCTTAGCACAGGAAATGGTGGTGTGCCACGTCTGTTGGCCAGTGCTGACGTTTGAACAGAACCCAGCCTAGCAGGCAGCGTCTCAGAGCCTGATTCAGCCCCTGTTGAAGTCAGTGGGAGTCTTGTCTCCTCCGGGCCTGCTCCAACATTGAAATCAGTGACACGCCGTGGAAAGGTCGGGAGCCCCCAGCCCGGATCTAGGGCAGTGCACAGCCGCGGTGTGACCCTCCCAGCAGCTGCGGCAGAGGGGAGAGCAGCTGAACACAAGGGACGCTTCCAGCTGTATCTGTGTGAACCAGCATCTCCTTAGGGCTGTGTGGGCCAACAGCACAAACCACAACCCCTTTCCAAGCGTCTCCTGCCATTAAACGTGGCTGGTTTCCTCCCTGGCGACATTGGCACTGAGGTTAATCAAATGTCAGCAGACAGGCCTGTCTCACACCTGTGCCTCTCGGGCGGCGGGGGGCTCTGGGAAATGCCATTCATCCGCAGCAGCTGTTAGTGAGAGACATTTGGGGTTACAGAGCTAGCTGGCTTTGCTTGAGTGATTCCTGTCCCAGGGTGTCTGGTACTTGGATGGGAAATAGGCTAGGCAAGGCATGTGTTACTCATGTCTAACAAGCCCGTGTGTGATGCTAAAGAGCCATGCGCCCGGTGGACTTACCTGGGTCTGAGGAGAGCGGGATGCAAACGCTGTCAGCCCAGACGCTCATGTCATTTGCTTTTGGCCTCTTCTACCAGGGCGTGAAATTAAAACTGAGCAGAGAAGAACCTAGAAATAAGATGAAGGGCTTGGAGCAGGGACAGCCCCCCCCCCCCCCCCGCCAGGGGCTGTTCATTTCCTCCGGTCTCTGCATGCAGCTCTTTTCTTTCTGTAGTAGTTGGGTGCTTGCAACTGCTGGGGCACCCGGGTTTTATCCCTGCCTCTAGCTGTCTGTGCAGCTTTGGGGGGTTGTCATTTTTCCCCCTCCGTGCCCCAGTTTCCCCATCAGTGAAGTGTCTAATGTACTTTGGGTTCCTATTATTAAATAACAATCCAGGGTGGGTGCTACAGTTAATTTTGTAGAAAGGTCTGGCCCTTGCACTAGTGACATTTTGGTGTGTGTGTGTGCACTGGGGAAGGGGAGATGGCTTACCCTTGTGACCTGCTCTTCCAGGTAGGTGTGATCATGTTATGAAATAACTCTTCCAATAACCAGGCGACAGTGAATGTTTATTAACTCTGTGGTCTACTTTTTATTACTCGCTCTTTCTGAAATATCATCTCAGGGAAGAGTGAATTGGATTCCTTTGGGGAGGTGGATGTATGGGGAAGGAGAAGGCTGATGATTAGAGTTGGTCAAAAACTGAGAAATTTCAAATCAAATGAAAAAATTTTCTTTTTCTGCAAAAGTTTTTAAGGGTCTTTCCCCTCTTCTCTCCTTTTTCCCTTCACTCCTTTTCCAGTGGAGGAAAAATGCAGGTGGGTGGGGGGAGAGAAAATAGAGGTAGAAGGGGGAACCCCACAACCCCAAAATTGTACACTGTTTTTTCATTTGAAAAATGAAAAAAAAATTGATCAAAATGAAAAACTTTCCACAAAAATGTGCATTTTGGTTGAAGAGCTGTTCTTCTCAGAAATGTTAGCATGAAATTTTTTTGATTGGTTCTATTTCTAATGTGCCACGTTTTCCATGAAGGCCTTGGGGAGGAGCTATTGCAGTGGGCACATGCTGCAAACGTGCTACGTGAACGTCGTTTGCAAGTTCTAATTTCTCTGTCCAGATCTGCATCCCTTTTGGGTTCATTTCCCACAAACATTTGCAAAGCCGATTCCAGCCGTGTGGGCAAACGCTTGCAGAACCCAAACATTATATACACGCTCTGTGGAGTCCATCGGGGAACAGACACGATACCATGTGACTTTATCTGACTAACCAAGTTCTCTTGACCAGCAGACACTGAATGCACATGGTGGAACATTAGTAATCAATAGTTTAAATGATAATTTACTGGCAAAATTCTAACAAATATGGACAGCTGGAAATACATTGATTTTAAAGGGACTGTGATGGGCTCACGGATACCTTACACGTGGCTTTGTTCACCAAATTAATGATGCATTATAAAGAATACCTGCCTTTTTCTCTCCCATTTCCTCTGCCACCTCCTTTTGCCTGCCCAGGGGTGGGTACCGTCCATGTTCCACGGGAGGGGTAGTAAGTCTGAGTGTGCAGGCAGCCCGGCCCCCTCGTGGAATGCTGAGTGGATGCAGGGAGTGCAGATGGATCGTGACAATGGGAGGGGGGAAAAGTCGATGTAACTAGTATTGATCTCTTTATTACCTCTGTGAAGGGCAGCTTCATTTTTCAAGCAAATCAACCTCTGTATCTGAAATTGATTTGAAAGCGGGGGCTGCCATGCGTAGGGTGTGTGTCTATCGGAGATTGATAGGATGAGGCTGCGTTAGAGAATGAAAATAGAATCCCTCTGAAGTCATGAGGATTGTCTGACTGTATTACCTGGGATCCGGAATGGAAATAATAGCATTTGAAAGTAGGCAAAGAAACTTCGCTGAAGATTCTTCAAACCCATTTGAAGCAGCTCGTCTTGTTACTTATCCCCAGCCAGGAGATGGGGAAGGTGAGTGAAACCTTCGCTTCCCAAAGCCAGTGACTGCAGTGAGGCTCTGTAGACTTTCCCTCACCTCCCCACCCCAGGATGTCGCCTCCCTCTCCTGCCCTCCTCCCAAAGACCGTGCTCTGGGCATTGCTCAGACAGGCAGGTGCCCACCAGGCCCTTGGTGATGGGTGCCAGAGAGCACTGGGCAGTACTGTCCTTTCCTAAGGCCTCTGCCTTTCCACCGGCCCAAGGAACGAGAAGTGTTTTCCTCTCTCCATGCCATGCCCCCTGTAAGGCCAGCATGCGGTTCTGTGAACCCCATTCACTGGGGGGAAGGGGGACAGGTATTTATTGCAGACACAGCTTAAGGAAACGGGGTGGAGGAGGGGGATGGTGTTTGAATTCCCAGACCGGAGCCTGTGGGTTAGAACTAGTTCCATAAACCCAAGTGCAGCCTGTTGTACCGGCGACAGGAGAACAGAGACATTGGGCTGCCGTCCTTAACTGTCATCATTCTAAGGCCAGAAGGAACCACTGCGGTCATCGAGCCTGAGCTCCTGAGAGCACACGGCATCGGACTTCCCTGAACGAATTCCTGCTTGGGCTAGAGCAGATCTTCCCTCCGAGTTCTCTGTGCCATGTCTGAGAAAGTGCCCTGGCGTGGGGGGAGCCCTGCAAACTAGCCTGTACCATGCACTGCAGGGTAGGGACACCCCTGCATTGGCAGGGGACTGGGGCTAGCTGGGCTGCTGGGTCTCTCCCAGCTGTACCCACGGCTGCCAAGAGCATGCTGTGTCACTCTGGCCGTGCTGGGGGCTTTGTCCCATACGAACGAGGAGGAGGGAGGTTGATGGCAACTGGTGGAATGGTCCGTTCTGCACTTATTGGTCCAAGGTGGCTCTCTTCTCAGTGGGCGAGCAGAGGGGTCTGCGTCACCCTTTGTGTAAACTGTTCACAAAGCGTTACTAAGTGATTATAAGCCTGAGTAGCATGTACAATAGATGGCTATAAACACAGCAGTAGAAGGCCTTTCAGATGGTTATAAGCAACCTGTTAACCCGCTGTACTCTGTAATAACCTATAAAAAAGATTAACCAGGTACTAAAACACCATTTAGTAACCCTCTCTAAACATACGCTTGGCATAAAGTGTGCCCCAAAGCTGCAGGCCTACAGCTGCAGAGGAAAGTCAGGCAGGATTTATGATCAAATCAAACAGGAAATCACTTGAGATCAGTGAAAGTCCATATTGAAGCTAGTCCTATCCATTTTGAACAGGTTTTCTTCTTGCAATGGTGGCCTGATCAGGATGGCTCACAAACTGTGCTCCGTGCATTGCTGCTGAATAGACGCATGGACACACCTGGGTATCGCTAGCAATCTCCCAGAGAGCACCACACGGGGCAGGTGCTCACGCCCACCAGAGAGGGCATTAATAACCAAAGAGCAAGTGAATGGCTGGACTGACTCGAGAGAGAGGTTAAGGATATTAGGAAGTAGGTGTGCCTAGGCCAGCTCCGGTGGCTGGCCACCCTTTGGGGTGTGGCGGCTCACGGAATGGCCGCCTACACCACGCTCTCACTCACGTGGCTCTTCGGGCTGACTGGCAAACGGCGTTGCTGAGCTGTGTAGCAATAGCCTGTCTGAGATGCTCCTTTACAGGGATATGTATGAAGGTTCCTGTGTGGTGTAATATAAATGCTGAACGAACCCTGCTGGTAACACAAACTAGACTCTGGAGGAACCAGCACCAAAACCACCTCCGCTGGTTCCCCTTCAGCTGGGGTTCTGGGCTGGGCAGAGAGGGAGGTTTGGAAAACTGCGCTTTCATCCTGTGGGGATATTGGTATTTCGAGGTTAGTCTTTACTCCAAGTTGGAATGAAAAGGGCTCATACGATGGGTGCTCTCTGCCTTCTGCGGGGGGAGGATGTATTCAAACTGGGAACCAGGGGTCATTGGTGATGTTTCACCCCCAAGATAGAAGATGGGGGAGCAGCCACCCAGCAATCCTTTAAAGGCCCCAAATTGTTGTCAGCTGTCTCCCCAAAGTGGGGAGGACCCAAAGAAAAGGCCACCAGTGCTACCTTGGGGACAGCAATGGTGAGCTGTGGGGAGCCCTCGGGGCGTGGTGAGGGCACTGGAGGAGGGGCGGGTAAGATGGGCCGTGCTGGCTGTATGGGTGCAAAGGGAATGCCCTGATTTTTGGGGTGGGTTTAGAGCTCTCGCTGAGCTTTTTGTGTGGCCCTAACCCTGATACCCTGCAGAGCATTGCAAGGCCACGTGTGTGGCTTGTCACCTTCACCAGCAACAAATTGAGGCTTACAACTGGATGAAGGTTTCTACCCATCAGAGGAGTGACGTTCCGGGACAGCCTTCCGAGAGGAGTAGTGGGGACAAAAAACTGAACTGGCTTCGAGCCTGAGCTTCATTGGTTTATGGAGGAGATGATAGGACGAAGTTGCCAACAATGGCATGTGGCCTATAGTAGCAAATATCTCCAGTGGCCAGAGACGGGATGCTAGATGGGGTGGACTTTGAGTGACTCCAGAGAATTCTTTCCCAGGTGTCTGGCTGGTGGGTCTTGCCCACATGCTCAGGGTCTAAATGATCGCCATATTTGGTGTCAGAAAGGAATTTCCCCCCATCAGACTGGCAGAGATCCTGGGTGGGGGTTCGCCTTCCTCTGCAGCATGGGTCACGGGTCACTTTCTGGTTTGAACTAGAGCAGATGGTGGAGTATTGAAGTCAAGATTTGAGTAACTCAACCAGAGGTTCTGGGCCTATTGCAGGGGTGGGGTTCTGTGGCCTGTGGTGTGCAGGGGCTCAGACTAGATGATCATGATGGTCCCTTCTGGCCGTAGTCTGTTTGTCAGGTGGGCGGCATGCTCCTGTGGGTGTGGGAACGTACTGGGGTGACTTGGCTGGTGCAAAGTCTGGATGAGAGCCGTCGTGCCCAGGTCACTGAGCCCCCCATTCCGGTGACCTGCGCTGCGCAGATAAACCCTTCTTGCTTGATGGCCCCCCCATGTTGTTGCTCCTTTCCCCACTCTGCTTCCTGGCCAGGAGCACAGGGAGGGGGGCTAGACCGTGGAGAGCAATGACTAGACCGGGGAGGACTGACACCAGCTCTGCTCGCTGTGCGCTAATGACACACACTAGGTGTCTGGGTCTGTGGTTTTAAGTGTTTAATGAGCAAAACCAATCGGGAATTCTGCAGGCAGAAGAACTAAGCAGCGCAGATCTGAGGCCCTGGCCTTGGCCACAGCCTCCCTGCTTTGGACACAGACGCAGCTTGTGATTTGCACTGATTAGAACGCAGAGAGGGGAGAGAGCCGGGTGTCAGCTGCTGTTGACTTCGTAATAGAGAGAGCTGTTCCTGAACTCTGGGGCAGCCCAGCAGCTTGTGCAGAGAGCGAGTGGGTGCCACACTCCCTGGGGTTTCTAAAACACACGTCTCTGCAAAGCATGCAGATCCCAGTACCTGAGGGACTGTGCTCCCTGGAAGATGACCAATGTCTGCTTCTCCTCTCCCTGGTGAGCAGAGGGCTCACTGAGGGGTAGGAGGGAGGTTTGCCAGAAAGAAAAGTAAGACTCGAGCACTTAACTCACATGAACACCTTTGAAAATCCCAGTTGCACCAGCTAATTTGCCGCCAGGCTGTCAAACATGGCAGTGGATGGAAGACGGGGCAGGGGTTGATGGCCTGCAGGTAGGATGGTATGATGTGCACAGCCCCATCTGTTTGGGAAGCCCTCACAACATGAGAACAAGGGGATATTCAATGAAAGACACAGGTAGCAAATTCAAAAGTGATACTTTTTCACACAATATGTAACTGGACTGTGGAATTTCCTGCCACGAGATGTCATTGTGGCCCATAAATTAGTAAGATTCAAAGGTACAGGGTGTTTCTGTGGATAACCGGAATACCCAGAGCTGTGGTACTTCATGCTAACCTACATTTTGGAAAAGAGATTTTAATGTATGCTTCAGGGCTTAAGGTGACCTCCAACTACTAGAGGTTATCCCACATCTGCCTGCTATAGGGTTTCTTGCCCCTCGCTGTGAAGCATCTGGCTCTGGCCACAGTTAGAGACCGGATACTGGAGTAGATGGACCTGGATTCGATCCAGTCTGGCCATCCCTATGGGGTGAAGAATTCAGAGGTTAGGTATGAAATACGGGTGACCCCTGCATAAAGTCAAGCCAGCTGCATGGATGCTGGAGGGCAGGGGCATTTCCTGGGACACCTGATGAAATCCAGGTTACCTGCCTGGGAAGCCTTATGGTACAAGCAGAAACGAGAAATGCAGAGGATTGCTTGTCCAGAACAAACGCATGCAAGCATTTCCTCGCGGCTAGAGCCCAGGCTTGTGAGCCAGACCTCCTGGGTTCTATTCCCGGCCGCGCGACACTCGCATGCTCATGCTGACGTCACGTCATTTGTCTGCCCCATAGTTTTCCCATTTGTAAAATGCCCCCTAGCTAGATTGCAGGGGTGAGGGAATTCTGGGAGGAAAAGTGCCGTGTCCCTGCTGCCGCCTCTTGTTACGAAGCCGCACATTGGCCACCCGAAGTGAGCATTCTGCAGGAGTCTGTGCTCCAAAATCGCTCTGATTGTACCTTAGTCCCTCACTTGTCGACGTCGTGGAGAGTAACTATTGGGGAGTGGGGGGAGGAGGTGCTGGATGCGAGAATGCGCCCAAAGGGGCTTGTGGCATGTGTCTTCTGTGCTGTTTAGCTAGACTCTGAGAGAGTGCAGCAAAATGGTGGCTTTTAATACTTGTCAGGAGTTAAGCTTATTCAATAAACTCCAGCTGTGAGGGTGGGACCAGACGTGTTTCCCCATGCGCAGGGCTGATATTTGCAAGCTTGGCTAGTTCCTACCTACCTATAAGCAGTGCAAAGTCTCTTCCTCCTCAAATCTTCCTTCCCCCCTCAAGCCCTCTGTAGAAAAGACTTCAGAGCACAGAGCAGAACTGTATCCATTTCGCTCATTAGAGAATTACGATCCTGTCTTTAGGAATAACAAATTATCTCATTGTCATTGTAGCCTAGGCTAAAGAAACTAGGATTCAATGCAACGCGCATGTTCTGAGCGGCATCTTTTTTCATGGCATGGTGCTGATGCCGAATGATAATGACAGGTTCAAGCTTTTGTGCATCACAAATGAATTGCATGCAAATGACTAGTCTTGAATGGAGAATAATTGTCACCATTCAGCATCCTGCCTGCAAAGGAGGAGGGAAAAAACCCCAAACCTGCCTTGCCTTGGGAATGGAAAAGCCATGAAATGGTTAATGGGAATTGAAACGTATAGATAGTGGGGAGCTGGCATTTCCACTCTGGTAGAGCCTACCCTGTTAGTGCAGAGCTGTGTGAAGAATGTCAGGGATTTGTTCCAAGCGTTATCGAGATGTGGCTTTACATCTGTAAATCCTTTTACGCATCACAGCTCAGCCGTGAGGCTTTCCCACGTGACCAGGAGCTCTGGCTGCCTGGGCCACTGCAAACTGTCGGTGCAACTTGGCCTGCTGGAGCCTGAACCAGGCGCTGACATTCATAATGGTGCTTTCATTAGGAATCACAAACACTTATCTGTCAACGTTTGGGGGCACACCGCTCAGAGTATAGTTCTGCAGCATTTTATACAGCTCTGGCCAAAGAGAGGTAGTTGGCATAAGTGTTTTTAAAACAAAATATCTGATTTATTATAGGGCTTTCTGTAGTGCCCATTGCTCTAGTATTCAAACAGAATGCCTCCAAATTTTTCTTATGCTGATTACTTTATCCTTAGTGGTAGGGTGACCAGATGTCCCGATTTTATAGGGACAGTCCCGATTTTTGGGTCTTTTTCGTATATAGGCTCCTATTACCCCACCACCACCCGCTGTCCCGATTTTTCACATTTGCTGTCTGGTCACCCTACTGAGTGGGGGCATATTTCTAAGAAGCAATGGGCCAGGTTCTCAGCTGCTGTAAAGTGACTTAGCTCCATTGACATCCGTGAGCTACAGCCATTTATACAAGATGAGGATCAGGCCTAATAGAATTTGAGAAACAAATATCACTAACTGAACTGAACTTGGAAAAGTATCATGAAAATTTACCAGCACAGGCTGGAAAATATTCTCTTATCCTTTGTTGATGACTGATGATTAAAAAAAAAATACTTTGCTTGCCCATCAACAGATAATTAGTACTGTCCTTGGGTGAGTAGAATTTGCCAGTACTACCTGAAATTTATTCAACAAGAATGAAATCTAACAATCTCAATCACTCCTGTTTGTGCGGCTTATTTATTTCTGGCATATGAGTTTGCACAATGAAATACAGACTGAGTTGAGTTTCTAGTCAGTTTCACTCTCAGGTTTTCATGCATTAGCACAGAATGGTGGTGTCTCAGTTGCAAGCACTGAGGGGGATGTTTATTTAGTCACCAAAATTAAACTGTTTCAGTTGATATTTTTTTTTAAATTTCATTGGCATTTGTTGGTAGCATTGAGTGTTATCTGCACATAGGTGTGTGTGTGAGTGAGAGAGAGAGAAAGAAAATAAACACTTCCGTTGGTTTTCAAAAGAAGCTTTGCTATTGATCTGCCTTTAACTGTATCTTTGTGTGTGTTTATCAAAATCTATATTTTTGGCCAAAATTTGAGCTAATCCTCTCCACTCTTTTAGGGCTTTAACTACATCACTTAGACGTGCGAGGGAGGGGCTGGGGAAGGGTGAGGCGTTGGAAAGCACAAGGGAGTGATGGCTCAGGGCTCTATTGAATGTTGTATGCAATTCCCAGAGAACTTTGCTACCAGTTCGGCCTGCGTCTATTAGCTCCCAAAGTACTTTTGTCACTGGACCTAGCCTCTTTTTCATCTCCTCACTCATGTCTACGTTCTTATTTATTTTGGTTTCAATGGGCCTCTGACCCAAAGAAGCTGACTGACAGGGAAGCAGAAAGGATCAGAGAATCGGCGCCAGAAAAGAGTGGAGCAAAATGAAATTCTGATGCTGGTAGCTCTGAACTCTGGCAGGGGATGACGTGTGAGATACTAATCTAAAGCAGTGTCCTGCTCTAGATATGAAAGGCAGCCAGGGCGACTGAGGGGACTCCAAAGTTTGATACAGCTTTACAGGCGAACAGATGAGCCCGTTAATAGCACTATTTGGTATGCTCATGCTGTTGCTTCAGCAGAGCGGGTTTACATCTATTTCTTTCCACTCTATTCCTGTGAACAGAAATGTTTCTCTTTGTTTTTAAATGAACCCTTGGCATTTGTCTATACCTCGTGGCATCATCTAAAATGCATCTTATCCTATTGATTTACACGCTGGCTAATCTGCGCCGGCTCATGTTGAATTTCTGCTTTGATGCAAGCCGAGTAAGATATGATCTCGGGTAATGCTAAACACAGATTCATATTCGTGTAAGCAATACTTGAGGAATGATCCTGCAAGACAAGACATGGGAAATGAGAACATTTAACACTGCTTGGTTTTTTGCAGGTACAAAAAAAGTGTGAGAGAAAGAGCCTTAGTTTCTACACTGTGCGGTTGTGGGCTTTTTTTTGCAAATGAGAACACTAGCTTTATTAAAGGGGAGGGCAAGCAAGCCTCTTGTAAGAGCGGTAGTGAATCCCTGGGATGTTTCCATACAAGGTGGTGGTAAGCCTGCCTGGGTCTCAGGTGTGCAGATGTTGATAAAGGGTGATTCACATGGCTGAAGGTGAAGGAAAGGCCGTGGTATTTAATGTCATAGAAAAAACTTGTGCTAAGGAAGGAAATGGTGCTGAAATACACATTACAGTGATAATTCTGCAAATTCCACCGCATTAGTGTTATTAAAATGTCAGAGTGCTATCGTCTGCCGTGTTAAAACTCTTAATGCACTTTATCCTTTCCAACTCATAGTACTTCAAATGAAAGCCTGGAGAAACATGGTTATGGAGCAGAGAATTAACGTGGAAAAAAATCTGTGTGTGTGGTGGGGGGGGGGGGGATATCCCATGACAGAGCTGCTGTTCAAATCGCTTTCTCTGGCACTCACGGTACCTTTTAATCAGTTTAAACATGAGTAATACACATTGTCTGTTGTGTTTAAAGACATAATACATGGATTGAGTCTCCCTAATGGAGCCTGCTCCATGGCACATCCTTAAGAAAAAAATGGCTTCCAAATTCACGATTGGCCAACGAGAGCAAACGAGAGGGGTGTGTGCGTGCGTGTGTATTTCTGTCTCTACAGAGGGGTGGGATGTTCTTACTTTTGTTTTTAAAATAACTCTTCCCAAGGCCAGGAGGGTAGAGAGCACAGTTGATTTCAGTGCACTCTTTCCATACCTGGGCTCAGAACCTGGCCTGCTTTATATGTTGTCTTGTCTTTGTAGCATTCAGGGGCCGTTGGTCCACATCAGAGCACTCCCCACAGTCTGGAGTGATGCTTGGAATGAGGCCTGTATTGGAGTAGGCTGGGGGCTCCAAGTGCATCACAAATGGGAGCTGGGAGGAGCACGAACATCATGTCAATAGAGAGTTTTTAATCTTCTTAGGGCTGGGCTACACTGGGGGGGGATCGATCCAAGATACGCAACTTCAGCTACGCGAATAGCGTAGCTGAAGTCGAAGTATCTTAGATCGAATTACTTGGGGTCCAGACGGCGCGGGATCGATGGCCGTGGCTTCCTCATCGACTGCGCTACCGCTGCTTGCTCTGGTGGAGTTCTGGAGTCGACGGTGAGCGCATTCGGGGATCGATATATCGCGTCTTAATGAGATGCGATATATCGATCCCGGATAAATCGATTGCTACCCGCCGATACGGCGGGTAGTGAAGACATACCCAGAGCATCTGGCATGGCACCTAATCCTCACAGCTCAGCAAGGGGCAGGTCAATCTATGTGACAGATCCAGTACAGAGGGGTGAAGTGACTTGCGCTAGGCCTGGGATGGAAATACACCTCTACCCCGATATAATGCTGTCCTCGGGAGCCAAAAAATTCTTACTGTGTTATAGGTGAAACCGCATTATATCGAACTTGCTTTGATCCGCCGGAGTGTGCAGTCCGTCCCCCCCCCCCCCCGCCCAGAGCGGTGCTTTACCACGATATATCCGAATGTGTGTTATATCGGGTCCCGTTATATCGGGGTAGAGGAGTAGTAACATAGCTGGGTTTAGAACTCCATTTTGCCTGACCCAGTCCTGGGAACTTTAGATCCCCCTGCTCCCCATAATAGTAGGGCAGTTTTGTCCCAGCATGCAGGAGACTTCTTTCATTTCACGGTCACACAAATTCACCAGCTGGACCAGCCCCCCTCCCTCTCCCCCCACCACCACAAGGAAAATCAAATTCTCTTAATAACCCGCTGGCAGTAAGTGAAATCCCCATGAAGGGGCTGTGCTGTATGTGAATCTCACAAAGAAATAGTCCTCCTGTCCCCCTCCGCCCATCCCAAAGCCCTTTTCCAGGATGAGCTTTAGGACCTTGGTGGGTAAGTCTTGGCCCCTTGTTTCACTGCGGGCCGGCGCACAGCAGTTGTGGGTGCAGTTCCACCGGGCAGGGCAGGACTTGGGAAGCTTGTGAGGGGGTTTGGCATACCTCTATAAAGGCTCCCTCTGCAGGGTTAGCGGTAAGGCGGCAGGTGGCCGAGAGGGCCAGAGCTGCTGAATGTTCCACAACGTGGCTCCCCAGGCCCCCCTGGAGTGAGAGCGCAGCAGCGCTCGGGCGGAAGGAGTGGTCTGGTGGGGAGAGCTGGATCCCAGGCGGCCTGAAGCACGGGTGTTCTGAGCAAATGAAGAGGTTACGAGAATACACAAAGGCATGGAAATCGGAATATTGGGACTGCCCATCCAATGGGGAAGGCCTGTTCCGGACCGAATGTTTTTCTCTAGCCTGAGTATAGCCTTGGCCATGTGATGTGCCTCTTGGTCCACCCTTTTCGTCGGTGAATGGTTTAAGGGGCCCCTCGGTTTGACTTTCCAGATTGTTGCTGAGGGTTTTTTTGTTTTGTTTTGTTTTTGCTTTTGTGCTGTCCGTGGTGCTGAAAAGCAGCGGATTGCTACTTCGGTGATTCAATTGACTACAGAGCTATCCCCTCCAGTCTGCTGTTGTGTGGAGACTAATTTCCATATAATAACATTTTGTTATTTGCAATAAATCATACCCGCAGTAAGGTGACTGGGTTATGTCATTATTTGCAAACCTACAGAATGTAATTATGCTGTGTCTGAAAACCTCCATGCAGAACGGTGGCGTTCCCCAAGTAATACCGACCAACAATAATAAAAATTTATATTGTACCTTGTACGGCGGCTCATCGCAGTAACCATTCTGTGCAACCCCCCTACTCCCCCACACACCAGGGAGAAGGATACTAACATGCAAGACTTGTAAATGCCAAGAGAGTTGATCCCCAGCTTTGAGCTTCCCCCACTTTTTTATTGCTTGTTAAATTAATCAGCCCAGGAACCTAGAGTTTCATTTGCATTCTGAGCATGGAGCTGGGCTTTTTCATGCATTAAGTACATGTTCATTACACTAGCTTACTATTTGTTCACAATGGAATGGACTCTTCTGAAAATATAACTTGTTTCCCCAAACTGTGGTGCTCTTGTCATACAAAAGTGGAGTGAAACTGGTTTCCCCAGGCAATGAATTAGCTGTTCATTATTTCATTTCAGTGATGATCAATCTAATGCAATAATAATAATAATTAATAATAAAGGCAGAATTTCTCCTATCTTGGCTATTAGGAATGTTCTTTGCCATTACTCCCTCTTCCCTCTCACCCCAAGCCCCACGTTAAGAGCTCAGCAATGTTTAAATCTTTTGGAAATGTACTTACTGCTGTAGGGGGAGCAGGGAAACCTTGACTTCTCTCCAAGGCTTTAAGATTTCCAAAGTATTGTGCTTCCCAATAAGAGCATTATTTTTAATAAGAGATTATTTTTCCAAAGGCTGAGTCTTGAATGGGTCTATTCTTCCCCTCCTTTAGCTTAAGCTATTACAACTCTTGGGAGATGTTGTCCCACTTTAGTGGCTATAACCTTACATTTATTGTGCATGTGGTGGCAGGAGCCCTTTCAGATAATTTTGTTTAGGGCTGTGAAATTAGCCTTCAAAACTTAAATTGAATCCAGTCCTCTGCTTTCAGCAGTACGATGGGTTTGTGTGTATAGCTCTTTCCCAAGGATGTTTGCAGTTATTGATGCTGAGTGTGCCGATTTATCACAGACTATACGGAACAAAAAAGAATTTATTAATAAGTCTCCTGCTCCCATATGCTTTCTCAAGGAACCTGAAACCTGCTATTTTCTTCTTGGCCCATTTATATCTACATGGTTTTGCTCCCGTCCAGTCAGATTAAATGTTTGCTGAAGAAAAGGGGTGACTTAGTGGTATATGTGTTAGATTTAGTGCAAGAATAGTTAGGTACACAGGTTATACTCGGGCAGCAAATAGGGACATAATGCAGAGTGCCATGAGGTGGTCCAGAATAGTTCTTGACACTAAGATGGTGACCCCAGGCCTGCAGAGTGAGTGAGTGTGTGTGTGTGTGTGCTGTGTGTGCACGCGCGCGCAGCCAAGGCAATGCTGAGCCTCACTGTGAAATGCCATTCTTCCCTCAAAGCACTTTTCAAAGGGGATCTCTGATAATTAGTGCAAATATTTTGAATACAGAGCTCATCTCGAATCCTTTGTCACCGTGACAGGCAACGATCTGAGATGCATTTCTTCCATCTTAAGGTACCAGAATAGGTAATTAAGAGGTGACAAAAGACCCTTGATCACTCTTCATTTTCTGATGCATCAGACTGCCGTGCCAATGCGGCCTTTTCCCTGCATGGTTTCCAGAGAAGTCCCCAGTAATGAGAGCCAGAGGTGATATCCGCAGGACTACTAAAGCTGCATGGCATGATTCCTTCTTTGTCCCAAGCTTTTGACCAGGGTCCCTATATTTCTGAAAATCCAGACTAAATATTATACAGGAAAGGTCAGCAACGCATATATGACAATTTGGGTAGGAGTGACTTAGGTGTGTCTGTGACAGTGTTCTACCAAAGGCAATTGCATTGTTGTTTGAAATGTGTAGCAGAGAAAGGGCCACTTGCTGTCAGCAGGATGCCATGAATCTGATCTGAGTGCAAACCATGACATTGGGGGGAGCTGCAGCTGCTCGGCAGCTATGAAAATCAGGCCATGATTGCTCAGAAAAGAACTCCAGCGGTGCTTGGTTCTGATGAGCTCTTTAGCCAGCCTGGTGTGTCAACACAGCCGCACAAGCATTTGATATTTCTATAGAGATGTGCATCCATCATGTGTATCACGCAGAGAAGGATCACTGTTATGTTGCCGTCTTGAGACAGTGACCCACCAACACTCCCCAAACCCAGTCTGCTTTGAAGCAGTCATATCTTCCTGTAACACTTGAGCTTTTGGCTCCAAGACCAGCCTTTCGGAGTGCACAAACAAGGGAGGCCAGCAGAGATGGTGTGGGAAGGTCAGGGAGCACATGAAATACCTGGAGAGGAAATTCCTCAGCACAGTCGGAGCAAACTGCACTAGGCTTTGGCTTCTTCCTTCTGTGAAATGCTCTCTGCTCCCTTCTTTTCAATCCAATCTCTGAAGCCTTCTTGCAAGGAAAGTGATATGAAGAGAGGGAAGTGGGAAGTGTGTGTTATTGCTCATATGAGAAATCAGTCAGAAAGCTGAAGGAAATTTATGGAAATAAGTCTGAAGAAATGCAGGGCATGGAAGGCAAGAGAGCAGCAGTAGAGACATAAATATCTAAAACAAATGCTTGTGTTCCTGGCTCTCTACATCCTGAGACATATAATATTACAGATCCTGGCTTGCCTGACTTCAGCATATTCAGTAAGTCTCTGATACAGTACAGTAAATGCATTGTGACAGTAGCTGAGTGAATTCTATGTGCTGAACAGATGTCTTCTAGCAGACGATGATTCTGAGGCTGTATCACATTGTGATTTCATCAATTATATATCACTCCTCATTCAATAGACAGAAGCTCATGACTGGGTACTACTAATGGAGACAGAGGACAAGATTCAGAAGTAGAAGAGAAACTTTGAGGGGAGAACTTAATTTTTTCACTTGTTTATTAATACTGGGGTAGCCTATGGTGAGCATCTCCCTTTATTACTCCTCCACCATTCACACCACACTTCTCACCAGTGTGTTTCCAGATGGCATGTTCATTTTTAATCAGCCCTGGCAGGGTGCAGCCATCCGCACCTAGCAATGATGAGCCAAGTGTGCAATTTTCACTTCTGTGGAATAGACCTTCCCTGGGACCTGTGCTTGCCCCGTTGGCCCTTGATAGCGCTGAGGCCCAAGGACAGGCTATGAGCTAACAGCTCCTGAGTTCTGAGCCCATCAGTTGCACAGTGTCATTTTCAGCAGTAGTTCTTGGCTCATTACTGTCAAATAGCGTCTTATTTATTTTGTGTACATGCTGACTTGCTGGGTGACCCCGGGTGGGTCACTTCACGCTGCATGTCAAACAGCAGCTTCTAATGTTGGGTGCCACCGTTTTTGAGAGCCCACGTTGAGACCCCTCCTAGCAGGACCTGATTTTCAGAGGTGTTGAGCATCTGCAGATCCCAGTGGGTGCTCAGCACCTCCGAAAAACCAGGCCCAAAGTGTCTCAAGTTGCACCCTCAAAGTCAAGAGGCAATTCTGAAAATATGACTGGCAAATTTCTCTCTTCCTCATGTGTAACAATGGGGCTGCTAGTCCCTCCCCTGTCACACGGGGCTACTGGGTGGATTAATTAGTGTCTGGAGAGCGCTCTGGCAAAGTTGAGCGCTAAATATTATTATTGTTATTAGGAGGCATCATAATGAATACGTGTCAAAGCTGTATTGTTACAGAAACTGGTGCTAGCTCTACATGTAGCAGGAACATGATGGGCTCAATCCTTTTAACTCTGAAGATCTTTTTAAACATTGCAAATTTGATCCCCTTTTTATTTATTAATTAAACCAAACATTTTACCCGGAAAACCTATCGCATTAAAGAAAATGCAGAGATGTTTATTATGAATGTAGAGCGTAGTCTAGTCTTTGCACTGCCTGTATAATTTGTCATGTATGAAAACCATTTGCAGAATTAATTTCCCTACTGCAAACAATTTATATTAATGAAAACGCATTTTTATATGGGTTTACTGGGGAGGCACGCTGCTCCCAGAGAGCTTGCTTTATCTGCCAGGGGGAAGAGGAGATGGAATTTGCTTAAAAATGAAATAACCAGCTCTGGTTTTAATTCACCATGGCCCAGCAATAGTCTCTGAAGCAGACTATAATGGCAGCATAAAGCCCTGTCCACGGTATTTTAATATGTAGCAGTCTGTCTCCTTTTTAAAAATTGTCCCTTTTCCAGGCTCATGGAAATGTTACTCAGATGTGAGATGCTGTCATCTTGCTCGGTCACATTCTGATGCTTGAAATTAACAGAAGTTGAGATGAATTCAGCTGCCAAGCTCCTTCCCCCCATATTAACATAAATATTTTAGAATAATTGATGCTGAATTCATTTGCAGCTGTTCTCCTCTGCAGCCTTCCCCGCGTGCACGTGTGTGTGTGTGCGCGCGCACGTGTGCAGGTATAAATAAGAATCTTGTCATCTGTCCAGATGGCACCTGGGTCTCCTGATCCTAACCTGTGCCGTATCACACGTTTCCCCATGCTTCCATCGGCTAGGGGCGGAGGGTGTCACTAGTCAGTGCTGGAGGGTTTTCTGGAGCATGTCCCTTTGGTTTCAGTTCTGTCTGAGCAGCGACACTGGTGTTAAGTGTCGTGTGGTCACAGGGACAGATGAGATCCCTGCCTCAAATATCTGACCATCCAAATTACAACCAGACAGTGCCGTGCAGGCATGTTCGTTGTGCACAGAACGGGTTACTGTGCCAGCAGCATCACGGCCCTCTCCCTGCTCAAACATGTCTCGTAGGCCCTGTATTGCTAGCAGACGGTGGAAATGAGCCATTAGCTGAACAGAGCCTGGGCTTCTGGGGCAGGAGGGTTGAGTTCTAGCCGCATGTGGCGGGATATAGTGACCGTGGTGTCCCTGGAGTTACTACAGCTTGTAGGCTGGGTGGCTCCAGGTCAGTGCGAGAGAGAAGGCTTGGGCCAAACCCTACATCAGAAGATTCCCCACTGGCCCCTTTTAGTTTCTCAAACAAAATATTTTGCATTGAAAAATGCGCTCCCCCCCCCGCATTTCAAAATTTAAAAAAAAAAAATTTTGCAAACACTTCTGTAATCTTTTTTCTGAAAATTTTTTTAATTGAAAATTAAAAAGATTCTGAAATCTCACTACATGGATCAGATCATTCCAAGGGTGGGATTTAAAAAAATATTTAACGCAAATAATAACGCTTCAACAAGAATGGATGCAAAAATAATGGCTGTCTAGAAAAGCAGTGAAATGGAAATAATTTCAACCTTTCATGGCCTTTTTTTTTTCAATGTTTTTGGATCAGTCCAACCCCTGACCCTCAGGAAGATCCCGATACTGACCCAAACTTGGTGGTTTACTCCCTTTGCTACCTGCTCAGGTACCTGGTTCAATTGTAATTGTGAGGCCTCTGCAAGGACTCAGTCCTGGAAGGTACTGGCCATGTTGGCTCCAAACCAACCCATAAGCACACGCTGAAAGTTAACCCTTTGCCATCAGGGGAACTATTCCATGTGTATAAGTGGTTTCCTGAGTTGGAGCCAGAGCGTTCAGCACAATACAGGATCCAGCCCGAAATAAGTGGGGATTTGAAGAGGAGATGATGGAGCAGACGGCAGGCGTTCTGTCCATGAAGGTTCCAAGAAGAGTGAGAGAAGGAAAGATTTGGAACAGGAGGGCGGGAGTAGTGCAAAGAACTTAATATTGTATTTTAATTTAGCTGGGGAATATTTGCCATAATTGGAGCTTTTCCCCTTTTGGGGTAATAAAAGAAATATCACCCTGCTTTTTTTGTACCGCGAATGCTGTTTGAATCCCCTTCTTATCCAGATTGAGAGTTGGTCCCTTTTGCAAAATTTGCTTTGAAACCACAATTCGTTTTCACAAATGTTAAGGCCAGAGGGATCATCACTGTGATCATCTAGTCCAGTGGTTCCCAAACTTGGTTCATGGCTTGTTCAGGGTAAGCCCCTGGTGGGCTGCAAGACGCTTTGTTTACCTGAGTGGCGCGGGCTGGACCACCACTTCCCACAGCTCCCATTGGCTGGGACCAGTGAATTGGGGGCCACTGGAAGCTGTGAGCGGCTGTACCGCCGGATGCTCCAGGTAAACAAAGTGTCTCGCGGCCCGCCAGGGGCTTACCCTGAACAAGCCACGAACCAAGTTTGGGAACCACTGATCTAGTCTGAACTGCGTAGAACAGGGCATAGAATTTCTCCCAGTGATTCCAGCATCAGGCTCACAGCAGGTAGACCCACAGCAGATCATTTTTAGGACTACAGCAGAGTGTGACCGTTTTGGACTGAAATTCTTTTAGGCAAAAATGCAGATTCAGCAACCCCGAAACCTTCCGTGAATTCACGTGGGTCTTACCAAATTGTTTGCGCTGGGGATGGGGAGGAAACCAACCCCGCCAAAGTTGAAACATTTTGATTTTTAGGGGGTTAAGCTGACGTTTTGTTTCAAAACTTCCTTCCATTTTATTAAAAAATTACAAAACATGCAATAAACCCACTCAAAATTTAAACACAATGGGGTTGGGTTTTTTTGTTTTCAATTGTTAAAATTTTTGAAAAGGTGGTTTTGGATGAACCCAAAATGAATTTTCTCGCAGATTTTTCAGAAATGTCAGCGAACCACCAAATCCATTCTTCGCCCAGCTCTATCTAAGCCACTCTGACTGCACAGTTATTGGGTGACCCCTTAAAGACTTCTGTAAAATCCAGGTTTCTCTGTAGTGTGGTGCTGATGGCTGTCAGTGTGGCTGCATGCTAGTGTCCTGAACTGGGTTTCTGGGCTGCTCCTTCAGCCCAGGCATGGAGATTTGAGGGTGGGAGATGCAACTATGAGCATGCTGTCTGCCCGTGAGGAAATCCACGTGGCACCGAGTACATGGGTCCAGTGGTGAATCTGGGGCTCTCTTTGATTGGGGGCACTATCTTACCTGGTTGTCCTAAAGTCCACGTTGGGCATGAGAAGGGGCTGTGTCCAAAGATTTACAGCCAGAGTACTGCCTGAAACAGCCGGAGAGACAGGATGTGTCTGAGCACAGTTACCTGGCCTTCCTCTTGGTGTGTGCCCACATGCACGTGCTGTGCATCTTTAGATGCCCGGGTTTTATGAAATGTAATTGCTCTCCTCTGTAGCTTTCATTATAAAGCTGCAGCTAACTGAGGGCTGTTACTGAACAAACCTATCACTTGCCAATCAAGGCTTGTATTGTTACTGCCTAACCTCGCCTATTATGTTTATCCCATTCCAAGACTGTCAGCAAAGCCACTCTGTGCATAACTTAATTATAGCTCCTTGCTTAGGTGCCGGGAAATGTGTTGCTGTCTTTCATTCCATTGGCACCTCATATACATATGATTATGCTACAGTGGGTATTGCTCTCCAGAAGATGCATGTATTTTGGCTGTACATAGAAGCTAATATTTGTGTTCAGATTTGCCCTTACTTCAGACCCATCATGAATAGCAATCCTGGTGGCCTACAAGCCTCTCCTTGCGACCCCTGCCTGAGTCCCTGTGATGGGCCTTGTTGCCTTGATGTTACAGCTGCTGCACCTGGGATGTGTACTCTGGCCTCTCCACTGGGAATTTACAGCATAGAGGGGATCTGGTGCAGGAACGGAGGGAGAAAGGAGCTGACTGTGTGATAATCTAATAATCTGAAGCTTTCCAAAAGCACTGGCTGGATTTAGGCGCCAGCTCCCACTGCTAGTCCATGGGAACTGGCGGGAGAGCTGGGCGAATAACGGATTTTTCTGATCTCTGCCAAGTCTGAAAAATTGAGAATAAAAATTATTTTGGATCAAACTAAAGGTTTTGTTTCAACATACATTGAAACGTTTTGTTTCTATTGTGACCGTTATAAAACATTTTTGATTAAAAATATTAAAGGAAACTTTGAAATGAAAGTCACTTCAAACTGAAAAATCTCAATGTTTCATTATGAAAATGTCAAAATGAAATGTTGCCATTTTTTCCAGAGTTTTCTTTTTTAATGAAACATTCGGGGGAACTGCCATGAACTCATGAGGCATCTCAGTGTATCTGGATCTGCAGGCTTTTGCCAACCCCCTCCCCCAAATCTTTGTTTACAATTATTTCCCACCCAGCTCTAATTTGGGGCCCCTAGCTCCTTTCAATGCTTTTGAAAATCCACCTGTAAACTACCGTTAAACTAATGTTAAATGTGGGCTGAGAAAAACTGGTCTTGGCGCCTTCTGTCCCTGGATGTCAGTTCCTCACTTGCCGGCCCACCGCAGAAACACCCATTTTGCATTGTGAAGCCTACGGTGCCTGCTTTTTCTCTGAACGTGGACCGTTTGTGATGCGCGTTAACATTACCATGGTGAATTGTTCACTTACATACATTTTTAAATAATTCATGTATGAAGGGGGAAAAAATGCCGCTAGATGAAACGCTCTGGAGTAGAACTCTCAGCTCTTCTGTGATTGGTGCCTTTCCTAATAAAATTAGAGGTTTCTAGCTCCCCCTCCTCCCCCTGTCCGTCCCCCCCCCCCACACACACACACACTTGACAAGTGTCAAGAGGGAAGGATGACAGCTTCTTTGTTTAATTCTTCTTCTTCCCTTTGTGTTTGTGTTGGGAGACGCTGTAAGCCTTCCATGGTGCCTATGCTGTAGTATGCCCTGCCCTGCTGGTAGGATTAATTCTTAAGAACAGTCGAGAAGCTGGGAAGATCATCCCCAATTTTCTTTCCCTGTCTGTGCCGCTCGAGGTCTCTGCTCCCTCTCTAGAGGAAAGAGTAGGTGCTTTAATTATTCTTGCCTTCTGGAAATGCCATGGTAATTAGCACTTCTGCAGAGAGCACGGACTAGCTGGGCTTATGTGGAACACCAAGGAGCCAAAAGCATCTTATTTTTTAGAGAAACCTGGCAGGCCGAATTACTCTCTGCTCTGCTGATGCGCCTCTGTGCTAGGGTGATAAAGCCGAGGAAAGGTTTGGTAAGGCAAGGTAAAGGGAGCTCCAGGATCAATGCAACAGGGATGGCTGGGCATCTTAGAATTTAGTGCAGGAAAGGTGTTGAGGGAAGAGATGCGGAAACTTTACAGATGAATCCTGAGAGTGGATGAGACAAGAATGAGACCAGCTACGTGGTGAGAGCATTTCTGTATGGGGCAAGGTCAGAGCAGCCAATTGTTCTCCTCCAGGAAGTTCCAGTAGGAGTTAGGACCCTTGACTGAAGAGAGGTTCGGGAGACTCCTCCATGTTTGTGACTGATACGGTCTGGTTAGGAGGAAAACACCGCTTCCACGCAACCACGACATAGCGTGAGCATGTGTGGGATCTGCTGGGGCAGTTCTTGATAGGTACGGAACCTGGTGAGGAAACATGGCTGGATGGGTAGGCTTGGAAACCTTGAGTGAATCATAGAATCATAGATTTTGTTGTCCCTCAATATTGTTGTCCCTCAGCAAGGGGCAGGGGGAGGGGAGGGGGGACTGCCTTTGCACCGGTGACAGTCAGCTTTTAAAAAAAAATAGAATAAAATACTTTATCCAACGAAATACTGTTCTGCATTTGAAAAGAATTGTAATTCTCAGAAGAACCAGTGCAGATAAGGCACTTTCAGGGCAGGGTCGAGTCATGTCAGTGTATCAACTGCAGCACAGCTTTTCAGGATGGGATATGCTTCTACCAGCCCTGCTGAAATTCAGGGGACACCGTTGCGGCATGGTGATAGAGGTTGTAATTTACTCAGGAGCATCCCACTTCCTACCCTATTACTGACTCTCCTGCTTAGAGCCATCTACTTAGATGATCAGCTCCGTGAGGCAGGGGCCCTGTTTTGTGTTTGTATAGCACCTCGCATGCTGGGGCCCTCACTGAGGTCTCTAGGTGCTCCCACAATGTAAACGTTCACTAACAATCACCATTTGAAGATGTCACCATGCTGGGAAGGGCTGCGAGTACTTTGCGGGGCAGGATTAGAATTCAAAATGGTCTGACATCAACAAGATGAAATGCAATAAAGGCACGTGCAAAATACTACACTTATGGAGAAATCCAATGCACAACTACAAAATAGGGAATAACTGGCTAGGTGGTAGTGCAGCTGAAAAGATCTGGGCGGTCTAGTGGATCGCAAATTGAACATGAGCCAACAGTGTGGTGCGGTTGTAAAAAAGGCAAATCTCATTCTGGGTATATTAATAGGACTAATATACAAATATAAGACACAGGAGGTAATTGTCCTGTTCTGCTTGGCACTGGTGAGGCCTCTACTTGAGAACTGTGGCCAGTTTTGGGTGTTCCACTTTAAGGAAGATGTGGACAAATTCTAGAGTGTCTACAGTAAAGCGACTAAAATGCTAAAAAGTTTAGAAAACCTGATCTCTGAGAGAGGTTAAAAAAACTGGGCATGTTTAGTCTGGGGAAAAGAAGTGGGGGAGGGGCTGGTAATAGTCTTCAAATACGTTAAGGGCGGTTATAAATTTAATTTAAGTACTTATAAAGATGAGTGATCAACTGTTCTCCACCTCCACTGAAGGCAGGACAAGAAATAATGGCCTTTATCTGCGGCAAGGGAGAGTTAGGTGAGATATTAGGAAAAGTCTAACTCTAGGGGGAGTTCAGCTCTGGACCAGGCTCCCAAGGCAGTTGTGGAATCTCCGTCACTGGAGGGTTTTTAAGAACAGGTTGGAGAAACGCCTGTGAGGGATGGTCCAGGAAGCTGGACTTGATGATCTGTCAAGGTCCCTTGCAGATCCACAGTTCTGTGATTCAAAAGTAACACTGCAGTGAAGGAAGCAGTGGCAGCCCTTTTAGCAAAGCTCTTTCCACTCGTACTTAAAAGTTGGTGAAACAGTAATAAATCTGTGTAATCCAGAGCGCCTGTCCTTTAGAAGTGGAATGTGAATGCGGATCCACGGACTCTGGCCAGCTCCTGTCTTGGTGCTGGGATCAAGATGAAGTCAGTAAAGACACGGGTGATCCAGCTGTTCCGATTTTATAGGGACAGTCCCGATTTTTGGGTCTTTTTCTTATATAGGCTCCTATTAGCCCCACCCCCGTCCCGATTTTTCACACTTGCTGTCTGGTCGCCCCAGTAAAGAGAAGACACATAAATTATGTCTGAAAGGGAGCTGAGGTGCTTTTACCATTGGCTCCACCGCAGCGTTGGTAAGGCTGTTTCCTATGAGAGCGTGCACGTGGGTCCCTCTCCTGTACCTTGAATGTTTTGCGGGTGCTCTGCTGCTGTCATGAAAGAAGCCCGAAGAGAAAACTTCTTCGTCACGTCCCTTTGCCCGTTGTGAGTGACGAGGAGCCTTTGAAAAATCTCATTGCTGAGACGTGGCTGGGAGTGTGATCCGTGCAAAGTGCTCTCTAGAAAGTATCCCTGGGATTGTCTGTGCCATCACGGACGTGGGGTGAAGCACAGGGCCAGAGCAGAGAGAACCTGGTTCAATCCTCCAGGAAATTGGCTGCATTGAGCCTTTCTAATGCCTTCGCTTGGGACATGTCTGCAGAGATGTTCGTTCCCTTTGAAGGGCTTCTTTGGGCTGAACTCTTTACAGGGCAGAGGTGCTGCTCTCCTGTTAGGGATCAGCAGAGGGCTGGGCGGTCCGGTGGAAACATAAAACCCTGCCTTTGGAGATCGGGGTGTGTGTGTCTGTGTTTATAGGTATCTTTGCTGGCATTCGGAGCGCCAGAGCAACAGCGTTGGTTGATATTTGTGCTACTGCGCATGGAAGCGCTGAATGGCAGGTGATGCACTAGAACTGTGTACATTTTGTATATGTGGAGTGACCCAATCCAGTTGCTGCGAATTTCCACTTACCCACTGTGTTGTAGGTCTGGCCTGAAAGACGAGTCGTCCAAGTGACAGTCTCGGGCTGCCTTGGCAAGTCATGGCCTGGTTCTCCTATCTGGAAGAGAGACTGGTGGATAAGGAAATGCCTCCTGACGGTTCCTTGCAGAGAGCTGGGTGTGTCTCAAACCATACAGCCAGCCTTGCACACCAGGTAGGGTGTGTTCAGGGTTGGGTAGTGATGCTGTGTGCGGTTAAACAGCTGCATTTCAGTGGTGGGCCACATAAGTGTGTTTGGGGTGCGGGTGAGGGAGGCAAATGGTGTTTAAAGTGCTATAGGATGGAAGGCTGTATGTAAATACATGTTGTCAAATAATGTACCAACTACTGGCGTATCCAGGGAGAACACACCTGCTTTGCTGGTCAATAGGCTAAGCGGAGCTGCTGGAATAATCAATTCAGCTAATTTCTCAGTGAGTTTTTGAATACATTATTCAGGTTTTTTTTCTCATTATTCACCCGGCTTCTAGAGGGGCGTGAGTAATTAGTGTATGTTCATGAAAAAGCATGGACATTGCAACATTTTTATGAACATTTGTGAATAACGTTCGTTGGTTATTGGCCCAGCCCCAGTTGTAAGTTTACCCTAGCTTATCCCATGAATGACAATGGAGTAGGAACAGATAAATAACCACCTGCTACCAGGAGGCAGCAGGAACCAGCAGTTGAAGGGTTTGGAGTTGTCTCTAGCATTGTCTGAGCCCCTGGTCTCACCCGCATACCGGTCAGATGGCAAAAGTAGCAATGGACTGTAACTGGCAGGACACCCCTGGGCCCTTGCTCTGTTGTTTTGCAGACATTTGCCCTGGTTTGGGCATTAGAAGGGAGTGGAGTCAGTCTGGCTCCAGCTGAGATCCAGCCTTTCCGATCCATTTGGATGGTCGGTTCCTTGAGACAGGGGCTGCCTTTCTGCTGTGTGTGTACAGCACCCAGCACAGTGGAGCCCTGGCTGGCGCCCCGAGGTGCTCCTGCAACACATCTTCAGGTGAACCTCAGGACTCCCAGGAGCCAGGCGTTCTGCTGCGGGCACACAGCGCAGGCACATGCCAATGAGCAGCTTGCCCCTTCTGCGCAGGGGGCTGTTGGTGCTTGATGCCATACTGGCCTGCAGACCGTAGCGAGGCTGGTGCTTCCCCAGGGAATGCACCACGAACGAAAGCACATTCATCCCCAAACGCAGGAGCTGGGGACCTCTTGCAATGGCCAATGCATGGAAAGAGGGGGGGTGGGATACTTCCCAATTCCTACCCAGCCTGTCAATTGAACAGACAGTCCCTAGGCCTCATGGTTTGCTACCCTAAATGCAGCCTAGACACCGAGGCCTTGTGTAGCTGGGATTCAAGGTGTGATGCTCGCATGGGTTAGCTGGCACGTACTAACGCACACCTTTTAGGTTACATTGGCACTCTGAGCGAGGGATGTCGTTCCACTCGGGTACACGGGCTTGCGTTAGCCCCATTGAGCTAGCGGGAGTCTAATAGCCATGTATCCGCAGTAGCACAGGAGTGACTGAAACCGATGGGTATATACTCTGCCAAGCCTCTGCGACCGTGGCTACAATGCTATTGGTACATGTGCTGACTCGATCAAAGCTAGCTCGGGCATGTCTATGCATACTGGAATCACACCTGTGATTTCAGTGTAGAGACAGCCCCTTGATCCTAGCTTGTGATGGCCACTGCGTGTAATGATCTATGCACTGTTTTCCAGGGCTGCTTTTTCCTCCCCTTTTGTGTGCACTGCAGTTAAATGACACTTGTTGATGGTTTTGAATGATGAGACCCTCCTTGGTGACATCAGACTCCTTCCCCCCTCACAGCCAATGTCTAGTCGCTGTTGTGTAGCCCGCCCGTCAGAAGGACCAGTAGAGGAATGTACATGTAGCTGTGCAGAATGGTGGGCCCCCATGCTCGAATAGCAGCTATAACAACTGAATAATTTGTACCCCATTGGTTTTGAAAGGGTTTTTTTGGAATGTCGAGCCCCGGACTAAGAGGTGGCATGGGGGTGGGGAATAGAGAGCACCTGCAGCTGGTGAGGAGAGGGGTGGCGGAGGTCTCTTAGGGTCTGGCCATGCACAAATGGGCCAGTTCTGGAGAGGCAGTGGGAACCTACACCACTGCGGAACCCCACAGGTGTTGCTTGCTCTCTGCACCTTCCAGGATTTGGTCCCTGTGGTGTTTGATATTGGGCATCATCCCACAAAGACTTTGTCAGAGGATCCAGGTGATCTGGGTGGCTGCCCCAGGGCAGAGATGAGCCCAAGAGACCAGTGCTTGGATGGTGTTCGAGGGCCAGTCTCACTGGGGGTGGTTTCAGTTTCACCGATGCCCGGATGCCATGAGACTCCTGCTGTCTGAGGACAGGCCTGCCGGAGGATGGCTGCTCACATGAGAACTTGCCCCCTGTGGGAGGGAATGGGCACCAACCTGCAGCCAGACACTCACAGGAGTAGGTTTGGATCCAGGGAATCGAAGTGTCCTTCCCCGTACCCTGAAGTTGCTTTCCTTGTGCAGCACAAAAAACAAAGGTAAAACCCCACCAGCTGGTACACTCACGCCTTGCTGCTCTCCTGGCTGCCTTGTCTTCAGCACTAGCCTAGAGAGCTTATCTGCTCCCTTCTCTGAGATGCACCATGGGCTCTCCCTTGTCCACTGAAATCCATCTCTGCAGGCCAGGGCATGATTAGAGACTCCGATAATAGTTTGGTGGCTTAGACCAATGACTGGTCTTCCTGAGAAGACACAGTGGCCATGCATCATTCACTTACATAAAATGAGCGTAGGGCTGACCTGGCTTTGTCTGGAACGGTGGGATATCCTGTGAGATGCTTTAGGTGTTCATTTAAACCAATGGAGAGATCGGGAATACTTCCAGTAATAAGGCAAACTTTGGGCATCATTGGGACACCATGATCGTGGGCATGTGGTGGGAGGATTGTGGGGGTAAGTGTGATGTTGTAGATCCCACTTGCTGAGTCAGTGACAAATTAGTAGGTCCTAACTCGCAGGAACCAAAACACCCTTGAACTCAGAGGAGCATAACACTGGTCTACAATTTTTGAGAAGTCGTCTTCTTCAGAGATAAAATGTGCTATTTATTATGTATTTTGATGTGCTGAATTCAAATATGACAATTAAAACAACTGATTGGCTACTGTTTCTAAGATATTTAAGTTTTTACATTTTATGTCTATGTATATTGTGTAGATAGTAGAGTTTTAATCATAAATTGTAAACCTAAGTCTTTTCATGTGTTTATGGTTGTTTTACATGATAATATTTCACCTGTCCTGTTTATGTAACACTTTGAAAATCAGCAAAAGGGTTATATAAATAAAATTTATTATGAAACAAAAGGCAAAAAACTATTATGTAGTTTAGTTTAGTCCTATTCGGTGTCTACGCGGCGCTTCTTGGCTTGTCTCTTGTATTCATTAAATGGAGCATCTCTTGTCACTGTCCAGCAATAGTCTGCAAGCATTGATGGGCGCCATTTGCCCTGATAGCGTTTCTCCATTGTTGCAATGTCCTGGTGAAATCGCTCGCCGTGCTCGTCGCTCACTGCTCCGCAGTTCGGTGGAAAAAAATCTAGATGAGAGTGCAAAAAATGTATCTTTAGTGACATGTTGCAACCATTGAGGAGGTTTTCCACCAACAACCTGTAGTTGTCTGCCTTGTTGTTTCCGAGAAAATTTATTGCCACTAACTGGAAGGCTTTCCATGCCGTCTTTTCCTTGCCACGCAGTGCATGGTCAAATGCATCATCTCGAAGAAGTTCACGAATCTGAGGACCAACAAAGACCCCTTCCTTTATCTTAGCTTCACTTAACCCTGTAAATTTTCCACGGAGGTACTTGAAAGCTACTTGTGTTTTGTCAATGGCCTTGACAAAGTTCTTCATCAGACCCAGCTTGATGTGTAAGGGTGGTAACAAAATCTTCCTTGATTCAACAAGTGGTGGATGCTGAACACTTTTCCTCCCAGGCTCCAATGACTGTCGGAGTGGCCAATCTTTCTTGATGTAGTGGGAATCTCTTGCACGACTATCCCATTCGCAGAGAAAACAGCAGTACTTTGTGTATCCAGTCTGCAGACCAAGCAAGAGAGCAACAACCTTCAAATCGCCACAAAAGCTGCCAGTGATGTTGGTCGTAGTTTATGCACCTCAAAAGTTGTTTCATGTTGTCATAGGTTTCCTTCATATGGACTGCATGACCAACTGGAATTGATGACAAAACATTGCCATTATGCAGTAAAAAAGCTTTTAAGACTCATCTTCGATGAATCAATGAACAGTCTCCACTCATCTGGATCGTGAACGACGTTGAGGGCTGCCATCACACCATCGATGTTGTTGCAGGCTACAAGATCACCTTCCATGAAGAAGAATGGGACAAGATCCTTTTGACGGTCACGGAACATGGAAACCCTAACATCACCTGCCAGGAGATTCCACTGCTGTAGTCTGGAGCCCAACAGCTCTGCCTTACTCTTGGGTACTTCCAAATCCCTGATAAGGTCATTCAGTTCACCTTGTATTATGAGTTGTGGTTCAGAGGAGGAGGATGGGAGAAAATGTGGGTCCTGTGACATTGATGGTTCAGGACCAGAAGTTTCATCCTCTTCCTCATCTGACTCAAGTGAGAATGATTCTGGTGCATCAGGAACTGGCAGTCCTTCTCCGTGGGGTACTGGGCGTATAGCTGATGGAATGTTTGGATAATGCACAGTCCACTTTTTCTTCTTTGACACACCTTTCCCAACTGGAGGCACCATGCAGAAGTAACAATTGCTGGGATGATCTGTTGGCTCTCTCCAAATCATTCCTGTTCAACCACTGGCGAGGATTTGTTGCACAAGTGTTGCAGCATATGCGTGGGGCCCACCTCTTGTCCTGATCTCCAATTTTGCAGCCAAAATAAAGGTGATAGGCTTTCTTAACCATAGTGGTTATACTGCGCTTTTGTGATGCAAAAGTCATTTCACCACAAACATAGCAGAAGTTATCTGCACTGTTCACACAAGTACGAGGCATCTCTGCTCACTTTGGCTAAACAGAAATGTGTCCCTTTGCAAAATCAAACACTGACAAATAAGAGAGCACGACACTGTATGATTTCTAGAGCTGATATAGGGCAATTTGTTCAGCAGAGTGATGTAAGCTTTGTTATGATTCCATCATCCATGACTTCTAGGAATAACATGATGCAATTCATATCACGTATGACGCAATACCAGCTTCAGATTGCATCATTCATTGTTTTGCCTAAAAAGCAAGTACTGTCCAAACCCAGTCATAGATTTATTCATAGATCCAGTCAAAGATGTATTTTAGTCATTTCTGGTTTAAATTGAGATCCTCAGGGCCGGCTCCAGGCACCAGGCAACCAAGCACATGCTTGGGGTGGCACCTGGTAAGGGGCGGCCAATCTTGGGGTAGCGGGGGGCAGCACGGCGTGGCATTCCGTGGGGGGGGGGGGCGCTCCAGCGGCGCGACGCGTGGCAGGGGGGCGGCGCGGGGCACAGCACTCGGGGGGGAGGGGGGGTTCCGGCGGCGTGGCGCTCACCGGGGGGGGGGCGGGCTCCGGCGGTGCGGGGCGTGGCGCTCGGGGGGGGGGGGGTTCCGGCGGGGTGGCGCTTTTTTTTGCTGCTTGGGGCAGCAAAAAAGTTAGAGCCGGCCCTGGAGATCACTTCCCTTTATAACTCACTTATCCTCCGCCATTCCCAAGTCAAGGGTCGTATATACTGATGCAATAGCATATCTTGAAAACTAGAGCCAATCAACAATTTTAAGCATCATTTTTGTTCTCAGTGACCCAGAATTAGTAAAGTTTGACTACATTTATTTCAGAAGCATTTTGGCTGTAGAGCAATGAATCGGAGCATGGCGATGTCATGTGTCTGCTATTGTGACAGCAAACCAACCCTGTGTCTCCAGGAGGCTGTGCACTTCCTCAAAATAGAGACCCCAAATGGACTGCCATAAAGTGTTGGACACAGAAGAGTCCAGTTATAAAACTTGTTCTTGGAGCACTGAGGAGGTTTGGAAATGGGGAAATGTCAGCAGCTTTGGGTTGCAATCTTGGCCGGTGATGGGGAGGAGAAAGGAGAGCAAGACGGAGTTGTGCTTTGGGGGCCTTGCTAAGAGGCAGGTCCGTGATTAGCACGAGGAGCGTTCATGGTTCCTGTTTAATTTTTAGTCTACATTGCAATTCCGCCTCGGAAACTGGGTGTGGCCTTTCCTTTGAGTACTTGAAGGTCCTTGAGAAATCGGTAATTAAGTAAACATTACCAGTGTTTGTGAGAGAGGCAAATGCACAGCCGGGAAGAACATCACTGTGAACGGAGGGAAAAGAGCCCGGTCCCCTGCTTCAACCACTTGACATGCTCCCTGCATACCTACCTGTAATGCATTCATAGTGCTGAGGGTAGCCCCTTCGCACGGGGGTTGTCTTGTTAGCATTTTAGTCACCAGAACCACTTGGCTTCAAGCAATTCTTGTAGTGGAACTGCTTCTGCAACTCCATCGTTATCGGAAAAGAGGGTCCCTCCAGCTGAAATGGATTAAGCAATCCTGCAGTACTCGAATACTTGCAGCCAATCATGCTGAAACACAGAGGGCAGCCATGAAGTGCGTTTCTTTTCTAAAGAGATGTTACCTTGTGCCAGACAGCGAAATACACAGACAATCATAATAAACCGGCCCCGGTAGCTATCCTCTCGTCCTTGTGCGCTGTACAAGGGAACTCTTCAGTAGGGTTTATCACTCAGGAGCCACTTACTCAGGTATTCTTAGTTCGTGCACCAGACCTCTCTGTTTGTGTTTAGATTGTCTGTGAGTGAGCACTGTGAGTGAGACTGTTGTGCTGGGAGCGACGGGCAAAGTCCGGAGGGGGAGGGGAAAATAATCTTCTTATGAAAAGCTAAATTCAACGGCATGAGCAGGAGTAGAGCATTTGCTGTTTTACCAAACTCCACAGGCAGCCAGTGAAATGCCCAGCAGAATCATTACATCGTCCGAATACTTCCTCATTGGCCAACGACACGCCAAAGGTGGGATATAACTAGTACAAGAGAGACCGCAAGGAGGATGGAGGAGAGTCGTGCTATTCTCAATCACCTAGCTGACCAGGCAGTGATGGTCTCTCCATAGTGGAGACGATGTTGGCGACAGGTGTTAATCCGCGAAGCCCTCTTAGATGGATCTCTGGTAGGATTCTTTGGCCCGTGTGGTGCAGGAGGTCAGACTGGATGATCACGGAGGTCCCTGCTGGCCTTCAAATCTGAGTCTTAAAAAGAAAAATAGAAGTACCTTATAAATATGATCCCACCCTTCGGTAATATTGGAGGGGCTCTGTTCACCCTCACTCGTACACAGCAAGCTCTCCTTCTGGGAAGTGTTTGATGGTCCAGTTAATGTACCGATTTGGTGGGGAATATTTATAAGTATGTAACACTATTGGATGTGCTCCTGATTAGGTGTGTGTCTGTGCCATTTGTTTGGGGAAGAGACTGAAAGCAAGACAGTTCCTTCCTGCTCCTCCTCCACTCCTTCCTTTTGGGTGGGGTTGGGAAGGTTGTACACGACATCCCCTCTCCAACTCCCTCTGTACTATGCTCCCAAAAGAGCTCACCCGCTGCTGGGAGGCTGCATTGTCAGGGTCACTCGCTGCTTCCAGCCCCCAGTACATTTTCTTGGAACAATGCCTCAAGTTTCAGGAAACGATCATAATATTTTTAACATCCAAACAGGCCAGTGTAGTCTGCCCCCTCTCTCCATTACATTAACCATGGTATCATTAAGTGAAGCAGCCTTATTTATTTATATTCGTAAACCTCTAACTAGGTCAACACACGTTTCTCTTGTCTTAATAATTATTGATAAGATGCAGCGGATCACATGCCTGGCAGGAACCCAGCTCCTGCTGCACTGATCTCATTAGAGACCCTGCATATGCAAAAGATGCTCTTGTTTATCTAATTCCTGGATCAGCTGTTGACAGTCCCCTCTAATTTAACCATTGGGAGACCAAAGCCCAGTGCAATTTTGAGGCTTGTTTTTCCTCCTTTTAAAGCGCATTGCACCCTGATTCCTCTGTGCGAGATAAAATATTAGAACGTTGTAGGTGTATCAAATGCTCATAGCTTCTTAAAACCAAAGCAAACAACCCATGGCTTTTGTGACAACCTGACCGCGAAGAAAACAGATGGCTTTACTGATTTGTGCAAGGAGTTGTAATCTATCATCTTCATTATTGGTAGTGAATTGTAGTGCTCAGAAAGCTGATTGGCTGTGCTCTCACCCCATGTCCCTCCATCTGACACTGCAGGAGTCTCTGCTCTTCTAATCTTTGGTCTCTCCAGAGCACTGATAGTCAAAGGGTGGGGCAATCTGGCAAACCAGAGGCTCCAAAAGTGACAGGCTACCACAGCTGAGTAGTTGTGAGGGGAAGAGAGCTATGAGAGGGACACAAAACAGCTCCCATGAAAGTTGTCGCTCAGCTGTAGGGAGGAGTGCAAATTCTATTGGCCAGATTTCCAAATGAGGAGCAATGGGTGTGTATGTATGTGTGTGCATGAGCAAACAGGCATTTGCCTGCACAAATCCAGGTTGTTGCAGACTCAAGCTATGTCTTTCCTATTTCTGTGGGTGCCGTTCTGTGCTTTTCTTGAAACACTTGTTCTTTGTTCACAAGTTTTGTTAATAAAAATATGTCTGCTGGGTCCAGGGTGAAACGCAGAGAACTACATTGCTTTTCCAGGGATGATGAGCCAGGAAGAAGTTTTTTCTTCTCTGTTTTGAAGTTTGTTCAATTATTTTTCCCAGGGTAAGTAAGAGAGAGGGAATGTAGGGGGTACAAAAACTGTGTGTGTGTGTGTGGGGGGGGGGCTTGGTAGCAAACTGTTGCACAGTATTATCCAATTTTAGTTCTGAGTTTTAGGCGGCCAGAACAGGTTTTTTTTTGTTCTGTTTTCCCCATTGGATCGAAACGTGATCTTCTCCACTTGAGCTAGATCAATTAAGCTTTACATTGGGCAATGATTTTCAGTTCTGCAGACTTCCGTTTTTGTTGAATTAACCTTTTGGCAGCTAGACTTCCTCTCAGTACAGAGAAGTTCTTGTTACAAGGATCCCCAGGATAAAGTTCTGGGCTCTGTGAATAGAGCTGCTTACAATCTCATGTTAAAGTTTCTGCTGTTTCTCCCTGTAACAAATAGAACTTACAGGCAGATCCAGGCCATATGCGTGAGCTCTACCATGGCCATCCTCTAGTTCCAGGTTTTCTTTAGTACCAGCCTAGTTTAGCCTGTCTGCAGGAAATAGGTGACTTTAGAAGCCATCTTGGGAAATTTTTTAATCAGGCCTCCTGTGATTACACCATCATTGCCCCATAATTTCAAACAGACACAGCACTCTGCACTTCCTGTCCCAAACTGGTGATTTTTGCCTTGAGCGATTTCCTTCCCTTTGGGATGCCGTTTCCCTGGGAGATTTGAATTCCATGGATGTAGTTGAGTTTTAATGTGATCTTATCCATTCCCTTCGCTGATTCTGAGTCCCAGCTGGTCCTTTTGTTTCTGAGCGGGGGACAGTTCTGCTGGTGGGACACGGGGCTGGTTCATTGCACCAATTCAAAATTCCATCTACAAACCCTTTCCATTGTGCTGGTGAAGTGTCCTCCTTAGTCCCAGTTGTGGTTTTGTGGTCTGGGTTGTGCACAATGCTTGTGAAAAACACTTGATTATGTGCAGAATAAAGTAAAGTACAAAATGTCTTAAATGTGGATGCCTAAAATTAGGCTCCTAAATCCATATTTAGGCACCAAAAGAAAAGTGAGTAGATTCTGAGAGCCGCTGAGCACAACTGCCAGGAAAGTCGGTTTAAATGTGAATTGAGGATGCTGAATTTTACTTTTTTTCACTTTTCCAGCCTGGTGTGTGTTTTCTGAATGATGATAAAGTTCTTTGAATAAGTGTAAATAAATTTAAATGACACACAGGGATAACCTGCAGCCACCTCTGGGGAGGAATGCTGCAGCTGTTCAACAATGCACAGCACAGACAAGAAGTGCAGAAGAATATTGTATCCATTTCTAAAACCGCAGAGGCATTTAGGAAGAGAGTGTGTTGCTAGCCTGGCTGGAACAGCCGGCAAGCTGGGGCTAATGCTTCTCCTCATGCACAGTGTTACAGGGTTATGAGCAAGCACAGACCTTGCTGGCCTCCCAGCACAGCACCCCTAGCCTTGGAGACTCCCTGTGCAGGTCATAGGGGAATCCGTTGTGTGCTGATGATCTGGGTCAGTGACTGCTTTGTTCAATCCAGACAGTGCACCCTAGTCCTCTCGCTGGTCTGTGCTGCTCCCTTGTTTTCTCAGGTGCTTGTAGGGGAACCCAGCGTACGCTCAAGGTGACTAAAATACACAACGTTTGGGGGCAGTGGGAGTGAGAGAATGAGAGAGCGCAGTTACCTGTCATAAAAACGTGGCAATGAATCAGAGCCCTCACCCAGGATTCGCTCTAAATGGAGTGTTCCTCTGACGGTAGTGCTCCCAGAAGAAGAGTTGAAAAAGACTTACAAAGTGTGGTGAGATCTAAGCCTTTCTGTCACGTTGGAGAACATGTTTGCAAGGTTACGCACCCAGGGTGCCCCGTAGTGTTCTAGCTGGGCGCCAGCCATCGCAACCTCCCCTCCATAGCCCTCTGTCGAACGATTCAGTGAGACTTCATCATACTGCAGCATGAATATCATTATCTCGTTTGTCGGGGGCTCTCTGAGCCTCAAGTCATTTAATCTGGGAGCGGCTCACAATGGGGATGGCGGTTTTAGATTACAAAGCTTAATAACCCCCCTTGGCCGTGATTTATAACGCTGGGGCTTGAGGGAGGCGGGGGTGGCTTGGGTTCCTGCTGATGGGTAGAGAGACTATTGGTTATATTTAGCATGAAGGGAAGGGTGACTCTGCACCCTTTTTGTCTTGTTAGACAGATTTCATAGCGTGAAATAATGAGCATCGTTGTATCACAGGGTTTGCATGGAAAGCTGTAGCTAGAGCCAGGAAGTTAGCCGAGGAGTGGCGATGGTACTACTTCCACCTACATTTTGTTTTTCCTATATCTGATCAAGGGGTGATTTACATAGCAAGCTGCAAAAATCATTACAGATGCTGCTAGTGGCCTGGTTAATTAAAATACACAGTTCTCCGGGTAGGGAAAGACGACCTATATTTACTGTATATGGGAAGACATCTGTCAGCAAGAAACGCTTGTTAACTCAATGCAGAAATTGGTTTGTCCTGGGTTTCAGAATCCTGGAATTGTAACAATTTTTTTAAGCTTTGAGGGTACACAAAACTAATTTAAAAAGGACGATTACTATTATTAACATAAGGGAGGACATATTTAGACTCTGTACTTTCATCTCAAATAGGGGGAAATCCCTGAATGTTTCTAGTAATTTTTCCCAAACCGTTTGCTACAAACAAATAATTCTTCTCTGGTTTCCACAAAAGAATATGTTCCAGAGTGATCATAAAATAGATGATTTTAAAATCTGCAGATGGTTTCCACATATTCCTCCCCAGCTCACTGCGTCTTTCCACTTCAGTAAACTGGTTTATAATTTAGCCGGGGGCTGTGGAGCAAGCGTTCTGTCATCTTGTTTTTCTTGTTCATGTTCTTTATTCCCCCCCCCCCCCACCCTTCCTCCCTTTCTCGTTGTCTTCCTCTTTTATTTCCCCTAGTTTTTCTCTCTAATAGGCAGCCGCTGTTCAGATCAGCGCCAAACCACTGCTTAGAATGTTCAGTTTGTAGCTCATGTTTTATCTATCCAAATATCTAAATTCTTTACTCTGTAGAAATACACAGATTATCTAATATAAAACTTTCATAGGACAACTTCCCTCTCTACAACTAGTATGGCTTGTTGCAAAACTGGAACGGGGCTGGGAGATCATTCACTGCCTAAGTGTGAACACCGGGTTACCATGGTCTCCATTATGCTAAAAGCATGTCACTCCCAAATGTTTTTAACCAACGCTCAGCAAGGGAAACTTGACAGCACTGAGCACAAACATTTTGTGCTCTGTTCAGCAAAATCTTCTACATCAAATATGGCTTTCAAAGTTGCATTGTGCTGTTCAGCTGTTTAATAATAATTCTAATGTGTCTCTTTGTACTGTTAAAGGTAATCAAAAATCTCTTATGAGTTGGATGGCATTTAAGATGAGATTTGCATTTCCAGTAACTTGATTGGGGTTATTTCTCCCCTCCATTAGCTTTTTTTCTTTACTCCTTTTGATAGTTCAGCATTATAATGACTGAGATTTCATTACAATGCCTAAATAACCATTGGACAATATACCTGGGGGAAACATCCACATGTTCTCCAGAAGCCAAAACTGATGGCAAAACTCCTGCTGACTTGGACGGGGACAGTAAATTCTCTCATATGTGGGCAGTATTTTTTGACATCTTGTTGCAAATGGTAACTTTTCCCCTATATGTTTATCATTCCCTTTCTGACACAAATTGAGGCTGCTGACACATCTGTCAAGGGACTCTGCAATAACTGTTGTTTTTTACAAGGAATCCTCCATTAAGCACTTTCCATTTATATTTAATTGTTTAAAAAAAAAACATGCAAAGCATTTTGACCAAAAAGGGCCTTTCTTTCAAAAACAAAAGATTTTGCGGAAATTTTTCACTAACTAAAAACTTGTGGGGTTTTTTTTTTTATCAAGTGAAACATTTCAAAACGATTTCTGCAAAAAATGATAGAAAATATCTTGGAAATTTTGTCCATTTAGAACCCTGCAAAATGGAAACAATTTTTGGGCAGCCATTTTCCCATTTTTTTGACAGTGCTAATCATGGTGCAATTTAGTCATTTGCTATTTAAAGGTTGCATATGAAAAAATGGACAAAATACAGTGCTAAATCAACTGGATGGTGGCCTTGAGTTTCCCTGTCATTGCTCACAAGCATAATCGCTGTTCAGTAAGGGCCTAACGCACAAAGAGAGAAGACTTTCCAGTGTTAGCTGATGCATATTCCTGCATGCTCTTGCAGCCTGTCTACCCTGCTGACAACACTGAGAGAACTCTCCAGATCCAGGTATCTTTTGCATACCCTGGTCCTGTTCAGGAAAGTAATTAAAGGTGTGTACGTGCTTTCCTGGACAGTGAAGGACTTAAGCACATGTATAAGTGCTTTTAGGTGTTGGGACCACAGCCCGGTTGTTTGGCACTGTATTTGGCACAGTGCTGTTATGAGTTTTAGTTCAGCTTCCCAATCCTCCCCAACTGTCACATCCTTAGTTATAAACCAGTCTCTGCACCAGAGAATAGCTAAATGCAGAAGGGAAACCCTTCATTTGTAGTATGTTCCCCAACATAACCAGAGACTGTTCAACAATATGAAATATGTAAATACATTTCTGGCAGCTCCCAGTCCAATGGGCCCCAGTCTGTTGGAGCTTCTGAGCCTAACACCAGTAAGAATAAGCAAAATGGAAGTCTGTGTTGCCAAGCGCTTCTTGTACTATTTTGCCTCTGACATTGTGGCAGATCTGTTTTGCCCCTTCCCCTCCCTGTCCTCATGATGCTACGTTTATTGTGGCGATTCCTTCCCTGGTTCGAAGGCAGGTCTGGGATGGCAGCCACGCTCTCTGGGTTGTGAGGAGCTGGATGCCAGCACAGTGGGTTAAGTCTCTGTGTTGCAGAAAGGTTTATGCAGGAGCCTGTTTTCCCCTGTTACCCTGAGGCTGATGAAAATGAGCTGACAGAACAGAGGCAGCATTAGCCTAATTATGGCCATAAACGTTACCAACTCGGTGGTGGATTTTCCTTTCTCCGTGACTTCCTGTTTTCAGCTTTGAGATGCAAATTTTTGCACAATCCTTGATCTGGATTTTCTTCTCATTAGCATGAAATTTGACTAGTTCCACATTTTTTAAATAACTGCTTTCTGAATTTTTAAAGTGTGTGTGTGTGTGTATATGTGTGTGTGTTATACATGTATGGGTGTGTGGGGGGGAGAGTTACAGTGGGATTCCTGGCCCGTTTCATGGGCAGGGTGCAGGGAGAGCTCGTGGGGAAGCGGGTGTGTATACGGCTGTAATTTTTCAGGAATAACTAAACATGATCAGCAATGGGGGTTTGTCATGCCAGCCTCGTTCCTGCATATCTAAACAGGAGAAAGCCATTAACTGTGGAAACCCCCAGATGGGCATGGCTGAGAGATGGTCTGTGCAGATGGGGACAAGCTGCCTTTGCAGAGATGCGCTGAAACCCTAAGTGATTTTCCCCTCTTGGTGGGCTCTGATGAGAGATTTCCTTGTACCTGCAGATTCTGTCTCACTTTCACAAACGCAAATGGATATAAAATTTGTGCTTTGAAACCATTACTTTTGCCTCCGCTTGGAAAATGAAGTTTGTCATTATAGAAGGTTAAAAACACTTACCTGGAAAAATAATTTTGAAATGAGTCTTACCTCTGTGGATGCATGGTTTTTTTTTTTTTTTTTTTTTTTATGCCTGTCATAATCTGCACATGTTAAAGCTGTGAGCTGGGAGATGGCTAGTGATAGATCGGAAGCATAAGGCACTATTTTTGGTAAATGTCATTCTTGTAATATTTAACTCTCCTTGGGATGTAATACTTTTTTTTTTTTTTTTTTTTTTAAGTTATGGGTGCAATTAGGAACCAAGAGGTTGAGGTGCTGGTAGTACTGGCTAGATTAAGGGTAGGAGAGGCATCGGGTATGCATGCTTCTGCCAACGCAGTCCTGAGGTGCAGCCCTTTCTGCTGTGCGCCCCCCCGCCCCCATGCCTTGTAGTAAACACTCACGTTGCAGCCGAATCTTAATAGCCAGGATAAAAGCCTTCAATGAGTGAGGGCTGCTGCACTGTTTCATGGAGTTCCTCTGGAGCCTACCGTGGCAGATAGGACTGTATGCCAAGCTGGGTACACCTACACTACAGTGTGTGCCCAGGCTCTGAGCTGGCTTACGCCCATTCCCCCCACTGTCGACACACACAGCTCTCTGCCATGCGCCTGCATCCCCTCAGAACACAGGTCGACGTGCTCATCCAGGGGACAAGCCGGGGTTCTGCTGTAGCGGGTGGTCAGACTCCCCCACTTTGCAGTGAGGATTTTAGCTGCAGCTTGTATCACCAGGCTAGTGTTGGGAGAGCTGTGTCTGCGCGTCCCACCCTTCCCACTCACCTCCCCTGAACTGGGAACAGGCACCAGGCTCAAATGCAGCCGCTTGGTGTTTGGCCCTTCGTTTCCATGCTCAGTTTTAAACACAGCCAAGACCAGCTTATTCGAAAACGGAGGAGATGCTGGGGTGCTGAGAACCATGCCCCGCAGAGCCCTGCATGCCCATCTCCTGAGCTGGGGCAATATGCTTATAACCCCAGAGGAGAGCCTGGAGTGACCAGAACAGACCCCCAAACAGCCCGCGGTGCTGCCGCTGGCCTCAGATGAGCCAGCACACCTCCTGGGCCTATATTTGGAGGAATGGTTTGGGGGTGGCCGTGGGGAGCAGCCCACAGAGGCAGAGCTTGAGCTGGAGGCTGGTATGTTGCTATTATACCTATTAAACGGGAGGAGTTTCCAGGCTATGTTCAATACAATTATTATTGCATGCAGGGGGTTCTTTTGCTTCTGTTGAGGACGTAAGCCAGGCTGTCTCCATGGCTTCCCACCCCACCCCATCACATGGGAGCTGAGATGGATTTCAGTCCGGGGCAAAAATTAAAACAAGCAGCTAGCGTCGCTTTGAGGGTCGATTTCCCACAGGGCCTCAAGGAGCTAGACAGGGAGGGAGACGAGCACAGCCCCCATTCAGGCCCAGTGGGATCCAGGGGTCGCATGGTCCCAAGAGCCTGAAGGCCGTTCTCAGGAGTCACTTTAGGCACCGGGGAGCCGGAGTCCATTGGCTTCCATTAGCCAAGGCCCCGATGCCACTTGGAAAACGGGAACACTTGCCTTGGGGCCCGATTTCTGTAGGTGCTTCTGAAAATGTTGTCCATGGGCCCAGAGGTGGGTGCCTGATTGGCTTGGACCTGGCTCCCCCACTCCCATTGGTCCAGATCTGGGTCCTCTTGTCCCTCTGGGCCTGAGTGGGTCCTCTGATGCCCCATTGACCATGACCTGGGTTCCCTGGTCCCCCCCTGACCCTGAGCTGGCTCCCTGAGTTCCTGTTGGAGTAGAACTGGGTTGCTGCTTGGGTCAGAGATAGGCTCCAGTCCCTGGAACTGGGTCCCCTGGTCCCCACTGGCCTGTAGCTGGGCCCCTCCTTGGCCTGAAGCCGGGCTAGGATGGCCAGGTTTGGTTGGATGTAATCATGGAGGTTTCATCCCGTGACAGTCCCGGAGGACTGGCAACCCTAAGCTGGGTCCCCTGCTCCCCAAGGCCCCATGCGCCTTCTGGAGACTGTCGGGGGAGAAAGTGCTTTCCCGTCTGATGTCCTGAGGTTTGCACATGAGAAACGAGGCGTGTGACTCCAATGGCGGTGTCCGTCCCTGCCAGCCTGCGCAGCCCCGTGGCTGTAGCCTGCGGGGCAGACTCTGTTACTGGAGCTCACAAAAATTCCACGTCCGTCACTTACCATTTATAATTCACAGGCAGGAAAGCATCATCTTTCTTCCCTCTCCTGCCCCCCAACTGGCTTTCCTCCCTACTCCCCCTCCTCTCTGGCACATAATGAGTTTGATAAGAAATTGTCTCCTTAACAGGATTAGCCATGGAAATCTCTAGTCCCCTCCTATTCATTTTGTAATGTTCCTCATCCTGTTCTGTAATTTTCTGCTGGTATTAGGCGTCTGTGGACCACCTCGGGGAGATTAATTCCTGCTCGTTCTGTGATAGTGTGAATGCTGATCTGCCAGAACGGTGCACTCTGCAGCTGCAGGTGCCATGCTGTCGTTATGGCTAATTTACATGAAGCCCCCATTAACTCTTTCCTGAGAAGCCTTGTCTCAGGAAATCTGCCGCACCCCTCAGTCCACGAGCTGCCTCCTACACTGCAACCCTATCCCCTGTGAGATGCAGGGGACAAGTCTGTCACCCAGGCGTGGAGGAGGCAGCTGGGCTGGGTGGTGGGGAGGCGAGGAGGTGACGTCTTTCCCAAAGTAACTTCTGCATATAAATAAAACGATTCAAAAATACTCTGCCTTGTATTAGAAGGCACCCGCTCTTCTGATCGCACTGTCTCTTTTATAGACAGCTGCATAGGCAGATGCATTAAAACCTCATGGACCAAATTTTGCTGTCATTTACCACTGCAAACCCATTGATTTCTGTAGCGTAGCTCTGGATTTACCCCAGTGACAATGAGAGCAGAAATTGGCCCCATGATAAATAATTACCCTTAATTTAATAATTCTTTATAACCGACAGAATACATGACCCCCAAGGAAGTTATTAAAAAGAGGTCTCTGTTAATACCAGTTTTATTAAATCAGGCGCACATATCTGTAAAGGTGGGTCCAGTTTTAGGTCATGTCCACCCACAACTGGGAGCTATACATAAAGAAATTTGGGGAAAAAATTTGCCTAAGGAATTTCCTCAAAGATCATTTTAAGGGGGGCTTTTGGGTTGAATTTAGATCAAAATGTAGATTTTGAGAAAGCAAAGCTTTTAAAAAGCATAAGACCAATAGCAATGTGTTTGATGTAATAAAAAAAATCCATGCAAAATGATTTGCTTAACGATGTAAACATGCCATGTTTGCAGCACTCACAATGCAGCATTTTGCTACTGCATTAAAACCTCCAGCTTATCATGCACAAAAGGGTGTATTCTGGTGTATTTCCGAGAGAGGCAAAAAGTAAACAAACTGCATTAATGGGGAAGAGATGAGGATACTGAATATCCTTTTGGCTGTAAACATTTACAGGATTATTTGTAATTTAGCACAGGAAATTTGTGTTTTTTTTCAAAATGATGATTAACCTGACAATGTCCTTTTAAAAGTGAATAATTTATTCAATTAATTTTTCTTCTTTATATTCATTGAGTGTCCATGAACAGATTCATTTCTTCTAGTTTATTTGCAATTATTTGTCATACTTTTGGTGACTAATTCTTGAAATGTGGCTTGTGCCCAAGCCACTGCTGGTGGCGATTTGGTATACAAACCGAGTCATTTGGTTGGTTGGTGTTGAGTTTTGACAGGGCACATAAGCTGCATAGTAATGCCTCTCTTTCCAGAACTCTTGGGACAGGGATAGTTGATTTTACAAAGTCAGTATTTCTTTCAACAAATATTTTCCAAGCTCTGCATGAAAAAATTGCTTCTTTCCGAGATGTTCCTGCTGCAGAACTTGTTTGCCGGTCTTCTCGTGGAAGGTGAATACTGAAAGGGTCAACAGAGAGGCATGGCCAATTTGTTTTAAAACCTGAACAAATATTTGCAGGACACTTGTTTGTAAAAACTGCCCAGTTTCCCAATCGCTAGCAACCCTGCGATGAAGCTGAAAAGCCGAACGTTTCCAGCAAGTCAGTGGAAATACATCTTTAAAACGATGCAGAAGTAGTTGGTGGAACTCCTAGCCACAGCATAGCATCAAGCTCCGCAGGATTCAAACATAAATTAAAGAAACATATATAATATTTATGTATACGTATATTAGACATTTATATGGCTAAGCAGATCCCCCAGTTGCATAAGATAAGATAGAAATGTACTAGGGCTATAACTTTTATGCTTCAGGACCTAAGCCAACCACTGGCTGACAGGGGTTAGAAAGCAACTTTGCTCTGGGGGAGGATTATTCCATAATTGCCCTTTCTGGGGTTTCTTCCACCTTACTCTGTAGCAGCTGGTGCTGGGCACGGATGGAGACAGGAGACCAAGTCAGATGGACCATGGGTCTGATCCAGTCTGGTAAACCCCCTGTTCCTGTGCTGACTAACATCTGTTCTGACCTGCAAAAACTGGACACCCAATGCGAGGTTTCAGACGGAAAACATTTCCAAATGCCTCGGGCATGACACGAGAGGGAGTGCGCCACCTGCAGCTGAGGCTTAAATAGACTGGCAATAATTGCTTTGCAAAAAAAGGGGATATTGGTTTGGACTAAGAGCCCCTGTTGTGGTTCCTCCGCTGGCTTTATTTGAATGCAGGGTGCAGAGCTGTGTTTGGTGCAGGAGCTGAGATGTGGCAGATGGCAGCTGGCACAGGACGGTTCTTTAACTCGGTTTTTACAGTTGTTGGTCGAGGAGAAGACATTGCAGCTCTGTTGGCTCTCCCAGGCTTAAATGCAGTGATCAAAACCGAAGCCAAACCTGGAGGCTCGGGGAAATGTGGCGTTTTTAATGATAGACTGGGATCCCGCTGTTCTTTTTTAAACCCGAAGAGCCAATTCACTGGAAAAGCACCCATTGCTGAATTGCAGCTCTGAAATGCATGGAATGGGATTTGTCAGGGGATTAGCAGCCACAAAATAAATCTGTATTCTCTGGTTCTTGGTAGCCTGTGTAGGGCCTGGCGGGGCGATAGTATCGGGCAGTAAGACCCTGCCAATGTACAGAGGTGGGCATGGCCTAACCACAGAGTTCTTTGAGAGGGAGGGGTGTGTGCTCATGCTAATGCCGGGCCCTATACCGTGGGCTCTGGATGCTGGAAGGAGAGACTTCCTGTGATAGGGACATTAAGGAAGAACAGAGCATTTGCAAATGATGAGTAATTATTGCCATCTATTAAAGGGCAGAGGTAGATGTGTTAAACCTCACGCGCATCAGCTGAGGTGAACCCTGAGATAATATTAGGTGGATTTAGAGACGGCTTTGGGGATCAATCATGCGAGAGGCAGGAAGTCTCTCTCTCTCTCTCCAGGTGAGAGGTGTGTGAAATAGCATCCGTCTTGTGAATGAGCTCAACCTTTCACTACCCAGAGCCATTTCAGGGGAGGAAGAGTTCCTGTGAGTCTGGGGCTGGCTGGAAGGCGGCTAATTAGTGGGAGCTTGCAGGGAGAAGGAGTGCTGCAAAGCACAAGGAATAAAAGGGCCTTTGGCAATAATAGTTGAGGAGCGTCAGTCCAAGGAGAGCTCTGTAACGCTGGGAGATGACAGGCCAAAAGCAGGTGGAAGGTGTAAAAAGGAAGGGAGGATTTACTGAATAGCTGACATTCAAACCAGAACAGTGCAGACCCAGCCTTGAGCGGGGCGTGGCATCGTCCTACACAGTCTAACTCGAGTTCTAACGCTCAGCTACAGTGGCTGGCAGTTCTCACGTTAAAACGCACGTGGCCCTGCCTTTAGAAGCCTAGCAAGATTAGCAGAGCTAAGCCTGTGTGGTCTGGTTCCTAGATAGCAAACGAGGTGTCAGAGCAGCTCCATGGGTGTAAACGAGGATAGAGGGGAATTATTGTTTGGAAGCGCTTTGGGGCAGAGACTTCCTCTGCTTTTGTACAGTGCCTGGACTACACTTTGGGAGCTGTAGCAATAGAAATAGCAGGTGCGGGGGTGCACAGGAGTCTAACCCGGAGTCCCGGGGTAAAACAATACAAAAGGAACATGGCACCCATCAAACCGTTTAAAAACTGGCTCATCGATAGGTCTCAAAATGTAACTGCAAACAGGGAATCATCATCGAACGGGTGTGTTTCTAGTTGGGTCCTGCAGGGATCAGTTCTTGGCCCTACGCTTTTTAATGTTTTTATCAATGACCTGGAAGAAAACATAAAATCATCACTGATAAGGTTTGCAGATGGCACAAAAATTGGGGAGTGGTAAATAGTGAAGAGGACAAGTCACTGATTTAGAGCAATCTGAATCACTTGGTAATTGGGTACAAGGAAACAGTATGCCTTTTAGTTCAGCTATATGTAAATAAGAACATAAGAACGGCCGTACTGGGTCAGACCAAAGGTCCATCTAGCCCAGTATCCTGTCTTCCAACAGTGGCCAATGCCAGGTGTCCCAGAGGGAGTGAACCTAACAGGCAATGATCAAGTGATCTCTCTCCTGCCATCCATCTCCACCCTCTGACAGACAGAGGCTAGGGACACCATTCCTTACCCGTCCTGGCTAATAGCCATTAATGGACTTAACCTCCATGGATTTATCCATAAATGTATATATACATCCACGAACAAAGACTGCAGGCCATACTTACAGGATGGGGGACTCTATCCTGGGAGGCAGTGACTTGGGGGTCATGATGGATAATCAGCTGAACGTGAGCTCCCAGTGTGATGCTGTGGCCAAAAGGGCTAATGCGATCCTGGGATGCATAAAAAAGATAATATCAAGTCGGGAGGTAATATAAACTCTGTATTTGGGACTGGCTGCTACGGGAATGTGTGTCCCGTTCTGGTGTCCTCAATTCAAGCAGGATGTTGATGATTGGAGGGGTTCAGAGAAGAACCACGACAATGATTAAAGGATTAGGAAATATGCCCTGTAGTGACAGACTCAAGGGGCTCAATCTGTTCAGTTTAACAAAGAGAAGGTTAAGGAGTGATTTGAACACACTCTGTAAGTACCTGCGTGCGGCACATATATTTAATAATGGGCTCTTGTTACACCTGTTCTGCTAGACCGAAGATCCAATGGTTGGAAGTGGAAACTAGGCCAGTTCAGACTGGAAATAAGGTGGACACTTTTCAGCGTGAGTAATTAATCATTGGAACAACTGACCCAGGATCATGGAGGATTCTCAGTTACTGGCAATTTTTAAATCATGATTGGGTGTTTTTCAAAAAGGTGTGCTGTCGTTCAACCAGGGCCTGGGCAGTGCATGCCCTCATGGCTTTACACTCTATGGAAAAATTAAAGAAGGGCAAATTAAGGCTGAATATCTGGACAGTGAGTCTTATTTGGCTGTGGACTAGTCTTCCAAGGGGAGAGGGGCAAGGCCCATCAGCTAGGACATTGCAGAGTTAAGCAGCACAAAGCACTAGAGGATGTGCTGCAGGGAACTGTCCGGCCTGGGTGGGAGGAGCTGGTACCTACTTCGTTTTTTCCCTCAGCAGCTTCTCTTGTTCTGCCGTGACCTGAGCTGACCACCCTCCCCCCCAGTAGTGCATGCATCCCACTGCGTGCCCACTATGTGAGACTGTCGTGGGGCAATCACACGGCCAGCAGTGTCTGGGCAGCACAGCTCCTATGGCTGGCCTGCTAGCGATTTTATAAATCTGCATTTCTGTTTCAGAGGGGTAGCCATTTCTGTTGTAATGCTTCGGGCATAGGTGGGCCTCCAGCGGGTGCCACCGAATGACAGGGGCATCATGGTTGGTACCATGCAGCATGTTCAGGAAAGGACTTGGAATCGGGCAGTTCTATTTCCACTCCCCGGAACAGTTGCATCCTGTTTTCAAAACCTCCTCCCTGCCTTTTTCTCTTCTTTGGTGTCATTCTCCTCGCTCAGAAAATCCATTTAAATGCAATTCCATTCTTAAAACGTCCCCTTCATGCATGTCTAATGAATGTCAGGGAGATGCTATTACAATGAAGCCGAGTGGGATCCAATCTTGCAGAGTGTCTACAAGTCATTTGGAGGAAACCCTGGGAGTGCTCCCAGTTTTATTACAGCATAATTAGAAATAAAATCTTGTTGCACTAGGAGAATGAGAGATGGGTGTTAATCCTGTAACAGGGGAAGATAGAGATGTGCCTATAAAAGAGATCAAGGACAGAAAGAGAAAAGCCGTTCATGACTCCCCAATTTTCATCCCTCCTGTTTTATTTTTTTCCTCTCTCTGGCTCAGCATCTATTCAGTGTCACATGCTGCAGCTGGTTCAGAGAGGACCAGTTTTTCCAAATGCCCCCAGCCCTGTGAGATGTCAGCACCCTCCCCACCTTCTGTCCAGGGGTGGAGAACACGGGAATCCCACCTAGCACAGCAGCTGGATCAGGCGTGGTGTTGGGGGTGGGTTAATTTCTGGAGCTTTTCTGCCTCCGCACTCAGTCACTGGGAGGTCAGTGGCTCGGCACGTGCGTGGCAAGGGATTCTATTTAGGTCTTCAGTGAGGTCTAGATTGCCTTGCTGCTCAGCTGTCTGAGGCAGCGCTGTAAGCAAGCCTCCCTGCGCGGGCGTCTCTCGGGCGTTGCACAGGGAGGCCAATGCCTGGCTCTGTAAGGTACCCCATCCCCAGAGACCCGACCTGCTGCCTGTGTGTATTCTGGCTGCTTAGTATGCACAAGGTATTCAAATCCCAGCCCAGGCTCTTCAGAGCAAAAGTGGGTCATTCAGATGTTGCGGCCTCTTTTTATTGTTTAAAATCACTTCCTGGAATGGTCCCTTTGAGACTAAAGTTGAAATGTGAGCACATAAAAGAACAATTCCTATGGAACCGCAGTGGAATTCTTAATTGGAGCCGTAGGTTGTGCGGGCAGAAACTGCCTGGTGGAGCAGAGAACAGAGAACTGGGCTGGCCGAGACGGGCCCCAGACATACGTTGGCAAACATATAACCCTGGTCTCCAGGCGTAGCCTCCCCTTTCGCATGGAGGAAGTTCTCTCGCTCAGTACAAGTTAGGTAAGGGTTTAAATGTGCACATGTAAGTTGAGTGCTGGTGAAAGTCCCCACTGGAGATCCTCTTCTCCCCATTGTAAGAGGAGCAGCAAGGGCACTGGCTGTGCAAACTTCCCCCACTACATGCCGTCAATATGCCTCTTCCCTGCTCTGGGCTGGCCATCCCCTGCTCTGAGAGGGTAGCTCCCTTTCCCGGTGTCTGTCTCGTGTCTCTCTAGTATACACACTGTGTACCCTGGGACCCTGCAGACTCAACTACCCTCCCAGGCAGTACCACCCCTACGGGCAGGACTGAGAGATGCACCTGGACCTCGGACTCCCAAAGCCATTGTGGAGGCAAGATGACGTTTCTAGGACATGTTCTTCTCTTTCGAGCTAAGCCTTGCTCTTCCCGGATAGAGGAGGAGGAGGAGGACAGGGAGGTCTTGGGTACAAAGCGTGACCCACTTCCTGAGCTGGAATCAGTTATTTCGCAGCTGCCCATGAAACCTGAAGATGGACCTGTTCTGTATGGGCGTTTGGCTGCTCCGTGCTACTCAGCCTTGTACAGCCACGCAGGAGAAATATGTCGCCTTTGGAAGGGGTAGGAAACCGGCCACTGCCTTACACCCCCCCCCCCCCCGGGACTATGTATGCAGGGAAACATGTAAATACATCTGTGGGCTATCTCACAGTGCTTATTACCTTTGGATTAATTGATAGCTTCTATTTAACATCCATGGGATGGATGGAGGGATCCTTAATCTATGTCTAATCTAGCCTAGCTCTAGTTAGGTGTGTGCAAAGCTGCTCTCCGGCAGATCGGCCGCCTAATTACAGTGGCTGTGCTGAGAGGCAGGCCCATTGTGCAGAGCCCCAGTTGCTGACGTGGCGGGGACAGCTCCTTGGCCTGTGGGCTGTGTAGGATCTCGAGGGAGGTTGCTGAAGGGGTGTTGATCGACTGAAATGGGGGTAACACGGTCCGGGCAGCAGGCCTAGAAAATAACACCTGTGCTTGGATGCCAGGTGGCAGAGATTTTCCATTACTGCTGAGCTGGAGGACACAGACTCCCTGTCCCTCTCCAGATGACAGCTACGTTGAAAGGCAGGATAGGAAAACAGAGGTACACTGAAAATCACAACCTTCATCTTCGGGGCTTCCCTGCCTCCCTCCCCGTCTTTGCCCCAGGGATATATTCGTTACTTTAACCATGGCCGAAAATAGCTCCCAACAATCACTGACTGCCCAGGATGCCGTGGGATGCATATGCTCAAACTACAGCTAATTCATAAACGCTGGCACCTATTGATTCCCCAGCAGTTAAAATAGAATGCGTAAGGAAATATTGGCCTCAGAGTATCAAGGGAAAGTTCTCTCATTAGTCTTATGAACTATACAATGTGCTCTCTCCTGCAGCCCTGACCCCATTGTTTTTATAAATCTATATTGGATAGAGCAGGAACTGGTAACCTGTATTGATCGTAATTTTTCACGTGAAATTGGAAGGCCCCTGGGACGGATACTGTGGTTTCTTGGCCACTACATGCTTCTGGGTCTGGAAATGGGCTTGGGCAATGCCCCAGCTTGTATGTGCTTTTGGGGGTTGAGATACCTTCCTAATAGCCTGCCAAAACATGGCCATGCATGGAGACTTTTCTGTGATCCACTCGCCTGCTCGCCAAGATGCACCCATCTCTGTCTAGACAATCTGATCCCAAGACCAGGCCTGACCCAGCACCCAATGCCCAGCCAGACTGTAGCCATGCTCCCCCCATCCAGCACTGGGTGGCCACGACACCATGAGAACATAAGAAAGGCCGTACCGGGTCAGACCAAAGGTCCATCTAGCCCAGTATCCTGTCTACCGACAGTGGCCAATGCCAGGTGCCCCAGAGGGAGTGGATCAACAGGCAATGATGAAGTGATCTCTCTCCTGCCATCCATCTCCACCCTCTGACAAACAGAGGCTAGGGACACCATTCCTTACCCGACCTGGCTAATAGCCATTAATGGACTGAACCTCCACGAATTTATCCAGTTCTCTTTTAAACGCTGTTATAGTCCTAGTCTTCACAACCTCCTCAGGCAAGGAGTTCCACAAGTTGACTGTGCACTGTGTGAAGAAGAACTTCCTTTTATTTGTTTTAAACCTGCTGCCTATTAATTTCATTTGGTGACCCCCTAGTAAGTCTAATGGCCAAACCCATATAAGCCAGGCAGGGAGCTGAAGGCAGTTATCAGATGGGTGTGAAATAACGAGTAGCCCTTCGCTGCAGCACCTGGCAAACATCAACTATCTCCCTGCAGCATCCCTCAGAGGGTGAAGCAGGCTCCTTTGGACAGAGGAGAAACCTAAGGCACAGAGTAGGCAAGGGACTTGGTCAAGGCAAGTCTGAAGTGGCTGCTGCCTCCTTCCCCAGATTTGGCTCTTTAGACCTTGGTTGAGTTGCTGTGTCCCTGTTTTCTACTCTCGTGTCCTGTGGGGAGTGTGGTGCATTGGATCCACCTTCTGTGATGCGGGAACACAAGAGAGGAAGGATGGAGGAGTAAGAGATGCCAGAGTCCCCTTCTCCTCCATCCTCTCCAGCTCACTTCTCCTCCCCGCACCATTCCTTGGTAGTGGGATTTTTGGAAGGTTATTTGCAGAGGCTGCTAGTCGTGTCCAGCTCTGAGAGCTGTTAAAACAGTGCAGCTTCAGTCTGGCCACAGATACACTTAATCCTCTGCTTCCTGTAAACCTTTCCCACCTCCTGGCAGGCAGAAAGATTTGACTTTATTCCACAACCATCGACGTTAATCTCGCTAGAGGAGCTGGCAATAAGTCACTTTGGGGAGGTCTCAGTTGGAATGGTTCACATCAGTTATCGCCCACGTCTTTCCCTCCAACCAGTGTAATTCTCTTAGACAAAGTTATTTGTCCCTTTTTTTAAAAATTGAAGAGATGCCATCAGGTTGTGTAGACCCTAAATTCAATGTCACGGTGTCTTTAAAACTGTATATTGCAATGAGCGAGGTGCTCATTACTTCCAGCGCAGAGGGCTTTCGTCTTCACTCAAGAGGTTCAACCTTTGAACAATATTAAAATGGACCAATCCACTGCACGCCCAGAAGGTTTTAATATCTAAACGCTCCTGTTGCTGTGAAGATAAATGATGGAACATCCATAGACCCCATGCTCCCCATTCCTGGGGAGTGCCCAGCGGAAGGATGGCTTGCAGGATACTGTGTACTTTCAGAGATGAATCTCTCCCCTCCCTGATACCTCGGTCATGGAATCCCTACAAACTTTAGAACAGCTTGTACGTAAATCAGTTTATACAGAACTCGACTTGTAGACGCAGGCAGAGCCACAGGCTCATGCTGTGTTGCCAGTTATTGTCACTTGATAGTGAGTCACACAATATTTGGTGGGTTTTTTTCTTAGAGCCCCAGCTTCTGGAGTCACGTGAATATGGGAGAATCTCAGCTTTCCCTGAGAAAAATAAGTTTCCAGTCCTCATGGTTGCAAGGAAAAGCTTGAAAAGGTGACCCCTGACAGCTCAGAGGATAGACGGGAAAGAAAAAGAACACGTTTATTTTTTAAAATCTCATGGTTTGGGGGTCGTGACTCATGGTACTTCAGCCCTTGGGTTGGCAATGTGGCACATGCTAGTGACTAGCAGAGTTCCAGGTATGGACAGGGTGTGCCCCGGTCCAGGCATTCCTGTTCTGTAGAGAGGGCCGGCTTATTTGGGAGTCCCAGGGGTGTATGTGTGTGTGTCTCTCTCTCTCTCTCTCTCGCAGAATGTTTCTGTCCAAATCTGAGTGACTCCCACGCAGGCTGAGAGGAGTGAAGGACTCGCTGTGCTCCTTGCAGTCGGGTCTATGGAGAATGCTGGCCATTTTGCCTTTCTTAAGCACCTGAGAAGCTTCAACATGGCGCTAATGGTCCATGGGCCCTTTGTTCTGAATGGCCTGATGTTCGGGTGTTGAGCTCTTGTATTGAGCTCAGTGGCAGCTCCCTGGCACCAGGCCGCCAGGCGCGATGCCATAGTCACAGAGTGACTCCAGGCAGCAGGCTGGGGTAAATAGGAGATCTGTTTGCCTGCTCTGCCTAGCTCCCCAGACCACTCCGCCAATGCTGATCCCGTTGGTGTCCGGGGAACGTGCCCCCTGACCAGGCGTTTGGAGTAGCTCAGGAAAACATTCCCACGAGTTTGCTCGGGGTTTTACCTGGCACCCAGAGATTGGGGAGTTGAGTCAGGGCTGGTGAGTGCTCAGAGAGAGCCGGCAGTGCTTTTTGTATTTACCTTGCTGGGGTGCCTCTGGGCTTCCATTGAAGCTACTCCGCTCGCTTGGGACCAGGATCTCGTCGGCTGGAGAGGTGCACATCCCAGCTCTCCTCGCTGGTTCCCTGGCTTGTTCCGTGTATGGAGAGCACCAGCAGCCTGTTCAGCTACCAGAGCTGCCGTCCCTTGTCCGAGCCAAGCTTCCCCGTTGGAGTCCAATGGCTTGAGGTGGAGCCATATTTGTATTTTCTGGCCCAGCACATGGCTTATGTCCATTTGCCCTCACAGCACTCCCACCCGGCTTTGCTCCCTGTCCACCTCACCTCTAGCACTCTGCTCTCCTGTGGCTGGCTTTCTGGCTTGCTCCCCCACCCTGGGGAGCCAGCCCCTTTGCATGGCGGGCAGGGAGGGTTCTTATAACCTCACGGAGGCTATTTTCAGGCCTGGTGGCAGGGAGGCCAAGTGGAAATAGGTGTCAGGGCTTTATTTGTATTCATTTTGTGGTGGGGGATAATTTCCCCCCCCTCCTTGGGTCCCCCTGGGTTTTTCTTCGCTCTCCATTGTGTGGGCTCAGCGGGTTCCTCATCCATTTCCCCCACAGCAGGCCATAATTTGATTCTCATCAAACATGCAGAACTGATGTTGCGGAAGGTCCCTCCAGAGGTTTGAACATCCTACTGCTGCTGTCTGCGCTCCCTCTCTCGCACTGCGCAGCGCTCCGGCTTTGGAAGCCTTTGTTTCCGGAGGAGTAACACGGCGTTCTGGAAATGTTACCACAATTAAATATGCACAAAAAAATAGTGGGGGGAGGAATGAGGACAGTCAGGGTTGTGGAGCAGCAGTTGGCAAGATGCAGCGGCTGCTCGTTGCCATAGAAACTGCCTCCCCCCTTGCTTAAAATTCCAGTACAGCCAATATTCTGTGCTTACTGGTTTGCTGAGAGATGAAACATTAATGATCTATTTGCATTTTATTGCAATTGCACCTGTGGGGCTTTTCTTTCTTTTTTTTCTTTTTTGGACCTTTGTATTAATCCCTTGATACTTCAGATTGACAGCTCAGAGCTACGACTGTTCTGCAATTATGTGTGTGCTGCGGCATTGACTTTGCCATGTCATAACACAGAGACAAAACAACACATGCAGATTTTGGCTAATGAGCATCTAGCCCCTCCTTGTAAACACAGAGATAGAAATATCTCTTTTCTCTCCCTTCCCCTCCCCTTCCCTTCCAGGTTTTGCAAACCAGAGTGTGCAAACAACTCATTGATTTATCATTTTGATTACTTGTCAGGTCTCCTTTTGGCTCCAGGGCCGGACATTGAGTTACTGGACCTTAAAGACATTGTTGCATGTGGCTTTCCAGTCTCTGTGTTTATTTAGGCATTCTGTTAAGTTAGATGAATGTTAATTGTTTATTGAAGTCACTATTTTTCTCTCTGTTAAGAATCCCTGACACAAAACTTGCTCTTACTGCAATTAGAGTAGGATAAATGAATATCTGGCTGATATAGAACTAGATAAATTCATGGAGGACGGGTCCATCAATGACTATTAGCCAGGATGGGCAGGGATGGTGTCCTTAGCCTCTGTTTGCCAGAAGCTGGGAATGAGCGACAGGGGATGGATCACTTGATAATTACCTGTTAGTTCATTCCCTCTGGGGCACCGGGCATTGGCCACTGTTGGAAGACAGGATACTGAGCTAGACGGACCTTTGCTCTGACCCAGTGTGGCCGTTCTTATTGCTGAGATGGAAATGTGCCGGCTGGAGTTGGGGCTGACCATTGTTCTGCCTTGTGACGTGGTTTGCTGCTGATATGCTACGTGCCTCCTCTGAGGGAGGGCGGTCCTTGGACTTGCCTGTGAGAGCTGCTGGGTGGAGGGGGTGGGGGGTATCGGGAAGGATCAGGGAGTGGGTTGTGAGCCTTTGTGCCAGACCGGTTTCAGACTTCTGGCTCCCTCACTTCAGAAGATCTCTGCTTCCGTAGTGGGCATAAAAGATGCTCTTTCCTTTGCCTTAGTACAGAACTGTCCAGGCTACTTCCAAACGGTGGAAGCTGATTTTCAAGCCAGGCCCCATCCTAGGTGCTGGCGGTTCAATGGGTATCGGACCTGTTCCCAGGTCTGTGGCTAGGGGGTGCTGTGCTGATGGACGAGCCATCTTTCAGATGAGAGAGAAAACGGGGGTTCCACCCATCTGTGGTCATTGGCACTGCTCATTTCCACGGCCAAAATCGGACTCAGGAAACGACGTTCTACCGACATTCTCCAGGCCTGTGCAGTGGTGCTATGTGGCAGCACTGTGCTGCTAGCGAACAGCTGCCGTGTCCTGCTCCAGAGGTGGCTGCATTGCAGTGGTGGGCCCAATCTTTTTGTGCCCTTTGGGGGTGAAAGGCTCTATCGAACCGTTAGGAATTGTGAGCGCTGTTCGAGCAGGATGCAGTGTGCTTTCCAATGGGGAAAGCCAACTTTAGCCTCTTTCCAAAGCCATTTGCTTGCCCTCCTTTTCATGCTGCTGCTAAGGTCTTTCACAACACGGGCGTTTGCTCATTATAATTCACCATGAATATTAATACGTACTAACGTGGGGACCAGGTTAAGAAGTGGGCTAATGCCTCCTTATTTGCCTGCTCACTAGTCTGAGGCATGGACAGAGAGGCCTTACTTTTGTGCTTCAGTGCCAGACTCTCCTTGTAGACTCTCACCATTCCAGCTGGCTTGGTTTGTGTTGCTTGTTACCTGCTGTCCTCTGGAATCTTCCCCCTGGGGCTCAAGTATCAACTTAAGGTCTTATTTGTTTTCGCAAGCGTCTAAGTAAGTTCCGCTAATTATTGACTCGGCAGGATGGATTCCCTTTTAATTGCCAGGTTGCAGCAGGGCATGCTGAGACTCCACCGTGCGGTCTGAGCTTGGGGTTGCAAGCTTGCCTCTCACCTGGCCCTGACTTCTTTAACTGCCTCTCCCGCTCCTTCCTGGCCCAGGATCTCTGCTCCCTTTCTGCACGGTAATTGGGGCCTGTGTAGGATACTGCAGAGATGTACTAGTTTGCCCGTAGTAAAATGGAGCATGATTGGACTCAGAAGTGAGGCCAGGGCCAGAGCTGAGAGTGCAGCCTTAAATTCTGTCTGTCCAGTGCATTTCGGCAACCTGCCGGCACCACGGCTTACTCTTGTGGAGCTTTTCTATTGGGAGCACGTTCAGTCAGGTGAGGGGTATATTTTAAGTTAACCTGAAGATTGTGACCAACAAGTAAGTTCTAAAATGGGCGTCCTATGGAAGGTCATGGTCCAGGTATTGGGGCGCCCCGACCCCAGGTTTGCATTCTCGGGCAGACTCATTCCCATGCAGAATGGTATCTGCACATCCGGCTTTCCGTTTGTATGCGCCTCTGATATGAACATACGCTGCAGCTCTCTCCTTTTCTAGCCAGATTTTAGATACCTGTTTAAAACTGCAGCCCCCGAGCTAAGGGAGGAGTCGGACCCTTGGTTTGTCTGGGCTGCCCAGATGCTGTATTGACCACAGCGGGCTCTCATCCTGTGCTAGCAGTTGTGCGGCTCCCGAGGTGCAGCAGGGCAAGTGAAGGACGAATTTGTCCCCTGAATTCAGCTTTGACCTTTTTCCTTTCCGTAACTCGATGCAACTTCCTTGGGAGTTCCCTTATTTTATGGTATCGTCACTGAAAGATTCACAGGTGCATGCTTCACTGCAGAGCAGGCATCCGCTCACCCCATCCCTGGGATGCTGCTTACTGCCTTGTGATGCAATATGTTTAGTTTGATCAAACACAGAGCAATAACCAGACTTTCCCCTCTCTTCTGCTTGTGTCTCCAGAAAATAGGTTTTTTATTACTTTTTATGGAGGTTTGTACATATCGGACGTGCAGAAGGAAGATGCCTTGTCCACCTACAGGTGTATCACCAAGCACAAGTACAGTGGAGAGACACGCCAGAGCAATGGGGCTAGGCTCTCCGTGTCAGGTAAGTCTCTGGATCTGAACCTGCAGCCAGCAAAACTCAGCCACGAATCTGTGTATGCGAGTCTGTGTCTTTAATCTTCTTATCTGGCCCCTGTCACCATGATATCAGAACACTCCCAAAGCGGTAAAGTGTATGCATGTAAAAGGACAGCCCAGGAGGTTGTAATAGGACTGGGAGCCCAGCACGAGAGCCTTGAAAGGGGCTAGGTTTTCAGACAGGGCTGAGCGCCCACCCTTTCTGGTGTCTTGAGTTAAGAATGGCCATGTTGGGTCAGACCAATGGTCCGTCTAGCCCAGCATCCTATCCTTCAACAGTGGCCAATCCCAGGGGCGTCAGAGGGAATGAACAGAACAGGGAATCATCAAGTGATCCATCCCCTGTCGCAGGAGCGGCACCAGGATTTTTGCCACCCTAGGGAACAGCACTTCTCCTCTGAGCATTCGGTGGCGGGGGTCCTTCCGCTCCGCATCTTCGGGGCACTTCGGCAGCAGGTCCCGGAGCGAGTGAAGGATCTGCCGCCAAATTTCCGCCAAAGACCCGGAGCGGAAGGAAATTTCCGCTGAAGACAGCAAAATGCCGCCCCCCCCCCCGCAAATCCTGCTGCCCTAGGCAACTGCCTAGAGTTGCCTAGTGGAAGCGTCGGCCCTGCCCTGTCGTCCTGTCCCAACTTCTGGCAGTCAGATTCTAGAGACACCCAGAGCATGGAGTTGGATCCCTGACTATCTTGGCTAATAGCCATGATGAACCTATCCTCCATGAACTTATCTAATTCTTCTTTTAAAATCTAGTTATACTTTTGGCCTTCACAGCATCCCCTGGGAATGAGTTCCGCAGGTTGACTCTGCATTGTGATGAGTTGAGCACCCAGAGTCACTAGGCACTTTGGGAAATCTTGGCCTCAGTTCTCTCTCTGTGTTTCCTCCAGTCAGCAGACAACGGCCTTTATATCACCTGGGTGGGGGTTGTTTGTTTGCTTTGTTTTCTGTGCGTGTGTGGAGATGGGGGCAGCACAGAGAGAATGAGGAGGAGTGAAAGCCTGGATGTGTGTGTGGGGGAAACGGTGGAGATGGGAACATTTTATCCTCCTGTTCATCCCCAGGAGCGTTCGCTCTTGGCCAGACGAAGCCAGCCCAAGGGGCTTGGCTCGGCCCTGTTTGAATGCTCCCTGTGTGACTCTGCAGACAGGCTCCTGTAGCAGGGTGCTGCCGGGCCCGCTTGGCTCCTGCCCCTGCTGTGCTGACAAAGTCATTCAGAGATCGACCCTGGGGTTCAGAAACCACTGGTGTCCTTCGTTTACGGGTTGGGCTCCCACCAACCTTTACAGCTTGGGTTCTAGAGTCTGCTATTCCTCTGCTTCCGCTCCCCCACCTGGCTTCCTTCCTCACAGCCTTGGATATACCCCAGGCTCATGGGGCGGGCGGCTGGCTCCCATTCACCCATTAGGTGCAGGTTTTCTCTAGCCGGCTCCCATTAACTTCCCTCAATGGGGGCTGGCGTGACCCAGGGCTGAGTCAGCAGCTCTTGCCCAGCCCCCGTCCCAGAGCCTGACATGGGAACCACTGGGATCGGTGTGGGGCAGAGCTAAACCCCAGGCGCTGGGCCCTGGCCAAGCTGGCAGGACCCGGGCTGGGCTCCTGTCTGCTGGAAGGAGCTCTTCTCCACGTCCTAATCTATGGCTCTTGCCCTCCAAAGGTGGCCGATCAGTTATTTATAGTGACTTCCATTTTCTTAGCAGTGTAATGGACTTAACTCCCTCAATATATTAATTAGGAACTGGCTATTCTAGAGCTCTTGGGGAGGCTCTGCTTAGTACAGCAAGTTAATGCACTGGCCATTTACCTCCACGGGCTCGGTTCAAATGCCACCAAGGTCACAAGCGCACGAGTGATGATTCCAGCCCACTCCTTCCTGAGCATTTTTCCACTTGGCAGAACCGACCATGGCAGTTTCTTCACAGGGCTGGAATTGCAGGGGGTGCGAGGGTTGGGGACTGAAGGGGGTCGGCAGGGCTGGGTGTGGGGCTCGGGGGGGGGAATTGCAGGGGGTGCGAGGGTTGGGGACTGAAGGGTGTCGGCAGGGCTGGGTGTAGGGGGCCGGGGGCGGGAATTGCAGGGGGTGCGAGGGTTGGGGACTGAGGGGGGTCGGCAGGGCTGGGTGTAGGGGGCCGGGGGGGAATTGCAGGGGGTGCGAGGGTTGGGGACTGAGGGGGGTCGGCAGGGCTGGGTGTAGGGGGCCGGGGGGGAATTGCAGGGGGTGCGAGGGTTGGGGACTGAGGGGGGTCGCCAGGGCTGGGTGTGGGGGGCTGGGCGGGAATTGCAGGGGGTGCGAGGGTTGGGGACTGAGGGGGGTCGGCAGGGCTGGGTGTGGAGGGCTGGGGGGGAATTGCAGGGGGTGCGAGGGTTGGGGACTGAAGCGTGTCGGCAGGGCTGGGTGTGGAGGGCTGGGGGGGAATTGCAGGGGGTGCGAGGGTTGGGGACTGAAGCGTGTCGGCAGGGCTGGGTGTGGGGGGCAGGGGTGAATTGCAGGGGGTGCGAGGGTTGGGGACTGATGGGCATCGGCAGGGCTGGGTGTGGGGGGCCGGGGAGGAATTGCAGAGGGTGCGAGGGTTGGGGACTGAAGGGTGTCAGTAGGGCTGGGTGTAGGGGGCCGGGGGGAAATTGCAGGGGGTGCGAGGGTTGGGGACTGAAGGGTGTCAGCAGGGCTGGGTGTAGGGGGCCGGGGGGAAATTGCAGGGGGTGCGAGTGTTGGGGACTGAAGGGTGTCAGCAGGGCTGGGTGTAGGGGGCCGGGGGGAAATTGCAGGGGGTGCGAGGGTTGGGGACTGAAGGGGGTCGGCAGGGCTGGGTGTGGGGCCCGGGGCGGGAATTGCAGGGGGTGCGAGGGTTGGGGTCTGAAGGGCGTCGGCAGGGCTGGGTGTGCGGGGCCGGGGGGGGAATTGCAGGGGGTGCGAGGGTTGGAGTCTGAAGGGCGTCGGCAGGGCTGGGTGTGCGGGGCCGGGGGGGAATTGCAGGGGGTGCAAGTGTTGGGAACTGAAGGGCGTCGGCAGGGCTGGGTGTGGGGGGCCGGGGGAAAATTGCAGGGGGTGTGAGTGTTGGGATCTGAAGGGTGTTGGTAGGGCTTGGTGTGGGTTCTGGGGGGGAATTGCAGGGGGTGCGAGTGTTGGCGACTGATGGGCGTCGGCAGGGCTGGGTGTGGGAGGAGCCGGGGGGGGGGAATTGCAGGGGGTGCAAGTGTTGGGGTCTGAATGGCATCGGCAGGGCTGGGTGTGGGGAGTCCATGGGGGAATTGCAGGGGCTGAGCTGTATGTATGTGTGGGGTGTGGGGGGCAGGGCCGGGAAAAGAGGAGGCACTAGAGGTCAGGACTGAAGTACCTGGGCACAGGTGCATGTGGGGATCCCAGGACTTAAGGAGGTTTTTGGGGGGTGACAGGTCAGGACTGGAGCCCCCGGCCTGAGATGTCAGGACAGCTGACCCTGGCCTCTGGCACACTTTGGCAATTGTCCTCCCCTTTCCCTGCTGTCCCCTGACTCCCCCCAAAGTGACACGGGACGGGGCTCTGGAGGCGATTGCGTGGAGGTTAATGAGATTGGGAGTCAGCTCTGTGAACAAGGCACAGACACCCCCTGCATTCCTGGTACGTCCTCAGGACGTACTGGAAGAGGTGCAGGGGCTTTGGCTCAGGTCTGGCTGGTCAGAGAGGGATCACTCTAGTGGCAGCTCTCTGTGCAGAACCAGATGCAGCCGCCCTTTCATCTAAGTTAGCTCATCTGCCGAGCGGATTGCCCACCTATCTTCCAGCCTCCCCCCACTCCGCCTCCCCCCCCCAAACCTGGAAGTGAAGTACATCTGCCAGTTGGGTAGCCTGGCAAGCCGTGCAGCATGACACCGGGCTGTGATGTGATGTGATGTGACAGGCCGGTATGTGAGCAGCCCGATGCGATGTGACGAAGATGCAAGTGATACTGCAGGAGACAGCGCAGTCTGTATTGCCGGGTGTCGCGGGGAGCTCCAGGCGTCCCTGCCTGCCCAAGTTACTCTAATCGTGAGGGACTTCACTCGGCTTGAATTCAAATCACCCCTTGCACCAATCAACTTCGAATCCCTAGTTCTCAACCATATGTTTGTTGGCCTTGTTTGTGTTGGTTTGGGCTCCTGTGTTAACTGGTTGATGGCCGTGCCCTGGCTGTGCAGTGTGGGCTCGTGGTGAGCAGAGGGGCGGATGGAGAATGGAAGACGGGCTCCTAGGTTCTGGCACGGACTCGCTATGTGACCGTGGGCACGTCACTTTTATCTCCATGCCCGATCAGTAGCAGAGGGATAATACGTAGCTATCCCACCGCGGGGTTGCGAGGGTTAAATCATGTTTGCTTCCCCAATGCACCTCTCAGTTGAGGACCTGCGCATTGTCGTTCGTAGCCAAGAGTTACTGCCTTGCGGCCCCATGGCTACTGAGCAAAGTAGCTGTCTGAAGGGCAGGGCCCTGTGGCCCCTGTCGGCAACATCTGCCCACGAGGAGGCAGGCCCAGGGGAAGGAGGTGGAGCTAGGTTAGCCGCCGGGACTGGCATGCTGGGCCACAGGGTTAGCAGCTGGACAGACCAGAAGTACAGACCCCTTACTAGTATGTGCCCCCACCTGACGGGCATGGACAGGAACCGCCCCTTCCCTGGGCTTTGCTCTGTCCTCTTCTGAGGACAAGACCCCCCCAGTCCCGCTCACCAGGCTTCATATTGTCTTCTCATATGGACAGGACCCCCCCACTCACCCCTCCCGGGCTTTGCGCAGTCCTCTCCCATGCTGGGGTGTGTTCAGTTTTGGGGTGGGGGCGCTCAATCTGGCTTGGCCCCGTGCTGGCCTCGGCCAGTATTTCCAAGTCATGGCGTTTTACTGCAGCGTGGGTGCAATGAAAGCCGTATCTTTCCCCTGGAATTGAATTTCATGCCTGAGACTCAGTGGTTAATTTTCTCCGCTCCTGGCCGCCCGATGGGCCCCTGTCCTTGTAAATTTTGAAACTTACCACAGAATTTGTGTCTTTTGCACCAGTTAGGTCACCTTGCGTAGTTCCTACTGTGCTGTATTTATCCCACCCTCTCATAGTGCGTGTGTCTCCCTGCCTTCCTGGGAAGAGAAGTGGGGGGGAGTGGGGAGGTCAGCCCAGGCACTGCCCCACCCTCGGCCAGTCGCCCTGCTCACTGAGTACACGCTAGGCCCCCACCTGCCTTCCTGCTCACACCTGTCCCTACCCCACTATGCATGCAAGCCGTGCTGCAATTGGCAGGGCCCCAACTGAGATCGTAGGCTGGGTGAGTTGCACTGGCCAGCCTGAAAGCAGCAGCATGTGTTCATTCTGGACCCAGAACCGCAGCTGGCTGTCCCATTCCATGGGCTGTCCTGCCATCTAGGATACCCAGGGGTCTTCAGAGGAGGAGAGCCTATGTCTGGAGAGTTTGTAGCTGAGTTCTGTGATTGTGGCTGCCCCCAGGTCACTAAGCACAGGCTTTCCCCGGTATCGCTGTCCTGGTGATGGCTCAGACAAGACTCCTGGGTCCCCAGTGTTTATAACCAAACACTCTAGTTTGCCCACGTAATGCACCAGCCAGATGGTGCAGGCTGAAGGAAGGGTGTGTCGGCCTTTGCTCCATATCTGCTTCTCAGCAGTTTGCTCTCTGCTCTTAGACCCAGCAGAATCCATTCCTACCATCCTAGATGGCTTTCAGTCCAGGGAGGTAAAGGCAGGCCAGCTGGTGGAGCTTCCATGCATCGCCTCCGGGTACCCGAACCCAGCCATCCGGTGGATCAAGGACGGGCGCCCACTCCCTGCAGACAGCAGGTGGACCAAGCGTATCACAGGACTGACAATCAGTGACCTGCGCGTGGAGGACAGTGGGACGTACATCTGTGAGGTCACAAACACCTTCGGGTCGGCAGAGGTCACCGGGACCCTCACAGTCGTAGGTGAGAGCCGACCAAACAATGGAGAATGTAAAGTTATGGGCCTCTCCATCATACATCTGGGGACTGGGGGTTGGGGGCAGTGGGCACATCTGGGGGTTGGGGGCAGTGGGCACATCTGGGGACTGGGGGCAGTGGGCACATCTCTAGAAAGTATCCATCCATCTCTTCAGAGACAGTAATCCTGGGTTTTGTTCATCTCATTTTATTAATATTGGAGCTGGACATGGGCCAAGACGGTGGATCCCACTTCCAGACGTTGGGTCAAGTGGGATTCCAGTCTGGATCTGATGTCCACGGTTCAGGCCCATCTCTGCTCAGATCAGAAAGGGGCTACCTGGACTCCCCAGAGCCTGAACAATCCGCCAAAGTGGGCGTTAAAGGGGAATCGTGACTGCTGCCGGATAGCCCGGTGCTGCAACGGAGTTTTGATTTCTCTTCTCTCTTGCATGTCGGGTTTGGCTGCCCAGATGCCTTGGCCTGCGTGGGTTTCATATGCCTTGGGTTATGTTCTATGTGTTAGCATTATGGCCCATTTTACTGGCTTCTCCTTAAACATTAGCAATAGTGAGGTGCGCAAGTCTGGATTTCACTGATCATGCCACGGGGGAGAGGGGTGGGCGTCCTCTCTAACCTCCCAAAGTCCTGGCCCGGCATTCCTTGGCCCTCTGTTAAACCTGGGATGGATTGTCTGGGGGCAGCCCCCTCTTGGGTTGTTCCAAAGTTCTGCTCAGGAATCTGGAGACACGCCTGAGGTCATCCCAGGACTGTTCATTTGCACGGGGCAGGCGGTTCTGGGGGATTCTAGCATGGCTATTGCTGGTCTCCGTTCCAGAACTGCATGAGATGGATGGGTGATCAAAATGAAATAGCCCTCTTGGCCCTGGCTGTTGTACAAAGCTTTGTACATTGCAGGCTCCGGACGTTAACTGTGCTGTGTGCTGGAGCACAGTGTGGTGTTACATGCACAGCTCAGAGCATTTGAAAGAAGTTTGTTTATTTATATCACAGCAAAATATCTCAGCAAGCCACAGATTTGTGATTTTAATGGAGGGAACACACCGGGATTGGTGGAAAACCAGAGCGCTACGTTGAGAGCCTTTCAATGTGTGACTGGTTGGGTTATTAGTGTTAGTTTTATACTAGGGGCCTGCATGTTGTGTTTTGTTTGATTTTTATATTGAATAAATTCCAGCCAACCAGTAAATTCTGTCTGGGGAGGGCATATATTTATTGCACGCTTTGGTCCTGGGGATCTCCTCTGTCCCCAGTAACCCAGCTGTGTAGCATGCCCCTGGGGGCATGTTTGCCCCAGCCCTTGCAGCGACGCTCAGCATGTTCTGCGTGTTTGTGGAGGAGCAGGCGGGTGTGCATGGGCTGGATCAGAAGGGGAGGCCCCACCCAACACAGCAGCATGCTTAGTGAGCAGCTCCAGGGAAGTCTCTGCTCAGAGCAGGCCTGTCACACCTAGCACGTCAGCCCGCCGTGATGTCTACTTCCAAACGCAGACAGCCTCTTCACGCCTGCCAGGGCAGCTCCTATGCAGTCAGAGCGAAAACGATACACAGGGGAGGCACTGCCTGCCCCCCGCGCTCCTGGCCGGTGGGCATGTTGCCCGCACCACGCAGAGGAGCGTGTGTGGGGGTGACATTAAGATGAGGGGCCCTTGCTGCAGACTCTGAGGAAGGTCAGGGACACACCTGGCTTATTGTGCACTGACATTTCACGTGCAGTCAGGCTAATGCTTCCCGGGGAGAGCAGGGAGAGAGACCACGTTAATCAAGGGACTCTCAGAGTGTGCTGTGCAAGGAGCGCTCCATCTCCCCACCGAGCCGGTGCCGGCCGCCACGCCAGCCTCGCCCTGCCCCCTGCGCTGTGATGGCTCCTCCGGGCCCCCCCATCGGGGGTAGGTTTTGTGTAAGGCTGCTGCTTCCAGCAAGCCCCCTTTCCCCTCGCCAAGTCAACTCTTGCTCTCGACTCAGTGGCTAATGGAAAGGCTTAGGAGCTGGGGGCTGGGCCTGCAGCTGGTCCGCCCTTCCCAGGAGTTTGCTGGTCGAGGCAGACTCCAGACCCCGGCCAGCGAACACACGTTTGAATGCAAATGGCCTTGTCTACACTCGGACTTGAGCGTGTGCTCACTAGCGCGGGTTGAAAACACACCTGGTTCCCAGTGAAGCCAAGGCCTTGCTGCGCTCGCTGCGGCAGGTCACTTGCAGCCTTCCCCACGGCAGCTTGCTGGCCTCCTTCTGCGGCAGCCCAGGGAGTAGAAGGGAGACCTTGCTGCTGCTCAGTGGGATGGGGCCACTCGGCTGGCGCCACTCGGCTTCCCTGGGGCCCTCCACCATTGCTAGAGCCTTTCCCCAGGCCATGAGCCCTGAGCGTTTTTTCTCTTGCCTCCCACCCTGTCTTGCACAGACCCTCTGCACGTGAGCCTCACGCCAAAGAAGCTGAAGACCGGCATTGGCAGCACAGTCATCCTCTCCTGCGCCCTCAGCGGCTCGCCCGAGTATGCCCTCCGCTGGTACCGCAACACAGACCTGGTGGTGCTGGACGACTACATCTCCATCCGGGGGATTAGCAACGAGACCCTCCTCATCACTGCCGCCCAGAAGAGCCACTCTGGGGCCTACCAGTGTTTCGCCACCCGGAAAGCCCAAACGGCGCAGGACTTCTCCCTCATCGCGTTGGAGGGTGAGTCGGCTTCCCGGGCATGACGGTGAGGAGGGGAGCCAGAGGGTCTCTCCAGTGTCCTTTGCCACCCCTGGAAGTTCTGTGGGCAGAACAAGTGCAGGGGAGATTTACAGCATCCCTAGGAGAGGAGAATGTTGCCCCTTAATTAGACCCTACTCCCCTGCTTCCTGGCCTGTGTGTACTGGCCAGAGGGCTCCAGAGCTGTCTCCACACACCCCTCTGCATCCTGTGCTGGCAAGGTTTGCCCACTTCTGCACCTGGAAGCAAAGAGATTCTGCTATGCCAAGCGCTCCCTGTGCTTTGCCCAAGTGCTTGGATGCTCCCAGCGCTCCCAAGGTGCTACACAACAATTCACTGAACTATGCCATGCAATGCCCATGTGATGTAAGGGTCACTCAACCCAGCACTGAAATGCAGCTGTCTCTGGGGGGGAACCAATGGTTATTTAACAGCACCTAGCAATGCTGCCCAGTATTTCAGGAAAGGGAGGGAAGAAGAATTCCCGTCTGCAGGAGGAGTTGGGTGAGGCAGAATGTACTTACCAGACATGGTGTGGCCAGGAAGGTGCTGTCCCTTAGTGAAGGTCCCAGGGCGCTTTTGATGACAGGTGGCCAGGACTTTAGTGTAAGCTGCTGTAGTAACTGCAGGGAGAGAACCATAGCTGGGCCCTGTCCTCTGCAGGGACGGTCTGTCCCAAGAAAGCAAAATAAGCGACAGTGGGGAAAGGAGGAGCTGCCCAGATGGGGCTCATTGTGGTGCCCTGGCCTTGGGTATGGGCCCATCCTCCCTTAAGGCATTCTCCCTCCGCTGCCTCCCAAGCAGTGTCCTTCCCTCGTGCGGATGTGCCGGGGGCAGGATGGGCCCTGTGTCCCTGCCCCTCTCACGCTCCCTTTTATGTCTCATCTGATGTCCCCCCGGTTCTCACCAGCCCCTTTGAAAGCAGCAGCCCTCCTCCCTGGGGAATGCAGGCTGGGCATGGTGGGGCCCATGGCGTGTCAGGCACGTTCACCCCGTAGGTTTGTTGTTGTTTATCTGTGTCGTGGAAGCACTAGGAACCACAGCCCTGGACCAGAACCCCGTTGTGCTGGGCCCTGGACAAACTGGACAGGATGCCCCTGCCCCCAAAGAACGGACCGTCTAAGCAGTGTTTAAAACCCTCAGTCAAGCTTGTGCCTAAACGCAGCTGCTTGCGAGGGCCCCAGCCTGAAGCCCTAACATGCCCCTCACCGGGTGTCTCTCTTAGACGGGACCCCCCGGATCGTCTCCTCCTTCAGCGAGAAAGTGGTCAACCCGGGCGAGCAGTTCTCCCTGATGTGTGCTGCCAAAGGCGCTCCCCCACCCACCATCACCTGGGCCTTGGACGATGAGCCCATCCAGAGGGACAACGGGCACCGCACCAATCAGTACACCATGTCGGACGGCACCACCGTGAGCCACATGAACGTGACCAGCCCGCAGATCAAGGATGGAGGGGTGTACCGGTGCGCCGCGCGGAACTCGGTGGGCAGCGCCGAATACCAAGCGCGAATAAACGTAAGAGGTGCCTGTCTACTTTTAAATATCAGCATAGGACTCATACTGGGCTTTGTTCTGTTCTGTTTATTGGTAGAATCTCTCTTCTTCTGTGCCATTCCACCCAGCTCCCCCACTGCCCTGCTGTACTTTTAAAGTTGTTCAAATCATCAGCATGCACTTGGTTGAACAAACCTTCCCCGTGGTTCATCAAGTGAAGCAGGACGTGGGGAGCCTACGGAACTCAATGCCACAAGATAATATTGAGGCCAAAAGCTTAGCAGGAATCCCAGAAGAATCGGGTGTTTACGTGGCTATTGTGGACATCGACAGTCTTGAGAAGTGTGGTGAACCCCACGCTGCTCTCCCGAAGCTAAGCTTCAGCAGTGGGAAATGGGTTGCACCCTCCTCTGAAGCATCTGGTGCTGGCCGCTGTCGGAGACTGGGCTGGATGGGCCCCGGCCTGGCCTGGCTACCCGTCCCGAGGTGCTTGGCTCTCCCATTCCAAACATTTTGTAACCGAGTGAGGCAAAGGGCTCAGTTTATAAAGCAGAGCCCTGTCTCGTGGGCCAGCTCTCGGAGAGTGGCTCTGCACTGTTCCTGGGGCGTTGTCAGGGTCACCGTGCTGCAGAGGTGCTGACTGAGGAAGCCCCGTGGTTCCCTGCTCCTCAGGGGCTACGTTCCAGGGCTACACTGGGGCAGACTGCAGATCCAGACTCCCCCAGAGCTGGCAGCTGTCACATGCCAGAGAAATTCTTTGCAATTTCCACCTTCAAGCTGCATGTCCTTTCCATTTCTTTTTCTGCAAATTTTGTGGGAGAAGTTAACGCTCATCAAAGTGCAGGATTTTGCTGCCGGAAGTTAGGAAGAGTGCGAGCTTCATATGCCCCACCCTGCCAATGCAACCCAGTCCTGACCTGCAGCACCCCCCTTCCAGTCCTGCCCCACTGCCCCGGCTTTGCCAGTGCAACTCACTCTGATCTGCTCCACCTCCTACTATTTCAATTTGGGCAGTGGGGAGAAATCCCTCTTCTCCTCCCTTCTAATCCTAATGCATCTTGGTCCTAACCTGCAGTGTCCTCTGCAGCACCCCCAGCAATACCAGTCATTGGTTTCTGAGCAGATATTGCCAACTGCACCAACTATTGCATTTGGGAGGAGCCACCAATTTAATTCCCACTACAGCCCTGGGAGGATTTGGAACCGGCTCCCCAGAGATGAGAGCCAGTGCACTCACCCACTCTGCTCTCATGCTGTTGATCAAAGTGCAGTTGGTAAATGTCTGTTCCCCTGGAGAGGGGCTCCAGCTGATCACGTGCCCAGTCCCAGTGTGAGAGCAGTTGTGATGGCCAGCGGGAATGTGCTCTGCACGGCCTCTGCCTAACTTTCCCCTACTTGTTTTAACTGCACAGTGCTTTGGGGCCCTGCCTCACCTCTGACCTGTCCACCTCCTAACTCTGACTCTGTCCTTCCTTCCCAGCACTAACTGCCCGTAGGCGTTGGGATATGTATTAAACCCGATGGCGAGCCAATTTGTTAAATCATGACAAATGAGCTGAATTTTCTCTTTGATTTGTCATAGCTAAAATCCATTGTGCTGTTAATCATTCCTCTTGTTACGGTTGGAGCATGCTGTTCTTTGCATTACAGGGACTTCTGGTGGGCAAAATTCTAAGACACAAGGTACAGTATTAGCCGGTGACCGTTACCTATGCAATTAGAAGCGTTAACTGTTATGAACTAGACAGAGCCAAAAGTAACATTATTTTATCTACCAGAAGCAAGTTTGAATGGCCGTGTTCATCTGTGTCTCCGGTTTGCCATGGATCTAGTGGTGTTTGTCTGGAAGTCTGGGGAAGCTGGGCTTTGGCAGCCGTTTATCACTAAATCTGGAGCAAGTTCATCGCTTAGCAATGGGAACCACTAGTAAAGTTTGTTGTTGAACTTTTTGTTTTTGTTTTTTAACTACAAATCCCTAGATGAGAAGGCAGGGTTCCTTAGTCTGGGTATGTGCACATCTCTCCAACAGGGCCAAAGGGCTGTTTATCAGGAGCAAGTTTTTAAAACTTTTCCAAGTCCTCTGTCAAATTTACTCCCACTTTTACACACCCACCCACACCCTTTCTTTTCTGCTGGTCAGGAAGCCAGCGTTCCATGGCCAGTACAATGCATGGGGGTGTGTTCCCGAGTAATGGCTGCTCTATGTGAGTTAGCTGGGTCTGAAGCTACCAATGCTGAATTTGAGTCAAGATAGAGGCAGGCAGTGTTGGGAGCTCTAGTTGCCTGGATTGTTTCCACTCCACCCCAGAACTGTCTGGGGGTGTGCAGCCCTTTTCCTCTTCAGTGCTCAGGGGAGAACTTTGTGCCTGATGCCTCTTATAAGATGCTTTTTTCTTTGCCGGGTGTTTTCTTTTGATGGACTCTCCGTTTTTGAAGTCGTATCCCATCGGCACCCCAGAGCGACGGCTGGCAGAAAGAGAGTTTTTAAATCCATTTTTTATATTATTTCCCAATTGCTTTGGAGCATTAGAAGTGGTGGCTTTACCAGAACATGAGAAAGCGTCACCAGAGCACCGTCCCCCACTTCTGCCTTCCCCCCGCATCTCATCTTATTTTCAGAGTTTCCAGAAAAACTCCCCCAATTGTGGAATCCCTTCTCAGTAACTTTTGGCGAAAGTGGGTAGGAGAGTTAGGAAAATCATTAAAAAGCGAAAGCAGCAAACTGCTTTTGAATGCGTTTGTTTTACATGCCAAGGGAATGGATCTTCCGTAAGAGCGTCCTGCACACCTGATAAGCTGGGAGTTCTGCAGTTCACCTCAGGCTGGGAGCCAAGATATAGTTGATCTTTACACTGTAGGTGGAGTATTAGTTTGCTGTTTCATTTAGGCAACAGCTGATAAACGGGAGAACAATATGATTGTTGATCTAAGAAACATGGTGTTGAAATACTCAAGTGTAGTGTTCTCCTGATCCATAAACCAGTCTCAAAGCCAGATAGAAACTGCTAAGCGGGGAATTTTAGCTTAAAAAAAACAGGCTGATTTTTAAAGTTGAGGTAAAATAGTTTGCAATTGAGGTTGGTGACGTAAGGTCCTGCTCCCGGCATATTCCTTCAGCAAAAGAGGGGTAGCTTTGTTTTTAAAGAGACATGCAGGGCAGCTGGGAGTGTTAGAAGCTGAATGGAGCTTAGGGAAGCAGCGCAGAAACATAGTCTGTCCCTAGCATTAGCAGGGGTGGGATCAGAGGTATGCAGAGAGTGCCCCGGGGACAGAACTTTCACAGCTGAGCATGGAAGCGACACCCACACAATTTGGCTGTGATTTTAAAAAGCACCTAAGTGGTTCCGGAGGACATGTCCCAGTGACTTTCAGTGGGGCGCGTGCTCCTAGGCCGTGTCAGCGCTTTGGAATATCCCACCCTTTGTGCACCAGTGACTGGTGCCAAAGTTTGTCAAAAGCTGGCTCTGCAATTTCTGAGTGTGTGCAGGATGGGGGGGGACTCGCCCATATTTGAGCTGTTGCCTCCCCCTTCCCAAACACGAGCAAACCCTAAGTGTTTATCTTGCCTCATTTGCCTATGAAATGTGCTCTGAAATAGCAACAGATCTGTGTGCAAACAAATTGCTCTTCGGAATTAACCTAGCCTGCCTCTTTCATCCTTCCCACAATTTAGGTCCCCCGAGTATCCGAGCCATGAAGAATATAACGGCAGTGGCGGGTAGGGACACCTTCATCAACTGCAGGGTGATCGGGTATCCATACTATTCCATCAAGTGGTACAAGGACGCCTTGCTGCTGCCGGATAACCACCGCCAGGTGGTCTTTGAGAACGGGACCCTTAAGCTGATGGATGTGCAGAAGGGTATGGATGAAGGGGAGTATCTCTGCAGCGTCCTGATCCAGCCACAGCTCTCCATCAGCCAGAGCGTCCACGTTACCGTGAAAGGTAGGAGGCTGGGAGCTCTAAAGCTGCCCCTGGCTGTAACAGGGGACTCACTCTCCTACCCTGGTGTCCTGCCAGTTCTTTGAGTCTCCCGTGCTAGTTGCAGGGGACTTTCAGGGAGGTGCCTGTTGTAGCCAGCAGCCCAGCTGGCTAATTTCAGCATTGTCCTTTTGGCGTTCTCTCTCTGACGCGCGCACACCAGAGAGTCAGAGCTGTCCCGCCATCCTTGGGTTTTACTAGGGTGGGAGGCCAAGAGGGCACAGTCACCTCAGCCTGGTTTGGTCTTGGGGAGCCCAGCTGTGGGGAGGGGAGAAAGGGTAACAGTCAGGAACACTGCTGGAAGATCCCCAATCTCCTGCCTGTGAGATGTTTGTTGCCGAAGCCTTTGCCAATTGCCAGTCCCAGGCAATCTTGACGGATGTTGCATGAGGCACCTCCCCCTCCCATGCTCTTCTGGACCGTTCGGCTGCACTGACTAGTCTGCCTCCCACTCACAGCCCTGGGGGCACCTAGAGCACCCAGTGCTCAGTTGCACATGTACAACTTCTTCCCCATGGGTGGCACATTTGGGGGCCCAGGCAGTGCAGAGGTCGCACTCGAATAATTTTGAGCACGTTGCTGCTGTGGGATGAAGGTCGATAAGCCAAGCAGGGAAGCGTCTTGCTCCATTGGACACACCATGGGCTCTTCGGCCAGACCGTGGCCTTCCAGTGCAAACGTTACATGGGTCCAAGATCAATTCTCATCCTTCTGGGTTAGCTACTGCAGCCCCCGTGAATTAGTTCAGTTCCTGCTGCTCCCTCTGCTGCCCCTCTCCATAGCGTATCTATTTCCCATTACAAGCAATGGAGCAAGAATTGACAGTGTAAACACAAAGGCTTAAAACATCTAACCTTTGCTCAGATCACCTTCGTTGGGGTTTTGCTGTGTGTGTTAGCTTTTAAAAAAATAATACACTCAGTCTTCTGAGCGTACAGAACATCTTAAAAGCTTCTACAGCCCATCAATTATTCAGCCCCATTCAGGGAGCTATCAGTCCTAATGAATTGAATCTGATGCATTCCATTCCAGTGACTTGCTGAGATTGTGTTATGAGCGTGCGATGCTACAGTATCTTCCATCCTCAGGGTTGTCGGGGCTCCTCAGCCTGTCGCCAGCTCGGTGGGTGCAGTAAATCATTTCGACAAACACAGCCACAGCAGGGGAGAGAGAAGGGAAGTTCTTTCTCTCCGTCTCGTGGAGCCGAGTATTTCTGGAATGCCCTTCAGTTCTGCAGTGGGTTTTGTTCTGATGCCCCATCCTTCATATCCTCATTAGGAATTGGGTTAGCAGGAGCATGCATCCATGCTGATTATGGATTCTGCCACTTGATTAGCTAGTACTGTCCTCCAAGACTTTGCAAAAGGAACATGGAGGAAGCTGTGTACTGTAGATGGCATGGATCAGAGAGCTGCAGAAAGGCCTTCTCTGTCATCGGGAGCCCTACAGGGTTGGTAACTGCGCTGGGTGTCTTTGCTAGCAGGAGCTTTTTTATTTTGGAAGCCACCACCCCTGAAAGGGATTAACACGAGCTCTCAAGAGGACACTGCATTCAGCAGCACTTGCTAGTGCACTAAAGTTAATTGCAAGGCATCCTGGCGATTGGTCACGCAGGGTGCAGGGGAATTCCAAGTGAGGATACCTTGGGTGAGCTCCTTGTGGCGTAGGCTCAGGGTGGACAGTTTGGAAGTGTGGCAATAAGACACCTGTTGTCCGTAGGTTTGGGAGCCGCTGATGCTTGTGTGAAATGAGTGTTAGGAAAGCTGGGAAGAGGGAGAAGACATTTACATTTCTTCTTCTTCTTGTCACAAATCCCTTCTGTACCTTACACTTCATGCAACAGTTTATCTGAGATTTTATTGCTGGTTTGAACTTTACAAAACTCACTGGGCTCCTGTGGGGAGAGCTGACCCTGGTGGATTGTCAATACAGGTTTACCGTAACAAAGCCAAACTTGGAATGAAACCATCATGCTTTCTGAGAAAACCATGTGAAATCCTGAGCTTGCACCAAACCCTAAATCTCTCCTGCTTCACTCAGGGATAACAATCTCAGCAACGTCCTATACACCTGCCTAGTCTAGTGTAGGTGCTAAAGCTCGGGACAAAATGTCCACAAGCTGGCATGGTGTTTCGGTGTGAAAGGGGTGGGCTTACAAGGAGCACCTGGAGACGGCAGTGGAGAATGCCGTGTCTGTGTGTATCTCTGAGATGTGGCTGCATTGAGGAATGGAGCCTCCCAGCAAAAGAACTCAGTCTGCAAAGGCAGGCGGGAGGAGTCTCCTCACTTGAGACACTTTGAGAACTAGGTTGGCCAAAGCACTAGGAAAACATTTCAGCAGGGGACCTTCATTAGCCCACCGGCCTCCCCCCCCTCACTTCTTTGGCTGCGTGGGGCAGTGGTATGTTTTTGTTAGCTAGCAGTACAATTTTTCTTTACCGACGCTCCCCGGGTTACGCAAACCCGCACTTATGGAAAAAGTTCCGTACGTTCCATAAGCTAGAAAGTGGTTTTTGGGGTTTTTTTGCATAATGGTCGGGTATACGTTCCCGACTTATGCAAAATTCGAGTTACGCAAGGCGTTCTGGAACAGAATGCTTGCGTGAGTCGGGGAGCGTCCGTATTTCTCTGTGTGTGTCTGTGTGAGAGAGAGAGAGAGAGAGCAAGATAGAGCCTATGTGGGCGTGTGCACATAAAGCATAACGTAAGTCAACTTTTCTCAATCTCAGAGAATGTAAGTGTGCTGAAGTTGAGCGGCAGACCCGTATATTCTGGGTTCCCATTGATAGGCAAACCCTTCGGAGCCTGGATTTACTGTCTTGATCAGGAGTTGGTGACAGTTGTAGAAAGTTGAGCTGATTTAAATGTTCTCCGGTCTGGCTGACAGGGCCATTCTGGTTGGAAGGGAGACATGTTTATTTCATCTGCAGCATGGCTGGTTAGAATTTATACCAGAATTTAGATGGTGTTTATTTATTTATATCTGTATTGGCCATCAGATAAAAGATCCATGGGGAAAAAATGGAAAATGCCCTGGAAAACAATCTGAGCAGCTCCAAAGACCAGCGTCAATAAATAGAACTGTATACATTTAGACTATGCAATGGCATGGAATGCTGAAAAGCTTTTATTGCCACAAGTGCCGGGTGGCCGCATTAAGTGCCACAAGTGAGTTATGCAGGTCTTCCGAAGCAAGTGATAGGATAAGCTTTATAGCACCCCTTGCACCTGTGCCTAGTGTGTTCGGACTAGTTTTTTTTTAAATCTTCATCCTGTTTTTAAGCCTCCAGCTACTTTTCCGTCTTCGGGGGCTAGTCGCTTTTGAGCTGATGCCGTGGGTGTGCTCGGCATAGAGGTCTCCCCGGGAGCGGCGTAAATGCGGGAATTGCTTGGGACAGGAAGGACTCTGAAGTGCTTTCTCTGGCCGCTCCCTGTAGTGGTACGACTAGGGGACATGCAGTGGAGTGGGGAGCAGTAATGGTTTGGGGATGGCTGCGTTACCCACGTTCCTACAGCGTCACCTCGTACTGACGGCCAGGCCAAGCTGAGGGTGTGGGACCAAGTCTCCTCGCCCTGGGACCCAGTTCTGTCAATGGTGCTGCCTAGACTGGGCTGAACTAAGGGTGCATCTACACTGCAGCTGGGATTGAGCCTCTGAGCTCGGGCAGACAGACTTGCACAGCAGGGCTCCAGTTAGCACGCTAAAAATAGCAGTGTGGACGTTCTGACTTGGGCTTGGGCTGGAGCTGGGGCGCTGATGCCTACGGGGTCCAACTCGGGGTTCAAGCCAGAACGTCCACACTGCTATTTTTAGCTCGCTAACCAGAGCCCGGCTAGTGCAAGTCTGTCTGCCCGAGCTTGGGAGGCTTGATCCCCGCTACAGTGGAGAGGGAGCCGAAGAGGCACCGATCCAAAGTCCTGACCACAAATGTAACCCTCTTGCCCCAGGGCAAGGGCTGAGGAGATGGACCCTGTGCACACAGCCCAGGGCTGGGTGAATGGGCCCTGTATTGTGCTAATTAGGGGCCTACTAGAAAAGCAGAGAGACAAGACAACCTTAGGAAACAACTGGAAAGTTAAAAACAGTGGGTTCAGCTCAGCTGTGTGCGCCCAAGTGACAATGTCTTGGTGCCCCCCTGAGGTCAGCAGCTTCTTGTGATCCAGAGGAGGTGAGCATGAGATAGCCCTTCCACCTGGAGTGATGGAAATCCCCCACCCCCGGTCCTGCCCCATTCTGTATCAGCAGTTACAGTAAAATCTGTTTTGGCTGTAGTCTCTTGGAGTGCAATGATATCCACACTTTCCATGGAGTGTCGCTTTTAGGCTCCAACAGTTTTACATTCCAGCCCCCAAATCCTGCTCTGATTTCATTTGTGCAATGTCGTTTAGAATCCCTGTCTCTTTCGTGGCCCAGCCTTCTTGCTCATCCAAGTTTTTGCAGCTTCTGGGAGACATGGAGCCCTGAACCCCACAAGCCATCAGCTGTCGCCTCTGGGACCTCTTGTCCTTAGTGGTCTCTTTGTCTCCTCTTACAGCACTGTCAGAGCGTCCTCCCCCCTGGGATCCGCCCTAACAGCTGTGCTCGTTATTCCAGGCAGCAGACTAAACCTCTACTCTTCTTTTAACCTAATTGTGTGTGGATTTGGTGCTCATGATTTTAAATAGCGATACTCAGAGCCAAGTCTGGACTGGGCTAACACCTACACAAGCTTTCTCTGCGAAGGAATCCCTGAACACCAGTGCGCCTGCTCCCTCACCCGCACTGCCGTGTGACCCACTTCTGTGACTCTCCCAGCCCTGCGGCCTCACTTCAGGCCTGACCTGCACTCCCCTGCCCAGTTAATTCCAATCGGGCGTGCTGGCTCCACTGTCTGGGATGAGACCCCCACATCCCCTTGTGAATTACCAGGCTCTGAAACCCAGCTCTGTAGAGTAAACGGGCTCGTGCATTTGTGATCCCTTTCCTGAGCTGCCGTAGCTGCGTTGTGCTCTTGCTGAGCACGCGGGCGCTCCAGAGAGGAGAATTCGTAGTTGTCCCAACATCAAGAAGTTAATGTCGAATATAAAAAACCCTTTAAGCGCAGGCTGGTGTCAAGGAGAGTTAGAACTGGGGAGGTTCCTCTGCCGAATTCTTGCTGGGGCTGTGTTGTTCTGTTGGTGTTTAAAGAGGCCTGTGGGGTGTGCTGGGAGAGAGTATTGCACGGATACACAAACCCTCCTCCCCTCTGCAATAGACTGCAGAGCATACCCAATTAATTATTCATTAATTATGGAAAACAGGCACTGCTGGCTCCATGGCTCCAGTTTCTTGAGTCATTCCTCTGCAGCTGACCGAATGGAGCAGGCTCGTCCCATTGGAAAGAGGTTCTCCTGCCTCTATCTGCTCAACATCCCAGGGCTTGGACTGAGCCTGGCGCTTCGTACTGTCGGCTCCTTCGCTGCAGTTTGTGTTTCAGGGAAGCTGCGAGCAGGGTAGCAGTTATCTGGTTACCTCCTGTTCTCTGCAATTCCCTGACTACTGTATAGGATGGCAGGAGAGGGGCTGTCCTGGCATTGCACCATGGGGGTGTGGTGAGGGAGCAGTATCTCAGAACCACGAAGGGAGAGATGCTCTTGTTGTTAGAAAGCGGCTAAACCAGAACCTCCTTGCATTTCATTTAGCCACTGGCCTGGGGAATAACGTTAGCTCTGGCTTCCTTCCCGCCTACCACAAAAGAGCGGTGTCAGGCTATGGGAGGGAGCGGGAGCCAGGTTTCCTCGGTTCTGTTTCCAGATCAGCCACAGGCACGTAGCCTTAGGCAGGTTACCTCCCAGACCCTCAGTCTTCCCAATCTGTACAATGGGGTAGTGATATTGTCTTACATCGTTGGAGGTTGGGAGCCTTCATTAATCCTCAAACAGAAGATGCCAGCAAAAGGCTCTTAGTAGTATTGGCATTCTGCTGTTAAAGATCCCGTGACTAAAGATTTGGCTCAAAGAGGGGAGGATGGGCAGCTTGAAAGTGAGGAAGAGAACAAGGGTTGAAATGCAAGCTCCGCATAACCGAGCAGGGGGATAATGCCAGTGCCTGCTGGACTGACTTGGGAAGAGTGCAATGGACACACTCAGGCTTGCACACTTGCAGAGGATGTGCTAGAATCACCTTTGGACACCAGTGCTTTCAGCCCCCCTCCTGTCACACTCACCTGTTCCAACCTCTCCCGCCGCTTCGACCTGCAAGGAGGGGCTAGTGCTGGGAAGGTGACACCTGCAACTGCCTTGCTGGCACGTCCCCAATCTCTGCTTGAGACCTCCCTGTCCCCCATCCAGGCCCCAGCAATGCCACCATCCCGGGAGGCTCCCGCTCACGGTGTGTGTGAAAATAGTGTTTCGCTAGAGAACACGTTAACAATGATTTATGCCATGAATGGATGGTTCCCCACCTCTGTCTCCGCACCCCCTCTCAGAGCTCCGTCCCTGTCCTTACTGGGGCCAGGCACGGCAGTGATGGGCCCTGGATAGCTGGAGAAGAAAGGAGCTGAAGGTGCACATGTTGCATCATGTGGATCAGTTCCCGGTTAGGGGCTTCAGCTTTCAAAGAAAACAGCGTCTTATTTCTGCCAAGGAGACAATTGGCAGCCGGTTAATTTAATTATGGAGCCTGCTGAAAGGAGAGCACATCTACCAGGTGCTGGGCCTTGTTAAGCCAATTGTCTACCTCTTGCTCCTTGCCTTCCCCTCCTGCCGTTGGCTGGAGATACTGCCGTTGTCTCAGGCATGGGTTACACTAGGAAATTATGTTGGTATAATTACATCGTCGCTCTCTCAGGTGTGAAAAATCCTCGCCTCTGAGCGACGCAGTTAAACCGACCTCGCCCCCAGTGTAGACAGCGCTGGGTCAACAGGAGAATTTTCCTGTCAACCTAGCTCCGGCCCCACAGGGAGGTGGATTACCTCTGCCAAGGGGAGAACCCCTCCCTTGGTGTAGGTAGTGTCTTCACTGAGGTGCTACAGCAGCGCCGCGTTTGAAGTGGAGACAAGCCCTAAAGTTCTCATAAAGATAATGGTTGGTCTGGTAGCCTTTGCCTTCAAGAAAAGCATCAAAGTGCTTTGCTAGCAGCAGATAAACGCTGCGGAGGAATTTCAGCCAGCACACACAGAGGGGTTCAGTGCAGACCTTCCCATGTGGGTGCCTGGTGGATCTGATCCCTCGGGATTTGTCTGTATCTAACGTAGACTGTGGTTCTTTGAGATGGATGAAGTGTCCCTTAGTTCCCTACTCATAGACATCTTCCATTCTCTGCTGAGAGGGCTAACTGTTGGAATAAAAACCTCCTTGTTTCCAGCAATGAGGGCCATCTTGGCTGATGTGACGATAGATTTGTCACAGATGTCGCCATGAGACATAACATCACTCATGGCACAGAGCCCTCAACTTGCGGCCAGGCGGGCCCCTTAAAGACATGTTAAATTGCCCTGGCATGACGTGGTGGGTCAGCAAAATGGAACCGATACACCCACCGTGAGTGGGGCTCATGGGGCACAAGGAAGGTGCTGGGTTCGGTTCCCCACAGTGTGAATGGGTGCAGCAGCTCCTTGGACGCCGTAGGAGTTGGGTCTACTCCCCACAGGGCTGAATTTGCCCCAGGGACTTTCAGGATGAATTTTTAAATGATTCTGGGTCCTTCTTCCAAACCAGGCTCCTCATTGTTTTGCTCCTTGCCTTGCCAGTCCCTCCCCTGATCCAGCCCTTCGAGTTCCCACCGGCCTCCATCGGCCAGCTCCTCTACATCCCCTGCGTGGTCTCCTCGGGGGATATGCCCATCCGCATCACCTGGCGGAAGGATGGGCAGGTGATCATCTCTGGCTCGGGGGTCACTATCGAGAGCAAAGAGTTCATGAGCTCCCTGCAGATCTCCAGCGTCTCCCTCAAGCACAACGGCAACTACACGTGCATCGCCAGCAACGCCGCTGCCACCGTCAGCCGTGAGCGGCAGCTGATCGTGCGAGGTGAGAGCTTGGGGCGGGGCGGGGCTGTGCACGCTTGTAGTTCTGTCCTCTGAGCATCATCTGTTGTTAGGGCCTTGTTCCTGGGTGGGGCAGTTGATAAACCAAAGCAGCCTGTGCCCTCTTTGGGGGTGAGTGAGACGGACGTAGAGGATGGCGGGAGGAGAGAGACATTCAGAGGCATAGATGGGAGAGAAAAGAGCGCTGCAGGTGGGGTTTGAAACGAGGCAGCAGGACAGAGACCGCACCGGTGAGACTGCAGCGGTACGGGCAGGAGGCGTGTGCCGCTGAATCAGCGAGATGAGCCCGCCAAGAGCCATGGTGATCATGCTGTTCTTTCACTTTCCCCAGTGCCGCCTCGTTTCGTGGTCCAGCCCAACAACCAGGACGGCATCTATGGCAAAGCAGGGGTGTTGAACTGCTCTGTGGATGGGTATCCCCCTCCCAAGGTCATGTGGAAGCATGCAAAAGGTAGGTGTGAGCGATGGTCTCTCACGCGTGTGATGCCTGGCTGGGGGAAGGGCCCGTTCGCGGTGGCTGCTCTGCCTGGGCGAAGGGGACACTTGAGGAGTGAAAAGGCACATGGCAGTGACCAAGGCCGCTCCTCTCTGTGGGGGTTTCCTGTCCCATGACAGCCCTTACAGGGGCTCTCCTCAAGGCTAGTCACTATCCGGTAGTTGTCTAGCACCCCCTTGCTAAGGCAGCATGTGATATTGCTCAACTGGGATTATAGCTCACTAGGATCCCACCCGCTCCGCTAGTGCAAGAGCCCATCGTGTGAAGGGGCCAACTTGTAAGCGTGCCACACATGGCTGTGCACGGAGCCTGCATATGTGTCTTCCTCCTTGCACCAGCCTCTGAGCCCGTTCCAGAGGAGAGCTGAGGAGACTGACCAGGCATTTTAGAAAGGAAATAGAAACCCTTTTCTCCGCTGGCCCCTGTGGGCTGCAGCCCCTCCCTGCCACACGCACCCTGGCACAGCGTGCTGCCGATAGTGCTCAGCCCTCGGGGCCCATCCGCAAGGGCTCATGGGAGAGAGCGCTGATGGTTTGTAAAATCCCCGTGCAGGTCAGCGTCTTGTAACCAGACCTTTCCTCGCATCTCTGTCCTGGGGCTTTTCAGCCTGTCCGGCCTGGAAGTTCACTCTTCTACCGCAGCTGCTGCTGGCGCTTGGATGCCGTTCTGGGGGTGCCATTGTGAAGCTTGACGCATTTAAATCTCTCCCTCTCCCCAGCAGGCATGGCTATTTTCCCCTTCTTCTGTGCTGTGGAGGGAGGTGAAGCCAGTCTGGTGCCACTTTTGCTGGTGGCCTACGTCTTTTATCCGCCCGCCATCGTGGACGGTGGTGCGAGCCGGGTTCTGAGCCTGCGCACGGCAGGCAGCCGAGCGTGCAGACCCAGCCGGGAGCTCGTGCTCTCTATGGGACTCTCCCAGCAATGGCAGCTGTCTTTTCTCTTGAACGTCTCTGGGTAGAGGGATGTCAGGGAAGGCTGAGGGGGACGTGTTAGAAATCTGGGGGACATTTCAAAGCAACAGACAATACCAGTCTCAGGTGCCCCTAAACCTTCTCTGCCTTAGCTGTGTCCTCTGAGGATTGTTTCTTCGTGTCTCCTCCTAGGAAGCGGGAACCCCCAGCAGTACCATCCTGTGCCCCTCACGGGCCGCATTCAAATCCTTCCCAACAGCTCACTGCTCATTCGCCACGTGCTGGAGGAGGACATCGGCTATTACCTTTGCCAGGCCAGCAACGGCGTGGGGACGGACATCAGCAAGTCCATGTTCCTCACCGTCAAGAGTAAGTAACTCAGCCATTTCACAGCGCGTCCGAGGTGGGGAGAGCAGGGGTGAACCAGCCAGGGGGCAGAGGGGAGAAGTCCCCCCCTCCAACTGAATGCAGAGAGGAAAGACGAGGGGAAGCAGGGAACAGATGCAGTGTTTGATGTGCCCCCTAACCTGTGTGGCCTGCAATGTTTGGAGGGAGAGAGCAAATGTGGGGAAAGGACAGCAGCACAGTGGGGAAGGGAGGAGGTCAGTTACTTGAGGAGCCACATTGTGTGCTGGGCGTCAGGATGCGGCCGGGATGCCAGGAAAGCCGGGGTTCCAGTGAGCTCAGGAAATTGGAATGCAGAGTCCCTAGAAACACCAGAGAGAGAAGAGAGACTCAGGCATTGGAGACATGTGTGTGGTAAAACCTAGGGAGCTGGGGAAACTGGCTAGAGGGTCTCCGTGGAATGCACAGACTACGTAACAGTGGAGGTGGTCCCTGCTGCTTGGAGGTTGTCTGTCAGGTTATTTGATTTTCACAGAAAATTTTTCCAGCTGGAAGTTTTGACAAAGAATGTTATCGAAATTTCAAATGTTTTTGATCAGCTCTCCCTCGGGGGACCTTTCCCCCACCAGCAGGGGCACCCAGAGAGCTGAATGGCTGGTACAGAGATCCTGGGGCCATTGTGGGAGTGGTTATGCTGCAGAGTGTGGGGGCAGTTGCCCTTGGTGAGGGGATCAGTGGGGTTCTGCAGGGGTGAATGGGGCCCTTTACAGGCTGCCAGGATTGCATCTCAACATCTGGTTTTGGGGGTCAAATTTTCTTAGATTTCAGGGGGTGCCTTGTCTCCTGTCTGTACAGCACCTAGTGTGCTGCGGGGGTTGGCAAGCAGAGGGGAGTGAGAAAAGCAGCGTCTAGGTGGGTTTATGTCCCCTGCGTCTCTGGGCCTGTGTCTCTCCTCCACTGCCTCATGCCCCAGCTCGGTCTTAAATCGAATCCCCGGGGGCCGGGTGGAGGGTAAAGTTCCAAAACTCCTGGGCACTAAAGACGACACCTGGTCATTTTCAATCCTATGTGTGGCTACCTGGTGCAGGGGATCGCTGTGCAGCCCAGCCCATGTGTGCTGGCTGCGGGCCAAGCTCTCCTCGCTGGAGCGGTGTGTCTCCGCCAGCTCGGGGCAGTGTCATCTGATAGCTCCCTCCCTCCTTTTATATTTGGAGATTCTTTATCGCACGCAAAGCCCTTCCCGCCTCGGCAGAGCAGCACGCGAATTCCTGGCAATCAATGCAGAGGGAGCTGAAAGAGGGATTGATTCCTATCCCCGGGGAGCTGCTTCCCTTACACTATCAAAAAACACTTTGTCCTTAATAAAACCGGGCAATCAATCGACATCATCCGAGGGGAAAGGAGGCAGGGAAATAGCTTTGCTAACTCCCTGCGCATGGGCCTGGCAGTGTTGTTAGACACCTTGTTCGCCCTGCACGCGTATTGGATTCCTCGCTCGCTGCTGTCAGTGCAATAGATAATCTCCAGCTCCTTTTGGTTTAGTTTTGTTGTTGCAAGAGCTGAAATCTGAAAGAAGCAGAAGAATATCCCAACTGTGCCCATTACTGCAGTGGTTCACTCCTGTCACTCGAGTTAAGACCGTGTCACGGCTCCGTTGCAGATCGTCAGATGTTCAGGGCTTTATTACCAGGCTGTGAAACAATATCACTCAGGGCTGCAGCGAGCCCTTTGAGCTATTTAGTCACCAAATTTCACAGGTTGGTACTTCCTGCCTTTAAAGAACGTAGCGTTGCTGTGTGTGGCTGAACAGCTGTCCTGTTCCGTTCCAGTGCGGAGCCCTTCACGGCTTTGGTAAGCTAATTAGCACAAGTAAAGTCTTTGAGATCCACGGGGAGAAAGGCAGTCTGGGCAGGCTAACCATTAATGGCCCACGCTTTCCCCTTAGTCCTTGCACGTACACAACTCTTAGTGGAGTCAATCAGAGCGTTGCCTGAGTGAGGACTTCAGGATCTGTCCCTTCATGATTTTTATTATTGAAGATGCATCTTCCCCCAAGCCGGTTGGTTATAAAGCCTCAATCCAGAAAATACATGTGAGTAAATCTATGCCTGTCTATTCATGTGAGTAGTGCCATTGAAGTAAATTAAAGTTACTCCTGTGCATAAGGGCTCATAGGATCAGACCCTTATGGTGGCATATTAGGGGACTGGCAGGGGTTGGACAGAGGTTTTAGACCCACTCACTGGTCCAGGCCCAGCCTGTCCCACGTCTTGAGGCTGTCTGCCAGCAGGTTGAATCTGGCTGTGCTCAGGTTTGGTAGGAGTTGGGGGATTATTTCCACTAGCTTTAAATGGGGCCAGCCAGCACTTGATGCTTACTGCACCCAGGGTCTCCTATTTGTACTTGTATGCACCAAGGTTTTCATTACAAAATACACATGATTGAGTCTGCCCTAGCCTGGGCCATGCGGCCGCCCCAACTCCAGCTGGGGCTGGCCTCCCTAGCTTGGCATTCCCGAATCCCTGCACCCAGCGCTTATCAGTTCCCAGGCAGGACTCAGATGTTCAAAATTGGTCGAAAAAATGAAATGAACAGACTGGCTCTGGTAGCCCCTTCACCAAGGTCTTTCCCTCCCTTCCCTCACATGTGTTAATTTCTCCTGTGGATTGATTAATTGAAAAGAGCAACTTCAAACAAAATACTTCAATAAAATGCAGGTACAAAGCTCAGGCGATTAATCCAGAGTGAATGTGCAGAACTGTGCCGAGTGTGAACTGTCGCCTCATCCCCGCTACCTTGTGTAATTGCATCCCAGGACAGGTTGCTTGCTGACTTGAATAGCACATACCCTTATTATGCATGTGCTCTTAGGTTTCTCGGAGACCTCGGCAGCCTTTGAAAAGGCTCGACTGACTAGGTAGACAAAGCGCCACAGCCAATTAAACGTTATAAGGGTTCTTTGTTTTGTTTCATTTTTTTGATTTTGTTTAGCGAAATGTCAGGCCAATTAAAGTGAGATCAGTGCGAGCTTTCATTTAAAGGCAGGTCGCTGTGGATGGAGTCAAATGAAAGTTAATCAGAGTCCAAACAAAATGTGCTTGTGTGCGGAAGAGAGATGGGGACTGGCCTTTTAAAGCCACGTGGCTGAGAAGGGTCCAGAGGTGGCTTATATGTGGGGAAGGTTCTGTGTCTATGTGCTACGTGCCCAGATACTGCAGTGATGGGCACTGTGCAGATCCCCAGAATGGGGAGAGTGTCCCATGTAGGGATTTATGGGGGGGGCTTGGAGCCCTGCGAACTCACCAGCCCCAGAAAGATTTTTTCAGTTGGCAAGTGAAGAAAATGGCTCGGGTTCTATCCTCCTTGGAAGTTTAACCCCTTGGGTTGCCTTTTCTCAACCCTTCTTTCCTGCCTTTAACAAACACTGGGTGGAAGCTGTGAGAGCCTGCCAGTGGGCAGAAGGTAGTACCGGGCTGCGTGACAGCTCCCAGGCTGCGGGACAGAACGTATGTGCGCTCCTGAAGGAGTATTGTCTAGTGGTCCGGACTCTTGGGTGCTTGTCTCCGCTCAGCCGCTGGCTTGCTGTATGATCCTGGGCCAGTCTCTGTTTCCCCACCTGTTAGATGGGGATAATGCTACAGGCATCACAGAGATGGTTTGGCACAATTTATGGTTAGTAAAGTGCCTTGGGGTTTGTAGAAGCTTTTGTGTAAGCATCCCAAGTAATTGTTGTTAATGTTGGTATGGTTCTTCCCACAGAGACACCGGGGAGGGGAGGAGGGGGATGCTGTTCTGTTCAGAACATGACAGTCGGTGAGTCTCTCTTGGGTCGATTGAGACATGAGAGGCTCTTAAAACTTGGGGGTTTCCCTCTGGAAATGCAAATTCAGTATTGATCTATTTTATTCCCTGTGCCCTTAACCCAGTCATTGAGCCTGCTCCGGATAGCACCTGTCCTGGGCCAGTGTAATTTTGGCAAGAAAGTTTCACGTTTTAGGGGAAGTGTTTTTGGTAGCAGGCTGAGTTTACTAAAGGGGGAAAGGCAGGTGTTAACCGTTGCTCAGGTGTTTGGAATGGGAGAAGTAAGCCTGGGGGACGGTTCAGAGAGCAGAGTGCCGGTGAGGAGATCAAAGGAGCGGGAGCACAATTCTGCACCATGCTGGGTGTCGAGAGAGAGGGGGCCTGATCCTCATTGGGTGGGAATTCGGTGCATGTTGCTGTGATGGAGCGATGCCAGTTTGCATCCACTGAGCATCTGGTCCGGTGTGTACGTGCTGCGCTTAAGAGATGGGGCATCTCCCCTGGGGATGATTTGAGGCTGCTCCTGTACCCTTGTTCTGTGTCTGCAGTGCAAAGGCCAGGTGCATTCTCTCCTTGCCAGCCCAGGAGTGATCTCTGATAGTCCTGCCTCTGCTGCAGCACAGATCCTAGCCAGGTGAACGCAGCTCGTATCGGTAAGTTGAGGGGAGAGGAGGAGCAGGCTGAGAAAGCTGTGTCTGTCGTTCTGTCTGGGCCATGCCTTGCCGCTCTCTTGTGGAGTGTGCTGCAGTGAAACTGTTAAGGCAGCTGTCCCATCACCTTCCTGAGGACCCTGCCGGCCCATCAGCTTGGAGGGCCTCCATTTTCGGATACAGATTTCTGCTTCAAGATGGCTGCTGCAGCAGAACAAGTCACACACTGTGCTCTCTTGGGGAGATGCTGCATCTGTTCATTCGTGTTCCCGCTAATCTGAACTAAAAGGTGCAGAGACTTAAAGGGACACGCTTTGTGTGTGCAGAAAACACGGCAGCAAGAGTGAAAACCAACAGCGCCGCGGGACAGCTCGGGTGGCTGTTTGCAAGACACATTTTGGAGAGGGGGTGCGGCCTTCAGTGGCTGTCAGACCCTGCCCTAGTCCCCCCTCCAGTGGCTTGAGCTCATTTTCAGGCAGTACTGCGTCCGTCCGCCGCCTTTGCTACCTCTCCTCCCTCCCCCAACCCCGTTCCCTGTCAGCTGGTTTGACAATGACACGAGTACAATATTGAAGATTGCAGAGGGCCATCACCTTTCCTTTGGAGAGATGATCAAGTGTCTGGATAATAGGCCAGCAATCAGTATGTCTACAGCATTTACAGAGAAGTGGAAAAGCATCTGAAACAGCTTCCCTCTTCGGCGGAGTCTGCGGCGCATGAGATCAGAAGTGCTTAAAAAGCCCACAGGGCAGAGGTCTCTTTGGGCCTCCGTCTAACTGTCCGTGTTCCCCAATGTCTCTGACATGCCGCCGCAGAATGAGTGGGGGCCGGAGAGATGACAAGAGGGTGGGAACGGAAGTTTTGATACCATTGTGCTTCTTTTTGGACTATGGATTTTCAGACTTCATAAGATAAAAGCATCATTTTATTGACGGCTTCATCAAAGCCTAGACTGTTAGCGCATAGGCCAGCCTCGCACTCGGGGGAGCAGCACCCTCCTATTTGTGTAGCTCTTTAGGCCAGGGAGTGTCTGTACCGCCCCGGCACAATGGGGCCCACGCTTGGCTGTAAGTGTGTGATGATAACATAGTGAATTTATGTGCAGGGTTTTCTAAAGAGAATTTTTGCTCTGTGTGTGTTGGAGGCAAATGTAAGGTGATGCTGTCAAGTTTAAAATAACGATTTAAAACAAACAAAAAACCCTTCCTTGTGTAAAATTCCAGGAGTTTTAAGAATCAGATTTGTGTTTCACCCGTAATGCTCTTTTTTAGGTTTCTGCACTGTCTTAGCTGGACAGCGAGCAGAAATCTGTCAGTTTTCTCCCTGGCCTTCGTGCAGTGCTTGAGGACAGATTACGATGTCCTGACTCTGAGTTGTCCTGTCTGCTGTGAGGCAGGCCGAAGGCGATGGGGCTACTTATGGAGGACGATACTACCCCGTGTGAGCAATGGTGTGGCAACTGGCCTGCAGCTTGCAAACGCTGCGGGGGAAGTTAACTATCCAAACAGCTGTTTTCATCTCTATTAACCAATTCCCAGCATGGGACTATTACCGTACGTTTTGTCCCTTTAAAGGTAGTGCTCAGGAGAGCGACCGTTGAAAGCTGTAGCCGGGCACAATTCTGACGTGAGCTGTGTCGATGCGCTGCACTCCAGTCATTTGGGTGCCTGAGCCTCTCCTGGCCAGTGCGTGGCTGCCAGGCAGCCAGTCTGTCCCAGGCGCTGTAGTGGTTCACAGACCTTCTGTCGGGCCTAGGCTGAGGCCATGTAGTGAGCTAGGGCAGGATTGAAAGCGTGCAGCAAAAGGGAGACTCGCCCTTTATACAGGCACTTAGAAACCCCTTCTCGCTGGGGCCGGGGGGCACGGTGGAAGCTCTAGGTGTGGATCTTGCTGGGTGTGGAGCTCCTCGTTCGAGACGCTGAGTACCCTCAGCTCCCTTTGAAAGTCCCCGGGTGCTGGAGGGCGCTCAGCACCTGGCCTGGCCAAGGCCCTAAGCGGGAGTTGGGAGCCAGTGTGCACGTGCGTGTGCCCCCGCTCTGGCACATGCGTGCTCCCTGCCAGCAGCCCAGCAGAGGCACCACGCTGGGATGTATTTGGAGGTTCGCTGTCAGTACTCCAAGAGCATAACTGATTGCTTCCATGCAATTTGAATTAATCTCATGCTTCAGGTGAAACTCAGCTAATCAGTGTAGACAAGAAGCTGAAATGGGTGCAATCAAATTAACATCACAGAGCCAGCTCTTAAAAAAAGCATCATTCTTTGTTGTGGTTTGCATTCGATTGTCACTCCAGCGTGGCGCTGCTTTCCTTACCCCCGGCCCGGGCTCGGGATGGCAGAACACACAGCGCGTTGACAATTCCCTTTGTAGCAATCTTATCTCTGCCCACCAAATGGGATCAGCCTCTTGTCTGTGTCTTGTTAACAAGAAACAGGGACACACAAGGGAAAAACAAGAAAAGGAAATGCTGTTTGGGGAGGAGGGGGCTGTTCTGGCTTGTGGTTTGGAGGGAGGAGATGAGGACATGGGGAGGGGGAGATTTTAGTAACTGCCAGAAAAATGGTTCCCAAAGGAAACCTTAAAAAACAACCACCCTACAAGGCACGTTCTAGCATATCAGCTGAACTCCTGACCCTGCCGTGGGCCGTGCTAGGAAGCCAACGGGGTCACAAACAGGGCACAGACTTGGGGGCTGAGCACCCGCAGCTCTGACAAATGGAGACATAAAGGTAGAAACTCTTCTGTGCCGGCACCTCCCCCACAAGGAAAAGCTCTTTCCTGGCATGACGCTTTGGTAGCGCCTTGAGTACTACAGCATTGTATATCGGGCCGCAGATCTTCCTACCAGGGCAGGGCCACCCTGCTAGATCCCAGGCTTGTCCGTCTGTCTGTCCAGCCTACCGTTTGTATCAAGGGATGCCATCTGACTCCCACGTGGGCAGTTAGTTTGGGATGCTGTCCTCCTGCTCACCTGTCTCCGGTCCCTCTGTGGCTGCTGCCGGGAGGGAGAGTCTGGGGCTTTGCTGGGAAAGCCGGAGAGGATTTGAGACCTTTGTGCAGACGCCTCTCAATGCCCTTTCCGCACCTGCACTGACACGACTCCAGCGCAGTACGTCACCGGAAAGTCATAAGGGGCCAGGGGTCCTCAGCTGGCTCGACTAGGTGCTGGGTTACACTCAGCCCACCCCAGCGGTGCGGGGCCGTGCCGGCCTCACCGGCCCTATGGCCCTTCTGTGCTTTCCCTACTCTCTCTCACGCCTCAATCCCTCACCAACTGCCCTGCGCACAGGTGTGCTGGCTTCCCCCATCCTCGCCACAAGCTGAAATGCCACAACATGGCGCAAGCAGCCCAGAATCCACGCTGGGGCCAGAGCCACGACATGCAGGTCTGAGGTGGGGATGGAGCTGGAGGTGTCTGTACTGCAGTCAGACACTCACAGCTGGCCCATGTCGCTGACTCGGGCGGGCTGTTTCAGTGCCGTGTAGACGTACCAGCTCGGGCTGCAGTCTGAGCTCTGGGACCTCCCACTTCACAGGGTCCTTGCACTGGGCTCTAGGCTGAGCGTGAACATCTCCACCAGCCCAAGCTCTGTGAGGCCAGTCAGCGGGCGTGGGCAGCCGTGGGTGTCTGATTGCAGTGCAGATCTACCGCAGACAAGGGGGAGTTCTCTTCCTGTCTCCAGTCGAACGCATGAGAAGTGCTGATTTTGCTTTGAGCCTGTGGGTTCCTTTGAGCCTGCGATCTGGGAGCGGAGCGAACCCCGGGCCGGGCAGCACTGCACAACCTGGGCTGGGCAGCACACTGCTCTGAAGGAGAGAGCTGGTGTGGTAGGAAACATCTGCCCACGGAGTCTGCGTGACGCCTCAGGAAAAGAGCCTTGCAGGTGAATCAGGCCAGTGGAGTGGATTCTCGGGCCTCTCTCCTCACCGTCTTTGCAGCTCCTCTGCCCCCAGGGAGCTCAGCGCAGCCCATGCCACGGTGGACGCTCAGCTGGAATCTCAGCCGCTTGTCAAAACCATGTAGGCAGAGAGAGGAAATTATTAACAGAGAGAGACCAGGGCAAGAGACCTTGCACGAGAAGGGTTATTGACGTTCCACCCGCAGAGGGGAAGGGGTGCTGCTTGTCTGAACTTTTCCTTCTGAGACTGGTAGAGTCGTGCTGTAAAGAGCAACTCTCCGCAGCCTGAGCCCAGGCCATGGGGAGGGCGATGTGACTCCATCCCTGTGGCCCAGAGGCACTGATGCCCCATGCCCCCAATTCATATTGCAAGGGGAGGTTAGGGAAGCAACGGCAGGGTGGGAGATCTGAATGATGCTTCTTGCTCCCCCGGTTTCCCCAGGGTGTGGCCTTGCCATCAGAGCCAGGAGCTGGCAGTCAGGACTCCTGGGTTCCAGTCCCAGCCATGCCTCATCATGTGACCTTGGGCACCACATCACCTCTGTACCACAGTGTCTCCAGCTGCATGCTGGGTCCCTGTAGGACCCGTAACCAGGGAAAAGTGACTGACTTGCTGTGAGAGTCTTGGCTGGAAGGGCCTATAGACACATGGAATGTTATTAGTCAGCATGTCATCACTTAACGCTGGAAATGTGAGTCCAGCCTGGAGCTGTTCCCTGGCACACCCGTCCCACACGCCCCTACCGCTGCCGCGCATGCCCAGGGCACTGTCCTCTAGGCCGTAACGAGCCCCTGTGTGTCCAGTGACGAGCCTCCGTGCCGCGGTATCCAGCTTCCATAAGGAGGTGGATGCTTCCAGGGTTTCCTCCATCAGGAGCTTTCCAGCCATCCCCAGCGAGGGCTGAGAGGCAGCAACAGCCACAAGCCGTGTCAGAACCCTTCCTCCCCTTCCCCGGCTGCGCCCCTGCCAGGGGAATTCCTGAAACCACGGTGCAGCAAACCTTGCACAGATGCGATGATTTAATTAGCTTGAGTGGCAGCGTTTGGTCCTGCTCCAGTGTCTGACAGAAGCCAGTTTCCCACCTGGCTCCAGCTCAGTGAGCATCCAGAACAGGTGCCCTGCAGGGTTTGAACTTGGAATGAAATAAGGGAAATTCTAGGGTACGTGGTGGGGGAGGAGGTGTCACTTTTATTGTATCACCAATTCTCGCATCTTTATCACGAGTCCTGCAGTAGTCAGTGTTTTCCTAAAGCACCAGCTCCTGGAGTCCTGTGATGAGAGGAGAATTTTCACTTTCCTTTAAAATAAAAAGTCAATTTCTAACCTTCCTGGTTGTAGCAAATAGCCTGAAAATGTGACCCAAATGCATCCTAGAGACTCAGACACCGGAAGGCAAAGAAACCTCACCATTTATTATATTTTTAATCTCACTATTTTTAAGCCAGTCTCATGCTATTGGGGCCTGGCTCATGACTTGTGGAAGCATCGGGTTGACTGTGCTGTGGCGTCACCCCTTGCCATCTGTCTCGAGTTCGTGGGGTGTCAGTCTGGTTCCCGGCAGGCAGGAGAGACACATCGCCCCTTGTTCTCTAGCTGGTGCCTCAGGGGCAAGGCTGAAGGATGTGGGGGTCATGGGGTCTGACCTCTCCCCTCTGGCCCCCTGAGCCGGCCTCTCAGAAGAGTGCGGCCTGGGGGGAGCTTACCCTGGCCTGCTGGTTTGGTTCTGTGGGTAATCAGGGGCTTTAGTCTAGCACGCTATCTTGTGTAAACAGTCTGAACATGGGCTGCTACCTCAGCGAGCCACAGGGCCACGGGCCACACAGTGAGCGAGGCTGTGACTCCTTGGCTGGCGTCTGTTCAGGAGGAGTGAATCGAGAGGGTCAGACGCTGGGTGAGCGAAGTGTCCTCTAACAATACTTTGTCCTTCCATGGCCCATCCACCCAGGCCAGAAACTCAGGGCACTTGGCAAGCATCAGTTAACTAAGCCTCACTTCTCCCCTGGGAATGGGATAAATGTCAGTTTCCCTGTCCATAAAGTGAGTATAAAGAGTCCACTGAATCTCCCAGAGTCTCGCAGCAAGTCGGGGGCAGAGACCGGACTCTCCCTTTCTGTTTCTCTGACCAGTAGCCGATCGTCTGTCCTAGAGCTAGGAATAGAAGCTAGGCATCCTGGCTCTCTGCACCCCTGCTCTCATCCCTGCACCCACTCTCCCTCCCAGAGGTGGGAATAGAACCCAGGAGTCCTGACTCCCCCATCACCTCCCATGCTCCAGTCTCCCGTCTCCTCCTTGAGCAGGAGTTTGAGCTGTTCTGCTGGCGGCTGCATTTCCATTACTGTTGAATTAAAATGTAAAGCGTCTGCCAGGTGGCCAAGCCCCAATCAGTGGCGGGAGCCTCCGTGGAGCCATTTCCCAGGCCGGAACAGGTGACACCATGTCTTGACAACTGTCTAGTTTCTGAAATTGATTTTTCCCTCAGCTCACTCTCTGCCCCACTCCCCGTCCCCCGGGAACCGTGCAGCACTTCATTGGTTAGATTGGCTTTCTCCCTCCCTGGGGGGCTCGTCCTCCTGGAAAGAGGCCCAAAGCGGTGAGAGGGCAGGGGAGCGAGGGAGAGATGTCTGTTGTAGAGGGTGCACAGCCCTAGCCAGCCAAAGGAGAATTGGTGCAGCAGGAAATCCTTTAGCTCCCTTTTTGATCCTCAGAGCGCCAATCCAGGCTGTGGGAAATTAGAATGGAAAATGTATGTGGTGTTGGTTTTGCTGCTTTCCCCTCTCTGGGCAGCACGCTGCTCTCCCGGGAACCCGGCAGCGCTGAGAAGTTGATATGTTTACATCCACTGTGCTGCTTTTAATCAAACATCAATAAGTGCATGTCAGCGAAGCAAAGCTTGCAACAGAGCTGCCCTCCGAGCCCGCTGCTCCCAAGGAAATGGGCTAATTGCTCAGCTGCAGAGCAGCCTTGTGTATCTTTCCCATGCCCCCTTTGCCCCCCATCCTGCCCAGAGACTGGCTCTGCCGGGTTTGCTGGTTGATCACTTTTCTGTAGGACCAATTTTGGATGTGTAAAGACCAGAATTCCGGGGCGGCCGCATTCTGCAGCTCCTGTCGCCCCACCCCCAGGCAGGAGACAGGAGAACGTGTGTGGTAACTCAGTGAGGGCTCTGCAGCTGGGCACGCAAGGAGCACTGGCACGTGGCACCCTGAATTTGGCATGCTGTGAACAGCTTCCAAGGCAGGCAGTGGAGAAAAGGTTTGCACCAGTCCCTGCCAACCACATGCATGGCCTTTCCCTCCTCTGCTCCAGCTGCACAATCTGGATCTGAATTGCAAACAGCCTGAAGTTTGGGGTTATTTGTAAAGAGCTGGAGTCCAGACAGAGGTTTGGACATGGCCGCTGCTTTCTAATGAGCTGATTCCGGGCTGCCAGTTCAGAGGTGGAGGCTGCTCATGGGATTCATGGACCCCCTCCTCCCACAAAATTTTGGGTGTGTGGTTCCAGGCCCATCTCTGCTCTGTGCACGGGGCTGTATGTTCTTACTGCTCCCCTGGCATGTAGCATACACGCGCAGCACCATGGAGGGGAAATCTGAAAGCTCAGTGGTGTGCCAGATCCTTCAGTGCCTGGTGCCTATTGTTTACAAGTCTTTTTGGCCTCTTGACCCCTTTTTTCTGCAGGGGCATCTGCTAAGGAAGCTGGTGCAGGCTGGCTGGGCCATGGGGGTATCAGGGTGATAAGCGAGGTCTGGGCAGGTCAGCTGATGGCTGCAAAGTTCTGTTAGAAACCGTTCCACAAAAGCCAGCACTGCGGATGGGTGGAGCGGGAGGCAGCTGTGCACTTCGCTTGTTCCTGGGGCTGCTCGGTGGGTATGTCTCACTCTGCGCTTGCTCTTTTGAGTCTTCCCGTTAACTGAACCATGGGGCCACCAGGGAGCGTGTGTCTGTGCAGAGATGCGCCAGAAGCTGTGTGCAGCGCAGCAGTCCCCCGAGGCGCAGGGTAACCAACGCAAGCACCAGTAACCACAGGAATCTCTGTCCTCTCTCTAAAGGTCACCTGTCTGCAGCGGGTAGCGCCTTGGCCGTTAACCCCTTTCAGGATGGCCCTGGCTTTGCCTTGCTCCGTTGTGCATCTGTTATGTCTTTTCCTATTGCTTCTCTTTGGGGGAGAGACGCGCTTCGGGGGCAGCTCATCTCACTACCAGACTCATGCTGCCTAATCCGCAGGACAGCAGTCACTGAGGCTGGAAGCTTTGTGGGGTGAAGGCTGCCTTGAGATCCAGGAGTCTCCCTCTCCTCTGCCCCATCGCACTGGCTCGGGGTGGTTTGAGCTCAGGGGGTGCAGCGAACTCATCCACCCCTAATCTTTTCTCGTCTTGGCTCTTGGAAGACATACGTTTATCAGCTACACCATCCACATGTGGGGTGGCCAGCTAGAACCCAGACCTCCTGCTCCCAAACACAACCTTGTACCACTTGGGCCAATGCTAGGATTCGTACCTCTGTGAACCACAGCTACTAGAGGGAGATATGGACTCTGTTCAGCAGAGGAAAATGGGGCTTCTGGAATGGCCAGTGCATAACAGCTCAGCTGCAGTGGCAACAGGTATCTCCCCCCTTCCCCTTCTGAGAGGACCGTGGCTCCAGGGGCAATTGGCTGTTTCTGGAAGGGTGGATGCAATGAAAGCGGGGCCCAAGCGGGACTCGGGAGTGACTATCGTAGCCAGCTGGGCGAGGCGGGTGGCTAGCACCTGCTGGAATGAAGCATGAAATATGACCCCACATTGAGCCCCTCTGCCCAAAGAAATCCAAACTCACCGCATGCAATGACCAGACTAGTTGACACGAATGCACTGACTAGTGTGTGCACACACCAGTGCTGTGGATTGGATGGAATCAGAGCTGCCCAGTTGTGTGTCACGGGGCCTCTACTGCTAAGAGATTCTCCTTTAGCCCAAGGGCTGTGGCAGCAGGTTCTGTAGTTCTGTTTCCAGTGGGGCTGTGAAGTTTCTCCTGGCCTGGCATGCAGCATTGTGACAAACAGGAAGCCCAAGGTGGCTACAGATTTGTTACAGTGCTTTTCACTTCTGTAGCCCCTTGAATGCTAGGATCTCGGCGCCGTTCCCAAGGCCCGGGTGGCAGGGAGGTGCTGCTGTCCCCCTTTCACTGACAGGGAAGCTGGAGCACAGACCCGCCCAAGGTCACACAGGACATCAATGTCAGACTGCAGCCCTCCCAGCCCTGTGCTTTAGTCACTAGTCCGGCCATCCGCCCTCCCCCACGTAACACACCTGCCGTGACCCTTTGTCCTTTCTGCAGTCGCCACACGGCCAGCAGTTAACTGCACTAAGGTGCTGGGAGCCCTCCCAAGGTAGGGAACAGCGACCCAGGGAGGAGAGCTCCTGCACCCGTCTCTGAGCTCTCTCCTGTGTCCCCTGCTTGGCTTCTGTGTCCTGTGGTGACTCGCAGGTTCCCTAGTGCTTGGGAAGCTGTCCTCCCCTTCCTCAGTTGCTTACCATCCCCTCCTCCCTCCCCCCCCAGCATTTCCTCTGCCATGCGCCTTCGGAGTCACACTGCGAGGCTCACGCCATTCATGTGTAAAGTTTTGTGTGGCCACGGCTCCCCTCGGGGGCGGGCCCCAGGCGGAATTTTTACAGGGTGCTTTGAAGACTTGTCACAAGGCAGAGACGTCCTTGCCAGCCGTCAGACACAGCCCCCGCCCCTCCATGCCCACTCCCCCAAATCTGATTTGCCTGCTCCACACCCCACTAGCACACGCAGCCAGAGAGGAAAGGTTTCTGTAGCTGTTAATTGAATTACATTGCCACAGAAAGCCGAGAAGTCGTAGCTCATTAAACTCTCTTGTGTCCCATTATAACAGTGTGTGTTGCCTTTGCGGATTGTCATTATCATATATTACTGCGGGACTCAGCAGTGCTGTTTGTTTATGCATTACATTTTTTCCCCTGCTTATCCAGCCCCCACCCGCCCCCCCAAGCCTGTTTTTCCTGCATGGTATATACCACTTTGGGGACTGCGAAGGTGCAGCCTTCCTCGCTCGCTGGATAAATAATGACTTTTTTAGTGAAAGCCAAATTTATTTTCCTAAAGCTAGATTAACTGCAGCCTCGGTCTGTGTCGGGGGCTCTGCGGTGTTTTGTTTTCAGTGTGTTTGTGCTTGCGAGGCGGGTGAATGATGTTTACTACAGTCATGCCAACCCTCGTAGCAGGAAGGGGCACGTTAGGTAGGAGCCATCGCAGCACATGACGATGGGGAGGGGGACCACACACAACCGGGGCTGATTGGTCAGTACGTTTCCTCGGCCAGGATTCTTGTACTTTTACTGCAAATGGAATGTGGCCTGGAGAGTCGGGCACCAAGCTGTTCGTCTCGTGCTGGGAATGGAACCTGGGCACCAGCTGTGGGTGCACAAGCACCTGGAGTGTGGCGGGGCCGAGAGTATTTTATTAACTGGACTCTAAGTATTCTCGAAGGCTCATTATTTGGAAGGCTTTATCGTAGTGGGAGGCCTGCCAGCAGTTCCACTTTATTGTTCAGTCTCTCTGAAATGGCCATCACTTTCTGTAGCCAATTGCAATATCCAGCGAGTGTGAAATATACAAAGGACACAGGCCAGCGAGCTGGACTCCCCTGCAGATTTGCATTCTTAGTTCTGTGCCTGATCGAGACCAAATAAAAGATTTGGAGGTGCTGAAAGCAGGCCAGGCCAGGGGAAGGGCAGGGACTGCGTGCCCCACCCCCCAGCAGTGTGCAGATGCCCAGAGGGGGAAGGCTTCGGCCCCTGTTTTCCAGGTTATTGCCAAGAAGCTGGCTGGCTTCCCCTTCCCAGTAATTAGTGCAATCAGCTCATTTCTCCCAGAGGCCGGGTTCCCTTGTTAGACCCACAATAGAGGTCTCTCTACGGGATGGGGAGCAACCAGATACTGGACACAGCGCTGGTATATAATACTCTAATACTCACAAAACAAACCTTACTCACTCCACATTCGTACCCCAAACATACTATACCAGAGTCCAAAGGTCAGAATGGTCCCGATGGCCAGTCGAGATTCCTTTCGATCATAAGATGCAGGGAGCTGGCGAAAACCACATCTATATCCACACAGGGCTCTGGATCAATAAACAACTCAGATTTGCAGAAATCGTAGGCAGCCAGTTATAGTCCATTCCGTCTCATCGTCGGTTCTTTGCCTTTGTTTCATAGAATATCAGGATTGGAAGGGACCTCAGGAGGTCATCTAGTCCAACCCCCTGCTCAAAGCAGAACCAATCCCCAGACAGATTTTTACCCCAGTTCCCTAAATGGCCCCCTCAAGAATTGAACTCACAACCCTGGGTTTAGCAGGCCAATGCTCAAACCACTGAGCTATCTCTCCCCTGCCATTGTTTACTAAGCTTTCTACCCACACAATTCGAGAGACAATCCTGGGCAGGCCGCCACGATCCAAGGCATGCCATTTCCTCCTATTCTTATACAATTTTATATCAGTCCAGCTGGTGTTGTTTCCTTTTCTGCTGATTCTTCGTATTTTTCTCGGAACATAACAAGATTGTTTTTGCACAAATAGTTCTAATAGTTCTTGACCTTAAGTTCTTGCTTCGGTTGCCAACTTGCAACATACGTATTCATGTCAAGCACGCGTCATTCATACCAGGCCTCAATGACCTATAACATATTACATGGCTATATGAGTGTGTGTGTGTGTGTGTGTCCGTGCGCGCGTGTGTCCGTGTCCCAACAGCCTAGCTCTGCCGCTGGGTTGGGAGTTCTCAAGAGACACTGCCTGCTCACCCTCACATCTTGTCAGCAGGAAGGACTGGAAGCCCCATGTGTCTCCAGAGGGGGAATGCGATGCAGGTGCTTGGAAATGCAGGGACCTTTGTTCGTTTCTCTGATGATTCCCACTTGGGCCTCTCTGGGGCCAGGGTCTCATCATCACTGTTTTTGGGTGCTCGCTGGCCAAAGCTGGCCTTTCTTTCGGAAGCTTGTCTTCACTCTACAACGCCACACAGCTGCCCTGTTTTCTTTTATAGCATTGACCTTTGATGAACACAAAGGCTGGTTTATAATCTGCAGCCTTATTTTTCACTTTCTCCTTGGTTATCTTTTGGGGCGGGGAAGGCGGTACTAGGAGTTCAGGAGACCACGGTATAAGAGAAATCTTGCCAGCATTTTCTTTCCAGCATGGCTCTGAATTGTTAGCTCCTATTCCTCCACTGGGACTTTACTGTTTAGTTATTGATACTGCACTGGCTGCGAGTTCGCTGGTTTGCAGTGACCTAGGAGCACAGGCTCCCTGCCAGAAGGAGTTTACAATCTGATCTTGTGTGAAACTGTTCTCCCTTCTTTGCGTGGGAGACCTAGGAGCTACCTGGGAGAGGACGTGCCAGAGTGGGACTTGGAGCAGAGAGGAGTGTTGTGGTACAGATGTCTGGGTCAGGGTGGGGGTGTGCTCCAGGCTGAGAGGAGTGCGGGGCAGAAGGCACAGAGCTGGCTGGAGGATGGGCAGTTCCAGCGGTTAGCTAGGGGGCAGGGAGGAAGACTAAAGGAGATGGGAACAGGAGTGAGCGGGGTTGTGCAAGTCCTAGAGGGTCAGGACAGCCTTCTTCCGACTGCCTGGCAGCCTGTTGCATATGGTGTTGGTGTCGGCTCAGCTTCCAACAGCCCAGTGTCCACCACGTCACGAGCTGTCATGCCCAGTCACCAGCTTTGCTGGCACGACTCAGAGCAAGGAGACTCCACCCCTTCTCCAGTCTTCTCTTCAGGCTGAAAGGAAACCAGGGCTGTGCGAGGAGGGTGGGGACCAAGGCCAAGACCTGTCCTGGCCAACTCGTACGCTCTCCAAGCCCCTGGAAAGCATTGTTGTTGTCCAGTGATTGTCAGAAATGTGACAGTTGGCCCTCGAAGCTTGAATGACTCCCACCAGTAAATGGGTTCAGTCCAGCCTGGGCCAGGCCATACTGGGGCTGTCACCTTTTCCAGGTAACCTGTGTGAGGCTGGTGAAAGAATGTGCAGCTGCTCCATCTCTGTGCCCGTGCGATCGCTGATCCCCCGTGCGATCGCTGATCCCCCGTGCGATCGCTGACCCCCCGGGCGATCGCTGACCCCCCGGGCGATCGCTGACCCCCATGTGATCGCTGATCCCCTATGCATTGTAGGAAATGCCAGCTGAGCCAAGCCATAGTTACTGGGTCAGTCTGGTCTCTTGTGGGGTCGGTCGAGAGCTGCCCCTTTTAGCTGGGAAAGAGGAGCTAGGAAGTGCATGCCTTTCTTCTTATTTTATTTAAATATTCCGTATGGATATAAAAAAATCTCTGGCATCTGCAATGCAAAGCCTGACTTGTTGATGTAAAATCGTACTCTATATTCTGCCCAGGTTTATATGAGTGAATTATGCAAATTTTTGATGGAAAAATATTCCTCCTCACATCCTTGAGAGTGTAAAACCTTAGTCAATAATTCATAGTCGTGTGTCTCAGACTGGAGGCTTTCTCTTCATTATAACTTGCACCTAGTTATTTGTCTTTCACATTTTATTGTATATGCTGGTGTAATGCTATGCATTATAAAATTTATCTGCTTCATTATTTTATGATCCTGAGCTGTATAATGCAACAAAACGATTCTGTTTCTGACTGCATGGCCTATTGGCTGTATCTGCAGCTGATAAACGGCATTTGGCCACCTCACTGATGCTGTTTGTGGGGTAAACTTTGAGCCTGCTGAGCAGGGAGTTGGGTGCGCCCTGCCCATGTGCCTGGGGAGGGCAGAATTGTCTTTAATTCTCCGAGTGCAGCAGTGGCAATTAGCCCCTGTGTGTCTCAGCGCATCCCCAGCATGAAGGAAATCTTGGACTGGTTCAAATGTGCTTAAAAACACAATTAAATGGGCCTATGTGGTGGTGGTGGTTTGTTGTGAATAGTACGGAAGTCCTTCGCTGTGTCAGTTAATACAGAAGTGTGTGTTCGCTAACAACTCCTAATTCTCTAGCCTTTCACCCCGTGGAGCATGGCTGGAATCTGGCCACACACGGAATACATGTCGTGTTCTCTCTCACGTTTAGTGGGCACGTAGTGCAGAGTAAGGACTGCTAGCTGAGTACTGCAGGTACCCAGGTCCTTTCGTGTCTGAGCGCCTTGCCGTGGGGAATGGGTTTTAGCCACGCAGCTCCCCACGGAGGGAGGACAGTATTCTCACCGTTGTACAGCTGGAGAGATGAGATGGCGACATCTGTAGCTCAGCTGGGAAGTGAACCCACATCTCTTGAGTCCCATCCACTGCCCTGCCCACTAGACCGCCCTTCCTGGCAGCCCCCTCTTTAATGCCTGGTCGGTTACTAGAGCCGGAGAGCAACGTTCATTAGGTATCTGATTATTGCTGGCTCCTATGGGGCTGGCAGCTCCAGCCACATCAGCTGCTGCTGTCTAGGGCACAGGGATGGTGACGCCAGCGACAGAATGCAGACCTGTTCCTGGCTCATTTCAGCCTTAGAGCCCCACGGCCGGTGCCCTGTCTGGCCACAGAGCTTCCCAGGCTAACTGAGCAGGGAGTGATCCCCCCTCTTGTGGGCACAGCAGCTCCGGGGACCCTGCACATGGCTCTGACGTGCTGGGCTGTGTGTGAGTGAAGAGTACCCGGGACGAGTATTGCAGCCTTTGGAAGGCAGCAGGGGGTCATGGTCGGTGGCTGGGGGATCGCTGACCTTAGCGCTCTGCAGTAAATCTGCTTTGAAGGCAGCCAGTTTGGCCTTGGCCAGATCGATTTGCTGTAGTTGTGAGCGTCAGAACAGTGCATTTGCTAAGTTCCCCTAGGTCTGTTCTGCCTCACACCTTAGCACGTGTCTCTGAAGTCTCTGCTACTCATTTCTTCCCCTCCTCTCAGTCCCAGCCATGATCACTTCCCATCCCAACACGACCATCGCGATCAAGGGCCAGATGAAGGAGCTGAATTGCACAGCCCGAGGGGAGCGGCCAATCATCATTCGCTGGGAGAAAGGCGACACCGTCATCGACCCCGACCGCAACATGAGATATGCCATCACCACCAAGGATAACAGTGACGAGGTCATTTCAACGCTCAAGGTGAGAGAGCTCGGGTGAGATGTGCCAGCGCTGAGGTCCGTGAGTGGAGCCCTGGTGCATTTCACACTCCAATGGGGTCTGGTTACATTTCTGATCACAAGGGGTCACCCTCCTCTTTCCGTTTGCTGCTCCATGACCCGTCTGTGTCGGGAACAGCCTGAGAGCAGTTTGACTGCACACGTGTGGCATTACTCAGGCTGCTCTATAAAAAGCACCTTCCCCCTCCCCCGGGGAAATTATGGGGAAATTGTTGTAATTTCTTATGAGACATTTTTCAGTTTTATTGAAAAAAATTAAAACTCGAAAGATGATTATTGGGTGTGTCAAAAAAGGGAAAACTTCCAATGAAATGAATCTTTCCCCTCAATTCATCCAAACAAAGATGGAAACTTTCCAGCCCACTCCAGTGGAGAAGCAGTGTGTGTGTGTGCGTGTGTGTGTGTGCGTGTGTGTGTGTGTGTGTGTGTGAGAGAGCTCCTCGGTGTCGGAAGCCTGGGTGGCACAGTTATCACACCTGAAGAAGTAGTTCAGGCCCTTCTCTCCTGGCCTGGGGCCGGGCTTTCACTGGGTGGTGTTAGAGATTGGCAAGCTCATTTTGCTGGCACTTGAATCCACTAAAACGTAAGTTCAAAAATGTGCCTGGTGGATGTCGCTGGGGTTTGGCCAGCTCTGGAGAGCCTGCAGAAAAGTGGAGGGGAGAAAAGGAATCTAGACATTGGCCTCAGTTTGGGGTGGGGAGAGACACCTGACTTTAGAGTGCACGCTCCGTAAGGCATGGATGGGGGGCACTTTGGGTAGCTCCACCGGCTGTCAGCATAACAGAGGGGAGAATTGGGCGTGTGTGTTTTCTGTTTAGTGTATCTCACCGGCTGTACAGTTGCAGCGCTGTGCGAATAACAAGCACGTCTCCTGCATTAAGGCATATTGTGCCCTCGCTGTCACAATGGCAGCGAAAGTCTGAAATGGTCTCATTTTTACCCCTTACATATCCACAGCTTAAACCAGCCGACCGGGGGGACTCCGTCTTCTTCTCCTGCCATGCGATCAATTCTTATGGTGAAGATAGAGGATTGATCCAGCTCACTGTCCAAGGTACTTGTTTTCCACCTGCTAGGCAGAATCATAGAAATGTGAGGCTGGACGGGACCGGGGGAGGCCATCTAGTCCTTCCTCTGTGCTAAGGTAGTACCAGGTAAGTCTAGACCTTCCCTGACAAGTGTTTGCCTGACCTGTTCTTTAAAATCTCCAGTGCCGGGGATTCCACAACCCGCCTTGGGAGCCTGTTCCAGACCTGAACTAGCCTTAGAGTTAGACGGTTTTTCCTAATATCTAACTTAAACCTCCCTTGCTGCAGATTAAGCCCATGACTCCTTGTCCTGCCATCAGTGGACATGGAGAACAATTGATCACTGCCCTCTTTATAACAGCCCTTAATGTATTGGAAGACTGTTCCCAGGTCCCCCCCTCAGTTGTCTTCTCTCAAGGCCAAACATCCCCATTTTTTTATCCTTTCCTCATAGCTGAGATTTTCTAAACCTTTCATCATGTTTGTTGCTCTCTCTGGGATTCTCTCCAGTTTGTCCACCTCTTTCTTAAAGTTTGGTGCTCAGAACTGGACACCTGAGAGGAACCTGGGTCACCTGGGGTGGATTCTTCATCCCTGGAAAATTTTGAATTGCGTTTAGATGTTTTTCTAAAAGATCTGCTCTAGTTCAAATAGGTGTTAATACCAGAAGTCCTGTGGCCTGTGCTTTGCAGGTCCGACTAGATGATCACTGTGGTCCCTTGTGGGTTTATAGCCTACAAATCTTTGACCCCGTGGGGATGAAGAGAGCATACCTGTTCAAGCAAGCATTCAATCATGCACTCAAGTCCCATTTAGAGGAACTTAAGCCTGTGTTTAACGCATATGCAAGTGCTTTCCTGAGTCATGGCCTGCGAAAGCATGTTGCAGAGAAGGTGCCAAGTATGAGATCATGTGCAGTTCATTCAGGACAGGGACTGCACAAAGAAGTCTGCTTCTTACTCCACATGCAGCTTGCCCATGTGTCTTTGAGTCATACCCGCTCACTTCGTACAAACCAGGCTTAATGCGTGTGAAGTCTGCACAACCGATACAGCTACGGGAGAGGGAGCTGGGTCTGGTCTGCCTTCAGCATCATCAACAAAATTGCCAGCTAAATTCTGACTGCAAGATCTTTTGTGATCTTCTGCCCTGAAATCCATTGGGCCTTAAAATGCAAGTCAGTTCCTGCAAACAAAATGAAGTAACCATCCAACTCCCTTCCTCTGTGGGGGAAGGGATGAATGTCACCATCAGGGGTGAAATGGTTTTCATATTGCTGGGAATGGTTTATTCACTTGGCCTCAACTTTTTCTCTCCAAGAGCCTCCTGACCCTCCAGAGCTGGAGATTCGTGAGGTGAAAGCCCGAAGCATGAACTTGCGCTGGACTCAGAGATTTGATGGAAACAGCATTATCACTGGCTTTGATATCGAATACAAGAATAAATCTGGTAGGTGATTGCATTTTCCCCCTGCTACGTATGTATAATCTAGACTGAAACAAATGTGCTTCTGTGGAGTTGTTATCCATAGGTACAAATCTAAAACAGCAGAAGAAGACAATAGTCTGTGTGTCAGCATAGGAGATCATGTTTACTATGCTTGAGGAAGAACTTATCATTAGAGTTAGAGGGAATAGTTCAACAAAACGGCCTTTGTCAGAAAAGGCTGATTTGACAGCACCAAAGCGTTTTGCAGGAAAGGGTTGGTTACAACAAATTTTTCAACTCAAAAAGTTTCTGAGGAAAAAACATTCTGAAGTTGTTGAAACATTAAATTTTGACATTTTTGTGAAAAATTCCGGTTTTCTGGTTCAAAATTACTTTTCATTTCAAAATTTCCGCTAATTCTACGGAAGGGGTTGGTTTGCAAATAGTTTTGATATTTTGATTTTTTTGGGTCAATTTCAAAATCTCAAAATTGTCCGTGTCTCTCCCCCCCCCCCCCCCCCCCCAGCTCTACTTGGTACCGCCGGTGAGACCCGAACTGCTGGGAATTCCCGGGGTAGGTTTTCTGTCTCCTGCTGTAATAGTGGAACAGGACTGAGTTGTGTGTAGAGTCTTCTGCTCCCAGTGCAGCAAGCTGGAGGCTGGTCATTGCAGATCAGGACATGCTCTGAAAGGGGAGTTTTATAGCCCGCGCCTGCAAACTTTTAAGCACTGAGCCACCTGCATTGGTTAACATGACTCCTGAGCTGCTGCAGCTGCTTCCTGTGTGCACGGGGGCTGCCCTGGGAGAGGGGGCTCTGGTCCCGCCAGCTCAGTGATGGGAGAGGGGCAGGGGAAGAAACACTTCATCTTGCTCCAGCCAGGACCCTGGCACCCTGCCACTGAGAGAGCTGGGCTGGCTCCAGCCCCACATTCTCAGCAGTGGCAGGGAGGGTGTTCAGGCCTCACCCCCCCCCCCCAGTCTTTCTCGGGGAGAGGGGTCTCCTTCTGGGACTCCTGCGGCCACTTTCTCCACCTCCTGAGGACAGGTGGGGCCATTCCAGGGAAGGGAGGGGATGCAGGCCTCGTCTGTGCATTCTTGCATGGTGTTTAAAGGGAATATTTTGCATCCCGGTCCCTTTGATGAAGAAAGGAGAGAGCGGCATTAATGAACTATGTTAATTTGTGTTCGATGGGAGCGTTTGAAAGGGAATGTTAAAAGAGACAATATTTGCAAACAGCCAAACCTGGAGTTATACAAAAGCAAGGAGGGAAAAATCTGGCATCTCGAAACGTGGGAACCAGATAAACAAAGGCCATAAGTAAACAATAAACTAGTCATCCCGGGCCTGGCTGTCCGAGCTAATGGGAAAAAGCACTTTTCAGAGACATCACAGTACCTTGCAGAATATTGGGTCGAATCGACCCAGAAATTCCCCTCAGGGCCCATTGCCTGGGAAGCATGGCTGGAAAATGCCCTTTGCCACCAGAGATCCCATTTTCGCCCCCTTGCTGTGATCCAGCCTGGGTTAATGCCCTGTAGTGAACAGTGCTGCCAGGAGGAATTTTGTTAATTTCTTCAGCTGAGTTCCCCAGTTCACGTTGGTGCCTCTGCCTGGCACGTTTGGGCAGCATGTCTGTGGTGATGCCAAACCTGAAGCTGCGTGCATAGCGGCCATGTTAAACAGTCTTTGTAGAGCAGTGTAACCCTAACCCCCACCGCATTCCTCTCCCGAATGGCTTCCTTTCTGAGGTCTCTGCAAGTGAAGAGTTGATCAGGCCTGATTTCTATGTACACCTCTGGGGCAGTGAGCAAAGTCTGGTTCATTGCAAGGCCCCTTTACCCTGCCAGAACACAGAAAATAGACCAGAATGTAAATGAAAATCTGGCCCCCTCTGGGTTTTATTAGTGGGAATGGGGAAGATTAATTGTATGTGTGACATGTGCAATGGGACTCTGTCCTGGTACAGCACATGTGGACGGTACTGCTGACCTGTGCACGTGGTTTATGCTTTTTTATTGTGTTCATGATCTTGGGGAAATGTTTTCCTGCCCTGCTTTACTGTTAACCCCTGTGAAACAGACAGCGCCTTAAATATCTAAAGCCCCTTTGTGCGCTGAGAATGCTGTTGGTTTGGTTTTTGCACATGACAGTCATGGCTGGACAGTGAAACTAGCCCGGTTCATTCCCTGTGTAGCTCTCCTGCTGCAACTGGGCTGTCAAGCTTCAGGGAAATGTTTACATCACACTCCGATCTTGAAAGCGCCTTGTGTGGTGGGGATAGTGGGTGGGGGTTCCCCTGGGAGGGGAGACCTAGTGTGTGGGTCCTGCCAGGGGGCACTGGGGTCCTGGGAGGGACACGGGAGCCCGTGCAGAGGACAAGGCGGATCACCAGCCTGCAGAGGGCGCTCCAGAGGCTGGTGAGCTAATTCCCTGGATGACCAGCAGGAGGCGCCGCAGGGGTGCGTCCGGACTCTCTTACAGCCCCATACACCTCACCCATGTACTGCTTCAGCCCCTCATCAGGATAATTTTAGGCATTAAGGGCTTGATCTTGCAGGGTACTGGGCGATTCCTGGAAGCACTGAAGAGCCTCAGCTCCCCTGGAGGCCAGTGGGGAGGGAAGTGCTCAGTGCCTTGGTGAATTAGGTGCAAAAAGAGGGAACTGTATAAGCCATCGGCTCCACACTTCAGCAACCCGCAGCCGTGAGTCAGCACACTCCTGGCAGCAGGTTCATGCACGTCCTGGCATTGCCAAGCACTGCTCCTTCTCCATCTTCAGCACTCCCTGCTGTTTACAGAAGGTTCCAGATGCTCTGCCCTGCGTGGGTGGCATAAATGTGTCCGGGCACTGAGGAGTTGGCACGTTTGTGGGTCAGTGAGAAGGGAGTCATGAGACAGGAAGACGTGGTGGTGTGTGAGACAGGCAGATGCAAGTTCTGGGGCATTGTGTTATTGGGATCCTACCGAAATGAACTGGCATTCTAGCCTGTGGGGCTGACAGAGCCTCTGCAGAGCCATTAACTCCAGGACTCTTCGTAGGATCCCTGTCCTCTTTCACTGTGTTATTTTTTTTCCAGATTCCTGGGATTTTAAGCAATCTACCCGCAACATCTCTCCCACCATTAACCAGGCTAATATAGTGGACCTGCACCCAGCCTCCGTGTACAGCATCCGCATGTACTCCTTCAACAAGATCGGGCGCAGCGAGCCAAGCAAGGAGCTCACCATCAGCACTGAGGAAGCAGGTGCTTCTCGCTCATGCATTTTCCTCTGCTCGGTGCATGCCTCCTGCACTCCTTTCTCTGGCTATACAGGCCTTTCCCCGCACTCTGGGTGCTCATTTGTTCGGGGAGGTGACAGGGAGAGGGAGTTACCGGGAAAGACAAATTAAGTTGGATGCAGAATTGAGCCGGTGGTGCTGGATGGGAAAAGTCCGAGGCTCTGTGTGTGGGAGAGGCCATGCGCAGGCAGGAGTGGATCGCTGCCCTGCCTGGGACACCGTGTCCCGGCTTTCGCTGCGCCAATTAACAGGCAACTGATGAGTTGTGTCCAGGCCACAGGAACTGCCCTTGGTGCTGAGAATAGTCTTCCTATTGGCAGTGAGGAGCCGGGAGCTTTCCGTGGTCCTGACCAAGCGACTCGGGACTAAGGGAGCTGATGGGGGTTGCTCCTTGTCCTGGCCTGTGTTCATACTACCGCACGCCACAGGACTTGGGAAATGACCTGCTCAGGCCTCCCCCTTTGTCATTACCTTCAGCACATAGTTCGGCACTGCACAACCCTGGCGTGGTGCAGCCTGCCTGCCCACAAGTCAGCAGTGAACGCGTCTCCGTCAGCAAAGAAATGTTCCAGCCTGGGCAGCTAGCTCGGCTAGTCACTCTCAAGTTCTGCATGTTCCGGGCAGCACCCGCGGAGATTCAGCAGGATTTGACCCCGGCACAATTCTGTAGATGTGCAGGAATGCACCCGTGTACACTGACTGACCGGCCAGCCTCTGGGAACCAAGATTCCTCAGCTGAAGTTTTTAGAGAGATTTCTGAGCAGAGCATGAAATCTGTGCTGTTAAATCACAGCCGTTTTTATGTGCGTGTGTTTCACCTTTGCTCATCTCACTGTGTGTGCGAACCCCTGTAAGGAACCAAGTCCTCTTCTCAAACACTCACAAGGGGATTGATTTCCAATCTGGCTAGGACCTGCACGTGGGCCCAGCCAAACGTGTATTGGAGGAGCAATACAGCTGGCATGTTGGATAACGTTCTCCAAGTCTGAGATGGGGAGTGCGCTCTCTCTCTGCGTGATGTCCTCTCTCTAGAATGGCTACATTCATCACTTTAACCGCCCCTTGTGCACTCAGCAGTGCTGCATTAGTCAGTGGGAAATGAGAGCTGAACTGGGAAGGATGAAAAAGCTTTTATTTAAAGCACAGTTTATTTCAAGAATAGAGAAGGCGGGAGGGACTCAGGTGATAGTACCCACGTGCATTTATTTTTCTCTAGCCCTCTGTTGTTGGCTTTTCCCTGTGATGGTTGCCCCACTGGAGAGTTGTTTCTTTAAAGCAAGTTTTACTACAAGGGACTCCTTTCTCTGCAGCTTGTAAACATGACTCTGTTTGATCTGTTTAACCACAGCTCCGGATGGGCCCCCAATGGATGTCACCTTGCAGCCAATGACATCGCAGAGCATCCAGGTCACCTGGAAGGTACATTGTTTGGGGGGGAGAGAGGGGATTGCTATGTGTGGAGTTCTGTTGGCATGGTGATACCCCTAATGGCAGTGATATAAGGCGGCAGGCCCATTGCCTGTACCACACCCTGGATGGCACATTAGAGCTACTGGTGCCTTGGGCAAGTCACTTCGTTTCTCTGTGCCTCACTTTCCCCATCTGAAATGGAAATATAATGCTCACATATTTCACAAGGAGGCTTAGTCAGTTAGTGGCCATAAAGCGCTTTGAGATTGTTAGATGAAATGTGCTAAAGGTGATAGTTGTTTCATTATGGCAGTGATGTAAGGAAGCTGGTTTTAGGGGCAAGAATATCTAGGATCACAATCCTAAACAGCAGCCCTGCTCCTGTGACTCAGAATGTCTTAGATCGTCACCTATCACCAGGATGCCCAGGCCCAAGTAAAATTCACTAGACAGCATGAAAACTTCAGGGCTAGATGAATTCCCCAGTTGCGTCACATGAGGCCCTTCCTAATCATGTTTTATAAGATGCTTGTTATCTTACAGGATATCCAGGCAGGGTGGAAAGGATAAATATGTAAAAATCAAGACACTTGGCTACAAAATGCTTGCGCAAAGATCAATAAAATTTAGAATCAGATTTATTTTTCAGAAGCCGCATTGGAAAAATAAAATTGATTATAAAGTTAGGACTTCAGAATGAACCAGCAAGTCAATAAATTTAGGGCTCCATCTTCTATTCCTCCCCTCCCCTTTAGCATTGAAAAACAGATTAATGAAAAATAAGATTCACTTGAAAAATAAGTCACTTGGTTTTAAGAGTATTTCAGTGAGATGGATTGCTGTGGCTTTATAACATAAATTTGCAATCAGCCCTATTGATTTCTTAATGCTTCAGAGAAATATTGTTAAAATTGATTTAAACCTGGCTTCGTGCATTTTTAAGGCTGTCAGCCTCTTCCCCCCCCCCCTCCTAATCAGATCATCCGACTTGAGTCCTAGCCCTGACCAGGTGTTGTAAATCGTTACTTCCTCATCAGCCAATCAGCATCCAGTTGTCAGCCCCTCTGCCAGGCTCTGAATGGCTCTGGTTTTGTTACTATTTGATTATCAGCATCTGAGCGCTGCCTCGTAGAAGCCAAAACGCAAGAGTATTTTAAAAAATCAACCAACCAAGATCCGGTCAGACTGAAAACCAAAGGATAGGGCCCAGGAGCAAAACCTCGTCGCCTGTAAGATGAGCCACTCGCTATTCAAAAGAAGCCGCGCCCCCTGGCACGAAGGATGCAGAATGAGATTACACACAAACAGCAAAGAAACACAAACTAGGAAGGGCCCCAAACAGCCAGGATGGGCCAGTTCAGATGAATGCACCCAAGTGTGCCCTAAAGAGAGTCAGAGAGGGAGTAGGAGGCCCTTCCCCACAGCTGAGAGAGTCTGGTCTTCATCCCAGTCCAGCATGGACCTAGGGAACAATGGAAGACCTGCCCTGGCTGGGCAGGAGAAGTGGGGAGAGCTGAGTTGCAAAGGGCTTTGTAGACCACTAATAAAACTCCTGGTATTTAACCAGCAATTTCTATTTCCAAAGCACCATACGCATTCAGAGACAGTCTCACAGGCTCTCTCCCCTTGTGAACTGGGGTCAGTAGGATCAGCCCCAGGGGTGAATAAAGCACATGAAGTATTTGCCCGAGCTCTGAGCAGAGCTGCAATTAGAACACATGGGCTCAGTGCACATGGGCACGCTGCTTCAGGTCACTAAGACCTCCCGTTTTGCTGCGTGTTGTCCCCGGCAGTGCTGGGGGAGCATTGATGGGCTGATGAGGTAGGGGTGGATACTGCCCATCCTGTGACCCTGCTCCATTTGTATCTCCGCTTCTGCAGGCCCCAAAGAAAGAACTCCAGAATGGGGTGATCCGTGGCTACCAGATTGGCTACCGGGAAAACAGCCCCGGCAGCAACGGGCAATACAGCATTGTGGAGATGAAGGCCACGGGGGACAGTGAGGTCTACACTTTGGACAACCTGAAGAAGTTTGCACAGTATGGGGTCGTGGTGCAGGCGTTCAACCGTGCAGGGACGGGGCCCTCCTCCAGTGAGATCAATGCCACCACGCTCGAGGACGGTAAGCATACCGAGATGCCCGGGCATACAGACAAGGGCACAGAGACAGCTGGAAGGGCCTCCAGCCATTCTGAGGGTGTTTGTTCTCCAGGTCTCTGGTGCAGCCTGATTAGTCTGGGGCAGCAGCAGCAAAACTCGAGGTGGGGTAGACCTTGTCAACACAGGGGATTTGCACCCTCTGTCTAGCATCATGCAAACCCCTAGTGTAGACGATTTGCACCCTGCTTTCAAGCATAGCAAACAGCAATGGTATAACTAGCAACTCTGGACTGTCTTCCCCAGTCCAGGGAGCTGGTCACCCATGGCTGAAACTCAGTAGAGGCAAGGCCCTAGAGCGTATCTAGCAGGTGGGCAGCAGTGTCTCTGCCTCTCGTTCTGGCTCCATCTGTCAGCCCTTCCCTCTATGAAATAACATCTTGGTGATTTCCTGTGTGTTGCGTAGAAAGCAATTTACAGCTGCCTGACCCCTCTGCCCACTTTTCATCCATGGCCAGCACAGAAAACGCTTTTGGGCTCTGCCCCCTTCTGGTAAGGGGCAGAGCATCTGTGATTTTTTTCCCTGCATGATGGACAGGGAGGCTGGCTTTCATTATATCACATGGTTTTGATTTTTTATATATATAATATTATTTTTTCCCAAGAACAAAAAGACCTGAGTCAGTGTGCGGGGACCCAAATTACACTGGATTTGTAGTCTAATTAAAGGGATGTCAGGGTGGATTTACACATCCCTGATCATTCTTAAGTGAATGGAGAGCCCACTAATCCTGCAGGAGCTATTCCCTCATTCAGTATTACCAGGCCATTATTGGCAGAGCCCCTGCCACTCTGGTGTATTTCAAACTACCTGCATAGGGGGGAAATGGCTTGAGTTTCCTGCCCCAGTAATTCAAACCCAGGATGGGAAAAGCCTCTGCACCTTCCCTCAGTGTCTCATTTCTGAGGTGCATGACACTTCATGGAAAGGATCTGCTTACTTTGCTGATCTTCCTCCTATATTAGCCGAGTCTCCAGCAGCAGAGAGATCTGAGAGTAGCAGGGAAGTAGCAAATTCCCCACGCCTTGAACCATCTCTGATAGAGCCTAGGAGCTGATGCAGGTGCATCTCCGCTGAAATATCTGACTGTGCCCTCTAATGTTCTTTGCCAGGTACCAATGCTCTTTAGTCACTTAAACTGGGTCAAACCCTTTCCCCACCCCACTTGCCCTGCAGAGGGAGGGTGTGGTCTAGTGGTCTCAGAACTCCTGGCTTCTGCGTGAACTCTGCTGGGCCCCTTTGCAAATCGCAGCTGAAGTGACTTACCCATCTCCCTTGTGTTTCACTGGGTCAGATAGGGCCAAATTTTGGGTGCCTCAAATCTGGGTCAGATTTTTCCAAAGTGGGCTCTGATTCTGGGTTCCTAGCTTGACATACAAACGGCCTGGTTGTCGGGGTACTGCACACCCACAGCTCCAATTGACTTCCGCTGGCATAGCGAGTGTTCACCACCTCTCAAAATCAGGCCCCGTATGTCTAACGCTAGGAACCCACATGGGAAAATCTGACCCATTGCCTCTGTGATGTAGCTTCCCCATCTGTGGAACGGGCTGACGCTGCTCGCCTTGTTGTAGCTGTGCTAATATCTGCAGAATGCGCCAAGGCCCTTGGAGGGGAGGGGCTGTGGCAGTGCCAGGTGGTGGTACGTGAATCTGTCGTCCTGTTCAAATGGCTGCCGCAGACCAGACTCCAGCTGAATTGGAGTAATTTTCTATTAAGCAAACTTCGGAGCCTGGAAAACGCTAACAGCCATGCGCATACAGCTGAATGCTGCGAAAACAGCCATGTGAATTCAGGGGACTAGCTCTTAATAAAGGAACCGATTCATTTTCTTATGATAAATACTTACCGTCTTTGTGTCTCAACTCATTTGCATGAGCTGGAAGTATGTCAGAGTATCAGAGGTGACTGGGGACCCCTCTTCCGCAGCACCATGCCCGCAGCTCTGTGCTCCGAGTTTGTCCTTCAGGCTGGCATTTATTTCATCTTGTGTTTAAAATTTCATGGTTGCATCTCCTCTTTCATGCTCATGGCACGGTTCCTGTTTTGCTAGCAGCCCCTATCTTCCCTCTGCCATGGCTGAGGCAGGGAGCACTTAAACGACAATCACAAGAAAGCAAAAGGCGGGGAGGAGGGAATTAAACAGAAGAAGGTTCTATTTAAAAAAGAAAGAGCTTAGTATGGAGGGTCTTGCTGGCAGGTGGTGCATGAAACCGTGTGCAGGCTCCCAGCCCAGGCAGGGAGCTCAGTGGGCAAGGGGGACACAATCATATGCACTGCAGTCCTGCCCTGCATGTCTAGTGGCACCTGTCCTCTGAAGAGCTCAGAGCACTTCGGGGGTGCTAATTAAGCTTCATGCAGCCTTGCTGGGTAGGTAGATATTATGCCCATTTGGCTGACAGGTGAGCTCTGGCACAGAGCTCAAGTGACTTGTTCAGGATCACACATGGTTTGCTATTGGCAGAGTTGGGAATAGAGCCCTGGTCGATGCACCCTTGTTCTCACCGCAAGACACACACTCCCTCTGCCCAAACAATAGGAGAGCTTCATAAATTCCATCTGGGAGCAAGGGGGCGTGGGCGCCGCAGTACCGCAGTGGGGAGGTGGGGTTCTGTGCCTGGCTCCGTTAGTGACCTGCTGTGTGACCTGCACCAGAGTGGTCATGTCAGTAAAGTGGGACTAGCTGTCCTTGCCCTCCCGTGTCAAGGGCGGCGAGGTCTCTGGCGGAAAGGTGCTATGTAAGTGCTAAGCCTGATTGGGTATTTGGGGCTGCCCCAGCCTGTGCTGCCCTGCCAGGCACGTGCTCAGCTTCCAGCCTTTTCCAGTGGCTGAACGTGCCCTGGAAGCTGCAGGTGGCAGCTGGAGGGGGCCAGCCTGTGAGCTCTGGCAGCTGCTCCACCTGCTCCTTGCAGGGTTGTTTTACAAAGTGCCTTAGATGTTTCCATTGGGGAGAGATCGTGGTTGGCCTCGGAGTCATTTTAAAAACAAAAAAAAAAAGTTTCACACTGCATTTGCTCAGCAGTTTTTCATACTTAATTAAGGCTCTCATTAGCCTGTCAAAGCAGGATCATTTCCTGGCTCTATTAGCACTCCTCCTGGGGTATTCAAGGGCCCCTGTTTTAGCAATAGTGTCTTTTCCATAATTATATTGCCTTCATTTTGTTCAAACGGACTCTCTGTATTAGTTTATTACACTCAGTCCCTAATTACATGGTGCTTATATTTTTACACCTAAGTAATATGAAACAATAATCATTTTCAAAGAGGATCGTTAGGATGATGTATTATCATTTAAATGCTCATAAAAATTAGAGTTACCTCTTATGGGGCAATGGGATCTAATTACCTTGCATCGAGCTAGCGCTCCTGTTTTTTCCCTTTGTTCTAAGTGCAGTGTAGACATTCTTCCTGCTTCCTGGATTACGGGGCTCTAGCTGGTTTTGAAGAAGCTGTGAAGTTTCACCCAGTTGTGCTGGCAAAGAATTTTTGGTGGACTGAAGGTTGGGGCAAAACTTCTGGGCTGGGTCAGTTCTGCATCTCCCTGGTGGATAGATGTGCCGCTGCAGAGCAACACATTTCTAGGGTGTCCTTCACACAGTGTTGACCTTGGGCACCCTACTGGTTCTGCAGCACTACTTGTGTTCTGGTATACGCAGAGTTCCCAGCCCGGCTCGGATCCCCTTTCTGCCAGGTGTGTTTCCAGTGCTACCATCCAGAACAGCATCTGGGAAAGCACCTGGGAGTGGTTTGACTTGTAGCTGAGCAGAGACCACAATCCTGGAGTGGGATTATGTAACTTCTCAGGAGTCCCATGAGAGTTCCCTGGGTCAAACGGAAGCTGCTTTGGCCCTGTGTCTGGGGGTATTTCACAGGTCCGCCTGGCAATCCACTTTGCCCCCTGCCATCTCCAGCTCTTCTCTTGACTCCTGACAATGTTCAGGAAGGGGCAGGACTTCATGAGAGCAGAGGCAGCGGAGATGTGAAATGAATGGCGTGGGTGTGGCACACCCCAAGCCCTCCCCCGGGTGATTAATACAAAGCAATATGGACAAAGCACTGGTACCTCTTCCTGCTCTGTTTACCCAATGCCAGGCCCCTTCTGTAGTTTTGAGCCTCAACTTCAAAAGCAGAGAGAATTCAGGGGGCTGGTCAGACTGAACCCCCAGTGCTGTGCCTCCCTCCGCCATGCTGAATGGCGCAGCAGCGTGGAGCTGGAGATGGAAGGGTAAACCCTGGAAGGCCTCCCAGAAGGCAGCTCAGCGCCTGCAGTGCTGGCTCCCTGGGCGTCGATGCTGTGTAGCCATGACCCCATTGGGCTGGTGGTTCTGAGGCTTAGCGAATGTCCCCGGCGGGGGTGACACCTCTGTGTAATGCCTGCCGCCTGTTCCCTGACACCCTGAGGCAGTGAGCTCCCTTTGCTGGGCAGAGGAGGGTGTCTGGAACCTGGCTGCTTGCTTAGGGGTAGCATCTGTGTTAAGCAGCCAGCCTGTAGAAGTGCCCAAGCTGGTCCCACACTTATGCCAAGCCCACGGTCCCCCTTCTCCTCCCAACCCCAAATCTGCCCCTGGCCAACCCCAGCCCTAACCCTACATTTCGAAACTGTGTTCTATGTGAGTCCACCTTTGCTTTCGCGAGCTCAGCCTGACGTATGTTGTTTGCCACTTTATTTTTATGACATCTCAATAGACAGCAGCAGGTCTGCTCCTTTAGCCGTGACTCAGTTTACAAGACCCTGTAAACTCAGCCTTTATTTGGTTCATTTCACTCCAGGGCATGCTCAACCCAGGGCTTTAGCGTCAAGACTGGTGGCAGCCCTGTGGCTGTGTTTGCACTGCAGCTGGGAGGTGTCATTCCCAGTAACAGTAAAAATTGCAGCATGGACTTTGCAGCACTGGTGGGGGCTTGGGCTAGCCACCCAAGTCCAAACCTGCCTGACCCCTGTATCTGAGCTCAGGTGGTTAGCCCAAGCCCCCTCCAGTGCCGCACCACCCACACCACTATTTTGTGCACGGTAGCTCGAGCTGAGCTATTGCGAATCTGTTTGTCTCCACTGGGAATCACACCTCCCCAGCTGCAGTGTAGATGTATGCTGTGTTACCCTACTCAGACCGCAGGCTAGACAGCACCCACCCTTTAGCAAAGGGCCGTTCTGCTGGGCTCCCTGACTCCAGCGCTGCCTGCAACTGGTTCCGTTTTGCATGTTCTAACCCACATTTGGGCTGCTGCTAACATCACTCTCAGTCCAAGCTTTGCTGCAGAATGGAGCCCTCTCTGGTGGGTGGGCAGCTGCCGGCGCAGTGAGAGGTGCTGGCCTAGCTGCCCAGAAAGGCTGGGATTAGAGCTTGGTGGAAAGCAGAAGTTCCAGTCCCTGGGAAATTCCAATATTTCAACTTTTGTTTTTGTCTCAAAATATCAAAAATATTCACAGAACTTTGGAAGAGATGGAATGCGTCACTTGGACATTTGCAAATCAACCCTTTTCAGAACTTATCAAAGTCAAGTGCTCTGATATCTCACAGCGTCATTCTTCACTTTGAAATGTTGATTTGAAATAAAATGTTATTTTAATGTCATGCTGAAACCACACATTTTGAGTCAAAACAAAACATTACACAAGGCAAAAATCAAAACGTTTCTTTGAAATCATAATTTTTCCTGTGGGAACATTTCGGTTTTGATGAGCCCACGTTTTCTGATGGGAATGGTTTTTTCATTGGGAAATTGTGACCCAGTCCAGTTAGGATCCAACTGCATGTAGCACCCCGTTGTGGTCTGGCTTCTCACGTGCTCCAAGATGGCGAATCTGAGAGTCTGAAATTCTTACCTGCTCATTGCTCACAAATGCAGCAGGGAGCCAAACCCTAAGAAAAGATGTTGTGAGGACTAAACGACCTGAACAGACAGATGGTGAGAGCATTACCGATGCCCTGTTCATACAGCACTGCATCCTCCCTCATTGATTCATTCTCTCTCTCTCTCTCTCTCTCCATGGACACTTCCATCAGTTCCCAGCCAGCCCCCGGAGAATGTGAGGGCATTATCCATCACGTCAGATGTGGCTGTGATCTCCTGGTCGGAGCCCCCGCGCAGTACCCTGAATGGCGTGCTCAAGGGGTACAGGGTGATCTTCTGGTCTCTCTATATGGACGGAGGTGAGGGCTCGGATGGGCTTCCTTTTTTTTTGCTTTGTTTCTTACTCTCCTTATTCTAAAATGTTACATGAATTTGAGACCCGTGGCTAGATCTGCCATAATGGAGGCTGGAAACGTGCGAGTCCCGTCCATGTCCCCTGCCTCACCTACACACACACACCTGTAACTCCACTTAGCACCTGACTTTCAAGCTCCCTGCTATTGCAGTCCGCATTGCATTGCTGCGTTGCTTGTTTGTTTTGTTCTGTGACTGTGGAAATGTCCATAAAGAGCCAGGATGTCCCTTGTGACCTGGGCCAAGATGTCAATTGGATCCTGTGCTTGTAGAGCTGAGCAGTGGAGCCCGTCCCCACGCTTGCTCTCAGGGGCCCTGTGCGTTGGTAGTCCACAGAGCCATGCGGGAGGAAAGTTGGGAATCTACCCAGCTTGGGCACAGAGAAGGTCAGACGCTGAAGGAATAGCTCTGTGGAGATGGGCTGGTGATCTGGGTTGTAATGCAGCTGGCTTCACTGTCCCTGTCTCTCTGCCTGGCCTGAAAGCAATGAGTGATCTTGGTGCCTGGTTGAGACACCTGGAAGTGCCTGGCCCAGGTCCTGCAATGGGAGGGTGAGCGGGAGCAGCGAATCTAAGCCTGCCGAGGTTGCCTGGGGAGCAGGCTGGTTCTGAGCCCCGGACTGATCCCCTTGTCGTGTTTCCACTGCAGAGTGGGGGGAGATGCAGAACATCACCACCACGCGGGAGCGAGTGGAGTTGCGGGGAATGGAGAAGTTCACCAACTACAGCGTCCAGGTTCTGGCATACACGCAGGCCGGCGACGGTGTCCGCAGCACCGTCCTCTACATCCAGACCAAGGAGGACAGTGAGTGATGCTCAAGCATGATGGGGCCCCTCCTGCCCAGAATGGCCTGGAGTGGGGGGGCGGGTGTCACAGGTCGGGGGTGGGGGAAGGCAAGAAGGTTGCTGGTACGGTCGGGATGGGGATGCTGGGGCAGCCAGGGCATGGGGTGCTGGTTTAGCTGGGGCATGGCATGCCTGAGGTGCTGGAAGGAGAGAGCAAAGGAGCAGGAGGTGGCAGGGGGAAGATGATATTGAGCAGGGCCGTTAAGTGCCTGTTTGACTGAGAAGCCTGAGGAAAAGGGCTGCCCTCACCTGTGGCTCCAGCCAGTGCCCCATGGCAAATGCTGACTCAGCCAGACAGTCTGGGAGGGCCCCAGCTCCTGTCTTTTCCCCCTGCAGAGAACAGCCCTAGACCCTGCTTGCTAGCCCAGTGCCTGCTGCATAGGAGCCCCCCTGCCCAGCCTCCCCCCACCCCCTCTGGTCAGCATAGAATAGGATGCTGGCCCCCCGGCTGCGCCAAGCCAGTGGGGTCTCTGAGGCTGAGCTGAGAACGTTCTTGCTGCTGGGTGATTTGGGCCAGTCTGAGGGGAGGATATGGGAAGCCCATGTAACTCACTTCCCCCATCCTCCCAAGTAGAGTGACGCGCCGGGGTTCTCCAGTGAGATGCCATGAGGTGTCATAGGCGCTGGATTGGAGTCCTCTAGAGGTGCGCAGGCATGGGGCTCTCCCGGCTCTCTCTCTCCCCCCCTGCTCTCGGTTCCTTTCAGGGGGTTGGTTCTGATGCCTTAATCTACTTGTCCACAACTCTTAGCCAGCCTGTCCCTCCCAGCTCACATGCTGAGATCGGGCTGGATAGCTGGGGCATCAAGCAGAATGACTTGAGCGCAGGATAGGGTGGTGTCACTGGGCCCCAGGGGGATTGGCATCCTCTCTTCTGGCTGGGGACAGCCCTGAGGGCAGATGATTACATCCTGGTTGTGTTGTTTGGAGTCCCTGTGCATTTGCTACCTCTGGGCAGTCGATATCTCTCTGTGCTCTTCATAAAGGAACTGCAACCCGAGCAGTGCAGTTGGGTCTGAGTTTCAGATACTTTATAGAACAATCCCTCAAAGCTTGCTCTTCTCAGCTCAGAGGTTTGGCTCACCGCATCCACTGCTGCTAACAGAGAAGGGGGTGGGGAGGTCATGGATTTAAACATCTGTGTGTGTTCCCCTTACCCTGGCTGATACACTATTAACACGTGTTAATTAGAATTAAGAAGATTCAGCTGTGAATGAGTCATTAGCAATGAATAAAACATCCAAGATGTTTCCTAGGCCACGGAATCGAGAAGAAAGACAAATTAGGGCTCATAAAGGATTAGGCAGGAATTTAGGCTGATTTTTTACTTCTTCCCCTTCTTCTCGCGTTAAGAAGCGACACGCAGTCCCAGTTGCAGAAAGCTGAGCTCATTCCCTGGCAGACTTTGAATGGAGCAGAGATTTGGCATGTTTACAATACAGTGGGGGTGGGGGTGGAGGAGGGAGGAGGGGCGGGGGGGAGGGGGTGTGTGCATGAGGTGGTGGGTGGGGCACCCCTGGCCCCAGCAGACCGTGACTGGAGCTCTTACATAATCCTTCTGACTGCGGTATACAAGGGGTTCTCCAAATAGAAACAGGTCTTCTCCCTTCTCCTTCCCCTGAGCAGGCGAGAATCAGCGTAGAAGAAAAAGACAAAGGTGGCCAGTCTCATAGGCAGGCGTCTGGTTGCTCTTTAGGGTTCAGTTTCTCTATGGGTCGTAGGGTCTGTGCTCAGAGCTAGGGACTGCCTCCAGCTCCTCCTTTTCATCATCCCCATCTTATACCTGCTCCATGCACTCTCAGGGGCAGTAAGATCAGTGACTGTCTTCCTCTTTGCTGATCTGTCCCTGTAGCCTTTCCCCTTTGAGCTTCCTCCATCCCAGCAGAGCAAGCCATAGAGGTGAGTCTGGTTAGTGCTACGAGAGCCCACTCTGTTAGGACTTGTCTACATTACCCGCTGGATCCACGGGCAGTGATCGATCCAGTGGGGTCGATTTATCGTGTCTAGTGAAGACACGATAAATTGACTGCCGAGCACTCTCCCGTCGACTCCGGTACTCCATTAAGGCAAGAGGTACAGGCGGAGTTGACAGGGGAGCATCAGCCATTGATTTACCGCAGTGAAGACACAGGGGTGAGTAGGTCTAAGTACGTTATTCACATAGCTGACGTTGCGTAACTTAGCTCAATCCCCCCAACCCCCCCGCCACCCCCCCCCAGTGTAGACCAGGCCTTAGAGAGAGGGTGTGCCCCCTCCCAGGTGAGTACATACACCAAGTACAGAAACCCCATGTGTGTGTTTAAAGATGCATGTACACACCCACCCCTGTATCTGAATAGAAGAAAAGACACAATGTTTTCAGTATTATCTTCTACCCATTTCTTATGCATTCAAACAATGTCTTAGGAATCAGTGGTTTGCCCTCCTGTGGAGTACTGTATCCTGTTCTAGTCACCCTGTCTCACAATGCATAGAGTACAGAGAGAGGTTTCTAGTTATTTTCACTGCCCATCTCTCAAACCTGAGTAAACCTCCCTACGAGACACTATTTGATCAGATCAGGAGCTGCTCAGTTTAGAGGGGAGAAATGGTAGAGATGTACATAATAATGAATGGGTTAGAGATGGGAAAAGGGTGAACAGAAGTGCCTGATTTACCAAGTACAAGAGCAACCGGGTATTTGATAAAACTGAAAGGGAAGAAATTTAAAATCAATACATGGAAACACTTTTTTGCACATTGCAAGATTAACATGTTGAACTCCTTACCACAAGGTATCCTAGAGGCCAAGAGCTCACTGGGATTCAGAAAAGGATTAGACAGTGGCATGATTGATAACATCCAGCTATGTAAAAAGCAACAGAGGGTCCTGTGGCACCTTTAAGACTAACAGAAGTAGTGGGAGTATAAGCTTTCGTGGGTAAGAACCTCACTTCTTCAGATGCAAGACTTGAGGGGTGAAGCCTCCTGCACCAAGGTGTAAGCAAACCGCTGAGTGCTGGGATGCATGGCCCCTTTGGCCACTGGGGTTATCCCCTGGGGGGTTCTGGCTCTTTCTGGGGCCCGTGGCACTAGCCACTGGAGATGGGATGATGCCCAGCCTGCAATTCTAACGAGGGACGGGTGGGATACACATAGAGGTGAGAGCTCTGTGGAAAAAGGGCACGGTGCTCTCCCATTTGCTCCCAGAAAGTCCGTGGAGTTACTGCAGCTTTACGCTGGGTGAGATGAGAGTTTGGCCCTAGATTGACAGGACTTTTCCCATCCCTGAGACTGATGGAGAGAGCCTTCCCCCAGCCAGTCACCTTCCAACATAGCTGCTTCTTTGCGGCCTTTCGGCAAAGCCCAAACTGCGTCATCTTCAGGGTGGGGAAGGACTCCATTATCGGCTGGGCCAGTAAAGACGGGACACCCCGGAATCCCAGACCTGCTGGCTGGCCTGGCTGCTGCCCTTGGCTCCAGGACAGGTGCTGGGTGGAGTTAGTGCCACTTCCTCAGCTCGTCCCCAGTCAGCTCCAGCCTTGCTGCCAAATGTGCCTCATTTAGATGATGCTGTGAGACTGAAGCACTTCCTTATGCAAGAATGAATTGTTTCGCTGGCCTCTGCTTTGTGCCTCTGCGGCTGCCCTCTCCCTCGTCAAGCTCTCTCAAAGTTCCTGGGCCCCTGACTTGCAGGCAGGCGAATTACAGAGCGCCCCCACGTGCGTTGTTTGGGGCGGGTCGTCCTGGATGCTGCTCACACAGCCAGCAAGTGGGGTCAGGGCAGCACTCACCGGTGCAGTGAACCAAAAACTGGCATAGCCATTTTTCTACCTGATCGCCCACCAGCTTCAGACCTGGTGCCCTGGCAGCATCAGAAGGGAATCTGCCAGAGTGCTTGGGTGAGACAGAAGGAGGGACGGGCAGAGCAGCGGGGTGACATCTGCCAGCAAATCATAGTGGGGAGGGAAGTATTAACACTTGGAAAGGGGAGCAAGGCAAGGAAGGGGAATGGGGGATGCACAGCTGTGAGCACACATTGGACGGGGCACCTCGGTAAGTGCAACTTGGGGAGAGCAGAGAGGGAGACGGGCTCTTGGCTGCGTGAGGAACAGGGAGGTGGGGCTGGAGGAGATACTCGGGCAGAAGCAGAAGCATTTCAGGATGGCAGTGCTGATATTCCAAAGCAGTGAGGTTGATGTGGTGATGCTGAGAACACTAGCCCTGAAGTCCTTGCTCTTCAATTACTGTCTGTATTGCAGGCAGGCTCTGGATAGGTTCCTTGACCCAACACGTGTCTAAAGACTCTTTCCCGAAGCCACAAACGAGCGCTCACCATCATTACCTTTCCTTTCTCCATTGCTACTTAAGAATGTCAAAAAACCTGGCATTTAGCAGCATCTCTCCTTAGTCTTCCACTAAACAGGGACATGCAGGAAAGCATTAATCTGGCAAAACCTACCACAAGGCTACCACAGAGCTGGGGAGAGCACCGCCCTTCCTGAAAACGTCAATGGGAGCACTGAGTTCACCAGGCATTTTCCTGAGTCCCATTGGACACAAAGGACCATTGGGAATTTCAGAGTAGCAAAAGCAAAAACAAAATCTTTCTGAAGATTGAGTACAAAGGTCTACGCTTATGACCTGCAGCACCCCTATCAGACGCCCCTTCGCCACACCATGTCCCATCGGAGCGGGATAAGTCTCAAGTAAGATTTCACTTCAAATCTCAAAAAAGCCAAGTAGAAATCATTCTGTGGGAATTTACTGTGACTAAGAGAAACAGAAGTTCAACCCTTCTGAAAGGGGGGTCGCTCAGCCGCAGGCACCAAGAGGCTCCCCTGGTTTCAGCGTGCGAGGGATAAGACTTTACACCCTGCTTACAGGGCAGTCATTTTGCCGGGCGTGTCAAGTGACCTGTGGCTTAATTTGCATGGCAAAGGAGACCGAAACCCTCCTTACAGGGTGGTCCTTAAGCCTGGGGCCTTCCAATGGGCCGGAGCGAAAAGCGCTGTAAAGGAGAGACCTCCGTTCCCTCGGAAGTGGGTGGTCTCTATGCCCCACGAGTGCCAACGGCCCAAGACGAGCTAGAAAGGGGAGACCTGCACCCTTCTTACAGGGAGAGGTCAATGGCACAGGGCATTTGAAAGGCTAGGTCCTAAGGAGCTCAAACCCACAGAGACCTCAACCCTTCTTAAAGGGGGGTCGCTCAGCCTCCGCTGTGGAAGGGACCCATAAAGCATTTTGGTTGGCAAGGAATGGACCTTGATCCCTGTTTACAGGGAGGTCCTTTTACCGGGCACCTGAAGGGGGATTAAGCCTGTGAGGAGAAGTGTCGAACCCGATCCCTCGGCACAGGGGTGCGGTGTGTGCTGTGTGTGCGGTGTGTGCAGCCGTTGGCCGTGGCTTTTTCTTCCCTTTTCCTGCAGTTTCTTTGGTGCTTGTGTCGTCTTGTCCATTTTGTCCTTTGAGTTGCTAGAAAGAGAGAGGTGAAGCGGGTTAGCTGTGGCTCAGTAGAGAGCACGATTGCAAGGTACTCGCCCCCCCCTGGAAATTACCCTCATTCCTACTTTTCGGCACCGACCTCTGGCAGAGCGCAGGAGAGTTTGCGGCAGAACGCGGGTCCAGGTGGATGCAGAGGACGCGGGCTTTGACTTGGCTGAGTGCGTGAGTGAGGAGGGCACGGGACAGCTAGTAGGACAAACCCTGAACCCTCTCAAGAGGCTGGTTTCTAGAACTACCTTCCAATGTTACCTTGTGAAAGGCAGGGAAAGACCCCACGCCCTAGTTAGCCCTAGTTAGAGGGAGCTGACTTTAGACCTTGTTTCTTTGGTGCTTGTGTCGTCTTGTCCATTTTGTCCTTTGAGTTGCTAGAAAGAGAGAGAAAGAAAGAGAGAGGTGAAGCGGGTTAGGTGTGGCTCAGTAGACAGCACGATTGCAAGGTACTCGCCTCCCCTTGAAATTACCCTCATTCCTACTTTTCAGCACTTGTGTGTTGCAGAGGTTAGGAGAGCCTCCACGAGAACTCAGCACCTTCTTCCTAGTCAGCACAAACTGACTGAGGTTTCCTGCTTAGTGTCTTTTTCTGGCTAAGCTCAAGCCTGCACACATATTTGCCACTTAGTACCATTTTTCTCGTGAGTGGAAGCTTCTTGAGGAGTTTGCTACCCAGTACTTTTTGTCATATCAGTAGACTCTGTTCCCTTTCCTTTCCACATCTCTTCCCCAGTAAGGGTATCTTCTACAGTGTTACCTTCCCAGTACCTCCTAGTCAGTACCTCAGGTCGGCTTCCGTGGTTTCTGACCCAGCGCCTCCTGCCCTGTCAGCATGAGGTATCTCGGTGATTTTCCCACTCAGCGCTCCTGCCCAGTCTGTGCAACCCATCTCTGGGCTTTCCCTCCCAAAATCTCCTACCCAGTCAGCACCAGCCGCCTCTGTGACCTTTCCTGCCCAGCACCTCTCGTACTGTGAGCTCAACCCACCTCTCTACTTTCCCTCCCAACACCTCCTACTCAGTCAGCACGAGCAGCCTCCGTGATTTTCCCACTCAGAGCCTCCTGCCCAGTCAGATGGATCCACCTCCAGGCTTCTCCCACCCAGCACCTCCTGCCCAATCAGCGTAACCCATCTCTGGGCTTTCCCTCCCAACTTCCAGTCAGCACCAGCCACCTCCAATGATTTTCCCGCCCACCGTCTCCTACCTGGTCAGCGAAACCCACCTCTGGACTTTCCCTCCCAATTCATCCTGTCTAGTCAGCGCCAGCCACTTCCAGTGATTTTCCCACCCAGGTCTCCTATCCAGTCAGCTAAACTCACCTTTGGGCTTTCCCTCCCAACTCCTCCTACCCAATCAGTGCCAGCCACCTCAGTGACTTTTCCCGCCCAGTGTCTCCGACCCAGTCAGCACGAACAGCCTCAGTTATTTTCCTGCCTAGAGCCTCCTGCCCAGTCAGTGCCAGCCATTTCCAGGGATTTTCCTGCCCAGCGCCTCCTACCCAGTCACCGTGAGCCGCCTCAGTGATTTTCCCGCCCAGCGCCTCCTGCCCAATCAGCACGACCCACCTCTGGGCTTTCCCTCCCAACTCCTCCTACCCAGTCAGCGCCAGCCACCTCCAATGATTTTCCCGCCCAGTGCCTGCTACCCGGTCAGCGAAACCCACCTCTGGGCTTTCCCTCCCAATTCATCCTACCCAGTCAGCGCCAGCCACCTCAGTGATTTTTCCCATCTGACACCTCCTACCCAGTCAGCGCCAGCCACTTCCAGTGATTTTCCCGCCCAGCGCCTCCCACCCAGTCAGCGCGAACCACCTCAGTGACTTTTGCTGCCCAGCACCTCCTACCCAATCAGCTAAATTCACCTCTGGGCTTTCCCTCCCAACTCCTCCTACCCAGTCAGCGCCAGCCGCCTCCAATGATTTTCTCACTCAGCGCCTCCTGTCCAGTCAGCGCCAGCCACTTCCAGTGATTTTCCCGCCCCGCGCCTTCTACCCAGTCACTGTGAGCGGCCTCAGTGACTTTTCCCGCCCAGCACCTCCTGCCCAGTCAGCGCAACCCACCTCTGAGCTTTCCTTCCGAACTCCTGCTACCCACAGGGCGGCTTTAGGCCAATTCCCCCAATTCCCCGGAATCGGGCCCCGCGCCTTAGGCGCCTTTTAAATTTTTTTTACTCACCCGGTGGTGGTCTGCACCGGGTCTTCGGTGGCACTTCAGCAGCAGGGGGTCCTTCAGTGCCGTGGAAGACGTGGAGCAGACCACCCGCCACCGAAGTGCCACCGAAGACCCGGACCGCCGCCAGGTATTCGAATCGGGCCCCGCAGGTCATAGAGCCGGCCCTGCCTACCCAGTCAGTGCAAGCCGCCTCAGTGATTTTGTCGCCCAGCGACTCCTACCCTGTCAGCACGAGCCACCTCCAATGATTTTCCTGCCCAGCACCTCCTGCCCAGTCAGCAAAACCCAACTCAGGGCTTTCCCATCCAACACCTCTTACCCAGTCAGCGCCAGCTGCCTCAGTGATTTTCCCACTCAGCGCCTCCTGTCCAGTCAGCACGAACAGCCTCAGTTATTTTCCTGCCTAGAGCCTCCTGTCCAGTCAGCTAAACTCACCTCTGAGCTTTCCTCCCGACACTGCCTACCCAGTCAGCGCCAAGCCCCTCAGTGACTTTTCCCTCCCAACACCTCCCACCCAGTCAGCAAAACCCACCCCTGGGCTTTCCCTCCCAACACCTCCTGCCCAATCAGCGCAACCCACCTCTGAGCTTTCCCTCCCAACTGCTCCTACCCACTCAGCGCGAGCTGACTCAGTGATTTTCCCACCCAGCACCTCCTGCCCAATCAGCATGACCCACCTCTGGGCTTTCCCGCCCAACTCTTCCTCCTACCCCGTCAACACGAGCGGCCTCAATGATTTCCCCACTCAGAGCCTCCTGCCCTGTCAGCTGGACCCACCTCCAGGTTTCTCCCTCCGAACACCTCCTGCCCAATCAGCAAAACCCACCTCTGGGCTTTCCCTCCCAATTCATCCTACCCAGTCAGCGCAAGCCGCCTCAGTGACTTTTCCCGCCCAGTGCTTCCTGCCCTGTCAGCACTAGCCACCTGAGTGAGTTTCCCACCCAGCATCTCCTGTGCTCTCTGCTCGACCCACTTCTGGGCTTTCCTGCTCAACACCACCTGCCCAGTCAGTGCCAGCCACCTCTGGACTTTCCCTCCTAGCACCTCCCACCCTGTCAGCAGGACCCACCTCCAGGTCTCTCCTGGCCAGCAGAGATGAAGCAGAGACAGGCTGGATCACTGCCTCCAGCCGCTTGCTTGCTCGCTCACTCAGCCGCCCAACCCAACATTCATGAACCTTTTAAAGAATTTCTACGCAGCATGCAGGCACTTCACCCTGTGACTGATCCTTTTTATTGCCAGCTAACTAGCCTCCTGTTTGTGTAATTCCCCTTTTGGAAAGGGATTGCATTGTTGGGGATATTGCTCAGCTACATTCACCTTTTGGACCAGATCATGTGCCACGCTTAGGACTACGGCTGTCAATTAATCTCAGTTAACGCAAGCGATTAACACAAAACAAATTAACTAGATTAATTTCAGTCCACTCAGTCCTACTTCTTGTTCAACGAAACGCTAGACAAACAAGTTTGTTTACATTTACGGGAGATAATGCTGCCTGCTTCTTCTTTACAATGTCACCTGAAAGTGAGAACTGGCGTTCATATGGCACTGTTGTAGCTAATGTTGCAAGGTATTTACATGCCAGATATGCTAAATGTTTGCATGGCCTTTCATGCTTTGACTTGTAGGCTCTAAAATTTTACATTGTTTTGTGCAGTTATGTAAAAAAAAAAAATCTACATTTGTAAGTTGCACTTTCACAATAAAGAAATTGCACTACAGTACTTGTATGAGGTGAATTGAAAACTACTATTTCTTTTATCTGTTTACAATGCAAATATTTGTAATCAAAAGTAACATAAGGTGAGCACTGTACACTTTGCATTCTGTATTGTAACTGAAATCAATATATTTGAAATGTAGCTCAGCTCTGAATGTTAGGGCCTAGGTGACTGAGAGGCAGGAAGCCAGGCAGTGCAGTTTCCTACATTAGTGTACATTAAAGTGCTGTTGTAGGAGACATTTCTAGTCTAAAAGCATGAGCAGGAGCGGATTTTGGCTAAGGAATGTCAGCGGAGAAAGGCTGTATCTGGAGGGTTGGGGCAGGGGCGAATCCACCGGGTCTGATCCTGCTGCCATTGAAACCAATTGGAGCTTTGCTGCTGAGTCCAGCTGGAGCAGGAATGGGCCCAAAGTTAGCTGCTTTGCCCAGGCATGGCTCTTTTGTATGCATATGATCCTCACTGCCACACTGAGAGCCATGGAGTGCAGGAGCGGATGGCTGTGGGGACTGGACCACCTGGTGTGAACTCTCCAGGACTCTTTGGTAAATGACAGCATGGGCCCAGCCCTTCACTCTATGACGGCCTCTAAGCTCCCTGCTGTAGCTATTTCCAGTGAGCCTGCTATTGGCGGCAGATAGCTGGAGAAGCTGAGCTCCATACACCGTACAGTATTCTGTGTGGGGCTTCCAGGTGAGTTCTTAGAGCAGCAGGACCTGCCAGAGAGAGTTTTTTCTGCAAGAGGATGAGGTTTTCCTTGGAAGTCCTTAGAGAAATATCCCTTCCCCCAGCCTTCCCTGTTCTACAATCTGCTGCTTAGCCAGTCAGCTGTTACCCTGACCCCCAGATGTGGCTGCATTTCAGCGCTGCTCTTTGCGTAGGGTTGGAACGCATTTGGGGATAAAAGGTGCTATAAAAATACAGGAGGAGTTGCAACTCTGGGCCCAGTGGGGTAAGCCCAGGGACGCTGGGTGACCTTAGCAGTGCAGTTGCCAGCGTTGTATTGATCAAAAACCAGACTTTTGTTGCTGTTTTTGCATGGTCCTTTTTGCAGTTGATACGTCTGTATTTCCAGCTCAATGGGCAATCGGTTTACTGGCTGATGTGGTGCCAAGTTGCTCCGTACATCTTTAGACTACTGCAGGCTGCAATCTGTCAGGGGCTTTTTGGACAAGCATATGCTTTTCTACTTATTACGCTGATCTAGTGCTCTTTAATCCAGGCATCTAACGCCAAGGAGCTGACAAAGTCAGCCCTGCTCAGCCTGATGACCGGTCCTCCTTCCCCTCGAAGGAGGAGGACCCAGCTAGGCTAGATTGCTCCAGGGCAGAGGCAATGCATTGTCTGCCCTGCAGGCACATTCAGGCAATGGCAGAGCAGGGTGCGAGTCTCCCACAGACGGGTCAGGGGCCCACTGCTGTGTGCTGGGCATAGAATCATAGAATCATAGATTATAGGACTGGAAGGGACCTCGAGAGGTCATCGAGTCCAGTCCCCTGCCCACATGGCAGGACCAAATACTGTCTAGACCATCCCTGATAGACATTTATCTAACCTACTCTTAAATATCTCCAGAGACGGAGATTCCACAACCTCCCTAGGCAATTTGTTCCAGTGTTTAACCACCCTGACAGTTAGGAACTTTTTCCTAATGTCCAACCTAGACCTCCCTTGCTGCAGTTTAAACCCATTGTTTCTGGTTCTATCCTTAGAGGCTAAGGTGAACAAGTTCTCTCCCTCCTCCTCATGACACCCTTTTAGATACCTGAAAACTGCTATCATGTCCCCTCTCAGTCTTCTCTTCTCCAAACTAAACAAACCCAGTTCTTTCAGCCTTCCTTCATAGGTCATGTTCTCAAGACCTTTAATCATTCTTGTTGCTCTTCTTTGGACCCTTTCCAATTTCTCCACATCTTTTTTAAAATGCGGCGCCCAGAACTGGACACAATACTCCAGCTGAGGCCTAACCAGAGCAGAGTAGAGCGGAAGAATGACTTCTCGTGTCTTGCTCACAACACACCTGTTAATGCATCCCAGAATCATGTTTGCTTTTTTTGCAACAGCATCACACTGTTGACTCATATTTAGCTTGTGGTCCACTATAACCCCTAGATCCCTTTCTGCCGTACTCCTTCCTAGACAGTCTTTTCCCATTCTGTATGTGTGAAATTGATTTTTCCTTCCTAAGTGGAGCACTTTGCATTTGTCTTTGTTAAACTTCATCCTGTTTAACTCAGACCATTTCTCCAATTTGTCCAGATCATTTTGAATTATGACCCTGTCCTCCAAAGTAGTTGCAATCCCTCCCAGTTTGGTATCATCCGCAAACTTAATAAGCGTACTTTCTATGCCAATATCTAAGTCGTTGATGAAGATATTGAACAGAGCCGGTCCCAAAACAGACCCCTGCGGAACCCCACTCGTTACGCCTTTCCAGCAGGATTGGGAACCATTAATAACAACTCTCTGAGTACGGTTATCCAGCCAGTTATGCACCCACCTTATAGTAGCCCCATCTAATTTGTATTTGCCTAGTTTATCGATAAGAATATCATGCGAGACCGTATCAAATGCCTTACTAAAGTCTAGGTATACCACATCCACCGCTTCACCCTTATCCACAAGGCTCGTTATTCTATCAAAGAAAGCTATCAGATTGGTTTGACATGATTTGTTCTTCACAAATCCATGCTGGCTGTTCCCTATCACCTTACCACCTTCCAAGTGTTTGCAGATGATTTCCTTAATTACTTGCTCCATTATCTTCCCTGGCACAGAAGTTAAACTAACTGGTCTGTAGTTACCTGGGTTGTTTTTATTTCCCTTTTTATAGATGGGCACTATATTTGCCCTTTTCCAGTCTTCTGGAATCTCTCCCGTCTCCCATGACTTTCCAAAGATAATAGCTAGAGGCTCAGATACCTCCTCTATTAGCTCCTTGAGTATTCTAGGATGCATTTCATCAGGCCCGGGTGACTTGCAGGCATCTAACTTTTCTAAGTGATTTTTAACTTGTTCTTTTTTTATTTTATCCGCTAAACCTACCCCCTTCCCATTAGCATTCACTATGTTAGGCATTGCTTCAGACTTCTCGGTGAAGACCGAAACAAAGAAGTCATTAAGCATCTCTGCCATTTCCAAGTTTCCTGTTACTGTTTCTCCCTCTTCACTAAGCAGTGGGCCTACCCTGTCTTTGGTCTTCCTCTTGCTTCTAATGTATTGATAAAAAGTCTTCTTGTTTCCTTTTATTCCCGTAGCTAGTTTGAGCTCATTTTGTGCCTTTGCCTTTCTAATCTTGCCCCTGCATTCCTGTGTTGTTTGCCTATATTCATCCTTTGTAATCTGTCCTAGTTTCCATTTTTTATATGACTCCTTTTTATTTTTTAGATCGTGCAAGATCTCGTGGTTAAGCCAAGGTGGTCTTTTGCCACATTTTCTATCTTTCCTAACCAGCGGAATAGCTTGCTTTTGGGCCCTTAATAGTGTCCCTTTGAAAAACTGCCAACTCTCCTCAGTTGTTTTTCCCCTCAGTCTTGATTCCCATGGAACCTTACCTATCAGCTCTCTGAGCTTCCCAAAATCTGCCTTCCTGAAATCCATTGTCTCTATTTTGCTGTTCTCCCTTCTACCCTTCGTTAGAATTGCAAACTCTATGATTTCATGATCACTTTCACCCAGGCTGCCTTCTACTTTCACATTCTCAACGAGTTCCTCCCTATTTGTTAAAATCAAGTCTAGAACAGCTTCCCCCCTAGTAGCTTTTTCAACCTTCTGAAATAAAAAGTTGTCTCCAATGCAGTCCAAGAATTTGTTGGATAGTCTGTGCCCCGCTGTGTTATTTTCCCAACATATATCCGGATAGTTGAAGTCCCCCATCACCACCAAATCTTGGGCTTTGGATGATTTTGTTAGTTGCTTGAAAAAAGCCTCATCCATCTCTTCCACCTGGTTAGGTGGCCTGTAGTAGTCTCCTAGCATGACATCTCCCTTGTTTTTTGCCCCTTTAAGCCTAACCCAGAGACTCTCAACACTTCCGTCTCCTATGTCCATCTCTACCTCAGTCCAAGTGTGTACATTTTTAATATATAAGGCAACACCTCCTCCCTTTTTCCCCTGTCTATCCTTCCTGAGCAAGCTGTACCCATCCACACCAACATTCCAATCATGTGTATTATCCCACCAAGTTTCAGTGATGCCAACAATGTCATAGTTGTATTTATTTATTAGCACTTCCAGTTCTTCCTGCTTATTCCCCATACTTCTCGCATTTGTATATAGGCATCTAAGATACTGGTTTGATCTTTCCTCCCAGTTTTGTCCTGACTCTTTCTCTCTGCCAGTATAGCCCACACTCCCTCTTGTTTCCGACCCATCTCCCCGGTCTCCATGTTCCCCACTTACCTGTGGGCTTTGCTCACCTGTCCCCGTTGAACCTAGTTTAAAGCCCTCCTCACTAGGTTAGCCAGTCTGTGTCCGAATAGGGTCTTTCCTCTCCTCGAAAGGTGAACGCCATCTCTGCCTAGCAGTCCTTCCTCAAATAGCATCCCGTGGTCTAGGAAGCCAAAGCCCTCCTGGCGACACCATCTTCGCAGCCAGGCATTCACCTCCATGATGCATCTGTCTCTGCCCGGGCCCCTACCTTTGACAGGAAGAATTGAAGAGAATACCACCTGCGCTCCAAACTCCTTCACCCGTACTCCCAGAGCCCTGTAGTCACTCTTGATCCGCTCAGTGTCACACCGCGCAGTATCATTTGTGCCCACATGGATGAGTAGCATGAGGTAGTAGTCAGAGGGCTGGATAATCCTCGACAATGCCTCCGTAACGTCTCGGATACGGGCCCCCGGGAGGCAGCATACCTCCTGAGATGAAATGTCAGGGCGAGAGATGGGCGCCTCCGTCCCCCTCAGCAGAGAGTCTCCGACCACCACTACCCTACGTTTCCTATTCGCAGTGGTGGCAGCAGACTCTCCAGCCTTAGGGGTACGAGGCTTCTCCTCCTTTACTGTAGGGAGTGATTCCTTCTTTCCTGTATCGAGAAGAGCATAACGGTTACCTATAACCACAGCAGGAGGGTTCGGAGCAAGGGTGGAGCACTGCCTGCTGCCAGAAGTAACCAGCTGCCAGTGTCCACCCTGAGCCATCTCCTCCTCCACCAGTGGTGTATCAGCAGTCCTGTGTACTGGGACAGCTACCTCAGCTATCTCCACATGGACACTGTCGAGGAATTGCTCGTGGACACGGATGCTCCTCAACCTAGCCACCTCCTCCTATAGCTCTCCCACCTGCTGCATGAGAGATTCCACCAGCAGGCACCTCTCACATTGGATGGTCCCCCCAGCCTGGATATCAGTAAATGGAAATTGCAAGTTACAGTCTTTGCAAAACCACACCAGGATCTGGGTAGAGGCATCCATGCTTAGGCACTCTGTCTGGCTACAGGCACAGGTGGAGGAGACAGTAGCAGTGCTGGCACAGGTGTTGCGGGTCTTCCTAACCATCGTAAGCCTCCCTCTGTCAAACTCCCGTCTGCAGCCCCCTGTCAGCTGAAAGGGTTGTTTAAGCAAAAGTTATGAATGTAGTTGCTTTATAGGTATTAAGGGGAATCAAGAGAAAACAGATGGAACTGGCAAGGGACCCTCGCCCCCTTCCTGCTCCCCTTCCAAACTCCCTTGTGAAACTCCCTGTTAGCAGCCCCTGGTCGCAAAAGCCTGCATGGCTATCTGCAGCTGTGCTCGGGCTGCTGGGCTACCCGATCTTCTGAGCAGGGACCATGAATATAAGAATGGCCACACTGGGTCAGACCAAAGGTCCATCTAGCCCAATATCCTGTCTTCCGACAGTGGCCAATTCCAGATGTTCCAGAGGGAATGAACAGAACAGGGAATCATCAAGTGATCCATCCCCTGTCGCCCATTCCCAGCTTCTGGCAAACAGAGGCTAGGGACATCCCTGCCCATTGTGGCTAATAGTCATTGATGGACCCGTCCTCCATGAATTTATCTAGCTCTTTTTTGAACCCTGTTATAGTCTTGGCCTTCACAACATCCCCTGGCAAGGAGTTCCACAGGCTGACTGTGCATTGTGTGAAAAAATACTTCCTTGTGTTTGTTTTAAACCTGCTGCCTATTAATTTCATTTGGTGACCCCTAGTTCTTGTGTTATGAGAAGGAGTAAATAACGCCCGGCATGATTTTATAGACCTCTGTCATATCCCCCCTTAGTTGTCTCTTTTCCAGGGGCCTTTGCTTTGTCCCTGCTCTCAGGAGGTGTGTGCGAGTCATGTGGGGGGATCAGGGTGTGATCCAGTGCTGTGAGAACGTGTGGCACCATGCAGTCCTGCATCAAGAGATGGCCCCTGCGCTGGGGGGTGTTTGAGGAAGCTGAGGCGTAAAGGAGACAGGCTTGTGAGCCATGTGGGCTTCCCGCTGCAGAGGGGCCCTTGAGTTATAAGAACCAGGCGAGGAGATGGCACAGGGAGAAGAGAAGGAGCTTTGGAAATGGGATAGGAGCCAGAGAGCCAGGCACCAGGAATCACTGTCTCCAGCATTAACATGGGAGAGCTTTGCCAGCCAGGAGTGTGAGGCAGAGGGAGATGGTGATAGCAAGTGCCTCTGGGGAGGGAAGGTTTGCAGGGAAGGGTGAGCCCCAAGAACTAGGAGGACACAGACTGACACCACTTCATCCTTACTGCTTGGCAGGGGGGAGCGCTGACATGAGCTCTCTGTCAAGGGCTTTCCTGGGGGCTTGGTTCCACATAGCAACCAGCCTTCAGCTGTGGCAAGGAGGGGACCAGGCATCTGCTCCTGGTGGATGAGAAGGGGCTGGAGAATAACTAGGGCTGGAAATTTCCAGAACAGCCTGGGCCTTGAGAATAACCTCAGCATTGAGCCTGTTACAGCGCGAGGTAACCGACCCCTTTGTGCTGACAATACGGGAGAGGGACAGCGGTTCCAGAGCAGAACCAGGAGTTGTATGTGGGACTCCCTCCTTCTATTCCCAGCTCACTCGCTGTGAGCATCCAGCAGATCTCGTCTCTCTAGGCCTCAGTTTCCTCCTGTGCTATATGGGGAGAAAATGATCCACTTGCTATGGGCGTCAGGTGCAAGGGGCTAGAGCAGGGCCAAGCGCTGCTGTTCTAGGATAGAACTACGGTTAGCCCCATGCGGCCAGGGGTCGGGGGTAGGACGGGTGCCAACAGCCTCCACACCAAGGGGCCTGGGGAGTTAGGGAGTTTGTGGGGGGAGCTCCTGTCTCTCGGGAGATGGGGCCATTGCGATGGTTCTTTGAAGTTCCCAGGCCCAGAAGAGGATCAATCCCAGCCAGGGACGAACGTCTCTTGGGTCCAAAGTTTCTGCCTTCTGTTTGTGCTGGGGCTGCACGTGCCCTTGTTGGCATCAACCCCAGCACAGTGCAGCCGAGCCGCCCCTCTGCACCAGGGCTCTGGGAGCGGAAAGAGATGATCAGCTTGCACGCTCTGGGAACTCCCTGTATGGAGCTATCTCCCAAGGCAGCATCCTTGCAAGGGGGCTGGGGGGGGCTGGCTGTGCGGCAGGATCATCCTCAATGTCAGCCAGTCTGGGGTGTGCTCAGACACCACGGGAGTGAGCAGCGTGTGAATTCCCAGGGCCACAGAGATGGATATTTAGGTCTTTAGGAAGAGCGGGGTGCAGAGGTTGGATCATTATTTTTCCAGCTCATTTCCCTACCTGCTTGTGCCAGTCGTCCCCCACCCCCCAGGGCAGTTGGGTGCGGTCTGGAGAGATCTGTGCTTTGGGTTGTGGAGGAGATTTGGAAGCAGAAGAAACAGTCAGTGCAGTAAAAATAACCCAAGCCCAGCCCCCTGCTGCCAAACCCATCAGCACTTGGTGAAATAAACACTTTTTTAAAAAGCTCTGGTTATTTAAATATTTACACTGTCTGCCTGGCCTACTTTAATTCCATTAACGAGTTTGAGTGTTTTCCTGGCTCTGTGCTGTCCTTGGGCTGGGAATAGGAGACAGGGGCCCTGAGCCCCTCAGCTGCCTGTCTTTGGAAAGCACCAGATGCTGGGAAGGCACATTAGGGTAGCGTAAGGATAAGCCAGTCGGGCATGTTAGTGGATTAAGGAGACAGACATTAAAAGCCAATCACGGCTTCTAAATATGAGCGTGAGCTGGAATTAACCCTCCTGCGTCCGGCTTGGCAAGAGGCAGGTGCTGCCTTCAGTTAGATGTGGGCACACTGTTAGATGTGGCCTCCTAACAGGCTGATGCCTGCACACGAGTAGACCCTCAATCCTGCGGACAAAAGGCTGCAGGGAGGGACGCAGGAGTGGGCAGCCTCTGCTGTCCCTGCTCCTGGCCATGGGGCAGCATGGTCTAGTGACTCCAGCCCAAGAATCCCAGCTGCTGGCTCACTCTATGTCCTATCCGCCCCTCTGCAAACCAGGATAAGCATTTAGCATTACCAGTGTGTGAGTGGGGGCTAGTTGATGTTTAGAAAGTGCTTTGAGATCCTGGTATGACAGGCGTTAGGCACAGTAATGTGTCCTTGCATTGCATGGTGCCGGGGTGGGAGGGAGGGCTTTGTGGGGCCACAATGTACAGCCTGTATTTCAGGGGTATTTCAACTGCGCAGTGTGGTAGAAATGAGCACAAGAGAAGCCGTAGCACGATTGTGTGTTGTGGGCAGCAGTGATCCCGCCTCGGAATGACCCCTGTGGAAATAGGTTTTAACGTGAGGCCTTAGAATCCCCACAATGTTAGACAGGAAAACCGTCGGGCAGCACAGCCTGGATGCCTCTTGTGCTGCGGGAGGGCACCAGCAGTAATGATGTGTTTGAACCACACCTACCATTTAAGGGCTTGAGTCTTGGTCTGGGCTGAACACTGGCATGAAGGAGAGGAGAGCAACAAAGATGATAAAATGTTTAGAAAACCTGACCTGTGAGGAAAGGTTAAAAACCTGGGCATGTTTAGACTTGGGCAAAGAAGCCTGAGTTGGGACCTGATTACAGTCTTCAAACGTGTGAAGGGCTGTTATAAAGAGGGCAGTGATCAATTGTTCTCCATGTCCACTGAAGGCAGAGCAAGAAATAATGGGCTTAATCTGCAGCAAGGGAGATATAGGTAAGAGATTAGGAAAACTTTTCTAGCTCTAAGGCTAGTTAAGCTCTGGACCAGGCTCCCAAGGGAGGTTGTGGAATCCCAATCACTGGAGGTTTTTAAGAACAGGTCAGACAAGCACCTGTCGGGGATGGTCTGGGTTTCCTTGGTCCTGCCTCAGCGCAGGGGAAGGACTAGATGACCTATCAAGGTCCCTTCCAGCCCCACATATGTTTGGTTCTGTGAAAGCCCCAGCACAGGTGCTTCCCACTTCCCCCGCCAAGCGCTGAATCCCAAATGAAAAGTAGGACGGATTGTCCACCACTGGACTTGTTTCCTTTGCCCCTCTGGCTGACTCAGCATCTTCCCTCCCTGGCATGGGAGGGTGAAAGGCTCAGCCCTGCGGCAGGGGAGGTACCCTACCTGCAGCCTCCAGGATAGCTTTCCTCCATTTTGTGCAGCCAAAGTGGTCCTGTGCCAATATAGCATCTGCATCCAGCACCAAGCCAGGGCAGGATCCAGAGCCAGGATTCCACAGCATTGACACCTGCTAGAATTGTGGCATTCCTGGTTATAAGGAATTCCTCTTAGAACAAGACCTCAAACGATGTGAATGCCTGCGGACACTGGGCGTGCAGGAAGAGCGGTCTGGCCTTTCCCCTCACGGGGAGGAGGAATCAGCGCCCTGCTCGGGAGGTCGTGGTGGATCTAGCCGGCTTTGCTGAAGCTGCTGGGTCTAAAATGAATTGTCTCTTGCTCAGTTCCAGGCCCCCCCGCCGGGATAAAAGCCGTCCCGTCTTCTGCCAGCAGCGTGGTCGTGTCCTGGCTTCCCCCAGCTAAGCCGAACGGGATCATCCGGAAGTACACCATCTTCTGCTCCAGCCCCGGGTCCGGACAGCCGGTAAGTAGGACACGAGGGAGCGTGGGTGATTGGGCGGGTGCTTGGCAGTGAGGAATTAACTTTTCTGCTCAGAAGAGACTGCATGCATCCCTGGAGGGCATGCATGAAAACACCCTGGCCCCCCACCCCCAATATGCACCCCCAGCTAGCAGAGCCGCCTTGGGCTGCCTAGCAGCCTGGCATCAGATGTGGTAAACGGGCACACTGGGCTTGCCGTAGGAGGGAGCTGGGAAACTTTCAGCTCAGTGCTCAAGGGGTCAGAAAGCACCTGGGGGCCCCTCAGCTACGTGAGCTAATGGGTCAAATGGAAATGCAGGTGGGAAAGCCTAGGCACCTTCTCACACTCCTAGCTGTCACCCCTTGTTTATTTAACAACCTGCCCCACTCGAGTCAAACCCAGGGCACAAGTCCCTTCCACTCGACCTAAACAAGTAACTGTTAGCAGATAGGAGTAGTGGGCTGTTATCCTCTGCATGGAGCATCCCGAGGAAGGGGACATAACGTTTGTCTAGCATTTTGCATGTATTGCCTCTGGCTCATTTGGCCCTATGCATTCCTGATGCTCTAATCTAAAGGCACCTCTTAACAGTGATAGCAGAAGCCCACTGCCCTGCGTATTAAAGCGAATCAGTTGTTTTTACGATGGATTAGTGTATTTCTTGAGCATTGGTGGATGTTCTGAATGCCCCACAGATGGTTTCTGTCTTAGACACCCCTCCACTTGTACATTTATTGCTGTGGTGTCAGTGGTTTATGGGTGTAAACTCAGCACTGGTGTCAGGGATCGCTTGTGCTTTTAAAAAGCAACCAAGTCACGAGATACATTTTAAGATGTCTCCTGTACGGTCCCCAGTCAGTGCAGCCTGCAGGCACTGAGCCCCTCCTGGCACAGTTTCTGGATGGGGGATTTATCCGGTCCTGGGGAATTCTCCAGAGCGGAGGCAGTCTTTTGTTTGTTCTACTTAGGTGACATCTTCAACAAACAGGTCCTGGTGTCCCGTGCAACAGCATTTCTTGTGTTTAGAGCTTTGTCTTCTTGCAGGAAACTTGTGGGCAGAAAGAAAGGGGCCAGCGCACGTGTGTGAGAGAGAGCAAGATAGCACACACATTTGCGGGGGTGAATGTTAGTCCTCAGTAAGACTGTGAGGTTGAGCGGAGAGCCAGGCACACAGCAGACAAGGGCTGCATCAGCTGCCCATCAGCCTTGACCTGCAGCATCCCCATTATTCCAGAGAACACTGTTCCTCCCTCCCAAGCTCTGCTGGTGCCCCAGAGTCCTGATCCCCAGCAGCCCCTGGTACCCCAGTTCTGACTCTCCGCTCCACTGGCTGCTAATTATTCTGAAATGGGCAGAGCTGAAGGACGCCCTCCCCCTACAGAAATCACTCACCCTCAGCCCCTTCCCCAACGTGAACTCACTTGAATTCCTACTTCTAGAGGTGAGAAGCCCAGACTGTTTGATAGGGCTGCCCTTCCTCTTCCATTGCACAGCTCCCTGGCTGCAGGCCATGTAGGTGGAGGGAGCTTCTCTTAAACTAGTAGTATCAAGTTGAAAAGGAATAGACCAACTCCAGGAGTGAGAAGGGGAATCTTTCAAGAACTGAGCTGGGATCCCGGATCACTTCTAGTGTAAGGGGAAAATGGAGGACTCTGCCCTACCACCGTACATCTGCCCTGACATTTCCAAGGAGCCTGGCCTGTGGAAGATTCAGGCTCCTTGCGTCTGGTATCAATCCGCCCCAGGTCTGTGCTACCTGCAGACACTTCCACTTCATCTACCATGCCTGACTCTGTCTAAAACAAGCTGCTTCGTGGAGTCATGTTTTATAGATTTTCATGTTCTCTTGTTTACAAACCTCGCTGGAGTAAATATCTGAGCGATGTTCCAGCTGCAGGTGTGTGTCAGGGAGGCCGTGTCAGGCAGTGTGAAAATATCCCACTGAAAGCAAAACAACTTGATACCGCACCTCAGAAATCAGAGGAGATAGCCTAGCTGGTCCCGTCAGGTCCATCCTACTGGGTCAGTGCGGGATTGGTTCTTGCTATGTGTGGGACGTGGGTTTCTCCATCCTCTCTCTCGGTGTCCAAGACCTGGGAACTTCCCTAGGGGACACGGTTGTATAAAATTTCCTTTGCTCAGCTTCATCCCTTGCTCCTAGTTACATCCACTCCTCTTCCTCCCGACAGTCAACCCTCTTCAGACAAAGGGAAGCCTGCACAGGAAGTCTCCTAAACTAGCCATCCTCCCTGTCAGGGTTTGTCTACACAGGAAGTTGGTTTGGATTAAGTGTGAGTTTAAAGCAGACTAGCTATTCCTGATTAACCGCCTGTGTGAGCACTCTTATTCTGGAATAAGAGAATCCACACGGCGCGAATCAGGAATAACTCCCCAAGTAGACAAGCCCCTGGAGCACTACACAGGAATATCCCCTGGTGCATAGAGGAGGGGTCTCCTGCACCTTTCAGAAGACCCAGCTCGACTAAGCAGCTGATCTTCGTCTGCCCTGCTCTCCGTTAAGGAAGGCATCGCTGTGTGCGCACAGCTCTTGTGTCTCTCCCTACACACCCCTCGCTGTATTTTAGCCAAACTGTGTCCTGGGGATCCACTCCAGCTGGGATTCCCAAAGGAGCCGAAGCAAATTGGTGCCCAAATCCCATACGATTTCAATAGGCGCTGGCTGGGCGCCTGCCTCCCTTGGGAAATCCCAGCCTTAAGCAAATTGTCTGAATTTGGGAGCCGCAAGCCCAGTGCCTAGATGTCAGTGGCCTGGTTTGTCCAGGTGCCGAGCAGCCAGTAGACTCAGGCCGCTGCATCCCCTCAGGACCTCAGGCTGCTTTTATACAGGTGCTAGAGTTTAGGCCCTGAGCCCTGGACACTTCGGCCTTGGCTCTTCCCTTCTCTCTCTTTGTGGGCTCCCTCTGTCCCTGAACCGTTATTTTTCTGCTCTGAATCTCCTCGGCTGGTCACTCTCTGGTTCTGGGTGCTCTGCAGTATGGAGGTTCGGGCACAGAGTGGCGATCCCTGCTCCATGATGTACCAGCCCCAGCTTGCCCAGCCTTCAGGCTTTTCTATTGCATTGCAAGCACATGCCCATTTGGGCGCCTTTGGCCCCTCCCAGCACCCAGGCTGTGTCCAGTTGTGGCAGCTGATCTTCTGCCACTTCCTAGGAGAAGGTGAGGGCTCGTGTCCCCATTTCCATGGGGCAGGTGTAGACTGGTTTCTAGACTGATGCCATTTCTACTTTGCCGGGGGGAGGGGGAAGGAAAAGCAAAGGATCTAAAACAAAGCAGCTGCTCCTGCTGGAGCGGGATTCACAGCAGCGGGACCCAGAACTGGGTGTTGCTGCTGCATAGAGCCGGGGAGAGGGATTAATTGGCCAGGAAAAAATATTAATAATAGAGCCAAGTGGTGTGGATGACGGTCGATTTGATTCAGCTCCACACACGGTGCAGGTACTCACACTCCTGTTACAGAGGGGTTTGTGCAAATAAATGTGTGTACAATTTGCATTGGATCATAATCTCCCTATCTGTTTATTACCTTCCATCACCCATCGCACCCCTCGTCCCTGCACGGATTTCAAAAGGGCAAATTTACGAGACATTTCTCTTACCAGCAGCTGACCAAAATTAAAATAAAAATTAAACAGGGTCCCATCCCGTCTTCATGAGGGGAGAGGTTGACAGGAGGTCTGCAAACTAGTGCTTATCAAAAGCTCCTTCTCAAATTCATTTCAATATCTGAGCCTCTGGTTTCCAGGGCAACATAATCTTTTCATCAAAGCAACTGGTAAAACCGCTGGGATCCGATATTGTTTTCTTGGCATAATGTCAAAACTGTCATTTGGTTAAAAAATTATGTATACAATGTAATATTTATATATGTATATCTATATATTGGATATATTTACATATATCGTAACATATATACACAATATATTATGTGTGTTATGTATGTGTACACACACAGACACACACGTAAATATGTGTATACATGATTCTCTATTCTATGGAATGAATAGTGTGTGTGTGTGCGCGCGTTTATACACATGCACACATAAGTGTTTTTATGTATATGGGTCTGTATGTGTGTGTATATATATTTAAACAAAATATCCATCCCATAGACTAGAAAATTAATTGTTGAATTCCCTCTCCCTCACGGCCCATCCCTTCCCCTGTGAGTGGCATACCAGACAAACGACATGTCGATGAGGGGCTGGGTGGATGGCTCCGGGTTGTTTCACAGTTGGGAGAGCAGCGTTTCCATGTCCCTAAGGTGGCGTGATGATGAGGAGCAATGGCCCTGGGAGGTGCCTTCTAGCCCAACTTGGCACTCAGCCCCCTCTGGTTTCAGGAAGTCTGTGCCAGTCTGTAGTGGGGCGGCTGCCCCACTCCTGGAGAACAGGGGTTAAAAGCAGCTAAGCTAGGCTGATTGGGGAGGCAGCCACAGCTGGCCCTGATAAGAGGGCTGTGGGCCAGGAGCTGTAGGAGTCTCTCTCTAGCCCTGGAGTGGGCAGGGCTGGCTGCCTGGGAACAAGGTACCGAAGCAGAGCACTGTTGGGGAGAAGGGCAAGGGAGCTGGTAAAACCCCAGGCTGCAGGCCTTGGTGAAGGCCTACAGAGGTACTGGGGCTGCAGAGATACAGCCTGGGAATAGGCCAAGGCAGCAGATCCTACCCCTTGCCAACGATGAATGGCCATTACAGACTGCGTCTGCCCCAGCGAGCGGGGGCTAGATAATGACTGGCAGTAGCCACTGAGGCAAGGTGGGTTTAAAGGGTTGGGGGTTGTCCTGGAAGGGGAGACCCAGAGCGTGGGGGTACTGTTGGGGCAGAACCCCGAGGTAAAGGGCACCGGGTTCTGGGAGGGACACGGGGCCAGTGGCAGGCGAGACACCAGCCTGCAGAGGGTGCTCCGGAGCTGGAGTTGAGCTAATTCCCAAGACGACCAGCAGGAGGCACTGCGCTGGTGAGTCTTTGCTCCGTTACACAGTCCATGTTCATTAGGGGGCTTTTCTGGAGCAGGTTCACTGCTCCAGAGTCAATGGCTTTCGTATCCATTGCACGTGGTCGTGTGTGTATGTGCCTCTGCCCTCATCTGCCTCACCCACAAATGGGAGAAACGTCCCTAGCGATGTAAAAGCCAGAGATTCTCGTTGAGCTCTAGTGTCAGCGGCATGTAGTTTTTGTGAAGCGGAGGGCCTGAGTGTTAGTGCCTGGGGGTTCATTGGTGACCAAGACTAACATTGCATGTGGCCATAGATCTCTTGGAGCCTCTGCACGCCGGATTTCCTGTAAGTTCTCCCTGTTATCACTGCCGGGAGCAGCGGCTGTAACGCGCTGGCTGCATTGTCTGAGCACAGGATAACAGCCGCTGCGTTCCATGAGGCTCCTCATCAAGGATCTCTGTTACCCCTGGTCCAGCCATAGTTTGTCACCCTTCTGGTGGCTCATGCATCCTTAGTGCCAGGGGCTGCCTACAAAAGTGATTCTGCTCTTCTCCAAGCCCTCCCTCAGGGAAGAATTGGAGAGGGAGACAGTGTGGCCCGGTAGATAAGGCACTGCTCTGGGAGTCAGGAGCCTTGATCTCAAATACCAGCTCTGTCCCTGTGTTCGTCCCATTCCCACCCTTGGTCTGTCTTGTCTATTTAGACTATAAGCTCTTCGGGGCAGTGATTCCCTCTTACTCTACAGCACCTAGCCCAGTGGGCCCTGATCTCGGTCGGAGCTGCTCGGTGCACCATAGTACTGCTACTAGTAATGAGAGCAACTCCCCATCTCTTCTCTCCTCCTCCCTTCCCGCAAGATCAGGAATGCCTCTTGCCACAGATTGTCCTCAATTCTTTAGTGCCCTCAATTCCTGGAAGTTGCTGCTACCAAATGGTTCTCTTGTGTGCAACAGCGAGTCCTGTGGTTGCTATGTTGCTCTGCTGATTTCCTTTCCAATGGTCTGTTGCGTGGGAGAGAACAAGTGGAAACCTGGCTTGGTACTGAGTTTTTCTTCTCTGGTCTGTTGGATGTCCCAAGGGCGCGGGAGCAGGGCTAGTCCTAAATGCGAATGAGGCAGTTAATGGTTGAACTGGGGTAGCTCGTTATGAGAGTGGAGTGGGTTTAGGGGTGGGGTGACTTTATGCATTTATTTATTGGAAATAAACCTGTCTCTGGGCTCCAGCATCTTTGCACGCTCTGCAGAGAGGTGAGTGAGGAAGGGCCCTGTGCAGCACAGCCAGTGGGAGGGAGACGAAGAATTGAGTGTGGGAGGTGTGGGGAGCCATTACATGGGGTCAGTATTTTTGATATTGAATTTTGGGCTGGATGAGGTGAGTGTGTTGTTGCATTTTTTCACACTGAGCAGCCACAAAGCAAATTGTTGGGGTTTTTTTCATCGGGCCATCATGGGCTCCTGCCCTCCCAGCCTGCCCTGCTCCTGCTGTAGATCGGCAGGCGGGATCGTGGACGCTCAGAAGTGCGATATCGCTGGAACACATCACACCGATGCCGCCATCTGTTCCCGAACCTCGGAACTGGGCTCCCTGGAGAAGTGACGACACCAGCCAGTTTACACTGGCATTGAGAAATGCCAAACGACGCTGAATTGGCTTTCAGAAACTAGAGCCAAGCAAAGCAACACAGAGCGAGCGAGCTGCTCTGAGTGTACCTGGCCTCTCCAGTGATTGTGAGGGCGGGGGGTGGCTCTCTCATCTCTACCCTTCTACCTCCTCGGGCTGATGGACCCTCGGCAGAGGAAGGGGATGTGGTGGTGGGGGAGGTTGATGGGGGGGTTGCAGATTTTGCTAGCTTCCCTTTATATAAAAATCATGAGTCTTCTGAAATATACCAGGAATACTTGTGGCACCTTAGAGACTAACAAATTTATTAGAGCATAAGCTTTCGTGGACTACAGCCCACTTCTTCGGATGCATATAGAATGGAACATATATTGAGGAGATATATATACACACATACATACACGGCTGTTACTCTGAAACCTGAAATATACCAGCGTTTCCTCTGGTGTGTTTCCGGAGGTCGACCACACCCACCTTCCCATGTCTCTCCTGCCTGCTATAATCCTCCCTCCTTGGGGACATATGCAGACAATGGGGAGAGGCGCTGGACCACTGAACGTTGACTTTTATTGGAAGTCCCCAGAAGCAGCTGCTGCTGCCCTGCTCCCATCCAAACGGCGCTCTGTGCTCCCAGCCCATCAGAGCGCAAGGTAAGGGGAACACCTGTGAGGGCAGCGCCCCCAGCCCCTGCAGCTGTGCTGTTAACTGAACTACAGGGTGGTTTGGGTGCGTCATGGGGCTGGAGAAGCAAGTGTTGCTATTCCCGGGTTGTTCAGAGGAGATACAAAGGCAGGGATTTGGGGCTGTCCCTTACATGGGACATTAGCCAGGAGTGGTTAATGGTAGAGATGGCATAGACTAGGGCAGGGGCATGGGCAGGGCCTGTCTCTTTATTCCCTGTGCATACAGCGCCTAGCACAATGGGGTCATGGGCCATTTGCTACGATAATTCAGGTAATAAATCAGTGTTCTGCACTGCAAGGCCCGCGAGCCAGTGGCGGCTCCCATCGAGCCTAAGTGCGCTAAGTTCCCTCCAAGCTGTGCGGCCGCGCAGCTCGCTATAACTAGCCATGCAGCCGCTCTAAAGGGCCACGTGGCAGGGACCTGGAGAGGAGAGAGGTGGGGGGTGGGCAGGAACTGGGAGGGGAGCAAGTTGGGGCTTGCAGGGGGCTGCTGTGTGCCTCTCCCCCGGCCTGGAGCTCCCTGCTGCCGACAAGGGGGAGAGAGGCCCCTTCCCCGGAACTAGCTGCTGCCGGCAGGGAGAGGGCTGGGGGGAGTCCTCTGGCCCCAGCCCCTGGGCAGCCTGCCTGTACCCCAAACTCCTCATCCCCAGACCCACCCCAGAGCCCTCCTCCCTCCCCCACCCCACATCCCAACCCTCTGCCCCAGCCCTGAGCCCCTCCCACACTCCAAACCCCTCTGCCCCAGCCAGAGCCCTTCCCCCTTCCCCCTGCATCCCAACCCTCTGCCCCAGCCCTGAGCCCCCTCCTGAACCCCTCATCCCTGGCCCCACCCCACATCCCAACCCTCTGCCCCAGCCCTGAGCCCCCTCCTGAACCCCTCATCCCTGGCCCCACCCCATATCCCTCTGGCCCAGCCCTGAGCCCCTCCCTCACCCCCAGCCAGAGCCCTCCCCCTTTTCCCTTTCCCCCCACATCCCAACCCTCTGCCCCAGCCCTGAGCCCCTCCCACACCCCAAACCCCTCTGCCCCAGCTCCACCCTACAGCCTTCACCCCCAGCCAGAGCCCTCACCCCCACACCCCACCCTCTGCCCTACCCTGGGCCACCTCCCACACTCCGAACCCCTCGGCCCCCATACGGCTCTCACATTGAAGTTTTTTCCCCCAAAGTGGCCCCCCCTTCAAAGATAGTGAAAAGCACTGTAGTAAATAATAACACATAACAATTTGCTTAATCTAGATAAAAATACCCAAAATGCTGGGGCTTCCACCACTTCTCTGGGCAACTTCCCTGGCAAATAGCCCTGCCTGGAGTGCCGGCCTGCCCACTCCCTAAATGTAGGTGTGTCCCTCTGTGCCCGATCTCTGTGGGTTGGTCCGCCCCAACAGTGGAGTCTGCTCATTAGCAAAAGCTCCAGCGTTTATCTCTGCGGGTCCCTGTCTGATCGTTGGGGTCACCCGAGATGGTGGCCTCACACAAGGATAATCTGGGGTGGTCCCTTAAAGCCAGGACTTGTCCGAGCAGGGGTTAGGTTGCCCAGACTGTTGCTATGACTAGTATGGCTGTACTGGGGCGGGGGGAAGTGTGTGGGGGGGTGTTGGTAGCTGCATCAAAGCCTGGGCAGGAAGAGGTGCATGAAAGGGGGTTCACCTTGTCCTGATTAACCAGCTGCATCCCCTCCTTCCCCCCGCCAGGCCCCCAGCGAGTATGAAACCAGCCCCGAGCAACTCTTCTACCGCATCGCCCACCTCAACCGCGGGCAGCAGTACATGCTGTGGGTGGCGGCCGTGACCTCGGCGGGACGCGGCAACATCAGTGAAAAGGTCACCATTGAGCCTGCTGGGAAAGGTGCGGCAGGGCCTGTGGGGTGGGGTGGGCAGATGGGGTGGGGCAGGGGGCAGTGGGGCTGATTGGAGGGGAGCTGGGGTCTCTCTCTGGGTAACAGAGTCCTGGGGGGAGGGGCAAGGTCATCTGGCATTTAGATTGGGCTCAGTGTAGAGGCTGGGGGGCCCACTGCACACTCTGGATCCAGGCTCGGGTTTGACACGTGCCCTGGTGCTGGCTCTGGGTTGGCCCCTCGTCTCCAGGACTCGCCATAGCCAGCACCTCGCGATGCGCCGGCTACTCCGTCTGCCCGATGGCTTGGAGCAGGTTCTGTGGCATCGACAAAGGTGGTGAATCTCAGCCCCTGGTGCAGCAGGGTGGGGTCTGTACTGGTGGGATAGGAAGGCTCTGTGTGCGTGGCTCGTCCGGCCAGACTGACATTCCCTTCCCCCCACAGCCCCAGCCAAGATCATTTCCTTCGGCGGCACCGTCACCACTCCGTGGATGAAGGACGTGAGGCTGCCGTGCAATTCGGTTGGGGAGCCGGCCCCTGCCATTAAATGGACCAAGGACAGGTAACTAAAGCCTACCTTTTCCCCACCGTGCAGCCTCTCAGGAGGAGCCCTGATCCTGTGGCAGGGAGGTGGCAAAAGGGAAAAGCTCCCAAGGTTCTTGTCCCTGGAGGAGCTGACCTTTCACTTGGGGGCGCTGCCTGGCCGTTGGCCTGTGGAATGGACGAGCGGCCGGGCAGCGCTACACGCCATCTGAGCAACACGCTCTGGAGCCCCATCTAAGCGCTGGGAGCTGCTTGCTGCTGGGAGGCGCGAGTAGCGATTTATGCTGATGAGCTGCTGGCATTTCTTGTTCCTTGCAGTGAGGATTCTGCCATCCCGGTGGCGGTGGATGGGCACCGGCTGATCCAGGCCAACGGCACACTGGTCCTGCGCTCGGTGAAAGCAGAGGATTCTGGGTATTACACCTGCACCGCCACCAACACCTGGGGCTTCGATACCATCATCATCAACCTGCTGGTGCAAGGTAAGGGCTGTGGCAGCCTGGCGTGCTCGGCCCGGCTCTGCCTTTGCCCATCATTACAAATCTGCTTGTTGCTGGAAATGGCCGGACAGAGATTTTCTGCTGCCGCATCTCGGCCACTGGGGTTGTTCATTCAGCTCATCAGAGCTTGGAATTGGTTGTTGGAGCTCTGTGATGGGCCACTTACGTCACATGCAGTTGTTTCTGTTCCCCGACGGGGCAGCCTTCCCTTTTATATAAACTAATGTGGCCCGAAGCCAATCGCACTTTGTCATGAGTCAAGTTTTGTTGTACAATTAAATGAGTTTTGTCCGTGGGCCTGAGAATCGTTTTCCACAAGCCCATCCGAACACCGCTTCGCCCAGTGAAAGTGCCCACACCATCAATGTACCGATTGGACTGGTTCTGGTCTCTCATTGCCTGGTGTGTCCATCCAGCCGAGCCCCCCCGGAGTCTATGGAGTTACATCCGTGTGATGCCTCTGTGAGAGCAGAAGCAGCTCAGTGTCTGAGTCCCAGGCGTTTCCTTCCCTGTGTCGATGCAAATGAAGCCATGAAGTTGTGTGCACTGGGAGGGTGGGGTCTGGTTGACCTGTTGCTAGTGATGCTGTTGTTACACTTTGCTTTTCACTCATTCTGGAGCAGGGAGGTGAGACGGGATTGTTTTGTTTTCTGTTCCAGGACCATCTTGCTCTCCGCTCTTGTGCATTAAACCAAGGCTGTTGTTTGGGTTGCCAGGGGATGTTTGAAACATTGAATTAAAAAAACTCCCATGCAAAAATTTCCCTCCCTGTTCGGTTTTGCTGAACGCCTTGTAAACTGCCTCCAAATTCTGAACCTCAAAGATCCAACCATTAGATTTTTTTCTCCACACTGTGGTGAAGCTGGGAAGCTCCATGTCTCTTCCCAACAGGATGAAAGGATAGAGGGCCATCCCTGGGCACACGGGGCTCAGTGCACAAAGCTGTCCGTGGGCACGGGACTTGTATTTGAAATTAACCCTATAAAGGTGCAGATGTCTGGCTCTGGTTCCAGTGTGAAATGTGCTCAGTGACTTTGTGCTGTTTGTTTGATCTAGTTCCCCCGGACCAGCCGCGCTTGACTGTATCTAAAACCTCCGCTTCATCCATCACGTTGGCCTGGATTCCTGGGGACAACGGCGGCAGCTCCATCAGAGGTGAGGCAGGGAAGGGCAAGGGACTGGAGAGCGTCAGGAGCTCTGTGTGGCTGGACAGCTGTAGGGTTGTGATATTGAGTGTCAGGGTTTAGGGTGCTGAGATTCCCTCTTTTAAGCGGGGCTTCTGCTCTGCATGGCTTGTGCTCCACAGCCACGGCCAAGGGAGGGGAGGAAGTGGCATAAATTCTGGGGATTCTGCATGCCCTTCTCAGGAAGGGGCTGGGGAGATGGCAGATTCTGTGTCTGAACTTGATATTGCTAAGTTTTCTGGGAGAGGCTGGGGGTGGACTGCCATGTGTGAGCAGCTGGGTCTGCTTCGCCACTGGGGCTGCAAAGCCAGATGGAGGCACGTGGTCTCAAAGAGGGAAGGGCTAGTGGCTTTGGAGCTCCAGATGCTAGCACGTTAGGGCTTAGCTTCTGGAGATCCGGATTGGCCTTCTGAGGATTAATGATGAGTCTGTTACAGAAGGTGCAATGGCGTGCGTCCTTGTTTCAAAGGAGACCCTTGCATGGCTCCCATGGTGGTCAGGGTCAGAGTCAGGGTCTCCTGGTTCTACAGCCAACTTCAGGAGGTGAATGTAGTCTAGTGGTTAGAGCAGGGGAATGGCGAGTCCTGGCTCTGAGAAGGAACGTCAGTCTATGGCTTAGGGCTAAGAACTGGGAGCCAAGAGGACTCCTGGCTTTTACTTCCATCTTTGCCACTGACCTGCTAAATTATTTAGTCTGCGTGCCTCACTTTCCCCGTCTGTAAGGGTGACGCTTCCCAACCTTGCAGGGGGGCTGCAAGTCTCAATTAAATGGCTTGTTAAGTGTTTTTACAAGATCCTGGGACTGAAGCAGCTTGCAAAAGCCAAGCCGCTAATTGCTATTTCTGGCTGCCTGGCGTCTACGAAGCTTGGACCCTGAGTGACTAGTGCTCATCTCCTACCTGCATCTCCCCTTCCCAGCAGATCTTGGACGGCTAGAGAGCTCTAGGAATTTCCTGGCTTTCCGAAGCTTCCTTTCTGCTCTGATTCATCTAGTGAATTATATGTTGAAACAGCTGCAGACTGGGGGTGAGGGGGAATGGAAACCTCACTTACAATTAATTAAAAGCATGAAAGTAATTACAAGCAAATCTCCCCAGCCAGCAGCCTTTCACTTCAATGGACTCTGTTGATAAATTTGGTTATAATTGGATTAGAAATATTAAAAACATGCTGCATATAAAAAATCAATAAATAACTAAAGGCCGGGCGAATTGTGGCGTGAGCCTTCAGAACGGGAGTGCGCCGCTTCTCCCGGGCTCTTCCTTCTGCAAAGCTCCTTGGTGTTGGCTTTGCAGGAGGAGACAGCGCCACCTGATGGGGCTGGTCTGGAAGTGGCAGGACAGAGGTCGTGTGTGGAATGGGCGTTGGGGGAGAGCAGTGGCAGGGTCTGTGTGAGCAGTGACCGGTTATGCTGAAGGCCAATGCTGGACAGAATTGGGCACCGTCATGCTGGGGAAGAGGCGCGAGTATTTCCTGGGGGTTCTGCTCGGTGTGGGGTTCGCTCCCCTGAGGTTCTGGGAACAGAAGACCCAAAACTCAGTCAAAGCCACTGAGATGTGCTTGGCTTTATGACTTAGAGCCACGTGCTGCTGCAAATGGGATGGGGTTTTTACCCCAAGCTCTGAACTGGTCCTGGATCGGGTCAGGGGGCTGGCCCAGGCTTCCTCGATCCATGAACCTTCCCCAATACTGGCTGAGCTTTGAGTTTGTGGTGGAATGTGTAACTAGGCCAGTTCATTTGGTATAGGGCTTCCCTGGGTGCATGCATGTTAATAACAACACTCGGCCTCTGCCCTACGTGCCAGGTCCCTGGGCCCTGCCAATGCGAATGGATCCAGCTGCACACCCACGCCGAGAGGTAGCTCAGCATTACTGCCCCATTATCCTGAGGGGGAAACCAAGGTGCAGAAAGGGAAAGTGACTGGCTCAAAGTCACAGACGTGGTCGGTAGCAAAGCTGGTAACAGAACCCAGATCGCCATGCTGCTGGGAAGCAGTGCAGTCTTGTGCGTAGAGCCTGGCCTGCCACCTGGAGTCCTGGGTTCTGCTCCCATCTGCTAACGACCTGATGGGTGACCTTATGAAAGTGCCTGCCCCGCTCCGTGCCTCAGTTTCCCCTCCCACCACGTGACTGTCTTGTCTGTTTAGATTGTAGGTTCTTTAAGGCACGGATGGTCTCTTATTGTGTGTCTGTCTGGGCAGCACAATGAAGCTGCAGTTTTGACGTCTAGATGCTATGGTAATACCATGTCTTTTAACAAGCCCATCTTTCCCTCTCTTGCACAGTTCCACCTGGGTTGCCATTGAGTTTGTGTGGGTCTGTCTGTAGTAAAACAAACGCACTTACCTGTACGTCAGTCTTGAGATCAAATATTGTCGGACAGTCAAATCACACAGACGTCTGAGAGCGTCCAATTGAACATTACTACCTTCATTTGAATAGTCATTCATTCAACTCATGACGCACATTTGCACAAACATAGGCCTCTCTTCCTGTTCTATATTTGTTTAAGAATGAGCGAAAGTAAATGCAAAAATAAATAAACCTGTCAGTGCAACACGGAGGTTGAGATTTGCATATATAAAAAGTCAAGACATTCCGAGTTATGATTCCCACGGCAACAGTAAGTCATCCTCATTACACGCAGACATTGGCATGAACCCCATGCTCGTGATAAGTCCGTACACCTGCTGCCACCTTTGACTTTCCTCACTCTTTTGAGTGTCTAATAACAATTGTAACTGTGTACTGCATTTAGTGGAGATGAGCGTGTGCGTGTGTGTATTACATGTATTGGTCCTATATAGGATCGTTCAGCTATAAATCCAACATCTTAGATCACTGTGAAAACATCTGTGAAGTCAAGCACTGTCCTTCATTACCTGGCACAGAAAACATTCCTTTGTCCATAGGTTCTCTCATCATTTCCTAAGCAGGGAATCCAATAGCCACATGCTAGATTCCCATTAGAGAGAGCTGCAGTAGCTATGCACAAAGTTCATTGAGCCCTAGGAATTTGCAGTCCATCCTGGGAGTTACAGGTTTTACTCATTAAGATACTTGGCTAGACTGATTGGGGAAGCAGCCACAGCTGGGGCCATGCCAATCAGAGCCCAGCTGGCCCTGATCAAAGGGCTGTGGGGCCAGGAGGCAGAGGAGTCTCTCTCTAGCGCTGGAGAGAGAAGGACCTGGCTGCCTGGGAGTAGGGTACTTGAGGCAGAGCAGTGCTGGGGAAAAGGGCAAGAGGAGCTGGGGAGCTCCAGCTTGGTAACTCCCAGGCTGAGGCCTTGTGCAAGGCCTAAGGAAGGTACTGGGGCTGCAGAGGGGCAGCCCAGAGATAGGCAGAGGCAGCTGCTCCAAACCCCTTGCCGATGATGAGTGATTTACAGCCTGCGTCTGCCCCAGGGAGCGGGGGCTAGATAACGACTGGCAGTAGCCACTGAGGTGAGGTGGGTTTAGAGGGTTGGGTGGTTCCCTGGGAGGGGAGACCCAGAGAGTGGGGGTACAGCTGGGGCAGAACCCTGAGGTAAAGGGGCACCAGCCTGAGGCAGGCAAGCCACCGGCCAGCAGAGGGTGCTCTGAAGCTGGAAAAGAGCTAATTCTAAGACGACCAGCAGGAGGCGCTGCGCCGGTGAGTCTTTGCTTCGCTACGGCACCCTACGTAATGGTGACCAAGCTGAATGTAGTGCCTAAACCAATGACTCCTGCACTCACAGACTGTTATCAGAGGATGCAGAAATAAGAGCACCCACTCAGACACTTTGCAAACCGAGCCTGGAGGTTTCTCTGCACCACATCTTAAAATCTGCAGGGACTGGCAAACCTTTAGCGTTCAGTGCAGTGCAGACTGACGACACTGTGCTCTCTCTTAGGGACTTGTGTTAATCTCGTTTTGTAGTTCTCCAGCTCTGAAACAAGTCCTTCAGACTGGGCCTGTCTGTCTGCTCTGTGTGTAAACAGATTCATAACACAGGGCTTGTGTGCACAGGACACTCTGTTCTAAGCCAGGGGTTACGCTGGCCCAAGCTGTAACAGTGTCTTTCTTCCACTGTAGCTATACAGGTCAATGTCTCTGTGTAGACAAGCCTACCCTTAAAGCAGCAGGGGTGTGTGTGTGGGTGTGTGTGTGTGTGTGACGCAAGATTCCCAAACAAATGACTTGCTGACACACCTATGGAAGTGAGGCTTTTGAGCCTCCTTGGAATAGATTATGTGTTCGGCATTTGACAGGTGATTCTTTGTTGTGCGTATTCTGGGATTGCAAGGGGATCAGCTCAGAATAATACTCACCTCACTGAAGTCTAACAACTGCTTCTGTGTGTGTACGTAAGCCTGCCTCACTCCCCAATAAAGCCCCAAGAGCCATTTTAAGACATGTTGTTGATGGGAGTGTAACAGGTTTATTCATCTAGGACCCAGTGTGTTTCCTAATACTCTTAATCATGTGAAAGGATGCAGCATTCAATGACAGAAGCAACTTCCTAGCAGCTTCCCGAGGGAGTTAGTTAATTCTGGCTTTCCTTTTACACGCTGGTTCCAATCAATCACATTCCACACTCACCGAACGCTGATGCGGAAACAAGTAATTGGTGAAAATGCTATTGGTGGTGCCCGGTCGGACACTACATGTCCCAGGGAGCAAGATCGAAAGGCAGGTTGCTTGAGAGAGCCGGGGAGACCGGAGCCACGGGAGTCCCCAGAATTGCTAATGCCTGGGAGAGGCATCTGCTGAAGGGGCCAGGCCAGGCTGCCAGGTGCAGGCATACGCCTTCCCCAAGGCGCTGGTTTGGAGGGCGATCAGGGTTGGGAGGGCCGAGGGGCAGCCACAGAGGGGATCTTGTGTACAGACTGAGCCCTGTGGGGTAGCAGGCAGCAGACCCCCAGGAAAGCTGCAGGCTTGCTGGGGGTGGGTGACAGGGCAGTGTTATGCCTCGCCTTGCACCAGAACTGTGCGCTTTGCTATGTACTCGGTGATCTCTGTACCCCAGCCCTGTCCCACAACCCACTGCGGAACATGGGACAGGAAGCCCATTAACCTCAAGAGCTGTGGTTATTGCTGTCCCTGGGCACTGCCCTCCCCCTGTGGCCTTTCTCCCAAGGGGGGCTGGAGTCTGAAGCTGTATCTCCAGCCAGGCAGCTCAGTGCCGGCTCTGACATTTGAGAATCCCTCCCCTCCCTGCCCCCCGGTGTTCGTGCTGCCCTCTCGCCTAAGGAAACAGTGCTGAAGTTCCCTGCCTCGGGGCCCCTCCATGCCACAGTTCTCTTACTGGGTTGTGTGGGACCCTCTTGTAACATGGCAGCCTTGGCATGGTTCAGCTCCCAGGCCACGTGGGAGCCAACCACGGTTTCATATTGGTTTTCCACCCTGGAAAGGCCCAAAACTCTAGTGTTGTTCCCGCCGATGGGTCAGGCCCCATCTCCCCGCCTGCCCAGTCCCCACAGCTGTGCTGGAACTGGGTCCTGCACCATGATCGCAATTGCAGGGGTCGGGGGGTGTCCAACCTTCCTAGTTTGCTGCAGTGCCACTGGGTCAGAGCAGGGCGGCTGCAGTCAGGTGCTGCTAGGACAGGGGCGTCCGTGACCCATATGTTCCATGCGGGCTTTGGCCCCATGCCTTTTAATCCAGAAACTCCCTTCTCCTGCCTTTTCCCCAGTAACCTGCTCAGACAGCTGGGGGACCAGTAGCTTCCTCCCCACAAACCGGCCCGGATGGCAGATGCCCCAACACACACACCCCTCTGCGTGTCTGAGGAGGGATTTGGTGCAGGCTGAGAGAGGTGGATTTTCCTGCCCATAGACTCTGCAGCCGCCAAGCGAGCCAGCCTCAAACCTCGGCGCTAATCTCCATAATAAAGGGTGTGTGGGGGTGAAATCTCCCCCCTCGTTCTAGCTCCATTTTAATAATCTAAGAAAAGAGGGCTCCATTTCCATCCCCATTCATATGTATGAAATTAGGCAGGAAGACATGTTTAATGTGCGCGGAGGCAGAGCTGGATTTGAATTGGAAATCAAGGCTCTCTCCAGGCCTGGCCCGGAGGGGGGTAGGGGAGGCTGTGGAGCGCCATTAGAGTGCAGTGTTCTGGCGTTAATCTGTGTGGTCACGCTCCCCTCGTTAGCTGTTGTTGGCAAAGGGGAAGGTAGGGCAGGGGGGTGGCTAACAACTGACTGATTTTATCTGGGATGAAAAACTGCAAGTCAGTGGCTGAGCGCCCCCCTCGGAAGGCACCTCGGGGGGCCATGTGCAATGGGTCTGGCGAGGTCCCAGCTGGGCTCCAGCCCCACTGAAAACCCCCTTGTAATCAGCACGGCCTCGCCCCCTTGTTGGTAATCACAGCAGAACCCAAGGACCCTCCTAGAGACGGAGCTCCCCGCTCTGCCTTCGAGACGGGCACCTTGGCAGGGCCAGCGGCAGAATCTCGCAGAGGCCTTTGCCTTCCACCGCTGTCACTGCAGAGCCTTCTGCTGGGGATTGACGGAAACAGCCCCCGGGATGGGTCTGGAGATGCGTGGCCAGGGGGAGCCGTTAGCACAGTCCCTCCCCCCGCACACACTGGTGTGGCAGAGCAGTCCCCAGTCTGCAGCCGTGCTGGTGGGGCAGTGTAACATGCATCATGCCCTGGTCTCCCCCTTCCCCTTGGGCGAGCGGGTTTCTGGGTGTGGCCGAGGGCTGTCGGAGACGATTTGTCCTGTGTAAGTGCTGGGCCTGCGTGGAGAGGGGCTCTCGCTCGTGGGCTGGGGAGGAGGAAGATGCAGCAGGTGGGACTCTGCCCTCAGCGTGACTGACAATAGGTGTGAAACGGAGACATCCAGCAGCACACGGTATTATGAACCCCAGAAGCAAAGCACCAGACTAATCCCTCCGACTACAGAACCCTGGCTGCCCTCGGCGGCCTAGGCTGGTCAGCTTTTAGCATTATGCACGTGGGCCCTTACGCGTGGCTGGTGTTGCGCCACTTCGATCTGGGTTCCTGCATTGTATCGGGCTCCCATTGCTAGCAGCCCCGTGCAATCTCAGGGCTGTGTCAGTCTGCGCTGGGGGGAGGCAAAGGGGGAGCCAGGGGAATTGTTTTCCTCTGCATTCATTATAAATGCATAAAGATTATTTCCCCCCTGCCTTTTTGGAGTCTGTTCATCTGGCTGCTTCAGCACCACCTGGTGACAGGGGTGGGTTGCAATTTACAACAGTCTGCTGTGAGCCCAAACCAAGGGGTAGGGCGCCCTTAGGGTGTCTCTACCCTGCACTGTGAGCCCTGCTGCAGCAGAACTGAAGTTAACAGACCCTGGGTTTGTGAACCTAGGGCTTGAGCATCTACATTCATTTGTAACCCCAGGCTAGGAATTGTTGAATCCTGGGTCCCAACCTGGGATTCCAGGATCTGCACTGCATTATTCAGGCCCAAGTCCAACCATCCATATCCCAGACTTCCTAGCGCCCTTCCAAAATATGGCCACTCTATCCCTTTGTTTGTGGTGCAATGTGGGAAAATGTGACTGTCTACCAAACTTGACCATCCAGAGGACACAGAAAGTTGGCTTGTGGGATTTCCAGAACACGAGTCATGGGGGGCTGCATCTACACTGCAAAGCAATAAGGCTTGAACCCAGGGCCCTGGCTTGACTCAGGGTTTGACCCTCCATCCCTGTGGGGACCTGGGATCTGAGCCCTGGGTTAGTGTGACTTGTGTGTAGATGGAAGGGAGGGTTAGGTTCGAGCCTGAGTTGAAACTGCTGTGTAGACATACCCTTAGTCTAAAACAGTGGCGAGGGCTCTGGACTTCTGGGTTCTCTGGAGGACTCTGCCTCTGACTGGCTGCGCAACATTGGGCAAGTAACTTGGAACCAGATTCTCGCGTGAATGTGGAGCATGTGCAGCGTGCTGGGTAACTGCACATTAAATTGGCTAACCTTGTACTTTGCACAGGCAATTAATGCAACACCTTCCATGGTGTTACTTAAAGGCTCTTCAAATCTAGCTCCTTAGCCCTCCCTGCCTCAGTGTATCCATCTGTACAATGGGGCTGAGATTCACCTATCTTCGGACGGGCGGGATTGAGGCCTGCTTGATGATTGGATGCCCAGATTCAGAGCACAGTAGACCTGCCGAGCCAGGGCTTCTTTGACCAGCCCTTTCCCACCTGCCACCATGTTGCATCCCCCTTGGAGAGGAGAAACAGGTTGTGCTCTGTCCCTGTCTCCCTCTAGATCTTGAGCGCTAACAGCCCCTGCTCCTCTCCCCCCGCAGGCTTTGTGCTGCAGTACTCCGTGGACAACAGCGAGGAGTGGAAAGACGTGTTCATCAGCTCCACCGAGCGCTCGTTCAAGCTGGACAGCCTCAAGTGTGGCACATGGTACAAGGTGAAGCTGGCAGCTAAGAACAGCGTGGGGGCCGGCCGGATCAGTGAGATCATCGAGGCCAAGACACACGGCAGAGGTAAACCAGCAGGGGCCACCCCGCTGCTCGGAACTGGTCTGTCTGCCGGCCTGATGCTGGCAGAGTTGCTTGTACGTCTTGGGCCACCTGCGCTGGTTCCCCTCTTTAATTTATTCCTTAGGTCCTGGTGCGCGAGGGAGGGAGGGAGGGGCGGGAGCGAGGGAGGAAGTAGACCGCCCCTCATTCAGCACAGCACTATGGGCCGGATGCATCCGCACAGGCCGCTGCTGGAGGCAGAATACAGGACACGGCCTGACGAGCGAGTTCTAGCTTGTCGGTCGGGAAAGGCGAAGGGCTTCCCTTTTGCTTCTGTCCTGGACGATGCTCTTCCTGAACTGCTGGCCACTCCCAGGGCGTCCTGGACCAGCTGCTACTCCGGCACGCGCTCACCAGGGCCTCCCCCAGCCCAGCGAGGAAAGGTCCTGAGGCAACTTGCTCTGCACTGTTCCGTGCCACTGCCCAGGCCCTAGCATGGCCAGGGGCCTCACAAGCCTGGTGCAGAGATTCACCAGCTGCATTTCTTTTCCCTTTCAGATTTTACATTTGACCTACCCATTGTGGGGTCAGGTGTTGATGCTTTAACCCCTTCCCATCCTCCCGTCAGAGTGCCACACACCCTGCCTTCTCCCCCAGTTCGCTCCAGTGCAGTTTGCTATCTGCAGTACTGGGAACACAAGGAGGAGTGACAGCAGCATGATCCAGCGGGGGTGTGGATGATGCTGGGTCCATGGTTAGGTGTCCAGAGAGGGTCCAGTAAGGCCAGCGCTGCCTTCTTGCCAGGATCAAGTGAGGTAGACTGGTGGGCAGAACAGGAGAATCAGGAAAACTCCTGCCCCAGTCTGTTGTTGCAGGGTTATTTGGTTTTGTAAGGTTGCCGCAGGGGTCAATTGACTCCTCTGTGCGGCCGTCGGTGTCCTTTTCTTTGCTGAAATGAGAAACTCCCAGGAGCGTTTGGAATTTTCCTCTGTAATGTGCGGTGCAAGGTGCAGGAGGTCAGTTTATTGGCCTCACGTCCTTGACAAGAGTCCTGTTAAAAGTTGGCCCTGGCCTTATACAGACGAGCTTATTGCTGGCTGTGACCGATGGTAAAAGAAGTCCATCGTCCTCAGTCATCTTTAGCTAAGATGCTGTCGCAACTGGCTGTGACCAGAAGTAGGATTTTTTCCCCTGGCTGCCCAGGTAGTGACCTCAGCAGTCGTGTATTACGGAGACACAGGTTCTGCTCCTTCAGTTCAGTTACCAAACCCTATTTCCAGCAGCCCAGCCGTAAAACCCCTGCAGGAGGGAACCCGAGCAGCAAAGCCCCTGCCTGGCGACGTTGCAGGAGGGGCCCTTTGCTGCTTCTCACTTGCTGGGCATTTACCAGCGTCCGGGCAGGTGGCTTTGTGCTTGGGAGCTCTGTCACCAGCTTCGGTTTGCAGCATGAACTGTGGCCGCCGGGCAGACGCTGGGTTGAGCGCACTGAGTGTTGCTGGCAGGATGGGGACGGGGTAAGAGCCAGCTCCCATTGAAGGCTGGACTGAGACCCACCACCAAACTGCTTCAGATGCAGCAAAGCGAGTGAAGGCCATGGGGAGGGGGCAGATGGGAAGCTTGCCCTGTACGAGCCGCCCCCTCCCAGGTCCTCATGGCATGTCCTTTTCCACAGAGCCCTCCTTCAGCAAGGACCAGCACCTCTTCACCCACATTAACTCTACGCACGCCAGGCTGAACCTGCAGGGCTGGAGCAGCGGGGGCTGCCCCATCATGGCCATTGTCCTGGAGTACCGGCCCAAGGGCAACTGGGTCTGGCAGAGCCTCAAGACGAACAGCTCCAACGAGGTCTTCCTGACGGAGCTGCGCGAGGCCACCTGGTACGAGCTGCGGATGAAGGCCTGCAACAGCGCCGGCTGCGGTAACGAGACCGCCCAGTTCGCCACGCTGGACTACGACGGCAGTAAGCGCTGACGCCGCACGGGGAGTGGCCTGGTTCTGGGGGGCTGGCCGTGGGGCATCGCGTGCTTTAGGGGGCCGGGGCATGTGGTGCGGGTTAGGCGGCTGGGGCGGGCCAGCAGTCGGATTCCCGCGCCGGCGTCGTTGCGTTAAGGGGTTGTCTCTTGCTCGGCGTTTTGCTGCTGCCTGTGGCCCTGCCGAGCCACTCAGCGGAACGCCAGGCAGCTGCAGCATCTCCACTGCTCCCCCCCCACCTTCCTCACTTCCTAGCCGGGCCCTCCGTGCAGCTGTCACTAGCCTTCCTCCTGCCCCTCACCCTCCTCTGCCCACAGCTGGGATCCCATGGGGCTCTGGCGCCTGGCCCGGAGCTGGGAGGGGAGCCCGAGTAGTGAGATTTGCCTAAAGTAGGTTAGAGACATGAGCCGCACAGAGCTCTTCTTCAGGCCTCTGGGTGGTTGGAAAGCTCGTCTCTCTCACCAGCAGAAGCTGGTCCAGTAAAAGACAGACACTCACTCACACACACACTCAAACACTCACTCACTCACTACTACCCTGGGACTGACATGGCTACCAGCACACCCTGAACTAGATTAGGCTGATGGGGAGAGGAGTACAGGAGAAACACTCTCTTTGGGGCTTGGAGAGATGGCTTTGCTGGAGACTCCCTGCTACGTGCCTTCCTAGCTCACCACAGGCCTGTCCTAGCTAGAGACTTCTCCAGGTCTTTCTCCTGCCTGATTACTAGGTACACGGTTGCTCTGGCTCCTAGCTGTCCCAGCTCGGGGGTTGGGTTTTAAACACACTCACAGCCTGATCTTTGTGACCCAGCGCAGGCTCGGCGGAGTCTGTGCTGGCTGGGGTCTGACCCTGCACAGCAGGGCTGTAGCAGCCATTCCTCCTCTCCCATCCAGGGCCTAGGCTCCTTCCTCCTGGAAGGGGTGGATTTAACTAGCAGTGAGCTGTCCTTTCTCCACGGGCATCTCTACGCTGAGCCTGCTTCTCAGCCCAGGTAGACAGACATGCGCTTGAACTAGCCTGTGAAAAACAGCAGTGTGGCCATGTCGACGCAGGCTAGCCATCCCAGTACACTCCTGCCTGAGCCCGGGGGCAGACACGGGCAGCTACCCAGCTGCGGCAGCCACCCTGCTGTTTTCGCAGCACTTGCTCGAGCACAGCTAGCGCCCGCCCGCGCTGGGAGGCAAACGCCCAGCTGCCCTGTAGACATACCCCATCGCCCCTTCAGTCCTTGGCATCCCTGCGCAGGCTGTCTGCAGTGGTTTCGTTTTGGGATGCAGACACCCGGGAACTGGAGTGATACCCCACACCTCCTCCCTCGCTTATTGTCCAAAGAACATTGAGAAATGTCGTAGTAATAGCTGGTTCTCCGGTGGCAATCATCCCTGCTGCTCCCCCGCTTTGGTTCCTGTCCTCCCCTGCCCCCCCCTCCCTGCAAAGATTGCAGGGGCCAGTATCACTATCCCTATTGTACACATGGGGAAACTGAGGCACGGAGCAGGGACCTGACTTGCACAGGGAGGGAGTCAGTAGCAAAACCAGGAAATGAACCCTGGAGTCCTGGCTGTAACCGCTAGCCGCTCAGTCCCTTAGCGTTCAGCCTGTGGGGGTTCTCGCTGTAAAGCAAACCCCTCTAAGTGTCACACCTGCTTTGTTTCTTCACCTTTCACAAGGGCAGCTCAGGTGCCAGGTGGGCTTGTTCCAATTACACAAAGGCCAGAAATCTGTGCCGGCCCCTTCCTGAGCGGCCCCCGAGCCAGGCAGTGCCAGCTGTCAGCAGGGAGTTGTGTAGGGCTGATGTGTTCTCGTGGCAGATGCTTCTGCTCCGAGCCTGGTCACATGTTCGTTCTCCAGGGAGACTGCAAGTGCCTGGTTTTTATCAGTGGACTGAGAGGGAGCTGGAGATGAAACAGGGCAGGTGTGCCCGTTACCTGACTGCGTACCCCGCCCCCACTCCCCCTTCTGCAAAGCCCACACCACCCAGCAGGGAAATGAAATTTGCATGCAGTCTTCTCTGGGGGGCAACAACGCATCCCAGTGGCCCCGCATCCCCACCCTCCAAGCGCTGACGTCCTCAGGAGGTTACCGTGGTCAGTGGCTGTGGCAAGGACTCCGTGCCAGATAAACTCTGTGGTGGGTCAGATCAGAGCACTTTACAGCACGTGGCTATGTGTTAGGAACGTGACTCCTGGCAGGGGAGGCGGTGGCTGGGGCCAGGACACCTCTTAGCTGCCATTTCCGGGACTTGCAGTTGCACATGCTCTCACGTATCATGCGTGTGCTTAGCGTGGGTTCCCATGACTGGCTGTAAGAAGGGCTGGGTGAATCTCCGTAGCCCTGAGGGGTGAGCCCCCAACAGCCCAGCTCTGAGGGTAGGTCTGTGCTGCAGCCGGAGGAGAGGCACCCAGCACGGGTAGGTGCACTGCCAAAGCTTGAATCTGGCTAGAGGGGCTAAAAATAGGAGCGAGTGCACACCCAGAGCTCCGAGCAGCTTGTACAGCCGATGCTGGGGTCCAGGCTGTGCTAGCTAGATGAACACCAGTGTGGGTACGCCACCACGAGCTGTCACGCCTCCCGCTGCAGTGCAGATGTCAGGTGAGTCTGCACAGGTGAGCCAGAAACACCCTCATCTAAACACACTTACCGCCAGCCTTGGCTGCCGGTACCATGAGCCCAGCTTGTCTCTTGGGTTCCCAGGCTGGCTGGAAGCAGAGAGAGCAAGCGCATTTATCTGGGCATCCCAGACACCTCCCCCTGCCCCCACCCTGACATCCCTCTGAAGCCGCTTTGCAGTTGGGAGGAAGCTGTTGTCCGCAGCCCAGCCTGGCCTCGGCTGTGCTCAGGTCCCCGAGCTGAGGTCCGACGTGGGTGTGTGGTCTTACTGCCTCGTGTGTGTGGCTCTCTCCTAGGTACCATACCCCCAATCAAATCTGCTCAGGGGGAGGGGGACGACGTGAAGAAGCTTTTCACCATCGCCTGCCCTGTGATCCTGGCCACGCTCGGGGTGGCCCTGCTCTTCATCATCCGCAAGAAGAGGAAGGAGAAGCGTCTGAAGAGATTGCGAGGTGAGGTGTGAGCCCGGCCTCCTGAGGGGTGCTGCCCCACTGAACGGACGTAGAATGAGAGTCGGCCCTGAAGCGCATGGCAGAGCCGTAGCCGGTTGGGAGGAACTATTCCTTGACTTTAGCAAAGCTTTTGATATGGTCTCCCACAGTATTCTTGCCGCCAAGTTAAAGAAGTATGGGCTGGATGAATGGACTGTAAGGTGGATAGAAAGCTGGCTAGATCGTCGAGCTCAACGGGTAGTGATCAATGGCTCCATGTCTTGTTGGCAGCCGGTTTCAAGCGGAGTGCCCCAAGGGTCGGTCCTGGGGCCGGTTTTGTTTAATATCTTTATTAATGATCTGGAGGATGGTGTGGACTGCACTCTCAGCAAGTTTGCAGATGACACTAAACTAGGAGGCGTGGTAGATACACTAGAGGGTAGGGATCGGATACAGAGGGACCTAGACAAATTAGAGGATTGGGCCGAAAAAAACCTGATGAGGTTCAACAAGGACAAGTGCAGAGTCCTGCACTTAGGACGGAAGAATCCCATGCACTGCTACAGACTAGGGACCGACTGGCTAGGTAGCAGTTCTGCAGAAAAGGACCTAGGGGTCACAGTGGACGAGAAGCTGGATATGAGTCAACAGTGTGCTCTTGTTGCCAAGAAGGCTAACGGCATTTTGGGCTGTATAAGTAGGGGCATTGCCAGCAGATCGAGGAACGTGATCGTTCCCCTTTATTCGACATTGGTGAGGCCTCATCTGGAATACTGTGTCCAGTTTTGTGCCCCACACTACAAGAAGGATGTGGAAAAATTGGAAAGAGTCCAGCGGAAGGCAACAAAAATGATTAGGGGTCTGGAGCACATGACTTATGAGGAGAGGCTGAGGGAACTGGGATTGTTTAGCCTCCAGAAGAGAAGAATGAGGGGGGATTTGATAGCAGCCTTCAACTACCTGAAGGGGGGTTCCAAAGAGGATGGAGCTCGGCTGTTCTCAGTGGTGGCAGATGACAGAACAAGGAGCAATGGTCTCAAGTTGCAGTGGGGGAGGTCTAGGTTGGATATTAGGAAACACTATTTCACTAGGAGGGTGGTGAAACACTGGAATGCGTTACCTAGGGAAGTGGTGGAGTCTCCTTCCTTGGAGGTTTTTAAGGCCCGGCTTGACAAAGCCCTGGCTGGGATGATTTAGCTGGGAATTGGTCCTGCTTTGAGCAGGGGGTTGGACTAGATACCTCCTGAGATCCCTTCCAACCCTGATATTCTATGATTCTATGAAGGGATCTAACAGACAGGCGGGCAGAGTGAATGAGGTAGGCTCAAGAAGCATTGCGGTAGTTGCCTGAGCTTTGTTAATATTTTGGGTTTGTTTGTTGGGAGCTGATTAGTTTACACTAACGAGTGTTAGGTCTCGCTGGAGTTTTCCTGGAAGGCAGGCCTTGCGGTTCTTTAATGGCATACACTACCTTTGATGGTTGCAGTTAAACACCTTTGGGCTTTAGAGGGTTTGACCATGGCCAGCCGTGTTCCCAAGTGGTGTTTGTAACTTGCATCTGCAGCTTGGCATATGGCGGGGCAGGAGGGGGATTTGGGGGCGCTATCTCCCTACAAGGTCCAGTCTGCACTTTCACAGCTTTGGGCAGGGTTCCCCACCCAGTCCCCAAAGCATAGACAGATGCTTAATGAAACAGAAAACTTTGATTGGGGGGGGGTTCTGTTAACATGGACTAAACACATTGCAACAGTTAATAAGAGACGATAGATTTCTAGCAGAAAGCAGGAAGTATGGGCAACAGCCCTGCAAAGGCAGGGGAGATGGTATTTGACAGAAGAATCTGTAAGCTGCTCTGCCGTGGTACGTATGGGAGAAGTAGACAGACAAACCCAGTGCCCTCATGAGTTTTTGAAGCTCTAAAGTCTCTGGTCATCCATTTCAGTGTAGATCTTAGTTTAGATCCTGGAGGCTCTCTTGGGCATTGGGTTGTGTTGCTCTTTTAAAAGCATGCACCGAACAAGGCTGAATTTTGGTTGGATGGGTGAGGCCAAGAGCTTCATTGACTGGAAGGATTTAAAAAAAAAATAGCAAACTAGTTAGAAAATAACTGTGCCTATTGTAGTAGTTGGCTGTAGTTTGATGGCAGGATACTGTGATTGTACACACCTTACACTAGAATGAATGTTGAGCGTGTCTGTGTGCATGTCATGTACCCTCCTGCCTAGCATATCACACAGCAGGCTGTTCTAGAAACTTGCCTTGGCACAGAGGGACACGCCCCAGCCCATGCATCAATCTGCAGTGGGAACAGAATCTATCTTCCGACCTTTTCCTGGCTCTCTTACAAATGTCTCTCGCTTTTGTATTGCAGATGCAAAGAGCTTGGCAGAAATGCTAATAAGGTGAGTGAGCAGCACCTTCTTTGCCAGTGTAAGAACCTGTCTCGCTTGCCGGTGTAGTTCATGGCACCAGAGCGCACCCTCCGCGTGTGTCCACATAGGCTGCAGTCACACCTCCCACTTGCAGTGTGGACAGACCCACAGTCATCGGGGGGGTCACTTCCAAGCCTCCCTTTCTAATGCCGCTTGAAAGCAGGTGTAGCCAGTGGCTGCTGCTGGCCCCCCCCCTCCTGACAGCAGACAAATGGTGCCTGAGAAGTGGCCCTGTGGGGCTGTCCACCCGATGGGGGTGTTTGAGTCTGGGATCATACCCAGCATTGACCCTGCAGGCGGGAGGCTGCCCTGAGGAAGAGGGGATAGAGGTGGTGCCCTGACAGGCACCGAGGCCCGGCCGTGTGCAGGCTGCGGCTGTGTGACTCGCCTCACAGTCCTGCCTGCTCATTTGGGGTAGTGTGAGCACCCAGCGCCGCAGGGATTGGATCCCTGCGATGATGGAGCACAGCAAAGACCCTCTTTTACCCCCTAATTGGGGATTTGAGGGCGTCATAACATTGACTCTCTTCCAGTGACGGCAGCGGGTCTGGTGCGTCGCTTTCTGCTCGTCTTTCAAAGCACGGCAGAGCGATTTCCAATACGTGGCGGGTGGCGACTCGTTCTTCACCCCTCCCGCCCCCCAGCAGGAAGAAAGGGGTCGTAGAGCTGGTCGCCGGTAAGGCTGTCAGTGAAGTGGAGGCCCTACTCTATTCATTGGCTTCTCTCTTCTCTGCAGCAAGAATAACCGGAGCTTCGACACACCCGTGAAAGGGCCCCCCCAGGGGCCCCGGCTGCACATCGATATTCCTCGTGTCCAGCTCCTCATTGAGGACAAGGAGGGCATCAAGCAGCTAGGTGGGTGGGGCTCTAGCCTCAGATCTAATGGCACTCGGCCTTGTTACAGTTTAAAGGATGGCTGAGCAAACCCCCCCTTCCCTGATGAGGGCCATGGCGGCACCCTTCCAGTAGCCCCACAGGTTCCCGGCTGGGTCCAGTCAGAGTGTTGCAGGCCGGGACGCACTCCTGCTCGTTTGCCAGAGACTAGGGCAGCGGCAGCGAGCACTGTGAGATGGGACAGGCGTGGCTATGCTTTGAGAGAACCCACAGCAGGGTCCTTGGGGAAGAGAAGCTTTCCCCTGCTATGCTTCTGGCCAGGGAAATACTATTCCCAGGTAGAGATCTGCCTGCCCTGGCTTCTGAGTGCCAGCTCCCCATGCCAAGAGCCCGTCCTGGCCAGGGCATGTACTGGAGGGTTTCTCCCCACCCCACCTCCAATCCCCTTGTATTTATTCCATCTTCAGCCAAGTTGCCAAGACTGCTTGGGATCATTCTCACACTCCAGTTCTAGGGGGACTGGGTTGGAAGCTGAGAGGGGCCCTCAGGACAGAGGCTGGGAGTCGCCTCTGTCTTGCCCCCATTTCATGCCCGGGAAGGAGGAAGTGCCACTTCCCTGGCCCTGCACCATACAGCACAGGAGGAGCTGTGTGAAGCCCCAGCTCTTTTGTGTGTATTGAGCCTGAGGGAGGTCCCCCAAGCAGCGAAGCCAGAGATGGGTCTGGCAGGGAGTTACTGCCAAGGGGGTCAGGACAGTGTGGGCTGGTGATGCTGGTTACTTGCCACAGAAGTGTCTGTGGAGCTGTCTGAGCTCAGTCCCCAATCTCTGCTTCTTGCAGGGGATGATAAAGCTACAATACCAGTGACAGACACAGAGTTCAGCCAAGCTGTGACTCCCCAGAGCTTCTGCACTGGAGTATCTTTGCACCATCCAGCTCTGATACAGAACACCGGACCCTTGATCGACATGTCTGACATTCGACCCGGAACCAGTAAGTACCCGAGGCTGTGGGGGCAGAGAGAGGAAACTGAGCCAGGCTGTTCGCTGACTGAGTACCCCAGCCATTGAGCTGAGCGTCGTAAGGGGGCTGTCTCCTCCCAGACCAGCTTGGGTGGAGTTAGGCTTGGCACACTCAGAGGCTGCCTATGTGCCCTGCTGGGGCTTAGGCATGAGAGGGAGATGGGGTGTGCCAGAGGTGGCAATAGATGTGCTCACAGGCACCTAGAGAACTATTAGAGCACAAACTGAGGTGTAGTTGGGGGATTGCAGTGGTGCCTAAAAGTGGGACCTAGGCACCTCAGTCGCTGTGTGGCTTTGCACCCCCAAAATCGATGCATGGGGCCCATACTGAGCTCACTCATTCTCAGTTCAAGGCCCAGCTCAGCTCTGGCTGCCTCAGCACTGTCTGTAGCTTGTTGTATTGTAGGAATGGGGAGACTCTATACCCTCAAATTGTACTGCAGACGCTGTTCTGAGTCTTCATCAGGCATCCCACGCCTGTTGGGCTGTGTTTGCATTTTAGAGCACTTTAAAGTGAAAGGCAGGTCAGACGGCAGGAGAGGAAGTGAGTTGTACCTCAGGAGCCCCTTCACCATCACCCCAAACTTGTACCACGCATGGGACCCACAGCCTACTACTAGCATGCACATTTCCACGACACACTGATGGGCTGTGAACTTTAGAGCACTTTGCACATTTTCTTTTAAACAGAAATGCTACTGTAGCTGGTGTGTCTCTCAGGTGGCTGTTAGCATTTCTTGTCTTCCTCACAGCAGCACCACCGCATAAAACGAAAGTGAAAATTTAATACTGCCTGGATTACTGGGTGTTGGAGCTTTGGGTGGATCATGTCAGGGAAGGCTAGGATGATACGTCCTACGTGAATGCTGCCCATTTTCCCCCCCTAACTTTGTGCCGAAGAAAAGTGATTTCTTCCCATCCCAAGAACAAGTGTGAAATACCAACTGTGGTGTGTGTCAGTAACCTAACTGCACCCTGTCATTTATAAGCCTGCTCCCGTTACTGAACATGGTGGTGCTGCCGCCTGCTCCAGAAGCCACCCTCCCCTTTGTGCAGCGTGGCTGTGAGAGCTCCCGTGCAACAAATGCAATTGTGACAGGGACGAGTGCAGCAGCAGCAGGGCATTGAACAGACATCAGACAGACAGATTCTGAGGGGGAGTGAAAATGTTGCAACTTACTGTCATTCAATATAGCTCAAAGGGATGTTACATTAGACATTCTGTAGCTCATAGTTAGATGTAGGGTTACATGGTTATATTTTGTTATTCACACAAGACCTTCTGCTAAGAGTTATCACTGTTATATAAATAGTGTACATGGATTGTCTTTAGTGATGATAATTCCAGTTGCTTTAGACTTATGGCTCCAGCTGAGCAGATAACATCAACAATCTATCCCTTATAATGAGAAGGCAGGGAGTCTAAATATGTGCATAACTTCATGAAAATAGCAGGCAGAAGAGAAGTTTCTCAAATCAGTCCATTCTACAAATGACAACAAATATTTTGATGTTTGTATCATGTTATACAAGTGACTACAGACTCTTGCTCTAATAGAAAACCAAACAGCACAGGAAAATGCATAAACTATATCATTTGGAGCTAAGTGTTTTCCAGACTTTGAAAACTATTATCAATCAATTGTATTTGGAAGTGTTCTGCCAATCTTCCACCAGTTATGGCTTTTTCTGATTTTGTTTCAGATTGGATGCCTGATAATGTTTAAACATCCATGCTGGTGATAACCACTAGATATGTGCCTAATGTGGTACCAATCAACTCATCAGCTAGAAAAAGTTACCCCTTAGTGCCCCAAATGGGTCAGGGCTGGTAAACGACAGACACTTATGTCTGTTGGTGGACAGATGTCTAGCAGTATACACAGACATACATCCGTTTGTGCCTATGTCTAGCTGTAGACACACATGTTCACCCTGTAGACAGGTGGGTCCCAGGGACGCTCTGTTTGCCTCACAAGAGCACATCTTTCTCAATTCTCAGAGAACAAACCTAACTTTTGCTTCAGACCCAGTTTCCCGGAAGAGCGTGAAATCGACGCACAGCACCCGGAACAGGTACTCCAGCCAATGGACTCTCACCAAATGCCAGGCGTCTACTCCGGCACGTACTCTTACATCAGACTGGAGGACTGTGGGATCCCAGCATGGAATTACGGTCACAGAGAGCGACAGCTATAGCGCCAGTTTATCTCAGGACACGGGTGAGTTGGCAGGATGGGGAAGGTGGAGGTGGGGATTGCTGCTTGAGGGAAGGCCAGGTGGCTGGCACACGTAGTGGAGCAAGAGAGAAACCAGAGGCAGCAGCACTGCTCAGTTATCCACTTACTCACTCCTGGGAGCAGCTTCTGCCCCACCCTCCCTCTACCGTCTGTCCCGCAGGAAACAGCCCAGGGTATCCACAGAGAGCCTCCTGCCACCCATCTTCCGGGCTGAGTATGCTCTGCAGCAGGGTGGAGTTGATTTAAATCGTCAGTCAGGAAGACTTGAGTTAATCATGGATTTCTACATAAAAGTGCATTGGTGTTGGTTGTTATAACCTTCATACATATTCTTCACAACTCAGAGATAGATGTAGCTTTCATTTTTAGAAGGGACATGCTATACATTTTTAAAAACTTTTCAGTTTCGTTTTACAGCTATATCAGAAAATGAATGAATGACTGATTGATTGGGTATTTCGTTTATAAAAGGTAATTGAAGCAGATATTTATGGAGTCATTGGGAGGTGAACTATCTCCAGGTTAATCATTAGTCTTTGGAGGATTTTCTTGCCATGCCGTATTAGGAGGAGAACATCACCGGGCAGACATTTAAATTGTTTTATTTAAGAGCAACCATATAATAATTTAACAAAACAAGCATTTTTGAATTTAGTTAAATAATTTTAACAAGCTTGAATGTTTAATTAAAGAGTTAAATGAATCTTTAAAACAAAAATTAAATCCAATATTGGCTGCTGCAGCTAACGCAGCTGTCTGTCTTCATCTTCCTGTTTTGTTCATAATCTGGAAAAGAAAAACAAGCTTTCCTATGTCCCAACTGATCTCTCAATTTGGAATGAATTAGTCCAAAGGAAGAGAATAGTCTTTCTGTACCTGCAGAAGAAGCTACTGCTGTTAAAATGTGAGATCATCACTTCAATGGTCTCTGAATCCTAGTGCTTGTGTGACTTTCTGTAAAACATCATCAGCAAATGTATATTTATTTCATGCTTCACTCTGAAGTTTATTCTAGTTGGCAGGATGGAGGGATGATTGCTAGATGCCTATGTCATAGCCAACTCCTCCTCTTCAGCAGTAAAGGTCTGACCCTGGTACCGAGTATTGAGAATATTTGCCAGAAAATGAGCTGGAGATGGTGCTTGTCCCATGTATTTGTTTAATGCTTGTAATTTAACTCTGTTGTGGCATAATTCTCTTTTTAAGACCTCACTCAGTTTCTTCCAACTGTCACCAATAAAACAGCTATTTTCCCAATATTTTGTTCAAGGCTACAGAAATTGGCTTCAGGATACTCAGTGTGTGTTCAACATTTCTCTTAAGCCCAATGTTGTGAACTTTGGCGGTGACAGTACCCTCTATTTTTTCTTGATTTTGTTCACAAAATGTCACCAGATTAGGCCAGTTCTTGATCTAGTGCTCAAAACAGTCCACTACTGAGTTCCATTGCAGGTGTCGTGGGAGAGTTAGCTTGGTTCTGGCCAGAGGAGCTGCTGCCAAGTGGCTGTTACAGAGTATTTTGCAATGTAGAATCCTAGAATATCAGGGTTGGATGGGACCTCCTCTAGTCCAATTCCCAAACTAAATCATCCTAGCCAGGGCTTAAAAACCTCTCCGGATGGAGATTCCACCACCCTCCTTGTGGAAAAGGTTTTCTAATAGCCAACCTAAAGTTCCTGCTCTACCTGTTGAGACTATTGCTCCTTGTTCTGTCACTGCAGAGAATGGTCTGGTGCCATCCTCTTTGGAAACTCCGCCCCCAGCATTCTTCCCTGCTGGAGACTAAACAATCCCAGTTCTCTTGGCTTCTCCTCATAAGTCATGTGCTCCAGCCCCCTAATCAGTTTTGTTGCCTGCTGCTGGACTCTCTTCAATTTTTCCACATCCTTCTTGTAGTTTGGGGCCCAAAACTGGGCACAGTACTCCAGATAAGGCCTCCCCAATGCTGAACAGAGGGGAATGATCATGTCCCTTGATCTGCTGGCAATGCTCCTACTTATACAGACCAAACTGCTGTTAGCCTTCTTGGCAACAAGGGCACACTATTGACTCATATCCAGCTTCTTGTCCACTGTTACCTCCAGGTCCTTTTCTGCAGAACTGCCACTTACTTAGCCAGTCAGTGCCTAGTCTGTAGTGGTGCATGGGATTCTTTTAAGTAAGTGCTAAGTAAGTAAGTGGGGGACTCTGCACTTTGTCCTTGGTGAATCTCATTGGATTCCTTTTAGCCCATCTCCTAATTTGTCTTGTCTAGGTCCCTGTGTATCCTATCTCTACCCTGCAGTGTATGTAGTGGTGTTCCTCCCAATTTAGAGTCACCTGCAAACTTGCTGAGGGTGTAGTCCATGCTATCCTCCAGATCATTACTGAAACTATTGACCAAAACTGGCCCTAGGACCAATCCTTGGGGCAGTCTGCTTGAGATTGGCTGCCAACTAGATGTGGAGCTATTAATCATTACCTAGCTTTCTATCTATCTATGTGCCTTATAGTCCATTCGTCCAGCCCATCCTACTTAAACTTGCTGGCCAGAATACTGTGGGAAGAGTGTATTGACAGTACACTTCTGGGCTTTCCTGGTCAGGATGCCAGATTGATGACTCAGTCCCCCATAGGAGGGAGACTCTGACCAGCACCACCTGCTGCCTCCTCCTGGGAGTGGTGATTGTGGAACTCCCATCCCTAGGACAGCGCATCTTTGATTGGTGGAGTCTCCATCTGCTTCCTTCCCTCAGATGATGGTGTAGGTGGCACTCTGCATTAGGACCTGTGGAGAGAACATGGAAGTGGGTGCTCACCTGTATCTGCAGTGCTGGTACATGGATGCTCGTCTGTTGTCTTTTGGAAGTCACATGCTGCCAAGTGTCTTCACGGTCCTCCTGTTCCTGCTGGGCGACCTGCTTGGCTTCCTCAGAATGTTGTCCTGGACAGATGTCAGGATATGCGTCTGCAGGTGCATTGTCATGTTCTGCAACAAAGGCTTGATGTGTGTTTCTCTAGTCCTTGAATTGTCTCTTCCACTAGGGAGCCCAGCTTGTGCTTTGGCCTCTGTCCTGGGGAAGGAAGACAAATGTGGCACAATGGCTGAGAGGAGGAAGATCATATGGATGCGAGCTAACAGTGACTTCAGCTGTTGCAGCTACTACTGTGAGAAGTCTGTGTGACCCAAGAGTCAGTGGGCCCTCCCTGGCCAGCTGACCTCTGGCAGCCTCTCTGCTGAGTGTTGCCCAGGTGTTTTTCAGCTGGCTTGATGCAGGGGTCCTGGCTCACAGCCCCACCCAGCAGCCTAGCATTCAGCCCATGGATGGCCCATGTGAAACACCAGCACTGCAATATCTCAGTCCCTTAATGCTCTTTCATGGTGGTGGAACGAGTGCTGGGGGGTTTGAAGTGAGGGGCAGGTTCTGGCTGCAGCAGTGCAGGCCTGCCCCCTTGCCCCCTGTTAAACTCCCTTGTAAACTCCCCTGTTTGCCATCCCTGTTCGCACGCTCCTCTGGTCGCTTAGGGCCAGGCCTCTTATAGTCCCAGTGGCCCTGCCCCCTGGGAAGGGGCTGATGGGTACCATTAGGCTTAGTGCTCACAGCCTTGCCTAGCTGGCTGCTGGGCTCCGCATTGGCTCCAGCAGAGCACACTACAGCCAAGATTCATGCCCCAGGGGCCACATATTCACTCCCCCATCACCTGCAGACCTCCCTCTCAAAACACCCTTCCTACAACATTGGCCTTTGGGTAGGAGGTGCATCAACTGAGCATGCAACCACATGTGGTTAGCTCGGGACACTCGTCTTGGATACATTTGCAGCATTGTCTGTGACCAAGCGACATACTAGACATTTCCCTTCTCCCCACACTTTGTTATAGCTTTTCCTGCTGTGTGTGCATTTCCTGATGTCTCCATTGGTTCTGTAAAGAAGACATTCCCTCCTTCCATTGTCACACAAGCACCTACAACCAGAGCATTGTGGACATGTCTCCACCCATCAAGCCTCAGGTTGACCACTTCACCATCTAGCCCTTTCACACACTGCTCAATTTCTCTTTCAGACATTTTATCCAGCAGTGTGCCTGTGACATCTGCTCTGCTGGGTGGACTGTATCCCAGTCTTAACAGCCAAACCCCCTTAATGAAGTGAGGGTTCTCAATCATTCAGCACAGAAAGTTTGTGGTATAAACAAACCAGGAATATTTTCAAGCACTTACCTCTTTCTGTGATCTCCTGATTCTTTGCACAAACATTTCTACAGCTCTTTCTGGCTGATGGAGAGTTCATTTTCTTTTCACTACATGGGATATACAAGGGCACAGTGACTGAAACACTATCACTGGCAGACAACGCTGAAACTATACAAAATGACAGTAACCATGAAGGTGGATAGGCTTCAGAATCCTGTATGTTGAGGACAGATTCTTCTCACCAGACATCAATGCAGTTAGTTATCATCATGCTACTCATTACATGCACTGACACTCACATAAAAAATCCATAGCTGAACAAGACAGATCTTCCTTTGACAATTTCACCTTTAGAGAAACAACTAACAATCTCTTGTGCTCACACATGACAATTCAAGAATAGTCCCAAAGGAAGACAGACCATCCTTAAGAAAAAAGTATGAAATAAAAAAAGTTTACCAAGCTGAAGATCCTGCATGTTCCTTTCATTAGCTTCAACACAGCTTCCACCAGAGGAGAAATACTTCTCATGACATCGTTTCATTCAGACAAACAACCAGGCCTTGCATTTCTTTGTTGCACCGTTTGCATTTTGCACACACACACACACCCACGCCTTTCTTACCCACAGGTAGAGGAACTTCATTAAAATAATCCCAAACTGGATCTCTTTTACTGCCTGCTACCGTTATAGCTTTTCCCTTCTAGTGGGAGAATGGTGGGGTAGATCACAAATCACTGAAGGCTACCCTCAGAAAGACCTCAACACTTCTGGAATATGCTGCCCAAACAAAACAGTTTACCTTTTTTGTCTACTGCCTGTCCCTCCCTTCTCACATTTATCTCCAGACTCCTTGTCCAGATCTATTCCACCCCTTGAACTCTTGGAAACTTTGCACTTTTACAGACAGGTAAGGGATTGACGCTGTATACACCAATTTGCAGAGGGACAATAGAGTTGAGGTCTGTTATTTCTCCCCTCTATATATTAATTACTTGTGCTGCTATCTCAGGAGTCACAAAGCCACAGTTTGAAAACTTCAAAACAAAGCATCTCTGAGGGTATCTATCTTCTAGACTGAGCCCCCAGGGTAGATCGAAAGATTAACCTCAGTCTATACGGAAGGCCCTGGAACCCTATCAAATTGGGTCCCTAATCCATGAACTATTAAAACTCATTTACAAAACTTTTCTTACACATGACATGAATATATCGTCTCCTACTATAGAATCAGAACATATAATCCCTCTTTCATGATATCGTTGAGCTATAATGTATCAATCTTAATTTAAACTCTCTAGATAAAATGCCTTTTGAAGGAAAAAACCCATCAAACATTTCTGATTTAAATAAAATAAAATTGTTTTCTTTTTATCATTGATTTTTATCCACCCTGCTCTGCAGTCAGTATCATGAGTGGCTGGGGCATGCACCGCTGATGCCTGGGGGCAGCATGACACACACATTCCCATCCATTCTCACAAGGGACAAGCTTGCTTACTAATGGAGAACACCACATCAAATTTTGACATTTCATTTTTCTATAAACTACACAGAAAGGTGTAGCTGTTGTGTTTTGTTGGGTTAAATAAAAACAAGTGCATCACTTATTTATTTATCACTTAAACTACACGTTGTGTAGATAACACAAAACACTCACACAAATAAGGATACATCCTTTTAAAAAATACATAACAAACAAACATTACAATATTTTAGTGGGGTTTGAGATTCTGTGCAGCTTTTTTATAGTAACATATAAAGTTTTGAAAAACGGCAGACTGCTTCATTTTAATACAGTTGTTTCAAACACAATTTAGTCAAAATCTGCCAATTCTAAGCAGCTGCACCCTCGGCATTCTGCACCAGTGCCACCTCCCCCCCACCCAGATCAGACTGATTGCCTACCTTGTTTTCAGACAAAGGGCGGAACAGCATGGTGTCTACGGAGAGCGCCTCATCCACCTACGAGGAGCTGGCACGAGCCTATGAGCACGCCAAGCTCGAGGAGCAATTGCAGCACGCCAAGTTCGAGATCACAGAGTGCTTCATCTCCGATAGCTCTTCCGACCAAATGACCACGGGGACCAATGAGAACGCAGACAGCATGACGTCCATGAGCACCCCATCTGAGCCCGGTATCTGCAGGTTCACCGCCTCCCCACCTAAGCCACAGGACAGCGACAGAGGCAAGAACGTGGCAGTGCCCATCCCGCACAGAGCTAACAAGAGTAAGTATCCCTCAGCTTGCTAAGAGCGCCCGCGTCACCCCTGCAGGACTGAGGCTGCAGCGTGGCTCCTACAACCACCAAGGTCCCAGCCCCTGAGAGCTACTGCTCAGCATGGCACTGTCGTCCTGCAGAGCGCACACACGGCCCTCCTCCAGATTGGTTTTCAAGCAGCCCTGCTGTGTCGACCAACCAGGGCGGCCCGTGTGAGTCTGGTAGCAGGGCAGGTGTGGCCCCGTCTGGAACGCAAGTGCTCACCTACATTTGCTGCTACTGTCTGTTCCATGATTCTCTTGGTAGCTAGAACAGAAAACAGGGCTTATTTTACACAAGAGTTTGACCACTATTTCCCAGTCTTTAAGGGCTCAGAGGGGAAATGATTTCTTACCACAGAACGTGTCATCTCAGTTTTACCCCGCTACACTCTCGGCCTTTCTAAGGACAAACTGAAGCAGGGATAACAACTAGATAGAGCTGCTGCTCTCAAAAGGAGTCAAGTGCCACTGACCCTATTGCTGTCCTCTAGGTTGCACACACCTACCTAATCCTTTGCAGCTGTTAACTTAGAGCCTTCAGGTTCACACTGTGATCAATGCTTACTAAGCCCACTAGCCTGACATGTCTGTTATAAGGTTTATTATACACCGATGATCCCTGGTAATTTACTGTTTGTGGTGGTATGTATTGGGTGCTGCTTTCAGTCCTTGCCTCTGAAATTCTAAGTTCGTTATAGTCAGAGACGGGAGGCTGGAGACATCCAGTGATGAGGAAAGGTTAAGGGCTCAGTCCTGCAAACACTGCCACCCCTGACCCCACCTTCTTGGAGCTCCATGGGACACCACAGCTATTACTCCCCCATCCATAAATATTTGTAGAATTGGGCCCTAGAAGAGCAAATGAATTTGTCAAGTATCAGAGGGGTAGCCGTGTTAGTCTGAATCTGTAAAAAGCAACAGAGGGTCCTGTGGCACCTTTGAGACTAACAGAAGTACTGGGAGCATAAGCTTTCGTGGGTAAGAACCTCACTTCTTCAGATGCAACTACTTGCATCTGAAGAAGTGAGGTTCTTACCCACGAAAGCTTATGCTCCCAGTACTTCTGTTAGTCTCAAAGGTGCCACAGGACCAAATGAATTTGTGTGGCTGAGTGGGGACACAGGTGACTCTCAGCACCAGAGGAGGTTTATCCTGATAGCCCACAATTCAGTAGGATACGGAACAAAGTCTGATTAATTGTGAGTGGATGGCCTCAAGCCTGCGTTCACAGGGAGCTGGGCAAGATGAGCCAATAGCGTCACCCCCCCTCTGACCTCTCTCTTGTGCATTCAGGGACTGACCTTTGGCTCCTATGGGGGCAGTTGCTGCCTTTCTAGCGTCAGGCCGTGCATTTCCGGATAGGGCTCACGCCACTCCAACTTGCAGAGAGATGGAGGCCAGTTTTCTGGTTTTCTGGTTACTGAGCTATAGCTGCTTCCAGGGGCTGAACTCCAGCGAATTCGTCCTGGGGACAGGGCTGGTAATTCGCGTCTACCCCTCACGCCAGCTTTAGCATTCACCAGACCTGCATCTGCTGTGATCGGTAAAAGAGCCGCCTGCGTTGGCATTACTTCCTGATCGGCAATCTCCGGAAGGAAGCAAGACAGAAAGGGACCCCTGCTGTCCTCAACCCCCTCTTCTGCCTTTGCGGTGATTGGGGCCTGGCTTTCCTCCTTCCCACCCCTCCTCTGACAGCTGCTGGGCTGGGGGAGGCTAGAACGAAAGGATCCTCTGGAACCTCACCCCTGATGCCCGTGGGCAGAAGAGGGACTCCAGCCCCAGCAGCTGTCGCTATTTCAATTGCATTTCAGCAGCAGCGGCCCCTCAGTTCTCAACCTTCCGTTTCCTCCTGATAACGCAGGGCGGATTCATCAGCTAGCAGCTCTTCCCAAAATTAGAAAGAGAGACTCCTGCTCTTTCTGCAATGGAACAACATTTAAGACTCCAAGCAGTCTTATGACAGCTGCAGCCACTCAAAACACAGAGGGGCTATCCCCAAGGTACAGTAAGACACTGAAAATACCTCTTTGCAGGGCTTGTAATTTCCTTACACTTTCCTCACTGTTACTGGGCAGGGAGAGCAGCCAAATGTTTGTTAGATACTTCCTCTCTTTATAGCATGGGCTCTTTATTCATCTTCAGAGATGAGAGTATCAAATAGTGGTGCACATAAAGAACAGGGCTCTTTCCTCTCTGATCCTGAGAAGAAAAGAGCAAAGGCAGAGCAAGGTTCCTGGGGTGAAAGCGCACACAAACCATTTGTGCCTGTGTAGAAAGAGGAGAGCTAGGAAGAGTGAAAGACAAACAGGCGCTTGTTCTCAGGCACACACACGGGTCAGTCAGTACCCTGGCTTCCCACACTCTATGCGAAACTGCTAGGCGTTTCAAGCACCTTACCTCTGTCTTTGTTCCCTGCAGGCGATTACTGCAACCTTCCCTTGTACATGAAATCAGAAGCATTCTTCCGCAAGCCTGACATCCACGATCCTTGTCCAGTGGTCCCGCCCAGGGAAGCCTCCATCCGAAACCTAGCCAGGGCTTATCACACGCAAGCGAGGCATCTGACGCTAGACCCAGGCAGCAAGCCTTTGGGCCTGGCGCACCCGGGCTCCTCCACAACTACTTTACCTCAAAGAACTCTCACCATGCCTGTCTCGGCAAACTCCACTTCTGCTACTTCTGCTGCTGCTTCCGCTCCTGCCGCCGATCCCACTGCTGCCACCAGCGCTGAGCCACGCATGCCCACACACACCAAAATGGGAGGCTCTAGAGACTCTTTACTAGAAATGAGCACATCCGGTATAGGGAGATCTCAAAAACAAGGGGCTGGAGCATACTCCAAATCCTACACTCTTGTGTAGGAAATGAGAAAATCAATTTAAAAAAAAACTGCTGGTTTCCTGCATTATTTATATTGAAATAAAATAAACTCTTGTACATAATGAACTCTTTTGTATAAATGAAACTATTTTCTTCTTCTCCAGAACTGAAAAAGAAGCCGGGGCACAAAGAATTTGATGTTACAGATTTAAAAAATATATATATGTGATCTTATATATATTTCACATCTATTTGAAAGGGGCACAAAGAGACTCAGCGATTTTTTCCCTGATATTATTGGTGGTTTTGAAAAGCAAATTCTCAAAGACATTGCATGCTGTTTACTGTTCTGAAAACAACAGGAGTTGCTTTGATTTGCAAATGCTTATGTGTTAATACCTTTTTCTATGAAAAAACCCAGCGCCGTGTGCAATAAAAGTTATGTTTATATGTTGGAGTTTTCCACTTGATTCAAGCCTCAGGATTGCACTAGAAGTGGACTGGGTTGGGAGAAGAGCTCAAAATTGCTGAGAGAAGGGTTTAGTGCTCTTGGCACTTTGCACATCTGCCTAAAAACCATGGCTGTACCATTTTAGCCAGGACACGAAGCCTGCAGGGAGGCATGGAATGGAGAGACACAAGCCAATCCATGACAGATCAGCAGGAGCCTCTTCCCCATCCCGTGCTGTCCAGAGGGCAAGTGTCAGGCCACCTGGGGGCACCAGAAATTGCGAGGGCATATGCTTTCTTGCCTACCTTGTGTCTTGCTTCTCGGTAGTAGCTGTGAGCCTGCAGCAGGGAACGGAGCCGGCACATCACCTGTCTGCAGACATAGTGCCCCACTGGCTCCGAGTCAGCTGGGCAAACTCACTGAGGAAGAAACCAGTGGCACTACAGTGAGGTGCAAGGACACTGCCAGATATGTACGAGGCTTGGCAGCCTGGCTATGGTCCAAGTCCCGTAAAGGCACGTGCCAGGGCAGCATCCTATGACTTCAAGAGGACTCCCTGTAGGAATGGGTCTGAACTGGGTACAGGCAAACCTCAAAGATACAAACACCAGAGTTACAGACTTACCAGTCAACCAGACACCCTCTGGGACTGGAAGTAATCAGGCAACAGCAGAGAGAGAGACACACAAAGCAAATACTTCACTGCCTTGAGGCTTCAGCCCCCCCAGGGCTGCCAAGACATGGGGCGTGCCAGTTTCAGACCCAGCGCTCCCTCCATAGCCAAAGCCCCGAAGCCCAGTGCTCCCCACCCCCAGCTGAAACCAGGAGTGGAGCTGTGGGGAGCCCCAAGCCCAGAAATTGCGAGGGCATATGCTTTCTTGCCTACCTTTTGTCTTGCTTCTCGGTAGTAGCTGTGAGCCTGCAGCAGGGAACGGAGCCAGCAAAGCAGCCGGCACAACAGAGCCCCAAGCCCCCCACAGAGCAGAAGCCCCAAGCCCCAGTGTCCCCCCAGGTCTAAAGCCCTGAGCCATGGTGCTTCCAAGGCTCAGAAGCCCTGACGCCCACCTGACACTCCAAGAGGCTGAAGTCCATAACACATTGTTCAGAGTTACGGACAAGTTCCATTTCTGAGGTTCTGCTGTAGTTCTCATTTGACACCAAAGGAGGTGCAGAGTGTGAAGTCCAGTGCTGTTCTAGCCGCCCTATCCAAGCAGAGCTGCCTTGCGCGGCTCTCTGCAGACAGAGCTGCTCTTCCAGAGCAGAGACTTGGACTCTTGCAACCCTTTCCTTTCTCAACAGGAGCGAGGGAGGTCGCTGGCTACACAAGCGAATGAAATGCCAAACGTGTAACGTTCTTCATCCGAGAGAAAAGATGCACGTGTGACATGGGATTATTACAGTCCAGGAGAAGAGCTTTAAAAAAAAAAAAAAAAATCCTGGCTAAAGTTATTTGGGGGATGACATTTTCTACATTTCCTTACACCGTCAATAGATTTTTAGTCTTACTGTAGAATCTAATTTTCCAAGGGCAGTTTTGCTCTGAAACACAGATTAGAGTCTAACTATTGAAATTCCATACACAGGACAATGGAGCTTGGTTCCTATCTAGAACATTCCAACAGTATTTTAGATTCTGCTTTGGGATGGATGCTGCTAGCAGCTGTCAAGAGATCCCTTTGGGGCTGCCCACTGATCACTTCCAGCACGCAAGGTACTGGGTTTGGCTAGAGGAGGAGTGGGTTGGCAGGAGCTGAAGGGAGACTTCCTTCACAGGTCAGGGCTTGGCCAGGATAGGTTGAGAGGCCGCCTGTGTGAGAACAGGCTGAACCTGGGGGGGAAAATGGAGGCTGCTGCAGGTGCTCCAACAGACCCAGCAAGCGGAGCATCAAGCCCCACGGGGATGGCAGGCATTTGGAGAGTTCCTGGAGGAGCACACCCCAGTACAACAGCAGTTATTACAGACTCTGATAAGTCCCACCCTGGGGAAGGGAAGTCGAGGGGGGCTGGGCCCAGGGAGGATCCCATTGCCTTTGTACTGACTTTCAAAAGAACTGCTGCGGGTGTGGGCTGGGGTAGAGAATTGTGGGCATATGGTTAGTCCTTGCCTGTCGGGAGAAGCCCAAGTGCTTACCTGGCATTGAGCAAAGAGCAGGCCAAGAACTATGAGGTGTTACATGCGGCTATATTTAACCATGTAGGTTTGTGTCAGCCAAAGGATACTGGCAAAAATATAGGGCAGCCAGGTGGACGTAGGGGGTAAAGCCCAGAGCATTTGCACAGATTGGGCCAAAGACTGGCTGAGGCAAGATGTGGAAGCGGTCCTGGATGCTGTGATATTCCGCAGAGCCTTCCACTAGGGTCTGGGTCAGGAGACACCAACCAGAGACGATGGAGACAGTGGCAAAATTGGCCGAGGAGCGTTCCAAGATTTTCCAAGAAAAGCTGCTTGTCCGACACCAGCAGGGGAAGGAGGCAGGTGAGAGGCCTCAAGCAGTATGAGCTGCAAGCGTGGGACAGGAAGGCCACTTGGCCAGACGGGGTAGAACCTGCTAGCAGCGCAGGGGGAAAAGGCCATATGGAGTGGGACAGCTCAGATACGGAATGGGGTCTGGGGGAACTTTGTGGCTGGACTGGGGTGATGGGAAGCTCTCAGAAGGGCGTGAGAACTATTCCGGTAAGGGTGGCCTGGTAACCGGAGATGGGGTTATTTCTTCGGAGGCCAGTTACTCACGCTTGCAGAGCAGGCTGGTTACATCGCGGTGGTTTTGGGAGGGGTACATGCTCTAGGAATGGAGCGTTTACACGGGGAGGAAAAAGCCTTCTCCAGCGGCATCATCCCAGTAAAGGTGTGCAGGATGGTCAGTCCCCCCATCCCGTGGTTGTGGGGACTGATTGGAACCCATTCCCTTTAAGGATGTGAAGAGAGGCACGCTGGAGGGCACCTCAATAGATGGTAGGAGAAAAAGGGGTCAGCATAGGACCCACGCCCACAAGCAGGGGGATAGGAGTAAAAACCTAGACAAATACCAATGAACCAAGCACACAGGGCCCAGATGGGAAATGCTGGAGAATGGGGGACCTGTGCAAGGACAAACCAAAGGAAGAGACGGGACAAACCCCCAGTTGGAGGCTGAGAGGAGGTGGATCCCGGAGGACTTACTACCTAACGGAGCAAAGACCATCAGACTGCGAGATGCTGGTTGGGAAAACGCCAGTGTGCGCGCTACAAAGGATGGGACAGACACAGGGCAAAAGTCTGTGGGATGCCCCTGTGGGTCGAAAGAGTCTCAGGGTAGACGCCCACCCAAGGAACGTTCATTCTGTGGATGGAGAATGGGAGATGGTCCACAGGAAGTCAGACTAAGGAAACTCCACAGGCTGTGAGGGGGACCACTGCCCTCCATAAAGAAGGGAGAGCACTGACCAGGAGGAAGCTGATCCCCATTAGAAAAGGGGGTCCTAGCTAAGGCTGTACTAACATGACACAAAGCTCCCCCCAGGAACTCTGTTCGTGCCAGCAAGGAGTGGGGGGAGGGGCGGCCAGGCCAGGCTTCGTCAGAATGCCAGAACAAGCAACTCAGTTGGGAATACCCTCAGGCCTGTGAAGAGACGGGCTGATGCAGGGGGGGCAAATGCCAGTTCCTCCTCTGTACCCTGCTGGGAATGGGAACAGCAATTCTCCAGTGGCTGAATGCAGAGTTCTAGCAGCATGCCCAAGAGCAGGCGGGTTTGTAGAGGTGGTGGTTGCTGTTTCCCTTTACGTTGTGGGGCTGGAGGGATGTCTCGCTTGTCTCCACCCAGGCAGGGGTTGGGTTTGACTTTGCTGGTCTGCAGAGACACTAAGGGCAGCATTCTCCACCTGCAAACCCACTGCCTGCCACCTTCCCAGCCTATGTACTCAGTGAAGGGTTTGAGTTCTGCTGTACCATAGGAGGGGTGCTCGGACTGTGCATCTGGCGAGAGGCAGAGGGCTGCATCCAACTGGCACAGATCAATACTGGTTTCAAAAACAGATGCCCACAGCCGTTGCCTGCTCCTCTGCCTTTAACATCAGCAGCAAACACCAGGAGTTTGCGCAGGTTCGTCTTCACCCTGAGTTACAAAGAAGGCAGCCACAGGCTCTTCATATACTCGTCACTTTGCTGAGCGTCAAGTTCTTAGGACTAGCACTTTGTCTATGCTTTATTCACTGAGCTCAAAGCACTGTACAGAAGTAGGGAAACTGAGGCAGAGAGGGACAAATTTAAACAGGTGCACGTGGCAAGACACGGACTACAGGTCTGCTGCCTACCAGTGCCGTGCTCTAACCACTGGGACACGTTACGTTTTCGCATCCTGGTAGACCACCACCACGGCAATGTTTTCCAAGCAGCAAGTGCTATAAGAACAACCCGCAGCCCCTAGCAAACATGCTAAAGCAAGACAGTCAGGTTAGATTTAAAATAAAGGCTGTGCCCAATCCTTACGGAGAAACCCCACTGTTATCAGAATAGATCATCACTCTTCAAATCACATACGTTTCAGCCTGGATGCTGGTTAGATTTTACACCGAGACCAGTCACCTGCATGCTTCTAGTCACCTTCTGGTTCTCCCCATTAGACCAAGGCAGGAATGTTTACAAGCAAACTAACATGGTTCCACAATCTTGAAAACCATTTCTACTATTATTGAACAGGTCAGAAACAATGTAGAGGCACAAGTCCGAAGTGGAGGGCCCCGTAACCACCCCTGGCATCAGCACAGTGCTATAGTCTGAGACCAGGTGTTCCTTTGAGGTCTGAAATTTCAACCCAGAACTGCAAATGAAACGACAAGAATACTCTCTGCTGTTTGACCAAGTGGGTTGGCAAAAATCAAGAAAGGCAGGAGACTAGATTGTCACGTCTTTATTATCATGTAGCTGGTACAAATCTCCATCCTACATTCTAACAAGGATTCTCCATGGTACTTTCCCATGTACCTACAGGCCTTGGCATTGCACCGCTTTATCCAATCTGGATTGGTGTCCACCACTAGAGAAAGATGGGGAAATAGCTCAGCCCCAGTGCAGCCTCATTTACTGTTGCTATAACAGGCATATCGTTGTAGGAAATTACAAACCAGCATTTCAGGGGAGGAGAGAGTTGTCTAAAGGACGTCAAGTCAAACTGGCCAATCTTTAATTCCCTATTGTTTCACCTGCCTTAAAACATGGGAGATGCAAGAAAATATGGAGTGAAAAAAATCCAAGTTTGACAGGTCACGAATCTAGTGTCCCCGTTACCTGGTGTTTGTGCCGCACCCAGAACAAGAGGCCCTGATCCTGGCCGAGTGCCTCCCCAATACAAGTAACGAAGACTCTATTAGACTTTCACTAGCTCTTGTTTAGCAACCGGCCGTGCAATAATAGAGAGAGAACAAGTGGTCACTAGCCCCTGGCTTGGAACGAGTATGTAGGAGATCAGAGTTCAAGAGGCAGAGACAGGCAGGAAAAAGAAGGTGCAGAACTACTGTGGCGAGGAGAGAATCCAGAGACAGTAACACCCTCACGGAGCAGTGACATTGGGCTTTACGTATTTACAGCATTTTACAAGCTTTGACTAACACAGCACGCAGCTGGGGGTGCAGCAGCATTCGTGGCTACGTGGGAGAGAGCTAGGTCAGCCTGCAGCTGGGGGCATCGGGGGGGAGGTGGGAGCTAGAGATGGGGGACCAGGAGCACTCAAGGAGGGTTAAGGGCCAGAGTCCATTGTGGGCATTGCACAGAATCACTCAGCCACAGCAAGGAGGCAGCTGAGACCCTTCTCAAGGGGCCAGAGCAACACAGTTCAACAGTAGCAAGATCTTGTGCACAAGAAGCCTCATAGGTCACCTTGCCTGTCCCCTGCCCCCAGGCAGGGGCGGCTCTCTGTCTTTTGCCGCCCCAAGCACGGCAGTCAGGCGGCTTTCGGCGGCATGCCTGCGGGAGGTCTGCCGGTCCCATGCCTTCGGCATACCCGCCGCCGAATTACCACCGAAACTGTGGGACCGGTGGACCTCCTGCAGGCTCCACCGCCGAAGGCAGCCTGACTGCCGCCCTCACGGCAACTGGCACACCACCCCAGGCACGCACTTGGTGTGCTGGTGCCTGTAGCTGCCCCTGCCCCCAGGGCAGAGTATCTCCCACTTCCAGCTGTTGGAGCGGTGCAATGCACCAGCGTTTAGAATTCCCTGACGTTTGTTCTAATGTAACCGGCCAACCCATCCTGACCCCTCGCTCAAAGTTCTCACTGCACTTCCTGGGTTACCCAATGCAGATACACATCCCCGGGCTTCACACCTTTACCCTGCTCCCCGCAGATTCCCCCACCGCCACTCCTCAAAAATATTGTCCTCTTACACAACTCTCAGAGAGACAGGGACCCCACACATGGTCTCTATTGCGTGCACGGCTCTGGCCCAGTGCCGAGGCACTGTAAACTCCTCCAGGCGAGCCGTGGGTCTCTCACTTGGCCTAGCTAGAGACCAGCGGTGGGACTAGCCCCATGTTGGGCGGGAGCGATTAGCCGGGGGAAGGACTGTAGGTTAGGGTGACGTCACAGGACAAAGGAGACAGGGAAGATCCATCAACCGTGTATCGAGTTAATTGCAGGGGCGGTGGTCAGCATCCACACGGGGGGCAGTGAAGACAGACAGACACCCCCCCAACCTACACCCCGTGACAGTGCTCCCCAGGAAAGTCATTAGCTCACAGTCTGCATCTGCAGGTCCCGTTTCCCTGCCCGCTGCGGCTCACGAAGACTGGCTGGCTCCTGGGGTGGCAAGTCCAGTGCACAAGCTGGTTCGGGGATCCCAGACGCACCGGGGCAGCTCTGAAAGCGTTTCAGCCGAGCTCCAAGGGAGAGACCCAGGCCGAGGCCTAAAGGAAGGCTGCTCACGAGCAGAGATTTAAAAGCAACAAGCTCAGAGCTGCGAGAGCAGCGTAACCAGCCTGCTAAGGACCCCGCCCAAATGAGCCTTCCCAGCCCTCGCTCAGCGACAAGCGCTCAGCCCATTAGACCCAGCTGCACTAGCCTGCTGCAGCCGCCTGCCCAGGTCAGGGCCTAGCCCCCTCCCCCAGGCCTGGCAGAGATGGAAAGGAGAACCAGTTCAAAGGGGCGTTAGGAGCAACTAACCCTTTGGATGCTGCAGACAAGCATGAGCCTGGAAATTCCCTCCCTGCCAGAAGACCTGACCCCCTCCCCCGTGAACTCCCCAGCAAGCACCCCGTCCCTCTCCCCATTTCCCATGTGACCCAACCCCAGCCACCCCAATTCCCCCCTCCCTTGCTCAAGGCATTTGCAAGCACCTCCTTTCTATGCCTCTCCCAGCTGCTCAACCCACCCCCGTGACCCCCACGACCCCTCCCAGCTCCTCTTACCACAAACCCCTACCGCCCCTGCTGCCAGTTCCCCCTTCCCCCAAGTAACCTGGGCCCCTCTCTCTAGCTTCTGTCCTACTAAAAGTACCCAGCTCTCCACGAGTTAGCACTGGCCCCTGCTGCAGCTCCAGGAGACAGACCTGCTCCCACAAGGGCTCCAGAGCAGGCAGGACATGCCCTGGCACGCCACGTTAGTTATTACATGGACATGGGATTTCTACCTCCTGCCCAGTCAACTGCTGCCACATGGCCAGACGGTGGAGCTGGCCCAAGAGCTCCGGTTCACCATGGAGGGATTAATTCCAGATCTAGCAGCTCATGGTGGCACCAGCACCTGTCCCACGAGAGGCCACAGTGAACCTAGCTCGGCACGGCACACCACTCAGGGAGGGGAGTCCTGCCCTACGCCAATTTCAGACAGGCCCAGATGCTTAGAGATGCTAGATGTGGCCCCCCTACTCCCTCCCACCCACCTCCTTGGGTGCGAGAGGCCAGAAAGATGGGGAAAGAGTAGCGTGCAAAAACGAGCACCTACATCCCACCAATGGGCACTCGGACACTCCAGCACCGAAGACGGCGTTAGGGTTCTGGAGCCCCAATTAGCACCCACAAATCTGAGATTTGGGCCCGCAGGTCTCAAAGCTGGGCTCCGTGTCAGTCTCTAGACTCCAATTCCCATCCAGTCAAACACTTGCTCTCCCTGCGCCCTGCTCAGACCCCCGGCTGGGGCTGTGATACGTGGGGATGGGCTTGTCACGAGGCTTGCAATTGAGGGCCAGCGTAGACACCCTGACAAACACGGACACGTCTCTAAACCTCTGCACACAGGCAGCGCTATTGAGAAGGAAGCAGACAGCAGGCTAGTGTGGATCCAGGGAGCCACCACAACAGTGACCGAAAAACTTCTCATTCACAAGGAAAACCAACACAACAACACGTAAGAAAGGGATCCCGGCCACGGCTATTTCTTCTCCTGCTTGTGCTGCTGGTATTTCCTGTAGTGGGTCTGGATGGTGACGGCAGCCCGCTCGGTCGGGTCACACAAGCACTCGCTCTTGCTGCTCGAATCAGGAACCACGTTACCTAGGGAGACAGGCAAAGAACACGATGAATCCAACAGCCTGGGCACGTGCTGGTGAAAGGCACCGGCGACAGTCCTGCAGGCTGAGTTCTAGAGCCACACGGCAGGGACAGCAGAGCCCTGCCAGCGTGTCCCCGCTGACCACTCCTAGGGACGAGAGGGCATTCAGTGTACGTGGCCCAGGCCAGCCTCTGCTTTGCCAACACCACCACCAAGGGACCCAGGTCGTGCCATCAGTCAGTGGGTCTTCTGGCACGTGGGTGCTTGTCCACTGGGAACAACCCTTTTCACCGGGGCTACAAGTCAGACATCAGGAGGCAACGGTCAGTTGCTACCAAACAAGACTGACCGTAACTGATCGGCCTCGAGGCCAAAGCCCTTAGTGCCCCATTGCCAAGACTGGGTCCAGCCTTCTGCCCCCGAGTGATGGGCAGACCTCGGAGCTGGGAATTCTGCTGCACTCTCACACAAGCCCCTGCGTGTCTGGGAGGGGCAGGGCCGGCGATCGACACCTCTAATTCCATGCTGACAACTCGCAGGCCTCTGCTCCCGCACAGTAATGGATGCGGGGCTCTTATCTGCCACCCGTCCATACGACATCCTTGATCTGCTGCTCATCTCTCCAGGCCAACAACAACAGGCAGCCACATTTCTGCAGAACAAAACCAGCCCAGCCAGCCAACCGGGGCTGACCCAGGGTTCTTAACCACACCTATCCCCCCGCACAGGTGGTCTCGTTCGAGCGTGCTGGGGAGTCCCGAATGGCCGACAAGGATGGGAATTGCTCCTGGTGGGAGTTCCTCACAGAGGACAGCATTCAGGGATCTTAACACTGAACACAACTGGAAGGAGACGCCAGTTCTCTCTTTTTAACTGTGAATTTAGCGCTGGGGAGAGTAGCTGGGTCGATGACTCTGGAGAGACTCATGCGCCTTATTTAACCACAGATCAGACAGCAAAGGCCACCATGGCCCACTGAATCCCCAGCACTTCTCTTAGCATCAGGAAGCCTCTGACAAGGTCCCACTCCAAAGGCTCCTAAGCAAAGTAAGCTATCATGGGAAAAGAGGGAAGGGGTCTCCTGGATCCGTAACTGGTTCAAAGACAGGATGCAAAGGGTAGGAATGAATTATCAGTTTTCACAGTGACAAGTGGCAAAAGCGGGGTGTCCAAAGGATCTGTACCGGGACGTGTGTTGTTCAACGTATTCATGAATGATCTGGAAAAAGGGGTAAACAGCGAGGTGGTAAAATTTGCAGCCAATACAAAATTACTCAAGACAGTTACGTTCAAAGCGGACTGTGAAGAGTTACAAAGGGATCTCACTAAACTGGGCAACAAAATGGCAGATAAGTGAAAAGTAATGGAAAACAATCCCAAATATATACACAAAATGATGGGGTCTAAATTAGCGGTTGCTACTCAAGAAAGAGATCGTGGAGTCATTGTGAATAGTTCTCTGAAATCATCCACTCGCTGTGCAGAGGCAGTCAAAAAAGCAAAGAGACTGTTAGGTAGCATTAGGAAAGGGATAGATAAAACAGAAAATATCATAATGCCACTACGTAAATCCATGGTATGCCCACACCTTAAATACTGCATGCAGTTCTGGTCGCCCCATCTCATAAAAGAGATATTAAAATTGGGAAAAGTACAGAGAAGGACAACAAAAATGACTAAGGGTGTGGACCAGCTTCCATATGAGGAGAGATTAAAAAGACTGGGACTGTTCAGCTTAGAAAAAAAGATGACTAAAGGGTGAAATGACAGAGGTCTATAAAATCATGAATGGGGTGGAGAAAAGCGACTAGGGAAGTGTTATTTACCTATTCACATAACACAAGAACCGGGGTCACCCAATGAAATTAATAGGCAGCAGGTTTAAAGCAAACAGAAGGAAGCACTTCTTCTCACAACACACAGTCAACCTGTGGAACTCATGCCAGGGGATTCTGTGAAGGCCAAAAGGTATAACTGGGTTCAAAAAAGAACTAGATACATTCATGGAGAATAAGTCCATCAATAGCTATTAGCCAAGATGGTCAGGCAAGCAACTCCATTGTCTGAGCAACCCTAAATCTCCAACCGTTAGAAGCTGGGACTGCATAACAGGGGACGGATCACTTGATAATTGTCCAGGTCTGTTCGCTTCCTCTGAATCATCTGACACCAGACATGGTCAGAAGACAGGATACTGGACTAGATGGACCATTGGTCTGACCCAGTATGGGCATTCTTATCTCCACTGAGACCAGCACAAGGGGGTCACTTACACCTACTGCAGCACCAGGAACTGTTCACTGGACTGAACCAAGAACTACAAATCTCCTTACATGCAGGTCATGGAACAGCCATCACCTGGTAACAGCGTCTGGTCACCACCAACCTAGTCTGGATTTGAACTAGGACACAGATGCCGGGCTGTGACTAGCCTATTGACAGTCCCCTGAGCCACACAGCCCCTCCGCCAAGGGGGTGAATTAACAGCTGGCATTCCAGATACCTCGTCTGCTACGCAACGCCGGCTTGCTTGCTGTATTTGTACCCCGATGGCTGAGCTTGGCTTCAGAGCCCTCTCGCTCATCTGCGGCCACATCATCGTTTACATTGCAAGCAGCTTTGTGCCGCTCCTGCATCTCGGAGGCAGCCAGAGGAAGGAGGGGAATCCTTTTGCTGGAATGATGCTAAGCCATTAGATTTCCAAGGCGTACCACACCCAGCAGGCTCAACAGAGCTCGCCCACGCCTCCAGCAGCTAGAGGAGATGGGAAGGTTACTCCCAGGGGCAGTTAAACACAGAGAGACTAGGCGGGGTTCTGGGTACCCTGTGCTATTCTAACCCTACAGGCCCGGTTTGCTATATTGCACACAGCTGCTTCACAAGTCCATGCAGCATCTGGTAATTAATCACCTGGGCTCTACGGAGTCGTACAGGGCACTTCCAGGGCGAGGGACTGAGCAGGCCTAGAGTCTGTTTCACATGAATGAAAAATGCAGCTATTCCAGGAAGGTTGCTCGCGCCGTGACTGTGGAAACCAGGGAAGCTCTTGACACACTGCACAAGTTCTGTTCACTTCCTGAGAACATACAGCAAAATGCTGGGTGACAGCCTCAGAGATCCCAGACTGGCCGTCACCCCAAGTACTCCCCACTTCCAGGGCTGGGGGGATAACCCAGAACACGAGGCCAAGCGACCACTGTTGCCATGAAGGAGACAAGCTGCCCGAGACAGAGTCACGGTCCTGCATGTTTCACATCCCTCCAGAGCACAGAGGGAGCGCAGACCCTGTTACTCACACTAAACAGAGCCTGCAGTCTGGATGAAGATCTCACTGCCACTCTCAGGGAGCACCCTGCCCTCTCTGGGGTAGAAAGCTCCCAGAGGTTTGCCCCGTTTTGGCAAGAGACCTGTTTTTTCTGCACCCTGTAGGCAGAAATGAAATAAAGCCACAAAGCTAGCTGTGCCCAGCAATGGAGAGGGGTCATTTGAACCCATCACAGCTGGGGGTTGGAGCGGTGCCTGCAGGACTTGTCAGCCATCACCCAGGTACTGGGTTAAGCGGAGGAGAATTATTTCAGGATCTGCCTTCAAGTCCTTTGGTCAAATCAGCCTCTGTCTGCCATATATTCTACAGAGAGGCCATCATCTAAGGCACCGAGTCCCTGTTCCAGTGCAGGGGAAACCCTTTTTCCATTACTGACTAAAAATAAACAGCCAGGTGCTACCAAGGACAACATCCAGGCTCTCAGCGCAGGCCAGAAGTTCAATGAGTTTGCTGTTCTCAGCCTATTTTTCCAGGAATCTACACCAGACTTGTTCCAAGTCCCCCAAGGGCCCCAGAAATGGCACATAACCACTCCGCGAGGGTCTGTATGGACAACATCCAGGTCAGGGAAGCAGTGGAGCGGGCAAGTGATACAGAAGGGAAAACCCACCCTCGCTCTCTGCCAGCACTAATCCCACTGTTTAGACAGCTGTGCTCCCCAAAGCCCTCCCTGCCTTTAATCACTGAGCGCGATGCTCACTCGCTGGCGCACACAAAGAAGCGTGGCACTGTACAGGAATAAAGCTCTCATGCTGATAAATGGGAGCGCTCCCTGCCCGATGCTTAATGTTGCATTAGGGAGGTATTGTGAAATTCAACAGAAACTGAATCAAAGCAGCACGGCAGTGTTCTTTTAAGCGAATGTGTCACAGCTAAGCACCCCCCTAGCAGTGATCAGACATCCCGGTGCCAGATGCTGCTGTATAAACTCAGCAGTGTCACCTGAACCCATTTTTATTCACATCCTAAAAGAAACTGCAAAGTAAAAGACACATAAAACAGCCCGCATTGGGAATCAGCTCCTGCCTGCTCACAACAGGCCTCATCGGCCATAAATCCTGTTCTCGGCACTAGCAAACGCCAGAGGCCAGGGAGGCAGTGGGAAGGGGGCGGGGGGAGAACATGCAGCAGCAAACCAGGAATAAGCCCCATCTGTGTGGATTGTTGACGGCTCTTAAAGAAAAACACCAGCCAAGGATCTCTGCGGGCTGAGCAGACGCTGAACCCATTGATAATGCTGCACTGCTGTAACCCCACAAGTCCAGTTCTCAGCTGGGAAGCAATCAAAATATCCCTGTTAGGGTGAAAGTCACTTAGGCCTCTGTGGTTTTCACTGTCCAGGCTACAGAACAACAAACAGGTGCAGCAAAAACCACCTGGTTGATGAGCGTGGATCCCTGCACTTGGCATGTCCGACCCCGAGGCTACACTGCCCCTCTCCCATACAGAACTCTGGAGAACGTTTAACACTTTCCACCTGCAAAGAATCAATTGCCCTGCATAACGCCCTGGGAGGTAGGTCGGGATTACCAGCTCCATTTCAGAGGGGGAAACTGAGACCCAGAGAGGGGAAGGGACTTCCCCAAGGCCACAGGAGGAGTCAGTGGAGAGCCAGGAATAGGATTCAGTAGTTCCTGGCATCCCGGATTGTTACACGTTAATGTCATGGCAGTCACACAGGGACCTGAGCTGTGTAACTATGCTGGGCACTGGGGACAGAGATGACCGGCCGCTCACACAGGTGAGAATGCTCAGGTGCTTACATCAGTCCACGTCATTACACTGGAGCCCTTTTTCGGCCCCGCTAGTCCTATTCTATCCGATACCAGCCTGGAGAGGAGGGACAACGGGATCCCCAGGGGCTAGCTACTTAGACCTCATTTGAACTAGAATGTTTGCACCCACGTAACTAAAACCAGTTTAGAAACTAACTGAATTAAGGAGTGCACGTTCTTTGTACCGACACTGAAATGGGGTTAAGAGAGATTCACGTCGGTGCGGCCCAGTCGATTCCGTACGAGCTAACCCGACAGGCGTTACCCTGATTTAACCAACTACGTTTCTAAACAGATTGAGTTAAGTCAGTGCATCTTTCTGGTGCAGACAAGGATGTGCAGCTGCCAAAGACCCTTGGAAAAATCAGACATCCACAAGGCACACTTGAGAGGTTAGCAACAGGGAAATGTTAACAGTCTACCTCGATTTCAAAGGGCTGGCCACTGGAAAAACAGGAGCTGGTCAGACAAGAGCTGAACGACGACGCCCGTAAGCTCCCAATGGCTTGCCGAGGCCCCTGCCAGAAAGCAGCAAGAGACACTGGCTCCAAAACACTTGCAAGTCACAGCAGCACATCTAACACTTCTGTTCCAGCTCCACGCTGGAGCACTGACCATCTGGTCAGGAGCACGAAGCCACACGGCTCTGCTGCAGAACCCCCGGCAGGGCACTGTGGAAGGGGGATGGAAAGGGCAACCAAGACCATAGCAAGAAGCGTCATCTGCTCTGCTGAATATGGCTTTCCTGAAGGATGCCCATGAGCAGCGGGAATTCAGCCCCGTACCGGGACTCCGGAGAGGAGTCGCCACACTGGATTCCCTGCCAAAGTTCCTGTCCAGAACAGGACACTCCACCCTCCACCGCAGCAGCCTCCAATGCCCCTTGACTCGGCGCCCAGCTCGGCGGCACGTTCCAGTCCTGCGCTGCAGACAGCATCCGTGCGCCGGCCGTCATCCGATTACCGCCTGAGCCGCACTGAGAATAGAAGTGGACAAATCCTATTTGCTGAGCACTTGACTTCATTAGAGGCAGCAGAATTTGAGGACATTTCAAAGTGGCTCCAGCCAGGCAAGGAGGGAAGAGGCTGAGGCCCGAGGAAAGAGGGACCTTCTGACACCCATCTCTTTCCATTGCGAGTTCAGCTGGGCGGGTTTGGAGGAGGAGAGGGATTGGCTTGCTGATACAAGCACATTACAGACCTGCTGGAAGTTCAGACTGCGCAGCACAGAGCTCTCCCCAGCTGGACAATGGGTCGGAGCAGCGAGGCTCCCTCCACAAGGATACCCCAGGTTGGGCGTCTGGCTATTGATGCTGCCAGCTATAATTAACACAGCCTGCCTGGGATCCTGCACACACTCCCAGCCGCTCCGGCTGGGGGCACGTTCTCATCAGCACAGCAATGATTAAAAATTAATTAAATGGAGTGTGCCGGCTCTGCCGAGTCGGCACAGCGCCACTCGGGGGTGCGAATCCCTCCCACAAACCCAGTCTCGTTCCAGTGAGTTAACATCTCAGCAGCACGCTGCACACTCACCTTTCCGCGAGTAGATGCTGTCGTGCCGAGAGCTCCCACCTTTCTGGAAATAAACAAAACGGAAATAGGAAGAGAGTTAGTTCTGTCCCCAACAAGAGCCCGTGAGGATGGTCCCTGCCAAGGCACTGAAAGGAGGCAGGGCTGGTTTCAATGTGCTTTTAACTCTCCACTGCTCATAGTAACTCTGAGACCCTGACTATATCGTAGCGGCCCCTGTAGAGGGGCACCATGGAGTAACGCTTCCGTTAATTAATAGTTGTGAAAGCACTTGGAAGGCAGAGTTATAGAAAAGGCTCCTGTTTAAAAAAAAAAATCCAGTTTGTGAAAACAAGATTTCTTTAATTTGTTTCCCTGACATCTCAGGAGATTACATTTGCACTATCTAGCCTCATTAACGCCTGAACGTGCAGTTCAGAAGAACGTAGACCATGAAACTAGCCTGGTCAGTTTCACTGTCTACCGCTCACGCCCTCGCAGGATGCTGCAATGCCTGGGGTGCAAGCTCTGCAGGGGATGCTTCCATCCAAAGGAAAAGCCGTTTTAATGTACTTCAAAAACCCCAAACCTTTCTACCTGGCCCTGGCCCTTTAGCGATGCTCTTTTTTGCCCTTTGGAGAAAAAGATTCTCTCCCCCACAGACTTGGTTTTGAGCAGATTGTTTAATTAACAAGCACACCCTGCTTTTTCATTGCAAATAAAAATATGCCCATTTGTATCATTACCAACATGGTCACCTGATCCCACATGCAAGAATCAGAAGTTCCATAGCTGTCTAACCTAGAGCCTGGGAAACCCGGCCAAGCAGTCCCCCACTACTAGTTATTTTTCACGTTTCTGGCATGGAAGACCCTTCGTTCTAATAAATAAAATAGTAACAAATAGGATGCTGCTGCGGGAACTCTCCAAGGCATCTGGAATACGGAGGTTAATGGTTTATTGCCGTCCCTTGGCATACAGAAAGGGCCCTGGACTTCCACAAGGGCTGGCAAATTCAGCCACGGCACAGCTGCTCAGCTACGCGTAATTTCCTTAGCCAGCCAGAGCCGTGAGGGAAGTGCTCTGTGCTCACAGCAGCCGCTGGCTGCACACGCCGCGAGAGAAGAGAGGCAGCCTCGCGTGCGGTGCTGCTGCCATTGGGGAACTGTGGCATGTGCGACCATGGAGCGGAACTGGAGATCGGCTTCTTTAGCTACAGGGTCTGAGAGCCGCTCCATACCCTACCCTAGAATTTCTTCCCAGGAGTGGCAAGGAAGAGTTTAAGGGGAGGGGGATTGGTGGTAGGCCCAAAGGCAGTGGAGGCTGGAGGAGAGAAAGGCGACTCTCTTCCAGGAAGGTCAGTCCTAGTTCCAGTTTTCACCAACTCAGCTTCTTGTCTCCCTAGGCACAGAGACTCCAGCGAGACCTCAAGCCCAGATGGCATGCTACCGGCAGCACAGCTATCAACACAAGGCTCTTGAACACGAATATCTCCCCTGGGGGGAGGGATGGGCATGTGCTTGGACTCAAGCCTTCGCCGACTTGTTCCCAGATTGACCATGGAGCCTTCGAGTCTTTCTTCATTTTAGTCAGCTGGTGAAATTCACCCCGGGGTCCCGAAGGAACTAGCTGGTTTGCTCTCAAAGTGGGAGGGTACCTCTCGTGGTGTCCAGCAGGGGTCAATTCTGGGTCTGGTACTATTCAATATTTTCATTAATGATTAGGAGAATGGAGTGGAGAGTCTGCTTATAAAATGTGCAGATGACACCAAGATGGGAGGGGTTGCAAGCACTTTGGGGGACAGGAGTAGAATTAGAAATGAACTTGAGAAAGTCAAGAATTGGTCTGAAATCAACAAGATGAAATTCAATAGAGACAAATGCAAAGTACAACACATAGGAAGGAAAAATCAAATGCACAACTACAAAATGTGGAATGACTGGCTAGGGGGTGATACTGCTGAAAAGCATCTGGGGGTTATAGTGGGTCACAAATGGAATATGAGTCAACCATGGGATGTAATTGCAAAAAAGGCGAAGATCATTCTAGGATGTAGTAAGAGGATTTGCTGCTCCACACGTTGGATTCAAGGTTGTGTTTACCGGCCCAGACTATGCCAACAACGCTGCCGTGCTTGCAGTGAGGTCACAGAATTTCAGCCTTGCCCTCCAAGGTCTTCAAGATGCCACCTGCACTATGGGGTTGAACAGACGTCCAAGATCCAGACCCTTGGAGCTGGGCCACCAGAACACCCTGTGCAGGTGCGGTCGAGTACCATGGAGAGCGTTGACAAGTTCGTCCATCTAGGCTGCAAATAGAGTTCAAACGATCACAGCAAACCAGAGGTACTTTGACTAATAGGTCTCACTGCCTCCTGCATGAAGTCCATGTCTTGCTTATGGGTGCAAAAATGTCTGTGCTGAGATGAATTTCAGATCTATCAAACCTGTGTACTGCCTGTATTGCTATACAGGCCAGAAACCTGGACCCTCTTATAGGCAGACTTGGAGCAGCTAGAGGCACTGCGTAGGTGCTGCACCACCAAATCCTGAGCATAAAGTTGTTTGACTTTGTGCAAAAAGTCACAAAGATCTGGCCTTCCTTCAGTTGCTCAGTTTACTCAAAAGCGGCATTGGAAGCTCTTCAGCCACGTCACCAGGATGGAAAAAACACGCCAGCACATGGCGCTCTCAAGCTCTCCGTCGACATCCCGCAGGGCCAGCCCAGACACTGTGGATCTGCTGGATTGAGCCAGATCTGGAAACTTCACTACACAACGCCCGGTGCGACACCATCAACCATGGTCATTCTGGCCGGCACAACGGTGCTTAGCACCCTGGACACGTTTGCTGATGAGGATGTGCTAGCTTGATTCACTGTTGTGTTATTCTGCTCTTGCATTTTTTCCCTTCTCCAGGCAGAGGCAGAGAATTATGGTCACGTCGTCCCCTGAATTATTTCCTATCACACTTCCCTCAAATGGCTCTTTTGCGGAATTCCACTTTTATTCTCTCCGAGTCCAGACCCACATTGTTCAGTCTGAAAATTCACAGATGATTTCACCTCCGCAAATTCCCCTGGGACCAGACCACCAGTTGGATACTTTCTGTCCCACACAGGTTTGCCGCCTTCTCCTCTGTCCTCAAATACCCTCCCTTGTGTGTCCCCTCTGCCTTCCTTGCCTTTGTCTAGCTAAACCCTTCTCAACAAAACCCTACCCAAAAAATAAATTGTAGCATTAAGATGGGGTTTGCAAACCCTCATTTGGTTCCCTTGGCCTTTAATTTTCCACTGCCTTGTCTGCCAGGTCTATTTAGACCATAAACTCTTCAGGGAAGAGAGTGTATTTGGTTCTATGCTCGTATAGCGCCTCGCACAATGGAACCGTGGTCTGGTTGGGGTCCCTAGGCGCCACCACAATTCAATAATAAATTATACGAATCATTATGTTATCACCAGCAGTGCAGATTCTGCAGGTGGAACTCTGAACCGTTTGGCGGGAAATGGAGCAAGGTTTAACGAATTCCAGCTACTACCCTGCAGCAGTGCTGGCTCTGCCGGGCCCAGAGGAACAGGCACCTGCTTGTGTCAGTAGAGCCGGGAGATCGGGGGAGCGACCGGGGCCGGTTCTCCAGAGTCACAGCTGCGTGTTAAGGGGCATGTTCACTAACAATTCAGAGCCCGGCGTTTGCCTCCCGAGACCCACATTTCCCTTCCTGCGCCCGCGCTAGCAGGGATGCCGCAAGGGGGATTGGCCAGCACCGTCAAGCTGACAAGATGCAATTCTGTTCTTTGGGTGCTGAACGTCCACGGCTCGCCCTATCCCGTGGCTCACTACCCAGAAACACTCAGACGACTGGCGACAGGGCATGGAGGCGACTCCCCAGCTGTGCTCCAGGAAATGTCTGAGCAGGTTAGAAGTGCCGGGCGTTTCCTCACATACCAAACAGGACAGCATTAGTCATTGTTCTGGGTCTGCAGCACCCACAAGGAGACACAGAGCAACCGCTGGATTTGCAACCCTGGGCCCAGCTAGCCTGCATGCCTGGACTTCATATCGTTGTGTGCTGTGGCAATGCATGGATGGCCCTCCAAGATTCATCAACCCACAGGCTCCAAAGCCCAGAAGGGCCCATTGTGACCATCTAGGCTGACCTCCTGTTTAGCACAGGCCAGGGAACTTCCCCCAAGTAATTCCCAGAGCAGATCTTTTAGTAAAACATCCAGTCGTGATTTTAAAATGGTCAGAGACAGAGAATACACCACTGCCCTTGGGCAATTGTCCAATGGTTAATTACTCTCACTGTTAAAAATGCACCCTGTATTTCCAGTCTGAATCTGCCTGGCTTCAACTTCCAGCCTTTGGATCGTGTCCCACCTTCCTCTGCTAGACTGAAGGGCCCATTATCAAATATATGTTCCCCATGGAGGTACGGACAGGCTGCCTCTAATCACCCTTTCACCTCTCTTTGTGAAGCTAATTCGATTGAGCTCCTTGAGTCCATCGCTATCAGGCAGGTTTTCTAATCCTTCCTGTGGCTCTTCCCGAACCCTCTTCGGTTTATCAGCATCCTTCTCAGACGGTGGGCTCCAGAACTGGACACAGCACTCCAGATCAGGAGCCCGTCCCGGTGGGCTCTGCAGGGACATCGTGAGAGACAGACCCTGCCCTCTAGAGCTGACAATTGACATAGACAAGACAGAGACAGGGTGAGAGGGGAAACGGAGGCGCAGGACGGGGAGCGACTGGCCCAAAGGCACCCAGCAGGTCAATGGCAGGAGTCTTTCAACACCTACTTCAGTGCCCTACCCACTGGGCCACCCTGCCACACCCCTCTCACGAGACACTGCACGAGCCCACCCCTGGGTGCTGGGCTGCTTGGCTTGTGGCCATACAGCATCACGCTGTGGGCAGTCGGCCCCTCCCAGTCTAAAGCACCCACTCTACAAACGGAGACAAGGAGAGCGACACGTACCCCACAGTCCCGGCTGGCTCGGCGGCTCTGGGTCACGTACTGGACCTGCCAAGGCAGGGGCTGGTACACGAGATAGGGCAGCGGCTCCTCATGGAACAGGCTGGTTCCGAGCTGGGTTGTGGAGAAAGGCAATGCCGGTTAGAGAGAGATACCGAGACTCGTCTGTACACGGACCCGCTGCCCACTTCCAGGGAGACTATCAAGAGCCAGGCGCATGTTTGCACCGTGCTCTCCTGTGCGCACAACTCCTTCCTCTCCCTTAGGTCCTGTGACATCCTCGCCACATGCCTGGGGGCAGAGCAGGGCCAGTACCCCACTGTACACATGGGAACTGAGGCCCAGTGAGACTAAGGGACTTTTCCATGCTCACACAAGAGGTCTGGGGCAGGCAGGGAACTGACCCCGAGCCCCAGGCTAGCACTTTAACCACTGGGCCGTCCTTTCTCCAGGTGGTTAGATACTGCAGTGACGCAGGCTCAGCGACTCGCCAAGCGGACCTGGGGAAGTAGGATGATAGTGACATTTACAATACAATTCGTAACCTGAGGTAACGCACCAGTCCGGGTGCCAGGTGTCACTCAGCTGCCAGCCCAGGGCCGGGGGCAGTCTTGTGGCCCCTTTGGGATTAGGTTAAGACCCCCAAACCTATTTGAGAGGCTGGAACATTTGCAAATCCTTGTGCCTGCTGCTTATGCCCAAAGCCCCTTTTGGACATAATCTTCCACTGGTGACATCACAATCGGCTGCCAGGGAGATGGTTCCGAGGTCACAGGCAGCAGATTACGAGGAGAAGATGGGCCCAGTGCCACGGGCAGGCGCAGTTACCGCTGAGGTTTGCCATGTGGCATCGGGACGTTCCGCAAGGCCCAGCGGTGGGGATGGCACAAGTGGCTGGAGCTTATTGCCAGGCGTGTTCTGCTCACAGGAAACGCTCCTGCCCCCTGTATCTCCCCCGGGGTCACTCCTGGACAGCTCCCACTGCATGGAGAGGGAGCAAGTCTGCCGGCAGCTCAGTGCATGGCCTTGGGAAAGCCCTTCCCTTTGCCCCACAACACTGCCTCCTCGGGCATCACAAGGCTGAATTCATTAACGTTCGTAAAGTGCTTTGAGATCCATGACTGGCTGGCGCCAGAGCAGGGTCTAAGAAGAGGGACGTAGGGTCAATGCAGACAGATTTCCTCCTCCCCCAGTAGGGGTGTTTCCTTAAACAGTCAGTAGGTCGAATAATTACATAACAGGCTTGGAAATTGACACAGTTTGAGAGAAGAGAAATTAGTGTATTTTCAGCTTCCCCGGTTCCCCTCTACAGAGAGCAGCTAAGAGGCTTGACTGCAAAGTAGATCACTCCGATTTGAGCTGGGGGACCCCACACAAGGCAGAGCCTTAGCCCCAGACAAGGGAAGGGTGGGAATCGGCAGTCTGGGAATCCCCCAGCCCCATGAGCTCTGTCCCCATTAGTCAGATTTGCAGAAGCAGCAGCCGCCATCTCCAGGGCAGAGCCCAGGGCTAACGCTGGCTCCAGCGTGTGCCCACGTGAAAAAGGACCGCACTGCTTGGCAGAGCCGTCACTAAGGATGATAAACACCCAAATACACCCAAAGCCAACACCGTGGAAGACTCGCTTTGGTTACTAAAGCCACTGTGCTGGAGAGGATCCCGCAGCTGCTTTCTACGACCTTCACCTACGTCATGTTCTCTCCAGCCACACCACTGGAATTTGAAAAAAAGGGAAACACCCATTGTGTGAGATTAATGGAGCCCAAGGAATAGCAGGCATCCCCGAGCTTGCGGCGTGCCCCAGACACCGCCAGCTCTGTGCAGCACAGACAGCGCCATCTGCTTTGGAACCCCTGGCCATGAACCCCTCCTTTCCGGGGTCAGCCGTGGCCGCAGGAGGCTTTGCCCGGCTTGGTCGCCAACGCGCGAAGGAGAAGGGAGGCCAGAGGCTGGGGGAGTGCCGAGCCAACAAGAACCAGAGTGCCTACTGTCCACAACATAGCAACACCTCACACACTCTGAATTAACTGAGTAACAAGTTCCCTAGAAATAAAACCCGTCAGTACACCAAGCAAGCCCAAAAGCCAGGCCTGGACTCACCTGTCCGAACGCTCTCACCATGAAGAACAGCGCAGTCATCAGTGTGGCCAGCATGGTCGGACTCTACAATGGGCTCCCCCCCCACCTACAGGTAACAGAAAAATCGTCCGTGAGAGAGACCCGATTGTCTCAATGTCACCAGCAACTGAAATGGCCCCTTCTCCGGCTGCAACAGGGCAGACAACTCCCAACCCTTTAATGAGCTTAGCGCTTGTTCTCCTCCCGCCAGAGTAATCGTTTGCTGTCCTTTCGCTCTTCTAATTGCCGGGGCTTGTCCAGCATATACGGCACCAGTGCATCCTCTTCACCCACCGCTTTCGAGAAATGAATGGGCCCACCGAGTGAGGATTTAAAGAAACAGGGATGTGGCAAAGGCAGGCACTGGTCTGTGGCTTGTGGGATTACAATAGCACAGCAATGCCTCTAGCACCCAGTCAACATCTGCTTTTCAATTAGGGACGGGGATTTTTCAGGGCTTTGCAATGCTCCCTGCACGGCCAAAGCTGCTGAGAGGGCTGGGGGGAGGAGGGACCTGACTGCTTCGATTATTGCCATGACAAATTGATGTGTATCAGACCAAGATGCACCTGGATAGCTGGCAGGGTGCTCTCTGCCCAGTTCCCCGAGACCCCACCTGAGCTGGAGGGGGGCAAACTCCAAGGTACAGTGCAAGACACTGGCATTTAATTAGGCTTTTAATTGATTTTCCAAATGTAATTAGCAATGGCTGGGGTGAGGGAGTCCTCTGCCAAAGCAGGGCATGGAGCCTCTTACTGAGCCAGCAGTAAGCACCGGAGCTGAAAGCAACCCAGACAAGGGGCCCCTACAACCAGCAGGCCACAAGCGGTCACGGAAATAAAGGAACCATTTACTTCCCCACGTGGAACTCGGCATCACCCTCCTTCTTAACATGAAGTCAGAGAAAACCCAGCCAGGAAAACATACTTCCAAAGCACCGATACTAGAGTGATGGGTGCTGGACACAGCCCCTTGGGAGACCAAAGCTGTCCAGGGAGAGGCAGGCAGGCAGCTATCCCCACAATTATTTGACTTACCTCGAGGAAAGAGGCCCCAGGAAAGGACAGCCTAGGGTAACGCTCCACTGGACTTCTGCTCTACATGCTGTGACCCTCTCTCTCTCTCTCTCACACACACACACACACTTTTTAACAGATTTCAGAGTCGCAGCCGTGTTAGTCTGTATCAGCAAAAAGAACAGGAGTACTTGTGGCACCTTAGAGACTAACAAATGTATTTGAGCATAAGCTTTCATGGGCTAAAGCCCACTCGGCCCACGAAAGCTTACGCTTAAACACTTTTTCAGGTGTCTCGACTGCTCAAACCCGCTGTTCAACCTCCCAGCCCAGCAGGCCTTCGCAGGGCACTTGACGGAGTGGGCTGAGCACAGGAGAGAGGATGGCAAAGCTGGAACTAGATGGAAGAAGAGAGACCATCAAACCCTTGGAGTAGACTCCTTTTCCCCCCAGCTTACTTTCCTTGGCCCTTCTATTGCAGCATCTCATCCACTATGAATCACTCTCCTCTTGTGCAAAATCCAGCACTTTAACAAGCTTTACTGCCCAAGAAGAGCTGCTTTTCAGTAGTCGGCAGAGCTCCATGTGGCCCTAATCGGGGCAATGGAAGATGAGGAGCCAACGCTCCCCTTGGGATTTCTCCCTGGCGGTCAATGTCCACGGGAGAGCAGCCCAGGAAGAAACAGAGGAGTTTCAACAGCACAGGCAAATAGTCTTCTCACCTCGTTGGGAGCACCAGTGGGCCTGGTTCTCTTCTGCCAGCTCCACACAGGACCACGGCTTCCCGACTGGCAGTGGTGGGAGCACAGAGAGAAGCAGGCCCTCGGAGAAGAGCACAAACACCCCACATTAAACCAACCGCTGTGAGAGTCACCAGGGGCTTTGCAAGAACACTGGTTTCTAGGCAGACAATCAGGCTTCACCTGTTCTATGCCTCACAGGACACGGCCGGTTTTATACCTCACCATCCTGGGACGTGGGCTTTTGTCATGAGTTTGCCCTTTCCCCTGGTGCTGCCGGGAGGCACTTTACCAGACCCTTGGGAGCAGCCTTGGGGCAGTTGGAGGCAGAAGAGAAGGCTCCTGGTGCCAGTGGCGGCTGAATGCAGGTGGATGAACGAGAGCCAGGGAGCCACAGACCGGCCATTCGGGAGCTATCGCACAGCCAGCCGTATCACAGTAGTCCATGACGCACATCCATGACCACTCAGGACGACAGCACCATGCAGCCCTCAGACCCGGAACGAGCGATTCTGATGCAGGCGGTCTCTCGATAAGCCCTGGGGCTTTGAGGGGGTGGTCGGCAAGCTAAGTCTCCTACACGGAAAGCCATGCAGGGGCAGCACAGAACCAGCTAGGAAGAGCTCAGAGGATAGTCATCTGGCTGGCAGAAGGGCTGGAAGGGGAAGAAAAGACAGTGGTAGGAAATGAGAGGGTAAAAGAGAAACCACGAGCAAAAAGGGGGCACCGATCCTGCCTGATTTACAGTGAAATGGCTTTCTGGGCGATCCAATCAGCAGACTTCGGTGAGAGCAGGGTGCTGAAATAGCACTTGGGAAGACACTGCTGTTATAAAATAAATGTAAAAGTCGATAGTGATGGCCAATCCGCAGAGTTACCCAACTTTAGCACATCCCCAGGTGCCAGCCAGCTGCCTGGGGAGCCGCCAAGTAACACAGGGAGAGGTGGTCCCCACCAAGTACCACACAGCACAGGCACAGCGCTGTAGAGACCCCACCACACCTTTAAAAAGCGTGGTTGTAATTAACTCCACGCCAGCCCTGGTCTATTCCAGCCAGAGACACCTCTCCCTCAGCCCTCCAGCCGGTATTGCCCTGGTCTCTTCCAGCACAACACCTGCCCGACCACTTTGGCACAAGCTTGGGAGGAGAGAGCCACTGCAGAGGTGCATGGAAAGGGGTGGGAGAGACGCCCGTGAGAAAACCTGGCTCAGGGCTGCCCACGATGAGTTTCCTGCTGGCTGAAAGCTGCATGGACACTCTCTCTCGTAGCTCGGTTTTCTAGCTCCCTAGTACCCCATTTAGCACCCTGACCAGATAACAAATAGGCTTGCTTGTGCAGCAGTCTTTGAACTTGGCAGAGGCTACTTTGACAGGATAACAGCAATACAACTTGGAGAGGAGTGAAGGGAGTGTCTGAAAGTGAAGAGCAAGGTGGGTACCAGGGCTGGGTTCGAGGGAGGGAAAAAAATCTCAGCTGGAAAAAGAAAAAACAAAGCTGCGAACACCACCATTGTAAAAAATAGATCTGTGTCAATTTAATTTGCATACAAAACAGGATACAGCTTAAAGCGTCACAAGGGGCAAGGGGAAAAAGAGACCTGCGACAAAAACACAGTAATATGGTTACTAAAATAGTCTTTTACCCACACGAAGAATATATGCTCTCTAGAATGTACAGGTATGATTCCATGTCTTCTGCTGCATGTGCTTTGGGTATAATGTCCGAATGACTGCAGAGGGGTTCAGTGCTGGAGAAAGCCAGGACAAGTGGGGCTGTTAACAAAAATAGCTGAGAGTTGCCACGTGGTTTTCTCAATAGCTGAGAGAGACTAAAAGCAAAATCCCCGCAGGCAAGGATTTGTGTAATCTGGTACAGCGGGCAGGAAACCTACATAATGATCCATTCTTTCCTGCCGGTTCTCAGTGGTCACTCAAGGCCTCTCAGTCAGTCAGTACTGCTAAGTGCCCTAGGGTTTCTGTCCTCAGGCAAGGACACCAGCATGCTGTGTTGTATCAGCAGTGCCTCTGGGAGCTACCGGCCCTCAGCTTATCAGCAAGGAAAGGCATAAGAGATGCTAGTGCCAGACCCTGTGAACACAAATCCACCCCCCTGGATCTGTCTGCAGAACCAGTCCAAGCCCTTGTGTAAGGAGAACAAAGTCAGGTAGCTCACATTGAAAAAGTTTGGTATTATTTAAAAAGTTATAAAATGTAAAAACAGACATTTTCTCTTGCTTAAAAATTGGAGTAAACAATGTTCTGTTTGCGTGTAAACACATCCCTGAAGCATTTGCAACCCAAACTATTGCAACCAGGTGCTAGCGCATGAGAACCAGAAAGCAAAACGAACCAGACAATGTCACTTTCGGTTTTAGCCTATCCTCATTATCCGAGCATAGAAATGCAAACAGTGTGAAAGGGTGGAAAGCGACAACTTCCAGTCCTTTCTGTTTTAGTATCTCTGGTAGGAACTGTTTGAAGGATGATTTCTCGTCCCTTTAATGCAGATTTTTAGTCAAACAATAATGGCCAGAAAGAAAAATGTTGTTGAAAAAGCATAAATAAGCCAAGCCAGCTTGGAAGACTGATGGCTAATGACAGCACCACGCAGCAGCTGGAAATGCAGCCTCTACCCACACCGCTGCATTTCCTCCTCGCTGCCCTGACCCAGAACCGAGGCCAGGATAGGATATTTTTTAAAGACTCTCTTCAGGCAAATGCCAAATGGGTTTTTTATTTCCACAAGGCAACGACTCAAGCTGCAGCCACTCACAGGGACTGGTCCAACGCTGAGGAAAGCGTCTCACAATGGACTTCAGTGGCTTTGGGATTGGCCCCCAACTGGGGAGCTGACCGATACTTGGCACCCTCCCAGCCGTACAATCCCATTGCTCATCTGCTCCGCGCTTTTTAGAGCTGCACTGTCTCGGAGGGCTGCCTCCTCAAGGTCAGGCACTACAGCATGAGCGAGTGCTCGGACACAGACGGGCCTTTCCCACCCCAGAAAAGCAGCCTCTCACCACACTACTGAAACCAACTGGAGGGGCCCAGCAAACGGAGGAACTTAAAGCTAGGTGTGCGGCTTCCCGGGCGGCTGCAGTCAGAAAAGCGACCGTGCAAAGCAGAAACGACTTTATCCAACATGTCAGCCTCCACTCCGGCCCAGTCAGAGCCATTTCTCTGACCAAACCAGCTCTCCCCGACAAGTCCTGCAGAGCAGATACAGAGCCAACAGCGAGCCAGCGCCTAGTCTGCCTCACGTATCGTCAAGCTCAGCCCTTATCGGAAATGGCCCCAAGCCAGCCCAAGTCTGGAGCTGGGCTCCCCCAGGGAGTGCGAGCACTTGGCTTGGCGGGGGCTCTATTATTGGTGGTTATTCAAGGCCACACCTATTCACATAGTTCCATTGACACCAGTAACAATGGGTGCATCACTGGAGACCAGCCATAGACTCTCGCATGACAGCCTCTGCCCACCATGTCCTCCAGCCTGGCTCTCAGCAAATCCAGACTGGAGAGAATCCAGACAGACTCCCACCACAGCCGCACAGTTTGGGGGAGTGCGGAGGTCTCCTCCATCGCATCAGCCCTGTAAGCCATCCCCACCGGGCCCTGCTGGCCCTATGGCTTCTGCTCTGTCAAAGAGAAAGTGGGTTTGTTAAAACCCTTCCCAGAGGCGTAGCCTCCACTGTCCCCTGAATACAAAACATTTTCAACTAGAAACAAACTCAACGTTGGATATTAAAAAGAATCCCGACTATAACAGGAAAAGAAAACCAACTGCTCAGTCAGGATGTGCTGGCCAGAAGCTCTGACTATATTGCTTTCGATTGTGCTCTTCCATGTAAAAAATGATAGACATGTGCTTTTCAGTCTCCCAAGCTCAAGTTTGTGCCACAGAGGCCTGGTCTGAGGTCACCTGCAACCCCTCTTTGTTGCCAATCCACGGTGCATTCTTGTCCTCTAGCAACAGGTTTCTGTTGGAATTCACCTCCTCCCCCGCAACAAGTTATTCCAAGTCCTCGGTGAGTCACATTTCCATCAGGTGATTGCTGGAATACTAATGAGGGAACTGTTGATCTATTGAAGCCCTGATATTTCACCACTGGATTAAGCAGTCTATAAAGTATATTTGAACACATTACAGGATTAGAAGAATTCACTTGGGAAGTCCACTTCCTCCCGCCTCCTGGAAAGGAACTTGATTTCAAGGGCAGAGCAAAAAGACAGACAGATGAGAGACTGCTGGGTACCACTGCAACGCACTGTATTGTAAGAGGGAACAGAGCACGGCTATGTTGCTCTTTTGCCAGGCTGTCTCCTGGGGCACAGGGCTGGGAAGGCTCAGCCCCTCTCTGCTGGGAATCCGTCACCTTTTAGTAGTGATACACTTTAATTTGGTTGTTTTCATCCAGTCCGAGCTGCACCAAGCCAGGGCTGCTGGCAGAGGGCTTCTGTGTGCTTGGAAAGAGAGGACTGGAAGTTGAGTGAAGGAAAAGCATCGCTTACATGTGAATTCAGCCTGCATGAACGTAGACATGGGAGAAGGACAAGTCACCAGGAGCAGGAATCAAGCCTCATGCTCACATGTTGTATTCAGACCTCTGCACACAGGTCAAATAGACTTAAAGCAGGATTATGGGACTCAAGACAGATCACTCAATCACAGGGACCCAGAGATTTGTTGCCCATATCAACGTGCGCGGCAGAGAGTTACAGCTGCAGCATAACGCTGTCGAGAGCACGAGGGACCTGTTACCCCATTTAACAGCACGGGGAGATTTCTTTCTAGTGGCTCTTTTCCCTTTGACTCAATTGCACAGCATTAGTAACCATTGCTTCTCATCAGAAACGGCCCACAGCACAAACATCAGTGCTGTTAGATGTCTGATGGGGACCAGGTGGGGGAGGGAATATCTTTTATTGGACCAACTTCTGTTGGGGAGAGATTGAGAGATAAACTTTTGAGCTACACGGAAACTTACTCAGTGTCCCCCAGCTAAATACGAGGTGGAACAGATTGTTTAGCGTAAGTAGGTAACACATTTCTCTCCCCAACAGAAGTTGCTCCAATAAAAGATCTTACCTCACCACCTTGTGTCTCGACTATCCTGGGACCCACACGGCTACAACTACACTGCATACAGGGATCAGACTGACCCCAAGAAACTAAATCCTTCATTTCCCAGCTCCTCCTCTGCCATTGTTCCCATGACCACCCAGAGCAGTGCAGTATCTCAACTAGAAGTGGCAGCGGTTGGGGCCATCACTGCAGAATAGCGAGGCACAAAGAGAAGGGATTTGTCTAAGGTAACAGTGAGCCAAGACACAGCTGGGAACAGAATCCAGGAGTCCAGAGCCTGAGTTCACTTTCTGCTCTAACCACTAGATACACTGTCCTTTGCAGGGACCAAAACCAGGAGGCTCTGAGGTTTCACAGCCGCTGCTCAATGCTTTGTTGCTCCATAGTCACTCACCGCCTGCTTTCTGCGTCTACCGACAGCACCACCAGGAGTGCAAATAAAGACAACACCAAAGCAAAGGATACACTTTTGAATCTTTCTTGAAATTTTCTAGCCATTTCTTGTTGGCATCAATCATTCCCTGGACACTAGTCCTGTCTGTCTCAGGGCCTCGAAGCTGGGAACGCTGGAATAGGCGGATTTGCTCACTGTCACGACAGAGAGAGAAAGAAAGTATGGCAAGAAATGAGCCAACGGATTAGAAACTGATGGGTGGCTGCGGAAATAGGCACAGGTTGATGCAACAGAAAGCAACCTCTTCTTGGCCCAGTGTCCTGCCCTCCACTCCCCTACCAGACTGGGAAGAAGTTTCAGCAGCCACGTTACTTAGCTGCTGCCATTCTCCTGGTCTCTCTAGCATCACAAAGCCTCCGTTGTTGGCAGGACCCCTGCATCCCCAGCTAACTCCATAGGAGTCTCCATTTACCCCATTATCCACTGCTGACAGGCAGCACCAGTACACTCTTCTTCAGGAAGAAAGGGGGTAGGCAGCTCCACACTAGTCCCTGCCCCTTGAGAAAAATGCAGTGCTGCTGGGTAGCAAAAACCCAGCAGAGAGACACAGACAGACAGACAGGCTAGGCTGAACTTCCACCTTCTTTAACTGGATTAAGATACAAGGGAGTTGGAGAGAAGTGGGAAGAGAAAGCTTAGGAAATTAAGCTCCTCTCTCCCCAGAGGTGTTCCCCTCACTCCAGGTGCTGCTTCGCCAAGCACGAGTTCTATGGGCATGGGAAAAGATTCTTAAAAGGACTGGACTGCCTTCAAGGTTTGGAAGAGCAGCTGTTCAGCACAGGTGAAACACCAACTCTGAGCCTGGTGTAACCCAGGCAGCAGAGAGCTGTGCTACTGGGGTGGTCCTTTGCCAGTCTGGAACTGCAAAATAGCAAGACTTTTGCAATGGACTAGAATCTCACCACACTTTACAGAGCAATGAGTTAAAATGAAACGCAGTGATCACACAAGCGTCCACTTGCAAAGTGGGGACTTAAAATCGAGCAGAGCCAAGCAGCTGCAGCCCTATTGGACTAGTCGCAGAAAGGCATTCTGGGAACAGTTCCTGGGCGAGGGAGATTCTGCCTACATGGGAGGATCATTACAAGAGCCCAGGGAGTCACCAGAGGAACTGCTCCTTGAACAGGGAGTGCTTTGTGGTCATGCCTATCACCACGGCATCACAGTGGGCACTGCACACCCAGCAAGAACTCAGCTGCAGCGCTGCAGACAAGAGCCTCTGATCAATAGAGGGACGTGTTGCCTGGGAAAACAGGTTCATCCCCTGCTCTTTTTAAAAGGTATCAAAGGATCTTTTATTTCCACCTGGTCACCAGGATCTCAACAACTCAGCTAAAAAGACACTGTCGCCCTGAGCGCAGCAACCCCTCCTAACCAGGCCTGCACTGCAGCATTGATCCTAGGTGTGAAATCACACCTGATGTGGGACTGGAACCTATAATATTCCGGTCTTGAAACAAGAGTGCTATTGGCTGAGCCTTACTGGGAACACGACTGTAAAAGCTGCAACTGAGTATTTAAAAAGGGACCCGGCTAATAACTTAACTCCGAATCTAACCTATTTGATGTAACAAGTAGGTCAGAACAAAATCATATCTGACCTACAAACCACACCAAAGAAAAAAACAAAACAAAAAACAGCCACACTCAAAAGACCAGGAGTCTTACCCTGCAGGTAAATAACCTAGATTGCTGTCCAAAGGGGCAGGACTTCCACTGAGGGACGGGAACCCACCTGGAAGAGAGAGAAACATTCAATACAGATCCAGAAACATACACGACAGGAAAGGCTTCCATCTCCCTGGCCATTGCTTGCAGTACATGCACATTATCCCTGCATGGTGCAGTCACATGCGGAGGCGCTTTGGGACTGTGCTTGTGGGAAAGCTTACAGCAGGATCTTCTGGTGCGTCCCACTCGGTTTCCAATGGGAGGCAGGGAACAAGAAACGTGCAGATTCCCCCTCCAATTCCTGTTATTTATTCTAACCTTACATCCTCCTCATCTCTAACTTCTATTGGGATCCCCCCCCCTCAAGAATGGGACATCCCTTATTTCTACTAAGGCCTGGTCTACACTGGGAGAGTGGGGGGAAATCGACCTAAAATACACAACTTCAGCTACGAGAATAGCGTAGCTGAAGTCGACGTATCTTAGGTCGACTTACCTCGCGTCCTCCCGGCGCGGGGTCGACTGCCGCCGCTCCACCTCTCGCCGCAGTGGAGTACAGGAGTCGATGGCAGAGCGATCGGCGATCGATTTATCGCGTCTAGTGTAGACGCGATAAATCAATCGGCGATCCGGCGGGTAGTGTAGACCTACCCTAAGGGGAAAGATTGAATAGGAACTGCATGATTCTTGATAAGCCTTGATGCCTGAATTGTGATACTCTATGCTCCTGGTTGTCGCCATGTTCTGAAAGTGCGTTACTTTCGTGTTGTAAGGACTGGCATTTCATTGTTAACACCGTCCAAGGCCAAAATGTTCCAACACATTGCCCAAAGTTAGACACCTCAATCCATGCTCAGGCATCTGGCATAATGGCCTAATTTTCCAAAGGAACCGAGCACTGCGGTTCCCATTAATTTTAACACTATCAGGGTAGTATCCACAGTCAAGAGATAACAAATGCATGAGACAGTTGTGGTAAACCTGGGTTATTTCAATAGCTCAGGGCTGGGAAATCAGAATTTTTGGGGGAGAATAATCAGAATTTCAGAAAAACACAAGTACAGTTTCAGAGGACAGTTCTGAATTGTGGGTAATGGGAGTTTACCTATAGCATGAAGAGAACAAATTAAAAGCAGAAGGACTAAATTCTGCTCTCAGAGTCACATGCCTCGCCAGTAGACTTCAAAGCTCAAGGGCAGAACTCACTACAGACTCTTCTAGGGAAGAGCATCCTCATTGACAAGAAGGAGATTGGCATGGAACACAGGAGCCACTCCAGAGAGGATACAAGTCAGAATGGATGATGGGTATACGCCACAGACGACACCACAGAACCCGAGATGCAACCCCTCCATCCGCAGAGATTGTGCCAGGGATGCCCTGTCTGTGCTGTGTTTAGAGTTTCAGCTCTAATAAAAATAAGCACCACTCTCCCAAAAGAGCCCGAGGGTTTCCTTGCCCCCAAAAGCCAGAGAAGAGGGTCTCACCCACCTGGAATCTTCCATGTTCTCCAACACCATTTAAATGACACATGAGCAGAGGGCCTTGCCAGTGTCACAACCTGCAAACTCAGGGCCAGGCTAGGGAGGCAATTCCCACCCGCAAAATGAGGCAACAGGGCACAAAAAACACAAGTCAATAGGCCCCATAAAAATGTTTGTCTTAAGGCCCCTTTCGGCACTTACCCATGTTTAACTTTAATCGTCTATTTAAGGCCTAATGAAGCCAATGAGACTTAGGCACGCACTTAAGTGCTCTGTTGAATCTGTACCCAACTGTCTAGGCCAGGGGAATATTGTTCCCTTAGCGCATGCACACAGCACTTCATAGACACTGCTGGCAGCGGCTGGCCCACATCAAAGCAGACCACAGCCGAAGAGGGCGTATAAAATAGAACGACTAGCAAGAATTTTCAGAGTGAAAACAAACCTGACATTAATCTTGGGGCAGCCCTGGTTTGGCTGGCTAAGGATTAGCAGGACTAGGGGCTGGGGATTTTGTCTTTGGTTAAAAGGTTCAAACGGGATACAAATAGAAAAGGAAAATTGGCTCTCCTAAGGAAATTGTAAATTGGGAGCCACGTGTGTCGTCTGTCTCAACCCCCTCCACCCCCGTCAGTGTGTTTCCAGCCAGGCAGGGCAATCTAATAGAAAGTTCCTCCTCTTCTTTTGCTCACTCCTTTAATGACTGCTATTCTTGTGCAAATGTCAGACGCTGAAGTGCTCTGGAAATGGTATAATGAGATCAGCTTTGCACTTCACTTCCCGGAATGAGCTGCTGTTATCTCCTCTTCTTTTCAAATCTGCCACGTGCCCAAGTCCAGGGAGCTACACACACCAGCTCCTCGGACTGTCTGCCACCAAAGCCCATTGTCCATTAGGGACACAAAGTCACATTCATTTCATCTGTGATTTTCACGCTCACCTGCTGAGGTGAACAGCTGCCGCTAGCACAGACTAGTCATCAGTCACTAGCCCTGAGCTCAGACTTGCACAGAAGCTCCACTGGTTCTCTTTAAAGAGCTTGCATCACATTGCAGGCACTTCAGGAGGAGTCATTCCCCTTCAGAGCTGATGCAGAGCCGTGAGTGGGGGAAGAAACAAGAGTACAGCTCTCTATTACACCCTTGCCTTTCAACCCTCCATGAGGCCAGTCTGGGTCTATCACACTTGCTTAGTCCCAGGTTTGGTTCTGGCCCTCCCTGAATCAAGCTGCAGACCTTGTATTATGCCCATTGTATTAGCCCAGCCTGCTACAGGGAATTGAATTCTAGCTTCACTTCCCTTCAGCAGAGATTCCCTGCGGGTATTTTTATACCCAGTGCCCCTGGGCCATGTAAACTGCAGAGAGAAATTATATTCATCCCAGAATAGCCCACACTGGGCTGTCTGTCCCAAAGTGCTCCACAAACTATACTGGACTCTCTTCTCTGAGCAATCAGATCCAGCTACATCTGGAAGGGGGAGACAGAAGCCAGCATGCTGTACAACAGGGAGTGATCGTGGGCAACTACTCCTGCACCTCCAAAACTGCCACCAGCAGAGTCCCACAGGATCCACACCCGCCCCCATACTATTCAACAGAGAGCCTCAGAGAGCTGGCAAGATCCCCCAGGCCAAAGCACCAGCAGAGTGCAGACAGCACACAACTCTTTAAATTTAAATTAATGGAGATATTTCATCTCCTAGAACTGGAAGGGACCTTGAAAGGCCATCGAGTCCAGCCCCCTGCCTTCACTAGCAGGACCAAGTACTGATTTTGCCCCAGATCCCTAAATGGCCCCCTCAAGGATTGAGCTCCCAATGCTGGGTTTAGCAGGCCAATGCTCAAACCACTGAGTTATCCCTCCCCCCCAAGGAGACTCTGTGTCTCCTTCATGTAGACCGTCAACAGTTCTATCAACAGCGAGCTGAACTCAGCACCTGGCTACAGCTGAACCCAGACAAGACTCAGGTGATGCTGGTAGACGACTGAGAGCTTTAAAGAACTTGACTTGTCTGTAACATCTCTTACTGCCATCAGCATTTACCTGCAAATCGCTAGGTCAGTCAGCAGCCCTGGACCCTTCGCTGTTACTGGCTGCTCTAAATAGGCCCCTTCCACCTGCGACTGGCCGCAGATTGCACTCTGTCTGGTCAGAGGCAGCCCCGGCCATGCTGACCCATGTGCTCACGAGCACCAGGCTTGGCCTTTGCAACTTGTATCTAGGAGTGAAGCCGCAGGCCCTGACAACTGGTACAAGGCACAGCAGCCCGTCTGCTCAAGTCACAGACCACTGTGAACACGTTGCCCTGGTCCCCAGCGGAACAGAGTCCAGTTCAAGGCCTCGGTCCTGACCTTCCAAGTTCTCCGCGGGATTGGCTCTGGCTACCTGAGGCACAGCTCTCCCTCTACAACCACCGCCTCCCCGCAAGCTACAGTCCCACAGAGCAAAGGAACGGTCAGCCCCAGGGGCAGGCTCGGGATGCAGGACAGACTGTCACGGCAGCTGGACCAAGGTTATAAAACTCGCTCCCGGTAGAGATAAGAGACCAGGGACTTCACGGTACTCAGAACTGAAACGACACTCACATCTTTGACTTACCTGTCCCACGAGGTGCCATGCGCACACACACAAAACCCATCGTAATGACTTGAGCCATTTCTCCTACAGACTGGGCAGGGGGAACCTTGTTTCTATCTTAAATACCTGCGGGAAGCGGAGATGCCAAGATTCCTGCTGACATTACGGGATGGACCACTGCATCGTTAACGTCCATGCAATACAGATGGGGCCTTGTTTTATTTTTAAATGAGCTCATTCATAGCATGCCCACGTAGGATGTTTCATGGGACTCAGTTCATCTACTGGGGGAGGATGAAGGGTGAGCCGAGGAGATCGTCCAGAGCCAGGGAGTGAGCGGAGACAGCTCACTCAGCTTGGTCAAACAGGGCGTGTGCCCTTACTGAGCAGTCCCACAGGACAGCACGCAAGAGGTACTTTGCTGCACCCTGGCATAGGAGTGATAGCACAAAATCACTGGCCGTAGACATGATAAGCAAACCGGGAAGGAGGCGGAACTGCAGCAGACCCTTACCTGGGAAATACTTGCGCCATTTCTCTGCCAGTATGTTGTCCACTGACTGACCGGCCGAGGAAGAGAGGCCGGAGTTCAAACCGGTGCTCCATGCCCACTGGTTAACCAAAGGAATCGCAGCAGGAGGCACAATGGGGCCAGCAGCCTGGGCTCTTGCCAAAGAGGTGTACGCGGACAGAGGAACCCCATCGCTGGGCAGAGCAGCCATCGGCACCCGCACAGCAGTGAAGAGCGGAGGCTGCTGATGGTTCAAAGAGCCCAAGGTGCCAAGGACCCCGTTCAGCTCAGCGGTGATGTGCTGCAGAGTGTTGGTCAAGTGCTGGATCTTGTCGAGCTGGGGGAACTGGACGTCTGGTTTCAAGTCAACTAGTCAAAGAAAGAAATACCCAGATCACCAGAGGGATACGATTTAAAGGAGACCTTGAGTCTATCCCCACAGGCAGCACCATTCTCCAACATCTCCCCACCAAGAGCAACTTATCCTCCCATGCACTCTGTCTCCATGCTTCACAGACGCTGAACTTCGTACATTCAGCTAAGCGAGTGAGGCAGTCTGGCCGCAGAGACCACGGGGCAGTTCAGTTCCATGTCGATGAGCAGGGAACTTTGGCTAGAAGGCTCTGGTCAGGTGTGGTGTGGAGGAGAGGAAGTTGGGGAAATGAGATGAAAAGGGACAGGATCCCGGAGATTCCAAGGATTAAACTCTGATGGGGAAAGGAGGATACAAAGGGACACCAGGCACTGGGATGGCAGAGCTGAAATACTGCTTGCAGCACAAGCCCTGATTTGCAGTATAAGTGCGCTTCTGTCCTTCCTGCCCATTACAAGTTCATGAGCGGGGCCGGTGCAGCGAGTGAGCTTCCGCTGGGCTCCGCAACAGCCACCCATCTGTAGAGCGCGGATTTCCCTTGCAAACGGCTAGCTCTTTGCAGAACAGCACAAAGCCTGCTCGCAACACTAACATGTACAACAACTCAAATACTGGAACACCAGGAGCCTGATATAATTGAACTGTACACAAACTGAGCAGGGAGGCAGAGTGGACGGATTGCACTCCACAGGCTCATGCACATCACAAAGAAACTTGGTGCCATAGGAAGGTTAGAGGACCTTTTAAATGAAGGTGAAGCTGTAGCCATCAGCCTGGTCAGCATCTCTGGAAAAAGCACAATCCTTCTGCATGGTTACCCATTTACTGAGCGCACTGCTATTCACACACACTGCTCTAATCACGGGACAGTAAAGAACAATCCCAACAGGAGCAAGGCACAAGGAATTGCAACAGCCTCTGTTGCCAAGGAGACAGGGAGAGGAAAGAAGCCCAGTCCACCGAACTAGACTGATGGACACCAAGAAGTAGGGCAATAGGGCCTGGCTCTAGCATCGCTGGGGAGGGCTCAAGGTCTCTGGCACCAGAGTGAAAACCACGTATTTTAAGCCACATTCAAAGGGGAGCCTTCGCTCTCCGAGCCACATACACACAGTGCTACAGGCAGGGAATAATTCTTGGTACGAAATATTGTGCCTTGAGCGCTGGCATAGAGTTTAGAGTTTAACAGGCACAAGCGAAAACAAGACAAGGCAGAGACCAGGAACACACAGCGGGAGGGGTGTGGTGATGCAGAATGTCAAACACTGGGTACAATGCACAAAGCTCTGAAATGCGGCCATGGCAAGACACACTGAACCCTTACATTTGTGCTGAGGTACATCTGTGCTGCTCAGGCTGTGTGTGTCTTCGGAATCACTAAGGTCAAAGGTTACCACCTTTTTACACGCAGCACCCTTCAGTGTATCTTCATCAGAAAGCTGGTCAAGAGAAGGAAATATTTACAGTGGGGGAAAATAAAACAATGATCTTCTACACACTTCTGTCCCTTGGGAAACCAAATCAGGTCTAAAGCTCCTGCAACTCCACGCTAGATACCCCATAACTGCTCTACACAGGCCGCACTTGGTGCTCTCGCATTGGAGTGTTCTGAACCAGGTGAAGATAGCAGTACAAACGTGGTTCCCTGCTCTTGGGTCAGCGAAGGCTGGGAGTGTTGCAAAGGAAGACGGCTCAGTCTATGGAGGGGGCAGGCTAGGTTGGGGACCGCACATTACAATTTCTGCAGTGACTCCCTGGAGTCAGAAATCATAAGGCCCAGCACAAGGTGAATAGGCAGGGAGGTGTCTCTCCATTAAGAGCTTGACTTTCAAAGATGCTATGCTCTTCGATCGCCCGCTGATCCTGGGCCTATGGAACTCACCCAAGTCACTGACCGAGCTGGGAACATTTCCAGGAGCGCTGGCTCTCAGACACCTCCCTTAGCATCTAGGACAGCCTACTGGCTAACAGTACTCACTAGCCAATGTGTCCTCAGCTTCTGAAGACCCCAATAACCAAGGATTTTTCCTGCTTACTTACCATAGAAACCCTGCGATCACACAATTAAATGGTGAGCAGGTACCATGCAAGCCAAGGGATTGTACAGTATCTAATCTCACCCATGTAGACAGTTAATATAACCTCCGTTTAACCAGCACGGAAATTGGATTTTTGTATTTTTTAGTGCATCAGAGACAGCACTGACTCACTTCTAGCCTCATGGGCTAATTCTGAAGGAAGAATCGCTCATTCTGCTCTAACAACCGTGCTTTTTCCACTCAGAAACCTGCCTGGCAAGCTGCTCACGCCAGAGAAGCTCTCCATCCCCCAGCCCCTCTTGGCTACACAGCTCGTGACTCATGTGGATTCATTCCAGTTTGGTTTGTAGTTCCTTGCAGACCTGTGACCAGCCTCCTCTCCCCACTGTGCTCACACACAGGCAAACAGATGCCAGCCAGCTCCCAAAGCAATCCAGCTCCAGCCACCAACCCTCAGCCATCATCTAACCGGCCCTCACTGGAACTGAAATCCCTATGAAGTCCCCGCATCAGGGAGTGAATCTGGCTCTCTCTGGACACTGTGGCTGGTTAATGCCAAGTGATTGAGACGCTGGCAGTTACCTCTTCCAGCAGCGAAGACTCCAGTTGGCTCAGCTTCTCTTCCTTCTTCTTCAGCAGCACCTGTCCTTTCCGCATGGCCGACTTCATCTTGTCCAGCTGCTCGGATTCCTGCCGTGGAGCAACCGCCCAGTCAGGGAGGAAAATTAAATCAGAGTGATGGGAAATAATCGTTTTTTCTGATTTGGATTGTTTAATCATTTTAACCCAAAGCAGAAGATGGTGATTCTGGAGTCACAACACAGCCCAAACCCCTGGCAGCACAGGAGGGAAAGGTGCGGGAAACTCTTAAGCTTCTCGACAAAAGGAAGTTACAGCTCCCACCTGCCCTTTCCACAAAGCCAACTGCTTTGGTGCTGCATTTTCAGCCAGCCACGTGTTCTCACTGGAAATCCCATGGCAGCGTGTGGATAACGGTTGAGGTGCTAACCACCCTGGTATCCCGACCAAATTACAGTCTGAGTCATTACATCCTACATTCCCTAACTTCCTGTCCCACTGGATAGAGGATTCTTCTCGACTTCCTGTTCCAAACGTTGTGGAGGGATGCTGAGCTCTGCGAAGCAGCCTGCGACCATCACACCAGAGGCCGTGGCGTGATCCCTGTATACAGTCTGTGTATGAGCTCATTTAGCAAATGCTTTGGCATCCATCCGCAAAGAAGTGTAAAATAATTGCAAAAACCACAGCTACAGAACTGCGGGCAATAGAATTACCATGAGTTGCTCATCCCTTCCTTTGTAATTTGCAGAAGATTCTGTGATGTGGCAACACTCCAGAGGAAGTGTCATTTTACAGAATGTCCAAATTCAGGTATTTCATCCGTTTAGGAATAAATGGAGTTAGGTTTTTATCAAGCTAGTTTCTCAGGTGATAAAAGTACCACATTGCATATTCTAGCAGAGGCTCAAAGGGCTTTACAAATGTTAAGGAATTAATCTCTACGGCCACCCTGGGAGGTAGGGGAGAATTTTAATCCCTGTCTCACAGATGAGGAAGATGATGTGCATAGTTTAACAGTAACTCTGGTGCCCATTTGGAGACACACAGGGGCTGATTTCCAGGAGGACGAGCACCTCCAGCGTCAAGTGCACTTGTGGGTGCTCGACCTCCCTGAGAAAAGTCAGGTCCTGCCTGTCTCAAGTTGGGTTCCCAAACTCAGGGGCCACTCTCAAAAACCTGAGGCTTAGTGGCTTGGCCAAAGGCACACAGGAAGTCTGTAGCAGAGACAAGAACACACTTTGTCCCTGGACTCCCACTCCGAGGCCGGAACCACAACGCCACTTGGGTCTCAGGACACAGGGGCGCCACCTCACCTCCTCCAAGTTCCGCCGCACGTCCTCCAGGAGCTGAGAGCTGTCCGGGTCCTGCACTGCGTCCTGGGCCCGCTGCAGGTTGTGGTGCCACTGTTGCTTTGCAGCTTTCAGTGCAGTGTGCCTTTTCCTCATGGAGCGAGTCTGACGCACCAGGAACTCCTTGGCGTTCTTTATGGAGACGCCTTCTGCCGAAATGTAGCGTCTGACACTGCAGGAAGGAATCGCGGGAGAGAGCTTTTAAACGCCATTACCCTGGAAATAGGTCAGCGCTGCTCTCTGACGTCAGGAATTTCCCAATGGTTTTGGAGGCTGGTTTTCTACCTCACTTGCATAAACCGGGCAAGTATGATAAAACCCCTCAGTGCAAATAGGGTTGCTTCTCCTGTACAACGTAGGCCTCGGAGAGGCCGTCAGGAAGCATGCCAGCCCCTTTCTGTAGCTGCAACAGCCTTGCATACCAGCCACGAGCCGCAATTCACTGACTCAACTACTAACGGCTACGCTATTCCAGGTGCTATAACCCATCCAGCTGTGACGCTCTGTGGCAGAGGGCAGCACTGCACTCAGCCTCGTTCTCTTGGGCTGTGCATTCCACACTGCACCTCTGACGAATACATTTACACACAACCGCGCGGACAGCATTTTTCAAAGTGGCCGGTGTGTTGATGCTTACTTGTCAAGTTGGAGGTCACTATCCTCATTGCTGTGCGAGGTTAAGGAAGCAGGCTCTCTGGAGGAGTGCTAGAGGTTTAAACATTTCAAAATCAATTAATATGCGAATGAAGGAAGAACCTCATAAGCCCAGGAGAACGAGAGTATAGAGCGTGAATGACAGCGGCATGGAAACTGCCCTAGGCATGGAAACTGCCCAGTGCAGAGGAGTGTTTCTCTATGGGAACACTTTAAAAAACAAAGATCTCCTTCCCTGCCCAAGAGCTGCTTTCTTCCCCAAGTTCCCCAGACAAGTTTCGTACAAGAGCACCCCAAACCTCCCCCAACCAATGTGCAATGAAGGTAACAAAACCAGACCAACACATTTCTTTTTTATTTTGAAGGACAAAACCCCTGCAAATAATGTCAGCACAGAGGAGTAAATTAGGGGTTCAGACCTGCTCCTTTGGGGGCTGGGAGAGGGAATGGGAAACCGTAAGGCTCTGGAAAGGGGTGTTTCTATGCAGCACTTTACTGCTTTAGAGTGACACAATTGATACAGTAAAGCCCTTGTCCACATCAACGTGAGAAACAACAAATCCAGTCCCAGGTATCTCACTGCCCTACTGGAAAGGCTCAGGGAGCTAGGAGACTCATAGAAGCAGCTATCGTTACTGGGTTCTCAAGGTGAGCACCTTATAGCAGACGCCTATAGCACCCAAGACCTCGGGGGAGCCTAGGACCAGCAGTAATCGCCTTGGAAATGCCAAGGATCTAGTGCGCCAAGTGGCCTTCGGGAGACGCTCTAGGATTACATTCCCTGGGGTATATAAAAGGGATGACGAACGCGCCAGAGAAATGAACACACAGACTAACAATGTCCTGCACGGTGGTGGCTTCTCCCATTCAGGAACCCAAAGCGCTGTACAAACAATCATTAAAATGACGGAGAAGTGAGCTGCCTGCCGGGATGGAACAGATCTTCGGCAGAGCCAGAAATAGGATCCCAGGTTCCTGGCTGCCTGTCCTGTGTCTTCGGTCACTAGACTTTGCTTCCCTTTATTTAATCAACAAATAACCCCTCCCACCTGCAATGATAACCACCCATCTCTGCATCTATAAGCCGGAGCAGGCAGCAAAGAAACTAGGCGGGATTTTCAAAGGGACCTAAGGGAGTTATGTGCACAGTCCCTCTAATTTGGGAGCCTTTCAAAGGCACAAACACACACCAGTCTCAATGGGGAGCTCAAATGCGCAGGCTTTTACTCACAGCTTGAAGCGTCTCTCTCAGGTCCTCAATGTGGAGCTCAGCTTCCCTTCTGGGAGATGCCATGTTATCTTCAGCTACCAGCTCCTTCAGGGTCTCCTGTTTGCTCTTGACTGCAGCCTCTAGTTCACTGCCACAGAAGATGTCCACAATGTGCGGTGGAGGGGGGGGAGGGGGAAGACATGCCGTCAAGACACAGAACAGACAGGGACACAGAGCCATGCTACTCACAAGAATTCACAACACTCTGCAGAAGTCAGATCTCCCTGAACTCCTCAAACTGGCTCCTGCCCACAATCTCCCAAAGGGACAATACCAGGGACTTCATGCTCTGCAGAGCCAGGCCATTAGGAAGTGTGTCTGGATATAGGGCTGAGGGTAGCCAGGACTCGGCCTCCTCCTGTTTAAACACAGGGTCCTACAGCTACAGGCTGAGAAGTGTCGCTGGATAAGCTACTGAATTGGTGTCCAAAAAGTAAATATCAGGTCTACACTAATGTTTTAATGTAACAAAGTCCACTGACTACTTGGGACAATGTTGGTTTATGCCAACGTACACCCTTAAAACAGGAACAAGGAAGTATGCCCCCCAAAGGTCTCAGGAAGATCTTCCCTAGAGTCTGTCAGTCACCCAAGGTTCTCAAAGCATTTACAAACGTTTCCTCGTAAGCCAGCTGTGAGGAAGACAAATGCTAAATACATGCTTCAGAGGGTGAACCTGAGGCTCACAGAGGTTAAGTGACTTAAGCTAGACTTGCACAGCGAGTCATGGCAGCCCTGGGAAATCCCCCAGCACCCAGCTAACATCAAGCGACGCTGCCCCTCATAAATCTGGCATGATCTGAAGCACCAACATTTAAGAAGGTCAGCGGCACAGGGTGGGGTGGGTGTGTACATACGCGCATCAGAGACCGTCTCTAGGACACTCACCTGATCCGTTTCTGCAGCCTCTGGCTTCGGGTCTGCAACAGATCCACCTGGGACTCCAGCTCAGCTTTCTGGTCTTGAAGCTCCTCCAGCGTCCTGCGCAACTGGCGGATGGATTCCACAAGGTCAGCATGCGCTTTCCTAGACTCCTCTAGGCGGAGCTGCGCGGCCAAGGCAGCTTCCTGGAAATGAAATGAAAATCCCCCTCATTTCCCCAGCACTGACATACAGCACACAACATGCAAGACACGCGAGTGCTGCACGCAGTGCTTGCAAGACAAGGGAAGTTAAGCGTGCACAACACATTCTTCAAACCTGTGTTTTTGTGTGGTATTTGTCTCTGCTTTTACACACCCAGAAATGGTCCTGACCCAGAATCCCCGGATCTGAACAGCCACGAGCTTGCTGGGAAGTCTGGTTAGGTCTAGTACATACAAGATGGAGGATTCAGGGGGAAACGACAAACCTGACAGCTGTCATGCCCATACTCAGCCTTCTCCCTCGCTCCCAGTGCGCTGCAGCCATCTCCTGGCGTTGCAGGAGGAGAGGAAAGGCAATGCCCAAGTAACTGACCCAAGCACGGACTCTGTTCTCCGTTTTGGACCATGGGATAGGGAGCAGCTTGAACAGCTCACACTGACACCGACCTGTTGGTTTCCTTCCATTGGAGGCATTTTCCTCATCTGCCTGTGATGCCTGTCCCATCTTGTGCCATCTGCTTAATGCATCCTCCCAAGAGATGGCCTGACTGGTGACTGCTCCCCCATGGGTGAACTATAGCACTAGAGATGGAAGAGCTCAACCATGTCCCAGCTAGTCCTCCTCCTACTCGGGGGTCAGCAGAGAATTGCCCCCTGCAGTGCAGTGCTCCCATCCCTCCCAGGAGGGAGCAGCAGTCTGCTAAATCTCAATGTTAGGAAGCTTTCCTCGATACCTGGTGCATTTACTTCTGTTCAGATCGACCCCATTACTCCTATGTTCCTCTGCCCACTCTAAGCGCCCGTCTCCCTCCCTGCTGCGCATGCCCTTCACAGCACAGCAGACAGTTAGGTTACGGTAGAACTCCAGGAGCCATTTCCATGGTGCACAACCACTTGATTTTGCTTAACTCCTGCCCATAAGCCTGCAATAACCTCAAAGCCCACACTGGAGTTGCAGCACCACCGCCCCTGCGTAACGTTTGGAATGCCCATCACCAGCAGGCAAAGCCAGGCAGACAGTAGGACATGCCTAGCCCTTTCTGGGAATGTGCAGACAAAGGGAGTCAACGTGTTTCACGGGAGTGTCCAAGCTATTCCACAGGCAGTTCCTCAGCTTGGCTTTGGAGACTTCTAGTCCCAATTCAAGATAGCCCCTCACACTGCATGGTGCCGTCAGCCAGCCTCTCGGCCTCGTCCCACCCACCCACGGGAAGTTCTAAAATGAACAGAGTGGTTAGATGCTAGGGTTGTCACAACCCAGTGAGATTAAAAAGCAACAGACGCAGTAGTTAGCCTCCCGGTTCCTGGCAAGGAGCACATGGACCCAGATGAGCAAACCCCGTTCTCCATAAAGCAGAGCCGTGTGCAGTAACCTCTCCCTTTACACCATGATGAAATGCACTCCCAGCTAATCAGTCTGCCAACAAGGCAGCGCTCCTCTCTGAAGCAGACTGGCAAGGGGGATGTTCACATCTAGGACTCAAGAGTTATTCCTGAGCTTATGTTTTTAAAGCCACTGTGCTGATCTGCTCTAGTGCGTCAGGAATACAAGGAATGATGGGCAGCAGCGCCTCCCGAGAGCTGGAGCATACATACATTTCTCTGCAGCTCACTTTGTTTCTCTTCGTCCAGAAGCTGCTGCCTTTTCTTTCTCATGGCCTCTTCCTGCATAGAGGAGTGAAGAGCAAACCAGTGAACCTTGGAGCATCATGACACAAGGCACAGAAGAAAGTCGACTCTAACACACTGTTGGTCTTGGGGTCAAGTCTAGGCTTGACACAGCCCCAGCTTTCAATGCCACTGGGAAATCCTTCAGCAATGTTTTCCCTTTTTCACTGATCTCTCCCCATTCATCTTCCCCAGTATTTTGAATGTGAAATTAACAGGGCTGTTTGGGTAGCTCCCTCCTTTGTGTGCTTGGCCCCATGACACCAACTGTGCTGCATGGCATGGAGAGCAGGGCTGGCTAATCAATGCAAGCCCTTCAGAATGTCTCAATGCTCCATTTTCCTAGGGCTACACGGACATGCAAGAATTCCCCCAGTGCATCTTACTGTCCTGCAGCCACAGCAGTTTTCAGCCTCCAGCGCTGCTCAGTTCCCTTCCCTTCCCAAGCAGCCTCTCTCAAATGCTGTGTATCAAAGCAAGAGATATACACAGAGCCAGAGATTTCTGCTAGCTCAACGGGAATATCTCACTCACTTTCCAAAAGCCAGAGATCAGAGTCATAGAATATCATGGTTGAAAGGAACCTCAGGAGGTCATCTAGTCCCACCCCCTGCTCAAAGCAGGACCAATCCCCAACTAAATCGCTTACTAGCTTTGCCCTGCAGTACAGGTGGGCAATTAATAGGAGGACATGGTCTGAAATCAAAAAAGTAACCCTCAGAATGACGTACTTCCACGACACCAGGCTACACGAGTATTCCCCCAAAGCAAAGCAGAAAGCCCAGGGCACTGGCTCGGATAACGAGGGGCGCGATACATGTAGGCTGGGATTTCCAGGGGCATTCAGCACTGGCCCAGTTCTGCTCCCAAGTTCCCCCTGTGACTTTAAGGGGTGCAGTTAGGCCCACTGACCAGTCTCCCCCACAAGGAATAGGGGGAGATGAGGAGTGCCAGTTAGGAAACTTTCAAAATGCCGTGTAGGACTGACTCACCTGGTGATTCAGCTGAGCACATCTGGCCCTGGCATCTTTTGCTCGTATTTCGAGTTCCATTTCCAACTCCTGGAGTTTTCGTTCCTGTGCAGAATGAGGAGCCTGACATGAGGGGTTTGCTGAGCCAAACTTCACCACAAGATAGAACAGCAACGATCTCTGAAAACTGCACCTTGTGACACGCTGGTCTCCTGAGAGCAGTGCGCACACTTGTGGAGCCAGAGACCAGGGGCTAGTCCAGGCAGAGCTGACAGTAGCTATGCTAGAAACGGAAGTTCCCACTCACCTTCGCCTTGTGGCTCTGCCGCAAGTCACTAAGCTGCTCATCCAGCTGCTTCTGCAAAGCCCTCAGCTCCCCATCATGGAGCTGTCTCAGGCGCTCCAGCTCCCCTGTCAGCTCCTCGAGCTTCTTGGCTCTTTGCTTTCTCTCCTCCCAGATGCAAAACCAAGAAAGAAGAGCAAAGTTGTAGAGGTCTATAGCAACATCACATACAAATGTTCTCTCCCCGCCACCATCCCCACAGACATGGGCACACTGTCTCTCCCCGTGTGGGCAGGCAACCCACCACCAAACAAACAGTCTGGGAAGCAGACAGTTTAATTGGATGGGACCAGAATCTCTTACAGGCAAGGCAACACCGAGAGAAATAGGCCAGAGAAAGAGGAAATCACCTTTTCGTTGCCGGGTGCCTAGGGAGCACACTGTTCTACACATGCCCATTAGTGATTCTGTAATCAGAAACTGGAGGCATACAGATATTCAAGGCCAAGTTTTCTGATGTAGGCACAACAGATGCATCTGCAAAGAACTGAGCACTTGTTTCTTGTGCAAAAATCTGCGTGTGCATGCACAAGTCAGTTGTACCCACAAAGGAGGCACACCCATGCTGGCAGGTCATCCGGGACACATTCCGTCAGAGCCTTGGCCCTAGACTCATTCCAGGTTGTGATACTGCTGCTCAGTGGATGGCGTGGCCATCTACCACCTGGCAGGGTTCCAGCCCTTAGACTTGCTGTACGAGGGGCAGATCTGGACTGTCACTATGGGGCTCCTAGTAACTATTTCTGGGACAATGAGCCAATCGCTAAGGACACCTAGAGGCGGATTTTGGCTCTCAGCAGCATTACCTCCTCCTCGTACTGATCCTGAATCCTCGCCAGGACTTCCTTATGCTCCTCTTTCATCCTCTCCATTTTCCGGTCATGGTCTCTCTCCACTTCCTGGCGTTTCTCTTTCATGAGCTCACTGAGCTGCAGTGGTCATAGAGGCAGACTGCATTACACCACGGTAAGGCACAACGATTCCCCCCAAAGCAGCAACTCCCAACATGCACTGTTGCTCCAGCAATGCTGAAGCATCTCAGTGCTGAGATTAGGGCAGCCCTGGTACACTCATTGTCCGGCTGGTGGAGCAGGGGTAAGCAGAGAGGTAAGAAACTCAGTCTGCAGGTGGTATGGAACTTACCTGATCTATGGCATCCCTCTCCACCACGAGATAGGGAGGCTTGAAACCAAGCTCTCACAACCGCGGCTAAGCATGCATGGGGGGGAGGGGCACAAGGGGGCAATCTACCTCCAAGGCTGTTGCACAAAAATAATCACCTCTCGCTCGAACTCTGCTACTCGATACATTTTTTGTTGCACTTTTTGCTCTGCTCTCTCCAATTCCTCATGTAGCTGGGCCTCCTCACTCCTCTGGGCCTCTGCTAGATGCTTCCGGAGGCTGGACACAACCTGCCACGAAAGGAACCACAGACTCATGTACGCAGCATGGCAAAAATCAACGTACTCAGGCTCGCCTCTCTCTGACTGGAGCAGGCCCAAGTGCTGATCGAGAGAAGAATCACCTTTAGGAGGTGGAAGAAACTCAGGTAAATTGCACCAATGACATTCAAGGAAGCTATTTGGCGCAGAATCCGTACAGATTCATCACAAGTTTTGGGAACGTTGGCTTTTACCTTTCGGTGTTTCTCTTCTGCTGCCGATTTTAGCTCCTGGAGCTCAGCTGCAAACTGCTTCTCCAGCACTTCTGCGGCCTGCAGGAGAGTCAACACAAAGTGCGGACTGAAACCCCCATTTCACGGGACGGTCAAGTACAAACGCCCCGTTTCAATCAGCCATTTATACATAACCTTGGAGAAAGCACAAGGCTCATACCTTTTCCAATCTGAGCTGCACTCAAGGTCTCTGGAGTGTCCTGAATTTACTGCCACCAATGAGACACTACTGGAATAGCGCATTGGCTACATGGGACTAGTTCTTTAAAAAACAAAAACACCCTATGGGGACGGTAACAGAGTTTCCACCATCCCTCTGGTGGCCTGAGGCACTCCGCCTCAGTTTCCCTTCTCACACGGCATTCCTCAATAACTCACCATAACACTCCAGTAGTAATTAAAACACTCCCTTTCTGGGATCCAATTTATTTAGGCCTTACACACATTAATACTGCACACCAGCTTCACCCGGCTGGCTACTGGTTTCAGAATTCAAACAGTTCTCTCTCCTTGAGACAGAAATTCCTGGCCTTCCTTCCCAGAGCTGAGTTATCATTCAAACAGTATGTGCAGGAGCCAGTGCTGCTCCCGGCAGATGCTTCCTCCAGCTAGCTACAGCTTCCCAGTCTTCTGCCCTGCCTGGCCTCCTAGCTCTCTGCCACCGCTTCCACTAGCCATTTCCTGCTCTCCTTTGGCTCCCTCTAGAGCTGCCCTCTATCAGGCCCCATCAAGGCTGTAAATGAGCACAGGTGGACTGGACCAGTTCCTTAATAAAGAGCCTATCACAGTAGCACCCTTAATTTCAAGGGCTGCCTGAGCCTTCTGGGGGACAGATAGAGGGAAGGCAGTATCCAGAACTGGGGGAAACGGCTTGCTTTGGCCAAGTGAGAGCTTATTTCGTCTGAATCCGTTCGCTCACGTAAACAGAACTCATGACTAGGACTCGCAACTCCCATGTCTTACCTTCAACACTCCTGTTACTACACCCTAGAAGAAAATTAGCCTTTTTCACTACTGCATCCCATTGTGTGATCCACCGTAGCCCCCAAATCCTTTTCAGCGGTACTGCCACCTGGCCATTTTGTAGATGGGCATTTGATTTTTCCTTCCTAGGTGTAATACTGCATTTGTCTACTGAATTTCATCTTCTAGAATTCAGAGCAATTTCCCAATTTGTCACGGTTGTTTTGCATTCTAATTCTGTCCTCCAAAGTGCTAGCAACCCCTCCCAGCTTCATATCAGCCTCCGATTTTATAAGCATTTTCTCCACTCCATTATCCAAGTCATTCATGAAAATATTGACGAGTAGCAGACCCAGGACAGAGCCTTACAGGACCTGGCTGGATACGTATCCCCAGTTTGACAGCAAACCATTGGTAACTACTCTGAGTACAGTCTTTCAACTAGTTGTGCACCCACCTTCCAGCAATTTCACACAGACCACATTTCCCTCGCTTGTTTATGAGGATATCATACAGGACTGTGTCAAAAGCCTCACTAAAAAGATACAAGTGTAAGTGGAGATCTGTTATTTAGAATCGAAGCTATCAGAGATGGGAAGAGACTTACTAGGTCAGGCCTAGTCCTTCCGATACCACAACATATTCTCCATGCTGATTTTTCAACATCCAGGGGGTTTCCATCCACTTCTTTCAAGACTGTTCCAGTCAGACGTCTCACCATTACTCAGCTTGTGTGGCTGTGCAGGCTACGCGTTATCCCACTACTTCCAGTTATACTACTTCGAGCCCACAAGCATGCTTAGTGCATCACAGAATGCACACGAGATTCCTGACACTCCTAACCAATTACTCTCCCCCAGCCTACACCCTGCGGCTACTCACACAGCTCTCACGGGCACAGTTAGTCTTCACCTGGCCCAGCTGCAGGCAAGGGTTACACGAGATCTGCCCAAGCCAGCATGCACCTCTTACCAAACACAAAGAACAATGTGTCTTGAACCCAGGGAGTCTTTGAGATTGTAACGTGGTGTATCTGCCCCAAGGACCACGCATTTGGTAGGAAACGATTAGAATCATCTCCATTATGTTCCCCAGCATTTTGCCCAATGCTCACACAGGTGCTATTTGATTTCATGGGGTTGGCAGTACAATACAAGCCTTCTCAGTTTTGACTCTGCCCGGTAAAAATGCGAATTTCACCTCTTTTCTTTCTCTTTCTAATCTCTCCTTTAACTCATTCAGGACTCGCTCCTTCTCCTGTTCCAGCTCTGTCGCTTCTCTCTGCTGTGCTTCCTCAACTTCCACCTTCAGCATCTCCAAAACACGTTTCTTCCTCTCCTCCAAGCTCTCCCTCTCCACCTTCTGCAAGGACTCCCACTCCTCTCTCAGCCTTTGCAATGCAGCCTCGTGCTCAGCCCTGGTAGATTTGTGATAAGGGATAAGACGACACAGGTAAGTAGGACAGTCATATTGCAATATTGCATTTCGTTTAGCAACCAAGCTTGCAATAGGAATACGTGGTACAAATGAAAATTGCAAGCCTAAAGACGTGAACAAAAGCAAACTCGGGTTTTCAAACATGAGTCAAGTAAAGTATTACCTAGAATGTATGCCTTGGGAATGGGTAATTAGGCAGCCTGGCAAACAACAAAGGCAGCTATTAGAAGTCTACATTTTGTGTGTGTGTTTCTCTCTCTCTCTATGTATATATATAAAAAGTAGAGATGAAAATGATGCTCATGTTTTTTCAGTTCCTGCCCTTGCCTGTCTCCTCCAACTCTCATTCGTCTTGATGACCCTTGAAGAGCCAGAAGAGGTCTACTCAATCCAACCATCTCCTCAGGCATCCTAATCACAAGGGACAGTGCAACTCACTTATGGGGGGAGGGGGGGGGGTTCATTCACAGCCACCAGGTCATCAAAAGAGATGTCTATATGTGGGGGGAAGGGTGGGAGGAAAGCAGCAGCAGTGAATCTCAGAGTCTGGATCAACTGAGTCGGGCCGTGCTGCGAGGCTGAAAAGAGCAGTGTAGACATTCAAGGTCGGGCTGCAGCCCGGGGCTCTGAGACCCTCGGACAGAGGACTTTTTTTTTTTGGCTATGTAGACACCCAGAGAGAGGCTGAGCAGCCCAAAAGGAATCAGAAGATATACATTACAAAGACATCCTCCTATAGGACGTTGCTATAGCTCATTTCCATGCCCACTGACCTCTTCTGCTTTAGAAAGTACAAGAGGCACCAAGAAAGCTGGCCAGTTTTGCCAAACAGAAACAGGTACATTTACCTCAGAGTCTGCAGTGTTAGGAGTATTCCCCAATACTTACTATAAGGGACCCCTGTCAATACTGAGATTAAACCATCTAGTTAGCCAGGGCATCATCCACAGTAACGTCACGTTTGTAAGCGTGGCCACTCTGTTGCTTGAGAGCGGGCAGGGTTTCTATTTACAGGGAGCAAAGAGAAGGCTCACACACACCCACAGCTTTACACAGCTGGCACTGAAATTTGCACCTTATTTTCCCCTTTTCTGTCTCAGTCTCTGAGCTGATCTGGGCTCGCAGCTTTGAGAGCTTTTCGACCTCTTCCTCTCTCATCTGCAGCTCTTCCTCCTCAGAAGCCTTCGCCAGCTCCTCTTTAAGAGACCTGCGTGACCAGAAGAAAAGAGATTCAGAGGTTTTAACAACCTTAACCAGCTTCCCTCTGAGACCCACAGATCAGACGCTGGTTCCTGTAGGCGTTATCAGTCTGTCTGAAGCTTTCCCAAGAATTCGGGTCCCATTTATTGTCCTTATGCATTAAAAGTTGGCTCCTGAGCACAAGAGACTCTCGGAGGGTTCAAAGTTCTGCAGCACTCTTTCGAAACAGTCTAAAGAAGCCAAGGCCAAGGGGTGGGGTAGTGTGTCCCTGGATTCTGACAGGAAATTACAGCGACAGAGTTCTTTTTTCAATAAGTCACGTAGTGCTGTGAAAGCTGAAAATGAAAAGATGTCCCCAGATGGCTGGCTGGATCCATTAGCAGCAATTTGGGCTTTGTGTTCTCACAACAAACTCTTTTTATGCTGCTTCCAGGCACCCTTTCTATTGCAAATCCCTTGTCTTGTTCTTGGCTTCTCTCCCCATTTCCTCTGGGTGCTCCATCTTCCACTCCTCCAACAACAAATTATTAAACAATCAATTTGTGAGCACCTAGAGGATAATAGGGTTACAAGGAATAGCCAGCATGGATTTGTCAAGAACGAATAGTGCCAGACCAACCTACTTTCTTTCTTTGACAGAGTTAGTTGCTTAGTGTGTGTGGGGGGGGGGGGGGGGAGAGAGGGGGGAGGCGGAGCAGTAGACGTGATATCTTGATTTTTGGTAAGGCTTTTGACACAGTCCCATGTGATATTCTCATATGCAAACTAGGGAAATGTGGTCTAAGGTGGGTGCAAGACTGGTTGAAAGACTGTACTTCAAGAGTAGTTACCTCTGGTTCACTGTCAAACTGGGAGGGTGCATCTAGTGGTGTTCCACAGGAGTCAGTCCTGGATCCACTAATCACTACTTTCACTAATGACTTGGATAATGGAGGGGAGAGTACGCTTATACAATTTACAGATGACACCAAGCTGGGAGGGGTTTCAAGCACTTTCGAGGGCAGGAGTAGAATTCCAAAACGACGCTAACAAATTGGAGACTTGGTCTGAACTCAACAAGAGGTGGAGGAAGTGATTGGAGGAGAGGCTGTTCTGGACTTGATTCTGACAAACAGGGAGGAACTAGTTGTGAATGTGATGGTGGAAGGCAGATTGAGTGAAAGTGATCACAAAATAATGCAGTTCATGATTCTAAGGAATGGTAGGAAGGAAAACAGCAGAATAAACACAATGAATTAGATAAAGTCTGCCTTCTTGAAGTGCAGAGAATTGGAAGGCAAGATCCCATTGGAAGCAAGTTTTTTCCCTTAAAGGAGTTCAGGAGAGTTGGCAGTTTTTTAAAGAGACATTATTAAGGGCACAAGAGCAAACTATACCAATGCAAAGGAAAAAATAGGAAGTATGGTAAGAAACCACTCAGACTAAACCAGGAGATCTTCAATGACTTGCAATTCAAAAAAGGAGTCATACACAAAGTGGAAAATAGGTCAAATTGCAAATGCTGAATATAAAACAAAACACCACAAGCATTTAGGGACAAGATAAGAAAGGCCAAGGCACAAAATGAGAGTAAAACAGCTAGGAATATAAAGGGTAACAAGAAAGCATTTTACAATGCTGGGAAGCAAAGGAAGACCAGGAACAGGGTAGGCCCATCACTAAATGAGGAGGAAAGACAATAACAGAAAACGCAGCAATGGCCAAAGTTTTAATTATTTTTTTGTTTCAGCTTTCACCCAAAAAGTTACCAGTCAGCTACACAGTGAACATCAGAGTAAAAAGGGTAGAACCTGAGACTAAAATAGGAAAGGAACAAATTAAGAATTACTTAAGACTAATTAGATGTCTTCAGATCAGCTGGGCTGGATGAAACACATCCTAGAATACTTCAGGAATTGGCAAAGAGATCTCTGAGCCATTAGTGATGATCTCTGAGAACTCGTGGAGGACTGGACAACTATAGCATCCATCTATACAAAGGGGAATAAGGACAAACCGGGGAATCATAGGCCAGTCAGCTTCACTTCGATATCCAGAAAGCTAATGGAGCAAATAATCAAACTTTCTATTTGTCAGCACGTAGAAGAAAATGAGGTGATAAGTAAGTCAGCATGGATTTGTCAAGAATAACCTTCTTTGACATGGTAACAAGCCTGTGGATAGGGGAGAAGCAGTACATGTCATATATCTTGACTTCAGTAAAGTTTTTGATACCCTCTCACATGACCTGCTCATAAACAAACTAGAGAAATATCGCCCAGACCAGAGGTTCTCAACCTCTTTCTGAGGCCCCCCCCAACATGCTATAAAAACTCCATGGCCCCCCTGTGCAACAAGAACTGGTCTCCTGCATATAAAGGCCAGGGCCGGCGTTAGGGGGTAGCAAGCAGAGCAATTGCCTGAGCCCCCCATGAAGCTATATTGCCCAGGCTTCAGCCCCGGGTGGCGGGGCTCAGGCACCTGGGCTTCAGCCCCATGTGGTGGGGCTTCAGCGTTCTGCCCTGGGCCCCAGCGAGTCTAATGCTGGCCCTGCTTGGAGACCCCCTGAAACCTGCTCGTGGTCTCCTGAGGGGCCCCAGGCCCCTGGTTGAGAACTATTGCCCTAGACAAACCTACTGTAAGGTGGGTGCACAACTGCCTGGAAAATTGTACTCAGAGACTAGCCATCAATGGTTCGCAGTCAAGCTGGAAAGGCATATTGAATGGAGTGCCACAGGGATCTGTCCTGGGTCCAGTTCTATTCAATATCTTCGTAAATGATTTGGATAATGGCATAGAGAACCAGGGCCACCCAGAGGATTCAGGGGGCCTGGGACAAAGCGCGGGAGCTGCGGCGCTTGTACTCACCCAGCAGCGGTCACTTTTTTCTTAAAGTGTGGTGCCGAGAACTGGACACAGCACTCCATCTGAGGCCTCGCCAGTGCCTAGTCAAGGGGCAGTCACCTCCCGTGTCTCATGTGTGACGTTCCCTATTAACACACCTGAGAATATTAGCCTGTTTGGTAACTTGTGACACTTTCTCAGGGTGCCTGGGACTGCGAGTTACCTTGTTACCCCCCCAGCTCAGTGAGAGGCAGGCTGTCTTGTAGCAGCTCCCTGACGCTGATAGTCCTTCAGTCACTCAAGCACTCTCCTCTGGGCTCTGGCAGCCCTTAGTGCGCTCCAGTCTCCAAACTCCTCAGAATCGTTCCCCTTGTGTCCAGCCCCCTCCTAGTAATTACCACGTTCGCTCTTGCTAAGGGATCTATACACACACACAACTGAATCAGCTGAGTGTCTGCTTCAATCTAACACAGCACTGTACTCTACTTCTAGTGAAAACAAATAGGGTTATTAACAAAGATTAAGATTTAAGAGATAATGAGCAAAGATAATAAGAACAGCAAGTTCCTTTTAAAACAAAAGGTACAATACATTTCTTAGTATCTACACATAACTTTCATTAGGCTAAAATCCTCGTCTAAAGCGATTTCTCACCTAATGCAACCTCCCAGTATCACTAGCCATCATGGCCAGGATCCATAACTTTCATGAATGCAGAAAGTGCTGTCCTGTTATCCTCAGTGAAGGATAACAAAATGTCTTCCTCTTATACCTCCAAAGTTCATTGTCTTTGTACCCCAGAGAGAGAACAAGTGGGGCAATTTGCCCCGGGCCCCGCAGGGCCCCCGCTAACCCTGGCAGTCCGGGTCTTAGGCGGCGGTGGGTCCTTCAGTGCTGCCGAAGACGCGGAGCGACTGAAGGGCCCCCTGCCGCCGAAAAAAAAGTGGATAATATGGAGAGAGTCCGAGGAGAGCAACAAAAATGATAAAAGGTTTTAAAAAAATCTGACCTATGAGGAAAAGTTAAAAAAAAAACTGGGCATGTTTAGTCTTGAGCACAGATGACTGAGGGGGACCTGAGAACAGTCTTCAAATACATTAAGGGCTTCTATAAAGAGGGCAGTTCTCCATGTCCACTGAAGGCAGGACAAGAAGTAATCGGGTTAATCTGCGGCAAGGGAGATACAGGTTAGATATTGGGAAAAGCCGTCTAACGAAGGGGAGTTCAGCTCTGGAACAGGCTCCAAGGGAGGCTGTGGAATCCCCGTCACTGGAGGTTTTTAAGAACCGGCTGGACAAACACCGGTCAGGGATGGTCTGGGTTCACTTGGTCCTGCCTCAGAGCAGGGGACTGCACTCAATGGTCTCCTGTGGTGCCTTCCAGCCTGACATTTCTCCGATTCCCCACAGCACTGCCCAGGAAGATGCCACGTGGCCTGCGCAGCACACTGCAAGGAGCATGTTTAACAGAACCAGCACAAACAGGACCCAGAGGCTGAGTGTAGAAGCACCACTGAAAGTTTTAAATAGAGAACCTGAAGCTTCTGACACGGTTCAGCTCCCTGCATAACCTTCAACCCCATGCAGCCTGACCGGGCTTTGACGTATAACTGGCCACATTCCCTGCTCCTAAAAGCCTTGTTCTGAAGTACCTGGGAATTCAGCATGTGGCACTCCTAGAGTAACCCCATGTGCCCTGATGCTCCAATTTCCAAATCTATCACCGCCACTTAGCCTAGGCTTGAACATCTGCCACGCTGTAAACCACTGAGCACAGAGAAGGATACTTTACCCAGGTTTACAACCTGAGAGACAGGTGCATATGCTGAAAGTTACATTTGTATCAGATCACAGCTCTTCCCGCTGGCCTAGGAGGAAAAGGCTCCCTGCTCTACACTGGGAAGACCGAGAGCTTTGCCCACACACACGCGCGCACACTACACATACACTCCGAGGATTTACATCGTGTCCATAAGCCGTGTTTATGGCAGAACGTTATTGTCCGTGAGACGCACAGCCTGTCATGCACAGCACAGAGCCTGGGGAGGCAAAACGAGTCCCTCATTCGTCTCCACCCAAAAATCCCAGCCCAGTCTCCTGCATCCAAGGCATTGGCAAAGTGGCACCAGTCTCTTTTCCACAGGAGACGCAGTGGCTTGCAGACACCTAAGATCACAGGGATGGCAGACTGTGGTACAGCACAAGCATGGGGCCTCCAGCAAGGAGTCACAGCAGGGGAAGGTTTGGGGGCTGCGGGAGGAGTTAGAGTCTGAAAGGAAATTACCGGAGGGACTTTTCTTTCTGCTGATGAAGCACTTGAGCTTCTTCCTCCTCCTCTTGCCTCAACTCCTCCTGGAATCGCTGAACCTTCTTCTCCTTTGCTTGCAGTAAACGCATTTTTTCTTCCTCCAGCTCCTGCTCCTGCTCCTGCTCCCTGGCTATTTCCTCCAGGGATTCTGCAGAAGGCCAGTTCAAGGACACCACTTGTTTGATTTCCTCCCCAAGTTGTCTGCCAGGAAAAAAGAAAAAAAAAAAAGCTGTCTTTAAAACAGGATAACAGGCACCCCTCAATACACCTTGATGAGGTCGGGAGCGGATACACAGAAATCACTGCCACTACCACTGGTATGTAGCCACCTCTCGACTGGAGCACAGCAGCTGCTGACCAGCTCTGCAGGACAAGGGATGAAGAAGGGGGGTGTAGATGGGTGCAAGCACTGGGGCGGGGGAGAAATGGAATGTACTTCGCCACACAACTTATCCTCTTGATATTCCTCTCAGCATGACTGGAGAACTGAGCCATTCTCCCACCCCAACCCTCTGTATGCGATTACACCACTTGCTTTGTATCCAGTTGGGACTGCAGGGGGAATTCAGGGAGGCAGTATGTCATTACCAAGCTGGAATTTAACCAGCAGCGCAGCAGGGTGAATACCACAACTCTTACAAAGAGAGCTCTCGACAAGTATAAATGACATGCGGCCAGGGCATGAGTTTTATATTTCCTTCCAAAGACAGCACCTCCAGCAAGAGTCCCCAAGCACCACTGCTTGAATCCAATACTGAGGCAGGGAAGGACCCCTCCTCCTGTAGCATCTAGGTATTCCTTGGATGTCGCCCACTCCTGTTCTGTACTGGCCCATCACCACTTCGCTTGCAAGATGTGCCAGAACCTCAGTGCACGAGGGTCAGGCTGGGGGAAAAATGCTTGGTGACAATGGAGCCACAATTGGAGCTTCCGGCTACTACTGGAACACAGACAGCAAGTAGTAACAAGTAGCACGGCCTGGAGAACAATGGGTTCACTCAGAAAGGCCAAAGGCGCTAAGCAGCAGTTCCATGCAGTGACTATAGTATGACAGCATATGTTCTACGGGCCCGTTGGGCCAGGGCTCGGTGAACGGTCCATGTAGAGCAGCAGGATTTGGCAGCTGCCTTTTGTTTCCATATAGGCCAGAAAGGTCTCGGCTGAATGGGCAGGAAAACAGACTAACCTCTGGGGAACATTATGCAAGGCACTGCATTTAGCCGTATGGAGTGGAAATCCATCAACTTCATGAAAAAACTCGTACAGATACAGACAGACATCATCTTCCTTTCCAAATGCAAGCAGATGGACATCATACCAAAAGGACTAAAAGGTAAAAAAATCCATTGCAATCAACATATCACATAGACTATGCTGAGAGACTGTGCCACACACTCTCAAAGAAACTGCGAAACCACCTGATCAACATCCTATACAGCAAACAGGGAAAGATCAAGACTGAACTCTCAAAACTGGATACTCTCATGAAACACCAACCTTCCACACAAACTTCCTCATGGATAGACTTGACAAAAACTAGACAAGCCATTTACAACACAAACTTTGCTTCTCTACAAAAGAAAAAGGACACTAAACTGTCTAAACTGCTACATGTCACAAGGAGCCACAACAGTAGCTCCCTTACCCCACCCAACAATGTTGTTAATCTTTCCAGCTATTCTCTTAGCCCAGCAGAAGAATCTGTCCTATCTCGGGGCCTTTCCTTTTGCCCTTCCAGACCCACGAACATGATACAGTTCTGCAGTGACCTAGAATCCTACTTTTGCCGTCTCCGACTAGTCTCTAAGGTGCCACAAGTACTCCTGTTCTTCTCTGGGGAACAATTATTCGGTCTTGAAAAACAGACCCACAGAATACCTCTGGCATACGCAGGAAACAGGGCAGTGGCTAAGCCTCACAGTCGGCTCAGGCAGCAGGGAGGAAGGGTAAGCAGAACTCCAGGTGGAACACATGGCTTCATAAGGCAGCCCCAGGCGCCCTCCTGTGGCAAGCTACAGCCAAACAGGCAGCCTGCCTCAGCTTCCCTCCTTCACAGTCCCCATAACACCATTTAACACCATTAATCTGGGCTTGACTAGGGACTGGGAGTGGCTGGCTCATTACTGGTTCCTGTCAACACTGGTTCTTCACTAGCGAAGTAACTCCCTGCTCTCCATGTGTCAGTATATAATGCCTGCATCTGTAACTTTCACTCTATGCATCCGAAGAAGTGAGGTTTTTACCCACGAAAGCTTATGCCCAAATAAATCTGTTAGTCTTTAAGGTGCCACCAGACTCCTTGTTGTTTTTGTAGTCCCCGTAACGTCACACAAACTCTCTTGCCTCAGAAATACCCCTCCTAGGGGCCAGTTTATTACTAAAACATCACACAAACGGTCCGGAACAAAAGCCCCAAAAGACAGACCGTTTGCCACCTCCAGTGCACAGGGTCCTTAAAGTCCCACAATAGCTAGTCCATTGACTTGGCAGAGTGCAGTAAGTGCCATCTTCCACCACACCCAGCTTCTTCTTCGGTCCTCTCCTATCCTTCTGCCAGGACAGCTGGACTGCAATGCACTCTTCCCAATGGGAACCCCTCAGCCTCTCTGCTGGGAGATCATCCGCACCGGGGAGCACCCAACGCGCCCCTGGGCCCCCTCACTGGTCCCCTGGGTCCAGCTCTCTGGTGTGGAGAGGTCAGTGGGTAAGCCCCTCCATTGCTTGCTGGCCGTCAGCCCTCTCCGGCCCTCAGCTGCAGCTCTTTGGCTTAGAAATGAGCAGGCCCTCTGCTTTTTTGCTGCCTTCAGCACCAGCACTCCAGCCCTTGTCTCAGCCTTGGGGAGGTCAACTGGCAAACCCCTCTCCTGCCTTCAGCTTTCCCCCAGGAACCTCCTACAACTCTCTTCGAGGACCTCCTCCCATTCTGATTCACCCTGATCCTTTATAGCCCCAAGTGGTGCCATGCCCGCTTAATTGGCCAAACTCAGAGCACCTGAGCTGGCACAAGGCCGCTGGACCTTCATCTAAAGGGGCCACAAGAAAACAAGAGCAAAGAGAAAAGCCCGTGAACGCAAACCTTGCCCCTCCAGTTCAGTAACCTACACATGAGGTTGGCAAAGTTAGCGCCAGCCAGTGAGCTGCTCCAGCCATTAGTGTTCTGCCAAGGGACCGCAGATCCCCCAACCACAAAGCACACAGAGGGCTTCTTGCCAGCTCACGATGCAATGCCAGCCCTCTCACTGGCCAGGTCACACTGTGGGAGGAGGCCTCAGGTCACAGGGGACATTAGAAAACAAGCAGGAGGTTTGACAGGACTGCACCAGTGCTACACAGGACAGGCAGAAGGCGATTAACTGAAGTGCCAGACTAATTCAGACAAGGGTAGGGGAAACATCTCAATGTTCTTCCTGATCTCTGCCATGCCCCGAGATCTAATCTGGTTTGCTTGGGCAGCAAAGTCCCTGGTACAGGTAATTAACTAGTCAGTGATTTATCTATAACCCTGGAAGGACACTCGAGGTGAGGACCTCAGAGGAAGCTCGGGGCTCTGAAACTCAGGCTTCTTCACTCAAGCGGAATGAGAATGCATTCAGACAAACGTTACGCAGAGAGAGGGATGAAAAAGCTTCTGCATACCCTTTCTCAGCTTGGCTGGATTGTGACCAAAGGCAGCTTTCTTGCTTGGGAAGCAGCAAGGACACACCGCTCAGCTACCACTGGGCACAGCACCACAGCAATGCCTCTAAAAACCATTAAACCAAACACGACAGGGACTCGGGAGAGCTGGATTCTAGTCCTGGGTTTGCTGCTGCCATGCTGAGTGACCTAGGAAAGCAGCTTCCGCTCTTCCTGCCTCGGCTTCTCGAACGGACACACAGCACAGCCTCCTTGGTGGAAAGGGTAAAGATCAGCCTCCGGATACTGAGGCTACCTAAGTGACTGCTTTCCTCCCTGCCCCACCCTCCCACAGCTGCAGGGCTTCTGATGGGACTACCTACATTGAAACACTGGGGGAATGGAAGCCAGGGGTTCTCCCCTTCTCATCCAGCCACCACCTGAATTTGCTGATCTTCACAAGGACCTCCTGGTCCTCAAGCTTGTGCAAAAGAGGGCAAGGGAGAAGAGTTTCTCTTTTGCCTCTTCAAGCCGGAGGAGCAGTGGTGTCTGGATGAGCAGGGTCGGCTCCAGGCACCAGCTTAACAAGCAGGTGCTTGGGGCGGCCAAGGGAGAGGGGCGGCATGTGTAGCAATTCGGGAGCAGAAGGTCCCTCACTCCCTCTAGGAGCGAAGGACCTGCCGCCGAACTGCCGCCACCGATCGCAGCTTTTCCCGCCCCCCCCTCCCCCCCAATTGCCACCGCCGGTCGCGATTGCGTTTTTGTTTTGTTTTGTTTTTTTTTGCTTGGGGTGGCACAAATGCTGGAGCCGGCCCTGTGGATGAGGTGAGCTTCCACCAGTTCCGGCAGCAGCACCTTCCCACTGTGCTAATGCAGAAAGGTCACGTGTTAGGACAACACATGCTTGTAAGGCCACATGTTTGAAAGAGCCCAGCAGCCAATGTCTTTGGAAAGTCTGGCTCTCTCTCTTTTCCACAAATGAGCTCACCGCCTATGCAGTGGGCTCATGTTTATAGTTAAAGGAAGAGGAGTTGTGGCATGAGTCAGCAGGAAGTCTGCTTGTAAGAGGGAAAAACTGAGGCTTCCCCACAAATATTCTGGTGAATAGCAATCATGGGGATGGGGGGAGAAAAAGGAAAACAGAAAAAGTCAAGAATTTAAAAAGAAAATGTAATTCAGTAATAACCCCGCTTGAGCTTACCAGGTCAAAGCCAGGGCTCTTTAAATACACAAGTACCATACACAAAAATGGCACTCTTTCCACTGCCCCTGTATTTTCAGAGAGAGCTCTGCCTTCTCTTCATTTGTCTAGTCACCTGATTCTGCAGTCTGCATGCATTCCCATTGCCTGCAATGGGAGCGTTGTTTATACCGGGACTGCGGGATTGGGGACTGGTTATTTTACTTAGGCAGCTTCACCTCCTCCCCAGCTAAAGCAAACCAACCAGTGTCTGGCTCAAACAAACACACTACTTATGGATGAGGTATTTTTCTGAATCAGTTATATAAATGTGCTGGAAGCTTGCCAGCCTCCGGTAATAGAAAGCAATAGGATCTCCAAAAATTCAATAGAAAACCAATCTGTTTCTAATTAAGCTTTTTCAAAGGGCAGCAAAGTTATGAGGCCTGAAAGAGGCTCAAGGGGAAAAAACCTGCACTGGTGTAGGTACAAAATGAAATTCTGCTTCCCGGGTGGCGAGATCGAAAGCTGCAGGCCTTGGCATGCTCTGACACCGCTGAACTGAGGCAGAGGTTCCGCGACGCTGCCGGGGAACAGGGAATTCAACAATGTCAGTAACACCAGAAAAAGGGTGCAGCCACTACAGAGAAAGCGAGCAGCATGGGGTGGGGGGTCCTTGGGGCTATAGATAAATCATGCACTCCTAATACCGCCGTGGGACCTCCCAATACATTGCCCATGCCAATGCTACATGTAACAATGCCCAAAGCAAACAGGTGGAGCTTATCATCCTGAGCTGGACAACACTCCAAGCTCCTTGGTGTCATTTTCCACCCCTCCTACCTCAATTTTCTTTTTTTAAAAGCATTTATACAAACTATTCCGTTTTTCAAGGCAGGTATGTTCCTGGACATGGCACTGAGACACCCTCACACTTCCCTACCAGTGACCACAGACTGTCTTGAAGTTGCATGTACCCTGTGAGGGCACCATCCGTTCTGCCCAGTTACACCTGGTGTTTTTTTCAGTACAGACACAAAAATCTGCAAGACTGTTTCCACCAAGATCTGTTGCTGTGGTAGGACTGCAGGCACCTGACTGCAAAGGCCACCAGTTTAGTAAGCAATGAACCACTGGCCTTTATTGGGGACTCTAGTTCTACCAGCTCGGGCGGTGATCTCACCAGATAACACAAGCCAAGATGCAGTCCACCGTTCATTGATGGCAGTTAAATGCATTTGATACTGGTGGCTCTGGTCTCGGTAGTGCTCAGCAGTTATACTTGGAGAAATCCGCTCTCTGGCATAAACCTAGATGGGCATGGTTGGCCTTTCTAACCGCACAGAGAGGCTGAAGTGCTCTCTTCCAAGCAGGACGTGAGCAAATCTTGCTTCAATCATTTCTGCACTGCCTAGGAATGAACCTGATCATCTAACTCCTAACCTGAATTTTCTCAGGAATTAGATCATGAAGCCTGACTCTATAAGGCCCAATGGCTGGGCAAGAACAGCAGCTACTTCATTTTCTCTAATACAGACAATTGACACACTGGGCTATTGGTTGCAGGACTGGCAGCAAAACAGCGCCTCAGGAGCATGTGCACTTAGGAGCTGCACACAGAAGTGCTCTTGTTTTTAAACTCATTCTCCCACAGTGCCTACTGAGAACCTCAACTGAAAGCACCAAGCCACATCTTCACATTCAGCAGGGGTCACATACGAGAACAGCATACAAGAAGGCAAGAACTCTCCTCCTCAGAGCACCAGAGGAATTTAATATGAGCCCTTACGCCTGATGAGTGGCTGCAGGCTCCTCCGGATTGGTCAGACTATCCAGCGATCCCTCCTTTTGCTCCAGGGCAGCAGTCTCTTCCTGGCTGGCGTTCTCTAAACTTAAACACTTCTCTTCGGCCATTTCGCAAGCACTGAAGGGGCGCTGGTCCCTCTCACTTTGCAGCAGTAAAAAGGTAACAGAATAACAGATTAGTGAAAAGTGGACTCCACTGCTTGCTCCATTTAAACAGGATGGAGGGAGACCAGGATGCAAAGCTAAAGTGAGGGGTGCACACATCTGCAACACCACTGCATACCTGCCAAGGGTACCAGTTAGTCCAACTCTGTTGTTGCCTAAGGGCAAAACAACAGCTCCCTTCCATCATCCAAACCAGCGTAGGAGTTGCAAGCATTGAAAGACTAATAGGTGACTGGGGTATAAGTAAGTGTCTGTCAATCTCTAAATGCTGAATCCCTTCCAAGGAAAATTTCCCTTCTTTTCCAAGTCCTTGGAGAATTTCCCAAAGCATATTTGAAGACAAACCAACCCCATTAACAACATCTACACTGTATCTGAACTACAGCTGGAAATACTGGCAGGCATGCCCATATCTGCAGCCCTACAGCATCTTAGAGGCAGAAAGACAAGAGACACTAGACAAGTACAAAGCAGCGTTACCAGCGGAGAGGAGAAATGAAGAATGAAGAGAGTGAACACACAGCTCTGGGAAGCAGGTATAGAGTGATAAGATGTTTGCTGCACAGAAGATGTTTTTTCAGGGAGCCTTCATATGAGCAGCATCTCCGAGCACAAGTGCACAGGGTTCACCAGTGTCTACGGCAGGTCGTAAGGACTACTGCAGATCAGTCTCTCCAACATCCTTTTTGGAACAGCGCCATCTTCAGCATTAGGGCACAGGACCGTGGTTCCCAATTGCCCAACACACCAGAACACTATGAAACTACACATGGAGATTAGGTGTCTAACACACATTTCCTCTGCAAACAAAACATTCTACAGCTCCCAGGAGAGACTTGCGGGCAGCCTGAGCTGTTTTGGTCAGAACATTTCTGTATATTTAAACTTGTCACCACAAATAGAAAAACAAACAAACAAGTCTTCCAGTCCCTGCAGTAACTAAGTGTTAGGATGCCCAGATTGTTCCTGGGATAGTAAATGTTGCTCTCCAGAATTAAAGCTTCAGTAGACCATGACACAAGATAGTCTAGTATGGACACTGGGTCCATTCTGCCTGCTGTAGGAATGTACGCTCACGGAAATAAACGGAATTGGTCCCACTTAGGTCAGGGCTGGATTCATTGTCATTAACAGGGAGCTGGCCTGTCACCGGAGAGCATTTAGCCACTGATAAGTTAGCTGCGCAGTACCGATATTCCAGCAGGCCCAGTATAAAGTGGACTGGGAGGGGCTGCTTCAGACCCTGAATAATCTGAAAAGTGATATGTAGTGACTGAGCCTCCCATAGTTAAATGCCATGAGCCACAACAGAAGATTTGAACTAGTCCAGAGCATCCTGATAGGACTGCCAAAATGTTAGCTATATTCACCCAGGTCAGCAACATAGAAGAAAAGAAAAGTTTCCTAGCCTTAGAGAAAAGCCAAATAGCCTTAAGGGAAACAAGACGTTGACTCTCTCTCTGGTGGAGTTTTCAGGGAGATGAAAGCTACATCGTTTGCTTGCCTACCCAGCCAGAGGCCTGAAGCAGCACTGAACCCGCTGAGACAGCAGGGGAGAGGGAGAAGAGAAGAGAAGAAAGTGAAAGACGAAGGAAAGGACCTTTTAAGATAAACACCCCAGGGTTTCTACAGCTTAACAGGGGGATTCCTGCAGGGGTTGCAATGATCACACTACAATAGCCTCAGGTGTAGGCTGGATAGGAGAGCAGTGGGGAGCTAGACCTCTACAGCCATCGTTTGTAGCCCTGGCCTGTTTATACCATACCTCTCAGCAGCTTTGGTTCTTTTGCTTTGCTCTTCTTCTAAGCTGGCTTTGCTTTGGTCCTTTTCCTCTTCTCCCAGCCCCTGGGCCTGCAGGTAAAAGCAAACGGTGTGGGGTTTGCAGAATTTACAGTCGTTCTGCAGAAGAGAGGAGGGAAGCCTGTGCTGCTTTGTCCCTGTAGCTGAGCACCACACCGAAGCAGCAAACAAACTGGCCCTCAGAAAACCGTCCAAGCAATTGCTAAAATCAAAACGCTCTGTCCTTCTCTGGTGCACAAAAGACCTCAAAGAGCTTTACAAACACTGATAAACCTAACAGCACCCTTGCACGCTGCTTTGAACTCTCTAGTGATTTTGGGGTCCAAGTTGACACATCTGAAAAGATTTTCAGAGAGCGGGGGCTCAGCCTTGGAAAGTCAGGTCGGGCACCAAAACCACTTGTCACTTTTGAAAATGTTGGCCTGAGTTCTAGCCCAATTTTACAGGAAGGGAAACAGAGAGGCAGAAGTGAAATGACGGGCCAAATTCACAGCAGGAGTGAGTGGCTGAGCTGGGAACAGACTCCCACTCCTGACTCAGTCCTACGCCATGGCTTCTCTCCAGGACAGCATCAGATCATGAGGGGCCAGGCTCAGGTGTGTACAGGCGGAGTCAGACCCCACCGCATGGAGACAAATAGCCCTCTCACAGGGAATGCCCTTGGGACTTGGAGTCTCCTTCCTTGGAGGTTTTTAAGGCCCGGCTTGACAAAGCCCTGGCTGGGATGATTTAGCTGGGAATTGGTCCTGCTTTGAGCAGGGGGTTGGACTAGATGACCTCTTGAGGTCCCTTCCAACTCTGATATTCTATGTTTCTATGACTCTGGGGCAGGAAGGCTCCCTCGCTAGCATCCACTAGGAGTGACTGCTGCTGCCAGCCTTGCACAATTGCCAAAGGACAATGGGGATCTTCTGGCACGGCAGAGAGGAAACCAGGGAGCCTGCAAGTTTAAAAGCTGCCTAGGAACATAAGAGGGGGGTGAGAAGCAGACAACTCAGTCTCAGATAAAGAACCAATCCAATGAGGCCAACAGATGAGAACAAGGCTAGGGCATCAGAAACAGCCTCCCCCTCCACCCAGGGAAGGCAAGGAGGGAGGGAAAGCGTTAACAGCCTATCTTTCGATCGGAGGCTCCCCGCACACTCATTGGTGGCTGAGCGCTCAGGAGTTGAGGCGGTGACTTTGCCATATGGAAGTGCACCAAGGGGCAGGGCCAACATTTAAAAAAAATGAAATTATAAATAGCAATGATTTATGCAAATTTCTAGTAAAGCAATGAGCAGAAGGATTCCCTGCTAGTGCTGTCACATCTCATCACTTCAACCCAGTCAGACCTCTCCTAGGCAGCTCCCTCTCTCCTGCCCCAAGCAATTAGTGGCTTCAGGTCCCAAGAACCGGGCAGCTCAGCAAACATCCCCTGGCTCCAGATGGGATCCATTACGGTCACCTTTGAAAGCACAAATGGCTATTTTTATTCCTAGGAAGATCTTGTTCCCCTACTAGAGTCATTGGGGGGGAGCCTACACTGATGGCTGCCACCTGGCTCTCACTCGGTCTCTTTCTCTCTAACTGGAGCAACCTGGACCCCTTGACACTGCGATTAAAGGAACTGCTTCAGGTTCATTTTTAAAAGCTGGGGTTAGCCTGTGTCTTCCGCAGGGCATCAGAGTTCTAGCCCTGGGGCCGGCTTTGGGCTAGTGGATTGAGCAGGGGGCTGGGAGTCAGGAGGTCTAGGGTTTAAATTCTGATTCTGCCACTGACTCACTGTGTGACCCTTGGCAAGTCCCTTCCCCTTCCTCTCCCCCTACCTCAGTACTGTCCTGTGGGGATCCTGGATAAGAGTGAAGTGGTGTTATTAGTCTAGTCTCCTGTTCTGGGACGCAGAGCTGTGAAACCGCTCACACTCAGGATGAAACACAACATTGAGGGTGAGACAGAAGGGGAGAAGAATTGACAAGCTGTTCTTCAAGAGGTAAATCTAGCCCAATTCCTTTCTAAGGGCACCATCAAAGCCCAAAGAAGGCAAGATAAAGATTCCCATTGACTTCAAAGGGAATTCGGTCAGGCCCTGTGGCTGTTTCTAGATTAGCCTTTTACCGCTATTGCTACCGTTGATGCAGCTTCACTGGTGGAGCCGAATGTCAGCAGCTTAAACCCTGTGTCCTCGAAGCCTGCTCAAGAGCCAGTCTAGACAGCAAAGGGTTAACATGGCTGGGGCCGGGGCCGGGGCCCCTGGTCCACTCTAGCTGCACTGCTGGAGCGGAGCCAGGCGTAGCAATAATGGGAAAATCAGGAGGGAAAAGGCTAGTATAGATCAGACCGATATGAATACGGCTGTTCTCAGAGTCAAATGAAAAACATCATCATCATCATCCTACAGAGGAGACCTCCCCTCCCTTCCAGCCCTAAAGAGAGGCCAGGAAAAATATTTCCAGTCTATATCAAAACTTTATCGGCAGGGCCGGCTCCAGGGTTTTCGCCACCCCAAGCAGCCAAAAAAAAAAAAAAAAAAAAAAAAAAAAAAAAAAAAAAGAAAGAAAGAAAAAGAAAAAGAAAAAGAAAAAAAAGCCGCGATCGCGATCTGCGGTGGCAATTCGGCAGAAGGTCCTTCGCTCCGAGCGGGAGGGAGGGACCGTCCGCTGAATTGCAGCTGAATAGCTGGATCTACCGCCCCTCTCCGGAGTGGCCGCCCCAAGCACCTGCTTGCCAAGCTGGTGCCTGGAGCCGGCCCTGTTCATCGGAGATCTCCAAGCCCTTGGCAAACACCAGAGCGTTCTACCCTCCTTCCAGGCAGGAGTTAGCCCCATCTATAAAAGGAGGATTTGGGGGCAAGGTGGGGAGAGTGCAGTGCCTTTTTCATCGTGAGTGCGGGAGCCCAGTCCCTCGCTCTAGACAACAGACAACGCGGCCTCTGCTGAGCCACTGAGTTCATCTACTGCAGATCCCAACACTGATATTCACTGGGAAACAAACCCGAACACTGGTCACTCAGCTGTCACATAAGCAATTTTATTTCAAGAAACAGGATATTTTGCCAAAGCAAAAGCAAGCCCCTTATGTAGAAATAAACACATTCTACCCAACCAGAAGTGTCATTTGAAAACATCCTCTCTCAACACAAAGCAGCAGCTGCAGTTCTGCAGGGGGCACCATTTCAAACCCACCTCTCTTTCCTCGAGACAAGGCTGTAATAAACTCATAATGTGTCTGATCCAACGAGGAATTTGTATGCATGATACTTATGCCGTAGCAAAAAGGAGGGGGAAAATATACAGCAGGCACATATTTTGTTTTCCTTTCACACCTGATTATCTTCATTATTAAGCACAAGAGGACAGGTGTATTCTCCAAACGCCACCTAAGCAAACTGGATCTACTCTCTGCCAGACAGGTGGTGAGTTTGTCACTTGGGGTGTCTTCCTCTCGGCTGATCGACTCACTTACAATCAGATCAAGGCTGAGTAAACCCAGCTGGAGCCCTGACCCAATGCTTACTGACACACAGTGCAGCGCACTCCTTCAGCTGACGCACTGCCAGGCTTACCTTGTACGGTGGGGGAGGTAAAATTGGCTTGTGGGGGCTGAAAAATTGGCTTGGTAACAAACTGGAGAGACACAGATAAAACCTCCAGATGCACAGAAACCTCCTTCAACCAGAACTGCCCTCATTCAGTCACTTCCTGGATGGGGCAACTGCACACACTCGCCACACCACAAACCCACACCTCTGTTCACATGCCACATTGACCCAAAGAGAGGGTCTCATTTTCCCAACAAATTAGGCAACACCCCTAAAATATGTAAGACGCCTGAGCCTCTTCGTACTGACATCTGTCCGAGCAAGTCAGCCTCTTGTTTTCTTGGAACACTTGTTTATTTTTCCCCTGCCATCGTTTTCCATTATCCAAATCCCACCCATCCGCTTAGGAGAAAAAAAGAGAAACACACACACACGCGCATACACACACACACACAGAGCAGGAAAATATAAAATACACTCACCGTCCCACCAACAATCACCAGAGAAAGAGGGCCCAAGGAAAGGCAACACGCCCATACAGAGACACTACAAGGTATGTGTACGCTGGCTCTAAACGGGAACTAGCCTTCCAGCCAAGGAACATATTGCAGCTACCTCTGCATTTAGCTGTGGTTTGCATTCAGCATGGACAGGGCACTGCACTAGGGCTCAAGCAGACTGTGATTCTAAGCCCAGCTCTGCCACTACTCACTGCGTGGCCTCCACACTGCACTTCTGTTTCCCTTCGTACAGCCTCATGTGAGAAGCTCAAAACAAGTGCCAGTGTCATCCTCCTCTGCAGAGCACATTATCCCCCGTCCACAGCTCTATCGCTGGCCGCACAGCCACCACTCACCTCAACCTTGGGGCTGTCCAGAGCAGCAGAAAGAATACCCATATCCAGGACCTGCTCAGAGAGCCGACTTTGGAAACCAAAGTCCTAAAAGAAAAAATAAGGAGAAGGGGCTGGTTTCAGATGAGTACATAGGTTCTAACAGAGATCCCCGGGAGTCAGGGCACAGACCTACCACAGCCAGGGAAATGCAGTTCTGGTCAAATCATCTCAGAAAAGATACATTAGAAATAGAAAAGGTTCAGACAAGGGCAACCAAAATGACTAGGGGTATGGAACAGCTTCCACATGAGAAGAGATTAAAAAGACTGGGACTTTTAGCTTGGAAAAGAGCTGACTAAGGGGGATATAATAGAGGTCTATAAAATCATGACTGGTGTGAAGAAAGTGACTAGGGAAGTGTTATTTCCCCTTCACATAACACAAGAACTAGGGGTCACCCAATGAAATGAATGGGCAGCAGGTTTAAAATAAACAAAAGGAAGTACTTCTTTAAACAATGCACAGTCAACCTGTGGAACTCGTTGCCAGGGGATGTTGTGAAGGCCAAAACTAGAACTGGATTAAAAAAAAAAAACTAGACATATTAAAGGAAGACAGGTCCAGCAATGGCTATTAGCTAAGATGGTCAGGGATGCAACCCTATGCTCTCAGTGTCTCTAAACCTCTGACTGCCAGATGCTGGGTCTGGACAATGGGGGATGGATCACTTGATAATTGCCCTGTTCTGTTCATTTCCTTTGAAGCACCTGGCACTGGCCACTGTTGGATGACAGGATACTGAACTAGATGGACCATTGGTCTGACCCAGTTTGGCCATTCTGATTTTAAGCAGTCTGAGCTCTGTGATGGACCCTGGCCAGTAAAATCTGGAAAACAGACTGTAGGTGAGAGAACATCTTGAACAAAGACTGTAATCTTGGTAGATTAAGTTTTAGCCTTTTTGTTTTCACTTTTAATTGCATGTAACCATTTCTACCTTTATCCCAACTAACTGATATCACTTAACCTGCGTCCTTTCGTTCATGAACTTGCTTTATTTTTGCTATAAACCAACTCGGTGCTGTGTTTGAAGGAAGGGGTGCGTATACCCCAGTTACGTTAATAAGATGCAATATGACAACACTTTAACAGAGCAGAAAACGTAATATCCTCTGTGAATGAATGGCGACAGAGTCTGTGTGTTGAAGAGAACAGTCTCGGAGGAGCTCGGGGACTGGAGTTCGCTGACTGCTACCTGCCAGGCGAGGTTTGGGCTGGGAGAGCCTAGAGGAGTTTGCTGGTGAGGCAGGGAGCTGATACACAGTCCAATCTCCAGCAAAGGTCACACGTGCAGAGGCAGAGGGGTAACATATTGGCTCACAGTTCTGGATATCCCCAGAGTCAGAGCTGGGTTCCATTCTCAACTCGACCACTGACTCATAGCGGGACCTCAGTCCTTGGGGTCTGGGTTTCCCCAGCAGTGGAATGGAGTTCTACTGAGCCAAGCCTTTAAAACGTGTTTGGGGACCCCTGGAAGCAAGGCTCGGCAAGTGCAAAATATCGTGTTGGTTTGGGCCACCCTGTGAAGTGCTTTCCCAGCTGTGGGGAGATAGGGATAGGCACTGCAGGAGGCCCGAGGGGCTCATTTGCTGAGTGCTCATAGAGGAGCACAAGGTCGATGCCCGAGGACTCACCGTCAGACGAAGCAGCTCATGATCCGAACGGTCAGAAACCTGCAATTCTTTCACGTGCTCACTGGCCTCGGACTCCTTTAAAAACCCAAAATCAATATGGTTACATTACAGTCTGTGTGTTCGCATGTTTACATGGCCATTTCCAGCACAAAGCAGACCTACCGGTACTAGGCAAACAAATCCAATCTGTACATACCACAGAGACACCCCCAGGTTTCTTAGACACTACACAAAAGGCATTTCTAAAGGTAACACCCACAGACAAGCACAAGACACCACTTTGCAGAGAGAAAGGGCTTTTGGAAGGAGGGGTTGGAGAGGGTAAAGAAGTGCTCTTCAGATTGTCTCCACAACATTTGGACATCCCCTGATGAATGGCGTCCGTACAGAGCTTAAGCTCCTCCACTTCTCCTGCTAAGCTCTTCACAACTCCAACCACTGCCAATTCTGACCATTATTCCCTCCCCAAGTCCTCGCACCTAGCTTCTCTATTTCTCCGACTCGAGACCCCCATTACCCTGAATGCCTGGAACACACCACAACCAGAGCATCTACCACTGTGAGCAGCACCTGGTCTTTAAAGGGCTTTGCTCAGCAGCAAGTACAACTCCTGGGGGTAAGAGTGTACAGGAATGAGCCCTAGGCCCCAGTGCTGCAAAACTTACACACATGCTTAACTTTATGAACCTGAGCCAGACCGGGGAGGAATTAGCCTTTTGGGATATGCTGTCTATGGACTGGACACTGCATCTGTTTGGACCCAGTTCCAGGGGGCAGAGAGTTAACACACCCTGCTGGAATGGGAGCATTTCAGGCTCTGACTCTCACCAGAGACGGCACTGTAAAACACCTTGCTTATTGGCTTGGCTGCTTTCTGGGGTCTCAATGGAAGAATGCTGGGAAATGTGATGTGTGTACCACAAGGTATCACATTCTGCAGAGTCAATCCACATCTGGCACCAACCCCCAGAGGCTTGGTCCCCTCTAGCCTCACACCCTCCCTTCAGCATCCTTCCTTGGAGCTGTAAATATCGGAACTGGTAACTTATTTTATACATTCCCCCCCCCTCTCTCAACAAGCCAAGAGAAACCTCTGACAGCTGGGCATGGTGCGAACATAGGATAGAATCATAGGACTGGGAAGGACCTCGAGAGGTCATCTAGTCCAGTCCCCTGCACTCAGGGCAGGACTAAGTATTATCTAGACCATCCCTGTCAGGTGTTTGTCTAACCTGCTCTTAAAAACCTCCAATGATGGAGATTCCACCACCTCCCTAGGCAATTTATTCCAGTGCTTAACCACCCTGACAGTTAGGAAGTTTTTCCTAATGTCCAACCTAGGCCTCCCTTGCTGCAAGTTAAGCCCATTGCTTCTTCTCCTGTTTTCAGTGAACAATTTTTCTCTCTTCTCCTTGTAACCTTTTATGTCCTCCCCTCAGTCTACTCTTCTCCAGACTAAACAAACCCATTTCCCCCCACCCCCCAAATCTTCCCTCACAGGTCATGTTTTCTAGACCTTTAATCATTTTTGTTGCTCTTCTCTGAACTTTCTCCAATTTGTCCACATCTTGCCTGAAATGTGGTGCCCAGAACCGGACACAATACTGCAGTTGAGGCCTAATCAGTGCAGAGTAGAGCGGAAGAATTATTTCTTGGGTCTTGCCTACAACACTCCTGCTAATACAACCAGACTGTTTGCTTTTTTTTTTTTTTTTTTTTTTTTGCGCAACAGTGTTACATTGTGGACCCATGTTTAGCTTGTGATCCACTATGACCCCCAGATCCCTTTCCACAGTTCTCCTTCCTAGGCAGTCATTTCCCATTTTGTATGCGTGCAACTGATTGTTCCTTCTTAAGTAGAGTACTTTGCATTTGTCCTTGTTGAATTTCATCCTATTTACTTCAGACCATTTCTCCAGTTTGTCCAGATCATTTTAAATTTTAATCCTTATCCTCCCAAGTACTTGCAACCCCTCCCAGCTTGGTATCATCCACAAACTTTATAAGTGTACTCTCTATGCCTTTATCTAAATCACTTATAAAGATATTGAACAGAACCAGACCCAGAACTGATCCCTCTGGGACCCCATTGATATGCCCTTCCAGCATGACTGTGAACCACTGATAACTACTCTGGGAACAGTTTTCCAATCAGTTATGCACCCACCTCATAGTAGTTCCGTCTAGGTTGTATTTCCCCTAGTTTATGAGAAGGTTATGCAAGGCAGTCTCAAAAGCCTTATTGATAAACCACATCTAGCACTTCCCCGCTATCCACAAGGCTTGTTACCCTGTCAAAGAAAGCGACCTGGTGCTGTAAAAACCAGCTTACTTACTACAGATGGCAGCACTGAAACCTGAGTCTTATTTCTCTTCTAAGATTTGAAATGTGAATCTCAGTTGAAGGTCTTTGCCTGTTGGATGCTCTGGACAGCACTTCTTATGTGCATTAAAGAGGGGTTTTCTAGAGACCAAACTAGGAATTTGTAGAGCACTTGCACCACAATTCAGGAATGCGTTACTACTAGGAAAGCACTTACACACATGCTTTACTTTAAGTCCATGCCAAGTCCTATTGCAGTCAATGGGATTTAAGCACATGCTTAAAGTACTCTCCTGACGGAGGGCCTTACAAAGCAGTGGAGGCTGCAGGCAGGCAGACTGCTTACTTTGCCAGCATCCAGCTTTCTGTCGGTTTTCAGATCAGCTGCTTCTTCCCTCATTCCATTTACAATCTTTTCATTGACAGACATGGTGTCAATGGTGACAGCCGCACTTTCCATCTGATCTGTCTCAGCAGCTCTAAGATCTGGAGACGCAGCTACGGAATGCCCTTGACTGCTGACCACATTTGTCCCCTCCGCTGTCCTTTCCCCCGGAGTTCCTGACTGTTCATAAGCTACAGAAACTGCATCTTCTACATCGGTATCTTCCTTTTCTAACAGTTCATTCCCCATGGGTTTCCCATTGGGCTCCTCTTTGTTCAGAGCACACAGGCTGCTGTCAGCATCACTGTTAAGCAGTTTGTCCGGAGTTGGAGGGCGCACACCATCAGAATCCAAGGGAAACGCTTGACTTTCTTCAGCGTGACTCACTTTCAAGGACTCCTTCTAGGCAGCAAATTAAACACAATTAGAGCTACCTAGCACTCCCGCTTTGCCCCTTCTCTGGGAGGATCCTTTGTACCAAAGCGGGTCTACATTCTCCTACAGGAGGACAAGGAATCACAAAGCTTTGGGTGACTTCAGCAAGGCCAGGTTGAATTTGTTTAATTTATCCCATTCTTTGAGAAAAGGAACCTCATTGTGATGAGTGTCCTCGTCTCTTAGGCTTGGAATTCTGCTTTCATACCCTAGGGATCCCAAGGTGTGCGAGTTAGTGACTGATGCTGTAGTCGTTACATGCCCCTCACTAGCACTCGCACACAGCCCTGGACATTGCAATCGGTTTAATAAGAGAAGGCAGTTTGAAAAATAGAGATTGTTATTGTTTTTTTTAAACTTCTGCCTGGAGTGATCACCTAGGCCAGGTAAACAGGAGATGCCCACTGCATTGTCCACCTTCGGCGCCGGGCCAAGAACAGACGTAGGATTCGAACCCACAATCTTCAGGCCCAGAATGAGACTAAAACTGACAAAGGTATACCGGTAAGAGCAAAGGAGCTAGTCTAGCCTAAGGCCCACTGAACAGGACATATTAGACTTGGAAAACGTGATCTGAACAAGCTGAGTCACCCAAAGCTTCAGCAGCATCTCATGGCAGCCAGGCAGCTCGGGAAACTCACAACAAAAAGCACAACCCCCAGGAGAAAGCTGGGAAAGGTTCCCTCCTCAGCATGCAAACCGCGTCTCTGACAGGTCTTAGTTTCTCACGGTTTTATTAATGCTGTGGTGACTTGTCGAAGGCTTTAGCTAAAGCCTTGGTACAGTTAGTGCTGTACGCAAACGGCACATTTTCTCTGGGTATTTTTACCAAGGTGTCGCTCTGAAGCCCAGAATGCCAAGATACTGAAAGGGTACCTAGCAGGCTGCCATTCAGATGAGGGAATTCTGCAGGACTCAGGAGATTTATTAGCTCAATTGGGGAGAGCAAAATCAAATCACTGGATAGTCTCCCCCAAACACTGCATCAGAACCGCATTTCAGGGGGTCACCATCAATTTGCCAAGTGACAAAAATGAAAGCTTGAACCTACTTCAGTTCAGGGCTCCGTTAACACAGTCTTACAAATGCACCACTAGCATTGGTCACCTCTACAGGGCTTTTCAAACGGACGTGAGGGCTCAAGAATGCATTTGACATGCAAGAAGAGATTTATATTTTCATGTTTCCCTGACATCGGACTCCCAGTCCTGAATAAGTTTCTCTCGTTCCTGGATGTTACTGCGTCAGCAGAGATTGGTCACTGATTGATGCATCACATAAGTGAGTCCATTTTGGAATTCATTAGTTTCACCACTAAACAGCCAAGATACTTAGCTTTTCAGAATGGCTGTTGTCTAGTGATGGTCGCCCCTTTCCATTCTAATTTCATAGGGTATTTTACTGTGCAGTAGTGTACACACACCCAACATGACCCTTCTCCACTCCTAGAACAAAACCAAGCTAAAAACAGGTATGTTCTTCCCTTTGATGAACACAAACAACTCCCCTCTGCATTCACTGGAGTGTCTACAGGTCATGTGCAGAAGAGACTTCTCTTTAAGCAAGTTTACATGATGCACTGGAGTGGCTCAGAAGGGTTGTAAGAACAGACGTATGCAAGGCTGTTCTTTTAATGTTATATCTGAATGATTACTACATACAGTTCTATAAAATAGTGAACATGCAAATTAGACGCAAGCAGAGATGCAAAATCTTCCATTCTGCCAGGGCAGGGCAAATTTTACCAGGCATTTCGGTGCTATCGCAAGTCAGTCAGGTAGTAACTGGCTCCAGCTGGTCCTCCCACAAGCTGCAAGATAATTTACCTACAGCTGACTGACACTCTGAATGGTGTGAAATTCCTCCCTATCATATAATTGAATGCCCCACTGATCAGCATAAATCTGGAGCAAACAAACGAATACCAACGGAATTGGATTTCATAGAGTAATCCATGATACACAGAGATGACTGATCACTATAAGCAACAATCACTAAAGCTGAATTGCTACTCACCATGAAAAACAACGCAGCAATGCTGCTCGTTGTTTGCATTTAAACAAGTTTAACACAAAAGGGCATAATTTAGCTTTAACAAAAACAAACATTCGATAGACAAAAATCTTCTAAAATGTGAGCTCTTTGGCTTTTGTTGTTTGAAGCCAGACTCTCACATTTGGGTTGTTCCTGGGAAGACAAGCACACAAAGCAGTGTAGGATCTGCAATGTTAGCCTGAAAAGCTTTCCCATTTGCTGTTCAGGTTGATAAATCTTTTCCATGCAACATTTTAACCACCAGAAAAACAACAATCTGATGCTTTATCGCAGCACTAGCAGATGACTGTTTTCTATACCATGAAAAGCTTCAGAGACATCATGCAAGCCAGTGATAGCAGAAATCCACTGGTCATCTCTCTCAGACTTCCAGCTTCATCTTCAGAATTCCTTAGGTGCTGGAGCCCAGATTCTGTAACACTGGCTAACCGGGTACCACAATTGTCTTCCTCTGCCCTGCAGAGCAGAACACCACACAGATGCTGCCACCCCTCTGAACTGGGGGTGTAAGAGGCATTTCGTTTACTTTCTCCTGCACACCACACAGTACCAATTAACATTCCCCAAAAAGGAGTTTCACAGCTTACATTTCTCTTACTGATACCATTTAAATACAAGAGAAATTACATTTCCGGAAGAAAAACAGAGGCCTAGTAGTATTCAAACCCTGGAGATATGTCCCCTCTCTCCTAAAAACTAGCTGGACTGATTTTGATACTTTAGAACAAACAGATAACGTACATGTAAGCCAAGAAGAGAGTCCGGAGTGTCGGCTGCGTTTAAATCACACACTCCACCTGAGACTTTCACCAAGTTCTGAGTGACAGCAACAGATTATGTTTCAAGCATTTTTTTTAATTTGTAAGGTGTTACTATATGGTTATCGGCTAGAAAATCCTGAGTTATAAACTGTACATATCGATAGTTTGTAAAAACTAGACAAATTCTTGTGGTACATGCTTAGGAGTTGTGATGCCTTGAGGGAGGGATGCCGTGGCCCAAAGCATGCACTGTGAGGGTAGATCTATTTACACTACCATGGTGGATGTCCATTTAGCTTAAAGTTGTCTTTCTGTATAGAATGAAATTAGCATTCTGCTGCCATTCTTAGTTGTGGAAGAGGGTTCAGCTAGCATGAGAAGTGTATGGGGTTTTTTAAAAATTAAAAAAAAAAAAAAAAAAAAGATTTAATTGGGGATTGGTCATGCTTTGAGCAGGGGATTAAACTAGATACCTCCTGAGGTCCCTTCCAACCCTGATATTCTATGATTACCAAGGTGACTGCCAGGAGAGACTGTCTAACTTAATATCTTCTACTGAGAGAGATCCTGGATGTGATGCTACACTGGTAGCGAAAGGGTAATGATGGAGACAATCCCAAACGGGGATACATGGTCGTTCATCTGAAAGGAATTCATTGCCATAGTTAGCAGCTACTGTAAGCTTCACCTTTGGCCGAAAGGGCAAAGCTGATCCAATTTGTAAGACACACTAAGACGACCCTCCACCGCGGATTCCCAAACGTCACGCTGTACATGCTCTGCATGTTTTACTGCTTCTGCTTTTCAAACAGCTGGTCAGCTCCATTAATTCACTGTTCTACCAAGAGCTTGCTACATCAGGGGCTTGCTCCACTGGCCCGAAGAGAAGGCTAGTGGTTACAGAAGTTGCTAACCGTGCTCTTCACTACAATGGAGAGAATAATGCAATGAACAGTTTATCTATTCTTACCCTTAAGGTAGTCAACACTGTGCCGATGATTTATGGATGTCACGTGACTTCCTTGGAACACACAACACTCCCTCCTGCACACACGTCTCTGCATTAATGCAAAACTAGCACACTGTACTGTGCTGCATTTATTTATGGAGACTGCTCGCCTTTCACACATTTCCATCTGCTAAAAAAATCGCTCCATTTTAATGTTCCATCGTAGAGATAGGCCATGTGACTCCAAATGTTTACCTGCAGACAGACCTTTTTGGAATGCAGAGCACCAAAGCTCCCTGAACTGCTAGAGGTACAGAATGATTTGCTACTATGTCATGCACAATTTTCTCTCTCCAGTCACCCGCAGTCAGAAGCCTTCAGGCCTCTCCCATTATAGCTTGAAGGACTCTTGTATTCCCAGTCATGTTAATACAATCTTTACTCCAATTACCCCAGAAATCCCTCAAAGATCGGTTCAGAGAATATTTAACAATGACAATTCAAACCCCATCATCTTCACCCTCCTTACCTCCCAACCCCCAGAAAAGAGTTTCCATGAGCACAAATGTAAGAAAAGCAAATCAAGTTCTCCAACATCTGACTGGCTTGCTTTCCCACTCCTCTTCCCCAGATTTAGTTACTCAGCTTCCAGCTCCACCCCTTAAAACACCCTAGGACTTCTATGAATTATTTCCAGTTCTCCTCCTCTTTGGACCAGTTCATTCAATTCTTTGCAGTCTCCTTTCCCAGCAAGCATCACCGCACCACTGCATGTCACTAGAACTATCACGTAATGTCTCCAAATATGGATTCTCAGTCTTGGATCCACTGACTGGATTTTTACCAGCTCTGTAGGCAAGCTGGCTTATCACTTCATCCCGTCACTTCTCACACTCTCCTTTGTGGGACCTGTTTTATGGACCTTCGCTTCCTTTTGATTTTGTAATAAAACTAGAGAAGGACTTGGGATGCAGAGAGAGAGCTGGCTAACAGGAGTGTTTTCCTACTGCCATCTTATGGCATTAAACGTGAATGGTAATTTCCAGTGGTACATTAATAACCCATCAGGCCTCAAGGTAACATCCATCTAGGTTACTAGTTCTTAAGAGACAGTCTGGCTGTCGGGGGGCAACTGCCATTTCATAACAGATCCCAAAGCCCTGCCATGGCAGTGGAATGCTAAGCGCTCTCTTTGTTCCTAGCTACATTAACATTTCAGTGGCGAACTGGGTCCCAACAGACCTCTTGTTGTTCTGGAGATGAAGACAGCTTGGGTCCTTCCTATTCACATCCAATTTAACACAAGCTGCCTTGCACACTATGCCCAGCGCAGCAAGCATTCAAAAGCTTACTTTTCATGTGCCATGAAAAAGGATAATGAAAATACTGCATAGCATTTTAAAAATCAATTAATTTGCCTCTCAGATGCTGGAGCAGAATTTTTAAAGCAGTGAGAAGGGATTAATGCCCACAGGAACAGCATGGCTAAAATCACTACAAATTGCTTTCAACACACAAACCATTGTTTCCTTGTCATCCTAACCCCAAGTCCTGTTAATTATGTACGGACAAGGAGCACCCCAGCCCCAAGAAAAATAAAAACAGATGTTCAAGGCCATACACGTTTTTAAATCATTGTCGATGCTCAACATCTGAGGGCAAGAATTTATCAACAGTGCACCAGAAAAGGGAGCAGTGACCAAGGTTCTACGCTTACACTATAGAAAGTGGCCATGTGCCAATATTCCTCTCAGTTTCCACATAACAATAGAACCAGAACACACTCGCCAAAAGGAATGATGAAGATGGAGCGGTATTTTTAAAAGAGGAAAAAAAACTGAGGACCTCACTGAAATATAGTTTCCGTATTTCCATATTTAGTTATTTTACTTGCGAATGTTACTTCTATTCACTCATGGAAAAGGCAAAGATGAAATTAAATCCTGCCCAATGCAAATACTGTCACTCCTGCTGTAACCTTAACTCTCAAGAAGGGGCTATGGTTCTGTCCTTGGCCCTCAGATCTTCTCCCACTACACGATACCTCTGGGGTGACCATATCCACCTGCATGAATTCCACTGCCTACCCAACTGTGCCCCCAAGAGTTCAGTTGGACCCGACCGTGGCCAAAACCAAGCTCTGTTTTTTCCTTGCAAACCCTCACCTTTTCCCCTTTACCCAACAACTCCCCCATCACTCAGACTTGCGACCCTGGGGTCATCTTGGCCTCTAGCCTCCCCTCCTCCCTTCACATCCAGATGGTCACTAAGTTTTGCTGCTTTCCTCACTTTCCTCATTCCAATCCCTCCTAAAGATCCTCTTCTCCTGAAGACCCACAGACGCTAATCCAGGACAGTCAATGTCCGACCTGACCCTGACATTATAAAAGAAGGACAAAGAGGTAAAGTTCAAAAATAAAACCAAAGAACAAAATCACAACCATTCTGACTTCCAGCCCCATATGCTCTTGGGGTATCTCATATTATCCATAGCTGTCTTAAGCTTCCTGAGGCGGGCACTGCATTTTCATTTGTGCCTTGGAAAGCACAAATGTCTTAACTGAATAATAACTATGCCACATTGCACGTAGGTAGTATTTCTATTCCAGTTTTTCTGGTGAAATGAGTAGGTTAGGATCCGTTTATGCCATAAATGTACATCATGAAATATACATGATGCACAACTGGGCAGAGCTATCATTGCTTTGGGACCCTTCATTGACTTAGTTTTAACTGTGCACACTTGAAGTTCCATTAACATGGAGGGAAATGCCTGGGTATAATGATGAGATCTAGACAATGCTGCGTTAAGAATATCAGCAAATGGAGGAGCTCTGTCTGCACATGAACTCCCCACATTGGTAACTCTGGTGCAGCTGCACCATTGTAAGCAATAGTGGGACATTTTTGGAAGAAAAACCTAGCATAGAGATGGTCAGTTTATAGAGGTGCAACTCCACTGACTAAGTGAATTATAACCTAATTTTTCACCAACAGGAGATCAGACTTATTTTTCCAAAAGAAAACCCAGAATTTGCAGAATACAGCAAAAACCTTTGACCCATAAAACGGTACAATCTGCCATCTTCTCCTGTTTCTCATGTTAAAGCACTGACAGCTTTTAGAAGATTCTGCCATGTGTACTTCAATTGACATTTACTAATTCTCTCAGATAAATAGCATCCCCCAACACACACACTTGACTTGAGAGAAGTAAACCCAGGATCTTACAAAACCCTGATCAAGCCAGGCAGGGAAAACATGGACTGCAATGCTCCAGAGGGGGTCAAATACCATTATGCTCTTCTAAATACCTCAGCAGACACATACCCAAAAAACCTCTTCCGGGCATGCGCAGTATGTCTTTTTCACTCACTCAATCTTATACAAAAGCACATCAGTTAGCACTATTTACATGCCCAGTTTCAAAGTTCAGCCATTTTTTAAATTTACCTACATGACACAGAGAGTGTGGTAATTTTTACTGTGGTTTTTAAACAGGAATTTTATCTACCTACCCCAGAAGCAGAGAACTCAAAGAAAGTCTGACTGGATTTTGTTTAAACTTAAAAAAAGACTCACCTTTGGACAGAGACCAACCAAGGAAAATTTCATCCCCAAAAATGAATTTTTTAGAAAATGATAATGTGTAAACAAAGGGCTCACAAGTTAAACTGACACACAGCCTGAATAACAGCGAGTTCGACCGAATTATTTTATAATGCTACAAAGTTATTTTTATGCAAACTAATGTAAATTCATCAGCCTTATTTTAAAAACACAATCCTAGGACCGCCCTTACAAAGCCCAGTTTCAAACATAGTCACCATCCTGCAAATGATATGAACAATAACAAACAGCAGAGCAACTCAGCCCCAAATTCCCCTAGTGCACCTGGGAATATCCAGCCACTCATTACTATCTCAAGTGACCCATTTCTTTTCTAAATGCCCGTGACGATTCCAAGGACACGCTCTTTCTTACCTCATACTCGAAGCCACCTCCTAGGGCGCTAATATCCATGTGCAGATTTTTGAGCAGTCTGGCTGTCCCACGGGGACTCTATATATTCAAAAAAGGAGAACAACTGCAGATGAGTTTGTATCTTTGCAACTGGCCATATTTCAGGCCATGCTTGAGGACATTCTGGGATTTAGTAATTGGTGGAAACGGGGCAGGGGAACTGCAAGACAATGTGTTAAAGCAACATGATGCTACCATCCGATTCATTTCAGAAACACTCCTTAGCAGTGTATCGCTTCCTGAATTATTCTTCTTTACAAATGCGAGTGATGGCCAGCTACACATGGCAAGCAGGTGCTCCACACAGGCAGTCACCTGGGTAAGGGATCTCTCTGCTGGGTTTGCAGGATTCTTCTGTAATGCTATCTTGAACTGCCTTTTCCCAATAGCACAATGAGTTCACAAATGAGTGTGCTCATACAGATTTCAGTCTAGTCCATTATGTCTGGGATCTTGTGCCCATTGAATTTAATGGCAAAGCTGCCAATGAGGTCAAAGGGGCAGGATCTGGCCCACAGAGATTGTGAATGTGTCCATAATAAACACTGAAACCCTCTATAAATCTAGGAGTAGAAGAGGGCACAGCTATGCACTTGGGAGGTAAACTTCCCTAGCTGAGTCCTGTGGCACGTTTAAGACTAACAGAAGTAGTGGAGCATAAGCTTTCGTGGGGCTTTTTTGGGGCTTACGTCTGATGAAGTGGGCATTCACCCACGAAAGCTTATGCTCCAATACTTCTGTTAGCCTTAAAGGTGCCACAGGACCCTCTGTTGCTTTTTACATGTTCAGACTAACACGGCTACCCCTCTGATACTTCCCTAGCTGACACATCCATGGCCAAGACCCCTACAGACAGTAGCACTCACCCTCTTCAAAAACCTAACAGATCAAATCAGAGCGAGAACAGGGTTAGATACCTGGGGGAAAAGACAAGAAACTTAGCCTAAGTTAAACCGAGAAGCATTTGAACCACAGGACATTCTGGGCTGAAAACCCTCATGAGGCAAGGACTATCAGAGTCTATTCCCCAGATTCCCTTAGGGGATCTACGCACAGCCCACAAAAACAACACACGGCACTCATAGGAATCTAACAGGTTTCTCAGCTCTTTTCCTACCTGATTCTCACTCTCTTCCTCTTCATTTTCCCCTTCATCTAGAGCTAGGAGATTTAAGGAGGGTTTTTCCTCATGCACGGATCCCAGCAAGCTCTTAGTGCAGTCGGTGGATTTAAGGGTCTGTGGAGGCTGCAAAGTCAAAAAAAGGGGGATGAGGGTTGTTAGACGAGACGAAGCCAAACAGGAAAGAGGATACAGGCATCCACTCAGGCATATCAAAGCATGGCAGCCCAATTCCATCCCTTGTAGAGGGACTCTCTCACCAGCTTAGTAGCACACAGTCAGCATAACACCCAGAACGTCAAGGACTATGCAGGCTAACTTGACTGTCTAAAACACGGTTATTTTGCAGAGAGTCATTGCAAATATATCTTGACTACCAAGGGGGTGAACTCTGCTTTAGGCAAAAGTTTCCATTATATCAAAGGTGTTCTCACTGTAAAGAAACATATGCAAAATCTCCCCACCCAAGAAAATACAAATTAATCAAGCTGGATTTGCAACCGACTTCCCCCTCCCTCTTTTCTTTTTTAAGATGAATTTGATGCTGGTAGAAGGTGTAAGATTGATAGCTCTGGGGATACAAGATCTCTATACCCATCCAACAGGTATACAACCGATGGCAACGAAAGCTTCTCACCCCCACCCCCACTACTGTGGGCTTCTCTACATGGCAAGTTATTGAGAGACAAGCCAGCATGTGCATCTACAGCCTACCAGTTGCCACTCAGTAACCTCCCTGATGGACATTGCTACACTGCACTGAAAGTGGCCCCCCGGGATTTGTGTGCGCTGTAGCAGTGTCCACCTGGGACAGGACTGCACAGCAAGTTGGCGCACTGTAGATTCACACCCTGGTCCACCACACAGTAACGGCTTGTAAACGAGCCCTGCGTCTCAGCTTTCTGCTGGAGGGACCTCTTCTCGGGAAACAAAAGGAAGTTCAGTCTCTGTAGCCCATTTAGTCTTTCCCCTCTCTGTGGTGACCAATGAGGGGCCAGTGGCCATTTTACAAAGTGAATGTTTCCCCTCACGACTGAGGCCCAACAGCTCATTTCAGCCTCAGATGGGAACAGCTGCTCAGCCACTAGTGTGACGGCACCTGTGCTGTCCTAGTATCACAGTGAATGAGTGCGCGATCCTCCCTGGCAGAATTAACACACGGGGGCTCAAATACTAGAATGATGGGCACCAATGTAGAGCTTCCATAGCTAGAAGGTGGGGAAGAGAGGAGCAACTCTTATGCACCAGCATTGTCATTCTGAGTGCAGGGGGGCTGGAGAGCATCACTGCCACTTTGGACTAGGTTTCATACAAACATGGGGGGTAGGGGGGGGGGGGAGAGGGAAATGTAGAGACAGGAAACGTATTTCACATTTCTAAGCATGGCTTCACAGACAAAGACAGGGTAAAAACCATGTACGAGGGACAGGGATACTGCCTTTGAAACACCAGTCTAGTGTCTAGTATCAGAGGGGTAGCCGTGTTAGTCTGGATCTGTGAAAAGCAACAAAGAGTCCTGTGTCACCTTAGAGACTAAAAGGTGTATTGGAGCATAAGCTTTCGAGGGTGAATACCCACTTCGTCGGACGCATGTGTCTGTCTGGGGAGGTTCCTGAAAACATGGCGCATTGCAACAAACACATCCCACACTGAACTTTCAGTGAAGAGGGAGAGTTACCAGAGTTCCTTCTCTGAGCAGCGGACTGGGTACCCTGGAGATCTCCACACTGGTGCTTAGCGAGCCACGGAGGGCACCGGCTGGACCATCCACGACACCACGTAAAGGAGCAAGACTCCCCGGGGGAACTTGGACAGGTGCTAGCAGGGAACCTGGAGACTAGGACATGCAAGAACAAGGTAAGTATCTGACCACAACTTTGATGGATCAAGAGAAGGAGAGCAGGCGCCATTTACAGTCGGCAAGTAGGTACAAAAATAACGAGCCACTTCTATCTGAACATTTCCTGCTACCACTTAAACCACCTCTGCTCGAAAGCTGCTAACGAGACCCCAACACTCAAATGTGTGAGGAATAAGAGGTGGATTCACTCGTGCATATAGCCCATCCAATGACCCATATGAACACAGAGTTATTTAGTTTACAACATCCAGGAGTTTGTCCTGATTCACAAAATTCACAGAAACACCAAAACATCAGGGAGAAGATAAAATATAATACACCCATATTGGCATACAGAAATGTAATAGATGCACATTCACAAAGAACATTATATGAATGCCTGGGAAGGTGGTCAGAACCTCCGTACTATTCTAATAAAATCAGGCCAGACAGCATTTCCGCTCTTGTACCCCTCTGCTGCTTTGCACAGCACTGAATAACTGAAGTAGAAACCATGGCTGACAAATTCAGTTTCCTCAGCAAAGAAAAAGAAGTGACATTTATTATGAATTATTGTCCAGATGTCAATACGTGACTTTTCAAATAAGAACGAACTAAAAGGGTTAATATACTCTTGCTGTTACTTGAAACAACCCTTCCCTGTGCTGGTTCCTCCCATGACAGCATTGCCCCACTGTTGAGTTTCGAGCCGTTGGCCAGGAAGAGGGGGAGTAGGGATGCCCATGTGAAGTGATAACAGCTCGGCAGCCCAACTAACTAATTGCGTAGGACCTGGGTAACTGCAGCTTCACCCTCCAATTACCCATGGGAGGCTGGGGGTAGGGGGTGGGGTTCTCATCATTTTCTGGTTGTTATTCTAAGCAGAATAAGGCAGGACAGTCTCACTGGGATGGCAAGGAGTCTCCTGCCCTACAGAGGCTGCAATAAGCAGGTGGGACTACAGCAACAACTGTGGGTGAGAAGTAAAATTGTGGCAGGCAATTCTGCTGCAGAACTTCACCAAGGGGCTCTTAATAATTTCTACTGAGGTGTCTCCCATCTACTGCACAGCGAAAACCCTGAGAATAATTCCTACATCCCAGTTAGAGGGGTCAGAGAAGAGCCACGGAAACTATTAAAGGACAGGAAAACATTTTAGCATGAGAAATTCAAGGAGCTCGATCTATTTAGCTTAATAAAAAGAAGGTTAAAGGGTGATACAGTCGGTAAGTACCTGCGAGAGGAACAGATATTTGATAATGCACTCTTCAGCCTAGCAGCAAACGCAGAACAAGAGCCAAGGGCTGGAAGCTGAAGCTAGACAAATTCAGACTGGAAATCAGATACACAGTTTTAACAGTGAGGGTAATTACCACTGGAACAGCTTACAAAGGCTGTGGTGGATTCTCTGTCATTGAGAATTTTTAAAGCAAAACTAGATGATTTTCTACAATGTCTGCGCTAGCTCGAACAGGAATTAACTCGGGGAAGTCCTGTGGCCTGTGCCATGCAGGAGGTCAGACTAGATGGTCACAGTGGTCCCTTCTGGCCTTGGAATCTATGAATCTCTAAACAAAATGTAAGTCCCATAAAGGGCTGAGATCAAACAGGACAAGCTGAGAAAATGCCAAACTCAACTGACCTGATCAGAAGAGCCGAAGTTTAATTGCACTTGTAAAGGTGGGCAGAGAAACTCTAGGCTAGCTCGAAAATAATCCTCTCATATAGCAGTGACACAAACAGGCCCCCCACCAAGGACCTGAGTTACCACCACAGAGCATCTCAAACCTCTATTTTACATAGTGGAATTTTTATCCAGCAAGACATACCTTGCAATACGCTGCCCAAGGTAAACGTGAAACTAATGCATGCTACAAACACGCCTATGGTTTCCCAGCACCACTCTGTAGCATTTCTTCAGCAGAGCACGTGGGCGTCAGGAGATCAGTCTCCTGTACACGGTGTTTATACAAAATTAGAGACTGAAAACACAGTTAATTCACTAGCGCACTGGGGGACGGGCAAGGAAGATAAACGCACACTGCTCTCTCCTCCACCAAGCCGTTGCCAAATCAATGGTTATAGTGAAAATTACACATTCTCGGCTTAACTAGTGATTTTCTACCGATGGCTATTAACTGTGTGTGTGAAGCTGGGGGTGTTAGTTGTCCGTCAGCAAGAAAAACTCACTTCCATTCAGCTAATTAAAACTTTCAGGATAATCTGCAGTTTATCTGATATTTATAGTCATAGTTATTATCAGCTAAGGGGGTGCTACCACATGCTGGTAATTGGAAATCGAAGCTAGCAATTCAGTGGAGTCACAGCTGGATACCAGCAATACGGGAGCAAAGCACTTCATTAACATTACACACAATGACCTTTTATTTTATTTCTTCGGAACACACGATTTGGCAAGTCCTTATTAAACTGAAGCAATTACTTATGAAACAAAGAACAAGCCAGCCCAGGACACACTTCACACCGACGAGGAACCTCCCGCTGTATGCAGTGGAGGACAGCACCATGGCCCAAAACTAGTGCATCTTATAGCAGTGGGGGATGCTCAACTGTGCTGCCTCTTGGGGAGGAAGAGCAAGCTTCAAGCACATGCAGTTGCAGGCCAGAGCAAAACAGCTTGAGCGCCTGTCATCCAACATTAAATACTACCTGGATTTTTGTTTAATTAACAAGGCAATTGTAGCCCAGGATAATTGTCCTAATAATGAAGAGGTGGGAGCTCTAAAAAGAAACAAGAATACTTTGGATTGAATTGTTTTATCAAGATATGAAGGGCAGAGAGAGTTTGTCCCGTGATAGTCAAAGCAAAACACAGTCAGAGAGCATTGCTTGCATCTGCTGCGTACTCCCATGTCCCCGGGATTCACGGTCAGCTTTGCAGGGAGGCATCACTTTTAATGGGTACTTTGGAGTCTTTTGGTTTCCCAAGAGCGGGGCCGAAGGGGAAAGAGGGAGAAGACTGCTTTCCGAGATGGCACCAGTCTATCCCACCTTTGCTGCTCTCCCATGAATTTACCTGGTTTGAGTTTATCAAGATGTGTCATAAGACAACAGCAGTGGTGTTCAGGTCAGGACTGAGGTTTGCTCAAAGAAGTTTGTGCAGCACCTACCTGCAAAAGGCTGGGGAGGAGGGGCACTGTGCTAACGCTCAACTTCCATGAGAAAACAAGTTCATGCAACCTTTGTTTTTCTGAATTTAACAGAAAGGGTGGCCCTGTGGTTAAGGCATTGAACTTAATTCCTGGCTCGCTCATACCCCCTACATAACCTTTGCCAAATCACTCTTGGTGCCTCAGCTTCTGTCCGTAAAATGAAGACACATTCTTCCTCCCACCATTGGTCTATCTTATCTATTTAGACTGCTCACTCTTCAGGGCAGGGTCTGGTTCTGTGTTTGGACAGTGGCTAGCACAATGAGCCCTGATCTCAGCTGAAGCCTCAAAGTAAGTGGAAAACAAATAAGGGAGATGCTCCTAGAGATGACTTTGTAATTAAATGTAATAATCCCAATCCATGGACTGCTCTGTGTGACCTGTTCGATAGTTCAGAAGACAGAAATAATATTGTATTATTGTAGAATTCATCCAGGATGTAAGTTATGTAGAGCTTACCATGCCAGGAAGGTCAGCAGGAGGGTATTTTTCATCCTGCACCTCAAAGCTTTAATAAACCCCCAAATATACCTGTCACATCAGCTCATGTGACTACCACCAGGAAGATAATTTCCCTTTCTCCTGAAACTTAGCTCAGCAGAGAGAAAATGCCCATTCTCAACTCCTCAGATTCATTTATAATGGAACAGCAGACCTGTTACAGAGGGATTTTTAAGTCTAAGCTGCCTACCTCATTACTGCCTGCTCCTTCACAAAGCTCCAGTTTGCTGTAATCCTCAGTCACTTTTCCACTCTGGGTCAACTCTCCTTCCACCTGTCGACAGAGCCTGCTGCTTTCCTGGCACTCAGCTGTCCGATAAAGCCAACCAGGAGAAACCTGTAAACCCTCTGTGAACAAATCTGCCTCTAGCCCTCTAGGAACTGGCTCTGTCCTTTGCTCTCCTTCTCCTGTTTCTTCTTGTCTGCCCTCATTGTTCTTCTCAGGGGCATCACGTGACCTACTCAGTTTCATGTTAAAACTGACACAGCTATGTTCCTGACTAGGTACTTGATCGTTTTCCTGCACATGCGGATAGAACTTCTCATCCTCAGAGTTACAGTCACTCTGCGACTTCCCATTGGCTGAGCTTTGTGGGGGAGTTGGGAGAGTTCCTGTGAAAGGGTGAGTGGGTAGAGGCCCTTTAGCAACAGCAGCAACCAGGTCTGTCTGTCTGTCAGACTCACGAGAGCTCTGGAGATCCCAGGAGAAGTTATCAACCTCTCCCAAAATCTGTGATGCAAAATGATCAGCTGAATTGCTTGTAACACTGCTGTCAGGATCAGGCCCCAAACCGTTAGCCTTCTCCTTGTCTTTGTGCTGTACAGCAGAGAGAGAAACAGGCTCTGATGCAGAAATATCAGCTCCTGCTGGAGCATAAACGTCTACCCGTCTGGTGTAGGGTAATGTATCTGCAGTCACTTCAGGAACTGCCGGGGGGCTGTCGAATAGGTCTTTTCTCGGGGCTGCTTCTAGGCCTGCTCCTTCAGACTCAACAAACTCTGCCTGCTTTGAGCTCTCTCTCTCACACTTGCCAACAGCCTCACTGCTCTTACAATGTTTGGTGGCTTGACTCAATGCCTGATCCTGAAGTTTTCTCTTCCTTCTGCTCTCAGCTGCTCTGCTGTGTGCCCTCAGCTCTCGTTGGGGACAGTGAACATCAACCTCCTCCATCAAACTCAGGTCTTCTGTGGGACTGGCATCAAAGAGAATCATTTCACATTTCCTGCTGTAAAAAATATGGTCAGGGGCACTGGGGGTCAAGAAAGCTTCATTTTCATCGGCTTGTGATAAACCTGGGACTCTTTCTTTATCACCACCAGGTCCTGTTGATCTTTCTCTGACTGATAAGCCGTCATCAGGCTGACAGACACTCTCTCCTGTCATTTCCTCCTTCTTCCGGTTGTCAGACAGCTTTTCCTCAACAAAGAGCATACCTGTGTCCTCCAGAACCTCGGGGGAATCAAGGACACTTCTCCCATTCTCAATGTCTTGTGAACACGATTTCTTTGACACATAAGAAATGGACTTTGTCCTAACAACATCTAAACCTTCAGACTCCGAGTCAGAAAAACTAAGACAAGGCTGGTCTCCAATTTTTGGAGACTTGTCTTGGCCCTGCTGGTTGTCTACATCTGATTTGCTAAAAGATGGTGTTCTTCCTAAAATTTTCTCCACATCAGCTAAGATCTGGTGAGTTCTGCTGGACTTTGCTGTGAGAAGTGGCTGCAGTTTATTTGGTGAAGTCCCTGCAAACTGTCTGTTTGAGTCACTTGTTTCTGGTGGTCTCTCAGAGGTCTTTCCTTTACCTTTCTTAAGAAAGCCCTCGTTTCTAATCTGGCTAACCTGATCTAGATCAGGACTTGCACACTCAGAGGACAGGATGGGAGAGGACATTCGATAAAAGGATGTTGAAGGAAGAATCCCTGGCTCTGGCTGCATTTCCTAAATAAATAAATATTAGCAGATAACTAAAATACACAACATCCGATACATACACTCATCTACAGCACGAAATGGAACAGGATGTACTTGGAGCATTTGAAATAAGAAACACTATCAGAAGTCCCTCAAATTGAAGGCTTGGGCCTTTTCCATGGAGGTCCCTGCCTGGAAGATTCTACCCCCGAGAGTTTGTTGGCTTTCAAGGTCTGGTGCAAGGCACATCTTATCAGCCTGACATTTACCCAATTACTGGTTGAACTGGGAAAGTTCTCTCTATTTGAAAAGGGAGGAATGGTTTGCCATTGGGATGACTACTCTTGTTGCCAACCAACTGCAAAACAGATGAATCTATTGCTTTTAAGGCTGTGCCTGGTGCCTAGATACCATAGCAACAGGTGCACAGTTACTTCATAAATAACATTGGTTGTTCCTTCCAATGAGAAAAACTGCTCCAAAAATTCTACAACCCACCCACCCACCATCTAAGCACAGCAATCACTCCATCCTGGAAAGGCAGGAAGTAAGAGGAATGGCTTGAGTTCAGGGCTCTGAGCCCATGTTCTGCAAGGGCCTGTGATCAAACGTGGGTATGGCAAAGCATTAGGAAACAGGAGGATCCTAGAGACATTCTGGGTGTGCCACTGACCCGTCTAACTCAAAGTCACCTGAGCATCTTGATACCTTGGCCCAGTCAATTGGGAAGAACTATGTACTAGAAAACCTTGGCCAGCACAAACAAAACAAGAAACACTTTGGGCCCTGCAGTAGCCTTGACTTGATTTAGGAAGGAGGCTCTGAACTACTCATGCCACCACAGGGCCCCTCTGGAACCATAGCAACTCCACAGTCCCAGAGGAAGACTGGAGGGAGGGAGCATTCACTGAGCCCTGTCTTCCTTCCACCTCACGGCCCCTCAGACCATAAAGTCATTGGGAGCATCACAGAAAACCAAGTGCTGAGTTTAGTGACCTTGAGGGTGAAACTGACAGTAGCTGCTTCCCTGAACAAGCCAATTTCTCCTCTGGCCTCAGGTTACTAAGGGATTTGGCCCAGTTGTTAAAAAATGAAGTTAAAGAACAATAATTGAAAAGTGATGCTATGCCTGCCTCCATCTGCTCCTCTGCACAGCCCCCCCACAGCCACTTCATGCCAGTCATTCATTCTAGCCTCTAATACCACAATAAGTAGCAGCCATTACCAACTCGCAGCTGGTCACTTACGCTCAGGCTGGCTCTCCTGGCCCTCCCTAACAAGCACCTCAGGTGTACTCACCGCAGCAGGTTTCATTGGCTCTCTCTCCTTCTTGTCTTTCTTCTCCTTCTTGTCTTTTTTCTTCTTCTTGTCTTTCTTTTTAATGCTGCCATGAGCCGAAAGCTTCTCCCGCTCCTGGATCACAAGTTCTCTGTAATGTTCATCACAAGGGTGGTCCCATGTGGACTGGCCATTAGAAAAGTTAAAGTAATAGATGTCGCCAGTGATATCTTGACTGACGTGGGGAAAACAGAACACAAAGACAGGAGAGAGTCAGGGCATCAGCTCTGTGCCCGCGAATCAGCACACACAGCTGGCAGCAATGCTGCTGTGTGTGGCCACAGAACCTGTCATCTCAGGAACATATAGGGCTTTACAAGCGCTGGCCATAGGCTCCCTTTGGTGCATAGCAGAAACGGAGCATGCTGCCCCAGAAAAGCCCCAAATACACAGGATGGGGGAGCAGCTGCCCCACAGTACAGTCCTGCTTCCATCACGCTCATTTCCCAAACTACTTCTTCCCTCTCCCTAGGGCAAGGGCAGCATTGCCACCATTCTTTAAGCATCACCACACCCCAGTGAAGTACGGTATTGTATTATCCCCATTTTACAGGGGCATGTACAGGCATGGAGGGGAAGTGACTTACCCAGGATCACAAACTGGTTTTGTTACAGAGATAGGAATAAAACCCAGGAGCCCTGATATCCAGTCCCCTGCTCCAACCACTAGGCTACTTTCCCCTACTTATTTGACAAGCACCTAGAGAGGGATTAGCAAGGAGAGATTGGCAATCTACTGAAATAGTGCTGATTTAAAGTTCTCACCATGGTTTCCACTCTGGAGGTAAAGGAGCCACAATGCCTTCTCTGGCCAGCCACATCAACTCCGGCTCATTCTCAGGGTCAATTCCTATCTCCCTGGCAAACTCCTGAATTTCTGTAGTAGAACAGAAGTAGAGGAAACAAAAGTCAGTAGAAGACAGTGCGGGGCAGACAAGCAAGGTTGTGCATTCCTGTGCAAACCTGTGCTCAGTACAGCCCAGGGGTGCTGGGAAACCCTCTCATTGAAGACACTAGAATTGGGATGTTTTCTATAGCTCTGTGCAGCCTATGTGCCAGGGAGCATCTTACAATGGGCGAGGCAAGGCTGAACTCTGCAGGGGTGGGAGACAGAGGCAGCCACAAACGGAGGTATATCCATGGGAATGGAAACCAGGAGCCTTATTCTACTATTTCACTGCCATACATCGGAATTAACTGTCTGGAAGTCAAAGGAGTTACTGCAGTGAAAACCAGTGTAAGGAAGAGGACAATCAGGTCCCAAGAACCCTGAATCCCAGTGTCCCGCTCTAGCCACTAGCCGACACCATCTCCTCCCTCGTTTTCCTAAAGGAGCTCGGCTCTCTTGCTCAGCCCCAGGTGGCTGGTTTCCTCTGTGACAGTCCCAACGGCTGCAAGGGAATGGAACCAAGAGCCAACTCGGCACCGCTTCTTAGTGAGGGCACTGCCAGTCTGACTGGACGAACCTCTAAATTTGCCTTGCAACCCCTCCGGCTTGAATTTGCTGGCAGATCAGAATTTCTTTGAGAGACGGGCTGTTACTGATGCACTACCGACAGCAGGATGGAGTGTCACTAACACGAGCTACCTTTTCAACTCTCCAACACACTGAACATCACTCATTCTGCCTGCTTTGCCATTCTCCTGCAATATCTGAACGCCCAATTTTTCTGCTCTGAGGAAGGCAGGTGCCAGTTACCTTGCTCACTGGGTATGTATGTTTCATCATAATCTTCTTCTAGGATGAGCTGATCCCCAATGCGTATAGCGGGTCCTGCCATGTCCATTCATAAGGGGACACACTGACTGCACCTAGTAGTGAAAACACAACCAATGTCCTTAGCTAGAGATCAATGAATTTCACTCATTACAGATTAATTAGCAGGTATGCATGTGGGGCTGTGACACTTTCTTGGGGAGCCCAGAATTATAGGTGACCTCATTACCCTCTTACCAAGAGAGAGACTTGCTGGAGCTAAACTGGGTGACAGCTCCCTGTCAGCCCAGCCTGTTAGCCAGCCAAACAACCTCCTCCAAAGCTCTGCCAGCTTTGAATGTGCCTTGCAGGTAACACTTGACGAACCCTAGTTCCAGAAACTCCCTGGAAGAATGTGCCTCTTCCGCATCCAGCCGCCACTGGACACCCACAGAAATTACCAAATCCTCTGTCTCCAAAGAGACAGTGCGCACACCAGCCCGCTAGGTGAACTGAGGATCCTCACTTTCGTATTACGACACTGAGGAGAACATATAGTAAAACCAAGAATAAGTTTATTACTAAAGAACAGAAATTCAAGTGATGATACTAAGCAAAGATAATAGAAAGATCTGGTTAAAACAAAAAGTTTCTGCAAGACTAGAACTTAACTCTAGCAATTTAATCTTTTCTAAAACAGGCTCTCATCTAAAACTTCTCCTGTAGTGCTTGCTGGAATTCAGACATACCAGGATCCAGACTTTCATGATTCCCCTAAGCACTACAAAGGGTTTCCTCAGTAAATCGATAAACCTCGGGTCTTTTTCCCCTCTTCTTATAGGCCAGGACACCTTTGAAATGCACCCTGTGAAGTGTATCCTGAGACAACGTTCCTTGCCCCGCTGGTTGCTCTTTGAGGTGTAGGTGCCAAGCTGTCAATGTTGTCCTTACGTTCATTTGCTTTTTTTGTTGCCTCAATATGTGAATGTTATCCCCATTGTTTTTAGCTAATCCTGATTAATTAACATTAGAGACAGGGAGATAACTACATCCTCTCCTGTCTGGAAGAAAACCGGTTTTTCCTCTGTGTTTGATTACAGACTTAAAGCATAATATTAGTAAGTATCCATAATTCCTCCTGTATTGTTCTTACACACACTGCACAATGATATTAATGGCCAGTACACTATACGTTTTCATTAGATACCTTATATGACATTCTTTATCGATAAATGCCATGACAACTATGTGTTAGGTGTAGTGCCTTTGTCAGGCCTGACTGGAGTTTGCCAGTAGGCACTGAGGCACTCGTAGGGTCACAGGGGCCCTGAGCGGGAAGCGCAGTGGGTTCTACAGACCAGGACAGCTGCCAATGATATGGTGATTGCTGACTCGCTCCTCCGACACACAAAGAATCGCAAGCAGCCCTGGTATAGGCCAGATGGTTTCTCTAGAATTGTTATTGATCATGTCTTTGTTAAAAATCATTGGTAGTCATTGGTCATGGATGTACAAGTTCACGATCAGAGGGGTAGCCGTGTTAGTCTGAATCTGTAAAAAGCAACAGAGGGTCCTGTGGCACCTTTGAGACTAACAGAAGTATTGGGAGCATAAGCTTTCGTGGGTAAGAACCTCACTTCTTCAGATGCAAGTCTGTTGCTTTTTACAAGTTCACGATGGCGCTAAACTTGACATGACCATCAGCTTCTGCTGACAAATGTGCACCTCCAACTTCTACAACAGCCAGTTAATGGGGCTGAAATTAGTCCAATTCAACCAAAAGCTATTCTTAGAATTGAGGTATCAGATGGCTTTTTGTTCTGGGCTGCTCAAGGCTGTTGAAACATTACAGACTGAAGGAATGGAGTAGTTTCAAGTCACCAAGAATGATGACTGCCAGCTCAGGGCTGTGGCCACAGCCCTTCAAAACATCAAGCACTGATCGGTGAGGAGATGCTCACTGCAGCTGGATCTAAGAAAAAAGGTACATTGGTCATGAGCAAAAGCAGAGGCTGAACGGGTTAAACTTTGGAACAGCATCCAGTCATTGTGTAAGAAAGATCAGGAATCCTGGTGGTCAACTCAGGCAGCCAGTTTTGGACTGGCTGCCACCAGGCACAATCTCTACAGTCTCTATGCAACTGTGCAGTGTCTGCAGTGGAGGGTGGTACAGTAAAGAAACGGGATAGCAGCATCAGCCAGAGTCTGCAAGACCACATCATGATGTTCCTCAATTATACACTGCCTGAAGAGAGCGAAGGAGTTCCGGTAGAACCACCTTCTTTCAGCGAAGAAGAGATCCGGATTCCAGTCTGTAAGCTGAAGCCTGGGAAGGCACCAGGAGTTTGTAACACCACTACTATCATCACTGAAGACAGGTGAGAGTATTGTTATACCAAGGCTGCATAGACTCTTCCAGACCCTCTGGAGCACTAACATAACCGCCAACAATTGGAAGGCGGCATTATTTTTACTCTGTTCAAAAAGGGTGATAAGGCCATATGTAGCAACTCAGAGATATTACACTTTTGTCAATCCCAGGGAGAGTCTTCGCTTCCATATTAATGTCTTTAATCAACAATGCACTTCATGGCAAAGGCCAGGATACTCAGTGTGGCTTCAGACCTGGTCATTCACCTTGAGACGGCTTTTTGAGAAGATGGATGAATTTAATAAGCTGCGTGCAGCACTTTTTATGGACTTCCATCAGGCCTTTGATTCAGTGCATTGAGCAAGTTTGCAGGATCTGATGAGATGACTTGGAATCCCTGGGAAGATAATGTCAATGATAGAAGAGCGCTATAAAAGGAACAGAAAGCGGTGTTCAAGTCAGTGGCAGATACACAACCTGGTTTCCTATTTCCACAGGAGTTCGGCTAGGCTGTGTGCTGTCGCTATCGTTACTCAATATCAGCACCAATTCATTTATGGATAAGCTTGAGGAGCCAGCTGTCGGTGACAGTGAGCTAAACACCCTTCTGTTTTGAGATTTCAGACATGCCAATGACACTGCCTTGTTGGCTCAGATTGGTGAATCACTGATCTAGCTGGGCAAGAAGCAGCGGTCTGGTTAATCCCTGGCCATCACCATCAAGCGACCTCCAGTTCCAAATTACAATCCGTTTAGTATTAATCTGTCTAGATGGGACATCAAGCAGGTGGCAACCGTCATATCCTTGTGAAGCATCACAGACAGTGCTGGAGGGTGCTCAAACGATGTGGACATTGGTATAGCGGCAACTGCTGTCATGTTGCAGGCCCTTCAGCAGCCTCTGTGGGGACCTTGTGGCATCAAACATGCCACAAAGCCACAGATCCATAGAACCATGGTTATACCAGCTCTGTTGTACGGCAGTGAGATGGGGGTGCTGAAGAACACCAGACTGAGGTTTTTAATTCTCAAGGTCTTTGTGAGCTGCTCCACATTAAGTGGCAAGACAGCATCAGAAATGAGAATATTAGAAGTTGAACCCAGCAACTGCCTCCATCAGCCCTGGTTCGGTTTCAGTGGCTTTCTTGGTACAGACACGTTACTAGAATGGAAGACCAATGTATTATGAAGCATGTGAACCAAGTAATGCTGCTACACAGCTAGCAATTACCATGGTTACCAAAAGCTTCAGTGGTGTGGTAAGATTGCCAAAAGATAGATATAAACTGAATATCCAGCCAGACCACCATAAAGATCTAGGGAGAGATCGATCCAGGTGGCACTTGATCTGCAAGGAGACTATGTCCCTTTGGATTTGCCATGACGATGATAACGTGTCCCAATTATAAAGTTATTAGAAGACTATCCCCAATATTAAACATGAACAGTCACTTATTTGTGATTATTATTTCATAGTTTTACCCCACATAAAGGCCAGACAAAAGAACCATTAGTGCCCCGGAAAACCACCATCCACTTTTTCTCTGTGATGTTCAGTGGGTCTTTCACTTCCTGTGTGCCTTTGTACCGGTCAATCATCACTATCAAGAGCAGGCAGCGTACCAGGCAATGTTGTCAACACGCTAACAATGACAGCTCTAAATACTAGCACCACACTGCTCCCATCATTGAGCTCTCCCTGTCCTTTCCCTTTCCAATGACCTCAGACAGCTCTGTATTTTTAACTCTCTTATGTAAAATGAGCCACGTAACCAGCAATTAATCCTACTAGGTCCCAGACTGCAGTATTTTCAAGACGACAGGATCAAAGCAGCACCACAAATCCTACTCCACATTCTCTCCTGAACATACGTGACCTAAAACATCTGAATATGGACAATTTAAGCTTAAGGTGCTTCCATTCTTATTTCTTTACTAGTGTTTATAGTCATCTCGCTCACACACAGTCTTTAGCAGCAGAAGAAAGAACAGGAGTACTTGTGGCACCTTAGAGTAACAAATTTATTTGAGCATAAGCTTTTGTGGGCTACAGCCCACTTCATCAGATGCAAGAAGTGGGCTGTAGCCCAAGAAAGCTTATGCTCAAATAAATGTGTTAATCTCTAAGGTGCCACAAGTACTCCTGTTCTTTTTGCTGATACAGACTAACACTGCTGCTACTCTGAAACCGGTCTATGCTGACTTATTCCAGTTAATTGAATCCCAATTTGTACATGTACCAAAGTGCTTGTGTGTACAGTATATATCACCACACAAACATATATTGTGAAGCCATGAGCTACCTACCACACTCATGAAATGAGTATGCTGTTCCCAGCTTGGTATTAGTGGCTAATGCCTTCATTAACCACCACATATGAGGAAATTAAAAACAACAAGGCAGAGTGCTGGCATAGAAACGGATTTTCATGATCTCCTTGCCAAAAGCAGAATGAGGGATGGGCTTCACGCCTGCAGCACACAGACTTGCTCCCTCTCATCCTTTCCGTATGCACACTCCCCTGGCACCCCCACATGCTCTCAGCAGGAACTCTCCCAACTCTTACCCCCACGGCATTCCCCATTCCCACGGTACAGCTTGTGCACACCCACTCACACCGAGTCCTGCACCAGCTTTCCCCCTCCACTTGCACATTCAACGCCCACACTCACCCCCACCGCCACTCCCCCTTGCACACTTACCCGTCCCTTGCACACTTACCCACCCTCACTCCCCCTTGCACACTTGCCCACCCCTTGCACGCTTACTCACCGCCATCCCCCTTGCACACTTACCCACCTCTTACTTACCCACCCCTTGCACACCCGCGCCCCCTACAGCAGACGCCCATGACAGGGCGGCCTTACCTTCCACGGGCCCCCGCACCTCCCCAGCCTGGGCCACCCCCCCGGTCCCTACGGGCAGCGCCAGCGGGGGGAGACGGCCCCCAGCCTGGGCTCCCCACCCTCCGCTTCCATGGACGCCTGGGGGTTGCCCTGGACCGGCCAGCAACTACTTCCGGGCTTGATCTAAGCCTAGCAACGGCAGGGCCCGCCCCAGCCTCCGCCTGATTGGGCGCCGGGGAGGCCCGGCGGCACTGGATTGGTGCAGGCGTCGGACAAGGTCACGTGGGTCCTTTAGCTGGCCCAGGGCTTTGTGGGAGTTGTGGTCCGCAATGAGCCTCCTTGGGTATAACGAACCCCTCCCCAAACCGGGGCCAGTGACACTACGGGGCCCACAGGGGACATGCCCCCCAAAACTGGGCATCATGACCCCAGGGGTCACCCCCCAAAACTAGCGTCATGACACCACTCAGGGGATGCCCCCCAAAACCTAGTGTAATGACACACACAGACAGGGGCCCGACCCCCCCCCCCCAAGCCCCTAGGAGACACAGTCCCCCCAGAATTGTTACTTCATGAGAATTCCAGGGGTCACTTTTTTAAACAAAGCTGTAAAACAACATATTAAAAATCCTTTCTTGGTTGGTAAAAAGAACAGGAGTAGTTGTGGCACCTTAGAGACTAACAAATTTATTAGAGCATAAGCTTTCGTGGACTACAGCCCACTTCTTCGGATGCCTTTCTTGGTTAGTACAATTTTAGATGAGTAGGCACCAAACTGTGGTCTGTAGAAGGCTTGCTATATTCTCCTAGCTCTCCTCCTCACTTTCTCCAGCTAAATCACATAAAGAGACCATTAAAAATACAGATATGTTTCCTAATGTTACATTTCCATGTATGCAATTGATGTAATTTCAAGATCTTGTGTAACTGTGACTAATGGGAGTGGAGATGTCTCAGAGGCCTTCTCTCTGTTTGGAGATCACTGGATTATATCCTAACTTTTTTGATCGCACACCCCTATCAGAAAAAAATTTTTGAGCACGCACCCCCTGCCACACCGTTCGGACTCCCACCCAAACTGATGAAGCCAAAAAAGCACGCCTCCTGCCGTGCACCCACTTTGGAGCCCACTGTTGTAATCCACACTAAGAGAGCGTTAAAGAACCTCTACCTGACATTATTAAAATGGAATTAATTTTAGGGCCTGATCCTGCAGAGGGAACCATTTGGATAACTCCTGGTATTTACGTTAGCCCCATTAACATTAAGAGCCTTATTTAGAAATTTGGTCACCCCTTTTAACATACTCAGCAGAGGAGGGCTCCCCAGCCAGAATCTTTAGCCAGGTTCTTTGAATATTAACCTGATCCCAAATAAGTAAGAAGTAATGTACAATATACGTTAACTTTTTTTGTAACTTTGCTTTAAAGTTAAAAAAAGGGGGGCGGGGAGGGGGAGAACCAATCCTACATGAGTTATTTATGTATCTGAGTAGCCAGATTGAAATCAATAAAAGCTACTACTAGTGCAAGTATAGTTAAGTCCTTGAGTGCGGACTTGTCTACACAGGTAAATTTTACCCGTATAAATTACATTGTGAATTTAAACTGCTTTAGTTATAACAGTGTAAACATATAGAGACACAGACACGCACACTTATAGTTTAGGACCTTTTCGAGTTAGGTTATGTTGCTTGGAAAGGGGTTTAAAATTAACTGAAAATATCCACTTTTATTATGGAAGAAAGTGTCCACACAGGCAGTTATGTCTGTACAAGTACAACTATACTGGTATAATTATACTGACATAACTTTCCAGAGTAGAGAAGCCCTACATGTTTTCTGAATTAGGACCCATATGTTTAGACTTGGTGCATTTCACTTTGCTGCCCTGTAGCCCCTGCACATGGAGTTATGCAAGAATCTCAGTTTTCACTTAAAAAAAAATTCTAGCTCTTGTAGTTGCAGAGAAAAAGCGACTCTCCAAAGGCTCAGAAACCAGAAAGTAAATAAAAAGAACCCCAAATGTATTTAAAAAAAAATTAATTTTTAGGTCTCTCATGATTTGTTGGGTCATGTTTTGTGCTCTCTTTGAATGGTTGGGTTTAGTAATATTGCTATAAGATAGACAGATGACTCTCTAAAAACTACAGATCCTGAAATCAGCCTTGCTTCTTATGACACCTTCCTCTATCCCTCTTATGAACCTTCCTCTATCCCTCAGCATGCATACTCATAACCCTCTTGAAGGTGCACACACATTCATGTTACAAATAAACTTTACACTTTAAACAAGCAAACAGCAACTTAATTTTCTTATGCAGCTTTCTTCAGCTGCCCCTGTTAAGTGAAATCTATATGGGAAAGAGTTCCTGAAGGTTTTTCTTCTCTTTCATTTGGAATTCATAGGCTACAAAGCCAGAATTGTGACCATCCAGTCCAGATAGTAGAGAGACTTTTCTTTTCACCAAAGGGCATCAAAACCGGCCTTAGCCGTTACCTGAACAGGAAGCAAAAGTGGAAAACTACACTTCCCAGAGATCTTTGGTGGAAAAAAACCTTTGGCTTTGACAGCGGCAGCCACAAGTCTTTCCGCCTCCAAATCTTGATTGCAGAGTGAAGAGATTATGGTGGACTGACAAATGCTGTCTCTAGAGCCTGGAAATTGACCAGACTGTCTGATTTTCCCATGCTTCAGCTAACCAAAAGGAGGAGGAAAAAAAATCATCCCAGCATGACTGCTGCTTCCAGGCTCTTATATGCACTGAATCTCCTCTCTCCTCTCCTAGATGCTTGATGGTTATTACTTTAGATTTACCAGTCTAGATAGATTTTCAACCTGGAATTCTCTCTGCCCCAAAGATGCTACTGGTGACTGCTGGCTTGCTAGGAAGGAGCATTTAGTTATCTGAGTAAAACTTTTACCTTTTGTCTGTGCAAAGGGACGGATTTCCTTGAAGAACGACAGCAACAGCACCATCACTTCAGGAACAGCAAATTCAGGGGAGAGCTGGGCAGGGCTTTCACCCAAATGGCTCACATGTTGCCCTGGTTGCTGTTGTGGCTGGGGTCTGGCATGGTGCGAGCCAGCCAGCCACATCTGGGGATCCGGGTGCCCCTGAGGAATGGGATGGGGACCTTGCAACAGGCCCACAGGATGCAGCGCTCAGCTGAGGAGGAGCAGGAGGATTCCAGACAAAGAAGCAGTTTTATGAACATGATAGATAACTTGAGAGGAAAATCTGGACAGGGCTACTATGTGGAGATGACTCTAGGGAGCCCCCCACAAAAGGTAAGGCGTGCTATCCACATTCCCTGGCCGCGGGTTATTGGGCAGGTTTGCGAAGCTGAGACCAAGCCCCAACTTCACAGAAGTTGAGGCATGGGCGCTTTGGTATGTGTACCGCTATATTTTGTTTGTGTGTGTGTGTGTGTGTGTGTCTCTCTCTCTCTCTCTCTCTCTCTCCCAGGTACTGTGTGACTGTGCTCCAGAGAGACCACACACTGGTCAAGAGAGAATCTAAACAGTCTTTGAGCAGGGAAAAATAGCAATTTTAGAAAGCGACGACTGCTGGAGAGTGAGAAATACAACTTCACTCAAGGGAATTTTGTGGCCAGAGTACAGAGCCATTATCCGTGTGCCTGCACGAGGCATTACAGATACCCATTTCAGACACAAAAGGAAAGGGCTGGGTGTAGAAATAGCATTTTATAAACTGCTCTCCATAGGTGTTTGCAAACGAAACACTCCAGAATGTAGGACTGTGTGTGGCAATTACGTTCTGTGATGTACAAATGAGGTGTCTTTTGGTAAATACTCTCCCTATATAGTCACAGAATAGGCCTTCAGTTCTGTTGATTCCTGTGTTTCATGGCTGGCTATTTTGGGCATCTGGATGATGGTTGTTGTACGTGTTTTACTAATATTCAAACCCAAGGAAGTGCAGCACAAAGACAAATTGAGCCTCTCTTTAGGGCAGACTCCCAGGATATCAGAGCCCAGGGTTGCAAGACTTGGCCCCAAATGGATCCTTCAGCCCTAGAGTATCGTAGTGATAACCCTACAGCACTGAAATGCAAAGCTCCGAGCCAGCCTCTGTCCTTAGCTGACACTGTTGTGCTTAGGTTGACCCAGCCTGCAAGTAAGGAACTTGCATTACTTGTGCACAACAGCAATATTCAGGGGTTGCAATTGTTTTCTGATGCCTTAGCAACTTCATTGTGGATTCCTATGGAATGCAGAAATGCATGAGAAAGAGGGGGAAATAGGGAAGGGGAAGGGCATGGGGATACAATCTCCCCTGGAGAAATACAGATCTATTTTAAAACGACAAGTATTTCTTTTGAAAATGTCACCACAGCTGCACACCCATCAGAAGGAAGATTCAGAAATGGCAGCATTGTTCTACTGAAAACACAGAGCCTTGTGCGAGTGACCAGCCTGGCACTTCACCAGCGTTTTCTTCATTGTTTTCAGCCATTTATAAATGAAAGTGGGGTGCAGTTCAGGGAACTTGAGTTTCACCCTACAGGATGATTAAAAAATAGAGGGAGGCTGTGTGTGTGTGTGCGCGCGCACAGGTGTGTGTGCATGTAGATACGTGTGGGATTGTATCTTTTGTGTACACAATACGAGCCTGCTTCTGCACCCGCTGAAATCAACAGTAAAGCTCCTATTGACTGCAGTCATGCAGAATCAGGTGCTAATGAAGTGCATGGGGAGGAGGTGACTGTGTAATCTGTATGCATGTGAGAGTAGTATGTATGCATGTGTGCATAGCATGCATGTGGTTACAGATGTGAGAGTGGGTGTCTGGAGTCTGAGCTTCCAGAGGATATCTCCACGGAAGCACACAGCAAGCAGCGTGTGCATGCCAGCACATTAAGCATGTTTATTATCGGCTTGGATTGGGGATGCAATTCCTGACTGGGCAAACCTTCCAGGGTTTGTTTTGGTTTGAGCTCCTGAGTAGCTCACACTCATATTGAAAAGTTTCAGAGTAGCAGCCGTGTTAGTCTGTATCCGCAAAAAGAAGAACAGGAGGACTTGTGGCACCTTAGAGACTAACAAATTTATTAGAGCATAAGCTTTCGTGGACTACAGCCCACTTCTTCGGATGCATATAGAATGGAACATATATTGAGGATATATATATACACACATACAGAGAGCATAAACAGGTGGGAGTTGTCTTACCACCTCTGAGAGGCCAATTAATTAAGAGAAAACAAACTTTTGAAGTGATAATCAAGCTAGCTCAGTACAGACAGTTAGATAAGAAGTGTGAGAATACTTACAAGGGGAGATGGATTCAATGTTTGTAATGGCTCAGCCATGAATGGCTATAAGATGTGGTCACTTGCCCACTGGGAGCTGCAAACCAGTATCCCATGTGGCACGTGATAGTGCACATACATGCATTGTGGGTACAAACAATGGAGGGGGCTGTACCAATAATACTGTAGAGCAGTCTGGTGCTGGGCAGAGCTGGGCCTGGGATAGATGCACATGTGGAAAATGAAAGTTTCCCCAAGCCAGTGGCTGCCCTACCCACCCATCCAATTCCCTGCTGGTGGCCTCGCTGTGCAGCTCCAGCCACCCCATACAGAGCAGCTAGGAGCCAGTTATAACTGTAAAGAGCTCCCCTCCCTGCGACACCCTCCAAACGCATGCCACACCCCTGCATCTGGCATGCCTTTCCTACCCCTGTAATATTATTATTTGCCTTGCCATAGTGCCTAGGAGCCCTCTGAAAACACAATACAGCCTTGTGCACGCCACCTTGCAGCCACATGGCGCAATGCAGGATCAGCCCTTGTAATACAGCACCGCTTTAGGCACTGACTGGCCCAGCCCAGGTTCCGAGTGAGCCTCTCTTGTGATGGCTGAGGCCCCCATGCTCGGATCTCAGTAGCCTTCTCACTGGAAGACTCCTCAGCATGGCCAGCCCTGAGTGCAGGGAGAGCTCAGGGCCAGCTGCCCCAGCGCTCCCCCCACGCAGGAGGCGGATTCGCCAAAGCGCTCAGCGCCCATTTAGGCGCCTAGAGGGGCCAGATGGCAGAAATGCTCAGCACCCAACCAGCGCAAACATCTGAGCACGTACTTGGGAGCCTCACACAGGCATACGCAGAAAGCAAACGTAACCCACTGAGGAGGGCATGTCACTGCTTCCCCCCCTCCCTCCCCGGTGCCGATCCACCAGGATCCAAGTTGTTCCAGCCTATCACACACGGACTGGGGGGGGGGGGGGGGGGACACAGACTCAGCTCTGCCAAGCCTTCCTGTTTCTGGGCAGGAAGGACGGACGCAAGGAGGGGAATGTCCAGGGGAGAAAATGGAAGGAGTGACTGTGGTGAAAAGAGTTACAGAGGAAACACCACGTCTTTCCTCAGTTTCCCCCATACTCTAGGAAACTACTTCCTACAGTGGAAGAAGGAGAGGGAGAAAATTATTTCTCAAAATCTAATTTTAAAAAATGATTTCGTTGTCCAGGTCTGATTGGAGCAATTGCCTGGAATCTGCCACATATCCAGACTGCCAGGCATTTTCAGTGAGAACCTCCCCTTTCCACACACACATTTCTGAAACGTTCACTCTTTGGGCAGCGCCTTTCACGTTTGGCCCCTGTCCACATTGGAATTTTATGTTTTTTAGTTTAAGCAAAATCCCTTCAGCAGGCATTTTTATATAGACTTTACACCCACTAAAGTGTGTGTCTCCACACGCACGTGTCTCCACATGATCTGGCTTCTACTCCTGGCTCCACCGCCGACTGACAGAGACCTCAGTCAGTTCCTCATGGGCTGGTTTTCCAAGGCAATCAGACACCCAGTTCCCATTGACTCTCAGCCAGAGTTGAGCAACTCACTGCCCTTGGAAAATCTCCCCCTCACTCTCTCTGCTCCTCAGTTTCCCGACCTAGGAAATGGGGGTAATTACACTGCCCTGCCTCCCAGGCGGAGGGTAAGGCTGTGCATTAACGTGTGCAACGTGCTTCCAGAACTACACGTGAAGGGTGCAGGGCAGCAGTGATATTTATTACAAATCCAGGGTTACCAAATGTCATGCCCTCCTCCATGTGTCCCATCCCCCACCACTCTGTCCCTCCAGACAGCTTTGGAATTTTCCCCCAGCCCCTGCCTCCCTTGCTGCTCCACGAAGGGAGCCCTGCACACCCAGCACTGCCGCTCTACCACCAGCAAAGCCACTGCGCTCTAGATCCTTTACATGGATCCACGGCACGTCCCCTGACTCCAGTCTCATGATTTTCACCTTCCAAGGGGCCGTGGGGCAGAGCCTGGCATGGATCACTGCACAGTAGCAAGCGCCTTTCCCCCAGCACTGCACAGCCTAAGCGTGTAAAATACACTTGTGTCTTGTGCACCTAAGACCCTTAGGGCAGTAGCTCTCAGCCTTTCCAGGCTACGGTACCCCTTTCCAGAGTCTGATTGGTCTTGCCTACCCCCAAGGTTCACCTCACTTACAAAATCAGACATAAAAATATAAGTGTCACAGCCACACTAGTGCTGAACAATGGCAGACTCATTTTTACTCTACAATTATAACATAAATCAACTGGAATATAAACATTGCGCTTACATCAGTGTATAGCACAGGGGTTCTCAAACCGGGGGTCAGGACCCCTCAGGGGGTCACTAGGTTATTACATGGGGGGGGGGTCACAAGCTGTCAGCCTCCACCCCAAAGCCCGCTTTGCCTCCAGCACTTATAATGGTGTTAAGTATATAAAGTGTGTTTTTACTGTATTGGGGGGGGGGGTGTCACACTCAGAGGCTTGCTGTGTGAAAGGGGTCACCAGTACAAGAGTTTGAGAACCGCTGGCCTAGTATATAGAGCAGCATAAACAAGTCACTGTCTGACATTTTAGTTCGTACTGACTCCACTAGTGCTATTTACGAGGCCTGTTGTAAAACTAGGCAAATCTCTAGAGGAGCTGATGGACCCCCTGGCAGACCTCAGCGCATCCCTGATGGAGAACCGCTGCCTTATGGGCTCCTTAGTCTAAGAGTAATACTAGGTCTTGCTCACGCAGATGTGAGTGGAGAATGAAGCAGCGCAATTTAAGTCAAATTAAAAAACCAAAGAGGAAAATCCTGCTTAAAGAGGAAGGGCCCAATCCTGCAGACTCAGAGCACTCAACACCCACAGTGGGAGCTAAGCCCCACATAGGATCAAGGTCAAATCAGCTTCTGCCCTGGTGAATTTCAGAAGCCCAAACAGCACTGCCAAGTACAGCCCGGCTAAGAATCTGCCGGTTAACGGGCCCAGCCACCCAGGGCTCCGTGTGCCACAGCTCCAGGCATGGGATACACGGACTGTGTCCGGCACCAATCTGTAACTCACCTTCACTCAGTAGCCAGGCCCATTTGTGTGCACAGCCCTGTCCAGGCAGACTGGCTCGTCAGCTCCCTGCTGCCCCGCTCTTCCTAGCCGCCGTAGGTGGGGCTCCTGCCTGGCCACCGGAAAGGCCTGCAGAGCGCAGTGCTGCTGCACAGCCAGGGGAGCCCGGGGTTCTGACCTTCGCCCACCCTAGGGGTCCCACTGGCCACTCACCAGCAGCTGGGGCTGCCCCCACTTTGCACATGAATGCACACACCCCGTGTAGGGCTGCTGGAGACTTTCCCCAGCCCAGGAAGGACGAGCACCAAGCCCAAGGTCTGCTCAGGCCCTTCCTTCAGACCCAGCTTCTTCTCCAAACACACTAAATCAGTTCAACATCAACTTCCTCAACTACCTCCCAACTTCCTGTAGCCCTCCCCCTTGAGCTGGGCTCTTTCAGACTCTATAGAGATCACCTGTCCCCCTTCCCAGCTGGGTCTGATCATCCCCTCTCAGGCCCAACTCCTGTTCTTAAAGGGGCTCCAGCTCCAAACAGGGGCTGGCTAGTGGCTAGCCTCAAGCCCCTTGGCCCGCTCACATCGTGGGACATGTCAGCCCGTTTCTTGACCTCAAAGAGTGCAGGACGCACTCACTGGCTGAGCCCGTCGAGCAATGCTGGGGGTTTGCCAGGGGTTGCAGACCAGCACACTATATTTTATAAGCAAGCCGGGTTACCGATGGGTGCGCTCTAAGCACTTTCTTACCAAAGCTGCTGCTCCCAGCTTATGATAGACCCCTGGCTTTTTCAGAGCCATTAAGCACTGATATCCCTCACTAATGCTGCCTGTGGTGAGCTTTGTCCTCAGGCCTTGGCTGCATCCAGAATGCCTCCTAGAGCCCAGCCTGGCATCTGATTGTGCTTGGGCATCACGTGCCTTGACGGGGTCCCTGGCAGCCCCCAGGGGGTGGAACTTGCTCCCCAAGAATCAGCCTGGAGGCATTTCCATGTCCAAGTCCTGCTGCCTTCACATCACCTCCCGCCCTCCCCCATCCCTTCCTGGTTGGCCCGGTCTCCCTCGTTAGATTTCATGTCTCTGGACACTAGATTTTTATGCCATGTCAATTGTGCTGTAATTATGGGTCTGTGCAGCACCTCCCCAGGGAGTCACTCTCAATAATGTATTTCATTCCATTGGGAGTCCCCGTTTCCGCCATTCGGACCCGCCCGGCTGTAGGCTCAGCAACAAGTCAGACTTTAGAGCCCATTGCATATTGTGGCAATGTCAGCATGTGACCACTCCCAGCCACCCATGGGCCCCTCCCCAACCTCTCGCCCTCCGGAGCAGAGATGTGTCTGCAGGGAACCCGGGAGTTCCGTAGACGGGGGCTCCGTCGGACCAAGGGCGCCGGGGTGAATTCCGGAGTGGAGAGGCCTCTCCGACACACCCGGCTAGGCGCTGCTGGCTCCCACGTCCCAGTCCAGAGCAATGCCTGGGTGGAGTCTCTGGGAGAGAGGTGCTATCCCTGTGAAACCCCCAAACCCGAGTTCACAGGGCCTGATCCTCCTGCCCTGCACCTCGTGCTGTCGTTTATGCCACATGAAATGCCATTTCGTGCGCACTGGGCCCAGATGTGAATGACGGTGTCAGCCCGGTCCCAGCCTGTCTGACAGCGCCTGGGCCGTCCAAAGCCTTTACCCTGTTACCAGGACACAGGTCCCAGATACCCTGCAGCTTTTACCTGTGTGCTCCCCAGGCCCCCCCTCGGTCACTGCTCTTGTGCGGATGGGGTAAGGTCCCAGGATGTGAACCGTTCGCCTTGCTGGGCTGATCCTCTCTCCCTGCTGCCATATGTTGCCTGTTTAGCTGGGTATTGGTCCAGCGAGACCTCTCTTAAGTGGCCACCCAAGGGACCAGAAAAAGGGATCAGTTGCCTAGCACAGATGGCCTTTAATTAAGGATGAAACAGAAAGGCACTGGAAGCCGTGCAGAGGGGCTTAGAGGCGGGGGCTGCAGACGCTGGGTTGCCTAGTGAAGATGGGGTTCTTAGCGCAGGTGTTGCTGTATCAATTGCAATCCAGCTGCTGACGGTGTCTCTGGGTGCTCTTATGGAGATATCCCATCTCCTAGAACTGGAAGGGACCTTGAAAGGTCATCGAGTCCAGCCCCCTGCCTTCACTAGCAGGACCAAGTACTGATTTTGCCCCAGATCCCCAAGTGGCCCCCTCAAGGATTGAACTCACAACCCTGGGTTTAGCAGGCCAGTGCTCAAACCACTGAGCTATCCCTCCCCTCTTAAACCTTTGACTTACACACAGCCAAGGGGGCTCGTCCGGAGGGTGCATTAGGCTGCTGTACCGCTCCACCCTGTGAAACACGTCGCTGGGTGGTGTGAGCAGTGCCCCCCGCCCCGCTTTTAGCCACCCCGCAGAGCAACACCGATCTAGGACACAGTTGTGGCACAAGGGCAGTTTCTAAAGGAGATAATGACGGGTGGAGCAGGATTGCGGGACATGGGCAGAGCTGTGTGAGGCGTACGGCCTGGCTAGCAGGGGTCTAAAGGGCCAGACGGAGGGGCAGAGGAGTCCTGGTGTAAGAAGGCCATGCGATGCCCCCTCCCGCTAATGACATGTTAAAGCCCCAGTACTTTGCAGGGAGTGAAAATGAGTGAGGTGTTGACTCCCTCTGGGTGGGCCTCGCTGCTCACAGGAAGACCCAGTAGGTGGCTGGCACTTGCCGTGGGTCCCACCTGAGCAGAGGGGGCTGCTCTCTGCCCCCGTCCCCCAGGGCTTCAGGGGCAGAAGGGCGGGCGAGGGGGGGTTCTTTTGTGCCTCTGATGGCTGGGGAAAGCTGATGCTGGAGCCGGATGTGTTTTCCCAGGTTAGGCTGAGGACGTGTTTTGGGAGCTGCGAGGAGGCTGCTGTCATGGTATCACAGAGCATGTGACCAGAGACCCCTCAGGGAGCAGAGCGCAGGCTTGTGTCAGAGGCCACTGACATGGAAATGGATTTGTTTCTGCAAGGAGGAGGGGTCGATGCAGGAACATAAGGCAAAGGAGAAACATCTCGCTGCTCGGTGACTGTTCCAAGCAGAGGCCCTTCCTCACCCAAATAGCTCACAAAGAATTCATCCATGAGCCAAGCAAGCAATGAACCTAACTGTGAAACAGCACTGCACTGAGACAGCCTGGCACTGCAACAGCAGTACACGGTGCTGCACTGAGGCAGTGGTGTGTCGCACGGCATTGGGCTAGCAGCGCGCTGAGGCAGTGGTGCGTCGCACGGCATTGAGCTAGCAGCGCGCTGAGGCAGTGGCGCGTCGCACGGCATTGAGCTAGCAGCGCGCTGAGGCAATGGTTTGTTGCACAACATTGAGTTAGCAGCACGCTGAGGCAGTGGTGCGTCGCACGGCATTGAGCTAGCAGCGCGCTGAGGCAGTGGTGCATCGCACGGCATTGAACTAGCAGCGCGCTGAGGCAGTGGTGCGTCGCACACCATTGGGCTAGCAGCGCGCTGAGGCAGTGGTGCGTCGCACGGCATTGGGCTAGCAGCGCGCTGAGGCAGTGGTGCGTCGCACACCATTGGGCTAGCAGCGCGCTGAGGCAGTGGTGCATCGCACGGTATTGAGCTAGCAGCGCGCTGAGGCAGTGGTGCGTCGCACACCATTGGGCTAGCAGCGCGCTGAGGCAGTGGTGCGTCGCACACCATTGGGCTAGCAGCGCGCTGAGGCAGTGGTGCGTCGCACACCATTGGGCTAGCAGCGCGCTGAGGCAGTGGTGCGTTGCACGGCATTGAGCTAGCAGCGCGCTGAGGCAGTGGTGCGTCGCACACCATTGGGCTAGCAGCGCGCTGAGGCAGTGGTGCATCGCACGCCATTGAGCTAGCAGCGCGCTGAGGCAGTGGTGCGTCGCACGGTATTGAGCTAGCAGCGCGCTGAGGCAGTGGTGCGTCGCACACCATTGGGCTAGCAGCGCGCTGAGGCAGTGGTGCGTCGCGCGGTATTGAGCTAGCAGCGCGCTGAGGCGGTGGTGCGTCGCACGGCATTGAGCTAGCAGCGCGCTGAGGCAGTGGTGCGTCGCACGGCATTGAGCTAGCAGCGCGCTGAGGCAGTGGTGCATCGCACGCCATTGAGCTAGCAGCGCGCTGAGGCAGTGGTGCGTCGCACGGCATTGAGCTAGCAGCGCGCTGAGGCAGTGGCAATAGGAAAAGCCTGCTCTAGGAGGTGCAGTGCTGAGACCCTGGTGTCAGAGCTTCATTGGGACAACTCTCCCCGCTGCAGCCGGCGTGAATTTCTGATTAGCGCAAGTGCCCTCTGGCTCTGCAGAGGAAGAGCAGAAGCCCCTCTGGGGGCTGTGAGACAAGGCAGTCTTGGCAAATCAGCAGGCAGAGGCTCTGGAGTAGAACGATACCCAGTGGAACTGAGCATCTCCCCCTGCCCCATTGCAAGGGCTGAGCCTGCAAAGGGGCAAGGGTCCGCCTGGAGTTTAGGGGCAGTAGCCAGATCCCTTTGTGCAAATTGATGGGAAGGATTCTGAGCAGGGTATGTCACCAGGGCCTGGAGCTGGTCTCCTTCCCTCTGTTCCGCTCGCCCTGCTCTGCCATTGCTCCCCTGGGAGTGTGGGACTGGTGGGCATTCAGGGAACACCCTCCTCACTCGGGTGACTGAAGGGATTTGCTCGACCTTTGCCCTCGTGCCTCTGAATGCCCATCTATCCCCCTGCCCGGCACCTTGGGGGTCAAGCTGAGCCCGTACTTGGCACTGCCGGGCATAGGTGGGGACACTGGTTCACTGGACTGGACTCTTCCTTCCACATCAGCGCGGGACCCAATGCCCCGAAGGGGGCCCGGGCAGGAGTTACAGGGTGAGGGTGGCTGGGGGCGATTCCCAGGGAGGGACCCTTCCCAGGGGGCCTGGAGTCCCAGAAGTGTCCTAGAGGGGGAATTCCTTGTGCAGCTGCGGGGCCGGCCACTGGCAGAGCAGGCCCTGAGCTGGATGACCCCTGGTCTGATGCAGCCAGCCATTCCCTGGGCTCCGGTTTAAGCCCCCGGAGCTTGGCTGCACCATGCCTGGCGCCCCCCAGGGTGTCCCGCCGGAGTAATGCGGAGCCCTTGGTGCAGTCCTGGCTCTCCCGCCCTGCCCCGCAGGGAAGTGGATACCTCCGCAGTGCCCAGCCATGCTGCTGAGTGGGCTGGTTCCTGCAAGGTGGCAGGAGTCGGGTGTCCTGCCGCAGCAACCCCCCTCCTCCCCCCGCTTGCAGAGGCTGATCGCAGACAGCCGCGGAGGGAGTGGGGCTGGAGAGCTGAAGTCTGAGGCTTCCCTGGGAATAGTGACAGCAAGGGCCGTTCCCAGCTGGCTTTGGAGCTGGGGGACTCAGGACTGGGCACCGGGGAGGCCCCTGGGGCACAGGGTGTGGGCAGAGGAAATCTGGGCACTGCCACTCTCCCCACCCTGTGGATAAATGCAAACGTTCAAAGCTAAGGCATTAACAGCCCAGAGCGCACCAGAGGCCAGGCCATGGCAGGGGCTGGCTACCCCACGGAGCCAGGCAGGGGTGGGGTGGTACTAGCACTGACGTTTCCTGCTCCTAAGTAACGTGGCTCCCCCCTCTCCTTCCCCAGCTGAACATTCTGGTGGACACGGGGAGCAGTAACTTTGCCGTGGGGGCAGCGCCGCACGCCTTCCTGCGGAGGTACTACCAGCGACAGCTGTGAGTATGGCCGGAGTGCTAGAGGCTGGCGGGGCAGAGCGCGGTGCTGCACTGGGGAAGCCCAGTCACCGCGCCTGGTGGCTCAGCCATGGGGCACCCACCGCCTTGGCCCCAAAAAGCGAGTCCCATGGGACCCCCACTTTGCTCTTTCCCCTCTTGGGGAGGGGGCCCTGCTCTGAGCCAGCATCCCCAGCTGTGGCAGTGCCAGGGGGCTCCCTGCTGGGCCCAGGGCCCCCGACATAGCTAGATGCTGAGGGGGCTGCTGTGAAGGGAGGTCCTGGCCACAGCAGCCCAAGCAGAGATCGCGGTGCCCCTCTCCACCCCCAACCTGTGCCCCCTCCCCGCGCCCCATCTGCCGCTCCGGGCCCCTGGCCTGGTAGCCTGCGGAAGCCGCTTCTCACAGAATCACGCTCTGAGCTGACAGCAGCCATCGCCCTCAGACCACAGCCCCCAGGAATGCTCCCTCCCTGCACCCGCTGCTCAGGTCGGCTGGTTATCCCACTTTGGAGAGGGCAGGCCCAGGAGGCTCCCGAGGGGCCGGCTCTCTCTGGCGTGGAACCCACTGGGGGTTCGCTGGGCTCCCCCCTCGGGCAGGGCGGCGGTTCTGTGCTCAGCCCCAAGAGCTGCATGAGGCGAGGCTGCCCCGTGGCCCCCCGCGAGCACTCGCAGAGCCCTGGCGGTTCCCCTCCGGGGAGAGGAATTACGGGCAGGAAAGGAGCCGGTGCACGAGGCTGGGGCCAGTGCTGGCAGCAATGGCCAGGTTTAGTCACTGGGCCCGCTCCGGGGCCCCCAGCGTGCACCCATGGAGTAATGAGATGAACCATCGCTCCACACAGCACGGACAGAGCGAGCTCCAGCTCCGAGGCCGGTCTGAGGGGTCACTGGCCTGCATGCATCAATGCCCAGGGACGCCAGTATAAACGTGCAGTAAGCCCATCCACTGCAGCAGAGCCACTCCGGATTTACAGCCGGCTGACTGACCGGAATCTGGCCTCCTGCCTGGAACAGTGTTTATTGCTGTTCTCTGTCATCAGACCCCCTTCTTCGTCTGCCGCTGCTCCTCCCGCGCCACCCGTCACCGCAGCCCGTTGGTGTCATTATTTGCAGAACCTCAGGGTCCCAGCTGGCAGCAGGGCCCCGGCACTGGGCACCGCATAGGCTCCTCGGGAGAGTGTCCCGGCTCAGCCAGCCAGCTCTCTAGGTAGACCAGGCAGAGGGCGGCCCAAGGGACGTGTCTGTCCTCACCTTGCAGACGGGGAGTCTGGAGCGACGTAGAGGCCCTGGACGCGGGGAGCCACCCTTGAGACTGCTTCTGGGAGAGTGTCTGGGGGCCTCTGCCGGGCCCAGGAATCGCTCCCCAGGCCGGCCGCATGGCTGGCTCCTGCGTGCTCCATCGCTGGGATACCCCAGGCAGCTGCCGGCCTGGTGGGGAACCGGAGGGGGCCTGTGCAGGCCTCTCCCTGGCAGCCGGGCACAGAGCGGCCCCTTCCTGCACACTGTACGTGCCGGGGCCCCTGCTCTGGCCCTCGAATCCTAAGACTGGCAGTGCCAGGCACGGCGCCGGCCCGGGCTCAGGGCCGACACGGCCAGATGCTGGTCGGCCTCCATGATGGCAGCGTCTGCGCTGGGGCGGGACTCAATGGCCCCTTTCTCTGCTGAGGGGGGCAAAGGAGCCCCCCCCCAGCACATTACAACACTGCCCGGCCTCTGAGCCACTGGGCACAATGTCTGGGCTTGTTCGTCGCCCTCCCCTTGGCTGGGCCCATTGTGCTCCCATGACCCTGGCCCAAGGGTCTGAGGAGGGGGAGCCCCACCCCCCATGCCCTAGAATCAGCCCCAGGGTTCAGAGTGCCCTGTGCACACTGACAGCTGCAATCTGGTCCCGGTGCGGGGACCACAGGAAGGAGCATTTGGAGCTGCTGGGGGGCTCCCTTTGGGGTGGGGCCAGTAGCAGAGGGGGCCTATGGGGATGCTGCAGTTCAGTCTAGCCTGGGCACCTCTGGTGTCCCGGGGAGGGGGTCATAGTCCAACTGTGGAGGTGCAGGTGGGCTGGGGACACACGGACACGCGGCCAGTTTCACCAGCGCGTAGCCCAGACGTATGTCTGCTCGCACACACATTCATACATGTGAGTTCACAATCCCTCCACTGGCAGATAAACATGGAGATTTGCACCGTCACCGATTCTCAGCTCCACAATCCCAGGGGTTCACTGGCCCCGCCCAGATGGCCATCCCTCCCCCAGGCCCCTGCCCACCCCCCACACTCCCACCCTTTCCCCAGCTCCTCCCATGCTCCAGTAGAACTAGCCTGACGGCTTGCTCCTGTCTTTGGCGTTCGTTGCAGGTCCAGCACCTACCGGGACTTGCGGAAAGGGGTCTACGTGCCATACACCCAGGGCAAATGGGAAGGTGAACTGGGGACGGACCTGGTCACCATCCCCCACGGCCCAAACGTCACCGTCCGCGCCAACATCGCTGCCATCACAGAGTCCGACAAATTCTTCATCAACGGTCAAACTGGGAAGGGATTCTGGGGCTGGCCTATGCCGAAATCGCCCGGGTGAGCGCGGCACCGCCAGCCTGGATGGGGTTCAGCATCACAAGGCCTAAGAGGGGCCAGGCAGCTGCTGTGTTTGGGAGCACATCCAGTACCTCAAACTCTGCCCCACAGCCACTGGCTCTGTTAATGCTCCCGAAACCATACGCAGCCCTTCAGCCACCAGCTCCGGCACTGCACCCCAAACCCGGCCCCTCAGCCACCGACTCTGTTAATGCTCCCCAAACCCATATCCAGCCCCTCGGCCACCAGCTCTGGCACTGCCCCCCAAACCCAGCTCCTCGGCCACCGGCTCCGTCACTGCCCCCCAAACCCAGCCCCTTGGCCACCAGCTCTGTCACTGCCCCCCCAAACCCAGCCCCTCGGCCACCGGCTCTGTTAATGCTCCCCAAACCCATATCCAGCCCCTCGGCCACCAGCTCGGTCACTGCACCCCAAACCCAGCCCCTCGGCCACCGGCTCTATCATTGGTCCCCATACCTGGCCCCTTGGCCACCGGCTACGTCACTACGCCCCAAACTCAGCCCCTCGGCCACCGGCTCTGTCTCCCCAAACCCAGCCCCTTGGCCCCTCAGCCACCGTCTCCGTCACTACGCCCCAAACCCAGCCCCTCGGCCACCAGCTCTGTCAATGCTCTTCAAACCCAGTCCCTCGGCTACCAGCTCTGTCACTGCCCCCCAAACCTAGCCCCTCGGCCACCGGCTCCGTCACTGGCCCCCAAACCCAGCCCCTCAGCCGCCGGCTCCGTCACTGCCCCCCAAACCCAGCCCCTCGGCCGCCGGCTCCGTCACTGCCCCCCAAACCCAGCCCCTCGGCCACCGGCTCCGTCACTGCCCCCCAAACCCAGCCCCTCAGCCACCGGCTCTATCATTGGTCCCCATACCTGGCCCCTCGGCCACCGGCTACGTCACTACGCCCCAAACCCAGCCCGTCGGCCACCAGCTCTGTCAATGCTCTTCAAACCCAGTCCCTCGGCTACCAGCTCTGTCACTGCACCCCAAACCTAGCCCCTTGGCCACCGGCTCCGTCACTGCCCCCCAAACCCAGCCCCATGCCACTCAGCTATTGGCTTTATCAATGCACCCCAAACCCAGCCCTGCAAAGAGGAGAGCAATAACACCCTGCCTTTCTCCAGCCCTCCCACAAGGCAGCCACCTAGTGCTGCCCCCATCTTATATAAGGGGAAACTGAGGCACAGAGGGAGACTGCAGTTTGCCCGAGGCTGTAGCAGCACTGGGACCAGAACCCGTGTCCTGCCCCCCAGGCCTGGCTGTATCAGTGACCCAGGACACGCTGCTCTAGACACTGGGGATGAGGCTATCTCAGCCGGTTGATATTTCCAGTCTGCCATCAGCCAGACCTAAATTCCCGGCTGCTCCTTGCCCTGCTGGTGGCATGCCTTGCTGGAGCGGGCAAATCCCCTCTCCTCTTAGCTCTGCTGTCACCCACACACAGTCCCTGGGGGAGCTGGCTCTGGCTTTCAGAAACGTGTCGGCCACCTGGAGCCCAACACCAGGTCTCTCTGTAGCAAGTGCAGGGGAATGGAGCCAGGCCTCCGCGGGGTCCCCGAGGAGCACTCTCAGCTGCCCCGTCTCTCCCGCTGCTCATAGCTCTGTGGTTCTGTCTCCCCCATCAGCCTGACGACACCCTGGAGCCCTTCTTCAACTCGCTGGTGAAGCAGACCCGGGTGCCCAACATCTTCTCCCTGCAGCTCTGCGGGGCCGGCTTCTTTCCCAACGAGTCCGAGGCCCTGGCGTCGGTCGGGGCAGCATGGTGAGTGCGCGGGCTCAGCTCAGTGCTGGGACCCTGGGCTCGGGGCGGTGCCAGGCGCTGGCTGCAGCAATGCCAGGGGGTCGCGAGGCAGAGAGCGCCCCACCCACCCTCGGGGACTGGTTCCAGAGTCAGCGTTCTTGCTGGTTCCCCATTCCTTTTCCACAAGCAGGGCCGGCGCAACCCATTAGGCGACCTAGGCGGTTGCCTAGGGCGCTACAATTTGGGGGGGCGGTGACCGCGGCGGTATTTCAGCGGCGGGACCTTCCACTGCCTCTGTGGGGGGCGGCATTTCAGGGCGGGACCTTCTGCCGCCTAGGACGGCAGAAAAGCTGGCAGCGCTCCCGTCCACAAGCCCCTGCGGTTGTGCCCTGCTCCCGGGGCTGATGGCAGCTCACACCCCTCTCCCTGCTGCAGATCATCGGGGGCGTGGACCACTCCCTCCACGTTGGCAGCATCTGGTACACGCCCATCCGCAAGGAGTGGTACTACGAGGTCATCATCGTTAAGATGGAGATCAATGGGCAGGACCTGAAGATGGACTGCAAGGAGGTGACGGGGGTGGGAGGCCACGCGTCCGTGGCTGCACGAGCAAGGGCCACATGCCTGTGGGAGGCGCAGAGAGAAATAGTGGGGACTGTTCCCCCAGCCCCTGGCACACCCTGATTCTCAGCCCTTCCGTGGCACTGACGGGGCCAACGTATCAGCACAGCAGGGATGGAGGCCAGGGTGGCTGGGCTTAGAGCTCGCACACCCACGTGGGTCTGGCTCCCTGCAGACCTGTGGGGCGCATGGGGGCATCCCCTGGCCCTACACACTGAGGCCCGTTGTGCCCAGGAGAGGGGGGGAGGTTGGAGGCGGCGCAGGGGCCCCTCGCCCAGAGCAGCACGACGCAGACAGTGAACGGGGCGAGTTGTTTGTGTGCAGGCCCATTCCTCGTCCGGAGCAGGGAGATCAATGCTTCTCCAGGTGCATGCGCCAGTCCCGGTCCCACAGCCAGCACACAAGCCTGGCCCTGGATTAGTACATGTGACAAATCCCCTGTGCCCAGGGACTGCCGGGGAGCTGCCCGCTGAGCCAGACACGCTCTGTACTTTGCCTCCCCGGCTGCCTTTGGCAGGCTCCACGCAGCCAGCGACGTTCTGCTGGGACTGTCAGTGATGCTGGGGGAGAGCAGGCGCCTTGGCAGCGGGAGGCGACCTGCTCAGCTGGCATCAGCCCAAGCCCGGGGCTTTGACCCCGCCTCCCTCAGGAACAGTTGTTTAAGTCTGTTGGCAGCCTCCTGTCTGGCGCAGCTAAGTGAGGAGCTGGGCGGGTGCTGCCTCGGGGGGCCCACGGAGAAGGAGAGAAGCAGGGGCTGGTGCCTCATTCGCCGTCTCGCCCCCACAGTATAATTACGACAAGAGCATCGTGGACAGCGGGACCACCAACCTCCGGCTGCCAAAGAAGGTGTTTGAGGCTGCAGTGAAATCCATCAAAACGGTGTCTTCGGTCAGTATCGCTCTCTGGCAAACCCTAGCCCCTCCCGTTCCCAGCCGGGTCCCTGGTGAATGCTGAGGGCCCCAGAGACCAAGCCACTGTGACCCGGCTCTCACAGAATGCTTAGCAGACTATATTCAGGGGTCACTTCGCTCACCACTGAAAAGCAGCCCCCTCTGGGGTAAAAAGTGGCAGCTGGCTAGGACAGGAAGTGAAGAATGCTGTTTCCGTTTGAAACTGCAAGGAAACTTGGGAAGTGGGACACTTACAATGTGAGCTGACCTGCGGCTCGGAGGCTGTGGGCACGCAGCCCTGCCTTGGGGAGAGCGCCATGACACAGAGCACAGACCGGCAGGGCCTTCCTTTCGTGCCTCAGCTAAAAGAGTCACTAGCATGACAACACCCCACCCCATCATCAGCTCCGCCCTGGAGGGAAGAGTCCCCCCACGGACACCCTGCACATACACCGTCTAGCCCGAGTCACTGAGCACCAGCACAGTCTCACGGTCTCTCTCCTTCCCCCCGGGGCAGACGGAGAAGTTCCCGGATGGCTTTTGGCTGGGGGAACAGCTGGTTTGCTGGCAAGTCGGCACCACCCCCTGGCATATCTTCCCAGTCATATCGCTCTACCTGATGGGCGAGGCGACGAACCAGTCCTTCCGGATCACCATCTTACCCCAGGTGGGTCCCCGGCGGGGCAGGGCGGGCGAGCGAGGCCAGGGCTGGGCGCTCACAGGCAGCACTCGGGGAGCGTGTGACCGGGAAGAAGCCACAGAGCTCAGTCCCTGGGGGTCCACAGGAGCAGCACCCTTGGACATGGGCCAGCACCAAACGCCATGGATTTTATTTGGGAGGCCGGGGGGCTCCCAACTCAGAGCTGGCCCCTCTCTCCATAACGGGCTGAGCCAGAACTTGGGAGCCCAGCACCGCAAACATTTTTTGGGGGGGCAATTTGAAATCCAGCTCATGTGGGCCCCTCTCCAACACCAGCCCTGCATGTGCACGCTTCTCCTGCCCCTTCCCAGGCTGGCCTGGGTGTTGCTGAGGGAAGGGGGCTGCCCTGGACTCAGAGTGGTAAAGCCACGAGTCCCGGGCCAGTGAGCTGGGGTTCCAGGGAGGTGACTGCTCCTCAGAACGCAGCTGTAGGTTGGAGCTCTCTGCGCCCTGCTCCCCAGGGGCTCTGATAACACCCATCCCCTGGTCTCCTTCCAGCAATACCTGCGCCCCGTCGAGGACGTGGCCACGTCCCAGGACGACTGCTACAAGTTCGCCATCTCCCAGTCCTCCACAGGCACCGTCATGGGCGCCGTCATCATGGAAGGCTTCTACGTGGTCTTCGACCGCGCCCGCAGCGGATCGGCTTTGCCGTCAGCACCTGCCACGGTGAGGGGCGGGGCGTGTGGCGCAGGGGGAGAGCCAGGGACTGGCAGGGCATTCGGGGCGGGTGGTAACGTCTCCACAGGGCTGAGGTCCTGGCTCATTCTGGTGTCATGCAAGCAGGGGGATGGCTGCAGGAGAGGGGGACACGGCAGCCCCCCCTAGGCACCCAGCTTCCCCTCTCCTGGTTGCAGGAAGGAAGGGGGCAGTGCTGGTCCCAGTGGGGCAGACGCATCCCGCCCAGCTGAGCAGTGGGTCCATGTGGTTAGAGGGGGCAGGGGACAAGAATGATAGTTGCTCCCAGTTGGTGCAGCCCATGGAGCTCTGCAGCTGCCCTCATCCTTCATACGGCAGCTCTGGGGCCCCACCAGGCCAGGGCTGAGCTGGGGAGCTCGCGGGGCCCACTCGTGCCTCTCCGACGCTGTCTCTGAACCGTCAGGCCGTGCATACGGGGTAGCCCTGGTCTCCCTCCTGGCGCCAGCGCTGCCCTCTGCTGAGCAAAGCGTAGCCACGGCCCCCGCGCCAGCCACCCATCACTGGTGCACTGAGCTGGGGTCCTGTCCGCAGTGCATGACGAGTTCCGGACGGCGGCAGTGGAGGGGCCCTACGTGCACCCCAACATGGAGGACTGCGGTTACAACATCCCGCAGACGGACGAGTCCACCCTGATGACCATCGCCTACGTCATGGCGGCCATCTGTGCCCTCTTCATGCTGCCGCTGTGCCTCATGGTCTTCCAGTGGCGCTGCTTCCGCTGCCTGCGGCGGGACCACAACGACTTCGCCGATGACATATCCTTGCTCAAGTGACACCCGCTCTGCTGGCGCGAGGGAGCAGCTGGCCGGGGGAGGCAGGGAGGGAGAGCGTGAGCTGAGCTCATCCGCACAGGCTCCTCTGCCCACAGAGTTTGGCTGGGGCTGGAAACAGCACCAGCCATTGCCCCAGGCCAGAGCCGGGTCTGTTCTTCCCCTGCCCCCTCCAGTGGCTCAGCCAACACTGCCTGGAGCCGTTGGCTCTGCCCTGGGAGTGGGCGCCGGAGCAACGGGTGAGACTCAGCAGCAGGCCAGGACGCTGGGCCTGTCGGCAGGTTTATAAGGTCACCATGGAGTACATTGAAGCTTGCTCGCTGTTTAACTCCCCTCTGCGTGCAGCAGCCCCGGAGAGCCTGGGAATCAAACCCCTTTGGTCTCTCCTGTTCGGGATACGGCCTCGCCCAAACCGCAGCCCTTGTGCTCCAGGGTACGCCTATGCCACACTCTAAGCCCGGGCTCTGACTCACGTTTGAGCCCAAGTCCCACTTCCGTCCACACACAAACCCCGTCTGACTCAGGTCAGCCAGCACTCAGGACCCTGCTGGGGTGGGTCCGCGTCCTACGGAGGCTCGGGTCCAAGCCCCGTTACATTGCGGTGTGGACACGGCTCAGAGCCTCAGGCCCGAGCCAGACGGTCTGTGTCGTGCGGCAAGGACCCGGGAGCACGGCTGGGAGAGGCGGGTGCAGCAGCTGTCAACCCAGGTTTACAGCGCAGTGTGGAAACACCAAGTGCACAGCCCAGGTCCCCAGACCCGAGTTTACAACCAAGTGTAGACACATCCCCAGAGGTCCGTGGAGGAATCAGCCCAGGTCCTGAGCATTGCTTGTTAGCCGCTGCTGCTGCAGAGGGAGCCCAAAACATTGTTTTTGTGTAGGGCCTACATAAACCATGGTCATTACATTTTCAATAGTTTGGGTTTTCAAACATTGTGAACAGTGGTAGATTCTAAAATAGCCATTTAGAATCCAGGGGATATTCCTCCCCAGGCAGCCACTAATGTACAATGCCGGCGGGTCAAGCTTTGGGGCCTCCTCTCCTGGGAGGTGCCCCTTTCAGACCTCTGAACTGGAAAGGACCTACCCAATAGCACCTTCACTCCGGCATCGGGAGGGACTGGGCCTCTCAGCTAGAGCGCAGGAGCCTGCGGTGAGCCTGGCCTCTAGCAGCGAGTCAGCCTAACCACCCAGCTCCCCTTTCCCCTGCCAGGCATCGCTGCGACAGACACACAATGGCATTCAGGAGGGTCCATGCCATCCAGTGCTGTGTGCGCGCATGTCGCTGTCCTGTTTGCTGCAGCCCCCTTCTCCCCACCCCACCCGCCCTCATCCCATCCCCGTGGGCTGCCTGCATGAGCTGGACTCGACCCGCTTGCATCTCAAGGGCCCTTGGCTGTGGTGAAGTGGGAGCAGAGAGAACGGATCTTCCCCCAACTGGCTCCTGCATCTCTTCTGCTCCTCACTGACCCGGCTCTGGGGGCCCCCCTCGGGCCAGCCCCCTCCTCACAGGGGGGTTGAAGGCTGTCGTGTGCAGCCAGTACTTAATTGGTAATGAAAGAGGTGCCGAGGCTCAAGCAATTTTTTTAACCTTCAGAACTGACACGACAAACCCAGAGGTGCCGGGGCTCTGAACTGCCGAGCCCCCGGCAAGTCCGGCACAGATTAAGCACTGTGTGCGGCCACCACAATCCCATGGTGTCGTACGGGAGCAGGACAGCCGTCCCAGGTATGAGTGCCGGGGTCTGCCTAGGTGGGCCGAGGAGCATTCTCTCCAGGGGAGCTGTCCATGCCTGGGCTGGAGACGGGTCGCTCGCTGCAGGCTGGTGGAGTGATGTCTGGGCGCCTCAGGCTACAAGGGGGTTTTCTGCTCCAGGGGTTGCAGCTTAGACCAGTTGACCTAGGGATAAGTCACCAGCCCGTCCTGCAGCTCCTAGGGAACGGCTACTTCCCTGCGCTCCCCAAGAGAAGTGCCGCTAAGGGGGGCAGCTCTGGCAGCCCCTGCTGGGGTCAGGGAAGGAATGGGGGAGGGGTACAATGTTCCTCCACTTTTCAATCTCTTTGGCCCTGGGAAGTGAATTGGGGAAAAGTGGGGGCAGGGCAAACCATCCATTCCCCTTGTCTCTGCCTGGGCTGCAAATCATGGGAAAGAGCCTAACCTGCTCTGGCTCCCAACTCTCCTGCCAAGCGCTGCACACAGCAGCTTTCAACGGGCCTCGCTCTGCAGCACCAGGGGGAGAACCAGCAGCCTCTGCTGCGGCGGGATGGCACCCAGCCCTGGGACAGGACCAGCAGCCAAGGAAGGTGTGTAAGCCACGAAACCAGACTGTTACCCGGCCTGCTTGGGAAAGCCCCAGGGAAGCCAGAGCTGCCTCTGCGGGTTGCCTCCTCCAGGAGCCCCTGCATGGAAGGTGTGCTGCACAAGACAGGATCGCCTCATACTGCATCTGGTCCGGAGGGGAAAACCCCTTCCCTGTGCTGGACTTAACCATCCAAGGTGATTAGCTCCTCCTGGAATATCTGCCTCTGGCTGCAGTGGGGGAAGGCAGTGCCCCAGCCCACCACACTAAATAGCTTGTTATTTTGGGGGGTGGGCAGCAGCCACCTCATCATCATCATTAGTGTGTTTGAAACACATGGTTGTACTTAATGTTCCTTGTTTATAATGGCAAAGGGGCCGGGGATGTTGTGCTCGAGCAGAGGGCAGCGTGGTGTACGTAGCAGGGCTGTGCTGTGTGTGAGTGTACCAATACTGAATGCTTCTTTGCCTGTACAATATATACATATTTTTATATTTTTAATGCTAGTGCTGAAAGCCCCTGGTTCATTGCAAACCCAGCCTGAGGGGGTTTGTGGGTTTTTAAGCACCCTGCTTTGGTTGTGGGCAAAGGAGCCAGGCTGCAAGTCAGGGGTGCTTAGCAGTGGTTTGTCTGATGGAAGTACTTTATGGATCGTTGGTTGATCTGGCATTTGTGGTGATGGATGTATTGCTGGTTAATATATCTGGTGAAGGGGATGGGGGCACTGGGTTGTGGGGGTGAAATTAGATCATGGACACAGCAGCGGTTCGCAACCCAAAAAAATGTATCGCTCAAGGCTGGTTTTGCTTCTGGTCCCCCTTTCTGTTCAGGGAGGTTTTCCTACTACAGAAGACCCCCCCCCCCCCCGAATCCCAGTGATCAAGGCCCTGCACATTGTGCTTCAGTTCTGGTACTAATTGTTGCTTTAAAAAGCAACTTTGTTCCTTCTCAACGTGGGTTTTTCTTCCTACTTAATCCTGCAGGCGACTCCTCCTGGGGAACTGGTAACACTGCTGTTCCTAGCCACAGCACAAGGTTGATGGGTAGGCCTTCATGGCGAGATTGAAAAGTACAGAGCAGCCTGGGCAGGGGAAGGCACTCAGCCAACCGCAAACACCTGAGCTTTTAGCCCAGTGAAGGAGACAACCGAGGAAACTAGCTGTTTGTAGGAACATTTGCCCAGCCTGGGAAGTGCTTGTTACAGAGCTTTGTTGATGCAGTTCCTACAGGGGACCTGGGGTTTAATGTGCCACTAAATGGCCCAACAAGATAAAGCTGGGCCATTTGGGAGCAATGCAGAACGTGTCACTTTGCAGAGGGGCTTGGGAGGCGGGGGTTCAGATCCCAGCTGTACCTCACACACGAATAGTAGCACCACACCCTGCCCTTCTGCACTAGCTTCATTGTCCGAGGGAAGTGCAGGGGCAGCTGCAACTGTGAAGGAACCATGACTCCTAAAGAGGGTAGAGAAAAAAACCTCTCTTCAGTGGAGACGTCTCACCTGCTAGCTGGGATCCAGAGAGGCTGTGCTGGTGGGAGCAGTGTTACTGGAAACTTCCCGTGCACGGTGCAAGAACAGTTCCAAGGGCAGCAAGACAGCGCAAGATGGAGGGCAGACTGCAGGGCTCTCCTCTGCCCTGAAGACAAGTAACTGACCCTGAGCTCTAGCCCCAGCTGATTCCAATATGTCAGTGGCTCAGACAACAGCAAATCTCTGACCCCACTTTACTTTTCCTGGGCTGATTGGAGAGGAGCTGCTGCCATGACCCCCGAGGGAAGGCTAAACAGAGCTCTGGGGAATTCCAAGGGGCAGGAGCAAGGAGTGTAGGCCCAACCTTTGAGCCTTGGTGGAGGAGAAAAGCAAACATAGGCAGGTACAAGAATCACCTTGTTGGGTAACGTTCCCCAGCAGCACAGGCTGGCCGGGCCAGCGTGAGAGAATTAACAGCATAAAGAGTGACAAGCAACGGGCAGGGACAGTCCGGTGGCCCTTCTACTTAAATATCCCGCAAAGAAAGCAGCAAGGAGTCCCTGCAGTGAATCACTCGCTAAGAAGCCTGCACTGCATAGCCAGAAACCTTACAAACTGGCTGGGCCAAGTGAACTCTGACTGTGGGCCCAGCTGCAGCACCCCACCCCCACCATCAACCTACTTCACTGTTGTTTGCAGTGTTGGTCCCAGGGATTAGAGAGACACAGGGGGGTGAGGTAATGTCTTTTATTGCACCAACATCTGTGGGTGAGACAGACACACTTTCGAGCTTACAGACAGGTCAGCCCTGCAGAAGAGCTCTGTGTGGCTCCAACGCGTGTCCTCTCAGCAGCAGAAGTTGGTTCAGTAGCAGATGTTCCCCAGCCCAGTGTCTCCCCACTTCACTAGAGACAGAGGCTTTGCTTTTACCAGTGCCATCTGGTTCCCAGAACTTGCTCTGGTCCTGCACTCAGGCAGCAGCCTGACTCCAGCCCAGGGGGAAGTTATGCAACTGAAACCTCCACGCCCCAGTGCCTGCCCAGAACACCTCCGGGACCCCACTCCGCTTGGACCACTCCTTTCAAACGACCGTGTGGGTGCAGAAATTCACTGACGGGGGCCAAACGCAGCCGTGCTGCATGCGAGTGACACTTCCATTGACTTCGGTGGAGTTGCAGCTGCTTACACCAGTGCTGAATTTGTCGCAGGGACTGTGCAGAATCTACAAAGCAGGGGCCAGATCCTGAGAGGTGCTGGGCACCATTAACTCCCATTGAAATCAGTAGAGATCACTGGTTACACCAGCCCGATGGAGGAAGAAGAGCTCAGAGGGGGCAAATTGGGTCTAGAAAGCTTTGTTATTCTGAGCTGCAGCGCAGCCAGCGTTATCTCCTGAAGAACTCCCGTCCCATGGGCCCTGGGTTAGAGTAACAGCGCCTGCGACGACCACACCGTGCGTCCCGCTCTCTGCCCCACCATTTGGGGAGCGGGACGAGGAGTGGGGATAGTTACTCTTAGCGGCTACTATAGACGCCCATACTCTGTAACCCTAATGTCGATGTAAGAATAATGAATGTTACACAGTAAATTATTACATTAAACAGAAAAGCCTTGTGTTCACCGCCTGTTCATTGTCTGGGGGCAACTCCGAGTGCAAGGAAGGACAGGGGGGAAGGTTGTGGAAGGCTTTGAGCTGCTGAGGGCTCTTTAGGGTTAGGGCAGGTAAGAGAAGTGCCTGACTTGAGTGGAGAACTCCGTGAGATGCACTGAAGTTGTTAGTGAGCCCAGATGTCCCGGGTACCCTGGGAAGACACAACGGTCATGGTGGAAGCAAGCGCATTGGGTAACAAGGGTGCGGAGTTCTAGTTATCAGTTCAGCATTTCCCTCTTTGTACGTTCTCAACAGGTGGGGATGGCTCACGGGCCAGGAATGGGGTAGGGCGAGGGAGAACCTCTGACCCATTACACTGCAACACAAATGCCACTAACAGCTCATGCTTTTCTCAGATGTAGTGGGAGGTTGAAATTATTTGCTTAATTTCTCCAACAACCCCTGGGCTGCTGCTCAGGCCAGGTATTTAACAGTGCAGCAGCATTAGGCAGAATAATGTAGTTCATTTCCATGCACACCTGGATGATCATTAACTCAGATTTTGGGACTAATATTTGAAGTTGCTGTTGCCAGCAATCCCCCGAGTAGCATAACTGCAGAAAGCAAAGACGAGCGACTCAGCTAGGGTGGGTTTGTTCCAAGGTTTGAATATTGGCAGGACGTGCTTTGCAAACAGCTCCTCTAGCGAGATAGGAAGCCTGGCTCCTCATCTCAAATCCGGCCCAGGCCAGCAATACCTGTGAGTCAGGCTGGGGCTCCTGCGAGAGACACACCTGTTTCAGCACAGGGAAAGGTGTCTACAGTACAAACAGACCAGCGGTGGGGGGCTCAGCGGTGGCCAAAGACTGAACAAACCATAAAGGCAGGGTTGAGATACTGGCAGGATGGAGGAGGGAAGCTTGCATTGCTGCTGTCCACTTCACGGGAGGCTTGAGAATTGCCAATTTAATGGTAGCTTCAGCACCATTCTACAGCATACTAAGTGAGGCCAGTTCCACGTGCTGGGCTGCGACTGTTTGTGTAGGATGCTGCTGTGTCCGTGTCCCCCCACCCAGACTGCATTCACCCTTTGACGCCGTGTGCAACGTTCACCCTCTGTTCGGCCGTGGTCCCTTGGGCTACAGATAGTTTACCTGTTTTAACCTAAGGGAGGAGGTACTACGGAGTGACACGACTGTAGGAAACCCATTTCGTGAGCTGCCCAGGCCTTCTCCCACTGGAGCAGGAAGTGCTGTGGCCTAGACAGGTGTGGGAGAGAAATGGGATCACGTCTGGAGCTCACGGGGCCCAGCCCCTATCAGGATAGTGCTTTCATCCAAGGAGCTAAGCACGCGAGGAACAGAGTCTCTCCCTGTGCATAGGGCAGTGTGATCCCTGTGGAGAAACAGGCAGAGAAGTAACGTGTCCCAAACCACCCAGCAGGGCAGCGTAGAGCGCCCAGGTCGCCCACGTGCTAGCCCTGCACTCCAATGACTAGACTAAGCTTCCCCTTCCCCCAAGAGGCCAGCACTGAATATTGGGCTGTTCATCTCAAGAGCCTTGGCTTGCAGAGCTCTTCCACTGCAAGGTATGGGCCCAGACAGCCCAATGTGGTACCAAAGAACCGCATTTCCCACTGCTCCTTCCAGGTTCCAACAACTGCAGAGCGGCTCGGCCCGCCTAGCATCTTGTGACAGACAGACACAAAAGCAATGAAGACAGCTAGGCTATAAAACATGACCTGAAAAGGAGGAACGATATCAAATCTATGCATAATATACATACTTTTATTTATGAATTCGTATGTATACAGACTTTCTATACACACATTACCTATATAATAAAAATGTACATGTGTATACATGGTTGTATAAATATAGAACTGTAGAAATCTCAGAACCGATCCTGCCTATTCACAGCGACGTCTCCAACACAGATGCGTTGTTTGAGTGGCTGTCATTTAGGACTTGGACAAAAGGGGCAAGTGTCATTTGTGTTGGTTTGGGCCCAGAATTTGATGCACTGAAAAAGAGAGAGTCAATAAGGAGCCACCAGCCCAACTCAAAGGTGGTGTGCTATACAGAGATTCTACCAGTATCTTGCTGGCTTGGGGCGCTATCCCCAAGGGATGGTCTGCTCCAGAGTGCACCATTAAGATTTCTGCATCTGGGGGACCAAGTCCACAGCAAGGAGCTTTTTAACATGGCAGGATCACTAGGTTCTCCTAACACAAAAAGCAACCATTCTCTCTCTATATGCCTTCCTGTTTCCTCCTTAGCCACACAGGGCAGACAACTGGGCTTTGTCCCCCTGCATTTCACCCTAGTGAACCAGGGCTGAGATGACTCCTGTACCAGCACTAAGATCAGCCTCTCCTCCCCCCAGTTAACAAGTCACAGCTCCCACAGCGATGTACACTCCATGGGGGCCAGCTCAGCCATTGGCCCTGACCTACACCAGAGCAGAACACGGAGAGGGCCAGAGAGCAGCATTTAGAGCAGGAATCAGAGGACTGTGCATTCTTAGAAACCGCAACTAAATGGCCCGGGGCAAAGGACACGGAAAGGTTGGCTCACTAACTTCACCTGCCCCAGGAAGAACTGTTCTTTCCTTTAGGAGCCTCATTTCCCAGGGACTCCTGTGCCTTGCTCTGGCTCCCCGGCCCAGGGAGAGGCTTAGCACCCGGAACCACACAAGCCACGTAAGAGCGTTTCCTGGCCAAGCAGCTGGCCCCTGCTGCGTGGCGGGAGGACGGTGTCCCAGGCCACACTTACCTCCTTGTGGAGCACGTGAGAACAGGCCATCGGGTGGAGCTCGCTGGGCTGCACGAGTTTCTGGCACATTAGACACAGCTTACAGGTAGCGGGGGCCTGGGTCACAGCAGCAAGCGTGCACACAGAAATGAGAGTCACAGAAGCCCGGTCACCAGACCCAGCTCTAAGCGTCCTGCGTCCCCCAGGGTCCACATCCCGCTAGACACTAGTGCCTCCTGCCCCCACCCCCACTAAGAAGGTGCGGAGGGGGGCACTGCCAGCGCTGAATATTTACATGGGGAAACCCTGGGGACAGGGAAGCGTACCCGCTATGTGGCGCTGATCAGACCTTCTCCCTCAGGGCGCAGCTTGTTCATACCGCGATTGGGCTCTCTCCCGCCCCACGTCAGTGTCGCATGCTTGCCTATCCCAGGCACTCTGGTACGCCAGCAGCCCCCACTCCAGTACGTTCCCTCAGGCCCTCACCTGTCCCTGCTGTGGTGGCTGTTTCACTCCTTCCCTTTTTGCCGAGTGCTCATGGCCAGCAGATGGTGAGGTGCCTGTGCCCCTAGCCCTTCCCTCCCGCCTCAGTCTAAGGTGAGAGCCCAGAGCCTGCACTGTGGGTGCTTCCCAGCCTGTGGGACAGGTTGCCGAGGTGCACCCAGCCCCCTGCAGGCCGTGCTGGGGAACATGCAGGAACTCCCAGGTAACTAAGAACATCTTACATGTGACGGTGTCCCTGGGTAAGACACCTGAGCCGGTGGCAGGAACATAGGGGCGCTGATCTGGGGCAGAGGAGCAGGAAACATGGGGGCCCTGATTCGGCCAAGTGGCTGTTAGCAAAGATGATAAAAGGTATTAGGCATGTTTTAGAGGGAGCGCTGAAGTCACCCCAGGGTATTTACAGGGGTGATGGAGACCAGCAGGGAGGGGACCTGTTGGACTCTGACTATCGCCTCCTTGCCCAGGATGGAAAGCTGGGAGCTCCGGTTTTGCCTCTGTGGATGCCATTTGTTTCCTAGGGAACGGCCCTGTACAGTAGCACAGACCAGAACCATGTTCTAGTTCACTCCTGCCCAGCCCTCCTTTGACGAACTCCAACCAACTGCCGCGGGGCTGCTTTGTCCAAGAGCCGAATGCTGCCTCCTTCAATACGACCCCTCCCCCCACTGCTTGGACCCCGACACTCCTCATGCAGCTGACCCACCTGAGCGCTCACAGCTGCGCCCTGATGCTCGGCCAGCTTCGCTGCTACTAGCTGATTGAGCTCTTCCATGGTCAGCCCTGCCATGGTTCTCCTCGCTGTCTTGATCTGCTGCAGTATGTTCGTCAGCTGGGCCCTGAGGAGACAGCGAGCAGGTCAGGAGCACCTGGGGCACAAGTTCTGGTCCCAGGTGCCAGTCAGCGGGAAGGTCTGTTTCACCACGGCAACCAGAACCCCTTCTAGCAAGAGACCCGACATGCTGCCACAGGTTGGAGTCAGCCGTGGCCTTTCCCCAACCGCACGCTGAGGTCAGTCACAGGTACCGTTAACTGCCATCCTCTCCTCCAAAGGACGGCTGCAGCACTTGGACAATAGGGCACCATCGGCCTACGTATGGCTCCAGTACTGTGGTATCCAGGCACTGCCCCACCTCTCATGCACGGATCCCTGGGGAACGCCTGGGAGGCAGGGCAGTGCTATCACCCCATGTTACAGGTGGGGAGCTGAGGCACAGAGATAGAGTGATTTGCCCAAGGTCACCCAGGGAGCGCCCTCCCTTGGGACCATGCTCTCATTGCACTGGAAATACTGGGCTCCCTTAGGGTGAGGCGAGTCTAGTGCCGCCAGTGAACCCAGAAAATCCATGTCCACCCCAAGAGCCCTGCAGTAGGGCAAGCAGCAGCAGCCAGCCTTGCTGTTAGAACACAGCAATGCAACACTACTGCGCGCTTGTATTCCAGGCCCAGACGGCACCTCCCACCACAGTCTCTGAGCCCCTTCCAGAAGGGCCTTGGCCAACGCCGCGAAGCCCTGTAGCACGCGTCATTCACTGGCTTCAGTGCACTTCCCAACGGGTACCACAGTCAGTCCCAAGCCCTGACTGAGGCAGAGCCTTCTCCGTTATGCAGACGGAAAGCTGAAGCACAGAGCGTGAGGTACTGCTACGGCTGCCGAGCTGACGATGCTACTAAAGGACCCAAGGCTATTTGCTGGGAACGCTCCGGGCACTGCTTGGCCCTACTCCTGGAACCACATACTCAGGGCTTGCTCCACTCTCCAGACACACCCTGGGGCTTCTCCGATGCCACTGCTGGCTACACCTTTTCAGAGACTCAAGTCCAGCCGCTTCCCCACATGTAGGGCCCCACCCCAGGCAGGGACACTCACTTGTTACACTGGGGAAATCGAGCCAAGAGCTTCTCCAGGATCTTTTCCAGCTTATCGACCGGCTGTGGCCTGTGAAACTCATGAGCACCCTTGACTCCTCCGAGCCCTGGCGGAGGCGGGATAGAGGCAGCAGATGTCATGTGAGGGCCGTGGGTGCTGACAAGAGATGCCAATACAGGGCTGTTCCTCCCTTGGGAAGCAGGCAGAGGGGGTGAGGGCTGATTAGGCCTGGAGATGACAGGGTTCAGGAGCGGGAAGGAGAGCGCCCGAGGATCAGCACTGGGCATGAGCATGGGAACTGGGACCGGCCCAATGGGGAACGGGAGCCTGGGGGTAAGGGATGGATTGGGCTGAAATGCCGGCATCATGAACTCTGTCTGAGAGAGAGAAGAGAATACCGGTTAGAACAGGCCTGTTGGAAGCCAGCCAGGAACTCCTTCCACCCAGACTACAGACATGAAAACGTGGGGGTGGGAAGGAACCCACACCTCACAGATCCCCAGTCACATGAGTGCAGCTGCCAAGCTATCACCAGGGGTGCACTGTCACTTCTGAGCAGGCAGCTGGTGAATACCATGAACACATGCACATGCCACAGCACTACCCAAGCCAGGGTCTGTGACCAGCCTGCCCCCAGAGGCAGCTGTCTGCTGGGGTCTGCTAGCCTTAGAAAAGCCCCGTGCACGAGTGACCAGGAACGCTTCACACGGAGCGTCTGGGCCAGGATCTGGGGAGCGACACTCACCTCTGACGGGGGTGGGGGCAGGGTGGGGGTTGGGATCTGGGGAGCGACACTCACCTCTGACAGGGGTGGGGGCAGGGTGGGGGTTGGGATCTGGGGAGCGACACTCACCTCGGACGGGGGTGGGGGCAGGGTGGGGGTTGGGATCTGGGGAGCGACACTCACCTCGGACGGGGGTGGGGGGCAGGGTGGGGGTTGGGATCTGGGGCAGGCTGCTCAGCTTTGCTCCATTCCTCACCAGCTGGATGTGACCATTGAACTGGTCCTAAGAGAAAGAATGAAGGAAAAAAAAAAAAAAACCTAAGGGGGGGGAAGGGGGATATTATCAACCCCACTGGTCCGAGAGTCTCCCTCACCCCCAGCATGCGGCGTGCCATAGCTGCCTTGGTGAAGGGCCCGAACATCAAGCACCAGCTGGCTGATTCCGCACCCTACCAGAGCTACAGTTTTGCTGGACTGGACCGTACGGGGGAGGCAAAGGAATTATTGCTTACGTACAGGCCTAGCCCCATCCCCCGCTGCCATACGGGGCCTGTGCACATACTGGCACTCCAGATACTGGCACAGGGCAAGCTGAGGCGTAGCTATCCATAGTCCGTGCTGAGGGGTAACCTGGGGTCACTGCATTTCTGTAGAGGACCGTGCCCCTGGAGTACAGCTCACAAACCAAAGGAAAGAGTGATGTACAAACTTTCAAATGCAATCTCAGACATCCATTCAAGTGAATCCCATACACACGACACAAGAGGAGTCAAGTCCAGGACCAAATAGCTTTACTATAGAACGTTATTTAGGAAGAAAAGAGAAACAAGCCTAAAAACCTCCTGGGGAGAAGCCGATGAGGTACTAGAGGGCGTTTTATTGAGGTTAGATATCAGCCAGATCCTCAGGTCTGCCTGAGTTGTCTTGCTTACATTTTGTTTTTAATTCCTAAGCCCTGACCCATCTGGACATGCCCATAATTAGTGTTTCCTATCTAATCAAGTTCATCTTTTACAATGCTCATTTATTTCACTGAGTGATTGCATGTCCACCATAGAATGGCCGGGCAGGGCCCAGATCATTGTACAACTGCATTGCTATAGAAAGTAGTGCAGCTATTTATGTGAGGAACAGATAGTCTAACAAACGGCCAAGTTATTGCCACAATAACATCACAGACCAAATCTGAGACTTCATTACAAAGAGAAGCTAAGCTTCTTCAGAACGTCACAAGGCAATGACCTTCAGCCCCACATAAACAAAGCCCCTGGCTGACCAAACATCTTCAAAAGCCCTATGTTAGGAAAAAGCAACAGAGGGTCCTGTGGCACCTTTGAGACTAACAGAAGTATTGGGAGCATAAGCTTTCGTGGGTAAGAACCTGAAGAAGTGAGGTTCTTACCCATGAAAGCTTATGCTCCCAATACTTCTGTTAGTCTCAAAGGTGCCACAGGACCCTCTGTTGCTTTTTACAGATTCAGACTAACACAGCTACCCCTCTGATACTATGTTAGGAAGAGATTTCATTGCAAATAAGATCATAAGTGTGTATTAGAACAGCCTCCTTGTATTTGGTTAGAATATTTACATGAAAGCATGTATTTACAATAGAGCAACCGAACGCCACAGACAAACACAGAGATGGGATCTGGGTATACAGCCAGCCATGAAGGCCACAAGAACCCCCAAAACTGACTATACACTCTAGGCCACAGTTTCTATTGGTCAGAGCAGCATTCTGAATTTATCTGAAAGTTTTCCTCGGTGTTTAGCTGTCCCCTAATTCAGTGCGTTCGAACTACAGCATAACAGATTTAGACTGAATCTCAGGAAAAACTTCCCAACTGTAAGAACTGTAGGACAACGGAACAAACTGCCTAGGGCGGTTTTGGAAGCTCCTTGACTGGAGGTTTTCAAAAGGAGGCTGGAGCCATCTGCCTTCAATGGTTTAGACACAACAAATCCTGCATATTAGACTAGATGACCCTGGGGGTCCCTTCTACCCCATGATTCTATGGTGTGAGACCACAGCTGAGGCACGGCCTTGTCAAGGTCATTAGCACCCGGCCATTTGGGAGTGTCCGTTTTCATGCTCACTGACAAAGTTCCGCAGTTATTCCTATCACCTGTTTAAGCAGTAAGTGTTGGCAATGTGGTTGGAGCTGTAGGAGACACAGAACAGGGACAGTGGGAATCCCGAACAGTTTAATCAAAGGATCATTTAAGGGCTTGCTTGAGAACACATGATAAGACTTGAAGAATCAGTGAAGGGGCTTGGGGGGGGGGGGGGGGGGGAGAAATAAACCCAATCAAGTACTTAAATTTGTTTCCATGTTCCCATTCCTCCCTCCTAAGTATTTTTAGGGGTTGCTTGATGCCCAGCAGAGACCCTACCCGGACACTTTCTTTGGTCATTCGTATCCTGTTCAGCCTCATTTCCCACTCCTGCTTGGGTCGTATGGTCTCCAGCGTGGGTGGCGCTGACCTACTCAGAGACAAGGAGAATTAAAAGGGAAAAGAGGGTTTGAGCCCGTGTTTTTTGGTAGCAAAATGGGAACAGCTATAAGCAGAACAGAGACACCTGTTTACACGTTACTCCCCATCGTTTTTCTCTCAACCCTGCCCCTCTTCCCTTGTCCCTCCATTGCAACTATAACCCACTTTCTGCTCAAAGAGAGCAGACCTTCAGGTGGTGCAGCTTGGGAGTTAGGACACAAGATGTGCATCTCCTGGATGCTGGTGAAGAAAATTACAGCACACAAACCTCAATAGATTTGGTGCATGACAGATGCTCAGCAGACGAGAGGAAAGAATATGCAGTAGCTAAAGATTAAGGAAAACACATGGAAAACTGGAACTCTACCATCCAGTGCTTTGAGGACGTCAGGCCAGGAAACCCTCACTTGGCTGTAACAGTCTCTGACATTCAAGCACAGACTAGTTGGGGTTTTAGGAGGGGGTGAACAGGAGTAAACGGGGTTACTTCGCTCCCTATTGGCCTACACAGAACTCACTTGAGGTAGGTGAGGTGTAGCTCCGCCTCTTTTTCGGCTTCTTCTAGTTTCAGAACCAGCAGCTCCTTCCGGCTCTCCAAGGACAATATCTAATGGAGAGAGACCACAGACATCGAGCGCATGTACTTGATTATCTCCCGCAGGCCATGTTGTTCATCCTCCCAGGTTGAGCTCGTCACTTTGCACAGTGCTTAGCACAACAGGGCCCCAATTCTGACCAACATCCATCAGCAGATCACAGTTCAGTCATTTCTCTTGCTCCCTGCGAAGAGCAAGACCCATCCAAAGAGCCGCCACTCCACTGTTCCTTTCACCCATTTTGCAGGGAAGACACATGCACGGTGCCATTCTCAGCCTGCCATGATTATTAACTCTAGGCCAGGGGTTCTCAATCCACAGCCCACTTGCGGCCCAGTCAGCACACAGCTGCGGCCCATGTGACTTCTCAGGGCCACACAGGTAGTTTATCTATTGTGTGGATGTGGCCCACATAACACACACAGAGCTGCATATGTGGCCCACAATGGTAAATTAGTTGAGAACTTCTGGTCTATGCACTGTTCTGCATCAATCCGTGACTTGCAACCATGCCCTGCAGTAAGGCGGCTTATACCAACCTCTGCTTTCCAAGCCCTTTCTGTTTCCTCCAGGATGTTCCTATTGATCTCATTGTGCTGGTTCTTCAGCTTATCTAGTTCCATCTCCCAAACCTCCCTAGAAGCAAAAGCAGAACACATCACACTAGTGCCTAAACAGACATGTTGACTGGCCATCTGGGAGCTGCCAAAACATTTGGTAAGCTGCCAGTGCATTCCTTGGTTGCCTGAAGCCCAAGGATTGCACCCAGTTTGCAGACTATGGCAGCCATGACCTTCATCAGACACATAGAGGCCGTAGAGCTCAAGACCAAACTGGGTCGGTGCATACAAGTGACCAGTCATTTCACAGCAGGACAATGAACATCTTACTCCGACATGGGCACCACTGAATCAGCCATGGAGATCCCTGTAAACTTTCGTTCCTCAAAGTTACACCTTCTAAGACGGGGTTCAAAGATGGTAGTAATGAACGGTCTGCTCTCCTTCTCTTTGTCTGTGTGGGGGGGGGGCGGGGCGGGGCGCGGCGCCTAACTATGCTGAAGGTTACCCCTTGCCAAGATTGTGTCCAAGTTTGGCAGAAAAGACGACATGTCTGAACTAGAAAGACCTGGAAGTGACGTGGAGGTCTAGTGGATCACACATTGAATGCAAGTCAGCAACGAGCTGCAGTTGTGAAAAAGGCTAATATCACCGTGGGATATTAACAGGACTGTCGTATGAAAAACATAGGCGGTAACTGTCCTGCTCTACTCAGCACTGGTGAGGCCTCAGCTGCAGAACTGTCTCCAGTCCTGGGGGCCACACTTCAAGAAAGAAGTGGATAAGCTGGAGAAAGTCCAGAGGAGAGCAACAATAATTATAAAAGTCTTAGAAAACTTGACCAATGAGGAAAGGTTAAAAAAAACTGGGCATGTTTAGCCATGAGAAAAGACGACTGAAGGGGGACCTGGGAACAGTCTTCAAACACATTAAGGGCTGTTATAAAGAGGACTGTAATCAGTTCTCCATGACCACTGAAGGTAAAACAAGTAGTAATGGGCTTAATCTGCAGCAAGGGAGATTTACGTTAGATTAGGAAAAACTTTCTAACTATAAGGATAGTTAAGCTCTGGAAGGGGCTTTCAATGGAGGTTGTGGAATTCCCGTCATTGGAGGTTTTTAAGAACAGGCTGGTCAAACACCTGTCGGGGAGGTCTAGGTTTACTGGTCCTGCCTCAGTGCAGGAAGCTAGACTAACGGCCTCTTGAGGTCCCTTCCAGATGAATCAAAACCCCTGATCCAAACAGCCCGAACTCTGAAGAAGTTCTATTTTTAGGGTCTTATATTACTGCCCATCACTATTATCTGAGCACTCAAGTTTGGCTCTGGAACAGAACTTTGGAGTATTTATGTTCTGAGTAGAGACAGGTTCAAGCTTCAAAGTTAAAAACAGCATTAGGGCAAAAGTAGATGATAGCACAATGGGATAAATGGACTAGTCAGACCTCTGCAAGCACAAGTTCAGTTACAGGTAGAGATGACAAAGTCATTCTGTGTGGCCCAATTCTCATCCACACCAATGAAGCACTTGGCAGTCTCTGCTCATGACATGCCTGCGCATAACACAGGTAGGGACTGATGGGCATTGGCAGAGCTGGGGAGGAGACAAAAAGCATGCACCCTATCCCACGTGCCTCTAGTCCGCATTATCAGCCTCTCACTTGGAGCATCACCATTCACCACTGGGAAAGAGGTGACGCAAGTCTCACTTTGGAGCTATTGTGTGTGATTTAATGTTTCCAATGAATTAAGGGGAAGGGAATGGAAGGAGAGCATTCCACAGAACTCATTTTATAAAAACAGAGTCCTACTTTTCATCAGACTGCTCTGCGATTAGAGAAACAATTTTATTTTCCTTCTCCTCCTGTTCTTTCAGTAACCTGCAAAAGGGAGAAAGGACAGACCGAGTCACTTACTGCAAGAGTGGAGCCTTTCACTTATCGCTGGAGAGGGCTCAGAACTAAAAGCACATCAAAGTCAGGAGCTCTATACAGTGATCTACTTTGAGAAATCAATCACATATGTATTTTTGTAAGGATGCCAGTGATGCTTTCAGGGGAGCATAATCTTTGCTATATCATGAAATTGTGCAAAGAAAGCCATTGTCCAAGCACCAGTTTATTTGCAGAGGGACACACAGTAAGTGGATTTGGTACTTGGATTATTATTATTATTAAGGTAGTTTTAGAAGGACGGTTTAGAAAAATGCAATTACTGTGCTCTTCAAAATAAGACCTACAGCATGGGACAGTAGATGATAAACTCTCTCCCAAAGTGTAAGATCATCCCCTCCCTTCTCCCAAAAGGAACCCAAAGTATGAGCCAAATTCTGCTCACTTTATCCATGTAACAGTCCCATTGGAACCAGTGAGGCAGTTTGCATGAGAAAGGCAAGCAGCATCTGGCCCTAGAGAAGAACAGCAGCTGTTTTACAGTGCATCCCAACTCAACCCTCCACAGCAGCTCAGGGTGAGCAGCAAGGAACAACTCGGCCACCCAAAACTGTTCGCTATCTATAGGGCACCATCCATGCAGCATCTGAGCAAACCATGCACAGGGGTAATTCTGGGTAGACAGGGAGTCATCAGTCAAACTGAAACTGGGCCACAACACCAAGATGGCAAAGCACCAAAGGACTGAGTGACCCCAAGTACTCAGGGCTTCAGCTGTAGGTCTCCTGCATCAAGATCAGTCAGCATTTACAGCCAACAACCTCAACATTGTCTCTTTGAAAATACATTCATTTTGGGGAGCCTCCGTATACTTAGATCAGCTACAGACCGAGTTGCTTAAAACCTGAACAGACCTCCCCTAATATATTAACACACACACTGCTAGAGATACTTTTGACAGTCCAAAAAGGTCACATGGTGATGCACTCTCCACCTAGTGCATCAAACCAACCACAGGTGCCCTAGGGTTCAATCATACACGGTTTTACTTCAACAAACACTTGCTCTCCCACAGGAATACCTTCTGCCTTTCTGGCAGAGCTTCTCAATTTCGGCTTTCAGATCCTGCTCCTTTTGCAAGAATTCTTTCTTCTCTTTCTCCATCTTCTTCTTGGTCTCTTCTCGTTTGATTGTCACATCCTGAATGGCCTTCAGGATCTCCTAGAGCATAGCCAGCACCAAGCAAATAAAGAACGTAAGCTCACCACAAGATTGTTTGTTTTTTTTTAATTTAAACTTGATGCAATTAATTGGGTGGATAATTACATGTGCCACAAAAGGGTTTTAAAAGATAAATGTTAGATCATCAGTCATGCAAGGCAATGGGCTGAGGATTATGAACAAGAAACTAGAAGCTGCTGCACAAGACAGAGGAGTGGTCTACGCTGCAGGTTCTCATGTGGGGAGGAGTGGGAGGTCCAAAACAGGTGTCAGGGGTTAATAACCTTCCTCCCTTTCTTTAAATCTAGATAAGAGAATGTGCTGAAGCTTTTTTCTGTTCTGACAAGGGGTCACAGTATGGAAGAAGAGTCTGAGAACCACTGGTCTAATCCAATGGCTCTCAAGCTGCAGGCCAGAGCTGACTGGTCACACAGTGCTAACTCTCCTTGTTCCCAGCTCCTACGATTCATACATGAAATACTTCCCTAGTGCTACTGTTGTCATTGTCATGGGGATGTTAGGAGATCATGAACAGGAAGAGACCGGTCCATGAGATGCTATTTAGATGTAGTCCATATGATTAAAGATTCGGAAAAAATCGACATCTAAACAAGTCCTTTGCCCTGACTCTTGCCGTGACCAATATTTGATGCTTAGAAGAATCCCCACGTAACACACTTGGCAAGTTGTGCTATGTTCCCCATAAGAGAAATCCCTTCCTGACCTCTCCAAGCATCATCTTGTGCCCTGCAGCATGGCACTGGATTACCCCAGTTTAGCAGTACAATTGTGAACGGTGTTGGGCAGGCTGGATGTGGAGAGAAAAAGTGCTTCGTTTGATACCTGGTGATTCTTCATCTCTTCTTCCCTTCGTTGCTGGAGCTGCTTGAGCTGCACCTGGAGTTGATTCTCCACCTGCCTCTGTTTGTCTAGCACTTCCTGGTAACGTTCCTTCAACAAGGCCCTTTCAGACATCATTTTGCCCTGTAATGGACAAAAGGGTAGGTAATTGTTTCCTCTCTCCTACTGCATCAAAGAGAATGATGCAGACAGACCTGTCAGGCAGTACCAAGTGCTGATGCAATCAGAGGAGAGCAAGTCATCCCAGTAGGGTATAACAGCTCAGGAAAAGGCAAGATGCAGGCTGTGAAGAGTCATGGTTCGTATGATTCCCAGTCAAAAAGCGCAGGCCCTCTTGGACCAGAAGAGGCAGACACCCCCGTATCATTGGAGCAGGCATCAACTAATTACAGGACGGTAAAGCTGCCATTTAAATGAGGCAGTAGTCTAGTGGTTAGAGCAGAGGGGGACTAAGAATCAGATTCACGGGTTCTAGATACTACCTTTTGGAAATTCACTTAATGTCTCCGGGGTGCAATTTTTTCAGCTGTAGATAGGATATTAATGTTTCCCAACCTAACACGAGTGCTATGACAATTCACGAAGGTTTTGTCAAACTCTCTGGAAGCAAAGGAGCTCAAAAGGAGCAAGGGTCAGGGAGATTGGAAAGAAATAAGTCAGTGGTATTTCAATTGCCTTGCGGCCAAAGTGAAATCAAGGTAGGTCCAAGGTATCATACAGTAAGAAAAACTGCCAGGATCCTCCTTGCCTCACACGTTGGGTATGTCACATGTAGAACGAGTGGCACAGAAAACTGCCCAGTTATACAAATACGATCACATCCTCATGGTGTGCGCTTTGGACAGGGTCTCAAAGCACTTTACCAACGTCAGTGAAGTCTCAATGGGTATAGCATGGGTCTGCAGTGGCAGACTCTGGGTTTGTTAACCTAGGGCTTGAGTGTCGACACTCATTTGTAACCTCAGATGAGGAACTGTTGAACCCTGGGTCCCAAATTGAGGCTCCAGTGTTTATACCGCATTATGCAGGGCCAACTTCAATCACCTGCATATCCCAGATTTCCTAGCGTTCTAGCCCTTTGTTCATGGTGCATTGTGGGAAAACGTGACTGTCCAGAGGGACAAAGAAAGTCAGCCCATGGGATTGTGGAATACTTTTGGCAGATTTTCAGAGGATGAGTCCAGCGGGGCTGTGTCTACACTGAAAAGCAATAGGGCTTGAACCCTGGGTCCTGGCTTAGACCCACCACCTCATGGGATCCCAGGACCCTGGGTTAGTATGATTTGGCATAGACAGAAGGGGGCTAGGCTTGAGCCTCAATCCTGAGCTACACTGCAGTATAGACACGCCCAATGTCATTTTACCCGCAAGTAAACAGAGAAGATTTAGGGCCTCATTTTCAGTGGTCCTGTTGGGATCCAGAGTTCCCACTGACTTCACTGAGTCGCAAACCCTGATAATAGAGAATGGAGGCTCCTCAGGCCTGAGTAACTTGCCCAGTGACAGAATCAGTAAAAGATCTCTGATCGGAACCCAGGAATTTGAGACGTAGTCCCCTATTCTAATCACAAGACTGGCTGTTCTTTAGTACTCACCAAGTTCTTTTCAATATCTTGATCTGTGTTCACCTCCAGATCAGCAGTCTTGAAGTCAGTCTGCAAAGGTAGAAACGGTTACTTGGGTTAGAGCTCTTTGGAAGTGCAAACAACAGTTTCATGCACAGTCACTTCCCACTCTGAGAGGAACTTTTAGTTGTCTCCTGAGCCAGCCCTGACACCGTTTCATTCATCAGCCTTGAAGCAACATTAGACAATTGGGCAACATGACTGGGACCAGACTCAGTGCTCAGGTCAGCTGGTGGTCATAATTCCCCCACCCTCTTTTTTGTTTACAAAAGACAATACGCACACACTAACAGATTTTACAAGGTACAGAGGCACGTATTGCTTTGTATCGGGAATGCCTGCAGTCCAGCTCACTCATTTCTATGCTATCTGCCATCCTCACATCCTTCCCTCCTACAAAATAGGTGACATCTGTAACATCCTACCAAGGAAAGAGCCCTTCCAGGGAGCCTAGAAAATGACCTCTACAAACCAGGGAAACCAGAAACCATCCAGAATAGACACAGAAGCTTTAGTTCTTCCTGCCACAAGAGGCACATATTGCATGAACATTTTGGCAAAGGACAACAAGGACTGTTCCAAACCTAAGAAAATTACTGGACTTTAAAAGGGATCCCATCTCTAGGAAGAGTTCCCGCAGGATTCTCTGTGCCACATCACATACTGTGAACTGGTGGATTAAAAGGCCCTATGGAGCTGTTAAGCATTTACTTGCCTGAAACAAACAAAACGAGCAGAAAACCAGAAGAGCTTGCCTGGTGCACACAGCAGGCTCTCAGTTGGGAATCAGTGCTTCTGTCTTCCACCCCCCAACACTGCCCCCTCTTCACCCCCCATCCCCTCCATCAAAAAAAACCAAGCTGGGGAAAACTCAAGCTTCATGGACATAAAGAAATTGGTACCTGACCTGCACTGCAATGTTCTGAGAGGGCTTCTGGGATGAAGCTTCCTGATCTGAGTCCTGCGCAACTCTGCTGTTTTCAATCCCATTCTCCCCATTTGGTGGCACCTCCAAGGGTTTACTATCCAGATCCAGATCCCCATCCCCTCTAGCCTGATGCAAGTGTGACGCTTCCAGTTCACCTTCAGAGCAATTATTGGTAGCATGTTGCTGTTCTGCATGGACATCAACCTGGAAGTGCAGAGAAACTGTTGGCAGATTTTCCCCAGGCAGCAAGGCTCTCTCTTCTTCCACCGCACTGTCTGAACCCTCTGAATCAGATTGATACAGCTCTTCATTTGAGGAACACGCCTGCGCCTCTCTGGAAACAGCACCAGAGTGTCCTACTGCTCTGGGCATAGGTTCTTCTCCTTTGTTTTCTGCAGCCAGCAGTGATGCATCAGTCGGCAATATCCCAGGATCTCTTTCTGCTCCTCCTGAATGAGCATCTCCTGTACTCTCACTTGTTATTGGTTGGCTATGATCGGCAGCTTCCAATGATAGGGGATCACTCTCATTTTCTTGTATAGAAAGGTCACTTATGCTATTCAAAAGAAACAGATACTAATCCATACTTTGCATTCTGATTGCATCTTTCATCCACGTCTCTCAAAGTGCTTTAAAAAGTATATCCCACAATCACCCTGTGAGGTAGTTCAGTGTTCTCATATTACAGCTGGGGAAACAGATAGAGGAGAAGCAACTTGTCCAAGCCCACACAGCAAGTCAATGGCAGAGCCAAAATCTCAGACCAAGGAGACCCAAGTTACTATTAGGCCACACTCCCTCCCTGATATACTTTGCTCTATTTATCGCACACTCTTTAATCAGTTCCATTCTCTTTGCTGGTAGGGATTTTAGAAACTTCCACTCAGAATCTACAGCTAGAACACCATCCCCATCACTGGTCTGCAGGGAGAAGAGGACTAATAGAGAAATGGTCTTCAATTTTCCCCACTCTCGATGCCCTTCACATGCTGTCTCAAAATAAGCTAGTTCAATGAGTTAACACCACATTGGACTTCTACCACTAAGGGCAGTGCTGCTTTTGCAGAAGTAAGAGGCCATTAAAAGGAACCATTTGATTGATTTTGTGCATCTCTTTACACAAACCATCAGCGAGCAACCACACACACACACACCCCTACACCCTACCTCACAGGCAAATTGTCGAGTTCTTTGTATGGGTCTGAGTCTCGTGGGGCCAGCTGGCCTGCAGTGGATTTCTCAGGAACAGGCCCCTCATCCTTGGTTTGCTCTGATGCCATAGTCCTTTCACTGCAGTTAAAAATTATCATTAGTATTACAGAAGCACATGGAGGTCCCTGCCAATATGAGGGCCCCCTTGTGCTAAGGGCTTCACAAACACGTCATAAGAATCCCCACTGCAAAGAGTTTACAGTCTACAGACAAGACAAAGGGTCGGAAAAAGAACGTATCGCTATCACCATTTTACAGATGCAAACATGAAGCATTAAAGAGATTTATTTCCTATTTCCTATTTATTTATAACTTTAAAAGTATAGGACATTACAACAAAGGCAAACCTGTTTAAAACAGAATCCCTGGGATCCATTAAAGTGAATACATCTATATACGGCATCTTCAGACATTGCGGGTCATTATTACCAGACATTAGTTAACAGATGAGTAAAGATAAAATCACTAAAATTACAACTGTATCATCTTCTAAAGAGATCAATAGGGTGTCAGTGACAAGCACACACAAAGTATGAAAGAGGAAACAAGCAACTGCTGATGAAGCAGGATGCCAGTATCCTTTTCACCAAATATTCAGACCCATGGGGTTGATCCATGGCACCCTTGCGAACATGCAATATACACAATACAGGACTGTCCAATGTGACTCAATCACAGCTGAAATTCTTCAGTGGATATTTGACAAGCAAGTTTATATATTTGTATGGGGAGGAATCCATGGAATTCAGACACAGAGTTCCACACCTTTAAGAGCTTGTCTACACTAGAAAAATGGGTCAGGGAGCATTAACTAACCACAACCTCCTTCTTGGTGTAGATGCACAGCAAAGCCTTTTACCTCAGCGGGGCAGGTTGAGTACCACCCGAGGCTGGTCAAGAGAGGTAAAAGGTGTTGCAATGCATCCACATCCGGAACAAAAGGTGTGATTAGGCAGAGATGAGTTAAGGCACCTTGACCGACCCCTCCCGCCACCCATTTCGACAAGGCTGGAAGCTGCCACTGCCCCTGAGATCCGGGCCATCGAAACCCAAACCAGAACCAGGCTCCCCCCGGCTGGAACCCGGGGAGCTGGGGCATGGCTGGGCCCGCGTAGCTACCATGGAGAAGGGGCAGGCAGCCCCCCAGGGAATGGTGCAGAGCAGCCGCTCCTTGGATGGGGCCGGGGGGGCCCCAGAGGTGGAGGGGGGGCAGGCGGGAGCAGCCACTGTCGGGGGCGGGGGAGAAGGGGGCTCTTGGGGCAGAAGATGGGGAGCCTGCTCAGACACCCCCCATTGGAGGCCGGGGGGGGGGGGAAGCCCCCACGACGGGGGGGAGTGGGAGGAGCGAGGGCCCGGAAGGGAGCCCCGCGGGGCGGGGAGAAGGGGGAGGGGAGCGCCGGAGGGAAGGGGCTGGAGGGGAAGGGAAGGGGGCGGAGCCCCCACGGAGGGGCGGAGAGGGAGCTCCCCCGGGGCGGGGGGAAGGGGAGGGAACCCCCCACTGCGGCGGGGAGGGGAGGAGGAAGCGGAGGAGGGGCGGGGGGGAGAAGGGAGGGAGACCCCACAGCGGGGCGGGGGGGAGGGGAGGGGGGGACGGAGGCCGGGCCGGGGCCGCGCACCCACCTGCGGCCGGAGCCAGGCCTAGCAGCGCGCCCTCGCCGGACACTTCCTGGGCCGCTCGCCGAGGAGCCGGCGGAGCGAGCGGGACAAAGAGGCGGCGCCACCGCCGGCCGGAGCTGGCTCCGCTCCCGAGAGCGCCCCCTGCGGCCGGGGGTCCGGCTCCGGCAGGCCCGGGACCTGTCACAGGGCGCTATTGACAGCGACCCTACAGGCACCCTAGCGAGCTCGCCCCGGGGCGGGAACCCTACAGGCAGCCTAGCGAGCTCGCCCCGGGGCGGGAACCCTACAGGCAGCCTAGCGAGCTCGCCCCGGGGCGGGAACCCTACAGGCAGCCTAGCGAGCTCGCCCCGGGGCGGGAACCCTACAGGCAGCCTAGCGAGCTCGCCCCGGGGCGGGAACCGATAGAAGACCCGCCGTTGCAAGCATGGGATTTCCAGCGAGCTCAGGCGGGCACACCCGGAGCTGATCCCGGGAAGGTGGCACAGGGCAGTGGCAGCTCAAGTCTGACCAGGGAATTAGGTCTTGTCCAAAGACACTGGGACAACCCCAACCCCATCCCCAGAGTGACCCTTCCCCCGCGGTGACCTGTGGGCCTTGGGTGTCCCCCCTCGCCGTGGGCTGGCGGCTCTAGGGCCAGGCCTGTGGGGAGAGCGGCCAGTGCCCCAGGGAGGCGCTGGGAGTGGCCGTGACCTGGGTGCAGGGATGGAGGGAGGGGGGCAACCCCCTGGGATTGCCCTGGAGTCTCCAGGAATTCAAGATGAAACTTTAATTAGAGCTGATGTCAGGTGATGCAACCTCCAGGAATACAGCCGGACAAAACCGCCACCCCTGGGTGGCGAGCGCCTGGGTGGAGGGCGAGCAAGGGGACCGGGGCGCCCCAGGCGTGCCCCCAGGCTCCCCAGAGCTGGGCCCCCCGACCGTGCGGTGGCCGCAGACCCCAGAGAGCCGCCAGCCTGAGCCCCGCACAGCTGCCCGAGAACGAAGCCCGTGGGCGATACGGGGCCCCGAACGCTGACCACGTGGGCCCTAGAGCCGGGGCGCCCGGGCGCGCTGCAGGGGAGCGGGACCCCCCTGGCCCCCTCCCGGCCCTGCGGCGTGGGGCGGCCGGCCGAGCACCCCGCGCCTCCCGCTGCGGAGCTAGGGGCGGGATCCTGGGACGGGCGGACGTGACGCACCTGTCATCGGCTACACTGTATCCTGGGGCCGGTGCGGGCTCCACCGGGCGAGGAGCCGCCGGAGCCGGGAGGGAGCGAGAGGGCCCCGGGCCGCCCCGATCTATGAGGCTCCCTGCACGGTGAGGGCTGCGGGGAGCTGGGGGGCAGAGCAGGGGGCACCGGGGAGCTGGGGGGCAGCTGGTGTGTGTGTGTGTGGTGCGCTACAGGGGCAGCTGGGGGGCAGAGCAGTGGAGTGCAGGGACAGCTGGAGGGCAGAGTAGTGGGGTGCAGGGGCAGCTGGGGGGCAGAGCAGTGGGGTGCAGGGGCAGCTGGAGGGCAGAGCAGTGGGGTGCAGGGGCAGAGCAGTGGGGTGCAGGGACAGCTGGAGGGCAGAGTAGTGGGGTGCAGGGGCAGCTGGGGGGCAGAGCAGTGGGGTGCAGGGGCAGCTGGAGGGCAGAGCAGTGGGGTGCAGGGGCAGAGCAGTGGGGTGCAGGGGCAGCTGGAGGGCAGAGTAGTGGGGTGCAGGGGCAGCTGGGGGCAGAGCAGGGGGGTGCAGGGGCAGTTTCGGGGCACAGGAAAGGGACTAGGAACCAAGTCGGAAGCAGGAATGAGGTGACGCGGGAGGCTAGGGCCAGGGTTCAGGGAGCCGGGCCAAGGGGGCAGCATGGGACGGACATAAGCTGAGGAGAGCAAAGGAAAGAACTGGGCAGAGAGAGCTTGGTGTGGGGACAGAGTCTGGCAGGGGGCCAAGCGGAAGCCAGGGGAAAGGGGAGCGAGGGAGGGGGCTTAGGCAGATGGGAGAGCTGGGAGTTAGGGGTCCCTTGGGAGAACACACAACAGCATTTAATTCTTCCCTTAAAGGAGTGATTTATCCAACTCCCCTCCTCCTCCAGTCCCCAAATAGCTCTCTCTTCCGCTGTGTTTAGGAGGAGGTGCTGGGACAGCGCAAAGTGTACCCTCTTCTGAAGGGGCTAATCCTGTCCCATTTGCTGGGGGCTGGACCAAGACACGTCTGCAGCACTGTCATGGATCCCTGCCTATCTTGGGCATGGAAGGAGCCAGGAGAATAGCTGTCCAATAGCTAGACACTCAGTTGGGAGTCACAGTTTCTGGGTTCCTATCCTGCTCCTGCCACTGATGTGCTGTGTGACTTAACTTCCCTGTGCCTCCTTTTCCCCCCATGAGTCAGGGATGATACTTGCGACCAATGATTACTGTGTGTAAAATACTTTGGGATCGTCCGAGAATAAGGTCTTATAAAAAATCAAAATATCATCTATCATAATTATGATTATTCAGTGGCCTCTGTGTAGTTTTGTCAGGTGGTCTCTTTGGCTGCTTGTTTTCTCTATTTCAGCAGCACCCTCTCTCTTCCGGAAGTGGGGAAACTTTGAAGGTTTTAGCAGCTGGTGTGTTCAGAAATTTACAGCCATCAGTTTCCTCCTTAGAGGAGATCAGTCATAGAATCATAGAATCATAGAATATCAGAGTTGGAAGGGACCTCAAGAGGTCATCTAGTCCAACCCCCTGCTCAAAGCAGGACCAATTCCCAGCTAAATCATCCCAGCCAGGGCTTTGTCAAGCCGGGTAATATAAAAATACCCTGTTTGGGGTAGGGAATGAGGAAGGTAACGTAGATCTCAGGGCGAAGTAGGATAGAAACCTGGCTGAAGGCATCCCGTGTGCTGAGTTAGCAGTTTCAATCTGCAATACATTTCCTCCAACTACTATCTACCACTTTCTGAGCTGTTCACACTTTGTTCTCACGCTCTCCAGCTCTTGGCATGTTTCCCTCTCCCAACATCTAGGCCTGTTTGATTTTCTCAAGTGTCATGGAGTCAGAGTTTAGGCATTTGAGGTGCTGAGCAAGCAGATGTTGCCGGTTTAATCACCCCCAGGTCTTCCTGAGTTCTTTTTCTTTTCTAACTGCACCTCAAAATCTTACAGTTTAGAACAGAACAAACAGTGAAACAAGGTAAACGGGGCCCATGACTAACCCTGAGCATGAGAGAAATGCAATGATACTTCCTAGGCCTTCGGCATGATGACTTTAAGGGTGTGCCTACACATGGAAGTTGCACTAATTGAACTAAAGGCTGATATTCAACCACTGCAGTTAAATGAGTACAACTTCTGTATGTGGATATGGTCAGTTCTAATAGTAAAGTCTTTAGGGCTGCCAGATGGTGTGAAGTCCTCTTATATGCCAATACAGACTTTTTGGGGGTACTTCTGATTGTCAGTTATACGCAAGGCACTAGAGAACATTAACACTCATTCTTGCAGGTGGGTATGCATAAAGAACTACATGCATGGACTTTTCAAACATACTGTATGAACAACTCAAGGGTAGATCATGCAAGTGCTGTCCTGGAATAACTATAGCTTTACTTCAAACAAATCATTTAATAGAGGGTAAATAATAAGTAAAACTTGAGGCCTGTCAACTTAGAGGATCATTCATGTTATTAGTTCTGTGCATGTCCTGTCCACGTGGATGTCAGTGAGTGAGTTTCAAAGAGAAGCTGTTAATTAATGTAGCAGTAGTTTGGCTAATAGGTATTGCCTCAGTTAACCATTTACTAAGAATGTTCTGTATTTTCTAAGTGCGTTCAAGGAGCATTTCATAGACGTTAATTAAGCCTCAAAAATCTTTGTAGGGTGGATAATTATCATCCCCATTTTATAGTTGGGTAAACTGAGGAGACGGGACGGTTGAGTGTAACTGATAGGCCAGTTTTTCATAGGCCTGATATTTTGGCTCACAAGACAGCTAGCTATCAGAGTGCCTTGCAGAAACGTTAAAAAAGTGGGAAGTCCTGATTTGCTAAAACTGTTCAGAAAAATAACCTTTGACACAGAGCTGTACTGTTTAAATGAGCAAGCAATGTCCTAACTGCAGTAGATAAGAATTCAAAAATGAGTAAGCAGCAGCTATTGATTATGCAGTTGAAAATTTATGCAATATGACAAAAGTCTGGAAATGGACTAAAAGTAATCTATATTTGTATAAGAAAAGAGGAACCAATAGGAACCAAAACTTCTAAACAGCCTTGGGTATATCTGTGCGAGGCTGTATGCAGGTAATTGGCACAGGCAAAGAGCACAGGCTGCCTGTGGCCGGTTGTAGGACTGGTTCTCACAGACTGTGGTATCTACACCTTTTCTGTGATGTGCTGTCTAATTAACTAATTATTTGATATGTCCAGTCAAGTTGATTTCTGAGGGCTCTTTAATTACTGAACAAATTCAAACCTTACTAAACCCCTTGTTGGAACAGTGTCCATGGCAGAGCAGGGAAAGAAGCCCAGGAGTTCTTTTCCCTAGCCCCCGATCTAACACTGTTGATTGGTTTGGTGTTGTGTCCGCAGCCTGATTGTGTTTTTGTCACTCGGTGTGCTAATGGGAAATACTGGAAATTGATCCGAAAGAGACAGAAAGGGAAACCGAGGGCAGGACACGTAACACAAGAACCAGGGGTCACCCAATAAAATGAATAGGCAGCAGCTTTAAAACAAATATAAGGAAGTAGTATTTCACACAACGGCGTCAACCACAGGAACTCATTTCCAGGGGATGTTGTGAAGGCCAAAGCTATAATGGGGTTCCAAAAGTTCATGGAGAATGGGTCCTTCAATGACTGTTAGCCAGGGTGGGCAGGGACGACAGGGGATGAATCACCTGATTGCCCGGTTCTGTTCATTCTCTCTGGAGCACCGGGCATTGGCTGCTGCTGGAAGACAGGATACTGGGCTAGATAGTATAGCTGTTTTTTGCTTGTTTTTGACCGTAGTCTGCTTGTGCAGAGTCTGCCTCCTGGAGCTTAAAAGGAGCACTTGGGAAAGGCAGATGAACCGTGAACTTGTGTGACCTTTTCTGACTCAGCTGCTTAGTGTAATATTTCAGTGAGCAGCTCGGCTTTGGCCTCCAGCAACAACATGCCACTACGGAAACCCCCCTTTCCTCTGCAATCTGCAGACAGGCTTCTGGACCCTGGCTTGTGGTGCATCACTTCATAATGGAGATACGGGAATGCAGTGGACAATGAAATGTTGCCATGTAGCAGCTCATCTGTCTGATTTGTTCACCCCTGAAACTAAGCTTTCACGACTCGTTTGTGTGAGATCTCTTATCTCCATTACACTTTTTAATGAGCTAAAAGCAAAAAGCCTGTTACAGTCATTCATGTTCCCTTTTCACAATAAGTTGTGATTTATTTTTTTAATTGCCCCTCCAGCCCTGTTCCCTGATCCTTTAGCCAGCATGAGCATTAATTGCTGATGGTGTCTGACAGGAATGCACCCCACTGACTTATTTCACATGCTTGTAAACTGAGTAGGGGGGAAGCTCTTGTGTAATTGTTAACAACTAAACTGCTGGTGGGGGGATGTATCACAGAGCTCTAGTGACTATTAATGCACTGGCCCAGGCGCATGCAGAGGTCGGGGGCGGGGGGTGATATGAATATTCTCACTCCTGCGTGAAGTGGGACTGGCTTTCGGTGTGACATTTCACTGAAACCCAAACTCAGATCCTTGGTTGTGGAGTTTGAAATGCTGCCTCAAGTTACGAGCAGGTGAGAGAGTCGGATCACAGAGAGGTTCCTTCTGCTGGGGACAGGCTAGGAGCATGTTTAAGGAGACTTTCCAAGAAGGATCTGGATCTCCAATGTGTCCATCTGACGTAACTACAGAGGTGTTGTCATGTTTTGTTTCTGTGTAGCTTTATGTTGTTAGCCTCATGCCTCTTCCCTGCAGTGCAGTCTGGGGCACAGCTGTCTGAGCAGAGCCAGAAGAGGAGACGATCAGGCAAACTGTCCTTTTGTTCTGCCATTCAGCAGCATTCAAAAGGAAACCCAAGGCTGGAGACTTTTTTCCATGTTGCGCCTCGGGTTGAATCTGCCCATCGGTCAATGATCCCAAGATACAAATCAGCAGTTTGTCTGGCAGGCAGTAATTTCACTCGCCCACAATGGGTTCATGGCTGCCAGATGACAGGATATTTTCTCCTAGGCTGGGTGTGGCATATTCAATTCCAAATCTAACATTGGAAAGGCAACTAACTCCGTGACAGTCAGCACACAAACACTTCTCTAGGAGCCTGGTGCTGCCCTTGCTGTACCAAAGGGTTGTGCAGTCATGGCTTCGTTTTAAGGGCAAGCTTCTAGGAGGGATGTGGGGCTTTTTGGTCCAGGGGATGTTCAGTTATGTGATCGGGGATGAAGCACCCAAACCCAGTGCGCATTCTAAGTCAGTTGTGTGAAGGACTCTCACTCTTGGTCTTTGCCCTCTGCAGCCTGCTTGTCTGATGCCGCCTTGGAGGAGGAAGGTGCCATTATGGAGTGCTGTCATGGAGGCTACACTGTGTATCCACACGTGCCTTTGGCTGAGTCCAGCCTGGATTCCCTTGCTCATGCCAAATGGACTTGCACATGGTTCAGAACTCGAGCCTGGGGCTAAAACCCAGGAGATGGCTCAAGGCTCCGGAGAGTTAACCTGGGCCGTGCACTTAAATGTGCCAGCGGGGTTGTCCTCCCGTGAGGAGGAGCTGGAGCGACAGGCAGATGAACTGGCCAGGACAGGAGGCCTGGTGAACCTGGGCCGGATTGGGGAGTTAAAGGGCCATTACCTCTTTGCCCACCAACCAAATGGCCAGACAGAACGAGGACCTGAAGCAATACGGAGATCGGTAGAGGCTTTATTTGCACAGCATGACAGCGTGCGGTGGCACTCTGAGCAGAAGCTTCTGAAGCGCTCCAAACGCAGCCTGCACTTTAATGACCCCGAATACCCCAACCAGTGGCATCTGGTGAGTGTCCTTCCTGTGCTAGCGGTTGTGGGATCTCGCTGCTGCTCTGGGCAGGCTGCAGCGCTGGCAGGGTGAGCCCTGGGATTTGCCTGGAAATGGGGGTGGGGGGAACGGCCTCTTGGAGATCTGAAGGGATTTTCTTTCGTTAACAAACTCCAAGAAACAAAGGAACTGTTTGGCCCAGTTCCCAGCACACAAGTGATCACGTCGCCAACGACCACTGCCCTGGCTGGGCCCCTGGCTGGCACGCTTGGCAAATAGGGCAATGAGCTCCTGTCCCATCCTTGGAGGTGCTTCCCCCAGGTCGGGGGAATGCCCTGCCTCACTCTGGGTTGTACTCCCATCTCCTAGGGCTGGTGATCCAGCGCCTCTCACCAGTGGCGTGCTCACTTGAAATCAGCTGCCCTGGGAGACCTGTTCTGGTTCTTACTGGAATAGGGAGGTGGCAGAGGCCAGACAAAGCTTTGTGCTGGGGAAATGGCCTGCGTTTCACACTGGTATGGAAGTTCCCAAGCCCTCCTGCTGCTGCAGGGGATAGGTACCAGTTTAAGGCCTGATTTGATTGATTGATTAATTGATTTGGGAGTGCTGGGCTCCCACAGCTCCAGCTGGCCATTGGGAGCTTTAGGTGCTCATCGTCTCTGAAAGTCAGGCCCATAGGGACTCGGTCACGAGGCTTCTTGCACTCCCAGCCATCAGCTTCATGCCTTTCCCTAAGCAATGGCTAAGAGCAAATGCTCCTGTCGTCTGGGAGCCAGGATCCCGGTGCGCTCTGACCCTCCTTCCTCAGCCGCTGCCCCGGCTCTGCTGTTGCTCATCCCTCCTTCTTTCTGCCGGCGCTTAGAACAATCGGAGGACCCCGGGAAAGGACATCAATGTGACGGGCGTGTGGGAGCGGAATGTGACAGGCCGCGGCGTGACCGTCGTGGTCGTGGATGATGGCGTGGAGCACACCAGCCAAGATATACAGCCAAATTACGTGAGTACCCCCACAGCCTGGGGTATACACAGCAAGTGGTGGCCTAGGAACAGCCCAGACATGAAACTCTTCCCCTTGTAGCTCCACTGTAGCTGGCAGCCGCGTGGCTGTTCACAGGACTCACAGCCCATTAGCAGCAGCACTTCTTAATCCACCTGGAGGTGTCTCTTGTGCCACTGATGCTAGTCCTCTCCCGCAGTCCCTGCCGGTCACTGGGAATGGGTGAGACGGGAGTTGGCACCGGAGGCTCCTGCACTCTGGTTGTAGTAGCTGACTGGCCTGGCGTGTCTCTGGTGTGCAGGCGGCTACGTGAACACTGCACAGACGGCTAGTGAGTATCAGATGTCTGGGGCCTGCCGTGCCAGGTGAGCCAGCTGCTCACCATAGGGCATGAGTATCGGAGGTGCCCACCTGGAGATCTTACAAGCTGCTCCCGTAAGCAGCGAGGCAAAGCCAGGGCTGCTCACCGGGAAGGAGCTTTCCCTTGTCTGTGGAGGGAGAAGTGGGGGTCATGTTTGCTCCCTGCTCCAGGGTGAAATGAGGGCATTTTGCCTTTGTTTGCAATCGTTTCTGTTGGCTGAGGGGCTCTGGCTTTGGGTGCTGCAGACATTCCCTGTCTCTACTGGCAGGCTGGGCAGAGAGCAGCTACGTGGGGAGGGGTGAATGTCCCAGCAGTGGCTAGGAAGATGCCTATTAAATCCCATGGCAGAGGCCAGCCGGCTGTGTGTTGCCCTCTGTTGCCCAGCTTCCAGACAAAGAAAGAAATGGAAACCATGTTCCTCAAGCACACCTGGTCATTGACCGGTGTAGATAAGAAGCTGGCAATCACAGAGAGAAGTAGACTCACTTAAAAGCAGAACCAGAGAGGACACTATCCGGGAATCCTGGGCATGCTGTGAACTGGCTGGGATGGGGAGAAGGACATAATTTCTAAGTGCTAAAATGTCTTTAAATGTGACTGCCATTCCACTGCCCATCAGGAAACCAGCGCTGGTTCTGCTAATACTCTTCCACAGTGATACATAATGGGGTTTGGTCACTAACCCACATGGACCCTGCCTCTGCGTTCTTTAAGCCTTCAGCCTATGCTTTCCAGGCCTGCTAACGTGGTATTAAATCCTGCTTTCTCCAAAGAAAGGAGACCTCTAAGCTACGGTTGTTGGTCTGTTTCAGAGCCCTGAAGGCAGCTATGACTTGAACTCCAATGACCCCGACCCTATGCCCCGCCCTGACGCCGAAAATGGGAACCACCACGGGACCCGGTGCGCTGGTGAAATCGCAGCTGTCCCAAACAACGGCATCTGTGCCGTGGGAGTTGCCTACGGCAGCCGCATTGCAGGTATGCCACCTTTGCATGCTGAGTTCGGTGCCTTTTTCAATCCTCTCTGCTGTGTATTGCCCCTTGTCTAGAGGGGTGGTTTGATTGGCGTGTGTTGGCTTTGCTCCCGTGCCAAGCGGTTTGAGTCAGGTTGGTGAGTTAGTCAGCATTTTTGCAAGGGAAATATCAGTGATCTCTCATTTGCCCCAGTGTTTTGGGGTGTTTGGATGTTGTGGGTTGGCTTGGACCCATTTCTGTGTTGCTCGAGCGGCTGTTCCCTACACGTGTAAATTCGGTTGATGTTTGGGAAGTTCCCTGGCTGCCTACAACAACTACGCTATGGCCTTGTGGACTTATAGCCTCGTGCAGATGTCCAGGAAGCCAGTATGATCAGACAGGGCCACTGACACACCTGGTGGTTTGGAGAAAGTCTGGTTTCTTTTCAGCTCTGAAAGTGGTTGTGCCCCAGTGTCTCCACGGTGCGAGACGCCCCACTCCACGTGCGAGAAGCTGGCTGGTGAATCTTGCACTGGCCATTGGTGCTTTCCACTCACAAACGGAGCCAAAAGCTTCCTGCTCCGACTGAAACGAGTCTTGGATAAACGTGCACGCTGGTGCCAAGCAGTTTGGTTCCCAGAATCCTTCCACACCTTGTGATTCCAGTGAAGTGAAGTGGTGTACCATCCCCTACAGACCTTGCTGGTCACCTAGCCCTTCGTCTCCGCAGACATGATGTGCACAGACGTGGCTGCACATCTGTTCTGTGCAAAACCAGGGAAACGGTTCCCCTTGACTTTACCCTTTGGTTTTAGTAGGTACTGAAACCACCTTGATGCCCATTGATTTCAGTGAGAGAATTTAGCCCCGCAAGGGGGGAGGGTCCCAGAGCTCAGACGCTCTGCTGAAGTTTTATAGCCCGGCAGTCCAAGCCGTGAGCCCAAGTCAGCTGCTATGGGACAGCCACGGGTGTTTAATTGCAGTACAGACATACCCACTGGATGCCTATGAATTTAATAGTCCTGTGTTTTCACTCTGTCCAGCAGATGGTGCTGCTCTCCTTAGAATGAATCCAAATGTCCCATGAACACCAGTAGTTTAGCACCAGCCAGCACTCTTGAGGTGCAGGGTAAAACCAGGGAGACCATATGCTGTGGAAGTAAAATGGAACCGAAAGAGGAGACTAAAGTCCTACACGGTTAATCTGTTCTGTTTCTTGGAGCAGTTCCCCCTGCCCATGGCTCTTTCTGCACAGCCCCTCAGTAAGTGTGCACTGCTGTAGGGCCCCTCTGTAATGTGCACCTGCCTGGCTCCACCCAGGCTTGGAGGTTTTGGTCATTGCCATTGGAAAGTAGAGCTTATTTAGCAGAGTGCAACAGGAAGGATGGGACTGTGGTTTAAACCATGGGGCTGGGCGTAGGGAGGATCTAATCCCAGCTCTGCCAGGGTGACCTCAGGCAAGACACGTCTTTTCTCCATGCCTCAGTTTCCCCATTGGAGAAATGAAGCTGTGTCCCTTGCAGAGGAGGTGAGAGCGTAAATGAATGTCTCTCCCATGCGTTGCAGTAGCTCTGTGGATGGAAGGTGCTATAGATGTGCAGAGTGTCACTATAGTAATTAAATCGGGTGCCAGCAGCCAGATTTTGTTCTCTAGGGCATAGTAAATTAAACAATATGAAGTGTTGCCATAAAATGACCCCATGGGTTGGAGGGAGAGGAGGCGAGGAAAGCCAGCTGCACTCTCAGTTTATTCCTCAGGAATCTGTGCTTGCTAAGAGTGATCAAACCATAATCTGAACCTGCCCCTGAGTCTGTGAATTGGGTACAGCTCAAGCAAGGCGGGAACCAGGCGGAGCAGCCTCTGGCTAAGGGGTGGGACAGGGGACGTCTCCCTCTGCCAAGCATTCACTTGCAGTCCTGAGACCACACATGGCTTGGTGCAAGGGCTGGATTTCAGAGAGCTGGGAGTGGTGCAGTGCCAGTGCTGCTTTCATTCGACTTCTTCGCCGCTGGGGCGGGGACTATTCCAGTCACTGGGACAGCAAATAAGGCACTTGTGCTGCACCGGCCTGGAGCGGAAACTGGTGGGTGTTTCCTCGGTGACACAGATTTTAACTCGGGCGTATGCATAGTTTCCATTTCTAACGTTATTTGCTAACCTAAACTGTGATGCAATACCATTTGACTATCGACTCTTTGGTTCCCTGAAAGCATGTGTCCAGTTTAAGATTTCATTTGTTTTTAATCTAGCCTCTGGAGTCGGGGTTACTCTACTGTGAAATACTCAGTGTCTTGATCACAGAAATCTGGTGGTCCTGCAGCTTAGAAGCCTTTCTGATTAATAATATATTGAGCAGACATATATCCGCTTCTGCCTAAAGGATCCCTAAATACTTAGCAACCTATAGATAATGGGATCGTTTCGCCCACTGCTGCATTACAGCTGTGTCTGGGGTGGAACACATCAGCTGTGTAACAGTGCACAGCACAGCAATTTAGGACAGGGTGGCTTAAAAAATACTGTCTCAAGCTGAGACTATAGGGGGGCTGGGGAGGCAGAATAGAATTGTCTGAATTGGAGTATGGCCAAGATGCCTCAGTCCTAGTGAAAAGCACCAGGGGATCTTGGGGACCCCAAGGGCACATCTGTGCTGCAGCTGGGATTGAGCCTCCCAGCCCGTGTAGACAGACTCGTGGCAGTGGGATTCACTCTAGCAAGCGAGAGAGAGAGCCACGTGGCTGTTACAGTCCTGGTGGAGGCTCGGGCTAGCCACCTGATGGGGGGGTGGGGGCGGGATTGAGCTTGTGTGACGAGCTGGTGCGGCAATGTCCACATTGCTATTTCTAGCCAGCTAGAGCCCCACTTGTGTGAGTGTCTCCCCAGCATGCTCCCAGCCCGTGTGGACGTACCCCAGGAGGTCAAGACTTTGGCCTTTTGTCTCCTCTGACCCACCCTTTCCCCTTCACTCATTCCTTTGCCACCCTTCCCCATCCTCCTACTCCAGCTCCCAAGTTCAGAGCAGAGACGTGCAAATCACCCAGTGACCGGACGCTGCTTCCAGGCAGCAGCCCCTCGTGTTTCACTGGCAGACTCCTTATCTGCCTCTCCTTGCCGTGGGGTGAGGGGCTCTGGCAGTTTGTAAATGGGAGGCTTGGGCTTTCCTTTCACTAGCCCAGAACGAGCCTCTGGGTGGCTTGACAAGCCCTCGCCTGAGTCCAGGGAATCCATCTCCGGTTACTGCCTTGTTCCCGGCGCAAGCGAACCGGTTTAGCCTGATGCTGGGACCGTAGATGTCCCTGCTGGGAACCTGCCGAGGAGTTGGTTCACACTGTTTTTACAACTAACATGATCCATTACAGTCATGCTAATTGTCCTTTGTTGTGCAGGCATCCGAGTCCTGGATGGGCCCCTCACAGATAGCATGGAGGCTATCGCTTTCAACAAGCACTATCAGATCAATGACATCTACAGCTGCAGGTGAGCCCAGAGCACCGTGCTAAGGGGCATGGGGCAGGTCCTGCCAAAACACATGGCACAACTGCCCTTAGCGTGAGTGGTGCCGAGCCCGGTGCTGGGCTCCTTTCCCGGGATGTACTGGCAAAATCAGAGCCATGGTTGTCTGATTGTTACGGGGCTGCTGCCCCGCTCCCTCCACACCAGCTCCCGTCCTTCCCTTCCGCTTCAAGGAGCAGCTCGGCCGTGAGCACCAAAACCCATAGTACCTTTCCCCTTTGTGTGCTCACGTTTAAACGAGATTAAAACGCTCAAGGGAGGTTGCCCCCTTTCCTCGGTGGGATAATGTCTGCTGGAAGGAACGGCCGGTCTGGGGACACACCAGCTGTTTGGGGCCAGGGGGAGGAATTCTCCTGGTGTCTGGTCCAGGAGATGGGGATACCCAGAGAGATGCACTAGGACTTTGCAGATCTCTAGCTTTCATTAAAAGGCTTTGAAGGCCCCAGTGAAGGCCCATGAGATGGGTTGGCATTGCCGTCCCTGCTGGGAGGATGGGAACTGAAGTGCAGAGGTCAGAGGCAGAATCCTGGTGCCCTGGCTTCCAGTGCATTGCTCGGAGCATTAGCCCACACTTCTGTCCTCCCAGCCCTGGTTTGGGCTTCGGACCTGGGATCCCGCGGGAAGCACCAGGGGGCTCTTAGCGCTGCATTGGGAGCCTTGGCCCTGGTGTCCCAGGGGCTGAGCTTTTATTAAGCCATGTGGTATGTTTCCTCCTGGCGGCAGAAGAATCCACACCACACACACAGCCGCTGTGTGCGGGGGTCTGTGCGTTCTCAGCAAGGCCCTGTCTGGAAGGAAGGCAGGAGCTGGCCATGGGGACACAGGCTTGGGCTGCATATCTTTTGGAATCAAGCTTTCCAAGCGTCTCTTGCCCCAGCCTGCCTTGCCAGGAGTCCTGCACAGCTAAGCCGGGTGGAGGTTTGCAGCCTGTCATATTTCAGGGCTGGGGCTGTGATTGTATTGTTACTAAGAGACACGTCGGTGCTGTTGAAGGCTGAAGTACACTGGACTCGGTGCCCCTGGATGGGAGTCTGTCTGTGGGCCTGTCCCTTGGGAGATTCTCTAGCGCCTTTTAAAACTGCTCCAACTAAACTGACTGTAAAACCAGGTAGAGCTGGGGGGTAAACCCAGTTAAGGCGGCTTGACCGATCCTTAATCAGCCAGCTTCCAGACGGGTGTAGACGGCCCCCGGTGGCACCCAGCCTTGTGTGAAGGTGAGGCTTACAGAGGAAACTGGAGCCCCGAGGCACCCTGAGTGGGAGGTGCATTGTGAGCTGGAGTGTCTGGGGAGAATAACCTTCCCCCAAATCAAAGCATTGGAATCCAAGCCGGAGCATGGTCTGAACACGAGGGCAGGAGCCCGGGGCCCCCTCGGATGGATGGGAAAGTGCCGTGTGCTCAGCTCCCAGATGGCTGAGAGCTGGTCCTGTCTGACGAGCGCTTGGGGGCCTCTGCCCAGGTTTGCACTTAACTGGCACTAGCCTGGTTGGCAGATTGGATAGGTGATGGCCATGGCGACTGAGCTCCTTTCCTGCCCTAGAGGTGGGCCTTGCTGGGCAGGGTCGGGCTGCATGTGGGAAGCTGCTCCTTGACCTGTCGGTGCTGCATGTGTCCTGTGGACTGATAAAGGGCTGCCAGTCGGCCCCCTTTTCCCAGCACTACAGTCACGCATGAAAACTTGAATTCAAAGCAGCATCCCAAGGTGACTGTGTCTTTTCATGGTGTCTCTCTTCACAGCTGGGGGCCGGATGATGATGGCAAAACTGTGGATGGTCCTCACCAGCTAGGAAAGGTATAAAAACACGGAGCCAGCCCCAGGGCGACCACCTCGCCGGGAAATGCCTTGTAATTCTCAGTTTGCCTAAAGCCCAGAGCAGCAGGGACTGCCTGTCGCGGAGTGTGGGGGAGTCAGGGCCCTGCACCCCTTTTCCTGAGATTCACTGTGACTCTCAACCAGCCAGTAAAGCAGAAGGTTTATTTAAGGACAGGAACACAGTCTCAAGCAGAGCGTGTAGGTACGACCAGACCCCCTCAATTAGGTCCCTCTGGGAGGTTCAGGGAGCTTAGACCCCAGCTTGGGGTTCCCTGCGTTGCACCACCCAGCCCAAACTGAAACCAAACCAAAACTCCTCCTGCAGCTCCTCTCTTCCCCCTCCCCCCAGCTCCTCCTCTCCTTTGTTCAGTCTCCCGGGCAGAAGGTGTTAATTCTCCCCACCCCCGTTCCTGGCTCAGGTTACAGCTCAGGTAGCTTCCTTCAAGGGAAGTCCCACATCCCCACTGCAACCCCCCTGCAACATTCCCAGGTCAAATCTGCCCTGCTCCCTGCTCCGTCACACTGCCCTGTGGTGCAGAAAGCTCTTGTGCAACCCCATCGTGCAGCGCACACCGCCCCAGGTCACCGTGCCCCAGGGAGAGCTGTCGTTGCCTCAGAAAGGTGACAGCCGGGGTTGTAGGGGATGGTGACTTGAAGTTCTAAGGAAAAGTTCATCTCACTGGGAAAGGAAGAGGCTCCAAGGGGGCCGAATAGACTCTCAGCCCCTTTGATACTTAACAGCTTTTGTATCAGTGAGCGGCTCAGAATCCAAGGAGTGCAACCCCGGAAGGCCTGGGAATGAATAAGGGATTCGGGCAAAGTATCCAGACCCTGATGAGTGAGATAAATGGCAGGGGGAGTCAGTCTGGAAGGGGCATGTAAAGGCGTTTAAGATGCCCCTGCCTGGGAGAAAGAGGTGGCTGGAAAGGAGAAGAAGGAAGGAAGGAGTGATTTCTGGATTGACCCACCTGGGGGCTGGCTGGGCTTTCCTTCCCTCTCCCTAGAATGGCTGGTCTGGCAGCTGCTGGAGTGTGGAGATAATCTGGCCCCTGGCAGACTCTAATTTAGCTCCAGTGCTTGTTAAAACATTCTATCAGGTCTATGAACAGCCCCTTCACTTCTTGCAAACAACTGTAAGTTATTGTGGCTGTGGGCTGAGGGTTTCTCTATATTTAGTCACTGCTCGGCACTGCAGCAGGAGAGCCTGCACTGTTACTGAGCAGCAAATGAAACACCCCCCGCCCCCCCAAAATGCAGGCAGAATCCAGGCTGCTGACTCTGATGCAGATCAAGGCCTGGCCCATTTCCGGCCCTAACGCATCATTAAGACACTGATGCTCTTGGCTTTTGCTAATGTGAGCATTTATCACAGCCATACTGTGCACTAGCTCCCCATCCTTGTGCCCGCCACCCAGTGACTTACTCATGTGAGTAAGAGCCATCAACCCCCTCGTTTTTATCCATAGAGTACTTGATGGGCGAGAGCCTGGCTGACCCAGGTCCTGATCCAAAGCACGTTAAAGTCAGGGAAAATATTCCCATTGGTTTCAGAGGTTTTGGGATCAGAGCCCGTTGCAAACTCCCGAGAGTGCCCTGTGGCTGTTCTGGGGAAGGTGTGCAGCACCCCTCGGGGAAGGTCTTGGGAGGCCGAGGCTGTGAGTGGAGCTGTGGAACTCCCTGCCTCTGGAGACCGGGATGGACACATAGCTCATCTCTTTGCCCCGGCGTTCCCTTGAAAACAGGGAGGCTGCCCAGTGGCCAGTGAACATGTTCCTTCCAGAGCCCTTTCTGCAGAACAGCCCATAGAAATGCACGCTCACCAGAGATGGACAGAAGAACATTGTCCCAATTCCCTAACAGCCTTCACCCTTCACTACCTTGTACGTTGTATTTGATGCCTAGAGTCTACAGTAATGGGCTTAGCTAGATGATGCCTCCTTCGGAGCGAGCGCCTAGAAATTCAAGTGCACGGCTCGTGTTTAGCTCTCCACTAACACAGGATGGGGTTTCGCTCTCTGTAGAGTTCGTTCTGCCACGCTGTGGCTGCATCTCTGCAACCACAGAACAACAGCTGGGCTGCAGCTCGGTGGCATGGATACGGATGCGTTAAAGCATATATCTCTGTCACGCTGTGGTTACAAATGGATTCCAGTTGTGTCTGTTCATTTATTCTTTCCCAGCATTCATAGGCCTTCCAGAATGCTGAGACCAGCATCTGGGTCTCTAGTAACTACTTAGCACCTCTGTAGCACGGTTCATCCAATTATCTCAGAATGTGTATAACAGATGCAGCCTCATACCACTGCTGGGAGGCAGGAGGAATGATCTTTGCTTCCTAGTTGGGTAAACTGAGGCACAGAGTGGTTATGACTGACTTCTGGTCACACAGTGAGCTGGGAATTGTAGCCAGAGGGTATTGACTCCCAGTTTCCAGCTCTGAGTGCCAAGACACAGTTTCTTAGCACATAACGTGCTCATCAGAGGGGTCCATGCAATGAGCTCTTTACTAGATACTAGGATCATTGCCTGTACTTTTGAAAGTGCTGCCACCTCTGGGTTGGAACATGGGTGCTGCTAATGGAATCCAGCAATGTTACACAATAACGGGTTTAAGACAGGTTACCTTCTCCAGCTAAAACTACAGGGAGATTGTAAGAAAGCAGAACGTGATTCAGATCAACATAGTCAAAGCAGAGAAATATGGGCATCAGGGTCTGAAAGCTCTTTCATGTAAACTTGGGTAGCTGAGTCCAGACCTGGTGTAAGCAGGTTCAACTCAATTGGCTTCAATGGAGCGTCACCCTCTTACGCCAAGTCTGAAATTGACCCAGCCTTTGCTGGTGGAAATGCTTTATAAAAGCGCCTCGTTTCAGCAGGGCAGGGTGCAGAGCTGGGCGTTTTATGGTTTCTGGCTGGAATTGTGCCGGTAAGCCAGGATAAGGGAACAGTGGGAACTCACTCTTGAGCAGTAACATGGCGTTTCTCTTCCCCAGGCTGCCTTGCAACATGGGGTGATGGCTGGTCGCAGGGGCTTTGGAAGCATTTTCGTTGTGGCCAGCGGCAATGGAGGGCAGCACAATGACAATTGCAACTACGATGGTTACGCCAACTCCATCTACACCATCACTATAGGTAACCTGCCGTGTGCATGGGCCTGTAACCCGGCCCCACTCTTCTGAGCACTCACGATTGTTGAGTAGCACCGCGAGTTGCCAGGTCTGCTCTCCCGTATGACCCCAGCAAGGAGCTGAGATCAGAGTCCTCTCCACAGTCCGCGTGGCTGCAGGCACCGACTTTAGGGCCTTGGAACAGAGGTGTGCGTGAAAGGCTCTCGCTGCTGCTTGGAGGGAATCCTCGTGCCATGCCCTAGAGAATGATTTTAAAAACGAGAATTAAGACTCTATTTTTTAAGGCAACATCTAATCCGGCCTCTCTAGGGCAGAAGCTGAGTGTGAGGTGGTAAAATCTGTGAAATAGTGAGCAGAATGAAGCTCTTCCCTGTAGAGCTGCCAGCCATGACAAAATATGTTTTGGTCTAGTTTCTCCTTCACGCCTTCCAGGGATCACCCACGTAATGTCCCTGTCTCTGTCAGAGTTGTTTGCACTGAAAGCCATCATGCACCAATCAAAAACCTACCAAACGGCAGCTGTTCTAATAGAAATCGCTGAGCCATGACCCCAGAATGACTGATTCAGGGGTTTGCCCCAAAGCCCAAGTTCATGACTACAACAGCAACCCAGCCCCTGTGACAGACGAGCATGTGAGGAGCTGAACAGTAGACAATGGGCACTGGCCGCATAGCCTGCTAAACTGGTACCACTGCCTAAGGAAGGTGGTAACTCCTGCCCTAAGCATCCCATTTGGAAATTCCCAGATTCCCAAGTTCTGATCCGGCGAGGGTCTCCCTCCAAGCTGCTTAGAAATTCCACATCCGACAGGGCACGCCTGTAAGTGAGAGTGGCAGGGGAAGGTGTGAGGCCCGGCTAGCTGGGAAAAGCACTTTGAGATCCTTGGATGAAAGAGAAGTGCTTCTTCAAGGGTGTGAGAATCTGCCAGAGCCATTACATCCCCACCTGTCTGATTGCAGCTCTTCCGCAGTGCTTCTTTCCCAGATTTAAATACCCATTCGCTTGGGGGAGGGGGACCAGGATGGTGGGGACGGGGGAATGACAGAAGCTATAAGATTATGGGCTTCCTGGGACACCATAAACAGTTTAGAGCACGTTCATTTTGAACAAGTAGCTTTATCCCTTGCAATGAGCCTTCGCTGCTGCAGTATCCCTGCTGTGTGGGGTTTTAGTTCCTAACCCCCCCGAGACGCCGCCTGTGACAACAGATGGCTCTGTAAGCTCTGGGGCCCAGGTGGAATGCAGGTGATGTGGGCTCCGCAAATGAAATGTAACTCTGTGATTGATGGCTTCCATTTACTGTGGCTAATGTAGGACCAGCAGGGAGAAAATGCATATTAAAATCTGTGCTCTCGCTGCAGAATGCGCAGTTAATGAGACGTCACCAGTATCTTCCCCACTTGCCTTCCTCACGTGCATTGCAGAATTTTGCTGCTTTCAGTTTTGCTGAATTACTGAAACTTTCCCCTTCAGGCAATAGTTCAGCTTTGCCCTGCATGAGAATTAGTGAGGAGGAAGGCATGGCACGTGGGGCTAGGTACTAGGAACACCTGCCCTTTCTTGCTGTACAGCCCCTGGCAAGTCACTTCGCTGCAGCTGTTTCCCCAGCTATAAAGTGGGAGTAACTTGCCTACCTCTCATAGATGTCGGGGCTGATGAATGGTTGTGAAGGGCTAATTATTAAGACATCCAAGTAGCTGCCTGTGTTGATGATGATGATAATGCAGAGAAATGCAGCAAGTCTTCCCCTCCCATGCTCCCAGTGTATGAGAGGGGTTTTTCCATTCAGTTTAATATCCAAGATATTTCTGTATCCTGGGGAGGGAACGGGTGTGATGGGGATTGGGAGGAGATGCTTCTTTATGAGACTCTATACCAATGTGGCTATGGATAGAAAACTTGCTGAGAAACATAGCAGGCGGAGAGCTCTGCTTCGTGTCATCTGCTGGTATTTCACTGATTAAAATGAGGCTTAATATGGTAAATGTCTCTGGAAACTTCTTCCTAGAGGCCAAGCAGGGCACGTGTTTGCTGCAGGGCCCCTGTGCTGACACTGGAACAGGAAGGCTTTGTGGGAGGGTATGTACGGCAGCCCCAGCCCTGTAGGCCGCTGCCTGTAGTTACGTGTCCGGGCAGCAGAATTACAGCATGCACCAGAGCCTGTGTTCCAGAACCAGACACTACGGGCAGCGTGCACAGAAGATAGCTGTGGTATAGTCTAACATACCGGTACTTAGCTCCGTACGAACAGTAAGTTACTATGGGTATTGTTCTCCCCACGATACAGCTGGAGAAACTCGGGCACAGAGAGGGGAAGGAACTTGTCTAAAATCACAGGAAGTCCCTTGCAGAACTGGGATTAGAATCCTGTTCTCCGGGTGCTGGTTCTGTGATGTCACAGCTAGACCGGGCTGCCCCTCCGTAGATCCTGTAATCACGCTGTCTTTCATGGAGACTGATGTGTTGAGCGAAGACCATCTTGGGATATTTCTGGTTTCATAAGCAAATTGCTTTAATTGACATTTTCTCTGTGCTTTCCGAGATGGAATTTGCTCGTTGTTCACACTAGACTGTCGTGCGTGCAGGTGCATGCCAGTGAGTGACTGGTGAAACCCAGAAGGATTGGAGGCTTGCTTTGGCTAAGCCTGTCTTCAGACTGCTGAGTGCTGCTCAAAATTCAAAAGTCCTCTGGATTGTCCATCTTACAAACGGCATCGTAAGGGATCCCTCCTGGCCCCACCTCCTTCCCAACGTCCTGTTCCCCCGCTTGGCTTCCAGCAGGTTTCCTTCCGGGGATTGCTGGTGATCCATGGTCCGGGCACTGTGAGAGCCAGCGTACTACTAACCCTTGAGTTCAGTTGCTCAGCTGCAAACTCCCAATATCCTCCTGGTCCCCAACCTGCCCCGGAGGGAAGGGAGAAACCGGAGGGGTGATGTGGCCATGGAGTAATTGGCCTGAACAATGGGTGCCTGTGAGCTGTTTGGACTCTGATAGCCACCTCCCTAGAGGGAGCGTTACACAGAGGAGGACCTCCCCACTGATCAGGGCTAGGGCGAAGGGCAGAACGACCAAGCTTGTCTCAATTTCCTTGTCAGGGTCACAAAGGGGATAAGACTTGTTTGGGCATAACTCTGTGTGGAAGTTAAGTCTCGGCCATTTTGTAGCAGGCCTTCTGCTCACCTGTGAAACTTTCCCGTACAGGCCGGTGTGCATTGAAACGCCAGGAGCGTTAGTGGTTTGATATGTGACTGGAAGTGCGGCGCTCCACAGCCTGTCACTTCTTTGGAGTGAAGGCTGAGAAGTTGCCTAGGGACTGAGCAGCTGAGCTGTGTAGTGAGAGAGGCAGCAGCCCCTGGACCTTGATGTGTTCTCCGTCGCTTTTCCCCAGGTGCGGTGGACGACGAGGGGAACAGGCCGTTCTACGCCGAGGAGTGTGCCTCCATGCTGGCAGTGACCTTCAGCGGCGGGGATAAGACGAGGAGGAGCATTGTGAGTAATGCATAAGGCAATTTCTTCCCTCCTAGCCCAGGGCTGCCCAGAGGATTCAGGGGGCCTGGGGTCTTCAGGGCACTTCGGCGGCGGGTCCTGGAGCAGAAGGACCCCCCGCCGCCGAGTTGCCGCCAAAGACCTGGAGCGGAAGAAACTCCGGGGGCCCGGGCCACACAAGAGTTTTCCGGGGCCCCCGGAGCGAGTGAAGGACCCCGCTCCAGGGGCCCCGAAAAACTCTCGTGGGGGCCCCTGTGGGGCCCGGGGCCTGGGGCAAATTGCCCCACTTGCCCCCCCGGGCGGCCCTGTCCTAGCCTGGCTTTGAGCGGCTGCCGAGCGGTCTGATCCCAGGTCTGCTCTCAGCACTAGTGAGCTGAGCCTGGAGGAGCTGGGTGGGCAGGGTGTCACGGAGTCTCCGGACGATGCTCTGGAACTGCTCCCTACAAAGCCCGTCAGGACTCTGGGGAAGTCTCCTCTCTGTGAGCAGACTGTCTTCAGGGCAAGAAGCATCCTCTGCCCCTACGTGCGCTTCCCACAGCGAGTCTGCCCTGGTGGGGTCCTGCACCCCCACTTTGCAGTCAGACGTGACTCTCAGCCAGCCAGTAAAACAGAGGTTTATTAGATGACAGAAACATGGTCTAAAACAGAGCTTGTAAGTACAAAGAACAAGACCCCTCAGCTGGGTCCATCCTGGGGGGCCGCGAGCCAGACACCCCCGTCTGCCCTCACTTTCCATCCCCAGCCAGCTCCAAACTGACTCTCCCTCCAGCCCCTCCTCCTCTGGGCTTTGTTCCTTTCCCCGGGTCAGGAGGTCACCTGATCTCTTTGTTCTCCAACACCTTTAGCTATCACCTTGCAGGGGGGAAGGGCCGTTAGTTGCCAGAAGACAGAGTGCCGGCCATTTATGCGCACTGGCCCTTTGCTCTGCAACAGTCTCACCCCCTAGAGACTTAAGAAATGCATAGGGGAAACTGAGGCACCCACACAGTATTCAGAGGAAACATTAAGAACAGTCCCACTTCGTCACACAGGGGCACGAGCACATCTCCCATCTGGTTGTTTCCTGCCAAGGTGAGCACCCAGAATAAATAGACCAGATTCTGGCCCCTGCTACCGTCCCTCTGTGGCGCTGCAGCAACGCCTGTAAAGTTGCTCTAGCTGCTGGGATCCCTCCAGCTGGCAGGAACCCCCAGATGGCATAAAGCTGGAGTCACAGGCCATCCCACGCCCTGGCCGTGGTGTTGGGGGGTGTCACCAGTGCTGCTGCGCTCCACCTGTCCCTGATGCGTATCACTGCCCAGTTGAATGCTGTTAGAGCCGGCACGTGGGAGCACAACACAGAGATGTGCTGATGCCCCCAGCTCCCCCAGGGATCAGGGGAGGTTAAAGGGGTACAGCCGCCTTTTGCCATCTTTTCCCTGCCCCCCACTCCTCCAAGGTATGGGGCTGAAGCCAGCTCAGCAGACCTGTGGCTGTAGCCCAGAGCAGGAATTCACCATTCCCATCCCAGGACAAAGCAATGGTCCACGTCCTTTGGTGTGCTGTCTGGGAGACTGACCATTGCTGGATATTTCAGAGAAAGGCATAAAATCCCGATTGAGTTGTGCAATGCTAGACCGTTGGGGGGTGGGGGGGGGGCTTCGCCAGCTGGGGGTGAAGCATGAGTAATGAAAGCCCTTCTAATTTTCCATCTGCCTAGTGCTAGCATCACTGCGACATGCTGTTCTGCCTCAGAGGTAGCTGTGAGCCTCTGTTTAACCCACTCAGCTGTTTGCTCCAGGACCCTGGAGCAGGGAGCCTCACATGACAACACGTGTCTGTCTGGGGTTTGTTCTTTCTTTGCTTCTGCCGGAGTGGGGCTGACTCCCCATGAGCACCAGCCTGTGCGGTACCGGTGCTGCCCGGGACCATGGCGTGTTGGAGCCCGCGTTCCCCTTGCAGCAGCAGGGCAGGAGGCTGTTGTCCTTGGGTGGCTGCCATCACTAGAGACAAATGGGCGAGTCCTCCCCACCTGTTGTGGGCAGCCAGTCTGGATGCAGGAGTTTTGGACCCAGTTCCTCCTCCTCCCGGCTTGCAGCACGGCTTAACTAACTGAGAGCTTCAGAGCTGGAGGAAATACGGTTCACCATCATTAACCTGACTAGTCACCCTGCCTGAGTCCACTCACCCACGGGGTCATCTCAGCGGGCATTGGGACTGGTGGCGCTACATCATAGAAAGCAATTAGGAGAAGCACTGGGGGCAGGGGGGCTCTTGTTTCGGTCTAGCTCCTACAGAAATATTGCCCAGCGGGTGATCTGTTTATTTCTGTCACGCACCGCTCTCTCACCAGCACGTCTGTCTCATGTGGATCATTGCGTCCGGTGGGCATTGCCCCTCCACATTCTTGCCCATGTCAAATTTTGTATCTAAACAGATTCTTATTGGGAAACCTAAACACAAATTTTTGTCCTAAAGCATCAACTGGGTGTTGGCTTTAACGGGACTCTGGCTACACTCCAAAGCAGCTTCTTTATCCTACCTTCTAACCCGCTTCTGTCACCATCATTAATGGGCTGTGACCCTAGATTAGAAAACTGTGTTCTGACTGTGCTTCCAAAGGAGAACACACTGCAAGACACTGTCACATCACAGGTTGATCTCAGCTGGGCTCAGGCTGCCCAGTCCCCATGGCTGTGCTGCACCAATCAGGGAATGAACAGGTGACGGCTGTGACTCGGGTTGGGTCGTTAAGCTAATTGGCTGCCTCTCCGTCCCTGGTTGGGCATGCTTAACCCCTGGCGGTTTGGGGAATATTTTATCGACTTTTCCTTTTTGGTCAGAAATGACTCGTCACCACACGAACCTGCTTCCCTGGGCCAAACAGGTGTGCCGGCTTTCGGTGCAGTGCAAAAGCCGGGACACCAGATTCCCAGCATAGTGCCAGTGCAGCTGTGCCAGTTTCCACCAGCTCAGGATCTGCCCCGATATGTTCCTAGTCTTGCCAGCCTGCTGCAGTCTCAGACTGTTGCCCTTACCAGCTCAGGGCAGAAAGAGGTGTGTGCAAAGTTAACCAGCTCCAGGCAACAAGTGCACGTCCTCGGTGTGCATCCCTAAGGAAGGCAAGCATCTGCCTCCATGCTTGCAGATCCGGGCAGAGTCACTGGTGTTCTGAGCTGGGGAAGCCTGGCTTTTGACCACACTGGCAGGAATGCTACTTTCTCTCTCCCGTTCAGCTAGGCGATAGCCACTGCAGTAGCGGCAGTGAGAGCTAGAGCTCTTGCAGCATTTTGTGTCAGTGCTCAGTAGTCAAACTGCACTGGGATCGGTGCTTGCCTCTCGTCCCAGGAGGCTGAGCGTGGGACATCCTGGCAGCGAGAGGCCCTCTTCTTTAACCAGCTTTAGCTATGCCCGCTAGCGGGCGGCCGGGTGATCGCGCTGTAATGTGGCACATGGAGAACGTTTTGTATCTCCCGACAATTTTGTCTTAGCAGTCAGGTCCCAAAGTGCACCCAGGCATTGCACACGGCCGCGTCTATCCCAGCAGCGCTACGTCAGGGCCATGGAAACCGCACCCTCTGTGTTTTGTGCCGTGTGAGCTGTTGGAGGTACAGCTTCCCAGGCACCAGCATGGCATCCCCTGGGAAACAAAGGGCAGCTCAGTACATTTCCTGTGGCAGGGCTGAGTCTGCTGAGACATGATGCCACCGTTAAGTCAAGCAGTGCAGGTAACGGCTCTTCCTCATGCACTTCTGTGTAAGTGGCAGATTCTAGCCATGTGCCTGGGTATCACAGGCAGTCCCTCACCCCAGCTTGTCCTCCACACTCCCTCCCAAACTTTTCAGTGCAGCCAAAGATTAAACCTCTAGACAGAGGTAGGCAACCTATGGCACGCGTGCCGAAGGCGACACATGAGCTGATTTTCAGTGGCACTCACTCTGCCCGGGTCCTGGCCACCAGTCCGGGGGCTCTGCATTTTAATTTAATTTTAAATGAAGCTTCTTAAATATTTTAAAAACCTTATTTACTTTACATAGAACAATAGTCTAGTTATATATTATAGACTTATAGAAAGAGACCTTCTAAAAAGGTTAAAATGTATGACTGGCACGCGGAACCTTAAATCAGAGTGAATAAAAGAAGACTCGGCACAGCCCTTCTGAAAGGTTGCCGACCCCTGGCCTAGACAGTGCTAGCTCTCTAAAAACCCCTGAAGCATTCCTGATGCTGTTGTGGCCCAGCCCTGTGTGCTGCAGAGCAAAACAAAATCCCCATTCTCTGTTTGTGTGGAAAAACCAGGCAGTGCAAACCTAACTGCGGTTGGTCTTCTGTGCTTCATGGGCTATCCCTGAGCCACCTTTCCACCGCAGGGAGAAAGAGAACCAAACAGTGGTTTGTCTAGTGGGAACACACACTGCTGGGCCCGATTTGGACAATGCTAGGGATTGCAATCGCCTTTCTATAGAACAGAATCAAATAGATGGAGTTCACAGACCCGGCTATGGAGGCAGGAGGCTGACAGTTTGCTGGGCTTCCAGTGAGAACAGGCTTCTCCTAACGCAACTGGCACTTCCTTTGGGCCTGCTTAGCAGTGTTATTTCCAAAGTCACTAACATTCAGTAGCCATGGTAGTTTGTTTTTATGGGCTGCCGCTATTTGTAAATACAAGAAGGTGGGAGGGGAGAGATTACCTTGGAGACGCAGCCTTGGGAAATCTCAGGGTGTTTCCAAGATAGCATACGTGGAAGAGGGGCATGTCAGTTACCCTTTCTCTCTGCCCCAGAGCTCTAGATGGCTTCTGTTCATGATGCCTATGTGCTGTCCTTGGCTCCTTAGAAGAAACCACCAAGTTCTAAATACATCTGTCAATTTCCCATTGCTCAGGTTTGGCAGTAGTTCTACAAATGAGGACTCGCCGAAAGGGCCAGATCTGTAGCTCTGGGTGTGTAACCGGATCTCTGCTTTGCAAACCAGACTTTGATAACTAATTGGAGCAATTTGGGGGAATGACAGGGTCTCCAAATGGAAATGGGGAACTTGGGGGGCAGGTCCAGGAGAATGTAACAATGAAAGAGACGGTGATGAGAGTGCAAGTTAACTAAAAGAAGAACAGGAGGACTTGTGGCACCTTAGAGACTAACAAATTTATTAGAGCATAAGCTTTCGTGGACTACAGCCCACTTCTTCGGATGTTAACTAGCTACTCAGTTTGTATGCTGAACAGTAAATGAGCCCCAGAAAGCTTGGTTCATTTCATCTCTGAAAACCCCAGGGGCTAGTGCTAAGAATCAGTGTTTCCTTAGAAAAGACCACATCCCCATCTAAGAAAATGGTTAGGCTCAGGGTGCTACAAAAGAAATAAAATCTATAATGGAGCTTAAGTTTTCCTTTTAAAAATAGCTTGAATTAATTCACGCTGGCTTGAAAACCACTGGTGCCAGAGAAAAAGAAATGCTAGTCAATTAGGGACTCCGCTATACTTTTCATCTTGGAGCGTGTTGTAGTTTTCATTTTTATGTCCAGCGTCCTCCAAACCTGAGGTCTGTGAGCTAATTTTAAAAAGTCTGACATGCCCTTTCTCCTTAAAGAATGGCCTCAGATGATGATAAAAGAGGCGCTACTCTTCCATCAAAGAGTCTGAATCGGATGCCTTGCACAGCCCAGGAATTACACATGATGTAGATCTTTCCTCTCTTTTTACAGTAACATGATCACTACTCCAATAAACCTGTGTGTCTGTTATGTAGGGCATATTAAATACACCGCCGTCTGCAGAGAATATTCTCTCCTCTTTGTGCCTTTTAGTTGTCCTTTAATAGTATTGCAGTTAATGTTTTTGACAGCTGTCTATTTTTCAGACTATAAATGTTCTGCCGTTTCCGTTAATGGGAAGAATTTAATATGGTCTCTGGCATGAACTGCATCTCTGACTGACATGTGTGGTGCTCGCTGTATTTTTTTTTTTTTTTTTTTGGTAGAACATACAGTATCTCAGTGCAAATTGCAGCTGTTAGAAGCTGACAAAATGCTTTGGAGTTGAATATAAAAGTCAACAAAGAAAGTACAGTTCTTGGCAATGGAGGATGCAGTTATATCCCACTGAGTGGAGAGGGACAAATGTTTATCCCAGCTTGTCCTGTGCTTTGACCATAACCAATTTTAATTAGCTGATTTTATGGCACGATGAAGGACAGAATGATGCACCATTTGGAGCCTTCTCAAGTGACTTTTCTAAGGCTCACTTGTTTACTTGCATCTTATCTAAGATACCTCTTACAAAGGCCAAATTTTGCTTGGTTACTCAGCAGCGTAAAGCCAGAATAAATCTGTTGCCTTTAGTGGAGCTAGTCTAGAATTACACGGCTGTATCCAAAAAAGCAGAACTTGGCCTGGTAGTTTTATTTTCTACCAAGCTATGACTGCTTTACCTCTCTCCTGACTGATAGCTGCCGTTAGGTAACTAGGGTTTTGTCCACACTGGACACTCAGGAAAGTTAATCCAAATTAACTAAAGGTGTGAATTTAAAGTAGATTAGTTAAACTGCATTGAACCCCTGTGTGGATGTTCTTATTCAGAATTAAAGTGGCCTTAATTCAGTTGATCTTAATTCACTTCCAAATGGAATAATGGCCCTCAGTGCATCAATCTCTGCAGCTTGGGCCTGTCTCTTACTTTGTGTTTTAAAAAGAAATAGCGTCCGTTTAATTTTAACAGGGGCAGCATTAACTCTATCCAAGCTTCTGTGCAGGGCCTCCGTGGAGCAGTGCTAGAACATCCCCCTTGCTTCAGCTGGCAGGAATCCATGTCTGATAGTCTTACCAAGAGACGGGCAGGAGATGGCTGGTGTGTGCACTCAGCCTCCAGGAGAGGGAGGTAACTCCGGCCAGTTTTAAGTTCTGTGGCTGCAGGATATGGTGGCCGAGAAGCTGAGCCAACCTGGCCACTGAGTGCTTCCCGGGAAGAACAGGGTGAAGCTCCCTGTGTCTCAAGTGAAGACTCCGGGCAGGAGGGCGCCAGGCTGGCTGGGTGGTGACCGCATGGTAATGGCACGAGTGTTGCTGAGCCGTAGCCCACGGCTTTGCGGAGCTCACAGGAAGCAGAAGGCGGCAAAGGGGGCTTAGCTGTTTTTCGTACTGCTGGCAAGCCTATGAAAAGCCAGCCCTCCTCAATCGGGGCAACGGAGCCGTGGGAAATCCCATACGGCAGCCGGGGGGCGGGGGGAGGGGAAATACCGTCCTGGTGCACCCAGGGGGAGACTCCGCTTCCTGGGTTTGGAGAACGGAGCTGCTAAGTCAAAACCGTTCGCAGCTCCTCACTGGGGGCGTGAGGGGTGTTCGGCGTGGGCCCCAGCAGGAAGAGGAGCTGCAGGAGCAGGGCAGAGAGAGGAGGGGGAATATGGTGTTGCTTATGCAGCAGCAAGTAGGGTTGAGAGCTGGAAGGTGGCTTGGAGCAATGGAGCGATCTGGTGCTGGGCAGCTGTAAAACCAGAGCAGAACTTGTGCCACCAGTGTGAATCCATCCCTGCCATAAGCCAGGCCAGCAGCTGTAATGCTGCACTCTCCTGTTCATATTTAGCACTGGGGTCGCTCTTCACTTGGTCCCCTGCAATCCTTGCGCCCCAGCCCTCAGTCTAGAGCTGCAGAAACAACTGTGCTTCGGGCGCCCATGGCAAAGCTGCCTGTGGTGTCATCGGAGGAGCACGGTGTCCTCCTGCGTCTGTCCTGTACTACGCGCTACGTACCTTCCTGGGCAAGTGCTCGAGGGCTCTGTCACTACAGCTCAGCCCCTGCCTTGGCCACTTAGAGAGAAGTGAGAGCTGCCTTCCCCTGGCTGGAGAGCCCCAGGGAGCTCAGCATGGGGTGGAAAGCAATCCCACCAATAACAACAAGGGCCTGTGTTTCGGAGCATGTGCACCAGGCTATGCATCGAATTACAAGGCTGAAGCTTGGCTAGGGTAAGTGCCAGACCCGTGCTGTGGTCTCCCCAGAATATGCTACGCTGGAGTCTTGCCGTCTTGGAATTGATTCATCACAAATACAGAAGCTCTTCAGCCCCTACCTGGCCGCTGCCGGGGCCTGCAGGTCCGGGTATGGGTGTGACACTCTGCACATGGGGAAGGCCCAGTGCCACCCAGCCAGAAACCTCCACTAAGCTCACTAATCTGAACCCCATAAGTGCTCTACCTCAGACGCCACGAGTCCTTCCCCCGGGAGCGCTGACTCCTAGCCCCATGGGGAACGAAGCAAAGAGGGCCTGGACCTGAGCCAGGATGCCAGGGTCCCACTCCCAGCTCTATTGCTCACAACTTCTGTGACATTTTGGGCCATTCATTCGCTTCTCAAGGGTCGAGTTAAGTCCGTGACCTTTGTAAAGGGCTCCTGGTCCCACTAGTCAAAGTTTTCTTGTCTAATTGGCAGCGGATCTCTTGAAGGTTAATCCCTACAGCGACCATACTCTGTCCTGGTCAGACCTTTCCTGAGCCAGTCGCCCCTTCCGTCTCCCCACCCCCCAGAGACATTGTGTGCGGCACAACAACCTAGTGTGGCCGTGTCCAGACCGCCCGTGGCTGCTTTTCTGCTTAATCCAGTGGCTTGAACTCCCAGGGAAATGTTTCCAGACTTTCCCGTTACTAAATCCTGCCCCTTTGTTGTTGTTCCATTTCTGGCTGCGAGTGAGAATGACAAACCTTCCGGCCGCTTGGCCTGCCTGGCTGCAGCTTGGCGTGGGCTCAGCAACCACAAAGAACAAAAAAAGCCCGTGTGTGCTGCAAATTCCACAGGCGTCCGGAGAGGAGGTCGCTGGTGCCTTCCTGTGGCCGTTCCAGGGGAGACGGCAGGGTGGTGAACGGATCACACCCCAGCCTGCCTGGAGTTAATAGTGAGCCAAACAGCCCTGGGGACTGGGGACTGCATTTGCAAAAGTAGCCACTTCCTTTGGGTGCCCAATCTGAGAAACTTGAGGCCAGACATTGGAAGGTCTGAGTCACTAAGCGTTTCAGTTGGGCACCCACTTGTCCCAGGTGGGGCCCCCAGTGCCTGGACACACTGGAGAATTCTGGCCCAAGTGCACTGGGGAGGGAGACACAAGCTGCAGTGAGGGGAATGTTAGGGGCAGAGCTGGCTCCAGCATTTTTCCCACCTCAAGCGGCAGGGGGGAAAAGAAAAGCCGCGATTGATGGCACTTCAGCGGGAGCTTTACCGCCACCGCTTCGTTCTTCGGCGGCAGGCCCTTCCCTCTGAGAGGGACCAAGGGACCCGCCGCCGAAGACCCGGACGTGCCGCCCCTTTCCATTGGCTGCCCCAAGCACCTGCTTGCTGCGCTGGTGCCTGGAGCTGGCCCTGGTTAGGGGAAGGGGAGCCCATGGAGCCCTTTGGCCATTTTTTAACTCTCGTCATTACCCGTGTTTGCATGGGGGCAGGAGTCAGGGATCCTGGCTTCTAGCAGCATAGCTAAGTCCTGTCACCTCCCTGTACCGTTTTCCACATGCTTAAAACGAGGGCAGAATTTCCCCCTCTTGGCGAAGTGCTTGGAGATTCCCAAGCAACCGCTGTACAAGTGCAAAGCATCATCATTAATTCTATTGCCAAAAGCCATAAGGTAGGGGTGTGTGTGTGTGTGTCCGTCTCCCTTTAAATAGCCCCCTTCCTGCAGGAGGGCCGCTGCGTTGTTCAGACACTGTGCGAGGCTCCTGCGAGGAGATACCCAGCTGGTTGGGTTAGTGGCACATGTGCCAATGTTACATCCTGGCCGGGGTTTCATGCTCTGATTCCCACTCTGACGTTCCTTTGCACAACCGCTCCACACTTCTCCCCACACACATGCTTTCCAGGCGGTTTCTTGCTTCTGATCGCTCTGGGGGGAAGAAACGGAGCGTTTAGGCTGGAATGCATGGCTGGGCTGGTTACCTGAGAGGGCAGGGGGAAATATGCTACTGGCAGCGTGAAACATGCTTGGTAATCGCTGTAGCGTTTAATCAGCAGGAATCATTAACTCATCCCTTCCTTTTTAGGGCAGACGTCTCGCCCCAGTCGAAGGACTTGTAGGGTGCATGGGAGTTTGCAGTCCTTAGTGTGCAAACCAGAGGAGTTAATGGGTGACTTGAGCACAGTCTATAAGTAACTACGTGGGGAACAAATACTGAATAATGGGCACTTCAGTCTAGCAGAGGAAGGTAGAACACGATCCAACGGCTGGAAGTCGAAGCTAGACAATTCAGACTGGAAATAAAGCGTAAATTGATACCATTGAGAGTAATTACCACTGGAACAATTGCCCAAGAGTGGTGATGGATTCTCCATCACTGGCCATTTTTAAATCAGGGTTGGGTTTTTTCAATTTCTAGGCATTCTAGTGAGGCTGATCTCAGGGCTGTGTGATACCGGGGGTCGGACGAGACGATCACAATGGTACCTTCTGGCCTTGGGATCTAAGAATCTATTAAATGCAAGCTCCGGCCTTGCTTTCTGGGTGTACAGCACCGTGCACTACATGGCTGGGTTGCTCGGAGTCCTTGGGGAGTTAGGAGTCCCATTCCCATTGAAAGTCAGTGGGATTTGGGCCCCTTTGAAAATCCCAGTCTACGAGCACTATGACAAACAAATGACAACCCAGTTCCCCACGAGCAGCCATGGGGATGGGGGAGTTATTTGGGGGGCTGTAGTGGACGGACAGACCATATAGAGAGGAAGGCTGGTCCAGCGATTCAGGCACTAACCTAGGATTTGGGGGCTCTGGGTTCCATTCTCTGCTTTGCCACAGTCTTCCTGTGCTTTGAGCAGGGGGTTGGACTAGATACCTCCTGATACCAACCCTGATATTCTATGACCTTGGGCAAATCCCTTAGCCCCTTGGCACCCCAGCTGTTACATGGGGGTGGTCGCCCAGCCATGCTGCCCAGGGGTGCTTGGAGGATAAATACATTAAAGACTGAGGTGTTTGCATATGGTGGTGATGGGAGCCAGACAAGTGCCATAAGTGGGTAGACAGGCCCAGTGGAAGAACAGCCCTCAGAAAGGCTGTGCCCCCTGCTTCTCAGTGACACGGTTCCTTGTCAGACCAGGCCCCTGTGGTGTTGAAGTTGGTTCCCCCAGCCTCTGAGCCGTTCCTCCCCATTTCCAGCTGCACCTCATGGTCCCTTTTATCTCCTCTTGCCCGTGGGAGGCAAGGAGCCATCTTGGCTGTGGCGAAAGCAGTCAGGAGAGCACAATGCTGCAGGCCTGTCCAGGAAGTGCCCTGGGAGCCCTTGTCTGTGAGAGCAGTGGGTAGACTTTCAGGTAGGCACCCAAACCTCTGTCTGCTCCTTTGAAACCCTGGGCTGGAAATCTGCCTTCTCGCAGGGTTAGGCCAAGTCCCTTGCTGGGACTAGGGGGGTGTTAAGACGAAACATCATCTGAAAAACCCCCCAGTGATGGTTTGTCGTCCCCATTGCTTGGCTGAGGTTCAGCTTGAGTGTTAGGCAAACGGTCAGGAGCATTCGCTGGGCCCAGGGTTTTGTTACTAGATGTGTTACAAGCAAGGTGTAGCCTCCATCGGCTGCGGCTGTAACCTGGAGAGCGAGTCAGGGACATGTGGGTGACCCCTGCGTGCACAGACCGGTGTGCACGGTGGCTCACTCGTCCTAAAAGCTCTAGCACTCTGAAGGCTGCATCTGACCAGAGACGTCTCTTTGGCTCTTTGTTCAAGGTGACGACAGACTGGAATTTGGAGAAAGGCACAGGATGCACCGAGGGCCACACAGGGACTTCAGCTGCTGCCCCCCTCGCAGCCGGCATGATTGCCTTGATGCTCCAAGTGCGACCGTGTCTCACCTGGCGAGATGTCCAGCACATCATTGTCTTCACAGCCACCAAGGTGAGAAAAGAGCTCCTTGGCGATGTGTCCCCTAGTTCCAGCTGCACAGAACCTCCAGCCCCTCGGCTTTCCTCCTTGACCCCTCTTGGCGAAGGCTCCAGTGCATGCTCGGTGGGTCTGGATGGGCTTGAACAGTGAGCTCACCCCCATCAATCTCACCTTTCCCTTGACCCCAGAGGATGGATGGCTCTTCCCCTCGCCCCTTGTTCTCACCAGGAATGTGCCTGAGGCAAACGGTATTCTCTGCTGTCACCATGATATATGGGGTATTTGTTCCGTGCATTCCTGAATCTGCCAGGATGCAAGTCTTCAAAAGGTATCCAGGATGAGCCTGCGTGTGGATAGTGCAGCAGCCGGGGTGGAGTAGGGCTTGGTTGGCGGAGTCGAGATGATACACCCGCTGGAGTTTTTGCAACGGCCCCTAAAGCGCTTCACAGCGTGAAAGCAGAAAGGCCTGATTTGTCTGATGCAGTCAAGGAATTCTGTAAAAAGAACAGGAGTACTTGTGGCACCTTAGAGACTAACAAATTTATTTGAGCATGTGTTAGTCTCTAAGGTGCCACAAGTCCTCCTGTTCTTTTTGTGGATACAGACTAACACGGCTGCTACTCTGAAAGGAATTCTGAGTCTTGGAGACAGAGAGGGGGAAGAGCTCCTTTTGTAAATGTTACTGTTTGCTGGGTTCTTATTCAGGTACAGCTCCCACTGACTTCAGGGCGAGTTTGACTGCAGAAGGAAGGAGTAGATAGTGAATCTGAAAGAGGCATCTGGGGTTGGCCAGCAGGCAGGGTTTTGTTGTACTTGGTGTGTGTGTCCCCTGCAGTTTACGTGATACAGTGAGATAAAACTTGCTTTGGCGCAGGGTAACTTTTTCCACAGTTGGAGACAACGGCTGCCAAAGCGCTAAACCCCAGTAAGTAATGGGACCCAGATCTGATCTGCCCCAACTCGCGCTGATTTAAATGATTGTATTTATTCCTTTGAAACTGGCCTTTAGACTTTCCAGGGGCTGCGATCTGGGCAGGGAGGGAGGAAGGGACCAGCTGGGATATTTCAGAGCAGAGGCATTTTTGTCCTTTGCGCTGTTTGTTTTTCTTTTGAAGAGCGAGGAATCCTGGCTCAGTTGGGACTCAGTTTAAACAGAGGGCGAACTGTCCTTTCTAATCAGGCCCCATGGCAGAGCCGGAGTTGGCTTTGCTGCTGTTACAATTCACTTCTGAGTCTCTTCTGCGAAGTCTGCTGGTTAGGCAGACGTAGCCAGGTTCCCCCAGTTTCCGGAGGGTGGCTTAGGTCTGCGTTTGCAAGGTAGGGCCCATAGGTCTGTGTGCAGCGAGGCTAGGAGGGTGCTTGCCCAGTTCCCCCCAGTCCTCGTGACCCTTGTCTTTGCGTAGCTGGATGTTCGCTCGCCCTGCAAGAGGCAGGTGTATCCCCCTCCCAGCTGAGTCACGCCAGCTGATGTGGTTCCCTCTGGTTCCTTTGCAGTATGAAGATCGTCGCACCAACTGGGACACTAACCGGGCGGGCTTCAGCCACAGCCACGAGCACGGCTTCGGCTTGCTAAATGCTTGGAGGCTTGTCAACGCTGCCAAGGTAACTCAGGCCTGCTGGCGTCAGGCCCATCCGACCGGCAACCCCACGGGCTCCCCCCCAGACATACACTGCACGCAGGGACAAATCCAGCGTAGCAACAGCTTCTTCCCTGTCTCCGGCTCCTGGTGGCCTGGCCAAGGTGTTTCCGTAGTACCCGTTACTATGGGAGCTACCCACGGGCAGAAAGCTTATTTGGGCAGGGCTGTGGCCAGGTCATCCTGTGTACAAGAGACAAGGGCAGGGGCTACAAGAGACAGCCATGGGCCTGGGCCAGCGCTCCTCAGCCTGAGGACAGCCTGACGTCGACTCCCACCTCCCAAACCTCATCACAGGCCACATCTCGCTCTCCTCGGCCTTCCCCTCTGAGCGAGCTTGGGTGACCTCAGGGCTCTCTTGAGACGGGAAGGTCCTGTCAGTTGGGGGGAGCCGTGAAGCCCTTTGCTGAGGGTGTATATGAAGTGTTTCCCTCTGCAGGGCAAAGCTTCTCGGATAGAGACTCTAACAAAGGCATCTGAAGAAGTGGGCTTTTTACCCAAGAAAGCTTATGCCCAAATAAATCTGGTAGTCTTTAAGGTGCCACCGGACTCCTCGTTGTTTTAACAGAGACTTGTGTAGCCACTCTGGTGTGGTCCAGTGCAACAGGGCTCAGGACTGGCAGTCAGGAGACCTGGGTTCTAGTTCTGGCTCTGCTACTGACCTTGGGCAAGTCACTTGCCCTCTCTGTGCCTCAGTTTTGCCTGCTGTCCCATTTTGTGCCGTCTGTGGATGGAAAACCCTATAGTTGTAGTAATGGGGCGAAAAATGCCTGTGTAGAAGTGGTCCCTGCTTCCTCAGCAGGTGAGCTCCCTGTGCACAGTCTGGGTTAGAGCTGGCCATTTTGATATGGACAGGTTTGGCCTTTAATACCGTCTCGCATGACGGTCTCATAAACAAACAAGGGAAATATAGCCTAGACAAACCTACTGTATGGTGGGTGCACAACTGACTGGAAAACCCTACCCAGAGTCGATATCAGTGGTTCAGTCAAGCTGAAAGGGCATATCGAGTGGGGTCCCGCAGGGATCTGTCCTCGGTCTGTTTCTATTCAATATCTTCCTAAATGATTTGGATAATGGCATAGAGAGCATACTTGTAAAGTTTGTGGACGATACCAAGCTGGGAGGGGTTGCAAGTGTCTTATAGGAAGGGATTAGAATTCAAAATGATCTTAGCAAACTGGAGAAATGGTCTGAAATAAATGGGATGAAATTCAGTAACAAGAAATGCAAGTTCTACTCTTAGGAAGGGACACTCAGTTGCACACACACAAAATGGGAAATGACTGTCTAGGAAGGAGCACTGTGGGACAGGATCTGGGGGTCATAGTGGCTCACAAATGAAATATGAGTCAACAGTGTAATATTGTTTCAAAAAAAGCAAACATCATTCTGGGATGTTGTGAAGGAGCCAAGAGGCGTCTGCCTGGCACAGCAGGGGTTAAAGAACACCTGTGGGATCAGCCCACCCCACCCCGTTATGCCTGCAGCAATGTCAGGCCTGGAAGGGGGAGAAAAGAAGGGAGCCCCCCTCAGCCAGGGGCTGACTGGCGAAGAGGCAGGAGCTCTGTGTCTCTGCCTGAAGGCACAGATGCAACCTGCCTGCCAGCGCAGCCACTGAAAGCAAGTCAGTCTTCCCCTGCCAAGGGGAATCTACCGCCAAGCCCCAACTGTGGGGAAACTGGACTAGCAGGGCCATGCCCCAAACTAAAGGACTTATATAGGGAGCAAGCTCCATCTCCCCTGGCTAGGGGTGTGAGCGGTCCAGGACTCTGAGCCAAGACCTGAAGGAAAGGAGGGCAGGTCCCCCCCTCCAGCCCCTAACCAACGATCTAGCCGCTAAGCTGCCCGGCCACTGAAGACCCTGTCACAGATGTATTATCAGGAGTGCTGTAAGCAAGACATGAGCAGTAATTCTTCCGCTCTACTCAGCATTGATTAGGCCTCAGCTGAAGGACTGTATCCTATTCTGGGCCCCACACCTCAGGCAAGATGTGAACAAATTGGAGAAAGTCCAGAGAAGAGCAACAAAAATGATTAATGATCTAGAAAACATGACCTATGAGGATAAATTAAAAAATTGGGTTTGTTTCGTCTGGAGAAGATATGATGGAGGTGGGGGACAAAATAACTGCCTTCAGGTATGTGAAAGGTTGTTATAAAGAGGAGGGTGATAAATTGTGCTCATCCACTGAGGACAGGAGACGTAATGGGGTTAAACTGCAGCAAAGGAAAAACTTCCTAACTGTCAGGATAGTTAAACACTGGAACAAATTCCCTGGGGAGATTGTGGAATCTCTGTCATTGGAGGCTTTTCGGAACAGGTTTGACAAACACCTGTCAGGAATGGTCTAGACAATACTTAGTCCTGCCTCAGTGCAGAGGGCTGGACTAGATGACCTATCGAGGTCCCCTCCCAGTCCTACGTTTCTATGATTTCGGTGTGTGGAATGAGTTTCCATGTATTTTACTCCCATTGGCCCTGCAGAACTAGCCCAGCCCAGGGAGAGGGAGATGGATTCTAGTCTGACTCGTGTTTCAGCAACGGAATTATTCACTCAGTTCCAGCGCAGCGTCTGTGATGCCTGAGAAGAAAAGTGCCCAGCTTGACAGTCAGATCCCGGGGGAGACAACAGCACTGGTGGTTTAAGACAATAAAATAATAAAAAAAGAAACATTGGCAGAGAAATTTGAGTAGGGATCATGGAGACCAGTAAACACAGACCCCCTTGCACACAGACATGCTGATCAGAGCAGGGCTGCACTTTAAACGCCTGCTCTGCTGAGCCTTAGCCAAATCTGCCTCTCACAGTGACTCCAAAGATTAGTTGCTTAAAGAGGACAAGACTCCGGCCTTCCTTGTAGGGTAAGTGATACGTTGACTTGGGGGTCAAACTACAAGGATTCCCGCTGCACCTCCTCACTATACGGCTGCTTTGGGGATGAAGTCATGAGTCCTTAGGCAAGTAGTGCAAACCTGCCCCTCTTTCAGAGCTCTATATATAGCCACAGGCAAGAGGCTTGTTTATGGAAGCCGTCGGGTCTGATTCATGGCTCTGGGGGCGGGGGGTTGTTGGCAGTGCTCAGCGTGGGGAGACTGTCACACCTGCTCTTTGGGCACCAAGCTTTGTGACATGGCAGGTCATCCCCAAATGGCAGGGGAACCCGACATTCTCTGAAGGCAACTGCAGATCTCCAAGTGCTGCAGTCCTGGATTGGTTTTGTGTGTTGCAGTGGAAGGGGAGTGCTTAGAGCAGGGGCCGGGTTCTAGTCCCTGCTCTGGCACTAACTCGCTGTGAGATCTTGGGCAAATCCCTTTACCTCTGTTTCCTCGTCAGTAACCTGCACAGTAGCAAGTACAAAAACACGAGAGCTCACTAGTGGGGGCACCAGGTGTCTCTGGTTTGCCAGAATCACACCTCCCCCAGAGTACCTTACTAAGTAGGTTTTCTCGTGTTCGTATTCGCAGGCTTGTCTCTGTCCCTGTAGCACTCAGGGAGGTGTGTGTGTCCCTGGGTAGGTGCTAAGAATCTTGTTCTGCTGCCCGAGCGGAGCCCTGGGAATCCAGGACCTTTGTTAATGGCCAGACTGCTTCAGTGAGTGAGCAAGAGCAAATTTCATTGCCCCTGGAAACACTGTCGCAGACAAAGCACCTACTTTTCTCTGCCGTTCCTGCTGATTCCCCTCTTCTCAGCCACCCTGGCTGAGACATAAGAAGTCAAGTGACATGCCCCAGGTCACTCACCGTGTTGGTGGCTGAGCTGAAAATGGACCCAGGAGTCCTGACTCCCAGTCCCCTGCTCTAACAAATGAACCAGTGTTCCCTCTGCTCTTTAGTACATTCAGCCAGGCCTGTTTTTCTAGCATCACATGCCTCGATAGCGTCATAACGCCCCCCGCTTCTCCCAGCATCCCCGGGAAAGGCTTCTGAATCTCAGGCCCCAGACTTAAGTTCCCACACTAATGTGCTGTAATGACTCACTGAGCTGTCTCTAAAGAATTAACACCACGTCCATGACCGCCTGCAATCGATACATTATTGATGAGCCCAGCGGTGGAGAGACTCGTACTTAAAGGTTTATGTGTTAATGGCTGGGGAGAGCCAGGGTCTGGGGAGGGTTCGGATGCTGCAGGCTGCTAACTCTTCCCCCGTCTCTCCTTCTACAGATCTGGGAATCTGTCCCATACTTAGCGTCGTACATCAGCCCTGTTCTAAAGGAGGGCAGGACCGTCCCGCAGGTCCCTCAGGCATTGGAAGTCACCTGGAATGGTAAGCACAGCACACCCCCGTTGTGGGGCTCCGTCCTTGTCTCAGTCTCAGGCAGCCTGCGTCTACAGGAGAAGAGTACAAGGCCTTGTAGACCTCCAGGTCACCAGCTCAAATCAACAGCTGGGTGATGGCAACCAAAAGTCGCTCTCGCCTGCTGGCCGGTGTGAGCTTAGAACGGGCCCCAGAGACCCAGCTCCCCCCAGGGGTGCACTGCAGCATGGCAGGGGTGGGGCCCAGGGGTGGGGCAGTGCGTGGGAGGCATGCGCTGCCACTGCCCATGCAGGGCTCGCCGTGTCTCCAGGACTGTCAGTCTGCCTTTCACCAGCGCTGATTTCACCTAATAACCCGCCCAAAGCATCTGCCTGGGCAAAGGGCTCCTAGGGTGTAACAAGGGCAGCCAGGGGCAGGAAGGTGCAGGGAGAAGCTGTGGTGAGAGAACATCGTCTGTGAAGAAATCGGAGCACTCGGGGGCGAAGGCCCATGGCGGGGAAATGGAGGGAGCAGCAGGGATCGGTTTTCAGCGGCACTGGGAATGATGCCGTGGGGAAGACAGGAAGGCTGTTCCAGGATAAGCCTCTCACCCCACAGGCGGTGATAGCTTGGCAGGGCATTTCTCACAGTGAAATGGCTGGTGTTGGGAGCTGCCTTGTTAAGGGGTCGTGACGAGCATCCAGGGAAGGTCTGTGTGGGTGCCCGGGGGCTGGAGCGATACACACCGGCAGGATGAGAGTGCCCCACGTCGCTCGAGGGCTCCGGCATGGCCAGGGAAGAACTGATCAGGGGGAGCTTTCAGGGGAGCTTGGGACAAACCCAGGCTGCAGCCAGCCATTTCCAGTATCTCGGGTCCCAGCGGGGTAAGAATGGGCAGAATTCTGCAGGGATGTTGCCAGGGCAGGGGGAGCCGAGCCGGGAAGAAAGGAAGCGAGGGCACAGGTAAACGTGTCTGCATCACGCTGGCCAGAACGTGGCCCTCGGAGAACTCCAGCCAGATCTGCCCCTGCCCTAGGCAGCAGCTGCCAATCTAGGAACTGCCAGTCCCAGCGGGCGCTTCTGTGCAGGCAGCCAGTGCTGGGATCTGCTGGCGGTGGTGGCACGTCACCGAGGATCCGGGATCCCCTCATTGTCGGCTCTGCTGTTTGTTTCTGAAGGGTGCTCCTTCTTGCCCATCCATTGGAGACAAGAGCAGGATGAAACAGGGAACCCTGGAGAAATGGGGGAGGCAGGATCTCCTTCTGGGTGTTCGCTCATGCAACATCTGTGGGATTGAAACCAAAGCAGACCGAGTTCTCCCCGGCTGGGCGCTGCACCGTGGGAGGGGTGCAGGGACGTGGATGCAGTGCTGAGAGGCTGGCGATGATGCCTTAGCGGCTTCGCCTTGGGCATGCTTACGGTGTACGGTGCTGAAGGCAGATTGTGTGCGGCAGCTCCAGGTGCCCTCCCAGCCAGAGATCAGACGTCAGCCAAGCAGGAGCAGAAACGCTGTGGTGGGAGAGACAGCTAAGGCTGAGGAGGGGGGTCTGGGGCAGGAGGAACAGCCGTGGCTATAGGGATGACCCCAGTGGGACAGGATGCGGGGGGCAGCAGGGACAGATTGGCCTCGCACAAGCCCAGGAATTTTAGACAGACTATGAAAGAGTTAAGCGTCCCGAGAAGCCGGATTTTTTTTCTTTTCTTTTTGAGACCGCGGCTGCTTTTGTTCGTTGAGCTGCTTCCCCCCACGCGCGAGTAGTTTAATAAATTGATGTCTTTGGAAAGGCAGACAGGCATTAGCGAGCTCTTACGGCAGGGCCCAGCACGGCAGGGGCTGGGCTGCGGCCAGACCTGTTCAGTTGCCTTTGACCATTTTAGGTAATGTTGCAGCTCCTGACTTGGCTGGCCTCTGTCAACATAAACAAGGCCCTTCTCCGGAGCTGCTACTAGTGGGAAGGAGAGGCCCAGGAGTAAAGTTGAGCTGATGTGGTGCAGCCCGTGGTTGTGGGGCTTGTTTTCCTTCCCATACCAGGAGCCCCCCTCGCCATGGGCTCACTGGCCAGATGTGCTTGTGTGTTTTAGTCTGGCCTTCCTTTCCTGCTCACCAGCCACTCTCCCTTTTCATTGTGTTTTGTCCTCGTGCATGATGGGAAATTCCTTCTGCACCCCCTGAAATGACTGGCATTCACCGCGGCTCCCCAGACAAGACTCTCCAGCGGGGGGCAACGTGGGATTAAACCCTTGGCTTGCTCACTGACCCACTGGTCCCGGGAATTCATCCCATTCACAAGCCTGGTGGGAGCGGCAGGGCACAGAGGAGCAGCCCTCCTTATCCATTTCCAGTGCCCGCCATCAGAGGGGCCCAAAGCACCTCGCGGTTGCCAGTGAATGAACCTTCCCCACCCGCTCTGAATTAGGGACCTGGGGAGTCCCTCTTACAGGCAGTGCCGCGCGACTGACCTGCTAGACAGCTTTGAATCCCGGTGCTGCCTTTGGCTTCCACTCGCACCCTCTGCTGGGCAGGGAGCCCCCTGCTTTGAACCCACTGTATCAGGCCCGGGCGAGGCACAAGCTGACTGAATGATTTCCCCCATGGTCACACAAAGGATTAAACCCCCGAGGCCTCCAATCTCCCTATCCACGTCCTGGGTGCTAACCGCTTGGCACAGGATAGGTTGCGGGGCAAAGGGCAGAACAGCTCATCTGATGGCTTTCACAGCTGCTCAGTGTTCGACAGAGCCCAGCATGAAAGCCTGGGTTGGCCGTGATCGGCTATTCGGAGGGCTCCCTGAAATGACTTTGAAGCGTCAGTGGATTTCCCGGTAGACAGGTGTCCCCGTCGCAACTCCCACTCCGCCCCCAGCCCTAGCCCTCGGGGGTCTCTCCAGGGCAGGCCTGAGGCACCTTGGCGGGAGCTTGCCTAGTGAATTTTGTGCCGGCTCTGCAGAGGGGGAGAGAGGATGGGAGGACGGGAGCGTGTCCGCCCCACATCCTTTCTGAGCACTGAATTCACACACCGATGTAAAGTGCAGAGACCTGGCTGCCCAGTCCAGGGAAACGTGAGTGTCGGGGCAGCCTCTAGAGAGACCTTGTAAAACCGCACGAGAGACACTAACCCTGATCCCGGCAAACAGGAGACAGGGTTGTTTTTTGTTAATGGAGTCAGGTTTGTTGTCAGCCTGTAGGAGCCTTAAAGATCATGGCTAGGAGAGAAAAACAAGGGAGCTCTGGCAGCTCTGAGAGCGTTGCCCTAAAAGGAATTCTGAGTTGAAAGTGCTGCAGCAAACAAGATGTTAGGAAATGCCAGAAAAGAGAGATGTGGGGGAAGTATGTCCGAAGGAATGCACGCTGCTCTGCTTTCCGCCCAGGTGCCCTGGGGACTCACCCAGAGACTTAACCCTTCAGCGCAGGCACGAAGGGAGACTGGAACTGGCCTCTTAGTCACCACACACGTGAGAGGCCTGCGTCTCCGTTGCTAAGGAAGGCCATGTGTGAAAGCAGCCAAGGAGAGTCCTTAATGCACCCCCTGGTCCTGTAGCTTGGGAATGGGCTAGGCTGCCCGTCTGCTTCCTGGCTGGGTGGGTTGTTGAAGCTAGAGCTGGCCACATTGTTTGGCAAATAGTAAATTTGTCAAAAAATGCATTGGGGGGGAGGATTTGCACTGAAATAATTCATCAATTCAGGTCGAGTTGTGGCTGGAAAAAAATGGATTCTTTCTCTCGAAAAAGTCAAACTGGTTCATTTCCACTCTTTCAAAATGAAACATTGGGATGTTTTGTTTTGAAATTTAACTATATTTATTTAAAAATAAACAACGAAAAAGGATGAAAAGCACCTGAAAAGGAAACACAATGAAAACCTGAAAATAATTCATTTCTTCTCAGGGTTTGGTGGTGTTTTGTTTTCGTTTCATCTGAGGTGTTTTTGGTTGCAAAATGAAATGTTGTTGTTTTCCTTTCAGTGAGAAAAGCAAAACATTCAGTTTTGCTTCAAAAGGAACCAGTATTGGGTTTGGATTTTTTCGGTTTGGCCCCCAAACTGAACAATCAATCACTTATTCGTTTGGCTCTGTTAGCCCCCTTAACTCTGGTTGAAATCTGCTGCTCTCAGACTCTCTAGCTGATTACAGTTTCTCGTTGGTAGCACCTTTGGGGAGGCAGTATTGATTAGTGGTTGGAACTAGGGTGACCAGATTACCCGATTTTATAGGGACAGTCCCAATATTGGGGGTTTGTCTTATATGGGTGCCTATTACCCCCCACCAGCAGATCAAGGAACGTGATCGTTCCCCTTTATTCGACATTGGTGAGGCCTCATCTGGAATACTGTGTCCAGTTTTGGGCCCCACACTACAAGAAGGATGTGGAAAAATTGGAAAGAGTCCAGCAGAGGACAACAAAAATGATTAGGGGTCTGGAGCACATGACTTATGAGGAGAGGCTGAGGGAACTGGGATTGTTTAGTCTCCAGAAGAGAAGAATGAGGGGGGATTTGATAGCTGCTTTCAACTACCTGAAGGGGGGTTCCAAAGAGGATGGAGCTCGGCTGTTCTCAGTGGTGGCAGATGACAGAACAAGGAGCAATGGTCTCAAGTTGCAGTGGGGGAGGTCTAGGTTGGATATTAGGAAACACTATGTCACTAGGAGGGTGGTGAAGCACTGGAATGGGTTCCCTAGGGAGGTGGTGGAATCTCCTTCCTTGGAGGTTTTTAAGGTCCGGCTTGACAAAGCCCTGGCTGGGATGATTTAGTTAGGAATTGGTCCTGCTTTGAGCAGGGGGTTGGACTAGATGACCTCCTGAGGTCCCTTCCAACCCTGATATTCTATGATTCACCTCCTGTCCTGATTTTTCACACTTGCTGTCAGGTCACCCTAGTTGGAACTGTGGACTGGGAGTAGGGTGACCTGACAGCAAGTGTGAAAAATCAGGACAGGGGGTTGAGTTAATAGGAGCCTATATAAGAAAAAGACCCAAAAATCTGGACTGTCCCTATAAAATCGGGACATCTGCTCACCCTAACTGGGAGTCCGGTCTCCTGGGTTCTACTCTCAGCTTCGGTGCTCACTCCCTTGCCACTTTAGGCAAGTCACTTACCCTCCCAATGCTTCTGGTTCCCAAGCTTTAAACGGGAATAAAGATGCCTCTAGCTCTCAGGGAGGTTGTGAGGCATAGTTCACTGATATTTGCAAAGGGCTTGGAGATCCTCGGGCGAAAAGCACTGGCGAGGGGCAAAGGATTATTATTGCAGTTGCTGAAAGTTGAAGGGTTCTCATTGCAGCCCTGAACCTTCACATCAGCACCCTCCTCTCCTGCTCTGGAATTCGCAGTCCCTGAGTCAGGACGGCGTGGAATTTTTGTGGTAAACTGGCCTGTCTGTCACCTTGAACTCAGCCCATCTGTTCCAAAGAGCAGAGTGCGTCACGGTGTACCTAGGGCCGGGGCATTCGAATCCCTGTGGGGCAGGGCTGGGAGCTCGCTTTGACTGCAAGCTCTCAGCCCATCTGACTGCAAGGGAAGCTTCTTGTCGTGGCATTAGCATCACAGTGGCACACGCAGCCCTACTAACTTCACAGCACAGGCACATAGACTATTTCGGAGAGAGAAGAACATAGATCCAACTAAGGCTTTCCCACCTCCTGGGCTTTGCAGGTGCAGGTGACATGTTATGGGATATCAGAGACGCAGCCATTCTGTTTTATACAACATTTCTACTACTTGCTGCCACTACTTTCCTCAGCAGTTATCCGACACCGCGAAACCCCGATCCCGCTTCTTTCTTCAAATCCTCAATTTCCTGTCTTTGCTGTTAATAGCCAGAGTTCAGCGGGAGTCACCCTGCTAAATCCAGTTATGCTGCTTTGCAGAGGAATTGTGCAGAGGAAGGATGTGTCTTTGGGAACAAAGCACATTTGTAAAAACTCCTAACGCTGGAGGGAAGCTCTGACCAGGTATCACCTGTGTATCTGTTTAGGACAAACTTCCTGCATTGGTGGGAAGACAAGCACTGCATTCAGGCTGCATGAGAAATTCCCAGTGGAGCGCCCAGAGCCCAAGCCATACAAGCCAGGCGTGAAAAGCAAGGCAGCATAGTCGCCGCTGAGGGACTGCAAGCCACGGAGCTGGGTGTACAAGAGAACCCTTTTCCAGGCCTGGCTGTTTTCCCGCGGCTGACATGGGTGGCAAGGGGCTGTTAACAATGAAAACGGATCCGTTCGTGGGAAGTTGAGACGCTGATTGCGGAGCTGGGTGCCAGAGCGCCCGGAATTGGAAACGAGAGCAGCCTTGCTGCATGTGTGGGCAGTGGGCGGAGAGTCCGTGTGAGAGGTGTCTAGCATGTGTCCTGCCTACGTGTCGCTCCGTTGTTCCCATGCAGCGCGGGGAGGTCTGGGGGGAGTGGGGAGCGCTCATTGTGTGTGTGTGTGTCCTATTAACCAGCCCACTGACACCTGCACACCTTTACTCCTTACCAGTCACAGCGGCCGACCTTGCCTTGTCTGGCATGAGGACCTTGGAGCACGTGGCAGTGACCGTCACCATAACCCACCCTCGCCGTGGCAACCTGGAAATCAAACTCCTCTGCCCCAGTGGCATGGTGTCCAGGATTGGGACCACCAGGAGCCTGGACTCGTAAGCAGTGCAGAACTCTGCCGGCAGGGGCTGCAGGAAGGGGTGGGATGGGCTTGGGGGGCAGTGATGGGTGACTTCCCAGGTGCTATAAAGTCTGGGGGTCTGGAGGTGAAGAGGGGGCTGGGTGGACCACGTGCAGCAAGGGCGTTTCCAGGTGGGTTGTTGGAGTGAAAGGGGGTAGTTGAAAGCCACACACGTAATACAAGGATAGCACCGTATTAGCTCAGGCGCTTCTGTCCCTATGTGAGCCCACTGCCCTGTCCAGCCCCAGCATTTAGAAGCCCGCTACGTGCTGCTTTTGCTCCATGGGAGGGGAAGGAGAATTTCCCAGGATCTCCCTAACTGACTCCTAGCCCACTCCTGCCCTGTATTAACGCTGGCCATGGAGAGCTCCACTCCATGCCCCCCTGAGCCCAGCAAGTCCGCTGCAGGTGAATCCAGACAGAGCCGTTTCTGTCCATCTCTCGGGGGCAATGCGGGGAGGGGGAGGGTGTTAATTAGCTGCAGCTCCCGGGTTCCTGGCCAGTTCTCAGCGCCGCCCTCGGTATGAGCTGTCCCTGGGCTCTGTGTCCCCAGTGAACGGGGCTGGCCTCTCAGAAAGCAGCACACGTAGACAGGCAGCACCGGCTGGCCCTGCTCAGCCGGGACGAGGCCAATGTCCCTCTCTCACCATCCAGGGTAGAGTGGGGAAGCTCGTATGGCAGCGCCCAGACCGCCCCTGGCCTGTGGATAGAAGCATTGCTGTCGCCGTCACCTCTGCTTTTTAATCTCCAGGCTCGTGCCTGTTGGCTCACGCGATAGGCTCTGCTCTGGGGCCAGGACACCCAGCCCCTGCTGCCTTGGCCGCCAGGTCCTGCTCTCCTGCCCATCTCGTTGGGACAGAATCTGTTTGCAGCCCTGACGCCCAGACACAAAGCGCCCAGTGGCTTGTTCGCGCCTCATGGGGTATTTTTCTCCTCCCTCTTGCAGAGATCCCAACGGCTTTGCTGACTGGACCTTCTCCACAGTGAGGTGCTGGGGGGAGGAAGCCCAGGGCATGTACAGACTCATTATCAGGGATGTCGGTGAGTCCCTCCCTCTCTAGGAAACTAATGGTCCTGGGCCCACCGGCCTGTTGTCGACTTTCATTTCTGACTCCTGTGTGTGTCGGGTCCTCGCCCAGCCCCAGAGCCTCCAGTCTCCTCCTGCCCTGCAGGGGGAATCCATTGACGGCTGCTGAGTTCCTGGGGGGAAAGGCCCATTCCCTTCCTGCAGGACAGATGGGGAGTGCAGGCCCCAGGGCTGGAAGTAATCCAGGCAGGTGCTATATTAGCTAGTCTTCTACAGCTCTGCCCCCGCTCCTCTGTGCTTCCACACAGCACCCGTTATTCAGCCCTCTGCAGCCTGCTGACGCACCTCAATCCCAAGCCTCATCCTCAACCCTCCCTGCTGTCCCAGCCCTGTGCACCCCGTCAGCTCCGCCAATACAGCTCATTCCGGCCCTGCAGCACCTCCTGCTCCTCCAGGCCGGGGCCTCTCCAGTGCAGACAGAGGCGGCTAACTGTGGGGAGGGCCTGTGCTCAATCTGGGCTAGGCTGAGACTAGTGGGGGCTTGAGTCTGACCGGAGCCCAGGCCCCCAGAGCAGGATGGCTGGGTTGGCCCCCAAGGTCTCTCCCCGCTGGGTCTAGAGCCTGGCACACACAGAACTTTTCAGTCTGATGTGGGCGCAGCCATGCGTCATCGGGGTACTGTGCTGTGGGCCTTCCCGTGAGTCGTGAGGGGAGCAGTCGTTTATGTGCCACCCAGCTGCTGCTGAGGCCACGTGCCCACCACATGCTGCGGCCCGTAGGATTCCAGAACAATGCCAAGACATCGATTCTTTCCCAGGCTAGGAGGCACAAAGGGTTCCCGTCCCCATCCTGCAGGCAGGGTCGCCATTGCTGGGTCCGCAGGCAGGAATGCGGCTTTCTCTGGTACGCTGCAGGGGCCCCCTGGACCCCAGTGGGAAAGTCTCCGTTTGCTTTTCCAGGGGATGAGACGCTGAAGACAGGGACGTTGAAGCAGTGGCAGCTGACGCTTTACGGCTCTTCATGGACTCCGGCGGAGATGAGGGAACGGCAAAGGTACGGGAGCCGCCTTTCACAAAGGAGCCCTGAGGCCGGGCTGAGGCCGGGCAGCGGGTTTTCGTATGTGAACAGATTTTTGAACGGGTCAAATGGCCACGGCCCAGGAAGCATCCAATGAGGCAGAGGGAGCGTGCTGCTTGGCATTTCCAAGGAGGATTGCTGTCGCCTAGCTCCCAGGGAGAGAGCTCCAGGGCCCTGTGAGATGAAGGGAAATTCGGGTCTCAAGAGAGGGGGAGTCTGATTTCTTTATCACCTCACAAATCCGAGCTGCTGCTCTTTGGCTGGCAGCAGTGTCTGTAAGCGCCGCGGAGGCTGGCCTGGGCGGCTGAACGTAAAGAAACGTACAATTGGACCTGGGACCGATTCCTGGTGGGGTTTGTAGCAGCCTGGAGATGGAGTCAGGACTCACTGGGCCAGGGCCTGCAGTTGGCCCCCTTGAATGATCTACTGGGGGATGTGGCTGGCTGCACAAGGGAACTCTGTGGCTGCTGAATGGAGCCAGCATGTGGTCCGATTCTGCCTGGCAAGTCCTGGGGTGCACAAGGCCCTCACAGACAGCCTGGCCGCCAGGGGCAGCGTGGAGGAGCAGCGTGGAGGGCTTTAGGTTGGTGGATAGGTGACAAATCACGTATTTTGATCAATTCAAAGCACCTTTTCCTTTAACTCTCATGCCGCCTGTCAGACTCGTTACCAAACGGTGCATTCTGGCTGCCGAAGGGGACACAGATAGTCCCTGGGACCTGCCACTCCCCCCTCCTTGGCCTGTACTTAATCCTGAGGGTTGGGAGATCGAAGCCAGCAAACGCACCTCCCTGTAGGGCTGGTGTCTCTTCTAGGAGCTTAGACCTGAGCAAAATTCAACCCCAGGAGGAGAGGAAACCTGCTTTCCTAACCCACAGGTCAGGGCCTCCGGGATGGTCTCCTGCTTGCTGGTAAAAGCCAGTGTGTCCATACATCCTCTCTCCTCGCCTCAGTCCTGCCTGTCTCTTGGTTGTGTATGTGTTACTGGCCCCATGGCCAGATGGGGCAAACAGGAGCAGGGGATCTGAGAGAGAGACACCCCATCCCGTCCTGCTCCTCGGGGCCTGCTCCAGCCAGCACATGGCAGTGCTGGAGCCGGCAGCCCGCAGCCATTCCCTGCGCTAGCCGAAACAAGGGGGATACAATCAAAACTCTTCTCAGCCTCAGCCACAAACCCCCTGCCCTGCCCGGGCTGTCCCCACTCTGACCGCCCCTCCCCAGGCAGGCCCAGGGGAGCCGGCCTGCGGGGGCCATTCCTTCTCTAGTGCTGCGTTCCTCGGCCCTCTTCCCAGCTGCTTCACCTCCGGGGGCCTGTCTGCGGCAGTTTATTGAATGTGTGTCTTGGCTTCAGGCTGCTGGAGGACGCCATGAGTGGTCAGTACTTGAGCAGTGGCGAGTCCCTGCCTTGCCCTCCAGGGCTGGAGATCTCCGAGGAGGAGCCGTACACCATCACAGCCAACACCCTCAAGGTAAAGCCTGCAGGGCCTGCGCAGGGAGTACACCAGGGGCCCATCTTCGCTCTGGGGAGTGGATTGGGGGGCTGGATGGCTCGAGGGGGCAGCGGTGGGATCCGGAGCGTGTCCTCTGGGGCGCCAGTTCCTGTCCCGTCCACGTCAGCAGCGAGCCAGAGTACTTAATACTTGACTGCTGGTTGCTGGAATGAGTTGGGGGCAGGGCACGTCTCAGCCCAGTCCCCACCGTACACGGACCCACACGGCAAGAGCCATGAACACACCCTTGGCAGAAGGCCGAGGGCTGACTAGGCCTTGGCGCCCGAACTCCTCTCTCCCCAGAGGGAGGGTCCCTGGGGCTGGTGCTCGCTATGTTGCGATCTAAGTGGGGACGGCGCGAAGGCCTGTGGGGCAGGACTAAACGCGCTGAACGTTCCCATCGACCCTGCTTGTTGGTGCTGAACTGGCTGGCCAGCAGCGGCTGGGTGCAAAGCCAGGCTGGCAGGCCAGGGACTGTCCGCACTGTGACGGTCACTGTGAACGCTGCCCTGGTCCGGCCCTTTGGGCATCCGCCTCCTCCCAGGGCCTAGTGAGCAGATCCCACACAGCAGCTGCTTTCGCCGTGCCCACAATCCCTGTCCATTCACCGTCCTCCCAAAGGGCTAGCTCTGCCCAGTTCTGCTTTCAGGCGCCACGCAGCAGGGAGAGGGTTTTCCTGCATGTCTGAGGTTTCTCTCCCCCCCGACATTAACACTCACACGAGCCCCACTTTGCAGCCCCCGCCCGACTGGGCAAGTTTGGAACGCGACTCTCTGGTGAGCTCACGCCTGCTGTTCCTTCGCTGGCTTGAGGTGTCCAGAGAGACGAGGCGTCTTCCCCAGGTCCCGTCCTGGGGCCCAGCCACTCCTCTGAGCTATGGCTGCTCATCGGCTAATGCAGGCGCCCCTGAGAGACGGGAGCCAGCTGGCCCCATGCAGGTTACAAAGCTATCTGCACTCCTCCCGCAGCAAACACAAGGCCTTGAAGCATGTGTGGGCATGTTTGAGGCCCATCCTTGGACTCTCATGGCATGGCCACCAGCCTGGCACACAGCTTCCACTGGGGTGGAGCGGGTAGAAGAGACTAGCTCTTGGGTTTCGATAGGAGGCTTTGGTTTCTAATGGGGTTTTCTCCTTCCCCTTTCCCCTCCCCCTCCCCAGATGCTCGTGTTGCTGGGATGCTTTGCTGTCTTCTGGACGATCTACTACATGCTGGAGGTTTACCTGTCCAGAAATAATGTAGTCTTCAACCTGACGTGCAGCAGCTTCCCCGCCTGCAGGTGGTACCCCAGGGCTGGGCGGCAGAAGAACATGGAGAATGGGCTGGATATGGAGTCCATCCCACTCAATGCGGGGAAGGACATGGAAGACGTGGAGATGGAGTCGGAGCAGCCACTGCCCAGCCCGGAAGCCCCAGAAAACGTAGGGGAAGAGGGAAGCTGGAGTCCCCAGGATCCCAAACCTCACAGCAATGGCCGAGCCGCAGGCTTTCACGAAGCAATCCATTCGGGCTCAGGGTATCTTGGCCGGGACCTGGCCTCCAACCTCCTCTCAGCAGACAGGGAGCAGCAGACATGCTAGCGGGCGCTGGGAGCTTGGGATGCTGGCTGATATTGGGTACTGTCCTTCCCTGGCTGCAGGGTGGGGGAGACGTTCCAACCCCCCCACAGAGCCACCGCTGACTTGGGGGGTGCTGGTGGTGGATGTGGCTCGGATGACACAGGCCCACGGCTGAGAGGAGGGACCAACGTCTTGCTCTCGACATTCCCCATCACAAAGGCCCCTTTCCCTGCCATTTATAAACAAAACAAGCCTTAACTCATTTTATAACGGAGTCTGTCCAGGGGCGAAACTCACGGCTTCCCTCCTTCCTCAGCCCTAGGCCCTGTGCTCCTGCTCCCCGCCTGTGAGCACCCGGCATCCGCTGAACTGTGCTTCCTTTCTGCTCCCGGCATGCCCGCCCAGGGCCGGCCTGGCTGCTGGTGGAGGAGCCCGGGCTCACCTGCTAGGGCAGCCTGGTGGCACTCAGCGAGTCCGGGCGCTCTCCTGGGGCTGGCTTTGGAGTGGCGCTCTCAGGTGTTGGAGAGGGAAGCCGGAAGGTTTCCATGTGGGCAGCCCCCAGACCCTGTGGCTGGGGCCCTCCCTGTGGTGCGTTCTGCAGGCAGGGCGCAGCCCTGGGGGAAAGGCGGAGATGGTGGAAGGCCCCAGCCTGACTCCTCCCCAGTGCATCTCCATTGCCTTCAGTGGGGCACTCCTGGCTGACAGCCCTGGGCGAGTGGACAGGCCCTTACTGTGGATTAGCTGCAGCCAAACCCCGCGGCCGCGGCACTCGGACGCCAGGGGTGGCTCATGCAGGGTGATTCTGCAGCGGGGAAAGCCCGGGTTCTGGACCTGGTGACTGGCTCATGTTCTGGGGTTACGCCCAGGAGTGGTTACGTGTACTGCAGGCGCCCCCAGACTTTGCCCAGGCCCCTTGCCAGGAGCCCTGGGGCTGCCCCACCCTGCATTAGTGGAGGAGACTGTCACCCCCTTCGTTACAGACCTGCAGGGACTAAGGGCCCAGCCCTTCAGCCAGCTGGATCATGGCCTGGCCACACGCTGTATTGGACACAAGGGTGGCACTGCCAGGCTGCCCTATCTAGCTGCCCCCCAGATTGACGTCTTCGGTCTTGTAGGGATAGTTACTTCACGGAGTCTGGGGCTGGATTTTCTGAGATGCCTCCCCCAGAGGGGAGTCCAGCCACAGAGCTGTCCCTCTGCCTGCCTCGTCTGTCTCTTGTGCTCAGCACGGGCGCTGTGCCAGCTGGCTTGGGCAGCTCGCTCGGGGTGGGTTTGGTACCCAGTGCACTTCACACCTCCCAGAGCGCGAACCGAGGGTCGACACCCAGGCTCTGCCAATGCTCCTGAGCTATTGGGGGCCTTGAGAAACCACGGGGCGAGTCAGGGCGTGGGGAGCGGATCAGCTGTGCCCGCCTGTGACCAGCAGTCTGGGAAGGCAAGAGCTGGGCTGTCCCTTTCCAGAGCCTCTGGGAGCTAGGGCACTGGCAGAGTCAGGTAGGTGCATGGGCTCCTCCCCCCGTGCAGCCATGGACTTGCACTGGAGTGTGCTGAGCAATCTCTGAAATTCCTGGGAGCCCTTGGACTGTTAGCGGGGGCGCAGAGTGAGGCTTCATGCAGTCACCTGCCCCGGAGAAGTGTCGTGCACCAGATGTGACTTCCCCTGCCCTGCACGTGGCTGGGTTAGCGGGACGGCAGCAGGGGCCATGTGAGCCCAGGGTGTACTGGCCAGCCATCTGTCTGTCTTTGCATCATGTCCCGTTGGCTTTGTTCCTGTTTTCATGGGGCAGGGGCGGGGGAAGCTCTCACACCGACCCCCAGGGCCCTGCTCAGCCAGCAACAGCCACAGTTTGGCTTGTAGTGTTTGTCATTTAAGTTCCAAAGATGCTGTCCTCCCTCTCGCCTGCCTGAAGCATCGCAGCTTCTGCTGGAAAAGTCTCTGCTTGGGACACGCAGGGGGACCTGGGGTGTGTTTAAGCCTGCTGCTTAAAGCAGTGGTTCTCCCTGGAAGGAGCCCCTTTGACTCTAACTGGTCATTAAGGTATCCTGGGTGAAGGTGTCCTGCATCGCAAGAAGGCCCTTTACATAGTGTGTAGCCACTTGATTGACTGTGGTAGCCAACATGAAATGTAGTGGCCTGTGCTTGGCTGACTGGAGTCTTCATTCCCCCTTCCTCAGCCAGCTGCCTTACCCGGCTATCCCCGTTTTCTGGGCTCTGCCTGCTGGTAGCTGTGGTCTCCGCGCACTGCGCACGTTTCACCTCCGGATGGCTTAGTACTTGGCTCATGTTAGCCAGGTAGACCAAACGTTGACGAAAAAAATCTGTTTGCCCATTTCCAACCATTGGAACTGCACCTTTTTCTCCCTGCTGTTCCCTCCGGCCACCACGCTCACCCCATCCTCTCACAAACTAGCCATTGTCTGGCTAGAGGAAAGTAAAGGGCCTGGTTTTTCTTGGGCCTGGTGTGCACATTGAGGCCTGGCGCAGGGCACTCACAGCAAACACAACTGGTCGGCCCACCAAGTGCAGAGAGCAGGTGCCTTTCCCCTGGTCTAGTTGCTATAGCGTGTCTGTGTCAGATTCCCAGGACAGGGCCCAGAGGAAGGTCTGTGCCCCTCCAGCTGCTTGTGGGGAAGCCATTGGAGTGTTCCAAGAGTGACAGGACCCCGACTCCAGCAATACATTGCATGGCTGGATGAGTGTGTGCCGGTGACCGTGTGTCTCCAGCCATGGCCCGCTCTGCTGCTTAGCACAGTAGTCCCGTCAGCGACATTGAGGGAGCAGATTTTAAATCCTGCATGGGTTTTCCATGTGAGCATTTTAAACGTTACATTGGGGTTGACGGGTTGGGGGTTTTCGTTGTTTTTGCAACAATCCATCACAGACATCGGGAGCTTTTCTTTTTCTAAAGATTTGGGGTTTTATTTTTGAAACAGCAAAGGCCTTTTTGTGCAGCTTTCCAAAATAAAGTCTTTAAAAACCAGACTGGTAGCCGAAATCTCTCTGTGTGCCAGTTGGCTTGTCGTTAAACTGCTCTGAGTGCTCCAGCAGAAGAGAAAGATAACCAGGCACTCGCCAGCAGGCAGGGTGGTGGGGAGCATAGTTTTGACGACTTAGTCTTCTCAGGGTGGCAGGGCCTGATTTTCAGGGGTGCTGAGCACCCGCAGAGCCAGGGGACGTCCCTGGGACTGTGTTCAGGACCTCTGGCGCTCAAACCTAGCCTGCATGGGTGGCTCCCTCAGCTTTCTGACGGTTAGCAGATGGCAGGCAGTGCACCCCAAGGAGCTAGCAGAGCCATGTCAGGAGGCTTTCATCGCTCACCGTGCAGAGAACATTGCCATTGGCATGGCTATTTCCCATTTAGAACCATACACCAAACAGCTGGCAAACAACTGGCTAGTTACCACAGCTGGCAGTTTGCTACAGCCCTGGGGAACTGCTGTCCTTCAGACAACTGACAAGCATAGCCCCAAGCGTTTTCAGTGCCGAACGCTGGCCTAACTTCAGAACTGTAATCTGATGGCGGGAGGGGGTTGGGGTTTTTTATGTGCATTTCCACTGCTGCTGACTGACCTACGCCATGGTTTTGTAGGACTGATGAAAAGTCAGCCTTGTGTTCCCTGCGCTGGCTCTTTGAGCATGTTAGGCATGCCCAGGGCTCTGCAGCCATGCCAGAGGATGCTGGGAAATAAAGGGTTGGGATGAGTAAGCAAGCCAAGCTTCTTCATCACCCAAACAAAGAAAAATCAGCAACTCAGGCCAAAAAGGGCCATTGGCCGAGGCTGCTTCATTCAAACCAGAGGGTGAAAAATCAAAATTCCCCTAAAGCTCTATGTTTCCAGTTTCTGAGTGCTTGAACAATGAGGGGTAACTATGTTTTAAATGTCTGAAGTATCTTTTAAAGATATCAATGCCCTTGCTTTTGCTGGACAATCACATGGCTGCAAAATCAGTCTCGTCTGTTTGCCCAGCAGGGGTGAGGACTTGGCTTTTCATTGAATCATGGATTTTAAAGCCAGCAGGGACCACTGTAATCCTGTGTATCACACAGGCCGTAGGACTTCCCTGCGTTAATTCCTGTTTGAAATAAAGCAGCTCTGTTAGAAAAACATTCAACTTGCCATTACCCTCTTTTCTGTAGCTTTCACTCAAACCATTTGCTGCTTTTCGTCTTGAGTTTTTGTGAGTGCTTGAGACTGAAAATCCAGGAGGAGCTAGTCAGAATTTAAAATAAAAAAACCCTCAGCAAACTGCAATAGAGTCAGAATTCTTTTAATTTTGACCAAAAAAAAAAGTACAAAACAGAGGCTAAGTTGACGTCCTTCCTGTTTGCAAGGATCTTTACAAAAGCACTTGGTTTTGCTTGTGCGAGATTTATTGAAAGGCTGGGTAATTCCAAGTATGCTACAGGTACGTGCTTTCCCATTTAGCCTTCTTGGGGGCGGGTGTAACATTGTAGGATGTTTGTAACAACTTTTTCTATAAAACAGTAGAAAACCTAGCTCACAATACGATTAAGTCATGGGGAGTGAAGCAGAGAACATGCAAAGGTCTGAGAGGAAAGGCGACACTGGGAAATGGAGCAAGCGGTCAACATTTGTGGCTGAAATAAAGCTGCTCCTACAGAGAAATACTTTGGGGGGAGTCTCCCCACCTCACTCCCTGCATCGCCTCGTGGGCTGGGGTTAGGGGTTGTTTAAAAGTTACTATATTAATACCAATGGATTTGTGTTCGGTCCAACTGGCGGCCTTTGGCGCTCTGCTGGCTCTATTCACATTGGCTGCAGTTGGGCTCTGGTCAGGAGGGAGCTAAAGACCCAGTTCCTGTGGTGGGGTTTGTTTTCTCTTCTCCGCCACTGTCTAACTGATGATCTGCCGGGGCCGCCCGTAGCCTGTCATGCCAGCCTGCGAGGCCCCCTTGTTGCTGCCCATCTGTAAGCCAATCACATTCTTCCCTTCCTTCAGCTGGCTGTCGGAGAAATCCCGTTTGTACTCCTGGGCTTTCCTGCAGAGGGAGAGACAATCATTCCAGGCCCCTGCTCTCCTGAGCATCCCATCCCGAAGGGACGCAGCTGATGGACGGGAGGGGATAGAGCAGGGATGGGAGAGGGGTGTTGCGCCCTTCCTCCCCCCACCCCACAGCCCAGCGGGGCTCTGCACACCTCTGTGCTTGTGCAGAGACCTTCCCTGAAACTAGAGCTGGCCAAAACAACCGGCTTTTCATCCGCGTGTTCACGGAAAGGTCCCTGCTTCCATTCCATTTGCGGGAGCGGGGGAAAGGCCTGACACTTTGTACGGAAAATGGATGTTCAAAACCTGACAACTTCCCGGCTTCGTGGTGCTTTTTTGTGACAAAACAGATTTTTTGGCTGTGGGAAGTTTAATCAAGGAGAGAGCCACTGAAGTTTCCTGCTCCGGATAACTGACGGTTTGACCAGCTCTGCACGCAGCCCCTGGCTGGAACGCAGGGGAAAGGCAAGAGACCCTGTGCTACCAGCCAGGAGGCATGGCACCCATTTGGAGGGGCTAGCGTTGACCCCACCCCCTACACCTCTGCTCCCGAGGGCCTGCCCCCGGCGGCAGGAGGCACTGAGGCCGGGCTGGGGGGAGGGATGCTTTGCTGCTTACTTCATAAACCAGGCGGGGTCCCCGCGGTAATGTCCATCGTTCTTCGTGACCGCCAGGCTGCCCAAGGCCATGACTGTTCTCTGCACAGCCGCTATATCCTTGCCTGCGGAAGGAAGGGTGCGTCATACGTGACTGCCAGAAACCTCTGTGTGCATGTGACGTGTAACTCAGCACCTGCATGGCGCGCTTTCCTCCATCCACGAAGCTCAGTGAGGGGCACAGAGAGGCGCAGCGCAGTGCCGGGGTGCGCCTGGCCCCCAGGAACCTGCTCTCACCGCCGCCCCACGGCGGCACCCCCTGACATGTCCTTACATCAGCTTCTGCAGCATGTGTGTTTGTTCTTTGGGACTAGGCTGTAGAGCACGGCTGCGAAGCGGCAAACGTGTTATCTGCTGGCACCTTCGAATGGGAGCCACCACTCAGCAAGGGCTTGTCAGTCCTGTGCAGTAAGTACACACCAGGGGCAGCAGGGCCTGCCCCATTTACACTCCCAGTTCCTGGGGGGAGGGGGGTTTACCCCCCAAGAATGGGCTCAGGGAGGAAGCCCAGTTCACCACACTTCAACTTACTCTTTCTTTGGACGCCCCCATCCCTGTCTGTCTCCATCTCATGTCGCTTGGTTTATACTCGGCTTGTGAACGCCAGGCACAGGGACCAGCAATTTGTTCTGTGCATGTGTACAGCGCCTAGCGCCATGGGGCCCTGCTCGGTGACTGGGGGCTACAATAATACAGATGATTAAATAGTAATGCCTGCCTGGTTCTGCCTGTCACACGGGCAGGACCAACTGATGCGCCCAGCCCCCTACCCGCACCTTCAAACAGGTCGACTGTCTGGAAGATGTCTGTTTTCACCACACCATAGTCCTCAGCTGCCTTCAGGAACTGGGCCACCTGCTCCATCTGTTTGAAGACCATGGTGGGAGGAGGTTTGGGGATTTTCACAGGCTTTGAGCCTTCTGGGTACAGGCTGTTCACCAGCTCGCTCAGCACCTGCAAGCGAAGGAAAGGGCAGACTCAACACTGAATGGCCCAGTGCAAAGGGATCCAGGAGATGGCCTGGCCCCTACCTGGCCCTAGAGAAAAGCCGCACTTACTACGCCATTCTTCAGCCAGACCTGGAACCCCAGTCTGCCACGTTCAGGGCGTCCCACGCCAGCCCCGCACTGGGCCACAATCCACTCCACCAGGCGCTCTTCCAGTTCATCGTCATACTTCTTCTCGATCTTGGACTGCACATCCCTGCTCATCCCGTAGGAGGGGCCCTTGTTTGCCATGTTCACTGATGGAATGAGCCCTGGAGGATGGGGAACAAGTTGTGTGAACCCTGGCTATGGTAAACAGGAGCTGGGCTGCCCTTTTGGCGCTCTTCTGCCCACTGAGCACCCTCACCGGCAGCAGAGACAAGGGGGTGGGTCACACGTCATGAGGCCACTTGCTGCCCACACTTACTAGCCAATTCCCATTTCAGGCCCTGCAGCTGGATCTGGGAGATACAATGGACCCCGAGTTTTCTTTGCCCTCCCCAGCACCTCCCGAGCTGCTTCTCAGGGACACCGCCAGAGTCTGCCCTTTGCACACCATGCAATCATGGGGGGCTCCGGCTCTCATGGGCACCTGCTGTCCCATGCCCCATTGCAGGAACGTTCCCCTCCACCAGCTGCAAGTGTCTAACGTGGCTGTGGGAAATGCTGCTGCAGGGAAGCAGCCCTGGGAAGCCCCGGGAGGTGGTTTTAGCCACAGGAGGAGGCAGACTATCACCAGACCGCTCTCCGCAGAGCCAGCGTGGGCTCCATGGAGCTCAGTTTGGGAACCTGTGCGCATGGGCGATCCCCACCGGCACCCTCCTGGGGCGCTCGACTAGCACAAGCTGCGGCTGGGCACTGCGCTTTGGAGTGGGAAGGGAGCCAGAGAAGACGTGGCATTTGCACTCATCAGTGCTGAATGCAGCCTCTGGAGCGAGTTAGCGAGGCTGAGGGGGGTCCAGGCCAAGAAGAGATCTGCTACGCACAGCACCAAGGGGCTCCACTCTCTGTTGCGATGCCAGACTCCTGACATGGACGTCCCCCCTGCTTTGGCCAGTGGTCTCGTGGGTGATCAGCAGCAGAGCTCCACGTGGTGTAATGTTACACAGCAAGGCGCTGGGCTGGGCTGGGGTGTGTCACGGCCCTGTGCTCAAATAAAACCAAACTCTTTGCAGAGGAGAGGTCCCCCAGGCGCTGAACTCATGGGCCTGCTCCAGTGAGGAGGGCCCTGACTTCCGCTCCCAGTCCGTGATGCTGCTGTACGTAACTGCCGGCCCAGAACCAAGCCAGGTTCTCTGACTCCATTCCACACGGCTGAGCTGGGCGGTGTGAAAACAATCCATCCCACCTTCCTACCAAACCTCCCACACCCAGGGGCCCAAGGCCCCGTGCAGACAAACTGACAAACGCTAGAGAGGGACCACTGCACCCCCCCCTTGGCTGCAGCACCCCTCCTCCCCCCACACAGAGTGCAGTAGCTGTTTAACATGCACAGCAACGTTGCCCAGCCAGACGTGGACCCAGCTCTGTTTGCTACTGGGCTCAATCCCCTGTCGAGCCAAACACAGCGAGAACAGCCTAGGAGCTGCACGGTGCAGCCACTTACACATTTCTGGACTAGATTTATCCAGAAATGGGGCGTTCTACCTTAGCATCCTCCTCCCTTGGAGGAGAATTTCACGCTCTCCTCTCTATTGGCTCGTGACAGGCTCCCTCCACCGCTGCATGCCTCCAGTGGCGAAAGCAGACTGGCTCCTGTCCCGGGACGGGGAAGACGACGAGTTGGAAAGGAAGCCCACCCTGCATTCACCCTGAAGTGCCTGCCCTGCAGGACCTGTCCTCCAGGAACTCATCTCATTCTTTTTTGAACCCAGGGGTGACATTTTAGATTTGGGGGCGGAGGGACTTTAACAGTGATTCTAAAGGCTACTTGGGCACCTGAAAACTTTCTTTTTTTTTGCAGCTAATAACTTAGATACAGTGCTCCTGTCAGATAATAATTTCTAATTCCTATATAAAGAAAGAAAATTAAATAAATATTAGACCCACTCAGCTCTAATACTTGTTCTGACATCTTGTGTCAATTCACTTAAGGGACACTGGTTAGATTTTAAAAATTAATGTATGTTCTTACTTTGTTACTAACTCTTGAATACAACAATGGAAACAAATGTAGAAAAACCTAGAGGACTTTCTATCACTTTTTTGAAGTTCATCAAGCTTGAACTAGATCATTTAACTTTTGGAAACGTTCTATTAGGGCCAGGCCCCGTGCGTTTATACTGCACCTGCCTGGGGCTCTCGGGGTGTTACCCCACTACAAATAACAGACTAGAAATTGACTTTAAAAAGGAGTGAAACTGACACATTCAAGTCACTTTCATAGTATTGCCAACCCCAAATTTTCAAAAATCAAGAACCAGGCTCACCAAAAATCATGAGATTGGCTTTAAAATCACGAGATTATGTAAAAAATAATAGATTTGGTGGGGGTTTTTTTATTTACATTCTGCTTTTTGAGCCTTTAAGGTGCATTGGGGGAGTGTGTGTCACATTTTGAAGCTTTCTCCACAGCCACAAGGGTTAGAAACTTCATTTTTCTGAAAGAAGGAAGGCTGTCATATTGTGGCAGACTTTAATGTGAATTTTAGTGCTATTCAAAGGTGCTGGATTTGACTGCCTGGAAAGCTGAAGTTTTCTTTTTATCCACACTCGGGTAAATGGATCACTGCAGGCTCATCTTTCCTGGAAGAATATCATTAAGTTGTTAAAAAAAATTTCAATTTGACTACATCAGGGTGATTCTTGCTGGGATGATTACTACAGTACTTGAAATGGTCCTTTTTCAATTCATTTTCAGTGCAGTATCAATTGTCAATCACTCTATAGTTCGAGATCGAAATTAGTATTTCTTTATATATTGTTTTTAAGTCACTGCTGCTTTGCAGTCCTGTTCCTGGAGAAAGCTGGTTAAAACTCCTTTGTGCAGACTGAGCTGCTGCTCAGTTAAATTTAAGGAATCTTGTCCTGTTTTTGACTATCACTGGGAACACAAGGACTAAGGACAGGATAATAATGTTCAATGTTTGGGAAGTAAAATTATGTAAGATACAGGGATAATGGCACTAATGAGTGGCGGTGGGGAAGTTTAGGCTTGAAATTAGACGAAGGTTTCTAACCATCAGAGGGGTGAAATTTTGGAACAGCCTTCTGAGGGAAACAGTGGGGGCAAAAGACCTCTCTGGCTTTAAGATTAAGCTTGATAAGTTTATGGAGGGAATGGTTTGATGGGATAACGTGATTTTAGTCAATCAATCAACAGTGTGCCATCGCGGGTAAATAGTATCAATGGTCAATGAGGGTCTGGCTGGAGAATCTTGCCTGCATGCTCGGGGTTCTACTGATCGCCATATTTGGGGTCGGGAAGGAATTTTCCTCCAGGGTAGATTGGCAGAGGCCCTGGAGGTTTTTTGCCTTCCTTCGCAACATGGGGCAGGGGTCGCTAGCTGGAGGATTCTCTGCGACTTGAAGTCCTTAAATCACAGGATTTGGGGACTTCAACAGCTGAGTCAAGGGAAAGGGGGTGGGTCAGCTTTTGTGGTCTGCATCATGCGGTAGGTCAGACTAGATGATCATACTGGTCCCTTCTGACCTTAAAGTCTATGAGTCTATGAAATCATCACATAACACTTGACTCCAGGAGCTGGGGCTTTAAGGAACACAATAATTACCATGAGACTCACGACAAAACCATGAGAGTTGGGAACACTGCTTACACTTCTGTTTAAAGGCTAGTTACTTCCCAGAAGGCTCTTAAACACAACACTACAGTGACTGAGTTGCCGTTTTCACAGGAGAATATTTTAAATCAAACACCAAGAAAATTCAATGTTTTAAATTTGGGGGGGAAATGGAGACTTCTGAGGTATCTCAGGGCCACGGCAGGCAGGAAAGGAAAATAAACAGGCACAGGAGCTCTGGGCAACTCTTCCTTTTGAAAGAAAGTGGGAGGGACAAAGCTTCTAGTTCTTAAAAACGTCTACTGCCATCAGGGACTCTAGATAGAAACATCACCGTGAACCTGGGATAACGTGTGGTCAATAACTAAACACGTCAGACATAAATATCTGAGCCGTCTTAGCCAGAGTTACACATCTGATATGCATAAGCTCAGGGACTACATTTTCTGGCATGTTCTGAACAGTGCGGAGTGCACAGATGGTGCCCAGTGAATAACACAAATCATGACAATAATGGTTGACGTTATGGACTCCATGGATGCAGTTTCTGTTCTTTGTTCTGGAACTGGTCTCAATACAGCTGAAATCCTAAGAATTTGAGACAAACACATTTGATACTCAGACGGCACTTTCTCATTCCTTCCTTTTCTCAAACTCAGAACAAAAAATGACAAAACAAAATGGTTTTCAGTTAAAATCTAAAATGGCAGAGCCGGCATTGCTGCACAACCCATGGACTGCCTGTATGACCTCAGGGCAGTGCCTTAGGGACAGAGTTTCAAAGGTTTGGGGGCACCCAAAGATGCAGCTGGGCATGTAGTGGGGTTTACAAAGCACTGAACCTTCTAGGCTCTTTTGAAAATCCTGTGAGGTACCTAAATACCATTGAAAACCTGGCCTTTAGGCTGTTTGTGCCTCAGTGCCCCATCTGTACAATGGGGATAACAGCATTGCTTGACCACACCGAGGGGCTCTGAGGTGCGGCGCTCAGATACTACAGTGATGGGGCCACGTAAGTACCACAGGTAGAGTGGGAACTTGTCTATGTCACTGCTAGCCCTTCCCTGGGTTTTGGCCCTTTCTTTTCACTTATGCCCCTCACACCTTCCTCTTTCCTGAATACAACCTTAGCTCCGAGGGCTTGGCTGTATTTCTTCTGCGTTCCGTGTTCACTCTTCAGCACCCCACTCCCAGAGGGATTTCTGTTTTACAGGTTCATCTAACGGACTTCCAGCTCCTTAACTAAATTACCAGCCTTTTCTTATCTTAATCACCTTGCCTCTGTTTGTAAACCAAACACTGACTCCCAGGGACACAGGCTGGGAGAACTCACACTGCACACGAATGCCGAGCTCCGCCTGGGGGAGGCGGTGGGGGGGTTGGCACCCTTGTTTGAACCCAGTTACAGTTCACTGCTTGGGGATGAATTCCCCATGCCTCTGCCTCCACACCACCCCCGATCGGTCGGGGACAAGCAGGTAACACTAGCCAGGCACACTTTGCTTGGTGCAGCCCGGGGTCTTCACTGCCAACGTGCACCTGGTCCTATACCCCACAGCCTGCCCCCAAACCCCAGCAGGACGTCCCCGTGGGCCCCCGCCCTTCTCACCCAGGCGTCTCCTCATGCTGTGGCTGCTTCGCTAGCCGCTGGGATCTCCATCCTCCCCTCCTGGCTCTGCAGCAGCCCCCGGCATTGCACCTGTCCGTGTGCCTCCCACCACTGTGCCAGCTGGAGCAGCTCTTCCTGGAGCTGTCCCAGGCCCCACAAGAACAACCCTTAACTACCAGCCCTGGGGGGCTGGGAGGTCAGGTGAAAATGCAGCTGCCTCGTCCTGAGGGCCATTGGCTGGATTCCAGAGCTGCCCTTCAGCCCTGCATGTTTGTCCCTGTGCCCCAGACAGGCTGCGACACAAGCCACTGCTCCTGCGCAGGTCAGCAGGCACTCGCTCCCAGGCCGCAGACGGGGCGACACCACTCTGAGTTAGGAGCCCCCTGGCCTAGCAGAGTCAGCCCAGAGCTAGCGGGGGCGGCTTTGCCCTGGGGCTGGGGCAGCGCTCTGTGACTGCACAGCTACCCAGAGACATGCAGCGCTCAGGCGTGTCCTGCTCCCAGCAGGCGATCGGGAAGGGCGGGGTCCCCCTGCTCTGACTGCGTTTTATTGGAAAGACTCAAACAGAAGCCGTGAAGGCAGAGCAGTTCTGCAGGCCAGGCCCCCATTCCCAGGAGGGGAGCAGCCCCAGCTCCTGCTGAGATCCCTGGGGCTGGGCAGTTCCTGGCATGAGCTTTGCAAACCCAAGATGCCTCACGTCGGGCCACACGAACCCGCCAGTGGGATCCGTGCCGATTACCATGTAAGGGCATCCCCCAGGACAGGATGGCAGATAGCAGCCCGTGGGCGTGTGAGGGAAGGGCTACAGCTCTGCCGGCCGGGGAGGTGGCTGAAGTGAACCGGCCACCCAGAGGATGCTCAGTGCCTGGCTCCCACACAGAGATGAGAAGCCCTAGTGGGTCCTGCCCCGTCCACTCCCGTTCGCCAAGGCAGCATTGCTCCAGACAGTGCACTGCCCAGCCCAGGTCTAAGCAGGCCAAGCACTGGGGCTTCCACGGGCCCAGAAGGCTAATGGGCTCAGACAGCGTCCCTGATCTCACACGCAGGGGCAATAGCTGGCTCCTTTGGAAGAGTGCTGGTTAGAGCCTGGTGTTAGGCAAAAGCCGCATCCTGTGGCCTCCCAGCTACCCCACTGTGTCAGCGCCACGGATCCCCTAGGAGTTGGCTGGTCCCAGCCTGACGGGCATGGCTAGGGCATGGTTCCTAGCCACAGCTTGTGTGTGCTCCCCCTGGCCAGCCCCAAACGCTCCAAACCCCGGAGACAGGGCTCAGAATCACAAGACTGGCCTACACCTCAGGAGAGGGTTGAAATGGTAAACGCCGGGCCTGCCTCTCTGGTTTCTGAGCCATTCGGATACTCCCAGGTCACAGGCTCAAGCCCTTCTTTGCAACCATGATGCTGCGCGACTTGGGTTCTCCTGGCTCCAGGACTCAAGGAGCTGGGGCCTCAGGGAAAACACCAGCTATGGCGAGAGCTGGCGGCTGTGAACGCTGCTCCGCCGCCACTTGGCTGGATCTGGGGCCTGTCACAGGCCGCAGGCTGCCTCAGCACAGGGCCCTGCAGCACGCAGCGCTGGAGGCTGGTTTGGCTGGGGAGCAGGAGAGGTTGGTACAGCTGAGAAGGAGGAATTTTTCTGAGATGCTGCCATCAGTGGCCAGTCAGAGGCTAGTAGTAATGGGCCCACCCACGCACCCCCCCTGGCGTCAGCGCCGCTGCCCTGGCCCCGCTGAGCGCAGGCAGGCCCCGGTTACCCGCCGACTCTGGCACTGTCAGGGGTACAGCAGCAGGAGAGCGGGACTTTCCGAAGTGCTCAGGCTTCTCTCGGCTCCCGTGCACGTCACGGGTCAAACTCCCGTTGGCGGCAATGCAGCTGAGTTCGGCCAGCGCTGAGCACTCGCGAAAACCCACCCACAGCTTCTTGCTCTTCCCTCTGCTGCTCTCACGCAACGCGATTATGGCCAGGTTCTGTCTTCCCCGGGGAATTCCTGCCGCAAAAGGCACAAGCAACCCGCAGCTTGACACGGTCAGTGAATAAACCAGCTCAGGCCCCGGCCACGCAGCCCCCTACGTCTCCACACTGCAGCCGCTCAGAGCAGTCTATTCGCATTTCACAGCTGCCCAGGCCTGGAGGGTGCCCCTCTGGATTGGCCTGGTCCCAATTTGTGTGGGGCAAAGAGGGAGGGGTGCATGCACTGGCACTTGGAACTTTTCCAGTTCTCTCCCTGCCCCGCTGTGATCGCTGGGGCTCCAGCTCCCAGGGGAAATGGAGAAATCTGCTAACACGCCAGGAGGAGACGGGGTAACCCTTCAGAGTTAAGAAATACCCACACCTGAGCTGTCAGTGTGCAGAGATCCCACTAGCTCTGCCTGGCGAAGGGACAGCAGTCCCTCGCTCTCGCTGCCTGGGGTGCGTGCCTCTAGATAAGCAGTGGAGAACCTGTCCATCAAGGCCAGCACTCAATGCTTCAGGAAGCTAATTATCACCTGCTAAGGAGAAGCCCGGTGCATTAACAAATCATCGGCCCATCCTGTCTGGGCGCCAGCCTAGGAAACTCGCCCCTGCTCCGGTGGGCAGCCACTTCTGCATCTAGGAGTTTACCTGAACATCTAGTCCTCCGCCTGGTTCCCCATGCATCCCACAGGGTGAGCAGCATCTCGTCATGCTGGGAGTGACAGATTCACAGACCTCAGGCCAGGAGAGACCACTAGGATCCATCCTGGCCTCGTGGTAAAACAGGCCCCAGAGAACCAGAGGCCTGGCCCGTGTGAGATGCTGCCAGGTGGGTGTGGAACAGCCAGCCCTGGACTTTAAGCCCTTTCCAATTACCTAAGCAGATAGGATTCCAAAGCATTTACTGGCTGCAGGTCTACAGGCGCCAGCTGCTCGTTGGGTCCCAGGTATTTGCCCCGGGGGCAGGCGTTTCCTGTTGGCCCCCAGCAGGGAGAGTCCCAGCCGATGCCAGTCTCATCACAGACCAGGCTTCACCACAAGAGGGCGCCATCATACTCCCCCAGACATGCACTCCTGCAATGGGGCAAGGGGCTAACCCCATTGCCATGTGGGGCTGAGGGTCCCCTTTGCTAACGCATGGGTCAGCAGACACAGCACTAACTCCGGCCCGTGTCCTGAGGTCGCTCTTACACATGGCCCGTGCCATTTGCGCATCATGTTCTGTTCTTTAAAAGCCCCTCAGAGACCGTATGTGGTGCTGGGGTCTGTACCTCAGGGCTGAGCTCCCCACCCCACAGCGCCTGGGCAAGACGCTGTGATGCTCTGGTTATGCCCAGGCCATGGGAACAGGACACAGCATGCAGCCGAGCTCCTGCAAGCCCCATAAGCCCTGAGCATCTCTGACCACCGCCCCATGCACCATTTCCAGTCAGCTTCAGAAAATCCATGTCACCTGTTTCCTTTGTCCGAGTTCATTACTTCTGCAAACTCCCCAGGAACTGCCTACTGCCCCGCTCCCCGCTGGCTAACACAGACACACCGCTAGCACACCGTGGGACCGGCCCGCCCAGCTAGGATGGCAACTTCCCCACATGCAGCCCCATCCCCAGCCTGCCTGTGGAATGCAGTGGGAGATGCAGAAATAAGTTTAGCTTTTAAACAGGAAGGGGGGGGGGGCGGGAAACCTTCTTCCTTCCTCTTGCAAGCCTGAGCTCCTAGAGAGAGCGGTGCGCTCCTGCACAGCCTGCTCCATGGCTCTTGGAAAGCATCGAGCAGAGCAGCTGGGTGGGTGGGCATCGGACGGTCCTGCACAGAGGCCACGTACCCTCAGGCATCCCCCCTCCCTCCTCACAGTTCGGCCACCTTTCAGTCTCGGGCTGGGACCCTGCTCAGCACAGAGAGGGAACAGACCCTGGAACAATCTGCCAGTTTTAGCAGATGGGGGAGAGGGGGAAAGAATTCACAGGGAGCAGCCTCCCATCGGCAAACCCCAGGAACCCACGGAGAAATCAAAGGCCCTTCTGCCAGGCTTTCCAAACGAGAGCTTGAGAACCCTGCCATGCATTTTGTCACCTGTTCGAGCCCCTGGCAAGGAGAGAGCTCAGAGCGGGGCTACTGTCCCCAGACTCCCACCCTTCTGGCTCTCTGTTTAGCCTGGAAAGCAAGCATCTGCTCTGCCTGCGGTCTCCTTCGCCCTGCTCCCCCCCCCTCCGGCTGCCCCACTCCAGGCTCACAGCTGGAGGTTCGAGGATGCACTTACAAGAAGATGCTCACGGAGGACGCTCTGCCTGGGAGTCTGGAATCTGCAGATGCTGGAGGCTGGCCCTTGTGCTAAAAGGCCAGTTCGGAGGACAATGATGTCACCAGCACCCCCTCCGGGCCCCACCCCAGCAGCCCCACCCCGCCCCTCTGTTTGAGAAGCCAGGCCCCTCATCACAGCAATGACTCTGTGCCCAGGCACCATATTTGGGGAAAGACTCAGAAAGACAGTGACTAAAGCGTCTGTGGGAAGCATTCTCCACATGCCTGGGAGCGAATGATTTTCAGGGCCGGGACAAAGCAGGGTCCTGGGGTCTGATGGAGTAAGTCCTTTTATAGACAGAAGCTCACCAGGGCTCCTGGTGAATGTACAGAGAGGTTTTTGTCCCTGACTTCATAGCTGGTTTTCCCGTGTGCTCACATTCCCCATCATCGGCAGGGCTAGAGACTTGCGAGCAATGCTTCCCAGAGGCCCTGAGCGGGAGGCAGGCTGCTGCCGGGCGGCCAGGGGACGAGCAGCCCTGGGGATGGCAGTGGGCTGAGAGAGAGCGTGGCTGGCTTTTCAGCAAATCACATTATTGGTTTTTATAGAGAAACCTTCCCTGCTCCTACCAGCAGGGTCACCTAAATAACCTCGGTCATTTCCCTACACACCAAGGCTGTTCCACAGGCTGAGAGCTCCGGAGGCCAAGACTCTGATTTTGGGGGCCTTCATTGCTGGGTGCCTGCTATGAGACACCGTAGGGCCTGTTTTCAGAACCGCCGAGCACCCCCACACCAGGCACAGCCCTGGGTCTCAAGTTGCACATGCAAAAATAGAGGTGCCAGAAGCCACAGGGCCACTTTTGAGAAGGTCGGCCTTTGCCAAGGCTTCCCAAGTGCTACACGCGCTCGCCAGCCCCGGGTGTCACAGAGGGAGCAAACGCCAGCCCCTCTGAGCGGGGAGTGACCCGCTGCCTGACAGCGCCCACAGCAGCTTGGGAAGGACCGCATCACCAGGTGCACATGCAGGGTGCCACGGGACATGGAGGGAAGTCACCTGGGGCATTTGGCTGGGTGGCCAAGGCCAGCACCTCAGGCTTACAGAATGTGCCGGGGGTAAACGACCACAATTGGTCAGGAGTTTGGGGTTCCATCATCCAAAGGGCGGCACCTCCAGCATTGGCTCTCACGGCACCAGGGCCCAATGCTGGCTCACAGAAACGGGGGGCCACCTACTGCCTCCCCAGCACCCAAGCAGTGGAAGGGGCTCCTTCCGGTACTGACCCAGCCCAACCCTGCTCGGGCGCTAAGGCCTGACCCGCTCGGAGCGCAAGGAGAAACAGGGCATTTTAAGTTGGGAAAAAATGTGATTTGGGCAAATGGCTGGTGTCAGTTACGAGAGCGAAATCGTACCCTGAGCCCGGTCACAGCCCCCCAACGTGAGGTGGCAGAGCTAAGCCGCCTCTCTGTCCCCTCAGCTGCAGCAAAGAAGCCGGGGTTTCCACCACAGACTTAGCTAGGCTGGGGGCACGTCGCCCGCCGCACTCTGAGGGAAGGAGAGAGGAAGTGGGTCTTATCCCGTCCCAGGGGTGGGGCTGGCTTTAACGCTACACTTGGATGTTAGCAACATAACCCCAGCAGCTCCCACTGCCTGCCCAGGACCTCTCCTCAGAGCCCGTAGGTGCCCGAGGCTTTTAGTGCCCTGATTCTGGCTGGGCTTGTCTGGAGTGGGATGCATGTCTCGTCATTCTCCCACCAGGCGCCCGGCCCAGCCCCCTGGGGAGTGAAGCTGGGCCCGAGTCTCCCGGAGCAAAGTGCCTGGAAACACCCCTGCTCCGCGGCACCCCAAGCCAAGGCCCCAGGGTGGCCCATGGGCTGCCCAGCGATGGATTTGAACAAACCCCACACAGACCGAAGACAATGTCCCTGGGCCAGTGAAGGGAGGACTCAGGTGGGCACCGGTTGTCAGGCTGCGAACCCCTTTGCTGCCCTGTGGATTGCTGATGTGGGCTCTGAGATGAGGCTGTGAGTCTCGTTCACGCGACATGGGGGAGCCATGCAACCCCCCCCCCCCCCCCCCCACACACACACACACCAGGTTCCACTGCCGGGATGCTCAGGGGTTAATGGGACAAGGCACGTGGCTATGCAGAATTTGGGGTCTAAGCCACCCCCTCTGCAGCCTGGGGGCTGCTCTGTGGGGGCTGCAGGGACAGCCTTTGCCCGGCTGGCTCTCTAGCTCAGCTTTGAAGCAAGAATTTCAGCGGCAAAGCGTTGTAGTGGAGCGAGAGTGACATCGCCTGGTCAGCTGGGTCCTCGGGGCCGGCGCAGCTCCAGCAGACTCACAGCTGAGCTCCCACGGTGGAGAGCCCAGGGCAGGGTGGACCCTGGGCCAGTCCCACACCGGGGCTCCATGATGCATACATCAGAGGGGTAGCCGCGTTAGTCTGGATCTGGAAAAGCAGCAAAGAGTCCTGTGGCACCTTCTAGACTAACAGACGTATTGGAGCATGAGCTTTCGTGGGTGAATACCCACTTGGTCAGACGTATTGGCTTCTTATGCTCCTATAAGTCTGTTAGTCTATAAGGTGCCACAGGACTCTCTGCTGCTTTTACATGATGCATACAGAAGCCTGTGGCTAGAGGGGTCCCAGAGCGTCTGGCGTCTCCTCTGAGCTGGAGTGACGTGGTGACAATTTTAAATCAACTGCTAGGAACTGGGCACGCTGGGCTCATGCGCTTGCCTTCCCCTCCGGGGCAAATGTGGCTGGGTCACAGTCAAACATGAAATGAATCTGGTGGGGCTTGTGACGTGTCACCCCATGTTCTTTATGAAAACATGCTTATGATATGACTGACATAACTGAGATGTACTTCATGCAAGATGGCTCATGTGAGAGATCACTGGAAAGGTTGTGATTTACTGAATGTGATTATCCAATTTGTATGCCTGTGTCATTTCTGTATCTGAAGTTAAGAATATTGACTATGTATCTGTATTTCAGGCTATGCTACTTTGGGTGACGCCCACTGCTAACCCTTGAGGTAGAACAATGGAAAAGCCAGACAGGGCGGATGGCCCATCAGCGAGGACAATGAGCTGTGAAGCTTGGCCTTCCTGTGGACGCTCCATACACCCGCTGTGATCCTACAGAGTCAGGTGGTCTTGTCACCTGATCCTAAACATTACCTGGGACTTCTTGGAACTTTCCACTGTAAGGGAAGGGGGTGGGGGTCAAGTTTGGAAACAAAGGATTCCCGCCTCATGTCAATCCTATTTACGGGTGGAGAGGAAGGCAAACAGGACTCCTCCTCGCCATGGCCTGTCTGCCCAAGGAGAAAGACTGCAAAAGCCACCTGAAGGGAAGACAAGGGGAGAGTCCAGACTGAGACGGGTCCAGTCTGAAAAGGAATAGAACTGGAACTCTGAACCACCGAAATTCTGCAACCTGCCTGCAACAATAGCTAGGGTGAGAAATACTATTTGTAACCAATTTCTTTAGTGAAACTAGCTTAGTTTGCGTGTTTGATTTCATATGTCTTTTGCCCCCACTACTCCCCGTGGAAGGCTGTTCAAAAGACATACCTGGCTTCAAGACTAAGCTTGATACGTTTATGGAGGGAATGGTATGATGGGATAGCCTAATTTTGGCAATTAATTGATTTCATGTGCTTAGTAATCTGCTTTGTTCTCTGTGTTACCCCTTCTACCACTTAAAATCGGCCTTTTATAGTTAATAAAATGGGTTTTGTTTATTATTAAACCCAGTGTCTGTAACTTCTAATGGGGGGAGGCATGGCAAGAAGTGTGCACACCTTTCTCCACATTGAGGGAGGGGGTGAATTTCATAAAATCTTTGGGTTTGTCCCCCCTTAAACGGAGTGAGCACCAGAGTGCTGGAGCAAGCCCCTTCAGCGGTCTTCCCAGAGCTGATCTGCAGCTGGGGGTGGCCCTGCCTGTGTTTGGTAGAGGAGACTTTAATAGCCTGACTCAGCAAGACAGGTTAAAGGGGGCCCACCTGGCAGAACAGGTGGACTCAGTGGTATCTCAGCACATCAGGTGGCGTCCTAAGGGGCACAACCCGTCACAGGGACAGTGTAGGGCTCAGAACTGTGGGGCGGGGTTTCAAACACAACTTGTGTCTCAGTTCAGCAAAATCAGCACAGTGTAAAAGCTACGGATCACAGAGCCCAGGCTGTGCGTCCCAGGCGTACAGCAAAGCCCTGGGGTGAAAGGCCGAGCCAAGTCCTCACCAGTGCAGTCAGTATGATGATGTGTGGCAGCTCATGGAGTGGGGGTGTTTTATGGAGGGTTGGATTCTCTTCCTGGCAGCAGGTCAGCTCTGCCCCAGCCTGCCCTTTGGGGGTAACCGCCTTTACTAGCTAGGGAAGGTAGCTAGAGATCAGTGTCGGCCCTGGTCTGTATTTTAGGGTTTTGTTTTGTAGTGTAACTACGTTTACCACTCTCCCGTTTCTAGTGGGATCTTGATTTTTTCTGAAATAAACCTTTTCTAGTCTCATCACAAGCGTTGTGTGGTTTACAGTCCAGCCAGACAAGACCCACAGAGGAAGATTACACCTCTGGTTGATCTGACTCCCCGAGAGACTCCGTGTCTTGCCCAAGTCATGCCCAGGCTCTGGGGCAGAGCAGGGAAGTGACCTTAGATCTCCTGAGCCACCAGACTCTCCTGCCACACAAAACTGAAGCGTGACATCTTGTGCTCATTAGAGATCCCCTAGCACTTTTCACGAGTGGGGACGCTAACCCCAGCCTCCTGGCTAAATGACATTCTGCCTCTCTACGTCCCCCTACAAGCTTCAGATTCATGGTCACATTCTCCCTTTCTATCTGAAACTGCTGTAGCATTGCTGTGTGTCATTAGATTACTAGGTCTTTACAGCCCCGAGATGACTGCATTTCCCTGCTATGCAAAGCTCACCAACTGCTCTGGGCTACCAGGTGCTGCACATACACACAAGATGCTATTTATAGTTATGTGGCCTTGCTCTATACCTGGAACTAAAGTTAACTCTAGTTTCTCCTTTACCAAACCCTAACTCTTAGACTATCCCTTCTTCCCATACTATTAATGTATATAGCCTACTCTTCACTAGACTGCTAGACAACACTCACTAAGACCACTTAAATAGAAGAAAGGAGCATTGGAGAGTTGTTTTATAAGGACTGCTCCATGGTGGTTGGCTGATGAGGAAGGGGCGGGGATGTGGAGGTGGGAAGTTTATTGAGAGCAGGTGAGTGAGCAGAGGAAAGTGGTGTATAGAATGCAGTGGTTGGGAGCAGGTGTGTAAGTAGGAACAGGTGTGGAGCCAATGGGTAAGAGGGTTGGTGGAGGAATGGCTGGAGGTAGACACAGACTGTGTGTGGATCGGGGCTGGGTATGGATGGGGTGTGTGGAGAGTTAGTGAAGGAAGATGGGGAGTAGGAGTCTGGGTTGAGTATAGACATGGGTAATAATCAATAACCACCTCTTGTAGCTCTCCAAGCACTCTATGCAGCGGGGCCGTTACCAGCAGTCCCATTTCACAGCCGGGGCCCAGAGAGGGGAAGTGATTCCTAACCTCAGACAATGACGCTGTAGCAGAGCTGCCAATTGGTCTTTCTCAGTAACATGGAGCTTTTCTTCCTTGAGCAGCCTTGGAGAAGCCTCAGCCCTGGGACCTGCCCAGTGCCATGTCTGGGATCAGGGCTTGCTCGTGGCATCGGAACGGCCAGCCTTGTTCTCCTGCAAGCCTTTCTCCCCAGAGAGCCCTAGGGGCTGGTGCCCCATCTCCGGTTGTCCTGGTGCCATGCATCTTGGGCAGGACAAGCGAGCTGGCCTGCCCTGGAGTTAGAAGGGGGTGAAGTAGAGCTGCCAGGCTCTCTGCCTGAAGGCTTTGCAGCCAAAGCCTGGGGTGAGTGCGTGCGTGTGCAGAGCTGGGCAGTGCTCAGCGGGAGACAGAGGTGCTTTGGCCACCTGAGTCCCTGCTGCTCTCAGCTGTCCGCCTTGAGCATATCTGGTATAAACCCCCCCCACTGCTAGCCCCGCTGCCCTGCAAGGCAGGAGTGGGGGCTGGGTTACCAAGCACGGGGCTGTCCCTCCCTCTGCAGCAGGGGAGCCCGGTTCCTGGGTACTTCTGCCTGCGGTGCCTCCAACCCTGTCTGCTTCATTTGCTGCTCGTCTGCTTCCTACTCCCCCAGGTCCTAGCCTAGGTCAAGCAACCTCTTCAATGTGGTTCCCCTGGAGGGGGGACCAGGCTGGGGTGGGGGGCAGGTCAGCGCCTGGCAGCTGCTGAGATAAAGCTCCCCTTTGAGGTCGCTCGCTCAGGGCTGCTCACAGAGAGAGGTGCTGGGCTGCCGTGTGGTTAGCTGACTGGCCGGCCAGCCCTGGATCACGCTGGGGCCCGGCTGGTCTCAAGCCAATGGTTGCCAGGTGGGCGAATAGGGATCCCCCACATCTGAGCTGGGCCATTTTCAGCTGGGAGGTCCCCTCCATCCCCTCAGGAGCACTGAGCTAAGTGCAGGGAATGCACCTGCTCTGCAGGCCATGCAGTACTTGTGCCCAGGCTCTCAGGGAGAGCGTGCACGTGTGGGACACGTCTGTGCCCCTGGGGGCCGGTTCCTCACAGTCTCTCCCTCAGGGGGCTGCACAAGGAAGCTGACAACCCTGCAGTGTTGGGAGGGGAGGGGCTCTTGCAGCAAGTGCCCTGTGGAGTGAAATGGCTGGAGCCCCTGCTCTGTAACCCGTGGGATGCACAAATGTAGCTAAGCTCGTTAGCATCCCATTCACCCCACACAGCTACCCCCAAAATAACCAGCAAGGGGTACAAGGCCATGGCTGCACAATGTACCTTCCTTTTCGCCACAGGGAGGCCGTGTCTTTGCTGTCTGGGGGGTAGGGGGAGAGGGGATTACAGCAGGATAACGACCGTGCGGTATCTCACTGCAAAGGCCTCGTGGGGACACGGCCAGGTAGCTGTTAGTGCACTGTAACCCTGGAGCCCCCTGCCCAGCTGTAGGTGGGTGTAGAAACCCACCTCTTTAGCAGCGATGATGTGGAGGCAATGTCTGCTGCAGGCTTGGGGCTGTGTCAACACCGTCCGCTGCACACCCCACCCCAAGTCCTGGAGGGCAAGGTCCACCATGGTGAAAGCCAGCCATGGCCTGGAGCCATGCATGCGCACAGGCAGGCTGGGTGCATCTCTCTTCCAGGGCACCTCAGTGCTTCCAGCCGTGCCAAGACACTGAGCCGCCCAGGAACAGGAGGAAAAGAACTCACCGAGCTCCGCAAAAGCTGCATGTTCTGGCTGTAGGGCCGGCGGTGAGACACGGCCTCTGCCCCCACTGGAACAAAACCACCGTGAGTCTCGGGCTGCCGTGCTGGCCAGGAGCTGGTCTCAGCAAGGCTCCCCCTCCCCTGCATGACCGCTGCTATCTCCCACTGCTGGCCCCTGCTCTGAGAAAGGTCCCTCTGGCTGGGGGTCCGGCCCAGGGGGTGACAGCAGCAGGCAGCCCTTGCCAAAACCCACTGGGCCAGATGGCTGCTTTCCAGCCGCTTACTAGGGCCCGACCCAAACCTGGCCTGGCCTCCAGCCATCCCCTCTCCTGGTGGCCTCCGGCCAAGCCGGCACTGGGACCCCCCACATGGTGGTTCATGAGCAGGATGGAAGTGCTGTGAGTGGGGGAGGGTGCCCACAGGTCCATGCCGGGACCCCCACACCCTCTGCATTGGGGTGGCCAGACTGTGCCCCCCCAATGTGGGATGGCTCTGCTGCTGCTGGCAGCTGCTAGACACATGGGTAACACCTCCGTCTCTGTCCCCCCGGCAGGGCCGCACTCCCCAGCCCCACCATGGCATCACCTTTGTTCTTGTCACGGGGAGCCCTGCCCCGCTTGGCTTACCACAGGCTGGCTGGTAGCAGCCCCGGCATCGTCTTCCTCTCGGGATTCCAGGACACCAGGGCGAACCCCAAGTGCCTGGCCCTGGAGCAGTTCTGCCAGGAGTCGGGACGGGCTTTCCTGAGGTAGGTGATGGCCCGTTGATGCCAATGGGGCAGCCCATGGGGAATGGCCAGAGTCATTCAGAACAGCAGCCGCCAGCTAGGAGCTCCAGCCCTTGGGCCAGAGATCACAGGACTTTGCGTCCTTGAGCATCAGTCAGTGCAGCCTCCGGCCCTGCCAGGAATGGGCTCTCGGCACGTGTCCTGCTTGCACAGGAGCTGGACGCGGGGCCTCCCCCTCCACTCATTCTTGTCTCCAGCATGGCCCCACCCAGGCATGCTCCCTTCCCCAGCGGGGCTCAACACCCCTCTGACATCCCTCCCCGCACTAGCCCGGGTTGTCTCCTGCGCTGCTTCCCTGCCCATTCCTCTCTCTGCGTCCCCCCGTGTTCAAAGCAAGGCCTGTGTCTACCTGCGGAGCGAGGGCCAGCAAAGGGAACGCTGCCCTGATGGTGCGTAGAGCAGGAATTCCCTCCTGCAGCCAGAGCCGTGGGCTCTGGGCAGGCAAAGCAGGGCCTGGGAGTAGAGCTAGTGAGCTGCTGGGGGCAAAGGGATCTCCACGCAAGGGGGAGGTGGGGGACTGTCCCGCCTGAACAACGGCTCTGCACCTTTGCCCTCTCAGCTTTGACTACACGGGCTGCGGCAGCTCGGACGGGTGTTTTGAGGAGTGTTTGATCGGCCACTGGAAAAACGATGTCCTAACGGTGCTGGATGAACTCACCAGCGGGCCACAGGTAAGAGGCAAAGCCAGCAGCCCCTCCTGCCTCTGGGTCGGTGCAAAGGGCTTTGCCTGCTGGGGTGCAGGCCCCAGGGGTTCTCGTGGGCGGGGAAGCTTTGCCCAACAGGGCTCTTCAAACCCCTTGGTGCCCCCTGAGCAGCAGATTCACAGTAGCGCTCGGCTGGGCTGTAGGAGAGCACACCCAGGGCAGAGGGATGGATGAGGCAAAGGCCGCCCGCTGGGCAGTGCCCCTCTCTCTGACCGTTCCCTGTCTCCATCGCTCTAGATCCTTGTTGGTGTCAGCATGGGAGGCTGGCTCATGCTCTTAGCAGCCCTGGAGCGGCCAGGGAGGGTGGCTGGGCTGGTGGCTACAGCAATCGGGGCTGATATCTTCATAACCAAGTACAGAGAGATTCCTCTGGAGGTAAGACTGAGTCCAGCGCATGATGTGTTCAGCATGGGAAAGGCCCTGGGCCCCGTGTGCTGGGGGAAACGGGGGAAGGGGTTGTATTCATTAACCCGCCACTGGGAATAAATGCCTAGAGTCGCCCCCTGGGATGTGAGCACTGCCAGAAACCGGCTGGGAAGCAAATGCACCTGGTCTCAGCTCTGTCCCTGCTGAGCAGGGAAACAGACGCCAGGCCCAGACTGTGGGTCCTCCCAGTGACTGTGCTCTCCCTAGGGACGTATTTCTCACTGAGCCCAAGAAATCTCTCCTGGTGCCCCTGCTCCCAGTGAGCCCCCAGGCATGGGGGGGATCAAGCGATTGCCCGTCCAGACAGGGGAAGGGAGGGGAAGATCCAGGCTGCTGCTGATCTGTCTGGAGTCTCTCCCCTCCCACCCTGGTCAGAACCAGAAAGGGGCTCGTGGAATTAGGGGGGTGGGGTCCCCTGACAGCCCAGGGTTTTGTGTAGCTTGTCGGGCCAATCGCATCTCCCTGATCCCAAAGCTGGTACCGACTGGCCTGTGCATTTTCTGCCCTTGGGGGGTAGGTGAAGGGCGAAGTGGAGCAGACGGGAGTCTTTAACTACGTGATGGCTGGGGCCAGGTCTGCGCTACTTAAGCGGGAGTTCTTTACGGAGGCGGAGAAGCACAGTGTGCTGGGGCGCCCGTCCATCCCCATCACCTGCCCCGTCCGGCTGCTGCACGGCATGCAGGACCAGCTCGTACCGTGGGGCACGGCCGTGCAGGTGGCGGAGCAGCTGGAGAGCCAGGATGTCCGCCTCACGCTGTTCAAGGACGGGCAGCACGACCTGAAGGGAGCGGAGGAGGTGAGGGTGCTCGTGGGGACGGTCAGGGACCTGGCTGAGAGCCAGGCCTGAGAGCAAGAGACTGGAAGCAGCTGTGGGGACAGTGACCAGACAAGAAGCCAGGATCACGGCCACGCTGAACCTAGCCCCGTCTAATCCATTAATGAAGAGATTGCGTAGTGCGGGGTCCCCAGGGCCCAGGGCACGCCGAAGGCCCAAGCTGACCCCATTAGCACCAGCAGGTGCTCAGAGCGTTGGCTTGCTAATGAGCTCTTTGCAGGGGGTGAGGTGACTGCACCTGGCTTGTAGCGCTGTGAGTCTGCGAACGGCCAATGAATCTGGAAAGCGGCTGCTGGGGGGATTGGCAGCTACAGGGATTGAATGTGGGGTCTCTGGGTCTAGACTAGAAAAATGGCTCAACACCCCGCCCTCCCCCCTCACCAAAACACCTGAGAAAACCCAAAAAGGGCTCAGGTTTTTGAGGAAAAACCATTAACCTTTCCTGAAAAAATTCAGTGATGCTGCATTGTTGGGGGAGAACAGGCTCCGGGAAGAGGGTTGAACATTCAACGGTCCCCCGCGGAGTTCCCAGCGCTGTTCCACGGCCCAATGCCCATGGGTGGGGGGGGGACTGCAGGCTGTTGCCAGAAGCGCTCTCGCTGAGGGGGCCAGGCTAGGAGGGGCCTGGGAGGCGCCCACACTTTGGGCTCCATCAAGGCTGGATGAAAGGGAACAAAACAGGCCATTCTGGGCAGGATTGGCTTTGCTCTGAGCCCGCCGGGTTGGGTCAGGCCGGCTTCACGCCCCTGGGTTGGGCGTTTCCACACACAGCGGTTGTAGTGCTGTTGCTATACAGTTGGGGGAGTTTTTTTAACCGGTACAACCTCTCCCATGGTGCTGTACTCCCCCACAGCAACAGCTATGCCAGTTGGCGGCAGCCACCCCCTGCGAGAACTGGGGCCAGACCCGGGGCTGGAACTAGACTGGTCCAGCTTTGGTGTAGCCAGGCCCATGGGCGAGGACTGCAGCCAGTCGCTGCTCCATGTTCTGGCGGGACAGCCTGTGGGGTTAGTACGTGCACAAGCGGCAGCAGCTTAGCTGTGACTCCTGGGGAGAGCTGATACAGGCGCTTCCCTTCCCCTGAACTACACCCCCCCCCCACACACACACACACCAGCCTGTTCCCTTCAGTGGGGCAGGGAGAAAGGGCCCCCCCCCCCAAGCAAGGGGCAGAACTCTCCCTACTCCCCCTTCATTCAAATACCCTGCAGCCACTCCTAGGTGACGGCTCACTGTCAGGAGAGGGGGCTGGACCTGGGTCTCTCTGGGCCTTACTGTCTCGTGTCCCTGGTCAGGGTGAGGGTTTTAGCAGGGGTGTTAATGGAGGCCAGCCATCAGCACACGTGGAAGTTGGTCCATTGCAGGTGGAAGGGGAAGGGCTTAGCGGCAGGTCTGACAATGCTAGACCTGCGGTTGAGTGGCTAACACGGGGGTACCTGGGCCCCTGCCTTCACGGAGCAAGGAGGCAGGAGACTCGTGAGTAAAGTGCAGATCAACTTTTTTATTGTTTCATTCTCTTCATTTGATGGCTGAACCGTTCTTAGAAAACATGGTGCAACTTGGCTTAGTAACAGTGTACCTGGAAAGTCAAAATATTGTCAATGCATTCAAGAAACCGGAAAACTATGGACATTCAAGTGACACGACCCTTCTTCTGGAGTGGGAAGAGGGCGTCTTCCCCTGCAATGACTGAGAAAGCACCATTCTTAGCCTTTTGTTGTGTAACCAAGGCACCCCTGGGCCGTGCACCACAGAACCATCTCTGATATGTTATGTAGCTAGAACGACAGAGGACAAAGTCCCAGAGTGGAGTCCAAATTTGAGCCTAAATCCAAACAATTCTAAGATTAGAATACAAGCTCAAACTTGCAATGTAAACAGCCAGTGGGCTACCAGAGAAAGTTGCTTAATGACAACCTTGACACAGATGTGTGTTTTGACACCCCACGTTCAGTACACATTAGCCAGCGGGAGTCCAAGATCCCACAAGTCCTTAGCAGTGGGAGGAACTAGACACAGTTAGACTGGACCTACATCCCCCTGCAAAAATTTAAATAAAATAATAAAAATTAGGCACTGAAGAGAGTCATGCGCCCATGTGCTTCTAGAACCGAGATGCAGGTGCCCCCGGCTGCTCTCCCGCCTCTCGGAGGAGCCTGTGCCTGGGGGACGGTTTGGACGTGCTGCACCCATGGGGATGGCGTCACATTGGCAAGTGGTGTGAATGGCGCCCTTCCTCCTCGGGAAAGGCCACAGTTGTAAGAATGATAGCAGCAGCACCTTTACAAGAGTCACGTTCCTTGGAGACCAGACAGCCCATCTTCCGGCTGTGGGGCAGACGTGCCTATGGTCTGTAACACTGGTTAGAGCCCGGGCGGAGGGGAGGAAACAGCAAACACCAGTGAAGACAGCAGGGATGGTAGCGACAGCCCCAGGGTGCTAGGGCTGGGAACTCCCTTCTGGGCCTACCTCACAGCTCGTGAGGCCGGGGAGAACAGCGCTGGAACAATAGCGAGAGCCCAATGTTTCAGAATCACCTTTGCGCTGTTGCCATGCTCAGACCCTGCTGTAGGGCCATAGAGGGCTTTAGCTGTCCCCTGCTCCATCCGCGGGGAGGCCGTACAGACTGGTGGGGGCAGTGGCTCCCTCCCCTGGACCAGGGTGGGGGTGGGGGTGATGGGAGGTGTGGGGGACCCAGTGAGCCTGCAGAGAGGAAGGGCCTGTTCTCAGCCTAGACAGGGACACTTATGCCAAGGACCGGCGCTCTCGCTAAACAACCAGGCCGGAGAGGAGCTGCCCAGCTCGATAGCAGCCTGAGGGGAGCCCGACTGAACTCCACAGCTGAGCGGGCTGGTCCCTGGGCCATGCACCAGGCAGATTTCACTAGGTGGTGTGCCGGTACTGGGGGGATGGGAGAGGGCTGAATATCCCCTTTGCAGGGGATGCAACATTGCTCCCCCCGTGCCCTGACCAGTACTCGGTCAATGCTAATTGCAGGTGAAGGGAGTGTTTTCTAACTTGCCTGACGTTTGTTCTGAGAGGTTCCCTGCCTCCCACTGGCCCCAGAGCGCCGGGGAAAGCTGGATAGTGGCCAGCCAAGGAGGAGCCAGGCCTGTTAGGCAGAGGTCGCCGTAGCAGTCCGTCTCGGCATGGCACTATGGTGGGGACAGAGATGGGAGAATGGCAGTGCGGTGAGAACCTGGAGCCACCCCCCATGACGCTGCAGGACCAGTAACCCCAGCAAGGCAGGTCTGACTGGGCCTGGCCCCATCCCCACCCCTCTCTGCAAGCCGCGCGGCGGTGGGTGGGTGGGTGGGTGCGTCGGGCCTGCCCTGCAGCCCCTTCAGCAGCTCAACAAGGAGGTGATGCGCTCAGGTTGGCAAGGCGTCGTCTGAGGGTTGGACGACACCCTGGCACACAGGAGGCGGGCGGGCGGGGGGGGCATGAACACGAGTCCGACCTCCGAAGAAGCCCCCACGCCTGGGATGCTTTGCTATGTCCTCATGAGCTCCCCACCACGAGCGTCCGCTACACCGGAGACCAGGGCTGGAGGCAGCACCTAGGCAGGAGGCCCCAACTAACAAACCACAGGCCAGGTGGTGTTACGGGAAAGGGCCTAGAAGACATAGATTTTGTCCCGTTGGACGCAGTCCAGGTCATCATCCAGCGTCAGCAACACCTGCAAGGGGACAGGGCCATGGTTAGGCCAGGGCTCAGCTCGAGGACAAAACCCTTCCCCACTGCTAGTAGACAGTGTTCCCCCCACAGCCCCTGAGTGGGGGGAGGGGGAGGGAAGGCAGGGTGCTGGGGGAGACAGGGCAGGGGGCTGGGTGGGGAGGGAAGAGGAAGGCTAGGGTACTGGGGGAGATGGGGAGAAGAAGGAAGGAAGGGCAGGGTGCTGGGGGGGTAGGGAAGAGGAGAAGGGCAGGGTCAGGTGCTGGGGGGGATGGGGGAGGGAAGAGGAGAAGGGCAGGGTGCTGGGGGAGACGGGGGGAGGGAGGGAGGGAGGGCAGGGTGCTGGGGAGGGGGCGGTCAGGGAAGAGGAGAAGGGCAGGGTGTTGGGAACCTCTCTGACCCCACGTTGGTGTTTTTGGATAAGTAGAGCTGGTGCGGGTGGGGGTGGAATTTATGATTTGTTCAGCCCCATCCCCCTTTCAGCACAGGGCCTGGGCCGGACGGGAGCCTGTGTTCCAGCCAGCAGAGGGGGCCATGAGGACGCTGCAGCGTTAGGTGGACAGAGCGAGGCACTGCCGGCCGGCCCTGGCCTCGCTGGGGCTCTACGGGCAGGGGGCAGAGGGCCGTGCAGGACGTGCGCTCTCGCCTCAGGCTCTGTGGGGGCTGCCCCTGCCGGCCAAGGCTGACAGGTCTCCGGGGAGCGACAAGTGCTTCTGGGGACCCTCCTATGTGCTCCCAGCCTAGGGGCCGGTGGCGACAGCAGCTGGTAGTGTGGGGACCAGGGCGATGGGGCAGAAAGAGCCTTTCCCGCTGGGTGAGCTGGCCCAGCCGTGCTGGGGCTGGCAGGACCTACCAGGAAGGAGCCGAACAGGGCGATGGAGGAGAGGAAGTGCCAGATGTCGTGGTCATCAAAGAAGCTGAGCAGGATGCAGTCTCTGTTGTGCTGCCGGGACTCGGCCGGCGTTTTCTGCAGAGGGGACAGAGCCGGTGCGTTATCTCCGGCCAAGCACCAGGGCCGGCTCCGGGGTTTTTGCCGCCCCAAGTGGCGGGGAAAAAAAAGAGCCGCGAGCGGCGGCAGCTCTGCCGTGCCGCTTTCTTCTTTGGCGGCAATTTGGTAGCAGGTCCTTCCCTCCGAGGGACCCGCCGCCGAAGAGCCCGACGTGCCGCCCCTTCCCCTTGGCCGCCCCAAGCACCTGCTTGCCGAGCTGGTGCCTGGAGCCGGCCCTGCCAAGCACGCTGCCCGTCTCCTCCCCGCGCAGCTCCTGCACAGGGCCGAGCTGCAGCCTAGAAGAGCTGCAAGTCGAGCAGACCGGGCGCTCGGGCCATGCACAACGCAGTCCTCACTGCCTGCCCCGTACAGGGACCCTCCAAGCAGGAGACCCCCCCAAGTGTGCACCAGACACGTCAACCCTGAATAGTCAAGGCCCGGGCTGGCATGGGCCACCACTCACCTGCCAGGTGCTCAGACCCTGGAAGAAGAAGAAGAGGGCGAAGCCCCACACCACGGAGGTGAAAATGATGCAGAGCAGGGGGATGAGCTTGATGCGCTCGCCGCTTCGGAGCTGGGGAGAAGGAGAGAGAGCAGGTGAACGGTGACACGCAGAGGGCAGGAGAACAGCGACGCCTGGCTCACGCACAGGGCAGGGGGCACACGCAGAGGGCAGGAGAACAGCGACGCCTGGCTCACGCACAGGGCAGGGGGCACACGCAGGGGGCAGGAGAACAGCGACGCCCGGCTCACGCACAGGGCAGGGGGCACACGCAGGGGGCAGGAGAACAGCGACGCCCGGCTCACACAGAGGACGGGGGCACATGCAGAGGGCAGGGAACGGCGACACCAGACACACGTAGAGGGCACACGCAGGGGGCAGGGGAATGGTGACGCCCGGCTCATGCACAGGGCAGGGGGCACACACATGGGGCAGGGGAATGGCGACACCTGACACACGCAGAGGGCAGACAATGGCGACGCTCGGCACATGCAGAGGGCAGAGGAATAGGGTGATGCCCGGCAGATGCAGAGGGCAGAGGAACAGGGTGATGCCGGGCGCATGCAGAGGGCAGGGGGCACACGCAGAGGAACAGGGGGATGCCTGACACACGCACAGGGCAGGGGGCACAAGCAGAGGAATGGAGACGCCCAGCATATGCAGAGGGCAGGGGGCACACGCAGAGGAACAGGGGGACGCCCGGCACACGCAGAGGGCAGAGGAACAGAGGGACGCCCGGCACACACAGAGGGCAGGGGGCACACGCAGAGGAACAGGGGGACACCCGGCACACACAGAGGGCAGGGGGCACACGCAGAGGAACGGGGGGACACCCGGCACACACAGAGGGCAGGGGGCACACGCAGAGGGCAGGGAACTGCGACGCCCGGCTCACGCAGAGGACAGGGGGCACACACATGGGGCAGGGGAATGGCGACACCTGACACACGCAGAGGGCAGACAATGGCGACACTCGGCACATGCAGAGGGCAGGGGGCACACGCAGAGGAACAGGGGGATGCCTGACACGCACAGGGCAGGGGGCACAAGCAGAGGAACGGAGATGCCCAGCATATGCAGAGGGCACACGCAGAGGAACAGGGGGACACCCGGCACACACAGAGGGCAGGGGGCACACGCAGAGGAACAGGGGGACAACCAGCACACACAGAGGGCAGGGGGCACACGCAGAGGAACGGAGACGCCCAGCATATGCAGAGTGCAGGTGGCACAAGCAGAGGGCAGGTGGCACAAGCAGAGGGCAGGGGAACAGCGATGCCCGGCACACGCAGAGAACAGAGGAACAGGGTGAAGCCCGGCAGACGCAGAGGGCAGGGGAACGGCGACACCCAGCACATGCAGAGGAACAGGGTGATGCCCAACACGCACAGAGGGCAGGGGAGAGGTGACGCCCAGCACACACAGAGGGCAGGGGAACGGCGATGCCCAGCACACACAGAGGGCAAGGAACGGTTACGTCTTGCACACGCAGAGGGCAGGGGGCACACACAGAGGGCAGAGGAACAGGGTGACGCCCGGCACACGCAGAGTGCAGAGGGCACACGCGGAGGGAGAGGAACAGGGTGATGCCCCGCACACGCAGAGGGCAGGGAAACAGGGTGACGCCCGGCAGACGCAGAGGGACAGGGTGATGCCGGGCGCATGCAGAGGGCACACGCAGAGGGCAGGAGAACAGGGTGACGCCCGGCACATGCAGAGGGCAGAGGAACAGGGGGATGCCGGGCGCATGCAGAGGGCAGGGGGCACACGCAGAGGGCAGGAGAACAGGGTGACGCCCGGCATACGCAGAGGGCAGAGGAACAGAGGGACGCCCGGCACACACAGAGGGCAGGGGGCACGCGCAGAGGAACAGGGGGACGCCCGACACACGCACAGGGCAGGGGGCACAAGCAGAGGAACGGAGACACCCAGCATATGCAGAGGGCAGGGGGCACACACAGAGCGCAGGTGAACGGTGAAGCCCGGCACACGCAGAGGGCTAGGCACCTTCCTTGGCACATGTGGGGCCTGGGACAGGCTCCCAGGAGGCCATGCCCATGTGTTCCCCAGTGACGGAGGCTTCTCTCCCCACTACCTGGACAGATAATGGCTGGAAGGACTCAGCGGTGCTGGGGGTGGTGGTGCAGGTACCAGGGCTCTGGGGATGTTGGTGAAAGGACTTACAGGCCCTGCTCCTCCGCTGGGGCCTGACTCTGGGGTAACCCCAGAGCTCAGTCACTCCCCGTTTGCCCCAGAGCTCTCCTGGGGTACAGGCCTGTGATGAAGTGGGACTGTTCTTAATGTTTCCTCTGAATACTGTGTGGGTGCCTCAGTTTCCCCTATGCATTTCTTAAGTCTCTAGGTGGTGGGGAAAGGCCAATGCGCATAAATCACTGACACACTGTCTCCCTGGCAACAAAAGGCCAGGGCCCCTTCCCCCCCTGTGAGGAAATAGCTAAAGGTGAACAAAGAGATCAGGTGACCTCCTGGCCCGGGAAAGAGACAAAGCCCAGAGAAGGAGGGGCTGGAGGGAGTTTCAGAGTTGGAGCTGGCTGGGGACGAGGAGTGAGGGCGGACATGGGTGTCTGGCTCTCTGAACCCCATAATGGACCCGGCCGAGGGGTCCCGTTCACCGCCGTACCTACAAGCTCTGTTTTAGACCATGTTCCTGTCATCTAATAAATCTCTGTGTTACTGGCTGGCTGAGAGTCACGTCTGACTGCAAAGTGGGGGTGCAGGACCCTCTGGCTTCCCCAGGACCCCCGCTGGGCGGACTTGCTGTGGGAAGCGCAGGGAGGGGCATATGCTGAATGCTCCCAGGAGAGACCCAGGAGGTGAAGACGTGTGAGCTTCTTGCCCTGAAGACAGTCTGCTCCGAGGGAGAGGAGGCTCCCCAAAGTCCTGACTGGCTTTGTGGGGAGCAGTTCCAGAGCATCGCCCGGGGACTCCGTGACAAGGCCCCGCTCTGTGCAGCCAGGGAGTCTGTCCAGCCGAGCCCCCAGCCTGTCCCCGCACCTTCATGATGATGTAGAAAGCGAAGTAGAGCAGCAGGTTGCAGATGCCGATGGCCAGAAGGTAGGAGGCGAAGTCGTTGGGTCGGACGATGAGTCCGTAGGCAGCGCTGGGGGAGGGAGAGGTGGGTTAGGAAGGCAGCAGAGGGGGGCCCCCAGCTGCAGCATGGCAGAGACTGGGGCAGCCCCATGCCGGATATCGGCAGCAATTCTCTATGGTCCCTGCTGCAGCCTGCACCACCGGCAAGACGAGCAGGGTCTCCTGGAACATAACCTGGGGCGCCTGCTGCATCCCGGGGCTTGCCCAGTGGGAGAGTAGGCAGGGGAGAGGCGTTCGCCCGACTGCTGTCCGGGGCAGCTCTCCACGGCTGCCGCTAGTGAGCCACAGTGCGCTCCCTCTCCAGGGCGCTACACCCTGCTTTGCCCCACGGTGTTCACAGCTGACGCGAGCTGTGTGTTCTCAGCCCAGCTCCCTGCCCGGCTGCATGGTAGCACTGCAGAGGGATAGGCCTGGAACAACTGAGACCAGCAGGTCAGGGCCGGGGCTGGCATAGCAGCAGGGGAGGGCCTGGATCGAGGTGTGTTGGCAGTGGTGGGAGGGGAGCTCTCCTGATACCCCCTTTCCTTGTACAGAGCACTCTCCCTCCGGGCAACCTGGGACTTGTCCCCCCTACACACACCCCCAGACTTACAGCGACCAGTTGATGATGTTGCCCATGACCAGCAGAACCATTCGATCCTGCAAACACAGACAAGGAGGGTCAGGGGAGGGGGCGTATGCTGGGCTAGTGGTTCGGGGGGGACCCTGTTTTCATGGCTCAGAGCCGTTAGAGCTGCCATCTCCCAGACCCACTCTCTGCCCCAGGGCATGGTGGCTCAGCCTTCTCTGGCTGGGAGGATGCTGGTCCCAGGGAGGGGGCAGGGAGGGATCGGGAAGCTCTGACCACAGCGTGAGCTCTGTGCCTGTGGCGGAGCTCAGATCACCTCAGCTGGGCCCAGCATCACATTCCACCACAGCCAAGCAAACAGCCTCCCTGCATCCCGCTGGGGGGCAGTGGGGCCGCGGGTCTGGGCTAACTGAGGACGGGGGGCTGAGAGGGGCCGTGCTGGGTGAGGAGGGGGAGGGAGGCCTCACGGAAAGGACCCTGGGGGAGTTGTCCGTAGTGGGTATTGAATCTAGGACCTCGGCTTCGGAAAGCGTGGTGCCCTACTGCCCGAGCTGATGCCCCAGCTCAGATAGACCAGGCAGGAGCAGGCCCCCGAGCCCCCCGCGAGGGGTGGACAACATGGCCACTGGCTGGTCACCTCTGGGGCAGGCTCTTGGTTTAGCTCCATTTGTCTCCATCACAGAGCCAGGCCCAGAGCGGAGTACGCTGGGGATGCGCTGTCAGAGGGGGCTGGCAGGGGCTCAGGGCTGTCATGCCCAGGGACTGCACGGTTGCACTGGGATGCAGAAGCAAAAGGGCAGATTTGGGCCAGTGGTCCATCAAAGCATCCTGCCCCCGTGCTGGCTGGATGCGTCCCTGTGCCTGCAGCATGAGGCCTTGCCGGAACATCCACCGTCCAGCAGAGAGCTCTGGGCCGGCCCCGGGGCACTGCTGTTGCAGCTAGTCCTCCTCGCGCAGTGTTAGCCAGTCACGGGCTTGTACCGAGAGTCAGGGGCCTTGGGCGCCTCAGGGCTGAAGTGAGCCGCTCACTCACCACGTACATGGGCCCACTGCACTGGCGGATGCAATCTGTGTACAGCACGTGCACGATTCTGCGCGGTATCCCGGAGTCTGCAGAGAGAGAGAGGCAGCGCTAGAGCCGGGGGAGGGGGCAGCAGGCCCTTCCCAGGCCCATCCTAGCCCAGCGGGGCATGGATTGCAGCCAGTCCCATCCGAAAGGGAAGAGGCCTGAACCCTGCGCTCCCAGAGCAGCAGTCCGGCTGGAGGGAGGCCAGCGTGAGCAGAGGCTGCCCGCACAGAGCAGTGGGGGCTCCCCCAGCCCATCACACAGCCGGGAGGGTGGGCGGAACAATGCCCCGTTCATGCCCCTGCAGTGAGTCCCACTGCCAAGCTGGCTTGGCTTTCAGACCAAGTCCCCAGCGCTGCGGGCTCATCTGAGCAGGGCCGGCCACGCTCGGCCCCACAGGCCCCCACGTAAGCGCAGGCGTCTCCTGTGCGAGTTGAGCCGACAATGCCCAAGGCGGGAGGGAGCCAGACTTGCTCTGCCGGTGCACAGAGAGCCCTGGACGTGGGTTATACTAAGCAGGGAGGAGGGCTGAGCAGTCACTTGGGTGCAGGCGTTCTAGCGCCATGGACCACTCAGGCCGCGACGCAGAGCCAAGGACCCGCGCTGGGCTGGGCTGCCTGTGGTGCCCATGGGGAGTCTGGCTCTGCCCCCCATCCCTGTCCCAGGGGCGGGGCCTCACCGAGTTTCCAGCGGCCCATGTAGTAGAGCTGCGTACTCAGCAGCAGGGTGGCGATGATGTGGATGATGGAGAAGAAAATCCAGAACATCATGTTCCCTTTGCCAAAGACCTGTGGGGAGAAGACGGGGTGAGCGGGTGGGAGACGGGGCTGGGGCTGGTCCCCAGGGGCCCACGACGCAGGCATCAGAGCTGTGGTTACAGAAGGAGCCGTCAGCACCAGGGAGCTGAGAGAGCCACAAAGCCAGGATTCATGCCTGAGTCCGGCCTGGGGCAAGGCAGCCTGAGTTTTACTGAGGCAACTGCTGCCTTCTCCGGGTGTGGGGTTTGCTGGCCAAGGACCCACAGGCTCTCAGACAGCTCAGTCCTTAGTCCCTCTGCAGACAGCCAGTAACGCGCCCACCTGGACTGAGCCGTCTGCACAGGGGGCACCAGCGAGCTCGGAGCCAGTGGCTCCTCCCCCATAGACACGGCTCCGGGGCTGGCACTCACCACGCCGACGACGGAGAAGAAGATGACGATGGCCAGGCAGGCGTAGGCGCTGTACGCGCTGGCGTTGATGTCCGGGTGCCGTTTCTGATACAGCTTCAGCATGCAGAGTCCCGCGATCATGTACATGAAGGAAGTGTCTGCAAAGGGACGGTGGCCAGACTGAGCGAGGGGCCGGGGAGGGGCAGGCTGGCAGCCCCTCAGCATTGCACGGCTGCAGGAGCCTGGGTCCTGGCTGCCGTGGCAGGGAGAGTAGGGCAGGGACATCTCAGACAGGCACGGTGGGAGGAACCGCCACGTCTGAGACACGGCTCAGAGACAGAGCTGGACTGCCGAGCCGTGGGGCCGGAGCGGTGCTGCACATCCCTCTGCTCGGAGCACAGCGGCTCCCTGAGCTCACCGGGAGGTGGCTGGGGGCTGTCTGATGCCGCAGGCTGCAGCGCAAACCCTCCCAGAGCTCCACCGGAGCCAGTGCCCAATCTCTGCCAGCACCACAGCACTGTGGCAGCTGGGTAGGGCCGGGAGAGAGGGAGTCTGAGACGGGAAAGGGGGTGAGCTCAGCGGGATGAAGCAGCCAGCAAACGGGCTGCGCTGGGCGGAGAGGAGAGCCCCTGGCAGTCACCCCTAGTCCAGCTCCGCGCTGGAGCCGGGCAAAGGGCGGGTGTCACTGCAGGGTCAGGGAGCCCCGAGCACTCACCGAACTGGAAGTTGGTGTAGTTGGGGCAGACGTGGTAGCAGGCGCTGAGCAGCCCCTCCATCATGAGCGCCGTGCCCATGGCGTAGAACAGGCCGAAGTGCTTGGGGATGCCACACTCCTGGGGGGGGAAAGGGAGGATTGACACGCCCGCCTCAGACAGACAGATCTGGCCAAAAGGCACCTGGGCTGAGCGAGCCCGGCTCCCAGCTCAGGCCAGGGGCAGCCCCCCCTGGATGCCCCCCAGAGGAACTCTCCCCGTCAGCACCCAGGCCCTGCCCGCCCCCACCCCAAGGGCGCAGCCCTGCCCATCCCAGCCAGCATCACGGGGGACGGCGATCAGCCAGGCTGCAGGCACAGGGCCGGGCGCGAGGGGCGGTGCTCACCAGGGCCTGCGTGTCGTTGCGCATCAGCGCCCGGTTGTAGTTGATCTCTCGCTGCAGGATGATGAGCAGGAAGAGGAGGCCCAGCAGCACGTAGCCCAGGTTGCTGAGGATGTTGTTGAAGGCGCTGGCAGGAAGCAGGTCAGTCCAGGTCACCGTCACAGGGCCGGCTGTGTGGCCTGTTCCCCAGAGATCGGTGCCACGGAACAGGGCACTGCCCCCGCCCCGGGCAGCTGCACCCTCTGTCCCCACCCGCATCCCAGCCAGAGCGCCACGGTTCACATGGGCTCCCCTCCCCGGTTCTTTGTTCTCCCCTCCTGGGTGCTACCAGGGGCCCAGCTCCCCTCCCCACCCCACCCGCCAGACCGCAGAGGGGCAGGTGGGCAGGCCAGGGAGCGTCACTGCGAGCCCCGCGCCAGCTCTTACCTGAGGTTTCCCAGGGGGTGGGCGCACAGGAAGTTATAGTAGCAAATGTCCTGATTCCCTGTCACGTTCACCACCTGCAGCGGGGAAGCAAGCGAGACCCTGAAGAGGAAGGGCAGGGGACACCAGCTGGAACGGGCCTGGCACAGCTCACAGCCAGGACTGGGGGGCCCGAGGGGAGGTGTCCCCAGTAGAAACGTGCACTCACCGAGGAGGGGGCAGGCAGAGGACCCAGCAGCACTGGGCAAGTGCAGACGGCGAGGGGTGACTCAGAGTTCATGTGTTCTTCCAGCTTCCACCCCAGGGCTGATTACAACCAGGGCAGGGATGTGCACATTTACAGAGGGCATTTGGCCAAGCCTGCCCCTTGGAGAGGCTGCTAAGTGCAGAGGGAGACAATGCGGCACTTTGCTGCAGCCGGGCTGGGCAGGGCTGGATCTCAGCCTGCATCTCGCGTGGGCGACCGAGTGAAGGGGCCGCTCGGCTGGGGGAGCGCCTGGGAGGAGACGCCGCTGGTTTCTTTGGCACAGGAGGGAACTGCCCCTCAGCCCGTGGCTGCTTTGAAGCCCAGAGCCCAGCCCTGGGAACTCCCCGAATTCAGGAGATGGTGGAGCAGGGCAGCCAGCAGCCCCCAGGGGAGAGAGCTCGGATACTGGGGCAGGAGGGGGACGCAGGCAGGGGCCGTCCTTACCGTCTGGTAGGTGATGACCAGCTGTATGACAGGGAGGGCGTAGAACACAGCGATGGTGGCAATATTCCTGCAAGAGAGGACGGAACTGAGCCAGGCGGGCGCTGGCCAGGGACTCCAGCTCCGCCCCCTCCCTGGGGCTCTCCCCACTGCTCCAGCGGCACCCGTGCTCACCCATCTCCTCCACGCGCTCTGCAGCACCCACTGGGCTCGGCGGGACGGCGAGTGTGATGCCAACGCCATGGAGGGCCGGGACGCCGATCTATCCACTGCTCTGCAGCAGGGCAGGGCTCCAGGCACCTCCTTAGCTCAGGGGCGGACAGAAGAGTCCCGCAGCCCATCTCCCTACCCCCTCACCTCTCCTCCCTCCCCAGGCCTGCCCTCACTCACCAGAAGTAGATCTGGTATTTCTTCCGCAGGACACGCTTGTCCTTCCGGGCCAGGTCTGCCACGTACAGGTATTGCTGGGAACAGAGGCGGGATCCCATCACAGGCCAGGCGGGGCATGCGGCAGACAGGGGCGAGGGCACCCTGGCAACCAGCCCAGCCTGCGCCACCTGCAGCCGCAGAGCTACCCCTGCCCAGAGCACTGGCTAGCTGCCAGCCGGCAGCATTTCCGGGGGGAATACGGGCTCGGTCACAGCACTGGACGGAGGCTGGCGCTGAGTGATGGGCACGCACCAGACCGGCCAGCACAGGGTTAACGAGCCCATTGGCACATGGTTCTGGGGCAGTGCCTGGCTACACAGGCCTCCCCGCTGCTCCATCACCCTCCGCCCCACATATACCCTGCTCCAGCATCTCCCCGCGGGGCATCGCTCAAGCCTGAGCCAGGGCAGCCATACAGGCTGTGCAGTGTGTTCCCGCCGCCAAAGCGATACCCGGGACGGGCAGGAGATGCAGGGGCCTGCATGTCACGCTCCCCCCCACCCATCAGAGCGATACCCGGGATGGGCAGGTGATGCAGAGGCCTGCATGTCACGCTCCACCCCCCCCCCCCCCCCCGCCCCCCATCAGAGCGATGCCCGGGCTGGGCAGGCGACACTGGGGCCTGCATGTCACGCTCCCCCCCACCCATCAGAGCGACGCCTGGGCTGGGCAGGAGACACAGGGGCCTGCATGTCACGCTCCCCCCCACCCATCAGAGCGATGCCTGGGCTGGGCAGGCGACACTGGGGCCTGCATGTCACACTCCCCCCACCCATCAGAGCGATGCCCGGGCTGGGCAGGTGATGCAGGGGCCTGCATGTCACGCTCCCCCCACCCATCAGAGCGATGCCTGGGCTGGGCAGGCGACACTGGGGCCTGCATGTCACACTCCCCCCACCCATCAGAGCGATGCCCGGGCTGGGCAGGTGATGCAGGGGCCTGCATGTCACGCTCCCCCCACCCATCAGAGCGATGCCTGGGCTGGGCAGGAGACACAGGGGCCTGCATGTCACGCTCCCCCCCACCCATCAGAGCGATGCCTGGGCTGGGCAGGTGATGCAGGGGCCTGCATGTCACGCTCCCCCCCACCCATCAGAGCGATGCCTGGGCTGGGCAGGCGACACTGGGGCCTGCATGTCACGCTCCCCCCCACCCATCAGAGCGATGCCCGGGCTGGGCAGGTGATGCAGGGGCCTGCATGTCACGCTCCCCCCACCCATCAGAGCGATGCCTGGGCTGGGCAGGAGACACAGGGGCCTGCATGTCACGCTCCCCCCACCCATCAGAGCGATGCCTGGGCTGGGCAGGAGACACAGGGGCCTGCATGTCACGCTCCCCCCACCCATCAGAGCGACGCCTGGGCTGGGCAGGCGACACAGACCTTGGTCCGGATGACGTTCTTGTCGGAGTCTATGTCCGCCAGCGTGTCGTAGTCGTCCTCCTCCACAGAGCTGAGGGAGTCCAGGCGGGGCCGGCTGGCCACGTTCTCCAGGGAGCGCTCTGCAAGGGCACAGGGGAGCACCAGCGTCAGTCCGGGCTGAGGCCACACACCCTGGGCAAGGCCTAGCCTGCCCCCTCCCCACAGCCCTGGCGACGGGATCAGACCACGGGGCGACGCGGGCCCCAATCATTCGTATCACGGAGTCAATCAGAGCCATTCAATCACACCCTGAGATCATCCCCCCCGTTCATCGTCCACAGCTCAGTGAAAAGGGATCGACGGGGCAGCACAAACCCCACAACAGAGACCCACCCCACCGCTGCAGGAGGCTCCGTGGCATCTAGCAGACGTTCCCAGCTCTTCAGGGCTGGGGTTCAAGCCGCCGGGCCCCTGGGACAGAGATCCCTGTGCACTGAGCTACCTACGCCCGTCGGGGCAATTACACCCCGGGGTCATTCCGTTCTGATTGGGCTGATCTGGGTATTGATGATACAGGGACGTGTGCGATTGGTTCGTCATGCTGATGCCCCCGGTGCTCTTTCTGAGGGGACAGGCTGTGTCTGTCGGGGCTGGCGAGGGAGACGGGGCCCCAAATGCACCATTAGAAAGGACTGAGGGGACAAAGGCAGCTCCCGGCAGAACAGAGCCGGGGCAGGCAGGTCCACATGGCCCACACAGCGAGTCACCCTGGCACACAGGGCCCGCACCCTACAGCGGGGCCCACTGGGGCATCAGTGCCCGGAGGACCTGGAGCAGGACTCGTGCTGGGGGGTGAGCTCGCCTCAGCGAGCAGGAGGCGGCTCTGACCAGCCTCCGGCTGGGCCTTCGCTAGGAATTCAGGGGCGTTCTGGAGTTAGCCAGGGGCGGTGACCTAGTCCAGCTCAGCCTGCTGAGAAGTGCAGCCGCCCGGCTCCTCCAGGGCTGCTAACTAGCCTTCTCTCCCAGCCATGGCACGGCCACCGAGCTGGTTTCGGGGCGGCATGCAGGGCCGACACCCGCTGCTGAGCGACCTGAGTCACAGGGTTTGGGTCAGGCCTGGCCAGGAAGCTCTGCCGGATCCTGTGAGACGTCACATGCAGAGCACGGCCCCTTTGGCACAGAGACCTGCTGGCACTCGTCCCACGCTGCCCAGTGCCACGTAGGGCCTGGGTGCCATGTGCAGAGACCAGAGTACAACAAGTCTGTCCCTTGCCTAACGCACATCTCAGCACACAGTCGTTGGTCTGGCCAATGCTCCAGGGCAGCCCCATGCTGCATGTGGGTCTGGGGAGGGCAGGCAGTCACGCACAGCTCGCTGGCACCAGACACTGCGCTCCTGGGGCTGTTCGGTTGTTGCTCTGTCTTGGTCAGTCACATGTCTGCCGCTCCCTGGCTCACTCTGCTAGCAGCTGAGTGCCCTGCCGCTAGCCAAAAGCTGCCAGCCTTGGGGGCCTGACGAGAGCCAAGGGCCAACGGGGCCATTGTGACCCTCCTGTCTGCCCCCCGGCGTGACGCAGGCCAGGGAAGCTCACCCGCTGAGGAGCCGACAGAGGACGGGGACGCCAAGCCCTCCATGAGGCCAGGGAGCGGTGGCCACTCGGGGAAGGCGTCTGCTTCTTTCGGTGCGTAGCCGGGGGCTCCAGGCCTGGCTATCGTGGCCTTGGCAGGCAGGGGCACGGTGCTGCCCACACAGCCTGAATTGGGCCATTCTGCAGGCGATGCTGCCTCTGCCCCACTGCAACAGGGCCCATGGCTGCCCCCTCTAAATCCACCCAGAACCGCAGCACCCCTCAGAAAGTGCAGCCCCCAGCCATGGCAAGCCTGGGCAGGGGTCCTCCAGGGCTTCACGTTACCATCTCAGACCCAGGCAGATGTTTTGCGGGGCGGGGGGGGGGTGGTGTTGTCAGCCAGTGAACAGTCCAGAAATCATCCCTCCCTTTCCAGGCCACTGAATGGGGCCCACAGAGCCAGGGCCAGGGCCACGTTCTCGGCTCAGACGGGTTACACCGGGGCATAGGGATCGGCAGCCACTCCCAGCGCTCTGAATCAGCTGAAACGGGACTGATTTACCTCTGTCTGGTCAGGGCACCTGGCCGCCTCCCCTCCTGCACCACAACTGGCGGAGAGAAATCGACCATCTCTGCTGAGCATGTGCAGCCCATCCCCCCCGCCCTGGACGAGGGACCAGGAGAGGAGGACGATGGCGCTTCCCCTGGACTTTCCACCCCTGCCTCTGAAAAGACAGCAGGACAAGCCAGGGCTCCCAACTGACCCCTGTGCTGGCCCTGGGTCTCCCCTCCCACACCCTCCTCCGCAAACCTTACAGTCCAGCTAGGAGCCCAGGCGTGTTGGGAAAGGGGGGGGGGGCACTGTCTCACACACAGCACCGCCAGCGCCCCTCAGTCCTGACCTGCAGCCCCAGTTACCCCAGCCCTGGGCCCCCCGATGCCCCCTCACAGCACCGCCAGCGCCCCTCAGTCCTGACCTGCAGCCCCAGTTACCCCAGCCCTGGGCCCCCCGATGCCCCCTCACAGCACCGCCAGCGCCCCTCAGTCCTGACCTGCAGCCCCCGTTACCCCAGCCCTGGGCCCCCCGACGCCCCCTCACAGCACCGCCAGTGCCCCTCCTCAGTCCTGACCCCTGCCACTCCATTCCTGGCTCCCCTGAGCAGAGGCTGACAAACAGGCACAGTGGAGGGTCCCAGGGGGATAGCTGCTCCCAGTGCGCCCACGCGTTGGAAGACGGGAGCGTTATGGGACGGCTGGTGGCTGGAGGGACTGTTCAGTGGCTGTCCCTGGATCAAGGGACGACAGATGGGAGTGAAGGTGCTAGTCGAATGCAGGGTCTGTCCCCAGGTAACGTGAAGCCGAGGGCACCGCAATACATTGGATTGATTCGAGTTCTCCTAGCGCCTTTTCTGCTTAACATCCACATCTACCCATAGCAATGCACAGGTGCCTCATCTGGCTGGAGGGGACGCGTCGCTTGAAGCGGTCCAGCCCTTGAAAGGAAAGGGAGAGTTATTGGGAGGGCGGATGGGGACAGAGCCTTCTTCTGAGAGCCGAGGGGGGTCCCAAGTAGCCAGCCAGGCAGTTTCACTCCTCATCTGCTGCCCGAGCCAGACAGGGACAACCCAGTTAAAGGCCTGCCCAGGACACTGGTCTTCCAAAGTGGAGCAGAGTTGGTGAGGGTGGGGCGGAGTTCTGAATGAGGACGAGAGCCTGGGGAAGCCACAGCTCCTGGGGCAAAGTCCTCTCCCCAGAACCAAGCCCTCCCCGGAGAGCCTTTCGCACTCAGGCCCCCGGACGCGGGGGCAGATGTGCACCTCCCCGGCTTGGCATCACACGGGATGAGCCCAGACAGCGGGCCTCAGACAGGGTCTCGGTGCATGGAGCGTTTGCAGCAGGGATGGGCTCCCAGGCTCTGGGATTGCTCGGATGTGGACTCTGCCGTGTAAGACCCAGCTCCGGCTCGCTGGTTTCATCTCGCCGGCCAGTCATTGCTGGTTTCTTGCGGCTCACCTGTGTACCCAGAAGAGATGTCCGTGGAGCCCATGCTCTCGGTGATGCCCTCGGTGCTCAGGGTGGAACTGTTCTCTGGAAGGAGAGTTAGAACAAGGGGGTGAGTCGACGCAGTCAGACGCCCAGCCAGGAACGAGCAGAGGGCAAGGAGCTCACACAGCGGGGGGCGGGGTGGTGGTGTGTGAGAGAGAGATAAAACACTATTGTATCTGGAGACCCTGGCTTATCCCAAGTCACTGTCTGGGGGAGAGGAGACAAACGAGATTCTGGTCGCAGGCTCAGGAATAGGGTCCAGCCATTGCCAAGGACTGGCGACCTCCCCCGCCCCCAGGGCCCACTCCCATCTCCAACTGGTCCCGGAGCCCCATGCGAGCGTGCGGGTGCGGTGCTCCTGGCTGGTGCTTACCCAAAGAGCCGTAGCCGTAGCCGTGGTAGGGAGGGTGACCCAGGAGGGAGTCCGGGGTGGTGCGCGGATGCCCTGCAAGACACCACAGGAGCCTGCGTCAGGCAGGCAGCAGCCTTCACACACGTCACCCCCAGAGCGCAGGCGGCTCAGGAGAGCAGGGGGCACGTGTCTCAGTGGGGTGAGTGTGGCAGGCTCAGGCTGTGCCCAGACAGCTGCAGTGCAGCGTAGCTCTTTGGGCTGTAGACGGTTTCTGCTCAGGGGAGACCAAGGATGGGAGGAACTGGGGGGAGGGAGGGGGCGACACACCAGGATTGTGGGACATCAGCAGAGCTGGGTGAGAGGAGTTTGCACAGCACCCTGCATCCCTCGCTTTAGTGGCTGACGCTTCCTACGGAGCAAGACCCCAGTGCAGGACCCTGCCCTGCCCTGCCCACCTCCAGCTGGAGGGCGGCTTAGGGCCAGCGTGTCAGGGGCACCAAAGGGATCTGTTCACAGCCTGTGAAATAACGGAGGCTGACGCTTACCCAGTAAAGATGCTGGGAGGGGAAGTTCCCCAGGAGCGATGCGCAGGCAGAGAGAGAGAGAGACAGATGGACAGACAGACAGAGTCACTGACAGCAGCAGATCACAGATGACGTGGAGCTTAGACCCGACACACTAAGGACCCGTCCACCCGTCTCCCCATAACGCAGGGAGATCTGTGCACAGAGAAAGGGCCTGGCTCTGAAGCTGTGGGGCTGAGCCAGGCCGTCGAGCAGAGCCCGAGTCCAAGGCTGGAGCCAGCTCTCCCGGACCCTCCTTTCACCCCAGGAGAGTCCTGGCTGCGTGGATGGGCAGCGACCAGGGAACCAGGGGTTTGGGCTGTAAGCCGCAGAGCTGGCCAGAGGCAAAGGAGAGTGGGTTTCCATTCAAGGGAAATGTTCTATTTCCACCAACCGTTGGTTGCCAAACCCCAAACCTTTGTTTTGTGAAGAGAACCCGGCAGCAAAGTGTCCATGAAAACATTATTTCACAGGGAAAAAAATAAAGAAAAAAACCCCAGCCGGCTCTGGTACATACTCCACCCCCTAAGGGAACTGGGCCCACCCACAGTCAGCCCCCCGCCTCCAGCACATTAACCAGCAAATATGCATCTCCGCTGCCCCCCGGACTCTACGTGATGGGGCCAGCTCCCAGAGTCCCCCCACCCCCAGACTCCTGCGTCAGTGCACTCTACGGGCCCTGGCGGGTCCGTACCGGTGTCCGTGGTGGGCGTGTCCATGGCAGCCAGGAGCCCTTTTCTCTTCTTCTGTTGTCTGCAAAAACGCAAGAGAAAACCTGAAACAGAAGGGTCGGGAGGCAGCTCCCTCCTGCCGCAGACCCAGGTCCCATTGGGCAGCCGAGGGCTGCAGAGCTCAGGCACCTCCCGACCTTGTGTTAACTCTCGTCAGGGGTTGCCCAGGGAAATCCAGCCCTGGCGCTGTCCCTGGCTGGGGCGTACCAGCCCCACACCACCCCCGGCCACCACGTCTCCTGGGAGCTGCTCACACAGAGGGCCGGAGCCAAATGAAGGGCTCACCTAGCCCTGCCCGAGAACCGCAGCAGCCACGGCTATGGCAGAGGCACATGCAGGCTGGGGGGCGAGGAAGGCTGCGTGAGGCTCCAATAATGGTGACCTTCCCCATGGCTCTATGGAGACACGGCCGCGCCACGTTCCGACCTTCCCCGTGTCGGTGGGAGGCGTCTCCGGGCTGGACCCTGGAGATAGTGGGGATGCCCAGCCCTTGGTATACAGGGAAACAGACCTCCTATCCTGGGGTGGAGGGGAGGGGATGTCTCATTCCTGGCTGCTTTTTCTGCCGTCAAGGCCCTGGCTCTCAATTCCTACCCTGCACCAGCTGCTCCGTGTCACTGTGCCAGGCCCCGTGGCTACACCAACTAGGAGGGGGAGCTGAAACCCACTCTAGTTTTGCAGAGCCAAGCCCGGCGGTGGCGGGTGAGTGAGAGGGAGGGGAGGGACGAGGTGGGTGAGCTGAGCCAAGCCGGCAGTCCGGTCCCGGAGCACCGTGGGAAGCGAGGCGCAGGGACTCACCTCCAGGTCTCACAGCAGGCGATGAGCAGCGTCAGCAGGTAGAAGGAGAGGAAGATCCCCAGGCAGAAGAGCATGGCGCTGACGTAGACCTCGGCTGCGGAGAGAGGCAGCGGGAAGGGGGATTACGTGACAGCAGCAGCCCGTGGTGCCCCACCCAGAGAGCAGCTCGCCGGATGGCACAGCCTTGCAGGCACGGGGAGTCAGCTGGGCACACAGCCTTCCCTGACCCCACGACTCCCTCGTGCCCACCATGAGACACACAGCCCACGCTATGTACCCCTCCCTGGGGGGCATAGACCCCGGCTGTACAGGGGGAGGTGGCCACTGCTCATCTTAGCTGCTCTGTTGGAGCCGGGCCTGCTCCGGGCTCATGCCCAGCATGTAACGCCCAGACAGCGAGGGAGACCCAGGAGCAGTGTCTGTCCGTGCATGGGCCCAGCAAGGCCCACTCCAGATGCAGAGCCCAGGTGCTGCCCCAGGCCACGTATGCTCGGGGCCTGCACCACCAGCAGGGTGGAGCCGTTTGTCAGAGCCAGCCAGCCATTCCCATGTGCCCGAGCCATGCCAGGGCTGTCCCGGGGGCACTGGGACAGCCCTGCAAGGACGGTGCCCCATGAACACGAGCATTATGACCAGCGTTCAGCAGGAAACGCCCCCAGCTGCAAACGTAGCTGCCGCAGAGTGACCTGCCGGCCCTGCCTGTGGGAGGAGCTCACAGGTAATAGCAGGCGACACCATCACGTCCAGCGCCTTCTGCCGACTGCCTTGATCTACTGGTTCATCTGGAAGGAACAGAAGGCTGGAGATTAGCCCAGCCTAGATCAGTTGCCTCCTGTCTCCAGGAAAATTGCTCAAAGCAGATGGAGGAGCCCAGCCCTCTGGAACTCCCACGCCCTGGGTCTCGTCCAGCGCGTCGCCCGGCCCAGAGCAGCGTATGCCCAGCTGGGGCTGTTGGACCCTTTCCACCCACAGCGCCTTGTTGCTGAGAAGTGGCAGCAACTGAGGCAGGGAGAGGGGTCACCACACCCGGGTCAGGCTGGGAACCAGCTTCCACCTGGGTATTATGGTCCCCAGGGCCCCTTGCATGGTCTGGATCCCGTCGCCGGTGCCTTGGGGCAGGGGAGCCTAGATGTCAGAGGGGAGAAGGCCATAGGGCGGGTGGAGGAGAGGGACTGGTGAGTGGCTAAGCCCTGTGCCTCCCCAGACCGCCCCACCCTACCCCCATACCTTGGGCGAGGGGGTAGTAAGGCAGGGGCCCTCCACAGGCCTCGTCTTCCGTTTTCACCACCACCACGACGTAGAAGCTGTTGCTGGGGAAATCCTTCTTCTGGCACGGCCGCCGGGAATGAGAGGAGAGTCAGTGGGAGGGGTGAGTGGCGGCTCTCCCCACCCGGCCCCAGTGGAGCGGAGAGGCCTGGATGCCCAGGCTCCCCCAGATGAGAGTCTGGCGAGACGGGCACATCGCGAGCGACCCAGAGAGATGCCGGAGCTGGCTGCGGAGGAAGCTGCTCGCCTGCACTGCTTACACGCAGGGTGTTATTAGCGTGGAGGCAGCACCGGAGACACCGGGACGAGCAGAGAGGCCACGACTTGCCTGGACGGAGCCGTCCGGCTAGCACCATCTGGCCGCGAGGAACAAGGCTGCGTGTCGTCTGGCTCAGCACATGCCGGCAAGAACATCTCCAGCCAGCACTGCCTGTCACTAGGGCCACACCAGAGAGAACAGCGAGGCCTGGCACCTGCTGCTGTTTGGCTGGGCTGGGCTGGCCTGGCAGCGCTCCCTACCTGCACCGTGATGGCTGCCTTCTTGGTCATGGTCTGGTACATCCCGATGAAGGCCACGTTGTTGTCCAGGTCATAGACGGGGCACTGCGGGGAGGAGAGGGGGGAGCAAAGACTCAGGCGCACAGAGCCTGGACCTGCCCAGAGGTCACCCTAAGGGATGCTGGGCGAGGGGAGCACCGGGAAGAGGAACCCAGCCCCATGCCCCACGTACCAGGATGTCCTGGATGGACATGACGGAGCAGGGGAAGGCCATGCGCGAGGTCACCTTTACGATCACCGAGTCCACACCCTCCGGGAACACGTACTTAAAATACTACCGGGGGGGGGGGGGAGGAAACAGGGCACATTATCGCCATGGTAACACTGCCCTCCCCTCCCCATGCAGTGCCCTACACCCCTTCCCATGCCCCCACCCCCGAAGCGGCACCAGCCATGTTATTCCAATAGAAGGCTGCCCCTCCCCTGCACCTCTCCTCTGAGGACCCCAACCCAGAACCCCTGCGCTGGGAGGCAGGGCAGGGCCATTGTCCCATTGCACCAGGGTGGGGGGGGGGGGGAGGAGAGAGAGCCAGGAATAGAACCCAGGAGTCCTAGCTCGCCCCCCACTATCAGGAAGTGCAAGATCAGAGAGGGCCCCTCCCTCTGGCAACCAGAAAGGTGCCTTTACATTATGGGGAGTCTGGTCAAGCTGTTTTAACGCCCCCCTCCCCCCCCCCATAGCAGCCCCCCAAGCAGAGAGGGGCATTACCTGCGGCTGGGCTGCTGTGGCATTGAAGCTGAACCGCTCGTTCGTCCTGTGCAGAGAGAGCGTTAGAACAGCAGCATGACTCAAAGAGGGAGCAAACAGGGACCCCCCATTGCCCCTGCCCGCCGGGGCAAGGAAAACCCCACCCGGCTGGAGCCAGCTATGGGCTGGAGCCGCAAATCCGCAGCTCGCAGGGCCGTGAGCAGCCGTTCAATGGGTCCCCAACCAGCCCTGAACGCCTGAGGGGGAGCCCGGCAAGCGATGCCTGCCCCAGCCCGGGACCTGGCTGGCCTGCGTGGGTCTCAGGCAACGCGAGCGCCTCAGGCGTCCTGCACAGCTGGCTCATGGGAGGGTGCTGGGGGGCGGGGGGAAGGAGGCCCAAGGTGTAGGGCAGTGTGTGTATCTGGGGGGGTGGTTCCTATCTCTATCCCTCACCTCAGCACGAAGTTCTCGACGCGGGTGACCCGCAGCTGGTAGGAGGCGTTCGTCACGGACAGCGTCGACACATCCACATAGAAGAACTGTGTCTCTGACTCGTTCTTGGTCTGGGGCTGGCACAGCGTGCGGCTCACGTTCTGGTACAGGTACTTCCTCTGGAACCTGGCGAAGGCAGAGACCCCCAGGCCGGATGAGAGAGGGGCCTGGCAGCGGTGGCATGTAGCACGGAGCCAGTCCCCCACCAGCATGGGGCACACCCACAGCCTACGGCATGGTGCACTGCTCATAAGCATCAGGCACAGCTCCAGGACCCTCAGCCCGTGGCCTTCCTGGGGTTCGCTCCCTCGGCTGGCCGGGTCGCTGTCCCTACCTGAGCTAGGCAGGCTCTCCTAGCGGCACTGAGGGTGCCATGGGGGGTCGGCAATGCAACATCTCCCTTCCCCAAGAGCTTGGGGACGCAGCCCCTCCTGCCGGTGCACAGGCCGAGCTAAGGGTGCTGCTCTCCCCCTCGGCGGCGCTTGGTAGCTGGACTAGGTCACTGTGGAGAAGGCTCAGAGGATGAACTAGCAACTGTCCCAGAGCCGCTCTGCACCCAGCCAGCTGGCAGAGCAGGACGTTCTGGGGCAGACGAGGCTACACATTCGGGTGTTAAGGCCATTTTCATGCCATGGTCAGAGAGCTGGCCTAGGTGCCCACGCCTTCACCAGCAGGGGGACCCCAGAACTAGGGGGGGGGCATGGGTCTTTAGCCCCACTTCAGAGGTCGTTTCTGACAAGGGTGGTACTTACAGGCCCCTGAGGATCAGCGGCACCTGAAACGACACCACCGCCTCCTTCTGCCTCATCACGAAGAGAACCGGCATCTCCTTCTGCTCAGACAGCACGTTCACCGTCACCCGGACGCCCTCCGTCTGGGGAGGAAAGAAGGGACATGCTGGCCTTGGCCAAAGAGACACAAGCCCTCCCCCACGGGTCTCAGCTGGGGGACTCTGGTTTGAGCCCCAGACTTGAATTTCTTTCAGCTCCACTGCAGGGGAAGTGGTGGCCATTGGTGCACAGGGCACAGAGCCCTCCCACAAGGACAGCGCGGGCTCACACTCGGCCCTTTGTTCCCTGTGACTCTCGAGATGCGGGAGCAGCGTGACCTGCCTGGGGCAGAGAACCATCCTGCCTTTTACAGCCAGACACCGCGTGCAATGGGGAATGGAACTCGTGACCGCTGGACCCTGCTGACCGAACAGGAAGTTCAGCTTGGACCACGTCCGCAAACAGCTCCTGCATGTACTCCCCCCAGCAGAGAGGAAAGGTCAAGACACTGCATGTGCTGGGACAGGATGGGTCAGCGCTTGGATACTGGGACCTCACGCGGGAGGTTGGGAAGCGGGGACTGTGGGGAGGGGCTGTTCCAGAGGCAGGAGAAGGGAGCAAGGAGTCAGCTCTGGGGGCAGTTAGGACAGAGGGTTGGGCAGTGACGGAGGGAACGGGAGGATGAGCAGCTCAGAGAACAGGAGATGCCAAAGCAGGGTGGGTGTGTGTGTGTGTCTGGGGTATTGGCAGGGCAGCAGCTCACTCCATGCACCCTGCGAAGGGATTACTCTCCCACAGGATGTCTCTCCCGCAGATCCGGTCTAGTCCTAGAGACAGCCCTGAACCAAACCCCCAGATCCAGCCACGCCGAACTCTGAGACATCTGGGTGCAAAGCTTCCCAGTCAGGGCAAAATGCCCACTCTGCAGCTGGGGAAGCCGAGCATGTATTTCCTGGGCTATGTGGCCCTGGAATGGGAAAACAGCCTTTGCATCCCTTCCCTTTGCATCAGAAACAGGGACTTATCAGCTGTGAGCTGGCAGTGCCCTTCCAACTACCAGGCCAGAGCAGCCTTCCCAGTCGCAGCCTGACTCAATGCTCAGGGATGGAGATAAAGGTGAATCTTCAATGTGGAACCTGGCTTAACAACAGACCCAAAAGCGGGCAGTCGCCTCCCACCCTTCTAAACAAACAGCACAGCCGAGTTTGTGGAAAGAAAAAGTAAAGAGTCAGCCGAAGCAACTTCCTTTTTAAAAATGCTGATTTGTGGCTTGCACAGTAGAACGCAGAGACGCCCTCAAGACACACACACCCTACCAGGGCAAAATGAACACACACGCCAAACACATCGCAGCCACTAGCTAGATGAAAGGCCAACAGCAAGCACTGGCCAAAGCAACTGTGATCTCAGCTGGAAGCGATGGGGACACTCCCCAGTTGTCAGCCGGGGAGGGGAGCAGCATGGTGAACGCACAGGGAAGAAGGAAGTGAAACTGGGCCAGGAAGCGAGCAGTCTTGCTTCACTGGCCCAAGCCCCGTGGGAACAGAGAACTAATAGCACAACCAGGGGGAGAAGTTTGGGTTTTTCCACCTGCAGTCTAGGGCCCAGGGGGCCGGATTCTCCACTGCCCTGCCCACAGTGCACTCCGCAGGCCGTGCGAAACAGAACCTGATCCAAACAGAGCATCCTGCACGTGCTTGGCTCGGGGGCAGGGCAATGGAGAGTCAGGCCGAGGGACTGTTCAGAGATACACTTCGTAGCACCCTCCAGCAGAGCACGAGGCAGGGCCCCCTTTGTGGGCTAGGCAAGGATTATCCCCCCAGCACTTCATCAGTTGTCTGGGGCATGGCCCAACAGTGGGCAGAGCAGTTCACAGGCCGAGGGCTCTGGCAGAGGGACCGTGCCCCCTTGGCTGGTGCTGGGCCTGACCTGGGGGACACTCACTCACCCTGTTCCTCATCACGGTGTGGTTGAAGGTGTAGATGTTCAGTAGCTCGCTGTTCACAAAGTCCATGTAGTTTTTGTCAAACTCGGCCTCCTTCTGGGAGATGTTCTTGGCGGCCAGGGCCTCGGGGAAAGCACCAGCCCCCGGCGGAGCCAGCAGCAGCAGGACGAGGGGCAGCTCCAGGGCCCACATGACTTGATCCCACAGGCAGGCAGCGCGTCTCCCGGGGCTGGGCTAAGGCGGCAGCAGCAGGAGCTTCCAGCATCACCGGGGTCAGCACCCTTTAGACCCTACGTTGGGCAATCCCAGGTAACATGGCCCCCCGCCTCTTCCACGCCGCACCTGGCCAAAGGGTGCGGGCGGGAGCACCTGGGAATCAACAGCTCTGCCGGGCGAGCCTGCAGGCTGCTCACATCCAGGAGAAGCGTCTACAGGGCCTCCCAGAGCAAGGGTACCTCCGGGCCGCTCTGCCCCATGGCACCGCCAGCCCCACTGCGGCGGTGGAAGCTGCCCCACACACGCCCAGCTTCCTGAATGGGAGCCAGTGAGCAGCCAGGCTAGCAGCTTCTTTCCTGCCCTGTCTGTCCAGGGGCTGGGTCCTCTCCGCCAGCCCACTGCAGACAGGCCTCTGCCTGGCCACTGCACCTCGCAGGTGAGGGGCTGCGGGCAGCTGGAGACTTTGTGTCGGTCCTGAATGCAACAAGCCCAGGCTGTAAACACTGAAGCAGCAGGTGACGTCAGGCAGGGAACTGACACACTCTTAAAGGGACAGGCTGCAGAAAATCCTTAAAGGGGAACTGACCCAGACGGCTCCATCCTCCTGCGGCCCCAAACTCAGCACCGGGAGTTGCTTGGGGACAAGATGAAAGACTGTAAGGTCTTCCAGTACATTACGGGCTGTTCTAGAGCCCTGTTCTCCATGACAGCTGAAGGCAGGACAAGGAGTCGTGGGCTTAATCTGCAGCCAGGGAGCTATAGGTGAGATATTAGGGAAAATCATCCAACGCTAAGGCTAGTTAAACTCTGGAATAGGCTCCCACGGCGGGTTGTGGAATCCCCAGCACTAGAGGTTTTTAAGAACACGTTAGACAAGCACCTGTCAGGGATGGTCTGGATAATACAGAGTCCTGCCTCGGTGCAGAGGACTGGACTGGACGACCTCTCGAGGTCCCTTCCAACCCGACATGTCTACAATTCTATGATACAGTGAAAAAGGCCCTTTGCATGTTTGCATTGCCTTCTTGTGCCCTTAGCCAGCCTCCTCTGAGGGGGTGTTGCTGCTTCCTTGCGGCTATCAAGCCCAGATCCTGCTTCCCACCTTCCCAGAGCACTGGGTTCTGGTCTTGCCTCAGCCTGTTACACTGGCTAGAACCACCTGCAGTTCCTGTCCTTCTGGGTGTTCAGGGATCTGTGAGACAAGATGAATAGGCCATGGGGTTCTTACCGCTGGAGACGGTCCCTCCAGAAGAAGCCTGCGTAGCGGTGGGGTAAGCTCACACCATGGCAGCCCACGGTCCGTGCGCTGGGGATAAACGGAGGACTCTGAAGAGGGCTGTGAGTTGGATGCTGTTCAACGGTGAAAAATTCACTCCCTAATTGGTTTGGTTTGAATAAATAGAGTGAGTCCCAGGGAGCCACTGCAGAACTCCTCTCATTCTGCTGTGCAGCAATCTGGGCCTGCGGTGGTTTGGGAAATGAGCCACTGGGGACACCACCGGACCAGCTGGAACCATGCACTGATCCAGACGCTGCACAAGGAACACACTGCAGCCAACTCTGACAAGTCTTTATTGTTACCAGGATGTAGGCGGTAGACGCCTCGATCCGCAGCCCCTGTAGGGCACCGCCTCTTTCCTTTCCCCACTCACCTACAGGGTACCTCTCCTGCCACCCCACTGGCTCACCCCCCAGCCCCCATCACACGGCTTCAAACAGCAGGAACATTCGGTGCTGGCGGTGTCCCTTTAATAAGAGGAAGGGATGGAAAGATTCCATGGCTGTTGGCTGTGGCAGTTGGTCTGAGCAGATGCAGGGAGTCATGGAGGGTCTAATCATTATGGTTTACATTGGGATAGGCAGCAAAACCTCCTCTGGTTGCTGCATTCTCCACAGTGAACCTCCCTGGCAAGTTTGCTATTAGAGGAGAGAGGCAGGAGTGTTTAGTCAGTGTGGTAACGCTGTGGATGTCCAACCTCACAGCACATCATCTCTCTGGAGCATGGAATATTAGACACCTACGTGAATACAGATTCTAACAGCAACTCGGCCGCACCCTCAATCAGTGTGTTTGCAGAACAGTCTGACACATGGCAGAGAGCTGCTTCAATAAACTTCCTATCGATCATGTAAATCATAATCCACACTCACTCTCATAAGCTAGTGTGTTCTCAGTACAGGCTTAGAGGAACAAGGGCCTAAGCCTGGCAGGTTCTCTGCATTGGGATTGGGGGTTCTCAGCCCCTTTCAGGATCAGAACCTGATGAGGAAATTTATCCAAAGCTAAACAACATGGAAACCAAGTCTTATCTCTATGGTCTCAGTTTGGTTTTATCGGTGAACCACACAGGGCCCCAGAGCGAGCTGCGGGAGTCGGACCATTCCAGCATCGTGTGGGGTTTCTGGTCACGTTTTCATCTCTGTTTGGAGTCTGGTACTGGGAAACAGGGCTCTGGCTTTGGTTTTACTCCCTCCCCACCATAGGTACTAGACCTGCTCCCAATGGGCTTGTCAGGGCTAATGAATCTTTGTACCGTCCTTTGAAGATCTTGCCTTAAAGGGCTATCGTTAGTTTCTGTTTCACTTTGCATATTTCAATTCAGGGGACCCTACATTAGAAAACAATGGATGGAACTGAACTGGGACCAGAGCTTGTGCTGCAAATTGCTCCCAGAGCAGGAGAAACACCAAAGAACACTCTGGCCTCCGAGAGAACTCCCCCTCAATGCTTACCATGCCTTTACAGCCCATCTCGACTGTTGTAACTACATGAGCACAGCTAAACATTGTACACTTGTGCGATACATTGGTAAGAGTTAAAAGAGGGAGGGCTTGGGACGAAGCACCATATATTGCTAAAGAACAGCGGTGCTTTGTTCTGATTTTTTTTTAAAGAGAGTATTCCTAACCCCAGATCACTACCTGCCCTCCATGCTAACGAAAGGGGGTCAGCAAGCAGAATGGAGATCCAATCATTATATCTGCCAGTTCTGACATTGCAGCCTTCGCCCCAGCACCTATAGAGAAGGCAGCAATCAATAAAGTGCAGCTGCTTGGAAGTAAATAGAGAAGAGCTGGAAATCACAAGGGACAAATGTTTAAAATCTCACGGACTTTTCACTAGTTATACCCTTGGTCTTTTGGAACGTGGAACTAGCCTAGTCAGTTTCAAAGGGGCCCCAGCCCACGGCTTTGTGCTTGAGGTTCCAGCATGGGAGAGTTTAGATCTAGGCTTCTGAAACATTTTCGTCACATGGACCTCACTGAAGCAGACTGTCTGGTGGACAGACTCTCTCTTCCCATTTGTGATCTTGACACAACATCCCGCCAGCAACTGCAGCAATTGCTAGCATGGAAACGGAACATTAGGGGAATTCTCACTGTATTTATTTTATTTCTTCTGCTTTAAATGCACACACCCCACCTAGGCACAAGCTCTAGGCCCCGTGACACGAACTACTGTAAAGTCAGGCCATGTCTGCACTGCAGGCACTAGAACGACATAGCTATGGCACCAGAGTCACCCTGTAATGTAGACATAGCTACAGTGACAAGAAGGGCTTTTACTCCTTGTAGGAGTTCCACCTTCCTGAGCAATGGCTCCATGTGCACCAGGCGTTGGGTTAGCATGAGGTAGCTAGGTAGGCCTAAGTTTTGAGTGTAGACCAGGCCTTACAATCCACATAGGAGACACACAAGAGAGCTATAAGTGAGATATTAGGAAAAACTGTCTAACTCTAAAGGGGACTGGACAGACCCAAAGCCTGACCATTCCTGGGCAATGCTACAAGGCCTCCCTCATCCTTCAAGCTTTTCCACCATTGCAAGAATGACATCACAACACTGACCCCCTCACGAACCCAATACCCACCCTACAAACCCCAATCAACCAACCAAAAATCATCCATGTCCCAAGCAGTTTGTACTTGGAAAAGGGAGAGGTGCCAGGGACTTCATGGAGTCCACTAAAGGCTGGGCAGTTGCTATTGATTTAAGTGGCAGGGGCTCAGACACTACGGTGGGCAGCAGTATGAACCCCAAGCTAGATCGATATTATTGCTCTTCACATAATATTTACTTTGCAATTAATTATTCAATGAATATTTGTTCATTTTTCACCCACTTCGTAGAGCTGGGTAAATAAGGAGCAAACATCCATGAATCCACACGTACTTCACAAATATCTATCCTATAATCTTATGTTCCCAACCTTGCTGGTCGAGGATCATGGCTATTTTAGGATGCCCTTTCTTTTGCACTCTCTGACTTATCAGGGAACAGCTGGGGTTTGGGGGGACACATCGTACAGCACCAAAGATACAAATACTAAATGTTGCTGCAAAGAAGCGCTGGGCACCAGGAACTTCGCAGAAATTGTAATGGTAGCAAGCACTGCCTGAGGCAGTTTGTGAGCTCTGTGTCTGATCTGTGAAACTACATCTCTGCTCCAGGGCCTTGGGCAATTAGCCATCCTAAGTAAATACAATTTTGCCACCTCACAAGAGTGAGGTAAAGTCCATCCAGAAAACCAAAGAGAAAAACAAAGGCAATAAAGTAAATCAGATAAAGGCTTTGTTGGGCTAGAGCAGTCATTGCTTTTCTACTGCACCTGTCACGCTCCAGGACTTGCTGGGTGCTTCTCACTGCATGGAGCCAGACGCTGGGGGGTGGGAAGGTCGGTGCCAGCCAACAAAGCAGTCAGGGTGATGGTTCCCGTGCAGCCGTCACCTACCTCTTTGGATGCTCTCTATACCCAGTCCAGCTAATTATCCACCACACGCACGGTTATCAGTCCCCTCTCACCAATACCTAATTCAGACAGTTTAAAATAATAGTGGAATCAGGCAGTGTTAAAGGAGGCCTCGTGTTATCATGCCTCATGGCCAGTTGCTGCAGACAGACCAGCTGACCTGCAGAAGCTGTGACTCCACAACAGGGGATGCATCACTTGAGAATTGCCCTGTTCTATTCATTCCCTCTGGGGCCCCTGGCACTCGACCCTGTTGGAAGACAGGATACTGGGCTAGATGGACCTTTGGTCTGACCCAGTATGGCCATTCTGATCTGCCTGTTTGTAGTTGATGGCAATTTGTGTTACAACTTTCATGTTATTAAAACAGTTCTTATAACCAGATGCTCCTTGGTTCCCTGTAAGACAGCAGTTCTCAGGGACCTGGGGGCAACTGGTGGGCCTTGAGTAGGTTTTATGGGTTCCACCAAGCAGGGCTGGCATTAGACTCACTGGGGCCCAGGATAGAAAGCCAAAGCCCCCCCATGCAGGGCTGAAGACCGGGATCCCAGGCCCCACCACTTGGGGCTGAGCAACTTAGCTTCGCAGGACCCCCTGTGGTGTGGGGCCCTGGTCAATTGTGCTGCTTACTACCCCCTAACACCAGCTCTGGCTTTGTGGCACAGGTGGGCCATGGAGATTTTATAGCATGGGGGCGGGTGTTCAGAAAGAAAGAGGTTGAGAACCCCTGCTATAAGATACCTCTGTATCCTCTGCAGGGAGAGAGAATCTACTGATTCAGATTGTTCATGGCTTCCAGTCCCACGTTCTCCACAACACGTACACTAGATGTGGGGTTTTTCTGTTTGATGAAGAAATGAAGTCTCCTGAAACTCAAATCAAACATGCTAGCTACTGCGGTTGCTTCCAGTCCTACACTTCTCTGATTCTATGCTTGGCTTACTTCTGGCATTCAGACAGGCTCCATTCCCTGTGGAAGACACAGGCTTCCCCCTCTGGTCTCGCCCATAATATACAGTGCAGTGCCAAAGGTAATCGCTCTTACCAAGGGAGGCAGCAGCTCTGTTCCCAGCCAGGCTAAGCAATAACTAGACTGTAACTGGCGCTGTGAGAGTCACAGTTAGACGTTGATGGTTAGTGGGGACAACTTCCAAAGAGAAGCAATAAATCTGCCCCATGTTCCTGAATGACATTCTGTGTTTACCGTCCAGCTCCCACATGAACTGGAACACGGATGACAACTCCTCCTCCCCTACCATCCTCACGCCCAGTCACTCCTGCACAGGGCTGGTGGCGTGGGAGCAAATGGCAAGGTTTACAGAGAGGAAAGTGACAAGGAGTAACACTAGAGGGCACTACTGGCCTCTTTCAAAGCCCTTTCTTCCCTCCTTTCTCCAGACCGAATAGAAGTGCAATGACACACATGGAGCGGAGGGGATACCCAAGCAAGTAACTGCATAGGAGGTGCCTTGCCCCCTTTCAGCTTTGTCTTTCAGGGTCTCTGTGTGGAGACCTCTACAATCTCCATTAATTTATATTTACAGAGTCTCCTTAGTCATCAAGGCGCCAGAAAAACTACAAATCATTGATTTATCCACCACTGTTTGGCAGCCCTCTCTGACATGGAATTATTAGGAAATGCCTCAGAGGCAATACCAACTCCCTTTATACCGATGAGGTCATGGTATTCCCAGTCACATTCCTTGTTTACGTTAAAAGGGCATCTTGACCGCCCCCCACCCCCCAAAGGATAGCAAATTTCTGGGGGGCGGGGGAAGAGTCAACATTTGCTCAGGAGAGACAGCTACAGGATAAGGGGAGGAGAAAATAAATGATCTCTATGGATCACACAGCAGGAACTCAAAGTTGTCATTTTGCTTCGTTTAGGAGAGATTGCCACATGCTATTTAAAAGCAAGCCTCCTGCTACAGCTCCCCACAACATGCAGCATTGCACAGAGCCAGATGGGTTGGGGAAGCTTGCCACATGTGGAAGCCAACAGGGAGTTTGTCAACAGTCTTTTTTTGTAAAAAGGGCTTTATGACCAATAGATAGTACTGTGGGGCGCTACTCTCAAGTCACCCAATTGAGCACCTGCAGTCCCATATGCAAGGCCTGATGCCAACTAGACCAAATCTGAAGTGTCAGTGTCTGTTATTAACCTCTGTTTACTCGCTGCTGGACAAATGTGAGAAGCCTGGCAGACAAGGTGCCAGTGCTATTGGGAATTTTATTTCTAGACAACCTTTCATCTGAAGATCTGAAAGCACTTGACTGATAAGTCTCACGACAACCGTGTGTATTATTACTGCAGTTTACGATGAAACGCAGAGAGGCTGAGTGATTTGCCCAAGGTCACACAGGATTCACAGCAATATAATCTATGAAAAACTTCTTGGTTCGAAGGCCAGAAGGGACCACTGGCCTCTGCCAGGGGCACACAAGTCTAGTCTCCTGAGGGCTGTAATACTTTGGTTTAACTCTGATTACTGGGCTTGTTGTGGGAGTGTTGTTGGTGCCCTGTGATATACAGGTGGTGAGAGTTACGATCTGGTGGTCCCTTCTGACCTTAAACGCCATGACCTAGTCTGATCTCCTGCATAACCCAGACCATAGAACTTCTCCTAATTAAGTCCCGTTTGAACTAGAGAATACCTTTTAGAAAAACACCCAATCTTGATTAAATGATTGCCAGTGATGGAGAACCATCCATGTAACTCTCCATGACCCTTAAAAAAAAGAACAGGAGTACTTGTGGCACCTTAGAGACTAACAAATTTATTAGAGCATAAGCTTTCATAACCATGACCCTTGGTTAATTGTACCAATGGTTAATTAGTCTCATTGTTAAAAATTTGCACCTTATCTCCAGTCTGAATTTGTTCAGCTTCAACTTCCGCCTTTGGATTGCGTTCTACCTCTCTCTGCTAGATTGAAGAGCCCATTGTCAAATTTCTGTTCCCCATGGAGGTACTTCTAGATTGTGATCAAGTCACCCCTTAACCTTCTTTTAAACCAACCGGATTGAGCTCTCTTGAGTTTATCACTACCAGGTATGTTTTCCAATCCTTCGGTTATTCTTGCAGTTCCTCTCTGAACCATCGCCTGTTTATCCACAGCCTTCTTGAACCGTGGGCACCAGCACTGGACACAGGATTCCAGCAGCAGAGGTAAAATAACCTCTCTCCTCTACTAGATATTTCCTTTATATCCCCCAGGGTCACCCTGGGAGCTCAAGTTCAGCTGATTATCCACCATGTCCTTTTCAGTGACTGCATCCCACGATGAGAGTCCCCGCACTGTGTAAGGATGGATGACTTCTTTTGGTCCTACATGTATCACTTTACATTGGGCCTGTTAAAATGCACATTGTTTGCTTGTGCCCAGTTTACCAAGTGATCCAGATCACTGTGTATCAGCGACTTGTCCTCTTCATTATTTACCACTCTCCCCAGTTTGACTCTCAGACTCAGAACACTGCCTCCTTTAGACGGATTTTAAAGCTACATCAGTACAAAAGTTCATTTCCTATTCCGTCTCAGAGATATTGACCCCTCCCCCGCCGAATAATCATTGAACACTGATTAGTGTTCAGTGTAGGCCCCCCAATCTGAAAACAAAAGAGCAGAGTTTTGGGTGCAAAACCTAAATTTAGTTTTAAAAAAAATAGGTCCTTGTTAAGTCAGAGGAGAACAACAGAGAATCAGAGTGCATCTCACCACACAGGAGGCTAAATTAAAAGTGAAGGTTCAGATGAGTGTCCTTTTGAATACCACAAGGATGAATACAGCCAACTTTTACCTGATAAAGGTTTTCACCCCATCAGATGTCACCCTTCCCGCTGCATCACCCCTGGGTGATGACAGGTTGCAACCATTAGCCACTGCGCATCACCCAACACATTCTGATGAACCCATTGGACACCTCCCCATCCCCGACGCACACACAGGGAAACCAGAGAGAGACGCACACCAGACCTCATTGGGGTGAAACATTTACATTTATATTGAAATATGCACTAAACATAGTGAGTTCTACCAGTCAATGCAATTTTGCCAAAGCAGAATCACAGCTTTTCCTGGGGAAGGTTCAGTCAGCTCCCAGCAGTGGGCAGCACCCCAAGGAAGGTCACCATGAAGCAGGGCTGTAATTGGATTTTACATACTGTGCAAGCTTCCAGCCTTTGAGGTCCCCCAGCCTGCACCTGGAGTCCCCTTGCTTGCACCCACATACGAGTTCAGAGACAAGGATTCTCTCCTTCCTTTCACACCTTTTCCTTTGCATTTTCTTCACTGCAATAAATATAAAATTGGCAATGCTCATACACTACAGCACAAACAAGATTCCAGGCTTCAGCATACAACTGTAAACGGTAACTAGATTAGTTTAAAAAATTAAAAGTTCAGAAAGGGTCAGTTCTTTCACAATCAGCCAGTTACAATGGAATAAGTCATAAAGGCTACGCAGGGGCACCCAGACTGGGGTTTGCTGGGCCTGATCCCCAGAGGTGGCAAGCACCCTACTGTTGAAATTGCAAATGCTCAGTACTTCTCAGGACCAGGCTCTAATTTTGGTACAATGAGAAAAAAATTCCCTCCTTGCCCTCTCCAAGGGATATGTGGTTACACTGGGATATGGCCTGGTCACTGCTTAGATGGTGGCAACAGGACAGTAGCTTCAATGTCCCAGATAGAAGAAAGCCGCCCTTCCTGTCCACAGCAGCCGCTGCCATGGCTACACACAGAGGTGGTTAATGCAGCTGGGAAAGAAACAATGCGGGCTGGAGATGAAGGGCGGCGAACGCTGACCCATGCATAAGCAACATGGCACCTCAGCAAGACAACCTTGAGCATGGAGAGCCACCTGACTACTCCACCTCGGCCCAACGGATGTGTATTCAACAGGCCAGACCCACCCCACTGCAATCAGCACCTAACCAAGGGGCTCTGGCTCACAGCTGAAGACAGCCTCAGCTGTAAACACACTGCACTGTTACAAAGACTTAGTGCTTTATATAAAAAAAACTAGATTGCCAGCAAGTAGCTGTCTTACCAGTGTGGTGACACCATGGAGAGACATTTAGTGCATGGGTCAAACATGGTACCTTTCAACAAAAGCCTACAACCCTCAAAAACTAGCAGAGACCCAAGTCCTGTTTCATCCCCTCACTCTTGCTACAGGTGGACCCATACCACCCTGCCAAATCTTCTCCCAACCTTGGTTTTAAAATCTGCTTGCTCTCTCTCCTCCACACCCCCAAGTTCCTGTGCTGAGGCTTCCATTCTTTCAGCAGAGCTGAATGATGTTTCTGCAGTTAATGTTCCAAGCTGTTGGAGGGGAAGGGAGCACTCCCCCAACCCACGCTGGCCTGGGGAGGTAAGACCAGGACTACTCCTCTCCCACTGAGCACTATCAGACTTGAACCTTTATTTCTGGGAAGTGGGATTCTTCGGCTTTCCTCCACATCTCTGTGTGGATCACATATACTGGAGACACACACACACACGCTATGCATGCAATCCAGGCAGAAATCCTGCTATGACAAATTCTACAGCAGCAGCAAAAGCGTGATGGGGACATAAACATATTCCTTAATGCTAGATTAAAGCCTGCCTTAAACAGAACCTTTTACTAGAATAAAAGGGCAAACAGGCTATATACACTACATACGTACTTTTTGTAGTGGGGTGGAAAAAGCAATCTAGGTAGATCTCCTGTTTAACAAAAATGTAAAAGAAAAATCAGTTCCTTTTTCATTTGCCTGCCAAAAAGCAGCATGACAGTTGAAGGTTGCAGCCTTCACGAACACTTCAACCAGTGCAGAGGCCTGCATTGGCTGTTGTATTTTAGCGCGCGGTGGTGTGAACCATTATGAGGGATACCACCACCGCTGAACTCCAATTGTGGTAGGTAAGTCAAGGAAGAATAAACTTTGTTAAAGTATTTTTATTTTTAAGTAGCAAGGCTCTGCATTGGGTCTCAAACAGTTTCTTATTGATAAGAATTTTTTTTTTCCTGTTCACCTTTAAACGAATGACAATTTTATATAGTCATTACACAGATTATAATTAGCTCTCATATAAAAAGCTCTAGCGAGACAGAGAGTCCCTGTGAACAGTCCACTCTCCACACTAACTCCCTTTGCTGGAGGGGAAAGGGGCAGTGTCCAGGAGAGGAAAAGGCTACAAACTGACTCAATTCTTTACTGTCAAAGGCCTTATTTGCTTGAATAAAATGTTTGTACAAGTAAAACAGAAGCAATAAAGAAATATACACCTTAGAACTCGTAAAGCATTAGATTGGTTCAGGCCTTGCAAAGAGGGGCTGAGTATGGATTAAAAAAAAGGCGTAACAGTCGTACTTTAAAAAAATTGGAACTATGAACATGAACAGCACTGCACAGAACCCTGTAGCACAGCCCTCATAGTGGGATGAAATGTCAGTTCTACGTTTCTGACTGGCTTGTGTTTGATGTTTGCTGGAAAACTAAGCTCCTAAACCAAAGAACTGTTAAAAGCTGCCAATACTGTACACAAACCAAAACAAAGAACAGGTTCTATAGGAGACATGATATTCAACAGCACCCACATGAGACTGCCCACAGTCCAAGCAACAGTGGAATGAAGTTTGTCACAGCTAACAGACTTTGTAAATCAAAACAATGTTTTGGGAGTGTTAAATGAGTTCAGCTCAACTAACACTTTGTTTTTTTACATTTCTGAATTCCAGTTACATTTAGTCTCATGCTGCTTCAAAAACAAAGAGCCAGAAAGCAACAAGTGTCTTTTAAAAATACCTTAGTAAATAAAACTTCTAAAGGTGGGAACGGTTTTTGACAAAAATGCAGCTGTTTTGTTTCTAGTGAGTCGAATGCAATTCTGGTTCCCAAGCGAATACAGAGTATAGTGCCTAGGGAAGGGAATAGCTAAACCGAGAGCTGCGCATGGGTTATTAGAGTCAGGCTGACAGGGATCTAGGGGCACCATAGAGCAATAATGCATGTGAGGGGCACAGAGGTGACAGTCTTGTTCTCATTTTAAATGAGGAATGGTTTAAAGTAAAAATCTTCTTTAGCTAATTTCTTCCTGCAGTAAAACCAGTTAGCCCTGCCCTTCTATGTACAAGACCAGTTTGACGTTAGCCCTCCCCTTCAAAACACTCGATACGAACATCCAGTAACATTCTACAATGGAAAGTGCTTTAAGCAAGAAGGATTCTGTAGTGCCAGTGACAGAACTGATCTGATGGGGCTGGGATGATGTTGAACACTGATATTAGCTGATCAGGCCAGAGCAGCTTGCTTCTCCTCAGGGGTCTCCTCCAGTAGCTGCATGATCAGTTCATGGAGGGGTTTGCAGATCTTTGCATAGCCCCCTCCCGTCAGGTGCAGAAAATCAAACATGTCATGGCACGAGATGGCGCCATCCGAGTGCACGAAGCCCCCACTGACGTCCAGAAGCTGGACGCTGGCGAGTTTTGGGAGCGAGGCTTTTAGCAGCTGGTTCACCTTGGCATTCTTCTGCCGCAGAGGGTTTGGTTTCTCACCTCGAGGTAGCAAGCTCTGATAAGGGAAGCAGGCAAAGAAGAGAGCTTTGAAGTGACTCAGACAATATAGTAACTTATAGTCTCTTTCTAGACTTGGCCCCTCATTCTGAGCTTTAAAGGGTCTATCCCACTCCTCCCCCTGCACATCCTCCTCACCCCCTCCAGCCCCACTTTGAAACATGACTGAAAACAGTCTGAAGAACACTGCTGACCCATGGGCAAATCTTCTCTTTTCACCAATTCTTATTAGCATTCTTATTAGCTACTTATGCCCTCTTTCAATGCAGTTTTAATGGTTGGTTATGCAACTCCCACAGCAGAAGAAGAGACATTCTAAGCTGTTTGAGCACAGGATCAGAACTGGTATTGCTCAAGTTCTAGTCTCAGCTCTGTCTCCATCATCCTTGTCTCTCATGTGATTTCACTGCTTCTGTTTCTCTGTCTGGGACAAAGACGCCTCTAATGAGAAGATAATACTCTTCTGAAGGGGCTGAGAAAGTTAGATAATGTTGGCAAAGCCCCCTGAACAGGAGAAACCATCCTACAGTGTTTATTATTGTAAATAAGTTATGACCCACCCCCCAAAATGCACAGGTAACACCCAATACCATTGGGACAGGGGTGCAAACAACATGACATGGGTTGTTCCAATGGTGCTATGTTATCACAACCCTCTGATGTGCATACCAATACAATAACTTTGGCCTGTGGCTGTTGGGTATTTATCAGCCGCACGATGGCCTCGATTCCACCTGCTACTTCCTCCGCTGTATTTTCATGGTTATTTGTTCCAACCCAGACGACAATGACCTGTGAAGAGGAAACAGGAACTGTGCAGCAAGTTTAGCACTCCACTCAAGGTACACAAACAGGAGAGGCTGTAGCAGCCATACTGGCTCTTGGGGAAAGGGCAATAGCTAGGGCCTAGGCTGTCTGCAACCAATCAGACAAAACAATTAAGAGTTAGGCTTAAATATTAAAAGTCCCGGACTGTCAGCTTTGACGACTCTTGAATCATTTCTTGTCAACTTAAGACTCCTCCCTCTCACCCAGTACAGAACCAGAGTCACAGTGTTAAAAGAAGCTACCCTGATCAGCACAGGAACAGATATCTGACACTTCTTCTGCACTGTGTTTAGTGACCAATTCAGACTCCTAGAGTACCTTGCACCTTGCCTGTCTTACAACATACTAATGTGTATGAAGCAGACTAGAAGCATCACAGGTGAAGAAGCTTATTTGTTTGTAAAGCACCAACCACAGTCTTGGCTCTCAAATGAAACCCTTTTATAGCATTTCTCTACTTTTAAGCCTTAACTCTTATGTTGGGGTCATGAATGTGCTTGACAATGGTGACCAAACTTGAACCTGTGTTGTACATTATGTATTGTGGTGCAGGGTGCTTCGCAAATGCCTACAACACCCCGGTACACTGTATGTCATTTAGAATGTGTTATTAGTTGCGTGAAACCTTGTTGTGGCCTGACTTACAACCTCATTGAGATGGACAGGTACGAATGCACCCTTCAATTAATAGAACTAAAATTAGACAACCTGAAGGAACACCTAAATGCAGTGTCTAATCCTGAAAAAACCTAGGGAGAGGTTTTTGGGTCGGGGTGCAGGATGAAGAGAGTGTTTTTGGTGCTATGAGCAAAAGAAGCTGTTTCTTGCTATTTGATTCCTTCGGTCTTCAGAGACACAGGACTTTGTACATTCCTTGTAAATAAACACCTTTTATAGAGAAGTTCTAAAGAAGAAGCTAAGAGCTCATTGGTTAGAGAATGACTATTCTTCTGACTTTTGGTGCCCTCAGCTCTGTACTAGACAATATTCAATGTTTTTTCTAAAATAAAAAAACATAAAAGCAGCTGTTTGTGTTTATACCTTGGGTTTAATGTTCTCCAATTCACCATTCTTCAATCTCCATAGAACATGAGCTGTTGTGTCCCCACCGATCCCAAAATTCAATGCATGAAGGGGTGAAAAAAGCTCTCGCCATATCTGTAACCAGAAACCAATTTACTATTTTAGATCAAGTGTTATTCTTCAGCATCAAAAATAAAACACTTTACATAAAGAGGTAACTCAGGTAATGGTACATTCGAAGTGAGTGAAGATCTTCTCCAGGGGAGAAGAGGTGCTGCCAGTGGAAGCATTACACATTCTTTGGGCCAGAAGAGGTGGAATCACAGCAGTTAATTAACTCCGTCCTGGCACAGAGATAAGAGGGAGCTAATACCGAGCAATCTCCCTTCAGACCATCCAGGAGGGATGTCGATGGCCTAGAAAGGGAGGCATCTCCAGTCCATCAAGGCCAGAACCAGAGCTCAGCTAAACATGGGACTTTTGAGGAGAGAAAGGAAATCTTGAAGGAACTCCTTTTACTGCCTAAGAAGTTAGAAGTCTAGAACCAAATGAGTCACATTGGAAAGGAACACTTTCAGAGCAAAGCGGTTTGGTAGCCATTACTGATGAAATAGTGGATGAAGGGACAGCTTTCAAAACATTTTACACATTTTTTTAAGAATATCCTAGTTGCTGCCTTTCCTAATCTCTGGACACTGGGATAGTCAATAGCACAGTCTCTATGCCAGCAGAGGGACAAGCATGCTAGGACACTGCATGCAAGAGGGTTAAATTGAAATTCTCTGGCTAAGGTGATACACGCACTAAATTTAATATTTGTACCATTGCGAGATAAGGAAACATCATTATTGAGAACGAAGTGAAAAACAGTCACATTGGAAGTTGGATGGGCACAATCTAGAATACAGAAGGTGTGGGGAGAAGAGAGGATAGAATTCATTTTAAATCTACACATGGGCTCACACAGCAACTGGAGAGTAAGAAAGAGTGGCAAGAGTGAGATAGAGGGACAGAAACGGGATGTGTATGGTGAAACTAAGAAGGCTGCAAATGACCTCAGGGAAAGGAGGGGTGGGGTGAAGGTTCAAAGCGGCTGACGGGATTGGACTGGAGAAGCCTAGGGCAAGCACAGGGAAATGGAAGGGATCAAGGTTTGGAAAGCAGCTGTAGAAGTGGAGGTAAGGTTAGAAAGGACCCGAGGACAGGGAGGCACTGTCAGTATTGCATAGGTTCACCAGTTATTGGACTAGAAGTGATAGGGAGGCACCATCTCACTCATTTAACCCCACAGCTTCATCCCCTCCAGCCATACCTCATACTGCTGTAGCAACTGCACCATGGAATCACCCACAAACAGCACATCGGGCTCCTTGTCCTTGCAGTCCAAGACAAATCTGTTGTGCTGTTTAAAAGAAAGCAGCAACATAAGCTCCAGCTGACAGTTCCCCTTTGGTATCTGTAGCCCATGCACAGAAAGTGATAGTTGCCCAACCAGTTCCTCTGCTGCCAAACTTTGTGACTTTTCATCCTGTCTGCCCCTCAGGCATGTATCTTTAGTTTAACTCCTTAACTGCTGGAACTTCCTCCCTGCCTGCTCTCTCCCTGGCATAGACAAGTTCTGACATTTTAAATGGCCACTCCTTTACAACTCAGAGCCCCTCAGGCTACACTATGCACCACACACAAAGGGGGTGCTTGCTCCAGATACTGTGTTCAGCAATTCTAAATCTATAGTCATTCAGGTTGTTGGCTAGTCACAATACGAGTCTCCTCAGACTATTTTCACCCTGTCTAGAAGTAGCTTTAACAATCTAGTTGTACGAACAGGAGACTCCGAGTCCAGACACTTGGGTTCAGCTATTCTCAGCTTTGTAACTGCCAGGATATATTACACACTTCAGTGCTATCCAGTTTTTAATAAACTGGTTGGCAATTCTTCCCAATTAATGAGCCAGTTGCAATATCTTTCTGGAACTCTATTTCAAAATGTGGTTTGCAGGTCATGGCACAAAGCTGCTTTTTGCCGCTTTTATTGTGGCAGGTTACTGGAAGCCATCAATAACGCTGCTAACATCTGCGAACAGAATCAGAAATGTAAGCATCTGTATTTTGCTCATCATGCACCTGATTACCTCACAATCTGCTAGTAAAGAGGATCCTATCCGTCAGCTGTGTTTTCAGTTTTACCTGTGACATCCACCTGTCATCTCCTTGAATGTCTTCAGCTGCATGTGGAACTGCTGCTGGGTTTGAGTCTCCCTGGCTCATTCTATTCCTGTTGAAAGAACATTTAATATATGTTACGCTATATACCAAGGATCAAAATCAAGCTCTGACTCTCAAGAGGCCAGAGCTGTTGCCATACACTCGTACAAGGAGTCAAGACCAGCAGTAGCTTAGCTTGAAAGAACTGCATTTACAGACATTTGTAACTAATAACAATTTGCATCTGTTCTGCTGAAAGCGAATATGCCTGGAAGACTCACTTAAGCAAGTTTTATTCCATGCAGGAACCCCGAATTGTCCCTGCAGCATGATCTTGTTGAAACCACTCTACCAACTTCTGATCAGTGACATCCAGACAGGTGAAAACAACCTTTTAATAATAATAGCAAGTTCATTTTAGGGCAATCTTTGCAGGAGCACCTATCTCACGCATGTTTATTATTCACTATAACACAGTATAGATTCTAATTATCAGAGGATTTGCCATTACTTGTACAATACCAGACTGCAACTGCATATATCCATTTCAGATGGATTAACTGGTTTCAAAAGACAATGTACTAGCTCCATTGGCCCAAGAGGGTCTAAGCAGAAAACATTAGCATTCCACACGGGGCTGGCACCTCCGAAGTATCTTTAGCTGCAGCTCTATGTAATAAACCAAAAAACTTTATTCTGAAGCCAGTGTGGTAGTCTAGTGGAGAATACCATTAGCCAACACACAGGAGATAGAGAGTAATATAACTTGGGAAAGAAAGGAATGTGACTGAAATATGCAGCCATGAAAAAAGTTGGGTGAAAGCTTAAGAACCCTCACTTTGGTATAGCTAGTTTTATGTTAGATGCAAAATGTAGAGAGAGCAGGTGGTCCCTTCTGGCACATGCAAATAGGGCAAGGGAATGCCCATATCCAAGTGCCAGAGATCATAAATCATAAAATTACATTTAAAAATATTTGCTCTAAAGTATTTTCATATTTAACCCTACAGACTAGTGCTTCCCTTTGAGTAACATATATAGAATAATACAAGCTGAGGGGAGAGTAATTTCTTTTGAAGTCTTTGCAGACAAAATATCATTAGTGATTGATAGTTAATGTTATCTTGCTCTGTAAGCTTGCATTCTCTCTCAATTTGTGCTCTATACATGCACACACACACATACTGTGAAATATTCTTAGAAGTAAGTAATTTTTCTCTTGTCGAAAAGAGGTTTCACTGTTTGCAGAATTACAATTTGCTCAGTACGATGCAGTGAAACATAGGGCATTCATACTATACCATTAGAAACAGAGTGATCTAGTGAGCCAAGTTGACTATAGAAGTGGGCTCTACTGTATTATCATAAAGAGGAAAACAATTTTGGAGTGTTCTTTTATATGTAACAATCCAACCCGCATAACTGCTTTATCCACAAAAACTGAATCTATCACAACATTTACAAGCTGGCCTATAAAGTTCAGGTGCCAAGTACACTCTGTGCATTACTCTCACCGCTACATAGGTACCCAAAGAACTCCAAGGCGAGTAACAGGAGGGAGAACCCAGCGCTCCCACAAAGCAAGCCTTTTCTGACACAAGAGGCGACTGACACCAATATTTATTCTAACATTTTTCGCCTCAAGTGACTCTTGCTAAGGAATAAGTCACATAGCATTACATAAACATTTATCCCTGCATTTAATAGCAGAACACACAGCTTTGCACTGGAAGGCGAATTTGCCAAAACTATGCTTACACAACATATGCCCTCTTCACAACAGGAAATGCTAATGTTAATGGCTGACAACCATAGATAAAAGTATTGTTATGGAGACAAAGGGTTTGATGCACAACAGCACTTACTCATTTTGGTGAAAACAGTTTCAAGTTTCCTGAAGCCTTCTGGGTCAATGTTGCCCTAGAGTGAATGAAGTAAAAGGTCTACTGCACACAAGAAAAGTTTGCCACACCAGATCAGACATAGCTCCATCTGGCCTTGTGGCCTGCAGTTGCCAATAGCTTATGCTTCAGAGAAAGGAGAAAACTCAATTCACCGATCACAGAACATCTGAATTTCCATACTGGTTCAGACCTGTGGTCAGCCCATCTAGTCCAATATCCTGTCCTTGGCAGTGGCCAGCACCAAATGCTTCAGAGGAAGGTCAAGAACTCCATAGCAGACATACGTGGGATAATCAGACTCCATGAAAGTCTCATCCCAACCCCTAACAGTCAGAGATTGTCTTAAGACCTGAAACGTGAGATTTTATATTCATTCCAACACTTTTTTGGGGCAGCATAGTCTATTAGAGCCAATATTCTTGTTATCCATATAAACATCCAATTCATCTTTAAATACAGCACAGTACGGGAAGAGGGGAATGAGTCTTGAAGATGAGATCTGAGCTACAGCTATTACTAATGGACATGAAATTAACCAGCCCTTTAAAAATTCAGTCACATGATTTGATTCAATAACCTAAATAACCCTAAATACACTTATCACTTACAAGTCCCACAGTATCTCCACCAACACATCTTTGGCAAGAACTCTGGTTGAAACCCTTTTGGTTGGCAGAGATAACTGTTTTGTGGTATCAAAGTATGCAGGTGTATGTAGGGAATAAAGTCTCACCTAATCAACTGACCAGTGACTTTCACTTGCAGTGGCAAAGAGCATTACAGTATTGATACATTCAGGTATTTTTCCATGCATGTATTATTAGTTTCCACCCACCCAACAATGGCCAGTCCCTCTTCTAGCATAATATTAATGTGCCTAGAACACACAGCATCAGAGACCCAAACGTGACTTTATGCAATGCTGAGAAATACAAGGTAATGGGAAACAGACATGAAAATGGGTGGATCATAGTACAGATGATAGTCTCTCGTACACAAGCATATGGGATTGATCCTGTACTAGACAAAGGATTTTTACACCTCCAGATGTGTGAGCAAGAAGTTAGAGCTCCATTTCAGTAATATAGGTCAATTTGGAACAAGGTGGAATGAGGTCTAAGAATTCTCCTCTATCCTTTAACAGAAATGTCTTCTCTTTACTCGTACACCTCCCATTATGATTACAAAGAACAACAGTTTCCACTCAGCTTCCTCCTCTTGAACTTGATACCACAATGAAGTAGGAATGAAGCAGCCAAGTTGTGAGGAAAAGAAGCGTCTCTTTAAACAAATATTTGATAGTTACAGCAGGAGAAAAGTGGCAAAACTGTTTGCATCAGACAATGTCCCAGTGTGAAAGTCCCTCTTTAAAGACATATGGCATCATAACCTGGGAAGGTTGGAAGTTCCATATTCAAAGCTACAGATATCCATCATTTCCATTTTACCCTTGTAAAGTCAGATGATGATAATTTTGCTAATAGCACATCCCTGATGTTTGGTTTTATCTTGGTTCAAAAAGGGAAAATGACTAATAAAAAGATTATGCAAAAAAATCTAAGGTTATACAAAATGTTTACACTCAGTGGATCAGCAAGACTCAATCATGGACATTTATATACCATTAAGAGAAATCAGGAGACAGTATATACAAATTCTACATTTCTCCTCTTGCCTCAAATAACTCTCCCCACTCCCATCCCCTTAGAAATAATTTTATAAAGTCATGTGCACCACCAGACGGCAACGGGGGCAGAGCAAATAATGAGGCCTTAGCTAGACTGTTGGTAGCCTGACAGTCTATTTCCAAAAGACCATATAGTAAATGAGAGACTCAGCTACGCTCATCGTTTGAAAGGGTTCCTTTCAAGGCTACATTGAAACACATTGGCGGGTGCAGTTTGGAGGAAGCTGGCTGTTCTGGGGACAAACAGAGGACTCCAGTCCCCTGGTTGTCAACTCAACACCTTTCACTAGAAGATTCACATAGTTTTTAAAGAGACTCCAAAGGAAGAAAAGAAACATTGCCCCAGTAAGTTAGAACTTGTCTGTTACAGTATTCCTCCCCCTTGCTACCCAAATCCATTAGGATTGAGAATCTCATTCCACCCGTGACGTGAACAGATTCCGGAATCGTATCCTATTATTATGGCTGTGTCTGATGGTAGAGTCTGGCACAGAGTAGATTTAACGTGTTTTTGAGGTGAAGAGGCTGTTGGTCAGATTGGCCACAAGCAAAACTCATGGTTGGTTAGTTGGTTGGTTGAAATAAATAAATAAATAAATAAAAACCCAGAAGTTATCTCAGCATAACTATTGCCTTCAAAATCTCTTGTGTCTAGAGGAAAGGTTTTAAATTCAAGTGTCTTGTATTTAATCACCTTCCATGGTAACAGGCAAAGTGATAACTATGCTTACACTTAATTTCTCAAGTGTGCTTTTGGGAAAGACCCCAGAAGCAGGGTGGAGCAGTTCATGGTGAATTCATGCAGGAGCAGTCCCCTTTCCCAATGCCCCACCCCCGTTACTACAGTGACTGCCTCCCAGCACATAGCATTGGCCTACCAGCCCAGGGTTGTGAATTCAATCCTTGAGGGGGCCATTTAAGGATTTGGGGATTTAGTTGGGGATTGGTCCTGCTTTGAGCAGGGGGCCGGACTAGATACCTCCTGAGGTCCCTTCCAGCCCTGCTAGTCTCTGATAAACTCTATGATGATTTGTTAGCCAAGGGCCAAGCAGACACACAGACTAAAACACGCTCTCGCCCAGAACAGGGCAGGTTCAAAACACAGCGGAGTTCGGTCGCACGAGCCCGCCCGGCCCCTCGCCCACCCCTGTCCCTGCTGGCGAGAGGCAGCCCCGGGGGCGGAGGCCTGGCTCCCGGGGGACACGGGCCCCGTTGCGGGGATGGGGCCCCGAGCGGGAGAACAAACGGCCGCTCCGGGGCGGGCGGGCGGACAGGCCGCTGCCCCCCGGCCCACGCGAACCCGCCCCCGGGCCTGCGGCAAAGGGCAGCCGCCGCCGCCAGGGGGTGGGGAGGGGGCGCGAGCAGGCCCGGCCCCGCGCGCCCCAGGCTGCCTGAGGCGGCGCGGGCGCGGCCCCGGGTCTCTCTCACTCACGCCGGCTGCGGCTCCCCCCGCGTCTCCATCTCTCTCTCGGGCGGGCGGCGCGTCCCTCCCCCGCGGAGTCCAGACTGCCGCTGCGCCTGCGCGCTACGCTGCTTCCGCTTCCGTTCCCCCACGCCTGCCAATCACGTGCCGGCTGTGCCGGAAATCCCGCCCAGCCCGTCTCCGGGCTTTCCCTAGGGGGCGCCCAGGGGCCCGTGCGCCTGCCTCGCTCCCCATTGGCGGGGACAGCGAGGGGGGGGCCCTTGGTGCTGTGATGGGACATGGCACAGCCTGATGAGGTCACCGCGCAACGTGTCATCACAGAACGATGATCCTCCCGGTGACGTGTGACTTCATTGGCGACGCGGCAGTGGCTCGGTGTGATGACGTCACCGCTCATCATGATGAGCAAACCAAATGTCAACGATGCGTGTGCTGACGTGATGACCTCATCCACGATGAGGCAGTGGCTCAGCCTGATGACGTCACCGAACTGGGCATCATGATGGCACGTGTGGGGTCCCGGCTGGACCCTGCCTGAGGTCATGTTGCTGTTGTGAGATGACATTTTTGCCCAGGCTGGTGACACAGAACGATGGCACTTTGATTATCACGCTGATCCATTGTCACAGTGTGGGGACTTCTTTTTTCCAGTACAACTTCTTGGTGCCATGGTGTGTCAGTGTTGTGGTGCAATGCGATGATAGTCTGATATAATTTGACAACCTGTTGTTTGAGTGAGTTCTTTAGATGCAACGGATGGGGGTGGGTGGATTCTTCAACCACCATGTTCTGGGTGTCTCTGAACTTCTGACTGCCAGAAGCTGGGCCTGGACAACAGGAAATGGGTCACTCGATAAATTGCCATATTCTGTTCACTCCCTCTGAGGGATCTGGCACTGGCCACTGGCGGAAGACAGGATACTGGGCTAGATGGATCACTGTTCTGACCCACTATGGCCATTCTTATGATAATGCATAGCATTGCAGTGAGATGATGTTATCATTCAATGTAGCAGTGCTGGGCTTCACTGGACTGGAATTTGTTGTTATGTGTATTATCATAGCATCTAGGACCTTAGTCATGGCCCAGGACCCCATTGTGCTAGGCAGTGTACAAACAAAAAACAGTCCCTTCCCCAAAGAGCTCACAAGCACTTAGAGCTTTCAATCTAAATACAAGATTTTATTTAAGATTTGTTACAGCTGAGATTTTAATCAGCACTGGTTTGTTATTTCAGGTGTGATCATGAACACTGGGTTCTGCACTAAGGTTTGAGCTCTCTCTCTCTGGTGCACAACATTGTAGTAGCTGAGTACCTTGTTGCTGTATGGTTTCTCATGAGCCTTGGGCTACTGGCAGTGATTTACTTTTTTTAAACACAGAGTCATTTGCTTTGGAGAAAATATTTGTCAAAAGAACTATATACACATTACAAATGTAAGAAAAAGGTTTATTAAAACTGGAACTATAAAAAACTATTACATATTTTAAAAAATAAATTGTACATTTTTATCTCCATTTTTTGTAACACTCTCTTAGAATTATAATGACATTTCCTTAGTTGCCAGTTTTGTCAGTTTGGCAGACACAGGTCTTTCCCCCTGTATTTCTAACAATGCTGAAATTAAGAAGCTCATTTTATCTGCATCATTTTCTGGACGCATGCAGCTTTGGTTATATCGACACTGTTCTATAAAAAAGGATATACTAGTTCAACTGCTGCTTGGCCAATAGGGGGTGCTCACACATCAGTTTATAACAATAGGCCAAACTTTCCAAACTTGGGTGCCTAAAATCAGGTACCTAATGGCCATTTGTTCAAAGTGCTAAGTCTCCCAACAGCTCTTATTGACTTCAATGGGAGCTGTTGGGTGCCCAGCACTTTTGAAAATCAGACCACTAAATCCATATCTAGGTATCAGATAACTGATCCAATGATTTTCCATTGAAGACCATAGGAACTGTAAGTGTTCAGCATCTCTGAAAAATCAAGTTACTTATTTAAATGCTTAACTTTAGGCAAAGATATTTGAAAAAATTGAATATAGTTTTTTTGGAGACTGAAGACTAGGCACAGGAGAGAGAGAATGTCATTCGGTTCTTGGACTCAGTGATAACAAAGGAGCCAGTTTATACCTATTTCTGGCTGTGTGATGCGGACAGCTATCCACTGGGAACTGAACTGAGACCTACCAAATTCACTCCATGCAGGCTGCCATATAGTCATCAAATGGAAACGACTGTTTACCTAATCTGGATTTGAATGAGGTACAGAGAGATGGAAACCTCACTATCCTATCACCATTCTCCTAAAATATCCACTCGGACAGCCCTAAAGGAGGAGCACAGTCTGACTCTCAGCTTACTTGTGGCACAAAGGTTGTCCTGATTCAAGTCCTGATTTTTCAGTGGCTGAATCACACATTGCATGAATATTGTAACCATTTAAAGAGGTTTATTTTGTTACTCTGACAACTCATGGGTTAGCTTTTAAAGAGGATTCCCACTTTCTAAATACCATCCTTGTGTCGTAGTTGTGATTGGAAGATTCTGACCAAGTGGTTTGGGAGACGATCGATGCCATTTTTAAATCAGCAAGAGGAAGGTGCTGAGAGCAGTGTAACTGCTCCTACCCTTCTCTTGCAGAGAATGAACCCCAGTACAGCTTCAGGACAGCCATTCAAATATTATGTATATTGAGTAGCATTTTCAAAAGCACCTAAAATACCTAGGAGCCCCAGTCAGATTAATCCTAAATCACTTTGGTGCTTTAAAAAATTCTACCCAGTATGAAAAGGACAATTAATTGTTATTGAGTTCACCAACAATAAAGTCCTCCAGTTCATCATCTGTGTCCTTCCCTGTGGTTACAGAGAGGACGTGTTTTATAATGCTACGGATTACATTTGGCCCATCAGCTGCAGGTGAGAAGAGAGAATCTACGCGGGAACTAAACATGATACCAGTGTAAGGGAAAAGGAATGTAAGGGGAGGCAGAAGAATCGTCTACCAATAATAGAGAGAATAAACCATGCGAAGGCTTTTACAGGGGCTGAGACAGCTGATCAAGGAGCAATGGATTAAATTTCAGTCATGAGAAATGTCAATTACATACTAGCAAAATGTCAGCAAGAGACAGAGTGGTTCTGGTGATCAAGAGGATCCAGACACTTTCACCTGATGCCACTGTTTTCAGTCCAGCTGTGTCTGGTAGCGACTGCACATGGTTCTATATTCCTGGTGGATTTGTGATGTGGACACCTGCCCACTAGGAACGGGTCTGAGATTACTGTCTCAGATATATGCAATGCTCAGGACAATGCCACGAGAATGGCATGTACTATATGCTGAATTTCCAGATTTCTGACTGTGCTGGATGGATGAAATGGCATTTAGGCATCAGAGGTAGCTGAAAGAAGAACAGGAGGACTTGTGGCACCTTAGAGACTAACAAATTTATTAGAGCATAAGCTTTCGTGGACTACAGCCCACTTCTTCGGATGCATATAGAGGTAGCTCAGAAGACCCCTCCAAATATAATTTGCATAGAGGACCACTCAAGAATGAGAATTTCCTGAGATACCTAAATCTAAAAGTTGAAGCTGAATCTGGGCGGGATTAAAGGAATCAAAGCTAAGTGTGATTTTCCACATCTGCAAACCATCACTTGGTGAAAATCATACAGAGAAAACTCAAGCAGTGCCATGTAAGTGATACTTAATAATAGAAACCTAGAATCTTAAAAGTGAGGTTAGAGAAAACTTTATACATGTTTAAAATAAATGAACTCCATACCATTTGAAACCCTGGCCTCCTCTGTTACATATGTAATATCCCTCATTTGGAAGTATTTGACAAATATTTGAAAGCCACGAGGGTGATCTTAGGCTTCCTTTAATGATTCAAGTCACCTTGGGTTCCTTTTTTAAACACACCTAAGTGACTTGGGAACCTGAGACCAGAAAATAGGTCTGTGCCCAAAGTCAGACTTTGCACCCTGTGCCCAATCTGCCGATACAAAAGTGACAGCAGAGCGGGGTGCATATCCTACAGTGGAAGTTCCTAGAAATCACCTGTTTATTTAATTAATGTATTATTTCTTGCTTTTTCCAGAAAATCAGAGTAAATTGTATAATTTCCCGTGTATTTAGGAGACACTGACGAGGCACTTTTCATTGCTTGTCATTAATCTGGGTGTCTCCCACACTGGCCAATTTTGATAGGATGGGGAAGGAGAATTCATGTATTCTTTGGTTATGCTGTCTGGACCTGGGATGGATATGAAGGATGCAGCCACCAGGAGGAAATCTAAAGAAAGCACTGCATAAATGTTCCTTGGTGACGGTCTCTGTGCTAGAGGTTCCCTTGATATTTACAACAGCAATGAATTCTCACCATATCTGACAGGCTTTTCCCATGTACACACAGTGCAGGCTGGTTGAAGATTAATATTTATTACATAAAGTCAGGGCCACAAGCAATTGGCTGCTTTTTATTTATTTTTTTAAATACATAACTAGCACACCTGTCTCTTGTTTGATGGGGAGATGCAGCTAGAGTGTTGCCATTGGCAACAGCTAGACCACTTGAGGTTAATTCAGCAGTTTCCCTGGGCAACCTTGACAACAAAGTTCTGTGGAACGTCCTTAATGAACGACAGATGCAGATAAATGAAGATTTATTGGTGAAAAAAATTAATGATGAGGTCAGAGCCCTCAGCTCTATGTTTATTGACCTAGGAGAGGGTGAGGACAATAATCTCTGAGTAAAAGGCTTGGGTTTTATTGTAGATTTCATCTGAAAACGGCATCATTGTGCATTATCTACATCTCGTGCCTGAATTTACTCCCTTCAAATCCCACTCCTCTTTCTTTGCAGGCCTGCCACCTTTCTGAAATATGATATGATAATTCCTCCCTCCTCAACAAAATTTATATAGGGCCAGGGATCCATAGATGCTCCCCTCCCCACCTAAATACCAGGGTCAAATTCATCTCAGGGATATTTACCCTGAAGTGAATGGAGTGGCAGAGTCCCCAGGGATGCAGCTAGCCCTTGAATTCTAGGTACAATAAGAGCAATTTCCATGGTCATTCTACTGTCTGGGTGAATCACTTATTGACAATTTCCCCCCCCCCCCAAAGTCTTTTACTGAGTGTATGGGTGTGTTGGGTGGGGAGGTGGGGGGAAGTGTGAGTGTGAGCAGGGAGAGGGGCAGGGAGGAGCCTGGGGTAGAAAACTGAAAAAATTCAAGGCCTGTTTCTTCATTACCTTGTCATTTCAAGCTGTGAAAAGGATGTAAAATGCCACCAAATCTTGCCTCTATGTAAACGGCTATGCAAGGTGCCAGGTAGTTGAGAATCAGGCCCCACATTCTCATCTCCTGTGAATTTGATGTCAGTTGCTAGAGTTAAAAGCTGGATTCCGTTAACATCTAGAGTGGAAGCACACAAAGCTCTTTGAACCCCAGCCTATACAACAACGGAGGGCGGAGGTCCTGAGCTACCCCTCTTTCTCTGGCAGATAAATAGTATGCCTCAGGCTGCTTACTCTTTGGTCACCTGGTGTCCATTTTAGTTTCCACCATCCACCCTTTTGGAGGGCTGTTTCTGTTTTATGCTGGATTTCATTCTCCTGCCTCTGTCTGACCCAATTAACCGGCAGCAATGACAAGACTAAAGAGAGGCAAACTGCAACACTGGGCTGCTACATTTTGGCCTGAGTGCTGTTCAGTGTCCACACATGAACATTTGGGTGTGTGCTGCTTTGCAGTGCTCGGGGCTGCAGTAAGTGGTGTGTATGCTTCCCCAAACAGCACTGCTAATGCACCTCAGTTCTGACACCTGCACCATCCCCAAGCTTTCAAGCATCTCAGGAGAACTGTAGACCTTTCTAAAAGCTCAAAAATGCATTATTTTGCCTGCATTGCAAAAGGAACAAAGCATCTTTACAGATGAATAAGTACAAGCCCAGCTTAATGCTAGGGAAGAGAACCATTGTAGACTTAAATGAAATTTAAGAAAAGGAAACAAGAAGAGATAACAATGGCTGTAATTATTACTCATTGCCCTTGAAGTGTAAATTGCAATGTACATGTTTGCTTGGCACTGACTGTGTCTAAATCAATGAAGTCCTTATAGGTAACTGATTACTATGAAGTGGTTTTAACTTGCTCTTTCCCTAGCTCCTGTGTACCTGTGCATGCACACCCATTGCACAATGGTTGGTTTGGGGTTAGGGGAGGCTCACAGAGCTGGAAAGGATGGAGGTGCTGCAGATTAAGACTGAGGGGCCTTGGCAAAGTTTGGATGGGTGAACTCAGGACGGGAATAACAGGGGATGTTGCAGTGCTGAGTGTAGTGCACTGGCAGAGCTGTGCTCCCTATAGTCAAAGATATCAGTCTCCTGCTAGATAAGCAGATATAGATATGCATGTGTATAAAAGAAATAGATATAGTTACCCCATTTTAATAACGAATAAGGCAGACTAATGTTTCACTGTAACAGATCAACTCTTCCTTGTATCCCTAACCTATAGGTTTCATTTACAAGGTACTAACGCTCTGAGCACTGCGGGCAAAAAGTGATTTGCAATGAAATGTTTTAAAGTAAAAGCAAAATGCAGGGAGCGCGAATATTTCCTCCTTGCGAGCAGAACAGAAATGGCCCATCAGGTTGAATTTGCCATCAATAATAAACTGCAATGCTCAGCTTTTCCCCTTGGTCAGTGCTGAAAGGGAGAGGGCAGCCACACACTGCCTTATTGGACTCTGAGGGCCATTCTGGTCCATTCAAAATCCGGAAAAGTAAAACTTTGGCCTCACTTGCCAGGAATGCTGAGACTCGAACATAGCAGCGTACAGGCTTCACGACCGAGGGTAAAGGAAGAGAGATTCTGGTTTGGGGCCCCAGCTTCCTTTTCCTTTTCACAGCAGTGACTACAGTGCTATGGCCAATGGCCAAGCCTGACAGGTAATTTGTTCCAGTGGAGCTTGTTATGCAGTGAATTAATGATGGATGAATGAAGAGAGAAAGAGGAAGAGAGAGATTGGACTAACAGAAAATGATGTAAGTTCTGCTATCCAATGGATTGGCTGGAGTGCCTGTCCATCAAAGGGAACATCTAAGGTGGCCTAAGCCGTGCTGCTAGGCATGATGGGAATTAATTTCTTTATAAAAGCCCCCAGCAGAGCAAATTGGCAGTGTTATAATATGAGCCTCCAAAAAAAACAGGAGGTGTGGAGGACAGAACATAAGAATGGCCATACTGGGTCAGACCACAGGACTCTCTGCTGCTTTTTACAGATCCAGACTAACACGGGTACCCCTCTGATAACTGATAATTTTTGTTGCCCTTGGGGTAGGCCAAGGTTAGTTCGGTGATAGCTACTCTAACCTTGAAGAATGAGAAGTTGATACTTCCTTGTCTAGTCTCCAAAGATCTTTAAATGGGTTTTTTTGGAGAGTTTATGTGTCTTTGTTGTTTAAGGCTGGGCTATAAATAGCCTCTGTTGGAAACCTCCCTTTAGCCCTTTTCTTTGTATTTTTACCTTGGGCATAGATAAGTAGGAGCCGAACTGTCTAACTGAATCCCTGTTTCTTGTAATCTTCCAGGTAGCTTCCTCTGTCCTAGATTCTCATTGTCCTGTTGCTGCCCTTCGAGTCTTCTTTTATACCCTCAATATCCCCAACTTTCCTTATTTTTTGTACTTTTAGACCAATAAGAATGTGTTAGAATTCAGCCTTGATGCAACGTGAATGCCTAATGATTTTATGTCCATGCTCAGTTTGACACACTGTACAGATTCCCCTCTGTATTATCTAAATTCATTGAACAATTAAACCTAGTCTTGTTAATACAACCTTACTTCTGGAGCCTTAGTGCCCTGTCTCATCTGTTATTGTCTTCCTCCAGCCCCTCAAGAAACTGGCCTTCCTTCCTCTAGCACAACTGCTTCTAGAGTACAGTGTAAGTAGCATCCTTGTCTCAGTCTATATACTGAATGGAATAGGCTGCATAGCCTTTAGTGAAAGATACTAGACAAATACCCACACTATATTGTATCAAACCTATTAGAACATCCTGCAATACAAAACACTGTTCTGCAAGAATTAGTGACAGAGTAATGTGGAGTGAGGCTTTTCCACATCATAAAGCCATGATATTAATTGGAGCAGTTTAGTTTCTGACCAGAAGAGGACGATAAGTGCAACAGAAGGAGATGGAGCAGTTTGGGAATTAGATGCAGTGAGAGTTGCATGAGGAGCTGAGGACAGAAATAACCAGGAGTGCTGTGAGTCCAGAGTAACGGGCAGAGTTGTACTTCTTGTAGTCACTGCTTCATAAGCATTAAAACTCCCACAACCTAGGCAGTGACTTTGGCATAGTGAAGAGTCCTGTACAATTAAGTAGAACAGTGGAACACAAAACATTGCAAATAGTCCATAAATATAAACACAATGGACCTGGCTTTCAGCAGTGTTGAGCAGCTGTGCTTTCCACTGATTTCCATAGAATCTGCAGGTGTTGGGCACTCCTGAAAACAAACAGCATTGCCCCCTCAGCACTCAGAATCCCACCATGAAAGTCAGTTGTTATAATTGCAGATGGTGGGGATTCTGTAGTAGGGTTCCCATTGTCAGAGCTCTAAAAAGTTACCTAGTCCATTAAAAAACTTGTTTTGTAGAATTCTTGGTGGTGGGATGAAGCTTGGGGACAAAAATCTGAAGCTAATGGCTACTACAGAGTCTGAATAATCTAGTATATCTTAATAGAGCTGCTGTGAGAAGCCTGAAGTATTAATGCTGAAGTAGTGCACTGATCACTCAGTGATGGCTTCTGCCAAACAGCACCAATGTGCATCGGTACCGACATGGACAGGAGACAATTTCAGTGATTGGCATTTTCATGATAGGCAGGAGCAACTATCCCACCAAAACCCACTTCCTTCCTTCTTGATGGTCTCAATCTTCTGGAATAGAGTGAAAGTCTGGCTTAAATCCTAGTATTGCAGCTTAGATAAGAATTTTCTGGACCTCTGTGGTCAGTACCGGCATGTGGGTGGGGGGACTAGTGAAGGGGAGGGATTAGCTTTGGATGCTAGATTGCATGTGATCTTGTAAATGATATTCATGTTATAATGAACAGCCTGTTGGCCAGAGCATTCTGTAGTTGCAATTGGCTGTGCTTTACCAGCTGGGGTCACTACAGTCAAAAGTTCTTGTTCAGGAAGCTTTTTAGAAGATAGGGAAATTTTTCTTTAAAACTTAAGAGGGCAAAAATAAAACCACAACTGTAGCTACATAGAACAATAGGCTGATGTATGTGAATAGTCTGACTACAGCGGCTGGCTAGGAAGCACATTTGGTGGTACTGGCAGTAACTTTTACTGACAGAGCATATTTAATCAAGAGGAGAGGGTGTATCAAACACACTGTGTACTTGCCTCTCTCTGGAAAATTAGACTTCCTGGTAGCTTGCATTTTCTGGTGCCTGTGTTCTGGTAAACAACTAAAAGTAAAACATCTTTGGTGTTGGGGTGCACACCACAAATGTATTATAAGTATTCTTGGTATAAGTTCTGTTCTCAATTTTAGCTCTGAATGTTTTGCCTACACCCAGAAATTATGTTAAAGTATTACTTTGATTGAGGCTCTTGGGTCACATTTGGTGCCTTGAATCCTCTTTTAAAAAAAATATTTTTAGGGATTTTTTTGAGAACTTCTCAAATTTCAGGTGTGTTTGGATCCAGGGTTCTGGTTTGTCCCCATATTATAATCTGATGGGGAAAATCCTCTAATTTTGGAATATTTTTAACTTGGTACCAAAGTTTACATTTTAAACAAAGACACTAAATCCTAGGAATTGAATCCGTTTGCTGGCACTATAGCTGCATTTAGCAGATGTTTCCAGAGATATGCCAGTACATGCTGGCTTCTCTTGTGAGAGGGGAGCTTACCAGTGGGAACTGGTGAGCATGAGAGTCTAAGACAACAACTTCAGCAGAAATGTAAGTTTCCAGCTAGCCCTTATGATTGTATAGCAATTACAGAGAAACTAACTAGGCTGGTCAATTTCGTAGGTACTGTTCACAGAAACTGTCAAGTATGATATCAGCTTCATCCTGCTGTTGGTTGGATCAGCTATGGACAATGCCAGAGGCAGAAGATACAGCTATTTATGGGAAAAGACTCAAAAACATAGAGGCGAAGTGGTAGAGTAGTAGAGAACGTCCTTTCAAACAGGTGGCGGATGATTGGTATTTTCTAATTTCTCATACAGAGGCTAGATAAAGACTGAAAAATGGAGCCCCAAGCAGGGTCCATGAATTGTAGGAATCTCAACATCCTCCCTATTTCCAGCAGTTGGGATGGGGAGAGCGTGAATTTCTTACAAGGGTGCTGCTCCTGGACCTCACCGTTGAGTCCCGTCTCTAGTAGTTAGTTACCTGTGGCCGAGAGGTGTTTAATAAAATTTTGAAGTCCGTCACTTTGAGTGTCACACCCAATGATTCATATTGGCTATGGAGTAACTTGTTGCATACCAAATGGTACCATGAAACTTGTGCACATGCACACTCCTGACTGTACATATATGTCTAGTAAGGCATCTCGATACCACAATGATGGGTACAATCTGACTAGAATAGAATTCCTTAATAATATGCATTGCTGGTAAAAAGAGAAACAGTCTGTAGGACTACAGCAATTCCCCAGTTCTGGTCCCAGTTACCTAAAGCTGCTGTCTCCTTCTCTGATCCTGTTGCATCTGCAATGCCTGTCCCCTTACACACCCTGGGCTCTGCAGATTGAGGTGTCCCTTAATTCCTTGTCCTGCTGTTGGACAGTAGGGTCATCCTCCTCCAGTCACCCCTTTCACACCTACCAGGATTCCCGAGTGGCAGCATTTGTCACAGAGATGGGAGATGCCAATCCTAGGGGTGGTGGTGCAGGGGTCACGGTGTGTCCGAGTTCAGAAAGGGAGTGTCCTAGTTCAATGGGGCTGAGGTGGTCCCAGTGCAGGGGGTAGAGGTATGTCCCCATTTGGGGGGGGGGGGGCCTGAGCTGGAGAGTCCCAGTGAGGGTGGTGGGGTGGTGGTGAGGGGAATGTCCCAGTGAGGGGAGGGGATGTCCCCGTTGGGGGCGGGGGGGCTGAGGTGAAGAGTCCCAGTGCGGGGGGGGGGGTAAGGGACCAGATGTCCCAGTGCAGGGGGGGGGGGGGCTGAGGGGGATGTCCCAGTGCGGGGGGTAAGGGAGGGGGATGTCCCAGTGCGGGGGGGGGGGGGGCGCTGAGGTGGAAAGTCCCAATGCGGGGGGGGGGGGGGGGAGCTGAGGGAGCTGTCCCCGTTTGGGGGGGCTGAGGGGATCCCAGTGCGGGGGGGGCTGAGGGGGATGTCCCCGTGCGGGGGGTAAGGGAGGGGATGTCCCCGTGCGGGGGGGGGGGGCTGAGGGGAATGTCCCCATTGGGGGAGGGGCTGAGGGGATCCCCGTGCGGGGGTAAGGGAGGGGAGGAGTAAGGGGAGCGGGACTGAGGGAGTCTCCGTTCCCCAGGGCTCCTGAGGGGGGAGCGGAGGCTGCGCCCCGTTGCGCCAGGGCCCGCTTAGCCGCGGAGACGGGGGGCTTCCCCCAGGGATTGCCCCCTCCCGCGCCCGGTCGCGTCTCCGTGGTGGGCCCCACCCCGGCCTAGCCAATGCCGTGTTCGGCTCGGCGTGACGCGTTGAAGCGGTAGCCGTTTTGTTGGCGTCAGTGGGCCCCGCCCCCGGTGGTTGCCATGGCAGCGGTGGCCCCGCCCCCGTGCCGATGAGCTCACGCGGTGCCGCAGCCCCGGGAGGGGGGGGGAGTTTCTGCTCCTCGCAACAAGATGGCGGCGGTGGCTGCAGCGAGCGGCGGAGCGGGGGCCCCCTCTCCAGCCCCCGGGTCCCGGCTGCCCCCGGCCCCGCCGCCACCCCGGGCCCCGGGCCCCGCCCGCATCGGATACTACGAGATCGAGCGAACCATCGGCAAGGGCAACTTCGCCGTGGTGAAGCTGGCGACCCACCTGGTGACCCGGGCCAAGGTGAGGGGGGCGGCCGGTGAGCTGGACCCGGGGGCTGGGCTATCGGGAGCGGGGCTGGGTAGGGGCGGGGGGCCTGGCCCGGTGACGTGAGTAGTGGGACGGTGGGGGCTGGACTGGTGACCTGGGTAAAGGGGGGCTGGGCCCGGCGCTGGGGGGCCGGTGACCTGGGTGATGTGAGTAAGGTCGGGCTGGGGGGCGCCGTGCATGGGGCTGGTCACCTGGGTAACCGCGGGGGTGGAGGGGGCCCAGTCTTGTTGGAGTCTTGCTGATGTCAGAGCAGGGCTCCCCCTGCCGTCACCCCGCAGCAGAGGGCTGGTGTCACCCCAGCATGCCATGGGGAGCAGCAGGCACAGCCTTATACATGGGGTACCCCGGGGGCTGGTCCCCCCCCCCCCAGCCCCACAGGGAGGGTGGGTGCTGTGACGTGCCCCGTGGTCTGCTGGGCATCCCCTGTGCCCAGAGGGGGCTGTGCCTGGGCTGGAATTCTCAGTTCTGCAGGCTCCAAGTTCATCTCCAGCCGCTGGAACATCAGCCCCTCGCCCTAGTGCCTCACTGCCACCCCTTGCCCCCACACAGTGAGAAGGCTGCATTGAGTGACCCTCCCCGCTGGGTCTCAGTGTGGGTCAGGGCCTTCAGGACTCTGCCATACCCTGCTAGTTGCTGGGTTTCAATATCCCTGGTCAGTGGTGTTGCTGCACTATTATTATGCAACTGCGGCTGCACATGGATATGTCAGGAGCCCTGCACTACATTAGCATGTGCAACTGGTTACTTGTGTTGAGGTTTCTCTGTGCAGTGTGGCTTAGAACATAGTGATGGACAATGTCTCTGGCTATGTTTTAAAGGCTTGCTAAAGGGTTAAAATCAGATTGTGCAGGTAGATGGAGAATCAAAATTCTTGAACTGAAAGGTTCTAAAATTCTATCATTCACCAGCTATCCTTTGTTCACAATCTGCATTTCTTAATTGCGCTGTTCATCTTGGACAGTGAAAATGTATTGGTCACTTTCACTTTCTGGTTCTTTTGCTGCACTGTTTGAATTACAAACTTTTCAGGGGGAAGTTTAGATCCAAAACAAAAACTGTTGATTTAAAACTAAACAATAAACACCAAACAGTGAAACCATTTCTCAGTATTAGATTTTGTGAGACCCTGATCCTCTATATCACTGACACCAATCAGTGAAATGTCCTGTTTTGTGTGATTGTCATATATATTTTTGGCTCCTCATTCCTGCCTGTGTCCACTTTAGAAGAAGTTGTTGCTCTAAACAACTTGGCTAGGGCTAGCACCTGTTGATATAACATTCCCAGGCCTTGATGATACAAATGTTTGTATTGATGACCCCTTTGACACAGCAAGCCTCTGAATGTGACCCCCCCCTTATACATTAAAAATGGGGGGGTAGTCATTCAATTTAATGGGGTCTTGGGGCTGTCACCCCACAGAGCAGATAGCTTGCGACCCCCAAGTAACCCCCTTGCAACCCCCTGAGCGGTCACGGTCCCCAGTTTGAGAACCCCTGGTCTAGCATATGAATTGTTGGTACAGCCACAGGTAACAAAAGAAGCTGCAGAAAATGCTCTTTCTCAATTGGATGGTGGATTCTGAACTCTGTTGCCATTGTCATAGCGTTGGGTTTAGTCAGAATGACTGTTAACTGAGGAAGAGCTCTGTGTAAGCTTGAAAGTTTGTGTCTCTCACTAATAGAAGTTGGTCCAATAAAAGATATTACCTCACCCACCTTGTCTCTGTGATATTGGTGCCATCCTCTTCACCACAGACCTTTCGTCAGTTCTCACGAGTGAAAATAGCGTCCTGAAGAGTTTTTCTTATTGAATGTCATGCGACTGCTTTGATCCTGACTCTTATTTAATTAATTTCACATGGATAAACCTGAAAAAAGAGCTGACTCTTTTGGAAAGGAGGGGTTATTAGCTAACTTAATAAAGGGCAATACTTATGTTTCAGTTTAAAGACCTATCTTTCCCCAGATTTTTTTTTTTAAAGAGTTTTATTCTTCCAGGACTATACTATAAACTGTAAAGAATAAAACAGAGGAAGAAAAGACTTGTTGACCAAACATTTGCCATATACAGGTAGGTCATTTTGAGGTACAGATTAGCTGATGAGTATATCACTTATTTTCATATCAGAAGTCACATTCCAGCAACTAATAAAAGTATCATATTGTCATTTTTAGTACCCCCATCCTCTGTCTTCCAGATTTTAGTGCTGAATATGCCAGTACATGCTGGGAGTGGCAACAGCGCAGTGCTCTGTGGGATCCTCTGTAGGATCCTCTGTAGAAGCAATAGTGTCCTAAAAGCCCTAATGGAAACTTAATCAGGGGCCATGCTGGTCCAGCAGGGCGGTGGGTCCTTACTACCACAGACCATCTCTTCTATGCTTCTGTCCGTTATATCAGCAATTTGACAGCAAGGGAAAGTCAGCCTATCAAGAGTTTTTGCACTTTTTAATTGCCATGTCAATTTTAGGAGCCAAATCCTGCTGTGACACTAGTATAACCACAAAGTAATTCTTCCATTTTCTTAAATTCTGGATTTACACCCATCTGTCTGAGTAGAACTTGTCCCAGGGGCTGATAAAGTTTAATCTAAAGTAGTTTAATACCTACAGTATCTTTTAGTACTGGATTAGCTGCATTTGTATATGTAGTATTTACAACATTCAGAGATGCCTCTGCCTTTAATTGCAAAATGCTACAGTCTAGCCTGTATTTCAGCTTTTGTTTCTTATGGCTTGATCATTACTTGCCCAGTGATTAAAAACTATGCTTCCTGAACATTGCTGATAGAAGCAGGAATGCTCCCACTTTAGTTGCTTTAAATGCTGAAAACTGAGCCTCTTGATGAGAAATCAGCCCTTCGATTATTAGCTGAGCTCCTGTTTTCAGCATTCCTAGCTGAGTCAGGCTTTGTATGGAGCATTATTAATTCTGAAGGTTGTGAAATATTGAAGCACTGAGTTGGTTTATTGCAGGTGAATGGCTAAAGATCTTGCAAGATAGTGAAAAGATGAACACAAACTTAACCGTTGATGGGCCTATTTATGACCAGGTGGCTAGTAGTGCGTGGATTGAGACTACCAAATGATCTAAGAATGGGTTGAACTTAATCTCCGCTAATGAAAAGCCATTGCACTAAGTTAAGGCCTGTGCCACTTGCATCTATAATTTTGAAGTCGGTAAACTTAATTGTCTTCTTCCATATAGGAGATGTATATATTGCATGGTATGGTGATAGATGTTGGATGCTTTCAATCCTTAAACCCAAAGAGAGAAATTATAGTGGCAGCTTATGTATTTTCAAGTTCTCTTCCAATAGATGTGGAGCAGGTTTCCCTTCTCTAACTGGAAACTGAAAATCTTCAGCACCAGGAAACTCTAGTCTAGTTTACTTCAAAACTCACCTCTGTCTGAGAAACAGAGAGGGAAAACGAAAGAAAATCACTTCATATGTAGGACCTATGTCCTCCCCCAATATTGTTCTTATGCTGTTCTTGCTCTCCTCAGGAGCGGTCAGTAGTTTGGACACTGCTGACTGTGATGTACAAACAAGGGGGGAATCAAAAAGCTCTATTTCAAGCTCCATCAGAAAGATGGGGGTTGTTGGGAGGAATCTGTGTTCAGTAAATCGGAAAGGGCTAACGGGATATGGAAAGTCTGTTGTTTAAGAGGGCAGTGAAAGCACCAAAATGAAACCCATGAAGGGTTTGTTTTCTTCATAGTAACAAATTGTTTGACTCAAGGAAAATTACTTAAACGGAATATTTGTGAAATCATCCTGTTTAGTAAAGTAACTAAAAACATTGTTGATCATGAAACTCAAGCATAGTAAAGTTAGTCAATGCCGCCAGCAGCCCCTTCCAGCAATAATCTTCCCTTAGCAGTTGCACAGAAGGATAGTGCAATGTTAAAATTTAGCAGCCGAATCAAATTGCTTAACAGATTTGATGCTCTGACTTCTCATTGGAAGAACCTTAGTTTATTCTTCAGTGACACTCAAACTGGAACTGTGCCCTTCCGAAAGTAATCACAGCAAATGTTGATAACTTTTAAATGATGATGATTAACCTGCTTGGTACAGTTTAAAGTTTTTTACCATTGTGTGAACTTAGAGATTACCTGTTGATCTGAGATGTTTGATTGCAAGTTCAGATGACTTTGATGTGACACCTGGGTATGTCTTGATTTAAATACTGTAGATCCCCCTTCCATTCCTACCTGAAAAAAGAAATAAACAAAAAACTCATAACACATTGCTTAGATCAGTGGCGCTCAACCTTTCCAAACTACTGTACCCCTTTCAGGAATCCGATTTGTCTTGCGTACCCACAAATTTCACCTCGCTTACAAACTACTTGCTTATAAAATCAGACATTAAAACACAAAAGTGACACAGCACACTGTTACTGAACAGTGGCTTACTTTCTCATTTGTACGATATAATTATAGAATCAATTGGAATATTAATATTGTACTTACATTTGAGTGTATAGTATATATATCAGTAAAAACAAGCCATTGCATGACAGTTTGTACTGACTCCACTAGTGCTTTTATGTAGCCTGTTGTAAAACTAGGCAAATAGCTAGATGAGTTGATGTACCCCCCTGGAAGACATCTGCGGTATGCCCCAGAGTACACGTACCTATGGTTGAGAACCACTGACTTAGGTTGAGTATTATAATTTGTAGCCATTTTGAAACTGTCTAGGACATATTTTTATTTACATAGCTAGTATGTTCCCACATTCTATATACTTCACAACAATAGTCTGGTATGTCTTGCTGACACAAGACTGTAGTTTACACAACTGAATTTCACAATTTAAACATGGGTCAGTAATGTTGGGGACACTTGTGAAAGGAAACATTAATCATTCTAAAGGGCAGGATGCTTGGGGTCATAATTATCCCTACAGGAATTAACTAAATAAAAAGGCATAGCTGGACAGCTTATGTATTAACTAAGCCAGCAACTTACTTTCAGGCCCTGTTATGCAAACTTGGAATCTAGTATGCTGTAAAACAGAGCTATTCTGATGGCTGGACAGGAACTGGAGTTGTTTCTCTGACTAGGATTAATTGGGCACCTGCAGGATATCTTGCTACATCTCTCCATTTCTGTTTCCTGCCTCCTGTCCTCCCTTCCTCTGTCAGTGTTCTGGTGTTTCACAAAAATCAGTCTTTGTTTTTTGTTTTAAAAATCCTCCAAGTGACCTATTGGATGGATTGTTCGCTGCACAATTTCCATTTATAAATCATCCAAGTGACTTTATTAGTATTCTAACTCTGGTCAGACACTGGAGTTGTTTTTAATGCCATGTTCTTTCATAAGAGTTGAATGGTGTTTGCTGATAGAGCTGACTGCATATACTGTGGCTCATCTACCTTCACCTTCCCTCATATTCAGGATAGTGTAGTAAAGCGTAGTGTATTATTTTAAAATCTGTCTTCACAACAGCAGAGATGTTATAGTCCTGAAAGCATTTTGCACCTGTTTTTCTCCTTTTTGTCAGCTGCAGCATGCAGTGATCTACTCCAACTCTGCTATGAGGACATGTAACTACAGGCTATTGAGCAGTTTCTGACTCTTTGTTTTTAACAAGGAACACATCAGTATGTATGTCAAGCCCTCTCTGTAAACTGAGATGTTACCGTGAGTTCACAACCCATTGTGATGCACTTACTGGGTTTTTCAAACACCAATGAGAGTTAGGTGTTAAACTTTGTCTCCGTTTCCCCCCCGACTTGGGATAAGTGGCTTGTCCAAGGCCACCGAAGGACTCAGTGTCAGGAGTTCCTGGCTTCCAGTCAAGTGCTTGATCTACTAGACCATACTCTGTTCCTTCCAGCTACATATGTATATTCTTGGGTTTATAGAACTAGATAACGTGCAGAGCCCAGAGCAGGTCTGACTCTTTTTAGGTAAAAGTATCACTCATTCAAGCATTGTTTACTTAGAGTACAGAAGTTTTATGCTGTCCATAAAAAAAAATTCGATCTGAGATACAAATATGGTGGTTTCAGGGTAAATTTAACGCCTTGGCATGACATAGACCTGCTATTTCAGGTACAGAAGCTGGGAGAGTAGTGGAAATGCTAGTGGTGAACTGATGTGTGCATTCTTCTATTTACTTCTGTGATGCCCCTCGTTGTCAAACTGGAATGCCTCCCAAATATTTGCAATAGAAATAACACTTTTCTTCCTTTGTAGTCTATCAAAGACATAGCTTAATTAGATTCTAGACTTAGACCTATACATGAGTAACTTTGAGGCAAAGAAATGAATCTGGCATTGAATTCAGACAGAAGTGGGTCCACAGCACTTAAAACGCAGTATGAGATCTGGCTGGCTGACTCAGCTGGTAGTGGGAGTGGGCTGCCATGGAAAGGGCCTGTTTCTATGACTATGGCACTGTAGCTCCTGAATATGAGCGGCTCAGGGAGACACAGTGATTCTTGCCTGGATTCTTGTTTTCCGTAAAAGGTGGAAAGTAAAGCTGCTCTCAGAGGGGCTACTGGTGTGGGGAGTGAGGGCTGCTCCTTGCTCAACCCAGTTGTTCCCCATCTTGAGCAAGCCTGTGAGAAGTGTGGGCATGGGGTAACCCCAAAGCCTCTGCTAAGAGCACTCCGTGTTATGATTGTGGAGGGGTGTTATACTGGGTTCAATATGCTGTGATTCACCAACCTCTCTGTATTGTGTCAAACAGAAACAGGTTCATACTCTTGCCGTTAGCTTCATACTGAACTATGTGAGGAGCTAATATGGTAACCTTGTTAGTCACTTTCCCTTTCATCAGTACCCATTAGTGCACATTTTTTCTGCTTCTTTTTTCTCTCAAACACAAGAAACCCTGATTAATTGTGAATCACAAATAATTCCTCTGGCATGCAGTATAATGTTGCTCACATGGTGCTGATCTTGCTGCTTATATGTTCCAAAAGAGCCACATATTTCGGCCATTGAATATCCAGGCTTAGTGAATTCCTAAGAGAAGGAAAGGCTCTTCTGGTCCAGCATATTTACTGTCTTCACTTCCTACCTACTGATTGCATGCTGGACTAATGGCATCTAGCATTTCACTAGACATTTCTGAGCTGTACGAAGGAATTTACAAGTAGCCAACAGATGAATGCATATACACTGCTGAGCATGAGACCCTGTGTAGCAGGCTCTGTCCTAGTGACAGCTTACACTGAAGACCTTGAGAACAGGATTTGTGTATCACTACCAGCTGATAGAGCTCTAACAGTCTAATTTTGAATTTGATGAATTGGCCTTCCTGGTCTAAAGAACCTAGTGCTTGCTTAGCATTTTTTGGAGGGGATAATAGTCTAATCAAGCATGGCTTTCAGGCAGTCTGCTCTCCCAGCTTGTCACTGGCAGCTTGTTAGGCAAGGTTATGTCTTGTTTACTTGTTACCCTTAAGGCATTCCCTTCCCAGCTATAATACACCTGTGTCCTAGCTGTGTGAGGTAAGATGGTGCTAATGGTTAGATGAGCTTTGTTGAAAAGGAACAGAAGATTTGGGGTGAGCGGTTCTCTTAGAGTATCATGTTTTCATTGAAGGCATTTCCCTATAACTTTTTTGCCCTAAAGTAACCCAGCATTTCATTGCTTATTCTGTTGAGGCTTTGGAGCTGTGTGCCAAGAGGCAGGAAGGTTGTGTGTGTAAAGAGAATAACTGATGGTCAAAGTTCTATTTCGTAGGCTAGGCACAAAAACAGCCTCCCTGAAGGAAAAAAGCAGGTACTGTGATGACTGGTGTCCTGATGGGCTAGTGTCTTCCTTCTTTGTACTGGGCTAAGTGACAATATCATCTGTGTAAGCCACTGTTTTTTGTTCTCTCCCGAGTGGCACAGATATATGGCATTGGGTCTTTAGGAAAATAGCACCAATAGGAAGTACCTGTGTAAATACCAACTTTTTAAGGGAAGATCAGACTACTGTGAGAATCTGTGGAAAAATCTTTAACCGCAAGAAAACACATACAGTACTGCAACCCTGTACAACTGTCCTGTAAAGTTGCTAGCCCAAACACTCCCCTCTTCTCTTATCCTTGCCAAAATCATAAAAAAACTGAATTTACTATCTGCAGCAAAAAATTTTTTTGCAAGACTGCTTAAGTATATTTGTTAAGCCACATCACCCCACTCAAACGTTAGCATGTCAGAACTTTGATTAGAATTCTCACTGGGCAGATAAATCACAGAAGGCAGTGCAAGTCTGTTCACTAGTGTCTTGACTTGATTGTAGGAACTGTAGCAAGTTGACATGTTGGTGGGGATATCATTTTAAACAGCATTCTCTTCCTAATTGCTCTTACAGAATGCCTGCTTGTTTATTCAGAACGAACACTGTGTGTGGAGCTTGGTGTGACTTCATTGCTCCCAAAATCATTGATATTAAAATCACAAGTTATTTGTGATAAATATCAGAGATAAAAATTGCCACTGATGTGCTTAGGCCTTGTCTTTTATGAAAACGTGCAGTGGTTTAAATAGATGATTTTTAAAACTCTCCTGTTAAACTAGTGCAGGGGTCGGCAACATTTGGCATGCGGCTCGCCAGGGTAAGCACCCTGGTGGGCCGGGCCAGTTTATTTACCTGCTGACGCGGCAGGTTCGGCCGATAGCGGCCCCCACTGGCGGTGGTTCGCCATCCCAGGCCCATGGGGGCGGCGGGAAGCTGCGGCCAGCACATCCCTCGCCTGCGCCGCTGCTCGCCGCCCCCGTGGGCCTGGGACGGCGAACCGCGGCCAGTGGGGGCCGCGATCGGCCGAACCTGCCGCGTCAGCAGGTAAATAAACTGGCCCGGCCCACCAGGGTGCTTACCCTGGCGAGCCGCGTGCCAAACGTTGCCGACCCCTGAACTAGTGCGAACTTCTAATGTGGATACTCAAAATCAGTTTAACCCTTGCTTATGTCAATTCAGCAGCACCAACTTCATATGCATTGACATAAGCAAGGGTTAAACTGATTTTGAGTATCCACATTAGAAGTATGCACTAGTTTAACAGGAGAGAGTTTTAAAATGATCTAGTTACGACGAGTGCAATGGATTACAGACTAGGCCTCGATGCCAGTCCAGGGGATTAATATGATGCATTAGCACTCAAGTGAAGAAACCCCTGAAGGACTATGATTCATTGTTAGTCATTGGGATATTTCTGGTAATTTACTCCTATGTCTCTGTAGCTGAGGCGAAACCTCTCATTCTGTCGAACGGTCATCAAAGGGAATTATGTGGCCTCAGCTAAATCAAATCATACAAACACGCAAACTCCCACACCCAATGGAATTGACACAGTTTGTGCTCAAATATAGCACAAAGTTGGCTGCATCTTGGTGAAGTGGGGGAAGAAATGGCTTCATTTCACTGGTCAGTACTAATCAAACAGCGAGGATGGACATGATATCCCGGGACAGTCTGGATTGACTGAAATGAGCCAAAGAACCAATATATGCCTATGGGCTCTCTATTAAGACATAACTGTGCTAGGTTAGAGTAGCCAAATACTGTTGAATTGAAGAACTTTTAACACTAACATACAGCGTGCATATTTCACTTTTACTATTGGAACTTCCTCCAGCAGCTTTATGTATTCTGTAATGAAAATTCATGCTGGGAATTATTATTAGATCAGCTACGTACTTGCTCAGCCAGCTGTAATCCAGTATATGGTACTGTGGTAATATCTGATTTAAAATTTAATTGGAAAGCTGTTAACTTTTTCCTAATCCAGCAATTCTGGATATAGTGTTCGGCTTTGCAGTTCTGAGGTGAATACTGTGGCACTAATTTTTCTCTAAAATCATTTTATTGTCACAGAAGAGGGCATGCACTAAGGACTGGAGATACTCTTTCTATGCTGATAATATGCCCGTCACCTTAAGATCCCCATTCTTCTGACCAAGTAGGATGGGCCAGTGCTGTCTTTGCTTTAGCTCTCAGGCAGAGGACCTGTGGGTGCCAGCTGGTAGGGATTAGGAGTTGACTAGTAAGAATGGAGTGTGGAAAGGAAAGTCTCAGTAGGAACAGGACAAGAACCTTGCATCAAAAGTTGTGAGCCAGCTAGGAAGTCTGGGGTTAGTGTTTGTTTCCTTTTGAACTTTGTTAATAAACCCAGATCCCAAGAAGGGCTTATGTGTCAAGCATGTCAAAGACATAGGCGTGCCCAAGGAGGGGAAACAGGCAATGGCTAGTCTGAACTCAAACCAGGGTTAGGTAGCGCTGCTGCCTGCTTCTGTGTAATGATAGTTCAAAACCAAGCTCCTGGTAGCCATGGTAACTAATTGGCAATCTTAGGTATGCAAATACGGTGACTCGCTTTATATTTTTGATCAACAAGATTTGGAACCAAAATCCTAGATATAGTTGTTCACCAGTATCACACCACCATAGTGCATAAAAAGCACTATTAAGTGTGGTTGGCTCAGAGTGACTTACCTGCTTTGGGTTCAAAAATCTGTGCAATTTATCTTCAGCACCAAATGCTTCACTGATTTAAAGCCACCCCACAAAAAAGCTGGGAGCCAAGAATTCCTAAGAATCCCTAATTTAATAAACATGTGCGTGCACACGGTGAGAAATAACATTTCAGTGACGCATTATCTTGGCAGCTTCAAGATCTCAGAGTTAGCTTTTGTAGAACTGTTTAAAAACAGTGGAAGAAGTTCATGGGAACCAATCTGGGGATGATTCAACTGATTTGTAGATGACTGAGCTTACTGCTCGAGCCATTCTAGACAGTCTCTTATTTCGATATTATACAACCAAAAGTATCTTGGCTATAACAGTTGATATAATCGGTCTCTTCACAAAACATTTGAATCTCTCAATTTGTGCTGTCTTTGTATATGGTTTACCACTTGGAAGCTTTGCCTTCAGTTTCTTAAAGCACCTGATGTAATTCTAGTACATTATTGTGTATTTATCAGATTTTGGAGATGTGGGTGAGGGTGGGTGGGAGAATTTGCATAGGATGCCAGTATGCAACTGAGAGACTGAAGCTAGGGCTTAAGTGATTTGGCAAAGCCGGGCCCCAACAATTGTCCATGCTCAATTAGGGGAAACACATGGCTTGATATTAATGGGAATAAGACTGTAGGGTTGAAAAATGGTACCAAGGTGCCTCCATTAAAATATGGGTTTTGAAACTTGAGCATTACCTTCTACATATATAGTTACACTTACACACAGCCCTAGACTATTGAGCGCTTCATGTCCCCTTCAGAGATCTGTTTTTCCTAGCATGCTTAGCCCCCGTTTGAGTCCGATTTAAACATGTCAGTAGCGTTATAACATTTCTAAATGTTATGCAGTTATGTAGGAAATCTCCTGTAAAAACCGGTTTCCTGCATTAAGGTTCCCCATTGCTTAGTACAGTTTCTCTTCATTCTGTCCTGTTAGGGTGTTTACATACTGAACCGTCTGGTTTTGTCTTTCATTCATATTCCCTGAGAACCCTGTGTGATGTAGTGTTGGCAATTGGTATAACAGCGAGCAGCATTTACGGAACAGTAACGTTTTCATTGTGTGTGTGACTGGCAAAGGATTGTCAATAGAGTTCAGTGATGTGTAAAAAACATGGCAGTCTTCTGGACGGAAATGCTTCCAAATTTCCCTCCCCCCCCCCCTCCTCCCTCCCACCAGCTTTTGAGGAACTAGGGTCACTGGAATCCTGTTCTGGCTCATCAGCTGTTTTCCATGTGTTTGTGGTACCTCTCGAGATAGCAATATATTTAAGTCTTAAACTTCTCTATAGACTGCCAAAAGCAGCTGAATTGAAACCACCAAAACTCAAATTTCACCTGAACCTAAGTACATTAGTTTATTCCTTCAAAGCCTGTTGAAGACTTAGCTTACAAGTGAAGATCTTGTTAGCGATGTGTAATTAAGGCTAAGTATAAAAGTTTGATAAGATAATATGCTAAATTGCAGTGGATTCTTATTTGTGGCTGTTGGATGCACCGTATCTGAACAGATTTTTGCTTTAAGTAAAGGCTTGCAGGTATGTAGCGTGAGACTGATCAGTTAAGCTCTCTGGGGCAGGGACTGTCTCTATTTCGGTGCTTTGTATAGTGAGGCACTGAACTTTAATTTGGGTCCTTAAGTGCCTTTGCTCTAGAAAAATATCTACTTTTGGCCAGTTACTTTAACTGCATAATTCTGTGTGCACTTACATTTTAGATTAGTGCAACATTAAGTCCAAAGCAGTAGTGTTAACTAACTAAAGATGAAAAGTCTTGGTCTCAGCACTTCATTTTTCCTCTCAAGATATTACACTTGAAGGAAATCCTTGCACTAGACTCTTGCAAGTGGTTATCATCTACACTGGAGTGTTATTGATAAATATTGGCCTTGGTGGTATGCATGGAATCTCTTGGACTTGAGTAGCTAGAGACATTAGTGAATACAAATAAGCTTTTTCACACTTGCCAAATAGCATGTTGACACTCATAGGGCTGCGATAGAGAATCATATTGGCCTTTCCCAGATCAAAACTGAATGGATAAAATAGCACTTGAGTTATATTGGGTTATCTTGTCATAACAAGGTGACACGAACAGAATAGTGTTCTTCTGGGGTACATTTCAAATAGGACCTTGGTTTCTTGCTTCCTGAGGCTGGTAACAACCGCCTGTAGCTACTTTGAGGTGGTAGATCTTTTCCTGTAAGTTTAGTTGGTACACACAGTGCCATTTTACTCTGCACTAATAAACAAATTTCATACAAATGCAAGTCTGTTATGACCGCTGGTTATAGTGAAATCCATTAATAGCAGTGCACAGCGCCTGCCTGTTGCATCTCAAGCATTCTGTCTGAACTAGCCAGTTGTCACTAATATACAGCGATTTATTGGTTGCCAGTGAGATCATGGTTTGAAAAGTCAAGTTCATTGCTGATTCTCAGTGCAGATTTAATCTTTGACTTCAAGGGTTTTCACAAAAGCTCCTTTGGGTGTTTCAGATAAATCTTTGACTTTCCATTCTCTGCCAGTTAATTCAGCTGCTAGTAATTTACTTCCAATCATACCAAATTGATGGGGGGAATTAAAGTAATAGTTACCTACATAACATTCCTTGCTGTTTGGGTGTTTTATGTCCTCTGGAGAAATCCTGGCCCTTGCAGAGAAGCAGGGGGTGTACCTTCTCCCACACTGGCTGACTTGTATGGGGAAACTTTTGTTCAGTCAGAACAGAATATTAATTTTTTTCAGTTTAGCTAAGAATACCAATTCATAGTTAAAAGCATAGTGAAGTCTGAATGTAGGTATTTTCCCACTCAGCTGCTTCTGCAGTTAGTCATTTGCCAGACATGTGGGCCTGCATGTAACCTCACTTTTTCAAATGTGTTAGTTGTAAATGTGCTGCTTATTCCAGTTTGGTTCAGGGGATAAAACTGGTTGTCATTTTCACTTATTGGGCCAATGGAGTTTAAAGTGGAGTGACCCGTATAGGTGGAGATTGGGAAGTGTCCTAGTTTAGCTGAATGGAAAACATCACTGTTTCGGGGAGATATTATAAGACTGAAGATTATAGCCACTAACCTTTCAGACCTGCTCTGGATGCCCACGTGATAGTGTGGAATGAATTAAATGAATAACAAATTACTCACTCTCTTTAAATAGCTTTTAGAGGAGACCTGGGAAAACAAATGAAATGTACTCAAAATGGCAACTTTCCCAGGGAAGTACGCTGATTGTTCATCCTAACTTTATTGTGGTTGCAGTAAAGGCTCGTACGTGTACACCACTCTCCCCACCGACATGCTCAACTCTAAACAACCAAAACCACCCAGAAAAATGTGAAGGATAAATCAGAGCATGCACTACACGAATTTTATAAATTATCCTGCCGATATCGGAAAACTCCAGCTTAGTCTTCACAACTGTTTGAGACGAAGGTGGGTAGGCAAAAAAATCAAAGGTCCTCTGCAAATACTGTCTGGTTTTCCTCAGGACAGAGTTGGCTGGTCAAAACATGCTGAGCCCTTTCTCTTGAAATAGACCAAGTTAGACTAAGGGATTTACTAAAGTTTCCCACTGAACTGGGGAGGGTCTCCATAAGAAGGAATAGGAGACAGCTGCTAGTGCCTTTGTTAAAAGTGTACTGAAGGATGGTAGGCCTAAAGTTACTGCTCACTTGTGGATCTGCGGCAACATGCTGTCCTCTACTTGTGAACAAAGGATCAAAATTCACAAAAATCCTGCTCTGTTTCAGTGGTCAGGAATCATCCATGTCTCCATACTGTGTCCGCTTGAGTGAAGGGACAATGATATGAAAACGTGCATGACAGTAGGGGACTCTCAGCTTCTGAGGTTTGAGAGGTCAGCAGCAAGAATTGAATTATTAGTGTTGCACCCAAAATCAGGAGGTCGGACATAAATTATTTTCATTCCAAAGCAGGGAAAACTTTGTTTCATTTCCTGCTAAAAAGCACAATGAAGATATTTTCTTTTCAAAAATATACATATAGCAAAGTGATGCATAGGTTTTTCTTGACTTATACACAACCATGAAAGTAAATCCTTTTGAGGGACTCTGCCAATTGGTCGTAGACCCGAGATTTATTTCAAGCACCTTTCATGTGCTCTGGACACTTCATGAAAAGTAAACCGTTAAAAGATTAGACTCCGATAATGGACTTCTCTCCTCTTCTTAGGTATTTTATTCAATACACTAATCACGATTGGAGCCTGCCTCCCACCTTCCCCCAAATGCTTGAAGAAGGTGGCCTTGCAGCAGCTCTGTAGGGTGGTCAAACTTCCAGTGACTGCCTAAATGAATACATTATTTTGCAAACCAGCTGCCTTTAACTTAAGGATGTAGGGTAACATTTTCAAAAGCCCACGGTCATATCAGTGCTAGGAAAAATGGGTGTTTTTACAATGAGAGAGATGATGCATGTAAAATCCTAATGTAGACAGGACAAGTTGTGATATTAATTGGTGTAGTTGGGACTACAGCTCCCGCAGTGTGGAAATGGAAGGTGCTGGAAAAGAGCATTTGGCTAAGTCACATCTGACCTTGAGAATTCTTCTGCCTCTATGCCCTAGTGATCTACAATGAGGTGCTGTACTTCAGTAGCTCACAATACTGCAGGAAATCTGTGAGAAAACTAAGTACATGTGTCAGAGCTTTCACCATGGCAACAGAGTCTCCGAGCCAAGTGTACACCCTGACAGCAGGATGAGAGGAAAGCAGGTCAAATATGTGCATGGCAGGATGGAGACCTTTTGAAGATGTGCAGACATAGTCTGCCTCTGAAACTCTTGCATGAGTTGCAAACATCCCACTTGCAAACAAGAACGCTTTAATGCTTCCTGGACGAGTAAAGCTGCCTTGCTATTAAAGGATTAATAAGACAGCAGTGCACTTTCGCAAGTGGAGATTAAAAGTGAATTCTGACCTTGGTAAAATATCTGGGTTATTCTTTTTTAAAGGTGCAATGGATTTAAATATTAAAATCTCCAAATCCCTGTTTGAAGTACCTACCTGGTCATCTTGATTGTTTCTAAATAACAGACTATGAGCAACAGTAACACTCTTAGTGATTTAGCTCCATCTAGTAGATAAATTTTAAGCATTCCGACTTCCAGGCTGGTAAAATATACTGCAAGACATTCATACAAAGAGATCATGGATGAGCAGCATCATGGGTTTTTGCTTAGAGTTGTAACTGTTTAGCAATCTTCATATGCCACAAGCCAATCAACTCTTGTTTACACAGTCTTGTACCACATGAGAGACAATATTGCCTAACTAGTTCTACATTTCATGCAGCAGAGTGCCAGGTGCTTGATTGTCTAGTCCTCTGTAATGATGGGCATAATTAAATTACTCTCACTGAAAAATTGTGAATAACTTTTACTTTGAGCTAAGGTACTAATGCGATTATTGGATCTTTAATCTATTGCAGTATTTACTGGTCTTGCAATCAGCAACTGACTACAAGGAGAACATGGTGACACTGATATCGCACCAGACCGGCTCCAACTTATTTGCCGCCCCAAGCGGCGAAGAGAGAGAGACACACACACACGATAAAGCCGTGATCGGCGGCACTTTCGGCAGCAGCTCTACCGCACCACTTCATTCTTCGGCGGCAATTCGGTGGCGTGTCCTTCCTTCCGAGAAGGACTGAGGGACCTGCGCCGAATTGCCGCTGAAGACCAGGACGTGCCGCCCCTTTCCATTGGCCGCCCTAAGCACCTGCTTCCTTCGCTGGTGCTTGGAGCCGGCCCTGTATCACACTGTAGTAGGTGAAAGAATCTCGTCGTGTACTACCTATTGTTACCTTCAGACGTAATTGGATGCTCAGTCAATGCGCTTGCAATGTGAAGTGTTCATTAGCAATTCTTCAATCGTTCAGGAAATTCCACCTGCCATTTGTGAGGCTCACACTCAGGCTCACGTACATACTCCGCAGCGCTTGGAGCAGGAGGTTCCTAATTGGTGTTAGTATGATGCTTTTAGTCAAGAGCTTGTTTTCTTCATATTTAAGCAGGGTATTACATGGATTATAGTTTGCAGATAGTTACAGGCGTTGCTCTTTCCAGGCAGAGGTGGAAACTGATACAGCAATTATTGCTAGCACTTGTCATGGAGTCTTGACTCTCTCATATGCTTCATGGAACAAAAGTGGAATTCATTGGAATGGTTCCACTGGAAAGGCTTTCTGGAGGCTTATGCAGGCTTACGTTCTGAAACAGATACTGTTGTAGTTTCAGGAATAACTACAAACGGGTGGAATTAAGAGGCATGATGGAGCTGCACATGGCATATCGCAAGTCCCTTGGAGGATGAACAAAGACATTTCAACCAGGGTTTGACTTTTGTGAAACACAAATATTAAAGATCAAAACAGCTTGAGCAATATTGAATAAAAACTGGAATATTTTATAATCAACTTAGCCTATCTGTTTTCTTTCTAAGTTTACCCTCCATGCCGCTATTGCAGCTATTGACAAATGAACTGGAATTTTCCTGTTAGACCTCTGTGCTACCAGTTTAGTTTGTAAACAAACAAACAAAACTCAAAACTTTTAGCTTCTTGTTAAGTGTAGTTCATTTAAAGCTTACATCGATGTTTCTGTGCAGATATTGTCCTGGCTAGACTTAAATTACTAGTGTATAATGGTTTGTATTAAACATCTACTTGCATGAAAAATTCTCTTAAAACTATTTTGAGTTACATAAAATAGCATGACTCTTCTTGTGGCCAGAACAGTCTAGGTACAATGATGCATCCTGTTTCGACGTGCTTTAATGACCAGGTCTGTGCCTCTTGGCATTCAAGAGGGAAACACTGTTTCCTAACAGACTTGCATCACAAACTCTAAGTCAGCAGCTTGGGGTGTGGTCTAGCAGGGTGCCCTGGCTTGTTTGAATGAGTCATTATTAAAAAAGTCATGGGAGCAAGTACTCTTGTCTAAACAGGAGATGGTGCATAGGCACCCTGGCATGTATAAAAGCTTAACTTTGATTGAAAAAAACCCAAAAACTTAGAAATAAGGTATATAGTAAAATGCTTTCTATTTTACTAAGGGTGGATTTTGAAATTTCAGAAGCTTAAGTATTGGTGCTAATGTTAATGCTGGATCATTTGCTTTAAATTGAACTAACTTTTTTGTCTGATTAATTTAAAGGGTGTCAGGGGCAGAGGGAGAAGTTACTTGGACTAACTGTGTTTTGGAGCCTTGTAAAGAAAAATACTGAATATCTTAACGTGCATGCTGTTCATGGTATCATTCCTCCTTGTATTGGAAGGAAGGAAAACTTCGTTTTGTTTTAGAATGATTGAAGAATGGGTAATTTCAATGCTGGGGGTCTAGTTATACGCCCAATATTAATAGAACCATTAGTAAGTAGGAAGGCAGAGATGTTGCTAGCTGATTTAAACACTGAGTTGGTGTGGGTGAGATTTTTGCCTTAGGGATTAATTTAACTAGAAAAAAATCCTGAACTACAGACCCAGGGTTCCAATCTAGTATTCCTTAGGGACCTCAAACTCCCATTGCTTTCTGTGGGTGCATAAAATGCAGAGCAACGATAGGCACGAAAGTGGACGGGGAGGGAAATGGGGATTCATTTGATTTCATGTGTGACCTATTCATGTTCTCATGAAGCTGTGTTAGTAGGAGATGCTGATTAAAATTAGACATAACTGAGTGGTAATTCATAAATTACATCAATTTGAAAAATATATTTCAGAATTTTCTTACCTCGGTTGAGACTCAGGCGTGGTCTACACTACACAGTTAAGTTGATTGTAAGGCAGCTTATGTTGACCTAATTATGTCAGTGTACACACTACAGCTTTGTCCTGCTGATATAAGCGCCCTACTACATCGACATAAGCACTCCACGTCTTGTGGAGGTGGAATTGTGTCGGTGTAGTTAGGGTGAGACTGCCCCTCTTCAGTTGGTGGAAGCGCTCCTGTTAAGGACGCACACAATCGACAGAAGGAGGATAGTGTGGACATCATCCACTGCAATAATTACTGCAGTGGCTGTAAGTCAACCTAACATAGGTCAACTTAGGGCTGTAGTGTAGACATGCCCCTAGAGTTTATGATGTACCTTCAGAAACCATCCAGTGTAGGACAGCTACTGCCTGTAATTCAAAAGCTGCTGTCAACCATATCTATTTAAACAGATTAGTAAAACTCAGTTTCTCAAAACATTATGAAATGCACGTTAATGTCACTAAACCAAAGTAAGTTGGGTGGCACTTAAAGTTCATTGTTTTAGATTTTAAAGTTGCACAAGTAGGACTACCCTCAATGATCCACATGTGGCAAAATTAATTTAGACTAGTTAGGCAATATTGTCTCATGAAGTACAAGATTGTTACAACTCTAAGTGAAACTCATGCTTCTGTTCATCCATAATCTCTTTGTGTGAATGTCTTGCAGTATTATTATATCGCCCTGACTTCTCTTATACCCCCTCCCAAACACACCACCTTGAGTCGAGGTTGAAGCAGAACTGACTAGCAGATGACAATGGCTGCTGTTAAAATAAAAATCTTTCACCTCTCTTGCTTTTTGTGCCCATGTGAATTAGTAGGCTTGTTAATACATCATATAGCAGTAGAGTACAATGTAAGGGCCCATATACTTCTGGTTTTGGATGGTTTATTTTAGTGGGTTCCTCCAGGTGCTCTTGGGTGTGATAGCCAACAAAGGCAAGGCATAACAATGTTTATCCTGGAGATCCTAGTGCATGCATATCACTAGGGCATGTGCTGGTCTAAGCATGAATCTAGCCACCGTGTTGGGCTTCTTGTAAGATGCTAGCATCAATCCAAGGCTACTGCGACCTCCACTCACCTTGGATTCAAATATGAAATAACTAGAGTGCAGCAGGATTATTGTTCATTATGCCAGTGTTATTTGAACATGGGTATTTCAGTTACTTTGAGGATGCCTAGAGATTAGGAAATAGATGACCTCTTTTGTGTGTGTGTGTGTGTCTAGATCTGGGAAATCTTAGCCTCTCTTCCAACAGGGGAGTAGAGAGGACAGGACTAGATCTAACCGGTCTGATCGCTAATATCAAAGGTTCTCTGGTGATAAACCTAAACCTTGTGTAAACTTCCATGAAAGAATGTTCAGTTGGCAAGAGGCAAAAAGAAAGGGTGGCACCTCATTAGGGACAGATCTGCATAAATGTTGATACGGTCCTTGCTCTGTAGGCACAGTAGCCTGAGTCCACGTGTTGGGGCGTGTTGGGCTGTCAGTATTATCAACTCCAAATATTAAAAAAATCATGAGTCAGGCCCCCCCGATACTGAGATTTATTTGAAAATCATGAGACTTTAAACCATTTTGGGTACATTTTCTTTGGTTTCTGAACAGTTAGGGTGCAGTTGGGTCACACTTTCTAGCCCTCCTGGTCAGTGGGAAAAAAGCTTGAAAGGTTTTTTGTTTGTTTTGTTTTTAATGAAAGCTAAAATTCTGATGTATTTACATGACTCCTAGAGCTGGAGCTTTAAGAAACAAAATGGGCAGACTCTAAACAACAACAAGATTGCCATAGCTGGCAACAAGCTGAATGCGGAGACTGTCAGTGAAGTATAGAAACTGCCTTTGGGAAAGTAAAATAGGAATGTGGGAATTTCATCTAATTAGCAGTCTGTCTAGTTGAGTGTCTGTGCTGCTGCAGACTGGGGTGATGCTGAGCTTTAGTTGTGGCCCACCTAAAAACGGGCACTAGTTACAGCTCACAGGCCATCTTTGGGTTTCAAAGTGATGTAATCTTGCTAGCTTTACTCTTGTGCTCATTCTGTCACAGGCTCTAGCTTCATAAGGGAGCTCTCTTTCATAGTTGCAGGGATTCCTAGTCCTCAAACATAACTATTTTTAGTTTACGCTCTCCTACAATGACATCTGGTGCTACTCTCTTGTGAATTTCGCACTTGGATGGTTCCCTTATGGACTAAGGGGGTGAGGAAGAAGTGATGGCACAAGGATGACAAAAGATGAATCAACAAGAGTAGGGAACATCTTTAGCTGAGCTCTTATGGGACCATCACAAATCTAAAGGGCTGATGGCACTTGAGACGGGAAGACAGGTTCTGTGAGGTGCTTACAGTCTATTTAGACAAGAAGTTTAGGCAGTAAGGGAACAACCAAAGCAAGAATGCAAGCGATAGATGAGGTAGAGATTGTCTTAATAGGTCCTTGATTGCATCGTGGTGTGTGCACATTTTTAAAAAGTAAAATAATGGGATGTCTGTATAGGCTTATGTGTTTGGACTGAAGTCTGAATTTCTTCCTATATATTAGATGAGGATGTTGCGTAGTAATGTTTTCAATGGATGAAGGCCGTGGAGGCCCATTTAGTGTCTGTCAAGCTGATATTTACCAGCTACTTTTTACTAGTAGTGCCTGGCTCATCCTGTCTGGATAAATGTACAGTGGGAGCCTCTGTTTATGCCTATGGCTGCTCATTGCACTTACGATTTGAGTACAGCGATGTCTTCACTGAATGTTTACTGTTACAAAAGGTGGTGGATCAACAGCTGTGGAGCAGTCTTCTGTTTACTTAGAGACCAAGTATGGCCCACTCAATGGCTGTGTAAGTTTCCACAGCATGCTTCAAGTCTGTTCTGGAAGGACCAGCACTACGAAGGCTTCCGTTAAGAACGGCTAGTTCATGTCTTCATGATACATTTTGTTTTTGCGGTGTCTGTTGAAATTGTCAATCAAGGAACCAATTACTGCAAAATGGAGTTTTCAGTTTCTGTGACGGGACATGTGTCCACTAGAATTTGCATTGAGAATCCTTTTGCCTCAAGTTCACACGAGAAACCCACCTTTCATACCAGCCATCCAGCGGTGGAATCTTTAGAGACAAGATTCTCTTCTAGAGGACAATGCAAACATGAACAAAAAGCAGGAGTAATTTACCAGGAAATGTTTTAAAACTAGAATTGATAAACCTTTGTGTGGACTGTATTACTCTCAAAACCATTGGTGATCCATGGTACCTGTGAGGAACACTGGATTATGGAGTGTTCAGTTGGAGATGGGGGACTTACTCTATATTATTCACTCTGTAGTAAACGTTGACATAATTTACTGCTCCACTTTGTGTGTCATAAGCCTGTTTTAATACTTCCTAGGTCATTGATAAAAGAACAGGATTTATCAAGAGGAGTTGATCCACTCTTGTGCCATATGAACATTATGGCTATGCTTTCTGTTACTAGTAATGCTGTGTAAGGTTGGCTCTGTTGTCTCATAAACTGGTGTTGACTTTTTTTTTTTTTTTTTTAAAGTGCTCTAGGTTGAAACTTGTCATCCTACAGTCTCAGTTTAGAAACTCTTTTCTCCAAACATTCATTTGGTCTTAATTTTTCTCTAGATAGTTGAGCCTCAACATTTTGGAGTGGGGAAAATTACCTACCACTGTGGTGAACTCCCAAATCCCCACCCTTGTAATCTATCGTCTTGTGCCTTCCCCCATCTTCTCAGTTCCCTCCAAAATAAACTGGAGTGAGGGATGTTTGCTGGAGGAATATAGAAGGATGTAAATGTCCCCAGTTTACAAGTCATCTCCCAACTTTCTAAAGCCTTTCTCTTGAAGTCTTTTTGTTCTCCTCCCTCCAAATGTCTCCCCGGCCTCTTATGCTGATATGATTGATTCAGGTATCTGTCTGTACAGGTAATTTCCTTGAAGCACCAGCCCTGGGGACCTTGCCTAAAAGCAGTTTTGATTGCTGATATGATGGCAACACATTGCACAGTTAACTCCAAGATTAGTGACTTTCTCATCACTTAATTGAGACCCAAGCGGCTCCAAATTTTGTCAGTCACTGAAATAATCTCCTGTAGCCAGTCAAGCTGCAGCTTCATTAGTTCATTTCCCTAGGCAGTAATTGTTAAGAGTTTCTGAAAACTCAAGTTATCTGGACTAGCGGATGTTGAGGCTCTTGCTGGTGATGCAGCACCTCTGGATTCAATTGACTTGAACTTAAAAATTTGCTGTTGTAACAGTCTGACCCCTCTACTGTCAAGATGAACAGTAAGGTTATTGTGCTTTGGAAAGAGCTCACCAGTGTCCCCAAATTGGATTAAAATTGGAGGTAACAAAAGCAATACATCTAATCTCAAGAGCTCAAAAACCATAAGACTGGTTTAAAAATCATGAGGCTTCAAGTAAAAAGCACCCTTTTTTCTTTCTGGCTTCTGAATTTTTAGGTGTGTACTTAAGTCATGTATTCAAACTTTACTCTGCAATCAAGAGGGCCAGAAACTAAGTAAATAAAAATAAGATGATTCTTGCACATCTGACCTTCACCAGGGTCCCCTCAAACTAATATATAAAGAAAAATAATAGTCCCTCCCGGATATGAAGAGGCCAAGGTTTGTGACCATAACTATATAAACAAATCTTACATGTATATACCTTAGAATAATATAGTTTGCTTAATGTGCATAAGCAAGATAGATTTAAGGCTGAAATGATGCATGTGAATAACTTCATGAGTGATGGCAAATCCAGCCCTTTGCACAAGAGGTCTCTGCTATTGACAGAAGAGAGAATACAAGCTGGGGGTGGGGCGTCTAATCTTCTGCCAGTGTGTCTAAACCCTGATTTTTCAGGGACCATTTTTTGGGTGAAAGGAAAGTTCATGCTATAGCTTGTTCATTCCCAGGCCGCTCTGCTCCCTAAGAAATAGGGGTTGATTTTGTTGTTGTGGATATCTATCAACAGGAATTTCAATGACACGACAAACTCATTTTATGCAGATCACTGACGGGTTTTAAATTGGTTAGATTGTGTAGCTGTTTCCCTGAAGGAACGTAAAGTGGAGTTTCATCCTGGCTGCTGACTTCTTGATTTGAGTCTTTAAAACTAGACAGGTCTAGGACACTGTTAAAGGAATATTTTGTGACTACTGCTTATTTCTGGATTGGTAAGCAGCCTTTCCTTCCCTGCTCAGTGAATGAGGGAAGGAGGGATAAAACTTGTCTTAAAGGACTTCCTGCCTTCCTCTTTGCATCCTTCTTTTCTCTTCCCCATCCCCTTTCCTTTCCAGGTCCATTCAAGCAAAGGTTGCTGTATGGTTTTTATTTGCTATAATCAGCAAAAACTTCTACTTATCGTCTTCTATCCTTTCAGCACCTAAACAGAACTGGGGCCTCCTCTTTAGCGGCGTGGAATGTAACACTTTGGTTGAGAATTGTTTACTCTCATGGTCCTAAGTTTGATTAAACCTGCTGAATCCTGCTAAGCCCTAGGATTTCTTAAATGGCATTTTACCAAGTGTCTTCAACTTCAGCTTTACTGAGACTGAAATAATAATAATTCTGGATCCCAATCCACTCCTCTAGCCTGAGACGTGATTGTTCCTTTCTTCCTGCAGATGCGGAAGGCTGCCCCGACTTGTCCACGTGGCTCCAGGGCTTGGCTACACCCCTTCTACCCATATCCAGATTGTCTGCCTCTGGTAGTGCATCCAAAGAGGTGGTTCAATACTCCTGCCTTTATCTGGTAGCATCCGCACTTTCAAAGCCAGTTAGGGCAGCACCAATCAAAATCTTTTCCCTACCTATTTTAGGCACTGACATCACCCCTATTACCATACTATGAGCACCTCCCATTACCCATGTGAGGTAGGGACATGTTCCTGTTTTACAGATGGGTAACTGAGGCACAGAAAGACTAAATGACTTACCCAAAGTTGTACAGAGAGTTTGTGGAGGAGCAGGGAGTTGAACCTGGGTCTCCTGAGTCTAAGACTAGTGGCTTAACCGCTCCCCTCTGGGTGTCATCATTCGTCTCTGGGGTTCCCTCCCAATCCAACCCATTGGGGATCAACATTTCTATCCCCCCAAAAGGGCTACTTGCTAAGGCTCCTGTTCGTTCTCTCTGTCCTGAGGAGACTCTCAGCAACTCCACCATAGGAGAAGGGACTCTAGGTCTAGGTGACTAGCTAGGGCCTATGCCTCATCCCTTCCTTCCCCTAACCAGCCAAAATTTCTCTGGAATCTGACTCTGCCACTGCATTAGTGACTGTTAAGCAAGTCACTTCACCTCCCCGTGCCTCATTTTTCTGAGAGGGGTAATGCTCATCCGCCTTTAAGTGGCTTTGAGATCCTGAGCTGAAGGGTATGTGTACATGCAAAGTTGTTATCCTTAGGCCTCCAATGCCAATAAGAAATTGGACAATTAGTGATGGTTTAGTTTGAGGATCAGATGGGATAATGGACTATTTATAACTTACAGTAAATGTACACAAAAACTGCTTATGTTTGTGTTTGTACCATCCTTTGTGTGTCGCATGCCTTCTTAGCTTGTAAATTCTTTGGAGTTGAGGACCTTGTTACTAGAGTGCTTAGTCCTGTGGAGGCCTAACACTGATTGGGGCTTCTGGGTGCTTCTACAATAAAATGGTTTAATAGACCTCATCGTAAAGGTCCATGTCAGGATGGGCTTTGAGAATGTATGGTGTACCCAAGGGCAATCCAGTCTCTACCATCGTGGGCCCACCCTTTTGGTGTGAGTATTAAGTATATAGTGGTCTGCTATCTGCTCGTATACTTTTACCAGTTGACAGGGAAACTAACAGAGACTCCTTGTGGGTTGGAAAAGCATTAGTTAAATCCGTTATGAAACTTAAGAAACTTCATCTCTCTTTCCTGAGGTTAACTAACCTCTTTAGTGAAAGAGAAAATATACATTATGAAAGACATGCACAATGGAAGGGAAAATACATTTGACTAAAACTCTAAACCATGGTTGAGGGCAAAAGAACTATTTATTTCTACAGTTCCTATCAAAAAGACAATCTGTTAAATACCTGCCAGCAAAGAAGCCCCAAAGAAGAAATAAACACTGGAGCATACAGACCCCTTTCACTTTCTCAGGCACTAGTGTGCTAAGCATTCTAAGCCACTGTAATCAAGCAAACAGGGCGTGCTATCACAGTAAAAGGCTACTAGGTCATTGTTACAGAAAACAAGCCTGGTCCTGTAACATTTGACATAGGAGAGAGCAGCCGTCAGTAACCTAAGGTTATTTAAAAGTACTTGGTAACTAATGAACCTTTTCTGTTCACCTGTCAGTTAAAATTGGTGAAGTAAATTATGCTAAAGACAGTGAATGACACATCCTCCAAAAAGCATGAGATTATATTATGGAAAAATGGTGTACTGGCCCAATGTCCGGACTTGCTGTGGGAGAAAGGGGTTGTGTGTGGGTTAAAGTAAATGAATTGATGTTTCTGAAATGCCAGTGACAGCTCATGTGGACATTTAGGCTCCCAGGGGTGTGATGCTAAGGCAAGCTTTCCCACATAATGACTCAATGCTGAGCTGCTGGAAGTACATCAAGAGGGAGAGGGATGCTAACTTCCATGCCCATTCAGTTCCTGACCTTTTGGCTGAGACCAGTGCTGTATTGTAGACTCTTTCCAGTTGGCAACTAGACTGAGAACACACCAGGTTTGCCTACATCACTGAAAGGCCATTGGATGATACCACCTTTCAGTTAGGTGCAACTTGAGCTGCATCCAGACCAGTGTCCTAGCAGCGAGCTCCATATCCCAATTCCCCCATAAAACGACTTCATATTAAAGAGGGAAGGGCTGAGCTTTAAGTAACGAAAATCCTTTTATTGACAGACTAGTTGCAAAAAAGAATTCCTTTAGAGATAGAGGCTAGTCACAGTAACACATGGATACCAGCCTTCATTGAGAAGGGAAGTAATGTTACTTCTGTAGTGAACCAAAAAAATCTCTGAACTCTGTCTCTCTAACATTTTTCTTTCAACAGACCACAGGACAACTAGGCCATCTTTATTGCTTCTGAAGAAGGCCCTACTGTAGTTAAATAAACTCATTACATGTGTCTACCCCCCACCCCCATACTTCCTGCAGGAAGTTAAGGTGCAGCATGCTGGCCTTGGTGGAGAAGTGCGAGGTTGTTGTACATTTGTATTTTGAATCCATAAAGTCACAGGATCATAAAATTAGTTAGAAAAGACTTGGAGGTCATCTCCCTGCAAGTATCATTGGTAGCCTTGATAAAGGATGTGTCAGACACAGAACTGATACCCCACTTAATCTTGGCCAACTCAAATTCTTTTACAAACCTTTGTAGGGAAGGGTTAGAAGAACTCCAATTTGGAGATCTACATTTTCTGACCTTTCCTTTAAAGACAAGTAAGAAAACAGAGTGAGTGTGCTACAACTAAGCAAGATGTGTAGCTATCTCCCTCTTGGCTCCTCACAAAGGTACAGAATGCTTGTGGATTTGAGAATGGCTTTTTAAATGTGTCTGCAAGTAGACCATTAAGACCATTTTCTGTGTGGGATTCAGGAAGAAGACTGGAGATTGTCCCAACCTGAGGAACCCAGAGGCTGGCAAACAAGATCAAAAATAGATATTAAGAAGTCTTAAATCTTGTATCAAGCATATCCAGTATGTAAGAGATTCAGTATGTAGGGTTTCTCTTTACTTTCTAACAAATTATTTTGGGCCATTTTACCTGGCTCTCTCCCCATCGTGTGTGATAAGTTCTGTGAGGGGAAAATTGGGGCTTTGTTGCTATTCCTTAATCTTTTGAGCCCTAGCATGGTGCATGGAATGAATGGTTACTATATTTCAGTGCAGACAGACACTTTTTGTATGTTCTTCTGACTGGCGAATGAAATTCTTTGTTTAGAGCGCTGTGTACTTGAAGGTGTCTTCTAATACTACAATAGGAGAGGATTAGAATAGAAAACTATCTAGAGTATCTGCTACCTACAAGGTTCAAACAGGAAGTGACTCTTTCCTGGTGTTGAGCAAATGGGGCCTAATTTCAGTGCTTTCAGATCTTGTTTCAGGTTCTTCGGATCTTCATATCCTTGTTGTTTTGGTACCTATAATCAATGAAAACCATTAATACTATTCAGCTTTATTTTTTCACATCTCCTCTGCAGCGGAATACATCTGAAGCAAGGATTAGTAATATGTTTGAGATATGCTACTATAACCTTTAAACCTGGATGGGAGATGGAGCATTTTAATCTCTCGATTTTTCCATTGCATCTGGATAACTGAACATTCCTATCAAATGAATCACTTTATTAACATGCATAGCTTTTCTTGTAAACCAAAGTATCTCTCAAGACCCTCAATGAAAGTGAACTTAAGCATGAAGCTGATGATATTGCTAAAGGCACTGTTTGTGTTTTCAGTGACTTGAGTGCAGGCTTGGGTTTGTAATGTTGTCCTGCCTCTACATTCTTCCTCCATTTCCCCCCCCCCCCCCCCCCAAAAAAAAAGTCCTCATACATTTAGTTTTCTCTCACATTCCATTTTCATGACATTGCGTGTCTTTTCTTTTTCTTAATTTCCCCCTAGAGGGCCTGAGCAGCACTGTTTACCTTCAGTCAGAGCCAGCTTCCCCTTAGACAGACAAAACCAAGAGTTCTCATTTTACAGTAAGATGAATGGAGGGAGATATCAGAGCATCACTAGAGGAGAGTCACTATAGTAACCAGTGCATTTCACTATGTTCTAATGAGGTGCTATGCCAGCATCTCGCTCACTCTCCTTCATTGTCGTGTCTCAAAGGTGTTATGCTAGAGATACAGTCATTCAATCCATTTATTTGGGAGAAGTTTTAAGAGCAGCATTTTCATAGGCTGGATTACACACATGGACTGTTCTTGCATTTGACCCAGGGGCTCAGTTTGTCTCTGTGTTGGGGAACTCTGCTTGTGAAAACTTGAGACCAAGTAGCATTGACAGCTGGACCTTTTTGTTCCCTGCGAGTTGCTTATATGGACAGCATCTCAGCATATGTTGTCTGAACGCTCCACTGCTACCGCTGTTTAAATGCCACCCTGAAACGGGGTATGTTCTTTAGTAACAGACACAGTTCAGTGTTAAAGCTATCCCTCTTGAAGCCTGTGTAGCAGTGCATTTAATAATGCTGGTTACTGTATCTCTGAGAGGCTGCATGAGGGTATCCCAACACATTCTCTAAGTACTGGCAATACTTTTTAGGAGAGGTATTGTTAAACTCCCATAGTGTGGACCACATCTTACTACAGGGAGAATCTCTTGGCCTGCCTTCTCTATCATTTGCAATTGCACAGCTCTTATCCCCTCCCAATCAGGATCCCATCCACAACCATGCAGCGTCCTCTGGTAGCTACAGCAAAGGCTTATGTTCCTCTTTGTGGGCCAATGCTCCTCCTAGTTTTCTACTCTTCTTTGCAAGGGAAGCTCCTTACTTCTATCTGCTGTTTCAGACTAGATCATGGATGAGCAGTGGTCCATGGAGCATAGTTTAGGAACTGCTGATCAAGCAAATAAATTGATTTACAGATACTATACTAAAATATTTTATATACATAAGTTATCCTCCATGGTACAGATTGAGAGGCTGGAAATATTTGTATTTAAAATGACAGAATAGCTTGATTTTTCACCATTTTGAGGTCATTAAGCAGGATGTTCTTCACTTTCTATGTCCTGTGGAGTAACTATCAAAGCTGAATGGTGCTTTAGCTACACCATTCCTACTCTGCCAGTCAGTCATCGGGCTATCTTCCTTTTTATGCTGTGAATCTATTGTGGAAGAAAACAGTCTTCACTCTCAGGTTGGTTGCAACAAGTCAGAGAGAGTTTATTTTCCTGACACTTGGCAAGGGGAGAGTACATCGGGACAGGGGTTCCCCCCATCCCAGGCAAGTCTCTGTTAGATTAACAATTAGGGCAAGCATTAATACCTTTTGTTACAGACACTAATGATCAACAACCGCATCTTGTTTATACATATTCCTTCTGATACCTTACTTTTTTCAATACATTCTCAAAGTTTTAACAGTTAAGTATAGTGTAAATATTAAGTACTAAATTGATTTATTTTTTTTCCTCCTACAGTCACTGCTTTCCTTCTCTTTTCTTGTAACCCTAGGTCTCTGTAGGTCATTTGTATATAATGATAGCCCGGTTAGTCTCTTTAAAATCTGATTTATACTTTGCTCTCTACAGAGACTGGCTGTCTTGTCTTTAGGGTGATGGGCAGAATGAGACGCATAATTATGGGAAACTGTAGCCTGTAATGAGTGGAAGAAACACATTTTTATTAAGACTTGTTGGTGAGAATGACTTACTCTTTAGCAGTGCTGTGGTTATTTTAAAAGATGAACATACTGTACTCTAGCCTATTATAGTTATCTCAGATGTCACTTTTATTTATTTTCTAAAAATCTGCCAGTGGTTAAACCCAGCATTCCATTACCAATGAAAAGTTCTTGTTTACCCAGTGGAAGATACTGTGTTTGAAAGCTGCTTATTACCCTCTGGAATAGAAGCCCTTTTTCCATTTTATACCTGAATAATAGAAACCAAACCTTACAAGGCTGAAAAAATTCTTACTTTGGGACAGACAAGGGGCAGTTGTCTTCCTTAACATAAATACTTTCTAGACATACTAGCTTCATTTGCCTCTTCTCTCTCCTCCCTCCCACCCAAACCTGTCAAAGTTCGAATGGAGGTGGGTTCATTAATTAAGGGATAATTCCATTGGAATCTGGCACGGTGTACTTGTAAATTGCGTGTGTGAATCTGAGGCTGTCTTTTTGCCTGCAGGAACTATAGGAAGGTGGCTTTCCTGCAGTGATAGTAACAGAGGGGTTTCTGCTAACTAATGGAGAGGGTTTAGCTTACACTGACAGATCCGGTTTATATGCTCGGAAACAGAAGCTTCCATGAAGTGAGTGGCCAGGTTGCCCTGCGACTGGCTCTACTCTTCTTACTTGGATGAAGCTGTAGGGTTTGGCTAACTTTGCTTGGGAAAAGATTCCTTGGGAATTACTCGCAGCTGCTGAGCTTGGCTGGCTTTGGGGAATGTAATGGGGGAATTCGGGTAAGGAAAGTAGATGCCAGTTTTCATATTCTTGACCCTTTCTGCAGTGTGTAGCTCCTGAAAGTGACATGCCTCATCAGGCTGCTGTCCCCAGCGCTTTTCTCAAATAAATGTATAGAACTGACTTATTGTCAAACTGGAAGGTACTCTGGATACTAAAGCCAACAGACAAACATATGCATTACAGTTCAGCGTTTCAAATAAACGTTGCCCAGAAGGCAGGCACTCAGGATACATGCCTGTTCTGAAAGAGATTTTCCTGGAAAGATTGCAGCACATGGTGTGGTCATGGTAGCAATGCACCCGCTGTGCTCATAGGGTTCAGAAACCAGATTCTGCATCTCTGAAGCAAGCACAGGAGTGAGGCAGTATAAAGCAGGTTAGCTGTCACTACCACCCACCTCCCAGCACTCCTTGATCTGTGCTTTCTGGCTTTCATTCTACTGTGGGGGCTCACCTGCCCTGAGGGGTTGAACTTGATGACCCTATAAGGTTCCCTTCAGCCCTACCAGGAAGTTGGGATGGTTTTTGGCTGTCTGGCTGTTTTTTGGTGCTATCTCAGGCACATTTATTTTACTTGATGTGTCTCTAATGTAGAGCCGTATAAATAACTGACTTTTTTTGGTTCACTATATGCAGTGTTGTAGCTGTATTGGTTCCAGGATATTAGAGACACAACATGGGTGAGGTAATAACTATTTTACCAACTTCTGTTGGTGAGAGAGGCAAGCACTTGAGCTTACACAGAGTCTTCTTTCGGTTCACTGTCATATCTGAAAAATTGTGTGTCCGGAGGGTGAGGGAGAGAATCATTTCAAGTCAAACAAAACTTTGTTTAGATTCTGAACCTTCTTGTAACATTGTGAAAATGAAATTGCAGGAAATGACTTTGTTTTGAATCAAAAGGTTCTGTTTTTTTTTACCACCCAAAACAATTTGGCAAAATCAACACAAATGTGCAAAATGTTTCGACTGACCCGAATCTGCTGCTTCTTTTTTTGTGTGTGTGTGGAGTTGGTGGAAAAAACTTCTTCACCCAGCTCTAGTCTAATGGGCTCAGGACACTCACTTTCATGCTGAATACTTTTTTGCTCAAACAAGACTGGGTGACTCAGGGTAGTTTTGGGAGGGATGCTATACAGAATATATATTGTTCAAGAGTTAATTTTTAAAAAATCCTATAGACAAGTTGATCCTTGAATGAAACCCTACATACAGAGTATCATCTAGCACATTACAAAGAATACTCAAAGCATATGGGTTTTTTAAATAGTGCCTAATTGGTGTGACTATGTGACTTCATTGTGGGACCCCCCCCCCACTCTGAATTCTTTCTCCCTCCCTTGCACATGCCCTTTCCCCAAAAGAAGGGGGGGAGGCAGTAGTGCCCACCTAGTCAGTGTTTTTCCCCACACTATTGTACCCTGAAGAAAGTAAAATGAAATGCAAGTAATTTTGGTTCTGTCTCTTTCCAATGAGATCATATTGTAGCTGAAATATTGACATTTTTTTGCTTCTCTAGTTTCCAGTTCTCTAGCATTTCTAACCTCACAACCAGTAAATATACTAGCATTTTGCAGTCTCCATTACAAGAAGGAAAGATTACTTATCACCCTTGCAAGATATTAGCTTTCTTCTCTTACTGGTACACGTTAAGTTAATAGAAATCCTGTATAGCTACTTCTGGTAATATATGTCCCTGGAGAGCAAGGTCATTGCAAATGATACAATGAGTAGAGAAAGATGGAAATGTGATCTGAGATTCCTTCAGGCTCACTCATCCTGCTCTCTCCATGTGTTAAGGGAGAGTGTATTTACGTCACTGTGTCTTACATAAGGACATTGATCTATAATGTGGTAGCTCCTGAGGCTGTGTGGGTCTTACAAGGCTCCTGTATAATTGGTTCAGTATGTGCCCAGTGGAGAGCTATGTAGCATTTATGTACAACTTTGCAGCTGCATAGAAAGATCTTGGATTATGGAGTCTGTGTAGCTCTTGAATTCTTAAAAATTAAACCTTGATTCTGTTAGTTTTTTTCCAGCTTCTTGGACTTTCAGTGCCCATCAGTTTAAGCAAAAGAACACAATTGAACTCGCTATAAATCCGACTTGCCACATTGCGTTAGCTAGCAAAGGCCTAGTAATGGAGTTTAGTATCTGAATAAAATATCAGTGTCAACTATGAATAAGCAAGGTATTGGGCTTGGGTTGGTGGCTTTTCCTGGACTATCTTGCAAGGCTGTCATAAATCTTCTTGCTCCAGGCTTCCACTCAGAACCCATTATATTCCTTTTGGAAATGGGTTGACCAATGTATAGGTTGTGGAATAAACTGAATCCTAAAAACTGGAGACTCTGTTGAGGCACAGTGCTCAGCTTTTGGAGAGACTGGCTTGTAAATAAAAGTTGATCCAATATAGAAATCTTGGGAATTCAGAACACTTTCTTAAAACCAGGGTCATGCTTTTTGTGGTTGAGGTAATGCTTTCTGAGTTGGTGAGAATGATGTAAGTTAGTGATTAAGAATTAAGTATCCTGTTGTTAGCTCTTGGTTTCCATTCAGAACCTAAACAAAGAACAGTGTCTTGGGAACAGAGTACTCAGAACTATGTGAAATGATATCAAAACCTGACCTTAAAAATGGGTTTTGGCTGTTTGTGACACTTACAGCACATATAGGCTTGGGTTGTGTGAGCCGCTGGGTGAGAATTTCTAGATTTGTCGGTGTCCCAGTGCATACAGTACTGACACACTATTGAGGAATCTGATACAAATGCATCTTTCATGATTGCTTGTCACAGTGTTAACCAGCAAGCAACAAACAGATTAACTGCAATCCAGTGAACTACATGGGTTTTGACATTTACATAGCAGTCTTGTGATGTTCCTGGTTCAGAAGGCGAGTAGATAGTTTTACTGCAACATGTTATCCAATATAGCTGTTCAGTCTGAGCCCTTCTCCACTAAAAACAAAACAAAACATTTTTACCCATATGTACAGTAAAAATGGAGCAGAAATCAAAGTTGAAGCAAAGCTCAAAGGCTAGAGACTGAAGTATAGACACTGCGGGTGGGCACTGCATAGGTTTTCACAAGAGTGCACTATGTTCACTGTGGACTCCCAGTGACAGAGAGACGAGACTGAGGCAACGCTGATAGGAAGAAGGAAGAGCTTCAAAGAATTTGTCTCCTTTGTAATGCTTCTGGCTGCAGAGGATGTCTGCCCTGAGATTAAGTTGGTTGACAACCCTGATGTTCATTTTGGACTTGTAGGAGTTTAGCTATCTGAACAGCCATGGTGGAAATAACCCATATTCATCTGCAACTGGTGAGAAGATTTTTGCCTGATCCTATCCAGTGTGGCACTGTCCAGTGATGCATGTTTGTGACTTTCAGGCCTAATTTATAGCAACTTTTTATACGTAGGAGCAAAGCCATGCAGCCTGAGAAATCTCCAGCTGATGCGAGGCAGACAGTCTGCTGCGTTTTGGAACGTGGGTCACTGTGAGCCCATCTTTGATGGTTCGATGTCTGCACAAGCTCCCTATTAAACTGAGTCCAGGTTGAGGTCTATGTCCTGACAGTGAAAGGCCTCTCTGGGATTGGTCCTGCTACCTGAGAGATCACCCGTCTTATGTCAGTGCCTGGGGCCTCTCTGGCAGCTCGGTTCCCATGGACTTGAATGCAACAGGGATGAGCTGAATTCACGAGACAGGTTTTTTTGCAGGAGCTGGACCTAAACTGGAAAACTCTCTCCTTTAAGAGAGAAGTGACCATGGACTTCACGGCTTTGAGAACTTAATGCAAAACCAATTTATTTGACTTGGCTTTCCCTCAATACATTTTCCATATTGGTTTGTGAAAAGTTTTGCATGAGACATGAAAGCTCCCTCTTAAATTAATTGAGCTCTTTCTCATGTAGGCTGGAGGTGGTGGGAGAGAGAAGAGAGATCTTGCCATGTATTTAATAACAAGATCTCTGGCACTACAACCATGTAGGTCATACAAGTATCTAGGTAAAGAGGGAGTTTTAAGTCTTATGGTCTTGGTTGGCCTAAAGCTAATACCCAATGACACCTTAGGGAGGCCTTTGCCTTGAATTGGACAGACGAAGGCAATAAAAATGCTAAAAATATCTCCAATGCTGTTACCTTTCCAGGTTGCCATTTTGGAAATTTTCAGTTAGAAGTGCCTTAGAAAATCCAGTGAATAGGGAGAGTCAAATTCTGACTTGGCAGCCTGTCTGTCTGATCTTTGGTAAATGCAGATGTGCATCTTGGAACAATTTACTCCTGGTAGCATTCAGTGGTACTAGTGCAACTGTATACTCTGACATATGGAGCATGGCTTCAGAAGGTAATTTAAACAAATGGCGTGCCGCTTCCAATTTTACAGGCTTCTAATCTAGGAGCCCAAACTGTTCTCATGATTCCAGCTTGCCCACCCTAGTTGTACCAATTCTCACATAACCTGCCAAGTTTGCAAAGCGGGGGAGGTGCCCTTCTCACTCTGGCTGTGCAGAGTTACTCTGTAGCAGCAGCATTTGGAGGTATTTCTATATAAAGGGTGATAAGAGGCAGGGAATCAGAACTGTGGCTGAAGTCTTGAGCTAAATGGCCAGCCCCGTCAGACTGAACTAACAAGTTTGATCATATGGTATATGAAGTTAGAGTTTGTCTAACTTTCTCAATTTGTGTCTCTGGGTCTCCCAATTCTGTGCTAACATGTTGTCTCTGTATTGGAGGCATCTTAAATTGACTTTGGTTACAAAATTCCCATGCAGCCAGCTAACAAAATTAGATGACTAAATTCTAGGTTTTGTTCTGCATGGTTGAGTTTCCTGAGTGTTTCTGGTTAGCGTTGGATGCTCAGTTACTGTCAAACGCCTCACTCTCTTCTTACTGGATGCACTTCTGCAAGGATAGTTTAGCAAAAACTGGTAAATGAGTGCTTGGCATAATCTGCAGTCATTCCCACTTGTGCTACATGAAGAAAATACCGATGGCTGTACGGGATGAGGAATGTTAAAATGAATTTATACACCAGAGCTCCTATAAAAACTATGAACTATATGATAAACTTGCCTGCATTAGTACTTAGCATGTGAACAAGAACTTAAATTTAATGTATTTAGCCAGCAGAGGATTTTAGGTCCATTTTCCCATTGCTAAATTGAAGGGGATAGAGATAAGGCTTGTACAAGTTTTCACTCCCACTAGTATTCAGGGCTGGCTCCAGGCACTAGCGCAACAAGCAGGTGCTTGGGGCGGCCAACGGAAAGGGGCGGCACGTCCGGCTCTTCGGCGGTGGGTCCCTCAGTCCCTCTCAGAGGGAAGGACCTGCCGCCGAAGAATGAAGTGGCGGTGGTAGAGCTGCCGCCGAAGTGCCGCCGATCGCGGCTTTTTTTTTTTTTTTTTTAATTTTCTATTTTTTCGTGCCGCTTGAGGTGGCAAAAAGGCTGGAGCTGGCCCTGCTAGTATTAATGGGTGACACGCTTGCTTTTCCTGGGAAAAGTGGTGAGTAGAATCCTCTGAGAGTGGACACAGCAGAACTTAACAGTTTGACGGGTGTGGAAGAAGAACACACGCCACAAAGTAGGATCTAGAAATGATTCTTTTGTGCTGTTTGAATTTTTTTTTTTGCCCTGTTCACATGCAGTTGTGAATGGCTGGAGTTTTTGAAATACAAAGTTCACTCAGCAGCCACATGCATCTGCAGTTTTGCATTCTATATATCTTGTTTACAGGATTTATTGAGCCGTTGTTCATTGTACCTTCTCTGTTTATTAGCTGGGGCTAATTTGGTTACACGGTTCTTACTTTGTTTTCTGTTTATACTCTTTTTCCTTATTATGATAGACTAATTTAGTATCTGTATCTGGTTTTTCTGAGAAAGTTACTATCTTCAGCCTATTAAAGCTAGAGTTGGACATTTGATCAGTCCAAAAATTGGTCATTTGACTGGTCAAATATTAGTTAAATATTGTCAAATATTTTAAGTCATTAGGTCAGTAACAAAAGCGTAAGAGTTCATGGTTTGTAGTAGGTTTAGCCTTGGATATTTGTTTTATTATAAAAAACAAGTTACTTAAGTTATTTTAACTTAGAAATATGTGAAGCACAAAGAAATAAAGTTCTAAACCAGACAGAAGCAGCATGATGCAACCAGACAGGTAGGCTGCTGCCTACCTCAGGGCATTCTGGCTGGAATACTTGACAGTATTTGACCATGGTCAAATAATAAATGCTCAATTGACCAGCTTACCAAGTCTAATTAAAACAAAACATCACTAAGTGCATAGTATCAGTACTTGTTTATCTGGTTTTCCCCACGATGGATAAAAACCCCAGAAGACAAGACAGGAATAGTACACTGCATTTATAGAGCCAAGCTCTGCAATACTCTCACCATTATACACATGGAGAAATTGAGGTACTCAGGTCGCCTCAGGAAGGACATGCAGCAAATCAAATCCTGATTTCTTGACCTTTACTCTAACTATTAAACCAGCTTGCTTGCTTCATCAATGTACAGGCCAAATATAAAGCTATTGCTTAGTAATTCCCTGAGTTTTTAGTAGTTAACTGATCTGTAGCAGCATGTGCGTGTAATAGGAAAAATTCACAATCCAAAAATTCAAATGTATAAAGTTTAGTGCTGCAGATTTGTTTTGTTTAAGACCCCAGAATGCTTCCTTAGGTGGGATTTATTTGTTTGTTTTTTGTTTTCCTGTGGTTTGTGTGAGGATAAAGAGGCTTTGTTCTCTGCAGGCTCCTGAGTGTAGCGTTTACAAGGAGAGGCATTGAGTGAGTTCCAGACTGTGGCTTTACGCCCACGTGCCCTTGCTGCATTTACCTGTATTTAGTGCATGGCTCAGATTCAGTGTTTGTCTTTCAGTATTTAAACATTCCCAAGAAATTAAATCTTTTAAGAACATTATTCTTCACACCAAATGCCTATAGAAGCCCAGTCTTATTCTGCCCATGTTCATGTGTTGGCTGGTGTCCTAGTTCTTCAGAGTTTGATTTACAGTAGCAGACCAAAATGTAAAAGCTAAAATTAGATTTTTCAAATCACAATTCTGAAATCCACCTCCAAAATAGCAATGTCTCCCAGCTCGGAAAGCACGCACACACCCCTCACTTTTTATCTTACGAAATTGGTGGGTGTATCAATTGCTCATGCAAGTTGGGAACTATAATAGCACTGATGTGAGCCAGGCATCGAGAGCTCTGGCACTGTTCAGATTTCCCCTTGAAACTCTCCAAAGGCACCTGAGTCCTGGGCTGCAGCCGAGAGCCAACTCTTCAGAAATAGCATATATCATTATTTTAACTTTAGAGTGTGCATGAATGGAGGCTACAAGCATGAGGCCACGAAATTCACTTCCATTCCTGACCTTAAGCCAGGACACACACAACACATGCTTTGTATTTTGCACAGGCATTTGGAACATGGAGGGGCTGCTGGGAGGGATAGCTCAGTGGTTTGAGCATTGGCCTGCTAAACCCAGGGTTGTGAGTTCAACCCTTGAGGGGGCCACTTAGGGATCTGGGGCAAAATCAGTACTTGGTCCTGCTAGTGAAGGCAGGGGGCTGGACTCGAGGACCTTTCAGGGTCCCTTCCAGTTCTATGAGATAGGTATATCTCCATATATTATTCTTTAACCAGGCATGAGACACTTTGGTTCAGAGTCTGAGACGCTCTTGTTTTGACAATGTACTTCAGTATTGACAAGGAACAGAACCTCTTATTTCTTACACTCCAACCTGGACCCATTCTGCTGTATACCTTGGGGACCCCAAGCCCAGCGAGTTATGCAAAGGCTGTTAACCCACCAAGCCCATTCCTTCCTGTGGTCATAGTGGTCCTACATAAGTGTTTGAAAATGGTAGGGTGTTGAGTATAATGCTTTAAAGGATTCCTATATAGCATAATTGTGATCCAACAGGTTGCAATGGTGAGTCATAAACACATAGTCCAGGGGTAGACAACCTATGGCACGTGTGCCGAAGGCGGCACGTGAGCTAATTTTCAGTGGCACTCTCACTGCCCAAATCCTGGCCACCAGTCCGGGGGCTCTGCATTTTAATTTAATTTTGAATGAAGCTTCTTAAACATTTTAAAAACCTTATTTACTTTACATACAACAATAGTTTAGTTATATATTATAGACTTATAGAAAGAGACCTTCTAAAAACGTTAAAATGTATGACTGGCACACGAAACCTTAAATTAGAGTGAATAAATAAAGACTCGGCACGCCACTTCTGAAAGGTTGCTGATCCCTGACATAATCTAACCTCCCTCCTGTCTATCTGGTAGCGCTCTGTGTAGTATCTGGGTACAAATAATATGTTGCCTCTCCTATAGTCCCTTTCATTCGAGGATCAAACATTCTAAACCAGAATTAAGCTTTACTGCACCCCATGAGGTAGGTATATAGTAACTCCATTGTACAGGGTCATGAAACTGAGGCAGAGGGGAAAATGACTTGCTTAACATCAGCCAGAACTCATGATAAAACTTAGATGTCCTCCCAGTACCTTACTCTGACCAGTAGATCAACAACCCTTTCTTTACAGAATGTCTCTTTTCCTCCACTTGGTTACAATCATTGAAAATAAGGAGAGAGGGGGATTCCTTGCCATCTTGATTTAAAAAAAAAGGGGGGGGGAGGGGAATGCCTTTCTGGAACTTGCAAACTCTATACACATGTGTTTGTGGGGGGGAAGGTACTGTGTATTGTGAGACCAAGTGCCAGCTTTCTGAGCGGGATCCCTCAGAAAGGTGAGAGGTTTGTAGCAATCCCGTTAATGTAAAAGACTCTGCCATTGAGACTCTGTAGGATTTCATTCGTCTTTTCTTATGGCTCACAAATGAAGAGGAACATCTGTTATTATGTATGGTGACCAGATGTCCCGATTTCATAGGGACAGTCCTGATTTTTGGGTCTTTCTTATATAGGCTCCTTTTAGCCTCCATCCCTTGTCCTGATTTTTCACACTTGCTGTCTGGTCATCCTATTATTATGTGAGATAGTCCTAAAACTAGTATTAATGCTGTGGGTGTTGTGTAACACTCAAATTAACTATGCTTCTCCCAGAGGCTGCTCCTTTATGGAGTTTTAGCTTTCTAGGCATGTTTTTTCACCTCTAGATGAGTAGCCTACTAGTTGAGTGCTTAAACCACTTCTGATTCCTTGAACTGAATCCAGGTATTTGTGCCAGAAATGGACTGTCAGCTCCTATGAATTAGTTGTAGATCAAAATGAAAGCCAATTCTTTAAAAAGATAGTATGTGGAACTATTGCAGCAGAAGGCTGTCTCTTAAACCCGGCCTCCCTCATAGCTGGCTTTGTCATAAGACAGATGAATTTTTAAACTAATTTTTGACATGGGTCCCCAGAAATGTGCATTTACCCTAATTGAAGCTGTCATGGGGAGTAAAATGAAGCAGCAAAGGGTAAAGAGTGAAGCAGACACTTGGCACTGACAACACAAGCAAACTATTAATTGAAATAAGTGTTAGAATCTCCTCTAGCCTCAGGCGGCTGTTAGTGGCTTATTGAGAGGTTTGTGGAGGAAGGACTGAATGAGCATGTGTTTCTGGTTAGGTACCTTTACCCCCCAGATTTCTGCTTCTTAGAGACAGAGAGAGAAAGAGAGTGTATGTGTGTTTCTTTGGCTTTGTTTGAACCAAGCTTTGTAATGAAACATAAGCTGCAGTGAAAAATGGGTGACTGCCATTCTGGTACTTTCCTTTAAATCTTACTGAACTTGCATTTGTCAAAGTTCGGAGGCAAAAGCAGCCTGTAATTCTCTAAGCCAAAAGATGGGTGTAGAGCAGCCCTAAAAAGGTTAATGGGCTGTAGTGAGCTTTGACTTGGCCATTATTACTACTACTACTACCACCTTGTCCTTATGGCCCCCTCCCTACTCCAGAGACGTTCAGAAACGTTTGGAGGCGGGGAGAAGGTATTGCAGGGAACAATGACTGACTGTGGTGTAAAATAATGAGGAAGAACCCCAAACCTGGAAGTTAAATGAACATGGCTATGGATTACAGGTGTCAAACCCATTCCACTGAGGCATGGTTTGGATGATTCTGATGAGTTTCCTGACTTGTTGTGATGGTCTTTTGCCTCTTTTGTCAGTTTAAAAAGTTCTGAACTCATTTTCTTTTTTGTAATCCTGATACTTAGGCTAAGTCTACACTACCCGCCAGAAATCGACCTCTCGGGGATCGATTTATCACGTCCCGTTGGGACGCGACAACCGATCCCCGAATTGACGCTCTTACTCCACCAGCGGAGGTGGGAGTAAGCGCCATCGACGGGAAGCCGCAGAGGTCGATTTTGCCGCCGTCCCTACAGCGGGGTAAGTCGGCTGCGATACGTCGAATTCAGCTACGCTATTCGCGTAGCTGAATTTGTGTATCTTAAATCGAACCCCCCCCGTAGTGAAGACCTGCCCTTAGTTATGGAGTTTCGTTACCACCTTGTTGCCTGCTGGCTTTGCAGCAGAGACACTGCTGTAACCTTGGGAGGTTTCAGTGCAACTTATTTTAATATGACTAGCTAATATCCTTCTGGGCCAGTGCAAGTAACAACAATAGATATCTGTGTGGGGAGAAGTCACTTTGCATCATAGAGATTTCAGGAAACACTTGAGCAATTCAGTATGGCACTTCTGATTTGAAGCACATGTGATATCGGCTGGGCAGGGCTGCAGCTTTCTGGTGCTCTTGTTTTTTTTTTCTTTTTTCTTTGAGGGTTAATATGTTTGAAGTCTTTAGCTCTTACAATTTAAGTGTTGCTGCCCTTTCTGAAATTGTCCACTTCGTTGTTAAACTCTGGGACCTCTACCTGCTGAATCCGAAATGTATGTAAGCAAAGTGGTGGGATTGACCACAAGATTTTGCAATGGATCTTGTTTGCCAATAATTTTTACCAGTCATTAAATCAGCTAATTAGGAGAGTTATAATTGAATCAGGGGGTGGAGATGGCATGCTGAAGGCCTTGGGTTTGGCAGGGAAATATTTTTGATTCTGTCGCATTCTTGGAATTGTAAGTAATATTGTAGTCTTTTAAACAGCTTTGTACGTGAGTGATTCGACCATTTCAGTTCTCTCTTAGGGTCAAATGCAGACTAAAGTTACTAGGTTTGGCAGAAACATAAAAACACTGAATTAAATGCATGCATCTCTGAGATGTAAACAGTAGCTGTTTTAAAAAAGTATCTCAAATAGTCAATATTTTGAGGCTGACTGAGTCAGTAGCTTGAACAAGTGTGTGTGTGTTTGTAAATATATGTTCCTAGCTACAAAGGCCTGATTCTGCACACTGCTCTGTCTGAGTGGACCCCTGCAATTACTTGGGGCCCCAGCCCTGTTGGCAGAAGGGCTGCACGAGGGGTGTACTCCGAAGGATTGGGGCCTATGTTAGCTCTGGTAAACAGTATACATGCGTGAGTTCTATACTCTACCAATCACAGTGGCAATATTGGCCTTGTAGTTAAGGCCTCTTGCCATGTTCACTGTGATTCTGCTTAGGAGCCGATAACTTGATCCTGAGGATCTGCTCTGGGCTAAAATTTGGTGTATGAGATTTGACTTTTCATATTTTCCTGCTTTATTTGGTTCAGATGCTCTGTCTGCTCTAGGAATACAGGTTTCAGATGTCTTTCTGGGCAAACAGGACAAATTACTGAGATCTGAGACCTGTCATATACTTGAAGAAATGCTTAGCATTCACAATGCTTTTCATCTTCAAAATGCTATATAGACATCTATTACTGTTTATTACAACAATGCCCCAAATGTGCTAAGCCGTAGACAGGGATGTAGGGAAGAACAGCCCGGCCCTGAAGAACAGTGCTGGGGCGGGGGGGACGGGGGGGACGGGACAGAGAGATAACATACAAGCAGTGTGGTCATGCATTGTTGGTACTATTTTTATTTAAAAACCATTTCTCTAGCCATTGATGGTATCTCCTTTTGTCTCTAATGAAGACTTATCAATGTGTGTAGGGGGGAGGTGTAGATCCCACTTACAGATGGGAAAACTTTAGGCACAGAAGTGAGGGGATTTCTCTAAGGTTACACAGCCGGTCAGCAGCAGCAATTAGAACTCAGGAGTCCCCAGCTCTGTAACAGGGCCACTCTACAAATTTGTCCTTTTTCGTATGCTTGTGTAAAGTATATTCATTATTCATTCATTAATTCTGCTCGTGGAACGTGAAGTGTATACTTCAGATCACCTGATTCCGGAGAGCCTTGTCTCCTGCCAGTGTTGCTGCCTGCTTTGTATTAAGGCTGAGGCAGGCGAGGCTGGAAGTCATGACATCCCTCCAGCATGCACAACGCTGTCTGTGAGATCTTCCCCATCCAGCTATTGTTGAATTGAATGCATAAAGCTAGTGGGCTGGTATGGACGCCAGCATATGGAGCAGAGGGCCAAGCCACCTAAGTTGGCGTTGTCACCTGGGAAGACCTTTTAGGCTAGTTGGTTTGATGCCTGACATCCGCGTTTGTAATGATGAAAATACTCTATGCCTTCAATAGGTGTTGCTGTTTCATGTTGAAAGAGTCCAACTGGCACATTTGTATGTGTGACACCCAGGTTTCAGAGCTATACAAAAGGGCAGAAGCCACTGCTGCTTCAAAGATACGCATCTTAGTCTGAATTGATATGTGGCCTTGATGCAACAGACAGTTCCAAAGAGCCTGCATGACACTTCCTGATTCAGTGTTGTACGTCCGCAAGGCAACTTTCCTCGTCATAGTGACAACAGAGCAAGATACTAAAATGAGTTGACAAATTCAACACCTTGTCCATTGATTACGTAGCGGGGTAGAGGTCTATCAGCCACTTTCATCAGTTTGGTTTTCTTCCAGTTGACTTGAAGACCAAGCTTACTTGCTTCTTCCATAAATATATCAGGGAATTGCTGAGATTAGTTTGTGAGGATGCGAAGATAGCAGCGTCATCCACGTTCCAGCTCTGTTATGAAAAAGTCAAGCGGTACCATTCTCAATATGTGGCTAGTGACAGTTTCCATCATTTGATCAATAATGGTGTTGAACAGATTAGGGACAGCCACACAACCTGGATGGGCGCTGCTGTTGTACTCTCACTAAGCGGATGTCCTAGTATGTAAGCACACACAGCTCACTTTTTGGCAGTGCATTTCTATGAGAAGGTTGAGGAGCTTGCCAGATGCACCACTAGCCTGCAGGCAGAAAGGGAGCGATGATCAACCAAGTCAGAGGCCGCTTTACCTCAATAAAAGCTGTATACATCTCGTTCTTCCTGTGCCAAAACTTTCGGGCTTATTCAGTAATTTGTCTAACGGTAAAAATCTGCTCTGTGGCTGATTGGCCGGGCATAAACCCATCTTGCTGTAGATGGTGTAGATTCCTTGTTGGGGCCTAACGCACTCAAGAAGAACCAGCATGAACAGTTCGCTTGGAATGAAAGCAAAGTGATGCTATGGTGATTGGAACACACCAAAGCATTGTCTTTTTCCCTTTCCAAAAATAGGAGTGTAATCCCACGGTGCCATAATGTATAGTATATGTATAAAATAGGTAAAAGTGATTAAAGGCGGTGTTGGATGGGTTGGTCATCACTGTGAGAATGTGGCTGGCCCTGGTTTGCTGAATCTCCTTTTCTGAAATCACCAGGTCTGGGAAATGAAGATAATTCATCCCTGAGATATAAAACACTGCTGACTACAGTACCTGCATGATCCTGGGCACTCACAACTGTAGGAAATTAACAAGAGGTTTACTGGCTCTGATGCTTACTTGTGTTTCCATAGAAACTGCTGTCTGATCATGGCAATCTGCAGAAGGCGCTTGTTGGAAACTTGTTTGAATGTTTCTTAAAAACTTCCCTGAGTGGGGTGGGTGTGTGTGTGTGTGTGTGTGTGTGTGTGTGTGTTTTTTAATCCAGTCGGGATTTATGAACAATGAAGAGAACAGGTGACTGATTAAGAGGGATCTGGAATGCTTGGTAAACTGGGTGCAAATAAACAATTAGTTGTATTATGCCTTAATGTATACATATAGGATCAAAGAATGTAGCCCATGCTTACAGGATGGGGAACTCTATCCTGGAAAAGATTTGGGGATCTTGTTGGAAAATCAGCTGAACTTGAGCTCCCAGTGTGACGCGGTGGTCAGAAGGGCTAATGCAATCCTTGGATGCGTAAACAGGGGAATCTCTAGTAGCGACTTTATTTTATTTCTGTGTTTGGCCCTGGTGCACTGTTACCTGAATACAGAGTCTGATTCTCGTGTCCACAGCTCAAGAAGGATATTGATGAATTGCAGAGGGTTCAGAGAGGAGCCACGAGAATGTTTGAAGGATTAGAAATCGTGCCTTATAGTGTATCGACCTCCTTGACTCCATCTGTTTCTCTTAAGGTTAAGGAGTGACTTGATCAGTCTATAAGTATCTACAAGGGGATCAAATATTTGATAATGGGCTCGTCAGTCTAGGAGAGACAAGGTAGAACATGATCTAATGGCTGGAAGTTGAAGCTAGACAAATTCAGACTAGAAATAAGACACAAATTTTTAACAGTGAGAGTAATTAACCATTGGAACAATTTACCAAGGGTGGTGGTAGAGTCCACATTATTGGCCATTTAAAAATCAAGTTTAGATGCTTTTCTAAAAGATATACTCCAGGAATTACTTTGGGGAAGTTCTATGGCCAGGAGGTCAAACTAGATAATCATGATGGTACCTTCTGGCTTTGGAATCTATGGATTTTTTTTTTTTTTAAGCTGTCATTTGCTTTTTCTTTTCCCACAATTTGGTTGTTGAAATACTGGACTGAAAAGAAACCACTTCCCCCTCCTCCTTTCTGCCAGGTTTATTCAATGTCTAGTAGTGTCATTGCAGTCATTTTCCAGTTGTGAACTTCATCACTGGATAATGGAAAAATCCCCACGTACACTTGGGTAATTGTCAGTGATGAAAGCATCTGGTTCTTAAATTTTTTTTTTTCCAGTCATGCCCTAATGTTGTATTGAAAAACTTGTCATCGTTTTTACTAGTGCATGACCATGTCAATAAATTCTGAGCTGTGATCTCCCAGGTTTAGGACAAAATTCTCCTTTCAAAGCCATCCGTGCTTAATATTCTGCACTTATGTCACATGTGCCTCTCACATTAATCATTTGGTCAGAACACTGTCTCAGGTATTACATTTTCTAAATCTGGAGTAGGCTGTTGCTTTATCTTTGAACATCTTACAGGGCCTGAAAAAGCATTTCTTTAACTTCTGCAGATTATGTGTATGCTGCTCAGTAGCAATCAGGTTGGCCATCAGAGGAAGCATGAACAGAATAGCTTTCTCTCTCCAGCTTCATAATTATCTGATTGCTTGCTTAACAGCTTTATTAATGCTGACCCCAAACTCTTTCCTTGTCATCAAAAAGTATTCATTGTTTGTGTCTTAATTTGAGCGAACTGTATATTTAGCGGGCTTTGCTACAGTAGTATTCCATTTTTTTGAATCTGTTGTATTCCCAGTATCCCAACAGCTTTGTAAGGACTCTGTGCTGGTATTGGGGGGGTTGGTCTTTCCCAAAGCATACTTTTAAAAAGATTGAGCATGGTTCTTCCTCCATCTTTCCTCATACACACTGCAGGGAAGCTATTCTCTACAGTTCAGTTTCTCAGCAGAGAGACTGGTGGCGGCTGCTGTTCAGCATTCTTGGTACACAGCCTGCTGTGACAACTTTGTTCTTGCATGTGACTACGTTTCCAAAACTGCTGCTAAGCAACTCTGTCTAATGTTCTAGTGCTCTAATATAGTGTCAGTGAGTAACAGGCTTGCTGGGCTGACATTATTCCCTCCAACTCTGCTGACAGCAGCGAGAACATTAGTAAGCTAAGAAACATGTTCATTAAGAGACAGGTGATCTTACAAGCTGGTCTTGACACTGGCAGGCAGAATGAATTGGACATGTTAGCTGAAATGTTTGGCCTGAGTCCTGCTCCCACTGTCAATTGGTTCTGGTCACAGTAACAGTAAATCAGTTGCAGTTTAATAGGATGCACTCTTACTTTTACAAGCTATCCTATCACTTTAATATGATATTTTATCACAGTTGTTTCACTGATCTGACCTTGTTAGAGACAGTTGGTTTTTAGTTTTATTAGTATTGGCTGTTTGACAGTTTTGCAATAAAATGCACTTAGGATTTTAGAAGTGCATCTAAAGAAAGTGTCTTAAATCTAAAGTGCATCTCAAAGAGTTTAAAAACCTCACATAAATAGGTAGTCAGGTGTGAAGTATAATATTAATCTTTTGTTGGAGTGTGAGGCACTCCATTAGACAGCCCCTGTTCCAGAGACCTTTTTCAGATGTTCCTCTGTATGTATTTACCTTAACAGTCTAATCCGTAGAAACAGTACAAATGAAAAATATTCTGCTGTAGAAAAGCCCCAAAGTAAAGAGATGATTGTTATTTATAAATGAACAAATGAATGAGTTCCTCTGTGTACTCCCACCCCTACCTGTTCATTGGGGTGTCCAGGTCAGTGGTATACAGAGGAGTTGAACAGTGCTGTTGGTTTGTTATGGAATTAACCATAATAATATTCAGCTGGAAGCCCCCCAGTGATGGAACAGACTGTGCCTTTCTCATTCTGATAGTGGCTAACTCTCCTCAATCAGCTATACCAGTACAAATGCTTGAGTGTGATTTCCTCCCAGTCAGTGGATGGAGACAGTGTCTTGTGATTACAGCATCTTCTCCCAACTTTCTCAGATATGTCCAGATTTCAGCATTCATGAACTGGAATATTACACCTAGGTATCACTAATGTTAGCACAAACAGGCCCAACTGACAGAGTAGATGAACTCTTGATAGTCTGCTCTTCCACAGGGTGTTTTTTTTTTTTTTTAAATCAGTACAGTAAAATCCATGTATTAACTGCATATCAGTTGTTTAAATGGGATCAGAATAGATCTCTAGACTGGCTTGTATGAACTTGGAGGTATAGATAGCTGTTGTCACAGGACTCTGTAACCTTTTGTTCTAGACTGTGATGTCATGAGCTATAACAATAGAGTTTATACCGATCTTTCTATTAACTGGTGTGAAACGAAGCAAACAAATTTATATCTCACACGTTTTAGTTCACTAACGTATTTCACGTGATAATAGAATTGGTCACTGTACTTAATGTACAGTTTGAAATGTACTTTTAAAAAAATCAGTCTCTGCAGCAGTTGCACACACTTGAATATCTTGAGCCAGGCTGATTAGTCTCCCCACAATGGCCCTGCTGAGGCCCGGGTTGAACTCGCGTTATAAAAAGCATTTCAGCTTTCTTCCAACTAATGGCTTTTCCTCCTCTTCTTCCTTGTTCTGTTTCCAGGCAACCTGGCCTCCCGCAGGATCTGTGCCCCCTGATGACGTCCTTGCACCTCTCCTCCCTTCTCTTTTCTCTCCCCCTCAGATGCTCCGCTTTTCTCCTCTGATGATGAGGTGCAGGGCTGAACACATGCAAGCTGCTTTTCATCTCTACTCCCACATGCAGTGTGATGTGCACTTCTGTACATGTGTGGGAAAGACAGCAGATAGACTTGAGCAACCTGCATTGTATCGTCTGATTTATTAGGCCTTTCCAGACGTGTCCCATTGTCTTCATAGCCAGTGTCATGAAAATAAGGGGGTAATCAGAGCACTTGGCCCGTGCTCCATGGAATGTGGGCCAGTACTGGGTAACTTCCTCAACATGATTTCCCTCGTACCCTCACCTCATTTTTGATTTGTTTTACGTCTCTGCATCTCAATCAGACTGCCAGCAAGCCAGATTGTATGGTGGGAAAATGTCCGGTTGGGACTAGGCTGAGGCACTGTGCTTAAACCTGCTTTTGAATGAAGAGTGGATTTAAGCCTTGTCTGCCCGTGAGTTATGCCAATTTAACTAAAATTGACTTATGTAGGCTGGTTACTATACATTTATATAAACCAGGTTGTGTCTGTCCACATAGGGGTTTGCACCAGTTTAACTAAATTAACCTAAACCAGTTTGTGAATCAACCTAGTGCAACTTGTGTGTAGGCAAAGTCGATAACTCTTGACTTTAATTTGAATAGAACTAGTGGCAATAAACTTCGAAGTGTTCAGCATGTTAGTGTGTGTGTATGAGAGAGACTGACTGACTGACTCACTCTTACCAGTATTATCCATTTCTGAATGTAACTTTCAATAAGGGCATGTCTACATTTGCAATTTAAAGTGGAAAAAGTCCCTTTTTTGTGCAATAACTGTGGGAGCGTCTACACTTGCCAATGACTTTTTGCGGTGAAACTCAGAAGTTTGACTGCAAAAAGAAAACCACCTCCATGAGAGGTGTACAGCTCTTACCAGTGACGCTTTTGCGGTGATGTGCAAGTGAAGACACGTTCTTCCTGTTTACAGAGCTTTTAGCCTCCACAGGATGTCCCACAGTGTCTAGGTGATCACTCTGGCCAGCAGCTCTGCTGCTCTGACGCCAGGTAAACAGACACCCACCCCTCCCCCTGTAAAGTCCTGGGAACTTTGAAACTCTTTCCTGTTTTCACGGCAAGTGCTCACTTATCTGGCCAGGTGACAATGCCTGTTCCACGGAGCAAATACTGAGCTTCTGGAGCTGATCAGTGTTTGGGGAGAGGAGGCTGTTCAGGGACCCAGGATGCCCCGTGATCCCCCCTGCCCCCTTTCCACAAGACCTATCGTCAAAATGGAGAGAGCTGCACTGTGGGATCGCTGCTCTCATCGGCAATGGAAATGCTCAAATGTAAACACTCTGATGCCTGTGAAGTGAGTGAGTACACCAACCTGTCACTATCACCGCTGGAAACTGACCGCAAAAACGCTGCAAGTGTAGCTATAGCCTAAGGCTGTCTACACGACAGACCTTAAAGCGGTACTGCTGCAGCTGCACCGCTGTAAGGCCTCCTATGTAGCCAGTCTATGTCGAAGGGAGCCCTGGCTCCAGCCTGAGCCTGAATGTGTTTGCCACCATTAAACAGCCCCTTAGTCTGAGCCCTGTGGTCTCAAGTCACTAGCACAGGCCTGCTGCAAGTTTTTAACTGCAGTGTAGACATACCTTAAAAGCATTCACAGATGTTAGTTAAACTCCTGTGAAGTATCATCATCTTTTTATAAGGGATAGCCGAAGTCTTATAATGAGTCGGGAGTCCTCGTTTGCACAGGCCTACTCTTAACCATTAGAGGATACTCCTGAAAGTTTGACCAGCCTCCGAGTTTGACTGTTTCTTTCCCTCTAACAGAGAGCACTAAATAGAAGGGCAATGGGGTAGAGTACGTACAATGCAGATTTGTTAAATGGAAAACAGAATGGGTTGATTTGTGGCAAAAAGTGCAATGAAATGCTGGATACACCTTTCACTTGAATCCTTTGGTTCTGAACATCTAGAATTTGGATCGCTAAATCTTGCTATGTATTTGCATTGACTTTTAGTGTCAGAAAATTGCAGCCTTTGCTATGCCAAAGAAGAAAGGGTAGCAGCAGTTGGGACCAGGAGACTTCACACACCACCCTGAGTGAAGAATGTGGTACAGTAGAACCTCATAGTGACAAACTGACCAGTCAACCACACACCTCATTTTGAACCAGAAGTACACAATCAGGCAGCAGCAGAGACAAAGAAAAGTGAATACAGTACAGTACTGTGGTAAATGTAAACTATTAAAAAAAAAAAGGGAAAGCAGCATTTTTCTTCTTCATAATGAAGTTTGAAAGCTGTATTAAGTCAATGTTCAGTTGTAAACTTTTAAAAGAACCCCACCATGTTTTGTTCAGAGTTAGGAACATTTCTGAGTTACAAACAACCTCCATTCCTGAGGTGTAACTCTGAGATTCTACTGTATAAGAAATCTTATACACACTTCCAAAACTGTCTGAGGCAGTGGCAGGGCTGGTTTTTCTCACTTGAGCCTGTAAATGTTGTCAGCTCTGGGTCAAATTGTGCTTAGCTGACATGATTTGACCCAGTCTACATGGACAGCTACGTCCTAGTCAGTATCCTGTCTAAGTCTTTTGACCAGTCATGTTTAATCATGCTAATACTGTGTAATGGAGGCATTCCTGACACATCAAGTCAACAAACCTGAGGGTGACTGTCATGCTCCTGTGCAAACTGCTTAGGCTGCCTCCCCTGCTCTGCAGGTAGACCTGCTTCTTGGTTTACAGCTGAAAATTGCCATTTCGGTATGTCCTTGTTGTAGACTGAAATGGCACTTGGCACTTGTATCATCTCTGATCAGCTTTACAAAAGTGAGTGAGCATTATTTGCAGTATGATTAAATGGCTCGTTTATTCCTCTTCAGTGTGTCTCTTGCAATACCTCCCTTGCGTCTTTTGGGGAACTTACCAGTCATCATTCTGTTCCCAGTGAACAAAACCTGTGATGATAGGTGTGTTACGTTAGCATTTTCAGCAGCCGCTGGAGGTAACGTTAAACTCTCCAGATACGTTTATTTTTCTTTAAAGAAATTAAATGACCTGGGGAAATGGACTGTGTAGAAAAGCAGTGCTGGTGACTGACTGTGGGGTGATTGTGGCGAGCATAAGAGAATAGGGTCATATTGAATACAGACTACAATAGCTCCACTGAAATGAAGGCACAGTTTGGGGGAGAGAAGGCTTTATCTTACTCACTGTTTGTAGGATATTCTTGACTGCTAATTTCTTACTTCCTAAAATCTTCAACCTGTTGGTTGAGTACCCAAGCCTGCAGGATGTTACTGTCATTCCCCAGCCCCCCAACCTCCAGAACAGTAGAAGCATTCTGCATGAAACGCCTCGCACTCACTCTGCAAGAGCAACTTTATTCGGGAAAACTTTCACCTCTTACTGTACAACAGAGTGCAAATTTTCTGGTAATTCGCTAGATGAACTCAGCACAGAGACTGGTGGTCTGGAAGTGCTACATCACGGCCAAGATGTCCTACTTGCTGTGCTCAACTGCCATCCTTTCTCATGCCCCATTGCTACCAGAACATGGAATGTCATGTTTCCGTTTGCCGACAGTCTATTGCTTCCATTAAGAAGCTGACTGCTGCCAAAAGTTTCAAAACTCAGCTTTGGAATTCAGTAGCTTCAGTTCCATTTTCACAAACATGCACATTCTTAGGGCTTGGGGAAACTTACCAGTATAATTATACTGCAGTAGTTATGCTAGTATAAGTCTATGTGGGAATAAAGTTGTTCGCTTCGGGAGTTGTACCAATGCAGCTATAGTAATATAATTATACAGATATAATTATGCTGCTGAATTTCCCCATCTAGACAAGTACGTAGAAATTGGACATCTAGGATATCAATGGTTTCCAGTATTGCTATCTCCACCGAAGTGTTGAAAGATCATGAGATTTAAAAATATATATATATATATTGGGTTCTTTTTATTTGCTTTTTGTTCGTTAAACCTTGAGGGCACATCTGGGACACGTTTTCAAACTTTTCTCTGCAACCACAAGGCTAGAAATTAACTTTTTTTCTAAAGTTGAGATTCTCACAAAATAACAAGAGTTGAAGAGTTGGGGCCTTAAGAAAAATACCAAATATCGTGACATGATAAAATCGCAAGAGTTTACAACACTGGACTTACACAAGTTGCAGTTTTTCACTTACACATCTGGATTGAAGTCTTCCAGCCTTTCACATGCATTTCATTACTTGAGTGGACTGCTATCAGTCCTCATTATAATCAAGTGGATTCAAGTGGCCTGCCGCACATCAGATACAAAGAATCTTAACCTGTAGTGAGATTAGTAGTTACTCTTGACTTCAGGAGGAAGGATTGCTGGTGTTAGCAAGGGTTTGTAGGATCAGGCCCTTAAGTTGGTAGCTGTCTTACTCCAGACTTCAGATGCATATAAAATAAATTCCATTGAGGGAGAAGGAAAATAGAATTCCCCATCCCTGCAACAGTGCATCACACAAATGGTGATCAGAATTATTTTAACCCATGCTGCTTCTGCGCTCTCTCTCCAGTTGTGCTGGTGAGCTTGTGATCTACCTGACAGTGATTCCTGATACAGTAACATCCCCCCTGTGGCAGGCAACATTCAGTGCTGCTGCATCATCCCCCCTGTAGCTGAACAACCAAAGGACACCATCCCAAATTCTGGAGTTTCTGCAAAAGTGAATAGGCGTATAGAGTAGGAGGAAGACAAAGGACTAAATTAGTTCATTGCCATCCGACTGTCAAACCTGTTTCTGAACTCCCTTCACTGTGGATGCTGACTGAACTGCATTGCTAAAGAACTCTGAGAGGATTTGGTTTTGAATTTTGAAGTTAATGTTTAAATAGTTATGCATAAACCAAAGGATTTCTACTGAGCCCGCCATGGCCCTTTTGATGCATTCCATTGTGCCTAGAAATGACATTGCTATAGGGAGTCTCTGACCACTTGGGTTGGGATAAGGAGCAGGAAATAATTCCTCTACAGTCCGCATGCTCTTTCTATTCAGATGTCTCATAAAGCCCCTCCAGGAATTGTTACATCCTCTCTGTCCAACTCTGAAGTGCACCCTACCCTGTTCTGGGGTGGAACTTGGTAGTTAACAGCACACAGCAGTATTAAGTAGTTTAGGACAGGAAGTGAAGAAGAATCCTGCATCTAATTAAAGCCAGAAGGGGGATTTTGAGAGGAAAAGTAATATTGAGATCTCCCCATGGCTCGTACAAACAGTGCTGTGGGTTCTCTGATGACTGCAAGAAGGAGCGGGGGGACAAGAGATGTCTTAATCAGAGGATGCCATGTCTAGCAGCACAGATCTCTTTAGCACAATGCGAGAGCATTATATTCAGTACTCAGAGGAAAGTGTGCCACCAAATGGATTTCTCACAGCACAGGTCTTTTCCTTCAAGATCTCACTTCTAAATACTGACCAAGTAGGACTCCATTTAGCTTGTGATTTCTGAGATCCCGGCACAAATGGAAAGACAGACAGGAATATTGTGTGTAGACTTGCTCGTGTGGGTTTGTTTGTTTGTTTGTTTTGTTTTGTTTTTTTGCAAAGGAAAGACTGCAACGGCAGTATAGTTTTAATATTAAACTTGAAAATAAAGAGCAAGTATTATCCTGGTTGTATTTACTTTCTGAGACACCAGCCACTCCACCTGGGATGCAGAGATCCCAGGGCTGCTTATAGGCTACTACTGCTCAGGCATCTGAAAACAATCTCCTTCCAGTGTTTAGCTGGCATATTGAACTGTAGGTCTGAATGTTACGCTTTTGTCATTTGGATAAAACTGCTTGGTCCCTCTGTGGGCCAGGAATGGTCACAGCAGAGAACAGTACTTAGACAAGTAGAGTATGAAAGTCCCAACAGACCTAGAGGAATTGGCGCTACTGACTTTCTCAAAATGCCCTCAGCATTTTCTTCGTGTTCTGCAAAATACATGAGGTGGTGTTGGTCGTGGAGAGGATGTGGAGAAGGTGAGAACTTCATTGTTGAGCAAATGCAGTTTCTTAATGCACCAAACAGTTTGGTCCTCAAATTTCCATCTTTCAGGTGTTGGCAATATTTATTTTCAAGCCACCAGTTTGCTATAAAATGGCCTGGGCTGATCTGTTCAATCATTTTCATACATGCAATGGAGATTTTTCCCTTTGGCAATTTTATTCTTCTCATGAGATTAAAAATGATTCTCAGTATCGATATGAACTGCTGGAAAGAAGACTACAGAGGGCTGGCCAGCCAGTCAGTTCCTGTTAGAGAGGAGACTCCTCCATTTTAGTCTTTAAGCCTGTCAAAAGAGGTTACATTGGTTCAGTAAAAGGTGCCCTGCTCTCTACCTTGTTAGAATGTCAAACTGAAGAGCAAATACCCCCTTTGTGGGACCTTTTCTCTTGTTTGAAATTACACAACTATTACTTGTGGATAGGTTACCCTATTAGCAGCCTCATCGACACAGGCAGATTTATGGTGACAGCTCACTTGAAAAATGTGCACCTGTGCCATCAGACTGACCACTCAAAGACAAGGAGTTGCAATACAACAGCACACTGCAAAGCCAGCATTTGTTATGTAAGGTCACCAACAAAAGCCTAAAGTTCAGCTCTTTGTCTCCAGCATTGATTAATGTGCATATGCCAATGAAAAGTGGCTCCAGATGTGAGTAATATGTGCATTGCCATTTGAATGACTGTCTTGCTTGTTTATCTGGACTTTGTTTAAGACTATAGAGCAAATAAGAGAAGAAACTTTGCTAGTAGATTTGTTTTATGAATGTCTGAAGAACTCTGTGAAAACGAACGCAAAGGGTTGAACCTAAACCTTGCCATGTGTGGACGAACCCCAGGTGTTTTTCTACCTCCTGTGCTGCTGTGGAAGCTCACTCCTGCAGGCCCAACTGCCCACTTAAATTCCTGAAACAGGAGAGGCTGTTGCTTTTGCTTGTGCAATGACTTGATCAGTGTTGGCTGTCAGTGAAGAATGCAACGGGACTGCTGCACCCCCCTCATATTTGCGGTGTTGGGGCATAAATGGTGACATTGGCTATGTCATTAGGACTGAGCAATGGGTAATATGGTACCAGATAGCTGTATCTCCTCTGGAGTCCATGGATCTGAACTGACCAGAGTGCTAATCACATGGGTCCTGCTTCACATATGCCAGATAGGGCATGTTGGAGCAGATGTGCTCCATTCCTCTGGCAGGAATGGGTTGATAGAGAGAGAGTAAGCCCTGAGTCAGTGTTAAGGGACATCGAGGTATAGTTACTGTTTGTTACTGAGTCTCCATAATAATGCACTGTGTGCAAATATTGCACAGCATCATCAAACGCATGCATCAGAACTATGTTGTAGCTCTCCAGCACTTCCAGGCTCGCTCCCACCGTTAATGTCACAGACATTTTCTGTCTCTCTGATTTCCTTAAGTTTCCATTTGGTTTTTTGTGCTGTTGGAATCCAGTGAGGACTCAGTGAAGCCCTTGTATCGTCTGATTGAAGTGATCCCCTCACTCCCCTGGGAGTTATCTTTTCCAAATGAGCTGTGTTCCTGAGCTCTTCAAAGGTTTCTGTCACGTAGAAGCATGGTGTCAGAGTAACTAGAAGGATACAGTTAACTGGCTCCCCTCTATCTCTCCAGGGCTTATATTGTTGATCCCTTCTGGCTAGGTGAACTACTGGAATGGAAACCAGAGAGGAATCATATCAGACATAATGTGCACATCTCAATATAGAAAAAGCTCAGGTCTTGGAGTTGATTAGAAATATCTGTTCTCTCAGGGAGATCTGGCTGAGTGCATCAGTGGCTGAAGCCAATGGCACTGCTGGGTAACCTAATTTAATGCTGGCATTTGGATGTAGCCTTTATTAGGCTGCAGCTAAAAGGATCTGTCTGCTGGTTCTGCACCATTTAACTGAATGATATTCAGGAAGACATCAGCTATGACTCCCCACATAGCTTAGTGCACCTCAGGCTTGACGTGCAGCATGATCTGGTGTTCCAGTCCTTGGCTTCCCACACAGCTCTGCCAGCGAATCTCTGTCCTCATCTGCTGTGCGCACTGTGCTCTAACCAATCCTTGTTACTTCTGTTCAGACTGCCCAGTGTGTGGTGGTTTTGTGATACTGACACCTCTCTCTCTCTCTCTGAACTCCATTCAGTAACTAGGCCCCAGGTCTACAGTGGTGACAGGTTATAACACTGTTGTACTAGGCATATGCCCTCTTAGTTGATTTTTAGAGAAAGGAATGTTTGTGGACTTGATGTTCTGTACCAAGAGCACTTCTGGTTCATATTTGACAGGTTTGCCATAAGGAATTTGAGGCGGAAAGGAAGACTCATACTTCTGACAGTTCTGTTTTTCCTAAATAAACACATTGTATTCTTACACAGTCGGATCATTAGCTAGTGCCACCTGTTGTGGCTGCTGTTGTGAATAAGGTGAGTTGCTGATATAATGGAAAGAGCTGATGTTCCTAGGGGCTTGTCTGTACAGTGAAATTTAGAGGCATGATTAGGCCAGTATAGTTATGCTGGTAAACTTCCCTTGTAACAAACACTATAATACAAAATACCTGCAAGTGCAATACAAAATACGAGCTTTCAGCTTTGGCGGTGTTGTGATAATTAGGCCTATCGGTTACTCTAATTGTAAGCTCACCTGTAGAAATGTGAAAGTTTGTGAGATGTCAGTCACCTATAACAACAAATGATGATGGGAAAAGGTACGAAAAGGGGAGAGACTGAATTAGTCTAAACAAAGGGCCTCCTGATATGATTCATGGACTACTTTAAAATCATACTTGGGAAAAACAGAAGATGTAGAACTGGAAATTAACAAACCAAAATTGGTGTGTTGTATACTAGGCCTAGCTGGTGGACAAAATAGTAAGGTAATGGGCTAGGCCACCCATCATTCCTTTTTTGGGGTCCTTAAAGAAATATTTCTTTAGGGGGAAAAAGCAGAAGAACAGACAGAGGCTAATGGAGTGAGCGACTTCATTGGGACCCCGGCCTTTATCATCCTGATCCTGAGTGATGTTCTGGCCTGAGAGTGAGACCCAGATGACATTGCCACTTCTGTCAGCTCCAGCTGAATCCCAAACATCACCTTGGATGAAATGGGGTTGGGCTTAAACAGCAACAACAAGAAGCTCTAGCCCATCACAACTAATTTCTTTTTGTTTCCCCCAAAGGACAGTTATTACCACTTTTGATACATTCTAAGAGACTGTCAAACAAGGGGGGGGGGGTCTTCTAAAAATTCCCCAGCTAAAGGAAAAGGGAACAAGGGAATGTTGTTAAAATGAAAGCCTTATTTAATACTTTCAAATGTTTTAACTGGTTTTCCTTCTTTTCTTTATCTTTAATAAAGGATGTTTAATGATGTGTTCGCTATGGGACTAAGCAGGCTGAGGTCTCCCTATAACAAACCCTGGACCTTGTCCAACACTGTTTAATGTTGGACAGTGACTGGGTTATGTTGATGTCTTTGGGCCTCTGTATTCCATCTAAATTAATACAACAGGGGGTAGCTTTAACTTGAAGCTTTCCTCACTACTGGTAACAAAAAAGCTGTTTGTTTGAAGATGCACTTGCAGTCCATAGCCAAAATATTTTTTTGAGATCAGCTGTTACTCTGATGCTGTCTCTGACAGTTTATCACTTCTTGGTGCTGGCCTTTGAAAGAAGGACGACAGTGTTAGCATCACATCTATAATTTGAATGGTCAGTATTAACACTGCTGCCTCTCCAAAGATGACAAAAGTGGTTCACTGTCATCTGAGAGGCAACATAGGACTGGAAGGGACCTTCTGGGTCATTGAGTCCAGTCCCCTGCTATTGCAGGCAACCTCTGTTACAGAACCCCATTCACAAACTGAAACTTGACTAGACTTGGATGAAAACTGACTGTGTCAGTTGATGTTAAGTTTCAGCCAGGTAACACTTGGGTAAACCAGAATATTTTTTTTCTAGTTTTTTTTTTTCTAGTGTCTTAATTTAGAAGGCTAAACAGTAACCTAGAAGGATAAACAGTAACTCATTAATTTATTAAATGTAACTTATTCGCACTGAGTATACTTGCTCCTCCAATGTTGGGAGCTCCTTGCTGCACTGAATTTACATAGAATGCATGTGTATAATGTGATTTTTGAAATATTAATTACAAAATGCATCTTTAATATTCTCTTAGGCATCTCCATTAGCCATTTGCACCTGCAGATTCCTTAGTGTGCGCAGCTGTCGTGCATTCAAGTTGAGCGCAAGGTTGCCCCAGTTATTTTTGCATGTGATCATATGCGTAACTGTTAAAATCTGTCCCATAAAGTATTTAATTCTGGCAAAGCTTTTAAAGTGGCATTTTCAAAAGCACTGGACATTGGCCTAACTCTGCTCCCATTGAAATCATAGGAGTTTTACCATTAATTTCCATGGAAATAGGCCACTAATGAGTGCTTTTAAGAATACCTCCCTTATGTCTGAATTTGTGATATTGGTAACTTTAAATCTGGCACAAAATATCTCTAGGCATTCTAGCTTTCTTACTAATTGTTACTGGCAACTAGATGTGGCTGTGAGGAGAAGTACAAGTACATCCACTTGCTATCAAAAAGATCAATGTAAAAGGATCACACTTTAAAGCAGCTCCAGTTTAATTCAGTAGCATCCACATGTGAGTCCTCAACTTAAAAAGAAAGTTACTTTCAGCTCTCCTGACTATGAATGATCGGTATAATACTTGCATTTTCTCATTGATCAGGAAATTAAATGAGTGTTCCTCTGTGTTCTGAGAGGGCGGTACCAATATACCCATGTTGGCATATCCTCCAACTCTGTCTCTTCAGGGATGTCAGAAATAGGTAATATTATATGAATAATACTTTTTAGAACGCTCTTGTCATTTCCCTGTGTAAATAGGCAGAGAATGCTGTGATCCGTATATGGAAATAAATACTCCATGTGGGATTTAATTATGCAGACTTGCTTGGTTTTTAAATCTTCAAGTGCTTTTTGCAAAAATATCCTCTGTAGTGAATAGTGCAACATCATCTGCCATCCTTCTCAATTTGAGCAAGTGTGGGGGGGGGTTTTTGTTTGGGGGGGGGGTCTAATTATAGTGGAGAGCTTGCATATTGGTAGCTTGGTTAGATGGACTGTAGAGGAGTATCTGTAATGAATGCTACTAACGAAATAGTTACACTTTCAAACCTGTTTTCACATGGGCTTCCTCTTCAAGTCCCACTGTGATCTTTAGTTGCCTGCGCTGGAAAGGTCACGTTACACAAGAAGTCAAACAAAACACTTTCTGTTCAGCATCTTTCCATTAAGCAGCCAGCATGCGTGGGTTGATCATTGCTAGTTGTGCTTTGCTTAGTGAAAAATGTGATGGCTGTAGTCTCCCTATTTGAATGAGTAATATATAGGCAGTGTATGATCCAGTGCTTTTTTGGTCAGGTGTCTAAGCCTCTCTCCTTGCTTCCTTTGTCTGGACTTGAAGAGCTAGCATGAATTTATTTTCTTTGATGCATATGGGACAGTATTTGTTTCAAGCAAGCATGTATGAATATTAACCACAATTTAAATCGATAAACAGGATGTTTGTATTAATTTCTAATCTCACCAAGAGGGCATTATCTCCTGTAACAAGGCCACTGCTTCCTCCAACTGCTTAATCCATGATGTGATCTGTTCACTCCCTTTTTCTTCACTTCCATTTACAAACAGACACACTACTGAGGTGATGGATTGTCTTGGCCCATGATTTGGCACTTGAATTTGTCAAGGTAGCAAATGGCAGGAAATTCTGCAGTACCATCAGCGAAGATTTCCTTCAACAAAAGAGACTATAGCAACAACAAATGGAGACCTTTCTGATGAAGTTAGTTTCCTCCAGGTTGTTAGATGGGAACACAGATTCTATGTTTACTGAGACTTTTCTGAGAACAGGGCACATAACACTCTGAAAATGGTTGCACCAGGGAACCCACTTAACACAGTAGTCCTTGATCTGTTTCAAATATATGGTGTGGCTGGGACCAAGGGTGGATTGATTTAAATCAAAGTGGTTTAAATTGCCAATCTTAATCATGATTTAAATCAGCGAGCGGGAAGGTGGTGACCAGTTTCTCATGGTGTCGGCTAAGTGAAACATTACTTGAATATGCAACTCTTTAGTGACCCTTTTGCACATAGTTCTTGGAATTTCTAATCAGACTCCTTTAAGAATCTTAGTGAAAGTTGCTTTTTGGTTATAGGACATTTCCACTCACCCCCCAAACAGCACATTGCAAAATCCAAATTCTTGTAACTGACTGGCTCCTGACCGCCAGTCAGTTTTCTATCATCTACGTCTGGTCAAGAGGTTATCCTTCCCTTTTGGATGTGGGGCTTGCAGTTGCTATCCACCCCTTTGTTATGTAAAAATTAACTATTGCAATGTGCTCTATGTGGGACTGTACCTTAAAACTATTCGGAGACTGAAGCTAGTGCAGAGCACAGCAACTAATTGTTTATCAAGCCCAACATGGTGCTGGGAACATGACACCAGTGCTCCAAGATCTGCACTGGCTGCCTCGTGATTGTTGGGTGGAATTTGGGTAGTTGGTTATGGCCTACAAAGCCCTAAATGACCTGAGAGCTGTCTACCTGGGACACCTCTCCTCCAGTGTCATAAACCTCCCCCTCTCCCCCTTCTCTCCCACAAATGTGAAATAGCCTGTTTGGAGACCTTCCAGGTATAATGGTTCTTGAGTGCCCGACTCTTATCTCTTATAGTCTTGTGTGACCAATAGAACAATCAGGCCACCTCTTTATGATCGCATCACAGGTGTAGCAGGTCTGTTGGTACTGTGCTGTCCTCGGAGAATGGAGGTATAATTAGTCTGCTTCACAATTAATAATAGTGACAAACCAATTAGTCTTTTAGGGCTTTTAATTTTTTTTTACCTAACGCTTATTGCTAGTTAACTCATAGCGATTAACATGCTTGTAGCAGGCTAGGCTGGATGCTCCCCAGACGTTGGATCCTGGATACAAATGTTTATGGTTTACCTCCGCTGATCCCTACATGAACTACAAATGGAACAAAGGCTCCTTTGGACAGTCTTCAGACATTCAGAAATGTGTTAAGTGCCTTGAGTTTGCCCTAGAGGTAAAGACTCCCGTGTACCCATGCCCTTTAGTTTCTTGCTCTAACCAGTATTTACTGTTCAGAGCTTCCAGTAGTAATGGCTTCCTGAATTCATAGCTCAAAATACTGTAGTTGTTACTGCAAAGAAATTGTGCGGAGCCTTGTGCAGAAATTCTTTGGCTCTGTGCTCACTGAGATCTGAGCTAGACCGTTTTGACTGTGGCGTGTGTGCGCTGCTTCTAATATCATAACTTTTTTCTGGATCTGGTATTTTGCCCTGGGAACCCTCCCTATCCTCTTAGGAGAGACGGCCCATGTAGCAGTCTGCTGAACACCTGTCTAAAGACATTGCTACTTTCCAACTACTATCTTTTCTGAATAAAAAGTGATTTAAAAAAATCAAATAGATTTTATTTAAATCTTGATTTTTTTTTTAATTTAAATACAATTTTCTTTTTAAAAATTAAATTTGAAATAATGACTTAGGCCCTGAACTTACTATAATCTATGAACATTTCAATTAAACAAAAAACTAATATTCAAGCAGCACATGTTGGCAGCCAAAGTTTTAAAGTCAAGCCACTGAACTGATGGAAGTTACTGGCTAAACATCTGGAATCAGATTGTTGAAGTGCTAAATCAACTTATGACACTAGTAATTTCTTCTGCAGGTGCAGAGAGAATATTTTCTTTCAGTTTATTCAACTAGCTCAATTAAATGACTAAGTTCATTCAAAGTTAAGAAAGCAGCTGGGAGTCGAAAGAGCAAGAAGGCCCATTTTCGGTTTTCAATTTATCAATAAAAATGAAATGTACGAGGATGAGCTCTACTAGTTCTAAAATCTTGAAAGACATGGTGATCAGAAACAGTCAATTACATTCACTAACTACAGATGCTTCCTTTTGTTTATCAAAACATGTTTTGCATTTAAAAGTGATTAAACTTAACTAATAAAATAATTTTAAAATACTGTTTTTGTGCATTTTTAATTGAAGTCCTAGTTATATCCAAATGTAGTTTGCTACAAATTACTAGTTTAAAAAATTAATAATCAAATAAGAATTCCATCATGCAATATTTTCTAACATAAAACGTAAAGAAATTAAATTCTGAACAAATGTGTATTGAGCTATATAGTTGCTTAAATGTGCATAGATATAGTGTAGTCTGCTGGTGAGCAAAAACTACCAAATTTAGTGGCAAGGCTATATTTAGTTGCAAATCAGTGTGTTTTAATTATATCAACCTTTCTTTAGGAAAATAACTAAAAAGATGACTGCAAAAATGTATGATTTAAATCAAGATTTCCTGTTTGCTTATTTCAATCATGATTAACACTGGTGATATAAATTACATTGATTTAAATCGATCATCCTGCTAAATTCCAAACACCTGTGTGGTTGGCCATCATATGGTTGAGGAAGGTGCACAATTGCTAATCAGGAACTTTGCTAGAGAGAGTTGAAAAAATAAAATCTTCTGGCCTCACAAATCTCTGGGTTTGACTATGTAGAATTGAGCATGATGTTAGATGAAAAGTAGAGAGGCCAACAAGTGGAGAAACTCTCAGATAGTTCAGGTTACAAATTTCCCTTCTTTGAGCTTGCTGCTATGCAAACTGAGAGTGTAGAAATGGTACTGACCCAGGGAGTATTTAACAGCATCCCACCCTGACTGTTAAACTTTTCAGGTGTCAAATGAATTATTATTTGAGCTTCAGTCACTGAAGACAGACAGGGCAGTCTATCCTAAGGGGACAGAATGCTAACTTCTCCTTTTTGTAGTCTCAGGCTCAAATGCAAAGATTTTTTTTCAAGTGGTTTTTCCACCAACTTCCAGTGTCTTACCGGGAAGTAGTTTTTTTTAACCACCAACTAATAACTGCATATGAGAACTCTAAATGGAGGATGCAGGTCTCTGTGGCTGAAAAATCTCTCTAAATTATTTTAATCTTCCTCTCCAAATACCTAAATTCAGAGACAGTTCCTCTTTGTTCAGTACTGTGTACTTTATGGTAACCAATAGTTATTCATTCTAAGATTTTTCTCATCTGTTCCCCTCACATTCTTTAACATACACATCAATTTAACACAATTGAATATTGCTCAGAATTTCAGTTTCCCTCTTGGGTATCTAGTCAAGTCCTGTGAGGCCTCCAGTGCTCTGTGTAACCCAGCTCAACTGAAATGAGAATAATCCTGACAATCATAGTAGCAGATATTACAATAATTGAAATAGAATAATAGTAACTAAATGTGCAACTGGTAACATTGTACCACTTTGTCTTTGCCCTTTGAGATTGTAAACTCTTTGGGTAGGGACTGTGGCGCTGTGTGTGTGTGTGTGTGTGTGTGTGTGTGTACCTTGTGACAGGTTCCCCCCAGGGTGCCACCTGGAAATGGGGTACCGCTGAGCCCTCTGACCCACCAGCCTGGGCTCCCTCTCACACTGTGCTGCTGTGACACGCTGCAGATCTGCTCCTGGTCCTACACTTCCACCAGCATTCACACAGGCAGGAACACCCCCAGCAGCAATTACATGCAGGCTATCTGACCAGCCACCTCATAAACTAACAATAGAGAGGCTACAGCAAAATAACCACCAGCTTCCAGGCCTAGGACCCTAGAGGTGTACTGTCCTGCCCTGGTCCAAACCCCAACCAGTTATGAATTGATTAGCCAGTTCGCCTCTCCCTCAATGTGGAGAGGAAATGCAACAAGCCTGTGTTAAACCAAGCTGAGATTTCCTCCCTCCATCCCTCCAGAAACTTCATTTAAAGGCACACTGGGTTTAAATTAAAACATAAAACAAGTTTTATTAACTACAAAAGATAGATGTTAAGTGATTATAAGGGATAAGAAACAGATCAAAGCAGATTACCCAGCAAATAGACAAAAAACTCAAACTAAGCTTAACATACTAGATAGATTGGATATGAATTAGTAGTTTCTCACCCTGAGTGATGGTACAAGCAGATTCTCAGGGCCCAAGCTGCACTTGTTTTGCAGCTTGGAATCCTCAGGTTTTAAATACACAGGCTAGAAATCCCTTTAGCCTGGGTCCAGCACTTCCCCCGGTTCAGTCTTCTGTTCCTTAGGTGTTTCCAGGAGTTTTCTTGTGTGGGGAGTGAAGAACAAGAGATGAGGTCACTCCCTGCCTTATATAGCTTTAGCATATGATGGGAACCCTTTGTTCCAAAACCAGTTCCCAGACCAGTGTGTGGAAAAATACAGACACCCCAATATGGAGTCCAGAGTCATGTGGCCTGGTCACATGCCCTTGTAGAGTCATAGCAGGCATTACTTACAGGCTGTCTGGAGCATTCTCAGGAAGGCTCACCAGGTTGGGGCGGGGAGGGGGAAGCTTCTCCTGAGGCCTGTTGTTTTCCCCAATGGCTCATTGCCCTGAATAGGTCCTTCCCAACCAGCTATCTAGACTGTAACTACATTTGAAATACAGATATAGTCAATATTCATAACTTCAGATACAAAAATGATACATGCATGCAAATAGGATAATCGTATTCAGCAAACCATAACTTTTCCAATGACCTCTCACATGACCCGTTTTCTAGAAAATGCATTATAATTATGCTATAATCATAACATAATATCACTATGAAGAATATGGGGTGTAGTATCACACCTGCTATGGGTGAAGTTACACCAATAGCACTTCTGTTTGGAAGTAGTATTGTGCCCATTATGCACATTTACGTGGGATAATTATGACCATAATATGAGACTTCTATACTTAGCACAAATATGCACCTGTGCAGCCATCCAAGTAGGCATCACATTTCTAAATAGCAAGTACACATGTTTTGATGAACATCACTGTAATTGTCACTAGAAAGCAAGAGTCTAGTAATGAAGATGTGTGATTTCTTTAACTGGTAGTGAATTAACATTTGCTATTTTAAAATCCTCCCCAGGAACTTTTCCAATAAATGTTGGAAAAAGCACAGCATGTCCTTTCAGGTCCCCAGCCCTGCACTGTTAGTTGCTGATATAGGGTTGCATGTAATCCTCTGACTTCCCATTTCTTTGCTTTCCTTTACTGGAAGAGGTTTTAGCACTAACTCAGCATTTGCTATTAGCTGGTTCATGAACTCATCTCTTTGCAATCATAGTGGGTTATTTTCATTACTCTCATATTCTGGCCTGCCTTTCTCCTACCCTATATCTGATATGGACTAGCTTTTAAAGCAAATGCCCTCCCCCACCCCTTTTGTTGTTGTTCCTCTATATTGTTCGATGTTTTGTGTCTGAATGACAATGGAAGAGGGTTTTAATTTGTTGTAAACCTTGTCTTCCAGTGGAGAGATCCCACAGGTCTTTAATGCATGCGTATAAAGTGAGAGCTGACATTAGAGCGTAGCTGCATTAGCAGACTGCGCGTATGTGTGGAATAGTGAATTGGTTCTGTTCTCCAGGCAGCTATGTTTTTGATGATTAAACAATCACTCAGTAAGATCTTTGGTCTGTTTGCCTTCTGAGATGTCCTTTGAACACTGTAGGAGCACAAACATTCTTAGTAACACAACAGTTCAAAAGTAGAAGTTGTATGTGCTTCTGACATTTATTGCAGCATTTTGCCTCCGTTACTACATCCCTGCCGACTTATTGCACTGCAATAGGTTGGAAAGAATGAAAAACCCAATAATGACATTCAGCCCTGACCTACTTTGGGAAATTATGGGTCAAAAAAGAGCAATTTAAATGTTTCTGGCTGTTGACTTGGTAATGATGACGGTGGTTTTTGGAAGCTTGGAAAGGAGAAAGCTGGAGTTAGCCAAAGCCGGAAGTCTCAAGGACTGCTCTTTAAAAAGGAAAATGTTTGGGATGCAATTTAACTTTCTGCTCAATATTTCCATTTCATCTTCATTACACAGCCACTAATATGCACATAAGGTCACATCCTTGTCCCATTAAAGTCAATGGGATCAGGTGTTTTAGCAGTTAATTTGCAGACCCTGAGCCCATCTCCTGGCAGGATGACAGATACCAAGAAGAGACTTTTCAATGCTTGACTGCATAGTGACTGGCGTAATTATGGTCTTCTGAAGTCTGTCAGGAATACTTGAAATGGCGCCATCTCTTTTTATTTCACTGTTGTCTGTTCCTTTAGCGCTATGTAGATAGTGACTTTGTCGATTTCAAAATCAGTCTAAGCTTTCACTAGGAGGAGCTGTTTCTCTCCTGCGTTATCTATTGAGTGTCCCCCTGCTTTCCTCTGGCTATATTCAGGTACTGCTCTTCCTTATTACTTATCCTGGCGTGCTGTGCTCCCCTTTCCATGTTCCTTCTGGCTGCTGTCCCACCTGATTTTGCAGCTGTCGCTTCTTCTATATGCAGGTTCATCAGGCTGTCTCCTCTGCTCCCTGCTACTGCCTCTGTTCGCTTAAAGAAAGCGGGTTTTGTATTTCTACTTGTGTCACTGCTGCCACATTTCCAGTCCTTGGATCACTTAGTACCTGTTCTTGTACCATAATGAAGTCTGACCAGAGTAGTGTTCAGGCCTTAAAACATGCGTAATGGAAATTCTGTGCCTTTTTTTTTTTTTTTAAGTGCCAAGCCTTTCAGAGTTGTTTTATTCTGAGGAGTGTGGCTGCTTTAAAGCCTTCCTGCCTGTAGCTAAGTCTTTATATTTTGGGAGCCGTCTGAGCAGCTATGAGAACTATCTCAGCACTGTCCTATTTGGGAGCACAATGGCAGAGCACTTAGTATTGAGCAGTCCAAGACTGTCACCTGTGCTCTTAAAAATGAGTCCTGCTGGATCAGTCTTTGGTTTTTAAACCCAAGGCTGATTCTGAGCTTTAGAAGTTGGAAGCGTATTTTGCTTTTGCCTTCATTGTGCCATAGCGATAACACTGCAGAGACAGATTCCTTGGATGCAAGGCAGGCAGTTATAAGACCCAAAGGCTTTGGGAGGCCCCAGGAGGTTGGTTTTAACCATAGTAAAAGGGTTCCTCATACTGGATTGCATTAGGTCTTACAAACTGAGAGGACTGCAAGAGCTGAAGCTCTTCTGAATACAATCCTGCTGCTGCATTAGGTTGGTGGCCCCAAGAGTTAATATCTTTGTTAACATTCCATGGTTGCTTGTCCTGCCATGAGACTTGCACTGAAAATGTTGAGTGGCTGTTTTTGTCCTAAATGTAGTTTTTCTCCGTTATGATTTCATGTTCAGTGCAGTGAGTGATTGTCAATATCCGTAATAAGGGAACATTTTTTCTGGGCTTCTCCATGTAGCATTTCAGTGCCTCTCCCTTGGTAGCCTCCAGTCTATTTTTCCTTTATAATGTTTTGCAGTTGAAATTTCCAATGGTTTTTGCCTGGCAAATTCACACATTCTTGATATGGCGCTAGAATCCAAAAAATAGAGAGCACCACTCAAGTGAAAACCACCCTGAACCCCCCAGTTTTTGGCTGTTGAGAGCAAGACCCCAAAGTGCAATTCTCAGTTTGAAGAGGTATCTTCTTCACCTAAATTACTGTCTAGAGCTTAAATAACCTTTCTCCTATATAATAATTGGTTTCTCAAATTACTAGGTTAAATTTTAGTCTGATCCAAGGGAGTGAGAAAACACTTAAATGTTTTAGAAATTGAAGGAACACTTTATTAATTGGTAGCAGCGTGTATGCTGTGAGCTGGCATGGTTTTTTATAATCTGTAAGCTTCATTAGCTTTTGATAATGGAATTGTTAATTGTTCAGATGTATTTTGTTTTAGTGTTTCACTTTTTAAGAAATTGGATTATGGTTTTGTTCCACTTCTAATTGTAGTCTGATTTACACTTCATTTAATGTACTCCCCACATACTTTACATGGTAACAGAAGGTCTGAGGGTGGGTGCTCGCCAGCTTTCAGCACGCTGTATAGGGCTCCTGAGGAGTTCTCTTTTCAGATAGGTAAAGGAATATTGTGGAAGTCTTATTACTTCTGGCTCCTTCACCATGAATGTTCCTTTCTTTTGCAGTGTGAAACCTGAGTTGCCCACACTTCTTCTGATGCTCATTATCAGTGTGGGGCGACTTTTGTCTTTGAAGCTAAAATAGGAATTCAATGCAGGTGAAGAAGCTGGGTTATCAGCAATGGAAACTGATGTGCTGTCTCCACAGAGTCGGTACTTTACAGCATAAGCAGCAGCAGTGTAAGCTTCCTCACATTGCTTAGCCCGTGCACCTCAACTTTGCCCTGGAAGGTGGTCCTCTGAGAATAGAGATGTAGTTTATCATTCGTATGGATCCAACCCGTGCCTTGTTTCCTGAGACTGCCCACAGAACATTGATTGAGGTGGGGGTGTGTGTGTGTGTGTGTGTGTGTGTTTGAGAGAGATGTGAATACTTGTTTATTGAGAACTAGGCTGATAGTGCCAACTCCTTTCAGAAGCCTCCAAACTGCTGTGAAATAGTAACTAATGAAGGTCACTACAGAACTTAAACTACATTTTTGTCAGCGATGGGTGGCTCGGTAGGCAGTGGGTTATGTTTTGCACACAGCTAGTCTATATGAAAATATGCTTGAATTATCCTATCTTCCATCTTCACCTTTCCCAGCTGTAGCATCTGTTAATGAACCAAGATAGTATATGCTTTAGGACAGGGAGTTTCTCTTTACTACATGTTTGTATGATGAGGCCCTGATCCTGATTAAGACCTCTTTGTGCAAATATCATACACGTAAGTAATGCCTCCATGTCCCACTACAAATCACCGGAGGCATCCCATGGAAACATTAATATGCTCTTGCAATATAGCTCACTAAAAGCCGAGAGTAAAATCTATGGTGTTGAAGTAGTTGTGGGAAGGTGAAAGGAAACGAGGCAGAACAAAGACTCTTGATTTGATCAGTGAGTGTTATTTTATTGTTGTGAACTTTTAAAATCTCTCTCGTTTCTCTCTCTGGCTGAATCACAACCCCCCCCTCCCCCTCCCGCCTTATTATGTAATCTGTAGGAAGGCTGAACCTGTGAGTACTGTCAGGACAGCCAGATAAGATTTCCAAAAAGTGCTTAAGTGACTTAGCCTAAGTCCTGTTAGGCTGCTAGGTCACTTAAGCACTTTTTGGAAATCTTGCCCACTACCTCTTCTCCAGGCAGAGTACGAATGTAGTTCAGTGCCACGCCAGGGTATTAGAACAATATTGGGACAGCTGGAGAAAGTAGGTTAATGAGGATTGAAATGGTTTCTTATGTAAAACAGTGCAATTGATGGACATTTTTCTTGCAACCCTTCTAAGGGAGCTAATGATCCAAAAATCTGTAAGGAGGAATTGCCATTAGACATCCTGGAGAAGTCAGTTAATCACCCACTTGAACATTTCATTATGCAGCTCATGAAATGAACAGGCACTCGTTAGGGAAATAAAATTTAAGTTCCTAACCTCCGGTATAGATGCAGCTAGGTTGATGGCAGAATGCTCTCAACCTAGCTACCATGGCTTTAAGGAGCTGGAGGTCCTTAAGCGATAGAAAAACCCCTTGTGTTGCTGTAGGAAGTGTCTACACTACAGAGCTACAGCAACATAGCTACAGTGCTGTAGCTGTGCCACTCAGTGTAGACATAGCCAGAGGTTAACAGAAGGCTGCACCTCGTATGATCAGTAGAGAGAGTCCCTACCATGTGAACCATCTCATGGTATAGGAACAATACATTATTGTATTTCAGGCCAAGGTTTCAGATTAACTGACAAGCCTCTTCTAACTTGCCTTGTGGCAGGGATCAGTATCCATGTCAATGTCTGAGAATAGAGACATAATTCTGGTTCCATGAGGTGAGAAGCACTTCCTCCCTGTGTGAGTTTTCAGTGGCTGAACTAAGGAGAGCTAATTCCCTCCTACGTTGCTACCTTCCACCTTCTGGTGTGCTCAAGGTGCCATGCGAGATGGTGTGGTGCTTTTTGTCAGTGCTCGGGCTCACTGGCCAACCATTGTGAAAAGAATCTTCCCCACCCCTTTCTGGGAGGGGGGGGGTAGTTTTTGATGAGACTTGTCATTCTGAGGGAGGGTAGCATTGGTTTCAGTTGTTTCCCTGTGACTAGGCCTTGGAGGAAGTTAGCTTGGCTGATGTGGTCAGAGCCAGTTTTACTGTGGTGAAAACCTGAATCATCTATAATGAGGAAGGAGACTAGGCTGCCGGGAAATGCCAGCATGGAGAAAACAACTTTATTTGTCTCTTTGAAAATGCTCTTAAGCCCCCAAGTATCAGGGGGTATCCGTGTTAGTCTGTATCCACAAAAACAACAAGGAGTCCGGTGGCATCTTAAAGACGAACAGATTTATTTGGGCATAAGCTTTCATGGGTTAAAAACCCACTTCTTCAGATGCATGGAGTGAAAATTACAGATGCAGGCATTATATACTGACAGATGACTTGTGAGGTAACTCCCTTCTCTTCATGTGTCATATATAATGCCTGCATCTGTAATTTTACTCCATGCATCTGAAGAAGTGGGTTTTTAACCCACAAAAGCTTATGCCCAAATAAATCTGTTCGTCTTTAAGATGCCACTGGACTCGTCGTTGTTTAAGCCCCCAACTTCCCCTCTGCCCTTCTTGCTTCCATGCTGAGAGATAACGTGGAAATTGACCTGTACCAACTTAACCCTCATTGCCTCTTGCAAGCTCCTAGGGAAGCTCTGTGTTTTCTGGGTCTGTAGCACAGGTAACTTCCCCCAGACTTTTCCCAAGAGACAATGATCTTCTTATATTATGTACCTCTGGTACCCAAAGCGTTTGTCTGTGCAGAACCTTTATTTAGAAAGTGCCAAGTCTCTTGTTTAAGTGACTGTGTTGGTCTGTTCAAGGGCATTTCCATTGGATTAAACTTTGAGTACAAACATTTATTTAAAGGATAGGTCTTCTGGCTTGAAAGTGTGACAAGAGAGATTACCTCACCCCCTTCTCTTGCTAGTATCCTGGAACACGCGGCTACAACAGCACTGCATAGCTCTTCTAGCTGGTATTTTTCTATGTCCCCTTTGTGACCGCAATTAGTTTTTGTGGTTGATATATTTTTATTAAAGATAGTGTATTAAGTCCACAGCAGTGCAGCTGGATAATGAGTTCATATCTCACACGTACTGTCGTGTAACATAGCCAACCAAATCCTAATGTAATCAGTCAGATGTCAGAGAGGAGAGCGTAATAATTCAGTTATTCTGGTTTGAGACACTGACCAAAATATACTATCTGTATCTGTCTGCATTGGGCCATGAAATGTCCCCCAGCTTAACACGGCTGTGCTATATGGCTTTGTCCGATTTCCCTAAAGCAGATCTATAGCTTCGGAAATGTGACTTTAAAAAACATAAAGCTGCTTAGGAATACTCTACCTATTCCCATGTACAGTGCTGTCCTTTTAAACTTCTCATAGCTCTCAGGGCCATCTTCGCTGCCACCATCTGAAGAAAGTCCCTCTCCCCCTCCCCCTTTTTTTAAGCTTTACAAAAGCTTGTTCTTACTGGGAAAATCCTCTCAGCGAAAAGAATGTGATTGTGAGATCTTTGAGTCCCATGTGACTCCTTTAGTTTTCCAGTCTGCCATTCAGCGCTGTCCTCTTAACCACATATTGTAGGCTTATCAAAAGTGTAACTAATGAAAATCTGCACTGCTCACATATTTGCTGCACAACGGAGGTTACTCTTCTGAAGAATGCTGCAAGCCTAGAACATGACAGCAGCAATTTGTCACCTCATTAATCACAGCTTGTTAGTGCCCTGCAATTTTAGGAAGTGGAGAAAGGGGCCTAATTTTTTGCCATTTCACCCTGTCCCTCAGCTCTAACTCCGTTTCAGGCAGCCGCTTCTAATCCCAGTGACCAGATTGGTTTGCTGGATATTGTCATTTCAAGCAGGAGTGACTTTTGAAACCAGAGCTGGAATTTTTCGTTTGCATGTGACAGTCTTGCCATTCCCATGTGAGCCTGAGACCTCAGAATCTGCCAACAGCTTGCCCTGGGTTGTCTGCCATTTTTACTGTAGTAGACACCCTCAGTGACTCTAGGGCATTACTGTACACAACCGCACTATTTTAAAATCTGAAGTAAAGACCCTGGTACCTAGTCAAGAGCCACCCCCAGTGCTGTGATGCTTATAGATAAAGCACTTACTCTTTTATTCTTTGAAATCCGTAACTTCAAAACTTCGGAGTCTATCAGATTGTCAGGAGCGACCCTTAATAGAACTATGTCCTGAGTGCCAAGCTGCAGTTCAGATCTCCGGGCTGTGCTTTGAGTCAGGAGGGGAGCTTTACAGAACTTCATAACAAAAGCAAACCTTGTTTGAGGTGTATGAACCTTTTGGTGAACTGGACAGGTTTGTTCAGTCTTGGTCACTTCTCACTACGGTAACTTTCTCCCCACAACAGTCCCCATAGAGACTGAGGGGAGATGATCTCCTCCTGGGCTTGTCAGCATGAAGGTAGAATTCTAGGGGATGGGCAGAGGGCATTGTGCTGTCTACCGGGTACTGTCTACCCCATACTCCTGAACTCTGCAACTACAGCACTGGATGAGATCTTTCGGAAGGTGTGGTGGAAGTTCAGACTTTGAGGATATGGAGGTGTGGTGGGTGCAATTACTACAAAACTGACTGGCTTTAACCAATAATATTTTTAAGCAGAAAACTGTAATCTGTATATTTTATTTGAGGAACTTTAAAAATGTACACTTGAAATTTCTATTCCACAAATACAGTAGAAAACTGACCAGTCAACCCACACCTCAGTGGAACCAGAAGTACGCAATCAGGCAGCAGTAGAGATCCCCCCCCCTCCTCCCCCCTTGCCCCTCCCCCCAAAAGCAAATACAGTACAGTGCTGTGTTAAATGTAAACTACTAAAAAAAATAAGGGAAAGCAGCATTTTTCTTCTGCACAGTAAAGTTTAAAAGCTGTATTAAGTCAATCTTCAGTTGTAAATTTTTGAAAGAACCACCATAATGTTTTGTTCAGAGTTACAAACATTTCAGTTACAGACAACCTCTATTCCCAAGGTGTTCATAACTCTGAGGTTCTACTGTATATGGAACCATAAAGTAGTTTTGGTGGAGGGTAAGTTTTCATAAGAAAAGGCTTAAGGAACATCCAGGTGATTGGCTGAGTTAATGTTTTGCTAATTATTATTGTTTATTATTATTAACAAAATGGCAGACGAAATGTAATGTTGATAAATGCAAAGTAATGCACATTGGGAAACATAATCCCAACTATACATATACAATGATGGGGTCTAAATTAGCTGTTACCACTCAAGAAACGGGGTAGTCATGTTAGTCTGTATCCACAAAAACAACAAGGAGAGTGGTGGCACCTTAAAGACTAACACATGTATTTGGGTATAAGCTTTCGTGGGTAAAAACCCAGTTCTTCAGATGAATGGAGTGAAAATTACTGCAGAACTAAAATTCATTTGCAAATTTAACACCATTAATTTGGGCTTGAATAGGGACTGGGAGTGGCTGGCTCGTTACAGAAGCAGCTTTTCCTCTTCTGGAATTGACACCTCCTCATCTATTATTGGGAGTGGACTACATTCACCCTGATCGAATTGGCCCGGTCAACACTGGCTGTCCACTTCTGAGCTAACTCCCTTCTCTTCATGTGTCATTATATAATGCCTGCATCTGTAATTTTCATTCCATGCATCTGAAGAAGTGGGTTTTTACCCACGAAAGCTTATGCCCAAATAAATCTGTTAGTCTTTAAGGTGCCACCGCTCTCCTTGTCAGTCAAGAAAGATCTTGGAGTCATTGTGGATAATTCTCTGAAATCATCCACTCAATGTGCAGTGGCAGTCAAAAAAGCAAACAGAATGTTAGGAATCATCAAGAAAGTGATAGATAATAAGACAGAAAATATCACATTGCCTCTATATAAATCCATGATACACCCACACCTTGAATACTGTGTGTGGATGTGGTCGCCCCATCTCAAAAAAGATGTATTGGAATTGGAAAAGGTTGAGAAAAGGGCAACAAAAATGATTTAGGGGTATAGAACGGCTTTTGTATGAGGAGAGATTAATAAGACTGGGACTTTTCAGCTTGGAAAAGAGGCGACTAAGGGGGGATATGATAGAGGTCTATAAAATCATGAGTGGTATAGAGAAAGTAAATAAGGAAGTGTTATTTACTCCTTCTCATAATACAAGAACAAGGGGCCACCCAATGAAATTAATAGGTAGCAGGTTTAAAACAAACACAAAGTATTTTTTTCATGCAACGCACTGTCAACCTCTGGAACTCTTTGCCAGAGGATGTTGTGAAGGCCAGTACTATAACAGGGTTCAAAAGGGAGCTAGATAAATTCATGGAGGATAGGTCCATCAATGGCTATTAGCCAGGATGGGCAGGAATGGTGTCCCTAGCCTCTGTTTGCCAGAAGCTGGGAATGGGCGACAGAAGATGGATCACTTGATGTTAACCTGTTCTGTTCATTCCCTTTGGGGCACCTGGCATTGGCCACTGTCGAAAGACAGGATACTGGGCTAGACGGACCTTTGGTCTGACCCAGTGTGGCCGTTCTTATGATTGTTTACTATTAATTATAGCTCATTAGCGGAGCAGTGACAATGTGCTTGCTGCTGTACAGGACACACAGACATGTTCCTGCCTAGTGGAGCTTACAGTCCGACCCCTGTTCTCTGGGGTATTTTGGATTCTCCTCTTCATCTGGCTGTTCTTTCTCTTTTGAAAAGTGCTTTTCCCATGATAGAGCAAGTGTTCAATTCCAAGGTAGCAAATGTCCTCTGTTAGGCATGTTCTTTAGTGTTTTAAGCCTTATGTTTACATGCCTGTTTACAGTTTGCTATGGTAACGTTCAGTTCCACATGCAATATGAGTCTGTTGCATTCAAGGTGCGAATGCCAGAGTAAAGCCCTTAACTCATGTAGTCTGTAGTGCTACACGGATGTGAAATTTCATGCACACTAATCCCGTAGCTATTCAGCTAGCAGTTATTTATCCTGATTCAAGGATCCTAAGTAACTATGAAACATATTCTCTGTGTTTTTACATTTTACCTCTGTTTTCCCCCTTTCAAAAGCAGCCACTGCCCCCAGGACCTTTTTGCATTTAAAACAGAGCTATTAGGGGTGATACCACTGGTTGCTAACTAGTATTGTGGATGCAGCTATAGAACTGTTGTGTAATGCTAAGACTTAAAAGGTCTATCTCTTGTAGGGCTGTAGCTGTTTTGGGAAGGGACCTGGGTGAGCTTTCTCTAACCACAAATAAAGTTGTTCTATCTCATGTAGCTGTGCTCATGGGACTCAGGACAATCTTACTGTTGGAATGCAGATTTTGAAAGAGCCTGCAACCCGTTCCTCTCTCCCCCTCTCTCCACAACTGAGAGCAGCATTTGGTAGGAATATGCAACTCATAATGTGATGGGGATCTTGTTCTCTGGCTTCCCAGATTACTTCCAAATAGTGAATGTGTGTTTCAGATCTCGTGCCAGTGCGGTTTCTTTGTCCGTTGACATGGCATGTCCCAGTATGTGAAATGCTTGCCCTCTAAGCGAATGTTGTAGTCTTCTACAGACAAGCTGTTCTATAGTTGGGATTTCCAGTTTCTCCAGTTCAGTGTTTGATTGTTTTTAATGTAGTTAGGTAAATCACATCTCCACGAACAAGCACTTCTGTGTGGTTTTAACATTTTTTATAAAATATTGAAATGAAATCCAAAGTGGGGCCTCTTGGTATCTTGCTACTCCCTGTTCTGACAGCCTCCCAGCAAAGGGACAGGGGGAATCCATTGGGCTTTCTGAAGCCCTATCATCCCAGGAATGAGTTTCTGGCCAAAATGAGGAATCTGCAGAGAATTTTCAGTATTGCAAAAAATGTGGCATTTGGTCTGCTGTATGGCTGTGGTCTGGTTTTTAATCAAATTTCGGGAACATCATTACAAGGGTGTTGCTATGTGTGTGTCCATGCCACTCTGACTTGGTGGCTTATGGTATCTACCCTTCCTTGCAATTGGCTGTCTTTGTAAATAACACTATAGAAAATCAAAGAAATACCACCACAGAATGTTGTATTGTGGTTCTTTTCTAGTGTGAAATGCCAACTCTAAACAGAAAATTTGCTGGTGGATCCCCAAATCATGGACTCATTTTTGTTCATCACCTGTTGGCACGCTGTAGCGGTCACTCTTGCATTGCCAAGTGTCCTGGTTATTTTTTAGTAGGGTGGGGTTTTGGTTAGAGTGGACCATGCATATTTTGTGTGTGGATGTGTGCTGCAGAGGGTTTTGACTTTGCAGCATTGCTACAGATGCCCGCAGCATGTGTCGGTGTATTCCTTTCTGTCTTTGAGAGCAGACTCCATTTTGCTTATCCTTTTACTCTGGCATGGTTTGTGGATAGCGATGCGGTGAGAGCTAGCTTTTCTCCCTTCAGACTATAGCAGCGTGCAGCTGCTCAAACAGTTTGTAGAACAGACGTCTGTCCTTTATCCAGGTGCTTTCACTTAAACAATCTGTTTCCATGTATTATGGACACACGTTGCTGTCATCTGATCAAAGCCCAGCCTCTTTACTGGCACACTTTAACAGAGCTTTTTAATTTTTCCAGTGTAGCTCAATATTTTAAAAGCGTAGTTCAAAATTGGGAAAATGCAGTGTTACTTTTCAGGAAGTGCCTGCCTATTTCAGTTTCCTGGCATATTTGTGTAGCCAGCACTATACCCTTGTAGGGTTTCCACAGGCAAATCCCATGAGCACTAGAGGGGAAATGTTTCGTGATGGGTATGTTCTTTGGCTTCAGACCGTAGACCTGACTCTTGTCTCTGATCTGAACCTTGAGTCTTGTGTGCTCTGCCTACATATTACTACTGGATCAGATAAGTAGAAAGGAGTTCAAGAGAAGAAACACTTCTTCTGTATGCATAGACAAGCATGGGACTTTTTAGAAGACACTTTACCCTGGTATTCAAAAAATTGACTTTGTTTTTCACCTAATCATTTTTTTTCATTGTTTAAAAATAGCTTCTAACTTTTTAATGAGCACCTATTAAAAAGTCAGACATGAGATTAAACCGATTTTCATCATAAACTAAATGTTCTCCATCTAAGCAGAAATCATCTCCATCTTTTAGAAGCTGATGGATCATTCACATTGCCTTTGATGCCAGTTTCATAACAATGAGGACCCAGTTTCTATGCGGTTGGGCAGCACGATCAAACATAACACAGTGTCTAGGTCTGGTTACGTCTCCAATACGTCTGTTAGTCTATAAGGTGCCACAGGGGACACTGTCGCTTTTTTTAGGTCTGGAGCTGGCATGTGAGCTTAGATAGCTGTGGAGGAAAACAGATGCAGAGAATGAAACTCCGGCTTATGTAACAAGATGGGGATTCAGACTAGTTTGAATGAGGCTAGGGTAGAGGGCAGCTTATGTGTCCATCTCCATCCTATATGCTTTGGATTATGCAGGTGGTGATATATGTGGAGTTCCATCTTCTGGAATGTGATGCACTGATACCTTAAATACAGGCACATATAGGTGGTGAGGCTTGCTGCAGAGGAGCAGTTTAATGCCACTGCAAAGAAGTGATGGGAAAGCAGAGGGAAGGAGGCTGTCTGGGGTGGAAGCAAAGGAATTCTTTGTGATGTGGAATTTTTAAAGATCAGCTGGGTGGAGGTAGTAAGGTTTGCTAAATAAGAAACCTCAAAAACTGTAGGTTGCGCTTCATGAAAAAAATATCTTACCTGAACAATTAAATGTCCAAACACATAACTAACTGGCCACCTGCCTACAGTGGGATTTTTACAAACCATCCTGTCGGTGCTGATGTTCACCAGTCCACACGTAGAGGGTAACATTTTGTTATGCAAAAATAGAGCACAAAGTAAATTTCACTGCTGTCAGTTTCCTTCTGTGTGGGTTTCTGACGGATGCTTCAGTTGATCATGAATTAATAATCTTTTTGGGAAAACACTGAGATTAAGGAAGGCTTTTTTGTTATTGTCTGCTGAGGCTTTTTTAAATTAAATAAGCCTTCTCTCCCCCACCCTCACTTTACATCCCATTCCCATGGTTTCTGATGATAGGCATTGGAAGGTACCAGTGATTTTTCTCTGGCACGTTGAACTTCTTGGCTGTGTTTTACTGTAGGTGGAAAGGTTTTGCTGGCTTGACCCTGCCAGTCATCTGTTCTCAACCTTGCTTTGATCAAAGCTGACAAAGTTTGCTGATTCCTCAGTTTTCTCACTGACTTCCTATCCCTTTGAAGCCTCTCCAATTTCTATACTGAGGTGTCATTCATAAAATGAATTAAAATAATCCTACTTCTTGGGAGTGTAAAGATTGTAGTTTGAGCCTTCCTATCTGAATTATCATTCCCAGGCAAAATTTTATGTGAAAGTAGAGTTAAGGATGAGAGTAAATATCCGTAATTTAGGGTAAAACATATTGCAGGGATGATGTAATTATCCCAACACCAAACATTATAAACATAGGAAATTCACTGTTAAGGGTCAACATCAAAGAAATCAAACATGCTAAGATATGGAAATGCACAATTAAGGTACCCCAACAAACTTAACTTTGTCTTGTAGTGATACCCGGTCATAACTGTGTGATTAAGACACGGTAGGTGTTTGTGGTCCCAGATAAGATTAAACCAATTTTTATAGGTGCCTTAAATTTTCTTCTCTCTCTCTCTTCCTCCTCCCCTTCCTCCCCCCCATTATGGCTTAGGGATTTGGTAATGATGCGCACCCCTTGTTCAAGTCCAGTCCAGATCTGCGGTGACTGAAAGTTGTTGGTGGATGAAGTGTGTGTCTTGCAGTGTCGCTGCCTGTGCGGTTCCTGTTCTGTTGACAAACAGGATTTCAGTGTTCAGGCTGAGTTGGGCATCTTTCATCAGCACTTAACCTGACAGTCTTGCCGCTTGTATATTTATTAAGATGCGGTGGTGACAAGCTGCAAATCATCTTTTGACTTGTAAACTGAACAAATGTCAGCTGGGAATTTCTGGGGACTCAATCCAGGATTCCAGGAAGCTTCTTTTCTAACTAGTCACTGATGCTAGGGTGACCATTCAGATACTATAGGAAGAGGGGAAAACATGAAACCCCAAGATCAGCATTGCACACTTCAGTGGCATACGTTCTTTTTTCTCATTAACGATCAGAAAATTAAATACATCTCCTGCATGTTGCTGGAGCGTAGTCTATACTAAAGTGGGAGAATTTTCCTGAATCAGCTAGACAATTCTTCAATGGTCAGCTCTTTGGGACAGGGACCATGTGTTTGTTCTGTGTGTGCGCCTAGAACCAAGGGGCCCTGGTCCTTGATGAAACTCCTAGACGCTATGGTGATACAAATACTTAATTCTGAATAGTCACTAAGTGAGTGACCCATTTCTTTCCTTCTTTCTTTGCCAGGTTGCTATAAAGATCATTGACAAGACACAGTTGGATGAAGAGAACCTCAAGAAGATTTTTAGAGAAGTTCAGATTATGAAGATGCTCTGCCACCCGCATATCATCCGATTATATCAGGTATGAGCATTGTGTAATGGGCTTTTCCCTCCTGGTGCGGGCTATGCCACAGGCTTACCCTGTGCAGTAGCATCACATATAGGGCTGTTTCTGTACTTTCAATAGAGTAAAATATGGGGGGGAAAATCTATTTTCACGGTTACAAAATACCTTGATTTAAAAAAACAACTCTTCCTCCTCTCCCCCCCCCCCCCCCCCAAAAAAAAAAAAAGAAGTGTTTCAGTCGCTAGTCCTCTGTTTTCCTGGAAGATCAAATGTCCTTTGAGGGCAGCCTCTTTCCGTTTGTTTATGGCTATTGTGCGCCTTTCAGTTTCCCAGTTTAGACTAGCTGTGTTGTCCTCAGTGGAAGGTGATCATAGACAGTAACGGTGGTAGCATCACTCCAGTATTTTGTTGCAGTTTTTTCTCCAGCTTTTCTGGCTTTCCTTACTTGGCAAAAAGCACCAGGGAAAGGTCCCCGCTGCATGCAGTGTGGGATGAGCCCCTCGGCTCTGTGCAGAGGTGTGGGTTTGTACATACTGCTCTGGAGGTGCCACTCTCACTAAAGGGTCAAGTAGGACAACAGAGGGGATCCAGAAGTGATGTGGCACCTGAGTGAAGTGAATGGAGAACTAAATGGGGACTAAACCCTTGGTGAAACTTTAAATGTCTTGTAAAAGGTCCTGGTCCTGGACCTCCTTGACCAGGCCATCTGGAAAAGGACTCCCTTTCCTGGATCCTGTCAATATTGCTTGTTGGGTGACAGGCTAAAGCGGAACTGCCTTTCAGCTACAATCTGCTGAGCTGAAGATGCAGAAATAGAATTCACAAGTAGGATCCCTTTATTTCCTGCTTTAAAAACAATGGATTAAATTGGAAAGCAGAGACAGCTTCTGTGTGAGCCAATGGAGTGTACTGTCACATTCGTCTGTCTGCCATTCCTGAGGGCTGGATCATGAAGTAGGGAAAATGCTGTTGTCTTCTCAGGCTCGGCGTGCCTTAAGTTTAGCCTGAGAAGGGACTGGCTTGCCAGAGATGCATTAGAACCAAAAGTCTGCTGTGGTGTCTGTAGCTACTTGTCTCTGCTGGCTGGCAACACAGTTTGAACATTTGGTGTATCGGTTGCAATATTTAGGGGCTTATTTTCCCTGTGATTTAATGGGGGGCTCTGTATGTTTGGCAAGAAGAGAGGACACCATGAGCACTGGTAGAGACTGCCCTCCCCTAGAAACAGCTGCTGTCTGCTTGAGGCAAAGCTGCGTCTAGTTATTGTCTCACTGCCGTCAGTGGCTGTTTAGACTCAGAGGAACTAAAACTGAGAATCTCGGGTGGAAAAGGTTAATGACTTGATACCTTGGCCAAAGAGCCATGTGTGAGATGCCTGTGACAGCCATTTGAAGAGTTGTACAGGGTGACAATGCACAGGCAATATCCTCTCTGGAAGAGCTGGTGCCTGTAACGCTTTTTTGAGCCAAAAGCTCTTGTCAACCTATTTTATACAATATAAAGCCCCAGAGAGAATACGCCAAGAGATGGCAGCCATGTCTCCGCTCCGCCAGGGTTAGAACACAGCATCCTCTGTGTGGTGTTTTTCAGCTGGCTGTTCTAGGGGGTGCTTTCCACAGAAGTTTTATTCTGATTTTTGAAATAGTACATGGTTGTTATAAAACACCTGCTAAACCTGAAATCAAAGCCCTTTTGTCATTAAAGCCTTTCTTCCCCAGCCATTCATTAAAGATCTGAATGGCACATTTCTTTAGGTTTGTAACACTCAAAACCAATAAATGCAAGAGGAGAAGGTGTCTCCAGTACCTGAAAAAATGTAAGAGACCAGGTTTGCCTGGAAACAGGAAGATGTAAAAAACACCCAGATGTTTTGTTTGCACATATGTGGAGTAACTGTTAAGTGGCAACTGTTAACCACATCACATGACAATTGAGTAAAGCTGGATAGCACATTCTGAATCTAAGGGCTTGTCTCTGCTACACTCATTTATTAGCTTTTCTGGGAAAAGAAACAAAACCTGCTGGTTAAAGAACTGCAATTGTCCAGATTGGACATCCTTTTTTTAATCTAAAGGTTGCACGTTTCAAGCCCAAACTCTTACCAAGAGCCAACGTGCTTAGTGTCTCTCTCAGCATGAGAGGAACTGTCATCTCAAATGTAGCTGACTATTTAGACTTTCTGGAAAAGTTAAATGTAATCAAAGTGTTTTCAGGATTTTAAAAATCCTGCAGAAACATGGATGTTAAACCAAGCTCACCTGAAGGGTTTGCAGTCCAACTGTTTCAGCATTGAGAACTGGAAAATGAAACTGACTTCCTTAATTTTTGTTGTCCAAGTTTCAAGCAATGCGTAAAATTAATAGCCTAATTGAGGCTTGGAAAATTTCCCAGAGATCAGCTTGCCCAAGGACTAGTCCTTGAAGCCATGGTGGAAAAACTGTGCTGCCGTGCCCATAAAAGCTACTGTTGCCAAAGCCACTGCTATGCAATTTAAAATAGTAAAAGATCAATGTATTGCGTGTAATTGTGCATTGTCAGCCAACTTCCTATTTAATAAACATTTGAAAGGTAGCTTTCTGTCCCTGACCTTTCTTAGGCCAAGTGTTCCAGCTGGGCATCTCTGCATGCTTTCTTATCAGTCCTGGGGGAAGGAGGTTCACAAGTACAACCGTGACTTAGGAGTACAGGTTTCATGTCAATGGGATTTGTACTCCTAAATCAGTCAAATGCTTTTGAAAATCCCACCCTTGGATCTTGTCACAATGCTTTGAGTGCAGTGCTCCCTTTTTCCTTTCACATCCTTATTTCCCTCTCCTTCCTTCCACTTCCCCAGAGATTTCCCCCTCTATTTTGTGCAAATGCATTAATACTAAAATTCTCTCGGATTTTTGGGGAAGTGGAAGGAAGGAGAGGGAAATCCGAACAGAGAATTACTCTCTAATTTTTTAATGTGTCCCCTCAAACTCTTTTACCTACATCCACCAGCTTACCCATGTGGACTCACCCACACATACACACTCGTGGGCACGCTTTGAAGCTTGCTGCTAGAAGATCCATTCCCTCCAGTTAAACCAGTAGTGGCACCTGGGCTGCCTTTCATCCTCCATCCTGAGCAAAAACGCAACTGCTCCAGCCACTTTTCTCCCTGGCTTTCCTTCCCCTTCCCCTGGCCTAAAATAGCAGCAGAGGCTCCAGGCTGCTTTGTTCTCTTCTTCTACACGTCCCTCCTCTGAAAGGATCGATGCCCCCACACCCATCTGCTCCCAGACTTGCCCCGTCCCTCGTGGGAAGGAGCATGGAGCTTCAGCCACTCTGCTCTGTCTACTCCACGTTCAGGTGGGTGAGTGTTTTGAGCCCTGAGCATGAAAAGCTAAAAGAATGTTTAGATTTGGAATCTTCTCTTAGTGTTAATGCTCTTAGTGTCGATAGTAAGAGGTCAAGGAATTGGCCTGTTAAAACATGTTATTTTGGGGCTGTGCCTTTTAATTAAACTGGAATCCTTTTCCGCACCCTCGGCTTGTTCTGGCATAATCTGGTATCACCAGGGCAACTACCTCTGCAGCTCCCATCGTCCGGGGTGATGTTACCGTGATGGGTCCATAGAGAAACTTACTGTGGCCTGGTCATCTATTCTATGGCTACTAGAGCAAGTCAGCTTTGTAGTGGAACTATCTGACCTTTCCCAGAGACTAATTTTGGCATTTAATTGGCTTGCTGAAAACGGGAGAACTAGTCTTGATACTGTAACTGGCCTTCATTTGTTGGAGAGCTCCAGGCCCACCGAGAGCCCTGGAAGGTTTTTATAAAGATTGGCATTGTTTTCTCGCTTAAATGTGAAGGTTCCCTAGAGCAAAGCTCTTGAGTCAATCGCTTTTATGATTGATAGATCTTGAGTCATTTGAAAGTCACTTACTAATTCGGCAGGTAGTCCCTCCTTTAGAAAAAAGTGTCCCTAGTTATTTGAGTGTTTCAGAGGGATGAATGATTAATCCGAAGGTGAACTTTTCAGTCTTGGCAGCCCAGAGAAGTCTCTGAGGTTCTTGAAACAAGTGGAGACTAGCAACTGAATATTTTGTGGGTGGGATGCAGAAGGATTTAAGTAGTGTTTAAAATAGCCCCTTTAATGATCATTCTTCTTTTCCCCTCCCCGCCCCACCATTGCTCTCTAAAGCATTGCAATCCACTTCTTTTTAATTTGCTGAAAGCGGTTTGTGTCAAAGTTACAAGTAACAAAAGAAAATTCCAATTAGCTTCATTTCCTTTTACACTGGGCAGTCTCTTTAGCTGTCACTTTGTATCCTTGTGTGTTCAGGTTATGGAGACGGAGAGGATGATTTATCTGGTGACAGAGTATGCTAGCGGAGGGGAAATATTTGGTAAGTACGCTTATTGCATTCTTTAATCAGATATTATACTTGGTCAACTACAGTAAGCTGAAAATAGCTGCCTCATATCTCCTGTCCTTCAGCCCTGGAAACTTCCATTGACAAAGGAATAAAGAATAAAATCATTTAACTTAAAGGAAAAATAAACCATTCCATTTAAAAATGCATCGTCTGTGTTTTGTCAGGGGGATGAAGAGGTTCATTCTTAGAGGCAGTTCCATTTTTCTTCATCCGCATGCTGACACTTGGGATTAAATGTATTGCATAGTGGTTTCAGAACTGCCTTTTAAAGAGGTGCTAAAAACTTCACTTCCTGGCAAGCTGTAATGTGAGATTATTGGCTGCAGCTGCGATGGTGTTTGATATTAGTGACCTCTAAGCTGACGGGCCGTCTTGCAGCTCTGCAGTCTTTTATACTTCAAATCATATGATTTCTCTGAGATTTCTGATATTTTTTTTATGACCTGTTAGCCCTGCATTCTAAAGCCTAGAAGCATCATTTTAAAACTCCATTTTTTGCTAACACGGTTCTAGTTGGGTTTTCTTGACCATTGTTTGTCTGAAAAGCATATTATGGTAACTGCCTTAGAATCACAAAATTGCTTTTACAATGATGACTAATGAAAAATCTGAGGCTATTTTACTCACATGTCAAAGTTCTTTGCCCCAGGTAACTGAGTCAGTATTTTGCAAGGTTGATCTGTATCAGTTTATCTAGCATGAGTCTCGGGAAAAAATCCTTGTTCAGTTTGGTCAGGAAAACAGGTCTGAAAATCACACTAATAACTTTGTTTAAAGCCAGTTCTAGGTAATATTGTTCTGATCTCGGTGTGGAGCGAAATCTAGAGACACATCTGCTAAAGCCAAAGAGTTCTCTCTTTATTTAGTCTTCTCTGACTTATTCCTGTTCAGTCAATTCTGAGATTATTATATCTCCTTTAACGTCAACATTTATGTTTGCCATGAAAATAAGAAAAGGCTCTGACTTTGCTGGAGGAGACGTTAGGGTGTAACAAAGGACAAAGCTCTTAATGAAGCAGGGATTTACCAATTCACAGCAAAGTCATTGTGGCAAAATTACAAACTTCATCTGAAAAGTTAAGTCCAAGTTATGCCAACACAAAAGCACCTCCTGGGAGCTGAAATCTGCTAAGTGCTATAAAATTCTTCACATTTTATCCTGAATGTTGTTCCTTTTACCTGGATCCCGGGAAAATGCTCCTATTGGAATTCATGTCTTATGGGGAAGGGTTATAATGTGTGGTAAGCAATATCTGCGGTGTCTGAGCAGCTTCCTGGCTATTCTTGTACATGTTGGAGAGGGAAGGCAGATGTTTCAGTTCTCAGCGCAAGTAAAGCAATACTTGTCACCTCTATAGTACTTGCTATTCAAGGATCTCTGTCTCTTGTAGGACTCCTGGGATGTAGGCAAGTGTTACTTGCTGCCTACAGATGAGGAAGCTGAGGCACAGAGATATTGAATAAATCACTATGTGACCATGGGCTGTTGACTGAGACAGTACTCTGGTCTGTGCGTGGTCCCCTGCTCTGCTAGTCTAGACAATACTACCTCCTTTAGAGAAAGCAAACCAAAAATCTGTGGGTAAATAACCAGAGACTTGAAAGATAAATTGCTGGTAACAGTTCTAGTAGCCTAAAAAGCACCTTTCAAAATAAATAAAATAAAATGTCTAACGTACTGACATTTCTCAATGCCTTTGTAATTAATAGCTAATGACTCAGTAATTATTAATGGAAGAAACTACATCCATTACTTCTCCCATTATCCTCCACTGCTCCTTTGATTCCTGCTTCTCTAAGGAAGGGGCAACTTAAGTAGGAAACAAGTTATAACTGATAATCAACAGGTTTTCAGATAATCTACACTTAACTTTGCCCAGCTGAGCCTTCTGCTATCTCTCCAAAGCAGCAGTTTTCAAACTGGGGGGGGGGGGGGGGGTAGCACAACTTTTAATTCATGATGGACAGGTTGCCGGGCCAAACTTGAGCGAGTGGCATTGAGACTCGGAGTGACAGATTAGGTGTGCTTTTATAGTACCACTTGACTTACATTTTGATTTAGGCAATCTGCCTGGTCTCTGCTATACAAACACATTAGCAACGCTAGGTGGCAGTATCCTTCTCACTATTATTAGGGTGGGTGGCAAACAAAAAATGCAAAGGTGGGACCGGATTCAAAAAAAGGTTGAGAACCCCTGCTCGAAACATAAGTTCCCATTAATTCTGTACTGTCAGATGCCCCCTAATTCTGCAGACTTGTGAAGTTCAGCTTACTCTTTGGTGTAATTCTCACCTCCTACGAAGTAGCAGTATTGTATGGTTCTTCACGCACACACAGTGGGAGGCTTTGCTTTTCTGTGGGTCACTGCAAAGAGGCAAACTATCTCTTTACCCCCTTCCTCCTGTTGAATTTGGCAGATATGATCCAAGCATTTCCCTCTTATCAGAACTGTGTATGTACTAGCAAGCTCATATGCAGACTTGGAAGAGTTTTGTTGGCTACAAAAATAGCCCTGTACATTAATAGAAAGCAAAAATCAAATTGTTTTCTAAGATATTTTATGCTGTAGTAAATTCAGATAATTAGAATTGCTAATTTACAGTACATTGCCCCATACTATAGCTTCAGTTGTGGCTGTGAGCAGATACATCTAGTTATCAGTTATGTACTAGAAGGTAAATGACAATGTCTACCTCTCTCTAGTAGGTTCTGACAGTTTTCAAACTTCACACAAGGTCCATTAACTCCCAACTTTATATCTAAGAGAGTGAAGCCAGAATCCCAGCACAGTTTCCTGAGTAGCCAGTGAGACATTTTGTTCTAACGTGGGAAGCAGTTTATTGGAGGTGGGGAGGGAACCAAACAGAAGCCCATTTGGAAAATAATCTTTCCTTGCAATCATTAGCATGTACAACACTGAAGAGAATCTCGCATCTTCATTTTGTCAAGAGAAATAGTCTAAGTGTACTGCAGGCTGCCTTCTAAGGTTGGAAATCAGAAGGTGTACGACAGATCTTTTTGTAGGTAAAATTTGCTTACCAGGTTTCCCTTCATTCAAGTATCTACCATTTTTGGAGTCACTGGATTTATTGTGAACGTCTTTGGAGGAATCTTCCTTCTCACAACAGCTGTAGTGATAACTCCCTGCTATTCGTTTACAGTGCAGCTACTGTAAAAAGACTAAGGTGTTTTTGGAGAAGGGGAAACGTTTAACATATTCAGTATTTAAAGTGACTTTTAATTTCCATTGGTAATCCAGCCAAAATATGTGGGTAAGCAGGCTTGGAATAGGCTGCATGCTTGCACCTATCATCATCTCAAGAGCTATGCTTCCCTTCCTACAGCTGTATGGGTAGAATATTTTTCCGTGCACATAACGTGGCAAAAATCACAGCTTGGTACAGGGTGCATTGGTGGAACAGCCTCATCAAGAATCCCATTATCTACTGTTATGGAACACCAGGGAGATCCCCTCTGTGCTACATGTCTGTGTTGTGAGAGTTTTGGCTGCTTGTTTAATGCTCTCTGAGTATGTGTGGCCGTACAAGCTAAGTTTTAAAGTGAAACCACTGCACTGAACCCCCAAATAAGGGGGGGAAAGTGCAACCATAATGTTCTGTGTTCAGAAAATGTCAAGAAAGAGAAACATTGCTCATGTATAAGGATCATTTCCGTTGTATCATGTGTGAGGTATTGCATTATACATTTCTGCATACTGTCTGTAGGCTTTTCTGTATGTAATGTGACTTGAAGTGATTTTTGAAGTGTTTAAATAAATTTTCAGAAGTTTTTTAAAATGTAACATTTTACACAAAGTGAGCGTAGGATTCAATTCTTGAACTGGAAAAGGGATGATAATGTCTGTAAAGGGGTGTGGCTGTGAAGGGCATCAGTATTCAAGAATGTTAAAATTCAAAGCTTAGCTGTTTTTGTCCCTTGTTAGCTCTTCTGAACTGTAGTCCTGGCTAGCTCCAGCCAGAGCTGCTGTACTTGTCTACTTGAGCTTTCATTAGACAGGCTCAGTGTGTGCTCAGAAGCCCTCCAAATGGCCCACATGTAAACGAGGTCTTTGACTCAGCTGCGATTGATGTGATCGTTCATCAGGCACAACAGTGAGCGGGAATGATGGAGAGCTGCTTGTGGTGTGCTGTAGGGTCAAAGCACTGCAGAGCACATCATTGTATTCTGTGCCCCGTACATGTTCCGTATGCACACAAGCTGGCAGTTTGACAGTGTGAACAAATACATGTACCTCTTAATGGTAGGTCACGTTTTTGTTCCACCTGTCTTGACAGCATTCCTTTATCTGAGAGGTCAAACAGAAAATAGGCTAAACACATGTTTCTGTTTGTTATTTACTCATTAATATTAACAACAACAACAAATACTCTTCAACCCTCAATTACAAAAATTAAATTAAGAGATTAATTTAAAATAACTCACAAGATTATTTTTCTTCAAATATTTATTATTAATACCTAGCTCTTATATAGGGGTTGTCATCCGTAGATCTCCACAGCACTTTCTATAGCTGGGGAAGTATCATTATCCCTACTCTACAAATAGAGAAACTGAGGCACACAGAAGTGACTTTCCCAGGTGTCTCAGCATGTCATTGGCAGAACCAGGGCTAAAACCCAAGCGCTCTGGGTCCAGTGCCCTTGTCCATTGTCATCTTATTCGTTGACGTAAGATAGGTGGATAATATGGCGGAATACCTAGGGACTATCTGATTTTCCAGTTATTAGCTTGCGGATTTATCTCAGTGACTGATTTATTCTTCTACGTTTTTCTATGAAAAACATTTTTGCAACTGATTTGTTTTCCTGAAAGGGTTTTTTTTTTTTTATCCAGATTGTTACACTCCTTCAGAGTGATCACATGGCTAGAATTAGCTACATCTATCTGAGGACATTTTGTTTCTAATTGGTCATTATGACAAGTTGGATACTGTGCGTTGATAAATCATGTAGGAAATGAATGAGATTGGAAAAAAATATAGAATTAGTGAAAAAATGGAAACTCTAGGGCAGTAATTGAAGGAGCATGGGTTATTGTCTAATAAGCACTGGAATGCAGAGATACCCTGGCCAGGGGAAGGACGCTCGTTTAGCCTGGGGGAGAGAGCTGCTGTATATGGGGAGGGCAGTAACGTGTATGCTACAGTTCTCCTGGGTGAACCACTGACTGTTCGGGAGGGGGGAGGGATAGCTCAGTGGTTTGAGCATTGGCCTGCTAAACCCAGGGTTGTGAGTAGGGCCATTTAGGGAACTGGGGAAAAAATCTGCCTGGGGATTGGTCCTGCTTTGAGCAGGGGGTTGGACTAGATGACCTCGTGAGGTCCCTTCCCACCCTGATATTCTAGGATTCTGTGAGAGCCTGTCTGTGCCTGTCAACCCATCCAGAGGTAGCTGTTGAGTGATGCAAGCTGCTCCCTCCATGGAATGAGCCTGCCGTTGGCACACACAACTGCGACCCAGGCTGTCCCAGAAGGATTCCGAGCATCTTCCAAAAGCTCACAAGTGCTAGTGAGTGCCCCACCTGTACTGGAGGCTGTTGGGCCAAACACACAATGGGAGCAGCACAAGTTGACTGCTCAGAAACAGCCTCAAATTGGTTTTTCTTTTTTTTAAAAAGGGAGCCCAAAACAGCTGCTCTGGGTGGGATCAAGGTCGGCCTAGACAACTCCAAGGATTTCTGGGCAGTGAAGTGGGATGAGCTTGAGCCCGGGGCTGTTTTTTGGGGGAAAAGAAAAAATACATGGCAGAGAGTAGGGGGGAGAGTGCCTTCCTGCCCCCCAGCCCAACGCAGCTGCAGACAGGCAGCACAGTAGTGGAAACAGCTGGTGGAGTCCGGAGGAAGGCTGCCTAGAGTTGGGGGGGAGAGGCCAGTAGCCAGTGAGGCAGCAACTGGCATCGGAAAAGAAGGGATGCAGGAAGTGGGGAGCCAGAGGATAGGGACAGCGGGGCCGAATTGTGTCCCTGGAATGCCAGGAACAGAGCTGAAAGGGAGAAAGTCCAGTTCAGGAGGGACAGGAAAGACAGATAGTAGGAATAGTAGGGACAGTACCTAGAAGGAGAGAAGACCGTGCTATAAGGGGAAAAGGGGAAAACTTAAAGGAAGAACAGTGCAGTTAAACAAGAAGAACAAATACTTGGAGACTCTTCAGTTATCTAAGAAATTATTAGAAAAAACGAAAACAGTGAGAAAGATAAAGCAAGAATGAAATGTGAAGGAAATAAGCTATAATAAAAGATAAACTGTAATGAAAGAGAAACGGAGAAGAAATAAGGAGGAAGTGAGCTGTAGCAGAAGTAAGAAAACTGTAAGGACTGTAAAACAAAACGCCCAGATGGTGTCGTAAGGCATACAAGGTGAAGTGACAGGAACAGAGAAATTTGTCAGAGAGGGGACTATAAGACAGAAAAGAGCGAAGTATAAATGTGGAGTCAAGAAGCGAACACATTGTATCAAAGCATACATGTCTTTATTTAAGCTGGAACTCTCAACAGTAAATAAAAATTGCACCAGATGATTGCCCAAGCTATAACTAAACAGCCTAAGAGTTTGTCCTCCAAACTCTGGGCTTACAGAGGCTGAAAACTGAGAAATTGAATAGGGAGCATATAACTCGGGGGGTTATATTCTAATGCATTGTATCTTCTCATTCAAAAATCTGTTATTTCATAAATACAAATTTGTACCTACAAAGTGAGTTGGATTAAGATGATAGTAGTTAGTATATAGGAGATAACAGCAATAATTTACAGTAGTTTATGATCCACTAAATAGTAGTTCCTGCTAAACCAATTAACTCTGATTTACTGGTGACTATTCCCCACTTCGTTGATTTGTACTGTACCCCAGTGGATTTCAGATAAAACATAATTTGGCATCTAGATTGCCTCTGCTTCTCTTTTTTGCTCTGATTCAGAATGCCCCTCCATCGGACTCATTACACTCATATAGAATTATTCAGTCTGCCTTGTAAAATCCCATTGGGGGGCACCGTAACCGATGACAGTTACTCTAACAAGCACTGCTTGACAATATAATTTTACACATTAATATAATTCACTTAGCACGTGTTCTGCTGTACAGAAAATCATCCTAACGTGGTTCACCTCTTTAGTGCCGATAATCCAAGATACTCACTGCTGCAGTTAAGCTAAAAATATTAACACAGCATTTTCTTGCCTATTGATTGAAAGTCAGTGGAATGTCCTGGGAAATGGAAGGAACTTGCATACACCTGAGTTAGCAGCTCTCGTAGCACAATCAAGAGGGTGTCTCTTGTATCGGTCACAAAGGCAGAAGGTCTTAGAGTGAGTGTGCTGGCTGTAAAAATGCAGAAAACCCAGTCCCCTTCCTGCCAGATTGTGAAATGCCCTCAAAAGCAAAAGGGCAGGAAAGGGAACCTGTCTTTTACTCAAGGGAACCGAGGTGCAGAAGGAGCGTCCGGAAGAAGGGAGCTATTGAGGCGTGGTACGTAGCTGTGTGTGGCACATTGCCAAAGGCTCTCCATTCTGAGGGAATCTCTGTGCTTGATAACAGCACACCACTAGCTGTCACCTTCAGCCCCCAACTAAAACCTCTCCAGCGCATCATCAGAGATCTACAACCTATCCTGAAAGATGATCCTTTACTCTCACAGATCTTGGGAGACAGACCTGTCCTCGCTTACAGACAATCCCCCAACGTAAAGCAAATACTCACCAGCAACCACACATCACTGAACAAAAACACTGACCCAGGAACCTCTCCTTGTAACAAAGCCCGATGCCAACTCTGTCCACATATCTATTCAAGTGACATCATCATAGGACCTAATCACATCAGGGGCTCGTTCACCTGCACATCTACCAATGTGATGTATGCCATCATGTGCCAGCAATGCCCCTCTGCCATGTACATTGGCCAAACCGGACAGTCTCTCCGCAAAAGAATTAATGGACACAAATCTGACATCAGGAATCATAATACTCAAAAACCAGTGGGAGAACACTTTAACCTGTCTGGCCATTCAATGACAGACCTGCGGGTGGCTATCTTACAACAGAAAAACTTCAAAAACAGACTCCAACGAGAGACTGCGGAGCTGGAATTGATATGCAAACTAGATACAATCAACTCAGGATTGAATAAGGACTGGGAATGGCTGAGCCATTACAAACATTGAATCTACCTCCCCTTGCAAGTATTCTCACACCTCTTATCAAACTGTCTGTACTGGGCTATCTTGATTATCACTTCAAAAGTTTTTTTCTCTTACTTAATTGGCCTCTTAGAGTTGGTAAGACAACTCCCACCTGATCATGCTCTCTGTATGTGTGTATATATATCTCCTCAATATATGTTTCACTCTATATGCATCCGAAGAAGTGGGCTGTAGTCCACGAAAGCTTATGCTCTAATAAATTTGTTCGTCTCTAAGGTGCCACAAGTACTCCTGTTCTTTTTGTGGATACAGACTAACACGGCTGCTACTCTGAAATCTGTGCTTTAGTGCTGCTAGACCTGCAGTTCTTGTAAGAGAACGTGGTGGTCAGAACTACCGGATTCCTGTGTTGCATGAAGTCTCACACACCTACTATCTAAACTAAAAAGAACAGAGTACTTGTGGCTCTTAATTAATTAGCCTCTTAGAGTTGATATGGCTACTTCCACCTTTTCATGTTCTATATGTATCTATATCTCCTTACTATAAATAAATAAATGTGTTAGTCTCTAAGGTGCCATAAGTACTCCTGTTCTTTTTGCAGATACAGACTAACACAGCTGAGACTCCGAAAACTATCTAAACTGGCTCAGTTAAAATCATTCCCAGCCTTTTGCTCTAGAAATGCAACAAGAGGTCCGTGAGAGCCAGAGCAAGTTGGAAGGGCAGGGCATTCATGTTTCAAAATAATAATAAAGATGTTCAGGTGTTTAAATGCATACTATCCACTTGGAATCAATTTGGTTTGAATGGGTGAGTTAATCTCAGATCCCACCTGTTCCTGAGTCTCCCTGCCAGGGGCTGGGATGTTTGCAATCACACTTCAGAAAGGTTCTCTCTCAGACCAACCACAAAACAGGAAATGGACTGGCTATGCAGGAGAAAGGATGAAACGGACTACGCAAATTGCTGTCAATGCATAGAGTAAGCAAACAGGGGTGGTGGGGGGGAGTGGAGAGGGAGAGTATTTCCACCCCTAATCTTAATTGAAAGGCATTTTAGCTGATGTAACAGTAATACGTGCCACAAATAAAAGTGACACACTGATGAGTCCGTGTAGTGGTGTTTTGTACTTTTAAGGGAAAACTCTGAGGCAGTATGATCAATGGGCAGGATACTGGGCAGGGAGTGAGGAGGCTTGGGTTCTGTTTGTGGCCCTGGCACCGAACTGCTGTGTGACCTTGTGTGAGTCACTTGATCTCTGTGCCTCTGTCTCTGCTCCTGCCCTGTGTCTGTCTGGTCTGTTGAGATTGCCTATTGATTGGGGCAGAGACACTCTCTCTCTCTCTCTCTCTCTCTCTCTCTCTAAATGTACATCATCCAGCACAAGTGAACCCTGAGTTTTAGGTGCTACCATTATAGAAATGTAAGATGACACTCCTGATGTGCCAGTCACTGAAAGGGGGTTGGCTAGAATGTCAGGCTCTAAGACCTTTTTATCACAGGGTCTCGAAGTACCCTGCAGACTTTATTAAAGTGTCACATGTCTTCCGTGTGATAGATCAGTATTATCCTCATTTTACAGATAGGGAAGCTACTTGCCTAGGTCATGCACAAGGAGTGTATTGTTGAACCAGGAATGGAATCTGCTGAATTCCCAGCCTGTGCCTTATGCCTTTTCCCTTTGGGCCTGATCCTGTTTCTGTTTAAGTCAGCAGGAGCAGGATTGGTCTCTTGATATTAGCTCTATGGAGAGCAGTGACTGATCCTTTTAGAAAAGAAACTGAAGTGGAGTCACACACGGCTTTCTGGTCAGAAGACAACACTTGAGGATAACACTGAATGCCTAGGATTCAGCTGCAAGAGCCTGTGCTTCTGGATTTGATGCATGTGGGACTAAGGTGGCTAGGCCCCCAGTTCAACATTTAGGCCAAGTGTGACTTGCCTTGCACAAGAGATGTTCTGCAGACTAAGCTGGTAATGGTTAATTTCAGAATACAGTTGCCTTCAGTGGTATGTGAAGTATTCTGTAGCTTCATTGTTTTTATCCTTCTAGAGCCTGTACAGAAATGTCAGCATTTTGCAAGTGTGGTGCCTACGTGCAAAGCTCAGGGACGGGCCTCCACTCTGGCTTTCTTCATGGAAGTGAAATTTCACATCTAAGTTTCAAGGAATTTTTGCAGTCTAATGAAGCTGTACGTGCTGAAAGAGGAGACAGTGCTATGTGTGCAGACAGGTCTGGGAGAATTTCATTTAAGAATCAAACTCTGAAGTGTTTATTAAACCAAAATGTTTGTGTAAATCTGAATGTTAGGGTAGAGTTCTGAGAAATGATGCCTAAGGAAGCTGAAAAACAAATTGTAAAAGTGGCAGTTGTCATAGCAGAAGCTGACCTGAGTGTGGGGTGACAGGAGATTCTCTTATGCAATCCCAAACTCCGTCCCAAAATCTGTTTGTGTTAAACAAACTATGGTCTTAAATTACAAGTCATGTCATCCCTCCAGTCTGTTTGTAAGTGGTGATATCTGGTTGACATAGTTAAGATTGATTAAATTTCTTAGAACCTGATTAGAAGAGCTGAAATCTGTACAAACGGAAGTCCTGAAATGGCAATTGCTTTCTAGGTTGTGAAATGTGGTTTTAACAATGACCAAAGTACAGTTTCTATTCTTGCATGTTTTCATCCTCATTGGTATTTGAATCTGGATAGAGCATAATATGCTCATGGGAACCTTCCAGAAATATTCCTTATTGAATAATTAGTTTGATTTCTTGCCTTCAGTACTGACACTTAAGAATCCTTTTAAAATGCACATGTGGATTTTCAGTGTTGAGCGACCAGAATCTGGAATTTTGCATTATCAGGTGTGTTTACTACATTTGCAAATGATGTTCCCAATCCTGCAAAGACTGAAGCACCAGAGTGATTTGATTTGCTTGGGACATGCTCCATAGCCTGTTGAAATCTATGGGAGTGTTTACACTGAACCATGCTCCATTTGTCAATGCGACAACTCACCTGAGTAAAGAACCTATGGTAAAGCATAGTGCTTAATGGGCTCTGTTGGGACTACTTGTGGTAATAGGCATTGCACTTGGCAGGAAATGTTTGAAGGGTCACATCATAATAGGGGATATATCCCCTTCCAAGACTCGCTGCAGATGTGCTTACTATGTACAAGGCTGTAGGAATAAATTAAACTTAAATGGCAAATTTTGGGGGGGAAATTAATCAGACTCTATCCAACTGCATTAGAAATCAGCCCCCAAAGAAATGAATTACTCTTCATCAGAAGCAAGTAGAAGTGCTTTGATGTATCTTTGTAATTAGTATTTATTGCAAGACAATTATGTCTCTGGTACTTTAATTAATGGGTGGTTTGGCAAAGCAGCCACCTGATGGGAAACCTTCAGAAGTGGTTTGTATTTATTCTCCAGAACGGACTTCTCTTTCAAGCTCTCTAATTAATGCAGTTTATGAGGTAAAATATATTGAAGCAATCAGGCCTTGGATTTGGGGGTCTTTTGAGGTCAGATCAACAGTTCACTTAAAATAAATGGCCTCTCAAAACGTGGGAGGATGTGACGTCAAGTCTTCATTTGTTACATTTCTTTGCAGTGTACATTCATAAAGCATCATTACAAGGGGTCATTGATTTCTGTCTGCTTTCAAAGATTGTGTGATTCTGGCATCCTTCATGGGTGTGGGGGGTTGGAGAGCATTCCAGTAGCCTATCACACTTTCTTTCTGAACTCCTTCTCAAGGAGTCTAGGTGTTAACAGTTATATGTTCTCTGAAGTATATAGAGACAGGAGTAAGAAGAAAAAGTACCTATGCGTTTTGTTTGGTGCTTGGTTAATCTGTTCCATAGCTTGATTTTTAGCCCCGCTATGGCACAAAGTGCTGTGTAGCTAACCTGGAGGATATGAAGGGTAATAAGGGTGTGTCCTTAACTTTTTTTCTTATTGCTTTGAACAAGAAAGTCAGTAGGTGCCATGAACTGTATTTACAGTAGCTTTTTCAGATCTCAAGCAGTAGCGATCTTCCAGCTTTTTAAATCGGATGAGGCTCTCTGAAACACATGAAACAAATGCACTATTGTGTAGTTGTTCCTGATGCATGCTATTGTAGATAGAGAATGGGCCCAAGTGAGGATAATGGGATAGGGTTGTGTATGAAGTTGCTCTTCCCATTTGTAAGGGAAACAAGACAATTTGTAAATATTGGGATATTTGGTTAGTGTGCGCTCTAGTGTGCCTTCAACCAGGATTCCTCATGCTTTTTCAGTGTGGTCCCCTTGTGGGAAACACCTCCTACCCCATTTGCAAATCATGCAACACCTAGGGTGGTTCCTTACAAAGCAAAGAAATATTAGGAAACTGCATTGTTTTTTCTAATAATTCTGATGGAGTCTCTGGCTCTTGTTTCCTCTCTGTCTCCTCAATTATCTAGATGAGCGTGGAATGCCTGTAGTAGAAGATAGAAGCAAGGAGGTGGAGCCACTATAGTTGAACCTGTCAGTTGTTCAGACTGTCCCCAAATGCTCTGTGGACATTGAATGATCCATGGGTCACAGACTGAGAACCTCTGCTGTAATAAAATAGGAGAGGTAGATTTTTGAATGCTACTTTGCTTGGCACAGCCTCAAGGAAATCTCTCTTAGGCTCTTGAGAGATGCTTCCCCTTGACAGTCTCAGTTGCCTACAATAATCTAGCTTTCCCTATCTCGTTGTCCACCTTTCCTGCCCTTGTGCACACTTGCAGAGACGCATCAGGGTACTTGGCTAGGCCTGTGGATTTGGGTTTGTATTTCTGCCGGTTGAAATTCTCTCTCCAAAACTGAAAGCCAAGTAGTTTGACGCAATTCCTCTTGGGATGAATCCTGTCTTTTTAAAGCTTTATCCTTGTAAAGGTGTTTAAATGTAAAGTGTATTAATTTATCTTGGTTTGCAGTCATGCCACCTCCCATTCTGATCTTATCAGCAAAGTAGGGTCAAATTGGGTCAGTACTTGGACAGGATATTTCTAACAACAAGCCCAGCTTCAGCAGATGTTACATTGAAATGAAATGCTTTTTTTTAAAAATTAAGGTAATATTCCAAAAAAATATCTAAGTACCCAGACTTTCTCCAGGAGCAGTATTTACCTGACTTTTGCAATGATGAATTAGTTATGCAGAAAGTCTCACTTCATGACACTTGTGCAGATATATAAAAACATGAATGTCACTTATTAAAACAGCAAACACCTAGAAATTTGAGCAAGCATAAAGGCACAGGATGGCAAATTCCTGGATGTACATTTTAAAATGTTCCTCGCTTCAGGAAGTGTTGCAAAAATGAAATACATCTGGGCATACATTAGGGAGTTGTACTCCTAGTCTTCCTCTGTGTTATAGGGTTTAGTTACTAGAATCCTGTTGATAAAATAGTAGCATTTATATTGTAGGAACATGCAGGGCTTTGGAGCTGTGGTCCGGCTCCGATCCAGCTCCAGGCAAAAACCTGCAGCTCCACTGCCCCGGAGCTGCTCCACGCTCCAGCTCCAGGCTCCACTCCAAAGCCCTGGGAACATGGGTCTGATCCACTCTGGCAGTTCCTAAGGGCCATGCAGTTTAGGATCCTGTTTCTGATGCTGGCCAGCACCAGGTGGTTCTGTAGGGAGATGTGGGATAGTTTGCCAGTCTACCCCACACACACGTGAGATGGTATCTTGGTTTCTAATAGAGATTGGATTGAGCCTTGCACAGAAGGTTTAATACTTCCAAAATGTATCTTTACTTGTACAGCTGAGTGTAGTTATTCTCTAAATGCAGACCAGCCTCCAGCCTTATGACACTTCTCTTGGCTTGTAGACAGCACGAGTAATTGTCATAGTGACACCATTTATTAGCCCTAACATAACTCCCAATTTTGCACCCGTTGAGTCAGGAGGATCCCGGAGTAGGCCCAACCCCTTGCTGGGTAGTTTCTTCCTTTCCTCCTCTGATGAATGTGTGTGTGAAAGTGCAGGAGTTAGTCTTTAGTTCTGAGTATCGTCTGTCCCCATGAAAACGTGCCCCTTGTAACTGAAAAATGCCCTTCTATTCTCAGTGAGTTTTTAGCACTCTCCAGTAACCTAAGCATTAATTGGACTGAAGCTTGTACTTCTTAATGGAGGGAGATTATGTCATGGTGAAATACTGCTTGTTTTATTTTTTTATCCCTCTACATTTCCTGTTAGCAGTACCCCAGATGCCCATTTCCTGCCTGTCTTTCCTGTGCCAATAACCATTTGTTCTATTCTTGGTCCCCTACAGATCACCTGGTAGCCCATGGACGGATGGCTGAGAAAGAAGCTCGGAGAAAGTTCAAGCAGATTGTAGCTGCTGTCCACTTTTGTCACTGTTGTCACATAGTTCACAGAGACTTGAAGGCAGAGAATCTGCTGCTGGATGCTAACCTTAACATCAAAATAGCAGGTGAGCTGGGAGCTAGCGGAGGGGGAGGAAGGCAACCGCTGTTAGAAGTTGATAAATGGAGGCACTCGCTGTTTATGCTATTCAGAAAGAAGGAAGCACAGTTCAGTTAAAGGAAACTTAAAATTTCTGTGTGGCCCAAAGCCAGCAAATGACAAATTATAGAGTAATGAGGAGTCCGGTGGCACCTTAAAGACTAACAGATTAATCTCCACCAGACTCCTCGTTGTTTTTATGCATACAGACAAACACGGCTACTGCTCTGATAAATTATAGAGTGTTGATTTATATCCCCCTTCATGGTGCTAAAGACTGGGCTTTTACTCTGCAGGCAGTATTGGTGTTACAAAAGCTATGGTGTTCCAATCGCTTTCCAATGTGCGAGACACCAACTAGAGGCTGACCTCGAGGCTGAGTCCTGTTCTCGGTTTAGGGTTTCTTAGAAGTGGGGCAGGGTGAACAAGAGGTAGGGAGTGTGGAAAAATAAAGACGACAAAGTTTAGTGGTAGAGAGGCTGAGAGAAAGTAAAGAGATTTTGATCAATTCCGTTCTCTTCGTGTTGAAGAGAGAAAATCACCACAGTAGCGTCTCACTTAGCAGTATATCAAGAACGGAGCGGAAAGCTGAAGACGATCCAACAAGGCCACGTACACGTTTTCAGCAACGGGCTCTTTGCACAATGATAGGAGCCTCTGTTGTTCTGGCATGCGTCAGTAAGTCCTGGTGGAATGGCTGGATATTTTTCAGCTAGCGTGCCTTCTAGTCAAGCCCATGTTACAGGCACTCTCTAAACTGTTGTCGCACAGACCTTCGTGTCTGTGTTGCTTCCCAGTATGAAAATGTGTCTGATCTGTCCAGCTCCACACAGGGCCGGCTCCAGGCACCAGCCTGGCAAGCAGGTGTTTGAGGCGGCCACTCCGGAGAGGGGCGGCAGGTCCAGCTATTCGGTGGCAATTCGGCGGATGGTCCCTCCCTCCCGCTCGGATCGAAGGACCTTCCGCTGAATTGCCGCCGCAAATCACGATCGCTGCTTTTTTTTTTTTTTTTTTATGCTGCCAGAGAGGCTGTCGTCAGTCTACCATCTAAACTCTCTGGGCTTAGATCAGAATACACCAGCTAGTCCTTAATGTCACTTAGATACATATGAATGGTGAATGTCTGCTCAAAACAAAGGCAGGTCTTGTATCCATTTGGCCACCTCACCATACAGGTTTTCCCTTTGGGATGGCAAATAGCAATCCATTTAATTCCATTGATGCATGGATCTCAGCAAATGCCAAAGCTGTGGAAAGAGCTCCATGCTGTCCTGATAAATAGGCATCCATGGAGAGCGCCTCAGATTCATCTTTCTCTCCTAGCCCAGTGGCTGGAGTGTAATGCTAACAGCTGCTCCGGTGGTGGCACATATGATTGATGTCCGATGTGAATGATTCCTTTCTCTGCCTCCCTGTGTATTTATTTTTCCCCTCTATAATGTGTGTGTGCATTTTCCTTTTCAATGGTTAGGTGAATATCCATATTGTAGTACCTGGCAGAGCTGAAATAGTGAAAGGTTTGTCAGCATTTTAATTATAGAACCCCTTTTAGAAGGATTTATAACTTGACTGAAACTTGCTTCGGGCTGTGACTTGGCACAGAACTACTCAGTCTGGGAGCAATTTTAATACTGACCTGATTTACCAAGTTTAGGAACTTTTTTAGTGAGCCATCATCTCGAGATGTACATTTTCTAGGTTTAAATCGCAGTATTTTGGTCACAAGTCTGGCAGAGGAATTTAACTTTCTTTACAAATATGTTGTTCCTAGTCTTTTTGCTTATCACTATTTAGAATTAAGATATTCTTAGAGCAGACAGTGGCATGCGAGTGGCAGGTTGATGGAGATGGAAAGGTGAACAGCCCAAACCTGCATAGGTCACAATGCTTGGAGCAGGGAGCCAGAGGTGCTGCTGCAGGGCTGGGCTCATGTTCCAACACTCCTCTGGGTGGCGGCATTCCCATGACTAGAGGGTCCCCCTGCACCTCTGCCACGAAATTAACTAAAAATGCGTGACAAAATCATAGCCTTATTTATGATTAATGTATATTCTTATGTCTGCCGTATGCAAATACACTTACAAATAATTTTAGGCTTTCTCTTTTATGATGAGTGGGAAAAATTCCTGCATGTACAATAAAAAAAAACAACAAAAACTCTTCAGAAATAACTTTGGCAGAATCTGAAATGCGGCTGGATTCCCTGAAGAAATGTCCATATGAACATGCTGACAAGTTATGTGAATGTTTGAAAATTGTGGAAACTTTTTTTTTTTTTTTTTTAAACCTAAGGAAGCTGGAAACTATTCTCCTTCCCAATCTCTGCTCCCAGAATGGTCTCTAGAAGATAGTTCCCACCCATGTGGTAGTGTTGTTTTACTTGGCAGGGAGACTTGGTAGTGATTGAAGAACAGCCTGGAAAAGTTGATTTACAGTACAGGATTTTCCAAGTATTTAGTTTTGTCCCTAGATCCCATCAATTATAATTTGACACCGGTGATTCTGTTATGTCAAGAACAAAAAGTGGTAGCAGCTGATGTTTTTTTTTCTTGCAGGACCCCCCAGAATGAATACTTGAGAAATACATAGAACTGTACAGACAGGATGAAAGATAAGCAGAACCTTACTTCCAAGCCCTTTAACAATCTCTAAATTAAAAACCTCTTCCCTGTGAGGCAGGTGATATTACTTCTATAGCTCCCCTCAACTGAGTGTTTCAAAGGGCTTCACAAGCCCCCATGTGGTATTCTTCATTCATTTCACAGAGTGGGACCGAGGCACAGAAAGGTGAAGTGACCTATCCAGGGACACAGCATCACTGGCAGAGCTGGAAATAGAATCTAGAAATCCTGTTTCCCAGTCCCCTGTTCTGAGTACCAGGCTACACTGCCTCTCGAAGTATACAAGATAAAAAGGAAGCAAAGGGGTGATGTTTTGTGTAGTTCCGTTTTGCACTGCATGTGTAGCTCTGTGGGAAGTAGCATGCTGTGAGATGGTTAGTATTGTCGAAGTGCATTATGTCTGATCTTTGGCATTATGTGCAAAGCGCTCTCCAGCTTCTGCAGTTTTACAGGAACTTGCAAATCACCCATTGGAGGGTAATGGGAAACTCCCCAATTCCTGCCAGTGTGAACTTCCCAGTGAGCTCCTATTGCTGTATAAGCAGAATATACCCAGAAAGATAATGGAGCAAATAATTAAGCAATCAATTTGCAAACATCTAGAAGATAATAAGGTGATAAGTAACCGTCAGCATGGATTTGTCAAGAACAAATCTTGTCAAACCAACCAGATCGCTTTCTTTGACAAGGTAACAAACCTTGTGGATGGGGGAAGTGGTAGATGTGGTATATCTTGGCTTTAGTAAAGCTTTTGATACTGTCTCGCATGACCTTCTCATAAACAAACTAGGGAAATGCAACTTAAATGGAGCTACTATAAGGTGGGTGCATAACCGGTTGGAAAACCGTTCCCAGAGAGTAGTTATCAGTCGTTCACAGTCAAGCTGGAAGGGCATAATGAGTGGGGTCCCGCGGGGATCAGTTCTGGGTCCAGTTCTGTTCAATATCTTCATCAAGGATTTAGATAATGGCATAGAGAGTACACTTATAAAGTTTATGGACGCTACCAAGCTGGGAGAGGTTGCAAGTGCTTTGGAGGATAAGGATTATAATTCAAAATGAGCTGGACAAACTGGAGAAATGGTCTGAAGTAAATAGGATGAAATTCAATAAGGACAAATGCAAATTACTCCACTTAGGAAGGAACAATCAGTTGCACGCATACAAAATGGGAAATGACTGCCTAGGAAGGAGTACTGCGGAAAGGGATCTGGGGATCGTAGTGGACCACAAGTTAATACGAGTCAACAGTGTAATACTGTTGCAAAAAAACGAACATCATTCTGGGATGTATTAGCAGGAGTGTTGTAAGCAAGACAATACAAGTAATTCTTCCGCTCTACTCAGCGCTGATTAGAGCTCAACTGGGGTATTGTGTCCAGTTCTGGGTGCCACATTTGAGGAAAGATGTGGACAAATTGGAGAAAGTCCAGAGAAGAGCAACAAAAATGATTAATGAGGGAAGATGGAAAAAAGTGGGTTTGTTTAGTCTGGAAAAGAGAAGACTGAGAGGGGACAGGATAACAGTTTTCAAGTACATAAAAGGTTGTTACAAGGAGGAGGGAGGAAAAATTATTGTTCTTAACTTCTGAAGATAGGACAAGAAGCAATGGGCTTAAATTGCAGCAAGGGAGGTTGAGGTTGGACATTAGGAAAAACTTCCTAACTGTCAGGGTGGTTAAGCACTGGAATAAATTGCCTAGGGAGGTTGTGGAATCTCCATCCTTGGTGATTTTTAAGAACAGGTTAGACAAACACCTGACAGGGATAGTCTGATAATACTTAGTCCTGCCATGAATGCAGGGGACTGGACTAGATGACCTCTCGAGGTAGCTTCCAGTACTTTGATTCTGTAGTGGGCTTTTGTATGTGGCTTTGTGTTCTTTTTATGGTTGAATATTGGTAAGTGCAATACTGTTAAGTAACTGCCTTTAAGTAAAATGCAGTAACAATGACTGGAAGTTGGCAGTGCTGCTATTCTCACTTGCAGGTGAACAGAAAGCACTTTCTTACGCCTGCAAATGTTTCTGCCTTGCTGCCTAGCTTGCTTCTTCCCGTGGAGGGTTTTTCTCCAGTGTATCTGCTCAAAGGGTGAGAGTCAGAAGTTTTTGGCAATGTGCTTCTCTTTGCTTACAGTCAGAAAGTTCACCCAGGGGTTGCGACACTCGGTAAACACCAGGGCCATCCTGGAAGCCACTTTCAGAAGAGGATCTCATCTGTAAGACCATCGCTTAACAAGAATGCTCCTCAACCTCTTCCACCTTCTGAAGGCAAAAGCCAGTTACTGTACAGATGTTCTGTCCCCTTCTGGTTCTAGTGCTCTATGGAAACAGAGCTAGAATATACCACAGCTAGTCCATCTCGGAGTTCCCCCTCCTAGCCTATGGCAGGGCTTCCACTGCAGTGCCATCCATTTGGTTAGTTAACAACTTCTAGCTGATTCAGATAATAAAAATGGCTTTCCTAAGACCCCTTCTCCCAGCTGCTGTGGCTACATTCAGTCCTGACCAGTGGTAAGAGTGCTCTGTAGGGGTTTTCCCATTTCTTCTGTTTGTGGACAACATCCTGGTTGCGCTCTGGTAGGTGGATCTGTAGGCAAACCGGTATTTTCCCTCAGTCTGTGACAGTGCTCATAGACTGTAAGTAGGGTGACCAGATGTCCTGATTTTACAGGGACAGTCCCGATTTTTGGGTCTTTTTCTTATATAGACTCCTATTACCCCCCACCCCCATCCCGATTTTTCACATTTGCTGTCTGGTCAACCTAACTGTAAGTATGTTTGTTTAAAAAGCAGAGTTTTGCTTTTAAAATCCTCTCACACACAGATATACCCTCCTTGCGCCACACAGCTTTAAGAAGTCTGTTTCCTCCCCACATTTGACCTCAGTTCATTAAGCACAGGTGGGTTCTGGAAAACTATTTCCAGCCGTTCAGCAGGACTTCATATCAAAGAGAGCCATCTGATTCTAGCTCCCTGTAGAGCTGAAAGGCATGAATCACTGTGAAGTCTGAAATGCTGTGCAAAGAGGAAGTTCTTCAAAGTGAGTTATTTTCCCCACCGAAGCCCAGCCACAATGCAAAATGAACACCAGTGCTCTTAGGATCTGCTGGCTGCCTTACCTACATGTCTGATTCCAGAGTCCTGAGACATTTCTTCTGTTTGCTGTACGGATAATTTTGGTTCAAGAGTAGCAGCGAAGGCTAGCAACCATGAGCTTTCTGATCATGCTGTTGAAACAAGGAGGCATTTGTGTTGTTTTAGCCCCAGTTACATATATGCCTGGGACTATATCCTTGGTAGAAGTGACAGTTAGGATCATTGTTTCTACAATAACTGGTTCGGTGTTCAGCTAGGACCAAAGCTATTTAAAGCCACCTAAACGTCCTACCAGACTTAAGTTATTCAACAAGTGCTTCATCTGTCAAATGAGATGCTCGGATTTAAGATGTCTTTGGGGGAAAATGTATTAAAAATGGACTGTGAGCAGAGAGGTGCAGGCATTTAAAATCTGCTATCAGTACTGGGTGGAGTACTGAAACAGCTGATACTCTGAGATGTTCATACCTATTGTTTGTGTCTGAGCTTTTCCACGTCATTGAGTTCTGCACCCACCTGTCACTCGCATAGATGGCCTGAGTCTTTTAGACTTGCCAATAGCCTGTATGTGCCACATAGCAATGTGCATGTTATGCATCTAGGCTCAGATTGTCAGAGGACCCACAGGGGTCAGAGCTGAGTTCCCAAGGCCATTTGGACAATCCCAGCCAGGATGGTTTCCCAAAAAAATCTCAGCTTGGACTTGGTTGTAGTTCTGGTTACTTGCCATTGAGGTTTGCTGCAGCTTGTGGTGAAGATTATAGACTTGCTCGTGTTAACAATTGGGTGGGAGGAGCTTGTTTAAGTTCTGCCTTTAACACTTTGAGACAGGAGCTGTGGTTTTGTTGCCTGTCTTGTTCTTTCATTTCCTCTGTGTATCATCCTTTCTCCTCTCTGCCCTCCTCCCCCTGATTCTCAAGCTGCAAAGAGCTCACTATTAATAATGGTAATAGTTCCCAAGAATGCTCTAAAGCTCTTTGGAACACATTGCCTTCCTGCAGAATGTTAGGGATAAAAAACCAAACCATGTCAACTAGCTACCGAAGTTGCAGCACATGCCAGTTCATTTGAGGAAAAACTTGCGTTTAAGCTTGATTGCACATGGTTTGTTGTTAAAGGTGCAGCCTACTTTTGTAGGCTTTAGTGCTTGCCTGGCAGTTGGAATTCAGTGACTTGCCAAGCGTCCCACTGTAAGCATGAGAGCACATTTCAAAGGTTTGCAGAGGTGGACTAGAGAAACTCCAAGCTGTGTGCTGTTTCTGTGAATCAGCCCCCTTAGGCTGAATGTTGTTGTATTTGCCAAGCCAGAGTAATTTATTTGGTTCCCAACATTGTGCAAAACCCAAGGAGTTGGCAAGTGGTGGGTTTGAAATTAATTTGAGTTTATTATATTAATCTGTTGGCTGATTTTTGAAGTAGTTTTTGGTCTTGAACTGTCCTGTTCATGTGGTGTGATGTACTACAGTAGCAACCACAATGTGCCGGGCCCCCTCCGTTAATGGAAATACAGCCATGGTGTTTTTATTCTCTGTAAGATGACGAGCAGTTTACTGAAGGGTGGGATGAGGATAAAGCGAACGTATTCTTTCTTTTTAAGTTTGTTTAAACTATCGTCAACTATCCCCTACCATGACCAGCCCCCATCAGTTAGCTGGCTAATATTTTTGTAGATGTCATTGTAGGTATTTGAAAGAGAAGAGGGTGGTAGTCTCATGGAGCACATCCTGGAGAGAGCTTTCCAAATAAGGGTCAGCACGGAAAAAGGCAAAGATCGCTGGAGAAGCGGAAACATGTGGATTGGGATGGGGATGGAGAGGAAGGTTGGCACTGGGTTGGAGGGTATGGAATAACATGTTACCATCAAAGTTAAATAGGCGTCTTGTGCAGTGTTGAGATACTCTGGCGATAGGAGCTATGGGAATCCCTAAGATGGCTGCTTGCCATTGTTGGTTCTTCTCATAGTTCCCTCTTTGAAATATGGAGGTCTTGTCTGATACGCTCGGCAGTTGTGTGTGTCTATCCAGATGCCAGCGCTTTCAGTGTTACAAGCCAGACCTGCATAATTCTGCTTGCCCCCGGGGAGTAACTTTTTTGATGAACAAGTAAAATAAAACTTTTTTTTTTTTTTCCATTATCAATCACGATTTTTAAGCATGGGTAAGTAGATTATGTGCTGGGGTGGGGAAATGTTCGTGACAGTTTTGCAAAATGAAAGTAGGGGAAAAAAATCTTCACAGTGTAAAGGACTGAGCTCATCTCTTGGTATCTCTGCATCTTGAATACACCTTGCCACCTCCATAAATACTAAAGGCCAGTTTCTTTTTCATTTCTCCATATTTCTACAGGACTGTTGGAGAGCAGATTTTAACCTAGCAAAGTGCAAGGTTGAGACTAATTCTGCTTGAAGTACAAAGCTTGGAGCCTGTGTTTCATTGGTGCTTTGGCCAAAGAAGTGAATGTTATCCCCCATGCATTGCAGTTAGGGGGTCAAAGTTAATCTTACTAAATTTATCATAAGACATTTTTATTTTTACCAGCTGTACTCTCTCTTGCACCTTGGTGCCCTGCTTTTTTTATTCACATCGAATTTGTGAGACAGGTTATTTCCTCACTGGCTTCCCTGCTTTTACACCATCTCTCTCAGAAGCCCTATATGAAGATTTGCTTCTCATGCAAATACTATGAAAACAGTGTGTTACTGACGTGGGCCCTGGTCGGTGTGCATTAACGTCATTCTTGCTCATACGGGGGCATTATCAGCATAAACATCCAAAGGCAAAGCAATTTGCAAATAATCTTTGATAGAATTCCGCTTGTAAGGTGTTGCTGTTTATGTGGCATGTAAACAGCATCATGCTATTTTGTTTTCTTTTCCTTGACTGGAGAGAGAAAAAGGGAATGATACCATGTTCTGGGCAAAGCTCTTTTTGCTGATGCAATGCGGGAGGGGAACCCTTAATATCCATTGAGCTGAAACAGTGTTGTATGTAAGAGATGCAGACCTTTGTATCCCAAATTCCACCCCTTTCTCCACACATGTGCAGACACAGGCAAAAACCACCTTTGGGATTTGGCCGGTACACTGGAGGTGGCAAAGCAATCCGTGTGGAATGCTGTCATCACCCCCAGAGCACAAATGCTGTTTGAATGATTGGCTGGCTGGCCACATCTTGCTGTTGGGTTACCAAGACTTTTCTCTTAACTTCAGTCTCAGGGTTTACTGTTCGCTGTTTCTGAATGGCTGGATCAGTTTGCAGAGCTGTCCTCTATGGTCTTGTCTACACTGACACTATACAGCGCTGCATCTTTCTCACTCAGGGGTGTGAACCCCACCCCCCGAGTGCTGCAAGTTTCAGCGCTGTAAAGTGCCAGTGTAGACAGTGCACCAGCACTGGGAGCTATTCCCCTCATGGAGGTTGCCAGAAAAGAATAAAGCACTTTCTGGCAAATGAAAAACCCAGTTTTCCCATTTTCTTTGCTTTATATCTTCAGCTTATCGTGGTTTCAACAGCTCTAGCTGTAACACCTGCTCTGATCATGAGAGTGAGATTTTTGAAACTGACAGCTGGAAGGATGGAGGCCAGAAACTGATGTAAAATCTTCATGTAGAGTCTTTTGAATGTAAATTGAAATCCTAATGCTAAGTCTAATTGCTAGAACATGTCTCTTCTGCAAGAGCAGATACGTGTCTGATAAATGGAAGAAAAACACCTCTTGTAAGAACTGTGTATATAATAAGCGAGATGGCTGTATTTGCAGATTCTGACACAGTCCTAATGGTGCTAGGTTCCTGGCATTTTTAAGGAGGTTAAGTAGATGGTGTGTATATTTTATGTGGCAAATATATGCTATTGTCAGCATTCTGCCTCTATTGTTAGTTTGTGCCCTATACCCCCTATTAGAAGCTGCAAATTTGCTGGTTGGGTTCAGCACAGATCATCTGCAGCTCTTTTTCCCTGTCTTGGGTCCAAGTGGCAATCAGCCATTGTGGGATTGCACATGACTTCACTGGACTGTATCTCTCAGCAGTTTGCTTACACAAACACCATCTGATGCTTACAGTGGTTGGAATGGGTCATGTACTCCTCGTTTAATCAATTCTCTCATTGTTCTTTCAGATTTTGGGTTCAGTAACATCTTCACACCTGGCCAGCTGCTTAAAACCTGGTGTGGGAGTCCCCCCTACGCGGCCCCCGAGCTCTTTGAAGGGAAGGAATATGATGGGCCGAAGGTTGACATTTGGGTATGCAGTGAACATATCTGTATTTGCTTTGATCTCATATCCCTGCTCTTTACATGTGGCTTTGCTTCCAAAGCACTGAATTCACTTCTTGTAGGAAGGCCCCATTTGTGGGAATAATGTTGTTCAAAGAAATGTAACTTTTTATTCCAGCTATTAAATTGCATACTTCTTGTTATAAGGCACTGGACTTAATATTGTAGGAGTTGTCTAGAAATATATCTACATTTCGATTTGCTCTTAAGAGTTAGAATCCCTTAAGCAGAATAGCCAACGTCTCACTGGTTCCTGGTTTGACCTGGTGTAGTTATTTGTAGCAAATAAAGATCCTATCCCTCAGAACAGAGCATTTAAAGGGGCGCAATGAAGAATGCTAGCAGCTGCCTTCCCATCCCACAGCAATTAGTAGTTGGAAACCGTCGCCCTTACAGGCGTCAGCTGTTTGGTAACAGCTCTGCAGCCTTACAGGCCTGGCTCGAAACTGGGCAGGAGGTTTGTTGCCAGGGGGTGGCTGTGCAGTTCCTGCCATCCCTCCGTTTTCCTGGCCGGATCATCTGTGCGCTTTAAGAAGGGGCCCAGAGGGTGGACGAGCAGCACGGCATGAGTTAAGCTCTGCGTGTTCTAGGTGGTTGTACAGTTGCCACAGAGCCACAACTGAATTTAACAAACTGTGTAACTCTATTGAACCAAGTGGATTTACACTGGGGATGATAGTTACCCAGAGTCTCCCATTGTGGTGATGAAGGGCTGGGATTTTAGGGTTGTTGCAGCCTTTGTTTTTGAGGCCTAAGAGCAGGCCTGTGTCAGGCTTATCATTTGAACAGATGTCTTTGGGAGGTTGAGCTAGGATCAGTTTGGGGCTGCTAAACGATGACAGTATCCTAATTGTGTTTGCATTCTTCCAAAAGCTACACTTGCTGCTGTTCCCCCCAGGCTGCCGAGCCTCTCATGTCCCCTTTGACATTGCTAATGTGTGTCAAATCTTTGTTTTGAACACAGAGTCTTGGTGTGGTCCTGTATGTGCTGGTCTGTGGTGCTCTGCCCTTCGATGGGAGTACTCTGCAGAATCTGCGGGCAAGGGTGCTTAGTGGGAAATTTCGCATTCCATTTTTTATGACCACAGGTAAGGCCAGATTTGTTTGCACTGAGGTTTCTAAAACTGTTCGTTCGCAGGCACTGTCCGAGGCTTCCTGCTCTGAGTGTCTTTGGAACAGTTGAGCGTCAATACCAGCTGGCTGAATTCATTTATTTTGTTTCTATCTTCAGATAAAGGACATTTCTACCCATCAAGTAGCTGTATGGGTTGAGCACTAATATCTAACATGTAAGCTGTATTGACTTCTGAATTCCTGAGAACTTCTAAATCAATTTTCTTTTGGAGAATTTCAGCTCCCATATATCTAACCTTGCATATCATAGACTGCTGTCAATACATGACTAAAATATTAGTGAGGGCAGGTTTTTAGTAACTCTTGTAAGGTGGAAAGTCTGAAAACACACCAGGCCCTAGGAATCTGGAACCTTTTACCATTTCTCCTTAAGGCAAGAGAATTTTGCGGGTCCTCTGGTAAGTACTATTAATAATCCTGAATTTGTCTTCGTTGTCTGTGAGAACCCCCTTGGGTACATGTCCTCTTACTGGACATCGATACATGGGCTGCTGGACTGGAGCGTGTTCTAGGCTCAACAGAAAAGCTAATCTTTCCGGAGAATTTCTGATTCCATTTAAAATAAAACCAAGTTCTCTCTGAAAATGGCTGTGCGTTGGATCTCCTTGTCTGCAGCTCTGTGAGTAGACACACACCTGCTTTCCCGATGGCTAGTTACTGATCAGCTTGATTTTTTTCTATTCTCGTTCCTTTAGGGTAGGTTAGTAGTTAAACGTAGTATAGGGCTAGCCCAGAGCCACATTGCCATAAAGCTGAGCTGCATTGCATTCCTCGAAGAGCCTCACCTGTGAATGTGTAAAAGGGCTCCAGTCTCTCTGTGCTCAAACATTTTACCTTTAAAAGTCAGTTAGATCTACTTAAATATGTTGCTGACTTTATGTACATGCCAATATAGCTATTGGGAACCGGGAGATATCTGTAAATTGATCTCCACTTCCTTTGCCAAGCGGTGGGAGGCTGCAGGGATTTTTGAAAAATCCATTTCTTCACTAGGTAGATGGGACTGAAGCGCTGAGCAGGAGTTTGCAGATAAGTGTTTTCTTTCCTTCTCCTCCTCCCCCCCCCCCCCCCCACCTTTCTCTCCACACATACACATTAGCTGTGTGAAACTACAGTATCCTGCTTGCAGCTAGGGACAGTGCTCTGTGCAGCCTTCTTCAAGGACTGCTGCTAGGGCAGCACATTCTTGTGCATAACTCCCATCTGTCTCAGGACTGGCCTCATCTGGTTCTCTTTCTCACTGCATTTCAGTGACCACTAGTGACCTGGTTCTCAAGAGCTGAAATATCCCTGGCATCGTGAAAGCTGGGGGAGTGTCGTGCGTCTGCTGGAATATGTCCAGAGCGGCTTGTTGTCTTAGCAAGTCTGCAAGATAGTGTCTAAGTGAGCCTTTCGCATACATGCGTCCTGTAAATGACACTTGTACAGTACACAGATGACTTAGACATGAGCTTTCATTATTAATAAGCAGTGCTTCCTTAATAAAGCTGTGGCGTTTAGTGTGTTAATTTAGGGTTGAATGTTCCTTCTCAAAGACGCCCTCAGGAGACTGGTTTGCAGATTACCACAGTTCTGTCTGCCGTAAATTCTTAATGTTAGTTGCTCTGAGTGCATTTTAAGTATTTTGTTTTTAATGCATGTCATCTTGAGGTCACTCCTGATCTTCCCACGGTACTAGACAGGACATAAAAATACTGAAGTGCTATGCTGTTTCCATCAGTGTTTTCACCTTGGCAGGGCATGCTAGTTCACATTCATGACTAATTATCTCAAATACACTGGTTGCTTTTCAAGTACCAGAGAAGTCATTTGGATACACATTGGGGAGAGACAAAGGGAAAGACATGCATACTTCCTGCACACCCTGAATCCTTCTCTTATCTGTATGCACAAAATACTTTGAAAGCCAAGTGGGTGAGTTACTTCACCAGGCTCTCATCTTGGGGAATCTGGGGTCAAAAGATGAGTTGAGAGGCCTTGTCCTACTCCTGTGTACATATTTGCTTATCTCAATCTTCCCTGTATAGTTTGACACCATTGGCAGTTGCTGCTTACGCGGAAGCCTGGACTGCACAGTCAGAGTTGTGGAGGAGATTAGGCCAGATATGTTTGTGCTAAATTGTAGGCAGCTTGTACCATGCTTGTCTACAGTATACTCAGCTCTAATCTCTCTGCCTTTCACAAGTTGACCCCAGTTTTTAATTTGACACTTAACTGCGTGTGCACATGCGCATGCTTCCTTTCTTGTACCTTGTATTTTAGATTGGCTGATACTGAATTTTATTTCCACCAGAGTCCCCAACTAATCGATAGCAGAAGTTTGGAACTAATGATCAGATCCATGTTGCAGCTGGGAAACTCTCCCAAACTTTTGTATCACTAGCAAAGTGATCTTCACTCACAAACCTTCCTATAACAAAGAAGGAGTAATCCCTTCTTGGCATGGTAGCTGTGCCACTGGGAGCCACGTTTTGCCCTCCTACATTGAGGATTTGTCTACACGGGGAAGCTATTTTTGAATAAACGAAGGTGTGAATTTAAAGCTCGGTAGCTTTTCTACATCTGCTCCCATGTGGCCACCCTTACTCTGCACTGCCTGCCTTTGAGCAGGTTAGGTTAGTCCATTTAGGAACTGGATTAAGCTGACCCACACAAAGGCACTCTTAGTGTGGTATAAGAGTGTCTACACGGGGAGTTGGTGTGGAATAAGCTCCCTGTGTGGACACTTATTCACACCCTGGTTTATTGCACAGCAGCCTCCCTGTCTAGACAGGCTCTTGAGTGATAACTTCATGGGCTGCTCATCACAACTACGGGGCCAGAATCTGGCCCCTAATGTGGAGAGAGACTTCAAAATAACACTAAATGAACCCCCCATAGACACATACCTCCAGAGAAGCAGGTAAAGCGAGTCACCTTACCTTGGACATTAATCCTGCAGTTCTGAGCTGTGTTATGGGCATTGAGAGACAAACATCCATTCAGCCCTATCTGTGAACAAGAGAGAGCTGACAAATTGGTTGGAAATGAAGCAGGCTTACCCTTTCAGAAGGCTGCAGCCTTAATCACAGTTAGTTAAATCTTGGGCAGTTCTTGGGCCACCTGGGTTTAGTGTAAGGGGCAGGGAAAGGGAATGCTAGACTCACACAGCTAGCCAGAACGGGGGAGGACATTCTTAAAAAACCCCACTAATTGTTCTCCGTTTAGTTCCACTAGAATGCGCTAGACACGGCAGAGGTCAGGACAGTTGCCTTAGGGGCATAAGAGCAGCATAGAAAACTGTTTGACTTAAGGAGGGGATGTAAAGTGAAGTGTTCAGCATCTCCTGTAACTTACATGTGCCTTAGGTAATGCTCGGGTGCTGGTGAGGCTCTCAGTGTCCTTGTGCGACCATGCTGAAATGGTGCTGTAGGGAGTACAACTGAGGTGGAGAAGCATGTTGCTTTTTCTAGTCTGTTGCTTCATGATTCTTTGCCATTGTAGCATAGGTGGATAGATAATTTCGCTGTGGTCCTGGCTCTTCAGATGATGATGATGATGATGATGCAATTCCCTAGCCTCTGTCATTCGGGAACATGGGGGAGGGTTTTATACAGGTCACTAGCTTTACATAACTGCTTCAGTTTCCAGGAAAGCAGCATCCGTTTTTACCTGTGTGCTGTGGGAAGGCATGTTACCAAAGCCCCTTCACATCAGTGCAAATGTTTCCCTTCGCTTTAGACTTTGGGGAGTTTAGCTGCTCTCAGGCTAAGGGCTCTTTCATAGTCACTTGTGCTAGGCAGGTCCCATCAACAGATCTGCCTAAAAAGGGGGCCTAGGGCAGGTGGTTTCAGATTGCTTTGTTCTCCAGGAGGAAAAGTGGAATTTAATTTCTGCTTTTTGGTCGGGCTGATTTTAGCAACGCAATCCCTGAACGATGTAGTCTGTCACTTCTGGAGACCTGGGTCCAAACCCTGACTTAGATTCCAATTGAGGGAGGTTTGCTGAGCTCAGCAGAGTTCCCCATTTTTCCGAAACCTCTCCTTGCTCGGCATAATGCACAGTGACTGCATATCGGAGGTTTCAGCCTGGAATAGCAGCGGGTGCTGCAAACCCAGACTCAGGAGCACTGTCGGAATTTAGGAGAGAACCTCAGGAACCGCAGAGCAGCTGCAGGTCAGGGCTGGGAGAGGTGGAAGGTGCACCGGAGGAGGGACAGCCTGGGCTGGACTGCAGGTCTGTGTGTGGGTAGGAATCAGCCCAGCAGGGGCTGCTTTAGTGCAGGATCAAAATGGATTGGCAGAGTTGTGGAGGGGGAAGCTTTCCCAGTTCCTGCCGGCACTGTGCCTGCCTCAGACCAGCCGTCTTGATATACTTGTGTGTGCACACAAATCCTCTGATTGCGAATGCACAGCATGGTACTGTACTCAGCCTCTAAGAGCAGATCACCCACCTTGTAGTTGCAACATTAAAGGGCACATGTTTAACTAAAGGAAAATTAATTTTCAGTGAAAAATTGCGCTGCCAGAGAGAATAGAGATCTCCAGTGGACAGTATGGCTGAATCATTATTGATTAGACTTCATTGTGACTGAACTACAAGCAACACAACATAAACATTTTATCACTGGGGCTGCAAGTAGCTTCATTTGTAATGTGTTTGGCGAATGCAGCATGCACGGCTACTGCTAAAGCTGCATGCTAAAACTGCTAAGGCCTGGCTTGACAAAGCCCTGGCTGGGATGATTTAGTTGGGAATTGGTCCTGCTTTGAGCAGGGGGTTGGACTAGATACCTCCTGAGGTCCCTTCCAACCCTGATATTCTATGATTCTATGTGTGGAGATACCACTCAGCCCTGAGTTCAGTTAATCAAGAACAGAGCTGTGTGTTAGAGACTGAAACAGAAGCCAGTCAAAAGGCCCATCTTCGATGTGCTGGGCCTAGTTCAATTCCTTTCAGGGCTTCAGGCTAGATGATGAGGGGGATTAATTGGCATAGCATTTAATATCTGTCTCCTAGTATATTGTGATCTCCCAAGCCAGTTTTGCAAAGTGGTGTGGCTTGCAACTTTCCAATGTCAAGATAGCAGCTGTCACATCCAAAGTAATTGTGGCAGAGAACAGGAGCACAGCAACCCCTTTGGGAAGTCAGAGTCCCTGGGTTAATCCAACAGCCACAGATGATTATGGTACCTTCCTTTGTTTAGGTTGGTTTCCTAAAGAAGTTTTCTGCTAGGTTCTTAAGCCATAATACACTGGAGTTGTGCTCTGAAGAGCCTGTGGCTGGAGGCAGGGAAGCCGTTGATCTTAGCTCTATGTGAATGGCTTTCTCATTAATTCTCTTAAACAAAAGACCCTTCTCCCTGTTCTGGTGCAATATCTCTGCAGGATGGAGAGTCACAAGAAGCCTGTCTGGTCTCTGTGTCCCATACAGCTTAGCTTGCCTACTAAAGCTGAGGCTTCCCAGCCTGAAGCTTTGAGTTTCCAGAGCTTAACTGCCACCAAACCAAAGATAAACCAGTGAATTCTAAAGGTCACTGTCGTTTATATCCCCCACCCCACCCCACACAAGCTCTTGATTCATTGGTATGTACTAATCAATGACTTCTTCAGTTATTCCTTGTGGCCCACTTACATGGTATGTCACAAAAACAAGGGAAGGCAGAGAAATTAGTCTAATCCAGGAATGATGCATGGGATATCACTGCCAAGGCAAGATGCCATGGAGAGCTAGTCAGTCAAGGGACCTCTGTAGGGAGGGTTCACCAAAGATGTGGATTTGGGAAAGAAACCTGGCTCTTGCATAGGGAGTGACATAAAGGAAAGTGCAAAGCCACTTTTATGTCAGATGTAGGAGCATCTGATGGTCTGAGATCTTTGCAGTGCACAGCTGGGCGAGGAAGGGACAGAGTGGCACCCTTAACTACATGTCCTTGCTCTGGTTGATTTAAGTTAGAGCCTTAATGTTGTTTCAGTGTTTTCGTTTCATGAAAAATAAACCCCTTTGCCAGAAGCAGATGTTCTAGAGATTTAATAGAGGCTTTATTTCCTCTTCCTTCTGGGCTTTCTCCAGACTGAGGCCGTCTTTGAAGTCTTAGCTCATGAGTGACACATTGCAGGAAGGGGGAGGGCGGGAATGCCTGGAGGGGTGGGCTGAGCCATTTGAAAAGGCATGTTGAGCAGCTCCAGGAGTAGGAGAACAGAAGTGGCTGAAGAGCTGTGTGTAGCTAGGATTGCTTTACAGGTGCTTAAACTGCCCTGGTTTCTCTCTCTCCAGCAGATCCCTTCTGAGCCTCCTGGTTAACAAGTGCCTTGTGCTTTTGCTAAGCACTGTGCAACTTCATGTGACCATGAAGAATTCATGGCATTCTCTGCCCTCAGCCTGCAACACTTGAAGCGACAGTTCAGCCACACCAGCTGTCTCCTATTAGGTTTGACAATGAAGGGTTTAAAGAGAGTTAATTTCACCCTCTGCCTCTTCTCGGTGCCTTGCTTTAGGAGTCCTAGGAGTTCTCCTGGGAACAGTCCCATGATGGCTGTATTTGCAAGGTCTTGTAATGCGGATGGCAGTGGTGACTGCGCTGCCCTTGGCTGCTTTTTCAGTTTCATTCGTTTCGTGTCTGTGGAATGCCCGTTTGTGTCTCTATTAAACTCCAACAAAGCCCCATTCAGATACAAATTCTCTTTAAACCCACCAAAGCTGTAAAAAGTGTATCATGGGAAGATACTTGGGTCTAGACTTGCAAGACTAGATCAGACAAGGTCCATCCCTTCTAGCATCCTGTATCGAACAGTGACTAGCACCAGCTGATTTTAAAGATGGTGCAAGAAACTCCCAAGGGGGCAGTGATGGAATAACTTGCTCACAGAGGCAGCTTTTTCCTAACCTTCGTTACACAGTGGCTCAGGCCCTAAGGAATGAGGGTTTCTTTCCCTTTAAAAATATGTTCTCTCTTATCCCAGGTGTTCCCATTGTCCTTATAAATGCCTAATCCTTTATTGTAAATCATCCCAAGATCCTCAGCTTTGATACCTCGAGGCAGAGAATGCCACAGGTTAATTATGGATTCTGTAAAACATTATTTTATCAGTTTTAAATGGCTTGTTTTTCATCTTCATTGAATGTCCTCTTGCACTTGTATGTTGTCCAAAGGCAGAAGTAAGGCTCCTCCTGTCCTTTTCTGTCCCCCTCCGTTGTGCTCACAAGCTGTAGAAGCTCTGTGTGCCTTAGGGATTCTTAGAACAATGGTAATATAGCAGTAATTCCTAGCATTTCAATAGCAGTCTTCCTCACAAAGTGCTTTACAAAGGAGGGGATGTCCTCTCCATTTTACACACGAGGAGACCGGCCCAGACAGCTGTGGTGACTTGCCCGGGCAGAGTCAGTAGCAGACTTGGGAACAGACCCCTAGGCAAACTGGTTTGGGTACCATGGGACAACTGGCATGCATCAACCACATGAAAACCCACCTTATCTCCTGATGTGCTGATCACTCCTTGCCCTGTATGTGCCCTGTGATGTGCAGTCACTTGGCTTAGCTGTTAACTGCTATGCTTCCATCCTGAGTCCTTGAGACTTCAGTGAAAGAAATTGAATACTTCCACTGAGGCAGAAATGTTGTACTAAAATGTGTAGAGCATCTAAAGCACTCCTAGATCTGTCCAACCTCTGGGACAGCCACAATGCTCCTCACTTAGAGATGAGACACAGTAACACCACGCCCTTCCACCCCTGGATTCATTCATAACTTCATACTTCTGCTGTCGAAGGGCTGGTGCCTTGCAGTCTCCATGGAAAATGATCCCTGTGTATCTTCTTTCACTGAAATACGTTGAGGTTTTTCTTGCTCTGAAGGCTCAGTTGGCAAATGTGCGAGCTAGATAAGTGGTGTGAGCGGTAGCTGCTGCAGTTGGCAGTGGCTGCACAAGGGGAATTCAGTGTGGTGCTTGGGCATTTTTAATGGCTGAGATAAGAAAGAGTCAGTATTTAAAAACTAAGCAGCTTATGGCTAGGCCTGATGTGAAAGGAACAACTTGTGTTTTATTCCTTCACATCTAAATTGCCACTTAATTTATTGAACCAGTTTGATGTTTTTTTTTAAAACATCTGCACTGTGAATTTGCATCTTAATTTTATACTGTGTTCGTTCGGTTTTTTTTAAGAGATCCTTGTGTTGTAAATAGGAAAAATAATGTTCATGAAAATGTATAATTTGTTGTTAACTACAGACAAGCCTCCATCTTTACTGGGGGAGACTCCAGCTCATACTTTATAGCATGCTTTAATGGAAAACTTAATTTGAAAATAAGACACTTTCTCTGGCTTCAGGTTGAACTTGTCATCAGTTTACGTGGTGTAAGCTTAGGTCAGGTGTGGTGGTGCTTGTTATTGTAAGGAAGTTGGGGAAATGTGTTTTCCTGCATTAAGCCTGCATTTGGTAATCCTGCCTTGGCAGCCTGTTAGATGGTGATTGTGGTTTGCCCTTCAACCCTGAAATATGGGCCGTATTGCATTGCCAGAGTAAACAAGTAGGTGGAGAGTAGACGTGTGCCACCTACAGGCTGTAACAAACATCACAGGGTTGATTCTGATGGTTGCTTGTTGGATGAGAGTGAGTTCATCTTTCATTCAAAAACTGGACTTTGGTATTGGGTGGTTTATAGGGGGGAAGTATACTGAATTAAAGGTATATATGCAGTGGTGGTGTAGCCGGGTGGTCTCAGGATATTTGAGAGACAAGGTGGTGAGATAATTGGACCAACTATTTGTTAGTGAGAGACACAAGCTTTTGCGCTTACACAGAGCTCTTCAGGTCTAAAGATCTACAGACAGACAGACAGATTTGGCCCCAAATATCAATGCTTTCAAAGCAAGCTTCTGCAAAACCGAAATCCAATGAAAATGTTACCACAGACTTCGAAAGTTGATTTTTGCTGTACTAACCCAGGGTCTGCACCAACATTGTCTTGCACATCACCATAATGAAAAGAAAATCAATGCTCTTGAGTGGCAGAAGCCATTGATGACCCTTGGGCGTTGGGGTCTTTCTGCCCTTGTGCCTTGCAAAACCTCTTGCAGTCACTAACTTCTGGTCAGCTGAGGACTGAGGGCTATTGTTGCACAGTGCGGCATGGGGTCCCTTTAACTATGCTGAGCTGGAGATCTTGTTTTAATTTTGCTTTGGGCGGAGCGTGTGCCTAGTCCTTGTAGATGCTAAACTCCGACAACAAATGTCTGGAATTTAATCCCACACTTGTGTCCATGACTGAATCAGGCCTGACCCAAGGCATGTTTGTCAATGACCCTGTAGACGGAGTAGTGTGTGTGTCTGTTACTTTGAAAATCTACCCTTGTTCCCGACACAGTGTAAAGCTGTGTCCCTGGGGAGGTGTTGCCCTTTGCTACTGAATTACTCATTTTCTTGTTGCTCTCTTGCAGAATGTGAGCACTTGATCCGCCACATGCTGGTGCTGGACCCAAGTAAGCGACTGTCAATGGAACAGATCTGCAAACACAAGTGGATGAAGCTTGGGGAAGCTGATGCAGAGTTTGACAGGGTGAGCAAGCAGAAAGGGTGTGGGGAGTCCAGTAGGCGGGCTTTAGGGAGGAGGGCTGAGTACTGGCCCTGTGTGCACATTGGAGACCATTAGAGCGGCTCAAAACCAAATGAATGTCCTGTGTTAAGAGTTCACAATTCCCAAGTGCAAGTATGCTGGTATTTCTTTCTCCCCACTGGGCCATGCAGCTTACTCGCTGTCGTCCTTGTCTTAGTGCCCTCTCCTCTCTTGGGCTCTAGATCGTTCATCATCTTACATCTTTCTCTTAGTCTCGGTATCTCCAGGCCACTGGGATCCTGGTTCCAGTCACATTGGCTATGGGACATAGCTGGCCTCCAAGATCACATGCTAGTGTGAAGTGAGGTGCTGTTTCTGCTCCTGCTTTGCCCAGGCAGGCCACTGTACCCTCAGTGTTTAGATACTGTGCCGAGCTGCAGCATGGGTCGCGGGCGCTCCAGCTGTAGGCTTGTGGCACTGGTGGTTTATGGCGTGCTCCACTAGTGAACATTGGCCGCCCTTGGGGTGCTGAGCACTGACTGTCTTTCTGTGCCCTGGTAGTTAATAGCAGAATGTCAGCACCTGAAGATTGAAAGGCAGATGGAACCACTGAATGAAGACGTGCTCTTAGCAATGGTGGAGATGGGGCTGGACAAAGAGCGCACGCTACAGGTAACTCCAACCAGCTTGCAAGTGCCTCTGTTACTGGGCTGTCGCCCGCAGCTGGTAAATGTCATGTTGGTGGCTGATCACACCTGCCAATTAACACTTTCTTCTGCAGAGTGGGTCTGGGGGGGGAGGGGATTTATTTTCATTACTAGAAAAAAAAAATCTCTTCTTATCCTTCCCTTGCTAGTCACTAAGGACAGATGCCTATGATCACTACAGTGCAATCTATAGCCTGCTGTGCGACCGATTAAAGAGACACAAGAATCTGCGCATTACAGCACCTCCCAGTGTGCCACGGACCATGGCCTTCCCCACACCAGCTAACATCCAGGTGGGTTCCACATAGATGGGGTCGTTTCATCGCTGCAGGGTTAGTCATTACTTCCCCCAGCTTTGCAAAGCTCAACTTGGTCAGAGCTTGTTTGTTTAGCTGGGTAAGTAAAATAACCTGAGTTCCTTCATGAACGTCCTCACCCTGGTAAGGAGAGATAAGAGTCTTTGCCTGCGTGGGAGGTTTTCATGTGTGTCAATGTTACTGTACTCTTGGTTTGCAACTTTCTGGCCATGAGACGGCAACTTTATTCGGTCTAGTGTCTTTCATGCAAACCCACTGCACCTAGTTACCTTGTAATGCCGTGGCAGACGTCCGTATGGCCGAAGGGCGGAGGGGGGGATGTTCTGGGTTAAGAAGCGGAGAGTCCGTGACCTGGGGTTGGTGTGAGGAAGCTGTTGCCATTGGCAGCAGGAGCTGCTGAGGAGCAGACACTTACTTTAACAGAGGTCAGGCTGTGAGAAGGGGCGCACGAGATGCAGGGAGTAGAAAGAGGAGCTCCTGGGGGTGGGCTGAAAAGAACAGTTAAGAACTGGCTCCTGGATCTCCCCCCTTCAGCCCCAAGCGACTGTACCAGTGTGCTGCTGGAGCCTAACCCTGTTCTGCTTTTCATGAAAATGCTCCAATTTCTGCTGTGCAGCATCTGGGAATGCAGCTGAGGTTCAATGGCAGGAGTCTGAGAAGGGAGCATGGGTGGGAGAGGTGGAGGAAGGTGGAGTTGGGATCCCGTCTGCAAGTGGCTAATGTGTTTGGAAGAAGGCGATTCCCACCCCACCCCCCACCAAGAGCACTGGGCTACCTGGGCTGTTAGTGGCTGACCAGTAGGAAGAGTCACAACCTGAAGGACTTTGCTGCAGGTTTTAAAATGGAAAAGAACCCCCCCCCCCCCAGTTCATGGTTTTGATTCCTTCTGCTTTGCAGGCGGAACAGGCAGGCAACCCCGTGAGTATCAATGTGCCACAAGTCCAGCTCATCAACCCTGAGAACCAGATCATAGAGGCAAGTTGCTTTCCATTGCTGACTCCTGTGAGCACCCTTTCTTAGTGACACTCTGGGCTTCTGGCACCTGCTTTCAAAACCTCTTGTATTTTTCCCCACCCTAGACTGATGGAACAATGAACTTGGACAGTGACGAAGGGGAAGAGCCATCCCCTGAAGCCCTGGTCCGCTATCTCTCAATGAGAAGGCACACTGTTGGAGTCGCAGACCCACGGTTAGTATTGGGCTCTTTCTCCTGAGTGGGAGCAAAGGAACCCACTCCTGCCTTTTTAAGGGTCCCTCTCCACCCCCGTGGCATTCTCTATGAATTCATGGATGATGTTTCTCTGGCTTTTAATGGCCTCTTGGAGGCACCTGGGTATGGTACAATGCTTTGATTTGGAGGTTGTAAGACGCTCTTACACCTTTGGGTTGCTCCTGTTGAAAGGTCAGAGGTTTTATATAATCTACTAAAATGATGGATTCATATCTTAATGGGAAAAACACACGTCAAAAACCCCACCCTTCAATATCTAGGAGCGAAATCCCTTTGCTTTCTTGCTCCCGGCATATCTAGCTCTGTGGTGAATGGAATGGCAGGGTGGGATTCTTGCTTGAAAGCATAATCTTGGCTGGGTGGGGAAGGGAGTCGGGTGCCACTTGAATAGCAGAAATCCATGTCTTTTCACTTGAAAAATCCATTTTCCCAGTGACCTGTTTGGCAGGCCTCTCAGGCAGGAACACAATTTCCTCCTTACCCCAATGAATCAGTTGCTATTTCTGGCTAGCTTTTAATGGGGGCCGTGTTGGCCAGAGAGGCAAAGGAGGTCGGAAAGCTATGAGCCACTTTATTTTTAATGTCTTAGTGTCTAGAGACTGTCATGATGCCAAGTGCAATTGTATTTTACATCAATGGTTAGCGCTGGAAAATCCCAATTCTGAGAACCTAAGGGAAGAACTTGCTACATTTAAGGTGCAGGCCCCACTCCTGAGCTGGAGAAATCCACCGGGAAAGCCAGTGAGAAGTAGAGCTGACGGTAGCAAGCATATAGGTTGGTTTGCTTGGGTTATTTCTAAGTCCCATGTTTCTGAATGTGATTGCACAGCACGGAAGTGATGGAAGATCTCCAGAAGCTCCTGCCAGGCTTCCCTCGTGTCACTCCCCAGGCACCGTTCCTGCAGGTGACTCCAAACATGAACTTCATGCACAATATGCTGCCTATGCAGAACCTGCAGCCGACTGGCCAGCTGGAGTACAAGGTACCAACTGCTATGTATGTTCCCCACAACTGCAGCCAGTGCCTTGCAGAGATACGGGCTGGTGCTCTTGGAGACACCCCGAGTCTGCTCCATAGGTTTAATGATCGATTTGATCGCTGAGCCTGGACCTTAGTTCTATTGGCTGTCGCTTACTGCTGGGATTGTCCCTCGTGTCGTTCTGAGTGCAAACAAACACCCCACAATTTGAAATTCAGAAACTCGTTTGATGGGGACGGGAGATCAGTGGTTTTAGTAACAGATCACGCCGTGGTCCTTGGCTTCCAAGTGTGTGAAACCCAGAGGCCCAGCCTGCCTTGTGGCTGAAACTCAGGGCTGGAAGTTGGAAGATCTGGGTTCTACTCCCAGCTCTGCCACTGACCAAGTTCAGGCAGGTCATTCCACCACTCTGAGCCTCAGTTTCCCCAGGAGTAAGGTGTGGAAGATCCTTCCCCTCACCCAAGGCCAGTGATGCTGTTTCCTTGGTATTTATACAGAGCTCTAAGATCCTCCATCGGGAGGCACTAGAGGAGGAGTATTCCGTGATAACTCCCCTGTGTTCTTCCTAGGAGCAGTCCTTGCTGCAGCCCCCCACTCTGCAGTTGTTGAATGGAATGGGCCCTCTGGGGCGGCGGGCTTCAGACGGTGGAGCCAACATCCAGCTGCACGCACAACAACTGCTGAAGCGTCCTCGAGGTCCTTCCCCACTCGTCACTATGACGCCAGTAAGTAGCAAAGGAAGAACAGAGTTGGTGGCGTGTTTACAAACCCGTCCTCTTGCTGGCAGTGAAAGCAGCGGGGGAGGAGTGGCGTGTGCGAAAGAACTGCGGGGGCGGACAGGGAATGAAATGCCAGATTCCCAACGTTGGCAGGGACTCGCCACCTGCCATTTGCTTTTGCTTTCCTTCCTCAGGGACATTCATCCTACTATGATGTTCCCTTTTGGGAGGGTTTCCTCACTCTTTCCCTTGGCCCTCTCTACCTACCTGCTCTCCAGAGGCAAAGCTGAAGCGGCATTCAAAGGAACCTTTTAAAACAGACGGTGGCTTCACTGCCAGTATCAGCAAGTTCCTGGCCGCGCTCTGACTGGTCTTGTCTCCTCGGTGCAGTGTATAGAAGGGCTGGTAGCCTCCGTCTCCCACGATGCCTGTGCTCCTGGCACTTAAACTGCTTTGGTCCTTCAGTTACCATGTGCATCACAAGCGCCTCTCCTTTCCCGGCAGCCCTTCCCTGTCTCACAAGATCCTTCGACATTGCTGCTTGCTTAGCGTCTGGCTTTTGGTCTCCTCCTTCGTGACACCGCTGCCAGAGAGCCCCGCGTTTGGAATTGGCATGCCTGGCTGTCTGGCTATAGCCCCTATCTGAGTAGTGCTGACCGTTGCGGGCACACGTGTTCCTCAAGCCAGCCCCCTATTTGATTGTCTCCTTCCCATTGGAAGTGTCTGTGTCTGGGGCATAGCTGTATGTTTTCAAAGATGAATGTTATTTTCACTGTCCAGTTGAGTATCTTCCTCCTTCCATTAATGACCTGCACAAAATTGCTAGCACTAGAGGCCAGGCATCTTGCTGCTGTGAGAAATGTCACGTACTGATGCTGAATGGGCCTTTTATTTCTCATTTAGTAGTAGTAATTGAAATATTTCTCCTCTTCAGAAGTGCTGAGAAGAGCATGATGTTTGTAACTCTCTCTTGCTAAGGTTGCTTTGCAACTCTCTTGCTTTATTTGCTGAGAGAAAGGAAAATCTGCCGGTGTTAATGTCGGCAGTGCTTCCCCCTGGAGGTATGTGTATTACTGAATTTCCTGCTAGCACCACAAGAAGCTGCCCCTATATAGGTTGCACTATGTAAGGGTGCGATGGTGAGGGTGTTTTGGAGGTTTCTGAGTGCCCCCAAATGTCTGGTACTTAAATGTTCTTCCAGAAAGTCAGGTTTCTGCAGCCCAAGATAGTGTTAAATAAGCCACCTTCTGGAGCCCATGGTTCCCCTTTCCTCTCTCCTCAGGCCGTGCCAGCAGTTACCCCTGTGGATGAGGAGAGCTCCGATGGGGAGCCGGATCAGGAAGCTGTGCAGAGGTAACATCCCATCCGTTGGCCTTTCCCCTTGTGCTGCTGGAGAGGCTCGCCCTGTGGTGCCCTAAAGCTGATTTATAAAAAACCCAACTAATCAACCTCATCCCAAGCTGCAGGTGTTGATTATGGTGAAGGTTTCAACTTTTCCTTTATGGGTGCCTGTTTACACCAGGCAGTTACCCTGACGCTAACAGGCAAATGAATAACTCGGTAAAACAACCTGAAATTCTGCAGGCTATTTGAACAATAGGGTATCCAGAATCTCTCTGAGCACTAAACTCCTTTGCTGAGGGTGCGTCAGCATGCAAAGCAAACTAACCTGCCTAGTTAGTGCTAAGACACCGCACCCTCCCCCATCCCTGCTGAGTGACTGGGGAAGTGGTCTCCTTTTATCTGTGCAGCTTTTGGACCAAGACCTGCAGTAAACATCCAACTCTGATGCCTTGAAGTGAGTTTGATAAAAACTTGGGTATCTGTAGTCATTTAGACTTCTAGCCATAGCAGTAGGTCCTGAAACAGTCTGCTCCGACGTGTGAGAGGTGGTCCAATATCGACTCTGAAACTTCACTTCTCTCCCCAGCCAAAGTATGTACTGAAAACACTAACACTGTCCTTGCTAATACCTCCAGTGTAGCTTTTGTTTAGCTAGTTTTTCTGCTAAGCAACTGGTGCAGATGATCCTCCTTATTAAGTTCCATGGATTCTCCCCAGTTTTGGTGGGCAGGAACTTGGCGAGAACAGGCTCTTTTTCAACTTTTATGGATATTGTCCTTCCAAGAACGATGCCGATAGCTGCCGGGTGGGCAGCAGGCAGGTATAGAAGTGAGGGAGTTGCTGCTAATGCCATTTAATTCCCTATAATTTCCTAGATCCCTTGTAAACTCCACTGGTCTCAGTGCTGTAAAACAGAAGGGTTCTAATGGCGATGGACACTTGGGTACAACAGTGGCTTGTCCAGGCCATGTGCCAAGATTCCCTTGGCTACTTGACCTTAGAAAACAGCCAAACATGGTACACGTTAAAAAATGCCTTCTGCTTCCAGTGGCTAGGAGTCTACACATTCTGGGTAGCCAAAGTGTGGCCTAAGAAGCTATACAGTGCCACCCATGGTCATTCTCATCTTTATTATGGAGGCATGGCCCGCAGACACTGCAGGCCCCAGCATGCCATGCTCTGTCGTGACAAAAGCCTTGCCCTCAGTCGATGCTGACCGTTGTCTCTTGGCGTCAGAACTCTCCAGTGACGGCGCTGCTCAGATCTGAGCAGAAGTTGCAAGCTGGGACCTGCAGTCTCCATGGGCCACCACTCCAGACTGTAAAGCTGAACATAGCTGCAGCCTTTTCCGTTTGGGGCAAATAAGATGCAGCCCTGCGGCTCTTGGCAAATTGCCAATGTGTCCTCATCTGCCCAAGCTTAGAGTGCCCATGTTTTAAAATCTCTGCTTTCAGCCAAATCCTTCGAGGTTCCAAGAGTCAGGCTTGGCAGGTAGGGTTTTGAGACCAAGGGTAAAACTTCCAAAAACGTGTGCAGGACTTAGGAACCCAAGTCTCACTGTAAGTCCATGGGATGCAGTTTCTGAGGTACCTAAGTCACCTTTGAAAATGGGGCTTAGCTACTTTTGAAACTATTGCCCCCAAATCCTTCTTGTGTGCGCTTATGCCACATTCTCCATAGCCGCTGGACGGGACCAGGCTTCAACTGTGCTTAATGGGTGCACATTAACCCTCCATCTCCCCACCCTCTTACGCTGTGACATGCCACTAATCACCAGCAGAAGAGTAAACAGGATTAACACCAGGGACAGGAGCTAATATTTATCTTTTCAGAACACTGGTTTGAATGCCCTCTGCAATGACCGTAGAGCAACTTTTGCCCTTGTTTGCTTTAGGTTGCCTGACCTTGAAATAGTGTGCATTCCATTCCCCGTGCCCAGGGCACAATCACATCTCTTCGGAGCTTGCAAAACTTTTTTTTTTTTTTTTCAGCCAAACACTTGCAGTTCATGATTGGATTGTTCCCTGGAGCCATGAAATAAAGTGATTGTAGCAAACCACAATTGTGAAGCTCTTTGGGAAACTCGCCCTGTCTCCATCTAATGGATCTCAAACATTTAATGGCTCAGATTTTGGCAAGTCACCACACCACTAAGTACTCAGCATTCTGTTAACTGGCTGCTTTTTGTGTCCATGGATAATGCTTTTTGCAGAGCCATAGTTTTAAGTGCCGCTGTTTCCCCTACTGTACAGGTTTTAGTTACAGACATTAAAAAGAAATCAAATCGAAGTATTTGTAACCCCCATTTTACCCTCTGGCTTTGTGGAGGCCGGGAATCTTTGTAGCCATAACTCCTCACCAATGCAGCTTTACCTGAGTTAGCAACAGTGGGAGGGTTAGTCCAGGTACAGGTATTGATTCCACTCTGTCCTCAAACCTTGTCAGTGTTTCCACCATTGCTAGCACCTGAGAGAGCTGTCCTGGTGCTTGCCCAAGATTGAAGAATATCCGAGGATAGCTGCACCCTTTGCCATCTCACTGAATCAGGCCCTTCCTGCCTTAGCATCCAACAAAAACACAAAGGGAACAATAGGGCTAAAAATCCCCAAACCAGCCCTGAACCTGTCTACAGCTGAAGGTGGAAGCTCTCAGAGGGCTGCTGCTCCAGGAAGGGAATGGGCTGAATTAGCTCCTCACTGTCCCTTGCCATTTCTGCTTTAGGCATCATTGGTGCAGCCTCCATACACTGATTCCCAGGCTCTGCTCGAAGTGTCCAAGAGTGGGGACTAGATGGCGCACTTTACACACACGCTGTTCCTCTCTCTGAACCTACGTTCAGATCCAGGTTAGATCACACACACAGTGCAAAGGGCAGCCTAATCTCCAGCGGTGGTAGCGATGTCGTAAATGCCATCATCTGATGTGGGACCATTCAGCGTGCTGATCTCTGCTCAGACTCCAGACTGAGCACGTTTGCAGGTGAGGACTGAAGTGCACAGGCTGAGCCACGCAGGGGAACGTGCACAGCGTCTGTCTGCACGGTGCCGAGCTGTAAGCATTACTCACGCAAACAGTCCCATGGGCATAGTGCATATGATGTAAAGCAGACAGTGCTATTACCCTTCAGACTAGCACCACTTTAGGAGAAAGAATCCCTACAGAAACTAACTAGTCACTGAAACTAGATCTAAATGAATGTGCTTGAGAATTCCCCATGAGATGAAGTAGGGCTTTTCTCCTGAGATGGTGAATGGTCGTTCTGTTTCTTACCAAGGTTGGCATTGGAATAAAGCTGGCTATGACTTCAGTCCTCCACTAAGCAGTTAACATCCCTTTAATCGGACAGACATTGGCAGTACGGTTTGCTCTTTCATGGGTGTTCTACAACTCACAGCAGGCTCTGAGCGCTGCAGCGAGCATTTTCCTTTCCTAATTACTCTGGATTATCTGCTTCTGCTCCCTTCTTTTGGAGTATTCCCGTCAGTCTCTTCCATTTATAAAATATGCTCCTGCTTGTTGCAGATACTTGGCAAATAGGTCAAAAAGGCACACTCTGGCAATGACCAACCCTACAGCTGAAATCCCTCCAGACTTGCAGAGGCAGCTAGGACAGCAGTCTTTTCGATCCCGGGCTTGGGCTCCACACCTGGTACCCGATCAGCACCGGTGAGTAATGGCACCGGCCGTTCGGGCAGCTCTGTGCCAGGGAACCCGCTCAGATGTCGTCTGAATGGAGTGCAGGAAAAATCCAGCTTGGCATAAAGGGGTTAAAAGAAGAAAGCAGCAGACCCCCAAAGCAGACGCTGGCTGGCCCTGTTGGATAGATATTGGCTCCTCAGCTGCTAAATGCGTGGTGCACTCACGGGCAGGGATCAGTTGGCTCTTCCCCTCCAGTCCCACTTCTGTGGCTGGAGATGATTGGCCAGGATGGCTGCCTTTGCCCTGGGGCTGGGATTAAGATTAAACGATCCAGTTTAGTGGAAAGCTTTGTTAATGTATTGGAAGGCTCAACCCTGTAGTGAGTAGTAAATCTGCTATGGAATATTCAGTAGTGGAATGCTGTATGAAAGGCTGCACCAGGAGTAAACTATACGTAGGTTGATACCTCACTGCACCAGAGTTGTGTGTTTCCACTGCAGAGTCTCCGCGCAAAGCTCCCCGTTTGTCTTTTTGTTTCTAATCTGGGGGAGAACAATTATAACTTTTGTGACTGAGGGAACTGCTGCAAAACTGGATCCAAGTGAGCTAAAATTCTGGAGGAAGGGCCCTCCTGACTTGGAGAATTATTATTTCTACAGAGTCCTTTGATGCTGCAGCAAATTGGAGACCCTACTGCCACAGACACAGCTTAAAAACTGCCCCCCCACCCCAAAGCAGAGGGTGTAACATAAGTGTAAACTGTCATGCTCATTTCTTTGATTTTAGTTGCTGAACAATTGAGAAAGTAGTTACCGAGAAGACCAGATTTGTGCTCATGTTAAATCCTCTAACCAGCTCACACTGGCAAGCTTGTGAAAGCACTCTTTATTGTAGCCAGATACCTGCTGAGCTGGGCGCTGGTGTAATCAGGTGAACTCTGAGCAGACTGAGTCGGCATTGGTGCCACGCTGGAACTCTAGAAGACAAAAGATAAACCCTGAGTTACTCCTGGGTAGAAACACTTGTAGGGAGGCAGGAGAGGAGGAGGAAGATTTCTTGGGTCACCGAGTGCTTTATAGGAAGAGAAGAAAAACAGTTGCAAAGTAAATAAACAGAAAATACTGTATGTCCTGCTTCCAGGGTCACTTCAGAATGGAGGTTTAAACGAAGCCATTGAGAGATTGTTGTAAGGCTCTTTAGAATGAGCCTACCCTGCCCCCACTGGCTCTCATCTCTCATCATGTGTCTGCTCCTCTGTTTGCACATGCACAGGAGAGCATTGGCTCATTCCAGATTCACAATGATGAGCATTTTACATGTCACAGCAGAGGCCTGTAAGCCTGTGGCACTACAGACCTGCAGAGATCAAAAGAGAGGAGCTTGAAAATCACATCTGGCCCCAGACCAAGCACCTGGAAGTCTCTGTACACCTCAGACAGAGCTAGTGGAAGGCTGTGTCGTGTAGTGTGGCAAAACCTGCAGTAAGCCACAAAGTACTGCCTGGTTTCAGAGTAGCAGCCGTGTTAGTCTGTATCCGCAAGATACAGGTTCTATATGCATCCGAAGAAGTGGGCTGTAGTCCACGAAAGCTTATGCTCTAATAAATGTGTTAGTCTCTAATGTGCCACAAGTACTCCTGTTCTTCTTTTTTCAGAGTACTGCCTATTGAACAGCTGTCCGCTTTTATTCTGGTGTTTAATGTAGTCTGTTTGAAACTGGTTTGTACTTAAAAAGGTCTCAACAATTGTTAGTCTAGAAAGCCAGTCTGGAGAGCCAGGGGTTAGGGTTACCGTGCATCACCCTAGCATGCTTGGGAACCTGATGCACAATGCTCATGTTCCTCACTTGCTGCTGCTGCCCGTTACCGAGTTGGAGGGTCAGATGGACAGATTTGGCTTGCTGACTGGCAGAAAGGGAACGTGACAGCCAGCCAACTCTAACCTTAGCTGGAACATATCTAAAATCGTAATGAAGTGAAATACATTTTACCAAGCAGGGCTGAATATGTGAAACTAACTGGAACTGACATCCTGGAAATGTTGCAACATGAATGAGAATTGTCCTCCTGCTAGGGGTAGCTTCTCCCGCAGAGATTCCGTTTGGTCTTTCAGAGCAGGCTTCAGCAGAGAACTCTGTGCATACATCAAATATTTGAAGTATCAATTTGTCTGTCTAACGTAATTCAGTTTGAAGCACTACTATATGGAGCTCGATTATCTTCTGTTTGTTTTACAACCAAACCATCCGCAGGGATGCTCTAAAGACTTGTTCCCTAAGGGCCTTTCACAGACAAAGACCATTGCTGCAGCCAAACTGTTGTCCACTCGTTTTCTGTATGGATTGAATTGGTACAAAGCTAAACCCATCTGGGCAGAAAACTAACTGGGTCCTCATGTGTTAGTGTTTGCTCTGTGGGTGGAGAGAGAGCAGTGCTTTGTAATACTCTTAAAGATGTAGTCTTGAGGAGGAGTGTGCTTGGGTTTGACTCATATGTGGGAACCCAGATTGAAAGGGAAGTTTGTTCCTGGAAACAAAGTCGTCATCATCCCCCCACAATGGGATTAGTGCCTCTCTGAACGTGGATGCCGGCCTCTCCTCTGGCTCAGAGTGGCTGCAGGATAGACCTGATAGCTCTGTAGTCAGCAGTGTCTTTCCTACCCTTGGGGTGTGAATCTTATCCACCCCGATCCACTGGTGCTGTGACACGGCTGTTTTTATCTGCACGTACTGGAGACTTAGAAATGTTTCTAAAACTTTTGTTTTGCCATTATTGGTTTTGTCTTGAGGGCCCCCTACAAGTGCAGCTTCCTTGTTTGACACCCCCCTCCCCCCCCCGCTCCAGGTCCATCCCTCTGTGGTCACATGAGATGCAACATTTGGCAGAACGTGTTCAGATTAAAACTCCCTCATCTTCAAGGCCTGATATGTGTTAGTGCTTGGAATAAACCAGTCTGATGGGTTCACCCGCATGTGTCATCTAGGAAATGGAAGATCCTGGAAGCCTGTGTGTGTGCTGAGAGAGGGCAGGTCGTACTGCTAGGTGATGGTCTAAGCTTTATTGGCATTCGAATGGGAAGCCTCCATTCCCCACAGAAGTCAGGGTTCCTGGTGCCCCTTTTGATGCACAAATGAGCATTTTCCAGTTTTCTTCCTTTCCTGGAAATCCCATGGATTGCTCTTCTCTCAGTGACGTGTCTCTCTAGGTGTACCTGCAAGTAAAGCATCTGGGCTAGGACTGGGGGGGAGGTTGTTATGCTGGTCCTGCTCCTGGGCTTGTTTAAATGAGAATTCCTACGGTGCTGGCCGACTGTATTTTAGAATTAGACTGAGCAGGCAAGCTCCGGTTGTGCTTGTTAGGGTCTCCTCTTAGCAAACAGGCCTTGCCATAGAGAGACAACTGTTCTCAGCAGCAGAATCACCTCATCGAAGACAGCAGCACTCCTGACTGGCTCCTACTTCCCCAATTCAGATAGATGAACAGGAAACCATTTTTCATAGCACAAAGTGTTCCCATCCCACTGGAATATAGGGATGCTCCAGCTTAGCAAAAATGTCACTGTGTAAACTCCAAAGTATAGTGAATGAAAAAGGCTCTCAGATGGAGAAAAGCCTTTCAGTTCTTAGCAGTTGAATGGTTTCTGCAGGTCGGGGGAACCAAGTGCCAGGCCGAGTCGTATGGCCAGTTACAGACTGGGGCCCCTGTTATAATCTAGTTAGGATATAAATCAGACTGGCAAAATCTTAGAGAAAATGTACCTACCCTAGCATAAAATGGACTTGCTAACCCTGTACCATGTGGGTGATGAATAAACTAATGGCACTTTACTTCTCACCCAGAAACAGAACTTCTGGGCAGGCAGACCTTGGCAGAGCTGATGTAAATAAAATGTCTCTGTAGCTGAGTTTGTTTTTCAGCTGGCCTCACTAACCCACTTCCCCATGTGTTCAGCTCTGTTTACAAGGACTCAAACACCCTGCACCTCCCCACTGAGCGCTTCTCCCCGGTTCGCCGCTTTTCTGACGGTGCTGCCAGCATCCAGGCGTTCAAAGCCCACCTGGAGAAAATGGGCAATAACAGCAGCATCAAACAGCTTCAGCAGGTAAAGGAAGGAAGAGGGATGCAATGAATTAGCTTAGGTCACTGACTTACTGGTAGAGGAAACCTTTCCTACTGCTTTGTCTCCTGGATCTAAACATTCTTCAGAGCTGCAGCTGGGGAGCATATCCTCTCCTTCCTTCTGGGTATTTGAGTGTGCTTTGTAGAATTGCCATCCTCCTCTTCATCTCAGCTGCAGCCTGGGGACCTTGGGGGCTTCCCCTTTTCTGGGGACTTGACATATCACTGTAGAAACACATGTAAGGTCCGAGAAGTCAGGCTCAAGTGAGGAACGTGGGCCCTGATACCTGTGCTCCCTAGAAACTGTCATTGAGTTTCTTCCCAAGACTCGCACGCAATGAAACCAGTCCCCAGAATCCCATTTCAAAGTTGAAATGGTTGGTTCTTGGGCCTGGCCTGCTTGTTTGATTGGTTTGAATAACAATCCATGGTGTTGCACAGAGTAACCAGACTGAAGAACACTCTTGAAAATCCTCTTAGCCACGGCTGCTAAAAGCCACTGGTGCCTTCACCAGTGTTTAATGGCAGTGAAGTCCCATCGCATGCCATAGCGGTCATTGAAAGGCCATTTTGCTCTGCTGTGGCATAAATTGCATAGTCCTCTCTTTGACCTCCGGGGGAGTCTTGTCGTTGATTTCAGTTGGAATTGGATTGGGCCCCAAGAGAGGAATTTCCCTGTGCAGCACAGCAGGAGCACGAGATGCTAATTTAATCTTGGGGTTTTCATGTCTGATGCTTTTCACTTGCACTCCCTGCAATTGCAGTGTAAAGAGACTAAATAGCCCATGAGTTTAGTTCCATGAGCATCTATTTCTTTCCCACTGTATGAGAGAGCTGCGATGACCCTGGTATTATGCGCACACATGCTGCTAACTACATGGATTAGGATTTCTGTCCTGCAGTTTCTTCTTTTTCCCTGGCTCTGGAGACTGCAGAGTGAAAGCCTTTTTAGCGCAGCAGGGTTGCTGTGCAGGAAGAGATCATGTTGTGGGTGTATTGAATTCATTACAGGAGTGTGAGCAACTACAGAAGATGTACGGTGGGCATATGGACGAGAGAACTCTGGAGAAGACACAGCAGCAGCACATGTTGTACCAGCAGGAGCAGCATCATCAAATTCTCCATCAGCAGATTCAGGTACTGGAACCGGGACCATGCTCCCTGAATCCTAGCCAGGTTTTCCTGCAGTAGAGGTGTTGAATGGCCACATGGGACTAGGGACGAAAACTTCTGTGTATGTGGCAAGTTAGAGTGCCCGACCTGCTGTAATGAAGAACAAGGGGGAAGGCTTTTCAAAAGCAATGCATGCACAGCTGGTAGAATAGCGAGAACTTCTGTCTCAGATTGATTAATTTATTGGTCCAAACTGTCTCAGTCGAGATGGAACTGACTAATTGCAAATACTTTTTGTTCCCCTTCTTTCTGGTGCCTGGCTCAGGATTGTATTCGCCCACCTCAGCCATCTCCACCCTTGCAAGCTCCATGTGAAAACCAGCCAGCTTTGCTCACCCACCAGCTGCAGAGGTAAAGAAAGGGGTTTGCTTTGGTAAAGTGCGGGGGGGGTGGGGGGGACTGGCTGTCACTCAGTGATGTACTCAGGCCTGTCCCAGAGCCAGCTGGGAGCTTATAAACTTAGAGAACTGGGCCTCATTCCTAGAAGCACGTGCAGGCTGCAGCTGGAGCTGTAGGAGCAAGTCTCTGGCAATCAGGCTCTTAACATTTCTGTCCAAGAGAACCTTGAAAGTAACCTGATGGCATAACATTGTTTTAAATTGACATGGAACTGCTGCTTGTTGGCCAACTTGAAAACAAATGAGCTTCAATAATAGTATGAACACTTTCTCTTTGAATGAGCACTTTGAATGCCAAGCCATTTACAAACACTCTTTAGACCCTTCCCCCTCCCACCCAGTCCCTCTGTTGGCTAGCAAATATCATCCCATTTTACAGATGAGGAAGGCTGAGGCAGAGTGGGAGAGCCTTGCCATAGGTCATGGTGAGTCAGGAATAGAACTCAGGATTCCTGACTTGTGCTCTAACCACTGGGCCATACTACCTTATCCAGCTAGCTAATGAAGATAAAATAGAAATTATGTTGCAAAGCCTTTAAGATTCTAAAGGAGTTTTTTATATTGTTTGTTTTTTTTGAAAAAGCACTTAGGGTTCAGTTCTAAAACATGAACAAGCGTCTTTATCAGGAAGAGCAATTTACGAAGATGCTTATTTTCTTGTGTAGGTTACGGATTCAGCCATCTAGTCCACCCCCAAACCACCCTAATAATCATCTCTTCAGGCAGCCAAATAGCAGCCCCCCTCCTGGGAATAGCAGCATGCTGCAGACTCATGGTAAGCACTGAGTGGACCAAGCCATCTGTCCTCCTATTGTGCAGGCCGCTTGTCAGAACCTTACAGCTTTATAGAGCGCTTGGGAAAACAGTTCATGTCTTCTCCAAATTCTAGTGCCTGGCGCAGATAGCCGATGTCTCCATCTGGCATAAGGGGCTGGTATTATCGCGGTACTTGCCAGCTGGAATATGTTGTTACCTGTCATGAGGTCTTTGCTTATCATTTCTGGGGGCGGGGAGGAGGGATATTATTCTTTGATTATGCAAATAACTTTATACTGGTATTGTTTCTTTTACCTTACAAGTATTTCTAGCTGTGGCTGTAGTAGGATGAAACTTTAGCTCTGAATAGTCAGGAAAGGTGCACGCCTCATCACCCACTGAAAGGCAGCTTGGTTCTGAAAATCTTACCTCTGGCCCTGATAGCATCAGACGCTGTATCTGTTAAACAGAAGGTGCTCTCAAGCCTTGCAGCAGCTCAGTGCAGTTACTCAAAGGGATTGTTCTTCGTAGGTGCGGCTTCTCAGTCCCAGTTCCAAGGGATGCCTTCCCACAGTGCGATCTTCCAGCAGTCTGGTAACTGTTCCCCTCCCCCGAACGTGGCACTGACATGCATGGGCATGGCGCAGCAACCGCAGCCACAGCCGGTCACCATCCAAGTGCAAGAGCCCGGAGATATGCTCAGCAACAACCTTCTGCAAGGGGCAGCTGTGGCAGGGCAGGGCATGTCCCCGCACCCGCGAGGCACGTCTATCAACCCGAGTGCTAATCAGATCCAAATGCAGCATCGCGCTAACCTGATGGCCTCTCTCACGTACGGGCACAGGCCACTGTCCAAGCAGCTCAGTGCTGATAGTGCAGAGTCGCACAGGTAAGCCGTTCTCTAACTGTTCTGCTAACCCGGGGAGGGGGGAGAAAAGAACCAGGGCCGGTCAGAGTTCTGCCACCACGGCTCCGGGTGCCAAGGCTGGCTGCCCGTCTCCTGAGCACAGCTCTCGCTGCCAGCAGCAGCCATGCGCTGGTCACGTTATGGCGTTCGACTTCAGGGCTTTGTTAGTGGCATGGGTGTCAGACAGCCAAGGGGTGAGGATTGTGTGAAGTCAGCACAACTCCTTAGCCAGGCGGGGTAGGAAGCCAGCTTTCTCTCTAGGAATGCAGGTCGCTGCTTAAGTAGAGTCTTGTGCTTTAATAAGAGGGGAGAAATAAAGAAGTACAGAGACCGTTACTAATTCCCTTTCGTGCCTGGTTTGGCTGGAGCCTACACTAGCTTCAAGAGCTCCGACCAGGGCCAGCTCTAGGATTTTTGCCGTCCCAAGCAGAAACAATTTTGGCCGCCCCCACCCCCCCACACACACACCCGTTTTTTTCTTACCCCACCCCCGGCCCCGCCTCAGCTCCGCCCCTTCCCCAAATCCCCAGCCCTGCCTCCTCCCCCCAGGCTCTCAAGCCTGGGAGGGAGGGCGAGCAGCGGCGCATGAATCAGCTGTTTCACGTGCTGCGGCCGCTCGGGATCTCCCCCTCCCTCCCAGGCTCTCAAGCCTGGGAGGGAGGGGGAGCAGCGGCGTGCAAGCGGCAGCAGCGGAGGTGAGCTAGGGCGGCCGGTGCACATTTTTAGGGGTGGCATTCTGGCGCCAGCCATGCCGCCCCTAAATATGTGCCGCCCCAAGCACCAGCTTGTTTTGCTGGTGCCTAGAGCCGGCCCTGGCTCCGACAGGCGGGCTCTGCCTCTAACAGCACCTTTTCTCCATCTACGCTCCCCCAGCTATCTCCAGAGACTTGAAACATTCCTTCTTACCTGGCCCTGCAGAGTCATCGATGACCTGGGGCATGTGCTCTTCTACAGGGTCTGAGTGGAGTGTGTGGTCTCTTCAGCTCTCCCAGAAAGAGGTGCTGAGTGGCAAACCTGGGTCCCCTCTGTTCCACTCCAGCTAGGCGCTCAAGCCACCACCCTGAACATGTACAGCCTGTTGGAGTTGATTGGGAGGTTGTGCAGAGTGCCTGAGTGGTGGCGGCCTCCTCTGCATTCATGGGTTTACTCTTGGTTGCTGCAACACAATGACTGTCGTTTCTTCCTTGCAGCTTGAACATGAACAGGTACCCCCCTGCTAACTATGACCAGGTGCACTTACATCCCCACCTGTTCTCCGATCAGGCCCGTGCATCCCCCAGCAACTACAGCCCATCAGCAGGGGTGGGATTCCCCACAACGCAACAAGCCCTGAAGGTCCCTCAACTTGACCAGTTCCCTAGCTTCCCTCAAAGTGCACATCAGCAGCAGCCGCAGCACTACACGGCATCGGCACTACAGCAGGCACTGCTGTCCCCAACTCCGCCAGATTACAGCCGACACCAGCAGGTACCGCATATCCTCCAGGGACTGCTTTCCCCCCGGCACTCGCTCACGGGGCACACGGACATGCGACTGCCCCCAGCAGAATTTGCACAGCTCATCAAGCGGCGGCAGCAGCAGCAACAGCAGCAGCAGCAAGAATTTCAAGAGTTGTTCAGGCATATGAGCCAAGGAGATGCTGGGAATATGAACACCAGCATGGGACAGAACCTCTCAGAGCGTCCGTCGTTGTCCGTGCCTTATCAGAATGCTGACACGTACCATCACAACAGCCCCCAACATCTCTTAAAAATCAGGGCACACGAATGTATCCAGCAGGTATCTGCAGCAGTGGCACCACATGGGTATGTACACCAGCCAGCTCTGATCCATTCGGAGAGCATGGAGGAGGACTGTGCATGTGAGGGTGCCAGGGACAGCTTTCCGGACACTAAGAGTTCAAATACATTGACCAAAGGTGGCCATGAGAACCCACTGCTTTTAAATGCAGGAGGGCATGGGGACCCAGAATCTCTGCTAGGAACGGTTAATCAGGGGCAGGAATTGGGGACGCATCATTACAGACATCAGCCAGCTACCGGATTCAGTAGGAATAAGGTGCCCAGCAGAGGTAAGACTTAGTGCTACTTGTGTACATGAAACAGCCTCTTCCAATGTCAGATACACACCACGTGCAAGCAGAGATGACTCTGTATATCAGACAGAACTAGGAGTTTCGGTGACAGTCAACTTAGGGCAGAATTTTCTAGAATCTTTTGGCTATTAAGGCTGTAAGTAAATTGTGAACTCGTACAAACTTTGTACCAAACAACGAGGAGGAGAATTGTTAAATAATGAAGGGACACTGCCAGACTCCTAGGACTTGGAATTTGATGATTATAACCTGCAGGTAATGAAAAAAGACCCTGGATTCCTGCTTTGCCTTTAGAGATGAGCTGCAAAGTGTTGGGTGGTTTATCTGTTTTTTTTTTTTATTAAAAAAAAAATCTAGTGTCCCAAATTAAGGGAGTACGTGTGTGTTAAATTATCCCGACAGCCCAAAACTGTGACTGGTTCCTCCTTCGCTAATCAGCAGCCCCCAAGTCCAGGCAGTGCTACATGGGTCAATGAAATGTACCCTGTAGTGCACGGTGTCCTTTCCTGGGCCAGCGCCCTCCACTACCGTACCAGAGAGCACTGACTGGGAGTCCCAGAACGAGCTTGAATGATCTGATTTAGGAAAACTGGTTGTTAAACTTGCTCCTAGTGAGTGGCTCGGGCCTGTTTTTGGTCCTGTGGAAACTACTTTCCCCTTTCCTGGTCTCCCCACCCGCTGTGACTGTGGAGACAGAGCAGCATGACATGCGGTCTCTTTAAATGACTGTTCTCCCTGCATTGTAGTTCTGTGCATCCCGTGTGTTTAGAATTAATCTCCTGCCCACCCATTCAAGAGGGGCGAAGGCACTGAGCAGTACCACTTGGCAGGCCTGAGCAGGGTAGATCTGTATCTGCTGTAGGAATGAGATGCATCTTATTTGAAGCCACCACCTTTCACTTGACCCCCTGGCTGTACTGGTGCTTTGCCCACTGCTTAACGTTGAGACAATAACCACAGGTATTTTGTCAGGTTGTGTGTTCAAGCAGGTGTGCGTGTGAGGCGAACGGGATCCTTCAGAGTGAGGACTAGGGCGAGGAGTGGCCTTCGTTCGCTGTGCCTTGGGTGATTTAGATCACTAGCGCGCTGGCCCTGTCAGACCCCAGTTTTTCTGCTGGGCTTCAATTTCCAGGCCTGGCCCTGGGCAAGGAGAGCGCTGTCCTAGTGCAAGCAGGCTCTGGAAACTCCTCTTTTCTGAGTTCCTGTTTTTTACTGACCTGGGTCATTTTTATTATTGACACAGCTAAATAAACTGCATGTAAAATGGTGCGAATGACTAAACAAGCCAAAAGCCATGCTCGTGCCCCACTAATTGCTCTGCTACTATCACGATACACAGGAGAGCAGGACTTTAGACTGCAAGACTTTGTAAATGAGTAAAGAGAAGTCAACATTTACCAGGAATTGTGCAAGCCGTTCTGAAAGAGGCGGGAGTGCGCATGTGGCTGTTGGGAGTGTTAATATAGTACATTATACTCAAAGGTGGAGCTCCCCTGACCTTTATTTTCCTCCTTGTGTTTAATAACCCAGTTGGAATCTAGCCTACACTCTTCCCGCTCCAATTGGGCTAACATTTAAGCGACCCAGGAACACTTGTGTACAATTAAGTGAAATAAAACCTCCATGTAAATAGCACTAAAGAGTTCACTTCCACTCTGTTGCATACAAAACAATCCAAATGTTAACAGCAGCTCTGTGCATGTCCACTGAAGAGCGACTGGGGGAGTACTGCTGTGGGATATTTAACCCAAACAAGTGTCACTCTGTGATGGTTTCTCTTGAATGATTTCTCTGCCCTCCCAGCCCCCTCTCCCCCAAAGGTTAGACTGTCAGCCTTGTCTTTGAGCTCCCCTAGTTACATTGACAATGTTGTTTGAATGGTTTTTAAATTATAATTTCCCTTAAGAGGAAAATGTATTGTGGAAACAATAGAGCAGATATTTATGCTTGAGAGATTAGGAGCCACTTCCCGGTCACTTGCACTTCGGTCTATACACTGAGGAGTATGCTGGTCCTGGTTACAGTTCTCTGGCATGCCTGGTGAGTGCTTTGGTCCACGTACTTGCCCCATAGAAGTGTGATTGTGTGTTGGGACGTTACGTAGAGTTTGGGGGGCATGCCACCACTTACTGCTGCCTGTCACCTAAATCCTGATGAAGGCTCCCACCAGCTGTGGTTGGATTTCAGTGACTCGCTTCGGGGCATCGTTGTGCTCCAGATGCCGTACAGCTTCGAAAACGCTGCCCAGCCCAGGTTTCCAGCCCCCAAACACCATAAGTAGCTCTGGAGGTTACTCACTAATGTGGGGGAGGGTCAGATCACTGCTGTGTCACATCTGTTGTGTTGAAGCCATGCAGGGAAGTGGGAACCAAACTGTCTGTCTTACGCAGATGTGGATAACTGACTCCCGCCCTGGAGCGTTACCCTGCTCAGGCAGCAGGTGGGGGAAGGAAAGAATTTAGATTGGGGTTTGCAATGAAACATGGATACAAATGTGAGCCTTCCAGCCTCTGTGTAACCTGGGCCTGACCATGAGAAGTGCTGACAGCAGTGGCAGCTGCAAGTGCTAATGGTTTTCTTGCTCCGTGCGCTGTTTGTGTAGCGCAAGAGGTTCAGGAGGGAACTCCTCCCTTCCCTGGAGCCTCAGGTGTATGAGCTGCCCTAGTGGAGGCAGGCTACTGCGCTTCATGGGCTGCTAACTGTGCGCCTCTCTCACTCAAGATTTGTACTGACGTTCTTTGTGCAGCACTTGGAGGCTGGTTGCTGATAGCTGCAGGCTCTTGTGAGCTGCCCACTCAGACAACCGCTCCCCCAGTTTGAACAGCAGCTGGAGCGTGGGTGGGTGGCAGTTCTTTCTCACAGCCTCTTTCCAACAGTTGGTTTTCCAGGGTAACTCAAGTTTTCTTTTGTTTTTCCAGGAAAGTGAGACTCTTAACTGAACTTAACCTTGTGGCCGTGCAGAGGGAGGCAAAGCCAAGACCCAGTCTTGTATTATTGCAAAATCTGCTCCCATAACACCGCAGCATGGTGAAGTACCATGTAATTGTGATTATAAAGCAGCATGATCAGTGCATTTCAACTCCCTCCTTTCCCCCCAAAACACTGGGGCTGGCAAGGGAGCTGGGAGGCCATACGCTGGAGGGGCTAGGGACACTGGCATGGCGGAGGAATAGTACGGATAGACGGTCAAGTTGAGCCACATGTAACACTTGTCTCTGCCAGTAGAGTCGCAAGCTGGTTTGATCACAGATAACGCCACTTAGATCGGATTGGACAGTGGGCAAAGGGAGTGCTGGCACAAGAGGCTGCCAAACCCCATTCTTCATGCAGAGGGAGATTTGAACCCAGATTCTGTACCTACACCCCGTCCGTGCGAGCCAGGATATGTTAATGCAGAGCAACCTGGAGTCTAGACCCATTTGCTGAGCAGGAATCCCAGACTCTGAAGTGCTGTTTGGCTGCAGAGTGAGAGACGGATGTTCTCTACTGGGAATGGGGCGGCCATGTTGTTGCTTTTGCTAAAATGTGGTATCTTCCTTAGGACAGGGGCAGGTCCCCCCCACATGCCTGAATTGTGTTAGTTTCCTGGGGCAGCACAGTTTGGGGCCCAGTCCAGATGGCACTGAAACGAATGGATGTTCTGCTAAAAGTTTCACTGGGAACAGGGTCATTCTTGAAACAGTGAATAGATCATTTACGATAAATGCCAGGCATGAAATCTTGCCAAAGCAAAGAGACCACAGCTATCCCTGGAATAACTCCATAGGCACCAGTAGAGTGACACCCAGGTTGGATTTGTCCCTGAATGTCTGATATTGACTTTGGAAAGGGCCTCTCCAAAGCAGTGCAGCACCTCTGCATTCACTGCACCAGGCAGCTCCTTTTTTCCCAGTCAAGGAGGTAGGACCTCTGAAGCCCTGAGGCAGCTGTCCTTGTGCCCAAGGAGAAATGGAGGAGCTATTCAGTGCAGCTCCAGAGTTGTGCTTGGTCCTTTCCTCTGACCCGTGAGCGGTCACATTGTCCCTGAGTATTCCCGACATCTGGTGGCCTGGAGAGCAGGAAAACGGAACCAGGGCCTCGTCATGGTGCTGTGATCCGCATTCAGCTGAATGCCTGGTAGGTCCCCAGCAGAGATTGTGTATCCTGCCTTTGCAGCAGATTCTCTTGATGATCTAACAGGTGGAAGCTCCCCTTTCAACGTCACTGATCCCATGATTTCCCAAGTATCAGGCCCCTAGAGCTGTAAAGCTTGTGTAAAGAGCTGCTGGTTTGTTCTGCCTGCCTGGAAAAAAAGAGAGGGCTGGTTAGTGGAACAGTCTGCTCAGTGTGTGACAGAAGTGAACGAGGAGAGGTTTCCTCGTTCATTCGGAGTCCGATGCGACCTTTAGTAACATTAGATTTTGCTTGATAGAAACGTAACCCTTGCCCTCAGACACAGCAGCTCCTGCAGCAGGTTATGGATGGACTTTGCCAGGCAGGATACTTGCACAGATATTCAGTTTCCTACAAACATGTTTGCAAAGGGCAAGGAGCAGTGGTCTGATACAGATTTAGTGTCTTGGTAACTCCCTTTTCCAAGGTTATGCAGAACGGCCCTTCTGGGACCTTCATTATATGGAAATCATAAACATCTCTTTTTTGGCACGTCTGACCCCTTCAAACAAGTGGGAGCAAAAGGCCGTCTTAGTACTGGACAGGAGCGAGGTTGTGTGGGTGTCTCCAGGCATTGTGATAACATTTCTTTCTCCTCAAATATTGTGTATCTGATTGAGACAGAAGTTGTGCATTCTTCCCTCTGAGTTCTCGTGTGATTCCGGTCGACTGCTAGCTGTGACTGGGATCGGTCGTCAAGCCGGTCGTGAGATCCTCTTCAATAGAGCAGCCCGGCCATGGTCTTTGGAGTCAAGGAAAAACAAATCTGCGCTCCTCAGTCAGGAACAAGAAGTACATGTCCAGTTGATCCTTTTTGCACAGTCATCACAGGCTAATGGATTGTTAATTCATCCCCCCTGACTTCTGTGATCCTACCAGAGTTCTTCATTAAGGCAGTTACTCCATGTTATGTACCACTCAGGAAACCGCTGGCTTCTTTATACTAACCCCCTTTCTCTTTTGTCTAACTTCCAAGAATCCATTGTAGGGAACTGTATGGACAGAAGTTCTCCAGGACAAGCTATGGAGATGCCCAATCATAATGGATTGGGTTATTCTGCAAGACCAGCTTCCATTGAACACCACAGACCCAGGACTTTGCAGAGACATCACACCATACAGAACAGCGATGATGCCTATGTAGGTTTGAGAAGGTTCATGGCTGCCAGGCGTTCTAGACCGTGTAAAACTTTCTATGAAGTGTTCATTCTAGGGCTGAGCAAATAGGCCATTCACTAGCCAAATACAGACCGGCTTATAAACCTGTGGGGCTAACTTGGAATCCAGCGCTATGCAGAGCAATGCGATAACATGCTTCCCCCTCTGCCTTTGGAATGTCTCAACGGCATGTCCGTTGTGTACCAGGCAGGATTTCAAGTGCTTTTAGCAAAGACCAACCCAAAAGTGAAATCTCCCACCTGTGGCTAACCAAGTATTGCCTAGTTTACCCACCTATACCCAAGTCCATATGAGATTTTCCTGCAGGGTCAAGTGCACCCTAGTGTGCCTCTGCTGAAAACATTTGAGTTGCAGCAGGGATGAATACAGCCCAGAGTGTCTCATAATCTGCAAAAGAACCAAACTTCCAGCCAGGCAATATTGGTGAACAACCTAGCAGTGCGGTCTCAGCCATTGAGAGAGAGGAGCAAGGACAGCTGCGCTGAGTACCATCTACATCAGCCCTTTGGGGTTAGGAAGCAGTTCTGTCATAGTCCAGGCCTGGTGTAACTTTCCTTATAACTTACTAGTGGCTGGAAGAAAATGTGCGCTTGTGAATGTCTCCTTTGGTCCTGGGGGAGCACTGGGGTGTGACTCTGTCTCCTTCTGCCGTCTCCTCAGGTCCAGTTGGATAACTTGCCTGGAATGAGTTTAATGGCTGGAAAAGCACTAAGCTCTGCTCGGATGTCTGATGCAGTACTCAGCCAGTCATCGCTTATGGCCAGCCAGCAGCTACATACCAGGGAGAGCGAGGGTAAGGATTTCCCTGGGGCTGAAAAGGCATCTTGCAGAGGTGACTGAATTCTGCTGCAATCTGGTTTGGGTCAGAAGTGACGCTGATTTGTGCCATCCTCGTCTATCAGATATAGGTCCACGCCAGAGTCCCTTCCCTTGGTGGTATTCCTGTGCATAGAGCCAGCAGTGTACTAGGCATGTTGTAATACTGTTAGAGTATGGTACAATTGGCATTCCCTGTTTAAGCGTGGCCAAGAGCTGGAATAATAGATCTGCATTGGCAAAGCTGTGGAGGCTGAAAGATCAGGAGTTGTTGCAGGTCAGAGTTGAGGTGTATTGGCCTTTTGTGTGTTGAAAGCTTGCACTGATTGACTCTAAGCACTGTTACCAAACTCCCCACAGAGCGTGTGCTGGTGCTTATTTCTGGTGCAGCCCTTACAGACGCTTGTCATTCTGGGTTGTGCTGCAGTTTTAAGCACATAGTGGCTTCCCTGTATAGTGACATTTGTCTTGGATTCCTGTGAAGCTCACACTACTGGCTGGAGTCCTTTCCAGGTAAATTTCCACACATGCTTCTCAAGGTCTGTCCCCATCTCCTCTCCCATATGCCCTGAGCAGCAGGGAGACAGCTGGGCTGTAGCACATAGAGCACGGTGTGCTTCTTAGGTAGATGTGACATCGGCAAAGGGCTTCGTGTCATGCTCACTGCAACGACTTTCCGTTAAAACGAGGGACAACCCTGCATGCCAGCCCTGACCCACACTCAACACCTCAGGCCCTGCCTGAAGCTCCAATCAACTTTGCTCTCCTTGGCCCTTGGTAGCCGTCCCAAGTAGCAGTGAGAGTGTTCTCCCTTTCGCCTACAAACTCTGATGTTACTCTTTGGTCTTGCAGACTGTGGGGAAAGTTTGGAAGGTCAAGAGCACCCAAATCTAGCTGATGTCAGCCAGCATTTAAACACCTCTTGTTATCCATCTACGTGTATTACAGACGTCCTCCTGAGCTACAAGCACCCGGAGGTGCCCTTTGGGATGGAGCAGGCTGGGGTGTAGCAGGAGGAGGGAGTGAGTATTTTTCTGTTGTTTCTGTAAGTTAAGATCTTCCCTTTTCTGCCTCTAGGGTAGATATCCAGTACCAGCAGCCCAGGGGCTAGATATCCCTAGACAACTCCTTGCCCTACTCCGCCCCCCCCCCCCCCCCCAGGCTGTGGGTCTGAGAATGAAGTTTAAGATAGAGGATGTCATTGCCGAGCTTCCAGAGGTCAGTCGTTTGCACTGCTGACAGTGCCACCCTCACAGACTTGCTGTTGGTGACCTTCAGTGGCCACTCGGCACTTCTGCTTTGTGTAGTCTCTGGGTGGGAGCACTGGCATTGGTGAGGGAAGGCCTCGGTCATTTGTGCAAGAACAAGCACATGCAGCAATATCTTCCGTCTGTACTGGGATGTGTGGGGAGAGTGGGCTCTGCACTGGGGTTGCCAGGAGGCAGCTCTGAACAGCTGGACAGTGACTCAGGCCTGTCTGTTCAGCTCGTCCCCTTTCTGTGGAGGGGCAGCTTTCAGGAGCCGCTGCTGCTGTTGGTGGAAGGACACGGCACGTCCAGATGGTCGTGTGTCGATCTGCCGTGATCCTGTTAGCTGCATGGAGCAGTGGGCACACCTCCATGGGGCGCGCAGCCCCTCCTTGTGCACGTTTCCCTTTTCTTTCAAGCCTCTCGTGGCATTGGCAGCATGAGCGCTCGGGGCATGTAGCTGGCCGGGTCAGGCTGGAGCAAGGGGTGGGCAGAGGGATGTTTAAGGAGAAATGTCTGTCTCTTGTCCTGGCCTTTAACACCCCTCCATCTCCTCTCTCTCTTCCAGGTTTTGTGTACAGCTTTGAAATGAAAAGGTCCATTTTAAACCAACAGTATCTAGCAGCATTGCGCCAAATCGCCATAGTATTTCTCACTGAAATATCGTGGCTCCTTTCCTCATAATCAGTTCCTCAGTGTGTCGTTCCTTTGGTTTCTTTCGTTTCTGCCATATTTGCCTGTAACTTCAGCTATCCTAGAGCTAACCAGAAAACCTGAGTCCTACACCCTGTGTGAAAGGATTGATGGAACTTGAGTTTTGCATTTGGTTTGGAGGGGGTTTTAAATGCGAAGGGCCAGGCAATCACGGATGGTGCAGACTCAGGTGTTCTCCCCTTCATCCAACGCCGCTCTTAAGGCCTGTCCAACATCCTCTTTTTCTGGGGACAAGTAGGAGAGCATGGGACCCATGCCTTCCTGGAGCCTGCCTGAATAGGGGAAGCAAGGGGCAGGGAGGGAATTTGAAGCTCTGTCCTTTGGCAAGCAATAAGCAGAGCTCCTGAAAACCAAGTCCAAAACCAGAGTCGTTTTTCCAGGGTTCCAGCGCACACCACGCCCCACAAGCCCAGCCCCAAGGGCAGAAGAAGGCCACGCTGTAGTTTTATTTCCATATCCTTTGCATCTGAACTGATGGTAGGGCCCAGAGCTACTCTGGGGCAAGAGCAACTCAGTCTCCCTTACCACAATGCTAGCCTGTCCAACCCACCCCTGTCCGATTACGTCCCCCACCCCACTGGTTCTTCCAACACCCAGCAGTGGTGCAATGCACTTTGTCTCTCTCATCTTTGTCTGCCTTTCTTTTTTTTTTTTTTGGTCATTGTGCTAAAAGGATCATTTCCTCCCCCCTCCCCCCTTTTTTAATACCTTTTCCTTTCAAACCCATGTACGACCGATCTGTTTTTTGTTTTTTGTTCCCCACCTCTCAGTTTAAAGTAAAGAAGACAGGTTGTTTCTCTTTGTTTTTCTAGCTTTTCCTCCTGATCATGTAGGAATTGTTTTATGGTAAATGTTGTTGTTGTTTTTATTATTATTATAATTATTATTATTATTAATAAAAGACAAAAGGAATTTCTGTTTGAGAGAAATTTTTAACTAGATTCTGTTCTATTTGAATTGTGACTTGCACCTTTTGTTCAAAGTATTTTATTTCTTTTTAATGACATTGTAATTGTGACTGGTTTTTTCTCTTGTGCCAGTGGCAGAAGTGGTGTTCTCCTTTATACAAATTCAGATGTGCATAGATCTCTTCTTTCTCATTCGTTTTAATTTCTTTCCTTGACTGATAGAAACCAATGCCCCCTCCAGTGGTTGGGGCTAAGGGAGGATTTTGTGTCATCATTGCCTTTGGAACTTTAAAAGCTACAACTGAAAATTCCTATTATTGACACTTTTTTGGAATTTTTTTTTTTAAATAAAGGAAAAATCAATCCAACCCTCTGAATTTGCACAGAAGGAAGTGTGAGACCAGCATGGCAAAGGTTAATTTGCTATCACCATCTCTTCCCCAAAGCCCCCCCTGGCAATTGTCATCAATGGACCTGCAATGAGAAGAAAAGGAGAGGGGAGGGGAGAGAAGAAATCTGCAACTGACAAACATACCTCCCAGCTCAATGTTTCTAGAAAGCCTAATGTCACTCTGGTTTTATTGGTGTGTAGTTGTCAAGTTACATTTTCTTTAACATGTAAAATAGACAGTGTGTGTTGGGGTGGGGGTGGGGGACCCAGACAGGGCTTGCCGGACTTCAGTGAGAAGGTACCAAGAAACACTGAAAGGCTTTTTGACATTGTTCTGTATCTTTGATTTGTTTTCCTTTTGTTTACATGACATTGTATTTCTGGGAGAGTTGACAGTCGCCCGACAGTCGCCATCCAAAAGAAAAGCAGGGACTTGCTTAACCGTGCCATTTCGCAGTATCACACTTTTTTATCATTGCTTTGTATTGTAGTAATCAATACGCGCAGTATATGTTGAATGTATATTAATATACTTTGCTATTATTTCTGTTTTTTGGAAATGTCCGAAGTATTTTTTTTCTTCCTCGTTTATGCTGGACTAAAAACAAACAACTTTCAGTAAATCTTTAGTCCATTTTTTGTGGGTCACTTGCAACTAGTAACTTAGTTGGACAGTGGGATCATGACAAATAAAATCATGATTATGATCTTGTGATCTCTTGTTTGTGGTGTTGCTCAATATCTGATGCAAAGGAGAAGCCAGCCCAACTTGGATTCTCTGAATAGCGTCCCTGCAGTGTGCCAGGGTTGGCTGCTCGCCAGTTGCTGCATGTTTGTCTGTTATCCAACCTGCCATATGAAATCTCCCTTGTGGTGATCTCCTGACTTTCCAAAGCTGAAATAGACAGAATGGGGGCTCCTGCATAACATGTGGAAACAGACTCCCTCGACCTGCTGAGCGCCACCTGAGCTGAACGCCTCAGGATGAAACTTACTAACACAGCGGTTTTCAGCCTTTGGTCCACAGACTATGCCTGAGATTTCCAAAGGGCTCCTCACCTCCATTCAACATTTGTTAGGGGTCTGCAAATGAAAAAAGGTTGGAAACCACTGTACTAACACATGGCTGGAAGGTGCGTGGTCAGGGGCTGGGTGTAGGGAAGTGGCAGGGGGTGGGAAGGTCTTTGAGGTCTTTGCCCGTTCTTTCCAAATGGACAAGCACTTCCCTAGGCTAGATGACCTTTAATACACTGACTATCAATGGATCGACTTCATTGTGCATCCACATGCAGCCAATTGTTTTTAAAGGTAGCACAGACCTCACTTAAGAAGCTCCCTGGCTTCTGGTAGTGCCTGTTCATTCTCTGTCTGGGGCAGCTCCTGCCCTGAGTGCCCCAGATCCGCCCCATCCCGGTGCCGTTTCTCTCTTTGAGCCAGGCCAGAAAGACGGGAGCCGGCTGGACCAGCCACGTGTGATAATGAAGCAACTGGTGCAGTAAATCCAGAGCATGTGGCGTCTTTCAGCAGGAGCCCTGGCTGGCCCCATGATCGGATCCCCTGGGTGCAGTTGGGGTGAATTCTCTGCTGCTGAATTATCCCAGCAGCTCACGCCCATGTCTGCAAAGAGCAAATCGTTTCCCGTGCAATGGACCAGATTGCACCAATTGCCAGGTCGCTGCCCAGGGCCAATCTAATCCCCCCTTCACACCACACGGCCTGCAGCCAGTTGAACGCTGGGTTGTGCCACCCATGAGACACTCCACAGGGTGGGCGGCAGCGAAGGGCTGCCTCCTGCGATGGCTGTGAAGAGTCCTGTCCATTTAAATGGCCAGAAAAAGAAGTTGATTCCCTGGCCTGAGCTCTCTTCCCCTGGCCCCATACAGGCCAGAGGGGAAGTGCTATGGGGCGAGCCCCCTGTTCCTCAGGGCATTGCTTAGGTAGGTGGCTTGGCTTAGGATAGTCTCGGCCTTGGAGGTCGTCCTCAGGGCTGAGCCTGGGAATTGAGGGAGTTTGTCAGAGGCCGTGGCAGGGTACTGGGAGGCCAGAGCGTTTGGTATTGCAGACTTTGAGCCCCACCTCCATTGCAGTGATCCTATGCCCCCCATGGCACACAGCACCACAGGACTCAGCGCTATCTGCCTGGCAGGTTCCCATTTGCCTGAGCGCTGGCCTGGCCTGCGCTGGGCACACGAGGCAACCTGCGAGTGGTTACTTTAGGGCTGGGGGGGGGGGAGGGTGTAAGTGGTGGCTAGTGCACGTTTAATTGTTTCAAAAGAAACAGGCGGGGGCCTGAGGTGTCCTGAGGATGCAAACCTTGCCCACTGGCTCCCATCGAATCTCAGGGGCTTCTGAAGGACTGGGGGTAGGGAGGGGTCCCAATGTGGCTGGTGGAAAATCTGGGTCAGCCAAAGTGTAAACAGCCTAGCTGGTCTGGAGGCTCCCGCTGCAGGAGCCTGTTTGTTCTGGCCTCTCCTCCCAGGCAGTTGCTCCTTGATCGCGCCCGTCCGCAGCGGGGATGTGTTCGATCCTTGAACTCTAAGCGCCACATAATCAGAACTTGGGAGTGCTTTCCCGAGCTTATCTCCGTGATAAATCCCCTCTCCGGTATAAATAGCAGCATTGGGGACGCACAAGCCACACTCGAGGAGGAGCAGCAGCAGCAAGCAGTGAAACTGGTAAGCGCCTCAGTCCTTCTAGGAGTGTGATTTGCTGGGAACCGTTCCTGGTGAGAGCTGGGGAGTCCTGCCCTGTTTTGGGGCATTGGTGCTGCTCTGTGCGGCCCTGCTGCGCTGGGAGCCTCCCTCTGTCCTGGGAGGTTAAACCTGCCCTCGAGTGTAACTGCTGTGAGAGGTAATGGAGGGGAGGCGATATCCTCACCCCACCCTGGGAGAACTAAATCCGCAGCAGCATGGCTGGGAAGCAAAAAGATCATGACTCCTAGACCCATTAATCTGCCCATTGCCTCCCTCTGGGCGCTTGCTCGCCCCATTGTAAAGGCACCCAATGGCCTTTGTTACATGGTCTCACCAGTCAGGCTGGTGCAGAGCCCTGAGATGCTTTAAATGGGCAGGGGCAGAATGGGGCAATGCCAGGTGGGTAAGTGGCTCTCCCCTGGGGACAGTGGGGGGGAGGGGATAATGGCAGAAGGAGCCAGGCTTGTCCCAGATTGTCACCATCCTCCAGTGATTAATCATCGACTGGCATCTCCTCGCTCTGTTAAGCAGTTTCTATTTGTTCACTTGAGCCCCAAACTCTTTTGCCTTCTCCAGGTTGAGAGACGCAGCCGAAGATGAGATCCGCTGTGATCCTCGCCCTGTTGTTCCTCACAGGTAGGGCCAGAAACCAGCACGAGTCTCGAACCAGACACCCCTGAGCAGGGAGGGCGCAGGAGCTGTGTTCAGCCCAGGGCATGTGATGCCCCAGAAGTCAGAGCCCTGGATAGGCCCGTGTGTCTTGCTGTGCAAGGGGCCAGGCCCAAGCAACCTCTGCAGAAGGCATCCAGCCTAGAGTGACTCTAAAAGCGGTTTGGAGACTACCCTGCTGTAAAACAGCACCTGTCTGGGCCAGGGAGCAGAGACGAGCTATGTGCAGCAGGGAGAGCATGGGGCACGCTTGGGTCAGAGAGGGGGGCAGGGTGGGCCAGCGGGCAGAGGTTTGGGAGCCAGGCGCTCCGGAGCTATAATCTTGGCTGGGCCAGGTAAGCCCACTGCCCCCTGTTGCAGGACCCAGCCTGTAACCTCTCCAAACCAGAGCTGTGTAAAACCAGCCAGGCTCCCCCAGGAAACCCTTCCTGCCTAGGGGGCTGGGACAGCCGGGCACCGTCCACCCAGCCTGCGGCTGGTAACACAAGCAGCGGCCAGCTCCGGCCCAGGGGCGGATCTGGGCAGGAGGTGGTGAGTGTCTCCGGAGTGGGGCTTGGGGAGATGGTCCTGAGCCCTCTTGTGCTTTCCTTGCAGGGACTCAGGCCCGCTACTTCTGGCAGCATGACGACCCGCAGACCCCCTTGGATCGCCTCAAGGACATGGTCCAGGTCTACCTGGAGACCGTCAAGGCCAGTGGCAAGGAAGCCATTGCCCAGTTTGAGACCTCTGCAGTTGGCAAACAGCTTGAGTAAGTAGCTGACTCTGGGGAGGAGCGGGCTGTTAGGAGGTCAAGCACCAGGCCCTATAGCCTTGGGCCCTACATGTGCAGTCTGGGAGGCCCCCGGTTCTGAAGCCACCCCCCCACATGGCGCCACTGCCCTCTGCTGGTTGGAATGGGAACTGCTCAACTGTGTGTCAGGCCCTAGGACCCAGGAGCTAATGGTGACCACAAAGCCCTTCCCCTGGAGCTAAGGAGGGCTTTGTCCCTGCTGTCACGGTGGGGTGCCCAGTGGCCCACACTGCACAGCAGCTGACAGCTGTGACACCCCTCACCTTTGCGGTGGATCTAGCACTCTCCCTCCTTCCACCACCAGAAAACTGAGTGAGCCTTGTCGTCCCCAGGTTGTCTGGGGAAACTGAGGCTTGGAAGAGGTTAAATCTACCATTGACTTGACCCAGAGCTGGGGTGTCAGCCACTCTGAGGCCCTGGGCACCCAAAATGTTTGAACCCTTCTGAAACTGCGGGGGTGGGGTGATTGGCCAGAAGGAGGCGGTGTTAGAGCTGGGATTAGAGCGTGGGAGTTAGTCCCCATCTGCCGGCTGTACCATCCCATCCCTTCTGGGAACAAGGCTGCATCTCCAGGGCCTCCCTGGGCTTTGCCAGGAGAGAGGCCATGCAGCAGTGTGTAACCCCGGCCCCCTTGTCTTCTCCTGCAGCCTGAAGCTGTCTGACAACCTGGACTCCCTGACGGTGGCGGCGCAGAAACTGCAGGAGGACTACAAGGAGACCTGGGGGCTGTGGGTGAAGGACACAGAGGCCCTGAAGCAGGAGCTGACCAAGGAGATGGAGGAGGTGAAACAGAAGATCCAGCCCTTCCTGGAGCAGTTCTACAAGAAGTGGACAGAGGAGCTGGAGACCTATCGCCAGAAACTGGCCCCCATCGGCGAGGAGCTGAAGGAGATGACCAAGCAGAAGGTGGAGGCCCTGCAGCAGAAGCTGACCCCCGTGGCTGAGGAGGCCCGGGACCGGCTGCGCGGGCACGTGGATGAGCTGCGCAAGAACCTGACCCCCTACAGCGACGAGCTGCGTCAGAAGCTGACCCAGAAGCTGCAGGAGATTCGGCAGAAGGGCATCCCCCAGGCTGCCGAGTACCAGGCCAAGGTGATCCAGCACCTCACCGCCTTCCGAGAGAAGGTCACGCCCCTCGTGCAGGATTTCAAGGAGCGCCTGACCCCCTATGCTGAGGGCCTCAAGACCCGCTTCCTGACCCTGCTGGACAACCTCCAAAAGAACATGGCCCAGGCCAACTAGTGGCACCGGGCCAGGGACTGACACCCCCTCCCCTAGCCACAATGAGCCCCCAATTGATCAGCCACTGCCCTGCGTTCCACTGCTGCTAATGCGCGTCTGGGTGAAGACACCAGGTGTGCTCAACTCCCTCCTCCTCCCGGCGCCCTCAGCGCTGGGCCAAGCGTCTCGGCCTTTTGTGGCTGTCACTTACTGATCGATCGCTGTAGAACGAGGGTCCCTCTGCTGGGGGGCGGGGGCTGGGGTGGAAACCAGCACACGGCGAAGGCCAGTCTGCTGGGAACATCCTGCCCAGAGCTCTCCTGCCTGTTCCAGGCTCGGGGCTCCCATCTCCTCCTCCCTGCCCCCCCACAGAACTTTTCGTTCTTGTTTGTTTTGTCAAATAAAAGTGATTTAAGTTACTGGCAGCTTGTGTTTGCAGGGGATTTCCCGGGGGGGGGGGGGAGCACCAAATGGGAGGCTGAGGGCACTGTGGGGCAGGGAAGACACAGCTCCATGGGGGCTCACGGGGGTCCATGGGCTGCAGGTTACTGAAGGGAAGGGAGGGGCTGTGCAGACCAGGAGGGAGGTTGGGGGGCAGGAAGAGGAATGGTCTGCAGGCGACGGGGCGAGGGGACCCTGTGGGGAGCCCTCCCAGGTCCCCCCTTTCCCACGCTCTAGCAATCCCAGTGCAGGCCTGCAGAGCACCCTGAGCTGAGCGGGAGGTTGCCCCAGGGTGGCTCTTTCCAAGGGGCATTGATCGGAATCACCTTCCCGCAGGCCCAGCCGCTGAGAGGGCCGTGCACAACGCCCAGCCCAATCTGAGAGCTCTGGGAGCTCCGAGGGAGAGGCGAATGTGGGGCTGGGGGGCGCTGGGCAGCAGACATGGGGTGAGGCCATTGTAGCTCCCCAGGGGAATGAGCCCCTCAGGTTCAGCTGTGTCCCTTGTGCATGGAGCGGCTCAGCTGGGCTGTTATAAACCTGCTTCTGAGGGGAGCAGCAGCCGGCTGGGGCTGGCAGCTCGGGGGCAGGATCTGGTCCTGGCTGGTGGCAGGGGTGGGGCAGAGCGGTCAGAGCTGAGGGCTGTTCGTGGAGCTGGCTAAGACAGAGTGGGTGAGGCCTCACCAGAGCCGAGCAGGATGGGACGGTTAGCTTGGCGTGAGCTGGGTCCTGCAAACTCAGCTGCTCATGCTCCTGCAGCCATCTTGGTGGTTAGTGTGTGTGCGACACCCAGCCCACATCCCAGCATCACACCGAGAGGGGGCGTCCGGCCGGGCCCTGCTTTCAACCTGCTGGGGCCAGGGCCAGCGCCAGGCCATGAGCCCACTGTGGGGGTCTGCCGCACAGCAGTGTGTGTCTACAAAGTGTGTGTGTGTGTGGGGGGGGCAGCTATGTTGCACAGCTCTGGGGCTTGCGTACAATAACCACCCACCCGGCCATGCTGGCTGTAGGTTTTGCCAAATCCACATCTCGACGCTAGCCGGGAGAACAGCCATCCTGCGGTCTGGCCCAAGATTTTCAGACACCTTGAAGGGGCCTGATCTTGAGCAATTTCTGAAAATCCAACCCCCTCTCCGGTGTCTCGGGCGGGGAGCCCCCAACCACAGCAGTGGCCTTGTTCTCTACTTCAAAGCATATTCTAGGCTGCCATTGTTAAAGCAGCATCTTCCTCTAGGTAACCAGCACCCCATTCCCCTGTCCTCCTTCCACTAGAAACGCAGCTGCGGTTCCTAGGTACCCAAGAAGCAGGTGGCACAAGGGGTGGGGGGAGAGATGCACGAAAGGCCTAATGCTGACTTCATTCGTTGCCATGCAGCGAGCTGGGATGTGCCAAGCATGGGCGTCCGCCTGCGTAGCTGGAGGATTGGGGCTGGCCTGGGAGCCAGGGCACGCACCTGAGTCCTAGCCTGGGGGATGGTGATTCATTGGCCAGTAAATCCCATTCTGGGCAATTGTTCCGGAATCCTAGTTGGTTCCGATGAGTCTAAGTGGTAATGAAAGAGGTGCCGGGGCTCAAGCAATTTTGTTTACATTCATAATTGATGCAGCAAGCCCAGAGGTGCCTGGGCTATGAACTGCCAAAATCCAGCACGGCCTTTACCTAATGATGGGTATTGCCCAGAGAATGCAAACAGCTTCTCAAACCCTGTCCTGCTTCTCCTGGGCACACTGGTCACTGCATACAAGCTGTGTGCACTCTCTCCCTGCAACGCTCCAGTAAAGGCCACCAAATGCATCTCAAGTTGACTTCATTTTATTGCAAGATACATGACAAACTTTGAGTTATGATGTTTTATAAGGAAAAAAAACCCAGCCCCTCCAAACCAACACACCAGCTGGTACCAAAACTCCTGGGCCCCAGTGGAAGTAGCGTATGAACCCGCCACGCTGAGTGGAGATTGAATTACTGGACAGACAGGCAGGCAGGCAGGTGGGACAGTGCTTAGCTGGAAGGATGCTGCGCTCTCTGCCCAGAGCAGGGAGTCAATTTGGTTACAATTTGCATTGCACATCCTGCACCTGCACTCACTCAGCTGAGAACCCGACCAGAGCTGCTGATGTGGGGCTCACTGCCCAGGCGGCTGTTGCTCCCAGAGCGCAGAGAACTTGTCCTTTAGCACATCCCAAAACTGGTGTACGTCCTCAGCACGCAGATTGACCCAGTCCCTGAAGGATTCAACACACATTGCGGGGGGGGAGCAGAGGAGGAGGTTATATTAAAAGGGGGACCCTATCTGCAAAGGTCTAAGATAGCCACTTTAATAATATGACTCAGTGCAATCAAGCTGTGAGTTACACGCATGCAGGGGCAGAGAGGGAAGGACCGTATACGGGGTGTTGCGGGTCTGGGGCTGTCCCTGTGCTATAAAATGCTGCTTTAATAAGCAGTGCAGGGTCGGGCATGGCTTTTATAATCACGCTGCCTAGCCTGGAACTCTTTGAAACCCCTGGGCCACAGGGCATCCCCCTGTGGGCTGGGGATTGGGCTGGACTGATGGGACTGGTGCACTTCGCCACAGAACAAGTGCAGCAGGGGTAGTAGCAATGCCAGCTTCCCCCATCCTGTCCTGGGGTCACAGAGGGACCATCTGTCCATGGCCCATTCAGTCCCTGCCCTTTCACTGAGCTGCCAATTAGAAGACCGATTCATGGGGTATTTTGTGTCCTCGGAGGGACTGGACTGAGCCCCCTGCTCTGTCTCATGCCTACGCCCCTGGATGAACCAGTTTGCATTCTGGGGCAGTCAGAGCGCTCGGGGTTTGCTGCACCCCATTGCCTAGGTGTGACGGCTCCGGCTCCCTCTCCCTCTCCCAGCTCCTGGCAAAGGCGGCTGGGTACGAGCCAGCCAGGTGTTTGCCTCTCGGGAGAGGCACTGGGAGCAGACCACCTGCTCGGGGGCCTCAGCCAGAACGGGTGCAACTCGGGTGCTGACCCTGCAGCGCCCATGGCCCTCACCAGCAGCTGTGGGACGCTCAAGGTCACAGGAGCTTTGTCACCGGCTTCCTGGGCCCAGGGTTGTACCCCAGCTTGTTCCACACTGGTGAGCAGGGGGCTGAGGGCTCCTGCTCGCTGCTCCCGGGGGCGGATCTCTGCAGCTCCCGCGGACTGCTGGGCACTGCCCAGCCCTGTATCTGCCCCTAGCCTGGTCGCCAGGGTTCTCCGGATGCTGGCTGTGCATGGGCAGGCATGGGAAGGGGAAGGGCTTGTGGTGAGAGGTGGGGGAGACCCCTGGGCCAGAAGGGATGGGGGGGCGCACCTGGCCTGCTGAGCCACCTCGGATTTCTGGACCTTGGTTAAGGTGTCCTTGGCCGTCTGAGCCACGTGCTGGACATAATCGTGCACCTTCTTCACGATGGTTTCCTCCTCCCCGGGGGCCTCCGCCTCTGCAAGCACAAACCAAGCCGTGTGGGGAAGGGGGGTGGGAGGTTCTGGGGGGTATTAACAGGACTGTTGTATGTAAGCCATGGGCGATAACTGTCCTGCTCTACTCGGCACTGGGGAGAGCTCAGCTGGAGTCCTGTGTCCAGTTCTGGCTGCCCCACTTCAGGAGAGATGTGGACAAACTGGAGAGAGTGCAGAGAAGAGCAACAAAAATGATCAAAGGTTTAGAAAACCTGACCTACGAGGCAAGGTTAGCAACCAGAACGTTTAGTCTTGAGAAAAGAAGACGGAGGAGGGACCTGACACCAGTCCTCAAATATGTTAAGGGCTGTTATAAAGAGGCCGGGGATCAGTTGTTCTCCATGTTCACTGAAGGCAGGACAAGAAGTAATGGGATTAATCTGCAGCCAGGAGAGATTTAGGGTAGAGAATAGGTAAAAATGTCTAACTCTAAGGCTAGTTAAGGTCTGGACCAGGCTCCCAAGGGAGGCTGTGGAGTCCCCGGCACTGGAGGTTTTTAAGAACACGTTGGAGAAACACCTGTCAGGGACAGTCCAGGTTCTCTGGTCCTGCCTCAGTGCAGGGGCATGGGCTGGGTGGCCTCTCGAGGTCCCTTCCAGCCCCACCTTTCTGTGAATCCCTCTCTGCCTCCTGCTGCATCGTAACTAACAGCACTTTCATGGCTGCGTGATTCCCCTTCCCTCTTCCCCACCTCACCCCCCAACCTGCTCCCCCCCACCCTTCTCATCTCTTGCTTATACCCGATTCCTTCCTCCCCCATTCCCCCCCCAAATCTGCCCCCCTTTCCCTCGCCCCCAGAGGGGTGGCGGCTCTTACGTGCCACGGCAGCGAGCAGTGCCAGGCCGAGGAGCGCGAGGAGGAGCAGGGCCTTCATGGTGCGGGCTGAGGAGAGAGCAGCAGAGCGGTGAAGGGCTGCAGGGGCCGTCCCAGTGACAGCACCCTCACCCGGCGTAATGGCACCCGCCCTCCCATGTCCCCCACCCCAGCCGCCCTCTGGATCCAAAGCCAGCCAGCTCCCCGCTGGGTGTGGTGCACCGAGCCCCCCGGCCTCTCGCTGTGCCCCTCTGGACACGTAGGCACAGCCTGGCCCTGGAGCCAGCGGCTGCAAACCCAGCGGGCTGTACAGTGTCAGGGCCAGTGCTCACGCCCCAGCCCCGCTCCAGCCTGGCATGTGGGGAGCCAGGACGCGAGCGGCCCCCGCGAGTGGAGCTATGGGGGCAGAGCAGGCGGCAGGGTTCAGCTCCACGGCTTGGAAACAAGGGGGCTCAGAATAAACAGGCATCCCCGTCTGTCCCCCCACTCATGCCCCAGCTCCAAGCTGGGGGAAGGACACTGCCTCCCCCCATGCACCCCGGCTCTGCTAAGCCGGGCTGGGGCTAGCGCACAGCCTGGGGTCTCCGCCTGCAGCAGCTCCCTGCTCTCTGGCTCCACAGGCTGCCGCGTGTGTGTGTCTGGCAGCTTCCCCAGCAGAGGCAGAGAGGACTGACGGCCCCAGCAGGCAGAACACAGAGTCCCTTCAGGCAGATTGGGTCCTGTCCTGCTCTCCCCAGCCTCGGAGCCAGTGCTGTGGGCTGTTCCCACCGCCCCTGCCCTGCTGCCAGCCTCAGCCTGGCCTGCGAGTGCAGGCCCCAGAGCAGCGCCTTGCGGCTGGCTCAGAACACATGCAGGACGGTTTGATGGTCCTGTCTGCATGGGGGGGTCGTGCCATGAAGCTGCACACCCCTCCCGGGGGTGGAGAGTGCCCCTGCCCAGTGGCATTCCCCGGGCGTCCTACGGGGACCCTGGAGGCTGGGTCACCGGGGGCAGGACTGGCTTTTCCCTGTTATCTCCTCCCCGTTGCAGCCAGGACTGCTTTGCCTTTGCAGTGATGCTCTGCGGCTTGACATGCAGCTGACTCACCTCCAGGGGGGCGCGAGCGCCAGCCGTGCCCCCCCAGCCCCTGCCCCAGGAGCTAACATGTCAAACTCCAGGCTTACCTGGCTGCGTTGCTTCCTGGGCTTTGCTAACCAGCTAGAGCCCCGGCTTCATGCTTTTATACCCGCCCCAGCAAGCGGCCTCCAGGGGCCGTTTGGGCAAAGGTCAGCGGGGTGGCTTGGCCGGACCGAGGCGGGGGGTTGCATTTATGGCTCACTTTCTTGCTGCCAGACATACTCAGGGTCAGGCTGCAGGGCGCCATCGGGGAGTTGAGAAATCCCTCAGCAAACCGGGGCCAAGGCTGTGTGTGTAACACACACGCACCCCCCCCCTGCGGTGGTCAGTGCAGAGCAGTGACAGGGATCTCTTCCCTGCTTTGCAGAGACTCTAACTCCCTGCAGTCGCCTCCTTATCTGGCTCTCCCCTTCTCGGGGGTGGGCCCCAGGTGAGTGCTGCCAGGAGAGATGCTCCACACCCCAGCCTGTCCCGAGCTCCCTGACCCGCTGGGCCCAGGGGAGGCTGCAACTCTGTCTATGGCACAAGAGTGACCTCCAGTGGCCTGCATCCAGCTTGCATCGGTGGGCAGGGCACTGGATGCAGCTCTGGTTTGCTCTGGCTTTGGGGGCAGGCAGGGTCTGGGTTAGCTGCCTCGAGGGCCTGGGGCGGGACTGCACTGCCGGGGGGCACGCTGGTCCTGCGCTCAGCGCAGCGGCTCCTGAAGGCACCAAGAGCCGTGTGAGGCCTGGCTGCTCCCCCGTTGTCCTGGCTGGCAGAAGGGGCAGTGCCAGCACCGCAGCAGCGGAGAGAGGGCAGCAGGGCCCACGTGGGAAGCTGGATTGCCTGGTTACTGAGGAGTTTTCTGGGCCCTGTCCAGCTACTCCCCCATGGAGAGTGGAGACCCAGGTCCAACCTGCTTCCCCCCAGGGAGGGAGAGGAGGAGCAGGGTGACCCTTTGGCTCTGGCCCAGGTGACAGCCCCCAGGGCTCCAGGCCATGTCATGCCCCAGTCACATTGACCCCCATAAGCACCAGCTGCAGCCCTGCTAGCTTCCAGTTCTGGAGCACGTCCCGCTCCCCTGCGGCAGTGAGCGGAAAGGAGGCCAGGCTCCAGCACAGCTGAGCTGCGTGGAGGTTTGGAGAGGAGATATTACAGCAGCAAACAGAGGTCCCAGCCCTGCACAGACAGTCCCTGCCCAAGGAGCTGGCAGCAGAGAGACAGACTGGCCCAGGAAGTTCCCCCTTTTCACAAGTGGGGAGCAGAGGCCCAGAGAGACTTGCTCACCAGGGGAATAATTGGTAGCTCTGGGCATTGTAGCGGACACCAGCATGGTAACAAGCAGTTCAGCCTTTCTGTGGCTCCAGGCTTGCTGGGTTTGGTAGGGGAGGGATGGTATGAGCGCACAGACCAGCCCTGCATTGCTTTGCTCTCAGCATGAGCCGGGACATCCTGCTGCTGCTGGCATCTTCCTCCCCGAGGTCTCCAGCTAGCTGGTGTCCTGCACACGGTCCTTCTGCGGCCAGGGCAGGGCAGCAGCCAGGGCTCTTTGGACTCTGGTGGCGTCATCCTCGCGGAGCCCTGCCACTAGCCCGGCGCCCCAGTCACCTTGTACTGTGAACCGGTGAGAACACATGTCAGGTGAGCTGCAGCCTGGGCCCGGGAGCCAGTGTGCTGCAGCTCTGGGGAAGCTCTGGGTTGCCTCCGGCTGGGGGACGAGCTGTGGGGAGACATTTAAATGTGAACTAGGAAAACTCGGGGGGAGGCTTGCGCGGACGCCTGCAGCTGTGCCCATCCGGCGCTCTCCACTTCTCCCTCAGCGCTTAGGTGGCTTGTCCTACGCTCAGGCTGCATCTCCTCCCACTGTCGCTCGTTCCCCTCCTCAGGGCTGAACCGCGCCCTGTGACATCATAAGCGGCCGCCATGGAACCGACTGTGATGTCACCAAGCGAGGACTATGATGTCAGGTGGGGGATATGCCTCGTGGGGGCAAGGGCCCGTTCCAAGCCATGTCTCAGCGCTGAGCAGCTCCGAGCCAGGGAAGGCTGGCGGAGCTGGGAATGCTGTGGGTGAAGGGTGAGATGCATTGGCAGAGCTGTCTGGGACCCATGCGATTGGCCAGACGGTGCTTTCTGCAAATCAGGACTGGTGTCTGAGCAGGGCCACGCGGTAGCAGTGTGCGCAGGTCACCTCTGCTGTGCCTTGCTCCGGCTCCGTCACACAGCACACACCTAGGCCCTCTGCCCTCATTAAGTCACTGAGTCCGAGAGGCGGGAGTGGAGCGGAGCCGAGCTTTGGTGCATCCAATGTGCACTCAGACTTTGCCTCCTGTCCAGCCTTGGCAGTACCACGCTGGAAGCCAGGACTTTGACACCAGCGTCTGGTTAGCAAACACCCACAGACCATGTTGCTCAATCCAGCCCTGCCCAAAGCCAGCAGAGCAGTGGAGCATGGCCATGCGGAGCAGTCGCCTCCCTCCATCCCTGCTGGGAGACTGACCCTGCGCTGGGCAGGAAAACCAAATAGCCACTTTGCCCGTAACCAAACCCGCCCTGCCCTGGACACAGCTGCAGGGTTGGGCCAGGCTAGATTTGCTCTGCACCTGTCACTGACCCGTGGCGAGCAGGGCACTGTGCCTGCTGCCTGGGGCAAAGCATCTTGGGCCTCATCCTGCAGTGTGCTGAGCACGGCTCCTGCCGGGTAGGTCAGTGAGCACTGGGGACACAGCTCGTGGCCAGGCCCTTGCTGAGGCAAAGCTAAAGGAAATGCTCGACAAGCAGCACCTGCACTGCTGGCCACTGTGCTAACGCTTCCTAGGGCTCCCCGACCTCACGCAGCCCAGCGTCCGCTGGGACTGGGACACATTTCCCCCTCCTGTGGGAGACTCCTGGGCAATTAGTCTTTACTGGGCGCTGACGGCTTCCTCTGCCATGTGCCCCTCGGCCCCTGCCAGCTGGACACCGTGCGAGCTGGGGCCTGGGCTGCCTGGGCCTGGGGGTGGGAGGGTTCCAAAATCAGTTTATTTTTGTGCTGGGCTCCTGTTGTGCCCCTGATCCGCCCCCTGCCCCCAGCCTTCTCACACACTGGCACTAAGCATGCTGTGGGGTTTGAGTGGGGCTGGGCCTGCGTCTGCCAAGGCCTGTCCAATGCCAGCGCCTCATACGGAAACCCTGGGCTTGCTCCCTCCTCCCACAGGATATACAGCAAGTCGCATTGGCCCCAGTGTTCCCAAAGCCATTACACGCCCCTTCCCCTGTACACACACCGCGTGCTTGTCTGCAGCTCTAGGGGCAGAGGCGTTCCGCGCTTGAGGGCTGGCTGGGCGCACGCGCTGTCCCTAGCTCCCCGTACCTGACCCGAGCGTCCGCCCTGCTGCGCAGCTGGAGAATCAGGCCTGGGCTGCTGACGTTTCTTTAGCCTTCTTGGAACTGGTTCCTCCCTCCTCAGCTGGGACCCTTGATCCAGGTGAGCTGGGGCAGCAGCCCATCACCTGGCCACCTGCAGCATGGGGAGCGGCCAGGCCTGCTAGGCAGTGCCTGAAGAAATGGCCCATGGGGTGGGGGGAGAAGGACCCACACTGAGTTTAGGGGCTTGGTCACAGTGACATCTTTTTGCATGACATGTCGTCATGCATGTCCCTTCACACACATGCACCCCCCCACACACACACACACGCACCCCCCACACACACACACACACCGTGTGTGTGGGGGTGACTTGGAATGACAAACAATGGGTTGGATCCCCAGCGGGTGGCGATCAGGGCAAATCCAGTAGAGTCACTGCACTGCTTCACATCAGCTGCGGCTCTGGCCCCGTGGCCCCTGGGCTCTGATGCCCCAGACGGCCGGGGGGCGGCTCAGCGCAGAGACTTTTCTTCTCAAAATCACGGGACGGATGTATAAGAACTGGGCCCTTTGCTAAGCCGTCCGGAGCCTGTGTGGGGTGGGTCCGTCAGGGCATCAGTACGGACAGGGACTCCGGTGCACCTGGGAGCTGGGCTCCATGCGGGCAGCGAAGCTGGCTGGGGAGGGGGCAGTGAGGACCAAAGGGTGGAACTGACGTTAAATGTACTTTGCCCATGATACAAGAAGGGGAAACTGAGGCACTGAGCCGGGTGATGAGCCTTGCTCCAGAGCCAGTGGCGGTAGAGCCTGAGTGTTCTGCATGCCTCCACCCCGGTTCTTACCACCACAGCAGCTTCACATCCACCCCTGCAAGCAGGATTACAGATGTCTCAGCTTCACAGCGATTTGTTGCAGGCGCATCTGCAAGCAGTGCTGGAGACTGATGGCCGGGGGGTCAGGGGGCAGGCGGGCTCTTTCTGGGAGCATATTCTCAGCAGAGGCTGCCAGTGATTGTCCTGCTAGCGGAGAGTTCCCCTCCTGTATCGGCTGGGAAGACATGCAGCCCGGGACTCGGCCTGGCCTCTGTGCCTGGCTGGGCAAAATGTGCTTCATTCTTGGGCCTGACCCTGCGAAATAAAAATCGCTATCCCAGAGCCCCCTCCCCGGGCAGCCCCCTCCCCGCTCTGCAGAGCCACCTGCTGTGCTGGGCTGACTAACAACACCTCTCCCTAGCTGCTGAGCAGGGGGAGGGAAACGGGATCCCCCTTGGGCCGCCTCAGTGGAAAGTCCCAGACACGAGCCCAGCAAATGGCCTGGGCTGAGTCCAGCTCTGCTCTCCCTCTCCCATGTCCACGCCTGTTGGCTGCCGTGAGTTACACCTGGTTCCCTGCAGTGCTCCCCCCCCCCATCTCCAGCATCGCGTCCCAGCAGATAACGACACACCCGTGCACACGTCAGGAGCTTCCACGTTGGGTCCTTACTAAAGTCCAAGCCCTGGGGACTGTGTCACCAGCCTGCGTGGAAGCCGGCGGGGGCTGCTGGCTGCGGTATAAATACAGGCCAGCAGGGCACAACCGGCAGGCAGCCGCGGAGAGGCAGCAGCATAGGTCAGCTGGCTGGAAGGGGGAGCAGCAGACAGCTAACCCCTGGGGCAGGGAGCTGTGGCAGGAGCCTGAGACCGCAGGCCCTGCTGGGCAGTGGTCACTGCACAGTGTCTCGCTGGGGAACGGCTGCAGGGGCATCCTACAAGGGGTGCAGCCAGGAGACGGGCAGGGGCTACGGGTCTGTCCCGAGGAGTCAGTGGGTGGGTGAGATGGGCACTGGGAACCGCAGCCGTTTCCAGGTCAATGGCTGAGCTGCGGGGTCCCTGCGGGGAGCTCAGCCTGGCAGGAAGATGGGGTGCTTTGACGGGGGGGACAGAGGAGGGGGAGGAATCCCAAGCTGACCTCGTTTGTCCCAGCCTGCCCTGTGACAGCGAGGGGCTCAGCATGGGGGGGGGGGCGCTGCGGGAAGAGCAGGGTCAGTGCGCACGGGGAGACTGACGCATTTTGTTCTCTCTGCAGAGTGGCTCATTTTGCCTGGCTGGTCCCTGAACCCAAACAGCGCAGGATGTCTCTGAAGGCTGTCACCCTCGCTCTGGCACTTCTCGCCATCACAGGTAAGGGAGAGCAGCCTCTCCTGCTGGGCGGGTGCAGCCCTCGGGGCTGGGGGCCCTCTCGGGCTGCCTCCTGTCCCCGTCCCAGCATCCTGCTCCGCAGAGCCGTGGCCAACTGGACTCTTTGCTCCTGTCTTGCCGGGGTCGGCTCCAGGGAGTGAGGAGGGCCTCACCTGGAGATGTGGCCTCAGGGCTATGTAGGATGCTCTGCGAGGCTGGATGGAAAGAAAACCCCTGGGAATAGGAGAGGGGTGGGGCAGGCATAGGGCTGGCTGCACATGGCGCTGAGCGCTGGTGCTCGTTTCTCCATAGGGGCCCATGCAGATGTCAGTGCCCGGCAGGTGGCCGATGTGGTCTGGAATTACTTCACCCAGCTGACCGGCAATGCCAAGGAGACGATGGAGCAGATCCAGCAATCTGAAATCAGCAAGCAGCTCAAGTGAGTGCACCTGAGAGCAGGCCCCTGGCTCCATGGGTGGGCGGGTGAGGCCGCGATCCGTAGGGAGGGGTGTGTTGGAGCCCGTGGGAGGGATGAGACCTGAGCAGGTTCCGGGGGCTGGCACGGGTGGAGAGAATAAAGCGCTGGTACCTGCTTCTCTGCACTGGTTTTAGGAGATCCAACCAGAATAAACAGTCACACCAGAGCAAAAGCAGCAATGAAAGAGAAGCCGGTTGCCTGATGTAACAAGGGCGTATGGCCTGCCAGACCCACTGCCCCACTAAGCGGGAGGGACCCACTCTCATGCAAAACAGTGGGGACAACAGGCTTGCAGGGAAACGTGCCCCCCCCCAGGTCAGGAGCAGGGGAGCTGGGAGAGGTGGGGTTCCCTAGAGGCACCGACAGGCAGGTCTGCAGCCAAGGGCTGCTCCGACAAGGGTGAGCGCACAGAGATGGGTACCCGGAAATGCCGCTAGATGTAGTTGCAAGGGTACAGGGTAGGGGACGGTGCTTGAGTGGGCAGTGAATCAATGAAAGACACTCCAGGTCCTGAGCTTCCCTTCCCCTTCTCCCCCAGCACCCTCTTCCAGGACAACCTCCAGAATGTCAACTCCTATGCGGGGGACCTGCAGAAGAAGCTGATCCCCTTCGCCACCGAGCTGCACGCCAAGCTGAGCCAGGACTCGGAGAAGCTGAAGGAGCAGATCCGGCAGGAGCTGGAGGACCTGCGCGTCAAGCTGTCCCCTTACGCCGACGAAGTGCACCAGCAGATCAGCAAGAACGTCCAGGAGCTGCAGCTGAAGCTGAGCCCGTATGCCGAGGAGCTGCGTGGCCAGGTCAACCAGAATGCGGATTTGCTGCGCCGGCAGCTGGCCCCCTACGCCCAAGAGCTGCGGGACAAGCTGCAGGAGAACGTGGACGGCCTCCAGGCATCCCTGGCCCCCTATGCTGAGCAGCTCCAGCAACAGATTGACAAAAACGTGGCGGACATGAAAGAGAAGCTGGCGCCCTTGGCCGACGCGCTCCAAGTCAAGATAGACCAGAACGTGGAGGAGCTGCGCAAGCAACTGGCCCCCTACGCCCAGGACGTGCAGGACAAGCTCAATCGCCAGCTCGAGGGCCTGTCCTTCCAGATGAAGAAGGGTGCAGAGGACCTGCGGGCCAAGCTTTCGGAGAGCGCGGACGAGCTGCGCCTGAAGCTGAACCCTTATGCCGAGGAGCTGAAGGAGAAGCTGCGCACGGATGCCGAGGGCCTGCGCCAGTCCCTGGGCCCCTACGTGGAGGGCCTGAGCGGGCAGATGGAACAGAAGATTGAGGAGTTCCGCCAAACCGTGGGCCCCTACGGGGAGGCCTTCAACAAGCAGCTGGTGCAGAAGGTGGAGGAGATGAGGCAGAAGTTGGGCCCCTACGCTGGGGAAGTGGAGGATCATCTCAGCTTCCTGGAGAAGGACGTGCGGGACAAGGTCGCCTCCTTCTTCAGCACCATCAAGCAGATCGAAAACTAAGGGGATTCCTAAGAGGGCTCGGCTTCGCTTCCTATCACCACCTGCTCACCCTCCCCTCCACTGCACAAGGCAAGCCGCTGTCTACCTCAGAGCTCGGGGCGAAGAGCACTGGAACCAGCCCCAGGACAGGCTCAAGGGCTCGCTGGTCTTCCGCAGCTCATGCCACAGCACGGGAAAGGGACCCGGAGCTGTGACTGCCAGGAGACCTGCACATGCGGGACGACTGTCTGTGCTGCTACCGACTTTCCTGCACTTGCTCTCACTCCAAAATTGCACCTACTGTATCTGCTGAAATAAAACCGCAACACAGCAATGCACATGGCGACTCTGTCTCTCTCTTAGCCTGACCCATACGAGACGCAGTCTGCTATTACTGGTTCTGCAGAGGCCCTAGGTTCTTCCTTGGGTGCATGGGGTGGGGGGTGCTGTCCCTTCCCAGTTCTAGTGGCGTGAGAAAGTGCCTAATTTGTTAAATTAATGAGCCCAGTACACTCCAGTGAGTCTGAACAGGAAACCAGGGGATAAACTAGGCTGGATGAGGGGAGAGGGAAAAAGATTGTCTGGTTTTTCTTTCTTTCTTTCTTCTCACCAGTTGAAAGCCCTGTGCTGGGATGTCCTGTGGATACACTCGGGTGATTGCCAATGGGAGGGAAGCAGGGTCTGGGCAGTGGGGGATGGAAAGGGACCTGCTCCAAGCAAGGTGGTCTGCATGGTCATGAATAGTGTGGGGCATGGGGCTGGGTGATGGAAGCAGGGAGGGGAGGTGTCCACAAGACAGTGTCTCTGTTAGGTTGTGGTCCACGCATTGAGCTAGTTGGAGAACACTTGTTGCAGTGTCTGGGGTACAGACACTGCAGAGGGAGGTTTAAATCCAAGGGGAAACACTTTTAATTTGGATTGATAAACAGACCAACCCTGGGAATTAACATTCCCTGGCTTGCCCGCCTGAGAATGACCCCCTTACAATCGCCTCCTGAGCCCTGGCAGCCACCAGCCAGCTGTGAGCTCTCGTGCACCCCCCACTCTGCCCCACTCCACTTCTCTGAGCAGCAGATCCTGTGTCCCAGGATTGGACGGGGTTTCCCAGGGGTCCTCTTCTGCCAGGCTAAGACACTTGCTGCCCTGGGAACAGGGCACTCTGGTTTTCCCGGGCTCCACTTCCTATTCTAATAGTGTGTCATTCATCTACAGACAAGGAGCCAAACCCTGCACTGGGGTAAATCGGTGCAGCTCCTTTGAGGTCAATGCAGGTATGGTGCTTTGCATCACCTGAGGACCTGGTCTGAGGGACCATGGAACACCCCCAGCTGAGGGAGTGTGGTTTGGGGACACATGAAGGGCTGCTAGCTACAGACAGCGGTGGTGTTTGTTAACATCTGAGCCATATTGATATGCAGCTGTGACTGTCTGCCAGCTGTGTGCTCTGACAGCAATCACTCCACCTTGGCCCTGCTCTTCATGGGGCCGGCAGTAGCTCAGCCTGGCCTGGGAGCAAAACCCCAGGGCTGGAATTATTAGTGTCTGGTTCAAAGTGAACATCACGCTGGATTGACCACCCAAGGGTCTCTACCCACGGAACAGGGACAGCTTTTCCCCACACTGTCACAGCCCTGGCCCAAGGGCTCCCTCTCCCGGGGGGAGAAGGGACTGCAGGCTCCACGGTGCATTCATCCCCTTGGCTGAGGCTGCTAACGAGGAGCTAGTTAGTGCTGTGAGTGATGGGGATGCCTGTCCTGCAGCAAGGGGCTGGAGACCCACCCACCTCTTTGTTTCAACGAGGCCTCTCAATGGCCAATGCATGAAAACCATTTTGGGTGCCTACCACCCCGTGCTCGCTGTGAAGCTGTAATCTAGAGGGGTGGATTGCCGACACTCCAGTGTGTTGGTGATGTAGCAACGGAAGCCCTTCAATGCGGTGCTCTGAATCCAAACCATATAGCCACATTCCCAGCCTCTGAACAGTCCCCAAATGAGGAGATGCCTTCATAACGCTGGGTAGGTCAGCCCAGTGCTGTTGTTTTGTTGTTCTCTGTGTGTGTGTGAATGCGTATGCGTGTGTGAGTGTGCACTGAACTTCTTACGCTGCACTGTCCGCAACGAATGAGGAGCAGGGCTTTGTCTCTTTCAGACACCCCAGGAAGGAAGCTGCTGAAGCGGGTCCGTTTTATTTTACAGCTGCACTGATTTTGTCTGGGGTGCTAATCTGACACCTGTGGGTGGAGGGCTTCCTTGGGCCTTGATCATCATCTTCATCATCCACATTCCTGCAAGGGGAAGCTTTCCGGCATTGCACTGGCTTTAGCCCAGACTGCCCCTCGTCTCTCTAAGGACAGCCCTGCTAAAGTCCAGGCGAGTGCTATGCTAGGCAAAGAGCATCTAGAGCGATAGTGGGTTATCTAGCTCCCACTAGGCATTCCCATTGCCCAACGGCCCCTAGGAAGCTGGGCCTACCTATTAGCATTCCATGAGGAGGGTCAAACTGGGATTAAGGGGATTAACTGGGATTAAGGTGGCAAGGAGAGGGCTTGCATTGGCAGCAGCAAGCTAGCTCAGGCAGTTGTGAAGACGAGTCACTGTAACCCACGTCCCCTCGGAAATAATGGTTGGATTTCTGCTGCGTGCACAACTCACTCCCCAAAGTGACACCGAATCTGCTGTTGTGACCTGCCGCCAGGCTGCTCTCACAAACTAAGCAGTGTTAGGCTGGCTCTGTATTTGCATGGGAGACCCCAAGAGACACCTCGCTGCAGAGGGAAAGAGTGATGCAGGGGCCCCAGCAAGCTCCTGCTCTGTGTTTGTACAGCGCCTGGCAGAATGGGGTCTCGGTCACTACTGTAACACTACAGACCAGTTATGTGGTTTAGATACCTGCTACTTTCCATGTCCTGCTCCTGGCTGGGCTGCCCTGATCATTAGTGCCCACACCAGCCACCTTCACCCGTCAGAAACCCAAGTTAACTCAGCATCAGAATCGATTTCCTGAGGAGCAGGGTGCATGTGGAGCCGTCGGAGAGGGGGTGGAGCAGGGCAGCAGGGCTGGGGAACGAGGGCAGAGAGAGACGAGCCCACTCACATGACTGAAGAAGCTGGGAAAGGCCTGTGGGAATGGCTCATGAGACCTGGGCTGTGAGCTCTGTGCAATGCCCAGCACTGTGGGGCCCTGGTCTCAGGTGGGATCTCTGGGTTCTTCAGTCCTGCATCAATACACAATACACATCTTTCCTCTCTTAGCAGCTTTTCGGCTCCGGCAGGGAGAGGCAGAAAGTTGTCCCCAGCTCATGGCTCTTTGGTGGCCTCGTTCCAGTTCCCAGTGGCCGGTTCTGCATGTCCCCCAAAACACCAGCCTCATTCTCGGCACTAATTGGCCCCCTTGTGGGCAGTCTCAGGAGTGAGGCGAGGGGCTGAACGGGTCCTGGAGACTGAACGCCTCTCACAGCCCTAAGGAGGTCAGTGTGAGGCACTCTGTTACCGCTGGGGAGCTTTACCAGGGCTGCTCCTGTCCCGGAGATGCGGAGAGGACCTAGATCCCCAGGCCACCTCGCCCCAGTGCTACATTCACATGAAAAATGTTTTAAATGGAATAATAATAATGGCAGAAATTGATGGACTAGGGCCAAGTTCCTCCAGGGGCTGGAAGGTGCCCAATTAGAGGGAATTATAATAGGCATCACGCAGGAGCAGCCCCCCAGCTACCTGTCCAGGCTGGAGAGTGACTTCGGGATCAGGTGGAGAGGAAAATGGGGGTGCAGCAGAGCCCTGCGCCCTGTGAGCCGCTCCTGTTTGCATGGCTCAGGGGAGAGAGGTGAACTTTGGTGTCAGAGGAGGGTCAGTGACTGCCTGGAACTTCACCCTTGCCTCAGGCTGGACTTTGCCAAATACGTGGATTGTCACCTCCTCTAATCTGCATGCAGATAACACATCCTCACTGGGAAAGAGGCTGAAAACATGAAGTACCCTGTCTGCCTGTTTCCCAGAAAGGCCTTAGGTATTAATGTGATACAAAAGCTAAATGAGGTAAAGGTTTGCAGATCAGTTCTCGGAATAAGCAAATCGGAGGTGGAGAGACAGGGTCTGAGGAGTTTACTCCCGTCACTGTTTACAGAGTTTGATTCATTTCCCTCAAAACAAATATTTCCAAGCTTTGTTTTCCTATTTCAAATGCAGTGCCAGCAGCCCAGTGCTTGTGAGCAGCCCTGCACTAACACACCAGTGTGCCCAGACCAGAGTTCACCAGCTGTTCCGTTGCTTTGGTTTGCTGTAGCAACCTGAGCCCAGTGGAAGCGTATAGATAACGTATAGATCTTAGTAGCAGTGCACGGTCTAGAAGTCAGCTTGGAGATCGAAGCACCTGCAAAGTCTAGGCTGCACAGAGCCCCAGGGCTCTGCATCTGGTTGTATGAGCGAAGCTCAGGTAGGATCCTCGTACACCTCCATGGATCACCTGTGTGCTGGAGATGTCTTGGAGATGTCTCGTGTTGTCTCCTACCTGCCTCGCCTGCTGTGTTCAGTGTGCTGCTGGTCACTGCTTCTGCATCAGCACAGACACAGGGGGCTGTCAAACAGTGTGACGGGTATGAACTGACCCTTCCGGGTGCTGGCCATTTCCTCGCCTGCCGTCCTCAGGAGAAGCTCTGGGTGGAGAATCTGAAATGCCAGTCAAAGGCGCCTGGAGCCCACAATTTGTTCCGAATGTTTGAAAATGGCTCGGTTTTGGAAAACGCTCTCAAACGCGGCTTTTCACTTTAAACTGGCCCCACTTTCACTCAGCATGGCTGGTTTTTCAGTGACAAATATGCTTTTTAAAATGTTGTTTACAAAATTTGAAATTGTTTCACCGGTTAAAATACATGAATAAAACATGCCAAAAAGTTACATGTTGGGTGTTCTGGATGGACAAATAGCCATTTTGCTGAAACTGGGCAAAAGATGAGCTGTCTGGGTTATGAAATGGCTCAGGACAAAAAGGCACCATTTTCCCAAATCTTTTCCCCCTTTTGCTATTAATTATTATATTTCATAGTTCTATTCACCAGGCTCCAGCTGGGATCAGGGTCCCTTGTGCTGGGCAGTGTGCAGACAGATACAGAGAGATGGTTCCTGCAAAGAAAAGCTTCCGGTGGAAAGATGGGTACTGTGGCTACAGCCCTGGACTGGGACTCAGGAGATCTAGGTTCAGTTCCTTTCTGTCAGAGACTCCCCAGCTGTAAAGTAGGGACAATAGCCCTTCCTTTCCCCCACCCTTTGTCCGTCTGTAAGTTCTTCAGGGCAGTGACAGACTCTCACTATGTGTTTGTACAGCACCCGGCACAATAGGGACTGATCTTAATTGGGGCCTCCAGACGCTACCATGATAATAAAACACTAGTAATCCAAACTCCCTTAAGAGGATGTGCAGCTGTAGGTTGCCAGTTTCCAAAGGGTTAACAGCCCCTGCTTTTCCCTCTTGGATTCTACCCCCTTCAGGGCAAATAACCTCTTGCCTTTTCCACAGGATTGGCAGCTCACACTTGGTTGCGCAGCTGTGGAACCCAGTGGCAGAACTATCAAGCCAGGCAAACAGATAGTGCTGTTTGTCTTGGTGTATGAGACTGGGATACAAAGGTCAGCCCCGAATCCAGCTTCACCCGAATCCAGAGACCTGGGCAGCGCGACCAGCAAGGCCTCTCTTATCACTGGTAATATACCATCTTATCCATCAAGAAGAGAAAGGTGAGGACCTGTGATTGGCTATTGTTCCTGGATACCCTGGAGCTCTGGTATTTTCTAACTTGCTAGCCCAGTGGATGCTTAGGAGGATGTCTGGCACATACATTTCTGCAGCATGCAAAGGGTTAACTTTGTTTGTAAGCCACTGGGGAGAGAGGTGGTTGGCTGGGGTAGCTGGAACTGAACTGGTAGATGGGTGGGGCGAGGGTGGTGAGTGATCTGTGAGAGCCAGTCAGATGACTGGTACTCACGTCATGCTCTGAGAATGTCTTTGAACCTCCACGTTGTATTTACATGCAGATGCGTATGGGACCTCTTGTCACCTGAGCACTTCTGCCTAATACTGCTCCATATATAAAGTGAGCAGCGTGATCCAGGGTCCAACTCACAGAGGACAGCAGGTGAACAGCAGCTAGGTAAGGTGCAGGTGATACAATTCGTTACTTCTGCAGCAGCTCAAGGCATTTTCCAGGGAATGTTGTGTAGAAGTTAGAGCAGAAAGCTGTGAGTCAGGACTCCTGGGTTCTATTCTCACCTCTTGAAATGTTACCTAGTGCATAGGGACACGGGGAGTCATGTTTCCTGGGTTCCATTTCTGCATCGGGGGGAATATGGTTTAGTGGTTAGAGCAGGGAACTGGAAGGACTCCTGAATTCTAGACCCAACTCTTTCACTGACACACTCTAGGTCACATCTCTATCAGCCCTAGTTTCACCAGCTATAAAATGGGATAACAATGCTGATCTACTGTGTGCTGCAGTGGCCTGTGATGCTGGATTACTTAGACTGCAAAGCTCTTTGAAAGCCTTGGATGAAAGATGCTTTAGTAGGGTATAGTGCTCTTGTATGGATTTCCACAAGGGCATAAAGCTGTGAGGTGTGGGGGCGGTCTCACCTTAGAGCACCGTGAGAAGTTTGGAAATGAACCTGTATCAGGGCTATAGAGTTTTCCTTGACGTCAGTGGACGGATCTGTTAAAATGGTTTCCCCTGAGGTTGTTCTGAGTTATCTTCTTGAAAACAGTGCCCAGTGCAGAGCTGAGCTCTCTGATCATTTGGAATAACTAATTTCAAACCAACGGTGATATTGACACAAAGGGGTGATTACCATGCATGTGTGCAAATTGAGGTCACCTCTGCTCTCCTTACAAGGACCACTGAACTTGTATTATGATTTATTTATTTGTATTATGATAGTGCCTAGGAAGCCCTAGTCATGGACCAGGAACCATAGGTTGTGTCCATGGTTTGCTCCCACTCAGAGGCAGTTTATCTTGCTGACCAAGGGGGCCAGTTCTTGATACCCTTACTCACATTGAGAATACCTTACACCTTGAGTGGCCCCACTGAAATGAAATCAATGAAGCGGTAAGGTGCTACTCAATGGGAGGCTATCAGAATCTGGCCTCTGGCTGTATTTTACATTCACCATCTGGACTTTGTGCCATCCAGCTTCAATTTAAATCCCCACCTGAAATGTGTTTGAATCGAAAGAGAGTCATTGCAAAAAGCAACAACCCAGAAAGAAGATCCAGTCATTGGAAAATGAACCTGGCCCCCACCCCATGAGCCGATAAAGTGAAGGCAAAGCCTGGGTCATGGCAGGAACTCCACGAACTGCTTTCTGGTTGGTTTCTCTCCGCAGAGTCCCAGCCCAGTGACCAGACTGACCATGTCTCACAAAGCTGCACTTCTGGCTTTGCTCCTGGCCACCGTCTCAGGTTGGTGATCTTCTCTATAACAACATGCAGGGACTCATTTCCCGGCTCTAGACATGACAGTTGAAAGTCCTTGGTCGGGGCAGTGCTGGGGATTCAGCTGCGTGGCAGGGGGCACTGGCTGCTTACAAGAGGATGCAGCTTAGTGAGATAGTATTTTGGAACAGGAGATGACAAGTCCGTTGACCCATCTCGCCCCAGACAAGAAAGGTGTCACAGTAAGATGACCCAGTGACAGGTCCCCCATGTATTGCTCCTTTGATGCTATCGCTGTACCCCAAGGCCGGGTAGCTCTGACCCTGTCACGGGAGTCTCAGGCATCTGGACCCAACATGTGTCACTGGCCTCCACTTCCGTTGTGTCATGTGAGGCAGCCCCCCTGACGAATCCTTCGGGTTATGCTGGGCCTGGCACCCAGAACGCCCACTGAAGTTAATGGGATCTGCAGCTCTGGAAATCAGGGCCTTTATTACTTTGGGGAGGGGGCGCCCCTGGGACTTGTCAGTGTAGAGAAGCCTCCTGAGCATCCCAGGGATAAAATGCTGTCTCAAGGATTTACAGACTGTGAACTCCATCAGTTTAAGAGCAGCTCCCAACACCAGGTCTTCCCTTCACAGAGCTCCCCCATGCCACCTCCCTGCTACCAACCTCATGCTTTGCCACCAAGGCTCTCCCAGGGTCACTCTGTTAAATGCTCTTGTTCCACCCATGCAGCTGCTCAGGCTGAACGGGCGAGGAATGGGTTCTGGGATTACCTCAGCCAGCTCACTCATGACAAGGACAGTATGGCACATACCCAAAGCATGAAGCTGGACCAAGAGATCAAGTGAGTACCTCGTTCTCTGGGGTTAAAGAATTTGTAGGCAGTACCCTGAAGCCCATTGCCCTGTCAGAGGCCAAAGAACATCTGGTTCTTGCACTTTGCCTTCCAACTGCTTCCAGGCTGATTGGTTTATTGATTGATTTTTAGAGAGGCATAGTGCCCCTAAAACCTTCATATATATATAGGCATCTTGGCATTTCCAAAATCTGTTGAGTCAATACTATCCATCCCCTATGTGGCTGGAGATCCCCCAGCTGGCCCTACTCAATAATAACTGAAATACAACAAAGAAAAGCCCAGTGGAAACCCAAAAATGATTCCTGCAGCTTGGCGAACATGAGCTCTGGCCCAGCAGCCAAGACTGGGAGCAAGGACCGCAGGCCAGGGCTCTCTGCTGAGACAGGACAGTGAGACTGGCGTAACTGGTAATATTGGTTAGACCAGCAACAACATAGGCAAGTGCTATGCAACCAGCTCTCTGAGGGCTCTATTGCAGTTGTGATACCCCAACTCAGCTCTGCCAATGCCCCTCATTCCTGACCTGCATCCCCTCCCTGCTATTCCATTCATGACCCTCATTCCAGCTCTGCCAATGCACCTCTTTCCTAATCTATCCCACTACCTGCTTGCCTCTCCTGAGCTTAGACTCATGACGAATTCTGCCATGTAGTTTTTGTTCTATGGGCAACGTCCACAAGGGACTACTCTAAGATGAGACCCAAGGCCCAGGTGTCAAGGGGTGAAAAGTTAGTACTTTATACATCTTTGAGAGCCCCCTTTCTTAATGCAGCGCCCAACTGTACAGTCACTATTGCTAGTAAAGTAACAAAAGGGCTAGGACGAGGAATCAGAGCTCAGGCAGTTAGAAGTATGTGTCTGTTGTTTCTTACAGAAAAGTGAAAGAAAGTATCCAAGAAGGAGTTAACTACATGGGAAATCTTCTTGAGAAACTGGCCCCACTCAACAGAGGACTTCAGCCCCGGTTCTACCAAGACTCCGACAGCCTGCGAAGGCTCATCAGGAAGGAGCTGGAAGGCCTGAGGGTGAAACTGTCTCCTTATGTGGATGAGGTGCACCAAAAAATCAGCAAGAACCTGGAAGTGCTTCGCTTCCAGCTGACCCCATTCACCCAAGAGCTCCTGGATCAGGTCATGCTGAAAGCTAGGGAGCTCCAGCAGCACCTCACCCCCACTCGAGACGTGAAGGCCCAGTTTCTGGAAGGCGTAGATGAGGTTCAGAGGTTTGTGTCTCAGTATGCCAATAAAATAGCCTTTCATACTGACCAAGTGAAGGAGGTCTTCCATCCGTACGCTGCCAGACTGGTGACGGAGATCCACCGCAACGTGGAAGAGCTCCATAGAAACGTCATCCCACACACCAAAGTCAGCCCGGAAAAACTCAACCAGTACATCCAGGAGCTCTCTGAGAAGCTGACCCAGAATGCCAGGGATCTCCACCAGAAGATCCAGAGGAATCTGAACCACCTCAAGGAGCAGCTGCGCCTTTACCCCAGTGGCCTCCGGGAGCCCATTGCTGGCCCTACTGTAGACCCTCCCTGGGCTGTGGACCCCTACATGGAGGGGCTGGCTCAGGAAGTGCAGCAGAGAATTGAGGAGTTCAGAAGGGACACGTTCCTCCAGATAGACGACTTCACCAGAACCATTGACCGGGAGACAGAAGAAATTAAGTTCAAACTGTCTCCACTGTCCTCATACTCAGAGGAGTTTCAGGACAGCTCAGCACCTCTGGAGGATTTGCATGTCCGGCTTGACTCTCTGTGGAAGGATATTTCCCAGAGTTTAAATGAGAAAAGCAGCGATTTACAATGAAATCCTGTACCTGTGTATAGAGAGGGGTGTGCGTGAGTGTGTGTGTGTGCTCGTGCGCATGCTTAAACCATGCCAGTGGAAAAGAAAAACTGTCAAGAGGTCATGTCCTACTCTACTGCACTGTTGGCTAAGGACACTTGTGGCCATGACTTGGACAACTATAACATGCCATCAACATGGCTTCTCGTGCCACATAAGTACAGCTCTTTTGTCTAGCTGCAGTGCTAGTCCAGAGTTCTCAAATCTGACGGTCGTTCAGCCAGCCCCTCCCTCACTGCCCGGCAGGCCCCTGCGGCTGAAAAAACACGGCAACCTGCTCTCTCTTAGAAAGATAAAGCCACAAAGTCACCTTCTGTCAGAAGGATACAATTTTGTGACTCCGTATTGAATCATGTCATTTTACTAAAATAATTCCACAAACTAGCATTGCTGTGGTCTTTTGAAAGCCAAATGGGCAGAGTGCTTATCTCAGCAGCAGGAAAGAGGGAATAAGTACCATACCTGTAATTACCTATAGCAGTGATTCTCAAACTTCAGTGCACCATGACCCCCCCCCCCGCCTTCTGACAACAAAAATTACTACACAACCCCAGGAGGGGGGGACGGAAGCCTGAGCGCACCACCCCGGGCTGGGGGTGTGGGGAGCAAAGCTGAAGCCCAAGGACTTCTGCCCTGGGCAGGAGGCATGTAACCTTAGTCCCCCTTCCCCTTGGGGCTTGGGTTTGGGCTTCAGCCCTGGGTGGTGGGGCTTGGGCTTTGGCTTTGGCTTGGCCCTAGTCCCCAGCAAATCTAACACCAGCTTTGGCCCCGACCCACCGTTTGAGAACCTCTGACCTATAGCATACACTATATATATATGGCCCAGTTTTATAAACCTTACTCACATTGACTTCAGTGAGACTACTCAGGTGAGTAAGTACTAGTCAATGGGAGTAAAAGGTCCAGCATCTGGTCCATACTGTATGTCTTTGGATTAATACAGAGTTGAAATGTTGAATTATTTTTAAACTCTTGAAGCTGGACTTCTGGACTTTAACAATCTTCTCTGTGTTACTAGAGTGAATAGTACATGCTGCTAGTGTACTGCACCCTACTTAGGTTACTCTGCAGGGTTAACACTTTCCTTGCACATTCTGTGTATATATAAAATATCCCTCTCTATAATCACAGCATTTTTTATGGAACAGTCGATGGGAATTCAGGTGTTTGGATGTTGTAAGCCACAGCCACAACTGTATTGATATGCCATTTGCTATACCAGTTTTATGGTTTCTTCCCCTGCAATTTAACTGTCAAATCTGCTTCAATAAAGTTACATGTTGTTAGATTTCTTTGGAGTTGGTTTTTCCTTTTTTTTTCTGTTGAAATTGCACAATAAATACATTATCACAATGTGTCGACTTTTAAAGTCTATGTAGGAGCCACATTGCTTTGTCTCGCTCCACAACTTTGTGCTCATATAGCTGGGTTTCAAAACCCAGCTCAGCATCTGGGCGTTCAGTATAACACAAGAACATAAGAATGGCCATATTGGTCCATCTAGCCCAGTCTCCTGTATTCTGACAGTAGCCAGTACCAGATGGTTCAGATGGAATGAACAGAACAGGGCAATTTACTGATGAGCCATCTCCAGGTGTCCAGTCCCGGCTTCTGGCAGTCAAAGATTTACGGACACCTGGAGCATGGGGTTGTGTCCCTGATGGGCCATTGATGGACCTATTCTCCATGAATTTATCTCATTCTTTTTTTAATCCAGTTACACATTTGGTCTTTACAATGTCTCCCGGCAATGAGTTCTGTAGGTTTACTGTGAGTTGTGTGAAGCAATTCCCCATCTTTGTTTTAAACCTGCTGCCTATTAATTTCATTGGGTGATTCCTGGTTCCAGTGTTATGAGAAAGTAACACTTCCTTATTCACTTTCTCCACACCATTCATGATTTTATAGACCTCTATCATATCCTCCCTTAGTTGTCTCATCTGTAAAATGAACAGACCTAGTCTTTTTAATCTCTCCTTATAGGGAAGCTATTCCATACGCCTAAACATTTTTGTTGGCTATTGTTGTACTTTTTCTGATTCAAATATAACTTTTTTGAGATGGGGTGTGTGTGCGGTATTCAAAATGTGGATATTCTGGGGATTTATATAGTTATATATATAGTTATTTATACAGTTCTAGTGTGATATTTTCCGTCTTACTAGCTATCCCTTTCCTAATGGTTGCTAGTATTCTGTTAACTTTTTTGACGGCTGGTCCACACTGAACTGATGTTGTCCTAATTTAGACCCCCATCAATTTTCTATGTATGGTTGGGATTATGTTTTCCAACGTGCATTGCTTTGCATTTAGCAACATTGATTTTCAGCTGCCATCTTGTTGCCCTGTCATCCAGTTTGGTGAGATCCCTTGGTAACTCTCTGCAGTCAGCTTTGGACTTAACGATCTTGAATAATTTTGTAGCGTCTGCAAACTTTGCCCCCTGACTGTCCACCCCTCTTCCCAAATCATTGCTAGGAATAGGCTGGTGAGGTGTGCGCGCCCTCAGCCTCCTGCCATCCCCTGTGCCAGGCTGAGGCCTACGCCCAACCCTGAAGCCTGTGTGGGAGTAGCCCTGCGTCACGTGACGTAGCGGAGGCGTTCCTCCCGCCCCACGAGGCCCGCGGAGCGCTCCGGCTCCCCCTCCGCCCCGCCCAATCGCTTTACACAGGGGGCGTGGCCCGCTAAGGAAGTTCCGGGTCAGAGGGTGGCCGGGAGGCGGAAGCGGAAGCAGCGAGCAGCATGTCGGCGATCGGGGAGCTGGAGCCCGTGCGGGGCGGCCCCTTGTTCCGGCCCCTCAGCGCCGAGGACGAGGAGCAGCAGCCGGATGAGATCGAGTCCCTCTGCATGAGCTGCTACCGCAACGTGAGGCCGGGGAGGGGCCGCCCCGGGGCTCGCCCTGCGCGGGGGTTACGGGAGTACGGGGGGGGGGGCAGCTGCTCGCCCTGCCCGGGGCGCGCGCGGGGGGTTACGGGAGTACGGGGGGGGCAGCTGCTCGCCCTGACCGGGGCGCGCGCGGGGGGGTACGGGAGTACGGGGGGGGCAGCTGCTCCCCCTGGCCCGGGGCGCGCGCGGGGGGGGGGGGCGGGAGCTGCTCCCCCTGGCCCGGGGCGCGCGCGGGGGGGGGGGGCGGGAGCTGCTCCCCCTGGCCCGGGGCGCGCGCGCGGGGGGGGGGCGGGAGCTGCTCCCCCTGGCCCGGGGCGCGCGCGGGGGGGGGGGGCGGGAGCTGCTCCCCCTGGCCCGGGGCGCGCGCGGGGGGGGGGGCGGGAGCTGCTCCCCCTGGCCCGGGGCGCGCGCGGGGGGGGGGGGTGTGGCAGCTGCTCCCCCTGGCCCGGGGCGCGCGCGGGGGGGGGGGTGTGGCAGCTGCTCCCCCTGGCCCCGGGCGCGCGCGGGGGGGGGGGGTGGGTGGCAGCTGCTCCCCCTGGCCCCGGGCGCGCGCGGGGGGGGGGGGGTGGGTGGCAGCTGCTCCCCCTGGCCCCGGGCGCGCGCGGGGGGGGGGGGGTGGGTGGCAGCTGCTCCCCCTGGCCCCGGGCGCGCGCGGGGGGGGGGGGTGGGTGGCAGCTGCTCCCCCTGGCCCCGGGCGCGCGCGGGGGGGGGGGGTGGGTGGCAGCTGCTCCCCCTGGCCCCGGGCGCGGGGGGGGGTGGGTGGGTGGCAGCTGCTCCCCCTGGCCCCGGGCGCGGGGGGGGGGTGGGTGGCAGCTGCTCCCCCTGGCCCCGGGCGCGCGGGGGGGGTGGGTGGCAGCTGCTCCCCCTGGCCCCGGGCGCGCGGGGGGGGGTGGGTGGCAGCTGCTCCCCCTGGCCCGGGGCGCGCGGGGGGGGGGGGGGCAGCTGCTCCCCCTGGCCCGGGGCGCGCGCGGGGGGGGGCAGCTGCTCCATGTTCCCTTGGCTTTGTTCTTCCAGGGGGTGACTCGGCTGCTGCTCACCAAGATCCCCTTCTTCAAAGAGATCATCGTCAGCTCCTTTACCTGCGGCAGCTGCGCGTGGTCCAACACCGAGATCCAGTCGGTGGGGCGGATCCAGGAGCAGGGGGTGCGCTACACCCTCGCGGCTACTGCGCGGCAGGTGAGCCAGGGCCCCTTCGCTTCGGCTGCTCTGGGAGGGAGCCGGGGGCAGGTCCAGGTCCAGACCTGATGGCAGGTAGCGTCTTAGCGCAGGGTGGAAGATGTCCTGGCAATTCTGAGGTATCCTAGTTGCCACTGGCCTTGTCTGGATCAATAAAAACATAATTGTGGAAAAACAGCCAAGCTCTCAAAAGCCTCAGCTTGGGGGATACAAATAGCCTGACTTTAAGCGTTCAGCACTTGTGAGATAATAGGAAGCCCCTGAGTATATTGTTGATCGTGCAGACTGAATCTGGGGCCTTGTGCTATAAAAGCCTGAGTACCTACTGCCTGACCTAGTAGACCCAATTCTTCTAGTCAATGTTGTAGCAGGCTCATGAACCTACCTATTGCCCAGTCACTGAAGGGGGAAGGAGTGCCCCACTGAATAAGCACAGGTTACACTTCTGATGCCTGTTGAAATGTAGTGGCTGATCCTGGGCTGTCTGCATCTCTGAAGAGCATGTTTGGTGCCTGTGCATCCTGACTGAAAGTATAGCGTGGGTTGAAAGGGGTGGAATTTAGGTAAGCAGGCTCCAGCCAAGACCCTAGGACTGTGAATACTTGCGTATAAGTCACAGCTGCCCTCAGAGTACAATACAGCAGCAAATCTGCTTCTCTGACTATTGTAAAGTAACTAATATTTAATGAGACACTATCAGCTGCTCATTAATGGGATGCTGACTCTCTGGGAAGTACTTTGGTGTAAGATGTCCACACAACATGCTAGAACAGGCTATTTTGTGGAGACATTGTGAGCATTTGAGGAAGGGAGAGCCAGTCAGTGGATCAGTGTTTGCCCTGATGCGTGGCAGCTATGATCAGAAAAGGTTGTTGTTTGTTGTTTTTGTCGGGTTCATTGATGCTTTAATGTATCTGCACTTACAAGGTGGGCAGAGCAGATGGGGGGTGGCAACCATCCAAGTGTAACTTTCTACTTATGAACTTAGGTGTATGGGAAAATAATAGGTGGGAGAAGCAGCCCAGGGAGACAGTGAATGGAAACACTGGTTTCACTGTGTGTGTGAATGATCTTCTATTTGGGAACACAGTTGTAAGCATCCTCTCATGTGCTTCTCAGGGTTGAATTCATTCTTATTTGCTCAGCGTGTGTAGGGTTCCTGGCCTGTTGTAGCTTTATTTTTAATCTTTCCTATAAATTGTTCTGTCCAGGATATGAATAGGGAAGTGGTGAAGACAGATTGTGCCACGGCTAGAATCCCAGAGCTAGACTTTGAAATTCCTGCGTTTTCTCAGAAAGGAGGTAGGTATGTAATCTGAGCTCGCATGTGGCTTGGGGTGGCTGGTAGCTTAGCAGAGGTGTTGGTATAACAACAACTTTTGGCTACTGGAATGGATGGCTACTCTGTATCTGAGTATGACCTAGTCTAGACAAGGGTTTGGATCTTTGTACTGGTGTGAATCAGTTTATGCCCAGCTTTACTGAGATGGCTGTATGGATAATGGATGGAGGTGGGTAGAGCTAGGCTCTGTGGTATTACTGTCTTAAATAGCTCCCGTTCTTGTACTCTGGATCCCAATTTATCCTGCTGCTCGTCAGTGCCTAGCATTGAAAGCTCACTTCCCCCAAATCCTGCAGTGTCTTGGAGACAGTGTCACAGCCTAGCCCTGAGGCGTCTCTTCCTTCATGGATGCTTCTCATGTGGGCAGCAGCAGCTTCTTCTATCGGAGGTGTGGGCTTCTGTCCACTGACGTGTGCATGGTGAATCTGCAGCTGGATGGTGCTGTCCGAGTAGGGAAGAGACTAGACATTCCAGGGCAAAAAAACAGGCGCTCTTAAGAGTTCTTGTTTTCCCATCTGGGGGAATGAATAGTTCTAGGAAGGACTGGTGGGCTGGGGATGATAAATTTAGAAGATTAACAACATTGCTCTGGTGTACTTAATGCTTTAATTAGGTCTGTTTTCTTCCTCTATCAAGCTCTTACCACTATCGAGGGAATAATTGACAGAGCTGTCGCTGGCCTGGAACAGGATCAGCCAGTCCGCAGGGTAAGGTGCTGTAAGAAGGGAATCTCAAAACAGATGTCTGCTTATGGTTTACACTTAACTACAAATTCTGCACCTATCACGGTTACACATCCCCTACTAGATGAGCTGAGAACACTTCTTGGCTCACCATTGTGCCTGTGACAGGCCTATCTGAAGGTCTAGGCTGGTACCAAAGATCCAATCCGATCTTAAGTGTCTCTCCTTTCACAGGCAGCAGACAAAGATGTGGCAGGAAAAATAGATGAGTTTATTGGCAAACTCAAGCAGCTGAAGGAAGTGGATTCTTCTTTCACCTTTGTAAGTATTAGCAGGAGGGTGAGGGAATGCATCTGCCCCTCTCTCTTTGGGGGCAAAACAGGGAGAATTCCTGAAGACTTTCCTTATACTTCCTTCTGTCAGATCATAGACGACCCCTCAGGTAACAGCTTTGTGGAGAATCCTCGTGCGCCGCAGAAAGATGACGCTCTTGTGGTTACTCATTACAGGAGGACTGCCCAACAGGATGCTATGCTTGGACTTGAGGTATTGCGTCTGGGTGGGGAAGGTGTCTTAAAGTCAGAAGCGAGGGGAGGCCTGGCAGGTGTATGTTAGCTCTTCCCTCATTCCTGCTTTGCAGTCCCTGTCTTCCATAACAGAAGGGCAAAATGCCCTTCAAATCCTAGTCTGTGCCCTCCTTTATATGCTAGAGGGGATGCTGCTGAGTAGCAGAGGCATTCTTCTCTTCCACCCTGCCCCAAAGTCTGTTCAGAGATCCATGAATGGGAAGATGTATGACGTATAACTGTCTGAGTTGGCATACTGATACTGGCCTCTATGCTGTTTCAGGTGGAGGAGACTGATGAGAACCCAGCTGACTCTGTGGAAGATCTGAGGAATGAAGTGAGTAATGTTCCTTGTTGGCCACTTGGAGCTGGCTAACTGGATTGTAGCTCTGTCCTGATTGCTCTGAGGAGCATGTGGTATTGGGCACATAGATAGGGATACCTAAACTGCCCCATTTGCTGGGCTAATTCTCTTTCTAAGCTACAGTGATCAGGGCCATAAGTATCCAGATGGAAGCTAAATTCATGCGTTGCTCCTGGTTGCAATATTCTTTGGTATCTGTCTTTAGGCAAGTAAGTGCTCATAGTGCAACAGATCAGACTCTTCATTGTGTTCTTCTATTGCAGGTGTTACAATTCAACACAAACTGTCCTGAGTGTAACGCCCCAGCCAACACTAACATGAAGCTAGTGCGTATCCTTCTGATGGGACTATGTGACCGTACAAATTGGCCTCTTCCTCCTGTGCAGAGGGGGTGGGGTTCAGTATTGTGCACAGGCCTGGTGCTTTGTATTCTGCCAGAGAGAGGCTTAAAGGTCTGACCCAGGATAGGAAAGTCTGTGACTCCGGAGACACAGCTAAGTGCTACTTATAGCTTGGAAACAAACTCATGTTTTAATCCTGATGGATGATCCCATTAAATAGGAGCAAAAGGCTGGAAATCTACTAGTGCCTGTCAACATGACTCTCTGCATTGGTGCTCAGTACCTGCATTGGCACTGATATGCTAATCTCCTTTGAATGCTCTTTTGAAGGCAGTTGCATCCTTGCGTGGCAAGGCTGACAGGGCTGGGAAGTAGCTTAGTTCTCTGTAAGGAAGCCAGAAGTTCTTTGTCTTGGAGGTATTTCAGGCAAACTTCCTAACGGTCTGTCCCAGAAATTCCACACTTCAAGGAAGTGATCATCATGGCTACAAACTGCGAGGCCTGCGGGCACAGGACAAATGAGGTGAGCTGCAAACCTGACCATGTCGTCTTCGGAACATGCCACCCTTCTGTGCTCTCCAAAGGGGTTGAATTTTCTGTCTGTCCCCTGCCTGCACCCCACTCCTTATCATAATCTGGCTTCCTGGATCACATGTCGGACAGAGGAGACTGGGAGAGATGGAGTTTGTTAAATGTCTTTTGTAGCAAACTCAGGTGGGTAAGACCACAGCAGCTGAGTGGCTAGCATGGGAACAAATACCTGCAGCTCTGTCACAATATGTTAATCAGCTAAGTGGCTGACTTGGAGACTAACCCTTCTATCCCCAAAAATCTGTCCTAAACCTAAGGCTGAGGCACTGACCCCAGATCTGGCTGGCCCACTGCAGGGTCTTAGATGCAAGACATACACCAACTATTAAAGCACACTGTAGTGGCAAGAGGATTAAAGTATTCTGAATTCTTTTGTCACTTGTAAACTAACTCTAACAGATTGTCTCTAGGTTAAATCTGGAGGAGCAATAGAACCGCTGGGTACCAGGATCACCCTTCGTGTTACAGACCCTTCAGACATGACAAGAGATCTACTAAAGGTAGTCTCTTCCTTCAGATATCTGATAATCTCTAAATGTGTGTGGCTGCTTCTTGGGACCTCTTCTCTCAATTTGGCCCTGCTGATGAAGGGAGTGGGGCCTAGTTAGAGCTTCTGGGATTTATTCCCAGCTCACCATAGACTTTCTGTGGTCTTGGCTCTCAGATGGAAGCTGCTCTCTAGCACATCACCATTTTGGATGACCTGGAACTAAGCATACCATGTGTCTGTCTCTGTTCTCTACAGTCAGAGACGTGTAGTGTGGAAATTCCAGAGCTGGAGTTCGAGCTTGGCATGGGAGCGCTGGGAGGGAAATTCACTACTCTGGAGGGGCTGCTGAAAGATATCCGAAATCTGGTAAGTGGCCTATATTAAGCTCCTGTTTAGCTGAGGTCTGTACCTGTATTTGGGATGCATAGACCCCATGAGTGCTGAGTACCTGTAGCTTCCTGTAGACTTGGATATGCTGCGCAAGTGCGTAGCACCACTGAACGCAGTTGTTCATGTTATGCTGCAGCCTTCACTCACCCTGCCTGGAGAGGGGGGAGCACATCAGCCACTCAGTGGCTTGCATCCTCTTCTGGAGAGAGGTGGGTTGTCCTTCCAGAATTCTTCCCTCCCCTTCTCCATTTTTCACTCCAACTGTTCTTGTACACCTTGCTCCCTAGAGCAAATCAGTGCATGAATCAGAGGGTTACTTGAGAGCGGCATCAATCACTCCCTCCCTAGGCTCTGGATGTGCTGCCAGCCCTGGCTCCCTCCTTCTGAACAACTGAGGGCAGCTCTGATATGTGGCATAGCTTAATGCCTACTCTGTTCTGGCACACTGATGCCCACAGGAAGGCAGGCTGTAGAAGTGGGTGGCTGAGGTCATAGTAGATGGAACAGACAGTGTCCCTCTAGCTCCTACATCAGGTTCTGAAAACAAAGAGATCTGTAACCAGTGCACAGTGTGACTGAGATCACTCTGTACAGGGCCTCTGCCCTGTAGATCTTGATTCTTAAGACACCCCTCTCCACTCTGAGCTGAGCTGCAGGACTTCCCTTGACTGATCTAAAGACAGGAACGCGCTTTCAAAGGCCTATTATGGGTTACCTAGAGCAGCATGCTATTGTAGAAGGCTGCCAATTCCTGTTAACTAGGGACTTCCCAGGGCTCCCCTGAATGCACTGAGCCAGGCTGGGTATGGTTCATGTGCAGGTATCACGAAGTATTCAACAATAGTAACTCAGTGTGGCACAGTGTGAAAGAGCCTGTTTTCTGTTGCAGATTGTGAAAAACCCCTTCACTCTGGGGGACAGCTCTACTCCAAGCAGAGTGGAGAAGCTCCAAGAGTTTGGCAGAAAGGTATATCAGGTTAGTAACTTTGGTGTCCTATTCACACCGAACCTGGCAAATGACTGACCTGCTCAGATGTGTTCTTTGGCAGCATTGCTGCAAGTCTGAAGTGTGTAACTTTGGGGAATCTCTGCAGGCATGTAAAGGTTACCCCTCCTTACCCTGCCATCCTGTTCGCAGTTCCCACCTTCCATCAGTGTCCTGTGTAGCCATGCTATAAGCCTTCTGCAGGGAGGGGGCTTGGGGCTCCTGCTTCAGAACCACTGATGTTGCTCCATATATCATTAAGCAGGGAGTACCTCCTAACACAACATGCTTGCACCCAATGAAGGCAGTAATCCTGAAGCTTGCCCTGACCTCAGACCATCACATAAACTTGACTAAAGATCAGCATCCCTCCTCTGGGCCACCTAAAGATTGGGCAGAGCCTTCCTTTCACTGAAATGAGGCAAACCAGCCATGCTGCAATACAGTCCAAGCCAAAGGGGGCTAACTTCCCATGTACATTGAGCTAATGCTCTGGGGCACCTCCATGCCATAGGATCTCCAAATCTAGTACCTAGAACTATATGCATCATGGACTTGGATCAAATCACTGGCTGTATTAGTATTCTAGTAGCCAGTATTCAGAAGAGTAATATAATACGCTTTGGCTGTGTCTGCCAGCATGCAGCGATCCAATTGATGGGCGGCGGGGGGTGTGTGTGTCAAGATGGAGCACTGCATGCTGGGAGATGGAGGCACAGCCCTATTAGATTACTGCTTCCTTGTCCAGTGTGGACAGCTGTGAGAAGCTGCACTTCTATTTACAGATCGTCATTGGCTTGCAGTATGTTTCCTGAACATCTTGGATAATGGGGCTGGGAGACACACACTCTCTTAATTCGTTACACCAGACTACTCAAACCTTCAAATGTTGCAACTGTTCATGATCTGAACAGGCACTAGATAGCAAAGCACTGCTATCATGCGGCTTCCTATGCCTGGAACTCTGTCCTGCTCTAAGCCTCCTCACCTGAAGCATGTCCTGTCTTGAGTGAATGCTGTTATGCACAGGAAATGTTCTGTCTAGAAAGCACTGTGCATTCTTCGAGTGGTGTATAAGGCTTCTGTAGCTCCTCTGCATAGGTGAGTGTGGTGATGACAACCTGCAAGATGCAGCAGAGACTTGGATTTTAGGATTGATCACTGCTAAAATGGAGCATGTGGGGTCCTGACAACTCTTTAGCAAAGGTGCTGAAGCTGTTAATCTGCCTTTTTGTTTCCTCAGATTATGGAGGGTCACATGGAGGCTCACTTCATTCTGGATGATCCTGCAGGGAACAGCTACCTTCAGGTAGAGTATTGAGCACTTGTAATGAGACTTCCTTTTTAGGGTCTTCTGAATGCAGAAATCCACAGATGCACACCTTCTTTCTCTTCTCTTCTCTCCTCCCCCCCCATGCTATTGAAAACAACCAAGGAATCACTTTGGAGGTGGACTGAGGTGGGAAGAGAATTTCACCTCCATGCCCCTGTGCCTTAACTGGTTGCCTCCATTCCAGGAGGTGATCCCATTGCTGGTGGTAGGAAAAAATGAGATGCATGGTTCTTCAGGGGGCTGAGAGCTAGGATCCTAACACTCTGCTTCTGTCTGCTATTGACTTTTGGAGCTTGGGCAAGTCACTTGATCTCTCTGCCTCACATAACTCACTTCTAAAGGGGCTGATCCTTGCCTTCCTAAAAGGGAGAGTAAGGCTCAACTATTATCTGTAAAATGCTTAGTGATCCCTGGCTGAGACTTGCCAGAGGAGTGCAGCACATGCAGCTATGCTAGGCTCTGACCCATACCAAACCACAACTAATGTTCTCTCTTTCTCTTTGAACCGAAGAACGTCTATGCTCCAGAAGAAGATCCAGAGCTAAAAGTGGAGCACTATGAGCGGACGTTTGCACAGAATGAGGATCTGGGCCTCAATGACATGCGAACTGAGGGCTATGAAACTGGGCTGACCTCTGAGCGGTAGCAGCACACGGAGGGACAGAAAAGCCAAACTCTTTTCACTAAGTTATTACTAATTACAATAGGGCTAAGGAGCTGCCCTGTCTTGCACTGGAAGCAAGCTTTTTCCTTTTGTTGGACAGCTGGAGGGTACACCTGCTTAATTTACTTTTTGGAAGTTTGCAGGTGGGCAGCCTTTAAGGTCAAAAGTTCTGAGTCTGTTAATTGTTTTGGAGGTTTATACTTGTATAAAGAAAAATGTAAACAACCTGTTTGCCTGGGTTTCAGTTGTGTTCTTTGTCTCACTGCACACCTGTAAATGCATCAACTGGGATCAGTCGAGCCCCTCCTTGAGCAGCTGTTGGCTCTGCAGCTAGTGGCTCCAGACTGATGGTACACTTCTAATTTGAAATGAAAACCACCCTCACTGTTAGGGTTACCATATTTCAACAAGCAAAAAAGAGGACGGGAGGAGCCCTGCCCTAGCCCCGCCCCTGCCCCTCCCACTTCCCGCCCCCCCAGAACCCCCAACCCTCCCCCCGTTCCTTGTCCCCTGACTGCCCCCTCCTGGGACCCCTGCTCCTAACTGGCCTCCAGAACCCCACCCCCTACCTAAGACTCCCTGTTCCTTGTCCCCTAACTGCCCCCTCCTAAGACCCCCCCCAACTGCCCCCCAGGACCCTACCCCCTACCTGTACCCTGACTGCCCAAAACTTTCTCCACTCCCCTCCAAAAGCCCCCCCCCATTTCTTGACTGCCCCCTCCAGAACCTCCCTGGCCCCCTTACCCTGCTGCTCAGAACAGGGTGTTGGGCTCTGTGCCAGCCGGACACATGGCTGAGCTCCCCTGCACAACACAAAACCCGGTCCCTGGCCCTGCACAGGGCTGCCGGAGCGGGCTGCAGGAGGAGGAGCTGCCGGCCGGCTCAGAATGCGGGGGGGGTGGGGGGTGGGAGGAGGAAGCTGCTCCGGAGTCCAGCCCGGGACTTTCCTGCAGCCCTCCCAGCCGCTCGCTCTGCCGGAGGAGGGGGGAAATCCCGGACATTGTGAGTGCTTTACAAATTCCCCCCGGACGTTATTTTTAGCACACAAAAGGAGGACATGTCCGGGTAAATCCGGACGAATGGTAACCCTACTCACTGTCTCTGTAATCTGTTCCCATGTAAAGTATTAAACCAAGTATTGCTTTTGCATAGTTCATGTGTCATTTTGTTTTTTTGTGCATGTCCTCGAGCTCACATCTGAGAAGACTTCAAGCACAGAGAAGCTTGGGTTTGAAGGGTGGGAAGGAAAGCTAACAATGATTAATAGGGGATCAACACAATCTGATTATGGCTAATGCTTCCCCCACAGAAGGGGTTTGGCAGTGTAGATGCAGTTCAATGTACTCAGCTTTGCTCAAAATAAAAAAGGAGTAATGTGACAATAACTACCAGGGTTTGTTTAATGTTCCCTCTGAGATAAAATGGGGCAGCTGTACTGCCCTCTTCTGCACCACTTGTAGGAGCAAAGAGGATGCTGGCTTCTTCTCATGACAGCTATGGTGTGTTTTTTGTTACATGGAGGTTGTGCAAGCCATGGAATCTATGATTTCAGCCTATGGCAGCTTGGGAGCTGTGGATGGCAGCCAGCAGGACCCTCCAAAACTCCCTGTGCCCAGTGGGGAGACCCCATAGCTGAGCTCTTCAGTTTGTCATGGACTTTTTTTTTAAGTAGTAAAAGTCAGCCAGGTCCTGGCCTTCTGTGAATTGTCTTTGTGGCCTGGGACTTATCTGTGCCATTACGAAAACTCTCCATGACAAAATCTTAACCTTCCTTATAACCTAGCCTGGGGGGTCGCCCCCACAAGGCTGCAGACAGCAGGGCCCTTTGCCTTACCTGAGTTTTTAATGGCTGGAGAGGCAGTTTTAATAATTTACCCTGCTGCAGCCTATGGAGCTCCCTTACCCGCCCCCCCGCCCCCAGTCACTGACCCTCTCCCCCCTCCCCCGGCTCAGGCGGGGCAGACCAAGGGAACTCCCCGCTGCAGGAGCCGCGTGCCCCGCCCCGCCCCCTCCCAGCGCTCCCTGTACGTCACACGCCCGCGCAGCGCGTGAACAGCCGGCAGCGCGCGCCCGCCCGCCCCGCCCCACGTGCAGCGGCCGGGGGCCAGTCGGTTTCCGGGGCGCGCCTCGCGCTGTTTTGTCCCCGCCGCCGACCCGTCTGCGCCGCTCCGCAATGGCGGCCCCGGGCCTGTCCAAGGCCGAGTACCTGCGGCGCTACCTGGGCGGGGCCGCGGCCGCGGCCGAGCCGGAGGGCGGCAGGCGCAAGCGGAGGAAGAAACCGCCGGGGAGCAGCGGCAGGGGGTGAGCGGCCGGGCCGGGGGGGGATCGCCCCTCCCCCCGCTTCCGGGTTCCCCCCGCCCCCCCGGATTCCTCGGGGTCCCCCTGCCTCTGGGGTGCCCTGGTCCCCTCCCGTTCCAGGGCCTCCTCGGCCCCCTGCGCTCCCCCAGCCCTTAGCCCCCCCTTGCTCCCAGGACCCCCCCACGCTGCCCTAAGGGTTCCCCTGGCAACGCCCCCCCCCGGGTTTCCCCCACCGCGCTTAGGGAAATGAGAATGATGAATGGGTTGTAAAATGTGCCCTGTAGCAGCGGTTCTCCCTCAGGGATGCGCTGAGGTCTGCCGGGGGGTCCATCAGCTCCTCTAGAGATTTGCCTAGTTTTACAACAGGCCACGTAAATAGCACTAGTGGAGCCAGTACGAACTAAAATGTCAGACAATGACTTGTTTGTGCTGCTCTCTCTCCTATACACTGAAATACAGGTAAGTGCAATAGTTATATTTCAGTTGATTATCTCCTAAAAACAAGAAAGTCAGCCGCTGTTCAGTACTAGTGGGCGGTGCCACGTCTGTATTTTTATGTCTCATTTTGTAAGCAAGTCTTTTTTAAGTGAGAAGAACAGGAGGTGAAACTTGAGGGTACCTACGCAAGACCAATCAGACTCTGGAAAGTGGTAGAGTGGTCTGGAAAGGTTGAGAGCCACTGCCTTATAGTGACAGACTCAAGGATCTCTGACTACTTGGCTTAACAGAAGGTTAAGGGGTGACCTGGTTACAGTTTGTAAGAACCTAAATGAGGAATAAATATGTGATAACGGGCTCTTCAATCTAGCAGAGAAAGGTAGAACTCGATCCAGTGGCTGGAAGTTGAAACTAGACAAATTCAGACTGGAAATAAGGCGTACATTTTTAAGAGTGAGGCTAATTTACCATCAGAATAACTTACCAAGGTTTTCTATCTCAAACGTTTTTAAAATTAAGACTGGATGTTTTTATAGAAGATTAGGAATTATTGTGGTAAAGTTCCCTGGCCTATGCTATATAGGAGGTCAGGTTCTCAACCTGTTTACCACTGTGGGCTGCATCCAATACTATCTGTATGGCTCTGAGGATGTCACATGGGCTGCTGCTCTGTGCTGATTGGACCACAAGCTGCCCGCAGGTTGAAAACCTAGATGATCGCAATGGTCCCGTCTGCCCTTGGAATCTGTGAGATCTCCCCCACTTTCACTTCTGAAGGATCCCCAAGTAACCCCTTAACCATGGGGCCCCACCAAGTATCTCCCCTGCCTCTGAGACCGGAACCCCTGTACCTATCCCTATCTCCAGTGTGTGTTAGGGGATTTGGGGCTTGTGTAGCTTCTTTTCTTGCTCCCCCTGCACTGTTCACTGGGTCAGGGGAGAGGTAGATCTAGAGCACCCCCCCCCCCCCAGGTAGCTGATTGGGGGCAGTTGCTCTTACCACAGTGGACTATGGGGATGCAAAAAGCAACTGCTGTGTCTCTGAGGGTCCTTCTTTTGCCTGCCACCTGAGTTGCATACATTGGACACAAATGCCTCTTATTGCTTCATTCATCTGCTTTGTACTCCCCTGAGCCATGGTCATTTCCTAATGCCACTACCTTTCTCCCCCTCCTCTCAGGATGCGAATAGTGGATGATGATGTGAGCTGGAATAGCATTTCTGCTGCACAAGAGAAAGAGGAGGAGGCAGAGGATGAAGGGGACCTGCCTGTGGTGGGTACTCTAGGGTCGGGAGGCTTGTGCTATCAAAAACCAAATTACTAATTGTATTCAGCACCCCTACAAACTTCCTGCTGTCATCATGGGGGGAAACACTTGCCGGGGGAATGGCTGCCTGTGTAAGTGGACAAAGTGAATAACTTGTCTGGTTTAACAGTAGAGAGATCTCATTAGTATCCTAGAAAGAATGATATTTTGCATTCAAATGTTTTATATATGCATTGCCGTAGATCTAAAGGCTTAAAGCAGATTGGAGCCTCATTCGGCTAGGCCTTGTACAACCATCAGCAAAGGGAGCATTTGGTGTGTAAGCTACTGCGGGTAGGGACTGATACTACGTCTCTATCTTGCATTAAAAAAATTAACAAAACAACATTATAGCAAAAGGAGAGAGCAGCTGACCCTGCAGAGCTGCTGTTCTGTGAAGGGGGTTCAGAAATCAAACGTAAAATTGACCAGTAGCATAAGTGGGTACAACTCTGTTGGCCTTAATCAGTGTCAGATTTGTTCCAGAGCATATGTGAAAAATGTGGCTGCACAAGGGCTGTTTTACACTACACGTCCCATAGAGAATCCAGGATGCCCAGTGTCTGAAGGTCTCTAAGTGCTTTTCAGTTACTATTATGCTTTATGACTCATGTCCCTCTTCTGGGGGTAATTGCTTCCTAGAGCAGAGGAGGTTCTCAACCTTTTTCTTTTTGAGCCCCCCCAACACGCTATAAAAACTCCACGGCCCCCCTGTGCTGCAATAACTGCTTTTCTGCATATAAAACCAAGGGCTAGCGTTAGGGGTGGCAAGCAGGGCAATTGCCTGGGGCCCCATGCCACAGGGGCCCCTGCAAAGCTACATTGCCCAGGCTTCAGCTTCAGCCCCGGGTGGCAGGGCTCAGGGACCTGGGCTTCAGACCCATGCAGTGGGGCTTTGGATTTCTGTCCTGGGCCCCAGTGAGTCTAATGCTGGCCCTGCTTGGAGGCCCCCCTGAAACCTGCTCGCAGCCCCCAAGGGGGGCCTGGACCCCTGGTTGAGGACTACTGTGCTAGAGCGTATTCTCCTGTGCTTTGTCTAGTTCAGGTTCCAATGACATACTGTGCGTAGATAGACTGTCACTAGCAACTTTTAATGGGCTGTTATTGAGTTAACAATCATATTTTTAAAAGCCTTTATTTGAGTTACTAACAGCACCTGAGATATGGAACATTTTTTAATTAGACTGATCAGTTTCACTTATTGCTTCTTTTGCAGTAGCCCAACTTCAGTGTCTGGTGAACAGATACTGTTTAGATCTAAAACTTCCCTTCAGACAAATAAAGTTCCCATTGGAATTGATAGAAATTTTTTTGCTAATTCCTGTTTTTGAGCCAAATCTAAATTTTGAGCTGAGACTGCTTGACATGGTGGGTCTTTAGAGATTGATTTTTAAATGAAAAAGAAGCAGTGGAGAGCTGTTGCAAAACAAAAGCAACAGATGAGAGAAATATTTTGAAATGTTTTAAAACAATCGCTTGTAATGAAATCAAATAAGCCCGTGCAATTGATGATGTGAGCTAAACTTTGCTACTTAAGTAGGAAGGGATGTGTTCCATTCTAGAGCTACAGAGAACAATCCAGAGACTAATACATAGTCAGAGGCGTTAGCAGTATTGTGTGTTTTGATATCAATGTACACGAAGTCTGTGCAGCATAATAATCGAGGATTACAGGCAACCACATTAGTTGCCTGAGTGTGTTTATTTTTGAGAGTAGAAAATCTCCTGGGTTGTAACTCTGCTACGTTGCATTCAGGTAGCAGAGTTTATTGATGAGCGTCCAGAAGAAGTGAAACGGATGGAAGAATTCCGGACAAATAGTAAATGGAAGCTTTTAGGAGGTAAGCTTGGAGTGGTGGCTGTGGTTGTTTTATCCCCAGCAAAGTATTCAGCTTGGTTCAATCCCCACAAATGTAGTAAGTCCTTGTTCCAAATAATTTACGCTTAAAGATAGGTATGTAGAAGATAGGAAACATTGGGTAACCCAGAGATGGAGGAGGCTTAGGTTTTATAGGGTTTTCATTCCACATTTCAATACATATATCTTCTTATGAGCCTTACAGAAGAAAAGGGCTTTCAAGAGGGACTTGACCGAAGAGAGATGGTTTGGCTTAGAAGGGGTGTTCCACAGGAAAGGGCAGCATGGAAAATTACACATGGAGAGTGATAGAAGGAAATGAACAGAGATTCAGGACTGGCATTGTACAGAGAACAGAGGGGCTGATGGGATACAGTAGGACACAGGATGAGATGAGGATGGGGGGACTTGTGAATGGGTTTGAAGATAAAGGCAAGAGCTTCAACTTGACTTCAGCAAGGTGGTGCCCTGCAGTTGTCAGGTTGTCATCAATGGAACTGAGGGTGAAAGTGAGCGTAGTCATCATCTGCAGAAGATGTGAGGGCAGGGGCCTTCTTAGTTGTTTGAAGGGAGCCCTGTCTGACTTCATCTAGGGAGCATGTCTGGGCTAACTTTCCATCCCCTTCCCCTGAGTGTTTTGCTTCTGCAAGCTGAAAAATGAAACACCAACAGAAGAAGCATGTACCCCATAAATCCTGAGATGTGCTCTCATTGTATGGAGGAATCATAGGACTGGAAGGGACCTCGAGAGGTCATCTAGTTCAGTCCCCTGCACTCATGGCAGGACTAATTATTATCTAGACCATCCCTGACAGGTGTTTGTCCAACCTGCTCTTAAAAACCTCCAATGATCCACGACCTCCCTAGGCAATTTATTCCAGTGCTTAACCACCCTGACAGTTAGGAAGTTTTTCCTAATGTCCAACCTAAACCTCCCTTGCTGCAATTTAAGCCCATTGCTTCTTGTCCTGTCCTCAGAGGTTAAGAACGATTTTTCTCCCTCCTCCTTGTAACAACCTTTTATGTACTTGAAAACTGTTATCATATCGTCCTGCCCCAGTCTTCCCTCACAGGCCATGTTTTCTAGACCATTAATCATTTTTGTTGCTCTTCTCTGGACTATCTCCAATTTGTCCACATCTTTCCTGAAATGTGGCGCCCAGAACTGGACACAATACTCCAGTTGAGGCCTAATCAGTGCGGAGTAGAGCAGAAGAATTACTTTTCGTGTCTTGCTTACAACACTCCTGCTAATACATCCCAGAATGATGTTTGCTTTTTTTGCAACACTGTTACACTGTTGACTCATATTTAGTTTGTGGTCCACTATGATAAGAATCTAAGTGATGATTCTTTTCTTTTTTTTAGATCAGAATGAAGATTCACAAAGCTCAGACCTTTCTCTAGCTGCCAAGTCTACAGCAAGGTATGGGGCTTTGCCTGGGGTTGTGGTCTCTCAGTACTTTACAGTTAAGCCTTATGATGTAGGTAAGGGATATATGAGGATTGCTTTATTCAGCGCTAAAATGCATTCACCTCTGGGGGAGAACGCAGTAACTGTCTAATACAGTGTACAGAAATAATACACAGAACTTTAACACAGGAAGCAGATTTATTCCATAGTCATTTAAATACGTAGGGAAAATATAGGTGGCTGCATGCTGGCAAGCAAAGCCGGAATGTGATGAGGACAGTAGAGTTCCCTCCTTTTCATAACCGCCTTGGGATCTTTAAATTCTCACATGACTCCTGAAAATATTCCGACTGCCCATAACATCTGTTTCAGCCCCTTCCACTATTAAGTGGATTGGTCATAAATTGATTCCGGTAGAATTTAAGTGCCAACCCGGCTGGAGCTCAGAGGGCCCAGGTATAGGAACCCTTTTGGGGTTTTTGGCGTGGTAGTGACAGATCAGAGGTGACAAGTTCAGGCATTAATCTGTGTGAACGTCTGTCTGTGAAACTGAGAACCAAATGTGAATTGGTAACCAGCGCTTCATTCAGCAGGGCTTTAAACCCTGCTGGCTGCTTTACAAACCTCTTGTTTTGTTTTTATTTCCAGTTCAGAAACCACAAAACAAAAGAAAATTAAACACTTATCTGAACCATCACCTCCCAGGAGAGGTCGTCATGATTCGCCTGAGATTTCTCCACCCAGGAGGCAGCGTCATGATTCTTCAGATGAGTCTCTATCCAGGAATCAGCGCCGCGACTCGCCGGACCTGTCGCCGCCCCGCCGTGGGCGCCGCGACTCGCCGGACCTGTCGCCGCCCCGCCGTGGGCGCCGCGACTCGCCGGACCTGTCGCCGCCCCGCCGTGGGCGCCGCGACTCGCCGGACCTGTCGCCGCCCCGCCGTGGGCGCCGCGACTCGCCGGACCTGTCGCCGCCCCGCCGTGGGCGCCGCGACTCGCCGGACCTGTCGCCGCCCCGCCGTGGGCGCCGCGACTCGCCGGACCTGTCGCCGCCCCGCCGGGGGCGCCGCGACTCGCCGGACCTGTCGCCGCCCCGTCGTGGGCGCCGCGACTCGCCGGACCTGTCGCCGCCCCGCCGGGGCCGCCGCGACTCGCCGGGCCTCTCGCCGCCCCGCCGTGGGCGCCGCGACTCGCCGGACCTGTCGCCGCCCCGCCGTGGGCGCCGCGACTCGCCGGACCACCACGACTCAGTGTCAGGAAAAAAAAACAAGAAAACTATGGACAAATCGCTACCGGGAGGAATCCAAGGAGAGCGATCTAATCTGAGATCCGGCTTCCCACACAAGTCCTCATCACATCATAAGCGGCAGATAACTCCAGATCTTTCACCCCTCAGGAAGAACAGAGACAGTTCTGACCTAGCCACATCACCATCTTGGAGAAAGAGAACTGGATCACCTAGTGGGCTGAAAAAACAGAGCAGCACAAGAGGTGAGTATGTATGAGATCATTCAGTGCTAGCCGGGTGCTCTTGGGAACAGCAAGTCACTCAAGTTCGTGTTATTTCTAAACATTTGTCAGGCCCCCGTCTGTGACCATGTTTGCACGCTGCTGCCAGCCGTGGGATTTGGAATCAGTGTTTCTTGGTAAGTTAAAGATGGAAAGACTTAGACTTACCTTACAAGAAGTACAAAAATCCCCAGTAACGAACGTTTTGTAATGGTAAAGCTAAGTCTCTCAGTCCTGTTCTGCACAGACTTAGCAAGGGGTTAAAAATCAACCCAGAGTGCCTATATCAAAGGCAAATTGCGAGTAAAAGGAACCCCACGCAAAGAGAAGACTATTTCAAACACGTGTTAGCGAATGTTAACAATATCCTTTTTCCCCGCACGTGAAGAGGTGGCCTTAGGGACCGCTGACCTAGCCCATGCTGATGGGAAAAAGCCTCATTCAGGAATGAAACTATTGGAGCAATGCTGATTATACCTAAGTGTACGTACCAGTATTTTTATAGGTGTAGAAGAGGGATTTTCAAAATAACTTCCAGGACCAGTCGGGGCTGTTCTCAGTGCTTGATATAGAGGTCTAAAAGGAGTGCCCAGGGCTTAGCTGTCTATTATCACATGGCATGTTTAACATCTCTTCTGGTTTCCAAACTGACTAGTTTAGCTCTGCAGAGACGCACCTCAGACGCTAGCATGTCCAGGCTTTTACAGGGCTCCAAACTGTATGTCTTCTGTGATTATAATTTCATATCTCCATATTATTGCAGGCTTTTCTCCAGCCAATAAAAAGCCTAAACAGGCTCTGTCGCCTAAAAGGCGCAAGAGACATGACTCTGATTCTTCACTGGCACGGAAGAGTTCCCAGGACTCGTCTGATTCTGACCTTTCCCCCCTGCGGAACAGTCATAGACCAGGCCTGCTACACCGTGACTCCCCCTCCAAACTCTCTCCTCCCACGAGGAATCAGAACACGTCTTCAGATTCTGATTTATCTCCTCCCAGAAGGAGTCAGGCAGCTGGAAAGAAACTCCACGGTTCAAAGAGCTCTCCTGGCCTCTTGCCTCCTCGTCGAGGCCCAGATTCTAAAAGATCTTTCCAGGGGGAGAGAGGAGAGGACCAGAGGGTAAGCTTGTAAGGTATAAGTTTCCTATGCTGCCCTCCCTACTTGTCTCACCCCGTCCTGCAGTGAGCATTGCTAAGGATGAGTGAATAGCTTTGCCCTCTTGCCCCACTCAGTCATTGTGTGTCTGCTGAGAGTGCCCACAAGGGAGCCAGTTATTGCCCCGGGGAGAGAGGTGGCTTGGTGATGTGGACATTTCTCCTAAGAACTGGACTGAGATCACCAGCTCTTTACATGGATGAGCCTCCACAGCCTTCAGCTAGTGGTAATGTGTGGTATCCCTTTTGGATTTGCAGGCCAGCCAGATGCTCTCTGGGGGTAAAGCTGGCTTGGTGTCAGCCGACCTGCTGCGGAGAGAACAGCAGGAGCTCAGGAGACATGATAGAAATAACAAACACTTGGAAGGTAAAGAGTTAATGAGACTGTAATGGGCATCAACCTGCTTTCAACCTACAGCCTGGTTCCTACTGCTTTTTTCTGTGCTAGTTGTAGGGATTTGGGGTGTGGTGGGCCCTGGCTGAAGTGCTTCTCTGTGGGGTAGCATCTAGGCACTCCGAAAGGCCTTCAAGGGTGGTGTCATGGGGCCTGTATAAGCCCCTTCGTGTTCAGTTTAAATTGTTTTTTTTACCAAAAAAGTCCCAAGTTTTACAAAAAGTATTAATTTTTTTTCTCATTTTCACCCTACTTTTGTATCATTCAAATATATAAAAAATAACTTGTTTTATTAGGAAAATACAACACATTGCATGAGAGATATGTATTCCGATAATACAATACTGTGTGTGTGTATGCAACACTGCCTGTTGAAGTAAGGCTATGTATTAGTCTAGAAGATACACACAATAAAGAAACAGGCATGCCCGCAAGTTCTGAAGTGCGTGTGCATCCGAACATACTGATACATCTCATGCCCGCCATGTACACATTTCAAGCTGTTAGCAGATAACGGTTTAAAGATTTGACACACTAAAATGGGAAGAAAATTAAAATCTGTCAGAATACATTTCAGAACACAAAGAAGTATTCAAAAGTTTAAAGAAAACCCCCAAAACAGGAGAAAAGGATGAAGTTGAGTTTATGCACTGCAAACGGTGTGGCCCAATTATTAAATGTAAATATTTATAGACTCATAGTTCTAAGCCTACAACAATAAACTGCTTGTTCAAATGAAAAGTTTTATTTGGGGATTAGAGATATATTGTTTTCTTAAACTCAGAAGTGGCATTGTGTTTTGAGATCTGTTTTAGTTTTGTAGAAAACCACATTGAATGGAATTCAAAGCATTAATCAATCTACTGAATACTTTTTTCCCGTCTTTCTGTTCACCAGAATAAACCCTGATACTTACCCAGACACATTATTAATAGTTTTTTGCACTGTTTTTCATCTGTTTTTGTTGTTGCGGTAATAAACACTGATAAATTCCTGGGAAAAATTAAATTAAATAAAAACTGAAAATGAAGGGCCCTAGGCCTGTAAAGTAAATGAAATGTAAATGGTGGAACCCTCCCACCCCCGAGCACTGCTCCCCATGAAATAATAATAGAGAGGGCTGAAGCTTTTGGGACTTGCATCAGGGTGCTAGGCAGGATCAGTGAGCAATTCTTAAAAGAACCGGGTCAGACTGAGATTTGAGTAAGCCTACCTACAAGGACAGTTGTGGTCAGTGGCTAGAAACTGGTGGTTGTGGTTCTATCGTTACTGGTTGGTGACCTTTTTCTGAGGTTGGAATACTTTAAAAACAAAAAATATACATCAGCCAACCAAAACACAGGGCTGTTGAAGTGCGTAGAAGTGATGGACTGAATTGACTTGAGATGTTGGAAATGTTCTAAAATGACTAACCTGCAACTTCTCATGTCTTCAGATGAATCCCAAAATGCTGAAACAGTCTTTCGAGACAAGTCAGGCCGCAAGAGGGACCTTATGCAGGAACGACTTGAGCAGCAGAAGAAGGCGGAGGCGAAATCTGAGAGAGATGAGCTCTATGCCAAGTGGGGCAAGGGGTAAGAAGCCCCGGAGTTCAATAGCAAACTGCTCAGTCCTCTTCCATGGCATAACATCCCCTCCCCCTAATGATGTAACACCTCTGTTGCCAACAAAGATGGCCGTTGTGAAGGTGGTTTTAGTGATATGGATGCAGGCCCACTTGTGACTGGACTGAGACCACTGGACTCCTTTCCCAGGGAGCAGTGACCAGGCACTGAGATTCTGGACCTGTACACCAAATGTTCTCGATCATCTTAGAGATCTCTTGACTCTTCCTGTCCTGCACTGGTGTGTGGATTGTGAGTGCTGTACACTTGTTGGTAGCAGAGGGTTGCAATCAGCCACGCGCACTGAGCAAACAGTAGGATGTGCCCTGGGTCTGACGTGCTCTACCATAAGTCTTTGTATGTTTCTTTCCAAGCCTGGCCCAGGGTAGGCAGCAGCAGCAGAATGTGGAGGATGCCGTAAAGGAGATGCAGAAGCCATTGGCTCGTTACATTGATGACCAAGACTTGGATCAGATGCTCCGCGAGAAGGAGAGAGAAGGGGACCCCATGGCTAACTTCATCAGAAAGAAGAAAGCCAAAGAGAGCAAGGATAAGAAAGGTTGGTTTGTACTTAGGTTATGGCAGTTCAGGGCTCAGGTGAGGCACTGATGAGCAAGGCGGCTGTTAATAAACGCACAGCACGAGACTCACCGTAACGGATCAGTCTGTTTTTGGTGGCTGTTAGTGCAATAGTGGTAATGACTCACTGTACTGTTGTTGGCCAGCTGTGTTCTGATTGGCTTAGAGACCAGGTGAACAACAGTGCTGTGCTCTTGTGAACCAACGGAGTTCATCTAGATGAAAGGTGGTATTTGGAAGTTCTCCATGAATAATGGTCAGCGCTCAGCGATCTGGCTGGCTGGCTCAGCAGTCAGTGCATGTGTGTGTATGCTGTTTTAGATTGATGATAACGTAACCGCATGGTTGAGCTGAAATAGTAATGGATTATATTGCTGCTTTTCTGTGTCTCTAGAGAAGCCCAGGTACAATGGACCAGCACCTCCCCTGAACAGGTTTAACTTATGGCCTGGGTATCGCTGGGATGGAGTGGACAGGTAGGCATTCCTCATCGGTTTGTATTGCACCTAGCATGGTGGTAGAGGTAACAGATGGTCTTCTGCCCTGAAGAGCTTACCCTTAGCTCCAGGGTAACGCAGACAAAGGCATGGGGGAAGTATGCTGTACTGCCTGCACACAAAGGCGTTTTCACACAGTCTCTTGGCTTACTGAGCTTCCAAACCTTTTTTTTAAATGATGTGAATTTCATGCCAGAGTGAGGTGCTGGCTCAACACCCCAGAAGACCAGAGTCCTCTGTTGACAAGCAGCACTGCAGGCTTCTCGTTAGAGCTGCTTGCATTTTGGGGGGGTGAACATGGCTTTTCAGTGGTATTGAAATGTTTGTGTTTGCAATTTTACAAATAGTTGGTCAAATTGAAATGTCAAATTATTGGGTTTCAGTTTTTTTTCAGGTGCCTCCCCCCCTCTTTTTTTCCAGTGAGGTGGGAGGAGGGCCCCAACTGCTCTTTTTTGTATTGAATATAAACAGTTTTTTAATTTGTTTGATGAAAAATCAAAATTTTCCATGAAATGTTTTTAATTTTTCACAGAAAATACTTGCCCTTTTCTCATCATCTGTGCTTCCCACACCCTGCTCTCCCCCTTGCTAATATGCCTCAGTGCTGACATTTGCAGACCCTTGCTATGATGGGCTGGGAGACCTATCTCCATAGTTTGCCTGTCTTGCCAATGTGGGGATACGTGGCCTTTGCAGTCGGGACATTTATCATGAAAAACTGGAAGGAGACCCACCTAATTTGCTGTACAGTGGCCACTGAACTGCCACCAGATGGCACCAGCTGTTGTTAACTACAGATGGGGCTGAAACTGAGCCAGCAATCTAGAAATGGAAGGGAGCTTGAGCCATCTGGTCATTCCACAAGGTTTCATTTCTCAGAAATGGCTTGGTAAAGTATATTGTGCACCAACCCACACTCTTGTTGATATTATTTTGTAGGTCCAATGGGTTTGAACAGAAGCGCTTTGCCAGGCTAGCCAGCAAGAAGGCAGTTCAGGAGCTTGCATATAAGTGGAGTGTTGAGGACATGTAAACAAAAGAGAAAACCATATGGAAGACTGCTCCTGGCTCCCCTTTGGGGAGGAAGTGAGACCCCAGCACAACCTAATGACATTGCAAGAGCTGTACGGAATGGCTCATTCTTCCTTGAACACCTCTTCTTTAACACTTAGCATTCAGTGTTAAAATGGACTACCTGGGGGTGAGAAGGCTGCCTCTAAAGGAAAGTTCAAGATGCTCCTGGAAGAGGATGAAAACAGGTCACACTCTCCAGTCAGGCAGAGAGGAGAAGGCGGGAAAACTTCGGGTCCCTTGAGCACGGAGAAGAACTCCTACAGCTTTACTGCGAGCAGCCGGAAAGTGCAGTATCCAGCTACCTGCAGGAGCAGTTCTGCTCTCTTGGACTTGCTGTGAGATGCAGAAGAGACACCAGTTTCTGGCATTAATATTTTTTTAACAAATTATATGTAAATACATTTGTAATCCTATTTTCAGCCAAACTCTTGGTTCCCTGGAGGTGTTTTTGGGATCTGCTGATTTTCAGTTGTGTCCCAAATCTCAGGTGCTTCTCTGGGGTGCGGAGAGGATTAAAGAAAACTCATTCTGAGAATTATGCTTTTGTGTGTCAAGATTGTAAACTGGAAGTTGAGATTTCAGCTGTGGGGAGCTCAACAGGGGTTTGTAGGCAGTGGTGGCAGCATAGGTTTAATACCATCAGCTGGCTTGTCGCTGTTGTGCCCCAGCAAGTCTGCCTGATGTCATTGCTAAGTGGCTCTTTTGTCCTGCAATGTGGATTCCCCGACTGGCCGTGAAAGCCCCTCCTGTTCCTAGTTCTGAGCTATGCTAAGTAGACGAATATTTTCTACAATGCCTTGCTCCATATGGTGGAACATCACTGTCTGGTCCCTTCCTAAACGGGGTTTTTGGAGAGAGGGGTGTGGAGGAGAAACTCTTTTGTTGTATTTGACAACAAACCCATCCTGGCTAGAAACTCTGGCAGCTGGTCTAGGTTAACTGCTCATGGAAAGATGCAGTTAATAGTGGGTTTAAATGTACTGCCCTGAATGTGATTTTTATTTTGAGCATCTGATGGCAAGGGGTTGGTCTCGATCACGAGGGCTGACAGGGCCAAGCTAGCTTGGCAGTTGCATAGTCACAGCATTGCTGTCTGCATGTTAGTTTAAACCTGAAATCTGACTTTCAGAAAAGACGACCGCTCTGCCAAGACTCTGAGCCACAGCTAAGGTAGAGACAATGTGTTGAGAAAGCACCTCTGATCTCACAGGCAGTTGGAGTTTTCTCTTTCTTTACTTTGCAGAGAGAAAGTGTTGAATGCCCCAGCTGTTTCCATGGAAGGTCCTTGCCTTAGTAGCAGTCTGGGTCTTGGGATAGGGTAAAGGCTTTCTTAGGAAATGTGATTTGTGGAGTGGTTTCTCCCTGTCAAAAGGCGATGCTCCTTTTTTATTTAACAGGTTAAATTTCTAACAGTCCTGTAACCTGGATGAAAAATTGTAAATAATATTTTTTAGCTGGCTCTGTGTGTGGTGTGGTTTTTTTAAACTTTAAACATACAGTGGGGTTGAAGTGGGCATAAGTGTGTCTCAGGGGTGTGGATTTTTCACAGCACTGAAACAAGTAGCTCTACTGATTTAAGTTCCTGGTGAAGACCAGCTCCAAACACATGTGTAAGATAAACTTATGCATGGGGCAGATATCAATCTTTCACTATGGTTACTGCTGTTTGAATTGATGATAAAAACATTAACCCTTGGATTTTTTAAGTCAATGTAAGTTGTAGGCCTTTACCCTCTTGAGATAGATGTATGTGTCACAGGTTGGATCACAGAACCCCCCCTTGGGAGCTGCCACCTGATGTGCAAAGACTACTCCCGTCTGGCTCCAGACACTCCCGTCTGGCTCCAGACACTCCCGTCTGGCTCCAGACACAGACCCAGGGTCTGAATTGCTTGCCCCAAAGCTGCAGGTTTACCTGAAAGCAGCTCACAGAAGTGTTCCTGTTTAACACTCAGCTGCCCAACTCCCAATGGGGTCTAAACCCAAATAAATCCATTTTGCCCTGGATAAAGCTTATGCAGGGTAAACTCAAGTTGTTTGCCCTCTATAACAGAGATATGCACAGTTGTTTGCTCCCCCAGGTATTAATACATACTCGGAGTTAAGTAAAAAGTGATTTTATTAAATACAGAAAGTAGGATTTAAGTGGTTCCAAGTAGTAACAGACAGAACAAAGTCAGTCACCAAGCAAAATAAAGTAAAATGCACAAATCTATGTTTAATCAAACTGAATACAGAATGCTCCCTTTTACAGGCTAAACTCCTTTTAGCCTGGGTCCAGCAATCACTCACACCCCTTGCACACTGTCCTTTGTTCCAGTTTCTTTCAAGTGTCCTGAAGGGTGGAGAGGCTCTTTCTTTAGCCAGCCGAAGACAAAAATGGAGAGGTCTCCCAGGGGTTTAAATAGACTCTTGTGGGTGGAGACCCCCCTCCTCACTCCTCTGCAAAGTCCAGCTCCAAGATGGAGTTTAGGAACCACCTGGGCAAGTCACATGTCCCTGCATGACTCAGTTTTTACAGGTAGCATCCATTGTTTATATGCTACCCTGAATGTCCTCGAGTAGACATCTTATGTGGATTGGAGCATTCCAAGATCCATTGTCTAAGTGTTTCTTCATTAAGTACTTAATTTCAACATTCCTTTCTCCAGGAACTGACCAAATGCTCTACTAAGGTTATTTAGACATCAAGCCAGTGCACAGCCAACATTCAAATGATACATGCATGCAAAGAGGATTAATATATCTTCATAAAGGTTATGATCTACTGAATGTGTTACATGGCATATGTAGCATAAAACACATTCTAAGCATATTTCTATAAAGCCTTATGGGAGGTACATTATGTAAATTTTTTTTTGTCATCTGATTTTTCTGATAAGTCACGTGCTGCTAGTGCTCCTCTGTTACTCCAGACTTGCAGAAAACTACTGTCTGGGATTCTTCAGATAGAGAGAAAGTTGGGAACACTCCTTTTGCTGAGGAATGCACATCCGTCTAATCAGGACCATTTAAGTGCTAACACTAAGCACAAGCAATTTTTATTATCTTTAAAATAAAATGCAAAATAATAGACTAATGCACTCTGAAAGCTAGTGTTAAAATATTAATGGTAGCATTCCTACAGAATCCTTAAACAAACAGGAAATACAATGAAATTAGGTACAAATTATTGAATAATTTCAATAGCTATTACATTTTGTATTGCTGTAACTTAAACAACCACCACATCCATGCACAACACCCAAATTAACAGCAGCTATTCTAGGATGTGTCTGCACTGTGATTGCTTACCCACGCTAGCTTGAATCTCGCTAACCTGGCTAAAAGGCAGTGAAGACATGCAGGCTGTACAAGCCTGCCGAGAACCCTTGCTATGTACTTGGGTTCCTATTCTGTGCTGCTGCATCTTTGTTTTTAGCCATGGTAGCTAGATTAAAGTTAGTGTGAGTACTTCTGTGCGAGCTGCAATCACACCTCTGCAGTGTAGGCACTCAAGTTTCAGAGATTTTAGATGCCATTTTAATGTTGCTAAGATGCACAAAAAACAGTTTATCAAATTGTCTAGTTAGTAATGGTTTGCCCATTAGCATTCTGGGGACAGAGTTGATTTGGCTGAGGGACCTGGATCCACACTGCATATCAGGCTTTAACGGGCACAAGAGAATTCATTGTTTCTCTTCCCTGCTGCTGTTGCTGGATCAAGTACATTTGCAAACGACAGACTGGGAGTGGGATAGGCCTGAAAAAGAAAGTGTTGAGAACCCAGTTATGTGTCTGACTGGTGCAACCGGAGCCGTAGTTGCATTGCAGGAATCAGAATGTTGCCATGGCCTGCCTGGACTTGATCACCGAAAGAGATAGAAGCTGTACCTGTAAGACTCCCTGTGGATGGTGGAGAAATCCTGCTTTCCCTGTGCTCGGATGGGTTTCTGCTCTGGTTTGCAGTTCTTCACCTTCTCCGCTCTCTGGGGCAGGAATGTGCTGTGTGTGGTAGTTTGGCTTTCAAACTTGGCCTAGAAATCCAAACAGTCACAGAGTTCAGTCCCTTTTTTTGGTATTTTACACTGCAAGGTGTTAGGAGACGCTATCAAAGCGCCCCCTGCCCCAGCCATGCCTACATTAAACATGAGCCAACTGCTAACTAGAGATCGCAGCAATCTGTCAGCTTCCTTTCCATTCTGCATATGGACCAGAGGTAATTACATTTGAAAAAGAAAGAACTGGAGAAAAATAGGAAATTGCTTTTAGGAAATATTAAAGTGTGTGAGCAAGGAAGTGGGGTTTTTCCCCTGTTGTTGCCGCGGTCAGTTGTAGATTCTCTGTCACTGCCAATGTAAAAGAACAGAGGAGATAAGGCACTTGTAAATATACAATAGGGCTGTACAGGGGGCAGACAGACATGGCCGGTTTGGACTCTGCCGTCTGTTTCTGGATGTCCCTGAATGCTGTTTGCTAGGGGGTCTGGGACATAAGGTAGCATATGTGTGCTGCCAGGGGAGTATTCAAAATACCCAGGTTTAACTTGGTGAACGTTAGTCTAAGGGCTGCTTTCCTCCACCTGTTGCTGTCTCAGCTGTGCCCCTCCTGGGGGGAGCAGTAGAGGACCCTACACTGGCTGGTAGCAGCAGCAGCAGGGTGCCCAGCTCCAGCCTCCTCTCTCTCCCCCCCCCCCTCACCCCACTACACATTGCAGCAAGAGGGCTGTCTTTGTTCTGGTCATTGTTTCCTCACTGGATGTTTGCTCCAAGCTCCTGTTCCCCTCCCTCACTCCCTGCCCACCAGCTTCCTCTCCCTACACATCTGCCCTGGGTAACAACTCCCTCACCTCCCATCATGTTAGTGCCACACGTCTTCTTTAAAAGGGGATACCTGCATCCATTATGCTGCCTGTCTCTCAAATCCCCCTCTCCCCATGCGTCTATTCAGATAATAAACTCTGCAGGGCAGGGACTACATGCCTGGGGAGTCCATGCAGCACCTGTCATGCTACGACCCTGACTGAAATAGGAGTTGGCTGCTGTTCTCTCAAGCACATCATTCATGGGACAGTGGCCTCTGTCTTTGTGGTACCCTGTGGAATTTGTCTGGTGTACAAGGCTGTGCTGAGGCTCTTGGATGTATTCCGCTTTCACAGGACCGTCTGTGTTGTGTGAGGGTGCCAGACAGTTAGCAGGAGTGGTCTCCTGCCCCCATCGTATTACCAGAGGTCGGATGTAGACTCCATCATGGGGGTCACCTTGCCGGATTCGGGGCTGGACTCTCCACTCTCTGAAGAAGAACTTATGGGCTGTGGAATTGTCAAACTTTGCAGGGAGGGATCTCAGCACTGTGGGGGGCCACTGGATAGTCCCCGGAGGCCTGTCCAAGGGCAGAGGAGGGTAAGAGAGCTGGAAAGAGACACGAGAGGGTCAGAACAACCACAAGCTCTTTATAGCACTTTTCACCTCTAGACTGCAGAGAGGCATGGCCAGATTTTCAAAAGAGTTTTGCACCTTGTAGCTCCCATCGAGAACACTGCAGAGTTCTCTTCCTTTTAAAAAAAAAAAAAAAAAGTCTGTCCCTTGGTACGTAGAGAACGTGGCGGTGGGAAATGCTGCTTGCTGTTCCAGGTGTGGAGCTGGGAGTGGAATGGCCAAGTGCAAGTTTTACACCAATGGTTTATTACTGGGTCACAAGGACACCGGTGAAGAGGGAGCCAGCCCATTTCTGCCATGCAGGGACAGGACAAAACCGTGGACAGTGACACTGATACCTAGGGGCAGGGGTTCAGGCAGGGTTCCCTCAGTCTCATTTTTTCTTTAGCTTCCTTCCCCCCCCCGTCAGGATCACTGCAATAGGGGATTCTCTGTCCACGCTACACAAAGCAGCCACTGCACCCCCACCACGAAAGCCAAGAGGTGCCCAGATACTGGCCCCACCTCACCCTGGTTTAGAATTACTGACTTATTGAATGAATGCAGAATATAATATCCTGAACTTCTGCCATGGCTTGTCCAAGAATCTCCAAGCAATTCATCAATGGGAACTGCGTGGCCCACACCCTTTTATCCCTTTACAAACACTGGCTAATTTTCAAAGCCTCCCAGCCTATGGGGCAAAGGAGTGTTACTGTTCTCATTTTACAGACAGGAGGGGAAGAAACTTGCCCAAGGTCACAAAACAAGGCAGTGGCAGAGCTGGGAATTAACCTAGGCACCCTGACTCCTAGGCCTTGTGCTCTACTCACTAGATTTATTCCCACTGTGTGAGTGAGAATCTTTATTCATTCACTGAAATTAACTGTGCTCAGAGTCCCTTTATCTCCATTTAACCCTCCTCTCCTTCCCTTCCCATTACCTTGGTCACAGTGTCTCCACTGAATTTTCCATCCCTCTCTTTCCCCAAGTCTGCCAGCTCCTCTTTCAGCTTGATGGGGCAGGCACGAGGGTATCTGCGGGTGTCCCAGCCATGGTAGCTTTCCCTCTGCACCGTCTGAAAATCTGTGCTGGGTGGAAGAGGGACACACTTCAGCGGTGAGGTGAATCAGGTGTTTTAGAGCTTTGCATCCCCAGCCATCACTGCAGCATCTCCTGGAGTTTATTCATGGCCCTGCCGAGGACTCTCTGTACATCCTCAGGCAAGTCACTTCATTGCTCCATGCCTTAGTTTCCCCATCTGTAAAATGGGGTCAACACTGAGCTACTGCGTTTGGTAAGCGTGTGCGTTAATATCAGTGAAGGTCTGCCTGCCAGGCACCATTCACCTGAGGATCTCAAAGTCCTTGGCAATGTTGTTTATAGGAACAAAAGCATGTTTCCTTCCTCTTCCCAAAACTTGTTGCTGGGGTTGGAGGCAGCCTTCCTCAGACTGTGAGGAGGGGAAGGCCCTTGTGCTAACTCTCTATTAAAGGCTCCGCTCACCTGCTCTGCTGTCCCAGGGATCCACAGCCCCCTTGTTGCAATGCTGAGACAACCCCCTCATCCTGCCTGGAGTTCCCCCATTCCAAGCCCTGCCCAGGGGGTTACTTGATGGCTGCACTCACCTGAAGCCCTGGTTGATTGCCAGGTTGTCCAGAGGAGGCTGAGCAGGCTGAATCCGTGCAGGTAACAAGCTGCATGCTGGGAAATCGCTCTGGTACTTGGTCATGTATTCCACCTGGGCTCGTTTCCCTGCTGGCACTACTCCTTTACCACGTGACTGGGCTACCCGCTTCTCCAAGGGCACAGACTGGTAGGTGCTCTGGTGGGTTGTCGTCATGTCACGATCACCTAGCAGAACAGAAAGCAATGTACTGCCCCATGCCGAGGGGGTGGGGGTTAGTCTTTGGAGGGGCTACCCCATCTATAGGAGCAGGGGTTGGCTGGTTTGCCAGCCCTACTGAGAGGGGCTGTAGAAATCAAGAGCGTCCCCTGTCTTAGGCCAGATTAATAAATGATACATCTTCCAGCGGGTCTCAAACTCAGGCTAGAGAATAGGGAAGCTTTTCCCAGCTCTGGTTTGGAAAGTAGCCCAGGGAGAGCTCAGCCCAGGCTTTCCATGTCGTCTCAGCGCTCAGACAGCCCCCGGGCTGGCAGCTGAGGGATGACATGGAAACGAGCCCACCCACCCAGTGTGCTCAGCTCTGCCATGCTCACAAGTCTCTGAAACTTTGTGCTGCTTCCTGCATACGGCACAGCCCCATCCTGTACTTCCGGCGTCGTATCAGAACGCCTAGCCGTGACCAGCCTCCTGGGGGGGGGGTCTACACTGCAAGGGGCAGGGAGTCTCAGAGCCTGGGTCCTCAGGGCTTGTGCTAAGAATAATGTGGAGCTGTTCAGACTTGGGCTCAGAACCCCAGGGAATGGGGTGAGTGGCAGAGGTCGAGCTGCAAATTCCCCACAGCTGTTTTTAGCACCCAACACGAGCCCCAGGCCATAGACTTGCTGCCGCTTGCACAGGGCCACTCAGAGTGGGTTTGGGTCCTAGTGAAAATTTTTTTTCAGGCCCCCCCAGCAAGGGTGGACTGGCTAAACAGGGCCAACAGGGGGCAGAGAGGGGGAAGCTAGGGAAGCCAGGCCCCCTTCCAGACCACCAGGCCCTGGTAAGGCAACAGGGGGAGGAGGGGAAGCCAGGCCCCAGGGCCCCTTCTAGACCGCCAGGCCCCAGTAATTTGTACCAGCTTTCCCCCCACACCCCCCCATCATCCCTGTGCTTGCAGTGTAGATGTACTCCTAGACCAGTGGCTCTCAACCTTTCCAGGCTACAGTACCCCTTTCCAGAGTCTGATTTGTCTTACCTACCCCCAAGTTTCTCCTCACTTAAAAACTACTTGCTTACAAAATCAGACAAAATACACCTGTGTCACAGCCCACTAGTACTGAACAGGGGCCAACTTTCTTGTTTTTACCACTAATTATAAAATAAATCACTTGGAATATAAATATTGTACTTACATTTCAGCATATACACAGAGCAGCATAAACAAGTCATTGTCTGGCTGACATTTTAGTTTGTACTGACTCCACTAGTGCTGTTTACATAGCCTGTTGTAAAACCAGGCAAATCTCTAGATAAGCTGATGGACCCCCGGAAGACTTCAGCACACCCCCTCCTCCCTTGAAAACCTCTGCTCTAGACCAGTGGTTCTCAACCTATTTATCTCTGTGGGCCGCATCCAATACTACCTGTATGGCCCTGAGGATGTCACATGGGCCGCAGCTCAGTGCTGATTGGGCCACAGGCTGAGCATCACTGTGGTCCGCATCCAATACTACCTGTATGGCCCTGAGGCTGTCACATGGGCCGCAGCTCGGTGCTGATTGGGCCACAGGTTGAGCATCACTGCCCTAGACCGTCTCACCTTGGGAGCCGCTTGGGCTAGAGGAAAAGGGCCCGGTCACAGGCTGGCCCTTTAAGGGAGCGGGGTGAGCCTGGCTGTGACCTGGCAGCTGAAGGTGATGTGGAGGCGAGGCCAGTGACTGGTCCCAGCTGTGGGGGGGACTGGAGCTGGCTGCACAGAGAGCGGAGAACGCAGTTGGGAGGAACCCAGGAGAGAGGAGCTGGGACAGGCTTGGCGAGGCCGCTGCGAGAAGGGCCTGGAGAAAGGCGGTAGCTGGGGTGAAGCTGCCTGCAGCCCTTCAGGAAGAAGGTAGGCACGAGCGCTAACCAGCGGTGGGCCCAGGAGGGGCTAGTGGGCCTGGGGACGGGGTTCTAACCCAGACCAGGAGGATGTTGTTATGCACTGATGAGGGGGGGACAGGCCTGTGCAGGGGTTCTCAAACTGGGGGTCAGGACCCCTCAGGGCGTTGCGAGGTTATTACATGGGGGGTTACAAGCTGTTAGTCTCCACCCCAAACCCTGCTTTGCCTCCAGCATTTATAATAGTGTTATAAATTTAAAAACACTTTTTAAGGGGGGGGGGAGTTGCTATTTGAAAGGGGTCACCAGTACAAAAGTTTGAGAACTACTGGGTGAGAGGGCTGCAGAGGGAGGGTGAGCGGAATGAAGCAATAAAACCAGGAGGGCGGTGCTTGAAACGCTCGCGCGGGTGGGAGAGGGGATTGCTAAGACGCCAATAGCGAATGGAACCCAGCGTGGGCGGCTGCGTGCTGCCGGGGTGGGGTTGGAAGCTTTCATCCTCTCTGTTACCTTCAATGGTGAGCTGAGCCTGGAGGCCTTTGACCAGCTCCGGTTTGGGGATGCGTTTCTCAGTGAACTCTCGCTGCGTGGTGCTTTCCATCTCGGCTGCCCGGTCAGGGGACAGGAGAGCGCCTAGGGTGGAGAGAACGGGGCTGGTGCCGCTCAGTGTTCCCAGCGTGCCAGGCTGAAGCCCGGGCTTCGGGCATGTTCCCGGGCACAGAGCCCAGCACAACCCAGCCCCGCTTCAGGCACTGTGGGCCCGGTGTCTGGCATTGGCGAGCCCCTCCTGGCTCCCGTAGTGCCGGTGAGCCCTCAGGGCACTATCAGGATCCAGGACTCAGGGATGGGGCACGTGGAATGGGGGCACCCCAAGTTAATGAAGCCCCTTTGGCTGATCTCAGCCTGGGGGCGGGTCCCAGCTGTACCTGCCAGGGCTGGTGGCTCTCCATAGCAGGCTGGGCGTTCCGCTCGCCATCCTTTGTAGCTCTCCTTGGTGGTGGTGGCGTGGGGGAAGCCGGAGCCGTCAGGCTGCCTGGGAGTCGGGGGCCGCCGGAGGGTGGTCACGACCGGCTCCCTGGGCGGGAAGTGGAGGCGGTACAGACTCTGGCTTTGGAAGGGCTCCTGTGGGCACTGATACGCCTCCTGCAAAACATGACCGCCCCGTGCCCGGGGCTAGAGAGGTCAGCCTGTCTCCTCCCCGTGGGGCTGCTGGGCCCACGCCGCTCCCAGGGAGCGACCCATGGCGCTAACCCTGCCCCAGTGGAGAGCAGGCAGCGCAGCGCAGCCTCCGTTGGCGCTGACTGGGTTCGAGTGCCCAGACGCAGAGGGCACCTCCCCACATGAGGGGGGACGGGTGGGTTAATTCACAGAGCCCCCGTGGCCTGCAGGCCTTGCCATGGCAGGTGTGTGGGTGGGGTAGACCCCTGGCCTTCTCCAAGGGGGCAGGTGGGGAGAGAGGGGTTCTCCTTTCTCCCTCGGGAGAGGGGGATGGCAGGAGCCTAGCCTGGATCGGCTGCGGTGCTGGCATTACCTGGACAGGCGGCTTGGTCTTCTGGCCCAGCTCCCAGGGAATGAACTCTGCCCGCTGCGTGGTGCTGAAGGCCATGGCCGGGGGGTTGGGGTGTGGAGGGGTGCGGAGCGGCCTCTTGCTGCTTCGAGGATGCACGTCTGGAGGGCAGGAAGAGTGAGGAGGTGACCGGGAGGCGCACGGGGCATGTGTAAAACGCTCCCAAGGGAGGCTGCTTTGGTTCCCCTCGCTTACTTGGTGGCTGGGTGTAAGTTGCCTTGTAATGGGACAGCTGGGGCCTCCTGCAGTCCTGAGGCGCTGGCCTGCTCCGCTTCTTGCAGTTCTTGTGGCGCTTGTGTCGACTGAGCGTGACAGAGAAGCAGCTGAGAGAGAGAAACCGAAACCGGGCCCCCCTCCCCTCTGGGAACTTTCTCCACATCCAGCCCGCGTGCCTCAGGGGAGCCATCAGAGCCAGGGGAGGTGACCGCCAAGGCGGCCGGGTCTGCTCGCCTGGAGCTGGGTGCTGGGCAGTCGGATGATGGGCCCCTGAGAATTGCTGCCCTCTACTCGGCGTCTCTCAGAGCTTCTGGGGAGACGGATGCAATTGGTAGGAGGAAGAGATCTCTCCTGTGGTGGAGCTAGGAGCGGGAAGCTACCAAATACTGTGAAATGACCCCCCCCCCGCCTGTTATTACCCAACTCCCGCTAGCAACATGGCTCAGGGCACGGCTGCAGGCCCCTGTCATGTTCTGTAAAGAGGTGGTTAAAACCTGTAAGTCCCCAGGGCCGTGGGTAAACACTACAGAATATATCCATGCACACGCATGTGGAGGATCTGTGGGGCAGAGACTTTTTCATGCCTCTAGGTTTCCACAGCAGTACAAGTGATGATAGCTCTTTCTAAAACGGCTCCATACTAACGCAGAGAGAAAGAGACCTAGAGCGAGAGAAATAAAGCAGCCGGCTGTCCTTCTCCGCTGCCCATGGCTTTTAGCCCGCCTGCCCAACTCAGTGCCAGCAGCTTTTGCTTAAGATCAGGTCTGGTGTGTGCAGGGGGGGGAAAGGCGAAACGAATCCAGTCTTGCTCTAGAAGCCTTCAGCAAAAATAAATAAGGGCGTATGTCTCTGTGCCTGTTCGAGCGCTCACTTACCCACAGTCGCACAGTTCACAGAGACAAGCAAACCGCAGGGATTCCATCTCCCAGGCTTTGTGGGTCAGGCAGGCGGAGGGATTCCCTCCGCCCCCGTGAGAGGCAGTGTCTGGTTCGGGAGACGACGGGCTACGGGGCTGGCAGTACGGACCCAGGAGCGCTCCGAGCAGCTACTTCTGGGCTCCAAGGAGTCTCCGTTTGGGCTGAGCTCAGGGGTTTAGTGTGTGTTGCAGGTTGCTATGGTTCCTGGTCTCCTGCCTTTCACCCAGGGGTGATTTGAATGTGAATGGCGCTCTAGCAACCCCACGAATGCCAGGTTACCAGGAGCTTAGAGGAGGGGAGGGTGCTGCGTTTCCCAGGCTAGGTTTGTAACTGACAGAGGATTAGGAGCAGCAGAGGCTGTCCGCAGGGCCGCTAACAACCAAGGGAAAGTACACAGCCCTCTGGCAGGGGACAGTCACTCGCAGGCTGGGGCCCCAAGGTCCTGGGTGCTGTGCACACCCGGTGAGCTCTGCGGAAGGGACTGTCTGCATAGTGAAAGGGTGGGAGGGGAAAACAGGCCCAAAGAGAAGTGACTTGACCAGCAGAGCTGGGGTTAGACCCAGGGCTGCTGACTCCCAGTCCAGTACCTTCCACACTGCCTCTCTAATGCTAGTTAGAACGTCCCACAGGCTTGGGGGACTCTGGATCGCCCCTGGCCAGTACCGTTCAAGGCAGTCTGCACAGTGCCTGGCATCTCTAGAGCCAGCTCTTGGGCATGGCTGCAGGAAGCTGCCTGATCCGGCCAACCGCTACCCTGGGGCCGGAGCTGCTGAGGAACCGTTCAAGGCTGAAGTCGCCACCAACAAGGAGCAGGCCAAGCCAGCGCCAATTAGCTGAGAGGCCAATCAGCATGTTAATTGAGAGTCCTGTGGCACCTTTAAGACTAACAGATGTATTGGAGCATAAGCTTTCATGGGTGAATACCCACTTTGTCGGATGCAATTCACCCATGAAAGCTTATGCTCCGATACATCTGTTAGTCTTAAAGGTGCCACAGGACTCTCTGTTGCTTTTTACAGATCCTGACTAACACGGCTACCCCTCTGATACATGTTAATTGAGTGTCATCAGTCATTTAATTGTTCGAAGCACTGTTTCATTAACAAGTTGAACGGTCCTGGCAGATGTTAATGGAACAATGCAGAAGAATTTGCTTCTTGCTGGTTAATAAGGAGACAATTAACTGGCCACTGCCTGTGTGTGTGAGAGAGAGCCATCTCACCAAGCCAGTTCTGCTTGTAGAGAGAGCTCTGGTGCTGTGGGAGGCTCTCCGATACCCTGGTGAGGGGCATGGTATAAACCCGAACAGACTGTTACTATTAAAGAGACATGCATCTTTTTAAACCTAAAAAGCCCTTTTAAAATACAGGTATTAGCAGCATCACCAGCCCAAAGGGTTCACAAATCATGAGTCAGGGTCCAAAAACCCATGAGATTGGATTACAGGTAACAAAGGTTATCCCATGAGCAATAGGAATTTAGCTTTCTTTCTTTCTTAAACTGAGATCCTTGGCTAATAACCTGACTCCCAGGCTTGGGACTTTTACTAATACATTTACAGTGTTGCCAACTCTCAGATTTTTATCATGAGTCTTACAATATTTGCTGTTCTACTTAACTGGACTGGATCCTAGAACAAACAGAACAGAAAACCATTCCCTTCCAGCCCTGGAGACTAGGTCGTCTCTCTCCTTCTCCCCACCCTTTTGAGCCCAGTCCCTTGGGAGTTTACCAAACTCCCAGCAAAATTCATTAAAAAACCCCAAGTTGCCTTGGGAGTTGGTCTCTTACGAGTCCTGTGAAGGTGAAGGAGCAGTTGAGTCCTGCTGACCCGCCCAGAGCTGCCCACTCCTCTCCTGTAATGATGTTTGGTGAGCCTGTGTCTATATAATTTACTTGCTGTTGTGACTTGATCCTGCCCAAAGTGTAATGGGGTCAGTCCCCCCACCACCACCCACTCCCTGCTGCAGGAAATACCCAATTCCAGCTGCACAAAGAGACACATCTCTGCTTTAATTTCAACAAAAAAAGAACAGGAGTACTTGTGGCACCTTAGAGACTAACAAATTTATTAGAGCATAAGCTTTCGTGGACTACAGCCCACTTCTTCGGATGCATCCGAAAGCTTATGCTCTAATAAATTTGTTAGTCTCTAAGGTGCCACAAGTACTCCTGTTCTTCTTTTTGCGGATACAGACTAACACGGCTGTTACTCTGAAGCTTTAATTTCAGGCCCTCTCAGGGCTGAGGGAGAATGTCAGTCTCACCTCCCAGCTTCTGTCTGATTTGTTTGGCTTTCTAAGCATTTCTGAAACCAGTCCTGGCTGCCCAGTAGCCAGGCAGGATCCTACACTAACCAACGGGGGTTGCTGTATAACCATAATAGCCCCACAATAATACCCCCACCACACACACATGCAGCCCAGCCCTCACAAGTGGCTGTGCGGTGTGCATGGCCTGTCAGCAGCCAACCAGCGTGTGATGCGAGAGGGACGGGACACATTTCAGGAGATGACTCAAGTATTAAATGATGCAGCCAGAAAAACCAGGGAAGCCCCTGAAATCTCTCTGGACTCCAGCTGGCTTTGTGACCAAGGACTAGTTCCCTCATGGCGCTCTCTCCCCGGCACTGAGGAATTGGCCTCACTAGCTGTTAATTCCGGTGCTGAAGCTAAAGGCTGGGGTTGCTGCAGGGCTCAGTGACTGTATCTCATGGCAGATCAGGGGCCCGGAGGGGGACCACTCCGCCCGCAGGCCAGGCTGAGCTGGGGAGGGGAGGGAGGGAACTTGCACTGAGAAGTGGACAGTTGCTGCCTGAGGGGTTTCCAACATGTGCATAGGCCTGTCCCATCACCTTTCTCAGGCTGTTATGGGGGGGGGGGGAGAGGGGGGGGAGAGGGGTTTGACCCCAGGGTGAAGGAAGGCACAGGAGGCCCCATGCAACTCCTACCCCAGACAGGAGCTCAGGAGGGGGCATTATCCCTTTGTGGGGGCGGAAAATGCTGACAGCAAGGGGCCCTGCTTGTTCCGAAAGCCTCCGTCGGGACAGGGATCCCCATTCAAACACTTCAGGCGCATCCTCCGAACCCAGTGCACTGTGCTTGGGGGGGCGGGGGCTGCAAGACAGGTGGAGCGTGCATTGCTCCTCTGGGCCAAGCGCTCTCCTGGCTGCTTTTGGGGGATGAGGAACCCTGCTTTCCGCCCCCCCCCCATTGGTTTCCTTGCCCCAGAGAAGTAGTAACAACGGCTGCTGCAGGGAGATGCCTCTCTCCTCTGTGTGTGTGTGTGTGTGTGTGTGTGGGGGGCGCCTGAGGCCTCTGCTCCCTCTGAGCCGGGATGCGGCTCCTTGAAGCCCGGTTCCCTCTGGGACCCCTATCAGTGCTCGGTCTCCGCGGGCCCCATGTAGCTCTTGCCAAGTACCCCAGGCCCCAGTTATTGCATTGGGCGGTTTCCCTCACAGATGACCTTGGCTCCCCATGCTGGAGGCGGGTCGCCCGAGCGGGCTCCCCGCTCATTAGCTAGTGGTGCAGAGCTATAAAGCCTCAATAGCGAAGTGCTGCGGGCAGCCGCCAGAGGGCACTGTGACACCAGCTATCCGTGCCCCGGGCCTGCAAGGGGCTGGGAATGGAGGGTGACTGAGAGTCTGTCATTGCAGCCCTGGCCCCTTGGCCCCACTGGCCTGGAGCGTCTCACCAGCCCCAGAGCCACAGCTTGGGGGTGGGGGACACAGCTCCTCTGTGCAGGGCGGCCAGGCCCCACAGCACCATGGACCTTTCCCCAAACAACTGGCATGACGTTATTTAAAAATACGACTTCCAGGGCCCTGGTGTCCAGCATTTGGCCATCCTGGGAAGGACTGAGGGGGCTTTATAGGCTTTCACTTCCTGGGCATTATCTCCAATTTAGAGATGGGGAAACTGAGGCACAGAGTAGTGGTCTGCTTGGGCCTGACCTGGACCTAAGCCCACCTGAGCCTGAGGGGGTCATGAGTTGCCCCTGGGATCGGTGCAGCTGTGTACCCTGCTCCCTCCAGAGCGAGAGGTGCTGCCCTTCCGGTTTTTAGTGTTTAGCTTTAGCTTTTAGTGTTTCTTATGCCTCCCCGCCAACCTCCCCTTGCCCCTCCTGACCGGTTGCTTGACTTTGGCTTGAGAAAGGAGCCAGGCAGCCTGTCATTGTATGCTCATATTACACTCCCACCAATCCCTGTAACACTTTAGTTCTATCCCTTATCGCTTCCCATTATCCTCCCATGGTCAGGAGGAGGAAAGCTACCCTAAGAGGGTCTGGTTGTTTCTCGCCCAACTCAACACTTGTGGCTGGGTTCAGGTCAGGTCACAGGGTTCTAGCACAGAGAGGGGAAGTGACTTGTCACCCAGAAAATCAGTGGTGAAGCCAGGGCTAGAACTCAGGAGTCCTGACTCAAGGCTTCCCACCAGCCCTCAGACCAGTCGTGCATGATCGCTGTAAGTATCCATACACCTGCTGTGCTGGGAGGGGCAGCGATGGGCTTCCAGCTCTCTGGCTTCTCCTTGTGACCCCTTCCTGCATGAGCAAGAAGCTGTTGCCCGAGAGCTGCCAGGCAGGAGTGGTGGAGGTTCACGGCCCTCCCAGGAGACTTTCGCTCCCCTAACACATTACCAGGTAGCTGACATCACAGGTCATTTGCCTTCAGAGAGTGAAAAACTCCCGCCTGACAGTGTCATTAATCAGGTGGCACCGAACAGATCTGCTAATGTTTGTGCTTAATTAGTGCTAATACAGCCGGGGGCCTGGGGATCATTTGAGGGAAGATTTCACACGCACACCCTGCCATCTTCCTCACTGGAGCTTGCAGCAGCTGGCCCTTTGGTACCTTAAATGTGGTGTCCTTAGGAAAGTGTCCAGATCTTGCATGTCAGGCTGGAATCAGGGCAGGGCTGGGTCCCAAACCAGCCCCTAGATCCAATCACCTCTGGATTTCAGGGACATTTGGATCCAGAATTGAGGCAGTTGTGTTATCATCATGCACACCCGCTGTATCCTTTGTGAATCCTGCTCCCCACATTTCCCCCTCAGGTGTGTGATGTCCCCCCCACCCCCAGAAAAGCCACAAAGCATTATGGGTTGGTCTATGCAAATCAGAGCGGCCTGCTGTTTCTTTATTTGCAGATGCAGAGTTCTGTTTTTACATTACCCACATGCTTTGGATCTAGATTTTGCTGTCCGAAGCCCCTGATCTGAGAGAGAGGTGCTGGGCTACAGAGCAGAATGGAAGTCGGATCAGATTGTGCAGAAACCGATCACTAATGGGTCCCTGCTTCAAACAGCTGTGTTGCTGCGTGCATAGTGCCTGTGTGCTATAGTAGTTTTAGGCATGCATAGCCTGTGTGTGTCCCCAGGGCCGGCTTTAGGAAGTGCGGGGCCCAATTCGAACATTTTCGGCAGGACCCTGGCAGGGATGACTTAAAAAAACAACAAAACTTTCATTTCTTCCATGTATTATTTACTTTCCATAACTATATAAATAATAAAATTATATATTATGTACATTGCATCATATATGCTATTGATCGGTTATTAATGAGCTCCGTTTCACATGTGTGGGTCCCTGCCACTCTCTGGGGGTGTGCTAGGGTGACCAGATGTTCCGATTTTATAGGGACAGTCCCAATTTTTGGGTCTTTTTCTTATATAGGATCCTATTACCCCCCACCCCCTGTCCCAATTTTTCACACTTGCTGTCTGGTCACCCTGTTGTGCACATGTGTGGGTCCCAGCTGCTCCCTGTCCCCGTCATTGAAGCAGGTGTGCAGGGTTACTGCCCTGGGAACTGCAGGGCACCACTGGACATGGGGCTGGCTGGAGGCAGGGCAGGGGCTGGCTGGAGGTAGGGTCTGGCTGCAGGCAGGGCAAGGGGTGGGGGGCTGGCTGGAGACAGGGATGTGTGGAGCGGGCTGGCTTCAAGCAGGGCTGCAGGGGGGTGCGGCATGGGTTGGCAGGGCTGGAGACAGAGAAGTGCAGGACTGGCTGGCTTCAGGCAGGGGGGTGCGGCAGTCGTTCGCTGGAGACAGGGCAGGGGGTGCGGCAGGACTGGCTGCAGGCAGGAAAGGGGGTGCAGGGCTGGTGTGGGCAGAGGTTGTATGGGGCTGGCTGGCTTTGGGCAGGGCTGCAGGGGGGTGCGGCAGGGGTTGTCTGGAGACAGGGCAGAGGGTGCAGCAGGGGTTGGCTGTGGGCAGGGGATGCAGGGGTTGGCTGTGGGCAGGGGATGCAGGGCTGGCTGCACGCAGGGCAGGGAGGGCGGGGCTGGTGCGGGCAGGACAGGGAGGGCGGGGCTGGTGCGGGCAGGGGGGGCGGGGCTAGAGGCGGGTAGGGGGTGCAGGGCTGGCTGGAGACAGGGACTGGCTGCGAGCAGGGCAGGGGGTTCAGGGCTGGTGCGGGCAGGGGGTGCAGCAGAGGCAGCTGGAGCCCCAGCCCTTTAAATCGCCCCCGAGCCCCCCGCTCTCCCAGGGCTCTGGGGGCTATTTAAAGGGCCCGGGGCTCCCCTGCTTCTACCGCCCCAGCCCTTTAAATAGCCGCAGGAGCCCAGGGGAAGCGGCAGGGCTCCGGCGGCTATTTAAAGGACCGAGGCAGTAGAGGCAGTGGGAGCCCCGGACTTTTTAAATAGCCCCCAGAGCCCCGCAGCCCTACCCCAGGGCTCCAGCAGTGGGGGTCTGGTGGCAATTTAAAGGGCCTGGGCCCTATAAATTGCCCCCTGGGGAAGCTGGGCCATCCCGGTACGGCGCACTGCTCTTGCCAGTACACCGTACCGGGGCTTGGGCGCGGGGCCCTCTTAGGCGCGGGGCCCGATTCAGGGGAATTGGTTGAATTGGCCTGAAGCCGGCCCTGTGTGTCCCTGTTGTGTGCTTCACTGTGTCTGCATCCATTAGGGTGACCAGATAGAAAGTGTGAAATATTGGGATGGGTGGTGGTGGGGTAATAGATGCCTGTATAAGAGACAGCCCCAAATATCAGGACTGTCCCTATAAAATCGGGACATCTGGTCACCCTAGCATCCGTTGTTCCCAGGGGCTGTGTATATCCACGCTTCACGGTGTGCATTCCTAGCTCCGTCTAGCCGTAGGATGAACGACACCAGCTGTTGCAAAGTGGTTGCCTGGTAAATGTTTATGGGATGACCACCTTGAATGGCAGTTGCCGGAGGATATCCGGATGCAGGCCAGAGACATGCTCACGCTGGAATGTAAATGGATGGACTCAGGTAGACTGCCGGGACGCTCTGTGGAAAAACCTGGCTCTAATGAGCCTTAAAGAGAGACGCTGTGCTAACGAATGGCTGGCTTGGTAACATTTAGGATTCCCACTTGGACAGGACGTGCACATTTTGCTCCGCCAGCCAGGCAAGCAGATGTCCACCATCTCCACGCTCCGGAGGCACAGGAGGTGGGTGAGCTATCCTGGCGATGGGGATGGTAAGCTACTCCCTGATGGGGATGGTAAGCTATTTCCTTGGGAGGGGTTTGCAATGGAGGAGGAGGTCTGTGGTGGTGTGAGTGCATCACATGGCAATGGGGTTTTTCCCATTGACTGCAGTGGGCATTGGGTCAAATCCCTAAAGCAGAACAAGGAGCTGGGAGCTGTACGGTGTTAGAGGACTGTCCCTTCACCCCCTCCCCTGGTTCTTGTCACACAGACAGAAAGTCTGAAGCGCAGGCAATGCGATGTTTATTGGGGTTAGTTCCAAGCAACCATGTCCAGAGCTCTACACACTGGCAGAGTTGGTTTCCCAGTGTTCCCTTCCCAGCTCTGATGCTGCAGAGCCTTGCCTGTGTCCCCATTCCCACTTCCTCCTCCTTAGCAGGCACAAATATACCTCCAGTGCCTGCCCCTAGTCACGCCCCTTATAACTTATGGTTCTGTTCCGTTTTGGAGGGTTGTGAGTCTGGGGTCTTCGTCCCACTCCTCTTTTGTATCCTAAGGGAAGGGTAAGGAATGAGGTCGTGTCTGGCCAAGGTCAGGCTTTTCTTTAGCTTTTAGTGTTTCTTATGCCTCCCCGCCAATATCCCCTCACCCCTCCTGACTGGTTGCTTGACCTTGGCTTGAGAAAGGAGCCAGGCAGCCTGTCATTGTATGCTCATATTACACTCCCACCATTCCCTGTAACACTTTAGTTCTATCCCTTATCACTTCCCATTATACTAGCAAACCCATCTGGCCAGGCAGAAGCAACACACGTCTCTGTCCTTTGTTCACACATATTCATATAAGAGAGAGAATTTTGGGGTTGACTTTTGGATACTTTTATCTCAGGTCGACAAACAAGCCTAGATACTAACATATGGTACATCAGGTGCTGGCTCACCACTGGCTCTCCCCAGCCCAGACAATAGGGCTTGTGCCCCAATGGCGTGTGGGTACATGTGAATGTGCGCAGGCTGGACTGGTGGCAAAGATTAGAGCCCTGGGAATCCAGAGCCGCAGAGCATTCCAATGACCCTGGCTAAGCGTCTAGCCCCTCATGTTCAACACATCCAGAGGTTCCCATCAGGCTGGGGTTGGCCCTTAATCCTGCCACGTTCCATGAAGTTTTCTATGTCTGCGTCATGCCCAGGAGGCCTCTAAAAGGCCATTGAATCCCTGTAGGGTGTCTTGTAAGAGGGTCCTTGGTTTGTGTACTGCTTGGCTGCCAGCGTCCACTCCAGAGTAGCTGCATTTCAGCACTGTTGGCTGCCGTGAGGCTGTAAAATGCCTTGGGAGCCTCTGGGATAAAGCAAAGAGCGCCCAGGACTGGATCCCTTTTATTATTGCTTCTAGAAGGGCAGCGGCCTCGGTCTTGGCGTCACAAGGCGACTTTGATTAGCTTAAAAAAAATTAAAATCTTAATTTAATTTAAAACACTGTCATTCACAGTCATGGCAAACGCTGAGCAGACTAATTATTATGCAAATTAGGCAGATAGAAAAATGATTAATAATTGCACAAATTAAAAATTATTGTAAACATCCTGTGACTAGTGATAAGTCCGCATGTAGCGCGTGTGTAGGAAGGAGCGTTGCTTAGCCAGCTCCTGAATCCCGATTTTCTCATTAGGGGACTTAATTAGCAAATGACGCGTAGGAGCCAAGCAGCAGTTGTGCGGTTCCGGGATCAGGCCGGGCCAGCGTTTGGGTTTCAGATGATGGGGGAGATGTGTCAGCCTGGACGCTGCCGCTGCCAGCGTGAAGCGTGAATTTCAAAGCTGAGACCTCCGTTCAGTCAAACGCTCTTCAGGTAACTTTGCTGCTCAAGGGCTCAGTCAGGGTTGATTGGCCCCAAAATGTCCCTGCCTTCACTGCGTCCTGTCTCTTTGCAAAGTCCCTGAGACTCTGATAGGAATTCCCCTTCAACGACTTGCACAGCCGGGGTTGTGCCTTTAGAAGAGAAGGAATCACCAGCTGCCCTGCCATACCCCACCCGCAAGCCCAGTGCTCCCACGTAACTCTGCAGTAACAAACCAATTGCCCAGGCCAGCATGGACTGAGGATGAACAAGGCAAGGGTCCCACCCACCCCCTTGCTGATGCACCTCAACCCCGTGCCAAGGGGAGTGCTCAGAGAGGCAAGTTGGCTCTGGTCTTTCTGCCAACATGGCCAGCCATGGTGCCTATTTGGGCCAGAGGATCTTCTGTTGCCTATGTTCCTGCAGAAGAAGCTGAGATTAGGGGAGGGCAGATGGATGATGGATGGACAGAGAGACAGGCCAGGTGGTGTGCACAGAACCCTCTACTGCGGAAGTGCCTTTTGTAGGCTGCAAAAGACAGGACCTGGAACAAGCCGCCCCGTGTCTGGGCAGTGAGAGGAACCATTGAAGGTGTCCCTCCGGGCAACAGCATGCTCTGCTACGGGCACGGATGTTCCTTGTTGATGCTGTCCCGCTGGCGAGGGGCTGGGAGCAGAGGAAATGGGATGCAGAGATTTTTTTATGCCAATGGTGGAGGTGGGAAGATCTGGGAGACACTAGGTTCAGCCCAGAAGATAAATGCACCAGTGAATGTGTCCCAGGTTACATGGGCCCCCCATTGGCCACCTCGGCAGAGAAAGGCCCACGGAGCCTGGATTGCCCTGGTCTTTCCCCCCACACACCTCAGCCCTGTCAGGACTAGGAGGGCGGCTGTAGGGAAGCTTGTCCCCGGTGCTAGGGACAGAGCTGGAGCCTGGGGCTCTCTGGCTCTTCTCCACCAGTGGGTTATGGGGAACCTCCCAGCGATGGGGCTGAAGGGGAGGGTCCTGAGCCCCTTGGAGCATTTGGGATTGTGTATGGACAGGGCAAGGCTGTTTTAAGGTGGGGCAGGAGGCCACCACGGGGCACACTGACTGCACAGATCCCCCTCCAGCGATAGCCCCCGGGGCTCGACCTGGGAGGAGAGGGCCAACTCTCAGGTGAGGAGGAGGAGCGGGCTGGCTTGGCACTGTCCAGGCAGCCCCTGTACTCAGGGCGCTGCTTCCTTGCGCTGGCTTTCCCCAGGAGCAGGGAGATGCTAACAAGATGACTTTGACTTGCAGAGCCAGGCCTGCCTGGGTTGCACAGCAGCTGCGGGATGGCTAATTACCCTCTGTCATGGTGATCGATTCCCTTGATCTTGGTGTGCAGAGCAGACGCGAATAGCTATTGGACCACCCCTACCTGGCCCACTGCTGCATCAGCCCGGGTGGCTGCTTCTCATCTGGCAGAGCCCTCGCCTGCGTGTCCGCACCAGCTCTTTCCTCCCCGTCCTGCTGAGAGGGAGGTGGCAGGGGGAAGGGGAATGCTGCCGAGAGGGGCTGGCAGAGCAGATGCTGTATGTGAGTTGGGGGCAGCTCTGGCAGCATGAGGAACTGGGTGAGCCCAAGGGACCACTCGGGTCTTTGCGGGATACACCCGAAACCCAACCTCCGACAGTGTCGAAGGGAGGCATGTAACTCGCTTGCCCGGCGCTCATGCAATCAATAGCCCCAAACTGCCAGGGTCTCCTTTCTCGCCCAGCTGTTTAGCCTACCAAGCCCCCACGCTAGGAGACAGACTGGTGTTAGCACTGGCCTTGCTGCAGGTGCTGTGCCCCAGGCTGCACTAGCCGTGGGGGCTGTGGGTCCGGATTGAGGGGCACTGACAGAGAGATGAGACAGGGCCCAGATCTGTGCTACCAGAGCTTGTGTAGTCAGGACTGAAGGGCAGCAGCAGAGGTGTGTGAGGTGAGGGACGCTGGGGTGCTGCCGTGAAGAGGGTCCCGTGACTTGACTCGCCCAAGGCGGTGCATGTAGGATTGTGCAGGGGCCATACGTCTGGACTGGCAAAAGAGCTCAACACTGAGCGGCCCTGGCAGAGGCACCAGTGCCCAGGACTGGATTAACGGGGGGCTGCTGGGCCGGGCGGGGGTGCCCGGGCAGAGCTATGGGTGCCCAGGCGCTGAGCTAGCAAGCAGCACCAGTCCCTTGCTTTCAGGAGGATGGAAAGTTAGCAGTGTTTTCTCCACGCCTTTAACTGCACTCTAGTGGCCAGGCTAGCTGAGCTGGGGCCCATGTGCTTGTTAGCGGCTGTGTCCAATCCCTTGGCGTGGGCATTCTCCAGCAGTGACAGACTCAGGCACCCGGGCTGTTTGTCTGCTGTCATGCCGATGAAAAGCCGCCTTCGCACTGCAGCAGCCTGACAGTGTGTGAGGAGGAGGGGCGGGGGTGGGACAGTGGCTTTGTTCCACGTTATCCCTGCTTCCCCCCAGGGTTAGCCAGTCTCATTCTGCCCTTCTGCTGTTGACAGCTCCTGTGTCAAAGGGAGTTGCGGCATCCTGAAACACCTGCTCATTATTGGTGCTCTACAGACTATCCTTACAAGGGGGAGTTGGAGCCGGCTGGCTCAGATACGAGCTACCCACTTTGGGGCTTTGCTCATTTCCCCAAAGTCAGCGGGAGGCTCAAATTGATAGTGACACACGATGCGCACCAGGGCGACTGCAGCATCAGCCTGGGGAAGGGATGGGGCAATTATCCAGTTCTCTCTCTCTCCCCCATGCTGTCAGTCAGAGTGAGTGAGTGTACGAGCCCCTAGGCAATGCACGGGGGCGGGCTGATGGGAGGCCCCTACCCCCAGCCAAGGGACTAATGCAATCACTGAGAGGATGGGACACTGTAGAAGTTAGGTAGTTAGAGAACAGGTTATCTCGGGGAGGTAACCAAACCCAGGCCAGTCCATGCCTTCTCCTGACCACCACACACTGGGGACGGCACATTATGCCATCAAGGTCATGGGTCCAATCCAGTGCAACTGGCCAGATCCTCAGCTTTGGCATCACTTCCTGGAGATCAGTGGGGCTAGTTAACGCCTGCCTTTGTCCGAAGTTTAGGACTAAGAGGCTGGTTTATGCAATGGCTGTGGTACCTCTCTCTGGGATGGGGAAAAGCACCGTGCCGCAGGGACCGTGCCCCTAAAATCCTGGTCCCACCAGCTGTTCCACAGCCCTTTCCTGCTGAGCCTCACTTTACTTTCACACAGGGGCTGAAAGGATAATGCAGGCCAGAGAGGCCAATTAACCCACCTGGCTGCATCTGGAGGGTGAGCCAAGCCTAATTAATGATGCAGTCCAGCTGGGGAGGGGCTGGGGCTGCTATAAATAGAGGTCGTTTGGAGCAGAAGAAGCTCCAGGGGGGAATTGTGCAATTACTCTCCTGATAGCAAGGAGTGAAGCTGTGCAGGAAGTCTCTGGTGGGGCGAGGAGACAGCTCAGGGGAAAAGGCTTGGTAGGAAGGATTCTGGTGGCCTGAACGTTGACAACCTGTCCTAGGGTCTCTGGAGTGGAAACCTGTGTAGCAGGTGGGCCTGGGTTCCCTGCCAGCTGCTGGTAGGTGGCAAGGAGCACCCGAGAAGGGGACAACTGGGAGACCTGAGGAAAAAGTGCATGGACCATTGGTCCCAGAATGGAGGGTGTGAGCCTGGCTAGAGGGAATGGACTCTCTTGCTGACCGTTGTCATGCTGGCAGGGGGGATAAAGCATGACCTCTCCGGAGGGCTGAATTACAAGAAGAGGCAGACCACTACGGGACCGCAGTGACTGTTGGCTGGGGTGCTAGACAAGGAGAGCCTGCTATGCCGTGCCCAGCCTTGAGGGGGTGTTCTAGGGGTGAGTACTTTACAAACATCTCCCTTGACTGGGCTCGTAAGGGGGAATGTTTTAAGGCAGGTGACAAATGCAACCAGGGACACCCCTTCTGCTGCCCTGACATCAGAAAGCGAAATGGCTTCTTCTTACACTCTGATAGTCTGTGTTCCTCCCTTGCGCCTCCTGCAATGATAATGTTAGAAAGCACCCTCATGCCCTGTTAGTGGCTGGGGAGGTTTGCATCTGAATCACCCCCAGCCAGGAAAGCCACAACATCCTTCTCCACTCTGCTCCAGTAAGGCAGCTCACAGCGTGGGCTGGCCAGTCAGAGACCAGCCCCAAGCAGCTCCGGGCTTCAGCAGCGTGAATGTGTTGTAGAACCATGCCGGGAGTGGATGAGAATTGGATCCCGACGTTCGTGAAGAGGATTCACCCCCTGCCCAGCCCCCAAATGTACATCTAACAGTCACTGGCGGTGCTCACTTGCTCTAAGAATTAATGAGCTTGTTTGTCTCGCATTTTGCTGCTAATTGCGTAACATTATTTCCCCCCCCCCCCGCGCCCCCTGTTTGACTGTTTTACTTTTATACTTTTGACAGTGAGTGCGATAATAACAATAATAGGCTTACACTGGGTAATAGGCTTATGTGGTGCATTATTCATGTCAAGGACAAGCAATTAAGATTGGCCTCACACATAATAATTAGATTTTTGTTGATGAGCAGATCTGTAATGTGTTTAGTTGAGATTAAGAGCTTAATTCGTGGTGTGACCTTTCCCCCTCCACCCCACCCGCCAATCTGCTTGCCAAAGTTTTGTCCGGTTCCACTACCATTGGGTTTCTTGCTGGCTTGGAGGGGACTTCTGTCCTAGTGGGGTGATGTATTAACCTCCCCCCTCCCATGAGGTGCTTAGCTGGCCTTCATCCACCCCGGGGTCATAGCCATGCCAGGGAGGCACGAGTGTATTGTGCAAGTATTTTGGATGGGCTCAGGGGGCTGGGGATGGACTAGGAGGAGGAGCCTTTTATTTCTAGAGCATTTGAATTTTCTCCAGGGGCATAATGGTGAAATATTGGTACTCTGAGGGCTGGCTGGCCCCTTGCGATCGGAGATGCCTCTCTCAGAACACCTTGTGATGGAGAGGCCCAGGGCAGAATGAGCTATGGGCACTGACCCCTCCACTTGGCTCTAGACATGGGGGGCCCAGCTGCAGCTTTGGTGTCCGGTTAGGTGGAGGACTTGGGTGTCTAGAGCTGCCAGCCAGGCAGGTTGGGTTCTTTCCAGACCTTGCTCCCAGGGTGGGGTGGAGGTCAATGCTGCTGCACAAAGAAGGAAGTAAACAAAAGCAGAGTTACAATCACAGGAACTTCATGCTCCATTTATCCTAGAACTTGTAGGGTCCTCAGCATGGTATTCCATGAGCTCCTCAGTCTACTGCATTTACCCTCAGCCCTGGGAGGTAGGGAAGTGCTATTAGTCGCCCTGGGCCCCAGTGATCCTCATTTCACAGAGAGGAAAGTGACTTGCCAAGGTTAGCAAGTCTGAGGCAGGACGGGGAGTTTAAACCCAGTTCTTCCAAGCCCCATGCTAGCTCCCTAACCACTGGACTCTCCTTCTCCGTTTTTACTGGATATGTCAGTGTGGGATTTTCTTAGTGCAATAGTACCCAGAAAGAGTTTCTCCACAACTTGACAATAGCTCTTTTCTGGTTCTATTCCCTCTTGGGTAATTTCAGCTGGGTAGTGTTCTTTACTCCCTGCTTAAAATGTAGCACCGTGTTCCTGCATGCTGTTACCTACTGTGTTGTACCCCAGAGGTGGCTGCATTTCAGTGGTGGAAGAAGCAGCCCTTGGTACAGTTTGCATGTTGCATTGGGATCCTTTGTGGGGTGGGGAGAAGGAACTCTATAAATGTACTGTTAGACAGACCAAATGTGTTACAGTGGAAAACAAATTGTCCAAACAGCTTTACGAATTAAAAGGAAGCTAGTAAAGTGCTCACGACTTTCTGTTTTCGCAGATGAATAGGGAGACACTTGTAGAAGACAAATACATGCTATAAATATTTCATGTTGAGAAATGGATGAAATTGTTCCCTACAAATGCTATCATTTACTTAGGAATAGCTGTGTTTGCTCAGTTCCTGACAATTATAAATACCTCCAAACCCTGTAATATTCTAAGGCTGTATTTTTTTTATCTCCGGAGCATTGAGATTTAATAGAAATCCTCAGTATACATAAAGGCTGGCAAAGCATTTCCCTGGCTACAGTGTATTCTCCCTCTGCCTGTCTGTGCCTGCTGGGGTCCTTTTTGTATCGATCAACGTCCTTTCCAATAGTCCATGCTTGCTTTTCAGCTGTTTGGTTATCAGTCATTTCCTTGTCTGAATCCTTTGAGCAGATGCTCAGCAATTAGACTCAGCTGTGAGGAGTGGGGAAGTCGAATTGGTTGCCAAATGCTCCGGATTGTCGTCAAAATATCAAATGAACAACCCGAGAAGAAATAAACTGCTTGGATGATGGGGAAGGGAACGCACAAGCGCTCGGTGTGTGCCCTGCCCCTCCCTCCCTCAACAGCAGCCCCACGTTCACGTGCAGCCTCTCCTGCTTTGGATTCTGGGGGGCAGGGCAGCCCAGTGGGGCATTGTGCCAGGCTGAGGGATGGAACTGAGGAGTCCTTTGTCCTTGAGACAGGAAAGGCCTCCCCTATTGTTTTAATTGCTTGTACCTGCTGTTGTGGGTGCTGGTGGCAGAGGAGGGCTGCATGTTCGGTGGATCGCTCCCATCCTCTAGAGGACCTGCCCCCCAAGTCCCCTTTTGGAGAAGTCTGTCCGCTGCAATCTGCACTCCACCTTACTGTTCTCCTTCATACAGGAGTGCTTTGCATCACATGTGGGAGCCCGTCTCCTCTGTCAATCCAGTCACCGTGCAGAGGCCCCTCCTCTGCCACGTGAAATGCAGACTCACGCCAAGGGCTGCCTCTGACCCTGCCGCCCAGGCACCGGATCTTACCCAGGGCTGGGCATTCGCAAGCAGAATCTCGCAAAGACTTTCCTGGGCTGAAGACCACTGCTTTACCAGCTGCTCGAAAGGGAGTGTCCCCAGCTGGCACATCTGTGGGGAGCTGGGGTCAGACCTTCTCAGCTGGCAGCCCCTCGCTGTAGCACTAACAGGCTCCTCCAAGAGCTAGGCCAGCGGCACAGAGCACGGCCTGTATATCCAGCCCTGCTACTCCACAGCCAAGAACTCTCTCTCCCCCTCACGCTGTCCCGCTTCATCGCACCATGCCACAGTGCAACCCCTGCGCCCGGCTCCCCCGAGAGCTCCCCTCCTGCCACTGGCCTGGCTCGGCGTGTAGGGCTCACTCGCTCTCCAGCCTGGCCAGCGCTGCTGTGTGCTTAGCTGAACTTCGTACCGGATGGGCACCACTGGAGGGCAGGAGGAGTGAGGGAAGCTTTCAGCCGGGTAAGAAGCTTCTGGCTGGCTTCGGTCTCCTGCAGAGAGAGGATTTAATGGCACCAAATGCCATCGCTCATCAAAGGCCAGGAACAGCTGCAGTGAAGGGCCTTTATAAACTTTAATAACGAACGTTGTCAGCAGTTGGAAAGAGCAATGCTCTGCAGAGAGGCAGGAGCCAGAAAGCCCAACTGCCCCCGCACCTCCCGCCCACCGTGACTGGGGGATTTATCTGATGGCCTGGAAAGCAGGTCAGGCAGTGCTGCCAGTTCTGGGCCAATTTACCATCCCCTAAACACTAACCGGGCTCTCGGAGGAGTGAGCCGCCTGTCACCCCATGGCTGGCTCCTCTGGCACCTGTGTGGAGTCCAGGGCACCGGAGCAGAGTGGCGGCTTGGAGGCTGTTGCGGCTGCACATTATGCATGCCAGGGTCTGTCACTTCCTTTCCAGGTTGGCTTTATGTGGCTGAGAACTGCCGCTCCTCCTGCTGCCTGGGTTTGCTTCTAAACAGAAAGAAGGGAAACCATGACTCCAAAAAGGCTGGTGAGAAATGTGAACGGGGCCGCCGGTCTGGAGGTAACACAGTCATTGTCCTGCCTGGGTGCGGGGTTGACTCGGCACCACAATGCAACCACCTCTGAGGTGGAGCTCAGCAGCTGTTTAACAGAACTCAGTAGTTTTAGAATTTGTTGGAAGCTCCAAGGGAATACCAAGGATAACCAGCCTAATTCTCCAGGAAAGAGCCAGCACGGTCTGTAAGGAACATGAGGGAAAAGCTTCCCTTCCCCAGCAATAAGGTTGGGGCCTTTGTCCAGTGTAGAGTAGGATTCACATGCAGCACTGAGAAGGGGGCTCCTATCCCGACCATATGCTGCACTCCACCATGTCTCCTCACTGGTCACCTCTGGGTGGAGATAATAAATAATATATGGAGATATACCTATCTCCTAGAACTGGAAGGGACCCTGATAGGTCATCGAGTCCAGCCCCCTGCCTTCACTAGCAGGACCAAGTACTGATTTTGTCCCAGATCCCTAAGTGGCCCCCTCAAGGATTGAGCTCGCAACCCTGGGTTTAGCAGGCCAATGCTCAAAGCACTGAGCTATCCCTCCCATCTCATCTAGGTCAGGGTGGTAGTTCCCATGGGGCAGCTGTTTGCGGGGGGGGGGGGGGAGGGCAGGAGGGAGTGAGTTTGGAGGGGTCAGGGCTTGAGGCAGCTTTCAGGATACAGGCGGTTCCGCTCCCATGGAAACCTTTGTTCCATCGGGAACCCACTGACCCTCTGTCAGCAAGGGCAATTAAAAACCTGTTGCTGGCCTGACGCGGGCTCAGGCTAAGAGGCTGTTTAATTGTGGTATAGTCCTTCCTGCTTGGGCTGCCGCATGGGCTCTAGGACCCTGTGAGGTGTGGGTGGTCCCAGTCTGAACATCTGGGCTGCAATTAAACAGCTGGTGAGCCCGAGTCAGCGGGCGCAGGTGTCTGATTGCAGTGCAGACCTACCCAGAGAAACCTCTGGGGTTAACTTTGGCTTTGGCTCGTCTGCTGAGGCTGCCCACAGGCGTGGTGGGGAGCCGGGGCCAACTCTGGTGGTGGTTTTGTTATGTCGTTGCCCATCCCATTGGAATGAGTGAGGGGGCCCCCCCCCCACTGCTTCCTGCTTGTTCCTCATGGGCTGCAGAACAATCCTCCAGTGGCAGCTTTCACTTACTGGGGTCTGCCCAAGTCTCCTGGGTCCTGTACCAGGCACCTGGCCCCATGCAGCGTTTCACTCAGGGACTGTTCGCAGCTGAAAGATGCTTCTGCTGCCGCGCGCGAGCCCTAGGATGGCTCCCGCACATCTGGCTGTTTGACGCACAGGGACAGAGCTAGAGAATAGACCGTTCCCCCTCCTCGAAGGGTGCCAAGGAGCCAGCGCTGGGCATGTCTGCTCAGGGGTGCCAGAGACACACATCGATCCACAGGGGTCGTTGGAGGTAAATGTGGCCTCTCCAGGCTACCTGAGCCTTTCAAAACAAAACAACTAGCTCTCCAGTACGGTGTGTTTGGGTGAGCGACACATTCCAGTGGCTCTTTCCTGCTGAGGTCTCCTATTACTTTTTAATTAAGAAGAACCAGAGCTTCGTCACTTTAACTTCTCTTGAACGGGCAGCAGGTCCAAGTCACAAGTGCTTGGCAAATCCTGATGGCTCCATAAATTGTCCTGAGCTTTCAGTGCCAAAGGCTCTGGCTAGGCCAAGCTGGTGATAAGCCATGCGAGGCTGTGCAGTTACTTCAATGAGTGTGTGCAGCGCTCCCGCCCTGGAGGCTGTGACACAAGGACACAGAGCGTCCAGGCCTCGCTGCAGCAAGGATTAGGGGTTTGCTTACAGGCTTGTGGGGTTGCTTTTGTTAGCAATAAAGGGGGAGTTTCATGAGCTCAAGGCCCTATTGGGCTATTCACAGTAAATGCACATAGTAAGAGTCCCTTGCTCCAAAGACCTGGCACTCTAAACAGCCAAAGTGTGCATCGTTAGCCAGAGTAAGTGACCTTCCCAGGTGACACGAGGAGCTGGGAAAGGAATCCAGCCCTCCTGGGTCTAGGACCATGCACTAACCACATGGCCACCCTTTTATCCTGCCTGAAGACGTTTTAGAGATGGTTCTTAGATCGGGACCTTCCAGCGACTTCAGATACTGTTCCTCTCTCCTCTCCCAGCTGGAGACTGTTTTCCTGCACAATTCTCTCTCTGATCAAACTCTGGTGGTTTTGAAGGGAGGCAGGGATTGCAGCAGTTCTGAGCTGTCTGGGACGGGGGCCTGACTCTGGGAGTGTCTGTGGCATTTCCCATGCGTGTCGGAAGGGGGGGAACACTAGTGTAGATGGCCATGGGTGTTCTCGTCTTCTCAGAGCAGGAGGTGGCTGCTTTGGCGCAAACAAGGGAGGGAAAGTTGCTATTGCGCACTCAGCAGTTTATCAAGGGAAATGGCTTTTCCTTTCTATGTTTTTCACTGGTCAGAATATACCTCTCCCAAAATCCTGCCATCCATCTGTTCCTCTCAACAGGGCAACTCCTCCCTGGTTTCAGCGTCCTGAGCGATGCCCCCCGGCAGCCAGCAGATGGCAGTAGATCTCAACCCAGGTGGGCTCACCTGGTGAGGCTATTGGAATAACATTTTCACAGGCTGCAGGGCAGCGTTTCTTCTGCAGACAGAGGGAAGTGGCAGCTGCTGGCAGTGTTAGATCCTCAACCGGGTGGTCTGCTCAGGGTGCTGCTTCTCCGACGATTCGGAGAGCAACCACCCTTTCTTAAAGAGCTCTTCAGTGGTGCTGTGCTTTACCCAGGGCTGGCCTGAGACCAAATGGCACCCAAGTGAGACGCATCTTCGGCCTCCCCCCCCCCCCTGTTTGTTAAATACCTCATTTTTATGGCATTTGTAGCCCGTTTCTGTGGGGGGAAACGGATAGTATTAGGGAGGGGAAAAGTCTCTGTTCCATAGTCGTAGCAAGTCATCCAACATTACATGTTCAGCATGGCAAAAGAAGTAAGTGTTTCTTTTATATCCGGGTTCGATAGACCTCTGGTGTCTCATTAAATATGTCCTTTATTAGTTGCTACTTACACTCTTCAAGTCTTAAAATACAAGTCCACTTTCACAATTACTCACTAAAACAAGGTTCACAATATCGCACCTGGGCTCTAACTTCGTTCTTGTATCTCTCTGACAGGCGCCCACCCCGATACACCCGCAAGAGCCTGGCTGACCACATTGTAGGAGGTTTGAGGAAAATGTAATTCTCAGAATGTCTGGAAGGTTCACCAAGATTCTGCAAAGGTCCAGAACATTCTAAGAGGTGAGTGAAAGATGACTCCACATATGGAATACCTGAAACATGTTCCTTCTAACAGTCTATTTTCCCTTTTGTCACTAACAACAAAAATGGCACCCAAAGTGCTCGCCTGCCCCTAAATCCGGCCCTGCCTTTATCTACCCACTATCTGACCGCATTACTTCCCAGGCACGGAGAGCAACATGGGGAACCTGGGCTTGCTCTCTGCCTCTTGTGGGGATAGCTCCCAGCAAAGGACACTTGACAGAAGAGCCCCAGAAAATGGCACTATCGCCTTTGCCCTTTATGCTCCATCCTGCTCCGTGTGTGGTCTTCCCTCCAGCTCTTGCCTTTCCCAGGGAGGTGCCCGTCACTGAGAACACAGACCTCTCGGAAGGCAGTAGCCGTGATCCCACGTCCGCATCAGTCTGGCAGGGCTAGGTCCCAAATTTTCTTCTGTGAGACTCTGAGCGCCCATGAACTCATGTGGTTTCCCACTGCAGACCTCCCCCACACTGAAAGGGGCAGGCCTGGGACTTCCAGCATCACTGCTGCTGGGGTCACTTCTCCCCCATAGGTTCCCAAGGCCTTTCCTCTTACATTCCCCTACCCTTCTTTGGAAGCTGGAGGGCTTGATGAGGCAACAGGGACAAAATATCCTTCCCTTGCAGGTAGGAGCTTGTTCATCTATTGGCAGGTATGTCTGCAGGTCACTTTTGGCATTTATCCTTGGAGCAAAGTCTGTTAACACTGTGCAGAAGGTTAGGCAAGATGGTGAAGAGAAACCCAATTCTGATGCAATGTACTTAGGAGTTTTGGGAGGCAGGTTGCATCCCCCCGTTGGAATTTGGCTACGATACAGGAGTTCACACCTGGATGCTTATGCAAAGCCCTGTGGAGATCTTGCATGACCACAAGTGGTCAGCACTCGCATTGTACATCTCAGCTGAGAACTGGCACCTTCAGCAGCACGGCAGAGCCCAGAGCAACACACTAGGGTATTGGCTCACAAAGCAGAGCTAATACCATCCCTCCGCACCAGTTGTTTCCATATCCTGCAGCACATTCATATTAGGGGGAATAAAAGCGTCTAAATCCAGCTCTGTCTCTCAGCTGGTGGCTGGGGTAGGAATGAAAATCAATAAGACTGACAGGTTAGTAATTACATATGCAGATATGCACTTTTCCTAATTATGGAATAATTAGGGACATGCAGAGATAAAAATTACTGATAATATTTACTCTAGACTCTCTCTTTTTTTTTTTTTTTTAAATAACCTCTCTCTCTTTCTCACACTTTCTGTCTTGGTGGAAATAACTTAGGAGATCCCAGTTAATGAATATTTGTAAATTCAAGAGCATTCAGCATCGGAATATCCACAGGGCAGCCTCTCTCTTCCTTGTAATTTTTTCTTACAAGATACTTAATATTTATGGCTCCATAGCCTTGTGAATTAAAAATAAAAAAGCAGCCACCTCAAACCCCCAGGAGCTGAGTCTGAGGATATTTATGGTGCTTCCTCTTTTCAATTACAAAGACACCTCACATAATTAAGTGCTAATAACCTTGTTAATCTAAAATGGATACTCTTTCTCCTAAACCTCTCTTAATAGAATTAAAAACAGATTAATAATCAACTATCGGAGCCATTGTATGCAATTATAGATGCGGGAGTGGGTGATGGGGCAGGGATGCAGCATCTCAAACGTATGGCTGCTAGTTTTTTATTCCTCTTCTCTCACGAAAGAGCCAACTCCAGTTTGTCATTCTGGTTTTGAATGTGGCTGTGGAGGGGAGGCTGTGCGCGCCACTGGAATTAGTCCAGCCCCAAGATAGCCTGTCTCAGCAAGCTCCCGACAGCAAGGGCCTCATGCCAAGTATTGTGACTTTGGTCGTTTTCAGGTCTGGTCTGGAGAGTGGCTCGAGGCCCACCACTCAGAGCAGGCACTTGCCTTAGCTCTGGTATCCTAGTTCTTTATATTCCGCTAGAGGCCCCAGCTGAGATGGGCCCCACTCCAAGGAACTTCCAGTCTCAACAGACCAGGTGAACTATGGAAGGATGATTGTTGTACAGATGGGACTGAGGGGTGTGTCTACGCTGCACACTAGGCCCGAGTCTGGGGGAGCTGCGCTGTGCACTTGGGGTTTCCAAGCCTGTGCTGGAGCAACCATGCTGGCTGACAGCTGCTGCACCCGGCTCTCCCAGCCATACTCCCAGGTCCATGCTGCATGACACAGACCGTCTGACTCGGGCCTGAGGCTTTGAGCAGCGTCCACACGGCAACGTGACAGGGCTTAGACCCGAGTCCCCGATGGGCTCGGACCCACCTCCAGCAGGATCCCAGGACTGGGATCCTGAGCGCTTGCTGACTCGAGTCAAACTGGCTTGTGTGTGGACGGAAGTGGGGCTTGGGCTCAAACCTGAGTCAGAGCCCAGGCTTAGCATGCCGTCTAGACGTACCCAAAATGGCTTATGTAAAGTCACCCATGGAGTCAGCAGCAGAGCTTGGGCTGGAACCCAGGTCTCTTCAGGCTTGTCCTTTGTCTGTGCCTTACGAAGGGTTCTTTTGAGGCTACCCCTTGGGGGACTAGACTGGAACGTGCTCTATACGGGGTGGGGGGGGGGGGCAGAGCCCCCACTGCTGCATGGCTCTTGCCTTGGGAGAGCCATTCTACCACCCTAGCAGCAGCAGTTGGAACGAAGGCAAATTTATTACCCTTTGGCCTTCCGCCGCTTTTAAGAGTGAGGCACACAGAGGCAGCTTCTCTGTGCCCCCAGAGGGCACCTGCTGCTGACGGCAATGCCGCCAGCCAGAGGTGCTGCAGGTGCGCCCGCCCCACGGCTCCCGGGCTGCAGCCATCACGGAAGCACTCTGCAAACAGGCTGAAAGCAAAGACGTGTTTTTCCTTGTTCTCTTTACACAGTTTAAATTTTTAAGACAAACAGCCGTGTAACACCATCTCCTAATGAAACTGTTTTATGTTAATTAATTATGTATCTGGCTCATTTTCATGCACAGCTTGGCTTTGCTTCTCCTGCACTGAGCCTTTGATCTGTCAAAGGCTAAATGGGATATAAATAATCAAATTAAAAAGCAGTCTGGATGGAAATAAACACCCTTAGGCTGTGTCATCCAGTGGTTAGTGCAAGGCACTGGGAAACTCGACTTATGGGTCTTGCTTCCTGCTCTACTTCTGATTTCCTGTGTGAGCCTGTGTGAGCCACTTCCCTGCTCCGTGCCTCAGTTTCCCCCTCTCTAAAATGAGGATGATGATAGCTAAGCTTGGGAATGTTTGAGATGAAAGGTCCTAGCAAAGTACTGTTACCATAGACACGTGTCTGGGGAAGATAGAGTATTTATATCATACTGGTGTCCGTTTCCATGGATTTTGTGTGCCTCTGTAATCTTTAAAATGCATTGGAATTGGCAGTATGATCACGTTCCTTGCAGGCCATATTCTCTGCTGGTACAAATCAGTGCAGCTGCACTGGAGCCGTCCAATTTGTGCCAGTATGGAACCTGCCCTGTGGATGTGAAACGTATTTTATGAGGCTATATATGCATGCACATAGGGAATAGATCATCAACAAAATCTCCTTAGGATGGCAGACCTGAACAGAAGAAGGAACCGCAGAAGATGCTTAGTTTACTGTAGTTTGTTGCTGTAGCATGTAGGGGCCCCAGGCCTGGACCAGAACCCTATTGTGCTAGGTGCTGTATAAACACAGAGCAAAAAGACAGATGGGGGAGAACAAGGTAACAATGCGACAATACTGCTCAGCATCCTCGGCATTGTGTGTGTTTTGGCAGGCTTCATGCCACGCTTAGCTTTGAAGGAGGACAACGAGGTGGCCTTGGGGCAGGGGTGCTGGAACAATTTGTATAGTGGGGGGTGCTGCTGATGGTGTTTATTACTGCTTCAAGCCAGGGGGTGCCGCAGGACCCCTAGTTCAGCACCCCATGCCTTGGGGATGTTTACAGGGAGCTCTTCCCAAGCATAAGAGGCAACATGGGATGGGGGGAGAAGCATGAAGGTGCTTGCTGGAAAACTTGCCAAATGCATCTATCTCCAGTCTTCCTCGCAGCACTACAGCTAGTGGAGTCTTGGGCACAGCCTAGCCCGTAAACCTCTGTTCCGAGAGATGCGGCAACCTTGCTCAGGTTAGACCTGCGACCCTACAGAGTTGTGATGCACTTTGGTCCTAGCCTGAAGCATCCTAATGGCTGCTCCAGTCTTGCCGTGGTGCCAGTGTACCTCTGAACTGACTGGTAGCTCCCCCTGCTATAATATTCCGGGTTACACCCGGGAGGATGCACATGCAGTGTTGCTTGGCCACGTCAGACATGTTCATGTACCTGCAGTGCTGCTGAATGTCCCAGCTACATGCCAGGTAATAAGGAGGTGCTGGTCCCCCTTAGTGCTTCCCTGGGTGCAGCAGAACTGGGGAATGTTGGCAACTCGGCAGCTGCCCCATAGGCCCAGCCGTGACAGGCTCCTGCATTCCAAGGGCACCTTGGTTTCCTTCAGGCCATGGAGGTTGAGCTGTTATTCCCTTAGCTCCTTGGATTTCTCACTTGATAAACCAGAGCCTCATTTGAGCTCCAAGCGCATGTCAGGTCGATGCTGTCTGGAACCCAGCCTTCCCTCTGGGGCGCCTGGTGCTGCTGGAATCCCTGATGCTGTTGCAGTGGTAACTGTTTGGTTTAGTATGTTCCCCCCCCCCCCCCCCCTTTCAAATTAAGTTAAGGGGAGGGGCGCATGCAGCAAAGAGGAGCAGGGGTAAAGCTGCAGACAGATTTCGAAGTGTGAAGCAGCTGAGACTTGGGGTTTGTAGCTGTGCTGGAAATGTTCATGTATCTACAGTGTTGCCTAGACACTCAAACAGTCCTGGGTGCTGTATAGAGTCCAAGTTCTGAAGGGACCCCTGTGATCATCTAGTCTGTCCTCCTGTAGGGCACAGACCAGAGACCTGCCCCACAATAATTCCTTGATCAGATTTTAGAAAAATATCCCATCTTGATGTAAACATTCAGTGATGGAGAATCCACCACAGCCCTTGGTAAATTGTTCCAATGGTTAATTAGAAAGACCTAAGGGAGGAGATAATTCTGCAAGCAGTGTTGCAAGCCAAATCACTTGTGCATGCAATTCACTACATGCCAGTTTAAGGTAAAATGCCATATTTTAAGGCACATGCTATCATTTGCACAATTGCTTATGAGCACAAAATTGTGCACACAGAAGATCATGCGATGAAGCTACACCACGCAGGATACAGGTATACAACCAACCTACTCCTGCTGTGCGTTAAGGGGTCAGAGGCGGAAAGCATCCGATCCGCTGCTTCCATTAGTGTCTTACACACAGTGGGAAGGAGGGAGAACTACACAGTAGCTACAGAAGTGAAGAGGTAACAGTGGGTCAATCAGGAGACTAGCCCACCATCTGTGAATCTGCAATCCCTGAGCCAGCTAACTGCTTTGGGACCCTGAGATAACAGCCTGGGACCCGGTGCCTGCCTCCCTTAGCATGTGTAAGACCCATCCGGATGTCACCTCTGCTTTCGGAGTTGCTTATGGAGGGACAGCTTGTATAGTGAAGCTGTCTTCGTCTTGGCTGGACATAGGGTGCAAGCTAGGTGGCTACTGGCTAGGGCATTTGACATGTGTGGCTATGAATGCTGCTGCTCGGCCAGCAGAGAAGGCAGTTTCTCCTGCCAGACAGGCCCAGAGCTGACCAGCCTGTACTTTAGAAAAGTTTCAAGCTGAGGTTTGCAGCTGAAGCCCATCTCTAGCTGTGCCCTCAAATGCCAACACCCTCCCCTGTGCATTGTAGGGCCTAGCGAATGCCCTCTTCCCCCCCTCCCCCAGCCATAGTCGTGACCTTTGCTTCAGCCTGCCTGCCACCAGCTCCCTCTTAATGGAAAGTCTATTCATATGCACACAGAATGAAATTCAATAAAACTCATTAACCTAACACCGGGCTGATAAGATGAAAGGCTGAGATGCTGCTGTCTGAGACGCACAATGCCTCCTCTCGCTCTGCCAGCAGCCAGATAATTGCTTCAAAGCCTGTGACACAATGCATCACAATGGAGGGGGCTGATAGGGCCTGGACGCTGCAGACAAAGGAAAGGACAGAAAACCACCCGTGCCTTTCCCTGAGAAGAGCTCATCAAGGTGAATGGACCCACCACAGCCTAGGGTGGCCACGGGTCTGGATGTCAAATGGAGCTGAAAATCCTCTGGCTCCTGGGCACGGCGCACAGAGCACGTGGGTCAATGCAAAGAGGGATGGTTCTTAGTTGGCCCCTCATTTGGGGGTGGGGAGGGGGGAGTTCAAAACTGAGCATCTTAAACAAGGGAAATTGGTGACTGAAAAATGAAGTGTAAAGAGACCTGTTCCCCTCTGCTCCCCAGCTTTAGACGCTGCAGAGCGTGAGTCCCTTGCAAGCTGCATAGCTCCATGGTAGCCTATTGCAATGGGCTCTTTCAGCTGTGGTTAAGACTAGATTTTTCTCCTGGCGGTTGAGAGAGCCTGGGATCCCCCGGTTCTCAAATATCTGTCAGGCACGCTGGGGACTGGAGTGGCTGTGATATTGCAGTGGGACAAACTCTACTGGGGGCTGAGAGCTCAAACGAAAGCAATGACACCGTGAAGCCCCAGAGATATTAGTTATGAACGATGCAACAAAGGAATGTTGTAACTCATGCAGTGAGGACTGAGGAGAGAGGCCTAGCTGCTGGGGGAAACGGGCTGGAGCCTGTATCCATAACCTCAGCAGGGAATCCTATTCAGCATGGAGGGCCCTTTGCTCCCATTCCCAAGAGCTGAGTGACCATATCAAAGGGTGGTGATCCTGGCAATACAAGTAAGAGCAAGGCGTTTGCTCAATAAATGCAGGACGGACATCCTGCTACACAGCCAGGCTCCATCGAACGTGAGCACCAGGAGAGAGCGTGTTCTCAGATCTGCAGCGCGTCGAGCCTTGCTGCTCACCCTGGGACCTCAACAGGTGATGATAGCATGACCCAAGGGCTGGTGCACTCCTGAGCGATGCACCGGCAATGGTGAAAAATCGGGATGGGTGTGTGTGTGTAATTGGCACCTATACAAGACAAAGCTCCAAATATCAGGACTGTCCTTATAAAATCAGCACATCTGGTCATCCTAGATCTAGTTCACCTTAACTCAGGGGTCCAGCTGTGTATAATCTTCAGAAAGGCACCCCTTAGAAACCTCATGTAACTTACCCCTCCTGCCTCTCACCTTGGCTTTCCCAATACAGGAGAGGAAGCAAGCACTGTGTAGCGTTAGCCTTGTGGCACGTGGACTGGGCACATCAGTAATGGGATCAACTGTCCTTGTGCCTCATTGCAGTGGGCACAATGTTCCCCTCTAATTAAAAGAACACATTGCAGCTCCAGCCAGCTGTTATGAACCAGCTTCGTTCACTTGCTTTTGGATAGTCCAGTGAGTTCTGACCTGTAGTGACACTGGTAGATCAGGGTAATGAAATCTCACCTGTGGTTCAGGGACAAGCTGATTGCTGCCAGGGACAGGAAGGACTTTAATTGTCCAATTAGCCAGGTGTATGTGTGGCTATGCTCTGAAGTATCTAGTATAGGCCACTGCTTGGAGGCATGTCTCGGGCAAACAGACCAGTCAAGCGAACAGGATTGGCAACGCTTTTGTTCCTAAAACACCAGCTTGGATACAAAGAGGGCCTTGGACAATGCCAAGCATTCGGCTTTGTTTCAAATCTGCACACAGAAGGAGTCTTTCCTCCTGTGGGGGTTCATGTGCATACACTGTAAGGGAGCTACAAAGACCAATCATCTGTCAGTAGCAGAAAGAGGCGGTTGGACAACTTGTCCTGCACAACAATGAGGAAAAATGCAATGTGTGTGGTGGTTTTTTGTGTTGCTTTTGTTTTCTCTTTGGGGCATGCCGTGTATCTTGGCAAATTCTGGCAGGGCTGAAAGGAGCCCAGGGTGCTTGGGATCTCGGTGGACACAGTTTCAGGATAATTTAACACAATCTCTATCAATTTGTTACATCTAAGTGGAGACAGATGTGCATCCATATTCATTTTGGATAACTTTAGAAATAATAACTTTATCAGCCAAGCCAAGCCTGTTCAGCAGCCCAGTATCCTGGGCTCCAATTCAAGGACTAGCAGGTAGGATGGAGTGGAAATTAGCAGGACTCGTCTCTTCCCACTGGAGGGCAGCTTTCTCTCTCGTTCTAGGCTCTGCAAAGACAGATGGTGCATGATCCTTCTCTTCCTGAGAAATTTGGGTTACAAGAGGGACACCACTGCATCCAGAATCCCTGACAGCTGGGATCAGAAATGCATTCCAGGAGGTTACAGAAATGTTTTCTGTACAGAAAACAACTTTCCTCCTTTGATAGCTTTGCCTAAAGACCATCCCAGGCAGGAGCAGGAATTGAGTCCCAGGCCTCTTCCCAGGGTCTACATCCGGATTTCATTCCAAAAGGACATAGACAGCCAACCAGGCCTCTCTCCCGACGGTGCAGGGGCACGCATGCACACGTGTGTATTCCAGCTCTGCAATTCGCTGGGTTTTTTTTCTTACCATAAACCACAGACCGCTTAAAAGCAGGAGCCTGCCTGCCTTCCCCTGCCCACATGCCTGTTTTACTCGGTTGCTCTTGTTGTATTTAAATGTGGCTTTGGCAGAAGTTGGGATCTGAATTGCAGTGACTGAGAGCATTAAAGAAACCTCCTGCCCTAGGTCTGAGTCTCTCTGCTTGGGTCTTGGCCGCTCAGCAGCCCTGGCTCCTGGGGCCCGCCTTAGGCAGTGGCATAAATCAGGTGTTGTTGTAACGGTAAACACCAGACAACAGAAATGACACATTATAATTGTGGCATGGCTTATAGCAAGAACACCAATGTAATGTTCTAGCCAGCATGTAATTACGGCCTAATAGATTTCTTGTCAGAGGTGCTTGATGTAGAGCCTTAGCCATCTTGGTTTATTGCTGGCGGCCAGTATAGGCACCTGGGCCTTCTTCTACACCCTGCTTCTACGGGCAATGGTGCTTCTGGACTGAGAGAACGGGTGAGCTAGCCATGGCTGCGGACACAAACGGAGGCACGTTTTTGTTGCAGGGGCCTGGCTCTCCTCGGCCATTGGTGATGGGGTAGGGGGCCTATCAGGACATCACTGTATCTAGGCCCTTACGCTGGGGCTGTCATGGGACAATGCTTCCAGGCCACTGGGCTCTAGCGTCCTGCGCTGGGCCAGTGATGGGGGGGTGTTACCTGTTTGTGGCTGCTGTGTGAAACAGTTCGATGGCTGTGTCCAGTGGGAGCTAGACTTGACCTCCAGCTCACACAAATCCCCAGCACAATCACCACCAATTGGCCCACCTGCCAACAGGCCAAGGACTCGACAGGCCAGATTTCCAGGTGACTTGGGTGGAAACCAAGCAAAGCCCAGCCTGTTTGAATTCTGGGATTTGGGGTTCTTGTGAAAGTAGAACCTCGCGGGAGAACCTAAAAACATCAAACCAACCAGGCGTTTACACAAACCACAGGTAGCTGGGACTGAGTGCCACACAGTGAGCGGGGAGTGGCGCCTTCGCTTACGTACAAAATCTGGTTAGCATCCAGTCTCCCTGGCAAACTGGAACCATGTTGTTAACCAGACTTAGGCCAGCCAAGTTCCTGGATGTGCCTGCACCTGTAGTGTAGACAGCCTTAAAGGGGGGCTGAGGGACTGTCCTGAGTCTGGAGGACTCTGCATTAAATAGAGTTTATTCTGCTTAATAAGAAGCTACGACTGGAGGACAAAGCAGCACGGGTGTCTGTGTTCCCCTGGCCTCAGCGCGCAGACGCACAGGCCGGTACAGTGCTAGGCAGCAAGCGGCTGCTGGGATGGCTCTAAGGGAAATATTTAACTTAAAGGCAGTGACCAGCAATCACTGCTGCTTACCCAGGACTGTGCTAGCTGATGTTCCATTCAGTGGGCGATGCAGGGTTTCACCAGGTGCGATTCGAAGCGCTGCACCTCCAAGGTGGAAGTTGCCGAGTGATGAAGAACCAGAGAGGCGATGCTGGGAGATCCCGTTTATTAGGGATTAGGTTTCCTTCTCACTCTTTCCAGACTTACTCAGTGAGGGCAGCTGTTTAATCAGCCACGTCGCTGCCGCAGCAGAGTCCGTCCGTATGAACGGGATTCTGCTCCATGGTGATACCAAGCGTGCTGCGGCATCCTGTGGGAGACAGCGTGTTGGCGTGCAGGGGCGCTGGCGTGCAGCACCAGGTAGGACATTTATAGTTATCCCAGGAACTCTCGTGTACAGAAGCTTAGATCCTGTTCAGGGCACCACATACAGTACCAGTGAGCAAGCATGGCAGGGACTGCAGAAAAAGAGATGGGGGGAGTGTGTATGTGTTTGTGTTTGTGTGTGCGCGTACAAAGATTTCCACTGTCCAGGGACTCGGCTCATTGAATTGCTTCTCTTTATAGCAACATGAAAAGCTCCTTTGTTTTTCTGAAACACCACGGCTCAGCCTGCCCCGTGCCTAAACGTGGCAGGCCGACGAGCCAGTGCAGGTATCTCTCCCATAAGATTGCTCCCTTTCTTCCCCATCTGCTGCGTGGGCGCAGCCAGAAAGGTGCAGAAGAATGCAGCCTCCAGGAGAGTGCCTCGTGCAGCCTGTCACCACATCTGGCCAGTGCTCTGTCAAGTGCCTGCAATCAGCTGGCTAAGCTATGGTTCTCATAGCCCTGCACCTGAACATACCACTTGATGGGTGTGCTGGAGCTGAGACAGCTGCACATCCATATTTATCAGAGCATCCCAGCAAGCCGGGCTGTTAGGGTCTCATGCCAACTCGCAGCTGTTCACGCCTGTTGGAATTCCCAGGGCCTTATTATCAAACCGGCCGTTTCATTCCCCTATCAAAGTAACACATTCTCCTTTTTACTTTGTCGTCAATTAGAAAAGAGCATGCGGGAGCGAGCAGAAGGTGCTAACGCGGTGGTTGGGAACAAAGGTGCAGAAGCAGCAGCGCTAAAGTTCTTCAAACCGAATGCCCTGCCAGCGTGGGGGTGATGCCAACACACAGGCTCATTTCAGCAGAGGTGCCATGCTGCTTTCAGCCTAGCTAGCTACTTAAGGTGCACAGATGAGCCATGATAACTGTGGGAACTCTTCTGTTGTTGCATGAGTTAAGGCAGATGAATGGAGGCTGAGGGGAGTGGATTAGGCTGCCTTCACCTAATTGCTAACAGCAGCATGGCACATGCACGACTGTCCTCTATAAGGAGCAAACAAGCACATGCCCCATGGGCTTGAATGTAGGGGGAGCTGGGCTTCCTCTTCCTCCTTGTGGACAGTAGCTGTGAATCAGCTTCCAGTGAGCGCCGAGATCTGGACTGGCTACCAGAGAGAGAGAGATCTCCTGCAGTTCAAGCCAGTGCTCGGCTGAGGGCCCGGTAGCCTCGTTGCTGCTCTCTGTGTGCATCCCGCTCTGTAATGAAGACGTTTCCTAGCAGCAGCAAAGAGACTCTGGGGAGCGAGCTTTAGCATACGTCAGCCTGTTTCAGGGAGGGGGATTGGAGTCACTCTGCTGCATCTCAGGCCTCAGCCTTCCTGGGTCTGCTCATCAGCATGAGTAAAGACGATCCTCTGGCAGGGGTCCTTGCCGGGGAATCTGCACCCCGAGGTTACTCGGCAGATTAGGAGGGAGATCGCTATATTCCGTCAGCTTCTCTTTGGAGGCTTTTGACGGTGATGTTTTTATCTCTGGGTGCACCTGAGGCAGGGCTCCTTCCCAGAATCCTTTGCAAATAGGCATTATGAGGCAGCCCAGGATTTGCCTACCAGCTCCTCCAGTGAAATAGGTTTGCTCTCCAAAATGTTCCCATGGACATGGGAACCCCAGCCGCCTCGGTGCAATGGGGAATTGGAAGAATCATCTACCAGAGGTCGGAGGGGTGGCCGTGTTAGTCTGTATCCACAAAAACAATGAGGAGTCTGGTGGCACCTTTTAAAGACTAACAGATTTATTTGGACATAAGCTTTCTGAAGCTTAAGATGCATCTGAAGAAGTGGGTTTTTTAACCCATGAAAGTTTATGCCTAAATAAATCTGTTAGTCTTTAAGGTGCTACCGGGCTCCTCATTGTTTTTGTCATCTACCAGGGGCTGCTTCTGCAGGCCCGATCTCCTGAACACTGCGGGATGTCCATCTGAAAATGAGATGTGGGCCATCTAAGTAGGAGCCTCTTCTCACTTGAGATGGGCTGGGACCTCAAAGGCCGAACCCACTTTGAATGTTCAAGGGTTTGTTTGTTTAACAACAATCCAACCCCTTTTCCTGTGCCTGAATCAGTGTCCGATCCCTGTAAGTGCCATGTAAAGAGCATGTGCTTTTGATATTGGACTCATTTGGAAGGCATCCCTTCCATAAATCCTTGACTACACCCAGAGGAAACACGATTTAAGGCACATGAGTCTCTTCTCGTGGTTTTGGTTGCAGGTCAGATCAAAACCTGGAAGGTTCCTTCCTTCTCCCCACAGTTTTGGCTCAAAGCCTTGTGAAAAGATGTGGGGAGCCAAAGTGACTTGCCCAAGGTCATGCTGCAAGTCAGTGGCGGAACTGGAATTAGAACCCAGGAGCCCTGATGTCCAGGCCTGTCCTTTAACCACAAGACCAGGCTGCCAGAGCATTATTTTAGAGCTGGTCGAAAAACAGGGAGGAAAAAAATTTGTGAAAATGTCCATTGGGAAAACAGGGAAATATTCCAACCAGCCTTCATGAATTTGAGCTGCCCTCCTGAGCTCCCCCGCCAGTCTTGCTGCAAGCTAGGATGCATGGGGCCTCAGGCCCACCGATGCTCATCTGTGAATGGTGGGTCTGTGATTGCTGGGCTGCCTGAGGCCCCTGGAGCAGGGATGGACAGGCTAAGTGCCAGCCTTCAAACGGGCACCTAAACAACCCGGCAGCCCAGAGGAGAGCCCACTTCCCTTTGCTGGCTTTACGAAGCCAGCTCTGTTGGCAGCACCTCGCCTCAGGGCAGACTCACGGCCTCTAATCCTCGCCCTCTCTCCTGCTGTGCGCCTCTGACAGCAAATGCTCCTGGCCCTGGCTTAGCAGCCCCACCCTGCTGTTGGGAGGCCAGACTGAGCGCTGTGCAATCAGAGGGAGAGCACAGAGAGTGCCGCCCCTACAGGCCTCGCTCTGGGCCCTGCCTTTGGGCTTCTCGTGGCGTTTCCCAAGCAGTGTCAGTTCTCGTTAATGTACACATCAAAGCCACAGCTGCAAACACTGGAGAGATTTTACAGGCTTCCTAAGTGGATTCACAGGCAGCAACCGCAGAAGTAGGGGTGTGTGTGTGTGTGTGTGTGCCCATGTGCGAGGTGAAGGGGGTAGTTATTGCATTTTGTGTGGTTTCTACAGTGACCGTTCTGGCTGGGCAGGTGAATCCTGTCCCAGACCAGTCAGAACATCTCAGTCCCATTCAGGGCACGAATCAGGCACTGTTCTCTATTTTCACATTGCTCCCCTCCTCTGCTTGCTCCAAACTCTGGCTCTGTGCCCCTTGTCCACTCACAAGCAGCAAAGCCGACTGCTAGGAACTGGCGGCGGCTGCTGCTTCCCTATGAAAATGCAGCAAAAGGAACTTTTATCTGTCGGTTAGAAGCAAAAGCCATGCTTGCAGCATCACTCGCAGGCAGTTTGGATAGCCGCTCGCAAGGCTGATCGGTTCAGCCCTTATCTCTGGTGAACAGTCTCTCCCTGGCTCTGCCTCCTTCGGCAGCACGCAGGGTTGTGGCACCCCGTCACGGGGAGCCGGGCTGCTCCTCTCGGAGCAGCGATACTCAGGTGAGCCGGAGCTGAGGAGCAGATCACTGGCTGTGAGTGGAGAAGCCAGTGCCAGGCAGCTGTAAATTGAGAGAAGTCTCCTGCAGAAGGAGCTATCACAGTCCCGGCACCTTCGCAGGCCTTGGGAAGCACAGAGTTCTGGCAACTTTCACTGAGCCGGGTTATTTTTCTGGATGTCCAGCCTAATTAATGTCAAGCTCCATTTGGCCCCCGCACCCCGGCGCCACTGACCGGTCGCACATGCACGGAGCCCCAGCTCCTGGCTGTGGGGGATTGTTGCTGGTTTGTGAGTGAAGGGGAGATTTGTGAAAATCCTTAGTGGCCCCTGCAGCGGGAACGGGGCCCCGAGGCTCTGACCGTGCCCCTCAGTGCTGACCAATAGCCTGAGCTCCCCTCTCTCAATAGCTCTGCCAATGAACACCTCGGTGCTGACCCACAGCCATCCAATTCTAGCACTGGGCTTCCAACCCAGCTCTCCTGGTGCGACTCAGTTGTGCCCAGTAGTCTAGGACCGAGCCTGCCTCTTGGAACTGTGGACAGGGTTGAGACCCATCACACTCATTTCACTTGTGGCTGAACTCAGGACATCAGAGCTGAAATGCAAGTACCTGAGGAGGCTGAATTCTTTTAATCAGCGTGTGTGTCCCTCTGCTTCTCTTGCATCATGTCAGCTTTGCAGAAAGCAGCAAGTCCATGAACCATCGAAGGGTTGAGGCTGCAGGATGGAGGGGGAGCTGATGTAATGGACTATAAGAAATGGGCACGACCGCTCTTTGTGTCACTGCTCTGAATGAATGAAGTAGTCATGAGAGCAATCAGCTGAGACCTGACAGCCCTGAGTGCGTAAGAGGTGTGACCATGATGGGTGGATGCCAACCCTTGGCTGTTGGCTGTTTGGCTAATGCTGGGAATGTCTAACCGGGGGGAGTTGCGGGCAGCAGAAGCAGAATGCAGGCCGGTCAGTGGTCCAGTTGTATTGCTGTGGAGAGGAAGTGCACACTGTGCCTCGGGCAGTGGGTGACTGGAGCACAGTACCGGCCTGCCTGACTCATTCAAATGTTTCCCCGGGTCCCAAGGATCGCACATGACACAAGGGCTTTGTCTATGGGGCCAACAAGGAGCTGGGTGAAAGCAGAGCTCCCCCAAGGCCGTCCCCCCTTCTCTGGAGGCAGAGTGGCTGAGTGGGTATTTTAGTAGCATTGGTCCATTGGCCCAGCTGCTGCCGGGAATTCTTCAAAAGGCCAAAGGAGGAAACCAGAATTAGAAGGGAAAGGTTCCAGATGCTGCTCTTGGGTGCAACAGGCGTCCTAGCGTCTTGGTGACAGGCCATCTTCGCCGACACAGCCCCGGGGCTGGAGCTGGGGGAGATACTGAGTCAGCTTTGCTAGCGGAACTATGTGAGCCCTAGGTTGGTCAGAGCAGGTTGTGAGGGAGGAGTGGCAGGTCTTCTCCACCCCTTGGGAAGGGATTTCTGGGGAGAGAGCAAACTAACACAAACAACCCAACCTGGATGGGAGGGGAAAACTCTCCAGAAACTAGCTGCATGCAGTTCGTTCGCCATCTCCTGACTGAGGATGCTGTGTCCCGTCAAGAAGCTGTCTTCAGCACATGCACGTGTACAGAGAAAGCTAGGGTGTGGCTGGGGGGGAGCATTGCGGGTGTGGCATGGTCCGTGCGCATCCTTCTTACTGCAAGGACAGGTGCACCTATGGAGATAATAGCAAGCATTCTGCAAAGCTCTCGGAATTAACCGTGACATGAGCCAACGTTGCTAGGGAAAAGTTCAGTCACCTGCACAGCTCAGGGGACTGATGAGAGGGGCCAGGGAGCCCTTGTACCTCCAGCTAACGGGTTCACATCCAGGCCAGTAGTGACTGACTGTTAGCTCCTCAGTGGCTGGTGTGACGTGAACTTGGTGCTTCTCTGAACAAAGACGTCCCATCGAGTTTAAGGCCATAAGGGACCATTAGATGATCTAGTCAGATCCCTCCACCCCTCGTATGTTACAAGCCACCAGCCTTCCTCCGATACCGCCACACTCAGCCAAAGGCGCTAGTTAGACCAAAGCACCTCTCTCAGGAGAGTAAACCGTGCGCCACAGGGAGAGCCCCAGGTGCCCCTCCCAACCACGTGTGCACTGAGATCAAGTGTGTACCTCACAACTGGCTCCCTTACAGGCAGAAAGCCCCAGGGCTGAGCGAGCAATGGAGGCCGAACCCTTCCCGGCAGGGCTGAGGCCTGTTAGCAGAGCAGCCTGAAGGAACCACGCTGTGCCCGTTCTGAGGCCGAACGGCTCATTCTCGTCTGCAGGGCTGCTAAGCTGCCACCTGGACAAATTGGAGAGAGTCCAGAGAAGAGCAACAAAAATGATCAACAGTCTAGAAAACATGACCTAGGAGGGAAGATTGAAAAAATTGGGTTTGTTGAGTCTGGAAAAGAGAAGACTGAGAGGGGACATGATAACAGTTTTCAAGTATGTAAAAGGTTGTTACAAGGAGGAGGGAGAAAAATTGTTCTTAAACTCTGAGGATGGGACAAGAAGCAATGGGCTTAAATTGCAGCAATGGAGGTTTAGGTTGGACATTAGGAAAAACTTCCTACTGTCAGGGTGGTTAAGCACTGGAATAAATTGCCTAGGGAGGTGGTGGAATCTCCATCACTGGAGGTTTTTAAGAGCAGGTTGGACAAACACCAGTCAGGGGTGGTCTAGATAATATTTAGTCCTGCCATGAGTGCAGGGGACTGGACTAGACGACCTCTCAAGGTCCCTTCCAGTTCTATGATTCTGATTCCCCTAGCACCAGCTGCCCTACACTTGGGAGAGTTTGTTTTTTAAAAGGGAAGGTGGCTCCAGGGTGAGGTTAGTGGCCAGGACAGAAGGTTAGCCTGTAATTAGATAACAGCCAAAATATGTTAGCTGATTGTAGGTCACAGGCAGCGATTATCACATAACAGGTGAATAAACACAAAGGGCTGATTTGTGTATCAGGGTTTATCTTTTCCATTAATAGGTTTCTAAATTGGTGGCAGTGGAGCAAAAAACCCAATTTGAACTCAGAGCATGCATGATTACTATTGTAATAACCTTGGCTAATAAGAATATGATGTGGTGTTAGGCTGGGAAAGAAAACACATTTCTCATTAGCTTTTTGATTAATTACTCTACATAATTTCCTAGGGGGACATGCCTGGGACTGATTGCCTTTGCTTTTGATGCAGTGAGGTGGTTTACCTTACCTTTATTTTCTCCGTGACATTTTAATGGCGGGCTTCAATTCATCTCCTGTTGGCTGGAGACTGACTCAAGGTCGGGAGGCCAGGCATGTTTCCCCAGGAACGGAGTGCTGATACAGCAGCCTGGATGGGATGCAACTAGATTGGCTAGCGTCTTCCTCGGGGCCCATGCAAGAGACAAGGCCCTCGCAGCCGGAGCGTAGGACTGGGAGCTTCTGAGCTCTAATCTCGGCTCTAACGTTGAGTCTCTTAGGGATTGACCCAGCTTCCCCTTCTATACAATGGGGATACAGGCAGTCCTCGGACTTACAACACAATTGGTACCTGAAAATGGCATCGTAACTTGAAACGTCTCCACTCGGAACTGCAATCCACTCATTGCGGGACCAAGTGTTGTACAGTTGAAACCAATTGTAAGTGGAATCAGGGTGTCGATTCAGAAACGTCGTAAGTGCCGTTCATCGTAAGTCGAACGTCATAAAGTCGAGGACTGCCTGTATTGACCATCACCTACTTATCTCAGAGGGGAAAGGTGAGGACTAAATTAAGCTTTAATTGTGAAGTAGAGCTGTGCTGTATCGCCTACTAGGAATTAGTACTGGGTTGTCCTCATCCGAGGACTGATCCCTATGGAACAGGAGGCTCAGGGCCTAATGATTTAAGTTGTGGGAGACACACAGCCCCTCTAATAATTGGAGTTCTATTCCATATAGGTTCTTATGTCATGCTCATCACTGTAGTATCTAAGTGTCTTCCAGCCATGGATTAGACAATGCGATTACACACCTGTCACACATGTGTTCTGTCTGCGTGCAGTGGAGAGTTTTGTTTTAGGGTTTTTTGTTTTTGAAATATTCTCATTGCTATGTATCTATGCTAGAGATGACCAGGTCGGAGAAATGCACTTGGCATGGAAGTGGGCAGACGTGCGAGAGTCTCCGGCTGGTCCTAGAGAACGCTCTGTCTCCTTGTGCCAGAGGAGTGGAGTTATGGCCCAGAGTTTTCGTCCTGGAGCTGTAGGTGATACCTGGTTAGGTGGGAATAGGCCCCTCTCTATCTAGGCTTTGCTAATGGGTTTATCTAAGCCTTGAGACATGATCACTGGTTTTATAGGATCCAGGCATTAGACACAAACCAGTGGCTCCGCACTATGTAAATGTGATGAGATCAATCTGTTTCTAAGCAGCTAGAACAACTCTTGGTATTTCTGCAGGGCCAGAGATCTCTAGGCACTTCACACACATGCACGAATGGTGACTCGCTGCTCTGCTCGGGGGAGGGACAGGCGAAGTGACTTCCCCAAAAGGGGCCACTTCACAGCAATGAGATGTCTGCTGTGCCAGGACGTTCAGCAGCCCATGGCTCTCTCTTTGTGGGCACTGGGGTTTGCCTCCGTACCCTTGGCCATTTGCCCTGCATCACCCCAGAGATGGCTGCAGCTCAGTGCTTCCAGGAGGGTGTAGATTGCACTGGGGGCTTTGGGAGGTGAAATGTGAACTATCCTCGGTAGGGGCACAGGACCGGAATGCAGGGTTCTCATCAGCTGAGACGGCTCCAGGGAAAGAGATGCAGAACAGGCATGTTTTATAGGCTGACATCCAGAGGGATCTATTCCAAGAGGCAGAGGCCAGGCCTGCACATAGCAGCGAGCATAGACGTTCTTGCCACGTGCATGGCTTGTGGCCCCCATGGAGTCCTCAGGGCCAGAGCTCAATCCCACCTAGAACTCTAGATAACCCTCTGTCTTTGCCATGCTGCAGGCTTCAGAACAGGACTATCTTGCTTTTATTCCAAAGCTTTCCTCCACCTTGCAATGCTCTTTTGCTTTCCCCCCCTCCCTCTCTCCTTTGTCCCATTTGACCACTGAACAGGGGCGGGGCGGGAAAGGAAAACGATGGACTGAAAACACACACCCATTTTTCATTTTCTAGCTTTGCCAAAAAAGCAGGGGGAAAATTCCACACAAATCTTCTCATGGCGGGGAGGAGCCAATTTTAGATGAACAGTTTCTTCCTGTACAACGTTTCACCCAGCTCTAGTCCCTGCCTGGCTGCGTCTGTTTCACCTGAGCCGCTGCTGCATTCGTTATTACCAAATTGATCCAGCTGGGAGGTGGGATGGGGACACTCCTTTCAGCCATTAGACAGTTAATGGCTTATAGCCTCTGCCAGCCAGGGCTGGATTCAAGCCAGTGACCTAGAGGTTAAAGCCTCTATGATCCCATCCCCAGATTCTTCCAGTTCCCCTGCAGATGTTTTTTCCTATGGAGCAAGACTGACACCCAATGGCCAGTTCGGGCACTCCAAACAGTTTGCTTTGGCTAAAGCCGACAACATCCTGCCCAGGTGGCTAGGTGGTGTGAGGCCTAAGAGAAGGCAAGGAAAGATGGGGAGAGGCAGCCCAGAAATGGAGTCCATGCCTTCTACCCAAGAAAGGGTTAGAGTTAATCCATCTCCTCACAGCGTGCATGTCCCATGTAAAAGTGGCAGAGTAGGGGTCACCCTCTACGTCTAATATCTATTACTTGCCTTCTCCGTCTCTCACAATAGTTTCCTTCCAAGGGACTGGCACCTTCTGACAGAATGGCTCTGCTGCTCATGACCTGGGCCTCCCAGAGGATGCATTTGTTACTCGCTACTCTTTGAAAAGCCTCCAAGGGCTTGGCACAGACCCGAGTTTTTGAAGTGCTCACAGATTCCCGCTGTCGTTTGAACTTTCTAGTCCCTGATGACGCCCGTGCGAAGTGGTGCCAGGTGCGAGGGCCAAAGGCTGTAAGTGTTGCTGTAATTCCCGAAGAGCTACCTAGAAACCACGAGGATGAAACTGGCTGATAGCTTGGTGAGGCAGGAACATGAGCGTTTGAGAAGGATCTTAGCGTGGTGAGCAGATTAATAATTAATTAGCAGCGCTGATTAAAGGATTAAAGAGAATAGGATAAACAGAGCTGGATTGTTTTGGCAAGTTTATCTCCCAGCTTCACGTAGGAAAACGTGGAGGTCACTGAGGGGTTTTCCCACCTCCCATACCTGCAGGAGGGAGATATGCCACAGAAATACTTCTGTGTGTTTAGTGGGGTCGAAAAGTAAATGGCTGATTATTAGCATATTTCATAAAGACCCGCTGGAGCCTCTCTTGCAAGGCACCCAGAGGGCAGCTATTGCAACAGCATGGACTTAATACATTTTGCAACAAGCGACGGGAAACGGCAGCAGTTCCAGGCTGCCAGTGATTTGGTTCGGCTCAGTTTAATGGAAGTTGTTGTACGAGATCAGAGCAGTGGTGCACCTGGTGCAATATGAATGGCACAGTAGCCTATCGCCTGCTTGTATTGGAGCCGACGAATTGTCCCTATGAATTGTGAGCCAGTGGTCTGTTCTTGCCATCTGTCCTACACCCCTGCCACACCTGATCACCGCGTTGGACCTTCCCTGGGGTGAATGATATCCGGCATGGAGCACCTCTGGCACTGAGCAAATAGTCGCCTGCCTTTCTGGAGCAGGTTGAACCCTCTTGCCTGGGATGCTGGCGTACCGCAGTGACTGGTGGAACCAGGGGGGCCTTGCAATGGAAATATTGGGGGGAAGATGTGTGTTTCCACCCTCAGTGTTTTTGCCCACCCAATATCTTGTGAAGCAGGGAGACGAGGGGGCTTGGGTATGTTTCTGCATGCATGGGGGGTGGTGAAGGCGAGAGTGGGACCCCGAGGGGGGGGCTGGAGTGGCCAGCACAGTGCATGAGATCAGGCTGGCTGCTGGGGAGCACGAAGGAACAGCTGTGCTCTCTCAGCTTCCAGCCACCGTGGGTCCCAGGGAGACTCCTGGCCTGGGGGAGGGGCAGGAACATTTGTCCCTCAAACCCTTCTCCCAAACCTTTCATGAAACAGAACGGGACCGAGGCATCTGTTTGCAGATCAGAAAGGTCAGGCTCTGGATTCATTTCTCTGGGATGGAGCAGAGCCCTCCCTGGACCTCACAACCCGTCCCTGAAAACTTCCTTGAAGTCGATGTGTCTCTGGTAAAACGGTTTGGGCTCGATGGAACGGTGTATGTCATCCAAGGTGTTCCAGCCTGCTTTAACCACTCACCCTGCCCTCCGGGGAACTGCTGGGACTGAAATGCAGCACCCAATGACTCTGTTAAACACCTTCGCCTTATAGCATCACTTACCAGTGAGCACCAATCTGACATACCACTCCTCGGAGGTTAACACATCAGCATCCTTCCAGCTCAGATGAGGTTTCATATTGCTGAAGAGCTGTAGGTAAATCACCTGGAAGCAATAACTCCTGAGCACAGTTGGAGAGGGGTGGGGGTGGGTGATAGGGGAGGAGAGCAGAGGCCATCTGGTGATGCTGCAGGGCAGGGCTGAGCCAGAGAGCAGGGAAGGCTATTTTCACACTGCTGCATCAGGGCTCTGGGTCCTTGGAGAAATAGGACAACAGGAGCAAATGCTGCAGAACAAGCCGGATCAGACTCCAAAGCACCAGTTCTTTCTGCCTCCAAGATTGATTGCTTTTATTTACATACTGAAGCAGCAGTTTTGTTCTTCAAGTGAAATTGAAAGGAAGTATTTTTTTTTAATTGTGGGCCCCCCCCCTCTTTGTGGGCTTTGGGGAACAATGTCTCCATCTCTTGGGTAGCTGTCAGTGAAGCAGATTCTCAGACTGCGCCTACCACCATCATTTGCTGAGGGACTGTTCTCTACTGGACAAGTAGGCTGCCGCAGAGCACTTGTTTGGTTTAGAAAACCTAAGGGTAGAACAATGGCACAATCCCTTCCTAGCCTTGCGACTGGCACTGGGAATCCCACTGTTAAAAGGCATATGTTCACATGAACCGGAAGCCACTAACTTCCTTCCTTGCGTTTATCAAATAAATATTTTACAGGAGCTAAAATATTCAGAGAGTATTTGATGTTGCCACATGGAGTGGTATCAAATGAGGGCTGGAGAGAGGAAAAGAAGGTGAGGGGAGCAAGCAGAGATTCATTTGTTGCCATTCCAAATGGAATTGTGCTTCATATTTCTGCAGCATAAAATTACCCTGAACACTGATCTCTGCTGACTGGTGTGGGAGGAGACTCTGGGATTTTTGTCATTGCAGGATAATAATCACTCGGCTGGGGAGGGACATCTAGGGAGACATCCACCATCTAGATCGTATGTGCTTCAGGACAGGGACCTCATCTTCATGCTAGTCTGGGAAGGGCCATGCCCACAGCTGGCCCCCAGCCAATTAATAAATGAGCATCATCTATTGGTAGCAGGATAGGGAAGATGTCATTATCCCTAAACTCAGCCTTGAAATATATACCCTCCCCCCCCAGGGGGGAGATGCATGTGAGGACGGTATAGTGCATCCGTGGAGCTGTGTGTGGGCAGCTCAGGACTGGCTGGGTGGTGGAGTAGGACAGTCCAGTGGCACGGGGACAGCTGAGGGTGAGAATTAAGGATTGCAATGGCCATGAAGTGGGCAGAGTGAAAGATGCCCCAAGACTTCTACTATGGTCCCAGGTGACTGTGTCATTTTAAGGCTGCTCACTGCTGACTAGCAGTAGGGGGATCAGCATAAGTTGGGACATGAAGTCTTGTGCATGGAGCCCTGTGGGGCAGGTGCTCAAATTTGCCGAGAGTTTCTTTTAAAAAGACACAAGCAGAAGCGCCCCCTACAAGACAGGTGCCTTCCAGCTGAGAGCCAGTGGCTTTTATGGTATAATTAAAACATTGGCAAGTCCATACAAATCTCCACTAAATGAAATGTCAGGGTAATTCCATGTATCACCCTGTTACCTTGACATTTCTGTGGCTATTGTTTGAGTGCTAATTGCATGACAAATCATGCTGCTCTAAGCTATTTTCTACAAATCTTATCTGCCTTTGCTATTACTTTGGAGCTGTTCAGACCTTTATCCCACTGTTCACAGCTGTTTGGTCCTGGTTGCTGAAGACATACATAACAGTAGGGCCTGGAGCCTGCCTTTTGTCTGAGATCAGGGTTACTAGCCTGCTGCTCTGTATCCAGGTGGAGGTGCCACCCTGTGAATTGTAGAGGACAGAGGTGTGGGGAAGACCTCGTACTGTAAAGGCCACTTTGTAGGTGGGAAGTACTGATCTCCTCCAGGAACCCCTGCAGTCACAGTGGCTTTTGTAAGCCCAGGAATCAGGGGGAGTGAGAGGGGAGTGGGACCTGATAGAATGCTGACGGGGGTTGGGTTGAGTAGTATCCATACGGATGGAAGAGAGGCTGGAGGAGCAGCACAATCCAGGGATATTGTGCGCTGGCTTGGCCTCAAGAATGGTTGTGTTGGTACAGGAAAGCTGAAAGCCTTGTGATCAAAGAAGCTATTTGCTTGTAGGAATTAAAGGGTCAAGGGGAAAAAAATTAAATGGCAGTCCAGCCTTCCGTAACTCGGCCTGGATTAGCTACAACATACGCCTCTCAGGAAGGAGGGTCATGTCCCCCCTGCTGGGGGACAAATAAAATACATTAGGCCCTTCCCTGCGTATTCAACTGCCCAGGTACTGGAACCGTTCTCATGTTGCCTGCGGGACAGGGTGGGAAGGTCTGACCTGGGTGGGAACCTCTCCAAAGCCCAGACACATTCGAATGGGGAGCTGGTTCTGGACTTTCTCTCTACAGTGGGGCAAACTGAAGCCCCATGATCAAATAGTCGCAGATCATTGGGCCTGTTTAAGTTCATGTGTCCGGGGGGAAGAGGGGGAATCAGGATTAGCCACCCCTGTTGGACATGGGCCTTTTCAATATTGGAACCACTCTTATTCCCTCCGTGTTCTCAATGGATGACTTCTCAGTTGAGCAAATACTCCGGCTGGCGAAGCAGCCCTTCCTGCTCTACCGCTGCAATGGCTGTGCTCCACCTAGAACATATTTGAAAGGGGTTGAATGTGTTTGACTTGGGGCTGTCCTACGCAATCCGGAAAGTGGAAAGGAAAGGCCTATTAGGTGGGCTGGTCTCTTGCCCTGTCCAAAGCAGACATGCCCCCATCTGATGTAACCTTGTATCGAGTTGTCGTGTGCTGCCTTGGCAGGGGCAGTTGAGCCTGCAGAAGGTGATACCAAAGATGGCCTCATTGCAGCAGTGGAAGGCGAGTAGTTTGAGGTGGGTAGTTTAAGGATCCTGAGAGAGCGGCAATGAAACCCAATACATCAGTGTGAAGGGAAGTTTCACTGGCATAACCCTGCTTGATGGCTTAATGTGAGAAGGATTTGCTCTGACAGGAAGGCTGAAAAGCATAAAGTCCACTCCTAGATGCCTGCCAGTTGACGAAGGATGACATAATCAACCAAGCATGTACTGAGAATAGACAGGATTACCGTCCAAATCCCCCCTCTCATTCTCATTGCTTCCAGCCTCCTAGAATTGCGCCTTCCCCCTGCACTCTGGAACATAGCATTACTGATCACCAACTCGACTGGCTTCTGGTGAAGCATTTAATCCTCGTAGCGGGTCATCAGGCTTTGATCAGATGAGTAAGAGTCCTGGGAGACAGCTAGAGAGGGTGACTGCCTCTCTAATCCCTTTGAAACACTGAGCTTGGGAGAGCCAAGCATTCTGGAACATATAGAGACAAAACCACAAGAGACAAGTGCTGTCTATTAGTTAGAATAGGCAGTTGGGTGTCAGGACTCCTGGGTTCTATTCTTGACTCCACTACTGACTCATTATGTGACCTTGGCCATGTCACTTAACATATCTGTTCCTCACTATGAGGAAATAGCATTACCCCTATCTTAAAGTGTTGTGTGAGCCTTAATTAATGAATTATTTTGAAATGCGCCCCAAGATTAAAGATGTTACCAAAGTACAAAGTATTATTACTCTGTGTTGGAAGACTTGTGTGATTGTCAAGTTACAGGATCCTTGTACAGTTGTTTGGGGAACATTCTCAGAGTTAGCAGGGTATCTTAGGGTGAGAATCCACGGCTTGGCACACACCTTTCTGGTAAGATCAGCTTTGGTTTCACCATCCTTTCTCTTCTGTATTTAGTTTCCTTTAGCCCATTTTTCTTCTGTTCTGTAAAGTGTCCATTTTGCATCTGGGCCACTGAGCACAAGTTCTTTTCAGTTGCTGAAACTTTAATACAGTATCCCAGGGACTTTGTGATGGGCAGGCACTGTTGTGAATGATGGAGATTCTGTTCTTATTTTACTGTAAATTTTCACAATAAGTGACTTTAACAACCAACGGCGAGTGCCCACATTCAAACAAGCAGCCCTGTCAGTTTCTCAATGGCAATGCTTTTCAACCCTGGGAAAAGCTTTTCTCCCGCCCCTGAGCTACTGTTTCCATGTGTGCAGCAGTCAAATTAGGTGGACAAAGAGCCATCTGAAAGAGGCAGCCAAATAAAAAAAAAAACAAAAAAACAAAAAAAAAAAGCCTCGCTGAAATGCAGTGGGATTTGAATGGCAAGAAGGTCATTCACATGCATTACTCTTCTGCAGTTGGGAAGCCTCTGTGATGGGCAATGACATTGCTGTCCGTGGTGCTGAAAGAATAAGTGACGGCTATATTTATGTTTCCATCTACATGCATGGATCAAAGCAGACACTTTAATCTATTCAACAACAACTCAAGGATTAAAAAGTTGCAGGCAAATCACAGTCCTAAATTGGTAATATATTTTTGCTTGTCAGTTGACAAATCATTTTATAAATCTACTCTACAGCTTTATGTGGTCCTTATAAGGGTAAGGAATTTGCCAACTTCTAACCTGCAGTCTTCCTGCAGCTTATTCCACTCACATCCTCAAGTGGGGAAAACACAGCAGAGAGATACATTGTAAATGTAATTTTCTCAATTGCACCAGCTCTACTTATTTTGTGTAGAGTCTAAGAAGCGTTATACAGCAGGGCACCAAGTTATTTGATATTTGTGTTTATTATTTTGCTCAAATGGCTGTTTCTTTGAATCTCTCGCATTTTAGTCTTCTCTGTAATGAAGCCCCAATAATAGCCCTTCCAGATATAACTTGGGGCCTGTTCAGTTTTCAGTCGTCCACAGTATATTATTCCATTTAGGCTGGGGTACAGTCACAACCAGACACCACCCTCAGCTGAGCTGTGGGAAAATAGGATGGAATAGAGGGTCCTGTGGCACCTTTAAGACTAACAGAAGTATTGGGAGCGTAAGCTTTCGTGGGTAAGAACCTCACTTCTTCTTCTTGCATCTGAAGAAGTGAGGTTCTTACCCACGAAAGCTTATGCTCCCAATACTTCTGTTAGTCTTAAAGGTGCCACAGGACCCTCTGTTGCTTTTTACAGATTCAGACGAACACGGCTACCCCTCCGATACTAGGATGGAATAGTTGCACTGACTAAGTAAATGCAACTCCTCTATATGTGTAGAGGAAAAACATCCCATTTTATATTATGAGGCTCCAAAAGTCCTGTTGTATTCTCTCTGGAACCTTTCTCCAAAGTTCAAATCTTCAGGAGCAACTCGGGTGGAAGGGTCAGAAGAGCCTGCTCCAGCATGTGCTGTGGCCAGTGGGCTAATTCTGTGCATGATTATAATAATAATTATTGTTTTGTGGTAGCACCTATATATGTGAGAGCTAAGGGCTGTTGCACTAAATACTGTACAAGCACATAGAAAGAGACTGTTCTTGCTTTGAAGAGATGACAATCGAAATAGAAAAGACAGACAAAGCATGGGAGGGGAATACAGACACACAGGGGAGGTGACTTGCTCAAGGTCACATAGGTCAGTGGCAGATCCATGAGGTGACACTACCTCCAACACTTTGCATAGCTTCCCTGGCGGGCAGGGCATTCTGCACCTTCTCTGTGCGCTGTTGTTCAGATGGAGATACAGCATTAGCTTTCCTCCCCATGTCAGTTACACATCGCTGCAGAATGCAGCAACTTTTATTTACCAGAATGTTTATTTTTCAAAGTAATTGCTAATTAATTGGCGAGGAGCTTGATTTCTAATCCCTTCGCACATATGAGGCAAATCTGGCCATTTTTCGTGTGTGTGTGTGTGTGTGTGTGTGTGTGTGTGTGTATGGGGCTAGAGTTTTATGACTGCACCATCTGGCAGTTTGAAAATAATTAGCAGGTGTCCAGTTTTGGGAGCAGGTAATTGCCAATGTACAGATCTATATATTTCTGCATATGTTCCTGGAACGAACAGACCCTCCGAGCAGACGATGGAAGGAGGTGCATTGTTCACAATCAGGAAATAATCCGCAAATATTCACAGAGTAAAGGTTAACCCCGCTGGGTGAGTGTGAAGGGGAGAGAGCTTTAGAGGAGGCTGGTGTGGGAATCTCAGCAGGGAGTGCTAATGTCTAAGTAGAGGCTTCCTTTTAGTCTCTTGCTGGAGGGGTAACATTTGAGTTGGATTTATGGCTTGGTACGGTAAAGCCAGAGCGCTCTCAGGAGGCCCAGTTTGGATAAACGGGGATACTTTCTGCTAATACATCTGCCTATTCAACAGCATTGCCTTTGTAGCAAATGCTCTGTGAGGTAATGGGGGTGGGGTGGCTTCTCTGCTGGCTCTAATGTTTCCAAGGCTTCACTTTAAACAGCTCCCTGCCTCCCTGTGAGGCAGCTGTGCAATGGACAGAGGCAGCTCTCGCCTAGAGAGAGGCAGAGGAGGGGTCCTGGCAGGGCTAGATGGATGCTGCCCTCTGTGGCTCTGAGTGCAAGAGGGCTGGGGAAATCCTTCTGGAGGGCAAGTTACTATCTGACTCCCAGTCACCGAGGTGGGAAGAAAACTGCCCTACCCTGTCAGTTCCTGTCTCTGGCAGGAGTGGGGTGTCATAGGGCATAAGACACCCCAGGGGGGTGGTTTGATTTTCATTTAACACACACCCTGCGTGTTGCTCTGCCTGTCTGTGTGTTCAGTGTGTGGTTTGCAATGGTCTCCCTTGCATGTCCAGGAAGTAAAGGGTTCTATTCTGTAAGATGTCTTAGCTAGGACCTTTTCCTCCATTGTTCTTCATGCACATGGCTACCTTGCCCTTTCCGCTCCCAGCTTCAGCGACAGGCTGGGAATACCAGGTCTCAGTGCTATGAGCACAGCAGCCGGGTTTGCATTTGAGCTGCTGGGTGTCTTCCACATGGAGCCACCCCAGCTCTTCCAGGATGGTTCAGGACTGGGCCCGAGAGCAGCCCTGGCATGGCCATCTGTGCTGGGGAGGAACGAGCACCTCTGGGGAGACAGCCCATCGTGCTATGGGGACCACTCACCAGGGCATGCCCACCCTGCGAGGAGAGCAGGGGATGGGATGGGGCGGAGACTAGGTGGGGATGGGGGGTGTGTGAAGCAGGCCTTAGACACGAAGCTGGTGATTAACACCTGGGGCGTGAGCTGAGTGGCCTGAGGGGGGAGTAAGGACACCCTAGTGTCTGCTGCTCCTCCCCATTCATCTCATTTTCCTACAGACGACCAGACTAACCCGTCCCTCCCACTGCTTGGCCTGCCTTTCCTCTCCCCTCCCACTTTCTCCGGCCCATGGCTGTGCCTCTAAAGACTGACCGTCTCCTATCTCCTGGACGTGATGCTCCATCCCAGCACAGTGTCTCAGGCACACAAGGGTTACACAATACGCTGTGGTGAGCCAGGGCTGAGCCAGCCAAGAGCATCCCGCGGCCGCCTCCTCCCAGGGTGGCTTGTACGATATCGTTAGGATAGCGTGTCAGGGTTGGGAGACGGGGACCAGGACAGCATGTCCAGCTGCTGGTGCTGGTAAAGAATGCATCTGTTAGGAAACATAAGCCAGCCCGGGAGTGAGGAAGGTGCACTCCTCGGCTGTATTTGGGCCTTCTAGGATCAGATTTTTTGGGAAGGGTCTCGAAGGGATGGGAAGGGAGTTCCCCACAGAGATAATTGTTCATACAAGCAGAATCTGACAATTCCCCACGTCCCCCACACTTCTCCACTTCACACCCCCTTGTTGCTGTCTCTGCATTGCCAGCTCTCCTGATCTGACATAGGGCCAGAAAAATAGTCTGTCTTCTTTCAACTTTGGGCATATTTTCCAGCTGTCCAGATTAAGGCCGCAGTCTCCTTTGTGGGGGGACAGGGAGGGAGTTGGAGGGGATGGATAGATGACTATTGGCACAGCAGAAAGATTCTGAATTAAACAGACAGCCGTGTCCATTGGAAGGAAGGGGACTGGGCTGTCTTGTCCCTTTTTCTCTGTGGAGGGGGTGTTAGCTGCGTATGGTTGCATTTGTGTTTACGGTCCCGGTCGTGCACCCCATGTAACAAGTGGTGTCTGCAACACAGGCTGTTGAGGGACAGAAGGTATTGCTCAGGACTGGCTCAGGGAGCAAGGGATGAGATGCAAAGGTCCAGAGGAGACCTGAAAAGTTCAGCTGCCTCCCCCTGAAGCTGTTTGCTAGAGAACACGGGAAGGTCTGGGGCTCCTGCTGAGGGTGTCTGCTGGTCGTGGCAGCATCATAGCAGTGTGGGGAGCAGACAGGTCTAAGGCAGACTTGTTCCAAGGCCGTTTAGGGCTTTGAAGGTCAAAGCCCCACCTGTACAGTCAGTGCAGGCCCCAGAGCATGGGGGCCATGTGCTCACAGCAAGATAGTGATCTGAGATGTCGCACCATGTAGAGCACACGGCGGTGATTCCATTTCAAGGTGACGGTTGCAAGCTCTGCAGCTGAAAGAAACTGTTGCAAGCTGAGCGTAGCCCCCTGATGGGAGCTGAGGACCCAGCGGTGCCTGAGAACTTTGGGTGCAAGAACAAGACCCCTGGGCCGAGGGTAAACTCCTCCCTGGGCCGTGCCTTGGCTTGCTCTAGCTAACCCGCATCACCACGGGCTAAAGCAGCTTGTAACAGGAAGGGGAGCTGTGGGGGGCCAAGCAGAGGAGGGGGATCTGACCTCTGCTTTTAGGGGGTGGGGGAAAGCTGCACCCTCTCCCCCAGCCCTCACAATCCATGTGGGAGGCAGCTCCGTGTGCGCGGCCCCTCTCCTCTGGCTGGGGCATTGGCTCAAGGCTCAAAGGGTAAAGCACCAATCTAGCTGGGCAGAGAAGGAAGAATCGCTGCTGTGCTGGAATGGCTGCAGGACAGATGCCTTTGGTTACATGACCCGGATGGGTGCTGAGCCAACGCCCAGACGTGTTCATCGGAGCGAATCCCATCACGCAGAGACCAATCCGCCAGCAGCAATGTGATTCCCAGATGTTTGTGCTGTGGGGATTTGAGTTCTCCATTTGGCAGGGGAAGATTTAAATTCAGGAAGCAAAGACACGCACACACCGCTGGAAAAATATTACTCCGTCTGTTTCACAGGTCAGCGGTTTGATTCCTTTTTAAACCGAGCGTGTCTCTGGAGGGCAGGCCCTTTTGCCTTCAGTCTGTTCAGAATGAAACTAGACTACCAGGGATTTTATTTACATCAACCTCTTCCGCTACTAAGTGTGTATCCCGCAGCCTTCAGTTGCTAGGGAAACAAAGCCGGGATGGCAGCTCTGCAGCTGGGCTCCTTTGTCAGAGAAGTGGCTTTGGGCTTTACCTGTTGGTGAAGCGTGTTGCACTGGCGGTGGGAGAACAGTCTATGGCCTTTCCCTCATTTTCTGGGCCCCTGGATGCTCCAGAGAGTGGTCAGCCAACCTCCCGGTGGGGTCTGCGTTCCTGGTGTAAGGTAGACACGATGGGCCTGTTTGAATGGGGGAGAGGGGTATCAAATGCTGAGCTGTAGGCCGCCTGCCAGGAAGGAACGCAGGCCACAGTAAATGGGGAAAGACTATCACAGTGAAGCTAATTCATGCTCTTTGGTATTCCGGGGTCACTCTAAAATGTCACCTGCTTGTCTTTTAAATGGTGCCTATGTTCTTGTCCTGCATCAGTTATTCTTAATTATATCACGGTAGCACCTAGATGCCATACCCAAGATCAGGGCCCCAGTGTGTTGGGAGCTGTACAGAGACTGAGCACGAGACAGCCCCTGTCCTGTGGAGAATACAGTCTAAATAGACACGACATACAATGGGTGGGAAGCGAAAGAGAGGCTGAGAGGGAAGGGTCTCGCCCAAATCACTGTCCCTGCCCCTAGTGTTAATCAAAAGGATGCATATTCTTGGGTAGACAGCTGCGTTCTGCACCAGAGGTGGCAATGTTGGGTGAAAGCCCAGCCTGTGGGATAGGCATGGAATATATGCTGGGAGGTTGTAAGGCGGAGTTAATGAGTGTCTACAGTGGTCAATGAGATGCTTGGATCGTGTGGTTACATCTAGGTCCTGATATGGTGCCCAGCACCATGGCATCTGAGAGTCTCCTGTATATCCGTGACTTTCACCTCCGCACTGCCAAGAGCCACCGTTCTTTAACAATAACTAACCTCAGCATTTGCTTGGGATGTCCCACTCTGAACTCGCCTTCCAAAAGCTTCTGTTTGGAGGAGTCTCCTCTTTCTTCCTCACTGAACTATAGCTACCCGCAGTGAAACTCCCCTTCTCCAAAGCCTCCCCCTCAGCATCTTTAAGAACATTAAGAACGGCCATACTGGAACAGATCAATGATCTATTGAGCCAAGTATCCTGACAGGGGCCGCTGATAGAGCTTCAGGGGGAGTGGACAGAACAGGGCATGTCTGGAGACAGCCATCCCCATCTTCCCCTTCTGGCAGTCTGAGGTTTAGGATCGCCCTGAGCATGAAGTTCCATCCCTGACTGTCTTGGCTAGTAGCCATTGTTGGGCCTATCCCCCAGGAATGTATCCAGTTCTTTTTTGAACCCAATTAGGCTTTTGGCCTTCACAACATCCATTGCAATGAGTTCCACAGGTTAATTATGCGTGGTGTGTAAAAGTGCTTCCTCTTGTTTGTGTTAAACCTGCTGCCTGTTAATTCCATTGGGTGATCCCTGGTTTTTGTATTGTGGGAAAGGGTAAATAACACTTCTCTCTTCACTTTTTCCACACCAAACATGCTTTTATAGACCTCTATCATATCCCCCATTAGTCTGAACAGCCCTAATCTTTTTAGTCTCTCCTTGTAAGGAAGTTGTTCTGTACCCTTGATCATCTTTCTCTGAACCTTTTCCAGTTCCATTATATCCTTTTCTGAGATGAGGTGTGAGCGCACCATGCAGAACTGGATGCAGTATTCAAGGTGCGGGCGCACCATGGATTTATATAGTGGCAGGATGATATTTTCTGTCTTATTTTCTACCCCTTTCCTTATAGGCTACCAGAATCTTAGGAACTTTATGACTCTTGCTGTTTGTTGACCTGACGTTTTCAGAGAACTTATCCACAGTGATTCCAAGATCTTTTTTGAATCGTAACAGCTAATTTAGATCCCATCATATGTGTGTAGCTGGGATTATGTTTTCCAATGTGCATTACTTCACACTTACCAATGTTAAATTTCATCTGCCATTTTGTTGCCGAGTCACCCAGTTTTGTGAGATCCCCTTGTAACGCCTCACAATCTGCCTTGATTTAATATTTTTATATTATCTGCAAGCTTTGCCACTTCACTGTTCACCCCCTTCTCCAGATCATTAATGAATATCTTGAACAGCACAGGTCCCAGGACAGATCCCTGGGGGACCCTGCTGTTCACCTCACACAGTACCTGTGGGACCCTAAATGAACCTGGCACTATCCAGCTTCTTAATGGATGGAACTTAAGAATGTGCTTAAAGTGCTTTGCTGAATTGGGGCCAGATGCTTGGCTCCGGAGTTCCTGTTCTCATGTGTCAGAGACCTTCCCACCCTTCCTTCTTAACGCCCTTTCACAGACTCCCAGACGCCTGCAGCACTCCGAGCCTGAACCACCTTTCAGTGCATGGGAGAAGTTGAGTCTTCCTGGAGCAAGGATCATATCTGTACCATGCTGGACCAATTAGCCCATAGTACTATGATAGCCAAGCTTCCGAAGCGTGGACTGGTGTCTTCTCCATGGCTGTGGATGGGACAAGGGAGAGGCAGATGGCATTAGTATGCGCCAAAGCAGAGATTCTCAAACTGACGGACTGCTCTGCCCTTGATTCTTCATTACTGTTTTCCTTCTTTAATTATAGTGGAAGGAGATGGATGAGGAAGCATTTGGAGACACAAGAAACTAATGGGGGTAAACAAAAAAAACCAAAGAACGCCTCACCACCCCAGCTACATGTAATCATTCATCTGAAAGGGCCGAAGCAGCCCCTGCAGCTTGTCTCCTTCTGACCTTATTCTTATTTGGGGTTTGTAGCAGGCTGTTTAATAGGAAACATCGTTTTCGCTTTCCTCCACAATGCTGACGCAGCCTTGTGTCTCTCTCTTTTTAAAGCAAAATTAATTGCTCTGGCAAGCCCCATTCCTTCTGGTTACATCTCCATCAGGGTATTATGCCCAGGGGCAGGTTTCTGCCAAGAATTAAGGTGTGTTGGGCCCGGCCAGTGGTTGGAGGGTAGACAGTCAAGGAACACTTAAGTGCTGGAGTAAGTAGTGGGGGTGGTTCAGTCGGGGTGCTCTTCCTTTTGAGTCTGGTACGAAGGAAACTGCTCAGCAGCAGTTATTGTCCATCAGATGACACAAAAGAGAGGTCACTGTAGAGTACCTTACGTTTTTCACAGGAGTGAGGGTTTATAGCTCTGGAATCCTGGCCAAATTCTAACTTGGCTAATTGTAGGTTGTGAACCTAACCCTGCCCCCCAGACCGTGTTCCATTAGATATGGGATAGTTCGCCTAACCCAGCGTATAATGCGCTCCTGTTCTATTAAACAGCTGCCATATTATGCACCAGAGGTGGCTGCCTTTCTATCTTGGATGGAGTGAGCCCCAGTAGAGTTTCTGGAACAAAGATATTTGAACACACACTGTGTCATCAGTTTTCATTTAGCTCAGTGTTGAAATCTGATGTTTTACTAGTAGACTAGTGTAACTCTTAAAAAATACAAAAACTCCTTATGCGGATAATTCTGCTTTCTGTGTGGCAGAAATGCAACAAATAAAGTAAAAACCAAGATAGACATTGGAAAAAATGAAGAGTAGTTATGTAGGGAAGTGAAATTCCCAGGGTTGTCCTCATGATGTTGCAAAATGAGTTGGGAATGAAGGAAGTGTGTGTGTGAAATGCTTTTGTTTGCTTATGTGTGTATATCCTTTAGGCAGCACCTCTGTACCCAAGGAATGAACCAAGTCAGAGAGACAATGAGTGCACACACTTCTATTTGGCTGAACTTACAAAGAGATGGCTGTACCACAGCTAACAATGAGCATTTCTCTGTGACCTGTTTTTACATTCCGTTAAACAGAACTTGTAAGAGTGTCTGAAATAGAACCCTCTAGTGCCACCCAATAATGTTAAAAGGTACTGAGATCGCTAGGGTCAGGGCCCTTAGTCCATTGTCATCCCGAGTGTGGGTCATTTGATCATGGTCAGAGTCGCTATTACCCAGCCCTGTCATAACTCACTACCAGCAATGCTGTGACTGGAGTGTTGATGGGAAATGCCCAGTCCCTGCTCTCCAGGATTGGCTTTTTCTTTTGCAAAACAACAAAAATCAGTAGGAAGAAAATTGAAACGAGTTTGATTTCTGGCATCAGTGAAAAGTGGAGCCTTTCATTGTGAAAGACCAGATCATTGCTGTGCTGGTGCATGCTTTGGGTGAAGCTGGCAGCGGGACCAGAAAGCTGCCTTTTTTATTTATTTAATTCAGAGGGAGTTCTTTTATTTCACAGGCTGCATTTTCTGACGCTTCTCTTCTGGAGGCCAGGCTTGGAACTGGATACAAAATGTGTTTGGGGGCCTCGGGCATGTCCCTTAATGAACATTTGACCACATCTCAGTATGGACCATCCCAATGGCAATCTCGGCCTCTCACAAGCAGGGGACTGGAATAGCAGGAGGCCTGCAGGTCAGGAGTGGGGCGCATTGGCAGAGCAGTGTAGCGTGGAATAACGAGGGGCACGCAGATTGGTTAGGAGTCAGGCACATCAGCAGAGCTGTGGGGGAGGTTTTTACGGGCTCTTCCCAGCTGTCCCTCTTCTGCCGATAGCTAACAGACTTCAGTCAATGGGGCTGCCAATCTGGCTACTTTCCTGCTAACTCCACGGGAACAGTCTGAAGAGACCCTAATAAACACAATTCAGAGCAGAACTATATGGGGCAAAACAGCACTAAATGCAAAAGGGTTTTTCTACATTGGCTTCTTTTGATTATGATTCTATTTCCCCCCCCCTCTCCTGGCCAGTGCCAGGCAAGTTGATGAATTATCCCAATATATATTCTGTCTGGAAAGAAAACACATAACATATATATCTTTGACAAGTTATTATTCTCCCTTATCAGAATATGTGCACATCCAGCCCCGCCATAACTCACCCTTTGCCTAGCTTTTGTAACAAGACAAGGGAAACGCGGCAGATTCTTAAAACTCCTGCTTCCCCAGGCACAGGTCTGACAAGTCCTGAAATAACTTCAAGGAAATCAGGATTCTGTCTGCCAGCGCTGGCATATTCCAGAGTAACTGAGGAGTAACTGGAATGCTGGGTAGGGTGCGGAAGAAGAACCGCAGCCAGAGCTCTCGGACCCAAAAGGGGAAGGAAGTGCAGAACAGATTGGGGGGTGAATGTTGAGGTTAACCCTTGCTTTGATGTAACGCTAACACAGATTTTGGATTCATGCTTCAGGGCTTAAGCCAATTAATAACCATTAAGATCAGCATGAGCCCTAGTTATGGGAAGGAGATGACCTCACCTTCCTCTGGGCACTGACTGAGACAGGACACTGGACTAGATGGATGCCTGGAGTGGTCCATTTGGGCAGTTTCTCTGGCTTCACAGGGGCCGCCTGAGGAGTCAACTTTTCTCATGATGTGTAGGATGTATCCGTTATGAAGGCAACTGGGGCCTCAGTCACTGCTGCCGTGGCAGGTGGTTCACCAAGACAGCCAAACATCGGAAGCAAGGCTGTGCCGGGGGAAAGGGAGATGCCTCGGGTAGCCCTCCCTCCCTGTCTGATGCTGCTCCCTGTCTCCCTTACAAAGGCAGATGATAAATGAGAGGTGAGTTAATGTTAGCGCTCTGCGTCTGGCCAGAAGGATCCCGGTTTGCCGTGTTTCCAGTGGTGTTGCTGTGTTTTCCCCAGGGGCCAGGCTTCAAAATGGTGTTCCCCTGCTAATATCCCTCCCCCAGGAAATCCCTTCTGCAGGGCAAAGACCCGGAAGGACATGAAATTAACACGTCAAGTTAATTCTGAGCCTGCCTCGCCTCCAGCTGATCCTCACCTATCAAATTTCATGCCCTGAGCCGGAGGCATCAGTGCCTGAGATGGCTGTGGGGGAAGGATGCTGGCTGGTGGAAATGCTCCCGTGGCAGAGAGCCGTACTATTGCTCCAGTACGGTTTGCGCGCACAGCTCCTAGCAGCTGCACACTCAATTTCCCTGCAGCTGATATTCTATCGGGCCTCTCTAGAACTCATCCAGCCAGGCTGTTCCTACCGCCCCTGGCTTTGCAGTACCCAAGGCCTGGATTAGCTTGTATCCCCGGAACCTCACCCATCACTGGCCTCCTAGGGGATCCTGCTCATGTTGTTTTTTCTGCTCAGGGGGCAGGGAGAGGACAGGCCTGCCCCTCCCTCGCTCTCATGCTGGGCCGCTCCAACCAGGATGATGGTGCATGTGCCCTGCCCTTCGTAAGGGCTACTTTGTAAATCGCTCTCCCCATGCCATCCGCTCTGTGGGGGGCAGGGGCTCCCTGACTGTACCGGGGCTCTTCTGCCTATGTAGCATGTGCATGGAACTGTGGCTTCCCCGTTGCCTGGGTCAGGCGTGACGCCGAAGGAGTTAAGGACACATGCAGGCGGTGACAGCAGAAACACTCAGTGCCTGACACAGCTCCAGGTTCCGCTTCCATTAGTAGCAGTTCGAGGCCAATTAGCTCGTGGTGTGTAAGTGATGTGAGACAGACGGCGGCACGGGGAAGGCTGCCTGTTCCCTGGAGGACTGGTGACAGGAAAGGTCAGAGTCTGCAACAGCTGCGCCCCATCTGTAGCAATACGGCTTCCTCTTCTCTTCAGGCCTGTGACCCAAGAGGTGCCAGTGGGGTGGCTGTGGCACATGCCCCCTTCCTGCCCCACCAGCGGATGGCGCTGTGCTCCGGTGGTCATGCTGAGGCAGAGAGGTGGTATTTCTGCAGGCAGGAGATGGGCAGGTGCACGGTGTCATTGGCAACCTGCAGCATCTCAGTCCCATCTCTGAGCCTCTGAAGGGCGGAACTGGCCTAGGGCAAGCTGTGTATGGGCTTTCCTCCCCTCCAAGCCTGCACAGATCTAGCTCACTCCTGGCCTGTCAGACCCCTTTGTGTTCCAGTCCTGGGACCCTCCAAGCTCTGCCGATGCACCTCAATGCTATCCACAGCTCTGCCTGCAACCCAGAGTCCTGGATCCCCCAGGAAAAGCACCATCCAAGGTACCCGAGTCAGAAGAATGTGCCCTACCTGCCGGGGCTGTGCTGGCACACGCATCATCGCTCGGTGCCGCCGTGTCAGACACCCGGGAGGATGGCGCTGTGTCGATAGCGCATTCAAGCACTGTGCAGTGTTGTTCCAGGGAGTGTTCTCAGGTCTGAGCTAGGAACAGGAGGGACGGGGGCCAAAGGGCATCCCGGGTAGCACTCCTTGCCCGAGATGGAGTATCTGTAAGGATAAGATCTTGCATGCTTCCAGAGTGTCCTTGAGCCACTCAGAGGGACGGCCATAATAAGGGCTTGTACGTTTCTGTATCAAACAGACGCACGCAGGGCCTATCTATGCAGGGAGACAAAGGTCTGTGGAGTCTAATAGGCCTCAGGGGCAGCACCCGGAGAAAAGGATTGGGAGGTTTTGAGGAAAATTGGCACACAGATGAGTGAGCAAACAGCTATTTTTTACCCCTGTAATGATAACCCTGGATTCTGAAATGAAGCCCAGCAGGAGGGCGATTCTGCCTGGACTTCAGAAGAGATGGCGTGGCTCTGCCTAGCGTTGCAGTTAGGAATTCAGGGAGAGTGCGGGCAGGCTCTGTGTAAGCTTCCCCTCTGCACACCCAGCTCTGCTAACATGCCTTTGTCCTGACGTGCAGCCCCTCCTGGGCTCCCCGCTGAACTTGGCTGATGTCTCTCAATCCTAGACTTTCAGCCCCTCTGTTGTTCCAGTCCTGGCTTCCCCATGTGCACGGTTCTGTCACAGCCCCGCACCACCTCCAGCTCTGCCAGTGCTTCTCCCTCCTGGCCACTGGTCCAGCCCAGGGCCACCCGCAAGCCCAGCCAGCCAGCTGTGCCAGATTTGGAGGCCCGCTTAGAGAGACCCTGAGTCGGGATAGGAAGAGCTGATCTCTATGCACATTAACTCTCTCACACAATAAGGGGGCTCCTCTCCCTTAGCAGGCAGAGACGCTGCACAGGTTCATGCAGCTGTTCATGTTTCTCCCCTGGATCCCATGCGTAGCTTTCTGCTGTCCAAGGGTGAGTCAGGGATGGTCTGCTCCTGCAGGCCAGAAGCCCAAATCCTCCATTTGCCTGCAGAGCAGGAATGCCGGGCAGGCTCCGATGCCCGTGTAAGCCCGGGCAGTGTGGGCACCCGCAGCTGGGTGACTTTTCCCTGGGACACTGAATATTGGCTCTTTTGAAAACAGAATCTGAGTGAAAGAGGCACGGCTGTGGTGCTGTTTGTTTTGTGGGGGGAAGGATGCCCTGCACTTTCTCTTGGGCTAGGCGGCTATTTCTTTAAGAACCTAAGCGGTCCCCATTCTGTAGCATGTTGTGTCTGAGCATCTTGGAGAACATTCTAGATCTTAATGCCTACTTCAGAGTCTTGGTGTTAGCTCTCTGGGTAAACTGAGGCACAGTTTGGGTACGGGGTTAAAACAGCAGAGCCAGGGATAGAACGGAAAGTCCTGACGCTCAGTGCTAGCGCATGCTGCTTCCACTTGTCAAAGGCGTCTTCCGACCAACATCAGCATCGCTATCCCGGTACCAAGGACAAGCCTGTTGCAGTGCAGGAGGCATGGAGGGGCTCCCGGAGTTTGGAGCGCTCATGTGCTATTGAGATGCGGCGGGTGAGTAGAGTCAGTATGCTGTCAGTATTCTACCCACGTGTAAGTAGGTGGGTGGGAGCTGCTTGCTCGTCTCTTTCCAGGCCATGTTATTTCTATGTCCTCAGGGCAGGCTGGCCGCCTTAATTCAGTTTCTGGTCTTGGAAAGTTTTAAAACAGACCCTTAACTTTCATTTCGTTAGTTCCCAGCAAAGGGGAGCAACTTTCAGAGATCAGCGTCACGTAGCCCACCCTGTGCCGCTGAGACACCCTGGGGCATTGTGTGCCAAGATTTGGTCAGTTAGGATAAGGGAACACAGCACAGTGGAGGCAGAAAAAGTTATCGGTTATACTGAGGACCGTGATGCTCTTTGTTTAAAAGCTACCCCCGCCATTTGGTTTGATCAGTGCCCCCCCACCCCTTGTCCAGTCGGTCCCGAGCAGCAGACCGCCACCCTGCCCCTCTCTCTGAGGAATGGTTCCGAGCAGTTCTGCCAACAGCTGCTGCAAGAGAGCCCCTGAGCCATGGGGTTGAGCAGAACAAATGGAAATTAAAATAATAAAGCAACCAAATAAAAAAATGCACCAGGCAGGCTCTTTGAAAGGCATCACGAAGGTCTGGGCTGTGGGAGGCAAGCCCAAAGCTACCCTCTTGAAATAGTCACCCAATTCTCCCATTAACATTGCTCATTGGTCCATGCTAAGTGTAACTGACAGGAGGTAATGCTTTTCCTGCTCCGATGACTGAGCTGTGATGAGCAGTGTGGTGGGGAAAGGAGGCTGTGCGTGCCCTGCTTGTTTGTTGTACCCTAGCAGGACAGATGTGCCTCCATATTTATCCCGGGAAGCTCTTTGGGAAGGAGTGGAGTTGGTAATTGCAGCGAGGAAATCTGCTCGGGTGGCTCCAGCTGGAAGCTTCACTCCCCAGCCTCTTCTCTTTGCCCTGACGATACCACAGAAACTTCTGGAACCGCCAGTCAAGAGGGGAAATGTTGCTTTAAAGCTTCCCATTCTCTGTTGCTGGGCATTTGACGGAGACCGAGTCTGAGCCAGGAAGCTGGGGTCGGAGTCCCAGGTGCCTTGTATTGGATATTCCGCTATGGGTCCATTGCAAAGATTGCTTATGAAATTGAGATCTGGTGCTAAACTGGAGCTTCTCTATGCAAGGGTCTGAATCCTGGCTTCTGATTACTGTCTCCTCCTCCCCGGTGGACTTTGCAAAGGTACTATGGCCTGACAGGCATGCAGTGCGCACGGAGGGGCTGCCTGCCGGCGGGGAAGCCAGTTTGTTTGGAAGCAGACAGGTGGTGAAGGCCCAGCAGCCATTTTCTCAGGCTGGCCTGTGTTTTCAGGAGATTGGAGCAGGCGTCCAATACAGTGCTGCAGCTCCCCACGGGGGCCCTAAAGGGAAATCTGTAAGGGACATCTCCAGGGGTATTTCAGTTCCCTCTCTGGGAGAGCTCCATTATTCACGATTCTGGAGGCTGGCTTGGCTCAGCGCCCCAGGGCAATCCAGGAGCTGTCTTCCCTGCTGCTGGGAAATCACTCATTTGTCATTCGAACATCGGCTACCTCCAGAAGACTGAATTGTCTGGCGCCTCCTGCCACTGAACGAAGAGGAGGCATCAGGGGCGCGTTGCTGAGAAATGTCAGCCAAGAAGACAAAGGCGCTGCTACTCGTACACGTCAAGGGTAATCATGATAACAATTACCAAGACAGGCTGTGGCGGAGCGGGTCGGATCAGCTGGCAGTGTCTCTGATAGACTGCTCGGCCCAGGGATTTTAGAGCGTGCAGACCTATTTACACCCCTGCTGCCCCGTGGGATGCTCGGAGCTGGCTAATGACTCAGGGACATTAGCATTTATTTCCCCCAGAAAGGAGAAAAATAGCAGTCCGTAGAATACATATTTAACCTTTCTGTTGCAGCTGTAAATTCGTTTGTGGAAGATCCCTGACCAGGAATGACTGGGATAGACAGACACACCCCTTTCTGAGCACTTCATGAAGCCGTTCTAGTCATGGCTCTTTGACTTGGGGTTAGCTTTATTCCCAGGAAGCTTTATTTTATTTCTTTGGTTTAGCCCATACAGAGGGAGCGTTGCCCAGTGGTCAAAGCAGAGAACTGGCCAGCAAGACTCCTGGACTTTAGCTCTGGGTCGGCCACTGACTTGCTGTATGAAACCTTGGGAAAGTCAGCCGACTTTCTCTGTGCTTTAGTGTCCCCATCTGTAATGTGTGGGTATTCACCTGTGTGTGTGCATGCGTGCGTTATGAAGACTACTCATTAATACTTGTAAAGTGCTGTGAGATCCTGGGATGAAAGCGTTCTGCAGCATTCATGCTGTGACATTATTTTACCTCTTGGATCAAGATCCACGTCCAGATTAGGATCCCAGGCAAGTCCAAGCCAGTGGACAGGAGTTGGTTGTCACTAAGCCCTGCCCACAGTTTTTGTGGATTAATTGGCAGGTTCTGCTCAGGAGGAGACCAGGGCAGAATGGGTTGAGGGGAAAAACACCTGCCCTGGCTTCAGGTTTTGCTACCAACCAGAACCTCAGGCTAGGTGTGCTGAAGGTCACAAAACTTTCGTCAAGTCTGTTCTAGGTGGAAACCAAGAGAAAGTAGGTAGCTTTGATCCCAAACTGGGCAACAGTTGTCATTGTTGGTTGAGTTTCACTTTGAGATTTCTGGGTTCCAGCCAAAGCCTAGCTCAGGGAATGCACAAAGTCACACAAGGTTCTCAGGACCCAAACTGCTGCATTTCACACAACTGCACTAACAGCGTTGAACTGTTCCTCAGCCCAGGAAGAAATGGTTCTGTCCACACAGGGTTAGGGTTGTTGGTTGGGATTAGCCCGAGTTTTCACACAGTTTCCATTAATACTTGTTCCGTATGCATCATGGTCACAACATTTTTGCCAAGCAAAATGTACCCCTGAAGCTAACCCAGAGGATGATAAAGATCTTGTTAATGGCTTTAAGCACTGATATCCTCATTGTTTATAACCTGAGCAACTCTGACTCATCCTCAACAACTCCGTCAGGTTGGGAGGTGTTCTGAGCCCCATGTTACAGAGAGGGAATCTAGGCACATGGCAGATAAAGGGACTTGCCCAAGGTTACACTGGAAGGCTGTGGCAGAGCCAAAATTTAAACCAGATCTCCAGGGTCCCCATCTGATGCTCTGTCCACTAGACTATGCTACCTAATTGCAAGACAAGAAATTAGGAAAATTGAACTAGGAATAACAACCATAAGGACAGGCAGAGCCTTCTGGGTGTGTGTGTGTGTGTGTGTGTGTGTGTGTGTGTGTGTGTGATTCATTACAGCAGCGATCTTTCTCTGTCTCTGAGCTATATTTGCTTAAATGTTTAACTTATTAAGATAATAGCTGATCTATCTACAATAGCTTGAAACATGTTCTAAAAGGACTTCTGCAACAAAAGTGGCCAAGCAGCTATGACATGATTTACTAAACGACTCTGAATGTGCTTTTAGTGAGATGGAGATTAATGTAGTGATTGGAAGGTTAATATATATGTATATAAAATATTAGGACATTTCATAGATTTTTAAAGGCCAGAGGGGAACATTACTGTCCCCTGGTCTGAAGTCCTGCATAGTACAGGCCAGAGAATTTCACTCAGTGATTCCTTCATGAAGAGCAATAAACCTGTGTCTGAATTAAAGTGTGTTGTTTAGGAAGACACCCAGTCTTGATGTAAAGACTTCAAGTGATGGAGAATTTACCACATCCCTTGGTAAGATGCTCTAAAGGCGCTATGAACCACCCTCCGGAGGCACAGTCCCAGTGGGGTGGGGTTGGTCTGGCACAGCCAGTGCTAGGCCACCTGGGAAAACCCCTGCACTCGGGGCGTTCTCCAGTGCTGGAGAGCCTCTCTTTATATCACCAAAGCTGGAGAAAGGGGCCTATCGGGCAAAGACTTGACTCCCAAATCTTTAATATTTGACCCCTTCCAGTGGCTTGTTCTCTTTCACGTGTAGATTTTCCCTGGTGCATAGGAAATGCTTTTGGCAAATCTGCAAGACAAACAGAAAGAACTAGCTTAGAAAGGAGCTAGCAACTTCCATAAGGGATGGGTCTCCCTCCACCCGCTTTCTGTTCCTACTTAAAATGTCGCTCCCCAATTCAAAGTGTGGTGTGAACAAAAGCATCTGCCCTGGCACAGACATGCAACACATGTGGGCACATTCCAATCCCTGCCAACCATCTGGCATGCTCAGCGTTTGTTCAGATCCTCCGTCGTACAGGACCCGTCGGAAACAGCCCTTTGTGAATCTCCATTGGCAAGCGTGCCTGGGAACAGAGTCAATTCTGAGTCCAGATGCTGGATTTCACAGCTGCTCCGTGTGTTTGATCACAGCCTAGTGCGTGATGTAAGCAAGGATGAGAAAACCCACCAGCTTTGGAAGCAGACTTAAGTCTATGGATGTGTAAAGAGCGTGAGGGGAAGGAGAATGAGTCTGTAATCATTTCAGGGGGAAATGCTCCTCTTCTCTTCTGTCCCCACGTCCCTCCTCATGTGGCCTCTAACCCTTATTAGTCCCATTTTACAGAGAGGGGAATGGAGACCGAGATTAAATGATGTGTCCAAGGTCACACAGTGAGTCGGCGGCAGAGCTCGGAAATGAGCTAAGGTTTCCTGAATCCCACTCTGGTGCTTTAATCACATGACCTGCTTCCTGCCCTGCTCACTAGTGCTGCTTAGTGCCTGCTTTGTGCAGTCTTCCCCAGCTGCCCCAACATGCTGCCTTTGTGCAGCAGCCATGGGACCAGTGATCATAGGGAGAGCAAGAGGTGAAATACCTTTGAGTGCCCCAGTTAGACCAGCTACCATCCCAAACTCCTCCCTTGGGACCCATCCCAGCAAAGATCAACTGGGCAAAGGAAGCCTAGGATGGGACCTTCTCTTGGATAAATGGAATAATTAACAAAAACAAAACTGAGATTGGAGCATGGGGGAGAGAGACACGATCTTGGCAAATGTTTGTTTTCTTTTGTTGGGTTTGCCAGCCAGCTGGTGATGCTTGCAGATATTAGCATATTTCCATCAGATATGGAGTGGAGGAACTAATGGAGGAGGCAGAAATACCTGTAGCAGAAGGGCTCTTTTCCTGACTGTGCCACAGCTGGAAAATACTGCCCTGCTGCTCATTCAGTCTTAGGCCTGCAAGTTCTGATGGGCAAGAATTGTGCTGGTGTGGAACGTGCCTGTATGTATCTCCATCAATGGCCTTGTTGATAAGACTCTGGGCTGGGACTCACGAGCCCTGGATTCAGTTCCTGGCTGTGCCACTGACTTCCTGTGTGAACTTGGGCAAGTCACTTAGTCTCTGTGCCTCCGTTCCCCATCTGTAAAAAAGATAAACCTTCTCTCCCCGCTACTTCCTCTGGTGAGAGTGTTGGATCCAGGATTATCTATTATGGTGTGTTCACACGGGCTAGCTCAACGAGCCGCTCGTTAGAGCCAGGTGGGAATTTTGTGAGGAAATACCAATTTGCCAAAACAAACTGCGTAGAAATGCATTGGTTTTGGTGAAATTTTCATTGGGAATTTCTCTTTATGTAACACGCTGAGCAAAGAGAGAGACCCCCACCTACACCAGGAACAGACTGGTGATTATTGGCAATTCTGGGGCTGGTTTCCCTTTCGTTTTTTGCCAAAAAAAAAAAAAAGACATTTTCAAAAGTTCCATTTTTCATGTTGATACAGAACAACAACAACAAATTTCAAAATCTTGAAGTTTTTTCATTACATGGAAGTCTTCTTTTTCAGCCAGTCCTCTCTCTCTGACCTCAGATGGCGACTCTCGGCGCTATGATCAGTTCATTCTTCCGCCATGGGCATGGGGTCTTTCCTTTCTTGTTTTTGTGTCTGCACAGGTGTGGTGTTTCCGTGCACATATCTCTGTGTACATCTGTGTGCACACATTGCAAATACAGATGGTAGGAGTGTGCGTATGCATTTCTGTGTGTATGTGAGGTATAATGCAGGCATCTGTGCTCAAAGCACTGGATAACAACAACCAGCCATTCTTTGCTAAGCTAACATTACAGAACATTGTGGGAAATCAGTCCATCTCCAAGACAAACATGATTCCATTGTTCTGTTGGTTGGTCAGACGAAGGGCATTGGCGGGATGGAGTTTGGGACAGGGAGGGTTGTCCCTGTTTTCTGTACCCTGGAAATCAGAGGCTATTCACTACTCTAGAGGCTTCATTTTGCCAGCTCTGCCTTCAGATTCTATCAGTAAAATAATATTTCTGGATAGGAAAACTTGATCTTTTAAAGATGCTGATAAGATTTTTGAAAGAGAAAGGCATGAGAAATGAAGAGGAACATGCGAGGTGTGTGTGTGTGTGTGTGTGTTTTCTGGCAGCTATCTCCAGCACAGCCTTGCAAGAAGAAAAGCTTGTGGGCATCTGTGCTTTATATTCCCCTTCCCCAGGGGCTTATCAATATGCGGTGCCTGTTGCCTCGATAAAGGGTCTTTAATGTCTTTGTGTCTTCAAGGTTACCACAAAAGTTCCATTTTGCAAAGAAAAGCCACATTGTTAAGGTGCAGCCGCTTGTCTGTGGCCAAGCCAAGGGGAAGCTCAGCCAGGTTTTCCTCTTGCAAGCTACCCACGTCTCATCAGGTGGCACCTTAAATGCAAATCTCAGCTGAAGAATCTGGATGAGCTCCATAGAAGCTCCAGGGGATTGGTTGCCTGGCGCTTTCACTTTATTTGTTTTTTTTTTATATGCTTTAGAAGGCTTTGTTCTCCCTCTCTCTCTCCCTTTGAGTCAGAGCGAGTGAGAGAGCGAGTGGCTCTGTAGCCTGGTGGTTAGAGCACTCACCTGGGCAATAGGAGACCCAGGGTCCAGTCCCCCTGCTCCCCATGACTCTTCCCCTAAAACATGTATGGAGCTGCTTCGACAGGAGAAATTGAGGGCACCACAGAATATCCCCTAGCCCAGCGGTCCGAGCACTCACCTGAGAGTTGGCAGATCCCTGATCACCTCCATCTCCCCCTCCTCTGTGTGGTGGTGGTGGTGGTGGGCAAATAGTTCTGAAGGAAGTCTTCCTCCTCTGTGTGACTGTTCAGTGGGCACCCTCTGAGCAAACCTACAGAATTGGGTCCCCCCACGACTTAGGGGGAGGGTATGCCTCTCTTCCCCCCAGGTCCTGCATCACTCTGGCTTAGGGCCTCCAGGCTCAGAGACAGAAACGCAGGTGCTGAGGGAACCTCGATTGCAAAAACGATAGGTGCCGAGTGAGTTGAGGCCCCCGCAGGGTTCAGCGGGAGTTTTGGGCATTGCAGTGGTTCCAAAACGGGACCTTGGGGGGCCTGTCCCCTGTTGCGCATCCATGCTCGAGTCGTGTCTCTGTGGCTCAGTTCCCTGTTGCACTGGTGGGGATAATGCATCATCTTCCCTCTCGCTTTCCTGTATTCTCTAGTTAAACTGTCAGCTCTCTGGAGCAGGGAACGTCTCTTACTATGCGTCTGTGCAGCTTCTGGTACAATGGCATCCCAAACCATACAGAGCATAGGAACTGGGGAAAAGTTCCATATCCCACTGCCCATGTCCGGGCCCTCGGCTGCCTGGCCTTTTTAGAGCTTTTCTGAAGCAATACCCAGATATTTGCTCTCAGTTGCCGTTCAGTGCCAGCTGAACTGGTCTGGATAAAACAAACCTCCACAGAGCATCTCCCAAGTTCAGGCTAGCCCTGCAGTGGTCATTGCTTGAGGTTTGAATCAGGGCTTGTCTACTTAGATTGTCAGCTCCGGGGGGCAGGGTCCATCTCTTTGTTCTGCAATGGCTCCTAACACCAGGGGATTCTGGCCCACGACTGGGGATGCTGCATGCTACTGCAGTGCCGCTAAGAAATAATAATAAGAATAATTAATTAAAATATTTTATTAAAGCTAATGTTAAAATTATATAATACATAGGTTGAGAAAAGAGTGTCTGTACATCTGGGTATACTGCTCAGATTATCCACAAATACAAAGTTTGTTTAAAAACTCATACAATATCATGCACAATCTGCAATAACCCAAATTTAGATACATTTAATGATACAGTTTAGATATAAGAATCCGAATACTCGGGTACATCACTCATGAAAAGTTATACAGAGAGTTGGTTGTAAAAAGCAAATATAGAAATGAGTGTAGATTGTCCCTCAGTAATTGAGCATTTAGGATGGATTGTCCCTGAGTAGATATAATCCACCAGAGAAGTATTTCAGTTACTTTCCGACTTGGCTTCTCATTGGCACTCCAGCTCATCTCTCCTGGTATTGCTGATGTCTGGTGATGTGTTCTAGGTAGATGTCCCTCGACCACCTGATGGTGATCGATGAGTTGCCGCATCAGCAGAGCATAGCGTTGACCGATTCTGCTTTCCCACAACACTCGCTCGTTACTGGGGTCCCAAGTGCTCCATGGACACCAACGATCATTGCATGTGTCTGTCTGAACCTGGTAACCCCTAGCTCTTAAGGTGTCAGCCAGAGGGGCGTATTTCTCCACAGTTTGAGCTCGGGCGTTGTAGAAGGCTGGGGTCCTGTTCTCGAAGGACACTGTGACATCCACCATCATGATCTTCTTCTGGTCCTCATTGGTGATGATGATATCTGGTCGCAGTTGGCTGTTGGTTCCAGGGATGGCGGAGTCACGGCCACCTTCCCTATGGGTAATAATAATTAATAGTACACATGGAGCTTTTCCAAAATAGCTATTCTGCTTTAAGGTCACACCTTACCTTACTCCAGAATGCCCCACATGTGTGGACAAGCCCTAAGTTAGGCTAGTCCTTTTCCCCCCACTGCTTTGCTTTGGATCCGGGCTGTGACTGAAAATGGGGAGCACCTAAGTAGCACATGGAAAGACTGTCGTAAGCTTCCCACCAGCACAGTTCTGCAGGCTCGGTTCAGCGTGTACCTAAAAACACTCAACTTTTGGGGTTTTTATTCAGCATTGAATTTTGTCCCTTCAGAGATTTGCCCCTCACTAATTACCCATCATTTGTGCTGATGAGGATGGGCTCTTAGTGAAGTGAATCAGACCCACAATAGGTTGGCTCTGTCTCACTGTGCTTATAATATTGATCACTGAGAGCAGTGAATTAGCACTGAGGAAAATCAATGAGTTGAAAATCCTCACTGGTAGAAACCCAAAGGTGCTCCTAGGAATGTCAGAGCTTTGCAGCTGGGTCGTCTCTTTGGATGGGGAGTGCGGCAGGTTAGATTTGAAGTGTGCTGGCAGAGCTGTATGGCAGAATGAGTGCTATGGACCATTCAGTGTCTGAGCATTAGAATCATTCATAAATTTTGGCATTTTAAAAAATTCTCAAAATCCATTTTCTGTTGTTGTGGGTCATTAACCTTCTTGTATCGCCAAAGAGTGGGGAGATGGCTCAAACCAATGGAAGTTGAAAAGCAGACCCGGTAGTACGACGATATCAAAAAAATATATACACCTAGACCTGCTCTTAACATTGTTATGACGGCAAATATTTAGAGAATAAAGAAGTCAAATTGCTCAGCATTTCAGTTGGAATCAACAGACTTTCTAAGGCTGGGATTAATTTGAAGAAATTTACTAGCAGCGTTGTGGCAGATAAAACAGTTTGCTTATTTCACACTTGTATGGCCACCTGCTACGAACTGTTTGTTCAGTTTCAACTTCTTTAATTAAAATCAACATAAACCAGATTGAAAACATCCCAAGAAGAGGATGGTTGATTTGCTGGAGGATATTGCAGAAGACATGCCAAAGTGGTTAAAAACGCTTTCTCCTTTGAATTAGTGTGCATTGCTGGGTGTATGTGAACACTGTTGCATCTAATTCTCTGGGTGACCCTATGTGTGCTGTGCTGTGAGTGTCTGTGTGTGCTGTGACATATAAACATTGTGACTGACGATGATGCAGCGTGTAATGCTCTCCTTGCACATCTTGTGCTGCGTGCGAGTCTGTGTAGTGCTGGAATGTCTGTACATGGTTTGGGACTATGATGCACTAAAATGGATTATTTGCTTGTAACGAAAACCAGTGCTAATGCTTAGGAGGTTACATTAGCGTCAGATGATCAAACCACTGTAGGAACATTACTTGATCTTTCCAACCCACCAGGAGGTTGGTCACTATATGCACCGTTATCCCAGTTATACAGATGAGGGAACTGAGATGTACAGAGGTCTCTTCATTCTTGTTCTTAGACAGCAGGCATGTTCTAGACTGCAGGATATTTAAGGTGAAGATGCAGCATACAAAAGTTAACACACTGGTGGTTTGTGTAGCAGGGTTTGGGCTGCAACAACTAGTGCCTGGGACCACTTGTGCTTTTTGTCCCACCCCACCTGCCATCTCCTCCCTGCCCCATCGTGGACTCTGCCAGCCCCTGGAGCAGACATGCTCATTTCAGACTGAAGCTCCTGTTTGGCTCCAGGAAAGATGCTGATTTTTTTTTTAACCAGGTTTCTCCTTCTGGCCCTGCAGCACTTGCCTTTCATTGGCGCTGTACGGCTTTGTGCAGCTCTGAAGCTAGCCGTTTCAGGTGTTCTGTAGTACCCAGGCGTCTGATGGACTGGAGAGAGGACGGCTCCCATTGCTGGAGAAGTCCGCTTATGTGGGAGGGGTCAGTGCTTGTTGCTATCTGGTGACTGTGTCTCAGCCCTCTCACCCTTCAGCCCCTCGTCTTGAAGGCCAGTCTGCTGTATTTTCCTTTGACACACTCGCCTGCAAACCAAGGACCCGCAATGCCTGCTCAGCCCTGAACTCTCTTATGCTGCTAGGGGCGAGCAAGGTACCATGTATCGGCTCCTTTGTTGAGCTGATTAGAGGCCTCCTCCAACAAACATCAAAGCTTCAATTAACACGGGCCGCTTGCAGCCCTCTTGCAGAACTCTGATAAGAATAGAATTTTCCCTTGGAAAATGGATTTTGATTTAGTTGCGTGTACCGCTCAGTAAATGACCTACTCTCTACAGTGGCAGAGCGATTCCGGGGACAATTAGGGTGCTCACTGGGAACCGGTTATCTGAAGCCAGCAGCCACGCTGCTATTTAGCTGCCTAATATCCTGATGGGAGGGGCCACAAAGTTTAAAAACTGCCTCTCCTTTCACCCCCTTTGGAATCTGCAGGAGGAGTCTTTGTTACTGGGTGGCTTTTCAGTCGAAGGTTTTTCCTCCTCACATTTGTGTGTGGCCATTTGCAGCTCAGTAGCACTGAGCACAAAAGGTGGGCTTGGCTGGGACATGGGAAACCTTAACATTAGCTCCAGGCTCTATTCCCTTGTGTCGCCCGCCATTGGGGCCCTGGAATGGGAGCTATTGAGCAGTGATGAACTACAGGAAGGGCTGGACTCTTTCCCTCCCATGCTGTGCCAGGGATCTGCTGTGTGGCCAGGGATGGAGGGTGGGAAATGGACATCGGCAGTTCGGGATTGAAGAGACCTCTGAGGGCTTGGTCAGCAAAGGTTGCTGGACTGGCATAGCCGTGAGCCTCGCTATCCACAGGCCACGTTCATGTTACCCATTGCTGATGGCACTTTCCCCGTATAGACAAGCATGTAGAGAATTGAGTCTGTCCCCCGGGCAGGCCAGGGTCCTGCTCCTACCCACTCCGGCTGAGGACGTACCACGGAGTATAACACTGCAATTGGTCTTCTCCAAAAGGACAAGAAATAGCCACTCTGCCTTGCACAGACGGGGTGCTGAGTCCTGGGTCCTCCCCTGTCTAGTTGTTGGGCAGGCCAGGAGGTAGCACAGGTAAGCTCTGGGCCATCGGGGGGAGAAAGTTACATGTTCGTTTTTCCCAGGCCCACAGTCTGGTCTAGCTCCAAGGTGGTTCCAGGCTCCCCCTCATCCCTTCTGTCGGTCTTACAACTGCACTAAGTCACAGGCATTAGCAGGCGGGTCCTCTGGGGTCGGACTGTCTGGGGTGGGAGTCAGGACTCTACTCCTGCCTTTGCCACTGAGTCACTCTGGGTGGCCTTGAGCAAGTCCCTTACCCTCCCTGGGCCTCACTTTCTCCACCTGCGAAACGGATGTGGCTGTTGGCCCAGCAGAGTCAAACTCGTCAGCATCTGCTCAGCCTTCCCTGCCTTCTTTAATTAACATCTGCAAAGAGCTTCGTGGGTGAGAGACCCGCAGAGGGCAGCAGCGCTTTGATAGTCAGCACAACTTGGATGACACAAAGTGTGTTTGCAGGGTTCGGGGTGTGGCTGGGAGCTGGCTAGAAAGGGCGGGGCATGTCATGGGTACTGTACGGCATTATTACTGCACTGGGAAAGGGGCAGTGCGCTGGGGTTACACAGCCTTGTATGTTGGGGCAGGGTTTGGAAGAGGAAAATACACCATGAACTTGGCTATCCAAACCCCCAGTACCTGCATCTTCCTAACAAACTGCTTGCCCCATACCCCTCTATTGACTTCCATTTATCCAAACAATTCTGGGGTGGCCCAAGCCGGTTGGCTGAATGAGATCCTGCCATAGAGCTCCCCTGTCCCCCGGGGCTGGATGCGTAGGGATAGACTTGTAATCCCCTGAAGAGCCCGGTGTAGGATGTTACACAATAGCATCTCAATGGAGGATATAAAGCCACTTAGGGAACCTCTGCATGTAATTCATCCAACTGCCTGCATCTCCCACTCCGAGGCAGAGGAAACAATAGCAAACTCACAGCGCAGAAAGTTAATATGGAGCTAGACAAGCATTTTAATAACTGGAAAGGTGAAGAAAACCCCACCTCCCAGTCTCTGTGCTGGCTCTTGCCAGCTCTCGCTCCTGAGAGCCTGGGAGGCCCAAAATACCATGATTGTATTGATTCAATTATTCTCTACAATGTAATACTCTGCATTTGTGTGATAGCAACAAACAGAGTTGAAAGATGTACAAAAATAAATGATCTGAAAGTTAATATGGCTGAATGAACAGCTCTGAATACAAGGAGAGAGAGGTTTGGTTTTACATTGTTAAATCAATAACGTGCAGAACAATGTCCTAACTTTCTCCAGAGACCTGGAGAGGACCCGCCTGAATCGATCACTATGCAAATTAATTGAATTCATGAAATCCACATGGCTAGGTAATTGATGCTTCTTATAATTACCTCCGACTTAGGAGCTTTTAGGGGATTGCATTGATTCCGGCACACAGAGAGCGGCCGGGTTCCTGGAAATGCAGATGCTGTGCCTGAGGTTGAAGGCTGGGTCAAGAGGTGGCAGTGGCAGCAGCAGCAGTATTTGAGGACACTTTGGGGGCACTATTGCACCTATAACAAGCCATGGCTGCCTCCTGAGGCTCTCCACAGCTGGATCCCTTAGGGGAGTAGCATGAGTGCACAGAGCGTTGATTTGCGGTAGCACGCTAGTCAGATACATATCATGGCCAAAACTCCCTCCTAGATCCTGGAGTGATGGGTGCCTTAGAAAAAAAACAAGAGGAGTAAATGAATACTGGATTCCTCCTCTGCCAACCCAATGCCACAACCCAGGAGCTCAACTTTGAGAAGATGCATCCGATCACGCTGAACTAGCTGGCGCAGGAAGTTCTGTGCCAGGGACGGGGTCAGAGGTGAGGCTGTGGTGTCTGATCGTAGAGCTCTCGTGGTTAATGCAATGTCTCGCAGCACAGTTCTGTTGCTGTGCCAAGTACCAGGTTGTAAAGGGTCAGACAGCGATGCTCAAGAGGTACTAGTCCCATGGGATGAGGAGGCCAGGGTGCTGGTAATGGTATAAGGGCTTGTGAAAGCTTTAACACATCCCAGGAGAATGCTCCCGGGGATGCACCACCTCTGCTGAGGTCCCCTTCATGCTCGTCGCTGTGGGGACGCTGTTGCGGCGAGCAGACAGGTTCTGAATTGGTGCCGGCGAAATGGAGCCCACAAGATATGGCGGAATTATTTTCTGTCTCACGAGACTGGGGGGAGATCAGTTCTCTCATACTCAGAGGCGCTGGTTCAGCTTGCATTAAGGCACACGCTCACCCCTAGGAAATCAATGACCCATGCAACATCTGCTTTTCAGGGAGCTTCTTAACCCCGTGACCCTGCTGCAGGGTAACACAGCTGGATCCACAGGTGCCTGCTTCTCTTTATTTCTGAAAATTAATAGAGACAGAAGCAGAAGGCAAAGCCAGTGGGAAGGGGCAGCGTTTTCAGCCAGGAGTCTTCATCTGCAGCAGGTCAGTGGCTCATGGGGCTAAATAAATTTTTTTTGGACCCTCTTTATATCCCACATTTTATAGGGGCATGGCCATGGGCCTGACCCAGCTGAATACGTTTCACCTGATTTAGGGGACAAGAGCCAGGCTGCAGGATGGTGGTAGAGGGGAAACTGGAATTTTTAGAGGTTTAGTTTTTTTAAAGTTATTCAAAATCACTGCCTGTCAGTCAAGGTGCAACTGGTGTGTGGTAGCCTGAAGGGCACTCTTATAGTCATGTACATAGCTTTGTTTATAGTAGGACCTACAATAACAGAGCCAGTTTTGATATGTGTATGATGTCTACTGGCTTGAAAGATCACTTTAAAGAAAAAGCTACTTTTTCTAAGGCAGGTCACAATGTGGAGCCCAGCCCTGCTCTGCAAAGAGGCCTCATTACCTAATAGAGCAACCTTTGGTCTGTTGAAAGCTGTGTGTGAGAGACACTTTCACTTCATTAGTATTCCTTGTGCTACGCACATGTGATTGTTAGGACGAGCGACTTTCAAAAGCAGAATGGAATCGCTGCAGAAATAACAAGGACCAATTTCTCTTTTATAAGTTTGTTCTTCTCATTCAGGCTGCTGGCTGTTATCTGAACAATACGCGGAACTGCAAGGGGAAAATAGAAAAGGCCCAGTTCCAATCCCCCATTCCATAAGTGGGAGTTGTGTGTATGACTCTCTCCAGTGGAATAGGAGGCTTTGTATGCAGAGACTAGCTGAGCTGAAGAGTGTTCTTCGGCGGAGAAGAAAGACTTGTCTCCCTCAGCACACATGCAATCGCACCACAACACACATCTGGAACAGGCACAGCTGGATAGCACTGCCCCCTTTTCAAAGGATCCACTCTGCTATTGTATGGCTCAAAAGACCTCTCCAGAGGTTTTCAATCTGTGGACTTAGCTTTGATAGTGAATGCATTCAAACTTAACCATGCCAGGAAAGAAAGGGAACTGGTTTAAACAGGGCCTGATTTTTTTCCCCCTTGGCGTGCCAAGCGGTTCCTGACTGATCAACCAGAACAAAGATCACAGAGCTACCTGCGCTATCTGGGGCTTTCATTTTCAACAGCCACAAGAGTTTTCATTTGGGATTATTGCTTTGATCGAAGGAAAAGCAGCAGAATGCAGTCAAGCCTAAAACAAAGACGGTAAATCACTAATGGACATCAGTGCTCTCGTTAGAAACAAATTTGTCACATGTCAATACAGAAGGAAAAAAGTAATTGATCCCAGCATTACACAGTCCTGCTATTTATATAGTGCCAGAGGGGCAGCTTGGCAGACGTGTATGACATGGGGTCCCTGCCCCAGCGATCTTCAGCTGGTGTAAATTGGCAGAGCTCCATTGATAGCAGCGGAGCAACAACAGTTCACAGCAATGGAGGCGCTGCCTCTTTGCTGGCCCAGTCTTTGACCTGTGAGGAGTCCCTTTGCTTGGTAGTGGGATTTCTCACATGAGTGAGGTTGGCAGGCTCAGGACATAATTTAGACAGACCATGTAAGTGAGTGTAGAGAGGAAGAGACATGGGGCAAGGATGGCGAACGGCTCTCAGGAGAGCGTTCTGCACGAAGCATTCTGGTCACTTGTCTGGCCACACTTGCACTGTTTATATAGTGTATCTGGCGTTACATTGTATGACATGGGGCAAGTGAGGGACAGCCCTTGGGAACCCTCTGTTAGGCGCATCGTGCAGCACCTTGCACTAACATCTCAGTCCAAAGATGGACATTTTGATGTTTTCTCTGGTTAATACGCCGGAGGGGCAGAATTCCACCCTGTTAGTGCCCTTCAGGGAGAGACTGGTTAGTTCCTGCTGACTGTGGGTGTGTGTGCACGCTTCATTAGATCCCACCTTGAATCCTTCAGTGCTAGGGCATGGTCTAGTGCATAGGGCACTGAACTGGGAGTCCGGGGATGTGGATTCAATTCCCAGCTCTGCCACTGACCTGCTGAGTGACCTTGGTTCAGTCACTTCACCCTCCCTCTCTGTCTCAGTTTCTCCTCTCACCTGTGCCAGTCTTATCTATTTACATGGGATACTGTTCAGGGCAGAGGCCATCTTTGTGTGTCTGTACAGTACCTAGCACAGTGGGGCACCTTGGCCTCAGCTGAAACCTGTAAGTGCTACCATGATTACAACCAATACTAAGGAATGTAGGGCAGGGAAGAGGGGAGCACCCTGGGGCAGTGCTAGGGCCTGCTGGGGAAGGAACCCTAGGTGCAGCAAAATGCAGGGAGAAGCCTTTGGCACTATTTGTGTTTCCATAGTGCCTAGGAGAACTGGCCGTGGACCAGCGCCCCCTTGCAGTTCATCTGCTGCCGCTCCTGTAGTGTTACTCTGGAGTTGCCTTTTCCTTCATAAACACAGCCCCTGTCATTCTGGCACCCATGAATGAGCCACTTTTGTCTGGAATTGGCAGGGGACTCTATGCTCCCGTGAAGCGCCCAAGGACCACAGTGATGGCCAGTAGGGACATACCTTTAATAGGCAGGTCAACTCTGGAATGCACATCGAGATTCTGCAGAATGACAGACACTAGAGAAACAAGCATGGTGGCTGTTCCCCGGGGGCTGGGAATGAGTGTGTGCCCTACCCCCCACACAGTCATCCCCGGGAGCTTGTGTGGTGGGGGTTGGCGGGGCGATCATGGCCCTGGGTGTGTGTGGCTCTGCAGTGGCTGTCCGGCGCCAGGTGTCCATTTGTTAGCCTTCCTGACAAATGGCTGCAAGGGAACAGGTTTTATCGAAAGGGATAACAGGCTTACACAGCACATTATTTAAGAAAAAGGGACAGGCAATTGAGCTTTGCAGACTAATTAGATTAAGTTGATGAGCTCATCAGTAATGTGTGTAATTAAGATCAGGAGCTAATTGTGGGCTGTTTGGTGCCTTACATTAACCCAGTTGTCCCTGGCAAAGCATGGCGTGGTGGGGATGAATGGGAGGCATCAGGGCTTCGTGTGGCGATCCAAGGGAGCTGTCCAGCCATCTTTCTAACAAAGCATGATGAAGGCTGCATGGAACCATGGCGTAGCAAAGAGGACAAGTGACTGGGAATCGGGACACCTGGGTTCTATTTCCTGGTGCTTCCCATGACTCAGCATGTGACTGTAGGAAGTTGCTTCCCCTCTGACTCAATTTCATTCTGTATAAAATGCCGTAAGAACATCTATGCTCTGCATGAGGCTTCATTAACAAGTGTTTGCAAAGCGCGTTGAGATCTTGAAATGCAAAGCGCTAGAGGGAGGCAAAGTGCTCACTACTGTGACATTACCGGGGGGGACAGATCCTGGGAAACCTCTCCTCTTGCAGGCCCCCGTGAGGATAATGTACTCTCAGCATTGAATAGCTGGGCCTGCAGAGTGAGACCTTTTACTCCGACTCCTGAGCAAGGGAAAAGCCCTTTCCTTGGAGCAGCTACAGAAAGATGGAGGAGATGTTTTACAGGGATGAAAGAGGCCTGTTTGTCAGAGGTCGTTGGACCCACATCTGCTCTTTCCTTCTAAACCACGCTATAAATGCCTTAAATTGATGTCTTGGTGCTGATGTCCTTCGAGGAGCTGTCCGTTTTTTTTACCCACTTTTCCTTGAGTGCAGGGAACCAGCTGGGTTGGAAAGGCTAGTTGGAACAGGCAGGGTTGGCAGATTTTCACACAGTGGCAAATCCAAACCACAGCTCTTATCCCAGGCTTTTCTACACCCCAATCATGGGTGTTTTTTTATCTTATTTCTTAGTATCTTTTCCCCAAGTGACCAAGATGCCAGTGGAAAGTGCCAGATGAAACAGAAGTCTCTATTCACACTAGCTGTGTGAAACTAGCAAGGTTTGGTTTGTGGGTGTTCGCAGAATGTTTCTGCCATTTTTCAACCTCCTTCAACCCCCGTTTTGCTTTATTTGCTTTTTCTGAAAAAGAAAATTGGTTATTTTTTAAAACTCAAACTTGCAGTCGCTGACTTGCCCTCTGTTTTGAAAGCAATCACCACTCCAAAGAGCTAGCTCTGTCCTCATTCAGAACCTGGTGTAGTTTTGTTTGAAAACTGGAGGGAGCTCAGCTGAATCTCCACACAAATGGGTCTGTTGTTGAGTTTGTAACAAAATGTGAAAAAAATTGAATTTCAATTTATTTTGCACGTTTACTATGAACATTTCCTGCACCTCCACAATAGGATGTCTGGACAGTGACAGGGCAATACTATAGCATGGCTCCCATGTAGTCTTTTAACTCGACCTGCTAGCTACAAACTCCTTTATCTTCTCTAGGATTTTACCTTGAGTTCGTTAACTTGAGTTAAGAACACACATTTTTTTCCCTAACGATGACACAGTCCTAGTGAGAGACTGGATGAATTCATCCAAGAGAAAGTAAAGCGGTGATTTTCAAGGTCTCCAAATATGTAGGTGGGGGTGTGATTTCTGATAGTAGAGGGCTGTTCAATGTAGCCGGAAAAGGCAGAACAGGGTCCAGTGCCTGGAAGCTGAAGCTAGAAAATTCATATGAGAAATAAGGTGCACATTTAACAGTGATGCTAAATTATCCATTGAAACAGTTTACTTAGGGACCTGGCCGAGCCTCCATCCCTTGGCATCTAAATCAAGACTGGAGGTATTTTTAACAGGTATACTGTAGCTCAAACATAAGTTCTGGGCTTGATGCAGAAATTACTGGGTGAGGTTCTGAAGCCTGTGTTGTGCAGGAGTCAGACTAGATGATCACAATGGGCCCTTCTCGCCCTATAAATAGATGAGTTTCCAGGGCAGTGCTTTAACCACAAGACCCTCCCTTCATATCCCTCACTTCCTGGTCTCGCCTCTGTGACAAATGTTCTAGAGTCAGCGGGTAAGTTCATTTTCCAGTGCACACTCAGTGCTTGGCCCTTGTGTTGCAAGATCCAAAAAACGGGGGCTATCTAGAATATTTCTGCTGTGAGGATCTCCATAGGGTGACCAGTAAGTGTGAAAAATCGGGACAAGGGGTGGGGGTAACAGGTGCCTATATAAGACAAACCCCCAAATATCGGGACATCTGGTCACCCTAGATCTCCAGCAGGTGAAATACTTGTCCAGCTGCTGTTGCATTGAAAGCTCTCCGAGGTTCAAACAACCCATGTGACCAATTGTGGGGAAACACGAACTTTAAGGTGATACTTATCAATGGCTTCAGAGCTCTAAACCCTCCTCCTTACTTCCAAGTGAGATCAAAGCCTCTCCCCCTTCTTTGCTGGGTGGATGTGAAAGGAACGTGTGGATGGGAAGTGGATTTGAATGGAAGCACTTTCTATCAGGGGTTGGAATCTTTCTTTCGCAGGCGTCAATGTGGTGTCTACATGCCAGAATGAGCAGGTTCAGATACAATAAAAACCCAACGTGAGTCCAAATCTTACAGGAATCCAAAAGACAAACGGCAGGTAGAAAAGGCTGAAAGGAAATACAAAGAGATTTGTGCAAAGCAGAAGGAATAAAAAAGTGAGCGGGATGGGATAGATGTGAAGCTATAAAGAGGAAAAATAACCCCAACTTCTGAAGCAATAGTAGAAATTGCTTGTTCTGGAGAAATTGTCTGAGATAATATTTAAGATTTATCAATATAGATATAGTGCTTAACAAGACAGACAATTTTCCCTGTGTCATGGCAGCTGGAGTTGCCAATACAGCCTCTTTACTGCTTTTATCCTCGCTCTCTTGTATTTCATATCTGATCTTTTTTTCTTCTCTCCTGCATCAATGTCTCTTCTCTTGTTCTCTCTCTTTATTCTCCTCACTGGCTCTTTTTTCTTCCCCTATCTCATCTCCCTAACCCTTCTCTTCTCTCTTGACTAAATTGGTGCTCTGCAGAATCATTTTTTGGCCCTTTAAAACCTCTTTAGGTCCCATTTCAGAGCCCTTGGTTCAGCTCTCCTTTCAGAAAAGGGGGTTCTGTTCTATGCTGTGCCGCAATTAATTTTCCTCATTGTCTCCGGTGCTGTTCCTCGCTGCCATGTCTGTTCCTTCTGCGGCATGCCCCCCTCCTTCCACTTTGGGCTCATTTTCTCACTGTCTCCAAGGTTACACAAACTAGTTTCCTAGCCATTCCTGAGTTCCCAGCTCACATTCCCCCTAACCACCTCTTATTCTGCATTTGGATTCTTGTTTATTTCTGATGCTGTTCTTTCATGGCCTTTCTGGCTAAAACCCACGCTAGTATCTGTTTTAAAACCTGATGCATCCTCTATTTGGAGACCGTCTATTCCAGCTGGCTGAAGGGAAGGGATGACTTAATCAGTCTCTTCCGTCTTTACCTTCTGTGATTTACAAAAACGGATGCCCGTCTGGGGCATGATGGAATGGCCCAGAAAGCCTCTGGACATCCAAAGACAATCCTCAACTAGGAACATCTAATAGCTAGAGGAGCCTTCATGACTAAGGCACTGGTCTGGGTCTCCAGAGACCCAGCTTTAATTCCTGGCTCCACCAAAGACTGTGTTCTTGGGCAAGTCACTTAATTTCCCTGGGCCGCAGTTCCCCATTTGTACAATGGTGATGCCATCCCCCAGTGTTGGTGTGTGTGTTGTCAGGGTGTGTTTGAGACACTCCCATACCTAGAGAGTTAGAACTTCCTAACATGCCTACGGGTGGGTCAGACTGGGATGCACGGTCCAGTGTTGAGTGCAGCTTTTGCCATTTGCAGGACGTGGCCTCTGCAGGAGACAGCTGTGAGAACTGGGAGATTTTCACCTTATCGACGATTTTCCTCCATGCAGAGACAACGCCCACCTGGGATTGACCTCACCTAGGACTGTGGGGCAGCAAACGAGGGGAAGGATATGTGAAGCGAGGTAGGGGTGTGTGTGTGTGTGTGTGTGTGTGTGTGTCCCTAGCCGGCCAGTCTGGTATCACCTGTGTGACCGGGATACCTGTTCTTAGGTATGTGGCAAGAGACTCTCTAGAGAGCCGTCTGGCTCGTGCCGCCCATCACGCACAGCAGATCTTGTCTCCGCTATGGGTAGTACAGAACACTGTCCACACAGCACCGAGCCAGGTGGGTGGGTCCTGACTGCAGCCCCTGCATGCTCTTGTCATACAGATAATACATATTAATTATCAACCTACTGATGCCAAAGCATGTGTGCGAGTGAAGTGGAAATGAGAAATCTGTCTGTTCCTGGGATCCAGGTATGTCGCACCAACGCCCCTGTGGGAACATCGGTGGAGCAACCGGGACCCAGGTAAGAAGAGTGGGTAGAGGGGTGAGAAGGACTTTTCTTTATTACATGAACTCTGGCTCCCATCTCAGAGTTAAATTTTACTGGGCAAGGTGGTGAATGCAGGCAGGACAACCCAAGACAGACTGGTGCTAGCCCTGGGAATCCCTAAAACATGACAGACCCCAGATGCCATTCCTGGTGGGTACAGGGATCCAGTTCTGGTCCTGCTACTGAGTGAGGCTGTGCCCAGAGCCCACTCCATGAAAAGCCTTTTGGTCTTTTGTCTTTAGAGTGAAGTTTAGTGCTGGGAAGCGGCATCAGATTCAGTATCACCAACCCCAGATGTTCAAAAATCGAGTCAGGCTCTCCAAAGTCTTGAGAGTGGCTTACAAATCATGAGATTAAATTATAAAGGTGAGGTTCTCATTTGACTTTTGATTTCTGAATCTCTGGGGTGCACTCAGGTCCCATTTTCAAACTTCTCCCCACAACCATGAGGACTAGAACAAAATCACTTTTTCTCCAATGAAAGCTGAGATTCTTACATAATCACATGACTCCAAGGAGCAGGGGCTTGACTAAAACCCTCCAATCTTGCAAGGCGCGGATACAATTGTGAGATCTGGCAGCACTGCACATCTTCTGAATGAGATCGAAGGTGTCTGTTTATCTGTAAAGCAGAAGCAGCACAAGTCTCCCTGTCCATTCTCCTGCCTATGTCCCTCTCTGCTACCCTGTGCAATAGTGGCATTTAACCAACGCCTTTTTAACATCCAGCACTGGTCCACCTGACTTCATCTGTCTGTTCCCAGCTGGCCAATTTCATTTCCTTTTGCACTAAGTAGTAGTATTTGGCACTTAGGTGACACTTTATATTTTCAAGGTACTGTCTAAAATGTCTAGGCATGAGACGAGTTCTCTCTGTGTGGCCCATTCACTCCTTGGCCTCTCTGCTTACAGGTGGTATCAATCTTTTGTGGTCTATTTCTCTGTACTGTGTAGCATCTTCACAGCCCCCTGTGCGCTAGGGCAGTGCTGTTATCCTGATGTGACAGATGGGGAAAGGAGGCTTAAACTGCAGCAAGGGAGGTTTAGGTTGGACATTAGGAAAAAGTTCCTAACTGTCAGGGTGGTTAAACACTGGAATAAATTGCCGAGGGAGGTTGTGGAATCTCCATCTCTGGAGATATTTAAGAGTAGGTTAGATAAATGTCTATCAGGGATGGTCTAGATGATATTTGGTCCTGCCATGCGGGCAGGAGACTGGACTCGATGACCTCTCGAGGTCCCTTCCAGTCCTAGAATCTATGAAGGTCTATGTCCATGGTGCAATGAAACCCTTGCGGCTGGCCTGTGCTGGCTGACAGGCTGACGGGGCTTGGACAGCAGGGCTATAAAATTACAGTGTCGATGTTTGGGCTTGGGCTGGAGCCCAGGCTCTGAGACCCCAGGAGGGTGTAGAGATAAATGCTTCAGTCTCTTCCCTGGGGCCTTTCAGTTGTGATTACAGCCTGAAAAGTGACTATAAAACAACCTGTATTGAGGAGCCTGGCTTCTCTCTGTAAAAGGCGCTGAGTAGGGACCACGGGCGGATGTTTGTAGGTCACACTGTTCATTTTTGGATAGAGTTTATTGTCCTCCTGTTTGTTTAAAGTGAGAACTTAATTGTGCTGTCCCGTTCATGATGCTGGGTGACATCACCTAGCAACTTTCCCCTTCTTGCACAGCCGTCGTCTTGCACTAGGCCTGCCTCCTAACCAAGCACCCTGCAGTTTGATGGGGTCCCTGGCGTGCAGGGGTCTGTCTGCGCAGAGCTCACCGCTGCTCCAGGGTCCTAGCAAGGATTCTCTCCGATGGACTCGCAGCCCTTCACCCAAACACCTCTGCCGCTAATCCCCAAATAGCCTCTCACCTGCGCTCACCCTCCATTGCTATTCCTCTGTGCAGCTGGCTGGAAGGCTGACCAGCTCGGATGCTGTATGGCTACAGAGTGGGAGGCTGTGGCTGCAGTTTATCACTCCACAGGCCTTCCTGGAGTTAAACAGGCATTCAGGTGGCAAATCCAAGGCAACCAGCACCTTGGAGTTTAAGTGTCTTCTGGTTTCAAACCCCAAACCCATCAACGGGGCTGAGAAGCATTTGCAGCAGGGAATTTGGACCCAGTCATTAAGGTTGCAGGCCCAACTAAGAGGGGCTGGGTCTGTGACAATTGTCTTCTCAGCCTCTCAAATTTATTGTGTGGTCAAAAGATGGCAGTACTGCACTGACTCAGCGTGCTGCAAGGTGGGTTTGAAAGGCAGCTTTCAAAGCAGTGAGCCATGATCGCAGGCCAGGGCTGAGGCAGGGCTGGGAAGAACAGTATCTTCCTTCTGCACTCCAGTAGTTCACAATGCAGCCTGCTTTAGGGGCTATTGTCTAGGTGCTGGCCTCATCTGCGTGGATGGCATGTTTCTCAGGGGCCTGGACCGTGACTGGAGCATGGTGCAGTCATCAACTATTAATCTCTTGCACTTGAAGAAATGTTGTTTCCTTTTGCTTCTGTTTTTCATGTGTTTGCACTGAACGGATTGAAAAGTCATAGAATGATTAAAAGAACCACCCACCCCTGGAATCCTTTATTCCCCGTGGCAGCAGCCGGCCCTTAGATGTGATGGGTGCCCTACCTAGATTGGACAGATGGGAGGGATGGGGTCATATCTTCAAAAGCATGCGAGTGACTTTAGCCTGTATTCCATTTAAAGTCAGTGGGATTCAGGCTCCTGAGTGTCTAGGTCACTTTTAAAAAATGGGGCTTAGTGGCTTTTGGAAAATGTCTCCTTTGCCTGTATATTCCTTCCTGTATAGCTTTGTGCAAGCTAATTGTCAACCCGCAGCCCCTGCAAGGAAGATAAAGTAGTATCCTCCCTGTTCGTCAGAGATGTGAAGTTATTCAAGGGCAGGAGAAGTTGTCATCAGAGCAGGGTTTATCACTCAGGGATTCCTGGCTCCCAGGCCTGTGCTCAGGCCACGCCTCTCTCTAAAACCAGGATATTACAAGGAAACAAGTAGATATGGCCAGATGTTTGACAGGTTTGGGTTCTGTGCGCCCCGTGGGGGCCCCATACCCCGAGCAAGCATGGGTCAGCTCTGTGGGAGGTACAGGAACAGATGGAGTCAAAGATCAACCCCACAAACTCCGATTGTCCCTTGGGAAATAAATGACTCCTCTTCCACTCCTTCAAGGGCATCTCCAGGCTGGAGAGGGGCTGGCTTCCAGCCATTGCTGCCCGGCCACTGAGCTTTTCACCTTTCTTTATTTCATAAATGAAAATATTGATGTGGCTTCACTCATGCACGCGAGAGCCAGACGGCGCTGGTGGCTTCAGGGCAAATGGTAATAGGAGTTTCCTTTATACTTGGAGCCTGGTACGGACTAGAACCAGGTATAACATAGGCAGGTGCCATTCAAGCTCCTCCAACCCCAATGCAACATGCCTCAGTCCTGCACTAGAGCACCGGTTTATATTCCCAGTCCTGCCCTGCCAGATACACAGCTCTGCCAATGCCCCTCAGCCCAGTCCTGGGCCCCTTTCATGCACAGCTCGGCCAATGCCGCTTAATCCCAACGTGCAGCATTTCCAGCTCGGCCAATGCACCGTATTCTGCAGCTGGGTCACCCAAGAAGATGCTGCCAATCAGTCCAGCTATTCCGGACTGTGAGGTAGCAATATATGAGCAAAAGACTCACCCAGTTCCTCCTCACTTGCCACCTGAGTCAGGATTTGATCCCAGGTCTCCAGGTGAGAATGGCTTGGCCAGATGCATCCTTGGTGCCGGCTGAGGAGCCAGATAGCACCTCCTTTGGCCAGGGTGGCCTGGGGTGTGTTGGGATGCTCCGCGGGGATTGATTTGCTCAGTGGTTTTGGTCCAGCTCCAATATCTCATTCTCCTCACCCAGCGCCCAGGTATGCAGGGATATTAGGTTACCATGGTGATTAGTGCTCGTGCCGCAGAAGTTGGCAGAGTCAGGCTGCCCTTGTGAGTCTTCCCAGTGGATGGACGGGCGTGTGCTTGGAATAACACGCTGGCATCTCGCCTCCTTCCATTCGCTGCTCCCTTTTCTCAAACTTGTTAGGCCATGCGAGCTGACACTAGCTGCGCTGTCAGAATCCAATGAGTTGATGAGCTGGAAACTGGTTATTAAGTATAATAACAGTTGTTGGTTTTAACAGTTCTGTGTGTAAGTGCCTAAGTGACAGGTGCCTGACTCAAGCCATCAGGCCAGGCTGCATTTAAGCGGCTGATTGCTGGGGCTTTCACAGACTGGTTTCTTTAGCCAACTTTCTAGCAGACCGAGCCCAAAGCGCCCAGCCAGAGACTTGGACAGCTGGGGATGGAGGAGGGGAAGAAAGATGATTTTTGGAAAGTCCATAAAGCAAAGTTCAAGGAACTGATCTGATGTGATTAGCAAGGTCCCCGTCACTCAGCTTAATTCCCAGTGCTCCTCCCTATCTTTGAGAGTCCTAACCTCGCACCAAGAAGTGCTGCTTCCCTGGGATAGCTCTCTTCCAGGACCTCTTGCTCCAATGTCCCCCCCCCCAGTCAGCGTGTCCTGAATGTCATTGACCAAATGTCGCTTTGATTACCTGTGTCCAACATCCCTCCTGCTCTTCAGAGACTGGCTACGCTGTCAAAGGGCAGGAGGGTCAATCGTGGGCTTTCCAGGTAACACGTAAATGTGCTACATCTCCAAAGTGATACTAGGGGAAGTGGATGGCTTGTGGGGTGGGGCTGTGACTGGTGGAGGGATATGAAATCTCTCACCTTGGCTGACAGAACTGACTGATCACAGTTGGTCAGTGGGCCTGCGTGAGAGGACTGACGTGCTCGATTCAGTTTCTAGCAGCCCATGCTACATTTTACTTCCTGATGGGCAGTCTCGGCTTGCAGGGCAAATATTACAGAGACTGATCAGCTTTCTCCCCCCGACAGTCGAGGCTGGGGCACATTGGCAGGAGGCAGCGTGGGGGGATCTTGCTGAGTTGCACCTGTGCTGTGGGATGGGACCATTCACCAGCACTAAAGTTCACGTCAGCCATTGATGGATGGCTTATTTCCAGACCCACAGCAAGGGAGGGTCTGTGTTTTTAAAGCAGAGAATGAGGAGGGGCCATGAGGTGTCCTCTTGGCTAGTTCCCCCTCCCATCAGCACGAGAGAGAGAAGAAATTGCTACTTCCCAATGGGGCGCATCCAGAGACCACAGGGATTTAAAGGAAAGATTTCTCTCTCTCTCTCTCTCTCTCGCGCTCTTTTGAAGGAGATAATTTGGAGTAAAGAAGAGTTTATACAGATCTGATTCTCCCTATCTCAGAAGAACACACTTTCCTTTCCCTGGCTGCAAATCAACAGGATGCATTCCTGGGAAAGATCATCACGAAAGAAATGGATTTTCCCCCTACTGCTTTGCCATTTTTGCTTGTATTTGTGAAAGTCAGACTGGTGGGCTGTGAACTTTAAGGAGTGATTTCTGTTTTTCTCTCTCCTCCGACATGTGGACAGCAGGGCCGGGAACCTGAATAACCAAACAGAGCGAGCTTAACACACTTAGGGAGAAAGCTGAGCCCCCTTCAAGATCCAGCTGCAAAATACTTTCCTTTAAGTTTACAGTAATAAGTGGTGATCAATGCAAGAGACAAGCCACCTGGAGAGGGGGTCTCAGGGCTGGGAATGAGCATTCCATTTAAACTGACGAGGCTAATGATTGGACAACACCGACAAGTACTAAACGAGGACTAGCACCAAAGTGCAGCAGATCTCTGGGGCCATGTATATTGCCACATGCGTCTGTAGAGTGCATAGCATGACGGAACCCTGACCATCCGGCACTGGCACGGCTATGTTCCCATGGCCGGGATCACAGCACGAGAGCGCGGCTGACGTCAGCAGAGCCCCGAGCAGAAGTCGAGCCCCAGGGTTCACAGTTGGGGCTGTTTCATGTTACATCTGGCCTGAATCACGGTCTTTGCTCCGCATCCTGAGCAGACTGTCCGCCGGAGGGCTGCTCCCAATCCTGTATCTCCAAATGACCCCTGTGCTCCCTTCCTCCTCCCCTAACTATGTGCATCCGGCGTGTTTGTCACATCACTTTCTCTTCATTCCCGCCCTGACCGGGACCTGTTTTTCTCACGCCGGTCTGTTGTTTGGCACTGCCAAGCTGTGCGACTGGCATGTGGCTGACAAGTGCAGGGCTGCTAGCACAAGGATGCCTGACTGATTATAAATCAATCAAGCCTCACAATTCACCTGCCAACCCTGAGCTGGCATTCAGGGATGGTGGAGCAGCAGGGCAGGCCGTTGTCCAGGCTGCGCCAGGCTTCACTCTACCAGGGCTATGTTCAGAATCCGGCTGGATGTCTCCAGCCGGCAGGCACACCCGCACGCTGCTCAGGGGAATTCCAGCCTGTGGAAGAAGGAACGTGCTGTTCTCTGGCCTGAGACTGCCCCGTGCCTGGCTAACCTCTCCGCTGATCAGAGGTCCCTCTCTGAACTACCGTAGCAGACCAGCGTGTGACTGCCACTTACCCTCCCATCCCCTGGGCTTTTGTTTCCCATGGCTTGGCTTAGCCACACGAGGGAGGTGCCTGCTACAGCAGTCCTGGTGGGGCTTTGATCCTCAGGTAGCCTCCTCTGAGCGATTGCTCTGTCGCTGTTGAAACAGAGGCTTTCCTTTCATGCTCTCCGATAGAGGGATGTGACGGGGGAGTGGTGGCCGAGTCCAGAGGCTCAGGCATTCCGTGTGGTTTCTAAGTGGGTGATGAAGGCAGCATGTGCTGGGAGCAGGGTCTGGTTCCCCCCACCCCAAACACCTACTCTGCGTGGTAACTGACTCTCCCCCATCTTGCAGTGGGACACATCGAAGTTCTAGCCTGTGCTGTGTGCAGGGCTCCCCCCACAGCTCCATATTCAGCCTCGCGCTGGGATCTACGTTAGCCACATGCTGCTATGGTTTAAAAATGGTGTTTGACTGGTAGCCATAGTCCGGCGGGGCTACCTTTCCCCAGGCCATATTGCTGGGCTTGAACTCAACAGGGGTGCTGAAGCTGGTGTCTGCTGTTCTAAGACAGGGAGCTGCTGGCAGGGCAGTCTCCTTCGCTTTGAAATTCTCTGGTCTGTAGTAGTACCAGTCTGTTGGCCTTTAGGGTGTGTGCAAGCAAAGCCCATGTATTTGGCATCATTAAGGAGAGTGGGGAGAGCCGGTTCGCTCTTTGTGTTCGTGTCTTTGTTGGGTTGCACTTTTAATTATTTGCTAAAGATTCCTACAACCTGGGGTAGGAGCATCATATGTTAATGCCTAGAAAGCCAAATAAATCCATTGCAAAGCGGCCAGGTATCTCAGAGAGGTGCGTTCTCCTTCCACTGAAGTGCCAGGCTCAGGCTGTGAGGAAGGCAGGATACCAGAGCTGCTCCAGCCTTACCAACTCAATGGTCCACCACCCAGTACAAGACTTGGGGATTTGGAGTTTTGGAGAAACCCAAATATTTTTTGGCCTAGAGTCACTGGGGAAGGACGTGTTTGCAGGGCCAGACTTAGCTAGCTTTCATGAGGTTTTGCGAGGCCTACTCTTGCTTTCCAAACTCTGCCAATGTTTTGGTGAAATTTGGCAATTCCTGTTCCCCAGGAATGAGTTTCTGGTGGTGAAAGTTCCCTTTTTTGCTTATGGTAAATGCTTGCCAAGCTATTGCAAAGGATCAGTTACTCTGCAGTGAGCAAGTACCTTCCTTTAGAATGAGATCCGCCTACTGTCCCTGGGCACTGTTTGCTCCCAGGGCCACTCCTGAACTGGGCCTATTCTGGGCATCTCAAGCCAGGCCATCCTAGAGGCTCTGTCAAACCAGGTCAGCCTCCAGACAACCAAAACCAGAACGTTCCTAACTCTGTAGCTGCTTGTCGCCTGTCAGTCCAAGCTGTCTTCCCTTCCCTCCAGCCCCATGCCAATGGAACACTTTTTGCTTGAGAATGAAACTGCAGCTGTAAAAGACAGGTTTCATCTGCTAATTGCAGAGTAAAAAACACAAAGCAATCTGTTCTAGAATGGCTGTATTTAATTAATACTAAATAACTCTGGGGCTCATATAGATTTAGACATTAGATCCACTCTAACGTCAAATAGTTTGATCATGAATAATGTAAGAACAGTGACTGCTTGAGAATCACCAACTGACCTTAAAGGCGCAGCACTTCTCTGCGTGATGATCAGACAGGTGGCCCACTCCTCCTCTGCATGTACCCAAACGGGCACAGCCCTTAGCAGCCGCCATGAGAGCAGCAACAGGAGTTGTATACCCAGGCATATACGTCAGAGTAGCAGGGGGCCCGTCACAGCTGCTCTGCACTTGATCTGCCTGGGCAAGTCAGAGTTCTCTCTAGTCTTTGCTAATTTCATGGCTTCTCTTTCTATAAAATTGCATCCCAGCCATATTTTATTTCCTTTGACCCAAAACTCAAACAAACATAACCAGTGCCTATGTTCTTAAATTGTCAACCCTCTCCCACTTTTCTTGGGGGGGGGAAGGAGGTGCATGTGCGCACTGCACCACCCCACCATTAAATTCTCTGTCTCGCCCTCCCCAGTCACCGTGATGAGCTGAACACAATACACAGGTGTTAAATTCTGCTGAACTAGCTCATCCCGCTTCTTTTAATAGCTCTTGCTGCACAGACCTGTCCAGGTTTCCTAATGCCAAAGATATTAAATGAAATAAACAACCCGTTCAGGATGAATGAATGCAGAGGGGTTTAAAGGGAGTTTTCAGTCATCTGTTCAGTATATTTTTTTAACCTATGACATGAAATAGGACCAATGTAATAGATTTTAAAGCAGATTGTTATGATCTGGTGTGACCTCCTGCCTAGCACAGTCCCTAGAACCTCACCCACAATTCCTGCATTGAGTTCAAGAACTTGTGGTCTATAGCAGGTTCATTAGGAAGACGTCCAGCCTTGATTTAAAGTTTCCAAGTGGCGGAGACTTTGCTTGTGCTTTTGCAATAGAGTTGGACCAATAATGGGTGTAATACGTTGGTACAAGGTAGGACTAAGTGACATTGATCTACAGAGCTGTGTGGAAGAGCAGACTCCGGACAAGCAGCAGTGGCAGAGTAGGACACTGAGTGCTAACGAGTCTCCCTGCAATTCCTTGTTGAGCTGTCTTTACTGCACACAGCCCACAGAAAGGTGCTGGGAGAGGAGGCAGAGAAGATCTCCAGATAAGAAGTTAAGAATACAATAAAAGAAACCCTCCATCTGTCTCCTCCAGCCTAGAAAACAATAGAGTTCAGAGGGAAAACAAATTGAAGCACATAAAATCTTCCTTTGCATAGATAATATCATTGCAGGTGGAGTGCTGGCTTGGCAGAGAGAGAGAGAGAGCAGGGCCCCCTGCAGGGGAGAGCACATGGAAAGCTACAGAGAGTTGTGGCCACGCTAAGAATAATATAGATGTGTGTTCATATGTGCCAGTAGCCTGTGTGTGTCCTGTAGCTGCACAACTGTGTGTATGTGCCTGGATGTGGGAGAATGTGAGCATTAACAAGGCTGTGTGGGGAGCCCAGGACCAGGATAGCTGGGGTGGAGGGCTGCAAGCCAGGATTGAGGAGGTTTGACAGAGCCGTGTATGCCCAGAACCAGGACAGCAAGGGGGCTGCAGGTCAGAGCTGAAGTACATTAGCAGACCTTAGAAATTAAGTGAGGAAATTAACCATTGGAACAAATTCCCAAGAGAAGCAGTGGAGTCTCCAGTTCATGATGTCTTCAGGTCAAGACTGGATGCGTTCCTGGAAGATACGTTTCAGTCAAACATATTACTGGGCTCAATGCAGGCAACTAACTGGGTGAAACTGAATGGCCTGCAATATCATAGAATTGTAGGAGTGGAAGGGACCTCGAGAGGTCATCTAGTCTAGTTGCCTGCACTCAAGGCAGGACTAAGTATTATCTAGACCATCCCTGACAGGTGTTTGTCCAACCTGCTCTTAAAATTCTCCAGTGATGGAGATTCCACACCTCTCTAGGCAATTTATTCCATTGCTTAACCACCCTGACAATTAGAAAGTTTTTCCTAATGTCCAACTTAACCCGCCCTTGCTGCAATTTAAGCCCATACAGGAGGTCAGACGAGATGATCTCATGATCCCCTTTGTCATGAAATTCTATGAAGCTGTGAGGGTGACAACAGGACCAGCTTTTGCTCTGGAAAGTTAGACTTAGCTGCATTAGCAGAGCTGTATGTGGGAAGCTTGCCCAGAACTTGCCTGTATGTAATCTGGCTCTACCACTGAGCACAAAAGTTACAAACTAAATTGAAAAAAATTATTAAAAATTAAAAGAACTAAGACATTCCAAGGTGCTTGTCAATATCCTCATTCTTCCTCCTTGGGCGCCTTTCAGTCGAGTTCCTGTGCATGATATCTTTATGTGAAGAAAGACATTGTTTTAAGGTGCATTAATAAAACCGGCTTGTAAGAGTCAGGTAGGTCATGCACCATGGTTTAAAACCTTCCCTTTGAGGAGATGTGAGACGTATTTGAAGGCTGTCGGGCTGCCAATCACTCAAGTCAAAATCCTACAGATAGCAGGAGGAAGAGAGGTTTGTGTTGTAGAGCAACACACTGCTCCGGAGAGGAGGAGACAGGAAATCTTTGATCAAACTAGAGAATTGACAAGTAAAAAGGAAAAAACCTAAACCCACAAAGAATTATCTCCAGAATGGGTCTGAGCACAGGACACAAGGGATCATCTCAGCCCAAGTCAGATAAAGAAAACGGGAGCACAAGGAGACACATACTTGGAGAATCCGAGGAGTGAGGAACAGTTGTCTGCCAGGGAACTGCTGGAACTGGACACAGAAACTAAAACATAAAACTAAAAACAATAACCATGGTTTATGTATGACCTACAAATATCTTCAGCAGCTGCATTCCATCTATCTTAAGAAGAGCTGGTTTGGAATTTTCTGATGAAAAGTTTTGTTGTCAGAAAATGCGCATTAGTCAAAACCCAGTGTTCCTGGGTAGGGCTGGGTGAATTTTTTTTAAATGAATAGCTCAAGCGATGAGAAATGCAGCTTTGATAAACCAAGATAAATTGTGAATTTGACAGGGTAGATGGTGACTTGTCCAACGTCACTCAAAGTCTGTGGCGGAGCGGGGGATTCAACTCAAATCTCCAGAGTCCCAGCCTACTGCTCTAATTTGTAGACCACCCTTCCCACCCCTGCATGCTGTCCCGATAGCATATGCTCGTGACGCAGGCCGTAGGGCAGGCAATTTTCACAAATGTTTACGAGGAAATAAATAGAAATGTGTGAAGAAAGGAGGATCTGGATGTGGGGTATGTTCCTTGTTTGGGAGTTGGAGAGGTTCCTAGTTAAGGTAAATCCTGGCAGTAGGCCTTTTTGGAATGCCAGAGTCGTCGTCTCTCCATCACGGGCACGTGGAGTTTTGTCAGAATTCCCCTGGAGGTGCTCACATGTGAAAGCGTGCAGACAGACGTGCTCCAATAGAGCTGCTGCTCACAACAGCAACCTTAGGGGGTCGCATGCTGCGTGGCATTGTTTGAACGGTATCACGCCCCAGGCCGGGACCTTTGTATCTAAAAGCAGGAGCTGTTAGAGCTTGAAATGAATAACCAGGCCTGTTGGTTTGGAGGCAGTAACAGACTCCTAAACCTTGCCATGTGCCGCAGCCACTAGATAGGGACAAAGAGCCAGCCTGAGCTAATGGGGGATGACCCCGTTCTCAAGTGTTGAATGACACACATCCTCTGTGTTTACATTTATCCTGGGGTTTAAATTCAGACCACCCCGGTTTTGCTTAGGCCCCGCCGCATGCAAAGGTGATGTGTTTGGCGTAGTCCTCTCCTGCTCCAGACTGGGAAATCCAGCTCCTTCCAGCAGGTGTTACAGGTGTTTCAGATTTGAGCCAGTATACTGAAGTGTTGGTGGCTAGAAAAATGAATGGGTGGGAGTCAAAATGATGCTGGTTACTGTCCAACCTCAGACAGATTCGTGCTTCACCGGGGACTCCTTTGGCTTTAGCAGGTGGATAAAATCAACTTTCCGAGGGTAACTTCCATGGCAGGATTGTAGGGCAGTTTTCCTTAAGAGTGCATGAGGAAAGGGTCGGTCCTTTTCTTCGAGAACAGAGAGAGGCATGCTTTCTGATGCTTCGCTCAAGTGACTGGGCGTCGGTCTCTTGGGTTCTATTCCCGACTCTGCCACTGATTTGTTGTGCCAACTTAGGCAAGTCAACCTCTCCGTGCCTCAGTGTACCCATTTTCAGAAACTGAAGTAAATGATATTCATAAAGCACCGGAGAGCCTGAGTGCGACAGGGCTGCCTGTGTGCCAGTTGTGACCAGTGATAGAAACCCCCCATCGTAAATCACAAGATGAATAAATGAAGGGCTCTATAACTTTTCAAAACGTCACTTTCCTTAAACTAAGCATTCTCCACTTAAATAAAACAACTTCCTACCCTCCCCCACCCCTCACCTCTTCAGTCTTGAGTTTTGTATTAAACCCTTTGGTGTGACAAATGATTGAAATGTGTAATTTGAAAGCTAAGCTCCCCATCACACTCTTTTCTCTATTGTTTATTTGCCAGCTCCAAATGGGTTGACTGCCAAGTAAAGTAATCAGAAGGTAATAGCCTGATATCGGCTGCATCCCCAGAGCTTCCAGCAAGCTGGAAAACTACATTCTTGGTGCCGCCTGCAGTATTCATGCACTGAAAATAATTGTGTAAAACAGTATAGCTTGGATCAAACTTCGGCTGACATTTTGCATTGTAAGATTTGCGTACGCCTCGGCCTGATGTGGTTATTAGTAACTTGCTTGGGGGCAAGACAGTCCAAAGTGTCTCACAGAGGGATGTTGTAATTCATTTGCCTGTGTAGATAAGACAGCGTCTTCCTAAACCAAAGAGCATATCTTTATCATCGTCTCCTCCCTTCCTCCGCTCCTTCCCTCTCTCGCGCGTTTCCCCCTGTTGTTGCGATCCTTGCAAAGCGTTGATTTTATTGAGTGTGGCAAGTGGCAGTTCATTAAAAAGTGGGAGCAGATGGGGAAGGGATTGTAGAAGAAGATTAATGATGCACACCGACAACTAAATAGGCCCAGGTTTCAGAGTAAACACAATCACTCCGGCTTCCTGGGAGCCGGTAATCCTCCTCTGTCAGCTCTGTTCTAGTTAGCTGGCAATGGAAGTGCTCTGGAGAGCTAACAAGAGGGGAGGCTGTCTTGGGTACTGCAGTGACGTCCCTGTGCCTTCGCTAAGGATGCTGACAAGCAAAGATGATGATTCTGTGGTAGCCTGGGGACCCTGGTCCTGCTGGCAGAGCCAACTGGGAGGAAAGGAGGAGGAATGTGGTCTAGTAGGCAGAGCAGGGACTTGGGAGTCAGGACTCCTGGGTTCTTTTCCTGGCTCTAGGAGGGAGTGTGGCTAGCAGCTGGGGTAGGGACTGTGAGTCAGGACTCCTAGGTTTTATTTCCCACTCTGCTACTGACATGCTTTGTAATCTTGTTACCTGTGCATCACCTCTCTGCACCTTAGTTTCCCCATCTGCATGGAAGAGCTGGGTGGTCTGCGCTTAGAGCACAGGAATATAGGAGATCTGACTCCTCTCCCTGGCTCTGCCGCAGGCTTTTTGTGTTACTTTGAGCAAGTCATCGCATTTCTGTGCCTCGGTTTCCCCTTTTGTAAAATAGGTATTTATGAGGCTCGGTTCATTAATGCTTACAAAGAGCTTTGAGAACCTTAGGTCCAAAGGTGCTAATGAAAGTGCAGAATGTTATTTCAGCAGTTATTAGTGGACAATAACAGCTCGGATGGAACTGACTTGAGATACAAACCCGACTACCTGCTTAGATTGCTACCCAGGGTGGTGAATATAGGTGGGAAAGGTGGGGTCAGAAGGGAGCTAAGAGAGGACTGTTACTAACAGATTTGGTGGTTATGCATTTCAACTGTCCTCATTATGGGTGCAAATGTATCTCCAAGCCATGCCGCCCAGTGGCCATGCCACACATAACACCTTGTGTCAAATGCTGGAGCTGGATTTTAAAGACAGTTGGCTAATATTACACTCAGTAGGATTATCTGCAGTTTTGCTGTCTAAATAGACCGTGAACCAATCCTATGCTTCAGGTATCAGCTGATTCCCACCGGGGTCAGGACAGAATGTGCCCTCCCTCCCCAGAGGCAATGCACAGATGGACAGATGTATTGCTGGGGTTCCCCCACCTTCCTCGGAAGCATCAGTTACTGGCTGATGCTAAAGACAGGATACTGCACGTGGGGATTCAGTGGTCTGATCAGATGTGCTGAACCACGTGCCTCTTGTTGTAAAATTATTGCCATCAGAAATCCTGAGAGTGAGGTTATGGGACAAGGTGACTTTGCTAAAGGAATGAATCTGGTGTGATTCCTCAGCCTCTCACACTGCTCCTGTTTGTGCACCTCAGGCTGGTGTTCAGCAGGTGTGTTACAGCAGTGCACACCCGCTCCCACCAAGACTGGTGCCTCCGGGGGTCAGGTGCGGTGCACACACAGTGAGAGAGAGTCTTTGCCCCAAAGAGCTTCTGATCTAAATAGACAAGACAGAGAGAGGGTGGGAGCAGAAACGGGGAGGGGAAGTGACGTGTGTGGCTGCTCTGATGGCTGCTGGATGGCCCAGGCGCAGGGTGGCCCACGAGATGTTGCAGGGTTTACTGTTGTTTAAGTGCCAATTGCATGTTCGACCAGGGATGTGTCTGAGTGCTTCACTCAGGATCGCTGATGCTGCTGGACTGATGGCGTTCCTCCAGGAGAGAGCCTTTTACTCCATCCTGTCTCAGTGTGGGCTCAACTCCCATTCCAGCCAATCCACAGGTGTGTTTTCACCTTGCTGGCTTGAGTCTCCGTTTCCACTCTCCACTCCCCATGTCTCTATTTGACATTTTAAAACTGCGATTACAAGGAGGAAAAGGACTTTTTTATTTAAAGTCTTGGTGTGACTTGCAGATCACATTGACTCCATTAACTAGCTAAGGTGAGAGTTTTTCTTTCCTCTGACTGCTGGCTTCGCTCAGCCCAGCCTGGTGCCCGAGAATCAGACTGGACTCTTCCAGCTTCGTGCCTTATCACAAGCAATAAAGGTTCTCACAGTTGGAATGTAGCTGGGCAAAATAGAATCCAGATCTCTCCCTGCCCCAGGCCTTCTTGGCTTAGCTTTACTGTGAACAATAAGAGTGTGTGCGTCGTTCTCTCAGCCTCTCTGACTCAGAAGACTCTCAGGGAGCAGGGACAAAGAGGGCTAAGCAAGGGGCCGTTTTTAGAGTCTCTCTTCTGATCTACTAATAAACGTCTTATAATTAGTTTGGTTGAATGCACCGACTGGGCACGCTCGGTCATCATTAACTCTGCAGAAAGAGACGGAGGGGTCAAGGGAAAGCCTTGCTCACTGAGGCACTCCTGCAGCATTTCTGGGGAACCAACGGTAATGGTGTAATGAGAGCAGTATGCAATTTGCTCCTTACTTTTAAAGCCCTCACGCGGCATAAAGGCATCGGCCTCCTCTACACAGCCAGTGTTTGCCAGCCAAGTAGATGAGCAGCTACAGTAACGTCCAGTGCTAAGTAGGGGGGAAACGGGGTTAGAGAGGAAGCCTGATCATGAGCTTAAGGCACCGTGCTGAGACTCCAAGCTGCACCACGTATTCCCAGGGTGAGGTTCTCACGGTGGTCAGGATGGTGAATCACCTTGTTCCCCTGCCTCCAGAGAGAGAAAAATGTGCTTGTGGTTAACTGGGGGTCAGCTCCCAGACACCACCAGCCTGATAACCACCCAAGCACTCTCCTTTGGCTATGCAGGCCCTTCCTTCACCTTGCTGGTTAACAACAGGTGCACCCCAATCCTCGAGTCCCTTTGAATCATTCCCCTGTGATGTCCAGCCCCTGACACTGGCTACTCACAGAAATCCCAGATCCTCTGCCCCCAAAGGTGCAGTGCAACTCGGTTTACCAGTTTTGCCTAGAATTACCACTCCTGTAAACCACAGCATACTTGTGTGCACTTGCAGTAAAATAGAAGGTTTATTTAAGAAACAATAGAGATTTAACTAGAAACAAGGGAGAGTGGTGGAAACAACTGGTTACAACACTAAACAAAATTGGAACAAACAAATCGGGTCTACATTTCTCAGCAGTTACCTGTCCCATCTAATATAGCAGATTTCCCCCCACCCTCCCCAAGTTCAGTCTATAGCAGAGCTGGCTGGTTTCTCAAGAACCAGGATCCAAACCCTTGTGCTTCCCGGGCCCGTCCTCAGTGAATGGACGCAGAGGGTCTTTTCTGACACTGAAACCAGCCTTTGGTGTCTGTTCACAGCCAGGGCGAAGCTCTGTCAGGTGGAATGTTCCTTTTTCACCTCCAGGAGGTTTCGATTGTTTGCAGGTGCCCCTGATGGTTTCCCATTGTTAATTCTGGGAGGGAGCAAGGCTGGTCAGCTGAGCCTTGCATTATCTTACCTTCTGGTTAGGGCGGCGTGACCGCTCCCTCTTGCTCAACTGGACAGCCCCGAGGCCCATTGCCACTTGGTGATTAATTTCTACTCCAAATCCATAAAGCAAACTTTCGCTATTCTTCCTTTGTTCCTTAAATATTACCCATACCTACAGCTGACAATGATGCTGAGTCTTGACACGTTGTGAGCTTTCTGTAGACCCCTCACTTGAGATCTCTGATGGATAAATACCCTGCAAGACGCGTTTGGTGTCATGCGTGCATCAGGCCTGAGGTGAGAGCTGTTTACAAAGAACAGGGGACCCTTTGCCAGGGAGTCCCTGTGTCACAATGACCTTGGGCAAGTCACGGTCAAGTGCTCTACCGCTGTCAAGTTAGCTTAACACTAGTGACAGACCGTGTCGTCCTAACCCGTTTGAGGCTGTGTTCTAGCCTAGGTTAGGGTCAGATTTCACCGGTGCCACCTCTTGTGACTTGATTGCAAGTCTCGCGCTAACTCATCCTTTTCCTAAAGCCTCCGCTCCAGGAACTGTGTTTTTGTGGGAACCTCAGCCTTTGTTTTAAAAATAAAAGGGTTCTTGCCCACTTGGTTGTGGAGAAAAGCTGGAAGATGGGACCCTGGTGTGGCCTAAAGGCTCAGAAACCAAAGGCAAAGGAAAAATCCAACTTTATTTTGTTAATAGAAAAAAAGTGGTGTTTGGGGTCGGGAGAACTTGGTAGCCAACATACACGCAGCCTGCTGATCTGCTAGGTGTCCAACCCCTAAGGTCTCTGCGATTCATGCCAGCCCCAGACACACACAGTCTGCTCCCCCATCTCCACTGTGCATGTCAGTATGTGAGGAAGGCATTGCAGGATCAGTCTGGCCTTTCATGTATTCTCAGAAATATTGACCCTCCTAGCAGGGTCTCTTGCCCAATTAATAATGTAATTCTTAGTGCAGTGCGAGCTCCCTTCAGCCACAGGGAGGTTTCGCGGTCCCTGCCTCTCAGAGCGGGAGCTGAATGAGCAGAGAAGTTAGGGGCTGCATTTTTGGAAGTGGCCCTTGCTGGAGACACCTCCGGCGTGGTTTTTGGCGAGTTTCAGGTCTAAGCATCTGACAAGATGGAGGAGGAGGCATTCACCGTCATCTGAGCCATGAAGGCAGCATCTTGCAGGTAAGCGCTAAGGAGAGATGTGCAGGATGGCCAGGAGCTTCCCCCCACAGAGAGGGGACAGCATGGAAGAAAACGCAGAGGAAGAAGCAGACGGGCAGGGAAACCTGCATATGGAGCTGGCAATAAGGTCTAATGAGTAGTCCCCATGTCTCTCGGTTAGGTACTTATCTGTCCGCATCATCATCTCGCAATCTAATGCGTTTCTCCTCAGGTTGGGAAGTGCTGTTATCCCCACAGGGCAGGTGGGGAGTGGCTTCAGAGACAATAAGTGACTTGCCAAGATTGCCACGGGGGTGTCTGGTGGAACAGAGTAATGCTGTCCCCTTGGGCCATGCCACCTGGCTAACCTATTGGCCGAGGTTCATTCGACAGCCACACCAGCCACCTCCCTGGCTCGTTTCTCTTGTGGTGGGGATGCAGAGATGCACAGGCAGCGCAGACAGACAGGTGCTGCTTGCTTTTGAAAACAGAGATGTCAGGCCTGACACGGAGGAGCCTGACTGCTCATTAAGCGCGGTAAATTTCTGTCAGCAGCCTCTGTTCCCCACCACGACAAAGTTCACCTTTCCCTACCTGCTTTGCTTGTCTTGGCCTTAGTCTCTTTTCATTTTTTCTGACAGCGCTGACCTATCCACACAGCTTTGCTTTCTCGCTAATAGAAAGGCCATACACCAGTGAGCATCTGTGCCGCTTGATTTAAATACAGGGTACATTTGTCTTTCAGCAGGATGGCTGCTTCCTGCCAGCATCCCCTCAGGACAAGCCTTTCATTATTGATGGGACTGTAATTTTGGTGCAATTTACAGGAAAGTGCCCGACACCTTGTATAAACTAAGGCAGGGAAGGCAGAAGGACACGGGCTCGTTTGCACAGTGCATGAAGCCAGGGTGGTGAGGTTGGCTGGTTCCTTTGCTGTCACCCCATGGACAATCTAACCCCCTGAGATGCTGGCAGGATACTCAGATGCTGCTCCTCCTCCTGTGTCAGGCCTGTCTGATTCGGCAAGAGGATGGATCATCGGCCCAGAGGACAGAGACCCCAGTTCTGATTGCAGGTGGCACCATTTAAGCGAGGTCTGTCTGCACAGAGGATGGCTATGCAAGATGTCCCCGTGCCCGCCACCTCTTAGTCTGCCAAGGCCCAAAATGTGGGACCTAGTGTGTGGCAAAGACCTAGAACGAGGGGGACAGCACGTTTTTTCATGCAAGAAATGTAAATGCTGTGGGATTATGACGCACTCAAAGAGAGAGGCTTTTTGTAACTCAGCTGGTCAGGGCTCTGTTCTCAGGACCTGCCTCCTCCTTTCCCCTCGTAAAGCACTTCAGCTACAATCTAATCCATCTAATTGAATGACGGCAAATCAGGAAAAGAATTTATCGAAGATGGGGAAAAATCATGACATTTGGCTCCATGCACGTCTGTCCTTTCAGATCCACAGAGATAATTTGATTTCTGCCTTATGGGCAAGGCCAGAATTTCAGAAAAGAGAGGGAGGCGGAGGGAGAGGTATAAAGCCATTCTCTGTGGGATCAGCCCCTCGGAAGCCACTGGGAGAAGAGGGCATTAAACACCTCTCAGGAAACGGGAAGGTTCATGCTGAGCCCCGTAGAGGAGGCCTTTAGCCTTATCCCCCATGGCTCCCCCATAAACAGGCCTGTGCACTGCAGGAAGCCAGAGGCACCACACTTGTCCATGCAGGAGAAAAGGCGGCGGCTGCTGCTGCAGACCTGGGATTGCCTGGCACCCGGAGGAGGGCACGCAGAGGTGGGAGGCGCATGCACTGCAGCAGCAGGGGGAATAGGGGAAGGACTAAGCAGAATAACCACCAACCGTTGAGCGGCTCTTGACCAGTGTCCAATATGCAGCTCCCTTCAGCAGCATGGACCATCAGTGATGCCCTGGGCTCAGCCGATGTTCTCCTCGGGAATGGGTCAAAGTAACTTGGGCTGCTCTCCTAACCCCGGCGCACCATGTACCTAGGGTCACACGTTACTCCTAGGGTCTTGCAATCCAACATCGGCCTTTCTGTGATGGTTGTAGCGGCACTGTCCACAGGACAAGAGGGGCTAGAGAGAGAGCATGACCGATCGAGCAACCCTCTGGTGGGGAGAGAGCAGAGTAGCTGCACCTCTGTTCCCTTCCTGGTCTCTCTGGGTGCACTGCTCAGGTGGCAGGCCTCCACCTCTCCTGAGGTGGAATTCCACACATCTCCCGCTCTGAGACCAGTCCCTGGGCTACAGAACTTGAGTATCCACTGAGCTTACCCAGCAGGCCTGGCTGGGTTTGGCACCTGGGGTTTTGCCTTCAGGAGGCTGTGACCAGCAGTGAATAGTCACCCGGGAGTGGCCTTAAACCAAATCATAGTTTATTCTGCAGTAGGAACAATGCCTTAATGAAACAAAGATTTTCAAACCACGTGCATGTCTGTCTTCCCGAAAGCCTTCCCCTCCCTGACGGTAACTAGACAGGCACAGTTTCTTACAGACGCCCTGGGTCCTGTCTGTGTCTGTCTGGTTTCCTCAAACAACTTGTTCCTCTCTTGATTCCATTTCTACCCTTTGTAGAACTTTGTAGAGTTCCTTTGTTCTTGTGTGTTCAGCTCCTTTCCCTTCCCTGGTCAAACCAGTTTTTTTTTATTCTGGAAAATTGTTATTAAGACAAAGTTACAATAAGCCATTAGCATACTATCGTACATTACCTATCACGTTTTTCAGGATCAGATTAATATTCAAAGAACCTGTCCAAACATTCTGGCTTACTGGCTGGGGACCCCCCCTCCTGTAAATACGCTAATAAGGGTGACACAGTTTCTACATACCTATGCTCTTTTGGGCACGTCTCTTGTGTACATGCTTGGTATGGAAGCTTTTGCATTGCAAGGACAGTCAAATAATGGTCATAGCCAGTTTTGTAGGTTGGCTGGAGAAAGGCAAAACCATCAGAGCTCTTAGGTCTGGCATTGCCCCGTTGGTGGAGAGGTGGCTGCTCCCAGCCTCGCAGTTGAGCTAAACCAATATATTCATACCCTGCACATCCCAATAACCAGACCGACCCACATTCATTGCCTGCACCTGAGTTACAACTTCCTGATGCTGGTTTGGTTGTCCCTGTGTGAAATTAATGGGTGGGTGAGAGCTCCCAGGAGTGGGGACTAGTCCCTCCCCGCCCCATTGGGAGGTAGCTGGTGTTTGTCTGGGGGATGGAAATGGCAGTTTGTTTCCGTGGAGCATTTGCAGCCTGGGTGACCATTAAACCTGGCAGTTTGCTCCTGCCTGACTTGGGTTCTTTGCTGGCCTTAGCAGCACCAAGCAGGCACCTCTGTCTGTGGCTCACGCTGGCCACGAGGCGTTCCCTGCAGAAGCTGCTCCGCTTGCTCCTTGGGCAGCCTGTCTGTATTTTTGGCACGGGCTTGTATCTGGCACCTCACAGACTTCACGGGATGGAAGAGAAAGAGCCCTTCAAACCCTGACATCCTTTAACAAGCTCCCGCGCAGCCATGCCAGCACAGCGCCGGGGCAGAAGGATGCTACCGCTCGGACACCGGCTTGCTGGAAGGCTGTGGATGGTCTCGAGCTACATCTGGTGTTCCTGTGTTGGGTAGTGCTAATGGACGTGTGTGTGTCCGTCTAAAAGGGGTTTCATTTGCAGGTCTCTCCCTGTGCCGGTTGCCAGCCCCAGCTCCCTGCTCTCAGCGCGCTGTTTGGGGGCTCTCAGCACCCACCCTCCCCAGATGGGAGGCTCTCTGGCTCTCTCGTCCTCGACAGGCTGCGACATCTCCGTGGTCAGCCCGGCAGGTCAGACCTTGCTCCATTTTAATGGACCACCCACCTCCAATGCAGCACTGGATACCAGCTGAGGCAGCAGGGCTGGGCTGAGACTGCAGAGATAACGGACAACCCCCCCCCCCAGCTAAATAACCACAAACCTACATAAATATCTAAGGGGGGTGGGGATTATAACGGAGAGGGACTGGCACCCGGAGCTGTGCTGCCAGAGAGTGTAAGTAATTTAATAAGGGGATGTTTGAAATTATATCATCCCAAATAATATAATAAACCCTAATTTACTCACATTTATCTCCCGGAGTTTTTTCTGAAAGCCGTAATCTTGCATCTTCTACAGTGATGGATTAGCGCGATGGAAACTCCGCCAGGGAATAAAAACCCACATCGTGTAGTTTTTGACATGTTATTATTCAGTTTTATCTCAGGCTGCTCATTCCTGGCCCATTACTCATGTTCACAGGGATTTCTCTCTCTCTCTTATTTATTTATTTTTAGCATGACTAGAAGCAAAGATGCTAACAAATTGCTCCTCCTTTTGCCTTCTTGGTTTGAAGAATGGCTCCCCCCTCCCTCCCTGGTTAAAAAATATACATACAGTGAGCACAGCTAAGAAGTTACTGCGTGTTGTGGTTGTGATCCCTGGTTTAAGTATAGGTTAAATCTCTGAAACCAGAGAGAACTTTAAAGGTGCCCACTTGTTTGTAGCTCAGTTCTGCTCTGGACGATCAACTCAAGATGGTGATTGGGCAGCAGTGGAGCCTTTGCTGCATAGAGATGATGTTGGATCAGGCAAATGCTTGAGATAGATGGAAAAACTGTGACATGGAAAATGAAACAAGACCAACTGGCTTATTTAGCCGCAGTAGTGGGACAGGAAGTGCATTGTGATGTCACTCATTTAGGACTGTGACATCACTGAATGAATAAGGATCAATAAAGCACGGTACCTCAGCATAGAGGTTGGGAGTACTGAGGTTTTTTTGGAGAGGACCCTTTTGTCCAAAGACCCCATGTCACCATTCCTAACATCCAGACTGAGTTACAATTCAGATAAATATATCCTGTAACACCCTAAATTCCCCTGCAGTTTTGACCGCTTACAGAATTCTTCTTCACTTCCTGTCCTAAAGTGATGTGTAGAGTTGCTGTGCTGTGGAAAACAATGTCTATGTCCTGTCCCAAAGATGACTGCATTTCCCCAGTGGGGGATGCCCCTTTCCTAGTTATTGGGGGCGGGGTGTTTTGTGGAAGTACGTGGCTAAATTAGTCACCAAGATTCTAATCAATAGAACAGCTTACAGCTGTCTAGAAGAGTGGGGTGCTGTTGTCTACAAGGCACCTAATACAAGGGAAATAGATGCTACAAATAAAAAGGCAACTAGGGAGTGACACAATCACCTACCACCAAGCAAAGAGCAGAGGGGGGATGCAGGATTTATGGGAGGATCTTTTAACACCTGTATCTTGAAAACCGATGACGATGGATATGGAAAATATCCAGAGTCGGGTAATGGAGGAGCGTACTAAACTGGGATGGTCTACCTAGCTGTTTATGGGATTCCATGGGTTAAAGAGATGGGGTACCTCTCACTTGGGGTTACCGTAAATATGGTTTGCCAAAGGGAAATGCTCATTGTTCAAGGGACCAGTCCTGCGGCTAACCACGTAACGACAGACTGGGGTTGCAGTTTGGGCCTCAGCACATGCAGTCCTCACCCCTTTAATTTTTAATGCACTGTGCAGAACAGCTAAAATCATTAAAGCCAGGCATGTAGGAGTCCTCAGCTGGTAACTTTAATTATTGTAAAATTCTGTCTTTATTGCTTAGTAGCAATTATGCATTGCAGTACCCAGGATGCAAGGCCCTGTAGTTTTTTCCTGAGAGGGAAGGTTTGTTAACTGTAGTGCTTAAAACCACTAAGAGGTTATTAAATAACTGCAGATTACATCAATAATGCCTGGTACGGTGGGTCTCTTGTTTATTACAACTGCTTTGTTTACTCCCAGCCTTCAAAGAAATTTTAAAAATTCAGAAACCAATCAAGGCTTCAGCATTCATGTGGTAGAGAGAGCATATAATTCCGCTGCTGAGCTGTAGACTTTCCTAACGTGTGTGCTGTCTGTGCAGCTCTGCTGTATGTGAGCTAAGTACCTCAGGACTTACGATGGAGCCCGCCAGTATTTTGGAGTTTTGTTGGCTTTGTGTGGCCCAAGAGGACAACTAGCATTGGGGCTAGTTCCCCCACACCTGCTCTCTCTTCTCTGTTGCATTGACGGTGGAGGGACATCTCGTGTACAACAAGGATTCTTCAAATCCTTACCCCAGAATCAGTTAAATGCATTTGCAAAATGCTCGATCAGAGGTCAGATTCGGCCTCTGGCATTAACTAAAACAACTCCCCCTCCCCCCCTCTGATCAATTGAATTAAAGAGTCTGTGAAATAAGGAGGGGATACTTCAAGGACCGGCTCATTGAAGCTGTTTGAACAGAAATTGCCTTCTGGGAAAAATCTTATTGTCTTTTGTGGCGGAGGTTTAAAGGCCCAATCATTAGAAGGTGGCATTTCACATTAAAATTATTCCTATCAGGCAGTGACATTTCTTGGTTCCTTATGGGCAATGGACCTTATCCTGCCTCCAGTTCAAATATTCCCCATATTAACATTCCTTCCCCATCTGTTGTTAAAGCAGAAAAACAGAAAATTGCTGTCTCCATGTGTACACGATATACAGTAGATGTCTGTATTTATTGACATTTATAATAAACTATGCCTATTACATATACATAACGCATGCAGGGCAGACTGTAAAATCTAGAGCTCTCAGCAGGGAGGGACTGGCAGAGTAAAATCCTGGAGGGAATAAAAAAATTCCTGCAATATACAAGGCATTGTTTGCAGCACTGAAGGTACCTGAGTATCCAGTGAAAATCCTTACTTCAAGGCCTTTCTACACCAGAGACTGTAAGTATATTGACAGGAAATTAGATATATTAGGAAAATATTGCCTCTTGGGGTGAAATGGTGGCCAATGACCAAAACTAAGGCATTGTTTTATTGTCTAATGGAGAGCACTGTATAAATATTCAACATATTTAAATATTGATTGGCTATGTTAATAACGGACGTGGTGTTGTGACTTTGCAGAGCCCTGAAATCTCTCTGGACCCTTGGCCCCCCTCCTGTTTCCTTGTTCTGGCCCCAGCTTGCATGTTCATTGAGTTGCCCTGGGGCTGGTGAGTGGGCCAGCCCCTAAAACAGGTGATGAATTAGGAAGGGGAAGGCATAAACCTATTGTAGATGACAGGACCTAGACTCCGTTGGTTTGTGCTTGGCCCTGGTGCATACAATGCACCCATCCTGGCCAGGAATATTTAACATGCACAAGAAGGGGATGTGGGGGACCTTCCCAGCGTTGGCATATAGATGAGCCTTGCAAAATTTCCAGTTACCCAGAATGAGTATACAGGGTATGGCAGAGTGGCGTGGGTACATTTAAGTAGCATTCGGTTTCTTCATCCTTGTCAATGATAGCAGCTATCATGCCTGGGCTGGCGAGTTTTCTTGATGCACACAATTGACTCCCGCAGGCATTGGATACAGCCCTAGAAGCTGCTGTGAAGCACCTGGACTGGTCATCCACGCTATTTAGCATAGTTATACTTTGCTCTCACCTAGTACTTGTCATCCCTAGACCGCAATGCCCTTTGCAAAAGGAGCTCCGTATCCTCCCCATTGTACGGCCGGAGAAACTGAGGCACAGACATGGGAAGGGACTTGCCCAAGGTCAGACAGCTGGCCAGGGGTAGAGCCTGAAATAGAATTGGTGCTATGGACGGTGCTCTGGCCAAAAGGCCACACTGCCTCCCTCGGGGCTCCCATGTGACTGGCCCCCGCCTTCAGTTCCTTAGTTAGCTTTTCCTTTTGGAGGGGTTTTTGCCCCCAAAGGAAAGGTACAAATATTAGTTGCTGAAGTTTTTTCATCTGAGAAGTGTTTTTCAAAAATAAAAAACTGTTTGCAAAAACTTGTCAACGTTGACATTTAAAATCTTTTGCAAACACTTTCCACTCCGTTTTATACCATGGTTTAGACCCAGATCATTTTTCAAATTATTAAATGTTTTCGTTTCCCCAAAGCTGGGTTTTCGGTATAAGACAAAGTGGGCACATTTATGAAAAGTGGAAAATGGGTCAGTTTGAAACCCTGGGAAATGGAAACAGCTTCAAAATGTTTTTTTTTCCTCCTTGGAGCAGGGACTGTGGTTTTGTTCTGTGTTTGTACAGCACCTAACACAATGGGCTCCTGGTCCATGACTAGCATTCTAAGGGACCGTCACAATGCTGTTGCTGTTATTTATTGAGATAATTTTCCCATTTTTTGATGGGCTCAGTAAAAGGCTTAAACATCCCTGCCCACCAGATGAGTGCCCCAAAGGGGCCAAACGCACCATTGGACTATTGAGACCTCACAACCCATCTTTGCAGCGTTGTGTAGTTTGCATTGCAAGCACCACTGCAGGATTCCATGGGCCTGTGCCTGACTCCAGCCATGCCTACGCATCCGCTGACTGCAGTCAAGTTTGCTGTGTCTAAACTTTACACTGTGATTGCAATTAACCAAACAACAAACTCCATGTTTGACTATCCCTGTCTAAATTTGCTTAGCTCAAGCTGGAATCTGCAGTAAGTAAACGATTTTCTGTTTATATTCAGCACTAATGAAGAGCCAGTGAACATTGCCCATTAATAACTTAGAAGATGATTGTGTTTACAGAAGGCCTGTATACAGCATGTCATACTTACCTGGGAGCTCATGACTTGCTATTGATTTCCCAATAAGCACAGCCTCTTTTTTGTTGTGTCTGCATTTGTTTTCTCCCAATAAGGAAATAATCTGTCCAAAGGACGAACTTTCTCTAGTGTCTGGAGTCAAGAGATGTCACCACTCTGACTAAAGAACCAACTCACTGCACTATTGACCCGGCCCGCTGCCTTTCTAGGGATCCCCTGATACACCCATGGGCAGGACTCTCCTAGCAGTGCCATTCCCAGCACACAGTTGCAGGGACCAAGGTGCCAGCTTGTGGTTCGGGTGTCTCTAAAGAGAGTTTATGTCATGGCTTTCCACAGAAATGAGAGATGCGCTTTACAGAGACAGAGAAGTTAAGGTCACTCCAGGCAACAATAATATGAATAGAACCACTGGGCCAGACTCTTGTCACCCGCAAACCAAACCAAACCAAAAATGCAATAGACTAAGAACATTTTGCATTTCTACAATGCTTTCAATCCAAGGGCCTCTGAGTGGCTTACCATTGTCCTTTAATGGAGCCTTCCCTTCCCCCAGGTGCTAGCTGGCATTGTCCCCAGTACCCCAAGGCTGTGAGTGCTGGTAACTGCCCTCCTCCTTCCCCACTGAGATCCCACTGGGGTTCAATGGCCAAGCCAAAACCAGAGCATGGTAGTTTTTGCTTCCTGATCTCTTGATTTTCCTCTCCAGAATCACCCTTCCTTGCCCACAGAAGAACCATCACAACTCTGCCGGCCAGCAATCTGTTGGTTCCAGGCACTAGAGATGCTGTTATAGGAAAATTGTTAGAGTGGCCAAGACACTGGAATGACTTTGAAAGGACTTGAAGTTTGCTGACTTCTTGCCTGGAATATTTCCATGTTCCCTGCCTACCTAGGAACACAACTTATGTTGGGTATTGAACTACGCCAACATACCATGGATCCAGGGCCGGCTCCAGGCACCAGCTTGGCAAGTTGGTGCTTGGGGCGGCCACTCCGGACAGGGGCGGCAGGTCCAGGTATTCGGCGGCAATTCGGCGGACGGTCCCTCATTCCCGCTAGGAGCAAAGGACCTTCCGCCGAATTGCCGCCGCAGATCGCAATCGCGGCTTTTTTTTAAATTTTTTGTGAGTGTGGCTGCTTGGGGCGGCCAAATCCCTGGAGCCGGCCCTGCACGGATCCCATGTTCACTGGCTTTTCAAAGTTTAGAATGGGAACCAGGGTATAGTTCTTTCAATGAGCCGCCACTTGTCTGCTTGGTTTCACTTTCCAAGCAGAGCTTGGGGAAGAGAGCATCTGACCTTTCCTCCTGACCACCTTGAGCTCCATGGAACCGTTCTCTGCTTTAGAATTCATGTCCACTGTCTGGTTACGTTCTGTCTAGTCACTAAGAGTCTTCAGGCCTTGGTGTGGGGAGGGGCAGAGGGCAATGCTTTCTCTTGCAAAGCTGAGTATTTTAATATGTATATATTTTTGGTTGTGTTTGCTAGCTTTGAACAATTGTGTGGCACTTGTCAGCCTTCTGTAGCTGCTTCTCGGGCACATTTCTTTGGATGCTGAGGAGCCTAGTATGAGCTACCATAGAAATCCGGGAGGTGATTTAATTTCTGTGCATGAGAGGGGGAGAGACAGAAGCTTCTGGACCTACAACTCTCAGTCCATGGCTATACTTTAAAGAGTACATCCCAGCCTTCACTGCCCTGCTTCTGCCCTACCATAGACTATTGGCTTTGCCTTTCAAGTGAAACATAACTCTGAGGTCCTGATCACTCATAGGTATTAAAAAGCCCAGTGGAATTTTTCACAATATTCCTAGTTGATACCAGAGCTGTATACCAACACCGGTATCTCTATATGGTGGATGGGTAATTATATATTACTTAATATATAAAAAGATCATATGGCACATAAGAATAACACATTTGTTGTGTTGTTCATAGTTCTGTCAGTTCAATAAAGTTGTGTGGCAATTGGCTTCCTGGGTGGAGCTCTTGCACCTGGTAATCCAACGGCGAGTGGAGTGGGCAGGGGTGTATATCCAGGGGTTAGAGCAGGGCAGACTGGAGTCTATGCCACGGACCCATTCTGCAACCTTGGAAACGGTACTTTCTAAGTCCCTCTCTGAGCCTCGATTTACCCGTCTGGGAAATGGGCCTGAGTCTGCTTCATCTCTGCAGTGTGAGGTGTCGTTTACTCCACGTGGCATGTGCTCGAGGGAAGGTGACCAAGAAGCCTAAACTATTGGTCTATTGCCTAAATTCCCCCTCCACACACAGTTTTAATGTAATCCAGAGCTGTTCTTGATTTACTGTTCTAAACTGGTGTGCAACGATAGCATCTGTTACGTATTTAACACATCAAAACAGGACACGTCCATTTAGCACTTGTGTTGGAGTCCTTTAAGTGCAAAGAAGGAAGAAAGGCACTGGGGATAAAATCCCATCAGGCTGAGAGACCGCTGGGTACTTTCAGACTTGGATTGATTTAAGGTCAGAAAGGACCCCCAGACTCAGCGAGTCTGACCTGCTTGCCACAGCACGCAGAACCCCACCCGCCAGTTACTGCAGCAAACCGTAGCTTCCGTCGGAGCCAGCTTGGAGCTGTTAGAAGGACATACCAGCGAGATTTACAAGCGTCAAGAGATGGAGAAGCCACCAAAGACTTTGGGCAGTTTCCCAGGGCTGATTACTCTGCACCTTAGTGCTAGTCTTAATTTGTTTAGTTTAAGCTTCCAGCCATTGGATTGCTTTTTGCCTTTTTCCACTAGATTAAAGAGCTGTCTGCTATCAAAAATCTCTGCCCCATGTATCTATTTGCAGCCCGTGATCACATCACCACTTTACCTTCTCTTGGATAAACTGACCAGGTTGAGATTCTCAGGCCTCTCACTAGAGGGCAGGCTCTCTAGACTTGTGGCGGTTTTCTGAACCCTTTCCAATTTTTTAACACCCTGGTTGAAGTGCAGACACCAGAACTGGACACAGGATCCAGGACTGGGCTTACCAGTGCCTATAGACAGGTAACACCACCTCCTGCCTCTATGTGCTAATTCCCTGGTTCTCCATCCAAGGATCACGTTAACCCTCTTTGCTACAGCATCGTCCGGGCAGTCCATGTTCAACTGGTTATTCACGGTGACTGCCAAGTCCCTCTCTGCTCCAAGACACTTACAATCTGATTTTAGCACACTCAACTTCTGGAGGGCACATGGATCAACACTGGCTCAGACCAGAGGTCCAGTGAATCCAGTACCTTGTCCAGTGCCAGCTGCTTGAGAAGAAGGTGCAAGAAACCCTGCAGTGATGGGGTAACTCTTGTTTGCTGAACATACCTGCCTACATGCCCAGTAGCCTTGCTGGAGGTCCCTGGGGGTTTCAAGGGCAGGAGATTTTGTTATTTGCAGGTGGGTGAGAGAGCGGGTCGCCTCTCCCGACCCTCTACCATTCAGGCGCCCTCCAGACTGCTGTGCATGGGCCCCCAGCCCCTCTCCAGAGCAGAGCGATATCTGAGCATCTGTATCTCGCCTCCTTTTTCCCAGCACCTCCCCTCCGGGGAAGTGTAAGGAAATAATGTTTATTTACAAATACAAATGTTATTGAGCCAAATGAGAGAGATTATTATGGGCTTGTGGAATTGTCAGCAAATGCTGTTTAATTAGAGCGCAGACATAATACTCATCATTACCCTGTAGCTGGTTCTCTGATCTAAGGCTCTATACCCCCAGGCTTCCTTGGCTACAATGAACTCCGCAAAGCAGACACTTTCCCTAACTCCCTCATCAAATACCTGCGCCAGACTCTCAAGGTTAGCGCGGTGGGGGTCAGCCGCGTTTAAATGTTGATTACAGAGTCGGCAGGAGCTGCTAAGATTTCTAATTAAGATTAAAGAATGCACACGGCTTATAAATGGTTCTTAGGAATGTATAATTTGATTAGCCTGTTTTCTCATGGTACTTTAATTTCTGGATTAGTTAAGATGGCCTCTTATAGCAGGGCTCCTAACTGCTGCCTCTCCCCCGTTCTGTACAGCCTCGTCAGCGTGCACAGGAAGGGCCCACAGCTCTCTGAGATCTCAGGGGGCAGCAGGGTCCCAGGGCTAGTTGGGAGATCTGTGGTCCCAGCTCTCTCACTGCCTTGCCGTGTGACATGGGGTGGGTGACTCGCTCTGTGCTTCAGTTTCCTCCTGTCTAAAGCGTGATAGCCGAGCTTCCCCTCTGCTGTAAAGTTCATGGGCTCTGCAGGTGAAAAGCCCTTGATGATGATTGATTTATTATCTGTATTGTGGTAGCCCTGAGGAGCTCTAGTCAGTGACCAGGATCCCAGCGAGCTAGGAGCTGCACAAACCGAACAAAAGATGGGCTCTGCCCCAAAGCATGTACAAGTATTGTTAGCACCTGGAGCCAGTTCACAGACATACCCTCATATGTAAAAATCGCTATCTCTGCACCTCCAAAAATAAAAGACCCATGGCATGACTGTGACTATAAAACTGCAGTGTAGATATTCAGGCTCGGGCTGGAGCCGGGTTCCGAGGGCCTGCCCCTCTGCAGGATCCCGGAGCCGGGTTCTGAGAGCCTGCCCCTCTGCAGGGTATCGGAGCCGGGTTCCGAGGGCCTGCCCCTCTGCAGGGTCCCGGAGCTGGGTTGTGGGGGCCTGCCCCTCTGCAGGGTCCCGGAGCCGGGTTCCGAGGGCCTGCCCCTCTGCAGGGTCCCGGAGCCGGGTTCCGAGGGCCTGCCCCTCTGCAGGGTCCCGGAGCCGGGTTCCGAGGGCCTGCCCCTCTGCAGGGTCCCGGAGCCGGGTTCCGAGGGCCTGCCCCTCTGCAGGGTCCCGGAGCCGGGTTCCGAGGGCCTGCCCCTCTGCAGGGTCCCGGAGCCGGGTTCTGAGGGCCTGCCCCTCTGCAGGGTCCCGGAGCCGGGTTCTGAGGGCCTGCCCCTCTGCAGGGTCCCGGAGCTGGGTTGTGGGGGCCTGCCCCTCTGCAGGGTCCCGGAGCCGGGTTCCGAGGGCCTGCCCCTCTGCAGGGTCCCGGAGCCGGGTTCCGAGGGCCTGCCCCTCTGCAAGGTCCCGCAGTCGGGTTCTGAGGGCCTGCCCCTCTGCAGGGTCTCGGAGCCTGGGCTCCCCCCATGCCTAAAGTCTGCACTGCAGTTTTATAGCCCGAACCCCATCAGCTCGAGTCAGCTGCCCTGGGCTCTGAGGCTCGGTATGTGTAAAGCTGGTTTTGGTGCCAGGGGCTCATCTGATCTATTAATCAGTTTTGGTTCAGGTGGTTTTGGATCCACTGAACACTACCTGTCAGTACCCAGGTAGTAAAGCCTTTAAAATGTGAACCCAGCCAGGGCATCTGCTTACCTGTGCTCCATCGCCTGTGATGTTCACCCAGGTACTCAGTGCTTGCGAGGAGTTCACAAGGACTCATTGTGAACACAAACTGGTGCCTGTCACCGGGCTAGTGTTCAAATCATGATGCACAGTCCAAAAATAAAAAGCAGATGTCTAGCCAGAGATACCAAAGCTCAAAACGTGAGCTCTGTGTGTGGTCCCAGCTGGGCCATTTGAGCACAGCGCTAATGGTGTATTGCACAGCCTCACGCTCGAAAGCAAAAACTTTCGCTCCACCGACAGCGCTACAAAACACTGTTAATAAAACTCTGATAAGAAACAAAGAGCCTGCCAGTCAGCCCAGGAATTGTTTACCCTGGTAATGACACCGGTCCATAGTGCTTGTGCCCTATGCTAATGTCCTAACAGCAGCTAGCCCTGTCCATCTTCCAAGAGCTCTCTGCATGGTGTGGGGAAAGCAATAGCGCTGTTTTACAGAGGGAGTAACTGAGGCTCAGAGGATGGCCACGGAGGGTGTCCATGTAAGGGCTGGGATTAGAGACCTGGGGTTCATGCTTCTGTGCTCTCCCCACCAGGCCACACTGCTCCGAGCAAGCCGGCTAGGCCTCAGGTGGGGCAGAGAGAATTGTGCGTGGTCCTGTGCTGGGTGGTTCTTCAGGGACCTGCAGCAGTTGCTCAGGTTGCGGGAGGACTGTCCTGGGTAGCGGGAGGCACCTGAAGGCTGAGTGTGGGTGCGGAAGGGAGGTCACACCCTTCCTGCTAGCTCGAGGGAGGCAGCGGCGAAGGCAGCTCCCCGCTGGTAGTTCAGACGGAGTCTGGAATTGATTCCCATGCTCCCTTCTTTCGTTAAGGAATCTACCATGAAACAAGGCGAGTCAAATGAGCTGTTTGGCTGCCCACTGTCCTTCCCCAACTTGCACAGCCGCCCTAGGCAGAGCAAACCATGCTACAGAGCGAGCGCCTGGCCTGGGAAGAATCTCCATGTACAATTTGATCCAAATGGGGAGGCAGGAAGTGGGCGGGGGGGAGCTATGCGCCAGCTCACAGGATGTTTAAATGAGGGAGGGCTGTGCCAGCCCTAGGCTGAGTTTCTGAGGTGCAGTTGCAGGTGGCAAGCTGGAAATGGAAACCAGGCTTCCAGCAGAGAGGCATGAGATCTTGCCCGCGCAGGTGTGTGCAGTTCCTAGGTGTGGGTTCCCATGAATTCCCATGTCCCGCTCACTGAAAAGCGACCGAGCTGCTGCTTTGTTGGCAGAGGCAGGGCGGATCTGTGAGGGGCGACCTACAGGCCCCAGCGGGTTCTCACGGGGCCATTAGTACTTGGGATGTTCCTCAGGCTGTAGGCCAACTGGGCCCAATAGGACCTCACAGCGCCTGCTGCCTTTGGGTGGCGCTTCCACCGTGCCCCACGGGTGGCCTGGGAAAACATCCATAGTAGAGCCAGAGTGGTTTGGAAAGGCAGAGAAGGAAGGGTGAGATCTGCTGACTCCAGTGCTTTTAACCCAATCCGTATGCCCACGGCGGATGTATGTCCTGTGCTTCCCACGGGGGGCAGGCAATGGCCATGAGTGTAGCATGTTGCTTGGAGTTTATATGGGGGCAAGGAACACACCAGGGCAGCGTGGTTTTTGCCATTTGGCTGCTACGCTGAAGTCCCTGGGGCAGTCCCCATGCACCTGCTGGCCAGCCCTATGTGCCAAGGCTGCTGAGCCTCAAAGCAGGGTGTTCCCAGGCCATGTGACTGTGTTACTCCTTGTATTGTGGGAGAGCCTAGAGGCCCCGTCATGGCCCAGGACCCCATGGCGCTAGGCGCAGAACAGACCCAGAACAAAAAGACAGTCCCTGCCCCCAGGAATATGCAACCTAAGGAGCTGGTGCCTCTCCCCGTCTCTAACCCTCAGCCCGTCTCAGCCAGCTACGGGTCCATGCAGCTCTTCAGGGAGAGCAGTCTGAGTTGCCAGTACCTCCCCGTGATGTGGCGTGGCCTGGCTGGCCCTTGTCCTAACCCTCGTGTCGGGTCATATTTAAGGTGCGTGTAGAGCTGGGGGGAGGGGGGCATTCCATTTGCTGGAGTCCCCCAGGGCTAGGGAGGAGAGAGGGTTTGATTTATAGGCCTGCCACGCATTCCCGTCCCACCTGAGGAGAGCGCGTCACATTGATGGATCTTCCTCATTTTCATCGGGATTCACACGCCAGGGCAGGCAGCGTGGAGGGGAAGGGGGCTATGCTCCAGCTGGGCTCTGGAGATGGAATACGTTCACTCAGACAGCAACCAGGGGCCCGGTGCAGGGGCTGGAGCAGCATGGGCAGGGCTGGGATGGCTTTTCGTTTTATACCCAAAACCAGTCTCGATCCAGCTAAGCCCGACCCTCCTTGTTCCGCGTTTGCTGTGGTGTCACCAGCCTTGCCATGGGACAAGAATCTCCAAAGGGATCCGCCTGTGAACAGCGAGGGCTGCTGCAGCCCTTCATAGCGTACGCAACACCGGCCTTAGGGGGCACGTGACCAGGCTTCATCTCCGCATTTGGTCCACTGGTTGGATCATTAGCTCAGGATGGTCCTTTGTCCTTTTAAAGAGCTGCCTTGGCCTAGGAGTGCAGGGAAGGATGGTTGCATGCACCTCAGTCTGACCTGTCCTTCCATACCCTGTTAACGGGCTGTCAGAGGACACGGTCAAGCTCTAAATGTTATTGAAACTGTTCCCTTGTTCCCCCTGGTAACAGCCCCCTGCAGACTGTTAACGCTGGACAGACTGAACACTGAACTGGCTTCTCATTCCTGATTCAGATTGTTCAGGGTTCCTTTCCCACTCTGTTTCATCTGGGATGGGTACTTGCGCTGTTTGGTTCTCAGGCTGTCACCCCAGTACAATGTGGTAGGAGCCAAACTGCAAACTTGGCAGGGAATATTTAAATAACAAGCGAGCCACGTCCTCAGCAGGTGTAAATCACCAAGCTACCAGCTGAGAATCTGGCTCCGTGACTTCAATAAACAATGACTGAAGCTTCGATATTCATTCCCAGTTTGATTTGTGAAATCTCCTGCACCTCCCACTCCCCAGCGGCCTCCCCCCCTGTTCTCGTCACAGATACCTACATTTTAGACTCCAGTTCCTTGAGAGCATCCCTTCAGCTCCTGCTAGGAAATGCTCTTAATGCTAGGCGATTTGCTGCTGCTTTGCTGGAGCTCAGAGTAACAGCAGCCGTGGCGGGAAGCTGTTTGAATGCAGGTGTTATTGGAGAAGAGAGCCTTGTACATGATGTGAGTACACGGACTGATTTGTCAATGCGGTGACACGTTTAAGGTTCCCGAGTACTCAGGGAGTTTAGGAGGCTGCGTTGTAGTGTTTTGTGGTGCAGGGCCTCAGCCCTGTGGCTGCGGGGGTGAATTGTGCCATGGCTAGAAAGCAGGGAAGACGCTGGCACTTGGGGAATAGACTCTGCACCGAGCTTTGCTTGGAGACGATAGATTTTGACTGCTGCAGTTCAGAGTCTGTTGTGAGGGGTGTTGCAGAGGCAACCGTGGAGTAGGTTTGTCTGGATTCATGTCTCCAAGTCCCCCTCTGCTGAAGTGCAGAAAGTCTCATGGAAACTCAGCTGTCTTCCCCTAAGTGCCCATGTTCCACCCTTCTCCCACGCGGTGTTTGCACCTTCTTCCATGCTGCCCCTTAGGTTTGGGGCTGGCTCACTTGCCTTGGGAACCAAGGTGATGATTCTCCTCCTTCAGATCCTTCCCAAGAGACGCTTCTTCCACAAAACCTTTCAGTCCCGATCTCCCTTGGCCTCCCTGGAGCTTGCACCCTGACTCAGGCTCCAGCGCGTGTCAGCCGTGTTCTCAGCCCATGTGCTCTGTAGTGCCAGGGGCAGTGGAGCTGCTAAATGCAGAACACGCAACAGCACTAATATTCCTTGGGGCAGGAAGGATGGGCCCATAGCGAGGGCCTGAGTTGAGGATGCAAGAGACACAAGTTTAATTTCCTGTTCAGCCACGGAGTCTCTGTATGACCTTGGGCATGTCCCTCAATCTCTGTGTCTCTGTTCCCAACAGAGAAAACAACACTGCCCTACACTTACAAGGTGCAGTGAAGATAAATGCTTTAACGTTTGTGAGGTTCTCTGGTGGCTAGAGAAGTTCTGTAGATAGAGAAAAACACAGAGATCCCTCTCTGATGGGGAGCAGCTGGCCTGATCAGGTAGGGGGGAATCTGATACTAAATATGTGTGAGCAAATTCGCATGCTTCGGCTCTGTCTGGGTCTGATGGGGTCTGTATCAGAGGGGCCCATACTCAGAGAGGCTGGAGGCAGGAAACACCTCACAGCACATCTTTCCCCTCCTGGGAAACCAGGAGGAAAGCTTTGGGAAGGAAGGTGGCTGCGATAGGGTGTGAGTTTTGGGACGTGCGGGGGTGTCTTTGACTTGGACACTCCCCTCCAAAGGAAAATGGAGGAGTTGGTCCATTGCCCTCCCCAGAGCTGAGTGCTCAGCCCACACACACAGTCTGTGATGGACACGACCGCCGGTGACTAATGGCCACATGCCTGAGCGATGCCTTCAGCAAGCGGCACCTGGGCGCAGGTCTCACCATCAGCATGGAGGGAGGCTCAGCTGATGGGTCCCACCTTGGCCAAGCCCTGAGAGGCAGGTTCCAGCTAACCCTCTCAGTGCTCAGACCACGCTGCAAGGACGATGAGCCCCCAGGCAAGCTGTTCCCAGCCATCAGCAAGTCGAGGCTCCCGGAGACCACATCGAAACTGTTGCCAGCAAAGAGCAACCCCCTTCACCTGAGCAGGGGACAGATGTGCATCAATATTTATTCGAAACTCCCAGGAAACCTGGATGAAGTGTAATTATCTCAGCTCAATCAACTCGGATTAGCATAACATCAAGTCACCCATCAGACTGGGGGTTTGATTCCTGGGATCAAAGCCGCGTGCTGTAGTCGCTGATTAATCGGGTGCAAGGGAGGCAAAAGAAGAAAGCAGTGTGCTGCATCGCTTTGATATTCCAGTTGTTGCTAAGTTAACTTTCTTCTTTGGAACGTCCCTTTCCACCTTCACACCCTGTCTCCTGTCTCTCAAATCTGGCTCTGAGGTTTCTATAGCCCCTATCACCATAGAGTGTTTATGACTTAAACTGAATCTCCCTAGCAAGAATCCCAGAGGACATAGATAGTTTCTTACCTCTTCTCCCCACCTTGGCTACAGGAGGGGATAATCCGGCTGGTTCCCGGTGGGGATGTTTTGTCCAAGAGGAGGGGTCTGGAGAGGAGTTTGATTTGCTCTGCTACCTCTTTCCACACAGCTTTGCCCCAAAATGTTTTATCTCATGCACACATTTGCTCTTATTTATTGTTTACTCAGGTGGAGTTTAAAACCAGGGAATCTTAAAACTTTCAGCAATGAAAAGAAACTGTGACCAGATCCCAGAACAGTTAGCAGAGAATGAAGGACACAGGCTTGCAAAGGGCAAAGTGAATAGACACTAAAAAACAATGATTTGAGATCCACTTCCCTGCTTTCTTCTGAGATAGGACATGCCCTGCTGTAGTTTAACCCCACAGCCCACTACACAGCTCCCCATATCTCTCTCCCTGGTACACAATTCGTACAGAATCTTAGACACTAAAGTCAGTGCCTACTCCAACCCAGCTGGCTAGTCTGTGCTTTTCTAAAGCACCCATCACACCATTGCATCCAATCACCAATGCAGGAAATGAAAAACTGTTGTCTGGCTGATGAGGATCATAGTCCCCTGGCCTCTGCCCCAGGGTATGTTGCCTGTTTCCCAGCTGTGCTATATACATGGTAAGAATTCAGAGAGCTGATCAAAGGGTAAAAGCTCACTTAGTAAATATTTTTGCTAGTAAAAAAGTGTCATGTCCTATTTGCGGCGATTCATGGGATGGTGGCGTTCATTACTCACAAGGATTTGGAGAAACCTGAGCTGGTTGTGAAAATGGTTTTGAGTCCAGGAAATGTAATATCAGCACCAATAACTGTCACAATATAGGTACTGTACGCACTTTGCATTCACGATTTACAAACAGTGTTTAACTCCTCTAGTTAGGGAACAGAAACACTCCATGGGATGGTGTTTGAATGCATCCTGCATTAAGGGAAAAAGCAGGGTTGAGCACAAGGTTAGCATGCAGTCAAGACAAAGCCTCAGATGACCAACCCCAAAGAGGGAGCAGACAGTGTGAGCAGCTGGTTGAAAATCATTTCTACAAACAGTTCTGTGAATTGGTAGAATAACAAATACAGTTGGTGGAACATCAGGGCCGGTTCACAGATGATTCGCTAACAGAGCGTTTGCCTCCACAGAATAGCCTGCAGGATTGGGCCCTGGATCTGTATCTCACATTATTGTCAATAACCTCTAATAACCTGCTCAAACAGAGGAGTTTGTCTGAAGGATCAACTCTGCCTCTTACAGTCTGCCAGCTTCTTTCCAGCCTGGATCCTACCCCAGAGCCTAGGACACTGGCAGGGATGGGTATGCAGCACGCCATGGTTTCTTTAACATGGCTCATTGACTGGATTTTCGTTTTTGTGCTTAAATTATCTTGATGTGCAGGAGAGAGTTAAAGTGAGGCTCCTCTGCATTCCCAGCGCAGCTCTGTAATTCACTTGCATTTCCTTCCCTGCTTGTCTTTAAATTATCTTCCAAAGCGCAGAAGGGGGGTAAAAGACGTTGCTTCTCCATGGCTATTTTGATGTTGTAATTTGAATTCTGGGGAAGCGTTTCAAAGGCTGGCTACTGAAAACCAAACAAACCCCTGTCCTATCTAGTGGCGCCAAACACGTGGCTTGAATCAGCAGATGCCCTGTGGGCAACAAGGAACGGGGATGTTTCATACCCCTTGATGACAAAGCAAACCAAGTTCTCTCCGGGATAGAACAGCAGCAGAAGAATGTTACCTTAGATCTCTTTGGTGGCAGCCAGCCAGCAGGGTGACGGCAGCTCAGCATTCCAGGCCCCCTCTACACCGATTTCTTCTTCACATATTTATCTCGGCACAAAATCACTCCCCGTGAAACATCTTTTTTTCCCCTCTCCTCCCTTTAATTAAGAACTAAATATAGATCTTAATTAAAGCACTGATGAATTTAATTTAGAGTGGCATTACTGCCTTAACTTCCAGCGCTCAACGCCTTGTTTGTATAATGTATAATATAAGCTAAATGAGTACTTACTTGTTCCCACCATAAATAATTCCCTTGCAAATCCCTTCAGATATCTCTCAGACGCTAATCCATCTCCTCCTACAGAATATTCATGGGCACCAATCCTCTTTCTTCCTACCTCGCAGATTTTAATAACAAACCTCTAAACAGCTTGCAACCTTCCCTGTCTAAAATTAGCAAATAATGGGGGAGAAAAAGCAGGGGCATATCGGAGATAGAAGTATCTGCAATTTGGATTACACGTCAAGGTTATAATTTCAACCTTGAGGTCCCTGACAAAAAGCTCTGTCTCACAATGCATTCAAACGGGTTCACTGTAGAAGCACGTATGTAAAACTGGATGTTACTTTGATTCTCCCAACAACCTATTCAGAAGCAAAGGGCATCAGGAATGCAATGGCCTGGCAATACCAGCCTGGATACTGAGAGTGGATTGGCTGCCTGCTCCCTGGGCTGGGAGGGCTTTGCCAAATAAGGTGCATTCTCGACAAAACCCCCCACAGGGATTCTTGGGACATCTAATAGGGCAGTGGGCTGGGAATCAGGAGACCTGGTTCTGCCACAGACCTTCTGGGTGACCATGGCCAAGTCACTTTTCCCGTCCGTGCTTCTATTTCACCTTCCACCCTTTGTCTGTCTTGTCTGTTGAAGGCTAGGGCAGGGATTGTCTCACACCATGTGTCTGTGCAGCACCTACCACACCCTGATCTTGGTGTGGCTCACCTTGTCAACAGCGGCTGAGAGAGGGCGAGATCTAGGGGTTTGGAAGGGCTCCAGTAGGGACTGGAGGTGGCTGCGTTAGAAGAGACCTCCTGCAGATTAGAAAAGTAACACCTGCACTATTGGAGTTAAATTCAACTGCACGAGCAGGAGAGCTGGAAAGAACTAGTTCGGACGGGTTTTCCCCAAATCACACCCATGCTAAGCTCCAGCAAGATATCCCATCCAATGCAGCAGTGTTGGCATGGAACCGCGGCTGACTGGCTCAGCGTCACTTGGCAGGAAGCTGTTACTTAGGAACATCTGAGATGATTAATCATCCCCGTCCCCTCTGCACAGCTGAGCAAAAGGAAGAATGAGAAGAAATTCAGTAAAATACCCCAGGCTTCATGTTGAGAGAGAGAGGGGAAAGTTGTGTCCTGCAGTCAGCAGCCCTTTCGATGCCTGGTTGGTTCAGGCCAGAATATAGGCTGACGGCCCTAGGCTGCATGGGCTGTGTTTATTCAGCCTGGGAGCTGGAAAGCCAGAAAGAGCCACATGGTCTATCTGCATCCAGCAGCCTCCATAAAAAATCCTCTTTACATCCATTACAGCAGAGCTCTAGCTCTTCTCTACCATGAAGGACAGAATGGGTGATGTGCTTTCAGCCCTGTCCTTTAAGTCTGGGTTTTCTGAGCCAGCTGCCTACACCAGACCCCATTGTAATTCCTCCTCTTTCACCCACGCCCCTGGGCAACACTCAGCATGTTTGGTTCTCAAAGGTGGACGGAGTGGGTGATATCCTACCAGAGCTGTTGCTAGTTTCTGCTTCCTGGCAGCGAATGCCGGGCCTTGTGGTAGATGATAGAGCCATTGACGAACCTCATGGAATCCTTGCTGTGAGCGAAAGCACCAGGGGATTAACTGATGTTACTAAAATTGACCTGCAGGCTCGTTGGAAGGACTCTGACTTTCTCTCTCTCCTGCTATCACTGCCTAGGGAGTACATCAGCCAGAGCACAGTGCCCCCTTTATAAAAAGCCATTTTGTTCTGAGCTAACACGGTCAGGCCTCATTGTTCCCAATATCTCCTAGCAATTTCTAAGCTCAAGGAGTGTTGAATTGGAGTGGAAATATATATGAACTTGCAAGGCCAGGTGATGCACCAAAGGAGAGGATGTTGTCAGAGCGAGACTCTTTGCAGGAGAGCATGGGAAAGCCACTCCTGGCCCTTGGTTTGCATGGCAAGAGGAGATCGTTTCCAATGCACCGACCATGCACAGCTCCTGTGGTCCCTGTGTACCCCAAAGAGGTGGCAAAGTGATTTGAGAGGGCAGAGGGTGCAGAGAAGTGGGCACCCGAGCAGTGTAAACAAGGGGTCAACAACTCTTGCATCTACAGGGTGCTGTGTACCACGGTCTGCCTAAGCGCCGGTCAGGAAGTGATGCTCATATGGCATTGTGAAGGGGAAGTCGAACATAAGGTTGGGGCTGGTGACCCTAGTTCTTGGCTACACCTTAGACATGCATTCCCCTTTTCTAGGGGAGACAGTCCTACCTGGTGAGGGCTCTTCCTCCCCAGTCTCCAGCTGGTAGGGCCTCTGGGGGATTCATTCCTCCGTGCTTACTTGTTTGAGGGTCCAATGCTGTAGTCCCTTGAAATGTGCTTATAGGTAGAAAAGTGGCTAAGAATAACAATGTGGGACTCTACTCCAATTCCTCTTCAGTTGTTCCAGGTCAGGTGGGCTCAGCGTACCAGTCAATAAATGATGCCCCCCCTCTTGTACCCCTCCTCAGTCAGCCTGGGATGTGAAAATCTTCTTGTGTCCTTTCCACTTCTATCAGCACTGTTGCTGAGAAGGATTCCGCTCGGGGCAATAGGCTGGTGGCTTTGTCAGAGGTGCAGGAGCCAGGCTAGAATCCAGCTCGCTTTGCTGTCGTGGAATTGATATTGGCTTTGTGGCTTCTAACTGGAGTAAAAATCTCTTTCCAGCGAAGTGAAGTGCACAGGAGTGACCTGGAAACATGCCGGGTGAGCCCCCACTAGGACAATGAGGTGTTTTTATCACGTTAGATAACTCATAGGCACAACCCTGACAAGCCACAGTGAGCAGATTTCTCATGTGAGAAGGGGCTACTTTCATAAGGTCGTTTTTCTAATTAGGAAACAGAGGCTGTATTATGCAAAGTGCTTACAAGAGGTTCAGCCTATCAGATTGCTCAGTAAATGGAACACTCCAATGCGTTTTTTTTTTTTAAAAGGATGATACCGCCAGAAATGGATCGTTCCACTGTTGTTGCAGCTGGGGAAAGCGCTGGGTGTTTAAAGTTTGGAAGCAGGATTAGTATGTAAAACGTAAAGCAACCGGGGATGCTTAATAAATGCGATGTGCAGCAGTGCTGGGTGGCAAAGGGGTGTTGGGTGGATAAACACATTAAGGATTGTGAGGCACTCAGATATGATGGTAATGGTGGCCCGATAAGTATCTAAGATAAGCCAGCAAGTGGAGGTGGATTCTGCATTTGATTAAGCAAGGCACCACAATCAAGTATCTCTACAGAGCAGGGCCTGGAGACCAGCGCTTGGGTGGAAAAAATAAAAAGCCTGCGTTTTCCCCGTGCTCTGCCCTGAGCCATGGTTTTGTCTTACTTGCTCAAATGATTTTCTTAAGCTCCACTTTTATTCCTTAAACATATAGTAAACTAATCAATGGATTTTCCAATACAGTCTAAGCCGTGTGAACCTTTTATAGGAAGCAATGGTGAGCGGATAGAATTGGCATTAAGGATAACCCCTCCTCCCACAACTAAAAATCCCACTGATCAGAGACTTAATGGGCAGCTTAAAGCATTTGTGAGAGAAATGATCAATCAGCGCTTGAGGGCTGTGTAACATTACACAGCCTAATGCGCAAAGCTATTAACCAACTCCAGCCAGAAGGCAGGGGACTGGAATACTTCTCCCCTGTGGCCATGCGTCCTCCCCGTCATCTCAGATCCCAACTTTCTAGCCTGGTTCCCTTTTCCATGTACGGTATATGCTTCCCATATCGATGCTTGGGTGGGAACGGGTGTAGGATGCAATTTGCCATCTGCAGGGCTGTACTTTTGAGAAATAAACCTAAATATTGGAGGGGCTGTAATAAGTAGACTTCTGTACATACATTCCAGTGGAACAAGAGGCGTGGGTGTGTGTAGGAGAAAGACCCGGCTTACTGTACTCTGGATGGGCAGAAGTCTGACCATAGAGTAAGAGGCTAAATGAAAAGCCAATAGGAAACCATCCAGACCTTCATTAAAACAAAATGGGGGCCATTTTTTCTCAGCAATATTGAAAAGTAGAGAAATGCCTTTCTCCCCTAGTATCGAGTGAAACCCCCTGGGAGAGATGAATGCTATCCATAGTGCACCAGTGAGTCATCCACACCCAGCTGGTCACCCTTCGTTTAGTTCTGACTTGGAGGGAAAGATCCCAGGTCCAGGATCAGGCATCAGAAGGAATCAGCCACGCTGGGAATCACCTCACTCTAGGAGCAGCGTGCAAAGGGTGTGATAGTCTCTCTTCTGAGCCAATAGGAACAAACATAAGGACTTTTAGAGGCTGCAGCAAACTTCATCCTTGCGCCTTGCTTCAGAAAGAGCTCCTGGCATGAATCTGAAAAACCGCTTTTAAACCGGGATGCGATCAAACAAGCTTTGAAACAAAAGCCCCTTCCCAGATTTCCTACCCCCCCAGGTTAGGAGAGCGAAAGAACGGTGACTGGAATGTTCTTGACACCCCTGATGCTGTTTGTTCAGTTCTGGGATACAATTCTCTCGCCTGGGTGCTGGGGCAGTCTGGGCAGGCAGCAGTAGATTTTGTTTACAGTCAGGTTTCACTTCCTGGGTCTCCCTCTGTGCCCTGGCTTGGTGCTGCGGTGTCCTTTAGTCAATCTGTTTAGAAATCATGGGGGGAGATCTGTTCTATTTCTGTTGGTTTCTGGACAGTCCCTAGGCTAAAACTAGACGGACAGTTTCTTAATGCTCACACTCATTTCTAAGCCCAGAAAGAGCAGATGTCTAGCTAAAATGACTAGCTATGGGACAGTGGGAGAACCCACTGCCTGGCGAGGGAAGAGGAAGCGTGTGTGTGTGTGTGTGTGTGTGTGTGTGTGTGTGTGTTTGCACTTCTTCCCCTGCCTGTCCCATTCTCTGCTCCTACCTCAGAGATAGGAGCAAAGGGCCAGCTGAGCATAGCGTGGTGCAGCTTGAAGCAAACGGAAAAGGTAAAATGGTGTGAAGCTCCCAGCCTCCCGTGTCTGATGGCTCCGCTGCCCCGAGTGTGCACCTACACCCAAGGGTGCTGGAACTAGGGGTGCTGGGGGTGCGGCAGCACCCTCTGGCTTGAAGTGGTTTCCATCATATACAATGGCTCTCAGCACCCCCACTACACAAATTATTCCAATGCTGCTGCGTAGACCTGCTGTTTGGGAAGCACCTAGTTTAGACGCAGCCTTCCATAGGAGGTGCTGTAGCCACTCTTATCCGGGGAGCACTTGAGGTGGAGCTGGAGGGTTGTTCGGCAGATTATTCCTCACCCCCCCCCCCCCCCCATGGGGAGGAGGCTGAGTGGCACCTTACTGCTGACAGCTGTGCTGCATGGAACAGAGCCAGCTCTTGGGGTGGATAGAGCAGAAAGGCTCCTTCTCCCTGCTGCTGAGGCAGGGCCGAGTGACCCTGGAGCAGGGGTTTGTGTTAGTATTTTGTACTATTGTTATTTCACAGTGATCTCTGCCCTAGAGGGGGGCACGGCACTGCAATCTTTCTGGGCCGATCGCTGTTCTGCTGCCTGTTTGCCTGCCAGGGGAAGGGACTGAGAACCGAGTACCCAGCTGATATTCAGCAACCACCACTGCACTCTGCCCATGTCGTTCCATTGCACGGACGTTCCCGGTTCTGACATCGCCCTCAGGGCTGCTTTGCACTGGTGTTTCTTGGAGCCTAACGGCTGCCGGTCCGATAACACCACATATGGAGCTGGCTAGTAAATAATTCACACCAACAGCATGTTCAAGCTGCAATTTGTGACCGGCGTCCCTCCTCCTCCTCGCAGTGCCAGTGGGGGACTTTCGCTGAAAATAAATCATGCGGAGCTTTCCTCCGGAGTCATTCCCAAAAGGGCCTCCAGAAATTTAAAACAAGCAGCCTCACCACTTTGGAACAAGAACAGCCTCAGGAGGTGCCTTGCACGTTCTTGGAGCCGCTGCCGTGACCTGCTCCTGCCTTCAGTATTTAATCCCCCGCTTTTCCTGGGGACAGTGGTTCCTGGGACTTTCCAGGGAAAAGTGCCATGTGTGGCTGGGAGAGAAAGTGACATCAGAAGGCGACCTGTGGCTCACTTAGCCTAAAGTATCCAGCTGTTCTCCCGTTGGGCAGCTGGGATTTCACATGGCACCTCCATTCTCACTTACATCTCTCTCTCTTTTTTTGGTTTAACGGATCCAGCTTTCAGACAAAAGTGGAGAGGGTGCAGCTCCCTGTCTGTTGCTCAGGGGCTGTGGACCAAACTCTGCTGTCCAGTAAGAACTGGTGATTTAGGATCAGTTATCATTCATCCCCAACTGAGAGCTGCAGTGTAATTCCCTGTTAGAGACACCGAGAGAGGTGGGCTGCCAGGGAATCTGTAATTACCAGAAGGTCTTAGGATCCTGGCTTTACCCCGTGGGTCCAGCAACTATTCCTTGCAATAGGAAGGATGATCTTGTGGGCAAGGCATGGGATGGGGAATCTAGAGATCTACTTTTATTTCCTAGCGCTGCCACAGACTACCTACCAGACAGATCACCAATTCTCTGGGCTTGTGTTCTCCATGTGTAGAGTGGGGATGATGATAATCACTCTCTCCCACACTTTCTATGTCTTGTCTATTTTGGTAGTAAATCCTTTGGGATAAGAGCTGTCACTTCCTTTAGGACCATACAGCAGTGAGCCCCATAGGGCTCATCTCGGCTGGGGCCTCGATGTACTAACACAAATAGAGTTGGTCAGCACGTTATTTTTTGTTACTGTGATGAAAATGGGGGGGGGGGGAGGGAAATTCATCAAGATTTGTCTTCAAAAGTTTTCAGATTTTTTGATGGCAAAAAAGATTTCAGCAACTGAAAACAAAACACAGAACCAAAGAATTGGCTGCAAAGTGATTTAATTGATTTTCGACAGATTATTTTTTAATTTTGAGATGCTAAAAGCCTTAAAGGATTTGGCTTTTGTCTGAAATTTCTCAGTTTCCATTTTTTTTTTTTTTACGAAAAACCGAAATGTAGATATTTGTTTTGATGAAACATATTTTTCCAATGAAAAATGGCTTTTTCAAACGAAAAGCTTCAGCCAGCTCCAAACAGAAATAATCATTTGCTGCTCCAACACACAGTCACCGATCATCAGGGGTAGCTGGTGACAGTCAAAGAGTCAGATAGGAAATGAAATGACCAGAGCTGAATGCCGAAGGCTGGCAAAGGGAAATAGGCGGCAAAGATTGTCCTTAAAGGGATACTATGGGGGGCAGGAAGTGCTCAGAAAGTTACAAAGTACAAAGCTCTGCCCCCCTTGTTCTATTGTGAATGATGAGCATATGTAAATCACGCATGATATCTCATTGTCCTCCCCATAGGATTCCCCCACTGACAGCTCAACACTGTTGCTGAGCAGGGCAGTTGCTTTCCTGGCTTCCCCACCTGGGCTGGGAGAGGATTTCTCTATTCCTTCCACGTCTTTTAAGATGAAAGTGAGAAAATAAACATGAGCATTCCGGCCTTTAGGCCTTGATCAGGCTGGAATGACTGAATAATGGATGAGGCTGAGAAATGACTTCTTCAGAGCCTGTGCCGCTGGGAGGCTGTCCTGGGGGCAAGAATGGACGCCGCCGACAATTCCTTATGGAAATACACACGCAGGGCACCAGACAGCACACCTGTACATCACAGGGGTAGCTAGCCAGGCTGCCCTCCTGCATGTAGGCACAATGCCCACGTTTGTGTGTACAGCACAACTTGGAGTGCACAAGACTCCCTCCCCCCGGCAGCACATCCAGCTGTGTGAGCATATGCATTTACAGCTGTGGTGTAGAATACAGCATGCGCATTGTAGGAGAGGTGCGAGCCAGACAGGATCAGACCTGAGGTCCATCCAGTCCAGTCCCCTGTCTCTGCCAGTGGCCAGCACCAGCTGCTTCAAAGGAAGGTGCATGAAACTCTGCAGTGGGTAATTCTGGAATGGTCTGCCCAGAGGGGGACGTTCCTTCCCTAGCCCATCAGCTAATTCTTAGTTTATGCCCTGCAGCAGGAGGGTTTATGTCGCTCCTGCTATTTTATTTTAAGCCTAGCTAATGTTGCTGTGAATGCACTCCTGAATCTGGCCTACAAGGCAGGGACCATTCCTAGCCCTGTCATGACTCCCCCACGGGCCGAGGTTCTGGAGGGTAAAGCAAGGGGCTGGGAGTTGGAGCCTCTGGCTTCTGCTCCTGTCTCCGCCATCAAATTTATAAAAAGCAACAGAGGGTCCTGTGGCACCTTTAAGACTAACAGAAGTATTGGGAGCATAAGCTTTCGTGGGTAAGAACCTCACTTCTTCAGAGGCAAGTCATCAAATTTATGTGACTTAGAACGAGTCATTTCCTCTTTCGGTGCTTCAGTTTTCCCATCTGGAAAACAGGTGGTGTGCGGGTTAGCCTGTTAGTGTGTGTGAAGTACTCGGAGGACAAGAAATGCTGAGCATTAATATTCTGTGGGATATGTATGCTCAGCCCTTGTACGTATGTATGTGTGGCATTGATGTTATTCAGTGGCCCTAGCCATGGTATGAAAGGACCAGCTCTATTACTTACTGCAAAGGGCGTTGCCAATTAGCAGAGAATCTATATGCACTTGGAAAGTATGAAGGACCTCCGAGGGGAGTGTTACGGTTGACTGAAAGCTATTTCTCAGCTCCACGCATTAGAATTCTCCTTCCGCCTTTGCAATGCTGTGCCCTGGGCTCTCCTTGGTGTGTGCAGTGTTCCGCTCTTGTGGCTTGGCATGTGCCAGGGAGGCTTGGCATATGCGTCTCTCCAGTTTCCACCCCTTTAATTAATGTGTGAGGTGTTGGAGCCATGTCGGAGAGCTGTGTACAGCCCAGCCTCTCCTCCTCATTGGTCCTCTCTGCTTGTCCCTGCCAATTGTTGCTGGCAATGTTACTTGCTGCCTGCTGCAGGCCTGGCTGCTGGTCCTCATTCCTCCAGTGCTTATCGGAAAGGGAATAGTTTTGGCCATGCACTTTGGGACAGCGGCCATTAACTCCCCTCCAGGCACTGACACAGGGATAGGAGCAGGACCTTGTGTCCTGGTATGGTTATTTAGATTGCTGTAGTGCCCAGCACCTGCCAGGCCCTTCGCAAGCATGGAGTGAGACTTGGTCCCCGCTGTGCAGACAATGAGAGATGCCCCGAGGCACCCGTTGTGCACCACACTCCCCTAAGGGAAGTGAGCTGGCACAGACCAGTTTGGTGTTCTGGCCCAAGGCAGCTGCCTCTGGCTCCTGGTCGGGTTTCCTTTCTGCTGAAGGCTCATTTAGATGAGCAATTGTCCTGTCTGTGGTATCTGACCCTCCCGAATTTATATTGCAGCAGTTCAAAGGCCATCCAGACGCCTCATGTCCCCGAGGGAGCAAATTTTGTGCCGAGAGACAGTGGAAATAGGGCGGAGAGGACACCATGGCCAGGGATGTGTTTGGAAGGGAGCAAGATCATCTCCCCTTCCTCATGATTTATTGAAACGTTTGAGCACCAGCTGATCCAGGAAACAATCGGGTGGGACAGGAGGCCTAGTTTCCTGCCTTTCTAGCGTTGAGGTTTTCTGGCTGTTGCTCTCACCGAGGATCGATGCACAACACATGAACATGCACACACGGACCGCAGCACAGCCCACCATGATTCCCACGTTGCCCCACGCATGCCATTCAATGTGTTACCTGTGCAACATCAACGCCCGCAGCCATGCACACAAACGCACGGCGCGCACACATGCTAATTATCATGCGGACACCGCTTCAACGCACTCAACGTATTAATGCATGAATAGGTGGAGCTCACCCACGCAACACGGAACATGCTGTCCAGCCGGCAGATCGACACACACACAATACATACAGATACATCCCGCACACCCTAGCATCTGAACCAGTGGGATGTTTCCTTTCTCACATTATAAGTAGCAAAGCAGGAAGTTCAAAGATGTTGAGAGATTAAATGGAAATATTCATTCAAAGTTTATCTCAACCCCTTTGGTCTAGACACCTGTTAGGAAATCTCCTGAGAGCAGGATTTCTTGCAAGATTCTTAGTATGAATCTGGCTGGTTTGAACTAGGACTTTCTCGGTTGGCTTTGGCATTTCCCTTCTGATTGCACAAGTAAACCGTCCTTTTTAGAGTTCACCGAACACTTTCATCCCGCAGGAAAAAGTTCAAGTTCTGTTCAAGCTTTGAAACAAAGATTCAAGTTAGTTCTTGCTATAGATGATCTCTTTAGTATAAGCATAACCCATAGTACAAAACTATATGTCTTTGTCCTGTCCTAGTACAGTCAGTTGCAGCTCTCAGCCAAGAGATTTTAGGGCTCATCTTCACTGCAAAGTTAACTCAAGTTATAACTTGAGCGTTGCTCCCAACTTGAGTCCTGTCCACACACAAAACCCCTTAACTTGAGTGCAGAGGTGCTTTTAACTCAAGTTGGCTGACATGACAGGGAATATAGACTAAAGCTCAAGTTAGCACGGCTAGTCAGCTGCTAACACACCCACTTTGCACGAAAGCTTATGCTCTAATAAATTTGTTAGTCTCTAAGGTGCCACAAGTACTCCTGTTCCACTTTGCAGTGTGGCTTCAGGCAAGCTCGACCTGAGTGCTGCTAGTCCTCCCACGCTTGCCCCACACTTCCCCAGAAAGGACAGACAGGTTCTCCCACAATTCCCTGGGAAAGAATTCACAGCATCCCAGCCCACTGCAGGGCAAAGAGCCAAGGGATGTGCCCCCAGGAGTCGTCGTGCCATGCACAAGTGAGTGAAGCGTGAGTGTTATTTCACCATGTGGCTGCGCTCATTTGAGCTAGGCTGCTTCCCGCGTAGACAACTCGAATCAACTCTGCAGTGCAGACAGACCTTTAATTCAAGTGGTGAAGCTCACGTGTTTAGCTCTGTAGGTTCCAGCTTCAAAACATGCTGATAGCCCAAGGGGGACTGATCAGAAGGATCACCTTTAGGAGAACCTTGGTTTAGTGAAAACTCTAAAGTGGGCCTCTTAGATGAAAGTCCTTGCCTTCTGGACTGATAGTCTTACCACTGAACCTGTTCCAGCCTCTCTGTTCTCTGCTGCAGGCCCAATGGTTCTTATGACAACACTAATTCCTTATCTCCTTCTCCTCATCACTTCCTTCTCCTCCTCCCAGATTTCATGGCTTCGCTGCAGCATTACTGCCCTGGGGAGGGAAAGCCCATTGGTCCAGAATCCAGACTGTATTGACACAGGTGCTGGCACTCAATAGGCGGTGCATCTGATGCCCCTGGTTTTCCTTCAGCCTTAGCGTGTGTCACAACACTTCACAATGAATTCAGACGTCGCTCGTGTTTTATTAGTATAAGTGCCTTAAAAACAGATCAGAGATTCAACTAATTTAGTCGTTAGTAAACGGAAATTAGCCATTTGAGATTTCTGCTGATAAAATTAGCTTGGTGACAAACGCTTTGTTGCCGTGTTTATTAGATTACCATGCTTTCTGCGTTTTAAAGTCAGCACCAGCCGTCAACAACCCTTCAGAAATATTCCCACTGCTTCAATCTTCCCCTGACTTATTTCTTTTAGGGCCTTCTCCCCCATCCCCCAGACAAATTAAGGAGAGAGGCTGGATGGCATTGGGCCACAATAATCATATTAGGCTTAATTAAAATCCGAGACCAGTAAAGGCTGAAACAAGGTGTCATTCGCATTTGGTGTGGGTGGAAGGTGCTGGATGAACAGCTCTGGAGACTGACCTCTGTTGTTTAGCCGCAGGGCAGGGAGGGGGCACAGATGATGGCAGCACAAGCTTCCCATGTGCTCTGTCCCCTGCCAATGCACCCCAGCCCTGACCTCTGTGCATGAGAGGAGAGTTCGGTCTCTGGTGTCCATTCAGTCCTCGGTCTCTGTTGAGACTGCCTGTGAATGGGCCAATCATGCTAAATATGGTGAAGGCTTTTGCAGTAGGACCTCCTGTCCCAGTGTTAGATCAGCAGCTCATTCCACATGGGCTGCCACTCACCATGGAGGGGAGCTAGCGGACTAGACGGACTGCCTAACAACATGATGTTCTGGGCTAGGGACTTGGTGTTGCTAGTAGGCTGAGCTGTACCAGCTCGAGAGTGTCCGGGAGAAAGCCATGAGGACCGAGAGCGGATCCTTAGCTGTAAGGTGCTGCAGAATGCTAATCAGTCTTGTTTCTCTCCTATCTTCCCAGCCTTTCCTGCAGGCTAGGAAGGAGGGGTCCCCATGGCTCCTTTCCTCCCTCCAGGCGGGGAGTGGATCATGGCTCCCAGGTGCTGGTGTGATTTCTCCCCACTCTGTGTGTGGCACAGAGAGGAGCGCCAGTAGGGCCAAGTGCCACAGGTTGAATATCCCTGTGTTAGGCTAAGCGCTTTGCTCTCACTTTATGGCTGGGAAGCACATCTGGAGCCAGACTGGAAGTGGTGAAAGCCCAATGCACTGTGACACTAATGCCCTCCCCCAACCAGCCTGGTGCACTATCCATTTGCGTTTACACCTAAGCCATTCATTGCCTGCTTTTGAGCGCATGTGTCCTTGGAGCCTGGCAGGAGCTAGAAGGGGCAATCATCTTCAAGCAGTTGCATCCTGTGACTAAACCCCAATACCACCCGGGTAACCCTTCCTGCCCTGCCTGTGGCTCTCACGGCTTAGACGCTCATTTCCTTGCACCCGTAATCACCAGGCCACCAAGAGAAACAAATGCTTCAAAAGGAGTGAGAGGAGGAAAGGAAAGTGTCTTGGGTTTTGTTAGGGGGTCAGTGCAGGGCTAGTGAGCCATGTACCGCCAGGAAGCATATACAACTCATTAGACTTCCTTGTAGCTGCTTTGCTGATGCTGTCAGCTTCTTCCAAAACCGTGCTCCTAACAACAGACTCTGATCTCCATTCAGCCCCGACTTTTTCTTCATTAAGACTTGCCATCAGGCGGCCAGAATGGCTGGGCTTGCAATAAAGGTTTGTGAGGAGAGATTGCAAAGATTAGGACTCTTTTTGCGGGCGAGGAGCGTTAGAGGGCACATGATTGAACTAGCCAGACTTTCAAAGGGCTGAACAAGAAGCTATCAGTCCTTTCTGCATACCCTGTCTTGCAGCTGGGGATCAAGGGGGGAACTCAGTGAATTTAAAAAGCTGTCCATTTAGAGCCAATGACCGGAAATACTTCTTTGCACAGCATGAGGTCACCCTTTCGCTGCAGTATTTGCACAGGGCCCCAAAATGTGCTTCACCCAGCAAATAAAAAGGCACCACACTGTCCTTGCAGTGAGTGAGACTAACAGACACCAGGATAACGAAGGGCAAAGGGCACAGTAATAAGATCACATGGTTACTCAGGTTTGGTAGATGCACATCTTGATGTTTGTCAGTTTCTGCATTTACCGCTAGAAGCGCCCCGGTGAGAAGGACCGTAGCAGGGGAAAATGAAGCTGGATCCATAAGAACTTTTTCAGCAACGCAGGAATAAGAGCAAACTAACGGGATGCGGCAGGGTGTAGAGCATCACCACCTTTCGGGGCCAGGAAGGGACTCCTGCCCACAAGATGCAGCATTGCACAGCATGCTTGGTGCATTATAGGATCTTTTGCCTTCTTTTGCCTGGCCACACGTGGAGGCAGGATGTTGGGCTGCATGGAGTGATGCTCTGCTCTGAGGTGGCAAAGCTTCCATTCCTGTTTGCATAAGGGGGCTGCTGTGCCTGCCTGTATCTCTCTCTACTGCAGCTAGGCAGCCTCCTGTCTGCTCCATTTTTCTGCTCCATTCTTCCTGGTACAAATCATCTGCTCAGATAACAGCCGACATGTTTATCCCAGGGGATACGACTCTGAATATTAGGATGTCAAAACCAGACGCATTTGCAATACGTTACTGTCAAATGGGAAATAAAAGGGGAGTTTCCGTTATTTAATTTGGCACCAGTGCACGAGAGTCTGGGCAGGGGAAAGGGAGCCTCTGCTATCTCCTCCCCAGATGGTGGTGGGAACTGGCGCTTAATAATGACGTAACCAAGCTAAGCTGAGCTGGGGGGACTTCCTTACCTCTCACACTGGAGCATGTTATCAGCCATTCTCTTGGCACAAGGGGCAGGGAGATCATTTTAATTAGTCCCTTTAATTCAGCGGCACATGCCATATGAGTAGTAAGCAGGCACCTCCTGTGCTGTGAATGGGCTGAGGACGTATGACAGGTGGACACTTACTGTGATTACTGGAGAGTACCAGGCACACACAGTGGGTGGGGGTGTCCTGTGCCCCTGGGCATGCCAAGCATGGTCAGTGGAGTTACCCCCTTGGACACGTTCTCCTGTAGGTCCCAGCAATCTCACGGAAGGCGCTTGCTCCGTCAGGGCTGCTGCACGAAATTAAACACATATCCTGATGCAATATGTGGGACTTTGCTGAGCTCCTCATACCCCACAGCTGCACCCAGGAGTTTGTGTAGCACATTCCCAGAGCAGCACCCGGTAGCAGCCTCCTCTCCTTGAAGTGCGGTGAGTTGGGGTTTCCAATCCAGTTCTTAGAGGATAGGGATCCATGTAACCCTGAAACCCCCAAGTGTCCCCACACCCACAACTGATGCTAATTGGCACCACTTACTAACGCGCTCAGTGGAGATGGTGAGCTATATCTGTGCCTGGATAGATCCCAGGCTGTCAGTCCAGCACAATTCACACGGGTGTCAGAAAGGGGCACATGTCTCTGAGGCTGCCCACTACGTGGGAGATGCAGGGAGTTTCACAGGGTCCTTTGTACCAAAGTTACAAATCCAGGCACTTCCTCTTTCTTGCTAAAACTTTTGCTTTAAAATCAGCAGCCTCATCTGTGGGCTGGTTGCACCGGAGCACAGTGCAGCTCGTTCGTGCATGCCCAGGAAAATGTGTACTTAATTAAAAAAAATAAAAATAAAGGCTTTTTGAAGACAAACATCCCAGCTCCTTAGGGGAGGCCCTGAGTTTGCAGAATACCAATTACAAATATAAAAGTGCTTCCAAATATCTACAAAGCAAAGTTCTGAGACTGGAGAAGCAGGAGGTGACTTGGGGGGTAGAAGGGGGGAAACAGCACTTTGTCCTTTGGCAGTAACGTGTTGCAGGGAGGCACACAGTAGTGGTGGTGACTGTGTGTGAGGGGGGACCAGCACCTTTTTCATGCAGTGATTTTGAAGGTGGAAGTGAAAAGCTGCCTCGCCCATCTGAGCTTCATTTCCTACAGGAGCTGCAAATTATGCCCACAGCACCAGTGATGTTGCAAATAAGCAGCAGGAGTCCGAGTTGATTTAGTGTTGATATTCTTATCGCATTCTTAGGCCTGGCTCCACGGTGAGGAATGGCCGACGCGGAATGCTCATAATTTCTTTAAGTGAGAAATACTTCCCAAGTTAACTAGAAGGGAGCGTATGCATGTCTGTATGCATTTCTTTTTCTGATGTGCGGTGCATTTTGCCTTAATTCCCCAGCGATCTCCCCTTGGCAGTCCTCTCCCATCCCCAAAGGGAATGTGCGAAACCACGGTGTGTGTGAAATTCACAGGCCAGTCCTTCTTTGCACAAGAATATTTAGTTTGCCTTTGTAATGAGTCCACAAGGCTGCGGTTATCTCTTGTGCTAATCCGGTGATAAACGGCACTGATGCTGCTGTGATTCTTTTGTAGCCAGGGATGAGGCTGGATTTTACTGTACATGGTGTGCGCACATCTTTAATCCACTGCCCCACCACAAGCCTGCCACTGGCTAGTACATTGCTCTGCTAGGTTCTGTATGAAGTAGACGGTCTGGCCACACCAATTCCCAGCCCTCTTTTTTTGTTAAACTTCCTATATAGAACGGATTTAATGGAGCATTCTTTCCCCTCTGGAGAAGCCAATAGGACATTTTTCATATGTTTAAAATAGAACAGAACAAACTAAAATTCTCTATTAAGTTCTATAGGCTTTTAAAGTTACTTCCTATTGAATAACCCTTCTGACTTACTTATTACGGTCTACTGGACATGTCCGGATCTTCTCTCCGTTGTGCTGATCCAGGTGGTTTTGCAACAGGGGACTGCCAGGACTCCTGGGTTCCATTTTTGGCTCCATGGCTGACTTGCTGTGTGACCTCGGACAAATAATTTCCCATCCCGATGCTATGCCTCAGTTTCTGCATGAGGGTAACAATCGTGGCCTGCACATAAGGCAGGTGGCTTAGCTAACACTTGAAAACACTTTGAGATCCCTGTAGCAAAGGTGCAGCAGAAGGGCGAGGGAATGTTCCCTCTCTCCTAGGGCTGCATCATTAACCCCAGGGTGCAGTTTTCCACAGAGGGCTTTGAGGTGACGACCCAAGGAAACCATGTGTTTGATGTTTTGGGTACAGCAGTGCTAGCCATGCTCGGATAAGCAGGTGTCAAAAGGGATGGTGTCCTTTGCAATTGTGGTGTTTGAGTTTACAGACAAAAATCAAGCCAGCAGCTCGGCTGGAGTTATTGACTAAAAGGACTGCTTTCTCTCTGTAGCAACCCTGGGTGCTGGTGTGTTACGCGATGGGCCACTTTCTTGGTGATTTCATTTCCACGTGGTATTGCCGAAGTGATATCTGCATTTGGCCTCTTTCCCTGATTTGGGACAGTAGTTAAGCACATACTTCACTTTAACTTGCATGGCAGTAGGACTTAGGCATGTGCTTAGATGCTTCCCTGAATCAGAGTCCAGATGTAGACATTCTACTTTGAGGAAGTTTTGGCGACATCTGGAAGCTGCTTTATTTGTAGAGGTAGGCAGGAGTTATCTGAGAGATTACCTTTCACTGTATTTGTTTGCTCAGCACTTGTTCAGGCACCAGTTCCCAGGGTAAAGATGCCGTAGGGGTAACATTGACCACTGGTTTCATGGCAGTACTTGAAGTCATGCCCTGCTAAGAGATCTCCTATGGGATGATGGAGAGGCTGGGAGGCACTAGCTAGCCTCCACAGTGGAGCTAATATGTTGGACAGCATTTCTGCTCATGTGGCATGATCGCATGCACTATTGAGCCTGGCACCATGTGCTGGGTTCAGGGGAACTCCAGCCCGTGAACAACTAACTTATAAGTAAGCTTACAATTTTTGTGTTAATGGTAATAAGAATGGCCACACTGGGTCAGACCAAAGGTCCATCTAGCCCAGTATCCTGTTTTCTGACAGTGGCCAATGCCAGGTGCCCCAGAGGGAATGAATAGAATAGAGCAATTATTGAGTGATCCCATGTCCTACACTTCTGGCAGTTAGAGGCTTAGGAGACCCAGAGCATGGGGTTGCATCCTTGGTCACCTTGGCTAATAGCCAAGTTCACAGAGGATCAGTCCATCAATATCTAACTCTTTTTTTAACCCAGTTATGATTGTCTGACATCCTGCACAATACAGGACAGAGATAATGCCAGCCTGCCTCTTCATGCCAGCCTGCATACACGTAGCATCTCTCACTTCCCAGGGCAATGCTCCCGTTGGACGAGGTACCATCAGAAAGTAACAAGTGGTTACATATACACCTATAAGGGTTCAGTGAGAAAGAGCTATTCCTCTGCATCTACACCCATTTGGCAAGAGGGTTAAATCTAGATTGTAATGTACAAAAGACAGAAAGGAATTGGGACAGAACAATATGTCACAGGATAGAAGTCTCCTGCTGCTACCCAAATGGCAAGGGGCTTGGCCAACAAGTCAGTGAGGTTAATCCTTTGACGTGTTCTGTTCCATTGACCATGATTTGTTAATTTCCATAGCTCTTGCCCGAGGAGGGAGAGTGGAGTAAGACAAATGGTAGGAAACAGAGATGAAGAAATTCTGTCTTACTAGTTCATCTTCTCCATCCCCATAGGCCCAGCACAGTATTATTGCCTAGAACAGGGGTCGGCAACCTGCGGCACGCAAGCTGATTTTTAGTGGCACTCTGCTGCCAGCTGAGGTCCCGGCTGCTGGCCCCACTCAGCCCGCTGCCGGTCTGGATGGACAGAACCCTGGGCTGGCAGCGGGCTGAGTGGGGCTGGCAGCTGGGACCCCGCCTGGCAGGGGCCGGTGGACGGAACCCCAGACCGGCAGTGGGCTGAGCGTCTCAGCCCGCTGCCGGTCTGGGGTTCCGTCCACCGGCCCCTGCCAGCTGTGGTCCCAGCCACCAGACCCACTCAGCCTGTTGCCAGTCTGGGGTTCCGTCTGCCGGCCCCTGCCAGCCGGGGTCCTGGCTGCTGGCCCCGCTCAGCCTGTTGCCGGTCTGGGGTTCTGTCTTCTGGCCCCTGCCAGCCGGGGTCCCAGCCGCCGGCCCCACTCAGCCCGCTGCCAGTCTGGGGTTCCGTCTGCGGGCCCCTGTAAATGTAAAATATATTACTGGCACGGGAAACCTTAAATTAATGAAGACTTGGCACACTGCTTCTCAAAGGTTGCCGACCCCTGGCCTAGAATCTATTCTCTTGGGCTCTGTCAAGTCTGGTTTTAAATTACAGTAGCGATGGGACCTCTACTCCTAAATTGAGACACAATTCCAATGGCTAATACAGCTTCCATCCAGTTCTTTGTTAAATTACACACACTGACAGCTAATCATAACTACATCTAGCTGAATTTTTTTAACGGAAAATTGGGTTTTTGACTAAATGAACATTTTGGGGGGGAAGTATCTGCTTTCTTCAAATATTTTACATTTTTCACTGGAAACCTGAAAATTAAAAATATTTTGGTTGTCAACCGTTTTTTTCTGTAATGGAAACTTGAAACCATCCACTGAAAATTTAGACCTCCCCCCCAATAAAGAGGGTTTTTTTGCCTTCTGCGCCTGTGCCCACCACTTATTTTCTGACTGGCTCTATTTATGACCTGACAGATCACTCTCAGAAATGAGTGCTTTCCCCTCCTTAGTGCTAACACCCTTCAAACACGTGTAGGGATTGTTACCAATACTATCCCATGAACACATAGACCTGAGAGTTATCACTGGATCCACCGTCTCGTGGGGACCAGAGCGAGTAGGGTGATGGAATTCCCTAGACTGGACACTGTTTGAACAGGAGAGGGTTAGTTCAGATCTATCAGCAGTGTAGGTATTTTGACCCCTGGCCTTGCCTTCACCTCACATTCTTCCTTACGAAGAAGAGGCTGGTAGAGTAGGTGGCAAACCCATCATTTCTGTTTCAGGATGACCTTCCAAAGATGACCTAGGTCTGATGGGGGGAGCTGGCACTGGGGGAGGTAGTGTCAATCCTGCTTAGGCCCGAGCAGGGTGAGTGACAGAGTGCCAATGGCAGAAACCAGTCCCTTCGTGCTGGCGTGGAGATATTGCATTAGGTAATAGTTTTCGACACGTTTCATTGAAATATAACAAAATATTTGCATTGGGTTATGAGATAAATGGGAGCTGACTGGAGGCAGCGCTCATTTGGAAATGTGATATGAAAATTCATTTAAAATGAAAGAATGTGGAAGCTTACGTTTATGGTAATGGATTGATTGCAGATAGTATCTAATAACTCCCAACAAATCTGTTTCAATCATAATATCCTTTCTCCTGCTTGGCTGCTGACGTGCGTGTGCACACGCATGGGTGTTACCGGCTTCCCTTCTGCGTCGGATTAGAATTCAGTAATTGTTAATACATTGGCATTACGTTTGAAATCAACAAAGGCCTTAATGTATAGGAGCCAAATAAATAACTTGTGATTTGACTGGACTCGATCAGGGACAGAGGGAATTAGCGGAGGGAAAGTGATCTGTACCGGGGAAAGGTCTTGCCCACCACGGTTGCAGGTCTGCTACATTAGCCATAGCATTTGAGATAGGTGATGGTGTAATAGAAAGAGAACACCAGGATTCCCCCGTCCTGGGTATCTGTGTGGATTTCACTTTGCTGTTAGATATCGAACAGCCTCCTGCTGTATAACGTTAGCAACGCGCTGATGTTGAACTCTGCCTGTGTGTGCTCAAAACATCTCCCAGCTGTGCCTGAAACTTGGCATATGCTTGTCAGACCTCAGTGATCCTGACCAGTGCTTCAGTTTGAGATGGGAGCATAGGATCAGATCAGCAGTCCATCCAACCCCGTGTCCTGTCTCCCACAGTGGCCTGCACTGGCTGCTTCAGAAGCAGCAGCAGCAAGAAATCCTACAAAAGGCACGTATAAGATCTCCACAGGGAAAGTTTCTTCCTAATCTCCATTAGTCAGAGGTTGGCTAGTGCTAGATAGGGCCTGATTCAAACCCTACTGAAATCAATGGGAGTCTTTCTATTGGCATCAATGCGCTTTGGAACAGGCCCATAAATGAGGTTAGGTCTCGGCTCTAATAATCAAAGAGACAGGATGAAGGAGTGAAAAAGGAGGCTGTGTTGCTCTGGGATAAATGCCTGGGTTTAATTTTCATCTCCTGATGCTAAAGCAGATTGAAAGAAAGCAATAGAAAAACTGCCAGTGAGAGGTGGGGAAATTTAATAATGTCATAGTAATATCAGTAATGAGTGGCTGTGCCTGTGCTAATTAGTTTGGAGCTCTCTCTCCAACAGCCGTGTGTGTGTAGCTCTAATAAGCTAGCTCGTGAATTCAGCAGCAGTGTGAGGGCTCTCAGGTGAGAGCGAGAGCCTATGTCCACCTGAGGAGAGTTCTCTTCGTTAACGACAGATGGCCACTCTAAGAGCTGGAGGGATAATTATGCCAACCAAGCGCTTGGGAACATGGGCTGTCATAAAATGTGTCTGTGAGGTTTCCAAAGCGGTGTGAAATCCATTCACACCACCACTGAAAACAAAAGTGGATACACTCCAGCTTCAGAAACCTACTAGGCCCTCAAAGCAAACTCCTTCATGTAGCTTGGGGAGTCCAGATTTTTGTTACAGAACCACCTCTGAGGTGGGGGAATAAACTCCTCACTAGAGAAGAGTCTTGCTCCTGGGCACGGGCCATCTTTCCCCTAAACAGGGACGTCCAGGGACTCGGAAGTGTGCTCAGCACCTATAGACCGGCTAGTAAAACTCAGATTGTGCCTGAGACTATAAAAAGGAATAGCAAAGATGCTACAGAGCTTAGATACTATGAGCTAAGGGCAATTCCCTGGTAATCAAAATGAATGTGTAATTATTGCCCTCTAGTTACAGAACGTTTACCTCGTAAGTCCTTTGTAGCTATTGTATTACTTAACAGGATCTGCATAGGAGGACTAAGAGCTTTGGACTTGGGCTGTGTTTAGAAAAGTGCTCAGACACCATGGTGAGGGGCAACTTCATAAAAACAAAAAAACTGGGTGGGCCCCAGCTTTCGGGTGGGCGGGCAATGAAGGGGCAGGCAGGAGGGATCCGGTGCCTTGGGGAGGGGGACAGGAGGGATGGGGGCCCACTCCCCCCACTTCCCCTTACTACTCAGCAGGTGCCCAAAGATGAGGATACCCAGGGCACACAGGCTTCGGAGTGCGCCCCTGGGGGGAGGCGGGCCACACCTGGGCTTGAGCTCCACCCGACCCCGGCTCAGTGTCCATCTGCCAGGCTGGGTCCCCCTCCTGCCGGCGCTGTGTGCTGCTACCCCAGTCTCTGGCCCCAGCACTAGCCCTGCCCAGACCCGCCCCCACGAGGCACCCCCCTTGCGGGGCTAGCGCTGGGGCCGGAGACAGGGGCAGCAATGCGTGGCATGACTCGGAGCCAAGGTCGGGAGTCCCAGCTTGTGGAGTCGGGGGGCTCCAGCCCTGATTTGGGTGGGCCTGGATGCTAAGTGGGTGGGCCGCAGTCCACCCAGGCCCACCCGTGACTACGCCCCTAGTTTGTACTTTTCTGAAGAGGAAGGTTGTACCATCTCTCTCCCAGGGATGGGTCGCCCCAACGGGGGCTGGCTGCTTGATGGGGAAATCTTAAAACGGGCTTCACAGTCTGAGCCGCAGCTTCCAAGTGCAGTCTACGTAGCTATTTTTAGTGTGGCGGCGTGAGCCCCACGAACCTGAGTCTGTCGACCTGGGCTCAGATATTCCCTGCCGCAGGCTGCCACTGGCTGTGCAGACACGCCACAAATCTCTAACTGCAGGAGGAGGGCAGGAAGTGAGCACATGCTTCTGTGTCAGTGTATTATTGTGTATTTTGCAGTAAGTTACTCTTCTTTTTTTTATGGGTTAGAAATAAAGATGCATACCTTTGATTAGATCACTTGGAGTGGCAAAAACCAGCCCTGAAATAAAACTCTTTTTCAGTAACTAACTACTCATGGACTCTTGTTGACAGTCAGTGATGTAATCTTGATCCCTCACGAACAAAAATATCATCTTGAGATCTAAAAAAAGGAAATCACTACTTGCAATACAAAAAAAGTAGAGATTTTGTGAAGAAAATTATGGGCCAAAATAGCGAAATGAAAACTTTCCAGCCTGCAATTTAACATTGGGCTTCCTCTCACGAATGTCAGTGGCGCTGCCATTAGTATTCGGAGCCAGCACAGGAGCCTCTTAGGCCTAAAGACAGCTTCGCTGACACCCAATTGAAATATTTGTATAAATGACCAGTGGAGTTTGAGTGACATGCCCTTCTTAAGCAAAATACAATGAAAGATAAGCCTTCTAAAAAATACATGAGCTAAACAGCCTTTCTACATTTCATTATGTAAATGCAGCTGTCCATTGCTGCACAAATTAGCTCTCTTTAGAAGTTTGTTTGGTTGTTTCTCTGGGAACAGCGTTGTGTTTTTAGCTAGACAGCTGGAAACAGTGGAGGAGGGTGGGGGACAAGGGGGAACCCAATCCACAAACAATTCCCCAACTCTCTCTCTCTTTCTGGGCGGGAAAAAGGGAAACAAAACAAAGAAAAAAGTCAAAATCAGGCTCCAACGTTCCTTCCAGGCTGCTGAAGGAAGCTGTTGATGTCAGGGGAGATTAGCTAACAAAAGCAGTGTAGCTGTGTGTCTCAAGGTGACATGCTATGGTCCAGGTAGTGTGAGTTTGATAGAGAAGGAGGGTGATCCAGTGGTTAGGATGCCAACGTGGAACTTGGGAGACCTCTATTCAAGTCTCCACTCTGCTACAGATTTTCCATGTGACCTTGGGCCTCTCCGTTCCTCAGTTTCTCATCTGTAAAATGGGGGTTGCTACCTAGTACTTACGTTAGGTGTAGTATACACCTATACACCACATTAATAAGTGTTATGTGCATGGTATTAATATATTATATGCATAGGTGCTGGGAAGTTATGTTAACTGGAAGTATTATGTTCTTCCTACAATTCTGTTCACTCATGTCAAGCATCTCTCAACACTTTGCAAAGCTGAAGTCAGCTTTGACATTAGAAAATAGGAAACTTGTCAAAGCAAAGATGCCTGAATGTGACCGAGTACTTTCTCGGCTTGGAATGTAGTTTTCAAAACAAGATATGGGGACGTAAGGGGAGGGACCAAGGATAAAGCTGGCACAAACTAGTGGGCTAAATGTAAACGTAAGTGACATATTAAGAGTTATGCCACTTGTAAATTGTATTATAAATACTACTAGCTGAAATGCGTATCTTTGAAGTACACGTTCTGTGTACGGAGAGCACTCTGTGAGAGTTTGCTTTCCAGAAGGAGGGTATGTGTGTTTCCTTCTGATACTGTACTGCTCTGTCTTTTAGACAATACATTTGGCTAAGACTGGTTATTTGGCCTCTTGAACGTTTTAAAGAACGAACCGTGAGTTTACTCACACAGTTGGCCACACCTTTTAGTCAATAGGATAGTAGTACTGCTCTGCTGCAGGGAGTGTGGTGAGGAGAAATACATTGCAGACTGTGAGGTGCTCAGATACTTCATGTTTAACTTTAAGCATACAAATAATCGCACTGAACTCAATGGGAGAGTGTAACCCAGGGGTCGGCAACCTTTCAGAAGTGCTGTACCGAGTCTTCATTTATTCACTCTGATTTAAGGTTTCGCGTGCCAGCAATACATTTTTAACGTTTTTAGAAGGTCTCTTTCTATAACTCTATAATATATAACTAAACTATTGTTGTATGTAAAGTAAATAAGGTTTTAAAAATGTTTAATAAGCTTCATTTAAAATTAAATTAAAATGCAGAGCCCCCCAGACCGGTGGCCAGGACCCGGGCAGTCTGAGTGCCACTGAAAATCAGCTCGTGTGCCGCCTTCGGCACGCCTGCCATAGGTTGTCTACCCCTGGGGTAACCGCTTCTACTCAGTCTTTTTGTCCAGCGTTGGCTTTGCATTGACCTGCACCTCTAGCACTGCCTTTGGCTGCTTCTGCCGTGTTATACTGGCTTATCCTGTGATCATGACTTGTTCACATTTATAATGTGCACACAGAGAAAAATGCAACCCAGACATATCTACTTAGTGCTTTAAAAAGGCCAGTTTCACAAAGCAGAAACCAACTGAGCCAAATCTGCTGGGAAGAAGAACATAATCAGAAAAATGTGAATGGTGATTGGGAATTATTTAATAACACATTACTAGATATCCCAAAAGCCACAATCAAAGAAGGTTGTGTTGATTAAAAAACCAACCTGAGAAGTTAAACCTAGGACTTAACAAATGTGGAAGGTCTTGGATATGGTGCCGAGCTCCATAGATAAACTGATGATGTGCATGGGCTGAGTGGTCAGTGCCGTCACCGCTGGGGGTCTAGTCCTTCACAAAAGCTTGGGACTAGTGCTGGAGATGCGTCTCAGCGGGAACACTGGGTTGGACCTCTGGCCACACAGAAGATTGGGGGAGTCCAAATCTGGATACAGATGCAGGTTTGGACATCGTTGAGCTTCTTTTCATAATGCAGACTGGAGCCCTAAATTCAAGCAACTGCAAACTCCGGGGAAGTCTGTAAGCAAACCCAAGCTTAGCAGCATGGCCCCATCTCTCCGGATCCCCAGCGCTGTCATGGCAGGGGAGCGGCAGGGAGGGTGCCGCACAGTTAGAAGAGCTGTGCTTCCAGTGTAAGGTTAAACTCTAGGATCCGAGAGGCTTTGGGGCTGGGCAGACGTCCATTCTGGGAAGAGGCAGTGTCCCCTCTCCCACGCCTTTGCACAAGGCCCGCGGAAGTCAGTGGTAAAAGTTCTATAGTTTTAGATGGCAGATGTGTCAGGGCCCCAGTCCCAGTGAGCTGCCAACTGATTGCTTTGCCAGGTTCTCTCAGATGCCTAGAGTAGGAAAGGTGCAAATGAAAAACAAAATTCTAGGTCACACATTAGTGCCGTTGTTTAACACAACTGGATTGCTGGGCGACGTATTGTAACATCACGTGAGTACGATATCACCAGGGACCCTGGAAGGAAGCAATTTGCCATCCACTGAACCTCAACATTTTTCTGAGTTTAAAAACAGATTCGGATTAACTGTTTCGAAAGCAATAGGCCACGATACATTTCTGTGCCACCCCTGCACTGCCTCGGCCTGGCGGGGACTGGAGGAGGAAGTGGCTGAAATGCTGGGTGAGACGCTGTTCAAAGCAGCAAGGATGGGGACTCTCTGTTCTTGGCCGTTTCCCAACAGAATTTTGCAGTCAAGGATGCTTCTCCTTTGGGCAGGTCAGTCCATAAATATCCTCAGTAGGGTTTGATGCTTCTTCCTCTGAAGCATCTGTTGCAGACCACTGTCAGACACTAGAAGTAACGTGGCCAAGTGGACAGGGCACCGGTGTGGGGCTAAGGACGCATGAATTTTATTCCTGAGTCTGCCTGTGAGCTGTTGTGTGAACTCAGGCAAGTCTCTTTGCCTCTGGTTCCCCTCCCTTCCTTTATCTGTCTGTTCTGCTTGGATTGTAAGCTCTTCAGGAGAGGACTGTCTCTTACTGTGTGTTTGTACTGTGTCTAGCATGGTGGGACTCTGATACACCAGTGGAAGCCTTTGGTTGCTACTGTACAGAGAGGCATCTGGTCTAGCTCAGAATGCCAGCTCCCACCCAGAATATAGATACTTTTCCTCCTGGAGGATTTTGAGGTTCTTTGGTCACTGGCGATGGCCAACAGCTACACAAGGAATAGCCGGGTGGGCTCATGATCATGGCCCTGAAATCATGCTCAGGTTCAAGAATAAATGGGCTGTGAGCATTTCTGCTGTGATTTGCTGCCTAATTGCCGCTGTCCTTGTTAACATGTTCTCCCCTTCTTTGCACTCCCCCTAATGAGCGACTCCTACTTGATGTACAAGATGTAAGTATACAAGTTATTAATCTTGCACTAAAGCAATTACATCAGCACAAAATTCCTCACTGACGGTGCGCTTGTTCTCCTCTGGCCCCTTATCAGGTTAGCAATTTCAGATCTACATTAAGTGTTCAGAAATCAATTTTCAGCTTATTTTGTGCTGCAAAATTTGCCATGCCTGAATCTGTGATACTAATTGAACAAGAGCAATTGATGTTTTAGCAGTAATTAAAGATGGTAATTATTACCAAATCTCCCCCTGGCCCCATGTGTTTGCTTTGGACCTGTCAAAACTACACGCAGGCGGAATCAATCTTAATAAAGTTGGTACTTCAAAGCTTCTTCCCAGTAATGGTTTCCCACAAGGTCAGGGATGGAGCGATAGGGAAGGAAGAGGAGAAATTACGAAACCTTGTAGAGTGAAGGGTCACTAATGGATGTTTCCTCATTTTTTTTTTAAAAAGTATTTATCCAAAATGAAAACTTCTCATTGCTTTTTAATCTGAGACTCCTACAGGGCAACATTGAAAATGACAGGGACAAATATCCTGTGAGCTCTGTTTACTTACGTAGGAGCCACAGCGGTTTTTTGTAAATAGAAGGTAACTACACAGTAATTAAACATCCCTACAGATTACTTGTTAATTACACTAGAGGTCTGAACCTTTGTTCCCAATAAGGACATATCTGCACTGGGTATGGGAGGATTTTTTTTCCTGCACCAGGCTGTTGGTATTTGCTTTGTAAAATGTATTTGGGATAAGAGACCAGAAATATCTGAATCCCAGGCCATCAAACATTGCTCCAGGTATGAATTAAGCGCTGCCATCCCTGTATATTCTGGGCTACTCTTTGCATAACCTCTGTTGTTAAGTCCCATGGTTTCCCTTGCTAAGTGCGGGTCTATGGTGTGGTTCTGTTGGTCAGCCCCTTTTGCGCATTCATCCACCTGCCCTATGGCCTGCCTGCCATGCAGATGCTCTGGCTTCATTCTGCACACACGTCCCAGATATTTCCGTCTTATTTTCCGTAGAATGGTAAGGGGCACTTGAACTCTCTGACGAGTCTCAGCACAGGTTATAAATCCATTCCATTTAACACCTGATATTTCCCCAGGGTATTTGCTTTCAGAAGCATTCAGATGTCTGTCTGTATCTTTCGTTGATTTCCAACTCTCACATGTTTAATCTATCGTTACTTGGTCAGCATTTACCATACAATTACCCCACTACAGCAAGATGGCTACCGGTGTCATTAAATAGTCACCAGCAGTGTCCTTAACAAGGGGCCAAATCGTGTGGTCCTTAACTGAGCAAAAGTCCCTTTGAAGTCGAGTTACCAGCAATCCCTTACGATGCGATGCTCCTGTGTCATCATCAGTCTTGCTGTGCTGTATGGATTATCACCAAGAGCATGCTAGTCAGTCTCCTGGGCTCTGAGGAAAGAGGGAGAGTTGCTTTAGTAACACTTGATATGGAGTAATGGGGTGAAATTGAGCAAAGGAACATTTAGGCTGAATATGATCAGAGAAAAAAAGTCCTTGATGGTGAGATCTATCATGCCAAGCAATCACCTCCCAAGGGAAGTGAAGGGAGCCCAATCACTTGAGACGTTTAAAACTAAGCTGGGTAAAGCACACAATAATGTACCACTGGGAGCAATCCTGCTCTGGCAGGGAGATGGACTGGATCGTTTAATAGGCCTTTTCCATCTCAGAGTGCTATGATATACTGAAGGGAAAGTGGCTATTGTTATTTTTATTTATGTTACAATAGTGCCTAGAGATCCCAGATGCAATCAGGGCCCCATTGTTGTGCCAGGCACTGTCAGAGACAGTCCATACCCTAAAGAGCTTACAAACTAAATAGGGCAAGACAGACAACATGTGTTTCCTCTCCAGCCCTTTGTCTGTCTTGTCTGTTCAGATGACGGGGTCTTTGGGGTAGAGGTTGTCTCTCACTCTGTGAATATGCAGCACAGGGGAGTCCCGGTCTCAGTTAGGACCCAGGGCACTTCTGTAATATAAATAATGACAGTGAAAAGGGTTTGCATGAGCCTGTTGTGTATGGAGACCACCGAGACTGGCATTGAATTTACCAACTAACCCTCCTGAAGCATGTTATTGCTTGTGTTAAATGCTGCCGTATTGTCTTTCAGCAAAAGCTGGCTAAGGAGTTTTCTCCTGGCCTGTGTGCATTTATCAGTTTCCCACAGCGTCCCATCCTCCATCAAAAAGCCAGGTGCCTCCTTTCCTAACGGCTATTCCATAACTCTGTCTGGATCCACGCTCCTGAATCTCCTCTCTCGTTGTTGTGTTCACCACTGGAATACCCAAGTGCCATACGCTGGCAGAAACCAAGCTAACAAAGTCTTCACAGGCTTCTCAAAAGTTGTATTAGGAAGATGCCTTTTTATAGTGAAGTTTAATAAAATTAGTACTTTGAATTTTCCCCCATCCTTACCGTGAAGGGGTCATCCTGGGGCAGGGTGCATGGCCAGAGCTGGATTGCCTCTGTTGTTTGAGGGCTGTTTCGGGATCAGAGCCACCATCTCTCTCTCTCCAAGGTACTTATCTGGCCCTCATTCTCACTTTATCTGAGCACCTCACAATCTCTGATGTGCTTATCCGTGTGAGGGAGGGCAGTGCTGTTACCTGCATTCTGCAGGTGGGGAACTGAGACACTGACTTGGCTGAGGTCACACAGCAGGGCCAGGGAGCAGCAGGGGATTAAACCTGGGTCTCCAAGTCCAAGGCTAATGCCCTACCCACCGGACTCTCTTTCCTGTCCACTCCGGGGATCTCATGCAGAGTGCAGCACAGCCTGGATGGACCAGAGGATCTGGCCCTCTACTTCCATCTACCATGTGATTTATAGCGCTGCTTGACTATGTTCCGGAACCTCCGCATCCTGTGCTGATTGATGAATTGCTGACATATAAATTAAAACATATTTTACTGGCATTTGTGCCCTTTCATGCCAAATCTCATTCCCCATTGTAGTTGCAGTGACAGCCTGAGTTGCTAATGGGAAGACAGTTTACAAAAGCATTTAAATAGCACTTGCCATTAGCTTGAAGAATGAGCAAAACAGACTTAAAATGCCAATGAGGAAAGGGGCAGCTTTGGGATGCGAGAGAGGCTAGCTGGCTGATGGATGGGTTGGAAGAGCAGCAGAGGCCATTAGCCACTCCCCTCTTGCGATCTGGCTTCTTGTGGATTAGGTCACAAGTGAAATGAGTTTTATGGTCTCAGTTTACTCCATAGTGTGTTTCCCTTTTGTGCTGAAGACCATTTAAATGCAGCCTGGTTAGTCACCTCTTGTCAGAATGGAATACAACTCTTTCTGCCTCCGTCCTTTAGAAGCTGGACCCACATTTACCTGTGGCCAGTGCCAACCTGCTGTTTGTCTCTCTGTTTATTAGTGTGAAATCCTGGGCCCAGAAAGGAGAGAGTACAAAACTTGTATTTAAGGTGGAGTAGCCAAGGTCAGGCGCACGACAGATTTGCGGGAGTGGTTTGGCTGGAAATTAGCAGAGCTGTCTGGAACCCTCCACTGTGAGGACAGAGGGCGCAGCAAGTCAGGCGAGAGGTGCAAGGATTGGGCTGTGTTGGTGGGACTCGCACCCGAGCTCCAAGCGTGGGCATATTCTGTGGTATATTGTGGTAACGAGCTCTAAGACTCCGGCACAAAGCTGGCTTGCGAGAGAGAAGCAGACGTGATCTGGCTCTGGGGACTGGTACACTTGACTGAGGACCCTACTCGGGGCCCCTGGATATTTCTGGCATCTCGTCCCTCTTTGATGTCACTGACTCAGGCAGTCTCTGTGGCATTGCCAGGGGAACTGAGCATGCAGCAGTGCACTTTGCCCACTGGTGGAAGATGGCAGAGGTCCTACGTACCCCGTGGGCCTGCTGTGTTTGCATGGAAAAGTAACCAGACCCCTCTGAGCCCAGCGAGAAGGCAAGCTGCAGAGACGCCCCTGCCGCTAGCATGAGCGGGCTGCGTGGGGACTTTCGAGTGTTTGTGAGTCAAACCCAATGAGCTGTAAAAAGTTACGTCTGCAAAGTCTTACAGCAGCTGCAGCAGAACCTCCGCAGGCTGCAGGGTGGGGCGAGTGACACATGGACCTTGCTACAGGACATGGCTTCGTTCTGCTCTCAGTTTCACCTGTTCGTCCCGCCCCACATGTAATGCCTCTGCCTCCATACAGTGTCTCCTGAGGCCTGCTGACTCTCTGTCCTGGTCCCCGTGGAAACAGATGATGGGATGCCATAGAATAGAACAACTTGTAGCTTTAACCTGTGAGTGAGAGACTCCTGATCCCTGGTACCCCTATAGAAGAGCTATTAAGAGAGGAAAGGGGGGGGGGGAAGAACCAAAACAAAAAACCCAACTGAAATCCATCTTCCCTGAGAGAGAAGAGCGCGACCATTTCTTCAGGGAAAAATGGAAATGTAATCAGATCAGTTTGTATAGTGCCAATAGAAAATCAGTTTTAATAAAGCCAAAAGGAAATGCAAAGCAGCCTCTTGAGATGGAAATTGTGTTAAATAGACACCTCTTTAGGAACAGGCAGATCCAGGGATGTTTTTAAGGGAGGCATAGAGCAGCGGGTTTTTCTTTTCTTGGGCAATAATTCAAACAGCAATGTGATCAGCTTTTGGTGATGGGGCTAGCGTAGTGGTCAGTGTCAGAGCAGCTTCATCTCTCTGTAGAGAGGCATGATAACTGCACTGTAGGCCTGCCTTTCCAGGGGTGAATCAATGGCTTTAGAGTAACCCCTTCTCTGAAATGCACCCCCTTCCCAGAGTGCCCCGAGCAGCTCTACGCTAACCGCCTGTCTCGCTTGGAAATAGCTCTCTCTCCAGCCTCCCTCACTTTCAGCCTGTGTGAGTCTTAATTATAGTTCTGGGCAGGCACTTTGGCTTTATTGCTTTCATTTATTATAAAAAGACCAGTGTCTGTTTTGTGAAATCGCTATCTGCTCAAATCATGGTTTATAAGCAATACTGGTCTGTCTTCCTAAGACAGCCAGAATTTATCTTTTTTTTTGTTTGTTTCTTTGCAAGGCTTTGCTGGTGTGTGTGTGTGTGTGTGTGTGTGTGTGTATTTTCAGAAGTGACATTTTGCAAAAGGCTTTATTTTTCCTTTCAGCCTTAAAAAAATTGTTGCCTTTTAAAAAAACCAAACCGAACAAACAAACAAAAATCCCCAAAGGCAACTCAATAATAAAATCTATCATGAGGGGAAAGGTGATAACTTTGTATTTGTTCTAACGGTGCATTTACTGCTGAACTCCTCAAGTGGTAGACACAGTGCAGCGTTTGTTAGCTGCTTTTTTTTTTTGCAATTAGCTGTTATAGTTGCATCGTGCCTTTTTGAAATGCAGCTATTGTAAATTATAGCACAGAGACTTGGGCTGGATAAATTCGGAGCGTTATGCACAGGCAATGCAACATGGGGATTTGGTTGTGTGGGGTGGGGAGGCTGTTAATGCATTAATCTTTCATCTTTGGATAACTGAGCTCATATCTTTGACTATTGTATGGAGTGAGTTTGTCTGGCTCACTCTGCTACCTAGTGGATGCCTGTCCATACTGCAAAGCGATGCACAATAAAGCATGACTGGCAATCTCTGCTCGCAAGAGAATGAGGGCTGGAACACAAAGGATGCTGCGGAGCAAGACTGAGTCATGTACAATAATTGGAAGAACTGCTTAGATGGCTCAGGACCGGAACAGTGGTGCATCGGCAGAGTTCTGTGGAGGCGGCCAGCGGGTGCTGTGGGTCAGAGATGAAGGGCATTGGCAAAGCAGCTGGAGCTGGAAGCAGGTCTGGAATAGGGATTCAGTATGTCAAGATGAAGGTGCATTGACTGAGTGGTGTGAGAGAGGCTTTCAAGTCCTGTGCATAGCACTGGGACCTCTCTCAATCTCTCACTGTCCTGAGTGGCAAAGTTCCCCACATTTACCTCAAAATCTTCATGGCAAATGAAGTGAAAAGAGGGGGAATTCAGTCCATGAAACTGTCCTCAGAACTCAGGAGCAGCATAATCCCTTCAATGAGTGAGATCATAGGGCTGACATACTTGCCCCAGCTACTGTAACGTGGCACAAGATTTTCTATGCCACTCGGAGTCAACGGGTTTTATATGCCATGCACAAAGGGGCAGGAACTCAGGGTAGCTCAGGGTAGACCTTTGGAGCTAAATGCATGGGTCTCTACTGCATGAGCTAAAAGCCACGTGGCTCTTCGCTAAGGCTGTAGCAGACTCATTAATCTCTCAGTAGTCTTGGTGCCACTAGAAGGTGACGGAGCACCACACCCAGGAGGTGTGGGTTACAAATGCACAGATTAACTATCCACCCAACACTGGTTTCCATTCTCTGTGGGAGATGCTGTCATCTAGATGCCCCCTTTGGGGGAGGTTTAATCTGGGGTTGCTCTTCAACCGTGAACCTCTGTTGGTTGAATTAGGTAGCAAATTAGGTAGCAAACCGTGACTTTGTCCTTAAAATCATCTTTCGTCCCCCTCCTCAAGAAAAAAAAATTCAAATCCAAAATCATTAACCCTAGAATCATCTTGAAAAGAAACCAAAAGACAAGAGGAGCAGGGGCTTTGAACTCTGAAACTCACAGCTCCACCTGGCTTTGTGCTGCTTTTAAACAGAAAAAGATGTCATGAATATTATAAAAAGCAGACAATATTTTCAGGCTTTTTGCAACACAACACAACCCAGCCCAACCCAAAGGAAGGAGTCAGAGATATTTAGAGAAAAGACAGGGCTTGAAAGACCTTTGAGGCAAAGGCATGACTTATAATTGGGCAAGTGTAATTTCATAATTCATCTCCCTGAACCACAATGAAATTGAAAGAGTTTAGATTCCAAAGCGTAATGATCATCACTTACATTCTGCCGGGTCTGAGCTCTCTTCTCATTTGAATTTAATTTAATTTTATTATTATTATTTTTTCTGTGATTGCAGCAGGCGCGAAAACAAATGCTATTGTCTGATGTGGCTGTGGCGGGAGCGAGGGGTGGGGGGGGGGAGAGAAGGACAAGAATTAGAGACAGCAATTACTATCCAGTGACAGGGAAGACTGAGGGAAAGCAGGTTTTTCCTCTCCTTAGCACAAGTGCCAGGCAGGGAAATCCATCATTCTGAGTCTAATCAGTTAATGCTGATAAACTGCCAGCAATAACTGACAATTGAACTGGGGTTTTCAGGCTCTGAGTTCATTCATTTTGGAAGTGCCATAACTAACCTATTTAAAAAAAAGGCCCAGCCTTGGTCCCCTAATGAAAACTGCTGTTTATTCTTTAAGTGGGGGTGATGATGTGTTTAGCAGCTGTTGATGCCAGAGGTTTGGCCTTGGCTGGAAAAGCCGCTTGTTGCTTGGTGTGTATCCTCCTGGAGTTTGCGTCTTTGGTGTCTCTCTGCATGCCCCCTCTCACCAGACTGTGGACTGTCTCAGCAGAAAGGGCCAAGAGGGGACGGGCCACGGAGACTGAACACTCCTCTCGCCTTGTTTCCTCCAGGACGGGGCTGCAGCACATGGCTGGGGCAGGGTGGAGGTAGCTTACATCAAATCCGGGTGACCCTTTTTGGAGGATTAACAGGGGACTTGTGCCCCCAGGGCTGCCAGGGCCACCTTTCAACAGTGTCAAATTCACACACAAGTCAAAGCAACTGGAAAGGCAGAAGAGCATAGGAGCAAGGCGCATGTGCACGATGTATCCTCAACGCTGTGCTCCTGATCAGCACAGGGAGAGAAGAGGGGCCTGCCGTGCCCCTGCTGAGCGCTTGTCTCAAGTTCTCACCCATTGGGGATCAGCAGAGAAACCTACCTGGCATTGGGAGTTCAGGAATCCCAGCCCACTTTGTCCATGAACGCAAACTGCATTCAAGGGGTACGTTTGGCATCGCAGTGCTGAGCGTGGGAAGAATATGTCCAAGCTGCTTCAGCATGATTAGTCATGCTAAAGACAGCTTTGGGAGCATGAGAGGGGGGGTAGGAGCCAGGGGTCAGTGCGGCTGGGGCTCGGGCTGGAATCTGTGACTTGCTGGGTCACCACTGAAGTTAACGGGAATTGAAGATACTCAGCGTGAGGCACTCAACCCTTGTAAGACTGGGTCCTTGCAGAGTTGTGTCCCGATGATAAGTAACACTGTGGTGTCATGGTCTGCAACAAGACCTGTGCAAAGAATTTGGGGTTCAGTGGCAGTTCCGAAAAACCTAAACAATATTTCATTTGGGGCCTAATTGAATATGACATTTTTGGTGAATTGAAAAGTAGAAAAAACCATTTCAGTTCAAATGAATTTGAGCATTTAAAAATGTTTTTAAAATAAAATGAAACAAAAAGAGGTTTGGAAATGAAAAGTCATTTCGAATAGAAAAATTGAAATGTTTGGTTTAGAAAATGTCAAAACAAAATATTTTGTTTTTTCTTAATTTTTTTTCAACTGAAACAATTTGCCGAGATTAACCCATATTCACAAAGTATTTCAATCAAACCTGAATCTGTATTTTTTGCTGCAAAATGTTTAGAACATAAGGAAGCCGGGTCAGACCAATGGTTCATCTAGCCCAGTATCCTGTTTTCTGAAAGTCGCCAGTGCTAGATGCTTCAGAGGGAGGGAAAAGAACAGGGTAATTATTGAGTGATCCATCCCCTATGATACTGTCCCATGTTCTGGCAGTCAGAGGTTTAGGGACACTCAGAACAGCGGTTGCATCGCTGACCATCTTGGCTAGTAGCCATTGATGGACCTGTCCTCCATGAACTTACCTAGTTCTTTTTTGAATGCAGTTATAATTTAGGTCTTCACAACATCCCCTGGCAATGAGTTCCACAGGTTTACTGTGCATTGTGTGAAGAAGTACTTCCTTTTGCTTCTTTTAAACCTGCTGCCTTTTAATTGAGTTTGGTGACCCCTGGTTCTTGGGTTATGTGAAGGGGAAACTAACACTTTCCCTATTCACTTTCTCCATAACCTTTCGTGATTTTATAGACCTCCATCATATCCCCCCTTAGTTGTCTCTTTTCCAAGCTGAAAAATCCCAGCTCTACATGTAACACCTTGTTACTACGATAGATGCATTTTCTGCATCCCCAGAATGATTAAGACAATTATTGGTTTTCTGTGAATTCCTAATACAAGTATAGTCAGACCAGAATATACTGGCTAAGCCTGCAAACTGCCTTGGACTTTCAGATGGTGACACTTCACTCCAGAAGGCAGATGTACTTTGTATGTATTCATTTACTTACAGGTGGTTAATTGCGCAGTGGTCTGGATACATACAGGCTCCTGGCGAAGACTTAGTAAAGCAAGACAACATAATGCAACTTTATGTAGCTTCTTTCACAAAGTCTGTATCTCCCCAGAGCACTCAAAGAAGGCCATGAGCTGCTAAAGGAGACGAGAGGCAGCCATTACACCATGGTGCAGCTGTTAACCTCAGGATTCCCATCATGCCAAGGAGAATTGGGTCATTTCAGTTGCACATTGCGTACAGATATTGGAATGTAACAGCCAATCCATTGCTAGAAGCAGATTGGTCTGATAGCTAGAGCAGGGCCTGGGACTCCTGACTTGACTATTAATTTGCTTTTTTGGCTTTAGCCAAGTCAGTCAGGCCCATGTTTTCAAAAGTAACCTCTAGTTTTAGGTGTTGCAAGTTTTCAGTGTCCAAATTGAGGCAGCAAGGATTGGGAGTTTCAGATTTGCCTATGAGATTTAGATAGACAGCTAAGGTTAATCTCAACTGTTTTTTCCCCCCACCATAGGGTCACAGATATTCAAGCTGTAAGAGACCACGGGGATCGGCCACAGAACTTCCCAGAATGACTTCCTGTTTGAACAAGACCAGATATTTTAGAAAAACATCCAATCTTATTTGCCAATGACAGAGAATCCACCACATCCCTTGGTAAGTTGTTTCAATGGTTAATTACCCTGACTGTTAAAAATGTGCATCTTATTTCTAGTCTGGATTTGTCAATTTGCTGCCACTGCATCTTGCTCTATCTTTTTCTGCTAGATTGAAGAGCTGTCTATTACCTTTCTGTTCCCCATGCATGTAGTTATAGACTGAACAAATCACTCCTTAGTTAATCTAAACGGATTGAGCTACTTGTGTCTTTCCCTATAAAGCATGAATTGTGTATCTAAATCTCTTAGATTACCCTGAAAATTTGAGCCGAGCTGTCTGAAGTTAGGTACCTAAAAACTACAGAATGCTTTGAAAATTCGATCCTTTATGTCTTTGTGTCTCAGTTTCCTAAAATGTATCTTTGCAGCAGGCTTTGGGCACTACAGCCAGCCTCTGCTCTAGAGCTGGTTGGAGACTTTCTGTTGATTTTTTGTGGGCGCATAGGATAGAAAATGGCTATTTTCATTGAAATGTCAAGTTTTCATTGAAAAGCCTGAAAACCAAATGAATTTTCAATTGCTAAAAAAACAAAACCAAGCCCCCAAAACAACTAACCAACCCAAACCCAGAGGAATTTAAAAGAAAATATTGCCCCGCCCCAAAATTCTTGCAATTTATCATCGGGGGAAAAAATCACGACCAATACAAAGTATCTGCCTATCTATCGATCTGCACCAGGGTCTCTTACAAATCAGAACAAGATCACAAATATAGCACATATTGCAAACCACCTGCCTGCTGTGGGAAACGAGGGACAAACACACAGGGACTTAGCATGTGGTCAGCACATCCCACGTTTTGGGTGCTACTAGAATAAAAATAATGGAGAAATAATCCCAATAGTGACCACTGCGGGCATCTCTGAGAACCCAAAGGCTGCAAGTTTTCAGTATTAGCTACACTTTATGGGCTACAGCTGTATGTTTTATGCTGCTCTTTACAGAAGGTTTTTTATTCTTTTGCTGCAATGTAGCTCATAAGGTTAGGAAATTCATTCACTGGTTAACTGTTGTGCAACCATCACACACCTCACCACTTTCCACTCTGATTGCAAGGTGTGCTTCTCTAGCATAAATACAGAGCAGTGTGTACAACCCTACCAAAACAAAACCCTCCACTGCACACACAGTTTCCTCCCTGGATGAGAGAGAGAATGAACCACATCTGGCATATGTTAGTCATGTATCTTAAAGTATGACACCACTTCTGCATAAGAACCTGAATAGAATAGAACTAATAAACAATATGTTGGGAGTGGGATAGTGTAAACTAGAGATGGATGAACTATATGTTGTGAAAAATAGATCAGTCTCATTAACCCACCTTTCCTGCCTCCAATCCTGCTTGGTTCTGTCTCCCCCACACTCTCAGACTTGGTTTATAACAGGGTTACCCCACTGTGCAGCCCACAGCATCCGAAAAGGCAGACTGTGGGTGCCCTAAGAGCAAAGGCAATTCACTGCTGGGGAACACCAGCTAGCAGGCAGTTGTGATTGAGCTCTCAACGATTCTATGTTTACTTATTTCAGAGTAAAAAAACAACCACCTCCAAAAAAAAACCCTTTATGCAAGACACCGGTATGAGCCTTGCTGTAAGAAATATTGGGCATCCCCGGTTTATGTCCATGTCTCCAATGAGACGTGGAAGAATCAATCTCTTGGGAAGACAAAGAAAGTTGATCCGACAATGAGCAAATTACGATCCCCTCTTCCAGAGAGTGACGCTAATGTTAATTTACAGCTGCTCTGTACAATAATATTTTCAGTGAGCAGGGTGGGGAGGGGCAACTCTTTCTCTTTGTCTCCTTTCTCCCTGCCACCTCCCCATCGTAATTAGTTGTCAAAATTTTGTGGATGGAAGGGGGCGCACTCGGGCCCTGATGAGATGATACAGCAAAGATTCCATTTCATCTTGAATTTGACATTAAACTTTAATAGTCTCAAGGACAAGAAGCCAAGAGATATCAGATGTAATGAGATAAAGCAAAGTTTCTCTGACAGCAAATTTGATCACAAATGGGCTCTGAGATTGCTTCTTTGATATAAATGAAACATAATTCATCTTCCAGTGCCTTGAATGGGCTTTGAGGCCATGTATAATAACTCTGTCGCCATTGCCCAGCCCTGACAAGTGCCTGCGTAGCAAGAGGAGAAAGGGCTCGCTGAGACCCCGCTCTCCTTTGTGGTTCTGGATGGGAAAATCAAAGGGAAGCAGCGAGCTGCCAAGAAGCTAAGTGAGCAGCCTGGTAAATGGAAACTGGTGACTGAGATAGGCATGAACCATTCCTGCCAGGCACCCTGAGACATGGAGCTTTGGAGCAGGGGAGACTTGTAGCCCCGCTCCGCCCCCCCGCCTTAATGGACCATGATAAAAAATTGCCTGGGCTGCTCATGAGCAGAAGGGACAATGAGCTCTATATGCCAACAAAATGATGATAAATACTCGCCCTTTGCATAAATAGTCACCTTTCATCTGAGGATTTCCAAAGGCCTCCCAAATGTACTGAATGAACTAAGCACCAACAACATCCCAGTGAAGTTAGTGTTTCCATTTTACAGAGGGGAAACTGAGGCACATAGACACTCTTGCTGAAAGTTGCTCTGCGAATCAGTGGCAAAGCTGGGAGTGGGACGCAGGAGTCCCGATTGCCAGTGCCTTTCCCTAACTACTGGACCAAACCAGAGTGAGCTGAGACATCCACAAGACAATAGTGCTGCTGGCTTTTACTGGGATGTTTGCTTTCCCTACCGCCTGCCACCATTCCCTTTTCGCTTATCACAGGCGTCCAGGGAGTGCAGTGTGATCGGCCTGCAGGAACTCATAACTCTGGTAACGACCCTCCTTGTGGCCTTGGGCACGGCCACTTATTCTGCCACAGTCACTCCATCAGTAAAATGGGGATAACACTCCTTCCCTGCCTGGCAGGTATGCTGGAAATACAGCTAGGCAGATATTTACAGTGCTTGCCAATGTCAGCTCGAACAGGGAGCACGTGGCTCACTAATGGTGCTTGCAGCTCTTTGTGTTCATATCTAGAATTTTTATTATTTTTTATTTTTGCTATTCTCAAGGGTGTTAGTGGAAAGCTAAAGTCTTTTTTTTATACTGGTGCAAATATGTGTTCACATGAAGTTTTGTGCTGGGACTACTCAACCAATCATCTTTAAATTGCTTTGAGCATTGGCCAAGTTTCACTCATCCAATCAGCAAGCAGAAATGACAGCGTGTGACTTAAGGACCCATATAATACAAATACCATAAATAAGGCATAGCAAACAGTCAAAGACACAAGTGAAGCAAACCGTTTACAACAAGCCATAGGCTGAAATAAGTTCACACAGAAGGTTCATTGAACAATTTTGAAAAGCAAGTTCACTAAAATCCATGTGTTTGCAGCGAGCTAAACAGAATAAAGGGCTAAATTCATCAGCTAAATCATTTGTGACAAAGAGTCAGCCAGCTCTGGTTGTGAGGATTAATTAGTTAATGTTTGCAGAGATGAAAAGAGTTGAAAGATTGCCAAATGTTGTTATCAATTAGAGTCGTTTGAGAAGTAATACTTGCAGGAAGGATTTGTACATTGTGGCTACATTGTAGCAAAAGCACTTAAGCATGCACTTAAATTCCATTTAATTCAACGGGACTTAAACATAGGCTTAAAGTTAAGCACGTTGTTATATGTGCAGTTGCAGAAACCACCTTTCATTTTCAAGAAAAAAAATCTGCCATGAGACTGCAGTGTGTTCTGCGTTGCGTGCTCTGTACCGCATAAGAAACACCCCCCACCGAATCCTCCCCCCAGGCACCTTGTTGCTACTGATGTTGTATGGGATTGAACAGAAAAAGCACAGCTTGCCATTCAGACAATAGCTGGAAGTAGTGCCACTGGGCCAGTTCAGAGAAAATCTGACTTTGACTGAACAATTCGGACCTGGAAATGCTTGGCCCGGGACAGTCCAGATGCCACTTTTCAGAGCAAAAAGAAGAACAGGAGTACTTGTGGCACCTTAGAGACTAACAAATTTATTAGAGCATAAGCTTTCGTGGGCTACAGCCCACTTCTTCGGATGCATATCAAATGCTACTCTGAAACTTTTCAGAGCATAAGTGTCACATTCGTTAGAGAGCACCTATGACAAAGGGACTCAGACAGCTGGAGGTGTTACGGAGGGTCATGGAATATTCATCAGCCAGGAATATCTGGAATCAGGGAACTGTGGGGCTAACCCTTTGCTGAGCACAGAGACCGGGAGGCAGGATTCCTAGGTGATATCCTGCTCTGCCACCTTACTCTCTGTGACCATTAGACAAATCTCTTCACCTCCCTGAACTGCACTTTTTCAGTCTGTAAAAAGGATATAAGAATCAAGCTCGTATGAGAAAGTTGTAAAAACACCTTTATCAAGCACCCTTTGGCTGAGGATCTCTATCCACTTATTTAGCTGTCATCAATTTTTTATCCTGATATCTGAACAAATTAAGCCCCACAAGAACCCTACCATCCTTTCCTAGGCAGGGAAACCGAGGTTCTTGAAGTTAAGGTCACGCAGCAGGTCAGGTGGCAGAATCAGGAGTAGAACCCGGGTCTCCTGATTCCCAACCTGTGCTGTTCCTACCCCATGCTTTGTAACGAGGCCAGGTATCATGGCAGTAGCCATGATATAAATGAAATAGCAAAGTATAAATTGTTTTGAGATCTGCAGATGCAAGTAGCCAGGGAAGTGCAAAGCGTTCGCGATTCCTAACAATCACTGTCCCTGCACGGCTGAGGAGGGGACCTTCTACCACGCTACCTCTGTATCCAGTGGCCTTCCGCTAACTCCTTAAGAGGCCCCATTCTTCTGCTTATCTACAAGACACCTCCGAGGAGAGGACCTTGGGTCTGACAGTGCTGACACTCTAATTATAATGGATTCATTTTGCACCATTTCCTGATCTTGTTATTATCTTTGTCATCAGAATTAATTTAGTGCTGTGTGTTCCCCCCCCCCTCCCCTCTCTCTCTTCCCCTTTCTCATTACAAGTGTCTCAAAAAGGATCTGACAGAATTCTAATGGCGAACGTGTTCTGTGAAGTACAATGATGTGCGGTAATAGCATGACCTTTTCACAAAGCTCCCTGGAACACAATCACAGAGGAGCCCTTGGTGCCACGCCACTGTCTGGGCAGTGCTGCTCCCTTCCTGCCCTCTCTGATTTGCAGGTCCTGAGACACCCAGGCGGAGACAGACCTAAATTCTGCTGGGTTGCCCTGGGGTAAGTGGCAACCATAGCAACGTTCCAGATGGTGCAGAACTGAGGGGCTGGAATGCACCAATCAGAGCCTGCCCTCGGTATTATATCTATTAGATATATTGTGCTGTTCATGTGCCTGGTGTTTTTCAGAACAAATAAAAGTGGATTCTCTGCCCAGATGAGATTATGGGTTCATTATATCTAATATCCTTCTCCAGCAAGGTGCTTCAGAGCAAGGCAAACATCCTCCTATTCCTGGTCAATTCAGGGCAATTCACTTTTGGGCACAATGCCTCTGGCCAATTGTGCAAATGTGTTGGGGCGGGGGGGGGGGGAACGGAACGTTCCTAACCCTTTGGGAGAATCAGATTATGCCCTGAAGCATGAGATCTGATATCCCTAGCCTACTTGTAAAATCTGCTAGAGATTTTTTTAAGGCACTCCATCTTCCTTGGTTCTCACTGACTCCTGGCCTGGCCTGGCCTGGAAAGTATATTTCCAGGATGTTGTGTCAAAAGTGTATCTCCAAGGAAGCACCCAGCCCTAGCCTCTCTGCGGAGCTGGGATTCTGATTCCGAGCTGAGGCAGTGTTTGGCTTTTGTAATGAATGCCGTGAACCTCTTGCTTTCACAGACTGGAACCAAATAATGCCTAGGCAGGTAGACCAGCTGCTGACTAGCTCAGAATTGTGCACCTCCTATTCTATTGATTTGTTATCCTGTCTCCTGGCCAGGCTGATTCTTTGTCTCTTCCACCTGTTACATCTTGTCTTTTAGACTGTAAGCAATTTGGGGCAGTGGCTGTCATTTATTATTTATTTGTACCGCTTTCAGCGGGGCGGTGGGGGGGACCTAGCCAGGTTGTCGCTTTTTAGGGGCTGATAACTAAATATTTCAAACCAGCAGGGATTTGTGGTGGTGGTGGTTGTTTTAGCTTTTACATGAACAGCACTCGAATCTGCAGGGGTCATCTCCAGGCAACTGTCCTGGCCTAGCCCCATGGGGTCCTGGTCTGTAACTGGGGTTCCTGGGCTCTAGTGCAATACAAAGAATACTAATAATGGAAAACACATCAGAAATTTTAGAGACATGAAAAGTGGCGGTGGTGGGAATCCTTTTCTCTGTTGTTTGGCTGGCTTCAGATCCTCACTTAACCAGAGTGGACCTAAAGTCTTGCTGCGGTGCCATGCTCGTTGGAGAAGGGGTCAGGGCTCGGAGCTGTTTGACAGGGGTGTGCCTATTCATTGTGGTGAAGAAGAATTCATTTTCTTCATGAGCCTGAGTAGACACATGGGGGGGCGGGGAGGGGGGAAGGGTCAGGAAAGAAGAAGAGGAGAATTTTCCGTTGCAATTGCAGATACATTAATCGTCTGCTGGAAAATGAGCAGAAGGTTTTTACACGATAAAGAAGCCTGAAAATTAAGTACAGCAGCCTCTTCATTTTCTGTGGGTTTTGTTATTTTTATTATCATTAAATTGCTTCTAGTGACCTGTAATATTTTTGTACAGTAACAATTGCAAACCTTGGAGGTGTTAAGCCCTCCCTACCGCACCACACACAGAAACACCTGTTAATTTTATCCTTAAGGGCATGACTGATGCTCCCTAATGCAAAGGAAACTAATTCAACTCTTCCTAACTAATCTTGCTGGGCCCATGAATCCAGTACCTACCATTCCCTGGAGCACTGGGACGAGTTTAAAGAGGAGCTGATTATACAAAAGATACATACTTGCAAAGATAGATAAACAAATGAAACAATTCTGGTTCATGACTGGTTGAAAGCAGTCATGTGACAAGTCAGAACTTTGCTATCCAATCAGATTCCATATACAATTCTCCGCTCGCTAGTTGGCCCATCAGCTATCAGGCATACTTTTTCTTATTATTTTATTATAATCGTATTTTTTTTTATTGTTTAATATTGTTATTGCAATAGTACCCAGATACTCCAACCAGGACAGGGGTTCCTTTGTGCTAGGAGATGTACAAACAATTAGGAAAACACAGTCCCTGCCTCTAACTGCTCAAAGACCCAGGGTCCTGCAGACCTTCATCCAAACACCAATCCCCTTTATTTTATTTATTTGAAAATGTACTCTGCATTGAGCTAATTGCAGCATGGGGCTAAGCAGACATGTGACATATGCAGGTTGGGGAGAAGGGCACAGGTGAATATATACAATTCTGTTTGTACATATGCTTACTGGCCTGGCTCACACACATACCGGTACATCATGTAAATGATAGCTAACTCCCGAGGTCAGACTCTTTAGAATGTGAGTTTCAGTTGCATGTGATGAATTCTTGGGCTGCCGTGAAATGCTCTGAAGAGGTTGCTGTTGAAGGCATTCAGAACGTGTGTAACAATGCACATTTCTATGACTTTAAATATTTGGGCCTATTTTTTACATGAAAAACATCAAGATCCCTCTTTATTTATTTATTTTTTTTAAACACAGAACCACTTCATCCAATCTCCACGGTCCCTTCAATCTGTAGCTCTTCATGGTGTTCCAGGGCTGCCGAGCCTGACCCGGGAGTCTCACTCTTGTGCTGTGCTGTGCGAAAGCCCCTTGCTCAGCCCTTCCTGGGCAGATTCGATTTTGTTCTCAGCAGATTATTGCAGAATTCGTTTAAAAAGACTCCGGTCGTTCTGTTCACATGAGTTTAGTGTTCCGCTGGCAAAAGGCGTTGCCCTGGGACAAGCAATCCCCTCTGCAAGCGCAGCATGAGGCTAGCATGGACTCCTTCATTGGCGAAGGTGCTCCCTTCTTGGGCCAGTGTGCTGCAGCTGTATCCTCACGACACCATCACCGGGGATGGGTCAGACAGGGCCAGTGCTTCCATTTAGGTGACCTAGGCAGTCGCCTAGGGTGCCAGGATTTGGGGGGGGCGGCATTTTGCCGCCCTTTGCGGCAATTCAGTGGTGGGGGGTCCTTCCGCGCTCCGGGTCTTTGGCGGCAATTCTGCAGCGGGTCCTTCACTCGCTCCGGGACCCGCCGCTGAAGTGCCCTGAAGACCGGGAGCGCAGAAGGACCCCCGCTTAGGGCCCCAAAAACCCTGGCGCCGCTCCTGGGGCCAGAGTTCATTTCCCATCTTCTTCTGCCAAGGGAACCAGGTGCCTGTGGCATGGAGGCCTTTTCACTAAGAACTTCCATGCCCTGACCCCCCCGACTCTGCACCCACTGTCTGGAGGTGCTGAGCCAGCTACCCTCTCACCTATACCGGTGTAAATCAGGAGTAATGCTAGTGAAATCAGTGGAGTTACACAGGGGTAAAACTGGTGAAAATGAGAGGCTCCGGCACTGTGTGTCCAATATGCTGTTCTGAGCCTGTTACTTCCTGGGTTTGGAAAACAGCTCCGGTGTCTGATGCTCCGAGGTGAGGGAGATTTGTCCTCCCCTGTTGTTGTATTGCTGCTGGTGCACGGTGGGTTTAGTGCATGTTGTTGACAGGGCTCTTCCTGCATGAAACTCCGTGTGAATATGAAAAGTAGAATTGATTCGCTCTAATAAATGAAGCAGTTGGATGTCTCATTTGTGGTTTGACATCCACGCCAGCACCGCAGCTGCTGCTTCTCACCCCTGCCTGGGAGATGCACTTATTAAAATGGCATTCTGCAAAGTTACTGCAGTTTACCAGGAGTCAGTCTATTTGCAATTGGCTTCTGGTAGGGAAGGAGTCGCTGCTGGGGGGAGAAGGAGGCAGGGGGTGCTGAGAAAGCTGGAGTTTTCTTTTGATGTCAGTGTTCTGTCAATAGATCATTGGCTCATTCATTGCGTCCCTGTCACCAAAGGAAATCCATTAAGGGTTCCTGGTGGACTTTGGATAGTCCATGCATGGTTATAATGTATTGGGCCACTGTGCCAGACGCTATCTGGGCTATATAGAGTTAGTATGTGTACAGCCACAGGACTTGCTGGTTCACAGACGCTGATGCAGAGACCTGAGGCAGTTGCAAAGACTGAGAACACAGCCAGCCTAGGTTACAGCAGCAACTTGCCAGAAATGCTGGGGGCTTGGCCCTGTTCCCTTGTAGAGGAGTTTAGGATTGGGTATAACCGCACCCACCTGTGCCAGGTTTCCTAGCTGTGCAAGTGGAACGCAGGGAAATTAGTCAAATTACCCATTACAAGCAATACTAGAGAGACCAGTGTTCCTGTGTCTGGATCGATATCCCCATAAACGGCGGGTGAGGAATGTTCTGTGATGCTGTTGTAGCAATTCCGTTGGTCATTTAGTGCACTGGTAAATTGTTTATTAGGGAGCTTAAAAACAAAATAAACCCCCCAAATCCAAGCCCAACAGCAACAAAAGTTTATGGTATCACAGAATCCCCTTCTCCTGTCTTCCATCTCCAGACTCAGCCTCGCCCACTGGCATCTACCCAACATGCCTTAGCAGCACTGAGCTTTCGAACAGCTCGGTTCGATACGGAAGCAGAGGGCAAGCTGGGGAAGATGCCTCAGGATGCTCACTGCTTTGGTTTGGTGCTACAGCGCTTTCTGGGGCATTCCCAAGGTATTCAGCACTGTTGAAATTGAGCTCCCACAAAGACGAATGAATTACCTTTGGGAAGTAAGCCAAAGACTTTGTCTCCTATTTTACAGGTGGGAAAACTGAGACACAGAGAGGGGAAGTGACTGGGGTAAGGTCACATCAGTAAGTTTGTGGCAGAACCAGGAACACAAGCCAAATCTCCTGAGTCCCATTCCTAGATCTTAACACTAAGACCAGCCTTTCTCGCCAAAGGGGCAGCGTGGGAAAGGCTGAGTTTAGTCTTGGTAAGGTTTCAGTAGCACTTCAGAGAACTAGCATAGGTTGCAGGGTTGGAGAGGAGAGAGGTGATGGCCCTGCCCCTCTGTGCCCTGCTGTGTGGTGTCCTTCTCTGGCAGGTATCTCCGACGAGGAAGTGATTTTTCCCTCTCCTGCTGCCCTTCACTTGGTACTGTCGTTCCACCGCAGGATTAAAAACAATCATAAGTCAAATGCTCTCCCCTGGTCTCGGTGAGAGGCTGAGAACCAGGGGTAAGAGTTTATCCATCCTCAATAATAATGCACTAGAGCTGCTAGTTCCCTGCTGACTCAATTTGCATGATGCTAAAAAATCAATGACCCAGGCGACTCTTTGATGCTAGCAGAAGAGAGTCTAAAGACTCCGTGCTGGACCATCCAGGGACATCAGGATGTTAGGAGCTATTAACAGTGTTGTCATGGGCTCAATATGCCTGGGATTTCACACCAATCCAACAAAGGGGATGGTTGCTGCAAGTGCAGAGATCAGGTTAATTAAATCTTTGTTTAAAAACTCCAAAGCTCCATTACTGAGATCAGGAGAGAGTTAATTAAACAAGAAAGGTGGGAGGTGGCAGCTGATGGGGTCTCAGGCATTTCTGCAGAGACTGAGCTCACTCATGAAGTCAAGTTCCAGTTCAGGATTTGCTCTTTGGGCACAGCAAAGGGAGGCATCGGCAAACCTTGACTAGTCATGTTATCGCTAGAGATGTCCGGAGGGGCTCAGACATTTGAATGCATCTCTGTAGTTTCTCCAGAAGGATTTCTCATACGGTTTCTAGCATTTCCTGCTTTGGCTCAGGCCAGAATACTAGGAAGGACAGTCTATCCACACTTACACCCCAGCACAAACTACCAAGTGCAGAGGCAGGGCAAAAAGGGGTTCGGATGAGGGTGGAGGGAGGTTATGGGGGGGACGTTAACCCAGTTTAGTAAGGAAAAGGATCGGGGGTTACATTTGAGTTTCAAAACGTTTAGAGGACAGGAAATCATAAGTGAGGAAGCATGGCCCAGTGGTTAGAGCACTAGTCAAGCACTTGGGGATCCCATTTCAGTTCCCTGCCCTGCCACAGACTTCCTCTGGGACCTCAGGCAAGTCACTTAGCCTCTCTGTGCCTTAGTTCCCCATCTGTAACATGGGGAGAATAGCCCTGCCCTCTCTCAAGAGTGTGTTATGAGGATAGATTCATTAAATAATTGTGGGGCGTTCAGGTTCTGCAGTGTTGGGGGCCATATCAGTATGGCAGAAGAAGAAAGGAGTTTTGGTAGGTCTCAGACTCATCTACAGCAGACATTAGACCGCAACACACAAATTGCCGCATAACTACACAATCCCAGCTCAGAAGGAGCTCAAGACTGGCACAGCAGGGGGTTTTCTGGGTCATGAATGAGGTGCATTGGCAATGCTGTGTGTGGGCTCCGGACTGGAACCGCCAAGCACAATGGGGACCTGGTCCATGACAATGGGTCCTAGGCACTATGATAACACTCTGACGTTACACCCCACATTCTTCATGGAAATATGGGTCTGATATGAATATGGTATAACTAAGATATACTTTATGCCAGATGGCTCATGTGAGGTATCATTGGTAAGGTTCTGATTTACTAAATGTGTTTATCCAATTTGTATGCTTTTTTTTTTTTTTTTTTTAAATTGAGATATCCTATCTCCTAGAACTGGAAGGGACCTTGAAAGGTCATTGAGTCCAGCCACCTGCCTTCACTAGCAGGATCAAGTACTGTTTTTGCCCCAGATCCCTAAGTGGCCCCCTCAAGGATTGAACTCACAACCCTGGGTTTAGCAGGCCAATGCTCAAATCACTGAGCTATCCCTCCCCCCAAGAAATGCTTGTGTCATTTCTTTCTCTGAAGCTGGGAATATTGACCAGGTCTCCATATTTCAAATGGGCTATGTTGGATGATGCCAAACAATGTTAGTGGCTTATTGAAGAAATGCACACAAGCACAAGGATCACCCCAGGAACTGTGTGCAATAGAAACCTCTTAGAGATAGCGCGACACAATGGGAACTGTTTGACCCAGGTCAGATAGCTCGACACAATGGGAACTGTTTGACACGGGTCACAGCAAAAAAGCTTTCCAGCAAGTGAGGGGAAGATATAAAAGAGGGACAATGACAACAGGAGGGGACCTCACTCTCCCTACAACAAAACACCAGAAATCACCTGAGGAATAAAGACTGAACTGTGGGAAGTGATGGTCCCAGCCTGGAAGGATTTTTAGCCTGTGTAAGAAAACCTGGGAAAGCCAAGGCAATTTGTGTCTTAAGAATCTGCCAGTCAGTTTATCGCTAAGGCTGAAAATTTGCTAATTTGTATCCTACCTATCTAGTGTGTTAAGCTCAGTTTGAGACTTTTGTTTATTTACTAAAGTAATCTGCTTTGTTCTGTTTGCTATCCCTTTAACCACTTAAAATCTACCTTTTGTAGTTAATAAACTTATTTTTTGTTTATTATTAAACCCAGTTTATCTAATTTCTAACTGGGGGGGGAGCAAGAAGTCATGCACATCTCTCTTCACATCGAGGAAGAGGATGGATTTTTATGAGCTTGTGCTGGACAGATTTTTCTATACAGTGCAAGACAGTATTAGTCTGGGTTTATCTCCCAAAAAGGGGTGCGCACGTGAGTGCTGGGGGAGTCCTTTCACACAGAGCTGACTTCAGTCTGTGTCTGTAGCGGGGTGTGGCCATACCTGTGTGTGTGCGCTGCAAGAGGCCGGAGAACCTAATTCAGCAAAGCAGGGAGAGGGAACCCATGCTGTTTGAGCAGGGGAGGCTCAGTGAAATCCCAGTACATCAGGTGGCATCTCAGAAAGGGGGGTACAACCCATCACAAACACAAATAATAATAAGGATCAAGGCAGCCAAAGATATTCAACATGTCCTGTCCCAGGACAGAGCAGTAGAGCCATAACCGGTATCCATTTTCTTCTTGTCTACACTGAGTTCAGTGGAGTTATTCCAGATTTCCACCAGTGCAAGTGAAAGGAGAATCAGGCCTATAGAGTGAATTCCCTTGTGTGCTTGAGCGCACATCTGTGTGTGATTTCTGTGCATGTCTATGAACTGCCAAGTGCTTTTCTACCTGAGGGAGGGTTTGAACTAGCACCTTGCTCAATTAAAAAGGTAAGGGGAAGTGGATGGGGAAAATCAGTGGAACTTCTTTCCCACATCAATAAGACAAATTTCTCTCCAGGAGCCGTATTTGTTATTTGGATATCAGACTGGCTGTAATCTGTTTCCATTTTCATTATATGTGTCTCCGTCAGAAGCTGGAGGCTCGGTGGCAGACACCCCACTGTTTCCATTTGGCTGTATGAGGCAATAGATTAGATTCCTATTTGGTTCATGGAAGATCCCTAGTGATATCAATTAGATATGTCAGAGGGACTCGGGGGAATATTTCTTCCTTTATTTATTTATTGGAGTTGAAGACGTCGCATGCTATCACTGAGACACTCAATGTCTCTCTCTCTCTCTGGCTTATAATAAATCACAGCAAAGGTTATTTTCACAAGGAGAGATACTGTTATCGGGGCTGTACCCAGCAGTGCAGGATTAAGAGTTTCTGCTTTAAAGATCTGGACACACACTCAGTCTGTCTCTCTCTCTGGTTGGTGCTTATGCATTTATTTAAAACAGAGTTGTCTCCTTTTGGCAATTTGCTTGTAATTAACTGGTTCCATCAAGGCATGGGAGGTTGGGGCTGGCAAGAAATCAGAAGCAGCTCACCGGAACCTTGCTTATGCCCCAAACCCTCACATTTTTAAGATCTTTAAAACTTTGGATAACTTTTTTCTCCCCAGTTTTCACTGTCTGTTTTGAGCAAAGCTACACTGAAATTCCAAGCCATCCTCTGAGGGGTTCCATCATGACTCCTGCATCCACGGGAGTTCAGACCTCAGCAGGGCATCGGATATATTAATAATGAGCATTTTTTGTATTCCCTCGTGCAAAGCACCCTACAGGCAGGCATTAACTAATTAATCCTCACAACATCTGGGGAAAATAGGTGGGTAAATATTTTTAGCCTCATTTTACTGGTGTCAGAAAAGTGAAGTGACTTGCCAATGGCCGCACAAAACCTTCGTGGCAGAGGCAGGGCTGCCTGTTTCTCAAACCTCCATATCACGCTCCCTTCTTAGCAAGTGTCCAACCCACACTCATGTATATGTCCGAGAACTCCGACTCTCTATCAGTAACACCAAGTTAATGCTCACAAGGACCCCAGACTGAAGGCTTGATTCTCTCACTTGGCCTAATCCTGAAAGGTTCTGAGCATTGGTTACTTCTACTGAAATTATTATTAAATGATTGAAAGCAGGTGTAATTAAATACACAGGAGGATGGTGCAAATAACATAGATCTGTCAATGTCACAGAGCGTGAAAGGTGAAAGCAATGAAAGCAGACCAGAGAATACCTGTCACCTTAGCTCTGTCAGGCCAATACAGGCACTTCATTAAAATGGTGTAATCCCTAGTCCATGGGAGTATAAGGGGACATGTTAACTGAGCTCTGTTTTCCTGTGTCATATAAGAATAACAGGGCTAAAGCCAGCCTGACTTGGAAAGAGTGGGGATTGCTGAACTGATAGGGACATTTCTGGTTAAACAAAGGAAAAGCTTTAGCCTGTATGAGAGCCAGTTGTTTGTCCCTGTAACCATGAAAAAGCAATTCCTGTATCATAAAACTACCATGCAGTTTGGCGTGACTGGCAATCAAAGAGAGTCCCAGATCTGGAACAGTGAGGCAGGACTAAGTGGCATTAGCAGGACCGTAGGGGAGTTCCAAACTGGAGTGGCCGGGCATGGCGGGGTAGGAGGGCGGCTCGACAGATCTGACGGGGAGCTGAGGGCTGGCGTAGCTGGGTGGGCTGCTGCGCAGAGCGGTGTGTGGAGCCAGCACTGGCGCAGTGGAGGCTGTGTGCAGGCCATAAGTGAGGCCTGTCTGTCAGCTGTGTTTTACTGAATTCCACCGGCCGTGATTTTAGAGGCATGATGATGCAGGGCTGATTTCTGCTTTTTCGTAACCATATTTTGCTCAGAATAAATGGGCTCCTGACTATCCTATGGAAAATCTGGTAGCCTAAGGGATTGTTAATTCTGATCTATCCTTGGGCTCCCATCACTAGGGAACTCCCCTGCTCCTATTGAAGTTGATTGCAAGACTCCCATTGGCTTCAATGAGAGAAGGAGCAGGCTATAAACAATGCTGTATGAGCATGAGCTTGTTAATCCCTCTCATGAGACAAATGTTATAAACAGAGCTGGTGGGGAACTTTTTTCCCTCATGAAAAAAATATTCTTCAATGTTTTGAGGGGTTTTCATTGAAAACCACACTTTGGGGGAGGGGAGGGGGGCGGTCAATGAAAACACAGATTTTTTCCCCCTGAAAATTGGCATTTCCCAGGGAAATTTCCATGTCAGTAAAAAAGGCATTTGCCACAGAAGAAACATTTTGATAGAGAATTTGCGACCAGCCCTAAGGTACTGTATTAGCACCATTTTATGCGTAGGTCCACTGAGGCCTAGAGAGGGAAGCTACAGATCTCTGGTGCCAGGGTCAGGGTCAGAGCCAGATGGGGATTCTGAGGTCCTTTGCCCCCAGTTCTGTGCTCAGGTCACCAGCAATTGTCCTTCAGGGTGTTGTGTCCTTCTCCTCAAGACTACAAGAAACCTCTTGAATAGCTACGGTCTTCCTCTGAATGCCGGGAGTGCCAGGGCCTAGCACAGAAGCTCCTCACAACACCAGCCTCCTCTACCTCATTTGATTTTATATTTAACCTGTGAATAACTCAATGAATATCTAAATCAGCAGTGAGAGACAAGCCCGGCTCGCAAACACCCATTATTAATGCACAAACACCCCTTGAATCGTTAGTTTACTCTGGCTCCATCTCTGGGAGTGAGTCCCGTTTGAATGTTAATGCCTGTAAGATGAAACCTAGCTGATTAAATTTTAGACTTGCAAATGGCTTTGGTAAATAGACTTTAGGAAAGGCGGGACAGAGACTGCCTGCTTTGATAGCAGATACAGTAAAAAACAGCACTTTGTGATTAGGTGAGAAATTCACTCTTGGAGAAGAGGAGTCTCAAGGGGCTGCTTTCTGGTGAGAAATCTTTTAAGTAAATAAATTTATGGCAGTTTTTCTTTTCCCAAACAGAAAAGTCCCTCAGCAGCTTCTCCCAGGCTTTCTGAGGCAGATTTAATGGGAAATAAATAAATAAAGAGAGACGCTGGAAGCAGAACTCAGCTTGATATTTCTCGAGACATGTCCAGGCCGATTTGGGACCGGAGAGGTTTGGATCAGGTTGGGTGCAGTCAGCCAGCAGGACTTCTGCATGGAAGTGCAAAGCCACTTCCTTGTGTCTGGCCCGTGCTTGGAGTCGGGGGAGAGGCACAGTCCTGGGGAGGAAGATAGAAGATGACATTTAGTGCTTCCCTTATGGCTTCGATTCCTAGTGCTCTGGGAGGGAAGTATGGGCGTGTGGGTAATACACTAGACCTGAGATTGGGATACGGTTCCTGACATAGCAATGGTGCTGTAGCCCGGCCACGGTAATCCCAGCCTGCAGCAACAGAAGGAGCTTTTCTGTCACTGTTGCAACACCACTTCCCCGCGTGGCAGTAATTAGGTTGATGGAAACGTTTTTCCTTTGACTTAGCTGCGTCTACGCTGGGGCTGAGGTTGGCATAGCTGCAGCAGTTGGGATGTGGATTTTAAGTGTAGATCATGCCTCTCCGTCTCTTTATGCCTCTCATCCCTACCTGTAAAATGAAGTAAACAACTCTTCCATAGTCTGTCTTGTCCACTTGGAGTGTAAGCTTTCCAGGGCAGGGACGGCCTCTTACTAGGGCCTGGTCTACACTTAAAAATTAGATTGATCTAGCTGTGTGGCTCAGGGCTGTGTACAATTTCTGCTCCTCGATCGACGTAGTTAGGTCGAACTAACTCCCGGGGTAAACATGGGTACGTTGATGGAAGAAATTTTCTATCGACTTAACTGCTGCCTCTCAGAGAGCTGGATTAACTACATTGATGGAAAAACTCCTTCTCTTGATGTAGGAAGCATCTGTACTAGGGTGCTTCAGCACCACAGCTGTGCCACTATAGTGTAGACATGTCCTGAGTGTATGTACAGAGCCTTGCAAAATAGGATCTCAAATCAAATTGGGACCTCTTGATTCTATTGTAATACAAATAACAATAATTCACAAACATTAATGAATTAAGCCTTAGAGTTCCCCGGGAAAGTGTGTATGTTTCATTATCCCCATTTTACAGATGCAGAAACTGAGGCACAGAGAAAGAGATTTGTCCAATGTCACCCAGGGCGTCTCTGGCAAGCAGGCAATGGAATTCCTTCTCCTCAGTCCCTTTCCCTAACCTTTTTTTCTAATACAGGAGCCATTTTTATTCCTACTCAGCTTTCAGGTTTATTTAATTTTTCACTGTGAAAAGAAAACCAGTTTCTGAAATACTTTTAAAAATGCAGATGACAGGGCACCTCACACCGACCTGTATGTATAATATATAGGGAGATTTTAATAACAGTGCTTGCATTAGTTCTTATCTGGAGCCATATGAAATATTAAGAAGAAAGAGAGGAAAAAATAAGTGTTGAAGCTGGAGTCTGGATTTTGCACATATTAAACCATTTATCTTTTGCTCCCCTGCTGAGCTCACGCATACGTGGCTGCATCAGCCCAAAACCTCGAAAGAAACACAGCACTGGGAGGGCATGTCCTAGGGGAAAGGGCTGCTCAGTAGCATGGGACTGGAGAAGCACTTTCCCTTGACCCATCTCCCAGCGCCTCATTCAGAGAAAAAGGTGCTGCAGGAAATGGTGCTGGTTATTCTGTAGGGCTGCCCTCCCTGCTGAATCAGCACAGAATTAATGCCCGCCTGCAGGGAGGGGAACCCTTTAAAGGGTGTTTTCACCTCTCTCTTCGTCCTGCCCCAGTACCCCAGGGTGGTGTGCTGCAGGGAGCCGTGTGGGCGAGTCAGTAGGATCGTATTAGTCATAGTGGCATGGCCAGATTCCAGTCCAAGCCTGGCCAATTCATGCCTGGTGTCATGCCACAGATTGTGGGAGTTACCTGAGAGAAGAATCTGTCCCATTCTGTTTATATACATCCCCCTCTGCAGTTCAACTGGAATGAAGCAGGGCTGCTGCATCCCACCCTAGAGGTGGCTGTATTGTAGTGTCCCAGTACAGGCACCTGTGCTTTGCTGCTGGGATGGGATACACAGGTCTTTTGGTGCCCACCTGCCCCCAGAGGAATCCTGCCAGCAAGACCCCCCGCCATATATAGAGAGGCCCCAGTGAGCCAGACTGTGCCATTGGGTTTGGGGAGGTCAGGGCGGAGTCCCAGTTGAAAGGCCTCACTGAGCTGAGGTAATTGGGTGCAGCTGAGAGTAATGGGGGGGCCTTAAAAGGAAGGGGTGGGGCTACCCGAGAGCTGAGTAGGGAATGTGAGGGTCTGCAGAGCTGACACCATTTGGGTCTGAAGCTGGGTGAGGGAATGTGGGTCCCATTTCCCCAAAGGCTCTAGAGGGTGAAGGATGTTAGGAGGAGGTTCTGGCCCATCTCGGCAGGCAGCCAACCTGGAACCATAGGGGACCCTTGCTACGCGGGTGTCTCTAATCCCATAGCGCTTGCAGAAGCTGGGGTGTTTCTGAAGCTGGCCCATGGCTCAGCCCTGGGCAGTCCCACCAAGCGCTGACACTTGAGCAGTTCTTCTGGCCAGGGACAGGCAGGCACTTACAGTATCCATAGTGACGGGGTCTCGGATAGCATCAGCTGCCTGCGAGGGGCAGGGAAGCCGTCACTGTGTACTCCCATCCCTGTGCCATTTTCCTTTATTAATGAAAAGCCAGGACCAGCTGTTGTAGAGGAGCAAGCCCAGAGCCGCAGAATCTCTCCAGATTTCCAGCGTCAAGGCAACAGCCAGCACAAGCCGGCTTCCATAGCTAATCCGTGTCAGGGTCCTGCAGTTCTCTTTGCTACAGACCCTTTCTGTTGCTTTTGAAGGCATACAACCCCCCCCACTGCCACTCTCCTGGCTTACATCCCAGCCCTTACACCGCTAGAGGGTGCTAAGAGATGAAACATGTCATCTATCTTCCTGACCCCCACGCCCACTTTGCCCTGCTAGCGGAGCATCACTGTAGTATACCTTCCCCGTACAGCAACGGACAGCTTGAGAGACCTAAAACGGGCAGCCCAGAGGGACCAGAGGCGTTTGAAAGTCCATCACGCAAGAACCATGCGGCTGATGGGGGCGCCTTGCCTTTCTTCCTTCTTAGAGGATGATTTCTAACGCAAGAGTTTTATTACCACGGCCGCCCGGCGTTCTGCTGGGGGAGTTGGGATTAGTTAACATCAGTCAAGAATTATGCTTTCTATTTACCTGTCTGAAATTTCCATTACTTTTCTTGTTCTGTATATTGAAACATACATCATCTGTTCATTAAAGCATAATCTCCAAATTATACCGTCTCTGAGCAAACAAGGTTACACTGGCTGCTCGCATTAGAATGAATCAATATCGCACCGTGCCTGCTGCAGCTACTTTGGAGAAACCAATGCAAAATCCTCAATTGCTTGACCAATCCTGCCACCATGCAATCTGCCCGGGGTTGGGAGTTAGGTGTTAGTTTGGCAGGGTAAGGCAAGGAGAAGCAACAAGGAGGCCTAAGGATGAATTTACACCATCGGTAGCTGGAATCAGGGTCTGGCCTGGTATGTACAGTGTTTGTAAAGCCCTTTGGCTGCTGCAGGATGAAAGCTCTGCGTTAATGTCATTACAGCTGGTTCTTATCTAGTGCTTTCCATCTGCAGATCTCAAAGCACTTTATAAAGGAGGCCAGTCTCATTATACTCATCTTACAGATGGGGAAACTGAGGCACAGAGACATGCTGTGCCTTCCCCAAGATCACCCCGCTGGGCAGTGGCAGAGCCAGGACTAGACGCCGGCTCTCCTGAATCTCAGCCTGGTGCCTAGTCACTAGGAGACACCAGTCCCTGCACCCAAGGGTACAATGGGCCCAGCCTCTGAACCAACCCCTTCTCTGAGTTTATAACACACACGCCCTGCCCATTTGTGCCCATTTCTGGCCATTGTTCTTTATTTGTGTTGCCCTAGTACCTGGGGCACCAACTCAGGATCGTGGCCTCGGCGTAGTGGGTGCTGTACGGACACACAGTCCCTGCTCCAAGGAGCACGGAGTCCATCCCACCACTGCCACACCCCCTCTGAGCACGGGTGAGATGAAAGTTAGAGGCTGATGCTCATCAGGGCCTCATGTCGCTGCCCACTCTGTCTCTCCTCATCAACTCTGCATGCAGACTTTGACAATGGGAATGACTATGCCCACTGGGGAGCCAAACAGCAGAGGGGATGGGATACAGAGCCCCATGGCCAGGGCAGTCCTGTGAGCTCATCATAGCTGGGCTAATTACAATTGAGATGAAGTCAGTGAGGCTGTACTGGGTAATTGGGGCAGTGTAGTTGGCAGAAGTCCACCCTTCCAGTGTGTTTTGCAGCCAGCATCATCAGTATTTGTGGGGCTCTCATTGGGTTCAAATCTAACATGTGGCATTGTTGATTTGAGACTGAAGCAGGTTGAAAACATTTGACAGCAATTTTTTGCTGCCAAAGTATTTGCTGTTTTTACCAGCCCCGTGAGCTGTATGTGGTCAGCAATTTTCAAAACTTCGAACTTGAAAAATTTTCATGAAAAATGTCAAGAATTGTTTTGTGACAAATGTTCCGCCTTTTTTTGACCGAATCTGCCTGAGATTCCTTTTATTCCACTGGACTGGACACCAACAAATCCAACTTCTAGACCAGAGGTTCTCAAACTGCGGGTCGGGACCCTTTAGGGGGTTGCAAGGTTATTACATAGGGGGTTACAAGCTGTCAGCCTCCACCTCAAACCCTGCTTTGCCTCCAGCATTTATAATGGAGTTAAATATATAAAAAAGTGTTTTTAATTTATAAGGGAGGGGGGTCGCACTCAGAGACTTGCTATGTGAAAGGGGTCAGCAGTACAAAAGTTTGAGAGCCACTATTCTAGACGGAAGGAATTCTGTTGTTGTAAATGGTTTGACTGATGGCTTTTTGGTGACCTGTGGCAAAAATGTCAGATTTCATCCCCCTTGCCCCAACACCTTGTAATTAGCAGTTCATAATGAATGAGTGATGTGAGCCAAATTTCAGCAGGCTAGTTTACAAGGAGATTTGAAGAGCTGAAGTCTGATAAGAAACACTGGTGAACTCTTGGTGACCTCAGCTGGAAAATTCAAAATTCAGCATCAAAATGGGAAGTGTTATTTTCCCTGTTCCCCATGCCTGACACAAACAAAAGATGGAACAAAGTTACAGTTTTCAAGAGCTTAGCTCTATAGAATACTAGATACAATGTATTGCACACATTTGAAACATCATATTATTAGCAATTTAAAGCAGTGTTTAATATACTTTGAAATTAGACAATTGCCAGGATAATTAAAATAGCTCGTGGCAAGTTAACTGCTGCTATCACCACGTGTAAACCAAACCCCATTCAGTTCCATGGAAAGATTTCTATTAACTTCAATGGGCTTGGAATGGGTACCCTTCCATAACCCCTATTAAGCATGTGCTTAAGTCTTTGCTGAAAAGGGATGGACTTACGCAATGACTTCAGTGGGAAATAAAGTGGGGTGTTATCCCTGGTGAACGCTCTTCCTTGAAAGGATGTTGATTAAAAAAAAAATCTTAAAAGAAATGAAACAAGTCAACTTTACTGTAAGAAATGCATTTCCCTCCTGCAGCGTCTCATGTTCCTGGATCTTCAGGGTTTTAGGCTGGTATTACATTCCTTTCAATGGGGGAGTATTCTACAGACTGCATTTGTCTTCCATAAAATGCCTTGCACTTGTATTTAAAATCGGTATAGTGGTGTGAGAGACATGGAATGCATAATAACTATTACAGAGCTGTCCAGCGTCCATTGAAATAGAAACAGATGATAGGGTTCGGTGTATTGCACACGGTGTATTGTTCTCCAGCAGGAGCACGGTAGACATTATCATTGAGAGACATTACTGCAGTACCTGGACCACTATCCTCTGGGGTGCAGTAGCTGCTTTTGATTTGACAGTATTCATGGGAAAGTATTTTAAATAATACATGACGTTTCTGTGCAGTTCAAGGCTCATGTGCTAGTTTAACAGCAGTTGCGATGTGTTATCATTTGATAAACATGCTCGTTATATATTATGTATATCATATCCTGATGCCAGATTCACAGGAAATTTTTTCTGGTCATACAGCTGGGCTGTTTGCTCTGCATGTGGATTAGGCTATGTTAGCGTCTCCATTGTAAAGTGCAGTCTAATCTCCCCGTGCAGCCTGTGCTTAAACCAATGCTGCAGTGTAATAGAAAGGAGATTCTAATCACTACATCTAATTACAGAGAAGGGCAAATCAATACAAAAGATTTTAAGAGTGTCTTAAATATTACAAATTCTCCTCTCCCTTTGGCTGGCACAGCCTCTTAGCTTCAGTGGAGTTTCATTGGAATAAGTGAGAGAAGGATTTGGCCCTATCTGTGTAAAGCAAAACATAACTACCAGGCAGGAAGAGGAAATGGCCATCTTGGGAGTCTGATGAGATTGAGACACTGGACGTGCCAATCGATATTTGCATGCACGAGAAAGGCAGGAGAGTTCCGAAGCTGTTGTAAGTTCTGTTTTGTTTCACTGTTAAGTTAACTCATTTAAATAACAATAGGCCTCACTGTAGTGCTTTGAGACCCCAGGCGTTCAGCAGCTGTGTCTCAAGACCCCTCACCACACTGAAGCTCTTACTGGGAACAATTGATAAAACGGCAGGTCTCACGATGTGGACAGCAATCCATTCGTGGATGTGACAGACTTCTGAGAGTGAGGGCCCATGCGTTAAAAATCGGCTCCTTTGTCAGGCACCCAAAAATTAAGGCCCCAAGGATCACTGGTCACCTCTGAAACTCTCCGCCTCAGGTTCCTCTAGTTCTTTCAGTTAGGCTTTGTCTGTCTGTATCGGTTGTTGGAGCTGTACGTGCCTCAGGGCAGGGACTTCTGTGGAAGCTTGCACCGCTCAACTCATGCTGTCGCTGCTTTACAAATACATAATAAAAGGGAACCTGGAGATACTGGAACGGTGACAGGAAATCCCCAACTGGCACACACCTGTGCATTGAGGGAAAGACCCCGGGCCTTTCAGCAGGCTACCATAAACACTACTGTAAAGCTTAGACCTTAGGCAGATGGACGCAAAGGAGCCGAGTAAAAGAGAAATAAACGAGTATGACCATGTTGTAGGTTGTATGTACCTTTTACATGAATTTTGACAGCTGCAGATAAAGGGGTTTGGCTTTAAAAATGGAAATTGGCACTAGAGTTTCATATTGAGGAGGACAGGCTTAGACTGGCTCAGCCTAGAGTCCATTATCCTGTCTCCAGCAGTGGCTAGTATGTGATGCTTCAGAGGAAAATGAGCCTCTTGAAAATGCACCTGGATGGTTGTTGCATATGGGGATGGAGGGTGGGCAATTTCTTCCTGATCTTTATGGGGATTATTTCGCAGTCTGAAGCATGAAATCCGATTATCCACATCCCAGTGGGCATGACCACTGTGCAAATGGTATCAGTCATGTGAATGTTCAGTGCTCCCAGGACCTGAATAGTAACAGTTCCCCAGCACAAACCTCACCACTTTCTATTCCAAGTGTTAGGTGCACTGCTCTGACCTGCCTTTTCTAACATGGACACAAAGCAGAGCAGACATTAAAAACACAACCCTACCAAAGTAAAACACGGTGCTGCACACACAATTCTCTTAAGGGGAAGAGGACCAGAGAGAGACCAAGCCACATGTGCCTAGAGCAGGACAAAATTTATTGATCAAGCTTTTTCTGGCAAAAAATGCGGAGTCGGTGACACCAAAACATTCTGTGAATTCAGATTGATTTCCTTGTATTGTTTCAGTTGAAATAAACCTTAAAGATTCAGAAAACCTCCCCAAACATTTCATTTTGAGATTATCAAATGAAATGTTTCAATTTTTTTATTCAAAACAACTTTTTGTCTCAACATTTCCTTTAATTGTATTTTAAAAAATGTTTAAAATGTATTAAAAATGTTCAAAATCAAAAAGAAACATTTTAGCTTGACCTGAAATGATTTTTTTCTACTTTTCAATTTGTCAGAAATGTCAAAACCTTTCATTTTTGGCTCTGCCAGAAATGATTTTTGTGAATGATTTTTTGGAATTACCAGCAAACTGAAAGGTCTGTTCTTTGCCCAACTCTACATGTGGCAGATGTTAGTCACATCGCTTAATGTGCCCCCGGCAGGTGTTCAGATACTAAGATGAAGGTAGGATAAGAACACGTGTAGTAAAATAATACAGTGCAGTGTAGTATATAGTACTATGGTTTCACGTTCCCTCATTTTGTGCATATGACAGACCACTCTACTCTGGAAGGGGAAATGCAAGAGGGAGGTAAAAAGCAACGACAAACCAAGAAAATTAATGAAAAAAAGAAGACAAGAAAACTTCTCTTTATTTTCTTTTCAGTGGACAGCAGCAAATGTTTTCTAGATCAGTCCCTGAACATCCACGGCTTACATTTAGTCTCTCTTCCTTCACATCCAGGTGGGGTCTTTTGGTTCTCTTATGTGAAACCTTTAAGCAAACTTCCTTCTCCCCCTTAAATTAAAAATGTTAAGGAAAAATGGCTCCTGTCCTCGTCTGCCTGGGTGTCCCTCATGCTGCCACCCGGGCCCTGTCTGGGATCATTCCACCCATCTCCTTGTTATGAGGGAACCAGGAATGGAACAGCAGCAGCGTGTGCTGCAGGTCGGGACTGAGGGGCATTGGGAGGGATGTGAATGGGGAGTTCAGCACTTGACTAGGGGGCTAGGGATGTGAATGGGGTGCTGTAGGTCAGGATGGAAGTGTATTGGCAGAGCTGTGTGTACGTGTCTTCTGTTACGTAATGAGCACTGAGCACACCCTGCATCGAAGGGCCCCAGCCTTTCTGGAATGCCAAAGGATTTGCAGTTGAACGCTCCAAAGCTTTTTTTCTTCTCCTGCTTTTCTGAGTGAGTGGTTGACAAAACTGGTTGGCAGAATCAGTCTGTGGAAGAAGGAGGCATTTCTGATCCTGTTGTCATTTCCTCAAATGCTCCTGATGCACTTTCTTTCCTTGTTACATGCGATATGTCAACTTCTCACCTGTGAGAGTCCAGCTCCATATCTGAATGCAACCCCCCTCCCCAGGAATTCAGTCTCCCAACACAAGCAGCCTAGCGACAGGGCCATGGCATCGTGCATACAGCACGCATCTGGTGCGGAGATGCTTTACTCCTGGCCTTGCACAGATTCCTGGGTCTACCTCCGGCTTCCTGCCCTACTGACAGTGTCCTATCTCAGCATTACCAGCCTGGGATAAACTGCAGCAGCTCTGCGGCCCAGCCACACTCACCCACAACTGAACCTGAGTTTCATCTCCTTTCCTAACCCCATGCAGGTTGGCTTGCTCAGTGCTCAAGGGCCCGGGCTAACCTTTCATCTCTTGGTTTGTAACATTGTTTAAAGGTGGGAGTTAGTTTAGCTCTCATGAAAGTGATCAGGCAGGTAGTACTGGCTGGGTGCCACACAAACTCCTCAGCTCTCCACCTTTGCAAGTGCCTCTCAATCCTGACCGGTAGCCTCCGCTGATATTCCAGTTCTGGATTACCCCCACCCCCAGCTCTGCCAGTACCCCTCTATCCTGACCTGCAGCTCTCCAGTATTCTGGTCCTGGTCCTGTTACTTAGCCAATGCCCATCTGTAGCCCTACAATGTTCCAGACCTGAGCATTCCACACTCAGCTCTGCCGGTGCCCCATAGATATGCCCGTAGCCTTCCTGATAGCCCAGTTCTGTGTTCTTCTCCTGTGCACTCACCCTGGCAGGCCTGCCAAGCAGTGATCTCCTGATGTGCTCACACACAGACACTAGACTGAGACCCAAGCTCCTTTTCAGCTGGCGAGACTAGCCAGCGTTTGATCCCAGGTCTCCAAAGGTGACAGGCACTCTGCCCTTTTGCCCTACAAGGCCCACGTCTCCTCTATTAGCCAAGACAGACTGTGGGCTCATCCGAGCACGCTCTAGAGCGCACACACGGACCCACCCTCCTCAGCAAAAACAGCCTGGAAATGCCTCCATCTCAGTTTTCTCATCCTCCTACTCGGATTGTCCCTGTCACTCCGTTCCGAGGAGCTGAGACCTTCCTGTCAGGCTTGGGAAGGGCGGCTGAGCTGTTTCACCTCCAACAGGAGGAGAAGGAGCAATTAGCAGTCTGATAGCAAGATTAATAGCAGATGCTCATAATTAACTCACTATGCATGTAAGCAGCTATTGTCTCCACTTTATCCTGGAGAGATTGATATTCTGGAGTGACTCATTATCGAGAAGGGACCTATTTTGCCTGCAGAGCACAGTCACCAGAATGGAAATTGCAATTAGAGTTGACTGTGTCCCTGCCAAAAGATTTTAGAGGAGAATGAGTTAGGGTGGGGCAGGCGCCTCTCTCAATTTGGGCAGGCTGCCATGGCGGGCTGGCTTCTCTTCGCTTTTCCCACTGCAGGAAGTTGTTAAAACAGAGTTGAATGGGTAGGTGTTTGTGGCTGGAAGAGACTATTTCTGTACAGGCCTATTTGGCACCTTGGGGCGGATGCAGAAGGATTTCTCATGAGAAGGGGCTGCACCCGGAGCAGAATGAGAAATAAATAAAAAAAAAATAATAGAATGAGAACGACCCAACATATGAGCATCCTCACAATAACAAACCAATGTGCCCATCCCCAGATGCTCAGATCTGTTATCGTAACGTTTCTCATGAGTCCTGGAATGAGCACCCTGATTTGTTATTGTAGACTCATGAGCAACCCTACAGTAACAAAGCAGCATGTCTACCCCAGGGTTCCCAGGAAAAACCCTACAGTAACAACCCTGAGCAGCCTGGGGTGTGTACATTGGTTTGTTATTGTAGGGTTGCTCCTGATCACTTGGAGATGGGCCTGCTGGTTCGGTATTAGAGAGTTGCTCCTATGATGGGCTTTTCTCATTCTAAGTTTTTTAAGAGCATCAAAAAACAAATTGTGAAACTGGACACATGCTGAACATTGCCTGGATTTTGCAAACAGATAACAGAGGAAAGAAAGGTCAGATACTTCATCTCTATCCAGATCATGGCAGTGTTATCTCTGGTCTATCGCTTAGCACCACATACACTTTCTCCAGATCAGCAATTCTGCAATTCTTCCCCTGGTGTGAACCTGCCTGTTCCCAGAATTAGACTCTAAGCCCTCCAGGCCAGGGACTCTGCCTGACTAGCACAGTGGGGGCCTTTGGCCTCCCAGTTACACAACTCCAAAGTAATTATAAGGGGTCTGGTTTGCATCACGTTTCCTGCAGCGACTGTTAAACCTGCATGTATTCTCAGCTTCCCTAAGCCCATTGCCGTCTGGAGGGGGAAAAAGCACCAAAAGGAATTTGGACAATAGCAGTTCAGCTGTTCCCTGCTGCCCCTGTATTTAATGGCCAAACAAGCTGGGTAATTCCCTCTGAACCTGTGCATCCGCCAATCCGATCTTGTATAAATTGTCTTTCTTTTCCCCCCTCCCCTCCCTGCAACTTGGAACTAGCCTTTGCCACAGTTCAGTAGCCTCCACATTGATCTCAACAGGGCCTTGAAAACACATCTCTCATAGTTCAAGAGAAAACAAATGATTCCGCCTGACTGGTAGATAGAGCTTCACCGCTCCTCTCGAAAAACATATTGATCAAAGAAATTTGTCAAGTCCTGTCAATGGCTGAGTGGGAATTGGGCTGTCACTATGATAAGGGAAAGGGCTGTCAGGCTCCATCTGGGTTAGGAACAGGGATTTCATGTTCCAGGCCATCGTGAGCCATCTCAGACCTAGAAACCCTGAAATTAGACTGTTTCGGACCATTCAGGAAGCAAACTATAAGAAATCATAGAAGCCCAAAGTAAGGGATACCTGCTGTCACGGTTACAGGGCTAGTTGCACCTGTCCCCTTCCTGGTCTCCTGGGTGCATTTCTTCAGGTGTCCAGCCTTGGGCCTTTACCTCTCTTGGGGTAGAATTCCACAGTTCTCCCACTCTGAGACCAAGCTCTCAGCTACAGAACCCTGGGCATCCACCGTACTTACCCAGAAGGTCCAACTGGGTTCGGCACCTGTGGTCCTTCATGTCAGGAGTGTGTGACCAGTGGTGCATAGAGAGACCAGACAGCTTTCTTCAAGCCAAAGTGTTTGTTTATCACAGGAGGAACAATGCATAAGAGAAGAAGGACTTTAAAAGTTTTGCAATGATCCCGGTGCAGTCAGGGCCAGAACTTTGGGAGCGTCGCTAGCGTTGTGTGGTATTCCTGCCGTGCAGATGCGATCAATAAAGCAGATGATAAGTTATGTATCTCAGTATTGAGTGTCATTGGTTCAAGAATCTCTTTGTAACCTGGGACACAACACCGAGGCCTCAAAACACAAGTTACTTTGCTCTTATGCATCCTGAACGACATATTAGCCATATCAAACATCTCTTCCTGTGAGACAATCTGCTATGTTTAATGAGTTTATGTGTAACTTGGATAAAGGCAAAAGAAATGATACTGCACAACTGGAAGAATTTTTCCTCTCCTGCCTAGAGCGTATCTGCTTCTATGCAGCAGGTTGACAAAAGGATACTGTGTAGACTACCAAATAATAGAGAGACATTTAATAACATACATGGGGAAAAAACTGTATTGACTCTTTGGAGAGGAGTGATAAAATGTCATGTAAAGGGGATCCACCTCTGAAATACAGTCACTTCAAGGGGAAATGCTGCATACAACAACCAATGCAATGTTATAAAAAAGGAAATGAAGAAGAATTCCTTATCCATTTGTTAACTGCGGAAGGAATGTTAGGGACAATATGGATCCAATTAGAATGTTCTCATCACCCAAGGTGGGATTTGACCAGGACGCTGGGGTTAATATTACTACTCTTAGAAAAAGCACAGTAGGGTATGAAAGACCCTAAGTGCCCAGGATTAGAACCGAGTGAATTATTCATAATGAGTCTTTTCTTTGCCATGTTTCATCAATGCTCTCGCTGTCCATGAAGTGATTGCGATTGTGCCACATTCATTTGTTATTTGAAATCATTTGCTGAATAGTCCTGCTAGAGATTCGTCGTCTGTAGCTTGTTTGCGAGCAATTCTTTGCAAGTGTTCAATATTCAACATAGCAGTAGTTTTGACTGGACATGCCGGCCACATCCAGATTGTCCCTGTTCAAGGTAACTCTTAGCTTCCTTTTTCAGTGTGAACACTCATGATTCTGAATTGAAATTTGCTGCTTGTGAACATTCATTACATTTCCCTGCTTTGACGAACATCCCTGCCAGTGATCTTGTTTGCTGGAATATTTCTGCGCAGGCGCCAAACTCAGAAGAAATGGATTTGTTTAATGATTTGAATGAAAGTTTGCAGAAAATGTTTTGAAGACTTTGCCTATCTGTAGCGAGGACCTTAAGAACATAAGAACATCCATACTGGGTCAGACCAAAGGTCCATCTAGCCCAATATCCTGTCTTCTAACACTGGCGAATGCCAGGTGCCCCAGAGGGAACGAACTAACAGGTAATTATCAAGTGATCCATCTTCTGTCGCCCATTCCTAGCTTCTGGCAAACAGAGGCTAGGGACACCATCCCTGTCTATCCTGGCTAATAGCCATTGATGGACCTATCCTCCATGAATTTAGTTCTTTTTTGAACCTTAATTTTGTGTCTCATCTGAAAGATGCCACTTCCAGCAGCACAGCACCAGTGTTGCCACATCTCTCAATTTTATTGTGAGTCTCACAATATTTAGTGGGTTTCTAAAGCCCCAGCACCTGGACTCAGGTGACTGGAGAGAATCTCCATTTTCGTTTTTTCAAAAAGTCAGTTTCTAGCCCTCACGGTTACAGAGAAAAGTTTGAAAATGTGACCTGAGTGTGAGCTAAAGGCAAGTGAAAAAGAACCCCAAAAGTACGGTTTAAAAAAACCCCTCATGATTTTTGGGCCAATGTCCTGCGTTTTTTTCAGCAAAACTTCTATGGCTGTTGAACCCTTGGGTGTGGCAATACTGCAGCGTTCTCAGCACCGCCCCTGGGATCAGGTCAAGACTGATTCAGTCTCCAACAACACTCCCTGCAGCGGGTACACGTTCCATCGAAGAACAGAACTAGCCGAGGGAGTTTAAATTCTGACATCGTTTGCAGCACAAGGCGATGATGTAACTATTAAGACATATATGTCTCCCTGTTTACTGGCTGTTCTTTTGCTCTCACTTGTCAAGCAGCAGATTTAAACAGAATAAGCATGGGGGGAAAAACTCTAAAGAAAACATGCAAATAATTACAAAAACATGGTACGAGCAACTTCATTACCGACGTGGCTGGTGCGAGTAAATGTAATGGAGGTGACCTCCTGTACCCTGCGGAATGCTACTCCAGTGAAGTCTGCTGGTTTGGTGCATCAAGACACCTGTAAAACATCCATTAAATATAATGACAGTGCGGTGATAGCAAAATAAAGTCAAAATTACTGTTCATTATTCCTTTGCTCACATGGCCTCGCTGATGGGGTAATAAACCAACCATAGAATCTTACTGCTCAGGAAATGACACCTGTGAACACCTGAGCCAGCCATCGGATGTCAGCCAAGAGTCATTACCCGAGATTGATGGACATGATGCTTGTCTAGAAGAAAAGGCCCTTCAGTTTGAGCAGCGCCATCTCTGATCTTTAGTTTTCTGCTCTGCCTGAGCTCCCTAATCTCCACTGACCCCTGTAATGCCTCATGTAGGGAATGCAGCTGGGTTTGCATTTTTTAGGGCTTGCAAACAGCTGATCTGTGCTCCAGCCACAGACCTATAATGGGGCTGGTGCCGGCTGAACAGCTGATGCTAAATTCCTACCAAGACAGAGAGGCCATATGTGGCACATGATGTGTGTGTCTGAGCGACACCTGTTTACACAATTCCCTTAGAGAGAGGTGGAAGGAACTAAGCAGCCGATCTGGATCTGTCTGGGTCAGCGGAGGGCAGAGCAGAGAGAGGCTAATCTGTACCAGAGCATGTGCATTGTACAGAGAGCAGCACTTCACCACGTCTCTGACTGCGTGGCACTTGGGCGAAAAATCAGACATTACAAAATCTATTAGGAAGAGCCAGGTTTGTCTGAAATTTGGCCAGGCTTGTATGAAAACAATCCTCTGTATTCCAACGGTACCCAGCAGCTGGGGTGCACGTCAGTTGACTCGGAGGGACAGTCATGACCACGGTGAGAATGAATGAGGTTTCTTTGCAGCTTCTTCAGCCACTTGGGAAACATGTTTCTGACTCGGCCTTTGGAAAACTTGAAGTCAAGGCAGCTACTTAAAGACTCAGCCCACGTTTTATACAAGAACATGATGGAGGACTGAGTTTTAGGCCTTGATTCAGCAAAATACACAAATACATACTTGCTGAACTTTAAGCACATGCTTAATTCCATCCCTCCTCAGCAAAGCATTTAAGCATGTGCTGACATTTGAGCATGTGCTGAAGTGCTTTGCTGAACTAGTGGCGTAGTCAGTTTCAAGTACAGATCTGGTGACGCTGGATGATTCCAACAGAGCAGCTTGTTCATCACCTTGCTATGAATCATCGCTAGGCAGGCTTAATGGAGAGGGGCCTTCAATTGCAAAAACCTTGGCAGGAATAGTGGTGTTATTGCTCAGTGTCAGGACCTGAACTGGTTGAAGAATGGTAACGTTTGCATGAAAAATTTCAGATGATTTTGCTCCTTGGATTTGGGAAAGGAATGATTTTCCATTTATTTCAATTTTTCACAGGAATGTGGAGGTTCAGAAATCTTGAGGTTAGAAAAATGTCCATTGTTTCGTTTTTCAGTTCCCCCCCCCCTTCTCCTTTTTCCTTTTTGTCACTGAAAAGGAAAGGGGTGGGAATGCAAACTGTAAGAATCCCACACACGACTCCCTTGGAACTGGGGTCCCCTAAAGAGGCCCCGGGGTACCACAGAGATGAGATGAGTATGTAGATGATAGACAGCATTGATTTCCATCAGGCTTCCTAATTTTGAAGGGACAGGATGATCTTCCCACCTAAGAGTCAACCCCCTTCTCCCCAAATGAACAACCAAAACCCTTCCTTCCTCCCAGGAAAGAAATCCCCGTGGCAAGATACAAAGCAGAGTCAATCTGTCCCATGGGGGCTGGGAGTGAATGCAAGGAGGTGTGAGGAGCAGGGGCATGTGCCTATGCAGCAGGACTGATGCAAAGCAAATGACTGAAATGCGCAGTACCACCTGGTAACAATTAATGTCCTTCGTGTAATCCTTCTACCCCGAGTAGACTTGCTATGATCTCCTCGGAAACTCCAGAGAGAATCAAACATTTGGGGCTAATATCATAGGCCCGCATAATTAGCCACAGTTACCATCTGGGCTCAGCATGTCCATTAAAATTGCAGGCCCAGTCAGGGGCATTGAAAGGAGAAGGGCTGGCTGGGGCAGCCTGCCTTGCAAATGTCAGATCTGCATCACGGCCGTCTGCAGAGTGTGGATGAGAAAACCTGACTGATCTTCCTCCCGAAAGCGGTTTCCTGAAAGAATGATTTGCAGAGGGCAGGCTGCTGCGGTGGGTGCCTGTGTTTGTGTGATATTTTGGCCAGATAAAGGAAGGATCAATTATCACCATTGTACAAACATGGAACTGAGAGATTCTGTTGTTTGCCCAACGTCGCACAGGGAATCTGTACCAGTGGCAGGATTTGAACTCAGGTCTGCTGAGTCCCTGACCAGCACCTTAACTGACCGTCCTGCCTCCCTGTCATTTGGGCATGACTAGCATGGATTTGGCCCTCAGAGGCGGTTCATCAGTATTTGTGTTTTACTTGGGAGCCAGTTCATAGCCGCTTTTCCCCATGGGATTAATATGGAAGGAGGCAGACTCCAGCCTCCTCTCTGTATCTGCCCGAGTAGTCACAAGATCCGTGGGTGGAAGAGGTGCCATTGGCAGAGGTCCAGAGCCCACAGAGACAGGCCTGCAGCAGGCTATGCTCATTTGGGAGGAGACCCAGAGCAGATCCACAGATGTTTATTTACATGAGCAATGGTTCCAGCGTGGGCTGGTGGGGTGCCAGGCTGGCATGCGTCCTTCTGAGCTTCCAGCTCTTCGCTTCTACATCTTCTGACTGGCTTGTGTTGCCTCCTAACAGACAGTGACGGCGCGGGCATATGGTAATGCATATTTAACTGGTATTTACATTCAACATTGTCTCTGTGTAGCTCTGTTTTCCTTCGCAAACACTTTGATTCCTCCAGGCTTCTGGCTGCTGCAATTTAGGAATACCCAGGAGAGAACACGATGAGGGGAGTCAGGCATGATTGGCACATGCCAGCTGAAGACTCCCAGGCACGGAGAGCAACTCCGCACTTAGTAAGTTCCACACAGTCCCAGTCAGGTACCCGGCATGATGAGTCCCACCTAGCAGCTCCCTTAATTAGATAAAAGGGCCTGTCATTAATGATGGATGCCTTCATTCATAATGAATAAGCAGAGGATGGCCACTGTCTGCGTGGTGTGTTGGCAGCCTCTGCTGACAGGTGGCAGAAGGCATTGCAGAGGGGGTTATGGGGCAGGGTGGAGTAATTTGGGATGAGCGGAACATGTAGGAAGAGTGCACATCTCTTCTCTGCGTTCTCCCTGGCTCTCACTGAATGGACTCCCCGTGCCTGCAGCTCCAGCCACTTCCTCTCCAAACCGTTTCTATCAGAGGAGCCTAGGACCCATAACAGATCCCACCAGGGTGCCATCTAATCCAGTATCCTATCTGCAAAGGTGGCCAGTACCAGCTGCTTCAGAGGAAGATGGAAGAAGCTGCTTAATGGACCGTTGTGGCACAGCCTACCCAGAGGGGAAGTTTCTTCCTAACCCCTGTCACTTGGACGTTGATTTATGCCCTGAAGCATGAGGGTTTAGGTTCCTCCTAAAAGAAAAAAATACAAGTTAATCCTATGGGATGTAATTGTGGGTGTTCTCACCACCCAGACAAATGCTTAATGCTTTTTTTGAGTCTGCCGAGGCTCTTGGCCTAATTGCAATCTTGTGGGCTAATTATGTATTGTGCAAAAATATTTCAAAATTTTGTTTCCGTTTTAAGTATGTTGGCTTTCAATGTCATTGACTCATCCTTGTTCTTGTAATGTGAGAAATGGTAAGTAGGAAAGTCTGGTTTACCTTCACTGCATCATTTAAAATGCAGGTTGTTTGCTTATGCCTAGCACACCAAGCATCTAGATCACTTTATATCCATGACCTGTCCCCTTCCTTATTTACCTCTCCCCATTTTGTGTGTCACCTGCAAATGTTATAAGTGAGGAGTTATGTTTTTCTTCCAGGTCATTAATAAAAATGTTAACTAGTGTAGGGCCAAGTTAGTTTGACAGGATCTGTTTTCCATAAACCCGTGTTGATTGGCAGTAATTACATTACACTCCTTTAATTCTTCTGCCTTCCCTTGCTCTTGGGACAGGAAGTCTCTCTGAGAAGATTGGTTGGACATTCTTCTTCTTCAGTTTGCTTCCAAGTTCCCTGATGTCATCTGCTATCTGCATGACATCTCACCACACAGCGCCATTAGTGCCGTTAGGAGCCATCAACAATGGATTCTTTTTCTGTCGACTTTCAAAGCTTATCCAATGATACAGTAATGTCTTGTGTCTTGGCTCTGGGAAGACAGCACACTGTCCTGTTGCCTGCCTATCCCTTGCAGAATGTTCTTTTAATTCTCCTGAGTATTGAATTCCCAACAAGGCTTGTCTGTCTTTCTTGGATGGTTGGAGAACTTCTTGTGGACAAGCATGATTTTCTTACAGGTTGGGCAGACCTGCCATCCACAGGTGTGTCCCGTACATCTCTCCATTCCTTTGGACCAGTTGGCTTTTGAGAGGTCTCTTCCACAGTTTCCACATTGAGGATCTGGAATCAACTGGAAACTTCCAGCTGTGTGGAATCCCTCCCCATCCTCTTCTATCTGATGGCCAGAGCCTATCTCCAGCTGTGCAGAATGCCGCTATGACATACGGCCTCTAGCTGTTATGAACTACCCAGCCTCCTCTCTGACTTCCTCTTTCTCTGACTCCATGGTGGCCAGCTGCTTTCTTCCTTAGACCTGGGGGACTGGTGTTTTCCAAGCCTCGCTCTCTAGCAACACCATTGGCAAACTGGACACCATTAAATTAGGCTTGAATAAAGACTGGGAGTGGATGGGTCATTACACAAAGTAAAAACTATTTCCCCATGCTAATTTTCCCCTGCTGTTACTCACACCTTCTTGTCCACTGTTTGAAATGGGCCATCCTGATTACCACTACAAACGTTTTTTTTCTCCTGCTGATAATAGCCCACCTTAATTGACTAGTCTTGTTAGAGTTGGTATGGCAACACCCATTTTTTCATGTTCTCTGTGTACATATATCTTCCTACTGTATTATCCACTGCATGCATCCGATGAAGTGGGTTTTAGCCCATGAAAGCTTATGCCCAAATAAATCTGTTAGTCTCTAAGGTGCCACAAGTACTCCTGTTCTTTTTACTTGCCCCTCGAATCCCGGAATCTTCTCCGCAGCACAGCCACCAACTGGCACTTTGTCCCTTCTGGGTTCAGGCAGGAAAGAAAACGTGGCCCATTCATTGCAGGTCACCACCACTGTTCCATCTCTGGCCCTCTGGATATCACACATAGCGCTGAACCTGGAAGGAAAGCCGCTCCCTCCAGAACTCTCCTGGTAGCTTTCTGTGTTTGCATCTCCTGTTAGTAAGTGACTTTTTATACCAAGGTTTCAGAGTAGCAGCCGTGTTAGTCTGTATCCGCAAAAAGAAGAACAGGAGGACTTGTGGCACCTTAGAGACTAACAAATTTATTAGAGCATAAGCTTTCGTGGACTACAGCCCACTTCTTCGGATGCATATAGAATGGAACATATATTGAGGAGATATATATACACACATACAGAGAGCATAAACAGGTGGGAGTTGTCTTACCACCTCTGAGAGGCCAATTAATTAAGAGAAAAAAAAACTTTTGAAGTGATAATCAAGCTAGCCCAGTACAGACAGACAGTTAGATAACAAGTGTGAGAATACTTACAAGGGGAGATAGATTCAATGTTTGTAATGGCTCGGCCATTCCCAGTCCTTATTCAAACCGGAGTTGATTGTGTCTAGTTTGCATATCAATTCTAGCTCAGCAGTTTCTCCTTGGAGTCTGTTTTTGAAGTTTTTCTGTTGTAATATAGCCACCCGCAGGTCTGTCACTGAATGACCAGACAGGTTAAAGTGTTCTCCCACTGGTTTTTGAGTATTTTGATTCCTGATGTCAGATTTGTGTCCATTAATTCTTTTGCGTAGAGACTGTCCGGTTTGGCCAATGTACATGGCAGAGGGGCATTGCTGGCACATGATGGCATATATCACATTGGTAGATGTGCAGGTGAACGAGCCCCTGATGGTATGGCTGATGTGATTAGGTCCTATGATGATGTCACTGGAATAGATATGTGGGCAGAGTTGACATCGGGGTTTGTTACAAGGATAGGTTCCTGGGTTAGTGGTTTTGTTCAGTGATGTGTGGTTGCTGGTGAGTATTTGCTTTAGGTTGGGGGGTTGTCTGTAAGCGAGGACAGGTCTGTCTCCCAAGATCTGTGAGAGTAAAGGATCATCTTTCAGGATAGGTTGTAGATCTCTGATGATGCGCTGGAGAGGTTTTAGTTGGGGGCTGAAGGTGACAGCTAGTGGTGTTCTGTTATTTTCTTTGTTGGGCCTGTCTTGTAGGAGGTGACTTCTGGGTACTCGTCTGGCTCTGTCAATCTGTTTTTTCACTTCAGCAGGTGGGTATTGTAGTTTTAAGAATGCTTGATAGAGATCTTGTAGGTGCTTGTCTCTATCCGAGGGATTGGAGCAAATGCGGTTATATCTTAGAGCTTGGCTGTAGACAATGGATCGTGTGGTGTGTCCTGGATGGAAGCTGGAGGCATGTAGGTAAGTGTAGCGGTCAGTAGGTTTCCGGTATAGGGTGGTATTTATGTGACCATCGCTTATTAGCACAGTAGTGTCCAGGAAATGGACCGCTTGTGTGGATTGATCTAGGCTGAGGTTGATGGTGGGATGGAAATTATTGAAATCATACTTTTTATACCAAGTATCCCTGCTTAGCTCAGCTTAGCTCCGCCCCTCATCACCGGGGAGCAATTAACCACTCAGAGACTTCAAACGGTGGAGCTGATCAAAGCTCTGAGTTAGAGCCTCCCGGCCTTATTGTTATGTGATGTCCTCTCTTATATGTTTCCTCTCTGAACCAAACAGTTCCAAACTTTTCAACCCCTTTTCCTACACAAGCCTCTCCATGCCTTTAATCATTTCCCTCACCTGTGTCTGAACCTTTCTACTTCTGCTAGCTCTCTGTAGAGATAGGGCGAACAGTACTGAATGCAGCGTTCCAGGGGCGGGCAAGCCATTGATTTATTGACATCATGGCCCAGTAATATTTCCATTATTGTTTTCCATCCTGTTCGTGATGTATTCTAACATTCTGGTGGATTTGATCGACCAATGCTGCACTGGCAGTTGTTTCCACTGAACTGTCCACACTGATGCCCAAGTCTTTTACTTGAGTGGTTAGAGCTGGTTCAGAACCCAGCAAAGTGTGTGAGCGGATCAAACTATTCCTTCCAGTATGCAATACCTTGTCAGCAATGGGAATTATTTGCGACTTGGTTGGCCATTCCCTTTGTTGGGTTAGGTCCCTCAGTCATCTCTAGTCTTGATTAATCTAAATAATATTGTGTCTGCAATTTTTTTTAACCTAACCTAGTGAATTCTATAGTTGGCTTGTATAATTCTCTAATAATTGTTATTGGGTTTCCCAAGAGGAAAGAGTTCACAATAGTCTTACCAGTTAGGTCTCAGTGAGAAGGCAGGGATAGCTTTTTGTCAGTTTTGCAATCTCCTCACCGTGAGGTATGTTAATATTATAATTATTTTATTGCTGGATCAGCTGAGGCACAGACTGGTTCCAGGTAAGTGACCTGTTTGAGGTGATCCAACAAGTCAGTTCAAGTCTGTAACTAGAAGCTAGAAGTCCTGACTGCCGGTCTTCTGCTCTACCCACTAGACAGCACCGAGCGAATAGAATCAATGCAGACAGATCATTTCTCCAAGGAATGGGTGTGCAGGAGCTTCCTTGGCTAAGAGCAAAACAAATATATTTACTCAGTGAAGTCTCCCCTCTGAAAACTCCCGCTGGTCACCGTGCAGCTTATCATCTATACAAGAACCATGTTGTTATGAATATTATTACAGTACCACCTAAAACCCCAGCTCTGCTTGCGCTGTACACCCCACCCCCAGGGACCCTCCCACCCCAAAGAGCTGCCAATCAGAGTAGACAGACAAAGGATGGGAGTGGAAACAGAGGCACAAAGAGAGGAAATGATTTGCCTGGGACACAGCAGAGTTGGGAACAAACCTAGGTTTCCTGACTCAGATTCCAAGGCCCTGCCTGTTCCAGTCTAGTCTAGATAGTTTTTCTTACCATGCCCATCACCATGGTATCTGAGCACCTTCCAATAGTGCATTAAGCAACATGACTGCACATCTGTCACAAATTTGTCCAGAAGTGTGTGCAGTGGAGCATCTTGTTTTGGTAGTTTTTTTTTTTTTTAAATAAATATACCGATCCAGTAGGCCATTCCACCTCCTGGGGCCATTCCACTTCCTGATGTGTTTTCTTCTTCATATTCGCTGTAACAGCAGGAGCAGACAGTCATGGAGGCACATAGCCACACGCTCTCCTCCCACTTATTCTGTTGTCACTGTGCAGCCCCTGCGGGTTTGAGATGTGTTCAGGCAAAGCCCCTCCCCTTTCTCTCACCCACGGTTTTAGTAATTCTCCGGCTTTACAAATAAAGGAGAAATGGGGGGTCAGACGCTGCTAGGCATCACTTGCAATCACTTACCGCTCGTTAAGAGATGTGAAAACAAATTAAGAGTGGAAGAAAACGGTTAAAGAAAAAATAAATAGCTCCCGTTCCAATTGACTCTGCTTCTTGGCCTCAGAGCTCAGGAGCGATCATTATTCCAAACATACAGGCATAATAATTACACATAATTACGTGTAGGTTCTGGGCTGGTGACTATCTCTACCTAATGCTCCTAATGAAATTTCTGTTAAGGAATACACAACCTGTTTAGTAAATAATAACAATGCCTCACTGTAAAGTCATTCGGAAGGGCTGTAAACTGCATTACAAACGCTATCATGGTGATAGCACTGGGTGGAAGATGGAGTCAACATTGCTAACACCACTTTGCCCCCTCTAGTGACTTGCACCCAGGCCTTGTCTACATACAGACAAACAGGGTTTCCCTGCAATAGCAGGGAACGGACTTGTTGACCCAGGAGATGCTGTCCAGTCTGAAGTCCTATGTTCCCAAATCAGTTTTAAAGATTCTTTGGTTAAACTGATGAAAACCCCATGTAGATTTTCTTTTATCATTTTAAATCTGGGTTATATTGGTTTAACTTGCAGTGGAGCTAGACTTAACCGAGACGTGCATGTCCAGACGTATAACTCCACTGGTTTAACTAACTAGATGTAAAAATCGGTCACGGCTTTTATGCTAGTACAAGCTGTTTGATGATCAGGGACTGATTGTTCTACCCCGACCCACAATGGGCCTGGTTCTTCTCTCCCTTATACTGTTGTAAATCAGGGGTAACGCCGTTGGAGTGGGTGGAGTGATACTGATGTAAAATAGGGATGAGAAAGAGGAGACTCTGGCTTATTGAGGACTCTTCTATCAGACCAGATGAAATCAATGGGACAATTCACCAAGCAAGGTGCTACCCAGTGTCGGAAAAGGAATCAGAAATTCACCTGGACTAATTTTGGCCTCACAACCTCTCTGTGAGGTAGTGACATCTCATTGTTTCCATTTTAAAGATGGTAAAACTGGGACACTGAAAGGGTAAGAGACTGCCCAATTCAGACAGTCAGTCACTGCCAAAGCCAGGCGTAGAGCCCAGATCTCCTGGGGCCTATGTCTGTTCCTTAGGCACATGTTGTAGAGCTTAGAGCAGGGCTCGCTCCAGCTCTGCCTTCCCAGCCTCAGTAGGGAGGTTTTGGGTCTCTGAACATGGCCTCTCCCTGCCTTGGCTTCCCAGCCCCGGTTTATATCTGAAGAGCAGCATGGTGACATCACGGCAGCTCAGAGGCCAACTTTGGGTACCCGTGTCTCTGATATAGAGAAGTAGGCCAGTAGCATGGGAAACTAGGGATCTTAGTCACATGACTAGTACTCATTCACTCTTAATTGCTGCTACAGGGAAACAATAGGGCACATCTGTCCCAGCATTAGAACACTTTGAAGGACCAACACCCCATCTCATCTCAGAGCAGACCTCTGGTAGGAGGCAAAACTTTTCCCAGCAGGTTGGGAAATTCCAATCTCTATTGTGGTAAATCAGGACAGGCCTCTCCAGGGAAGCATCGCTGAATGCTACAGTTTCAGGCTCGCAATGGAGGGGTGAATCAGGCAGTGTGTTTCCAAAGGAGCACTCTCTCTTTCGGTTTCCGAGTTAGCATTGTCAAGGGTTCTATGAAAGGCCTTTGGAAAGGAAAACACTTTTCTTACATGGTCACCAGCACCTTCTCCTTCCTCTGAACTTTCATCTAGTAACAACTAGTCAATTGTTTGTCATCCCCCCATCAATTATTATAACATTCAGCTCAGCCAAGGACAATCCTGGTTCCAACACTTGTCTCACAACTCCTGTCCCCTCTAACCATGAGCCAGTTCTCTAAGCTCTAGGCACGTGTCCTGGGACTCTTGTGTTACCGGTTTCTTTCACAGCCTCCTGCAATTCGCCAAAGCACCACTCTTGTCACCAAAGGTTGCGTTTGGGTTCACTGAGTTGGTTCTCATTTAATCCACGCTGGGGTTTCCCCCATTTCCTCCCGATGTTACGCTTATCTGCCTAAACCCTGTCAAATAGCAACGAAGCAGCTTCTAACTGTCTCTCTGGTCCCCCCATTCTCTCTCTCTCTCTCTCTCTCTCTCACACACACACACACACACTCACTGCGGTTTGCCTCTTATATCAGGCTCATAGGGAGAATTTCAAAATGAAAGGCTTTAATTGATGTGATTATGCCCTCGAGTGAGACTGGAAATTGGGTTGGTCTGTAAATTAATGGCACACTAAAGGTCACCCTTTGTGTGCGGCCTCGCGCTGTCAGAGTGGCAAAGGCTCATCTGTTATCTCCGTGAGACAAACAGATCAGACTGTAGGGCCTAGGCTTTTATTTAGATGTGCCCCAACTCTGCAAACACAAGCCATCAACCCTGGCAGAGGGACTGGCCCTGGCTGGTGGGATGCATATCAACGAGGAAGGATAAGTATTCGGGGAAGGCGCTCCTTCTGAGCTCCAATGATAGTGACACTCACATTCATTAAGGCCACAAGGATGACTTTTCTTCCTGCCCTTTGTCACCTCCCTGTTTCATGTTTAGCAGCTGCAAAAAATGTAACTGAAAAGTGAACATGATGCCTGTGAGAAAGGCCACATTGACAGCCCTGATCCGTGTGATTTGTCTTCCAGGCAGCGGCATTCTGGGCAACCCCAGCCAGCACATTTCACTAGGATCCACGTGGAGTGTGACCCCATCTCCATGGACTATTCTGTCTTGGGATGATTGGTATCAATCTTTTCTTCCTGACCCAAACTTGTAGCCTGCACCTCCTTCTAAAACAGAACCAACTCCAAACCCAAGTGCTGTGATGCTGCAGTTGGCACCTGTCACTACGAACAACTAAGATGACATGAGCCACCAGCCTCATTCCCCACAGTGACCTAAGCCGGGATTGTAGAGCGTTTGAAAAAGGTTAGCCGTTTTTTTATCTCTCCATATAAATGTTAAAAAGCAAATGATTATTTTAGTAACGAGAATGTCACCGGGAGTTCCACAGAGAGCGAAACAACCTGTTTAGCATGGAACCTTTTCCTTGAGAATTAATCCTAATTTAGGATCCAATTATAAACATCGAGGGTGATATAATGGCCTGAAACATTAGTCAAGGCAAATTCCATAATTGATGACTGCTAATATGAAACAGTTTGAAAACGAGAACGCATTTTGTTTTTAAATTCCACCTCCTTCCCCTCCTCCAGAGAAATCTGCCAGGCTTCTGGAGCGAGAGCACTTCAAGAGAACAAAGACCCTTTGAAAGCTTCTATTTTTCCCCCTTTCAAATGCTTATCTGAAAGGACATCTTTTTCCCCTTAGTTGCTGTAATCATAAAAGCACAGGTGACAAACTGCTTCATACCAGGAATCATCAATTCTAAGTCATTTTTTTGTTATAAAAAAGCAGCAGCAGTAAGAGAATTCAGCCTCTGTACTACCAGATGATCCCAATCGTATCACTGGGGGTTGCGGGGGGGGGGGGGGGGGCAACAAACTTGAAGTGACAACTTTTATCTCTGGATCTCCTGTTACGGAAATGTCAAGTTCCTGGGTGATGAAATCTCTCTGACAGCTCCAGACATTTGGTACTGTTGCCAGTGCACTCCAGATTTCCTTGGGAAAGAGCTCACGAAGTATTGTATTGGCTTGTGGTGCAAACTCGCCCCATGCGAGAGTGTTTTACTGATCCAGGAACAGGTTTTATTGTATGTAACAGGTTGAGGACTGCCAGGGTTATCAGGTTTAAAGGGACATATTATTACGTTCCAACCACCGATGGCTTACCAATACACCAAAGGCTAGGTTTGCTGGTCCGGTCAGTGGTTCCAATTGTGTGTTCCCTGCAGGACAGCAAGTGAACTTTAATGTGATGGGTCAAAGTTATCCTTGGTGTAAATCCATTGGACAGATCATGTAAATTGGTATAGCTCCAACGACTTCAATGGAGCTTTGCTGATTGACATCAACTGAGGGCCTCTCCAATTAATGCCTCTGTAATTACAATTAGCTGCAGTGGAGTCATGTCAGGGATGAACTTGGCCCTCTGAGTTGAATGCCAATAGCCCCATTACAATAGCTAGATGAAGGCTGCTAAATGATGCTTGCAAACACTCCTTGGCCTCCCAAACAACTGGTCACAAGAGGCACGTTTGCCCCCTGTACAAAGACAAAGTAGTATCTATATTATTACTGTATTTAGTCACTGCATGAATGAGGTGTGTTCATACAGAGGTATGGGGAATCTTCGGTCCATGTGGGGCTTGTGTGTGAACAAACATATTCAATGCTTGCTGCGTGTTACCCAGTTTAAAAAGTTTCAGTCACCCAATCAGGAACGGAAACAATACTAGGTGACTTAAGAGACCAGTGACATGCCATGAATGAAGAGTGTGAGGCCCACCCCATAGGCTGCAAACTGGATAAACTCGTCACCCAACAATTGTGAATAATGATTCAATTAATAAAAATCAAAGTGTAGTCAGAAAACTGGGCTTCATAGCCACATTTTGGAGTGGAACCGCACTTTAATATTAAACACACACACACACAATTAGAAGTGTTTGTCTTGTTCAAGTGAAGCATTCGGGACTTCTGTTAAGTAAGGCTGGAACTCAGCTTTTTTCCATGTGTGCACCAGCTACCTCTGACCCAGTCCTCATTCACTGGGTCATCCTTCACATCCTTCCCTCCCCAACCGGGCTGTGGTTCCCTTTCCCAATGGGCTGAGGAAGTGGAGGCCAGAGTTCCGTGCACGGCCATCACTCCTCGTTTCCAAGGTGACTATCTCCTTTCCAAGTCTTTGGACTCCAAGGTGATTTCTTGTCTCTGAGCGCAGCATCAGCTCTGCGAGCATTTCCAGATGCAGTGCTGAGATGCCCCTGCTCTCTGGGATGTCTTTCCAAGGTTTGGTCAGATAAGACCGAATGAGATTGTCACACACTTAAAATATATATATATATAAACCAAAGTCACCCTCCAACAGTTCATGGGGCTTTTCTCAAGTTTTCTTTTGCAGACATAGAAGTGTAACCATTAAAGCAAAGAGAATCCTGTGGTGAGCCAGATATCTTAGGAGACAGATAGGAGCTGCTGGTGGGAGATGGACAGCTCAGGAAGTCAATGGGTTTTGCTTTTGTGCCTTATACAGATTATAGGTTCTAATGCCCTGAAGTCCTGGGGCAAAAAATCATTGTATCTGGAGTGGTGGAGTGTGACCATTAGTGCACAATGCTGCTGACTCACGGGGACGATGATTTTCACCCTCTTTGCACTGGGGAATGCATGAATGAGGGAATGCACCCTCATTGCAGGGAAATGGTGACTTGGGCCCAAAGGAGTTGAAAAGTTTCTCCTGGGTTTGCATTTGAGACTCAGATTTGGCTCTACAGCCTCAGAGGCCCAACAGTGTAACGTTTGTAACCTACCAGTCCCTCGGGTCGGTATCCCTACCTAGAAAGTAAAAAGAACTAACGCTTGTATTGAAAGCCCCTGATGCCAGAGAAAGGAAGACCCAGCCGGTGTTTCTGCACAGCTCCCCTAAATGCACGCTGCCCACTGGAGAGAAAACTAATCAACTGACTTCCAATCCACAGTACCTCTGTCCGGTGGTGAAAAATTATAACCCTCCCCAAAACAATCCACCGAGAGAGACAATAGCCTGTGCCCGAGGACCTGAATCACCCTGGTGTGATTCCTATTTGGTGCCACAGGACACTGAGAAATTCCTCTGTGCTGAGCCCCATTGCCACCTCTGTCTCTAAACTGTTTGTTAGAGGTTAACTCAGCATTAATCTTTGGACTTAACAAATTAGGGGTCAGGCTTCTTTTGTGAGGGTGGATGAGATAATCTGCTTATCCGGGAGTCCATCACACTGATGCAGCCCTTCCTAGCTGAGAAGAGTTAGTGCAATACCATTAGGGATTATATCCTTCACCCTCCCAGCTCCCATAAACCTCTCAAGCTTTGCCGCCCAAGTGATGTGCTTTGGGATAGTTGTGCCAAGCACTGATAGCATTGCATCAGAAATTGCTGCTTCGCAGTTTAAAAGCCTGTAATTTTTGTTCCACCACAAGCTTTAGTGCACATCATAATGGTGCTGTTTGTCAATAGTCAATACGAACCCCTGGGAGAAGAGAAGGGAGGGGAATTGAGAGGGAAGGAGCTGATGAAAGAGGTGAAATATTGTTGTCCAGTGATTAGATCTGGGGCTGGGAGTCAGAACTCACCTGGTTCTATCTCCAGCTATGCCACTGACTCACTGTACAGCCGAGGGAAAATCACTTCCCTTCGCTATTTCCCCATAGGTTAAAGGCGGATAATAACATCTGCCACGTACAGTGCCTAGCACAATGGGGTCCTGTCCATGACGGGCTCTGAAGCATTACAGTAATACAAATAATAATACTAATAATTCCCAAGAATGGCTGGAGGAGCTTCAAGGCATGTGTCCAACTTAGAGATCACACGTCTGAAAATGTGTTACTTGTCTTTGTCACCATATCCCTGTGGCCAGATCCCCAGCAGGTAGAAATCGGCATTGCTCCATCAGTGTTCATAGCACCATGCCGATTCCACTCCTGCTGAGGCATTGTGACAGCAAGAGATTGCAGGAGTGGCAAAGGTTTCTCTCTTCTTTTCAGTCTGCTTGCTTTGTGCACTTTACCAGCATTGCACGTAGAGTCTGTTTAAGAGCTTCCACTCTCTAGTTACTTCCTGGTTGTGTGGGTCTTTCCTGCAGCAGCAGAGAAGGGGAAAAGATATTTTTATCAAAGAGGAGAGTGTGATTGAACCAGAAGGGGATTCAGGTGCAGAGGTGGCACCTTAAACTACGTCTAATTTTTTTTCATTCTTAAACCGACTAGATTTTGAGTTAGGGGATGTTTGTTAAAGTGCTTTGGGATGCTCAGATGAAACCATGGTGTAACTCCAAAGTATTATCATCATTCTCCTTTGAGATGGCTCATTATGACACCAAAGCCATGACTGGAACAATCAGCTCAAGTCCCCCCACAACTGCTCAACTGCATTTCGAGTGTTGAAAAAACAGGGGGCTCTTTACATCACAGCGTTTGGCTTTGGAGGGGTCTTTAGTAATGCTCTCCTGGCCGGGAACACACTGTAAAACAAACTGTCCACGCCTACTGTGCAGTCCTGGAGCACTCACAGGAATAAAGACTTCCCCTCGGGATGCTCAGCAGGATGGTGAGAGAGAGACTGCCTCCCCTGCAGCAGAGTTGTGTAAACATGTGGCAGACAGCAGGTCCCGGGAAACAACCCTGGAGGTGGCAGCAGCCCGTCTGGTGACACGCCAAGTGCTGATGCTGCTCGTACACTGAATTTGGATCACCTTCGCAGACGGGGCTGGCTGCAGGGTCTTCCATCTGCAGCTCTTGTCTCATTTGTGGTAGGGTGTTTGTCGTGAATGACATGGGGTCGTCATGACAACCCCAGCACCATGCTACGTTATCCAGAGCCTTGGGTAATCTATCTCCCTGACCCATATCTGCTCCCCAAAGCACCCACAGAAATTTATCCATGCCCAGCCCTCAGAGCAATGGCTCAGTCTTTGGCCTGGCCTGTTATCACTGCTTACCTCCGCACTGAGACCTTTAGCAGTGACCTCAGCAGTGTTAAGGTACAAAAACATCCCCAGTGCACAGAATTTGGGACAGTGCTAAATCTGCTGATATAACACATGAGGTCCCTATTAAGGTTTTGCATTTTGACCCCCAGCTGGATGGAGCTGGAGTATGTATAGCTTTTGGATAGACGTTTGTTATGGACAGTGTTGCAGGCAATACAAAGATGGAAAGGAGTGCACTAGTGTTTCCTCTTCACTTCTTATTTCCATGGGGATGGACGGGGTGCCTTCAAACAGTTTTAGCTGCCCCTGAACATAGGTTTTGTTTGCTAGCTTATATTGCAATCAGGGCCCCGTTGCTCTAGCTGCTGTATGAACACAGAAAGAGAAACTGTTTACCCTGAAGAGATCACAACCTAAACAGACAAAGCAGATGGAAAACAGGGGTGAAGAGGCTTGCCCCTGGTCACAGAGAAGGCCAGTGGAGAACTTAGACTGCAGGTCTCCTGACTCCTAGTGCAGCACATGCTTCCTCTTGGAGTCCTGTTCTCCTCTGAAGAAGTGAAAAGCACTGAAACATGGAGGGAGAAAGAGAGATGTGGCTTTCAGATCAAGATCTACAGTTTCAAGAGCTTCAGATAATTCAGTGACTCATCCAGACATTTTGCCCCAGGCACCAGCCAGAATTGGGCTGCCTGTTTGCAGTTTCATCTCCTCACCACCGATATTTCCAGATTTAGTAAAATGAGCATTTTAAGAACAATTTTTTGAGGATGTTCAGAAAAATCAGCATCATAAACATAACTAATTACGCTTGGTGTGCACTGATTGAATGTTATTTGATAATAAACCCAAGTAATCTTGTCCAGGAAGTGTTGGTAGATAGCTAGAACCCTAGGTAGTAGTATACTATTTTCTGTGCATTGAAATAGAGAAACTGAGAGCCAATTAGTTCTACAAGCCTCTTTGCTTCTCAGGGCCTGATTCTCTGCAGGCATTACTCCAGTGTGACACCAGAACTGTTGGAGTTACACCAGCATCAGACTGAAGTAATGTGGTGAATCAAGTCTTCTGAGTCTAGTCTTCCAGCGGCAGGCAGTCCTTAATCAATCAGTAGAATCCAGAAATGCTATGTAGGTGCTGCTGGTTTTATATATATTAGTACTTGAATCCTGAGCGTCGGTTAAACATTTCTGAGGGATTTGGAGTCGCAAAGTGATTGCTACACATGTCAGAGTTTCGCTTTCTCCCTCTGTGACATCTCTTTGTAAGTCTGTTTTGAAGAAGGCTCTTCCTCCCCCCACTCCTCTTTTGAAGATTTGTATAAAACTTTAATTATAGTGGCACTGTTTAAAAAGGATCATTACATCTCGTGAACAAGCAGCAGTCAAAAGTGATACACAACTACACTGCAAAATATCAGGGTGACAAAATACTCACAATGCTATCTGCAGCGTGTCAGCTCATTCAAGGCTGTGTAACACCTCAATTTGTAAAGAAGATCGCATGCCGTGCCCTATGATAAATGTTTAAATGAGGTGTTCAGACAAGTCGGAAGAAGAAGGAACTGATTTATTCTTCTGCAGAAAAAAAATCCCCGTCACACCTGCTAATAATCCTGCAGATGATAAAACCCAACTTTCAAAGTGAGCCTCTCTCCGTGCTCTAGTGTATCCCAAGCAGTCAGGAGGAGATAAATGGGATTTGATTGTAATAACTGTCCCAGATCTTTGTCCACCTCTCAGAAGCTAAACCCCAAGACTTTGGGGCTAGATTTTCAGTGGGGTCTTAGCCCCAAATTCTTTTTCCACCCAATTTTAAATACAACATCTTCACTTTTTGTACTCAGGCACACTTAATGTGGCTTAGAGCCTGCTCTAAAGCCAGCATGGGTTGGCCTAAACTATGGTGACCCGACCCTCCATGGCTTTACCATTATTGCCCTGCCTTTCTGTACCACAGGCCAGGGCTAGCAAGCTCACAAGTAAGGTGAGCATGTGAGATGTTTGTTCTGCTTGCTATCGTGGCTGGTGCACGTAATAAGAGACAAGACCTAGCTCCTGCATAGTGTTTTCATTCATAGATCTCAAAGAACGTTACAAAGGAATAATATTATCCTGGCTTTTCACATGGGGAAACTGAGGCACAGAGGGAGGCAAAGTGACTTGCCCATATTCACTCAGCAATCAGTGGAGGATCTGGAAACAGAACTCAAGTCTTCTGGGTCCCTCTCCAGGGCTCTGTTTACTAGGCAGCGCTGCCTCTCTCCATAACTATTGGCCAACAGTCTATTACCGAGGCCAGCTAATGGAATTATCCCCTTTTGCTCAATGTCTGTGCTGAAGATCTGTAGTTCACAGCCTGCAGACAACATGTAATGGGGCTTGTTACAGACATTATAGCAATGATTCAATAAGTCACATTTGAGGGGAATATGGCAAATAATTGCTGAACTCGAGAGAATAAATCGCAAGCATAAGGGGCAGTATCATAAAGCAGGGAACCAATATAGCAGCCTACATAACACCATTAGTCTGGGACCAGAGGCGTTTGATGTAGAACAAGCGTTGGCATGAGCCAACAGGTCTGCACTTATTTATTTTTTTCCCTACATTTAATAAAATGCTCTGGATGCAGCTTTCTATGCTCAATGTGTTTTATTGTTTCACTCGCCCTGAAATGGGAACTGCAGGCGCTTTGATAAATGGATCGAAAGGTTTGGCTAGTTTCCTTGTAGCTTCCTTGTTCTCTCCTGAGACTGTATCGTGTAACTGCTTACAGAGACCTGTGCAGCGAGCAGTTCCTGACGTAAGGGGAGCCTCGGGACCAGATTCGAGGGAAGAGAGGTGCGGGGGTGGCAAGAATTGGCTAGCAGGGCAGTACTGTGCGGGGAGCCCAGGACTGAAACAGCAAGAGGTGCTGCCGGACAAGACACAGGGGTGCTGGCTTCACTGAGTGAGGAGCCCAAGAATGGGCTAGTAGGGGGATGCATCAGGCAGGGCTGGGGTTCGTTGGCAGAACTGCACGGGGAGCCAAGGGCTGGAACAGCAGGGATGCTGTAAGACAAGGTTGAAGGGCATTGTCAGAACTGTGTTGCAAGCCTAAGACTGGAATAGTGGCGGCGGGGTGTGTGTGGAGATGCTGCAGGACAGGGCTGAGGTGCATCAGTAGAGCTGTATCGGAGCTCAGGACTGGAACAGCAGGGGAACTAGGGGGAGGGAGGCTGCAGGTCAGGAGTGAGCAGAGCTGTGGTTGAAAAACTTAGTACCCGGCAACAGTACTTTAGTGCTAATGATCTTAATTCCTCACTTTCTTGGAAACAAACCTATACCACCAATGAATGGAAAGCAGAGAAAAGCAAACGAGACAGACTCCTGCCTTGTGTTTGGAAGTCCTCCAGAAAGGAGCTGCTCTGCCTCCCCGTGTCCCCTGGTTCCCGTTCTAGCCTTCTGTGCTGGCCGCCAACAAAAGCAGCCTGCAGGTAGTTCGCTATCACTCTAGCTGAGAGAAAGACCCCGGATGGCTAGAGCGAGGGAAGGAGCAGTATATTAGCTGTTGAATGACATCTGTGGTTTATGATGCCCTAGAGAGGAAGGGAAACAATTAAGGAATTGATAGTTTTGTTTTATTTCTAAAGTGACAGAGACCCGGGGAGGTCTGCTGGGAGAATATTGTTTGGAAGCAGAGTGAGATCATCCGGTAGAAGGAATTCTAAACCTGACAGTGACCTTGGGAGCTGGAATCCAGCAAAGAAATAAACTGCCAGGTTTGTCATGGTTCGACACCCCCGCCCCAGGCATGTTTAATAATATATAGACAAAACAGAGCTATTTGGGGGGCATTACACAGTGCTCAGTTTCCACTATGTAACACAGATACTGGGAGACAGAAATACATTCCTGACTCTGTCACTGTCTCACTGGGTGGCCATGGGCAAGTCTCTTTGCTTCCCTGTGCTTCGCTTTCCTCATCTGTAAAATGCGGATAATTAACCAGAGTCACCTTGTGTGAGGCACATAATGAGAGAAGTCCCTGCCCCAAAGAACTCAGTCTGAATAGACAGAACTGAGGATGTGAGAAGGGAGCAGAATTGACTTGTCCAAGGGCAGCCTCAGAGGTGGAAACAGGTCCCAGATCTGGTTCTAAGCACTGGACCGTGCTGCCTTAGTCTGTGGCTAAAGCTGCAAAGTACTCTGAGGTACATACCTGGGGGTCGAGACTGTGCCCTATCCCTGTGCAGAGGCATGGCCCCGACAGCCTGCCTTGCGAGCTCATAATGATGGTGCAGCGCAGGCTGGATGACATGGCGTATCTGTTCTCTCTCCCAATGACACATCCCTCTTTCCAGCAAACCAACACAGGGGAGCCGTCTCTGTCTGTATCAGCCGCGGCGGCAAGGCCGCTTTGCTGTTCAGATCCCCCTGGCTCCGAGCACATCCTGGGAAGGTGGATCTGGATGTTCCTGAGGTCTGTTTCATGTGAGCTCCAGGCAGCACCCTGGCAGTATCCCCTTGGCCTATGGCTGATCAGACCAGCTCTGACCCAAGAGGCCACCCCTAGGGCAGCGGGAAGGGATGATTGAGAAATACTGCAGAGACGGGGCAGGGGATGTGCACTTGGATGGATGGTCTTTGGCTCAGGAGAGCTGTTCTGTGGCCTACATGGGAATAAGCTGCTGGTCTGAGTCCAGCCCTTCCTGGAGTATTGTCTGTGTTGCTGTCCCTCTCCCCAAGGCATCGACGCTCTATGCAGGCTGAACTCCAGCCAATCTCCCTGCCTGCGGGCGTGTTGCTGGTGTGGGAAGCTCGTTCTGCCACCACCGAGTGATATAAGCAGAGGGCCTCAGTCGGCAGGGGCGTCAGTTCAGTCCCTCTCACCAGCCCCACACCCACCTCCAAAATCACACTGATATGGGAGCTGTGGACAGGTGAAACATTTCCAGGCTTAGGTCCATGGCTGGGGAAGTGGAAAAGCAGCGTCTGGCTAGTAATTCTCGCAGGGGAAGGGGTTGGGACCTGCACAGACACATAACATGAAACAGCCACCAACCAGTATTAGTGCTTCACAAGTCTCAGTCCCGCCCTTCCCCCCTGCTGACTGCTTTTCTGGCCATCACTGGAAGCAGCCGAATTCAAGTCTCCAGCAGGGAAGAGCAGCCCATCTATCACCATGAACATCGCTCTACCATCGTCCGTATCGCCATGCGCTTCGGCCTCTCCAGGGTCTGACTGGTACTTATGAGTCTAGAGACACTGCGAAGTTTGGTGTCTATGCCTGATGCGGATATTCAGCAGGACCCTGCCTCTCTCATGGTGGCAGCATGTTGGCCCCTGATGAGTGATAGAAAACCACCAGAAAGCTGAGAGCTTTCTTTCTTTCTTTCTTTCTTTCTTTCTTTCTTATTTTTGGTCTCCTACTCCCCATCCAGAGCCCTACGGGCTGCCCTGGTGCTGTGTCCATCGGATACTGTCAAACTCTTCCGTTCCAGGGGAAGGAGGCTCAGGGTGGATGGGCCTCCCTGAGTCTGTTACAGCTCCTCCACTTGAGTTAATTCAATTAATGATTTTGCAGATAAAAGGAGTTAGTGGTGGGGAGGGGAATGGAGCCAGCGCCAGTCGCAGAAAGCATCCGCAGCAGCATCTGCTTCCCTGGAAGCATCACAGAGCTCTGATTATCTCCCTTTGATGTTGGTGGCCAAGGCTGGATCCATCCAGGTTTCATCAGCTTGATCTCCTGGTTAGCGCCCAGGCCGTTCTGACAGACTCCCGATGAAAGACAAGGGGACGGCGAGTGGCACAGAGACCAATCTGTCTCCCCTGACTCCCCATCCCGCGGAGCGCGGTGTTGCTCTGCTGATGGGGAAAAGGGTATCAAAGGCTGGGAGGTTCAGATCGGTCCCTGTGAGTGGCTCTCTCAGCCTTATCCTGATGGTGTCTGAGAGGACAGCACTGAGGATGTAGCCGTTAATAGAACCCAGGAGTCCTGGGCTCTAGAGTCCTGCCTGAACTACTGGAGCATGCTCTGTCCCTGTGTCTAAGAACTAGAGATGCATGATCTGTGAAATCATAGTAGGAGAGTTTATAATCAACCCAGTTGTGTCCCTTCCCAGCTCAGACCTGGTGCAATGGCTCATCAACCTTTCCACGAATCGCTGACGGTGGGCTGGGTGGTGGCAGGGAATCCTTCACTCTTTGCCCAAAAACCTTCTTTGTCATTTCCCCCAAACCAGTAATGGAGATGCTGAGAGACCCCTGATGGCTCCTGCACGAGTTGGCCAGTGAAATCCTGTAGAAAGGGAAAGCAGCGCTCTGTAGCAGGGATACTCGGCGGATGAGCTGGTTGCATGATCCCAGAGGAAAAATGGTCTTGTGGTCACGGCTCCGGACTGGGACTCACGAGATGTGTGTGTGTGGGGGGTCACTTCTGAGCTCCGCCACAAACTCCTTGTGGGGCCTTGGCCAAGTCATGCCATTGCTCCCCATCAGTAAAATGGGTGATAATTCTGCCTTGTCTGGTTAGAGTGGGATCGTTCTATAGATATCAAGTGTATCCAGCGTTCTCCTAATGAATGACAACAAGCATTGAGGAAAGGATGTTAAATCTCCTGCTTCAGGGCGTAAATCGATCTCTGTCAGAGATTAGGATGAGACCTAATCATAGAATCATAGAATATCAGGGCTGGAAGGGACCTCAGGAGGTCATCTAGTCCAACCCCCTGCTCAAAAGAGGACCAGTTCCCAACTAAATCATCCCAGCCAGGGCTTTGTCAAGCTGGACCTTAAAAACCTCTAAGGAAGGAGATTCCACCACCTCCGTAGGGAACCCATTCCAGTGCTTCACCACCCTCCTAGTGAAATCGTATTTCCTAGTATTGTGGCAAAGTACCGCCTTCTCTTCAGCAGGCTCCGTCCTTTTTAGCCTTGGAGACCCAGGCTTAGGCAAAGCAAAACCCTGTAGGTAGCACAGGGGCTGGCTATTCCTTCCCTCAGTCAGTCCCTTGTGCTTGTTTGTCTTCCCTTCTGGGGACAGAGTGCGGCCTTCCTTGCTGGAAGGGCTCAGAGCCTTGCTGCTCCTAACTTACTGGCAGCTTTCCTGGTTCCCTCACTTTCTCTCCCCCCCCTTCCACGCCGGGGAGGGTTTAAAAAGGTCCCAAGCAGTTGGAGCCAGCTGAACCTAATTAGTTCCCTAGTAACCCCTTGCCCAGTTGAACGTTATTTCCCCAGGGTTCTCTCTCTTCAGTGGCTTGGGAGAGGCCTTTTTACCCCCCTGGGACTGATTACTACCCCCCCCTCCCTTTGTAGCTGTTTGTCCCGGGTTTGCCACATAATCCAAACTAAATGTCCCCCACTGCAACTTGAGACCATTACTTCTTGTTCTGTCATCTGGCACCACAGAGAACAGTTAAGATCCATCCTCTTTGGAACCCTCTTTCAGGTAGTTGAAAGCAGCTATCAAATCCCGCCTCATTCTTCTCTTCTGCAGACTAAAGCCCAGTTCCCTCAGCCTCTCCTCGTAAGTCATGTGCTCCAGCCCCCTAACCATTTTTGTTGCCCTTTGCTGGACTCTTCAATTTTTCCACATCCTTCTTGTAGTGTGGGGTCCAAAACTGGACACAGTACTCCAGATGAGGCCTCACCAATGCTGAATAGAGGGGAATGATCACGTCCCTCGATCTGCTGGCAATGCCCCTACTTATACGGCCCAAAATGCCATTAGCCTTCTTGGCAACAAGGGCACACTGTTGACTCATATCCAGCTTCTTGTCCACTGTAACCTCTAGGTCCTTTTCTGCAGAACTGCTGCCTGGCCATTCGGTCCTTAGTCTGTAGCGGTGCATGGGATTCTTCCGTCCTAAGTGCAGGACTCTGCACTTGTCCTTGTTGAACCTCATCAAATTTCTTTTGGCCCAATACTCTAATTTGTCTAGGTCCCTCTGTATCCTATCCCCACCCTCCAGCATATTTACCATTCCTCCCAGTTTAGTGTCATCTGCAAACTTGCTAAGTGTGCAGTCCACGCCATCCTCCGGATCGTTAATGAAGATATTGAACAAAACCGGCCCCAGGACCGACGCTTGGGTCACTCCACTTGAAACCGGCTGCCAACTAGACATGGAGCCATTGATCACTACCCGTTGATCCTGACGATCTAGCCAGCTTTCTATCCACCTTATAGTCCATTCATCCAGACCATACTTCTTTAACTTGCCGGCAAGTGGAAAGCAGATTATCCCACATCTGCTACTGCAGGGTTCTTCCCCCTTCCTGTGAAGCTGGTCACTGCCAGAGACAGAGGTGGACAAAATGCTGGGCTAGGACCTTGGGTCTGATCCTGTCTGGCAATGGTAGCGTTCCTAAGATCTTTGGAGCTGGGACTCTCTCACTATATTATACAATGGGGCCCAGTTGCAGCTGAGGCATGTTGGTGCTACTAAAATACAAATAATATGTGCTAATCTATCGGAGTGGGAACCGGCTGAACAAACACACCAGAAGAACAGGCTGGGGAAGGAGGTAGAGACTGAGAGAGCAATTTTGAAAGACAAATGTAATCTGTGGATCTGAATAAGTGAAATATGGGGAATGATAAAAGGAGCAAAAAGTCAGGGATTCCAAACAACACTGGTTGTACTTCAAAGGAGAAAGGAGCTGGTTTATAGATTTACAGCCAGTTGGGGCTGTGCCTGCAGAGAGGGGAAAGCCAGCATGGGAGAGAGCTGGGGAGGCAAAGGAAAGGGAATTTTAAAAGCAGAATTTCAAATGTGTATTTCCCCCTGGGGGAAATTACACACAGAAATATTCTGGCAAAATGCAAAAGGGATTGAGATGAAAGCCCAGCCCGGACTATGCATTGCAAATGACATCTGTCCAGGAGGGGCAATGAGAACCTGCTCAGAAATAAGGAAGGTGTTTTGTCTGTGTCTCCCTGAGGGTTGATTTTTGATGTCACTTTCCCGGATGGAGGTGTGAATTCCTAAATGCGATGGGCTACATGCACCTATAGGTTCCCTGTGGTACCAGACAAATTCCCCCACACCCCTGAGGTCCACTCAGTGCTTTTATTCAAGAAGCTGCCAGTTAGAAGTGGACAAAGAGCACAGCAAGTTATTTGGGAATATTCATTTGACTCTGAAAGTGATGTGGGATTTGCCCATGCTCAGAGCTAGAGCTGGTAGAGACATCATAGGTGCAGTGTTTGTGAAATAAATAGGGTCCTGATTATTTGCATATCTCCAAGGCTGAATTTAAGCTACCTAAGATCCTAGGCATACCCTGCATGGCCCCCACCATCATGCCATGGTGGGCCATACCTCAAGCCACGACTCCCCCTCTGCCTGGAGTGGCAGCAGGTTCCGGAGTTAAGATGAATGGGGTCATTCACCCCTCGGAGAGCTATCTGCACATTCAGGCTCCGTTCATGTTTTCACGTTTTTCTTTGCATCCGTGAGATCTGGAGACATAATTAAAAATAAATGACAGCTGAGATTCTGGGCTCATCATGAGACTCCACAAAGCTAGGGTCATAGACATGGGTCTGTATGCCTGTACCTTAATCCAGCCCTGCTCATCTCTGTTCATCCGGACAACAAAATGGGAGCTGGACTCAGGTACTTATCTATATTATCCCAAATGCCTTTGACAACTTCTGTCTAGAGTATTTCAGAGATACTCCCCCAGGAAGAAGTAGTTCCACGTCTTATGGTGAAGGTTCTAAGATTCAGGAGAGCTGGGTTAGAATGCTGGCACTCACACACCTGAGCTTTCTGTATCACAATTCTCCATCTCTAAAAAGGGGAGGAGATACTTCCTTTCTCCCTCCCCTTGTGTGTTGTGTCTAGTTCAATTGTAAGCTCTTTGGAGCAGGGACTGTTTCTTCCCTTGTGTCTCTGCAGTGCCCAGCACGACAGGGTCCTGATCTCAGCCTGAGGTCTCTATGTGCTACTGAGAAACAAACAGCAATAATAATATGGTCCAATGCATGTTCCCAAAGGGTTGGGTGAAGGCGTGCTTAGAAAAAAATATTTGTATTTTGCCATCGGACAGGGCTTTGGGTGAATGACGTCTTGCAGGTTTGACTTGCTGGAGTTTCTGTTCCCGGAGGCTGCTGGTGTATCTATGGATGTGTTCCTTTCCAGTGGGGTTTTGCTGTGTGCTACACCAAGGGAAGGTTATGCCTTAAAAAAGAAAGGAAGAAAGAGGAGAAACAAAGCAGGCAGTGCTGCGGTTCTAAAAGGGTCGTTTCTGCTCCCAGCCTAATGCGCTGGGCAATAATAATGTAGATTTATCACTCAGCAATCGCCATGGTAACATCTCCTTGTTACCAGGGACAGGGATCAAAACAAGTAAAAGATAAAATATTTCTTGCTCTGGCGGGGACATTGAGTCCCCACTGGCCAGGCATGTTGCAGCAGCTCCTCGTCCCTGACCCTGCTTTCCCAGCTCTCTGGGCTCATCTTTCAGTACAAACCAAAATAAAATACGAATAGTTCTGCAACCACATCTGCCACAGGACAGTTCAGGACAAGTCCAGGACTTCAGTGGAATTCTGCTGAATTGTACCAGCTGCCGCTTTGGGTCACCACGCTTCACAGCATGACGATTCAGGAGGAAGGCTGCTCCCATGTTGCATTTCTCATTAACCAGAGAAATGTAGAACTGGAAGGGACCTTGATGGGTCATCTAGTCCAGTCCCCTGCACTGAGGCAGGACTAAGTATTTCCTAGAGACTGTTACCATGTCCCACCTCAGTCTTCTCTTTTTCAGACAAAACAAGCCCAGTTTTTTTCAGTCTTTCCTCATAGCTCATGTTTTCTAGACCCTTAGTCATTTTTGTTGCTCTCCTCTGAGCTTTTTTCAGTTTATTCACATCTATCCTGAAGCGTAGTGTCTGGAACTGGACACAATACTCCAGTTGAGGCCTTATCAGTGCTGAGTAGAGTGGAACAATTACTTCTCGTGTCTTGCTTACAACACTCCTGCTAATACATCCCAGAATGATGTTTCTGCTGCTGCTTTTTTTTTTTTTTTTTTTTTTGCAACAATGTTACACTGTTGACTCATATTTAGTTTGTGATCCACTATAACCCCCAGATCCTTTTCTGCAGTTCTCCTTCCTGGGCAGTGATTTCCCATTCTGCATTTGTGCAATTGATTATTCCACTCCTGCATTCTAGTGCTGCCTTCCGAGTGGACTTGTCCTGCTACCACCAAGAAACTCCCTTGTCACTGGGTGGAGTAAATGCGGGAACAGGAGGAGCTGCTCTCACCTAAGCCCTGGCTGTAGGCAACGGTCTCGCAGTGTCATAGCCACGTGCTTCACGCAGCAATTATCATTTGCCAGTGGTGTGTAAGGGTATGTCTGAGTTGCAATAAAACATTGCGGCTGGCCCATGTCAGCTGACTTGGGCTGGCGGGGCTTGGGCTGCACTGGGAATTGCTCAACACCTCACAACTTTCTGGAAAAAGTACTGTTTCCGAAATCATGTACAAAGTTCTCCTCTTTTTTGTGTGTCAAGGTTCCGAGCCTTTGAAAATTTCAGATCATCAGCCCATGGGCTGAGCTACCAGCTTTAGTGTCTGAAGAACAAAAAACCCAAACCTGCCAACAGTCCAACTTGTAGCCTTTCTTTGTTCCCTTTCCAGAGAATAAATGCCTCTGCGTCAAATGACGAGTCAGGACTTTTTTATTATTTGGTTGGCTTAATAAATGAGGCAGAATTTCAGGCAGAATGTGGCAGTGGTTTCTGTAGGAGCTTACGAGGAGAAATAAGGCCTGGGTGCAGAGTCCATGGCATAACTCTACAGCAGTGGCTCTCAAACTTTTATACTGGTGACCCCTTTCACATAACAAGTCTCGAGTGTGACCCCCTTATAAATTAAAAACACTTTTTATGTATTTAACACCATTATAAATGCTGGAGGCAAAGCGGGCTTTGGGGTGGAGGTTGACAGCTCACGACCCCCCATGTAACAACCTCACGACCCCCTAAGGGGTCCCGACCCGCAGTTTGAGAACGCCTGCTCTATAGTGCCCCGTGGATGCTCCTGCTTCTCCATAACATGACAGCTGCATTGTCACATGCAGCCTTCATCACTTCCCTTTTGTCTGCTCCATACCTGTGCCTTCCCACCTAAGAACACTCACCACTCTTTTAGGCTTGGATTACATTGCACTCTGCTCTTTCCACATGTCCTGGTCCCAAGACATCCGTCCCATTGGGTATGCTCCGAAGACTACCAGAGCCAATGGAAAGATGCCTGTTGACTTCAAGCCCCATTGAGGTTAGCAGGGTCTGTGAGAGCACAAGGCTCGCCCGCATGCATAAGCCTTAGTACCAGCTACGTCGGTGTGATGAGCCCAGCATCCTGCGGTGCGATGAGCTGTCACTTCATGATAATTTGCAAACACCCACGCTTCTATGATCAGATCGGTTTTATTAACTAAATGTTTTAATTATGTTTTGAAAACAAGGGGACGCCCCGTAGCTGCCAGTAATGACTGTGGCTCCTCTCACGGCAGTTGACGTCTCTTTTCCAAAGCCAGGTTTTGGAATGTTTGCCCAGCCAAGCCATCGGACTGGCGCGTGTCGCGCTGTCTGTAAGGAGCACGCTGGACTCAGCCAAGTCGCTATTACTGAAGCTGCTAAATATGTTTTTAATAATCAAGCAATGTTTGTTTAGCATAAACCAACTCCCCAACTAAATCAAAGTGGAAATAGGGTTAAGCACAGTTCAAAGGCATCATTTAAAGGCTGGCTGGCAACATTTCTCACCAGGGCTGGAGAAGACGTGAATCTCCCCCAGCATCTGCAAAATCTCTTTATGTTTCTGCCCTCCAAGGCGATGCTGGCCTCAGCTGCCTGGGCTGCGGGTTTTAGGTTCAGGTGAAATGGCAACTGCCCTGACGCAGCATTACGTAGTAACTGATACAGGGCTGGGTTGGGCCTGGGATCCACATGGGAGGTGGGTCCCTGTCCTCTTTGTACTGGTCATGGAGGGAATGCACCCGGCACAAGTAATGCATTAGCAGGAGGCTCTCTGTGCATGCTGGGGAGATCCAAGATGGATTACGCCTCCTGGAGTTCCCACCAGGCCCCTTATGCACCGCTGTGCCTATCAGGGACAACTGAGTCCAAGGAATCTTTTATCCCAACGAATCCTGAAAGAACTTGAAACACACCCTGCTGAAATGCAGCCACCTCTGGGGGAGAGTGTGGCAGCCAGCCCACAGCACAACAGGGGGGAAGAGTGGGAAGTTTGGCTGGGATTTTCAGAGCAAACACCTTGTGTCGCATACAGTTCTGTGGGGTCTTCAATACCCAAGCAGAGCATGAACACCAGCTGTTAAGAAATGAAGGGAAGGCTCCACCCTCCAAAAAAGAATAGGGTGGGTTAACCTGGGTGGGAATTTCAACCTGTGGGTCTTGGGAGTATTTAATTTTAAAGTTATGCTTAGGTCCCGCCTCCATCCTGGGAGAGAACTTTGGGGCTTAATCCTGCAAGGCACCGAGTACTTGTCATCCCCATTGACTCCAGTGGTTGCAACTCCTTGCAGGAGATCCTCTGAACCAGCCAGGATTGAGCCCTCAGTCCATGCTGCACTATAGGTGTCCGGCCAGGCTGGCTGTGCTCAAAAGAAGCTGATAGTTTCTGACAATACATTAATGCTGCCTATTAGGCTCTGAGTCTCCTCTCGCTGATGTTGGTATTACTTCATTGCTGTCAATGGAGTTACCCAGGTGTGAGTGAGAGGCGAATCAGGCTTTTGCATCTATATGTATTCCAGGCTTCCAGCTTGCTGGGACACATGCTGGTGCTAGAAGAAGGGTATCTGTTGTGACTTGCGGATGAAGGCTGCTGCAAGAAATTACATCACCTCATTTCAGCAGTGGCTGCTGTGTAGATTCGTTGATACCAGACAAACCTTTCAATCCATTTATCAAAGTGCTTGCAGCTCCCAGTTCGAGGCAGAGAGCATTAAATGAGCACACAGCTGATCAGCAGCCAAAATGTTTTAAATAAATAAGGAGTTCTGGGGAAAAACATCAGTGTTGTTCAGCAGTGGGAGAGGAGGAGAGGGGAGGGGAGGGAAGGGGAGGACTGGCAGCGTATTTCAGCACAGCATACTGTTCACCTGCGGAACTAGCTGCTTTAGGCTTGGAATGACATCGCTCGGACAGGTTTAAAAATGATTTGATTTCAGAGCGATTTTTTCTTTTGTGGGACATGTCAACTATTTTGAAAGTATTTTCCATTGTGAACTGGAACAAAAAGTTGAAATATTGAAAATTTTTGCAGGACAAAAAATTCTGCAATGTTTTGAATTGGAAATGTCAGAATGGAAATTGTCAACATTTTGGATCAAAATGAAATGATCTGATGTGTCAAAAAGGAATGTTTCGTTTCACATTGACATTACAAAACTAAACCCATCTTTTGTTCTGGTTCTCCCACTTGGAAAATCCACATGTTTTCACCAAATCAACATTTTCCCATGGAAAATTTTGACAAAGCCACGTTTTCCAATGGCAAAAATGTTCAGTCAATTGTTTTTGACCAGCTGTTAGAAATGCATAAATAAAGTGATCCCCGGTAGTTAGGAGGGCTGCTGTAGAGGCTCTCCTGCTCCTGGTACCATCCTTGATTTAGTTGGGGATTGGTCCTGCTTTGAGCAGGGGGTTGGACTAGATGACCTCCTGAGGTGTCTTCCAACCCTAATATTCTAGGATTCTATGATCCTGAACTTTCAGAGAGAGGGAGTGGATAATTTCTTAGATTGTTCCCCCCACCTATGACAAGCGTCCATCAGTCCTCCCATTCCAGGACATAAGCTAATTGCTAGCATGGGTCCTAGACAGAAACGTATGCCAGGGGATGGTATTGCACAAAGACCATTATAGAGGGGTTATACCTCCCTGTGAAGCTGTGGCCCCTGACCACTGTTGGAGACAGACGGCTGGGTCAGATGGGCCCTTGGTCTGTTCTAGGTACGGCCCGTTCTGAAGCGATGAAAGGGTGCCAGAGAAAAGGCTGACACCGCACTAGTTTGAAGCAATCAGCGGGTGGTGTTGAGAGACTCCGGCAGCGCTTAAGTTGGAGTAATGCTGAGGAACGACAGCCCTGGGTCATTGCATCGGTGGCGACCTGCCCAAGCGACACCTAGACCACTCCTGGGCTGAGTTCGCTTTAGAAAAAGAGAACCCGGAGTGGATAAGTTGCCTTTTCAAGGGATTGTTTATCTCTAGCATTCCTGGGCTTGTGGAAAGATTGGAATCAGGAGGGTGCTTTTAATAAATAAATGTTTTAAAAGCAGCTGCTGCCTTTGAATGGGCAGCAGAGACTTTATCTTATAGGAGGAGAAACAGAAAAAGGAAGCAGGCCGGCTCCTGTTCTTGGAAAAACAGTGCCAGGTGCAGAAACTGAAATGGAGTCTGTGGAGTTAGCAAATCCTTTATTTTATATTTGATATCTTGTTCAGATCAATATGGATTCCTTGAGCAATTCGGGGACTTGTAGTCTGATTAGCTGTCCTTTTTATCCAGTTAGATTTTCCTTATCTACAGCAATTGTTGTTCCAAAGTACATCTACGGCTGCAACATGACCTTACAGGCAAGGGTAGAATAATAGGGTGCTGAGAGTTATACAGTGTGGCGGGTCCCAGAGAAATACATTTTCCTTTTTCTGATTGTTTGCCTCCATCTCCCCACACCCTCCCCACCAAGTCTTTCTATATTATCTCCCCATAAATTGTTGATGAAAGCTTTTGTTGCCTTTTCAAGGTGAGACAGGGCAGTCCGGAAGGCAAATATATAAATCTCAGCAGTTTAAAGTCACCAGAAGAAACAGTGGGGAGGATGGGAAGGGATTGTTTACTGCGGCCGCTTGCATATTTTAGTGTCCTGCAATCTCCCTCTAGTATCTCTTTTGCCTGATGTGCTTTGATGGGAGTTTATATTAACTGGTGTAGTTTGTAAGTCTATTTACAGCTCCGGTGTCTTTGGTGTGTTTGTGCGAGATGCTCCAGCCTGAGATTAGTTAAATTGGAAATAAATTGGTTGTTAAATAAAAAACCTCTCCAGATGTGACAGTGATGAATGAGGGAGGTGAGGAGGATGCAGAGAGGTTGCTCCTTTCTTGAGACTCCAACAAAAATCTTGGCTTCACTCTTAATAGCACTGAGGAAAACTTTATTTTCCGTGTGCCTGGCTTCCCGCGGAAGAGGCAGCTGATGCCCAGAGAGGAGATCAGCTGGGGCACTGGACACACAGTGGCGAGTGTGATGTGTCTCCTGTTGGCAGTGGGAAGGGCAGAACCAGGGAGAAGAGCAGGGCTCTTGCTACATCTCGTACTGGTCAGTACAGGTCAGCCAACAAAACGGCATGTGGTTAGTGCAAGGGACCGGCGTTCCCCGCCCAGCCCTGCACTCTCTTGGTTAGAGAGTCGGGACCCCCAGACTCTGGAACAGCCTATGCAAGCGTCACTGCTCGGTATTGCTTTGCTGTCTTGAGACTCAGTGAGTCAGGACAGGGGTCCTGTCTCCCAGCCCCCCATTTTAATCACTAGAGCGTAGGGCTGGTAGTAGAACCCAGGGCTTCCATATTAAGCATTGTCACTTTTGTCAAGTCACTTAACTTCTCAGGCTGGGATCTCCTTTGCCTTGCATAATGCAAAATCGGGTGAAAAGCCACCAGGCTAGACTTTTCTACTTGCTGACACCTGGATTAGCATCGTCCAACCACTTTGCACAGGTGTCTTGGGAAGGCCCCAAGGGACAGACTGGCTTTGTTTCTATAGTCACTCACTCCTGTCTTCTAACTCACGGTCTCAAAACAGCAAAGCACTACTGAGCCGTGACTCATGGAAGGGCTCCTCTAGGGCCCCCCAAGGCAGCGCCAGGGGGCAGGGAAGACAGATGGCAGCCCACAAAGGCATCCTGCCCTCTGAACCATGGGTCTGGGCAGCATAGGGACAGAGATGGGTCACGAAGCTGGTGCTCACAGTGCATTCACTGAGGCTTTCTAGCCGTGTTAAGGTGAGCCATGGCCACGCAGGCCAAGCCTGAGAGTGGGAGAGCCAACAGCGTAGCTAACATAGAGATGAAGCCATTTCCTAGGCACCCAGGGATGCTGCCAGAGATTTGCTTTTTCTTTCCTCCTAGCTCTTCAATCCCTATTATCCAGGGAGATTAGCAACTAACCAAATGTTTTCAGCTCCCTCCCTGGCCTGCTGTGACTCACTGTCTCCTTGGAGAAATAATCCCCGGTCTTCACTCCAGCTATTATCAGCAGCTCTCACATCTCTCCCATCTGGCACATCTCCACCTGGACCAGCTTGTTGAGAGAGCCAGGTACAGAGAGAAACTCAGGGTCCTTGTGCAACGTTGTGCATGCAGCCGGGGTAATATTGCATATGCAAAGCTGGTCAGCCAATGCACACAAAGGTGGCAAAGAGTTGAGAAAAACAGGGTCTTTGTGTCAATAGAGATGGAGGGTTAGTGATGTTGGCGATCTGGGTTGCCACCATCAGCTCATTTCACACAAGCCACGAACAGCCACGAGACAGCCACTTCCAGGCGCTAGTTTTAGCTGGATATGAAGAAATGACCTAATGTCAGTCTCTGTATCCCAATGCCGTCTGCTCTGGGCATGCAAGGCACCAGTGGTGCAGAGGCGAAGGGCTCATTTCCCATTTGGAGCTGTGGGAATAACTGATTTTTCAGCTCACTGACTGTTCCGAAAAATAAACATTGGTTTTGGGGCCAACTAAATGTTTTGTTTAACCTGAAACAAAATGTTTCCTTTTGATTTGAAGCTTTTAAAAATGTTTTGGAACTTTTACAAATGAACTCGAAGGAAGTTTTCAAACAAAAAGTCATTTTGAATTGAAAAATAAACTAGTTCATTTAAACAACACGGACACTGAACATTTAGATTCTCCCTCCTCCCCCAACTTTTGTTTTTTTCATCCAAAACAATTTGGTGTGTTCGCGGCACATTTGTGAAAGGTTTCAGTGGGCCCACATCGGCATTGTTCTCTGAAAAAAGTTTCAGTTGAAAAATGTTGCCCATTTCTAATCCCATCGCAAACCCTTTGGGGCAGGTTTGAATGAGTGACCCATTCTGCATCCCATCCCCTGATTCCCTGAACCTATTCACTGCCCTGCCCTGCGCTAAATTTGAAGCTGTGCCTGGAAGCTGAAAGCCTATAATCCCCATACCAATCTCTAAGAAGTTGCTTGTGTATAGAGTTTTCCCTTTGTCTCATGGATCCCCCTGAACCTGGTCAATCAATCTAATGTGGTTTCTTTTTGAAAATGATCCTGTAGGAGACTGTAAATCCATCAGGGCAGAGACTTCTCTTACTCTGGGTTTGTACAGCGCCCTGCACAATGGGGCCCTGATTGCAATTGGAGCTTTTGGATACTACCAGAATGTAAATACTGCTTACCCATAGTACCCGTTATGCTGGGGATAATGTATTGAGTGGGGTCACGATTTCCCCTCATTGCAATGCTCTTCATTTGCTCTGCACCCAGCAGCCATGATAATCTAAGGGTTGCCTTTCTCTGGTCTGTTTGCTGGAGCAGACGCCAATCATGTCGGGTTGCTACTTCCTCAGCTTTTGCAGGATTCTATTCCCCGTCACTCCCCGCCTCCCTGTCTGCCCTTCTGATGGAATCTCTCGTTTCTCCTAATTAGTTCATGGAAACAAATACAGAGCTGACAATAAAGAATAGATTTGTTGGGTCAAACTCAATACCAGTCCCTCAAATGCTGTCTGACTCTGGCGCAGGCTGTACTTGGAAAACAAACAGCTCTATTAAATTCAATGCATGCGTGAACAGCTCTGGAGAGGCTGCCTCCACCTATCTGCTCTGAGGCTTTGTCATCACTGCAAAAAAAGAAAAAGCCAAGTGTGTTTTACCAAGGGATAACCCTAGCGCGTTCGCTCTCTTCCTGGGAAGCCCAGTGGGGCCCGGGCCCTGGAGTCTGAGTATAGGTTGAAGAGGCAAGGTCAGCCCCTGGCAGGCTATAGCGCTGACCTCGGCTAGCTCCGTCGTGGTAAAATCTAGAGCTATCTTGTCTCTGCTAGGATTTTGGAGTGGGATGGCTAATGCACATTAGTTATCTGTCTGTAACCCCTCCTGCCCCCCACCCGACACACTTACTCCCAAACAAACCCCTTCTTTGCACTGAAGACATGGCCTTAGAGATGATGGGGCTGTCTCCTTCACCAGGATATTTTTCTATCGCACGTTCCCACTCTATGGCCGAGCACCGCAGAGCCGGCCCAGGAAGTGCCCTTCCCTGGACCCCTCTCAATCTGCTGAGGACACTTGTGATGTTCTGATGGCAGCCCATGGTGTGAGCGGTTTGGGAAGATGGCACCCATCCCCTTCGTGGAGGACATTGGTAATGAATGTGGGATGCTCTCTCTCAGGATCACAGGGGATTAAATCCCCCCCCAACACATTCTGCGAGCAACCTCCCCCTTCACAACAAAACTCCCATGCCCCGTCCGCTTCAGTGATGGAGATCCACCACAGTCCTTGGGAAATTGTTCCAGTTGTTAATTGCCCTCACCGTTAAATTTCTTTGCTTTATTTCCAGTCTGAACGTGCGTTGATGAACTTGATTTTGTTCCCCTGCTGCCTTAGGCCTTGTCCACATGGCAAACTGTCACTTCCCAGCCCTGAGTTTGTCAAGGTTCTTTCCTGTCTGACAGAAGCATTGTGGAATTCTATCAGCTTTGGATCAGATCTTCAGCTGGTGCAAATCGGCATCGCTCCACTGCAGCTGATCAGGCCTTTTGTGCATCAAAATCTTCCAAGGGGTTTGTTGTTGGGTTTTTTCCCCCCTAGGTACTGCTGCGATAGAGCCATTAGAGGGAGCTCAAACCATTGCATTTTTGTAGGGTCTGCAAAACCAGTCGCTGGAGTTTTGTTTTTTTAGTCTACTGGTGATGAAAGAGGTAGATGTAGAACTGAGACAAACCAAGAAAATCCTAGACATGTTGACTCTGGGAGACTTCTCCCCACCATATGAGAATGACAGTGAGACAGTTCAAATTCTGCTCCTAAACCCCTGCTACTGGTAAAGGAATTTGGTGCTGGGTGCGTGGGTGCTCATGCCTGCTCACGTGGATCTGGCTGCATGCCCCTTATTCTCCCTCTCTGAGTGTATTTGTATGAGTGTGTATATCTCTATTTGTCTCTTTGTGCGTGTGTGCCTGCTGGCTTCGCTCCCTATTTGCCTAAACATCTCTTTGTGTGCATATCACGGGTTGGGCACATGTACTGTCTTGTCTACCTTTTCTAACTCTCTGAATGTGTGTGTGTTGTGTATCTTATTTCATGTGTGCATACCGGAGTGTGTATGCCTGGTATATGTAGCTGTATGTACATATGTCTCATTTCTGTGTCTCTCTGGATGGGTGTCTGTCATTCTGTGCATGTGTCTCACTGCATGTATGCATGTATGTCTGGTTCTTGCCCCCTCCCCCCCATATCTTCCCTTCCTCCTTTCACCTCCCTCATTCTTTGGCAGGGTGAAGTTCTTCTATCCTAACTGGATAATTTCTTGTCTTGGTGCTCTCTGAATATATTGACATTTCCGTTGCAAACTGAATTGTTTGTTTCTAGGCTGTTCCTTGGTACATCACTCCTGACATCAAAGCGGAGTCAGGCACCACCACAACGAGCCCTCATGAATTAGCCCGCTCTTGTCATAGTGATCTAACCACCTCTTACATAGTAGTGGTGGAAACAGATCATTCCTGAGATGAAACAGTCGTGCCAGTCTCAGAAGGGAGGCTAGTGATGAACCTGGTGATCGATCCTGGACACCCTTCTCATCCCTGGAGCATGGTCCCTCCAGGTCAGGAGTCGGGCACCGTGGAAGAATGGTTAAACAGAAGCTTGCACACCTGAGCCTGCTTGGTGGAAACACCTTTTAGTTAATGGAGAATTCTGTTTCTGACCTAGGATGCTTAGCAAAGAAACCTACAGAAAGGGCATCATTCTCTATTCTGTAGGGTTATAGAGTAACTTCAGTAGAGCCCCATTAAATAACTATGGAACACGATTGATTTCATGCCTGTTAAATTCCATAGGACATGTCCATAGGGAAAGGTAATCAGTCTGGCAACTTTCACCAGCACTTAATAAAAACAAATAAACGTTGGGTACCTAGTACATGAAGGAGGCAGAGATTCTCTCCTCGTTTTAAACTGAGCTATGATGGAGCATGACAAAAATCCTGGCAGCCTGAAATGAAGATGGCGGGAGAGCTGGTCATTAAGGGACAGATTCTCCCAGCATTACTCTCACTGAGAGAAACCTTATTTCCCCAGTTTAAATCGAGGGGGTGACTAGGGGAGTAAAGTACTACTCAGTGTAAATGAAGGCATCAACATCTAGTCTTACTTGTGGGTTCTTCAGCCCCCGTGTTTGGCCTTCAGTTTATTACAACATAGCAAATACAAAAGGTGGTAAATATTTCTGCCTTTCTTAAATATCATTTCATATAACAGACAATGCATTCCTTACCAAATCTACAATTATTTTATTATGAAGAACGAATGAAAAATACACTTGAAAGTCTAAAAAGAGCCGATGGCAAAGAGTTACTTAATGGAATAGATCACTTTAAATCAAGCAATTATTCCTTTGATATTTCCCCCTTAAAACACACATTTGCTAATGGTGCTTCAGTTACTTTTATCTTTAAATAATCACCATGTGACATGATAAAAGAAATGGGACAGATGCTGCTCTAAATTAAACTGGTGTAATTACTGGAGTAATCAGGGTTACTCCAAAATGACACTGGTTTAATTGAGAGCAGGGTTTTGATCTAGTATGAGATTATTAGTAGCAAGAACTGTGTCCCCTTTCTTTCAGTAAAGCGAATCAAAGATTTTTTGATTGTGCATTCTGCAAGGCTGTCTCTAGAACGTGATGTGTAGCAAGAGTTCCAGCGGCTACATGACACGTGGGACACAGTGAAATAGGATGACCAGATAGCAAGTGTGAAAAATCAGGACGGGGGTGGGGGGTAATAGGAGCGTATATAAGAAAAAGACCCCAAAATCGGGACTGTCCCTATGAAATCAGGACATCTGGTCACCCTACTTTGAGTGAAAGATGGGAATCCCTCAGGGTGATTGGATGAGAAAGCCAGTCAAACGCCCAGTGAGCTAGGTATGCATCTGAGCAGGGGATCTGAAAATGATCACGCAATAATTTGGATAAGGACATGACCCTTATCCAGTCCTATGAGGAATGTGGTTGGGTGCAGAAAATGATGCCATATGCCACCAAATAAGAGACCTGTAAAACTTAGTTTCCTAAATCAGTCTTAACCTATAGGATGAATAAAATAGTACATGAAACCACTGGAGTCCATTGAACTAGTTGCTTGTGAGAGAGCAAATATCTCCTTAAAACTCACCTCTGTCTTGATGCCTACAGATCACTTGATGGTGACAGCACCATCGGAAGAAATGCAAAGGGCCACCAGGGGCGTGAAACTCATGTAGACTCTGGTGCTAGAATCCCTCTGCTAAAAGGGAGAGAGCATGGAAACGCAACCCATGGACATGAGTACTGTGTATGGATGGATGGTTGAAGCAGGTCAAGTTAGGTCAGGCTAGCCTTTGTGACAAACCACAACCTCGGAGCTGTGAGTCAGCAACAACAACCCAGGTAAACACTGAAAAGTCTGAACAACTCATTAGCCGCAATAGGAGAGTAACCCCTGATAACCTGGCTGCTAATTTGGACTGAACTGCTGCTGCAGTACAGAGAAATGCACCTAACATGGGCTTTCCTGAAGGATGCACAGGCTGGCTCTCATGGAAATACAGCGACATGCGACACAGGCTGCGTTTTCGTTGCGAAAATTTGTGGCATGTTTAGGAACTGTTATGCCTTTATTTTTCCTGTATTGAGTCTTTAAATCTCTTAGGATTCTGCTGTCTGCAGAGAGGCAGCCATTTTGTGTTTGATCCATAGCAGATAGATGGAGACACACACAAAGTGCTCTTTCCTGGATATTTTATGAGTCCTTCTTCGTGTGGTGTTCTCAGTTTAAAAGAAAGCTCATTCACACTGCAGATCGCTGCTGCTCTTTGTGCATGGAGAAATGTAACATTTTTTTAAAATAAAAAGCTACAGACTGTCCTAGGAAGGGTATGGCTGAAGGAAGGTGCCAGGAATGCTGCTAACATACAGGCATTTGGGGACCCAAGTACTGATCTGTTTGTCCAAATTCGGAAATGCTATAGCATGTTGAGGGGAGAAGAAGCCCACAATAAAAACCACAGTTGCCCTATAGATAACAACACTGCCATTTGAATGCACTGTTTTGGAGTGGCTGTGACCCAGAGATGATCCTGGGTAGCAGTGTTCAGACCATTAATCAGAACCAGCTGTGAGACCTGGGACCACAGCACATTGACGAGAAACGCCTGACATTAAGAACTGGTAACAACTGGGCAAAACAGAGAGATATTGATTTCCTTCCCCTCAATCATGTTAAAACGCGTGGTCACCCCAAACTACAGGTGGCTGAAGCACTGCTGTGGCCGCAGGCTGTTTACACAGGATAGGAAGGAAGGGCTGGCATCTCACCCCCCGACCCCCGTCCTGCCAGGATTCCTAGCCTGACTCCTTCAGAACCGATCTCCATAACAAGTGAAGAATTACAGGGAGGCGGACCCTATTGGAAGAACAGCGGCTGGGAGATAATGCAAGAGAGAGACGATAAATAAATATCCCAGCTCCTCGAGGGGGAAATGGGGGCTGTAAATCAGGCAAAGATGAACGTGTGATCCCAGAAACACAGCTTCATGAATATTCACAGGCGCGTCTTAGGGGAAGCAAATGGCTTTGCAGAGTAGGCTCGTTTGGAGGCCTGTGTGGTTTGCTCTGGATCAAGGGGTGAGGGGGGGTAGGGACAGGGAGAATAGTTTAAGACCCATTCCAACAGGAAGGAAATTGCTCTCAAACAAAGATTAGCTCACAGCTTAATATGGGTGTAATTCACTCATGCACGGGGGGCCTGGGCACCAACCATGTCCTACTCACAGCTGCCTGTACGATGGACATAATGACACATCCTTTCTCCCACTCTGTGTCCGTCTCTGTCTTCTTCGATTGTAAGCTCATTTGGGCAGGGACTGTCTCTCACAGCACTTAGCAAAACAGGTCCCTGACCTCAGCTGGGGACAGTAATCACTGGCCTAAGGTAAATAATAATAATGGTAAATGCTTGGGGCCCAGTTTGCTCAGTGACTGCCTCACACCCATGCCTCGGCCTGTCAGCGTGCTCAGCCGGTACGCTGCTTTGGCTGTCATCAAGGATGACCACCTGGGTTAGAAACTAGGACTTCCCTGAGGGAGGAGTGCTCTCAGCTCTGGGATTCACCCCCTCTTGTGGTCTGCCAGAGGCCTCGTCTGGCCTTGAGGACATGGCACACAGGGTAACGTCTCCATCTAGTTGGCAGTGGGTTGACTGTGGTAGCTTCATAAAGCTCCAGGACATTGAACTTTGGCTCGTGAGAGTGCGGGAGCCATGCCTACGGCGCTGTTCAGGTTTGTTTACCTTTGGCGTCGTTCCCACCCCAGAGACCATGGCAGAGAGGCGTGATATTGATAAGCCCACAGGCATATCCCAGCTTTAGAGTCTGTCAAGTGCTCCTGGACCTTTCATGCACAGACACGCTCTCATCTCCTTCCCCTCTTTATTACATCTCTTTGATAAAAAATAAAGTCAAGATTCTAAATTGTTATTGTATTATCTGTATGCACTACTATCTGTCTGTCAATCAATCCCCTTACGGGTCTATCTCTCTATTCATCCTCTTATGTATTTATCCATCCCCATACCTACCCATCTATGGTTTAATACGGTGCCCATCATCCTGGTACGTGATTGCTGCCTTCTCCTTTGAGCTCCCTCCCACACAGCCGCAAACTGCCTCTGTTCTTCTTGCTGGATTCTCTAAATCAACCCTCTAAACAATCAAGCGCTCAGGCCCAACTTGATCAAACCTGACACAATCAAACAATCAGGTTATAGAATGTGCTCGCTCTGATTTATGCCCTGTTCCGCTGGCGTGGATTGGCATGCTGAGTGCTCCAAGCAATGTGCTGGCATGAATGAAATGAGGTCCCGTCAGGGTTGACTGGGTGGTTTGGAGGATAAATGTGCAATCGCTGGGACTCGGTGTTCTATCCAATCTAAAGTCCTGTGTCTGAGATCATTAGGATCTGGGGTCTTGCCATGTCGCAAGTGAAAGGAGTATAGGTTTTGAGTGTCTCTGCTCAACTACTAGTGATCACATGGGCAGGCCGAGTGGGAGGAATTGCAGATAACCACTTGCCAGTGGACCTGTGCTTCAGGAGGGTTTTTGTTTTGCTGAGTCGTGCAAAGCATGCGTGTGCTGCAAAGAAAGCAGCCAGTATCTGCTAGCTTGGAAATTATGGGTCAGATTCAGAGCTGGTGTTATTCCAGGGAGCTGTGTTATTCCAGGGAAGTCACTGGACTGCGCTCCCTTATACCAGGTCTTGGTGTAAGGCAAATCAAACTCAGCATCCCCGTTTGTAAGATAGACACTAGAGGACCATCAGGAATTTGTTCTACTATATTCTATTCAGATTCTCATACTGCACCCATCACCGTGGTATCTGGTACCTTATTCATAGTGTTATTGTAATACCACTTCGCTTGTAATTGATGATCTCAGAGTGGGTCACTCTTCCAGGGTGATTGCCCAACACAAAAGGTATTTTTCCAAAGCCTGTTACAATTGCTTTCTCTAGAGTCCTCCGAGACTTTATTTAGAATGACCTTGTGCTGCTAAGATACACAAGTCTTACTGTTACTCCTTTCTCCAGCTCCGCCTGCTTGTGTGTTTCATCCACCTTCAGTGCTCAGTTGTTACTGGGAGTATAAGCTCTCGGTGGGCAAGGACTACCTCGTTTTAAAAAACAAGAGTGTGCACAGTGCTTACAGCACATCCGGATTGCTAACGGGAGCCTTTCGAAGCCAGCACCGTAGATAGAAATAAATGCAATTAATGAATAGAAAACTAGGATTGAAATCGCTTTTCGCTCTCCCTTGTTATGGGGATGGGAGAGGAGCTGGGTGTGGGGAGGGGCAGGCTGGGGACGCCTGCTCTTGAAAAGCAAGTGCTGTTCTACAAGTTGCACAACTGAACTTTCTCTGCTTCTCTCAGCCACACTCACCCTGAGACCGCCCCGCAGACTGAGGGCAGGACTCTCCTGGCCCTGATGTGATCTGGGACCACCTGCCCCCTTTTGAGGCTCTCACAGCAGTATCAACCTAAGCAGCACAGGACTTACTCCGACCCCCCTGTGGATTCCACCCTCCCGCTGCTTTATTTGTTAAATACCCTGTAATTGGATGGGAATAGCAGGCTCCCACAGATTCGTGGGTAATTACACTTAATAGGAACAAAATGAATATTTCCTGTTAACCATTTGGGTTTTGAAGACAGATGCCATAACCTTGTGTTTACCTCGTACCATTACAATAGCAACAGTGCACTAATTAACCAAGTCATTAATTAGTTAACAGTCACCATGCATGTGGCAAGTGGTCCTACAGAATATTTGTGCTCCTCAGTCCCTGCACCATAAAGCCCCAGTAATGTTCAGTCTGCCTGACCCCTTGGTATCTGTCACAGGGTGGGTTGCCCTGCACCGGAGCCCATCGCTGTTGTGAGTCTGGCCCTTTAAAGAGAGGAGCGGGGAGTTGTAGGCCCTACAGGGGTCAGGTGACTGAGGGTTATCTGACAGCAGGATGATAAAAGGATTTCTTGCCACCCAGACTAGTGGGAGCAGAAGTGGTGGGTCGGATGCATAGAGGGTTAAAGGGCTTGGGAAGAGACATGTCCCCAGGCAGTGACTGGGCTTGAAAGTCTGCACCTAGGAGGTGGATCGGGAGTTATTTGTGGCTCTATCTGCATCAGAAGGCTGTGGAAGGAGCCCAGGGATAAGGGACATGTTGGGAGCCATGTCCCGGGGTGGGCTGGGTTGTTATCCTGGTGAGGATCTAAACCTGGAGGGTGGGGAAGGAGGACTGCTTGGCCTGGGACAGGTGGGGTAGGGTGAGCCTGAAGCCTGATCAGTGTGACTGTGACCGAGAAGGGCTACCGCAGAGCACAGGAGGAAGCCTCACTCCTCTGCAGCCAATGGGAAAGTTCTCCCCTTGAGAGGAGTGAGAATTGGTACGAGTCACAGTAATTGGGGGAAGGGCCGTTTGTTCTGAGCTGGACATCCCTTGCCCAGAAAAGAGCTCCTTCTGATATAGCCAGGGCCGGCTCCAGGCACCAGCCAACCAAGCACGTGCTTGGGGCAGCACCTGGTAAGGGGCGGCCAATCTTGGGGTGACGGGAGGCAGCGCGGCGCTTGGCGGGGGGTGTTTGGCGGCGTGGTGCTCCGCGGGGAGGGATTCGGCAGCGTAGCGCTTGGCAGGGGGTGTTCGGCGGCGTTCCGCGTGGGGGGGATTTCAGCGGCACTCTGCGGGGGGCGGGGGTGTTCGGCAGCACGGCGCTCGGCGAGGGTTTTAGCGGCGTGGCACTCCGCAGGGGGCGGGGGTGTTCGGCGGCGCTCCACGCGGGGGGTTCAGCAGTGCAGCGCTCAGTGGGGGGTTTGGCGGCGCGGCACTTGAAGGAGGGTGTTTCGGTGGGGCGGGGCGGCGTGGGGGTGTGTGTGTATTACGGCGGGGCAGCGCTTTTTTTTGCTGCTTGGGGCGGCAAAAAAGTTAGAGCCAGCCCTGGATATAGCAAGAGCCAAATCACCTTCCATCTCCAAAGGGCAGATGACACAGCGGCTGTGTGAGGACGCCTGTCTGAGTAACCAGAGTAGAAGGGGCTAATCTCAGGTGGACCATGGCCTTTCTGAGGGTGCTCAGGTCGAGTGAAATGAATACGGCAGGAGCGGGTGAACTGGGACCCCGGGGTTCTCTTCCGAGCTCTGTCACAGATTGACACTGTGTCTGGGCAATCACCTCCACGCTCCATGTGTCACCTTAACCTGCTCTGCAAATGGGGACGATGGTTCTGCCCTGCCTTGACCAAGCCTTTCCTGTTGTATGGCTCAGGGCTCTCCAGAACTGTGGCAGGGGGCATCGGGGAGCGGGGGGATGTGCAGAGGGTCAGTGAAGTGTGTGGGTTCAGGTATTTCAGCAGAGGAACTGCTGGCAGTAGCAATTAAACAAAGCTTTCACTCCTGCGGGCAGTTCCTTTCCAAGGCAGGTGTACCCGCGATGAATGCAGAGTGAGGAGAAAGTTGATCTCGATCCAGAGACGCTTAATAAAAGATGGTTCCAAAAAAAGTCAGTGCAGCAGCCTGGCTCCTGCTTCTAAGTGAATGGCCGAGGAGCTTTATTCCTCGGTAAGTCATCAGAGGAGGGTAAACCCACCACCGTCGGCTCTGTCAGCCGGGAATTGAGCTGTCTGCGAGTGGAGGGAGAATGCTCATCAGCGATAATCTGGTCCTACATTGTTTAAAAGAAAAGAAGCTACAGACCTTAGAAGTTCCTGTTATAAGCACTTAGACACCTTATTAAACACCTCGCATCTGTGCTGACAAGAGCTTCAGCAGTTGCTGAGAGCTGTCTTGGCCAGTGAAGGTCAGACTGCCGGAGAGACACACACCTGTTCATTAACGTAAAAATATGGAAAAGTCGATCTTCTCCCAGCACAGCGTGGAGCCGGTCCCTGGGAGCCGGGTGCCATGTGGAGATGCATGCGCACACAGACGTATGATGTACGGAGAGATATGGGTAAAAAGGAAGCATGCTCAGACTGACATAAATACAGACAGAGATACTTGTGTACAAAGACTAAGAGAGTCACACACATAGAAATAGAGGCAAACTGATAAAGATACACATGGCAACAGGCAGAGAAGACATGTACGCAGAATGATTAAGCTACACTCAGTGATTGAGCACATGGGGACGGACAGCCACAGAAAGTACAGGCTCTCACAGACACATTTATGTTCACACCAGGGCAACATATTGATTCTGATTTTTTTTTCTCCCCAATGTCTTGAAGATTTGCTGGAGTGGACTCATGCAGTGGCTGGCCTCTCTCCAGAGACCTGATTTTCATTCAACACTGACCATGGAACAGAGGTCCCTTTTACTATAAGATGAATTTGATGGAAAGGCTCATTAATGAGAAACATGACACAATCCTGGATGTGCTAATGCTCTCGGGAAATGTAAATAGAATTCCCCACATTATAAAAAGTGCTTGTCTTATTTATTTCAGGACAAATTCCTGCTGTTTACTCAGTCTTGGGAAATCCTTTCTGTTCCCCAGAGAGGAATTTCCTGCTTGATAACCTCATAACCAGTGTGCAGGTGTGTACACACACACACACACACACACACACACACACACACACACACACACACACACACACTCTCTCTCTCTCTCTCTCTCTCTCTCTCTCTCTCTCACACTCTTTTTCTACACCACCTCCCTACTTTCGGGTTCAGGAAAAAACAAAGATTTGAATCACCATGAGAATTTAAGCGACAATACCCACTCTTAAGCCATACCTAACCTCTGTAAGGCCAATGGAAACTATTTAAGAAGACAACTTTTTCAGGGATATTGAAAACTCCATAATGTACTTCTGCAGGATACAAGAGCTCGAATGCTGAAGTCCTTTCCCACACTGATAACACCGTATTCCAGGAGTTGTTCCACTGAAGCTAATTGTAGGGCCAGATTCTGCTACCTGGATTCATTTTCATCTAGAAGGGCCTCAATGATCTCAGCAGCGTCGCTTGCACAGTAAAGTGCTGTTCAGCCTGGGTCAGAGCATCAGAATCCAGACCCGGTGATGTAATTGCCTGTCTGAGGCCAGTTCCTGTAGGCCTGAGTCTTCATCACCAAGTCCCCCCCCGCAGCTGGCTAACACTGCCCCCTTGCTGTCCATCTCACAGAGAGGCCAGGGGTTGAATGGGTCAAATATTGAACAGTGAACTTCTCACTCCCTTCACCCTTCTGTTCCTCTTCTCGTCAAATCCCCGGCCAGCTCTCGGCTGCTGACAAACTGGATGCGCTGGGATTTTCCTTCTCTTCTGCTCCTCACCCAGCACAGTCTCTGCAATACCAGTCTCTGTGGCTGTGACCCAGTGTACATCATGAGGACCTCCAGGAAAGAAATTATGTCAGGTCTGCTACCCAGTGTCAGTTTGGAGAGGGAGCATATGATTCAGACGTGGCCTGGCAGATGGAAGCAGAGCATTCAGACTAACCTTGCAGGCAGATTGGAACATCTCTGGCTCGAAGCTCAGCCCATGCATGTTAATCGTCACAGCACTCGCTGTGCATCATATGGGCGTCCGAGGGACCCTGCCTAGTTAGTGCTGAACACCAAGGGTAGCCCTCCATCTAAGGATCTCTCAGCGCTTCACAGGCAGGATTTCATTCAGCCCTCCTGGGACCTTTCTGAGCACCCATAGCCCCATTTCACTCACGGAGAGAGTGAGGTAGGGGGGTGATGATGGGATTTGCTCAAGGTCACATGGTAGGTCGGTACCAGAAGTGGAAATAGAACCCTGGAGTCTTGGGTCTCGGCCTCCTGCCCTAATCAGTAGATCCCGCCTCTTCTCAGGCCCTGCATGCCCTCTTTCATGTCTGGGTAAAGCTTCTCTGGACATGTTTTTTCTCACTGCTAAAAATTTTGATAAACCCCACCATTGTTTTCTTTTTTGTCAGAAGGCTTTGTCCGATGCCAAGGTGAACATTGTCTACGAAAACAGATGTTGTTTGTTCAGGACATTTTTCTGTTTTGTCCAAAAAGCCATTTTTCATTTAGAAAAAATCATGACTCTACTTTGGTCCACTCTACTTCTGTTCCTTCTTCCAAGTGCCCCCTCCACCTAGCTCAGCCTCCCTGAACTCCTCTGCAAAGCACCTCCCCATCCCAGTCTACAGCCTTAAAATCTCACTTCAGTCTGTGTGTCTGCCCGTCCATCCTTGGGACAAGGCCCATTCCTTCTCGTACTTTTGGAGAGTTGCTGTTGCAACTGGGGGCTGCTGCAAACATGATAAAGACAGTAAGGAACAGAAAGCAACATGTCTATTCAAAATAGTTTGTCCCTCCCTGCCCCCCATTATTGAAATAAACATTCGTCCAGCTGGTCTGCAGTTAAGTAACATGGCAGTTGCTCAGTAGTGCTGAATGATTTATAGGGCTCCTGAACATACACCCAGAGGATGACATTTTAAATCACGTCGGCCTTTTGCTTTTACTCAGGAATTGAATGATCCTATTTTGACAAATGTATCACTTGGTGGCTGAATCAGTTTTTCAGATGGGCTCAAGGAATAGTGTTATCTATTTTTATTATTTGTGTTACAGTAGAACAGAGATGCTCCAGCTGAGGTTGTGGGGCCCCACTGTGCAGGGCGCTGCACAAACACATAGAAAGAACCAGCCCCTTCCTCCAAGAGCTTTCAGCCGAAGTTGAGAGGACGGACCCAGGGTCGGACTGGAAATGGAGTCACAGAGCGGGACAGTGACTTGCCAGAGTCTCACAGCTGGCCAGGCACAGCACCAGGACTAGAACTCAGCTCTCATTAGACCATGCTGCCTCTCAGAGTAACTGCTAGAAGAGGCAGGATCGTCCTGTCCCTCGTTACACCCATACAGGGCTGCTGGAGCTGGAAAGACACTGAAAAACAGAACTAGGGACAGATCTTACCTCTGTTCTCCCTCCACCCTCGTCCCAGGTACAGGGCACCCCAGAGACGCAGCAGTGCCTGCGTGGTTCTGCCATGCTGGGGGAGGACATATGGAGAGGCAACTTTGGGGATCCTGCCGTGGTGTCTGTATGCCTTGGAGTAGAGCTGCGTCTGGACTCCCGGCACCCAAGAGCAAAGTGGGGTGATGAGGGTGTGACCGGTGAACCAGTGACTACATAGGTTTACGGGCTATTTTCCCGTGGAGGAGGCTGCACTACCACGCTGCAGCCTGCAAGAGACGGTGTAAGCTGGTGGGCAAACTCCCCAGCCAGGGCAGTTGTAGCAAAGCTCCCAACAACTGCTCAGTCCAAGCCCCTCTTCCCTGGGCGGCTATATTTTCAAACTCCAGTGAATAAACAAACTACTGGGGACTAATTCCTGAGGCTCTCCCAGCTCCTGCCAGCTGGGATGGAGGGAGACGCTCCCTTCCCACCTACCCTGGGGAGACCAACCCTAGGGTTACCCTGACCCCGTGTCTCTCCTATCTGCTGCCCTTACCTAAGAGGCATGAAGACTTCTTGTAGGTCACCTGCTGGCTCCTGGCCACTGCTGCTCCCAGTTTTCAAGGGCCCATGGCAGTACGAGGTGCACTGGGACTCATTACCCTCGCCCCTGTTACTGATGGATTCCCCCAGATGGGTGCTCAGGTTGTGTGGAGGCTGTGAGGTTTATCACACAGCAGCACCTACTTCTCTGAGCAGTGCAGGCAGACCCTCAGTTATACCCACTGACACTCCTGAAGACCCGGCCTATGCACATCTGCCTAGAGTTCTTCAGTGAAGCTGTGTGTGTCAGAGGTTGCAGAAGGTTTGATTGTAGCTTCTTTACACTGGATTCATCACCTCAGACCTGACAGAAGACCCTAGTTTCTTCTCATCTTGTTCCACCCTGAGGTTCGCAGCGAGAAGGGCTCCTGCATTCCTCCATCACTAGTTCTTTCCCATGCACATACAGCCAGACCGATCTGAAACGACACATCTAGGGGGTGTCGGAGCTCAGCTGCCCAATGCAGGTGACTGAGTGAAAGTGGAACAGAACTCATCTCTGGACATTTGGGGGCTCTTTCGAGCAGTTAATAGGGGTGGTTTCACGTTCAGGTTTCATGGTAGGCCCAGTGTATTTATCTGTTTTTCCTTCCTTCCCCTCCTCTTCAGCACATACTGCAAATACCGTAAAGTTTTCCTTCCGGGGGAGTGCCTGTCATGATTTCTCTTGTATGCAGACGCCACAGCTCGATGTCTAGGTGTCTGTCACACTGCACTCCCTTCTCTCCGATTCCTTCCTCTCTGCCATGCCCCTTATACCATTGTGCATCTACTTTTATCCTCAGCGTGGCGGACGTTCCTTGCCATCAATAATCCATCTGTCTCAGCAGAGCCTCTCTGAATTGTGAGCCACATGGGCTGCCAGCGTTCTGGCACACGCTAGGCGGTAGATGAGCACTGACCTTTGCAGCTCACAGCATGGAGCCTCATAAACAAGCCCTTCACCCTTAACTCTGCCACTGCTGCTGCCAGTTCTTTTAGCAGTGGAGTCAGGCTTGGAGATTTTCAAGTGCTGCCTTGCAGGAGAGCAAACATGCAAATCGCCCTGCTGATTCCCCACTCCCTGTGCAGCGTGGGGAGGCAACCCACACCGAGCATTTTCAAGCCAAGGTCTGCGCTTTCATATGAAAAACGCTGTCAAATGAGAAATCAAAGTCTGATCAAGGCAGGTGGCTATGGTCTGTTTATGACAACTCCGGGCTTAGCTGTGAGAGAACAGAACATTTCTGATGGTGGGGGTGAGGCAGGGAATGTGTGTTTTAATATCTCTGAGTGTCGCTGGGAGGAAAATTGGAGCGGAGAAGGTACCTTGGCAGCTGGGACAAATAACAGGGCATCTCCTGACTCACATGAGGATTTGGGCATTGGCATGTCTGCTGTGATCAGTGGGCAGCAAGTGAGAGCTTCTGCTAAAGAGGCTGCCGGGACACGGCTGACCATGCTTTTAGAAAGGGCAGTGTGCGTTTTCAAGGTGGCTGGATTCGACAGCGAGTGCGAGAAGGAAAGAGAGAGGGAAATGAATGGGGTGGATGGAGAGAGCTCCCAGGCTAGGCAACGCTCAGCTCCAACAGCAGGAAAAGAGCCCACAGACTCCTCTTAGCCAGGGTGGTGCTCAAAGGGCCTCAGTCCGTGGAATGAAAAACACTCTGCCTGAGCCTTCAAAAGTGTTAAACAAGCTGCCTGAAAAGTGCTGCCCTTGGGGCCCAGGCTACCTTACCCCTCCCTCTCCCTTGTTCCTGAGTGATGAATGAGATTGTTGCCCATGTAGGATCTGATCACAAATCTCCGGTTCCTCGGGGTGTTCTGGATTTGCCTCCTGACCACATGACTGCTGCTGTTGCCATCTATCATGCTTAAGTATGGTGCGGCTCTCGGTGGAGGGCCCCTCTGGCATGTCAGTATTTAGCTGGCTAATATATCTATATCTATATCTAAAACCGACTCCAGGAAGAGAGAGCAAAAATCAAAATCCTCATAAGGGAAAAGAGGACGTTTGTGCAGCCGCTGCCTCTGCCTGTGCCCTTGACCCCAGTGATGGCATCTCCCGCAGTTCCAGGTAGCAGGCGTGAGCGAGCCCTGTTCTGCTGGCCAATGGCAATGGACCGCTCTGGAATAATCCTGCAATTGCTGAGGTTGGAAGGATAGAGGTCTGCCCCGTCCGCTTCCCTCTCATCCTGCTGTGATTTGATGAGAACATTTTGCATTGGGATGGGATTTTCTCCTAAGGCCTGTGCATAGCAGAGGGTGAGGTTTCACTTGTCTCTGGAGGATGTGGCAGGTGATTTCCAGTCCAGGCCTGGTTCTGTCTAAGATGGGGTATAAAGTTTGAGCTAAAAGGCCCAGTGTGGATGGAATTTCTACCCACCCCTGCATGCGAGAGAGAATTGAGAGAGAGGCATAAGAACAGGGCTGCTGAGAGATTCATGCCGTAGCAACAGGGGACACTGTACAGCTGTCACATCACCACGCCCTGTTCCATGTTGGTCTGAACAGTGATGGCCAAGTGGCTGTGCTGGGAGATGGGAAGGGGATGACAGTAACAATTTCACAGATGATATGGCAGGATTTCGCCGCCTGCAGTAGGTGGAGCCAGTCATCAGCACGGCGGCTTGGCAGGTGATAGCTCTGGGTCTGGCAAAGTCAACTTCAGGGCATGTAAATCCATTAGAAGAACTTATTCCCTTGACTTGCCATCATTTCCCATTCAGGAGCAGCCTCTGATATCTGTCCAGGCCTATCAGATGTACCACACACATTCCTAATTCATGGGCTTCTTACCTGTAAGGAACCCAGCGTCCCAGAGGCAAATCAGAACTGTAATAGAGTGCCCTAAACCTTCCATCTTCATGTCATTACCTGTGCCCTACATGCCACATACCCAGTGTTCTTTGCCCCAGGACCTGCTTAGAGATGTTTACATTTCAGTCCAAAATAAGCCCTTGGTATAGCGAGGTGTTGCGCTACCTGAACTCTCATTGCAGGCAACTGGACCTAACACTGATCCCATGGCAATCAGTGGGAGCAGGGCATGCATGGAACCATTCTATTCAATTCTATGGGTCAGCGCCTCAGCTGATCAGGTATTAATCGGTGCATCTCCAACGAAGTCAGTGGAGCTGTGCTGCTTAGTGCTGGCTGAAGCGCTGGCCAATTTGCATTTCTCGATGACTCTGTTGGTCTCATCCCTGTTGCATACTACAGAGCTTTTCCAGAACAGTTTCATTGGCCTATAGCTGTTTCATAGGAAAAAAACCTGACTTGCTTGGTAAGAGTTGCTTAATTATCCCAAGGGTGATTCTTCAGTGATTACCACTAAACAAGCAATGAAGGGTTAAAGCTTTGTAGGCTCTATTGACAAATGACATCTGCAAATCATTCCCAAGGACCATCACAGCCTAATTTCGCTACAGTAAATATATCTGGCATTACCTATTCCGGAAATACATGCGACTAGTCAATTGAAAAAGGCGTCTGCTGATGGCAGCATGACAAGCAATATCCATAACTGCTTGTAATCTTCCTCAGACATTCAATTGCTCCAATCCAGCTCCATTGTAGATGAAGAGGCTCCTATTATCTTGAGATCCCTCTGCCAGCGATATTGCAAACTGATGCTGACACATGGCCCGGGCCCTCAGAGCAACGTGCTTATTAAAATATGTATTTTGTCATCTCTGGCAACACAATGAAACAGGGGGGAAGAAACGATTATTACGTGGGGATAATATGACAAGATTAACAGGCCGGTGCCCTGACAGAGAGTGCAGGAGAGATACCACCCTAAGGAATACTAGACCTTACCAACGAGGGTCCCAGACGGGGCCTGAGATGCAGCTCTCCGTCTGTCCTGGGAATGGAAGATGACTAACAGCCCCCATTGGAGAGAACTGCTCCTTTCCCTCATGCGGCTCAGGAGTGCGAGAGATCAGATCTTCATTTGGATGTCTTGGCTGCCTGCCCTCCCTTCTGAGGCCAGAGGGTTTTGCTAAAAGGGTTCGAGCGCCGGGCATCTTCACATTGCTGAATGCCATCAAGAGAGGTCAGAAAGCAAAGGAAGCTGATAGATCAGTTTCTCAGGAGGGGAAATACAATGAGGCTTTCTTTTTAGGAAAACAAAGCCTCCTGGGGCTGGAGAATGCAAGAGGAGAGGAAATTCTGAGGAAAGTCAGAAGCGGTGCGTGAGAGAGGCGGAAAGGAGCTCCTCAGCTATCTCGGACAGAAAAGCAAGGGACATTCAGTGAAACTGAAAGGTGGCAAACATATCATATTTCAAAGAGTGCAAGACCTCGGGATGGGATAGTGCGTTTGCCCCATCCCTAGAGCCAGCGTGAGACACTTCCTACAGTCTATTCTGCAGGGCTCTGTCCAGGCCAGTTTTACTTTACTTTGGGGACTGTTGCAGAGTTGAATAGGTCTCACTACTATGGGTTGGTTGTTTAAATGCGCTGCAGTTTACGTGTTCCTCTGTTCAATTGCTCAGAGGAATTATATCTCCTTCGTGCGCTTGCAAGCCAAATTCTCCTCCCCTGCCCGCTGTGTTCATGGTTGTAGAATGGGTAGCTCAGACAGGCTAAAGGAGTTTTGGGTTCTCCCATTTCAGCCAGGGATGGGGTTTGGTGGTGGTGGTTCCTTCTTTCTGTGCATTGGATCTGAGGATCTGGCACAGGAAGGGGTTCAGAGTTTGGTTGCATTTCTTCATCATCCTTTTGAGAGATACATGTATTTGGGATGTTTGTGGGTGATGTGGTGGCTGTGAGTGCAGCACATTTATGAAGCAGAGTGCACACTTTTGCAGTGTCAGATGGCCTGGCCCATTGGATGACTGGAGGTCATATGACCTCCAACCACTGCTATAAAAAACCAAGCCGGAACAGGCAAGGCAGGCTCCACTTGGCAGCTGGCATGTGTGGAGGGGAGGTCAGGGGGCTTGGGTAAGGATCCAGACCAATGGCTGCCCTTGGCTCTTACAGGAGGTCCCTGATCCTGGCCCAAGGAACCACCAGCTAGTCTATAAATAGCCACTGTTATGTCTCTTTGGCTTAGCACAATAAGTTCATGTAATGGTCTCATGTCCATTGAATGAACCTGATTATCCATGGAACTGGATGCCTCCCATCCCAGCTCGGTTTATTGCCAAGATTACCGTGCATTCTCTAAGCCACTCACTCCTCCGCGGGGGGACCATCCATCAGATAACATGGCTTCATCTGCGCTTTGCTGCGATGGAAGAAAAGCCCCTGGGATAGACGTCTGTCAGGGGACGAGGCAACGGAAGAGCGAGGTGCTCGCAGGGAGAGGACTGAGCAAAGCGCCGTCCCAATCACTGCCAAATCCCACTAGACGGCAGGCCCATTTCATAGCGTCTCTGCACTTTGTTGTCTTTGACACCGGGGCAATGCAAGCGCACAGTGCGGGTAATACGCCATCACATCTGAAGTGTGCGCACTTTGGACTGGTGTTAATGTCTGTCCCTGGGGCAGCGGACAGGCCTCAGGATAGTCTCAGAGGCATCTAGCAACGATTTGTTGCTGTTGTTTGAAGCTGTTTGAATGCAGGCCCTCTGATGTGCTCAAATAATGTTAATAAATACAACAGCAGCCACAGGGAGAACTTGGTATTTACTGTAAATCCAGCATCTAAACAGAGACATCATTTTGTCTTCCACAGTTTAACACCATTCATAATTATGTGTTTTAAGAGATTTCCCCTTAGGACTCTGATTCGCCTTTTTAGTTTAGGCTAGTCCCAGTTACCCGCTGTGCCTTTTAAGAACTGGCTCCTGGTAAAACACATGCAAGACTAACTTGTTTGTGACAAAAAATTCCAGAGCTGGTGCGAATTCACTTGTGCCTCCCATCTGGGCCCTCTGCAAAGAGACCATCCTGCATGATGTATAATTTATCACAAGGCAGTGGCTACATAGCCTTTCTTCTCTTTTGAGGAACTTCGCAAAGTGCCTCTTTGTCTCTGGCTGCTGAATCCCTCAGTGTCCTTTTGGATTTAAATATGAAGAATTTTCTTTCTCTTCTTGTATTCAAATTCCCCCTTGGATTCCCCTTTTCCTTCTGAGCTTTCTCAATCCACATACCCCAGCTTATCTTCCCAGTTCTTCTCTGGGGAAGGTGGGTATTTTTTTAAATAAATGCCAATGCTTCTCTCTTCTCTTTCAACTCAAATAAACTTCTGGTGACTCCAGGTCCCTAATGGTCCCTCGCTCTCTTCTTTGGAAAATGAAAGTTTGTTGCCTTATTTACTAACAGAAGAAAGGAATCTATTTGCATGCACAGAACAGCTGGTGAGTTGCTTTCTTCAGAAGGGACCCAGCTGAGCGCTGGATGTCAAAGCACCTGAGTAGGTAGTTTCCCCTGGGGGCTGCCAGGTTACCTAGACAGAAACAGCCTGCTCTGTATCAGCCCTCACATAGGAGGAATGGTCTGCATGCTTTGTCTTGCCCCTTAATGTAACCTTCCTTCTCGCCTGCCTTCTGTAGTCTCTGCCACTTTGGGGTCAGACCTTCCTCCCCACTTAATGTATTAATTATGCTTAAGAACTCCAGCCAAAGACGAGGGCCACAGTGTGCTAGCCGTGTTCAGGCAAGTAGCGAAGAAGACAGTCCCTGTACTGACAACCCAGTGTAGACGCCATGTTACCCACACAAAATTCCCTGTTACTCCCACACTCTAGGGCACCCACCTTTACCCAATTCCTAGGGCTCAAGGTGTATCCCTGTGGGTTTGCAGGAGCTTTTACCAGTGAAAGAGCCTTACCCAGTAATAGCCTTATCCTCTATTTAATAAAAATCACCCAAAGCAGACGGCACACGCTACACAGACAGTGCTCACCGCTCCCAATAAGACAGATGAACTCAGGGCCGTAGCAACAAAGAACGTGGCCCCCTCCGAACGTGGTCCCCTCCGAACATATGTCCGTGCGGGGCCCCTTACAATGCAGAAACTGGAATGCGGTATTTATTTTGCCACTTTTAGGGGCCCCCTTCCTTGCGGGGCCCCCTCCGGTTGGAGGGTACGGCGGGCGCTTGCTACGCCTCTGGATGAACTTTTCTTGATGGCCAGTCAGGATCAGGATCAGGTCCATCTGGGGGACTCCAGTTTTCCCGCAGTGTCATTAGCAGAGTGTTGAGGCAGCTCTGGTATCTCTGATCTTGGCATCTCTGTGTCCTGGAGTTGGTTCCCAAAGAACTTCCTTTTGGACCCCAGTTTATATAATGAAACTTGAGTCCTGGGGTGAACCTTAACCAATCATTATACTAAAATTTTACTCACCAATCCTAACATAGTGTAACAAAATTCTCTAACCAGTCCTACCCCACCACCTTAATTAATTGACACCTAGCAAAACTAATTATGTAACCGACAGAAACAATCAACGAACCAGACAGAGATCATACAGACCAACAATAGGCAAGCGAGGACGATAATGACAAAACAATCAAGAAATGAGGATTTCACAATCACAACTATTGAGAAGTGATTTCTTGCCAGGCAGAATGCTGTCGAACTAAGTTTTCTTTAACCCTCTTAAGATCTGTTTCTTTATCTGGTGATAGTGGGGCCATTAGGACGGGGTCTCCTTCTTCACAGCCGATCTGACAGTGTTTTAATGTAATGTAGATGGAATGTGAGGATGTGACTTCCTGCTTCTCCGCTCATGACTGCTGCTTGGCTGCTCTTTTAATCTGGCTGCAGGCGAAGGCCTTCGGCTTTAGGCCTTACAATATGGCTGCAGACGAAGGCCTCATCCTTACAGCCAGGTACTCCGTTTCCCTGCACCTTGTGCAGCCATTTCCACTAGTTCAATGTCAGTGCAAAGTGCCTTCAAAACGCTGCCTTCCGACTGGGTAGCGTTGCTCTGGTGTGAACTCAGAACCAAGGCTCAGGGCAGCAGACTCAGGCCCGGCGTAAGTGAGAACGAAGCCCAAGGAGTGGGGGAAATGCAGCGGGTGGATGAGACAGAGGAGGATGGGGGGGAGGATACAGTAATAATGAAACAAATGGAGTTTAGCTGAAAAAGCGAAGCCTCAACTGGCCACATGTCTTGCTAATCCCAGGCAGGAGGGATTGGAGGCAGAGATAGGTGATTATTTATTTGCCTTTTTAAAGCTCCAACGATGCACTCAACCCTGTACAAGACAGAAGCCAAGACGCAGTCCCGAAGTCCCAGCATGACAAATGCCAGTGTCCGTGCGAGTCACTAGGACTTTCACTTTTCAAATCCCAGCAAAGTTAGGGAGTTGAGGAAACTCTATTAGCCGTGAAGACGAAGAGAGGTCAGGCAGCTGCTGAGACCCCGAGCCTCCAGACAATAGTCTTATCATCTCCAGCTCGTCAGGGAATGAGGAGAGGATTGGACGGTATCATTCTAATTTACACAGGATTTTGTTTCCTTCCAGGTACTTAGCATGTGGATCTAGGTGATATCAAAGGCAGAGCATTATACAATAAATAGGCTTAACCTCTATCTTGCTCACTCTCCTCTCACTGTCTCTTCATTGAGACCATGGGACGCTCAGACTGCTGGGGTTGCCATAGTGACCAATTAGGATTACTGAAACATTCCGTAAAGCAAGGAGACCATATTGATTCCTCATTGATGGGGGCTGTTTATGGAAAAAATAATATCCGTGGAGCTTCGCTCCCATCCACACCCAGGGAAGGAGCATAGCCCCTGGGCTTGGAAGAATGAGGCGAGACGTTCCAGGAGAGTTTGTTCCAGTGTGTTCACGTCATCTAATAATAATGATCTTAATGCCAGAGATGTAGTGCATGTATGCTCTTTGTGTGTCTGAGTGTGTGCTGGGGTCTGACCCAGACTTGTTGTGTTACATTGCTCTGGGCCTCAGTTTCCCTCTCTGCATAATGGGGATAATACCACTTGCCTACCTCACAAGGGGATTAGTGAGGATTAATTAATCAGTGCCAATAAAATACATTCGGCTTCCTGGGTAGAAGATGCTAGAGAAGATAAAAGCACTAGACTAGATCCATAGGCTTGTTTTCCCCCTTCTCTTTTAATTATTTGACATATCTCAGGTGAGTACATTAATGAAGCCATAAGACACCACCCCAGGCATTATATTTCAGGAGATTACTACATCTTTCAGTCACTCTGCCTTTAGCATCTCCCCTCTTCACCCCAAGGTGTGCTATAACATCCCAGAGCCATATGTAATCACAGACCTGTACTGTGTCTAGGTAACCCAGCTTCTGGAGGACTGACTTTTGTTTTGAGGTATGGCCAAGCAGAGATGATATTTCAACAGGTGCCTCCCACAAAATAGGTGGGAATCAGATTTAATTGGGGTCGAAAGGTAAAGTTACCCATGGAAAATAGACCACCCAGGAACTCTCTGTGGAATTTAAAAGTGCCTCAGAGACAGCATGAAAGAGCAGGAGCCAGTGATTAATTTCACCTCAGGAATTATTAAAATGCCTACGCCACACAGCTGGCATTAGAAGTTTTCAGTCAATTAATCCGTCAGTTGTGAAGGGCTCCCTTACTGGGGGAGCTGCTTTGATTCCCAAACTTCATGGGCTCCGCAATCAGGTGAGCTAGCTCTGAGCATGGCTTTCGCTGTCACTTGAGGAGGCATCTCAATGAGGGTGTGGATGATGGGCAGTGGGGATATGTCCATACATACAGAATAGCCAGCCTGTGGGTTCCTGCCATGTACTCCCTGGAGCAAGGTATAGCTAATGCATGAGCTGCAGGTGTGTGAGGAAAGGAGGAAAGATGGCTGAGAAGCAGGACGGTTATGGTGATAAGAACAGGAGTACTTGTGGCACCTTAGAGACTAACAAATTTATTTGAGCATAAGCTTTCGTGGGCTACAGCCCACTTCTTCAGATGCATAGAATGGAACATAGGACCCAGCCCTTGGGCAAATCACGTAATCGCTGCATCTCCCTTCTCCATCTTTACAATAGGGAGAAGGAGACTTCTTTGCAGTGTCTACTTAGACTATGAACTTTTTTGGAGGCTGGAGCTGTGTTTTACTCTGTGGCTGTGCAGAGCCAAACACAATGGAGCTCCAAGCATGGTCATCATAAATACTCCTGCTATTTCCAAAATGTGAATCGTCTACTTGGAGGGGCACACCTACACTGGAGCATTTGCAGCGGTGCCGATGCAGCTGCGCCGTTGTAAGCTCTCTAATGTAGCCACTCTGAGCCGATGGGAGAGAGCTCTTCTGTCGGCTTAACTACTCCAGCCCCGAGCGGCAGAAGTTCTCCCACCAATATAGCGCTGTCCACACCGGCGCGTATGTCGATGTAACTTATGTGGCTCATGGGGGTGATCAGGCTCTAAATGGCTGGTCTAGTTAGCAGCTCAGTGAAAGTAGTTTTAATATTTGGGATTATACATTATTTGGGGAAGCGTTACTTGGTTGAATTCTGGGCGTGGCCACAAACAGCATCTCTGGGCTCCCCAATTCTTTGGCTAAATCTATGCCATCCCTGTCCCCAGTGTCAGGGGAATCCACAGCTGCCAGTTTAGGGTTAGCTTTCCAGCCCCTGTGTCACTGGGGTAGCATAAAGGGATCTGGCCCACTGGTTGTGCTTTTAATTAATTATTTCAATTTAACGTGGAAACAGCCCCACACCAAAATGCCATGTCCAAACACCTCAGAAATTTGGGAAAGTTCAGATCAGGACACCTAGCTTTGTGTCCAGCCCTTGTCTCTGTAATGACTCAATCAGAACCCTTGACCTCACAAGCGCTGATGTGTGAGAAAATTGAGATCTGACTGGATCTGACCAGTCTGCCTTGGGCCCATCTCTGATTTAAAGTTCTCCCCCAATATCTGTTCCTATATTCTGCAGCTTTGCGTTCAGAAAATCTATCTCCCTTTTGCATTCTCCCCTTCTTCCAGCAGGTAGTCATAGAGAGAAGGGTGGGAAATCTTTTAAATTAAGCCCTGCAAACTGGAATTGCCTTTTCATCAGACTCTGCACTGGCTGAATTAATTCATTAATTAATTCAGGCTGGCCCATCCATCAATCTGTGCCCAGTTCTGAAATCCATTATAGTGCAAGCAATGCTTCTCTCACACTTTTTTTTACAGAGAACCAGAGCAAGGCACTTTAAATATTGATCCTACACAAGATCATCTGAGTTCATTCAGCATAAGCCAAGAGGAATGGATCAGAGGTAACTGTAAGTCTAGCCTTATTGACTAAAAGAAAAAGGCAGATGAAAGTAGGCAGACATGACACAGCAACAATGAAAAAGGGATGGTCTGGTTGAAGGAGCATTTAAATGGTGGGCTGATGAAGGATTGTGGTTAAAGCATTAGTCTGGTACTCGCAATCTAGGTTCAGTTCCTGGCTCTAACGCAGATTTCCTATAGTGGTACGTGTCAAGAGTTGCACAGAGGAAACCATTTGCAGTGCACTCAGTAACAAGTTTGATTGGTCTTACAAAACCCAAGAACTCTGCTACCTATCTTTAGCACCATCTATTAGCTATTATCCCAGAATCTATCAACTATTTAAATATATACACCCATAGACCATTCTTGCAATGATAGGAACCACAGGCGTAAACTGCTCTGGCGGTTTTCCCAGTCTGACCTGAAGCTGGAAGCACCAGAAAATCTCTTTTCACAAGATTTCCAGCTGAGTTTTGCAGACTCAAATGGTTCAGAATGTTCAGCGAAGCATCCAAACTTCTAGACATTTATCTGAAACTTAGGAGGTTCACCCATTCCTAGTAGAGATGCCATTTTCATAATCAGTAGGGTTGCTTTCAAGAGACAATGGAATAAGAGATCCAAGAAAGTTAGAACAAGGAAGAGATAAGAATGGAGGCCCCGTGATACCACACCTCAACTCTCCTTTTGTCTCACCCTACTATAGAATTCGTGGTCACACAACCAGGAACCCCCAGACTTAGAACATTACTTTAAACTGCAGACCAACAGTTGTGCCAGGACGGTGTCCCGAGGAATGGAGTCCTGTCAGGGGGAACGCATGGGGATATTTCTTACAACACTGCTCTTTGTCTAAACAAGGAACACACAGCATGCACCAGGTGTAAGAGGAATAGTTTAATGCCACACATCTGCACAGCAGGATCTCCTTTCCTCCCCAGGCAGCTAATAACCAAGTAGCTAAAAACCTGTCTCCTTCTGTGGGATTAATTCATTATTATAAATCCCATCAGCTTCGAACGCCAGAATTTAATATGCAGCTAATGAGTCAAAGGCCTTCTCTTTCTCTCTCCATTTTTCCCCCCTTCCCTGCACACATCTGATTCTGCAGGTGTGGGGTAATTAAATGCACTCAGTGCAACTCATGCAGGATGGTCTGTGGCTGGTAACGGGAGCCCTCATACAGAGACTGTCACAATAACTGGTTGGTGGAAGGAGACCCAGAACTTGGGATAGAATCATAGAATCTCAGGGTTGGAAGGGACCTCAGGAGGTCATCTAGTCCAACCCCCTGCTCAAAGCAGGACCAATCCCCAGACAGATTTTTACCCACCAATGATAGGAGTGCTCGTGCGGACATGGGGCCTGCAGCGGCTGCTGTTAAAGCATCATTTTGCATGCCCTTGCCCTGATCAGGGTTAGACAGCACAATTCTGGCAACTTGCCTACGCTTGTGCTTCAGCTGTTGCGCTCACTCGTAGAGTTGCATTGGAATTAGCAATGGTGAGGAATTTTAGAGTAGCGTGGGCTGGCATAGACCGAGGCAAAGATCCAAAGCATTTCACCAACATTAACCAGCCAGGCTTCATAACACCTCTGTGAGTTAGGGAAAGGCTATCTTCGTTCCCCACCAAAATGCAGCCAGCTTTGGGGTGGAACACAGCAGCAGCGTAATAGCAGTCAGGACCACTACACAACAGTGCTGGCCGGGAAGACTCATTTCCCCCAATCCCAGTCTCTCTAGGTTCCAATATCTCATTTTGTTACCAGAACACTGAGACAAGGTGGACAATTTTCAAAAGCACCTAAGGATTGTAGGAGTTTGTCCTATTTTCGATATACTTTTGAAAATGGGAATCAGGCTCCTAAGTCATTTAGTGCTTTTGAAAATGTTACTCAGTCTTAACATGGCTGAAGGAGAGAAATACCCTGTCCATTTTTACCATGTCCCCACAACACCCACCACATATAATATAGCAATTTTTGGGCTTGTATATGTTTAAATGCGGGGTTAGTCATAAAATGAATTTAGATTTAATTTGCAAGTGAAAAAGATTGCTTTCTTTTGTAGCTTACACTGAAGCCCAAATGTCTAAGCTTCTAGGTTTTAAGTCTAATTAACTGTATTTCACAGCTTATTTAAAGAAAAGAATGGAGGCATTAAAATTGTAAAATCTAATTTTTAAGTAAATCTTTCAGCACAAAATTAATGTCGTAGTCTTCCAGCCGTCTCGGCAATATATCTCTTGTCTTCAAATTTCAAAATGAGCTTTTGCAAACATGAAATTATTCATTAGACCGTCTGGTAAGGGATAAATAAGTGTCTCTTCACATCCAAGATCGCCCGTTCTCCAGTTAGTAAAAGACTGATTAAAAACCTGCTGATCAGATCTCGTAAAGCAGACAGGTGAGTGGGAGGTTGTGGAGCAGGGAGAAGAAAATGTTCTGGTGAGAGCATCCTGTGGGTTTTGTACCAAGGGAGTAGGACTTGGTAATGAAGTAAGGACTCTGGGGAGTTCGTAGGGGACTTTGATGTAATTCTTCGGGCAGGAGACAGGACTACTGCGTTCTCTTCCTAGTTCTGCTCTTGCTTGCTATGTAATCATGGGTGGGCAGAGACTGCTGTGTCTGTTTCCCCACCTGTAGAACTCCTTACTTACCCCACAGGGATGGCTCTATACCTGCAAAACACTGAGATGTTTTTGCCTTAGATGGGCAACTGTAATTGGAACTGTGGGAGCAGGTGAGTTTATTTCCCAGCTAGAGGAAGCGCCTGAGCGAGAACAGACAGCATGATCGCATTCCCTTGGGGTGGGGAGAAATGAAGGTGGTTTGGAGCTACCTTTGCCTCGCCATCTCCTCAGCTGCACCAAGTGTTTCTCAGCCTGAGGAGCCAACTATGGGTCTGCTGCTTCTCTCATGCACACCGGAGTAAACCAGAAGTAACTCCATTGGCTTCAATGGAGTTACATCAGTGTAAAGCCAGCATGAGAGAGAGGAGAATCAGACCCAATGTGTGTCCCCAAGACTCTGTCTTGCTGATTTAGAAGTTCCATGCTCCAGAAAGGGAAGGGTGAGATGAGGTTCAGGAGAAAAGGGGAACTGTGAGAAGCAGCTTTTTGTCTACGGGCTCTCTATGGGGACAGCAAACCTGACAGAGTGTGGGTTCAGGAGACGCTCCCAAACGGCTAGTAAACTCCTTTCCAAAGTGAGCCGTTATTCCAGTCAGCTGCTTGAGGTGTCATAAATGGGGGTGATTTAGGTAGGTGCTTAGTGCTGCTGGAAAAGCCGGCCTCCTTAAGGTGTCTGAAACCGGGCACCCAAAATCACACATCACTTTGGAAGAGTCCAGCCTGGCCTCACTTCTTCCTGCCATGTAAACCTCACATTCGAAAGCAGGAGTCCTTCTACACCCTGATTCTCTGGCAAGAGGGGGAGCGTATGCCGAGTGCTCAGGAGAAAGGCTGGCACCAGTGAAGATGGAGCCTTTGTCCAACACAAACTATCTTTATCTCCTAGTTTGATTTCTTCTCTATCACTTTCTTCACTGTTTCTTATGCCTGTGTCTGAGCTGAACTTTCCAGGCCACAGAACTCAAGCAGTAATTAGGCTAATTGAGTCCAGAGCCCCCCCCCTTAATTCCATCCTTCCCATACTCAGTATTTCCACCAGCGTGGAAGCTTTTCTCTGAAGGGAATGTGGCTAAACCCTCAGTCTAGGGCCGTCTTTTCCTCTGTGCACAGCATGGAGACCATCAAAGAGCCTTTAAGGACATTAAAAATGTAACAAAAGCTTGGCACTGGGCAAGCAGGTTCTCAGGGGCTTATTACTCAACGCTGCTCGTTGTGAGAGTTCCATGGCTCTAATTGGGGTCTCCTTCTCTGTCCCTGGAGATTGCTTCCTCAGCAAACGTGCAGTGCTGTGCTGCCTTGAGAACAGTATCATCAGGACCCCACCCAATTGGAATCTGAAGCAGACCCAGGGCCAGACCTGTCCCTGGGGTCGCTCCACCAAAGCCAAGGCAGCGGCATCAGGGCAGAGTTGGTCCAATGCATGTTTTGAAAGTTGGAGCTGGGTTCTAGTTCCAGCTGTGGGGAAGACTGTGACCAGTGGTTAGAGAACAGGTCAGGAGGCCAGCGCTGTTACTCACAGCTCTACTATGGAGTCATTGGGTGCTGCTAGGCAAGGCATTTTGCCTCAAAATGTGTCAGCTGCTTCATCTGCTGATACTTACTGACCCCCAGGAGGGTGAGTCTTTGCATACATCTACACTGCAAACCTCCCTCCAAAGCTGCAAGTCTCCGAGCCCGGGTCAGTAGCAGTGTAAACATTCCCATTCAGGCTGGCGCTTGGGCTTCGAGACCCACCCCCTGGCCGGGTTTCAGAGCTCGGGCCCTGCCCAAGTGGGAACATCTGTGCTGCCCTCTTTAGCCCCATAGTGTGAGAGCTGCAAAGCAAGTCACGTGACCCAGACTCTGAGACCCACTGCTGCAGGGTGGTTTTTTTTTGCAGTGTAGACGTACCCTTAGTGTCTATATCTATGTTCCTCACCCTTGTTCAGCTCCTGTGGTGGGAGTCAAGTTAGGAGCCTGAGTGTACATAGGTTGCTGGTTGCTGCTGGTGTTTTAAGCACCATGTTGTTAAGATTTGTTCTGAGCAGTGTTAGATGAATTGGTGCTTAGACCCGCAGTGGTCTGGCAACCTGACTGGCAGCCTGTCACCCCTAGGGCTCCCGGCTAGTGCTGGTACCTCTGATGGAGCTCAATCCATGTTAGCAACCGGGGGGGAATTTTGGCATAATTTTCTTTAGGGTAGACAAGGCCAAAAGGTGCTAAAGATTTGCAAAGTCCTTGGTGGGGGCTGTGTGCAAGGCATGGGAGAAGTGCAAAGTATTAGAATAACTGTTACCGTGTGCGGAGAGAGTGAGCAGCAATCTGAGAGAGAGACACACAGAGAGAAACATGATTGATTGCAATGGGAACTGCTGCAGGAGGCTGGCTACTCCCACTCCAACGTCCACTAACCCAGTCTGTGTCTAGCTAAATTCAAGGCACATCAGAGGGGACAGGGAGTGCCTGCAGTCGAGTACTGGGTGAATGGGCTGACAAGTTACAGAAGACACATTTTATAATCACCCAAGGTGAACAGCTCTTTGCTTTATGGTTGCGGCGCTAGCTGAGACCTCTGAGGTCAGAGACAGCTATTGATCCTGCTGCCAGTGCTAGTGCTAGTCCTCAATTTGTGCTCTGCACCACACTCCGCTCCCCCATCAGAGACGGCCCTGGGACTGAAGCCCTCTGTGCTTGCTCAAAGAGTTGGATTTTGAAGGCTAGCCTCGTGGGGTTGTCACCCAGGTAAGGACTCTGCTGCCACTGGCATCACAAAACTCTTTATCCGTTATGGGCAGATTTAGTCTGGCGGTTTCTGCTGGCAGTTGTTGGCCTGGATTCATTTACTGTCCGCCGCGGCACCTTGGGCGGTTCTTTCTCTGGCAATAGCAGCTCAGGGCAAGCGTGATACAGGCCCTTCTGTGAGCTCCAGTACTGGGAATGAAGTCAGCTGTAGCTGTGAGTTTCCAAGACGTGCTGCTCTCTCTCTCTCTTTCCCTTCCCACAGATGATATAAATAGATCTGCAATATAGCTATCACCTATGTACAGTAATTAATTGAGCTTCACGTCCCCTCCTCCTGCCCTTCCCAAGGCGATCACATCTCCATTTTGCAGCTGGGGAAGCTGAGGCATAGAGAGGTTTAAGGGCATATTTGTCACAGGTGTTGAGCCTTGCTGCCCTGATTGCTTTCAGTGGGCACCCAGCAGCTCGGAAAACCTGCCCATATGCAGTTTGCCCAGAGTTAGTGACAAGTTAGAACTCCACGAGTCCTGACTGCTGGCCTCTGCTCTCCCCACTGGACCACACTTCCCAGAGCACTGCCTGAATCTGTCTTCCTCGCTGATGCTAATATCCTTAAGAGGGGTCGCTCAGCACCACCCCATGTCTGTTCCTCTCCCCCCACAGCTCATTCATTCTCAAGCCGTGTTTAACTTGACAGGGGTGGCGACCTAGCTGCTCCCCTCGATGATTCACCAGATCCTCTGTGCTCATGGAAGACGTCTTTGCTCACCTCATTTGAAGTCCTGGGCTTCAGAGTTTCAGCATCCCCGGGCCTTTCCCTCCCTCTGATTTACCACGTACCGCTCACCTCCTCCCCTTGTTAGAGCGTGGCCACATTTCCTATCTCCAGCCTGGCTCGCCATGATGAATCTGATCTCTGGGCACTCTAATTCATGTGGGAAGGATGACCTGGACTCGGGTGAGACTCATTGCATGTCTTTGGACCTACTCTGTCTCTCCTGGCACCGTAAATCCCCCGCTCTGCCTGACAGGGTCACCGCCTCGGTGCTTTAATTGCACATTCATACCCGGGGAGCGCTGGCGATTTTGCTTCCCCTGTTCATTCACGTTCTCATCACTCTGCCTGTCCCCAAGGAGAAAGGCAAACTCCTGGGGAGCTCAGAGATGTGCCTTCTGTACCCAGCTCCACCAGCCGCTTGCTGCGTGACCGGGAGCAAAGCCACTTAGGGCCAACATTTTCAGACGTGGGTGCCTAAAGTTGGGCACCCAAGTAAAAGTCAATAGGAGCTGGGGGCGCGGTGGGGGGAGTTCAGCATCTCTGAAAATCAGGCCAGTTATTTAGGTCTTGTCTACACTGATGGCCGCATGCCAGGTACATGTAGCTGCAGTGAAAAGTAGGCTGCGTCCGCACTGCAGTGTAACTACATGCACCAGTGAAAGGCCCTGGAAGCTCCCCATGGCCAGAGCCTTTCCCTGCTGGAATCCTTCCCTGTGGTGGGGAAAGGCTTCAGCAGCAGGGAGACAACGGGACACTACACTGCTATTTCTAGCAGTGTAGCTGGGGAGGCACTGATTCGGCGAGTGGAGAGCCATGTAGGGTACATACCCTAGGTTCTGGTGTGTCTTTACCCTCCTTGTCTAAGCAGTGCCTCACCTATAGTGTTATTATACTATGCTGGAGTGGGAGGGGCATGCAGTGTATATACTCTGCTTGCCACTGTGACTGTAGTCATAGCCTCATGTGCCTAACTTTAGACAACTGAGTTTGAAATTGTTGGCCTACACCTTTTGGATTTGGCCACATTATCCAATCCTTTACAGCACAGGCAGGTTCAATCCACATTACAGATTTTAACCATGTTTTAATGGGTCCCTTGACTCAGTTGCTTTGGTAGTGCTGACAGGCCCTAAGACACAGAGCAGAGAGGGCAAGGGAATCCGCTGCGCTAGTTTAGGTGGGGGTGACTCGGGTAAACTGGTTTGAATGAGCTTAAGTTTTGTCCAAAACTCAGTTCAGGCTGAAAAAACCTTTTCTTGAGTTTTGGAAAAGCGAAGTCAAAATTTTCTGTTCCAGTGGGTCAAAAATCAGGAAAGCAATGTAATGAGACAGTTAGAAATGTCAAAGTTGTGGGATTTGACATGGAGCCATTTTCCAACTTGTGTGAAATTGCCTTTGGTGTTTTTTTCTTTTACCAAAATCTTTCCAAGTGTTTTCAATTTTTTTTATTTGACGAAAACCTAGTTTTTAGTAAGATGTAGTTTTGGGAAACAAAAAAATGTGTGTCATAATTCTGATAAACATGTTGGTAAAACACAGTGAGAAATTTAGTGAAAACAGAAAAATCCGATGTCAATTTTAGTGAAAAGTTTTGTTTTTGAAAAAAGGCCACTTTACATGTGAAACATGGTGACTGGTTCCATTTTTTGTTTTTTTTCTTTAAAAACCCTAGGCATTTATTTGGCTCCTGGCCATTGCAAAAAAACGCCAGCTAGAAAACAATTTAAACCAGGAATCCCACAAAATTCCTCTCCTTGTAAGATGTCCAACCCTGTTTTGCCAAGCCAGAGGTTGTGGGTTGCTGAGAGTAGCTCTGTCTTTGGCTAGCACTTCTTGTCCAAACTTGTATGATGAGCTGAACCAAAGCCAAACTCAAAATCTTTGGTCAGTTTATCCATTGCTACTAATCCTTTAAATCACTATAAGAATTTAAACTAATCCATGGTTGCCTCTAGGATTTGACAGTTATATTATGCTGCTTAGTGCGGTCTCGGAACTTCACAGGGCCAGAACTCGGAGCCTTCTGCTCCCGAAACCACTGGTCCTTATCACTTGAGCCAAAGAGGAACCTCTGTTAGCAATAGGGGGCCTTTGGCCCACAGTTGAGCAGCTCTGATTCTATCCTGTAGAGGGCAGTCACGTCTCAGGTATTATCCAGTTCATTAGAGTGTTTTAAAGTTACAGACAATGTGTAAAAGGTGGAAGAGCAGGGAATGGGTGGTTATTCATGACTCTGTGTGCGAAGGATTGTTGGAAGGAGGCCACTACCAGTCTTGTATTAACCCACAAAGAGAACATGTCGCAAAGGTCATTTCACCCTTTGTAATAATTGCTCTGGCCATCATTATTGCTTTTGAATGTCACCCACTTCCTCTCTTAGACACCATAGATGAAGACCTTTCCAAGGAAATGAAATAAATGATTTACAATGGCCTTATATATTGAATCTCAGAGTCAATATTACCAGTGACTCCTGGCATTATTAGATCAAGGCAAACACACGGGGTTCAAGTGAAATGCAGTATAATACCTGGGAGTGAAGGTTTGAAACCCAGGTAGCTGACACAATAGAATATTAAACTTGCTTTGCCCCTTGGAGCAAAAGGATATTGTTGTGACTCTCGTCGCTTAATGGATATTTGCCCACATCATAAAATCTCCCAAGAACTAAGGTACAGCCTGGTTCAGGTGATCAACTCTGCACAAGAAAGGCCCAGCGCTGGACTAGCAGAAGGCACTGCAGAAAGACAGTATGTCAGTGTGGTGCTGTGAAGAGACAGGACTGGAGTGGCAGTGGGTGCTGCAGGTCAAGACTGTGGTGCATTGGCAGAGCTGGTTAGGAAGGCTAGGTCTGGGACAGCAGGGTCCATGGGCAGACCTGTGGGGTGAAGGAGTCCCAGTGCAAGTTCTGTGGTGGCCTGTCAATCAGGACTGAGAAGCATTGACAGAGTTCTGCTCAGTGAAGCTACAGCGTGTATCTTGCAGCAGCCGGTGCCACCAGCCCCACACTGCGTAGAACAGTCATTTCTCCCACTTGTTTTTTTAAACAATTAAATGGAATTGAAAAAAATATTCTAAGTACATTTTTATGCCACTCTAAAAATCTAGTTTATTTTACAAAATTAAAGTGAAATAATTAATTGTAGAAGTGACACATACTAATTACATAATTGCTTGCCGGTAGGGTTTCTCCAACTGGGAAGTTGACGTTTTGACCTGGAAAAGGCTCTGACTCCTTCATGGCGTGAGTGGGGTGGAGAGAAACCAAGAGGAAGAAGTGAAATGTATTGTCTTTCAGTCTTGCTTTTTGGTTTCTTTTTTTCAGGGTAGGAGAAATACATACGCACACAAACTACTATATCTATATCGCTCCTAGACCACTTAGAGCTTTATAGGTCAAAAACAACACCTTTAAGGAGTCTGTCTGTCAATCTATACACACATATTCATGTATGTATCTTAAAGGTGTTGTCTATGACCTATAAAGCCCTAACTGACGTGGGCCATATTTAGCTGAAAGGCCCTCTCTCTCTCCCGTGGCCACACTGCCCCAGCTGTGATCAGTAACAGTGCCCAAGCTGGACGTCCTTCAGATAAAGAGAGGGGGCAGCTGGCAGGGTGTCTCTGTAAACTCAGCTCCCATTTGGATTCACAATGGCCCTGGTTTATTAGCCTCAAGGACTTGGTGCATTTTCCAGAGCTGTGAAGGGTAGGGATGGCCTTTGGTGAGAGATCTTGAAGATGTTAAATGTGTTTCTTATTGATAAGCTCTTGCTGGTGGTTGTGGATTTTGGTAGAAGAAAAAGAGAAGGCAACTGGCAGGGCATTCTCCAAGGGGGCCTGGAGACTTTGGAACTCCGTCCCTCCGCAGGCCATCCTAGCACCCTCTTTAGTTGCAACAACCATCTCTTCTTCTTCACCTGCAAGAACATGGATGGTGAGTGTGGCTGGGTGGGGGAAGCCTGGGGGAGGATTTTGTGGGAGGCTAATTAATTTGCCTCATAGAGTCATACATTTACTCAGGTTAACTGGCCTGTCGTTTCCCAGGTCATCAGATTTGTCCTTTTAAAATATTGACATAACACTAGCTTTTTTCCAGTCCCCATTGTTCCAAGAAGCTGGGACTGGATGACAGGAGATGGATCACTTGATAACTGCCCTGTACTGTTCATTCCCTCTGGAGCATCTGGCATGGGCCACTGTTGGAAGACAGGATCCTGGGCTAGATGAACCATTGGGCTGACCCAGTCTGGCCGTTCTTATGTTCTTGTGTAAGATTTGTTAAAAAGCAACATTTCTGGTTCAGAGAGTTCTTTGGCCAGTTCTTTTAATACTCTTGGATGCAAGTTATCTGGTCTTACAGATTTGCCTCTGTAGGGTTATTTGACTTGATCTTGGGATAGCTGAGGGGGTCTGTTTCCTGATATATTTTTTAAAAGGTTGTCCAGAGCATGTGATGGGCACTTGTCATTACGAAGTAGAAAAAATGACATAAATGAATAAACCTGTTTACTAATGGTCAAAAGGAATGGGGACTAATTGGAGTGGTCTCTTTTATGGTGGATGATGATCTCTTAATGCAAGGGATGGGGGCTCCTTTTTACTGGGTAAGTGTATGTCTAAATGCACATGTGAGTGTATATATATATTTCATTGATTTATGTGGATTTTCACTCTAATTCAATAACAAGGACTATCTATTTTTTGCACGAGGTATTTCTTGATGCATTTAAAAATACAATTATAAAAATAGACTACTCCAGTAATCCCCACTTCAAACAATGATTATATATCGAGAAGAACCCATAATACCACATAATAATAGGCATGCTAAACACACACAAACCTCTCCATCAGTGTTCTAAATTGAGCACTCATAAACTGCCTAGCTACTTGCATTATATCACTAAACACCATCATTATTTATTTCCAAAACCTCTGGCCATAAAGAACTAAAACCTTCTTTCTTCATTTGGAAGGATCTTTCTTTTTCCTGATTACGGAGGTCAAGCAAACCAACAGGCCATCTTAGAATCTGAGATCTTTCGTGCTTTTCTACTCCCAGAGTATTAACTTTTTAGTCATTAGACTTGCTCTCATTATAATTTATTATCTGTAATTTTGCTATGTTCATTAGCAAGTCAAGCTCTCCCAACACCAACAGATATACTCTGGGGTCCTCTGATGTTGTTTCTGAGGATCACATTTAGCCTTTTGACTACTAGTGAAAACAGGGAAACAGAATTCTGAATTCAGGATTTGAATTTATTGAATCAGAAGTGTTTCAGAGAACAAAGTTGTTCGTGGGGCAATAGGATGGGACCCTAGGCAGCTGGGCTCAGTTCTCAGCTCCACCACAGACCTCCCACATGACCTGGGGAAAATCATTTAAACAGTAGTACTTGTGGCACCTTAGAGACTAACAAATTTATTAGAGCATAAGCTTTCGTGGACTACAGCCCACTTCTTCGGATGCATATAGAATGGAACATATATTGAGGAGATATATATACACACATACAGAGAGCATAAACAGGTGGGAGTTGTCTTACCAACTCTGAGAGGCCAATTAATTAAGAGAAAAAAAACTTTTGAAGTGATAATCAAGCTAGCCGAGTACAGACAGTTTGATAATAAGTGTGAGAGTACTTACAAGGGGAGATAGAGTCAATGTTTGTAATGGCTCAGCCATTCCCAGTCCTTATTCAAACCGGAGTTGATTGTGTCTAGTTTGCATATCAATTCTAGCTCACCAGTCTCTCTTTGGAGTCTGTTTTTGAAGTTTTTCTGTTGTAATATAGCCACCCGCAGGTCTGTCACTGAATGACCAGACAGGTTAAAGTGTTCTCCCACTGGTTTTTGAGTATTTTGATTCCTGATGTCAGATTTGTGTCCATTAATTCTTTTGCGTAGAGACTGTCCGGTTTGGCCAATGTACATGGCAGAGGGGCATTGCTGGCACATGATGGCATATATCACATTGGTAGATGTGCAGGTGAACGAGCCCCTGATGGTATGGCTGATGTGATTAGGTCCTATGATGATGTCACTTGAATAGATACGTGGGCAGAGTTGGCATCGGGGTTTGTTACAAGGATAGGTTCCTGGGTTAGTGGTTTTGTTCAGTGATGTGTGGTTGCTGGTGAGTATTTGCTTTAGGTTGGGGGGTTGTCTGTAAGCGAGGACAGGTCTGTCTCCCAAGATCTGTGAGAGTAAAGGATCATCTTTCAGGATAGGTTGTAGATCTCTGATGATGCGCTGGAGAGGTTTTAGTTGGGGGCTGAAGGTGACAGCTAGTGGTGTTCTGTTATTTTCTTTGTTGGGCCTGTCTTGTAGGAGGTGACTTCTGGGTACTCAGAAGTCACCTCCTACAAGACAGGCTTATGCTCTAATAAATTTGTTAGTCTCTAAGGTGCCACAAGTACTCCTGTTCTTCTTTTTGCGGATACAGACTAACACGGCTGTTACTCTGAAACCTGTCATTTAAACAGTCTGCGCCTGAGTTCCTCAGCTGTAAAATGGAGGTGACACTTCCTTTCTCCCACCATTTCACTTGTCTATTTAGGTTGTAAACTCTTCAGAGCAAGGACTAAAAAAAATGGAGAAAAGTTGTTCTCTTTTGCCACTGAGGGTTCAAACTACAGCACAGTAGATTTAGATTAAATCTCAGGAAAAACTTCCTACCTGTAAGAACAGAAGGACAATGGAACAGATGCCTCGGGGGGTCGTGGAAGCTCCTTCACTGGGTGGTTTTCAAAAGGAAGCTGGACCCATCTGCCTTCGATGGTTTAGACACAACAAACCCTACCCGTGCGGTCCCTTCTAACCCTGTGATTCTCTTGACCGTCTCCATGTGTCTGTACAGCACCCAGTACACTGGGGCTCTGATCTTGGTTGGGTCCACTAGATGCTAATGTAATGTGAATATTTCTACTAGGGACGGAGAAGTTTTGTGTTTTTAAAACCCAAATAGTGGTGTTTCTGATCCAAGCCTCAGTTTATCTAGAATACCTCGCATCAAAAGGGATTTGTATAAATGGTTCTGAGTTTTGTTCCAACTCTGGGCCTGACTCGGGTCACACTCAAGAATTGCACCAGGATAACGCCACTGCCATATGCAGAGTCACTCCAGATTCACACCAGGGTAACTCAGACCAGAATCTACCCCGCGAGCCTTAGACTAGAATTGGGCCTGAACCACCAAGGTTGGGGGTGGCCTCCAGATAGCTCAGTGGCTTTGTTTTGGGCCCCTTGCTAACATTCTGTTCATGTTTGCGCATTTTAAACTTTAAAAAAAAAATCCTTTAATTATTCCGTAAAGGTTTATTTCACATTTCCACTGGCTGGGTCACATGACAGCCCCCTCTAAAATTCTCTCGACTGTGATGGCTGGCGCAGATTCATTATCTGCGCTGACTGAGCCTCCGTTCCAGAAGTGAAAAAAGGCAGGACATGCCTCTTAGGTTTGCAGTTGAGGATTGAAAAACACTTTTGAAGCTGTGGCGATGCACTAATATAAAAAGCGTGTTAATTAACAATGGGAGGCAGAGCGCAGGAGAGGAGTAATTAGCTGATTGGGATGTATGTAAAAAAATATGCTTGTTAGCATATCCCAGCCTGCTCATATTAACATTGGATGCGAAGAAGGGAGGAAAGTTTTGCCGTCCACCAGCTTTACCCACAAAGCAATATCACCCCGGGAGATGGAATCATATGTGACCAAGGGGAAAATATTGACTCCTGAAGGGCAGTTAACTTAGTAAGTGGGTGTCAAAATTCCTGAGCAGTGTTGGTCATCGAGAGACATAGTCAGCATTTGGGCCGCTGGTTCAAATCCAGATCAGATGGTAGAAATGGTTCTTCCCATCTGCCAGTGGCCTGTATCTGAGTTCAGTCCCTCGTTCAGAGGAAATTAAAGCAAGAATGCACTAGAGGAGGAAGAGAGGAGGTAAATCCAGCCGCAGATGCCTTCGCACCCCTATGGAGAGGAAGAGATCATACAACCCTCATACAATCTGATTTGGAAATGAGATTTTAATGAGAATGCTCCATAGGAGTGAGGAACCATCACACTTTCACAGAGCTGTCAGCTCCCCACAGAGCTGGAGAGATAGTCTCACACAGAGCCTAGAGGAAACCCAACTCGGAGCTGGGAAATGAGAGGCCAGATCCACAGCTGGTGTAAATCAGTATAACTTCCTCAGAGACAGTGGAGCCAGGTCAGTCTACATGAGCTAGGGACGTAGCCTGAGATCTTTAGCTAGAAGAGCAAGGGGACAGTGAGGTTGGCCAGAGCCTCTGCAAGCGTGGATAAATGAGCTCTGAACTGGCGTGCCAGTGAAATTGGATAGAATGAGCAGTCTCAGGCCTCTCTGCGCATCGTGAATTGATGCATTGGGTAGCTCACACCGTCAACTTTTTACCGTTAACTAAAGATATTGGCAGCATTGACAGTACACACAGTGTAAGTATTGCTGCCTTCCATATCTCATAGGCTAACGCTGAAGCTTTAAGGAGAGTTTAAAGGAGAGCTCAGTCCACGAGACTCACTGCAATTTCCAGTCCCTCTAGGGCAGATGAGAAGAAGCTTTGTGTCCTGCCATAACAATGCGGTTTCTATAAGGAGCGGGAGGTGCATTGCGTGTGTTTGGCAGATCAGGACTGAGGCGGCGAGAAACAGCACAGATCCGAGGCGATGCAGGACGGGCATTGCACAGGACAGATGTTTGTGAGGCAGGCGGATACTTGGGAAGGAAACAACGGCCAGGGTGCTTTGGCCAGAACTAAGGTGGTGTTTCCGAGCTGGAATAGCAAGGGATGGTGCAGGTTAGGCAAGCAGCTGTGACGAGTGACCTCACTGTGATGGCGAATGTATGCGAACGTCACTGTCTCTACTTGTGTCTTCACTCCCCCTCTTCCATGTCAGTTTATTCACCTGTTGTCTCTAGATGCAGCATCCTGAGTGCCCTGGGGCGAGGACTTTCTTAGCATTTGCTTGTACAGCGCCCAGCACAGTGGGGTCTGGATCTCTGATCGGGGGTACCACACTAGAAGGAATAGAGAATCATGATATTTAGGGCTGGGCGGGTGCATTGGCGAGGGTGTGTGGGGAGTCTGCCTGCACTGGCCCTGGAGCTAGCTTCAGAGAAGCAGTAGGCCAGATTTTTCAAAACTGCTCAGCAACCAAAACGGGGGCCAGGTTTTCAAAGGAGCTCGATGTCTTGGGTGCATATTGGGTGCTGAGCACTTGCAAATCTGGCCCTGAACACTTTTGCGCCCCCATCCCAAGGAGCTGAACCAAGGAGAGAAGGAGTAGAGAGGGATCGTCTTGTGCACCACTATTAAAGTTAGCACAGTGTGTTCAAAAGCCCACCCCCCCACTCTCCAAAGGGTTCCTGTCATCCCCACAGCAAGCTTTGCCAACTGATGCTCTGGCAGAGATTTTGATAGGCTAATTGGGTGACTTAAGCCTAAACCTTTGGAAAAGCCCATAAAGAGCTGCAGATTATCATTTCATAATTGAATAAATTATGTTTGTAAGAACAATTTTCAAAGCGTGTGTGTTCCCCCCCCCCCCCCCCCCCAGAATGTTCTCAGTGCTGATAGTCTCCTCCTGCTATTGTCCTGGTCCACCGTGCTATGGAGGCAGCCTGAAGGCTCCTCCAGGAGTTAGGGGGACATTCAAGAGACATCATAATCCACAGAGGGGCAGTTTGCTTCTTAGCCATCTCTCCAGGGGCTTTACATTTCCTGTGGCAGATACGCGGCAGTTGCTAGATGAAATCTAGTGAATTGCAATGCTCTGCTCTTTAAATATTGTTCCACTTGCACACACACAGAGCCCTGAGCAACATACAGTAGAACCTCAGAGTTACGAACACCAGAGTTGTGAACTGATCAGTCAACCATGCACCTCGTTTGGAACGGAAGTACGCAATCAGGCAGCAGCTGACACGCCCTCGCAAAAAAAGCGAATACAGTACAATGCTGTGTTAAATGTAAACCACTAAAAAATAACAAAGAAGCATTTTTCTTCTGTATAGTAAAGTTTTGAAGCTGTATTAAGTCCATGTTCAGTTGTAAACTTTTGAAAGAGCCACCATACCGTTTTGTTCAGGGTTACAAACATTTCAGAGTTACGAACAACCCCATTCCTGAGGCGTTCGTAACTCTGAGGTCCTACTGTAAGTTTTGTCAACATAAGTGGTAGTGTAGACATGGCCTAGCATGATGTTTGTGGCCATCACATTGCTCACTCTGCTTGCGCGCCCTCCCCCTTTCCCCACCCTGGATCCAAATTGTTGGCGCTTCAGGGCAGGGACCAGCTTTTTGTTCTGTTTATACAACACCTAGCACAATGGGGCCCTGATCCAGGACTGCAGCTCACGGATATACGCTACGGTAACACATAATAATAATAATAATACTGCCAGGCCGGATCAGACCAAAGTACCATCTAGCCCAGTACTCTGCGTCTGACAGTGGCCAGCACCAGATACTTCAATGCTGGGCAGTTATAGAATAAAGTGCCTCAAGGACAGTCTTTTCCTAACCCCCGTTAGTAAGACGTTTCCCTGCTGCAGGAGGGGGTACAACCCTTCCTGGATAGTTTTTAACTCTTTCTCTTGTAATGCTGGATCCTCTCTTCATCCCCCTAAAACGGTTTCTTTTTCTGAATGCTGCTAACCTCTCGGTCCCAATGCTGAGTTCCCTGAGCTAACTGAGCTGCCGTGCAGAAGTAACTCTTCTTTTCTTTTCCCAGCTTCCAGAGAGCTGTCTTTCAGTTTCATTGACTGGCCCCTCGTTCTGGTTTCTGAGATGGGGTGAACAGAAGCTGACGTGCTAGGTGATCCGTTGATCTCCCAAAGTAGAAGTCCCACGGCCCAGTTGTGAATGGTTCACTTCGTCACAGTTCCTACTGGAGTCAATGGGAGGTTTTGCTGAGGAAAGACTAAAAACCCGGTTTTCCGTTTCACAGGAAAATCTGTGATTTAAAAAAAAAAAATCATTCTGAAACAGAATGAGAACAAAAAAATTCAAAATTTTCCATGAAACGAAATGCAAGAAAAAAAAGTTTCTGCTTAATCTCAAAGTTTTGTTCTGATTTTGCCGATGTTACATTAATTATTAATTCTAATTATGTTCTAGCAAGGGGGTGTCTACCTCACACGGGTGAACAAAGCGTTAACAGGCATTTGAGAGCCCAGGTAGCTCGCCTAGCTGCATCTGGAGGGTGGGTCAGGTTTGGTGTTGGGGCTTCTTCATAAAAGAAGGCAGGGAAAGCTACAGAGCAGGTCCAAGAGGGGGAGCCAGGACAGAGAAAACCCGGCGTGAAAAGGGGTCGGGCAACTCTTCTACTATTCTGTGATATTATATAACAAAAACTGAAAGGAAAAGTTGTTTTGCAACATTCCATTCAGACACTGAAATACTTCTTTCAATTTTTCTTTCAAAAGGAAACTTTGTTGAAATCGTCACATTTCCCGTGAAACATTTCGCTTTCGATGAATCAGTGTTTTTGGATGGAAAAATGTTCCATTGGGAAATTTCCAGCTGCCTCAAGTCTGCACCTCCAGCGTGGGCCCAGTAGGCTCATTGGGGGGGCTTTCCATTGGCCTCAGCTGAAGTCAATGTGAGTTGCAAGCGCTCAGCACCGCTGAAACGCAGGCCCCAGGTGCAATTAAAGAGATCTAGCAGAAGGTTTAAAACAAAACAAAAAAGGAAGGCCTGGATGAAGCCTAGAAACTGGCTGGTCCTCGGTAATAAACTCTTGCTCGCTGCTGTGAGAGCATGCAATGTCCTGCACCTGCGCTGGTGAGTCAAACATTTGGAATATGTCCTTGTAGTACTTCGACCACAATTTTAAAATAATTCTGAATTGCAGTGCATTTTTGCTGGCTCTGCTGTATGCCTGACAATCAAACTGTGTGCTAAATCAGTCCACGGCAATCAATGCTTTTCTAATGAATTCTGAATTCCTAATGTCAGGACATTACGTTGCCTGTTTATTTTCTCTCTGCCCTTGTCTTATTCCTCCATATTATTCCTGTAGGCCGCATAAAATACAGTAGATATATATAATACATAGATTTCCCTTTCCCCTCTGCAGACCTCATTGGAAAAGTTAATGGTGTGTTTCTTGAGTAATTAGAATGATTTAAATGGCCTGGTAAAAGTTCTTTAGATAAGGAAGCACTTCTCAGCCTCCGTCATAACTTTGCAAGAAGGATGAGTGGGGAAAGAAAGAAATGGGAACTGAAGGGGAACAGACCCTCAGTGAGGAGATCTGGGATCAGATTGGATGGCAATTAATTATTCATGGCAGTCAATTCTGCAGGATTCTCTGGTTCTACGACTAACAATCAATTAAAGTAAAGCATGTGTGTGGCAATATTCTGCTGTTAGTGCACCTCTCTGACCTTTCATCTCAAGGTCTCAGAGCAGGGTCAAGTAAAACAGGGCAACTGCAGGCAAATGTTTTCCTGGAATATTCATTCAAACAACAAAATTTGCTTGGCCTGCGTCCCTTCCCCTTTTGAGTTCACTTCTTGCCACTGTTCTAAGGAGTCCACTGGCAAGAACATTCATAGAAATGCTGGGGCCGATGTGAACAATGGAGAATATTTACAGGTTGTGACTTTGGAAGCAGTGGGCCAGATCCGCAGCTGGTGTCAATCAGTGTAACTCCAGTCACTTCACGGGAGTGAGGCCTGTTTTAATCAGTGGAGGTTTTAGTCCACTATGTGTCTCTAGCAGAATGTACCAGTTGGGATAGTCGTCTTTTTGATCTCTAACACACATGTGCGTGCGCTAGGATGACCGATTTTATAGGGACAGTCCCGATTTTTGGGTCTTTTTCTTATATAGACTCCTATTACCCCCCCACTCTGATTTTTCACATTTGCTGTCTGGTCACCCTAGCGTGCACATACACAACTAGGATGGACTGTGTTCTGTAAATGCAAGATCATTACAATACGGATAAACACCTTGTTTCCATGAACTTTCATTCACCGCTCTAGACCCAGCATCTTCCCCCGCTGTCCCTGCTCACGCACGCCTGTGGCTAAGTCTCACATACCAACTGCAGGGTGCAACTGAAGGGTAACCAGTCAGTGATCCAGGCCTTGCAGGCTGGATTACTGCTGCTCACAGCACGCAAGGTGGGAATGAGGGTACAGACAAGGATTCAGCTGGTCCAATGGCTGAGTGATCCTGTCCACCAAGAGCCCATCACTCCAGTGCCCTGCTCCCTCCATTGGCTCCTTGTGGAACCAGAGGTTAATTTCAAAATCATCGTTAAGGCCTTTGGTATCATTACGAGCTACCTACATGGGCCCCATCCCCTTATTAACTGAGCGCCTCACAAGCTGTAATGTCTTTATCATCCTCGCACCCTTGTGAGTGGTGGCAGCGCTGTTATCCCCACTGCACGGGGAGCCGAGGCACAGAGAGGCTCAGTGATTTGCCCACGGTCACACAGGAGGGCGGTGGCAGAGCAGGGATTTGACTCCAGGCCTTCCAAGTTCCTAAGCCCTGCACCATCCTTGCTGTACTCGTGGATTGGGCATCCTCGAGGGCCATGCTTGTGACAGCTTGTGAAAGCAGGGGATGGAGATTTCTCTGGAGCCAGAACTGTGGAACCTCCAGCAGGGAGAGGCCTCACTGCCTTCCTGACCCAGGCCGATTCCACTTCCTTAGCTTGGCCTGCTCATGGCAGTAATAGACACTGAGCAGCAGAAGGGAGGAAGAGGAAGAGGAGAAGCAGATGCTCTCCCCGCCCCCGACTTCAAGGGCTAGATTCTGATACCAGTCCGCATGCTGAGAGCTGGCTTGCCCTGTGAGCAGCCCCACTGAAATCAGAATCTGGCCCTGAATAACTCCAGACTCCAGGCACCTCCTGGGGAGGAGGGCGATTCTCCTCCTCGTGCTGGGTTCTCTCTTCCTCTACTTCGTTTAGGGAAGTGCTCAGAACTGGACTCCTGATTGATTCCTGAGCTCCTTGCAGATGCAGCCCGAAACCCTGCACCAGCAGGGGGAGGAGGAGACAATCATCCTTGCAAACAGCACTTGCCAACCGCTCACTTGGCAACTAGCGCGCTCTGAACATCTGTATTTTGGCCCTGAGGAACAGGTTTGCCATGGCAACCGCTTCTGTTATCCCGATAGCTGAGGCAGTCCACTCCCTGCCATTGCTCTGACTCACTCTGACAGGCCGTGCTGGTGCATCGTTAAACGCAGGCCTCGGACAGCTGCATTTCGCAACATGCGCACAAAAGGAGCTGAAGCTGTTCTGCAAAGAGCTCTGCTAGGCTATTGCCATGTCGCTCATCCTGCCCTGCACGCCCGTTCGCCCTGAAGCAACCCCAGATAGCACAGGGATGTTGGACTGGGATTCACAGCCCAGTCTGCTGGGGTTTTACTTGGCAAAACTTACACCAGGGGTGATTCACACCTAGGGCCACTGTGTCTCAATCCCTAGACAGCACTAACATGTTACAAGCAAATACAAACATTGCCCAGACCTGATTTTGTTAAAGATTCAGAATTTGGGTTTAATTTGGGGGTAAAGTCCAGGTCTGGTCCATTATTCAAGGCGCATTTACTTAGCCCTGCCCCAGAAATGGGCTTAAATCAAACCTCACATCCAAATCTAATAAGAAAAGAGGAATTGCCAGAGGGGCGGCAGGGCCCATCTGGTCCAGCAGTCTGTCCCCAATGACAATGGTCATAGAATCATAGAATATCAGGGTTGGAAGGGACCTCAGGAGGTCATCTAGTCCAACCCCCTGCTCAAAGCAGGACCAATCCCAACTAAATCATCCCAGCCAGGGCTTTGTCAAGCCTGACCTTAAAAACCTCTAAGGAAGGAGATTCCACCACCTCCCTAGGTAACCCATTCCAGTGCTTCACCCCCTCCTAGTGAAATAGTGTTTCCTAATATCCAACCTAAACCTCCCCCATTGCAACTTGAGACCATTTCTCCTTGTTCTGTCATCTGCTACCACAGAGAACAGTCTAGATCCATCCTTTTTGGAACCCCCTTTCGGGTATGAAAGCAGCTATCAAATCCCCCCTCATTCTTCTCTTCTGCAGACTAAACAATCCCAGTTCCCTCAGCCTCTCCTCATAAGTCATGTGCTCCAGCCCCCTAATCATTTTTGTTGCCCTCCGCTGGACTCTTTTCAATTTGTCCACATCCTTTTTGCAGTGTGGGGCCCAAAACTGGACACAGTACTCCAGATGAGGCCTCACCAATGTCGAACAGAGGGGAATGATCACGTCCCTCGATCTGCTGGCAATGCCCCTACTTATACAGCCCAAAATGCCATCAGCCTTCTTGGCAACAAGGGCACACTATTGACTCGTATCCAGCTCCTCGTCCACTGTAACCCCTAGGTCCTTTTCTGCAGAACTCCTGCCTAGTCACTCGGTCCCTAGTCTGTAGCAGTGCATGGGATTCTTCCGTCCTAAGTGCAGGACTCCGCACTTGTCCTTGTTGATCACTATCCGCTGCATTGAATGAAGGTGCAAGGAACCCTGTAGTAGGCAGTCACGGAATATTCCAGCCCCAGGGAAATTACTTCCCATTCCCCATTAGTTAGAAGTTTGCTCATGCCCTCAAGCATGACCGCTGGATCCATGTTTAGATCTTCCCTAGTTCTATAATGGATGAAATCCAAACACCCCAGTATGTGGGAAAGTTCGTTACCTGACATGGATTTCTGTGGCCCTGAATTCAGTCGTGTTTGGATGTGGAGAGTTGGTTTGGCCTGTGGAGCTTGGATCGGGGGATTCTTGGTCAGGCCCATTGCCCTCCACTATCTCCACGCACCCCCCTAAGCTCTGCAGGGTGCTTGGAGATATTGAAACTCAGCCTAGCTTGTGAGTCTCCTCCCATGCTCAGCTACAAAGCCTTAGAAATTAAGAATCAATCTGATTATTCAGACCCATAAACAACATCATAAAAATAACATCAATTTGCACAGAAAAGCGCTGCATTAATGTGCCCAAATAATGATGCACTTTTACAACATAAATTTACAATCAATCTTGCTTTTAACGCCATGAAACAACAGTCGGAGGAGGATCAATTCTCAGCCTGAATTAGACCGCTTGAGTCAGAGCTGCTTGGGGGGGGGGGGGTATTTTTGAAACCTTTTAACGACAGCTCTAGCCAGGCTTTTGCTAACAAATGCATTTGGTCTGTTTATTTGACAGGCTCACTCAGCAGTACCCAGAAAATGGGCTCTAATTTTAGGCCATCTAGGAGGTCAGAGCCAACACTGCCTCTCCTTGGTGTCCTTTGCTCTTTGTCTGAGCAGCAGGAGAAGGGGATAAAAATGTAACATTGGAAGCCGAATACACAGAGAGGAACAGGCTGGCTGCAGACTAGTAGCTTGTCCAATTGCAGGTTCAGCTCCTAGAGACCTTGGCTGCTTCCTGGGGGGGCGCTGGGAGAGGAGATGACTGCTGTGTGGCTCAGTATAGTGTGGTGACCGGCACATGAGACCATCTCAGTGCAAGTCAGAGCAGCATAGCTGGGGGAAGTGGCTTGAGCTGGGAGCTGTGTCCCACCTACTTAGCCAGGGGGAGAGAGAAGACTCTCAGGTAAGACCAGGCCATAAGAGGAAGAAGCGGTTATCCAGGTAATACCACATCAGCCCAGCCCCCGCTGCCATTTTCAGTCTCGCCAGGAAAAATCACCTTTTAGCTGCCCCTTATTACCTGTGGTTTGAGCCTTGGCGATGGGAATCTGCAGCGTTTCCTGGCTGGGGGGCCCCCACGTGGCCATGTTTGCTGTGCTGACTGGCCACCAGTGATAGCGGCTTGCTTCATACTCCCCATCAGGCAGCTTTTATTTTTTCCAGCCAGGGAATGTGTTTTCACTGGTTAGCAGCCGTCGATGCGCCGCTCCAAAGGGTGCCCAGTGAACGAAGGCCACAGAAGCAAGCTGCTGCGCCTCATGCCGTTCTAGAACCTTCTCTGAAGTCATTCTTCCAGGAGGCTGGATTCCCAGGAAGGACACTGGAGCCGGAGTGACTCAGCGTCAGCCTGGCCTCAGGGAGACCCTAGCAGCACTGGGGCGTGGGCTTCTGAGGAAGGTGCTCTGGGAAGGGTGACCTTTGCGGAGACACAGGTATTGTGAGCCGCCCGCTTTGCCATTTGAAGCCTGGCACCTTGCTGGGAAGGAGCGGTGCTGGCTCCTGTGACCGGAGGGAGCTGCTCTGCGGCATGCTGGGAAGAAGGGTCAGCCCTCTGCCTTGCCACCTCCTCTCGCCCCACTCGCTGCTCTTCAGCAGGGTCGTATCAGCAAGGGTTTTGAGTCACCGAGAAGCTGCCAGGGTTTCATGCCAGGGCAGTGGTGTCTAAGCTGGGGCTGGGGTGCCTGGTCTTAGATTCTAACTGGGCAGAGAGGAAAACTTCATGCCTGGATCTGGGGCTCAGGGCTGTGGGAGCCAGGATATTGGCTGGGCTCTCTGAAAGGACGATCTCCATCCCGTCTTGGATCCTTGCATTTCAGCTGTCGCTCTGTCCTGCAGTGTCTCAAGTGCCTGGGTACCAACCTCGGGGCAGTCTGTGAGGAAACAGGGCACAAACCCCACATTGCCAGTCTGGCAGTCCTCTCCTTCCCCTGCACTGTAGACAGCAATGACTCATCTCTCTCTGACCTGGCTCGGGTCCATTCCTCCCCCAGCACCACAGCTATGTCGCTTGCCATTTTTATTTGTTCATTTGTAAATTGGTCCCAAAAACCCAACCAACCAAAAAACAAAACCAACTGCCCCGCATGCTTATGGGAAGATGGATTAGTTAACGGAGTCAATTATATCTTTAGCCAGGAGCTGTATTACGTAAGGCAGTGAAATGATTGCTCTGTGCAGATCCATTTTGTTTAGCAGCTGTTCAAAGGCCGAAGAAGGGGAGATGTCGGTTAAAAATCCTTAATAGCCCCCCCCCCCCCCACACACACACATTATCTCCTCCCATTGGGGAGCCCTACTTATCTCACTGTGAAATAAGGTTGGGGTAATAAGCCCTGTTGAAGTGTTACCCATTTTGCTTTAAACTCCTCTTTGTTGCACATGAATGCTGGTGGCATTGTCCCTGTGCCAAGTGGAAAGTAAACAATACTCATGGTCAGCAGAGGGGCACCAGTTGCATGCACCTCCAGCAGAGGTATCATATCAGGGCCACGGAGCACACAATATGGTGCCTGGGAGAGACTAGGCTGGAATTTCAGCTGCTGCAGTACAAGCATCTCCCTTCCGTCACACTGAATGGCGACTATATCTGCCTGCGTTGGGGTATGCAGGCTCCCCACAAACGCCATCTCCTGCCGGTGTGCCCCAAAGCCACCCTAGAGGGACTACGCAGATATGCTGGGGGGGGGTGTTTTGCAGTGTAGCTACACCACTGAACATCTCCAGTGTAGACGCACTGCGTGGAGTTTAGACGGGGCTTGGATTGGTGCTACATGTCTACACTAGAGATCTGCACTGGTGTGGATGTCCCTTGTCAGGAGAAGGCCTAGAGCTGAGAGGGGAGGTCAGTCTCTGGCCTCTTCATGCTGTCGCCTCCCTGCTGAGTCCACTCAGAAACCACGTCTTGTGGGACTGGAGCTGACACTTCCCAAGCACACATCAAGTAAGGATCAGCGAATAGCCATCTGGTGATAACTGCTTTGGGCCGCTTCCACCCTGCACTGGATTTGAACCCATGTCCTAGAGGGGACATGCTCCAGACCCCTAGATTTAGGGTCATGAGGCTGTGGTTCTCATGGGCCACTACAGACAAGACAGGACAAGGGAGAGGCAAGCGGGAGAGGTGACCAGTCATCCGCACCTGAGCCGGACTAAGCGCCAGGGTAATTAACAAGTTCAGTGTTAGGTTTGCAGTTCAAAGTCAAATCCGCAAGTGTCCAAGGACAGAATTTAGTCTTAATTCAGATTACATTTGCCATCTCAGTGTGAGGCCGGCTGCAGGAGTGACGGCAGGAGGTGGAGGGACGGCTGGTCGCTCTAGTTATAGATCATGTTGTCTTCTGTGACTCCAGGTGGCCCTGGTGAGAGTCACCCACAACTTCTCACTAGAGCAAGGAAGTGTGGGTAGGTGCCGGCAGCGGCCATTTGAATTCATAGTAGCTGTTGGGGAGCAGACGCTGCCTCCTCTGTGTAATTCTTCCCACTGCCACTGGCTGCTTCATAGCACTCTGCCCAGCATGAGGGAGCCACGCATGGCTGCAATGCAGTGGAAAGGAGCATGCTGCCAGCAGAACAAGCGGCGCATGCGACACTGCGGAGAGGCAGCTGGGCAAGGACTGTAGTTAACTGGTTGTCTCCAGTGTACGGGACACACCCAAGTTTTTCCCTGGTAGCTCGAATTAAACTCCTAGCCTGCACCTCCCCATCAGCCATCAACCTCCTGAAGGCTCCTCTTTTCCTTCTTCCTTCACTTCCACACCCGCCTTCCTCCTTTGTCACACGCTGAGCCACCTCTTGAGGCTCCCCGAGCGACCAGCATACATCAAAGCACCACTGCAATTAGCTCTGAAGAGGACAGAGCAGCAAAGGGGCATCTTCTTTGTGTTTTGCTTTGTTGTTGTTGTCATTACCATTTTGTTTTCCTCCATGTGAACTTTTCCGTTTGCTGCTTCCTGGTGCACAGCAAGCTATGCCCACTCTGGGGAGAGACACGGGCAGAGAGGTGTTTGAAATGCACAGGGAAAATTGCAGTAATAACATTTAGAGTTAATGCGATGGATTAGCTCTTTAGTTCTCTCTGCCTCTGCGGTGTGATCCCAGGGCTCAGAGTAGTGTGCAATTTGCCTGGTGTGTGTGTCCTTAGAATATCTCTCATTGCCTCGTGACCAATGAGTGTCTGATGTGTTTTTAAAGCTCAGACGTGTTCCCCCAACCACCTCACGGTTGTGTGAGCTTGCACATAACCCTGTTAGTACCAAGGGTAGGTTGGTGGGACAGCCATTGTCTGCATTCCTGCAAAGTTCAGGGAGCTGAGTCTGTGCTACAAACCATCCAGAGTCTGATAATCCCTAGTACTCTGCTGATTACCATTGATTTTTGGGAGGGGAGCATAGTCTAGAGGTTAGATCAGTGGACTGGGAGCCAGGATTCCTAGGCTCTGTCTCTGACTTGCTCTGTGGCCTCAGGCAAGTCCTTTCCCTTACCTGTCCTGAGATTCTCCATTTGCAGAATATGGATAATGACACCAACCTGCCTCCCCGGGGTGCTGTGAGAATGAATGTCAAGTGCTCTGAGAGCTTTGCAAAAGTGCTTTCTGGACTGGGAGGGGCCATGCCATGCAGCTGCGGAGGAATATCATGAGCAGAGGTGTGTATTCCTTTGCCGTGGTGCACTTAGGACACTCACTGTCACATTTCATGGCAGGCGCAAGCCAGTACTTCATAAATATTGGATGATGAAATATTGACACACTGTGTGTCCTGGTTTTATAAATAGCAAAGATGAGCAATGCTCCCCAGAGTTCCTTCCGCTTTGCTGGATTTGGCCCAAGGCAGTGAGAGTGAAAAGAGCCTGTCCTGTCGATCCCTTCCCACGCCTCTAAACCTACCCTCTGCACTTTAAAAAGCCAGCCTCTAGGATGCGAGGAGTTAACGGGTGCCCTGGAAAAGGTTATGCTTTAATCACCTCTCTTCGGAGAGATCTTTCCCGAACCCTGCCTGAAATGTTTATCCGCTGCATGAGGAAAGGGCAATGAAATCCAAATCCCTGATGGGATGTTGCCTTTTTAACTAATTTCCTACAGAGGGGAACGGGAAGCCATCTCCAAGATTAGAGCAGAGCTGCGATTCTTCTGGTACCTCCAGCCCACTCCTGGGGAGAACCGCATGGCATATGCTTCTCCCTGTCACGTGGTCATGGAGATTCACTGGGGATGGTGGAAAAATAAACAAACAAACATTTCTGTGAGGGAGGAGTTAGTCACTGCTCCCAGCTGCTTACAGGCAAAAGGTGGAGCAAGGTAGAGAGCAGAGTTTAGGTGTTAAAACAAAGTGAAACACATGTTACAAAACCCCACCAGGTGCTTCTGAGGAACCTGGCAGAGTTATGTTCACAGCCAGGAATTGAGGCATCAACCCAGAGCATCAAAGCTCTGTGCTGGGTCTCCCCATGCTCACCCTTGTGAAGAGCAGGCACAACAGAGAACACACGCTGCTACGCCACAGTCTGCTGCGGGTTCCTGCTGCATTAATGAGTTCTTGTTGTGAACGAAAAGACGCTCTTGTGCTGACATGGCACAGGGAAGCAGCCGATTTACAGACAATGCACTCCAGGAATTAGTGATGTCACGAGGGAAACACAGACAGCAACACCGTTTTACCAGCAGACAATGAAGAATATTTTCCCCACGAAGTAGCTGAAAGCCTTCAGTCATTTATCCATTTGTCTGTCTGTCTGTCTGCTACACTTACTATGCTACATTAGGCGAGTAGCAGACACCACCGATTTGTCGACTTAATGTACCCTTGCTACATACACTCACATCATACATCATTTGAAAGCTTATTATGTCTACTTTAAGAGGAGGTATGATGTGGAGCTGTCAAATAGTGCCATTACCAAAGAAAGGGGGATAAACAATGATAGCAGCAACACATTAAAATGACCACTCTGAAATATTTGCATTTGTTTCTGTTAGTTTAATTACTCTCTGTATTATTTCAAGACATAACCCTGGATTTCATCGTGACCTCAAAGCATCACAACAACAATCTACAGGGTGAAATAAAAGCTAATAATAACTTTGTACAGGCATCATTGAAATATAATAGTGCTGGTGACATTTCGAGTCAACATCATTATCATCAGCGTGTTCATCATTATGGTCTCTGAGAGTGCATGGGTTACCACAGGCTTCATTGCCTTGGCAGGCACATAGTTCAGTGCCACAAAGATTAGTCTGACTACAGACACAGTTGATTTTTCTCAAGTCCTTTTTCATGGGGGTGAGTCAGTTCTGGATGTGTTCTAGGTTTTTCAAATACTGCACGCTGCATCAGTGACTCTGATTGACCTGGGGAGAGTAAATGACTCCCCCCCCCCCCCATGCTTCAGTGGTTGTCCAGCATCACAAGAAATATCTTCAGACTGTTCTTAAAATACCACTCTGGTCATTGAATGGAAGGTATTCTTTCCATCCGTGGTCTCTGCGTTGATGTCTATATTATGATCTCCTTCGTGGAGGAGAATTCTACAAGCATCAAGTGGTACAATTCCATTTGGAATGAACACACACCCCTGGAGTCTTTCTACTTCCGTTTTGACAGAACTAGTGATGAACTGTCTCAGTTCATCATAATTGATGCAGAAGCCATGAAGGTGTAGTATGCCAATTAATTTGCGAGACCCAGATTCATGGTATAGTTGTAGAGCAAGGCTTGTGTGCAGTGGTATGATCATTTTGGAAGTGTTAAATACTAGGATCTCCACAATTGAGGGGCACCTTCTTTGAATGTCTTCGGAAGGACGATACTCACTGCTGACTAAATGATGTGCCTCTTTATCTGTCAACCAAAGGACAAATTCCTGCACCAATTGGGGCACAAAAATAGCCAGCCTCTATAAACTACAATCGCCTTGCTTTGGAGAATATTGTGAGGCTTTCGTGTTGGCTATTTCAGACTGAAGGATTGAAGTGGCCTTATACCAAACTACTTGTTCGTTTGAAAACTGTTCATCGGGCTCACTCACCAGAAGACCATCCACAAAACATTTGGATGACTTAAGTTCCAGCTTCAGCTGACTAGCAGCTTGGATAGCATCAGCTAATGTTATTGAGCTGCATAGGACAATGGTAGACTTGCCTTGTCCATGCTGTGCATGGAATGAAATGGTAGAACCGTAGTGTTTTTCTAATGTTGCCTGTAATTTGCTACTGGACTAGCTTGCCGTTTCTCCATCTGAGGGACGTAGGGCTTTATGTCTTTGTAGCGGCTTGGACAGGAGAAGAGCCTGCTTGTTGTATGTATAGGATCAGTGTCTGTCTCTTCAATCAGCTGATAAAATGCAATGTCATAAGATGACTGTTGTTGCTGCAGTATAACGAGATGGTTTTGCTTTAAGATTCATTTGACCAAGTAGGAAGAAAGGCATGTTGAGCGATAAACTGCATCCTTAGCAATCACGTTTTCCACAGATACTCTATGCAACATGTCATCATCTCCTCTTTGATGGGCTGCCTCCCTTAGATTGGTTGAACTCTCAAATGTTTCTCTTTTATGAATTTCTTGTCTTTCTTGCATGTTTTTCTTAATCCAACAATGCAACAGAGCCAGTCGCTGGAGGACAGCCTTGCTCTGGTGGCTAGAGAGGCAGATGGACGTGATGCTCTGATCAGATTCCATCTCTTTTTTTCCCGGGTTCAATACAACTCTGACATGTGCCAAATTCGACTTACTTGTGTATTTCTGAAAGCAACCCCTGAGAAAACTCACTCAGTAGCTACCAATACAATTCATCTCTCCGAGCTTCTGCTGCCAGCATTACAGACTTCTGTCCAGCACTGGTGGCTTTTGACAGTTTGGCATTCTTTTGATTTTTCTTGACAAATAAAGCATTTTTCAAAGTTTGTGGAGAATCCTTTTCTCTTTGATGTAAGCCTCAAGGGGCTTGCATCCTCCATGTCTTCATGTACTGCAACTTCCCTGCAGGGGGGCTGGAACAATGTGTATAGTGGGGGTGCTGAGAGCCATTGAGCCAAACTGTAAACCCTGCATATGATGGAAACCACTTCAAGCCAGAGGATGCTGCCGCACCCCCAGCACCCTTAGTTCCAGAACCTATGCGGTTCCCTGTAGAGGTAAAATTTCCAATGTATGTTGTTAGCATTACTACCACCAGTACCACCATTTTTCATTTTGTAGACATATACAGACTTGTGCTAAATTAGATATAAATTGGAGCTATATGTTAGTATCAAACGGCCATTTTTGTTTAGTGAGCACTTTGATTGCAACCCAGTATGAAGCTGTTTATTGTCATCTCTAACACTAAGAATGACCTATGCATAAGCGTCACTGAATTAAAAGGCTAGTTTCTAGAATATTTCAAAGGCTAGTACTGCATGGCTGGCAATTAAAAATCAAAACCTTTTACCCAGCAGACTAGATGCTACATTGTATGTACAAATGGAGAAGCATTACAGTAGGAATTCATGTACATTTATATCCACCCATTATGTAGTACAAACTATATGGGCATGCAATCTACATTAATTGTAAATATAGAAAACAATTATAGTTACTTGTGAGATACTTTGACAATTAAGACTATGAGATATGAAAACATTGTGTTTCTTCAATACAAAATATTGATATTCGCCATTTTTACCACATGCTAAACAGCTTCATTATTTGTGAGAAAAACATACATGCTCATGCAGAACCAATACAGTTGTTTTAATACATTGTTGTTTGGTAGCTTTGACCAATAAACCCCACATTAAGGAGTTGAAGTTAGCTGAAACAGTACAAACTGTCGGAATAGTCATGTTGCAATGTTTTTGGAACGGTGCCAGAAATGGAACATTCTCATTTTGGGTACCATTGTTTCACCTCCTCTTCAGGCTTATGGCACCAATTGACAGCTCCACATCAGACTTAGGCTAGGTCTACACTACCCGCCTGAATCGGCGGGTAGAAATCGATCTCTCGGGGATTGAATTATCACGTCTCGTCGGGACGCGACAATCGAGCCCCGAATCAACGCTCTTACTCCACCAGCGGAGGTGGGAGTAAGCGCCATTGACGGGGAGCCGCGGAGGTCGATTTTGCCGCCGTCCTCACAGCGGGGTAAGTCGGCTCCGATAGGTCGAATTCAGCTACGCGAATTTGCGTATCTTAAATCAACCCCACCCCCCCGTAGTGAAGACCTGCCCTTGCTTTACATGTGCATAAAATATGCTCTGAAATGATATATGATGTGGGTGTGTGTAGGATGGGTACATTAAACTCCAAAACAATGGACCTTTTTGGAAAACTGCTGCACATCTGTATGAATGCTTGGGCTTGGCCCTTAATGTTACAGGCTTCCCATGGGACCTTGGGCAAGTCACTTCCCCTCTCCATCCCTCAGTGTCCCAGTGTGTGAAATGGACACAAGTATGCTCACCTACCTTGCCAAGGAGTCCTCAGGCTTCACTCGTGAATATTTGTAAATCGCGTTGAGATTCTCCAGGGGAAGGCTCTAGAGAAACACAAATTATCCCCAATAGTGCTTGTGGACTCCCAAGCAGCTCGTGTGGGAGAGAAGGTCATTTCTCCACTCCATCACCTAACCCCACACTTCTGCTGAACTGTATTTATTCAGTGAGTTGTATCTGACTCCTACTCAGAAGCCAGGAAGGCCACACTGAGCATGGCCCCCGTTCCTTTGGCACCTTGTATAAAGCACTGGGCAAACTGTGGCAGTGTTTCTCGGGGGAATCAAAAGAGGACAACTGGTTAAGAGTAGAGCTGGGCCTGAGGCACAATTTTCTGACTCTGAATCTGGACTTTCCTAAAGTGTTTTGGTTTGACCCGTTATATGTGCCTGAACCACCAAGGCTGGTTTCCGAATGAGGACTCCAGTGCTCTGATTCAGACCCAGTTCTGATAGTGAGCGGTCCAGGTGTAAAAAGCTGTATCCTGCATGCAAAGGCATTTACAGCTGGCACCCGGAACATTTGGACAAGGAACATTTCTGAAATGTACATCAGACTAGACCATGTTCTGTGATCAACTGCATGCCTGGCTGACAGGGTATCATGGGCCTGTTTTGCCCTGAGCCGTGTTTGTGCTGGGGATTGGGGGCACGCTCCCCTGCTGATCTTTGTTTTTTAAAGAATGCGTTTAGCAAACCAAAAGGATTGAAATGTCCAGAAAAGCACAGTCCTCCCAGACGGAACAGGCTGAGGGCCTGGGGAGAGGCTGCTGTTCTGTAGGATGCACTGATGCGTTTAATGGAAGCCCGAAGCACCGAGAGAGACGCATTTACAGAAAGAGACTCGAGATGGCCCAGGGAGGCTGCGTTATGTTCAAGCTGAATGGGCAGGAGTAACAGCGGAGGCTCATTTAGGACCCGGCCCTGTGCTCCGTGAGGTCCATGCCAATGCTCCCATTGACTTCAGTGAGGGCAGGAGGAGGCTTTTAGTGAAAAGAACATGGCCTCCAGTCCGGGGACAAAGCGTCCATTCAGAGGGCTGTTCGATGACCCATGTGAAATCTCAGCCCACACAGGGTTGCACAAAAGCCACTGAGCCTTGTTGTGGGTCTTGTTGCAGGCAGGCCAAAGAGAGAATGGTCAGTGGATTTTAAACTCCCATCTCAGTGTTTATGCAGGATTGGTGGGATAATGTATGTGGAAACTCACCCTGCCACTGCCTTTACTGCATCTGGACTGGGGTGAACAGAGAACCATCAAACTGGCATCACTCACTGGCACCTAATTCATTGACATACAACAGAGCAAGGACCGATTGCCTTCCTCCCGCCTTTCTGAGAGGGCTGGACAGGAATTCCTGTTCTGTTCTCCACCGTCTACCCTCACACATGGTCACTGTTAAAACATTAAAGGCTTCTAGAGATTTTTCAACAGCTCCAATGGGTTTCTCTGCATAATTAAAATCAGTGCTGAACTCCTCGTCTTATTCTCGCTGTCTTTTAGGAATACAATTAGCTTCCACGCTGCTTTTGTACTTTCTAAACCTTTTAATTTAGTCATACAAGGACAAGTATGTAACTGTCAGGAACAGGTATGTACAAATTCAAAAGGATTTAGGTCAGACTCCATTGTAATTAAACTTGTATGTCCTGTGTGCTGAGGGCTTTTCTTCATAACTCATGCAGAACAGCTCCTTTCCGTTCACTTCCCTGCACTGCCTGGTCCCCCCATTTTTCTTTGTTTAATTGGAAATGCAGCCTCCAAGCGTGGGGGGAGGAGGGGAGCGGTTTATGTGATTGTTCTGGGCTATAGACTTTCATGCTTTAGCCTAGGGTAGAGCACAAAGGTATCGGCACTAGCCTATATGAAGGTGTTAAGTACTTGAGTTAATTGGCAATTAATGAATTAGAGGTAAACCAGTCTAGTGTAGACTAACCGATAGAGACTACACTACCTTCCAGATCACTGCTAGGAACCCTGCACAGCACACTACCTAACCCCACATCCTTCGCCAGCCCAAATATAACAAAGTGATGTACCCAGCCCCGTTGGCAGGCGCCTCCCAGCAATAACAAACCAATATGTAGAGTGGTTTGGGAAACAGTCCCCTGCCCCCACTACAAACATGTAGGATGAAAACAAAATAATTTTCATTGAAAATGGTCTTTGAAATTTTGGGGGGGTTTGATTTCTGGACAAAAACCTGAAAAAAATGACAAAAATTTGAATTTTTTTCATGAAAAAACCTTTTTTGGTCAAAAATATTTTAATGGAAAAATTTCAGCTTGCTTTACCTATATGCCCCGCTCTCATGCGCAACCCTACCATAACAAACCTGGATCCACTTGCACGAGGGAAAGCTGCAATAAGGAAACAGATGTTGGTCTCAAGATTCTGAGGGTATGTCTACACAGCGCGGGGCTCAGACTATGGGGCTGTTTCATGGCTGTGTAGACTTCTGGACTCGGGCTGGTGTCTGGGTTCTAGGATCCTGTAGGGTAGGAGGGTCCCAGAGCTCAGGCTCCATCCGAACCCCAACATCTACACAGCCGCGAAACAGCCCTGCAGCCCGAGTTGGCTGGCACAGGCCAGCCGCAGGTTTTTCTTTGCTGTGTAGACACACCCTGAGAGGTTATTTTCATCAATATTTTTAAAATGAGGAATAATTCCTGGCCTTTTAGACCCTATTTCTTGATTTGTGAAGAGATGGGAAAGAGGTCAGCTGATTTGAAAAGAAGATGCCAGCAATTTGTTAAAGCACCGATGCCCCTTGCAGAGGCTACCTCTGTATCCTTATTGTCTGTAACTCCATAAAAAGGAGCCATTCTCCATAAAGCTACCAGGGTCACTCATTAAAGATCTGACCAGCAATCTGAGGAGCCTCGTAAACATGGTCTGTGCATGATTATGATCCTCTATGCTCAGGTGAAAGAATGAGTTTTTATTGCCATGCACTGAAGTTTATGGAAGTTATAAAAAATGAAACTACACATAGAAATGATCCGGCACTGAGAGCAGTGTAACAAAAGAGGAGGAGGGAGCCATTATCAGCACTTAGCAAATAAATAATAACCACAGGGACAATAGTTCTTGAGTAACTTTGTATTGAATAAGGGAAATGATGGGTGCAGCGTAAGAGGGGTGTATATGGTGATAGAGAGATGGATGCATGGATAGAAGGGTTTGAATGGAAATGGATAGCTAAATAGATAGTCTATGAATTAAATACCAAAAGCACCAGCCCCATTATAGCCTCTCACAAGGGTCACTTGTTTTATTCATTGTGTCACAATCCAGTCCATTTCCAGACTGACATTTCTGGTCCTTCCTTCCCTCAAAGCTTTTCTTTATAAGCAGCTCAGGTCCCCAGAGGTTTCTCTGCTCCAATTCAAAGCCTCAAGAGAATTTATGTTCTCTCTAGATCTAAGCTCTTCCCTGTCTCACACGTGGGCTGCTTCTCTGGCACTCATACTATCTTCCAGGGCCAGACTCACTCTCCAGACAATGCTCCACCTCAGCCCACCTCCCTTCTGCCAGCTGCAGGGGTTGGCCTGCCTCCCGCAGGGAACACCTCGGGAACTGTACACTTAAGGGACTGGGTTCAAATGTAATTCCTTGCCACAAGGCCGAGCTGGGTGCTGGAGATGGCACTCCATTGGCTAGCGGTGCAAGGCTGTTTCCTTTTGCTAGGCACAAACAATCTCCTCTGGCCCTATATCTGAACATCCTGTCCACGCCCCCCCTCCCCCCCCCCACACCAAATCAAACCAAATATCAGTATCTATGGGCATCACCCACAAAGTAACAGTACAGTGCCCAGTGATTGCCTCCCTGTGCCCCTGGTTGGTTGGTGAAGGGGGAATGAGGTGATTCTTTGGACTGCTTTGTACTAAAAGCGTATGTGTCTGGTGACCTCTAGGACCCTTCTCCACTCCCTGACTGTGGACCACATTGTGCCTAAGCACTGATCAGTGCAGGGGAAAGACAACCCCAGCTACCAGAACTAGAGCAGGCCTATAGGCCTCAGGCAGGGAAGTCAGACGAGTAGGAAGGCTGCCCGGCACCCTGGGGTGATTTTCTCCACCGCTGCAGAATTCCATAGAAACCGGGGTATTGTCACCAAAGGAAGAAGCTGGAAGATTTCAAAGGCCACCAGCTGGAATGAGGGGCAAACTGGGAAACAATGTATTTTAAATGTGAATGTAGTTTTCTTGTCATCATTTGAATTAGGCAGGTCTCTAGAGAGAGAAAGGATGGGCCAGTGGCTGGGCTCTAGCCTGGGACTTGCGAGCGGTCTGTTCAAATCCCTGCTCTGCCACCGACTACCTGTGTGACTGCTTGCAAGTCACTTAGGGCTTGTCTACACTCGACAGTTAATTCAGATTAAGGGTAGGGTGTGAATATAAAACACAGCAACTGGTCTGGAATAACTCTATGTGTAGACTAGCCCTTAGCCTCTCTGTAGTCCCCCTCTTTTGCCCTCCCTCCCCATATAATAGGGAAATACTTTCTCTCCACAAAGTGTGTGATATGCTTGGATGTGACTGTAATGCGAGCCACAGAGGTACCATTGATACATGTGGTGACTCTCTGAACCCAGAACAATGATCATGTGGGTAAAGAACTAGACTGGGACCCAGACACACTGGATTCAAATGCTGTCTTTACCATAATCTTCCTGTGTGATTAAGAAACCCCAACAAACTCCGTGCCTCAGTTTCCCCATAACTCTTTTTGTGTAAATTGTCATTTAGATTGTGAACTCTTCAGGGCATGCATGGTTTCCAACTAGATCTCTGTACAATGCCCTGTACTGATTTTGTTGGTGCCCTTAGACATTGATAATAATAATAATAATAACAACAACAATAAACAAGTTTGTCACACATTTCCATCATCTGGGAACCTGGAAAGTCTGTGACTTTGATTTTAAAAAAGAATATTTCAACTAAAATTCTGCTCGGACTTGGAAAAAATCTATAACATCTTATTTCTTAGGATCTCTCCATTTTTCAGTGGACAAACCACTTACAATGTAGCACAACACTGATCCGTTTTGTAGAGCATATTTCATACAAAGCGTCTCACCAAATATTTCACAGTGTTAAATAAACAACGTGCTTGCAGTTAAATAATAAAGAATGGCTGAGGGAGTAGGAGGGTTAGAAAGAGGCACGAGAGAAAAGAGATGTTTTCAGATGAGTTCTGGATGGAAACAGTAGATGAGAGGGAAAGAGACAGAATAGATGGCTGCATATGGTGATGTTAGTTATGAAAATGCAAGAGAAGTACTGTCCATTGATCATCCCAGTGAGGGAATCTGAGCTAGAGGAAAGAAGGAGAATTATAAGGTAAAGAAGAAAATAAGCAGTAGCTGAAATACAACTATCATGAGAGGCCCTCAGAATTAGCAAAAGAGCTGTCTTCATCCTCTGCATTGTTGTTTCCGCCCCTTTTTTCTCTTCCACATTCTATTCTCTGTACTATCCCACGGAGGAATCCTGTTCTCCAGCTTCTTCCTCATGCTGTTCAGGCTTAGCATGCCCTGATGTACTGGGCCGTAATAGCCGATGCAGCCTGACAGAGCAACAAAAACTTCTAGAGAGAGAGAGAGAGGCACCCACAGCTGGATCTGGAAAGCTGCATCCCGTCTCCTTTTCATTGTTGAAAACCCAGAGAGTGCCTTGTTCCTGGACATGCAATCTCACACCTCATGCTGAATCTCATCTGTTCCTGTCTGTAACCTGGGAACCGGCCTACCACTGACATAAACAAGCTAGGGCCTGCAAAATCCCTGCCATTCATTCTGCTGCCTCGCCTGCTTAATTGGGGGAAATTGCCACCGCAGTACGATTTTGCAAAGTTTGGTATTAAATATTTAATTCAGTCTTAACAGCTCAATCCATCTGGCATTATCACAGGGGCCAGGGCTTGCTCACAGCCTTTTCTGATTAACAAAGTAGCCGGCCAGTGAAGATTTGCTGATCCAGTCATTCAAGGCTTTGTTACACAATGTTCAATGCCAGTGGAGAAGCAGCATTAACTAGGAAGCATTGATTTCAGCATTAGCCAGCTTTTTACATTTGAAGGCAGACAATGCAAGTATCTTCAATTATCTTCAAAGCAACTGAAGGGAAGGAAATTGGTCTTAGATGTGGTAAATAGACTCCACAAACTCTACTGAAGCATGCAAAGATGTATACGAGGAAGTAACAGCTGCTTGCACAACTGTTTTGGAGCTTATTCAGAAATCTGATTGAAATTCTAGGGGTTTCGTATTAGTCTATGTGTTGGCTTTGGAGTTTTTGTAACCTAGTCAGGACAAGATACGGATTGTTACATTGCTAAGAATTTGTAACTGATCATTTCTTAGATGAATTTATCCTGCTCACAGGATATCTGCAGATGGATCCTGAAATCTTCAAATTTATTTGTTCAAAATTTTTCTACTATAATTCTCATTTATTTTTAAACATATGGATTGATCCCAAACAATTATCTGGGTGCATCCAACACACAAGCTAGATTCCTTGGTTGGCACTGGATACATAAGTCACATGGCTTCATTTCTGTTCTCTGATTGGATGAGCACACGGTACAATTTTGTGTTCCCAAGTCATTTGGACGCTTGTGAAAAAAATCCCTCTCTGGCGTACTTGTGAGTGGTAATAGTCACAGATGTGTAACTTTGAGATTTGCTTTATGTATATACTTGTGCTGGTAAAGCCCAGAGACTCAGATATTCATAGAAAGCAAACTCCCAAGGGCCATGAAAGTGGCTACAGCAAATTAATTTAAAAAAATCAAACAAAATAATTAGGGAACCTTTTTCTGCTGCATTCACCCAGCTTTGGTCAAGACAATGTTTTTTGCTGCACATGAAGGGGCAGATTTTCCAAACTGCTCACCTCCCTTTGGACAGAATAAATAAGTGGGCAGATTTTCCAAACAGCACAGCATTACTGCATGCATTTTGGGTGTTGAGATTTTAGGATAATCTGGCTGCCACTGTGAGTACCGAACACTTGAAAAATCTGACCCCGAGCACTTCTGAAAGTCTAGCCCACAGTGTCAATCCACAAAGTTGTCCTATGTTTTACTCTGATGAATCCATCTCTCCATTCTTCCTATAGCTCCCACCCTCATTGGTGGCAGGAGCCCAGCCCTGCCCCTTACTTAGCATAACCCTCCCTGTTTATTGGGAGGGGGTGTTACTCTATAAAAACTCACCCTCCATTTTGAATTCTTTCAGCTCAACATAGAGCTAGCGGCAGTGGAGATGCCTTCAGCATCTAGGGATACATAGAATTCCTCCTCAAGGCTTCAGTTCTACCCTGAGCCCCCCTATGAATACCACAGAGCTCACTGCAAGATAAAGGGTGTAACTCCAAGCTCTTCAGAAGGAGGAGATTGAAGGGGAGAGAGAGAGAGAGAAGCAGGGAAGAGACAGAGATTTTAATTTAGATAGGTGAAGGGGGCACAAGAGACAGAAAGGTGAAAAGGGTTGGTAAGTGCAGGGGCTGAGGTCTTTTCCAGAGTGCCTCTCTCCCTGGATTTGAAAAGGAAATTAGGGGAGGAAAAGAAAAACAAACAAACAACTAACTATTCCTCCCAGCCCTGCTGTTTCCTGCCTCCTGGTAAACCTGGGTGTTAGCTTAGTGCAGGGTGTTCATTCCCTCACCAATGATTCTGCATGACACCAGATCTGATTACCCTACACCAAAGTGCCTTTCGCCTGAATTCATGCTGTGGTTCTCACTAGAAGCTAAAGCCTAAGGGTTATACCAGCTCTCCCCTGTTCTTCGCCCTCCGTTGTTACCTCCACAGCGAGGGCTACATTCAGGGTGGGGTTTGGCATTGCCAGGGCTTGTCAGAACTGTTCTAGGATTAACAGCTGTAACGATTCTCAGCAGCGCTTGTCTTTCCAGTGCCCAGCAAGCTACTCCTCTTAGAACCCTTGTTAAATCAGCCGAGAGCCCTGAACTTCCAGTGCCTTGCATCTTGCACATTCATTTACGCCTGCGCCAAAATGCAACCAAATCTTAATTCTCTCTGCTTGCTTCTGTTGCTAGTATTTGCCCGGCAATGACTCTGCAATGCAGCAGAAAGTCTGAGGTAGCACATCTTATGTCTATTATGCAGAGGGGGAAACTGAGGTGTGGAGGACAAGTGACTTGCCCAAGGCTAACAAAAACAAGAAGTGAGGGAGCTAGGATTAGAACTCGGGATTTCTGTCTCCTTGCCAGACTCTCTGGGCCTGATTCTCTGTTTCTTGGCAGCTTGTGCATAATGGGAGTAAAATGCTGCTTCATCAGAGTGGTAGCTACAATGTCTAGGAATAGTTTTTTTGTGGGCAGGAGAGCTCTCCACCCTCCAGTACAAGAGCAGAAATACCAGCAGTAATGGCTCCTCCATTGTGTAAAGACTGAAATAAGGAAATACTAGTTAAACAGTATTTCTGAAACCCCGGTTGTTTTCCCAGCCCCAAAAGATTGTATTGAGCAAATACACCAGACCTTTCAAACAGGGATTATTGACTGGGAGCCATACACCGTGTAAACAGGGCTGACGGTTTTGATCTACAGCATGTCCGTATCAATATTTTAATTGATCCACACTGAGAGAGTTTAAAACTCAGAAGGCAATCAGTCTTGACGCGCAGAAGCAAAAGCTTTCATACAGCGGGAGCTAACCTGGATTGAAGAACCAGACGATATTTAAACTGGCTTGTTGTAAGCAAAGCTGAGTGATTTGCCTGCAACAAGAGGTGGCATCCCTCGCTGTGGTGCAGCACGTTTGCTCCTGCGAAAGGGGGTGGGCATGAGGCAAGATGAGGAGGGACAGCATGCAAAATACAGGCTGGGACTATTAGACATGCTGCATCTGAATGGGATTTACATGCATCCGAACTGCATACAAGGTGTGTTCTGATTACTTAGTGACACTGAAGGGTAAGCAGCCAGATACAGACAAACCAACTGCCCCACGTGTAGTCATCTTCAGACTTTATCTGCTTGGACAAGATATGCTTGCTCTGTCTGTTTGTCTGTCCATCCTTCCAATTGTTTCCTCTGTCTGGACGCCTTCCCCACACATGCACAACATGCTGCCAGGGACATGGACTGGCCTTTCTTTTGCAGTCAGAAATCAGGAGATTTGAACAGCCCGTAGAGCCTTGGACACTCCTCTCGTCCCAAGAGGTCAAGGTTGATGGGGCACACTGGTGGAAGGGCAGTGCAGGGGAAGCTTGTGTAGTCCCTGCCCTTGCCACATGCGGGTTAATGAAGGACTCCATTCTCCAGGGCTGGTCCCCTGGCACAACATTCAATGTTTACCTTTGGGTACCTGTAATGAGACCAGGAGACTGAAGACCTGGACTGTGGTTCAGCTGCTATGGGAAAAGAGGGCGTAGAAAGAGCAAGAGTGCCTAGATTTCCTCCCTCCTCCCTTGTTTATATGTGTATACATCTTCAAATACAGTTTTCACACTTAAAATGTCTCTCCTAGTTTGAGAGAGACTCCCAGTTCTTAATCTAGATTTTAAGTGGGGGATACTGGTCTCTCTTTCAAACCAGAAACAAACAAAAAAACCCTTTTACTTAGAATGTACCATAAGATCTTTGGAGCAAAGGCTGTCTCTGAGTTCTGGGTTTGTACAGCCCCTAGCACGATGGGGGTCCGGTCCATGATGGCAGCTTCTAGACACTCCCCCAATACCAATAATAAACAAGAAGAATAAGTATGAGCACTGCATAAATATAATTTCAAAAGTCCAGCCTAGGCCAGCAAGGAAACTTTCCTAGAGCCATACGTTTTATTTGTTACTTTATAGGAATAGAATGAATCTCTTGGCATGTGAGTCAGACAACAAGATTCAGATATGTACCAATGGGATAAATACAACTGCTTTGACAAGAGAAATTCAGTATTGTCGCTTTCAAAAAAAAGATCTGAGAGAAATGTCTCTGTGTGTGTATCATGGACAGAAAGAGTGTGTGATTTGTGTGCCTATGAATGAATGAGAGAGAGAGAAGCGGGATGGATGGATGCAGATTCACATTTCACACAGTAAGAAATCACTCTTATATTCTGATTAAATACATGGCTCCTCTGTAAAAAAAAAAAAGTCAAACTATAACCTGCAGTCACTTGGTCAATAGCACAGGAGATCTGAAAGCCTCTTTGAATACATTATCTCCTCCTTGTACCGCCAGCACTGTGGAGAAAAACAAGCAAGAGCATTAGAACTTCTAAGGTTAGGGAAGGAAATCTGCATGAAAGAGCCCAGTTTGCAGGATTTTCTGAAGGATTGGTGGGTGAGGGGGGACGCAACCAACCAACCAACCAAAAAAACCCCAGCGACAATCCAAAAGAATGGCGGATGAGCAATAAACTGTGCTCTAGGATCAGCTCAGGCTCGTTAGTGGGAAAGGAACAGAGAAAGCCCTAGTGCCTTAACATCAAGACAGGTTACGTCTTACGGAGTGGAATGGGGTTTATGAGACGGGTTCACTTCCCAGCACTGCCACAGACTGCCTGTGTGACCTTGAGCCACTCACTTAATCTGCATCTCAGTTCCCCATCTGTACACTGGGGATAATGATCCTGCCTTTGGTTTCTCTATTTGGATTGCAATCTCTTTGGGGCCGCGGCTATCTTATACCACGTGCACATACAGCAGCTACCACTACGGGGCCTTGGTATTGGTTAGGACTTCTAGATGCTACCAGCATGCAACTGAGCAATGATCATGCAAAGAAAGTCCCTGCCCCAAAGGGTCTAGTCTTGGTCTGGGACAAGATAAAGCCAGGGGATGGAACAAAGAAAGGATGTCAGGGGAAAGGAGGGAGGACAAGACCAAAGGGAAATGGCCAAGTAATGTCTGCTAAGCAGCTGTTCTCATAGCCCACCTCCAGCCCAGCTCTGGCTGTGTGTGGGAATGGCATCCCTGCAAGGAAATAACCCTAGAGGATGTGCTCTTTTCCACCCATGCACACACAAGCTGCCTCCATCAATGGTCGGTAGATATGTGCTGGCGAGGATTGTTTTCATTGTTACATGCATTTCTGCAGCACCCATCCCCATAGTTAGCTGGTGTGTTTGTGTCAATCAACTTAATATGATGGACTAACCCTCTTTAGAACACTTTGCTGGGAAAAGGGCAGGTCTGCTAATTAACACACACTGCACTAACCTGTGACATACACAGCCATCATTACCGCTCATGTTGAATAAATCTGTCTATTTAACAGCATGCTCGGCCGCATTACACCAGTTAATGTAGCCTCCGTGCAGGTATCGGAGAAGCAAATGTCCTTGCGACAAGGAGCATACCTGTTAAAAGGAGCAAAGAGCGAGAGGAGTAGCTCTGCTTAACACCTGAGCTGTGCACTGAAAGCCTTCTATGCACCTGGAGGGATATAATACAGACTCACCATCAGGGAGCATGCCTGAGCCTCGATAAACAACATGCCTCAAAAGGGGCTGCATGTAATAACCAGCAGCAGAATTGGCTTCCTGTCGCTCCCTGCAGCATATTTTAAATACGCACCCCAAAATAATCCTACCTCTCTCTGTAATTACTTGTCTCTACATGCACTATCCATGGTTTGGTAATTAAATCAAGCAGCATAAGGGCAAGAACACCTAGTGAGATCCGATCTGGAATTCTATCAACACCCAGGAGCTGCCAATCACTTTGCATGAAAACAAAGTGCACAATTTCAAACATGGTTCTGAATTTATTGCAAGCAGTTTGTTTAATCGCTCTGGTTTCTGATCTCACATTCCTTCCCACCCTCGGTCCCCCCTCCCCTGTTTTTCTGTCTCCCAGTTGCGCCAGATGTCTGTCACAAAGTATGTAATTCAGAATGGAGTTTTATCCTCTGGGAAGGTGTAAGTGAAGTCTGATCACTGGGTAGAATGTAGACAGTTGGGAACAACTCATCTAGTGCAAATTGGTGCAGCTCTGTTGACTTTAACAAAGCTATGTGAGTTTATACTAGCTGAGGATTTGCCTCTAAAATAGGATCAAGGAACCAATTTGGATGAAAAATGAAAACTCAATTCTTCCTGACCCATCTTCAAAATCTCAGACAAAACCAGGACTCTTTGGGACTTCAAAGAAGCTTTGATAACTTTTTTCAATTTGCGCAGGTCCAAATGGGACTAAGAGTGCAAATGCTGAAATATCTCAGGGACGGCTGTTGTCAAAGCTTAAGGATCATTGTGATGACTGAAGTATAAAAGATAGGGAGATGAGTGATACAGTGACAGCAACTCTTGTAGAACTTCAGACTAAATGGGAGGGCCTTCTTGGCTGAAATTTCCAACCCAGTCTTGCTAACTCAGAAGGTTTAGATAGTTTGGAGAAACTCCTGTGCTTTTGAGTGCTCGTCCAAACCTAACTTCCAAGCCTGTAGAACTTATCATTACTAGCTGACCAGGAGCCACTGCAGGTGCTGCAGGTCCTTTCAGAATATGCCCATGCAGAGGCGAACAAGTCCAGGTGAGGAAACAATATTTGGATGGGTCAATGCCCACATGCACAAGAAGTGGTGAATTGAATGATCCATCCAGCAGCCACTCTGCCCAACTGCTGCTTCCTGTTGACTATCCCACCTTGCACTGGCTCTGCTGTTAACGAGAGCATCCAAATATGAAACCAAAACTCAGGCGAGATGCAGTGTGTCTGTGTGCACGTTCTCTGTTGATCTCACCATTAATCACTGCCAGTGATGGACAAGGGACAATAGCAATGGGTCTGTGCAACTCCTCTAGGTTTGCAGCACCAAGTAGCCTAATGCATTGTATTGTGTGGGAGAAAGAACCTGCAATAGCTACCTCTGCTTAGGAGCTTGGCAGGTGACTGTGCAGAACCTGGCAGCTCTTAGCGGGATTCTCTCGAAGCTGTTTGGCCCACTGGCAAAGGTTACGCTGCGTTTGCCTGGGATGTCCTCCAAACTTCCATCAAGTCAGAGAGAATTTTCAGCCTGAGTGGTGATTTGGCTCCATTCTCGCAGTACCAGAAGGCTCCCTGCAAAGCCCGGGACTTGAGCAATTTGGAAAGTGATTGTGTCACAAGTCGAGAGAGCGTCTGCTCCCCTGCTAGAGTAAATGCAACAGTCCAGGACTGGAGACAGACGCACACCACAGCCAGCAATGGGGTGCGAAGCACCAAAACCATAAACCCCAATCCTGCCAGACAGAGTGCTATCACCCTGCTGGGAGGGAATACATAGTAGGGTGTTCTCTTCAATGAGGCCCAGTCACTAGTGGGAGACGTGCTCACGCTCATTGTAAATTAACCCAGGGTAAAGCCACCAGTGCAACCTCCAAGTGCAGGCAGGGAAACCTCTGTGGAGCATCATTTCAGCAGCATGGCTTGCCACAGTTTCAAGCAAGGCTGATCTACACCAGTGCAAATAGCCACTTTGCCTTTATACGTTGGGGTTTGCACCAGTGGTGCTAATGGTGGATGAAATCCCTGGTGTACACAAGGCCCAAATCAGTGAGTGAAATGCTCCAAGGTATTAACACTTCCATCCATGCAGGGAATGCAGCAGAAGCCATACAGAGCCCTGAAGTCCCTTCATGCCTCAGTCATTTCAGCTCCTGCCAGGGGACTCCCAGATGTCTGTATAGGAGAAGGCCGTCAAGTTGATGAAATGCCTCCATGCTGTCTGTATATGGCAGGAGGGACTAGTGGTCTGAGCACAGGAGTGGAATGCAGGAATTGCTGAGTCTGGCACTGAAGCTGCTGTTTTGGGTACACATGGTTCTTTATTAATAATGTGCAGTTCTCCTTTGAGAGAGTAGTTGTGTGTTTATTATCTCATATTGTCACAGACTCATAGATTTAAAGTCATAAGAGGCCACTTTATGGCCTCCAGCAGTGCACAAGCCATAGAGTTTCACTCAGCAATTCCCACCATTCTGGACATTAATCTGCCTTGTGTGCTACAAAAGAGAACATCATCGAGAGTCCAGAAGACAGCTGAACTAAAGAAAGGAGATCTTCTAGAAAGACACCCGGTCTCTGGGTGGCTTCCAGAGCAAATGTGCTCAGTTTCCAATTAAGGCAATGGAGTTTCTAACTGCCAGAGCCATTGGCTCTCCCTGTGATCTGAAAGTCAAGCTGGGTTCCTCTGTAATGGAGATGCTGTCATTGGTGTTTTATTTAACAATTCCTTTAACGATGCACAAGGTAGGAGAGAACCCAGCTCCTTCTTTCAGAGCTGGTCTGGCTCTGCCATGCTAACTAGAGTGAAAGTGCCCTGTATTCCGTGTGGTTCCCATCCATTTACAGGAGCGCCGCCAGCTTTTCTGCCGCCCTAGGCGGCGGAAGGTCCCGCCCCGAAATGCCGCCCCCCACAGAGGCGGCAGAAGGTCCCGCCGCCAAAATACTGCCGCGGTCGCCGCCCCCCAAATTGTAGCACCCTAGGCAACCGCCTAGGTCGCCTAATGGGTTGCGCCGGCCCTGTCCATTTGTCAGATTCACTGACTCCTCTCCAAAGACACGAGGGTCAAAAGTGGGAATGAATCTTTCCCTGAATTGCAATGCGGGAGTTTGGGTGGTAATGTGACTGGTTCTCCCCTGAGCTCTGCACCTCCTACCCTCATGGTCCTCTTTCCTCTCTGCTGGAGATGCAAGTGTCTCAGCGACTTCCAAGCAACTGTCCAACTGCCCTTCCTGAAGGAGATCTGTAATCACCCACATCGTGATTGTACCTCGTTAGCAGCCTGCTTGCATTGATTGGATTGAGTCACGATCTGTTCAACTGGGAAGCCTTCCCTTCTCCGTCCTCTGCCCTGGTATTCCCGCCCAGCTTTTCATATCTTGATTCTTCCTCCCCACCCCCTTCACTGCAGCCCTCCTTTTGGTTCCAAAGTGTTTAAGCAATCAGCTTGCTTTCCTTGCTGTAAATCTGCAGATAACATTGCAGGGTGGTTTTGAGGGAATCTTAGCCTGGTTCCCAGCAGCAGACAGTTGCCATCTGTCACTCACAACGGCCAGTGGGTGAAGTAGTTATCGTTTTATTTGATATTTATTTAGAGCTGGTCAAAAGTTTTATGTCAAAACCTCCCCGTTTCCTTGTTGCTTTTTCTTTGACTCAACAAATTCTGCTGCAACCCCGTTCCTTGCATAGCGAGCTCTGAGGCAGGGACACGGTTACCCTCGGGACAGACATACCCAGCCCTGTTAGTCAGCAGGTCCGTGCCATTAGGTAGCTGGTTTATCAGTAAGAGCCGACTTCACAGCTTTTCAGCAGTGGGGTGAGGACTTACTCTTTGATTCTGCTGAAGCACTTGGTTGGTTGATCAAGGGCGGCAGGGTCTATTCTTATTGCTTAGCTGTAATCTGGACTTTCCCCAGAGGCCAGCGATTGCTGAACTTCATTAGACAGAGCCCCACAAACACAATTTGATTTGTCCTGGCAACCCCCCTGGGCTGCAGCGCAGTGCTAGTACTGCCATTTTGCCATGGGGGAGCCAAGGCACGGGCAGCTTACATGAGTCGCCCAGGGTCACACAGGAAGTCCATGACGCAGCTGTGAACTTAACTGCAATCTCCTGAATCCTCGCCCGGTGCTTTAACCACAAGACCCTCCTTCTGCAAGTCTGGCAGCCTGCCTCTAGCAGTTATTAATATTGGATGGATGCTCCCACAATGCACTTGGCCAACGATGTAATGTGTCGAATGCCCCCTTATGCGTAGAAGCTTGTGACCGGATTGTCCCATCTTAGTGTGCAGGGTGTGTAACTCTTAACTAGGAATGTTCTATGCTATTGGTCATGACGGTATGCTGCCCTCTTTAAATCCAGAGGCATTTCATTTTCTGACCTCCTGCAGAGGCAAAATTCCACAGGCCCATTGCAAATCCTGCAGCAAAGTATTTAGGGGTATTCTAGATTTGTTCTAGATTGACCTGCCAATTAGTTCCCCGAGTGAGCCCTTTGTGCTCTGAATTTTAGTTTACTTTTAAATAAAACAAACAAGCCAACCCTTTCAGCCTTGGTCTCAGCTGGGTCACCCAATGGCCAGTCAGTAATGTCCCACTGATCTAGTCCCTTCTGTGTAGGAGTAAAGCAACAAAAGCCTGATGCAGATTTCCCCGGGGAAAAGCCTGATGCAGATTTCCTTTTCTGCACAATATTGCATTTCTCCCTACAGAAAGCTACCTGGTAAAATACTACCAAAGAAAGTTTGGTTTCATTATATTTTTTGCAGTCAGTCAGAGAGGCAACTTGGAATGATCCAAGGGCCATTGACTTATAAAGCATTAGCTTTATGTTCAGAATTTCTGGCCAGCCTGATCCTGCAGTTTGGCAGCATCTCGAAGTATTTTGTGCACAGAGGTACCTGATTGCAGTGCTGCACAAGACAGGGCGTTCCAGCCTTTCGCAGGAACTATTTATCTTTGGAAAAACAGAAGAATATTTTGTATCTTTGACAAAGCAGCACTTTACGGGCGCTTGACACTTTATTAACTAATCTCTGGTACTTGAGTAATTTATTATGTTTAAGCTGGTGCCATCGAGTCTCTCAGCAGTGCCCATGTGCGCCGGGAAATAAATTAAAGACTGTCTAGAGATACTTGGCTCATTGCTGTGATTGCTGGGCTGGCATGATGGAGGGCGAAGGTTCTCTCCTCCTGCAAATTGGAAATTAGGAATTAATAAGACAGCGGGCCATAGAGCCCTGCAAGCTGCATTTGGGTGAGGGAGATGGGGGAGATGGGGAGCAGGGACATACTAGTCTTTCTGCCTTAACACTTCCCATTGGGGCTAACGCAGGTGCCAAGAGAGCAGCGATGCGGGGATGAGCCTATTCCCTACTGCAATGTCTAAAGATATCTATACTGCAACCACAGGTCTGGTTGCCGCTTTCAGACATACATAGCTTGCTTTAATCTAGCTAAATTGTGCAGCGGAGCAGTGAAGCTGCAGCAGCGTGTGTACAAACCCACCCAGCGCTCTGGTTAATCCTTTGTGCTGTGGCTTCACTGCTCCGGGACAGGAGCGAGCTTCCAGCTCAGGTTTGTGTGTCTGAGCTGTGATCACACCCTGTGAGTGCAGTGCAGACGTGCCCTAAGTCTTGGTACGCCTGGGAGGTTTCAGAAGAGTGGGAGCCTGCTCATCTTCTGCCAACATTTAAAAAGAGTGAACAGGACAACCCAGTAGGGTGTAAGCCTGTCACCCGGATGGTGATCCTGGGCAAAAATAATGGAATGGCCGATATGGGCTTCGATTCAGAAATTATTAAAGGATGGTAGTAAAATTAATGCCAATCAACCTGGCTTTATGGAATATAGATTCTGTCAAACGAATGTGATTTCTTTTGGATGAGATTATGGGTTTGGTTGATAAAGGTAACGGTGTTGACATAATATACTTTTGTAAGGCAATTGACTTGATACCACTCAACATTTTGGTCAAAAAACCTACGGCAATACAAATTCACCGTGTCACCCCTTAAATAGATTAAAAACTAGCTAACGGATGGGTCTCAAAATATAATTGTAAATGAGGAATCATCATCTAGTGTGTGTTTTTCTAGAGAGGTCCCTCAGGGATCGGTTCTTAGTCCTACACCTTTTAACATTTTTATCAATGACTTGGAAGAAAATATAAAATCATCCCTGCTAACAATTAGAGATGACACAAAGATTGTGGGAGAGTGGTAAATAATGAAGAGGACAGTCACTGATATAGACCCATCTGGATCGCTTGTTAAGCTGGGAACAAGCAAACAATACGCGTTTTAATAGGGCCAAATGTTAAACATCTAGGAACCAAGACTGCAGGCCATACTTATAGGATGGGGAACTCTATCCTGGGAAGCAGTGACTCTGAAAAAGAATGGGGGAGTGGCCTGAACATGAGCTCCCAGTGTGATGCTGTGGCTAGAAGTGCTAATGTGATTGTGATGGGTACGTTAGACATTTGGTGTCTGTTGGAGGCCCTCTGCCCTGGTGTACCCTGCCTCCTCCTTCCTACACACACAGGAGCTCCTGGTCACTCCCTTCTGCTTGCTGCTGTTTATTCCTTTTCTCACTCACTTCTAATGTCAATTCCAGCTCTTTCCCAGGATATCTTTGACCATTAATGTAAAATGTCTATAAATTAAGAGCCAGATTCTCTCCTGGAGTCTAGCTCCACTGTTCCACTGTGGCAGCAAAAAGAGGCTAGAAGACAGCTGGACCTGGTCACCTGAGAACTCTTTCCGCATGGGGGAGTTCTCAGCTGATGCATGGCTGGTTATAGACAGCCAAGATGCCAACTCCAATCTGTCTCAGCATAGAGAGTGGGGAGGTTGTGTGGTCAGAGCCCACTGCTCTCCCACAATCCCCAACTGACTGCCAGTTCCTTGGGAACTGTTGCCAGTAGGTATAAATTAGAGCAGCCCATAGGCTGCTCTAGCCTATGCCAATGCTGGAGCAGATCAGCCCAGAGACTCACGGGCTCCCTGACATCCCTCAGACGTCTCTTGTGCCAAGCACATCTTGGTGCTGAGGGGACGTAGGCCAATATTTCTAGAAAAGCAGCACAGGCTCGGAGACCGTTCCCTTTGTAGGAGAAGCAGAAAAAGCAGCAAGAAAACGATGTCAATCCCCCCAATCCCTGTCTTTTACTGCGAAGAACAGGCCAGGCCAGCGATGCCAAGGAGGTGCTGAGAGTTTTAGCAGTAACCTCTGAATAGCCAGCTTTTCTCCAGAACTGCTGCGATGCCGCTACAGAGCCAATGTTAGTAGCTGGATTATTTTTTTATTGCAGAGTGGTGGGTGCAGGGTTAATTTTAATTGGATCTTTCAAGCCTCAGTGGCCTGCTGTCTGCCCCTCCTCCAGGATGAGAGCATGTTTAGAGGTATTTCATCAAAATAATCTCCCAAACCATCTAATTCAGGGGCCTTAAACCTTGGCTTTCATTTTCTCTTCACCTCTGATCCATAAAAGACTAAAGTCTGGGGAGGTAGGAAATCAATACACTGAAATCTATCTACAAAAGGAGAGCAGAGGCGAAGGGGAAAAAAGCCAGCAGACCACAGACTGGCAGAGGGATGCTATCCTGAAAGTCCCTGCTGCCTAGAATCTCTCCTCACCTTCTTGTTTACCAACATCTCTGAGCACCTCCTTAGCTTCCTGAGGATATTCTTCTAGAGTGAGCACTGCGGCTCAGTGCTGCCGCAGGTCAAGCCCTTCTTCAGTTCGTGACTCATTAGCTGGCTCATCCCAGTGTTCGTTTGGATGCAAAGGGCGGCACTGGGCACCCAGTCTGATTGGCATCCCGGAATTGCCTCTGCTCAGAACTGCACGGGAGCGGGACGCAGCGAAAAGCCTTGCAGAGCTGGAAAGATGGTCTTGTGATTAAGGCGCTTGGAGCAGGGCTCAGGGTTAAAATCCTAGATCTGCTGCAGATTCTGGGCAAATCATTCATTCCTTCGGTGCCTCTGTTCCCAGGCTGTGCAAAAGGGATGATGTTATTTTTCTCTCCTCCTTTTCCTGCTTAGATTGGAAGCTCTTTGGGTGCAGGGGCTGTTTATTACTGGGTGTCTGTACAGTGCCTAGCACAGCGCAGCCCTGATCTCAGTTGCGGGCGCTAATTTAATGCTGCAACCCTTGCTAATGGGGCCTCGCAGGACCAAGGTGTGTGCGCGATGGGGTGGGGGAGGGAGCTGCCAAGATAATTAAGTTTCAAGCATTTTTGACAACAACAACAAAATCTTAAACTGTCACATCTATTGCAGTCGCCATGGCAACTCAAAATTACTCGCTTTGTTTGGGGGGAAAAAAGGCCTTGTGTTCAGGAGTCTCTGTTTCTGCGCAAGCTAGTGGCGGGCTGTGGTGGCTGTTTTCCTCCTCAATGAGCCTAGGTGGCTCGAATGCATGGGCAGACTCAAAGGATAATTAAAACATGTACCATTTAACAAGTGACAACAATCGAAACTTTAATTACTCAGCTTGAGTCTGGCGCCCCCTCCTTTGCCAAACTGGAGGTGGGGCCTGGGAAGGGGGGGCAGGGGAACAGAGGGTGAAACCTGATTGTGTTCATTAAGCAACACACCAACTTGGCACAGTAATAATAATTAAATTAATTATAAAAGCAATTTGCTTTTGAAAATTTGATTTGACGGCTTACGAGCTGCCTCACTGATCCAACAGCAAGGGCTTAAAATAGGCAGGATGCAAACCCACCCAGAAGAGTATCAGCTAATTTTAATGAGATGCCAGGACTGGTAAACAAAAGACCATGACACACGCTCATTGTACTTGATTTCAGCCTGGGGGGAGGAAGAAGATGCTAAGTGGAAGGAAGCAAAGGCCTGACTTTGAGAAAGACGCAGATTCTGGGGTAATGAGTGAGGTGTAGACAGAAGAGACCAGCCTTTGTTTTTGAAAATGTGCAGTTTCTCCTTTCATGCATTAACACCTGCCTGTATAGGTGAGAGAGAGAAAGGCAGTAGCCTCATGGATAGAGAACTGGCCTGGGGCTTAGGAGACATGAGTCCCAGCGGTGTTACTAATTTGCCATGGCTTTGTCTTCCCTGCAAAAAAGGACAAGCAAACTTGATGTACAGTCTTAGTGGAGACAAGACACAGGTTGTTTTTAACCTCAGTGCAGCTAGTTTAAGCCCCAGGTTGGAGGAGGAGCATAGGGTTGAGCTCAGCTCTGTACATTGGAATAAAAATGACAATGTCTTGTCTTGACAAAGGTTTTACACAGGGATAGCTATCAGTGGAATGCAGTGAAGGTTTAGCCTTTGTGCCCTGGGGCAAGTCACTTCCTTGCTTCTTCCCCTCCCACCATGTTTTATCTGCTTAGATTATGAGCTCTCTGGGGCAGCTCGACCCATGTGTCTGTGCAGCCCTGAAGACAACCAGGCATTGATCTCCACTGGATCATCCAGGCACAGCTGTGATGCAAATAATTAATAATAAGAGGTGATCAAAGCCACATATTCAAACGAAACACCTGTGTGCACAGGTGCTAATGCTTCCAAACGCCACACCCAGGCACTGGCACATGCAAAAAGAGTCCAGGCTGGGGCCCCTTTGAAAATCACTCCCGTCTTTTATAGTAGACAGATGGGCTGAAATACAGCCCTGTTCAGAAGACCAGCATAAGGTCAGTTCCCCCCTTAAACCTCGTTGTGGGGATGGAATTGTGACATAGCCCTTGTGCTGGCTCTCTGCACTGGAGTGAATTCCATCCACCATGGATGGAGGAGAAAGATCCCGTAGGATGGTGGGAGGAATACCTATGCATCAAAACATTGGGTTAACCTAAAACCCTCCTCTTCCTCCTGGCTGGCAACTGACAGCAAAGAGTTAGGCCTTACGGAGACAGTAGGTCCCAATATAAAGATGTCCAAAATCCATGGGCCAGGAATACAGATAGTTACTACCCACTCCTCACTCACCCACCACCATCAGATGGTCCAGGGCTCTGTTATGCTGCATGTAGGTGATGTGTGAGCTTTTCCTCCCAGGGAAAGCAGGGCCCGGTGCTATAGGATGTTTGTTGTTGTTGATTTCCCCCACAGTGAGAGCAGTCATGTCAGCGCTGGTGTCCCGGAACACCTCGTGCTGCTTGGACATGTAAGGATTTCATTTCACAACATCTCAGGCGACCAGAACAATCTCATCACCTCCGTTTTTCACACCTTTGTTCTTTCATGTGTGTTTGTGTCTGAGAGAGAGAGAGACTTCATCTTCTCTCCCTCTTCCTCCCCCTCCAGCCCCAAATGCTTCCATCTCAGAGTAAAAAAAGAAAAAAGGGAAACATTCAAAAGCAGGAACTGGATCCAGCTCTGCAAAGGGCGCCACTGAGTGACAAGGGCTGTAGGTTCCTAGTGCTTGTGCTGATGCTGTTCGTCCCTGGGGAGCTGTCCAGCACAGGGACCTCCTGAAGGACAGCTGCGCTAGTTCAGTGCTGGGCAGGATCTGCACATGTCAAAGAAATGGAGAGGACAGGCCCAGCACCTTCCCCTCCATGCAAACAGCACACTTGGAAAGCCCTGGAGATACAGCAGAAATAGCAGGCACTAACGAATCTATAGGGGTCCGGGTGCAGGAACTGAGTTTTGCAGTGTCTTTTAGGCATGCAGTGAAAACTAACCCTAGCACCAGTTGTGTGTGTGTGTGTGTGTGTACATGCATGCATGTGCACACACTCTCTAGTCAAACCAGAACCCAGACACACACACACACATTCCAACTCCGCATGAGGTGCAGAGGAAATCAATATAATACAATATACGATCGGCACAGGGTGATTTCCAGTGGAGTTGAGATTAGTTTGGCTCCTGCTAGCTTAGCCCGTGAGAGCAGCTGCCTGTGAACCGTGACTGAGGGCCCTCGCCTGGGTTTTAACTGGAGCAGCAGTTTGTTGTTGGGGGCGGGGGGGGGGAGGGGAGGGCAGAGCAGTGGCTCTGATAGCCGGGGGCCTGTTTGCAGTGTTCAAGCTGCTGATGGTGCCACTGACTTTTAGAATAAACCCAATGCTTCGATGGGTTGAGAGGCTGGGCCTGAATCCCTTAGCCATATTGGGCTCCACAGCTGTCTTTGGGTCCTTGGTGCTCCCTGGGCAGGGAGTGGAGTGAGAAAGGGGGGAGCCATCACATTTATTTTAATTCATTTCCTCTATTAATCCCAAGAACAATAATTAGCCTCAGGCCCCTCCCCAGGCCAGCTGATTGTGAAGATAATTAATCCCCAAGAAGCATCCTGGCTCTCTGGCCTTGTTGCTTGTTTAGGTCCGTTCAGGTTTCTCACAGTCTGGTAGTGCATATCTGCCTGTTCAAACATTCTGGGTAAACAAGGCTCTGAGCATCAGCCAGCGTGTGCCAGGCTCTCTTGCTGTCCTATCAGAGACACTCAGGCCAATGCAAACCGTCCTACGCAGAAGCTGCTAACAATGCCTGTTGCCCGCAGGGATCTTTGTATTTTTTTTCATACAGGGTACACCACTACTTCTGAGTTACAGAAACAATTTGATCTCTAAATATGCCACACCTTTTTTTTTCTTTGGATCCCTCGAGAGCTGGTTAACATTTTGTCATTGAAACTTTTTTGGGGAGGTAGGGGAACAAAAATGGCTTTTGGACCAAAACAGACGTTTATTTTGGTCCAAATTTTTCAGTCTTTTTACTATAAAAACCAAAATATGTCAAATTTTTCTCCTCTCTCCCTCCCTATTCCAGGGGAAAGGAGCAAGGAAGGGGAAGGGGAAGGGGAAAGGAATAAAGGTAGAGAAAGGTGAAAAGGAATTTTTCCCAATTTTTATTCAATCAGAAAACTGAACAATTGCATAAAAATGAAAAAAAATTGTGCATTTTGTTTTACATGTTTTGTGGAAAATGTCTAGCATATTTTGATCCACTCAAGATCTCCCAAACCCCACAGGCTCACTGTTTTCCACTGCATCAAGCACACATTGTTATGATTACTATTATTTATCTTAGTGGAGCATCTGGAGGCCAGATCAGGTCCCAAAGTGCTAGGTGCTGCACAATAAACAAATATCCTTGCCCTGAAGCACTTCCAGGTGTGGGGTGGCTGGGAATCTGGAGGGAGCCCTGAGGAAAGTGAACGCACACTCATGCCAGCACTGATCACACCTGTGTTGCCCTGGCTTCTCTGCAGAAAGGCACAAGGATGTTCCTGAATCACTCTGGGGATGTTCCTTGCTTTGCCTCTCTGCAGCATGGGAATCTGTTTCCCACAAACACCAGAGAAAAGCACAACTTCTATTTTTTCCTTATTGAAAAGGAAGCTCAGTGTGTTTGTATGAAAAGTCTATTTTTATCCCTTCCCGTGTTGTTTCCTTTAGCTGCAGTCCCTTCCCTCAGTTTCACTCCTTGACCATTATCTTCTCTGCTGGCTGCAGTTTTTAGCTGACCTGAGGGGGATGATCCTTTCATTTTCCCGGCTGTGACCTCTCTTCTTGGTATGGACATGCAAATCCTACCTACCTGTCTCCTGGGCAGCCTGCCTGACCTCTCACCTGCTGGATAGCTGCAGCCTGTGGAGTGTATTCTGCAGACAAGCCATTGTCTTCCCAGCACTGGAACTTTCTCAGGGCATTGAGGGCACCATGCTGTGCAATTGTTACTCCTTTTTCTCAGTCTCACACACATAAAACACCCATCCACACAACACTTACGATGCACTAAGGGTGAAATTCAGTCCTATGCACAAGAGCCAGAACAGGTTTACATACCCCTCAAGGCCTGCTGAAACCCTAAACATAGGGCTTAAGTGTGGCCCAGGTCTTGTACTGCCCAGATGTTTGGGGACTGGCTGTTCTTCATGGCATGACTCTTATTTGCACCCCAACAAGGCAACTTGTGAATTAACAGGGCAGCATTTGCTATTCGTAATCTGCTCTTCAGCTTTCCTTGTTCTTAATTCTCATCTGGGGGGGTGAAAGGAGCCGCAGTCTTTCAATCAAGATGCAGATATAAGGCCATGTGACTTAAACGACCAATGACATATCAGGAATAATAAGTAGTGAATAGGCTGAAACTTGTTTGCATAAACTGGCCGAACACCCGTGAACGTTGCCCATTGAGTTCAGGGGGCCCATTGAGTTCAGGGGGTGAATCTGTAGAAACCAGGTTTGACTATTGAAAGCAAGAAAGGGTTAGAGTCGTTATATAGATTATTCACTATTCACTACAAACAATTGTCTGGCTCTACCTATAAATGCTACTTTCCTGGCTGTCGCTGCTCCCGTGCCCCGAGTGTCCCTAAACTTCTGACTGATAAAAGTTGTGACTGGAGAAAAGGGGCTGGTTCACATTATAATTGCCCTGTTTTGTTCTTTCTCTCTGAAGCGTGTGGCAGTGGCCATTGTCAGAAGACAGGATTCTGGGCTAGATGGACCATTGGTCTGATCCGGTATGGCCATTCTTAGGTATGTCCCTCTTTCTAGAATTGGTCAGAACATGCTTTATATTTCATTTAAACTTATGATTTTTTTTTGTTGATCCCCAAAACAATTCAGCTAAAATCTATCAAAATATGGAAAATGTTGGCCCTAAAGTACCAATAAAATAACAAAATTGGCTGAATATTTATATATAAAAAAAGTCTGCAAATATTTCAAGGCAAGCAGACCCTTCCCAACAACATTTTTCTTTCCTTGAAAATGCAATTTTCCATCAAAAAAAAGTTTCAGCTGAAATGTTTGAGCAACCCCACTGCTGTGGCCATTGATGAAATGCCCCCGTTCTCCTTTCATCAGTGTGTTTTGCTCATCTCCAGCCAAAATGTCCATCACACCATCTGATTTTGATTATAAAATTTTTGCAAGGATGGTTTTGCAGACAGGCAGACGGGTGAGTACATGGTAGCACCTCCCAGAACATGCACATGAAGTGAGAAGCTGTCATTTCCCCCCCATTGCCCTCTGACACTGGCATTCCATTTCCATTTGGGGGGGGGGGAATTGCAGCTGAAATCTTTGATAATTGTCCCAGGCATTGTTCCCAAATTGCCTCTGATTGCCACGCTGGAGCTGCTGGGGCTGCATTTTTATAACCTGCTGGGTTGTATTTTGCTATTTTTAATATTTTTTTATGATGGAGATTGCTTATTGCCATGCAAAGTAGGTCAGAACCTTAGTGGAGAGCTTTTCATATACTCTGCTTTTTGAAGCTGTGAAGTGCTATGATCCTTCTGTCTCCTCTTCCTTCCCCCCCGCCCCACTCCTTTCTCCAAAAGCACACTGACATCCAACGACTTTAAACCACTGGGTTTGAACAGCAAATTATAAGTTAAATTATAAATAATGCCCAGCTTTGTAGGGCTCTGCCTATTACGCCAGACTTGGAGAGACTCACCCAGTCTGTCTCGCAGCCAGGCCAATGCAGTCATTATGACTACAGGGTGCCTGGCCGCATTGATCGGCTTGAAAAATGCATGAGTTTGCGCCCTTGTCAAGCAGCGTCTGAAGCAGCGGTTTCAACAAAACGGAGCCGGAACTGAGCAATGACTGCAGTCTGGGTAGCCGTGATATCCCTGACTTGGGGGGCAGGGTGGGGAGCAGCTAGCTCAACAGAACACAATTACATTATATCCAGGGTGCAAAGAGGTCTCTGGGAACAACCTAGGGACTGCAAAGAGACGAGATCTCCTTTGATGGGGATGTAAACAAGCTCTTATTAGGAGGTCAGGTGCACAGGCAATCAGACCGTGCTGATGAGCATAGTATAGAGAGCTCATATTGTAATAGACAGGGAAAGAATATATGGCAGTAGATAAGGAGAGAAAGAGAGAAAAAGCTTATGTGATGCTAGATAGATATTTTGATACTGTGGTTTTTATGGTGATAGATAGACATTGGGTTATGTATGATGATAGATAGATCACTAGTATCGTACTGTGCTGCTATATAGATAATTGTATGATACCAACATTGTTTTTCTGTTTTAATTTCATAATTTTATCAAGAAAAAAAGCATATCAGACCCTTCATTTCAGGAATTCTGAGCCCGGTTAATAACACATAGCTTCAATTTTAGAGAGCAACTTTCTCCCCAAGGCACCCTAAGCTATTTCTCTCATCACAAGCAGGGCCGGCTCCAGGCACCAGGCAACCAAGCACATGCTTGGGGCAGCACCTGGTAAGGGGCAGCCAATCTTGGGGTGGTGGGGGGGCAGCGCAGCGCGGCATGGCATTCCATGGGGGGGGCCGCTCTGGCGGCACGGCGCTCGGCGGGGGGGCGGTGCGGGGGGCGGCGCTCGGGGGGGGTTCCGGCGGTGTGGCGCTCAGCGGGGGGTGGGAGGGGCGCTCCGGCAGCGTGGCGCAGCGCTCGGCAGGGGGGGTCCAGTGGCGCGGCGCTTGGCGGGGGGGTTGGGCTCCGGCGGCGCGGGGGGGGCGGGGCGGGGTGCAGCGCTCGGCCCCACGGCGCGTGGGGGGGGGCGGCGTGGGGCGGGGCGCGGCGCTCAGCGGGGGGTTCCGGTGGCGCAGCGCGGCGCTCGGTGGGGGGGGGCTCGGCGGGGTGGCGCTTTTTTTTTGCTGCTTGGGGCAGCAAAAAAGTTAGAGCCGGCCCTGATCACAAGAATGCAGCTGACTCTGGGCTGGAACATGGAAGCTTTGAAGAACAATGCTAGCTAACATCTTGGAACAAGAAGAGGAAGAAGAATACTAGGAGTAGCTTTGGGAAGACAATATAATTACGTATAATTTGGCTAATTGGCTCCTGTCCTTGTATACGGATCCCCGTCATGGGGAACAAAACCTGGAATCTTCAGTGCCAATACCCAGGCATCTCCCACTTGAGCTAAAGGAGTAAAATCATCACATGGCAGCAGTAGCAGGCTGTTATCTTCTATACTGCTCAGTCAATAGAGAAGGATGTGACAGCTTTAGCTATCATCATGCACTTTCAAGTGCCATAGTATCTTCCATTACCACAGTAGGTCAGGGCTTCCCCTGAAAGTGGGATGTTTAAAATGGTGGTATCTCCTGAATGCAGGTCTGCATAGATGTGACAGAGGTAGCATTGCTGCAGTATCTCCTGTGAGCATTTTCAAAAGGGAGCGGACAGTCTCCAATTGCCTTTGCTCACAATTCAAACCAAGGCGTCTGAAAATTGCTGTCTAAGCCAGTGGTTCTCAACCAGGGGCCTGGGGCCATGAGCAGGTTTCAGGGGGTCCGCCAAGGAGGGCCAGTGTTAGACTCACTAGGATCCAAGGCAGGAAGACGAAGCCCCACAGCATGGGGCTGAAGCCCGGGGCCCTGAGCCCCACCTCCAGGGCTGAAGCTGAAGCCTGAGCAAAGTAGTTTCATGGGGCCCCAGGCAATTGCCCTGTTTTCTACCCCCTAACGCCGGCCCTGGCTTTTATATGCAGAAAACCAGATGTTGTGGCACAAGTGGGCTGTGGAGTTTTTATAGCATGGTGGGGGGCGGGGGAAAGGAGCTCAGAAAGAAAAAGGTTGAAAACCCCTGGTCTAAGCCATTGCTATAGCTCTTCCCTTGTGCACCCATGGGTTTCCATGCATCTGTAACATATGGAGGGGAGCTGATCTGAGAGCCTTGAGGGTATAGAAGGCAGCGTGTGACCCATCAGTCAGCATCAAAGCAAAGAAGCCACATTTCAGCTCAGTCATTTTTAATAATTTATGATTTTCACTTGGTTTCCAGAGTGTTATTACTGTGCTTAATATCATTTACAAATTACACATGATCCCATCAATTCTAGAAAAGCGAGGGAATGTCTGGGAGATGCTAAAAAAATCAAACTTTATAGCGTAAATGGGAATTTATGGCCCTGGGCTGGCTGGCTCAGCAGGGAGGTATACAAGTTACCCACATATCATTATTACGAGCTACATGGCAGTAGGCCCCAGCTGAGATCAGGGCCCCACTGTGCTAGGTGCTGTACAAACACATATTAAGAGACAGCCCCTGCCCCAGAGAGCTCATGTTCTAAATAGCCAAGTCAGAGAAAGGGAGGGAGAGGAAGTGACTGGCCCAATGTGACCCAACAGGTCAGTGGCAGAACCAGGAATAGAATCCAGGTCTCCTGACTTATCCACTAGACCACAATGCAGCTCTAATTATGCTAATTGTTAACGATACGGTTGTACACCCATTCCGATCACTAAGGCTGTGGTACTGCCTAATAAACCAAATCAGGCTGGTGCTATCCTCAACTGCAATGGGGCTGCACTGCACTGCACTGCCGGAGCAAAGTATCCATAAATCCAGCATGCCCACCGAAGGGGTGATTGCCTCCGTGTATGCCAATGCCTCACTATTCCCCTCTCCCTCGCCAGTGTGATGCAGGGAATGGGGCTGAGGTCTGAATGTCCCTGCGCCTTGGAAATCCCCAGCTGGGGACCAGCCCTGCACAAAACAGCCCCAGAATCAGGGAAGTGCAAAAAGTGGCCCCAGGCTGACCTGGTGCACTCCCTGTCCTTGGCTGCACCATTCAGCTGCAGATCAGGACCAGTATCTGCCATGTGTAGGTGTGGGATGGATTCCATTGCCTGGGGCCATGGAGAAGAGTCAAGAATGGAACCCAGGCATATCAACTTTCAGTGCCCTGCTCTAACCACCAGACAAGCCAATTTTGAGATGCACTGGAATTCCTCCCACTTCCACCCTGGGCATCCCAAAATGAGTCCCAGGGTTTGCACTTGTAATTCATCAGTCATTCTTTGCAGGCATCAGAAAAAACATCTGTTGAGTAATAACGTACTTTAGGAGTGCATTAGAGTCAGATAGCCATGTCCCTCCTGTGTGGGGCAGGGCAGGGGTTGAGGTCACGTTCTCCCTACACACACAGCTCAGGATGCCTTAGGTTACTTAGCCTACATTACAGACTCCTGGCTTTGTCTCTCCCCCTACGTTCATGATAGTCGACGGTACCTGACAGAGAAGCTTGTGTTGCCGAACAGGTCTGGAGCTGTTTGTCTTCTCACCTCTCAAAAGCTGTCCCCTTTCCTTTCTCCGTCCCTCACATTCTTCCCCTCCACAGGAGCAGAATACAATAGATGTGTGAATAGTCTTGCCTTCTTCTGGGAGGATGGTTCTCCCCACCCTACCTTTGAATTCAGAATCATATCTTCTATTTTCCTGCGCTTAGAATGCCCCAGCCACTGAGCTAGCCCCACCCTGCCGCTGGGGAGAAGCTTGAGAGCTCAGAGTTGCGCTGACGCTCAGGACAGTGGGGTGGGTCAAAGATAATTGCTCCGTCTTCACCAAAACCCAGTCAGCTCCATAGTCCGTCCTAAAGCATTTCAGCAAGGCAGATGCCTACAAAGGAAGGTGGTGGAAATAAGCCCATTTTTGTGTTTCCACATTCTATGTAGGGCTGGCAGCAGGTGCCTGGTTAACAACACTGCAGGCGGACACCTTATCCCTGAACTGTTAGCATAAGGATGGCAGCAGTGCAAGGTGCCTACCCCCATCCCGCCAGCTGGCACCCCACTCACAAGGCAGGAGGTGGGATACTCAGGGTGGAGAGATGATGCAGATTTCTGCTCAGCAGGAACTGGAGTGAGGCCTTGGGTTGGGCATATTACAGACTAGACCAAACTAGTGGCAAGGGAAGGTGTCTTTTCAGCCTCCAGAAGTTAAAGTGACATCTAATAATAACAACCGCCCCCCACCTCCAGCCAGGGCCCTTTAAATACAGCCTTTGCTTAGTCTGTGCATTATCATCCAATCCCCTCTCTCATTAGCCCAGTTGCTCACGTTGTTGCCCCATTGGTTTACTCTGGATGTAGCTGCTGAGTTCGCTGTGGACATCCTCCTACCTGACATCTCTGGAGCCCAGCCACCATGATGGATGCATTGGCTGGGCAATGATTTGGCACTCACCACTTGCATCTCCCTCGGGCCTGCCCCCCAGCCGCTGAGCGTTGATCTCACGGGGCCTCTGCCAGGACCCAGGAAGCAGAGGCTTCTGTGCAGAGGCCCAGCACAAAGGCCTGGGCATCACTGAAGCTGTATTTTGAGGCATTACTTATGGCGTAGGCCCCTCTGCAATGGGCTGACGTGTGCCCTTCACTGACTATGGGGAACCACCTGAGCGACTCAGCAGTGGGACACGTGGCATGGGAGCTGAGGGGTGAAACCGCTGGGTTCTGCCAGCTAAACGTCTGTAGGACGCAGGCCTGCAAAACACACACACTGGCTTCAGTGGGCACAGGTTCCTGCCCTAGGTATGCATCCACTTGCCCCAACTTGCAGGTTTAGCAGCTAAGTTCTGGTCCCCCCCTCTGCCCATCCGCACGGCGCCTGTGGCGTGCTCTGTGCAAAGGGGCTGGGCAGAGCTTTCAGTGTAAAAGCAGGGACCCGGGGCCACTGTTTCTCTTCTCACCTGTTGGTCTGATGTTGGCAGCTGGTGACATGTCCTTTGGGGGCTTTGCCTGCTGATCGCTCTAATAGACAAGAACAAACGCTCTTTCATTGCAAATGTTTCCTCCGTTTGCCGAGCCGGGAGGCTGGGTCCCGCCAACCCAGATTTGATTTTTTTTAATTGTTTTTGTTTTGTTTTGTCATTTCTGAAAGAAAGGGGGAAAAATCCCCTTTCCCATTCTCCTCCTCCTCCTCCTCCTCATTAACTCTGCATCCCAGGCGAGCTCGGGATCGTGAAATTTCTTTTGTGTTACTGGTGTCATAATAATCTTCACCATGGCAACACAGTATGGTTCACAGGCACCAAGCCTGGCAAGGGCCTGCCAAGATTCCTACAGGAAGGGAAAAATCCACGGGCAGGAGGAGATGGGGCTGGCACAGAGCTAGGGGAAGGAATCTAAAATGCACCTTGAAGGAATTCTTTAATGGGAATTCTTAAATGGTGTTTATTTATCTCGTCACATTTTCTTTGGGCTGTGGGTGAGGCATCTGCAGAGGCCTGGAGAGGTAGGGAGTGAGTTGATGCCTGCAGTACATTGTGAGGGGACCAGCTTACCAAATATCCTCGGAGCTGCTGAATACCCGGGCGCTTGGGTTTGTTTATTTTTTTCCCAGCACAAGGGAAAAAATTACCCTTAAAGGGAGGGTTTGAATTCCTGCTCCAGCCGGGTCGCGCGCTGCCTGCAATTCCTGGGCAGAGTACGGGGGCTGGCAGGGACAGCACCTAGTGAGGGAAGGCTTGGGGTCTGGGTTTGCATCAGCATTCCCCAACTTAGGGTCTAAGTCTAAGATTCTGCTTTTGGAATGTTCTGACTCCCTGGCCCCACAAGTTCCAGGCCTACGCCAAGGGGGATTTCTGCCTCAACATATTGTGAGCTCTTTGGATTAAGGACCGTCTTTCTGTTCTGTGTATGTACAGCACCTTGTGCAGTGGGGTCCTGGGCCATGGCAGGGACTCCTAGGTGCCAGCGCAGCACAAACCTGCATTGCAGGACTATGTCCACCATGGAAACCAAGCAGGGGGCCATTCATATGATGAAATGGGGAGTGTGTGTGCGCAGACGCGTGTATGTGTGAGCATTCTTAGTTGGCCTAAAGATGCTCATATCCACTATGTTAGGTTCCCACCTTCTCTCTCCCTTCCAAGCCACGCTGATATCTCATTTCAGGTGGGAGGGACCCTGTTGTGCTTTCCATCTAGAGATTATGTTGGGGAAGGGATGCAAATGATCATCAGTGCAGTTTCCTACGGCATTCCTTAATTATCCTTCTCACCAGGTTCAGACGCAAGCAAGTCTCTGCAGAGAAAACAGTCCTTTGTTATCTAATAACTTACAGAGAGCTGTGATTTGCATACAGCACAAGGAACAGAGCGAACCCAAGAAAAATGCCTCCCTCTGAACATCAGAGAAGCATTTGATTGAAAAAACTCACCCTGGCCAACTTCCCTGCTTAGAGTTTTCTAATAGTATCTGGGACAAGTGGGACTTGCAATTCTTCTCTTCTTAAAGGAACCGCTCTCAAAAGAGTCTTTCAACCAAGCTGTGTCCCTCTGTCCTGTAAAAATGACATTTATATATTGTCTTTCTTGCCAGAGTACCTAGATACTATGGTGACGTATTCTCTGAAAGATCTACGGAAGGTAAATAGGTGTCTGCGATGTGATATATATACACATATATATATTTTCAAGGGGCTTGTGTACAATTGCATTCTTATGTCCAGAAGGCCCTGTTCTGGGAAAGCTGTAAGTCTAGCGGTTGTGAGGGGAAATGCAGGGTTATGTCTGAAATCAGTTGGTTCAGAATGGTGTATAAGTGGCTAGCTGAAGCTGGAATGAACTAGATTGGATATTAAGTGGAAATGTTTTGATATGGGTAAATATACATTGGCTGCAGTCAATACACAGAATATATTACTGGACTCCATGGAAAGGTACAGTGTTATCTGCAAACAGATTATTTTTAAGTGAAAAGACAGTGGCAGATGCTTAAATGCATCGACTTGTTGAAAATGTACAGATTTGGATACAAATGCAATAGAGTGCTATCAGTTAGGTGTCTCGGCCCATCTGCGTAGAGTAGCTATTGATTTTAGTTGATATGTATTGATTCCAAGAAAACTACTCTACTTTGAAAATGAACTTCCAGTAATTTCAGGGAAAATACAATGCGCTGTCTCCATCGCAGGGCTGCCTTGTTTTGTTAAACATGCCTTGTGTGTTTGAAATACAAAGCAAAGCCAAACAAATACCTCAGAGGAAAATAAAATGCATTGATTCTCAGAATGGGAATAATGGCCTCCGTTAAAAGCTTTTGGAGCCGTTAACATACATTGCTTTGAATAAGGATCTCTCTCCGGCCCTCTCCTCCCACACCTACTACAACTGAAATTGTTTGAATAGGGAGGTTTGGGGCTAAAATGCAAAACATTTTCTGCACAGGCATCAATGTTGTGTCATGCTGTTTAAATGCCACAGAGACAGATGTTTCAGAAATAGCATAGCTCAGATGTTCTCAAACTGTGGTCTGTGGACCACCAGTGGTCTGCGAGCTCCATTCAGGTGATCCACGGATAGTTCCCTCTAAGGTGCACGCCTGGGCGGCCGCACATGAAAGAATGAAGGGCCACCCACCTAATTAGTGGAGCCGTGCAGGCATGGCTCCATTAATTAGGTGCCTGGACCCTGAAGAAGATGCACATGTAAGATGAGGTGGTGGTCTTGGGGGGAATAGGGAGTAGGTGGGAGGGGGCAGTGGGGTGAGAAGAGAAGGGGTGGGGGGGATTTGGGATATGCAGGGCTGCGGCAGCCAGAGAAAGAGGCAACTTTTTCCAGCTTCAGGGCTGCGGTTGCTGGGGAGAGATGGCCCTCCTTCCCAGCCTCAGCTCTGTGGTGGGGGAGACACCCCCCCTCCTTCCCAGCCCCAGATCTGTGGTGGGGGAGACACCCCCCCTCCTTCCCAGCCCCAGCTCTGTGGTGGGGGAGACACCCCCCCCTCCTTCCCAGCCCCAGCTCTGTGGTGGGGGAGACACCCCCCCTCCTTCCCAGCCTCAGCTCTGTGGTGGGGGAGACACCCCCCTCCTTTCCAGCCTCAGCTCTGTGGTGGGGGAGAGACCCCCCTCTCCTTCCCAGCCCCAGCTCGGGGGCTGCCACAGCGGGGGAGAGAGGGCACATCCATCGCATTAGTAAGGCAAAACTACTGCTATGAAAATATGAGTTGTGTGCTTTCATTTGTATAACAAAAAACATTAATTATTATTGTTGTTTTATATATAGCACTTTTATCCAAAGTGCTTTACAAAAGTTAGCTAATGGTACAAACAACATTTGGAAAGATCATTTAGTGGTCCACCGACACCCTCAGCAATTTTCAAGGGGTCCTAAAAAAAAGGTTTGAGAACCACTGGCATAGATTAAATGGATATAGATTCATAGATATATAGATTTTTAAGCCTAGAAGGGACCGTTAGATCATCTCGTCTGACCTCTTTTATAACACAGGCCATAGGGTTTCACCCAGTTATTCTTGATAGAGTTACTTTATTTAAATAACATTGGTTGCATTTCTTTTAATTTTTCCAGAGCAGTAGTAACGCACCGATCAGCTATTTGAGGGCTACATGTCCGGAGAAGGTTAGTGTCTATCTGCGCTCTGCTCTGTGAGGGGCCTATGGATTTGGCTCTCTGAGTGATGTATTGAAAACTACTACAGCCTGTCAAGACTGATCCCTCTGTCCATAGAAGTGAGGGGGAGTTTTCTCTCATGTAGCTAGTGGCAATAAGCTGTTGATAAAGGGGTTTTGTTAGCAGCCCTCCTGCTGTGGTTCCCAGTAGCCTTTCAGCGTAGGGCGATGGGAAGTCTTTTCCTTGAGTATTGAGCTCTCCCAAAGTCACTCCAGCATGCTTGCAGCCGTACACAATGGCCTGAGGCTGCCTCTTCCTGCGGACACTCGATACATGTGGTGTGTACATGAATGCCCAAAAGGTGCATCACTTTGGATTCTCTGCACCGGAAGGACAAAGTGTGTGATTGGCTGTGGCCAACCTTAAAATGGTGGCCAAGCTGGTTAGAGACTAGGCACCTCGCTGTGGAGGGGAGCAGAGGAACTGGCATCCCAGATCAATGCAAGAGCTAATCTAGTTTGGTCTTGTATGTTGATGTAAGGAGCCCATCAATACGAAGTAACCTGCCTGCTGGTGGTTAGCTCATGTCTTGAAGCACGAAGGTTCATGTTGTTGTTATTCTTATTCAGCATCCTCCTCCTCTCTAATGCAGTAGTGGGAGGGCTTGGAAGTGAGAGAAAATGACAGAGACAAAATGACCCTTTCTCACCATCCCGCCGCAGAAGACCCTGTCCCAGCTCTCCTCATTTATGCACTCACATGCCGTAAGACTGGCCTGCTCAGCTAGACAATGAGCCATGTCCGTTTACAGCCATTTCCCTTGGAAAGGCCTTTACAAGACGCCCTAAGAACGTTCCACCAAAGACGTGCTGTGCAGGTTGCTGGATTCCTCCAGCTCTCCCACTGCCCACCCGCCTGTCCCACAGGTGGGATCTTTTCCCTTGCGGTTATTTTAATTGGCAGAGAATGGCAGGTAACTCAGTAGGACAGAGCTGCTCCGTTTAGATCAACAGACAGGGAGACCATCTGGGAGAACAAGTTCTAGTCCCTCCAGTGAGTCCTCACTGTTAATTAAAGGTATTAATTGGCACGCAGCCTGCTTACTTCTAAAGAAGGAGCTGATGCGCTGGCCTCTGAAGTGCATGGTAGCAATTAGAGAGGCAGTGAGGTTTTTCTGAAATCACTGGCGTAGTCAGAGAAAAAGGAGATCACTGATCATTGGCCCAGGACATCTCTGTGCTGGGAGCCGACTCTGAGCCTTAGCCGTATGGTTAGTTTTATTTGTGCTCCATACTTGAGAGCCCTGTGATGTCCCATAATGTTTGAGGCACCAATCTCTTTCATAGCCCGTCCCCCTCCCCAGCAAACACCTGCACATGTGGCCCCTAAGATCCGGAGCTCCAGCCCGGGGCAAGTAGGAATGCATAGGTTTGATTTCCAGTAGGGTTGACAGCCCACATCTCCCACTGACTCCATCTGGAGTTGTGGGAGCTCGGTGTTAATGAAAACCAGGCTTTCATACTTCACCGCCTCCAAAGGGTCAAATAACTATTCAGTGACTTTATCCAAGGATCACAAAGAGCTTTACCAGCATTAGCTAAGCGCTGTCACTTCCCTGAGAAGTAGGTGGTGTTAGCCTCTGTGGTGTAGAGAGTCAAATGGAGGCAGAGGAGACCTGAAGTGGGTTCCCAGAGGAAACCCAGAGAGCCTGTGGCAGGTTTAGGATTAGAATCCATGACTGCCAGCCACACTATCCTAGAATCTGGAGTCCTGACTTCTATTCAACCTGCACTAATCCCAAGAACACACTATTTATAAACTAAAGGTTTTCAGGCTGCATAGGAACCTTGGATTTGGGCAGTGGACTAGTGACAGATAAGAAGCAGTGGTACCCCTTTGTCAGTGATGAGAAGGAGAATACCTAGTCACTAATGGGGCTCAGGACAGCCTGGTATGTCCTCGTGGGGAGGGACGTGCAGAAGCCAAGCTGTTAAGGAATGTTCCCCATCATAGACCTAGGGAGACCTGTTTCTTCCACCCCCAGAAAAAAAAATTCCACAGAAACTTGACATACCATTTTCTCACTCCTTCACTCTTCTGTGGAGCTCCAGAAAAAGGAACCCAGCAACATCTCGGGTGATTGTCTCTTCCTGGGTGCTGAAGGGTGGGTTCAGGATGGAGATTTCAGCCTCAGGCCTGAATTTCTGTCAGGACCCCGGACCTAATGTTGTTAAAGTCTTCTTTGCAGTGTAATTTCTGAACGTAGTCTGGGAGCGACATGAAAATTAGATCTAATAATGAATGATTACAACTTTCAAGTTAAGTCTAGTTGGTTGACTAATCAATTTGGTTAAGTGAAAATCCATAGCAAATGAGTCAGCCGCAGTACAACATTTCTCCATCCAATTTAAATTAAAATCACCAACCATAATCATTTCACAATTACTCTGTGAGGCTGCACCAGGGACTTGACCCTCGAGATGGAAAATTTCAAGGACTGCAGAAGATGGACCAATGGGGTGAGGGAGAATGCCAAGTGTAACAGGCTTTGCTGCTGTCTGATAACCCCGTCTGTGCCATGGACAGCAGAGGGGGTGGTCCTGAGAAGAGGGGCAATGGAGGAGACACAAAAGCCACAGAATGGGATTTTTCTGGGTCTGTAAACGGCACTAGAAGCTCATCTTTTTCTGGCCTGATTAAGTAGCATCTTTTCAGATGTAGGGCCAAACTCTCTGCTGGTGTAAATTGGCCTGTGGATGCCGATGGAGCGGCATCAATTTACTCCAGCAGCAAATTTGGCCCCATTGGCTTTTAGCTAAATCCAGCTTTTGGAATGAAACAACAATTATAATTTTTTTTTGGGGGGGAAGGGCCATTTTCTGGTGGAAAAAATATTTCCAATAGCTCTGCTCACTGGTGATTCTAAAGTGCATTGAGATCCTCTGATTGCAGGTGCTAATGTGCCTCCTGGGAAACCCACTCACCGGAATACTAGCAGAAAGAAAGGCAAAGGGGCACTGACAAAGGCCAAGTGAGTTGCTTACGCCGCTGAAGCAAATCAGTCTTTGCTGTATTCACTCACTCGAGCCCCATACCTGTTGACTGGCTTACATCTCTGATGCATCTATATCGATTCCGCAGCCTCATGCATTATTCATCCCAGCACCAAAGTTTTCAAAGAACTGAACCTCAACTCTGCTTTTCCTCTCCCCACAACCCCCCCCCAAATAAATCCAACCTGTCAAAGGCTTAGCCGTTATTTATAAAGAAGGAGCAAAGGAGTCGGAGAGGGGAATCCGGTTCTATGGATCAATTTGTAATTTTTCTTTTTTGCTGTGGCAGAACTGTGAAGGATGCGAGCATTAAATCCCCAGGAAAGTCGCCTGTGCAGCAATCTTTGGTGGCCTGAATTATTTATTTGTGTGAGGTTGTGCTACACACCAAACTACACCAACACAAGACCATTGCAGTTGGCTTCAGATAAGGAACGAGTTTTAAATTTTGGCTCTGGGTCACACATGCGTGTAGCTGGGTCTCTCAGTCTAGGTTTGAGATGGGGAGGGAATGCTGTCTGCTGATTAGAAGAGGGAATTGGGAATCAAGAATTCCTGATTTATAATCCTGCCTCCTCCTGTACCCACAGGCAAGTCACTTCGCTCTCTCTGTACCTCAGCTTCCCCATCTGTAAAATGGGGATACCAATGCTTGCTCACATGGAGTGCAGAGAGGAGTGGATTAAGCTGAAGACTAATGAGTTAACACCGTACAGCATTTTTTCTCTATGGATCTGTTGCAAAACACATTTGAAGTTAATGGAAAGACTCCCAATGACTCCAGCAGGCTTTGGATCAGGCCCTGTATAAAGGCTAAGTATTGCAAAATTCTATTTGTCCATAGGAATAGGCAGGCCTGTACAGAGAAGGACTTAGAGGGTAATATGCACAGTCTCTGAATCTCAGTCAAGCTGAGTGAGGATAGAGCTTGGTGTAACACCAGGAGCACTGGCAGAGAACCGTGCTCTTCCAGACAGCTGTGCTGGTTATATGCACCTTTCAAAGACCATGTGAGAGCTCTCTCTGGGTGCCTTGTAGCTGCTGTATTTATCTGCACAGTCACTGCACTGCCAGGATCTAACTCAATTGCTTTGTAATGTGCTTTAGAGGTGCCTTTTGAATGTAAGCAGTGCTATATGAAACCCAGTTCTGTGCTGGTATATACAATGTACTCACAAGCAATGGAGCTGGACAAAGACAGCAGATGAAATAAACACATGCCTCTCATTAATGGAGTTACCAGCTAGGCCTTGGGACCCAAAGTAGGCTTAGCAAACTGGTATCCAGGTTATGCCTTAGCATTCAGGGTCTGGGAGCCCTCCAGCCTGTCACTCAAAGCTGAGGAAGAAGCAATGATGTGCTTTTCACAGTTGCATCTAACTCCACTGTGAAAAGCACATCACTCTGAAAGTGCAGAAACCTCAGGGGATCTGCAGCCACTGACCCCAGTCTGAGGAGAATAAACCAAAGTCCCCAGTTGATGGGGCAGGAGGAGCAGTCTGCATGATCTTGCTCGTTTGGCTGGTGAGAAGCTCTCAGTGATGAAAGATTTACACAGGCCTGGAGCATACCTGGGAGTGAAAAAACACTGCAGCTTCTCTCCAGCTTCTGACATGGAACCGAAGCCATGAACTCTGCCCAGGGAATTCTGTGATTCCCACTTGCTAGTGCGAGAATTACAAAACAGGCAGCAGAGTGATGCCAGTATGCGCTCTCCGGCAGCAAAGGCCTCTCCTCAACGAGACAGCGAGCACATTACTGATGCAATGTAATGAATTAAATACTCAGCACCACCGACAGATCTCGGAGTATCCTAGCATTCAGATGCCAAGTTGTGAAGCCTGGTACCAGCTCTTATACAGACAGCAGGTAGATTTCAAACCCTCTGAGAGGTAGGCATTTTACGCTGCATAGTATTTTCTGGTACATGCCCATTTATTTGTATTAGCATAGCCCCTCAAAGCCTTAATCATTGCGCTAGGAGCTGTACAAACAGAACACAAAGGCAGTCCCTGCCTCAGATAACATCATCCACGTTGATCTGCTCCCCTTCCCCTTATACAGCACTGCATAGATGGATGAGCTTATTACCTAGGGGGTTTCACCTTCCATTGAGCCATCCTCTCTTGGCCGCTGCCAGGGTGGGGAGGACAATGGACTCAACAGACCATAAGTCAGATCTGACATTGGAAACTCCATGTACTCCTAATCAAATCCTTAGGATGCCCCCAAACAATCCATCTCCCTCTTTTCTGCTTCTGCCCTGCCAGATATTTGTAGGTGTTCACAAAATCCCCTCCATTAGTCAGCCATTCACCTTGCTAAAATCTCCCAGTTAATCTGAATCCATGTGCTGTTTCCCTGTGAGGCTGCTGCATGGCAAACTTGTATGTTTCATGAAAATAGAAAGGGTTTGCTCTAGTTCTCTTTACAGACACTGCAAGAAAATCACCATCCATCTTCCAGGCCTCAAGGCAAGTTCTCAGCGACACCCCTGCTCCTTTATGACTGATTCAACCCAGACTCTAGGTCTGACAATACTTCTTGTGGATTTATCCTAATAAATACTGAAATAAATTTCTTTTTCTCTCATTTATAAAAGAGCTTCTGTCTGATGGAGGAGAAGCCTTCTGACACGTTTTTGAGAACAGGGTCAGATGTCAGAGAGCACTAAGCCAAGAGAGGTTTATTTAATGCAGCAAACACAATGGTCTCTCCGGTTACACTTGCTGAAGAGCAATTGTTTTTAAGTTTGAATGAATGTCTCCTTAGTTCACCTTTGCCGGACTCTAGGACGGCTCTATTTTATTTTCATTTTGTATGAGTATTCTGTTCTGTTGGAGGAAGATCCTGAAAGCCATTTAGAAATCAAACAACTGTGCGGAATTCTATTCTTCAGGCTGGAAAAAGATGTGGTGATCTCCTTTTAAGCCTTCTGATGATGAAGAAATAATCAAAGTGGGAACCGGCTGGGCTACTCTCTCTCCAAACCATTCCTGAGAAAAACCCAAGCTAGATTAGACAGACAGATAGCTAGATGGGTATGTATGTTAGATAGATACCACTATCAAATACACTTTAAGGAATAATTCTGCACTGGCTGAGGGAGCTGGATATCACTTAAGCGGCCATTTCTGCAATTCTCTTCTTTGACTGAGTGGTTCACAGCCAAACCTCTTGGATGGCAAATTTCTCTTTGCCATGAATGAAATGTCACTGTCTCAGAGCCAGGGATGTTGGCAAAGAAGGTTTTTATTCCCAATCTCTCTCCAGGATTTGTGTGTATGAAAGAACAAGAGAGGAGGGGGAAACTGACACCATGCAGATGCATAATGCATGGAACACAGGCAAATATTCCCATTTATTTAAATCACTTAAGTCTCTGTGTTTCTGTTTTGCTAGTTTCCATTTGTAATGAGTGGGCAGAACAGACAGGGAAGGGCTCAGATGTAAAGTGATGTGTCCAATTAAAAACCTTTGCTGCCAAGTGACTGTACCCTCTAACAAGGGCTTCTTTCACTTTAATTGTGTGTGTGTTTGTTTCACTGTAACACGTTGGAAAGGGTTGAGTCCAGTTACATCGACTCAGGCTATGTTTGGAACTAAACAGTCTTTAGACAATATGTTTTCCTCTGCTCAACAGAGATTATTCAGAGATTCTAAATGCCACCATTAATTTTGTGCAGAAACCAACTACTCGATCTGAGACATGCCAATTTAATAGCTAATATTTAATGAATCGTATACATATATAGCACCTTTCAGCTGTCTTCCCATAGAAGAGCAAGTTAAATTCCAGGCCCAGTATTGCCTTAAGCTGCAGGATGAAGGCCATGGTTGAGAAATCCACTCCCCGGGTGCCATGGAACTGTCCCCAGCAAAGTTACAGCTTGTTTGTTTAGGAGACAGCTTTCTCTGGGACTGGTACAAAGCTATGGGACTGACTTCTGGAGAAATTAAGAACTGCTTCAAATCACTGTCTAGTCCATGTGCACGTGTTTGAACTTGCCTTCAATAACACACCCACACAGGACCGTGGACATTCAATAAATAAATGCTATCTTAAATGAAAAGAAAATCACATCATTTTCTCCTTGGAGAGGAAAGGGGAGAAAGAGAGAATCACACGTGACAGATGTTAGTCACCTGGCTTGTGCACAAACAGGAGGTGCTCAGATCCTGGGGTGACGAGAGAGGGACAAGAACCTGAATGGAATTCCAAAGGACTTGGGAGGAAAATATGGCGGATGTTTAATAGAAACACAAATTTATACAACATGGACAGAAGAAAGCACTTTGAAAAATCATGACGAGAGATAGAAGTGCAAGAAATATCAATCTATAAAAATCAGAACAAAGACTGGTCCAAGCAAATCCTAACCCGTGAGACACAAGACACCAAAGGTGAACGGACACCGTAGACAATTCATAGATGCTAAGGCCAGGAGGAACTACTAGACTAGTCTGACTTCCTGTATAGCACAGGCTGGAGAATTTCACCCCGTTATCCCTGTCCTGAGCTCGGTCACTTGTATTTGACTAAAGAGTCTCTCCTAGAAAGGCTGCACTCTTGATCTGAAGACATCACAAGATGGAGAATCCACCACTTCCCTTGTTAGTTTGTTCCAGTGGTTAGTCACCCTCACTGTTAAAAAATTGTCCCTTATTTCTAATTTGAATTTATCTGGCTTTAACTTCCTGCCATTGGTTCTTGTTATGCCTTTCTCTGCTACATTAAAGAGCCCGTTAGTACCTGGTATTTTCTCCCTGTGAAGGTACTTACACACTAATCAAATTACCTCTTGATCTTAATTAATTAACTAGCTTGAACCACTACTTCCTCTTCCCTCCTTTCTGGTTCCTACCTGCTACTGATTGTTTGAGCAAGGCTGGCAAACAGGAAACCCACAGTGCACTATAATACAACACCTTGCCCATCCTCATTTTAAATAGAACGGTCTGCACTCCACGGAGACCAGCATATGATTCTCCAGCCTCTGCCTGGATCAAGATGGCGCATGTTCCCACTGGGAACTGTATTAACATTGGTGCGTTAAAGAGGGCGGTGCTGCAGTCTGCTCAATTGTATGGAAATTAGGTGTGGCTCTCAGATGACACTATCTTCTGGGCAAAATGTGGGGCCCCACACTTCAGGGGCTAGGGAGGAAGGGACACATCGCTGAGTGGCTGCACCTTCTCTCTTGTTCCAGAATGAGCATCATCCCCTACTCCCTGCTGCGAGACGTCTTTTGAATGTTAAGACTCTATTTTTGTTCCTCTTTTAGCCCTAACTAAAAGGTAGAGCTCAGGCAGAGTCACAGAGCAGGTGGATAGCATGAGCTGGAGTGACGAAAGATGCATTATGAATGCAAGGTGTAGGGAATAGAAATTATTAAACTCACAGATAGCAACAGAGCTTCCTTTGTGAGCAGTAGAGATGGGAAATTATGCTGAAGCAATGCATTGCAAATCAGTCAACGACAGGCAGAGAAGGGGCCTTTTATCCTCCAGGCCCTGAAGTTTTTCCATGGCTTTGTATGCAGAGGCATTCCTTCAGGGGAGAGAGAGAAGCCAGCAATTTCGTAGCTGATTGGCAGGCTGTCCAGTACCAATAAAGATATTTGTTTTTTTCATACAAGTGCTCACAGACTGAAATCTCGCTCTTGCATTTTCCATTACAGAGGAAAATGAAACTTGGAATGCTTTCTCCATTAGCACTGCTTAGCCTCGGAGAAACGGCAGTGCTCAAGCAACTTGAAAGGGGAAACACTCTGCTCCGGCCGAGAAACCAGAGCAGACCTGCTGCATGGAGTGTCTTTGAATTTGTCAGGGAGACGGTGCTCAGCAGAAGCTCTTCATTATTGTGATTTATTTGTTTTGCAGCAGCACCCAGAGGATACCCCTGAGATCAGGGCTTTGTTGTGCTAGGCACTGGGCATACACATGGGAAGAGACAGTGTCTGCCCTAATCTAACTAGGCAAGATAGAAAAAGGGTGGGAGAAAATAAGTATTCTTCTCTTTGTGCAGATGGGGGAACTGAGACACAGAGAGATTAAGTGACTTGCCCAAGGTTGCACGAGAAGTCAGTGGCCGAGCTGGAAACAGAATGCAGATCTCCTGTAGCTCCATCTCAAGTCCCAATGACAAGGCTATCCTTCCCTTCCATTGTGGGGCAGATGCAGAGGCAGCCGCTTGTAGTTTCCATGGTACAGCAGGCTGGGGAGGTCCGATTGTTAGAGGGCAGCCATCATATTTTGGAGGGACGCCTCCATTGCTTATCTAGGAAGGAAGGTATTGGACTCATTCCTTCCATTTGGTATGGAGTGAGTTGCAGGGTACATGTTGCAGAGCTGGAATCACGGCCTTAGATCATTAAAATATATTTGCATCCAAGGTCATGGCGTGAGTCACTGGCAGAGAACTCAGGTGTTCCTGGCTGGCTTCCCCAAGCTTACTCTTCTAGTTATTGGCACCTCTCACCAGTACATCTGAGGTGAGTCCTGGCTCTGAGAATAAAATCCTAAACCCAGACAACCCAGTCCTTCAATGCTTCATGACACAGCGCATCCCAGGAGCTGCCTTCACCCAGTGGCATGATACTGAGAGGATTCCACGATCTCATTGGTCAATACATGGATTTTCCATCCTGTTCAACATTTTAAGATTTTGAATTTTTTTCCATTGTAAATTGGAAAAATAGCCAAAATTTCAAAACATTTTGTGAAAGAAAATGATGAAAAACAACAACAACAACAACATTTGTTTCGGGTCAATCAAAACATTTAGTTTCAATAATTTTGATATGCTTTGTGGTGATTTTGACCCTTTTTAATTTAATTTTTTTTAAAGAAAATAAAGTAAATTTCAAAATGAAAAGTTGCTTTGAAATGTCAGAATCAAAGCCTTTCATTTCAACAGTGTCAAATCAGGACATTTTGATATTTTTAAATGCATTTTTTCCAGTTTTTTAAAACTAAATATTGTGAACATTGATACAATTTTGCAAAATAAATTGGTTTAGCCAAAACAGCGTTTTCTGGTGGAAATTTTTTTTTCTACACAACTTTTCTGACCATCTCTAGTCCACGATGAGGAACTGAATGGGAGAATCAGAGATGGCCTTGCGGATTAACAGTCCAATGGGGATCTGTCATGACTTTCAGACGTGGGGAGTCTGCTGTGATAAAACCCCCACAGGGCACCCCACCAGGATGAGCTCAGGGCTTGGAAAATTCTACTTATATCATAAGATCTTAATAAACGCCAGTAATCACTATGGAAAGGTCCGTGTTTAACAATACCTGTCACTCTGAAGTCTGGGATAGTGCAGTCCCTCTCTGTCTTCTTACACAAGGCGATTTCTGCAGCAACACAGATCCCGCTGGATCCAAATGATGACTTTGTGCTGACAGCCTCTTTGCAGTCAAGGTGAGAACCAAATTCTGCTGATTTACCTATGTTCACGTATCAGTGAGAGTCTGACTTGCCCCCTGAAAGCCAGGGCTGAGGCCTGGGGAGAGCAATGGGAACCAAGAAGGGTGTGCATGTATGTAGTGAACGTGTGTGTACATGTATGTGCATGTGTCTGAGCCAATAGTAAAAATACCTCCCACATTGCCTTGTCCCCTCCCATAGTATGAATGGACTAGCCTGCCCATTCTCCTTCTCTGTAGTGCATCTGGCACACCGGAGATGGGGCCAGGTTTGCAGAGTCCCTGCCAGATGGCGGGAGACTCACACTGCTGCTGAAATTCCAAGTCGCCCACGAGTTTCTCCCAGCGGCTACAAGACAATGTGAGCTGGTGCCAGGTCTGAATGACTCGCGTGGGAGATCAGGCCTGAGGGCAGACTTGACACTCAATTACTGGGAGCTAATTGATCATATCTCAGCCAGATGAAGGAGGAAGAGAACAATGTTTTCGATGTGGTACCGATAATGACTTTGCTTTCACTGGGGATGTTTGTGCCGTTCTTTACACTCTCGCATTTGGCAATCTCAGAGTGATTTTGGGAACAGGGCAGTGTGTCTTAGCGGACGAGAACTCCCTCTTCTGGCTGGCTCTTTGGTTTATGCAGGGTGGGCAAATTCAAGGTAACCGCGAGCTAAAAGTATTTGCATAGGAGCATCATGTTACAGGTCTGTGCATGGGATTCAGAGCCAGAAACCCTTGCGCACCAACCCTGACTCTGCCACTGACTTCTTCTGTGACCTTGGTCAAGTTATTTACCCATTGTGTGTCCTCGCTCACCTATCTATACAAAGAGGTTCATAGCTCCCTGCCTGCCAGGGGTTGTAGTATTTAATGCAGTGGTGGGCAACCTGCGGCCCGCCCCGCTTCCTGCAGCTCCCATTGGCTGGGAACGGCGAACCACGGCCACTGGGAGCTGTGGGCGGCCATGCAAATGTAAACAAACTGGAGTCTGGTCCAATGGATAGAGCATAGGTGTAGGAACCAGCTCTTCCATGGACCTGTTATATGACCTTGTGCAAATCACTTCCCCGCTCTGCACCTCTGTTTTGCCTCCTACCTTTTGTCTCGCTTGTCCATCTAGAGTGCAAGGGGGCTGTCTCTCACTGTGTGTTTGTGCGGCGACTGGCACATGAGGCCCTGGTTGGGGTCTCTGGATGCTGCTGTATTATAATAATAATGACACAGCACTTGTAAGGTGGTCACACAGATGGAATTAGGGGAAGAAGAGAGCTGGGATTTAGAGCTCTGAAATCCCCAGTGGCTTGCCAAGTGACTGCACAGTGGCACAGACCGGGGAGAGGGGCTTAGCCAGGACAGCTCAGGTGGATGGCTTTGCTGTTGCCACCGCCCAGTGGATGACCAGAGGTTAGTGCTTTGGTGGTGGCAAGAACTGAATGTTTGTCTCCTCCTTCTTGGCTCTAGGCGGACTGGAGCTACCCAACCCCGCTCATCACAGATCGAAGGCAGAGAAGAGGAACATCTGTTAACACGAATGCCTTTCTCATTTCTTCTTAATGCTTGCTCAGCATCTGCGTTAAACAAGCCCCCCTTCAGCTTGTACAATATTTCATTTTTGTTTCAAAAAGTTTCAAAAAAAAATCTTCTGAGACAGGAACAAGAAAGGGGGGAAGCAAACCTCTAAATCTTTAATAATGCGCCGAGTCAGAACTTCTGCTGGGCTCCGTCGTAATCATATAGAAGAGAATAACCAGAGACAGAATTTCTTAATAACAAATACCTTTGCAGCATCTCATTAAATCACTGTATTTCAGAAGCACAGCAGGACAGTTGTGTGAATAAATAGTGCAATCTCCTAGTCTGAAGTATTTTCACATCTGAGTTATTTCCCCTGCATATGATCGGTTCCTTCTATTTTTTTCTCCCCCTCCCCAACATCCCCTCCACAAATGATTTTAGCTGATGAGTTCAATTAACGAAGGCATTAGAGAGGCAAAGTTGAAAAAGCACATCATTTCCCCCCCTTCTTTAATGTTTTACAGTTTAACAAATAGTGCTGCAAACCGGGGGAGGAGAGAGAGAATGAATTATCCTGGTGATTGGAAGACAAAGCACTTCTTTGATGCTGCTGTTTAGGTGGATGATGAACTGTGCCAAAAAATGAAGAGGAGAAAAATGAAAGAAAGAAAGAAAGAAAGATAGAAAGAAAGAAAGAACCTCTTCAGGGTGTTTATCCAACCAGCATGTTTGCTCATTTTGTATCTTAGCTCATGCATAATGCCAATGAGATGGAAAGAACCTGCTTTGCTATCAAGGTACCAGTAAACTGGGATACACAGTATGGAGTCAATCACAGTGAAATAAATGGAGCAAAAGGTTTCATTTTGCAACCCTGCAGGCTCTGCTATGTTTTGGGGGAAGAGAGGGAGGAAGGCAAACCTCTCCTTGAAAGCCACCAGAGCCAGGCAAGTCCATATACATATGTGTGTGTGTACATGTGTGTGTGTGTGCGTGTGTGCGGTGCTTGACTCCTCACATGTCCTCTGCTTTCTACATCCTTCCTGGAGCTTCTTTATGAATCATTCCACTCCTTCTCCATAAGGCATGAGATGTGCTCTGGGCCACTCAGGCCAGGAACTATCCAGCCACATATTGGCAGGGAAGTGAGGAGCAGGGTCTGCATGGGACTGGGCTGTGGCCATGGGCGAGCGAACGCCCCTTTGGAAGGCACATGAGGGCAGGAGTCAGGGAATCACCAGAAGGTGCTGTTCTGTTGCCATCAGTCACATCCGCCACTCGAGGCCTCCATTGTCCCTGTCTGGCTTCTGGAGGCACCACTTTGAAACTGGTTCTTCTTGGGCGTGACTTTGCTGCATCAGCCTGTGAGCATAGTCTGATGAGGCAATGTCAGGGCCTGGCGTGTACCCTTTCCAGAAGCATCAGATACCCAATACCTGCTCCCAGTTGGCAGAGCTGGGCAGGGCAAACCCAGGACCCAAACTCTGGGTGCAGAGAGATCGGACTGGTATAGCAGTACTTGAGGGACACTGGGAGAGCTGGAGGTAGGAGGCAGGCAATGTGCTGCTTTGCACCATTGACGGAGCTCAGCTTCTTAGTTTCACAAACAACCAATTCTCCAACTCCATTCAGAGATGCTAAGAGAAGGGGAGAAGGACCCGTCAGTCTCTGTGAGTCCAGTATCAGGAAGCCTTTTCCAATTGTTTATCGGTACTTGCGGCAACCAGAGAACGAGAAAAGCAAGACCCCAGAGTCAGCAGGGAGAATGCTGCCTGGCTCATTCGGACTCCTGCTCTCCATCTTCTGCTCCAAAGCCGTAAACCTTTATAAAGCTCCCTGCTTTATTTCCTGCTCAGAGTCTGAATTCTCTGCAGCTGGGTGCAGAGGGATCGGCCTGCCTGCACCCTCTGATTGAAGGTTACTTGCCACTTCAGAAAGAGCATTTCCCATCCGGCAGCAGGCAGGTTATAGTGCTGTCTGGACCCACAGTCTTTTTTTTTCTTTTTCTTTCTTTCGTTCTTTCTTTTTTTATAAGTGACCTTTTTTTCTCCCCCCTCTGAATGGCGAGAGTGAGGTAATGCATCGGAGACGTGAACTTTAGCAGAATGGTAACATAATGCCTACAATAACGCTCATTCAATGGTTCAAATATCTTAACAGCTCAGATAATGCCTTCAGAAAATTCCCGTCTCTGAGTGCACTTCATCATACAGTACTGACCTACTTGTCAGTCCTCTAAAGAGACTCAATTATTTGGAAGTTTGGACTTTTCAGGCTTGAGCAGACCATAAGTTCAGCCAGTCTGGTATCCTGAAGCCTGCAACCTCATGCCTCAAAGGAATGCCTTTTCCATGCAATTGAATTTAAGCTGATCTTGCACCCATTACTGTGGTATCTGGTCACCATGCACAATAAAGGTCACCATAAAACCTGTCTTCTCTTCTCCCTTCTTTGTTGCCCACAGTAACGAGCAGCTAATGGTGTCTGGAATTTACCTGACCAAACTTGCAGGTTCCTAAGAGAAGAGGCAACTCTGTACCAGAGGACTGGAAGGTAGCTAAATGTAACACTGATTTTTAAAAAGGGCTCCAGAGGAGATCCTGGCAATTATCAGCCAGTGAGCCTAACTTCAGTACTAGGCAAATTCATAGAAACTATAGTAAAGGACAGAGCTATAAGACACACAAACATGAGTTGTTGGGGAAGTGTCAACATGGAATTTATGAAGGGAAATCATGCCTCACCGATCTGTTAGAATTCTTTGAGGGAGTCAACAAGCATGTGCACAAGGGTGATCCAGTCAATATATCAGAGGGGTAGCCATGTTAGTCTGGATCTGTAAAAAGCAACGAAGAGTCCTGTGGCACCTTAAAGACTAATAGATGTGTTGGAGCATAAGCTTTCATGGGTGAATGTCCATTTCGTCAGACGCATGTGCACTGATACACAGATACCCTCCCACCAACAACACAAGAAGAACTCCACATGGACTCCTCCTGAGGGTCGAAATGACAGTCTGGACCTGTACATAGAATGCTTCCGCCGACATGCACAGGCAGAAATTGTAGAAAAACAACATCGCTTGCCTTATAACCTAAGCCATGCAGAACGCAATGCCATCCACAGCCTCAGAAACAACCCTGACTTTATAATCAAAGAGGCTGATAAAGGAGGTGCTGTTGTCATCAGGAACAGGTCTGACTACCAGAAGGAGGCTGCCAGACAACTCTCCAATACCAAATTCTATAAGCCACTTTCCTCAGATCCCACTGAGGAATATACTAAGAAACTGCACCATCTACAGTGCAGATCAGTAAGTGGTTGAAAGACAGGAAACAAAGCATAGAAATAAATGTCAGTTTTCACAGTGGAGAAAAGTAAATAGCAGGGTCCTCCAAGGATCCGTACTAGGATCTGTGGAAGATGGGTGGGTCATTCCATAATTGCCCTATTGTGTACACTCCCCCAGAAGCTCTGGTATGGCCCACTGCTGAAGACCAGATACTGGGCAACATGGACCATGCTTTGACACAGTATAGCAGCTTGTGGGGGGGTGTACACTGGGCAACAAGGGGGTTAAGGGATTATTTTGAGCCGAGCCAGCCCCGCGCCACCACACCTGCAGCAAATGCTCCATCTGGTGGAGGAATTAACAGACAGGGGAGACAGCTCATTTGGGGACAGATCTGGAAGAGAACAGACCTGCAACCCACAGATCCAGCAGTGCAGCACAGAGGGAAGGGTGAAGTCTCTGACACAACTGCCCCAAAGGGCCCTTCCTGAGGGAAGGAGGACCCACCCCAGAAACAATCAGAGAGGGAAGTATCCCCCCTCCCCTGCCTGTGGACCCTGGACATTGGTAATCCCCTCTTATTGTCTTGATTTGGACTCCCCCAGTAGGGGAAAGACTGATCCCAGCGTGGGGAGGGATGAGAGGAAGTGTCCCAGGACGGGCAGCCTTAGCCTCGGTTGCCAGACCACTGGTAGCTGAAAGGGCCCTGGACCAGAGCCCGGTGGAGTGAGAGGACCCAGGCTCCCCTACCAAAAACCCACCACTAGGCCACACTTCCCAAGCAAATGCCAAGCGAGGACTGTCACACAGCTCTGAGAGTAAACAAACCAAAACAGAACCCCCCAAAACCACCCCCCGCAAGATGTTGCAGGACTGAGACCCACTCATGTGATGTTGTGTTACAGGTGCAAAGAGTGTAAAGAGGGGATCGAAGGGTTGTGTTTTTAACGTCACCTAATGCTGCTCTCATAGGTATAAAAGCTTCTGGTCCTTTAGAATCCTTCCAGGCTATTTGCTTCAACAATATCCAGTGGCTGCCAGTTCCACAGATTAAACCCAAGAACAATACTCATGCATCTTATGTTTTTGCTCAAGTACAGTTGTAAAAGCTACTGTGTTGGCAATTCATTCAAGTCTAATGTGTCTTCCATTGGGACCTCACACCCCTCCTGCTTCCTGGCATTCTGCCCAGGGCTGCAACACACCTCAGGCCTGCAGCTGATGCAACAGCGTTATACCTTGCAACAGCAGACCAGCCTGTTGAGGGTGTGGAAGGAGATGGCGGTAGCTGGTTGTTGTCACCATCCCTTACTCACACAGGAAGGGGCGGGGAGCTGTGAAGGAGCAACTATGAGCCACTGGGTGACTGGAGGCTAAGCCTCATATTGTGTGACTGTCTGCTGGAGGCCTCTTCCTTCCTGTCCAACAGAAGTAGAGAGGAAGGAAGGCCCAGGGGTTAGCGTAATAGCTTGGGACTCAGGAGGCCTGGTTTCAATTTGCTGCTCTGTCACAGACTCCCAGCAAGACCTAGATCAAGTCACTTTGTATCTCTGAGCCTCAGTTTGCAGTCTGTGCAATGGGAATAATAGCCGCTCCCTGCCTCCCCAGGGGGCTGTGAGGCTAAATACAGTCTAGATTATGAGGGGCTCAGGCACTACCATAATGGAGACCCGATAAGAAACGAACATGGATAGACCAGGCATCATGACCCTGCTGGCTGTTAAAGGGGAGTCACCAAACTCCCATTCCCCCCTGGAAAGCTGAATGCTATAGCCCACCTCCAAAAGAATCAGAACGTATTGCTGGAAGGAGCCGGCGTGCTGTGCTGAGACCGTGTTATATTCGACAATTAGTAATTTATGCCCTTCCCTGTGACATTTTATATTAAGCATTTCCCAGCACAGTCTAATTACAAGGTAAATAAACGGGCCCTCCCTTACAGTTAATTCGTTATGTAGCTTTATTACCAACAAGAGAGAAACGACACAAGAAGGATATTACATGCAGTGTTGCTGGTAATTACCGTATTTTCATTGCATCATGTGCATTTTATAGTGGTGGTCGAGAGAAATTTTAGTCATCGCTGTCAGTGTGAAAGTAATTAATGTTCTCCAAGAGAGACCTGGGGTACGCAGTAGTTGCAGAGAGACCGTGAAAGTCAGACCCCCGGAGCACAGGGTCAAGGCGGTTTGTCCAGTTTGGCCCCAGTCCAGCAAAGCTCTGAAGCTCGTGTTCATCTTTAGACACAGGAGCAGTCCTGAGGACTGTAATGGAATCATTCACATACTTAAATACATGCGTAATGCTTTGCTGGACCAGGGCCTTTATTTCTACTGTGTGAAAATGCTTTTTCTCCATAAATTCAGCCATGCTTTACCCCTCTGTACCTTGCCACGGACATCAGTCAGTATGTCGTCTTGTCTGCCAACACAAAGTGCTCCCAACACCGCACACAGTAACACTGTTGCTCGGGGACAGATTTTTGTCTTCCCCACCCTCTGGCTGATGCTATTTCAAGGGCGGCTGTGTTGCAAGTTAGAGAAGGGATGTTTATTTGATCTTTTTGTTGCCCCCCCCCTTGTTGGGCAAAGGCCTTTGCATCTTGCCCCAGTTTTTTCGCCACACCAGCCGCTCCACCCCCAGCTAGACCCTGCAACTGCTACCGCCCTTCTTCCATGTGGAGCAGACCAAACACAACTCACTTCAGAGTCCATCAAAGCTGCTCTTCAATCAGCCGCCGGGAGGCTGCACAGTACCACGTCCCCCCGGGAGAGCGCGAGCCCGGGATTGACATGTCATGAAATGTAAGAGCACATTGCAGGCTGTAACAATTCAATCCATGGCTATGGAGATAAAGCTCAGCTTGGAACTCTACCATATTGAAAACGAATCTCCGCTTCTGAGGCTGCAGCAAAACATGCCCATACGGGGCCCCTCATTTAACGTGCTATCAGAAGAACAGAGGAAGAACTAATGGAGATCAATTCAGACAAAGAGAAGTGCATTAAGGGGGCCAGGAAGGAATGGGGATCGTGCTGGATATACATTCCTGATGCTTACTTCTGGCATCTGATTATAATCTCACTCACCCCGGTTTTACAGCAATGCAAATCTACTGGCTTCAGTGCATTTTCTCCTGATTTATACAGAATCAAGCCTTGCACCTCATTCACCATTGCCATGTACCTGAGCAGGGCACTTTGCACTGGTGTATATAATTTCACAAGGTGCAAGGCAACAAAGACTTGGGTCCTTTGGTTCCTTTACTAGTATATCTATGTTTAAACTAACAGCTCCCCTCCAATTCAGTCTCTCATTGTGTTGTAATGCTTCTGTTATCACCAGAAACAGGTGATAGAAATACAACTTTCAATTGCATTTCTTAGGAAAGTTTATTGGGATAAATGTTTGTGTATGCTTTGAATAATTAACTTGTGGAACTAGCTGCAGCAGGATGTTATTAGGCAAATATCTTAGCAAGTTCCCATAAAGGGCTAGAAACCCATATGCATAAGAATAATGACCTGAGCTGTGATAAAAATGGCAAGGGTCATAGATCCGCATGCTTAAAAATATAAACTGTTAGGGGGCAGGAAGACATCTCCACCGCACCATAGTATAATATCAAATAGCTGGGCAGACTCAATGTGTTTTTCTTTTCATCTTCCTCCACATCAGGTAGTGAGTATTGCCACAGATGGGAAGCTGGGCTGGATGGATCAGTGGCAGAGCAATTGTTTGTGGACCACATTTTGTGGGGGCTTATAAAGCACAACAATAGTTTTCAAATTTGTGTAATCTATACAGGGGGGCAAAGGCAGCAGAGCTACGGTTCACCATGGGCTATCGGCAAATGTAGGCGGGCTAATGAATCCATCTATCTTCTGGATCCACTGGACCGAACATGCACATATGCAGGGAAGCAGCAGACGGCGTCTACTACTCTCACCCTCGGATTCCCTCGCAATAGCGGTGCCTCAGACAGGCAGCTGTCTCAGCAATTGAAGGATGAGGATTCCATCCACATTTCCATGGGGAAAATTACTTTTCATTCCAGATTTGCTCCATGTTCCAGCATTTGGCCTTTTTGTGCATTCCCAAAGCAAATGAAACGTAAGCATGGAGTTTGCTAATTGTTTGCATAATGGAAATATATATATATATAGCTAACTTTGTGAAGGCTGATGAGTTCTTGGAATCATCTAATAGCAAATCTTGATTCCCTAAATCTCTCTCTCTTTGCATGTGCTAATTGGTCTTGGCATTAATTAATCTGATTTCATTATATTCTCTTTAATTTGTCAAGATATAATTTCTTTATTGCACAAAGAAATGCTTTAGAGAATTGTCACAATTGGAATAATTTCCACAACCCCCTCCCTCTCTTTAAAGTTACCAAGAGAAGTCATCAATTAAGATAATTTGCATACACATTAGGTTAATTGTTTTAGTTTAGCCAAATTTGTGGAAATTTACATAGCAAATTGACCCTCCACATTTTCACTTAAACATATAAAGCGCAAGAGAGAATTGTGTTCGAATTGATAATGAAATGGAGTTTATTTTGCATGGTTCTCTTACTAAAAGAGGTCTAATTAGACCAAGTAATTTTTTATTTCATCCGTAATTGCAAAACAAATAAGCTCTTTGGCAGTTTTTTTCCTCTCTCTTTCCCTGTGTCACATGGATGGGGAGCATTAATAGGAAAGTCATGTTCTCCTAATTAAGCCCCATTTGATTTCAGCACATTCTTCCATCAGAACCTCTTTAGTTTCTTCTAGTTTTTCTTCTGCTTCAGTTGCTTAAGCTTCCTGGAACACCTATTAATAGACAACTCCCCCATACTGATCTGCCTGAATTAAAATAAAAAACCAAAAAGCCCTGTAACTAAGACAGCATTCCAGCACCGACAGAATTTGTGTGTTAGGGAAAATGCAACCAGGATCTCAATTCCCCCTGTGGAAGAGAAAGAGAGAAGCTTTTAGCCATGAAAGAGCTGGCATAACAAAATGTGATCATTAACACCCAGGCACAAAAAATACCCATCCCCTGATTTTCCTATTTTAATTTCACAATTAGGTTTCTGCAGCTGGTGTTCCTTGCTCAGTTGCTGTGGAAAGAGCCAGTTAGGATCTTCTCATGAGGGTACAGGCTGACAACCCTGCCTCCCTCCCCATGCCCCAAGATAGACTTTTGGGCAAGGACCAGCTTTTTCTTCTGTGTTTGTCCAGTGCCTAGCACCAGGGGGTCCTGCTCCAGGACTGGGGCTCCTAGGTGTTACAAGACTATAACAGATAAATCATAATAACTGCTTAGCCTGCGGGGCACGGTTCAGTGGCTGGTCTTGAATGAGCTCCCAGAGCAGGGTAATACAGCCTCCAGTGAGCAGTTGACACCACACCAACTCTAGACATCCTACTCAAGCCCACATCCAGAGCCCATTGAAATCAATAGGAGTCTTTCCACTAGCTGCAATAGGCACTGGGCCCATGCTACTAACATCTGTTTGTAACATCATCCTTCCAAATGACCTTAGGTGCCATGAAAACATCACAGTGCTATCTTGGGGAGGTGGTGGGGTGCTGTTTGCCCAATGAGTGATGTTTATTTTGGATTGCGACCCAGTAACGTTTCTGTTTTGCTTTGTTAATAAAGCAATCCTGGAGCCTTAGCATCCATTGGATCAAATTCTTCCCTGCAGGGCAGCTGGAAAGTGAAGACTCCAGGACTGTCTCGATGGCACTTTGTTCTTCTCATCCATTTGGAGATCCTCTAGTGCTCTAACAACCATTATTGCAGCCTCATATAGCCCTCTTAGGTATCGTATCTATTCTGCAGATGGGGAAGATGAGCATGGAGATACCACGGAGCTTAGCACAGTGAACAGCTTAGGAAAAAAGCTACCCTCCACCACAGAGGGATCATATAACTTTATCCAACTTCTCGCCATGAGTCTGTGGCAATGCCAGAACTCCTGACTCCCAGCCCTGGTCTTTAGCCAATGTCCATTCGCCCTGTAGGGCAGTGGCCACTGAAAATGCACCCTGGAGGTAGCAGATAGTTTGAATGCTGCACCAATTAGCTGGGGACCAGGTAGAGTTAATATTAGCTAGAAAGGCTAGTCTGCCAGTCTATTATGATGAAGCCTATTTGCATGTCCAGAGAAATTCTCATTAGTCGGTGTGAGTGCTGGGCACAGAAAAAGTGCATGGAGCAGATCTGCAGTGGTTCCAGAAAATGGAGTGAGCCGCAGCCACTGCTGACACCCAGAATGGCCCAGACACTCGTCCTGTTAAGGAAACAAGTAGAAATGGCATTTCTGAATAAGCCTGACCGTTCACCTGGTTTGAAACCCATTGAGTTGTGACTCAGTGTATTTCAGAAGCACTGAGAGAATTAAAGAAATGTTAATGTATGCAGCTTGCTCGCCTCCTGCCTACACAGCAAGAAGAGGGGAAGTCTGCAAGAGAGCTGAGCACGGCTGTGTGACCGGAGAGAAAGAGGTCGTGCTGGACTCTGTGCTGCCCGGTGTTAAACAAAGGCCAGTGGGAATTCCAGAGGTCTGCCGGGAGCTGAGGAATTTCCAGAGCAATGTGGAGCCCTGTGCAGGGGCTATAGTAACAGGGATCTGACATTCAGTTCTCCAGCTTGATGCATTTGGGCCAGATTCCCCACTGCCTTCCCCCTCGGGTGTTGTCTTTTACTCCTGGGCAAAGTGGGCAGTGGGTTGCACGCACTTTGCCCAGGTGCAAAGGATGATGCGAGGAGCAAGTCATTGGAACATCATCGTCTCCGACTGTTAACTGTGCAGGGTTCTTCCTTCCTCACCCCCTGTGTTTTTTGGCCTTGAGTGTTTTTAATGACAGCCTCCCTGGGTTGATGGAGGATTTTACACTAATGCAAGCATTACCCGTGAATTTGGCTAGAACAGAGTGCAGTTTTGCACAGTCAAAGTCATTGCTGCTTAAGCTATAATGGAACTTTTAGCTCAAGGAGCAATGACTTTGACTGTGCAAAATTGGATGGTCCAGTGGCTGGAGTGCGTGCCCAGCACAAGGAATTTGCAAAGGGCTCATCAACCGCCCGGGTGAGTGCCCTAATCATGGGCAGGTCCCTTGCTTTTTGCCCGTAGAAGGTGTTCTACATTAATTAATTAGTGTTTGGGCAATGGGGCTGCTGTCACTCCTTCCCTAGTCCAGTGGTTAAGCTGTAGGTGTGGGATGTGGGTGCTGTGGGTTCAATTCCCCTGTCCTCCCTCTGCTGATGCTAAGACTTGAGATCAGGTTCTAATGCAGGCCTGGTGCGTGTTCCCTGCTCTTTGGGTTCTCCACTGTGGGTGTAGCCTCTTTCTTGCCTGTGGAAGCTGTTCCACTTTCATTAAATGGTTGTTGGGCCACAAATTAATAAGGTTACCTCTGTGGCCTAATGGTTAAACTGTGCCCTTTGAGTGTGAGAGATGTGAGTTCAAATCTCCCCTGGTGCATGTCCTCCCAGTGTTCTGGGTTAGTGTTGGAGGTGCCTTCCTTCTTGCCTTTCAAACCTGCTCCGCTTTAATTAAATGGTATTTGGGCCTCACTTTTACACAGTACCCTCTGTAGGCTGATGGTCATGCTATATGCCTAGGGTGCAGAAGATGTGGGTTCAAATCTCACAGGGTGTGTGTCCCTTTCTGTAATAGCAAAGGACTTGTCTGCTTCCTTCTTGCCTGTTGAAGCTGTTCCACTTTAGTTAAATGTGCTCTGGGCCAGCCTCACAGCAACCCTCACTCTCTTGTCCAGTGGTTAGGATACTCACCTGGGTTGTGGGAGATCCTGGTTCAAATCCCCCAGCTGCTTGTTCGGCAGGGATTTGCACAGGGATTTCCTGCCTCCTCGGCGACCGTCCTTTAGGGTGGGCCATCCTTGTCCGAACCCCCTCTCTTTCTCAAGAGGCCATTGTCTTCTTGGGCCGGAGAGGGGATTCGGACAGGGATCGCTCACCAGTGACTCTCCCCAGGAGGTGGCGGCCCCCAGTTCACACCCCTCAAAAGAGCAGGGGAGTGCCCTGGGGTCTGCCACAACCTGGGCGTGTATCCTGATCATGGTGGACAAGAGAGAGAGGGGGTTTTACTGCTCAGCAGCAAAGCCCCTTTAATTAAAAGAGCAAGAGGCCCTGTGACAGGCCTCTTGCTCAGCTAGGAGGGGTCTCCTCTTACACCCCACAGGCCCTCCTGTCTCCCAGAGTGGGGAGTTGAACCAGGGTCACTCACAATCCAAGCAAGTACCCTAACCCCCATACCATAGAGGGACATGAAAACTTACCTTGCTCCGGTTAATATATAGTCAAAGTGGAAGGCTTGAGCGGTAAGAAATTGAGACACCCATACTGTGTCAGGGAAGGGATTTGAACCAGCACCTCTTTGGTTCTTAGAGGAGTAACCAGACCACAGGACTACAGTGGGAATCACGCAGAGGGCATGGCCCAATTCTCATGTAATACTTACTGAAGGTGTCCTACCTTCAACAGAAAAGACTGAGCGAGACTCCTCAGCCCACTACCTCCTAGCCAGGCACTTAGGCCATTCAGTTGAGAGGTAGGCCATCAACCTGCAAATCCCTTCTCAGGGAGCATAAAGGGGATTTGAACCAGCACCTGTACTCTTCTAGGGGAAGGCATCTAACGCACTGGACCACAGAGGGACTCACAGTGGGTCTGTGGCCCAGTGACTGTTTAATTACCTAATGACATTGGCCCACCTTCAATAGGAAACACTGAGGGAGCCAGCCCATTGGAATACCTCCTAGCCCAGCACTTAGAGCATTCACTTGCCAGGTAAGGGATGAAGGTTCAAATCCCATCTCAGACAGCATAAAGGGGATTTGAAACCCAACCTCCCCCAGGCTGGGCACACACCCCAGACACACACCCCAACCACTAGGCCACACTGGGCTGCTTACTTGTGGCTTGGCCCACAGAATATGTAATGAAAGTGCAGCAGCTTCAGCAGACAAGAGCAAGGGAGCCCCAGGGGCAGAATATTGCCTAGTCCAGCACTTAGAGCATTCACTTGCCAGGTAAGAGATCGAAGTTCAAATCCCGTCTCAGCCAGCATAAAGGGGATTTGAACCCTAAGCTCCCACAAACTGACCACAGCCCCAAACCACTAGGCCACACAGGGCTAGTTGCTAGACCTGCTTCCCAATGAATATGTAATGAAAGTGGAACAACTGCAGCAGAAAAATTAGACGCCATCACCACCAGATCCCAACTAGCACCCCTCTTAGTCCAGCAGCTGCATGTTCATTCACCTTGGAGGCAGGAAATGGCTCTTCAAGTCCCTTCTCAGCATCCTGAGGAAGGAGTTGAACCTGCATCATCCACATGCTGGGAAAGTACCCAAGCGACTGGACTACAGAGGGATTCGTGGAGCAAACCTGGCCAGTTACTACTGAATGAACGTGGCACAGGCTCGACACGCTACAATGAGCAAGCCTCCTCAGGCCGTCCTTTACTTCAATATCAGGCTCATGCTTGAGAGATTGCAGAGCCCTCTTCAACTCCCTGCTCATCAGGCAGGGAGAAGGAAATTGACCCAGCGTCTTCCCCTCCCCACCTCTGCTTGCCAGCCGTGGCCAGGAACCACTCAGGTGACTTTGGGGCCTAACCCATTTCGTGTGAGGTGGCTAGGGACCTGCCGAACGCCTCGCAAAACAACCCAGCAGGAAAGAGGCAGAGGCCTCCCAGATAACTTTTCACCTAGTGTTTAGGTGAATGGCAGATTGGGAGGCGGCTGCTTCGAGCGCTTTTTTTTGTTTTGTTTCATCAGGTGGGAGTCCGAGCGCCTTTTTTTTTTTTTTTCCCGCTTCGGCGTAGCAGGGGTTGCGCGCTTAAAAATTTTTTACACCTAGGGGTGCGCGATTAAAAAAGTTTGGAGTCCACTGAGCTAGACAATCACGCCTGGGGTGGAGAACATGACTCAGGACGTGTTATTTACCCCTTCATGCAACGCAAGAACCGGGGGTCACCCGCTGGAATTCGTAGGCGGCAGGTTTAACCCAAATCAAAGGCAGTACTTCGCCTCGCAAGGCACCGTCAGCCTGTGGAACTCGTTGCCAATTGATGGCGGGGGAGCAAAACTGACAGTGGGTTCAAAAAAAGCATGAGAAAGTGTGTGGTGAATGGGTCCATCAGTGGCCGTTAGCCAAGAGGGTCAGGGACCCTGCCCCATGCTCCAGGCGTCTTTAGCCCGCTGACTGCCGGCTACAATGGACGGATCGCTTGCTAATTGGCGTCTTCTGTTCATTGCCTTTGAAGCAGCAGACATTGGCCGCTGTGGGAAGACAGGACGGTGGGCTAGCTGGGCCATTTGTCTGATGCAATCTGCCCATTCCCATTCTTAACTCTCCCCTCCGCCTGATGAGCGCAAGGGATTTGCAAAGGGCTCACCTACTGCCCGGGTGAGTGCCCTAATCATTGGGTGATGGGAGTACCCTCAGTTGAAGCTGTTACACTTTAATTGAAGGTGACTGGGCCCAGTTAAAGGCCGTGGCTCCCTCTTTGATCCCCTGGTTAGGCTTCACAGAGGGACTTTGGGGCTGTCATGTTCAAAACCCCCTTCTGCCTGGTGGGCAGGTTGGGGGAGGTTTGAAGAGGGCTCTCCTGCAGCCTGTCTATGCTCTGTGGTTCCGCGACTCTAGCGATGGGGGTCTCGCGAGCCCGTCCTCTTGCCTGTGAAGCTGTTCAACTTTAATGAAGTATTATTTGGGTCAAACAACCCAGGTTCTTCCTGTGTAGGCCAGTGATTGGGCTAACGGGCTGGCTTGTGGCTAATGTGGGTTCAAATCTTCTCTTTGTCTATTGCAAGGGCTTCTGAAAAGATATCCCCAGCAGTTCTGTGGTGGGCAGGTCCCTTGCTTTTTGCCCATAAAAGGTGTTCCACATGAATTAACTATTGTTTGAGCAAAACCAAAGCTATCACTCCTTCCGTGGTCCAGTGGTTGTGCCTAGGTGTGGGATGTGGGTGCTGTGGGTTCAATTCCCCTGCCCTCCCTCTGCTGATGCTAAGAAAGACTTGAGATCAAGCCTGGTGCACCTTCCCTACTTTTCGAGTTCTGCACTGTGGGCGCAGTCTCTCTCTTGCCTCTGGAAACTGTTCCACTTTCATTAAATGGTTGTTGGGCCTCATGTTGTCAGGATTCCCTCTATGGCCTGATGGTTAGACCCTACCCTTGAGGTAGGGGAGATGTGAGTTCAAATCTCCTCTAGTGCATGTTCTCCTATCTTTCTGTGCTAGTGTTGGGGGTGCCTTCCTTCTTGCCTTTCAAACCTGCTCTGCTTTAATTAAATGGTATTTGGGTCTCACTCTTACACAGTACCCTCTGTGGGCTGATGGTCACGCTACGTGCCTGGAGTGTGGGAGATGTGGGTTTGAATCTCACACGGTGTGTGTTCCTGACCTTTCTGTAATAGCGAAGGGCTTGTCGGCTTCCTTCTTGCCTGTTGAAGCTGTTCCACTTTAGTTAAATGTGCTCTGGGCCAGCCTCACAGCAACCCTCACTCTCTTGTCCAGTGGTTAGGATACTCGCCTGGGTTGTGGGAGATCCTGGTTCAAATCCCCCAGCTGCTTGTTCGGCAGGGATTTGCACAGGGATTTCCTGCCTCCTCGGCGACCGTCCTTTAGGGTGGGCCATCCTTGTCCGAACCCCCTCTCTTTCTCAAGAGGCCATTGTCTTCTTGGGCCGGAGAGGGGATTCGGACAGGGATCGCTCACCAGTGACTCTCCCCAGGAGGTGGCGGCCCCCAGTTCACACCCCTCAAAAGAGCAGGGGAGTGCCCTGGGGTCTGCCACAACCTGGGCGTGTATCCTGATCATGGTGGACAAGAGAGAGAGGGGGTTTTACTGCTCAGCAGCAAAGCCCCTTTAATTAAAAGAGCAAGAGGCCCTGTGACAGGCCTCTTGCTCAGCTAGGAGGGGTCTCCTCTCACACCTCAGAGGCCCTCCTGTCCCCCAGAGCGGGGAGTTGAACCAGGGTCACTCACAATCCAAGCGAGTACCCTAACCCCTGTACCATAGAGGGACTTGAGAGCTTACCTTGCTCCGGTTAATATATAGTTAAAGTGGAACGCTTGAGCGGTAAGAGATTGAGAAGCCCAGCCCATCTCAGGGAAGGGATTTGAACCGGCACCTCTTTGTTTCTTGGGTAAATAGCCAGACCACAGCACTACAGTGGGAATCATGCATAGCAGCTGGCCCAATTCTCATGTAATACTTACTGAAGGTGTCCTACCTTCAACAGAAAGGACTGAGCGAGACCCCACAGCCCACTACCTCCTAGGCAGGCACTTAGGCCATTCGGTTGAGAGGTAGGCCATCAACCTGCAAATCCCTTCTCAGGGAGCATAAAGGGGATTTGAACCGGCACCTGTACCCTTCTAGGGGAAAGCATCCAAACCACTGTACCACAGATGGACTCACAATGTAAGGGAGGCCCAGTGACTGTTTAATTACCTAATGACATTGGCCCACCTTCAATAGGAAACACTGAGGGAGCCAGCACATTGGAATACCTCCTAGCCCAGCACTTAGAGCATTCACTTGCCAGGTAAGGGATGAAGGTTCAAATACCGTCTCAGACAGCATAAAGGGGATTTGAAACCCAACCTCCTCCAGGCTGGGCACACACCCCAACCACTAGGCCACACTGGGCTGCTTGTTTGTGGCTTGGCCCACAGAATATGTAATGAAAGTGCAGCAGCTTCAGCAGACAAGAGCAAGGGAGCCCCAGGGGCAGAATATTGCCTAGCCCAGCACTTAGAGCATTCACTTGCCAGGTAAGAGATGAAGGTTCAAATCCCATCTCAGCCAGCATAAAGGGGATTTGAACCCTAGCTTCCCTCAGGCCAGCCACAACCACAAACCACTAGACCATACTGGGCTGCTTGTTAGGTTTGCCATCCAATGAATATGTAATGAAAGTGAAACAAGTGCAGCAGAAAAATTGGATGCTACCACTGTCAGGCCCCAACGAGAATCCCTCTTAGTCCAGCAACTGCATGTTCATTCACCTTGGAGGCAGGAGATGGCTCTTCAAGTCCCTTCTCAGCAACCTGAGGAAGGAGTTGAACCTGCATCATCCACATGCTGGGAAAGTACCCAAGCCACTGGACTACAGAGGGATTCATAGAGCACACCTGGCCAGTTACTACTGAATGAACGTGGCACAGGCTCGACACGCTACAACGAGCGAGCCTCCTCAGGCCGTCCTTTACTTCAATATCAGGCTCATGCTTGAGAGATTGCAGAGCCCTCTTCAACTCCCTGCTCATCAGGCAGGGAGAAGGAAATTGACCCAGCGTCTTCCCCGCCCCACCTCTGCTTGCCAGCCGTGGCCAGGAACCCCTCAGGTGACTTTGGGGCCTAATCCATTTCGTGTGAGGTGGCTAGGGACCTGCCGAACGCCTCGCAAAACAACCCAGCAGGAAAGAGGCAGAGGCCTCCCAGATAACTTTTCACCTAGTGTTTAGGTGAATGGCAGATTGGGAGGCGGCTGCTTCGAGCGCTTTTTTTTGTTTTGTTTCATCAGGTGGGAGTCCGAGCGCCTTTTTTTTTTTTTGCTTCGGCGTGGCAGGGGTTGCGCACTTAAAAATTTTTTACACCTAGGGGTGCGCGATTAAAAAAGTTTGGAGCCCACTGAGCTAGACAATCACGCCTGGGGTGGAGAACATGACTCAGGACGTGTTATTTACCCCTTCATGCAACGCAAGAACCGGGGGTCACCCGCTGGAATTCGTAGGCGGCAGGTTTAACCCAAATCAAAGGCAGTACTTCGCCCCGCAAGGCACCGTCAGCCTGTGGAACTCGTTGCCAATTGATGGGGGGGGGCAAAACTGACAGTGGGTTCAAAAAAAGCATGGGAAAGTGTGTGGTGAATGGGTCCATCAGTGGCCGTTAGCCAAGAGGGTCAGGGACCCTGCCCCGTGCTCCGGGCGTCTTTAGCCCGCTGACTGCCGGCTACAATGGACGGATCGCTTGCTAATTGGCGTCTTCTGTTCATTGCCTTTGAAGCAGCAGACGTTGGCCGCTGTGGGAAGACAGGACGGTGGGCTAGCTGGGCCATTTGTCTGATGCAATCTGCCCATTCCCATTTTTAACTCTCCCCTCCGCCTGATGAGCGCAAGGGATTTGCAAAGGGCTCACCTACTGCCCGGGTGAGTGCCCTAATCATTGGGTGATGGGAGTACCCTCAGTTGAAGCTGTTACACTTTAATTGAAGGTGACTGGGCCCAGTTAAAGGCCGTGGCTCCCTCTTTGATCCCCTGGTTAGGCTTCACAGAGGGACTTTGGGGCTGTCATGTTCAAAGCCCCCTTCTGCCTGGTGGGCAGGTTGGGGGAGGTTTGAAGGGGGCTCTCCTGCAGCCTGTCTATGCTCTGTGGTTCCGCGACTCTAGCGATGGGGGTCTCGCGAGCCCGTCCTCTTGCCTGTGAAGCTGTTCAACTTTAATGAAGTATTATTTGGGTCAAACAACCCAGGTTCTTCCTGTGTAGGCCAGTGATTGGGCTAACGGGCTGGCTTGTGGCTAATGTGGGTTCAAATCTTCTCTTTGTCTGTTGCAAGGGCTTCTGAAAAGATATCCCCAGCAGTTCTGTGGTGGGCAGGTCCCTTGCTTTTTGCCCATAAAAGGTGTTCCACATGAATTAACTATTGTTTGAGCAAAGCCAAAGCTATCACTCCTTCCGTGGTCCAGTGGTTGTGCCTAGGTGTGGGATGTGGGTGCTGTGGGTTCAATTCCCCTGCCCTCCCTCTGCTGATGCTAAGAAAGACTTGAGATCAAACCTGGTGCACCTTCCCTACTTTTCGAGTTCTGCACTGTGGGCGCAGTCTCTCTCTTGCCTCTGGAAACTGTTCCACTTTCATTAAATGGTTGTTGGGCCTCTGATTGACGAGATTCCCTCTGTGGCCTGATGGTTAGACTGGACCCTTGAGGTAGGGGAGATGTGAGTTCAAATCTCCTCTAGTGCATGTGCTCCTATCTTTCTGTGCTAGTGTTGGGGGTGCCTTCCTTCTTGCCTTTCAAACCTGCTCTGCTTTAATTAAATGGTATTTGGGTCTCACTCTTACACTGTGCCCTCTGTGGGCTGATGGTCATGCTATGTGCCTGGAGTGTGGGAGATGTGGGTTTGAATCTCACACGGTGTGTGTTCCTGACTTTTCTGTGATAGTGAAGGGCTTGTCTGCTTCCTTCTTGCCTGTTGAAGCTGTTCCACTTTAGTTAAATGTGCTCTGGGCCGGCCTTGTGGCAACCCTCACTCTCTTGTCCAGTGGTTAGGATACTCGCCTGGGTTGTGGGAGATCCTGGTTCAAATCCCCCAGCTGCTTGTTCGGCAGGGATTTGCACAGGGATTTCCTGCCTCCTCGGCGACCGTCCTTTAGGGTGGGCCATCCTTGTCCGAACCCCCTCTCTTTCTCAAGAGGCCATTGTCTTCTTGGGCCGGAGAGGGGATTCGGACAGGGATCGCTCACCAGTGACTCTCCCCAGGAGGTGGCGGCCCCCAGTTCACACCCCTCAAAAGAGCAGGGGAGTGCCCTGGGGTCTGCCACAACCTGGGCGTGTATCCTGATCATGGTGGACAAGAGAGAGAGGGGGTTTTACTGCTCAGCAGCAAAGCCCCTTTAATTAAAAGAGCAAGAGGCCCTGTGACAGGCCTCTTGCTCAGCTAGGAGGGGTCTCCTCTCACACCCCAGAGGCCCTCCTGTCCCCCAGAGCAGGGAGTTGAACCAGGGTCACTCACAATCCAAGCAAGTACCCTAACCCCCGTACCATAGAGGGACTTGAGAGCTTACCTTGCTCCGGTTAATATATAGTTAAAGTGGAACGCTTGAGCGGTAAGAAATTGAGACACCCATGCTGTGTCAGGGAAGGGATTTGAACCAGCACCTCTTTGTTTCTTGGGTAAGTAGCCAGGCCACAGGACTACAGCAGGACTCACACACAGCCCTTGGCCCAATTCTCATGTAATACTTACTGAATGTGTCCTATCTTCAACAGAAAGGACTGAGGGAGACCTCACATCGCACTACTTCCTAGCCAGGCACTTAGGCCATTTAGTTGAGAGCTGAGTGCTAAACTCTCTTCTCAGCAAGAAGAAGTGGGATGGGAACCATCCACCTCCCACATACTGTGCTTTGCAATAAATTGTTTCATCATACATGACATAAGTTCAGTCGTGGCCCAGAGCGTGGAACATATCTTGAAAATATTTCATCCTGGTGTATGCTGTATTAACATCAGTTGCCGGTGCAGGAATCATTGCGCACCAGCCAATATTCATAAAATATAAAATTGCAGACAGAAAAACTTCTCCAATAAGTCCATTCTACAAATAATGACAGATATTTTGATGCATTACATGGTTCAAACAAACTTATACTGTCCTGTGACTACAGACTTCTGTTTTAGCTGAAGACAAACAAGGACGGGAAAATGCACAAAACATATCACCCGAAGCTAAATATTTCCCACACTTTCCAGAACAGCACTATTTTGATTACATAGTTGCATTATCAATTGTATTTAGAAAATTTCTGCTGATTGTGGTGAAAATTAGACTGTTTCTTCGAGTTATGGCCCTTTTAGTGATTTTATGATTTTTCCAGATTGGATGCCCGCTAACATTTGAACATTACATGATACAGACTAACTGCCCCACTTCCTACATCTGCAAACACCCTAGTGATGACCACCAGATAGGTGCTTAACATGTGTTTAGCGATGAATTTTTTCTAGCTGATGTGTTACCTTAGACTAATGGGCAGGGGTTTTTAGAACCTGTCTTCAGTACCCAGCCAAAATGGGGGCAGCGGTAGGGCAAGGTTGGAGCTGGCATGTCTTTACAGGTTGCTTGTAACGCAGTGTAACTCAGCTCATCAGATGCCAAGCCAGGCTTTCTGAGGCCCGTCAGGAAGGACAGTGGCACAATGTTAGATAAATCACAGCTTACGGCCCCTTGTTGAGTGTAGTTCTATTTAGTGCATTTACTCATCCCTCCTTAAAACAGTGTGTGCTTCTGGGTAGCTGGGAATGACAATAAGTAAGAAGGCCCAGATCCCTGTCATTGGTCCAGCTGTGCAGGCTACAGATCTGCTTGTTTAACATGCTATTCTTTATATCTAACCTCTACCCCCACCTCATGTTTTGACCAAAACAAGGAGGCAATCAGTTGAAAGGGGGGTTTTCCTTGAAGCAAAATGTTATCGATTTAGCAGTTCCACCCCCCTTCTTTCCCTCTCACCTCCTTTTCCAAAGTGACTTGCAAGAAAAGAGATTCTTTTGCTTCTTGATGACAGAGCTGGAGGGCCTGAAAGTTCCCCTCGTGCCCTCAGAAAACCCCTTTTCAGTGTTTCAACTTAAAAATAAAGTCTGGTTTTGGTGGCACTCTCCTTGGAGGAGCAGCAAACTGCAGCCTGGGGGACTATTTAGAGACCTTTTCCCCCCACTGTTCAAGTAGCATTTCTATTCAGTACCTATTACAAAAATCCCTTCATTTGTCTGTTCTTTGGATTTCACTTCCTTGCTGCTTATGATGCCATTATCCCATTGTGCCTGTCTGTTTCCAGTCAATTTCACTTGGGCTGGGTTACTTGAGCCCTCTGCTCAATGTAGAGATTCTTACAGGATAGGAGATCTGTATAGCAGATTAGAAAACACCATACACAATTTTTTTAGAAAAGCCTATCAGACTGCCTTTACACATCACTCAAAAAGAGGAATATCACCTCACCAGTCTCCCTTTGCAGACCACCATCCAGACCCTCCAGTTAGCTCATGTCTGTTCAATTCCCATAAAATACAGCATCCACCCAATTCCTCAATACTCAGTTATCCATTAGTACCAAGCACTTCAGCCCTCCCTCAGAGCTTTTGATTAGAGAATTGCACCATAGCCCCCCCACCTCAAAGTCTTCCCATCTGTCTCCATACTAATAGTTACCTAAAGCTAGGTGCATTTAAAGCACCAGCTGCTGTAATGGAGGAATCATATCTTTAATACTCGCTCTGATTTCAACAGCTATTTGTACTGTCTGGATTATGAAAGTGAAATATTGCTGTCCCATCTCACTGCATCCCAGGCCTCTGATTGTTGGCTGGATTTTGATCTTTGCAGGTTACAGGCTGTGACGGGGTGTGCATACCCTGCACTAGGCAGGAAAGGGTTAATCCCCCACTATAGGCCGAGGAAGCCCCGCCCCTCAGACCGTGCTGGGCATGCTCCAAATGCTGTGCTAGTATAAAAGGAGAGCAGCTCAGCTCAATCTGGTCCGGCTGCCAAGGAGGAAGGACATGTGGTGGAGGCTGTAGTGGAGATTCTGCAATCTGGTCTGGAGATCTATGGACTGCAGCTTCAGGAGCCTGGTAGGAGGTGACCCAGGGAGGGTGTCTCCCACCCATCTAAGATTAGCAGGTTGAGGTTGGATTCCCTACTGACCCAGTGGTGGACACATGGCCATTGTTAGGGCACTGGGTTGGGACCCAGTGGAGTCAGGTGGGCCTGGGTCCCCCTACCCTGGCTGCCACCTCATCTGGTATTGGCCCCTGGATCTAGCTGCTAGGCCATGCTGCTCTGCACCTGAGGGCTGTGGTAGGGACTCTAGCCATTGGCCCTCATTGTGGTGATGCCCAAGACAGCCTGGTAGACTGTAACTGTGGTGTATGCACACCCACTATCCCCCCTGCCAGGAGATGGGGTGTGCACACACCACCACACAGACCAAGGTAAATGTTTTGAAATTACAAAAAATAAAAGCTAGTGCTCCTGGAGCAGCCCATAACAGCTACATGTTTTCCTGAGGCACAAAGGGCAATTAGGCATCCTACTCCAGTTTGTGCCTTTGAAAATCCACCCCACCCTGATCTACAGTAGGAGCTTGGATTATTGCCACTTCCCAGGAAACTTTAGTTGAATAAAGAAAACCATCCCTTGTACAGTCAATTGTAGCTGCATGAGGTTCAGATGAGCAGGCTCTCTCCCATTTGGATACTGAAGGTGCTCCAGTCTTCTGCAGGGTCTTGTAACTGTGGGGGGTGGGAAACCAGACTAGGTTAGTGACATTGTGCAGTCTATGGTTTTACATTATATTCACTTATATTTTTATAACTGGGATATGCTTCATGCAAAAGGTCTCTTGTAAGGTATCATTACAAAGCTTATCTACTGAGTGGGATCATCCATTTGGATAAATGTACCACTCTTGTATCCAAAACTAGAAATATTAAATATAACTCTGAGGGCCTATTGTAATTGTGTAAAGTGTGGGCCATTAATAGTGGTTTGGAATCTTGATGACTCCCATTAACCAGGACCATTGTCTGCAGATGGCTGTATTTACCCGTGAGTCTTCCTGTAGGTGTGTGTGCTGGCAAGTGGGTAATGAAGTCTTGCAGTGACATGTGATCATGTCACCTGAACTGGAATCCATCTTTAACCTGGTGCTTTTCCAGTGGGGGGGGGGGGGGGGTGGAAACCCAGAAGGACAAAGGGTTCCTGCCTTATGCAAAAGATATATAAAGGGGTGGAAACAGAACAAAGGGGGAGAGAGGAGCCATCATGAAGAATCCCCTAGCTACCACCTAAGCTGGAACAAGAGCTGTACCAGGGGAAAGAATTGTGCCTAGGCCTGGAAGGTGTCCAGTCTGAGGAAAAAATGTACTGAAGCATCTCTAAGGGTGAGATTATCTATATTTAGTTTGATTAGACATAGATTTGTGCATTTTATTTTATTTTGCCTGGTGACTTACTTTGTTCTGTTTGTTACTACTTGGAATCACTTAAATCCTACTTTCTGTACTTAATAAAATCACTTTTTACTTATTAATTAACTCAGAGTATGTTAATACTGGGGGAGCAAACAACTGTGCATATCTGTTATAAAGAGGGAACAATTTGAGTTTACCCTGCATAAGCTTTATCCAGGGTAAAATGGATTTATTTGGGTTTAGACCCCATTGGGAGTTGGGCACCTGAGTGTTAAACAGGAACACTTCGGTAGCTGCTTTCAGGTAAACCTGCAGCTTTGGGGCAAGTAATTCTGACCCTGGGTCTTTGCTGGAGCAGACAGGAGTGTCTGGCTCAGCAAGACAGGGTGCTGGAGTCCTGAGCTGGCAGGGAAAATAGGAACAAGGGTAGTCTTGTCACATTGGTTGGCACCTCCCAAGGGGGTTTCTGTGATCCAACAATCACAGTTACAGTAAGGAGGAAAGGTGCATTAGTTATAGTTATAATTATTATAGTGCCCTCTGTGCATTGGGAAAGAGGGGAAGCATGCTGTGTTCTGCTGTTACGCCAATGCTTTGATTTTTGACTCTTCTTCCTTCCCGTCTATGCACGTTGCAAAATCCCCAGCCTGGTTGCTCTCCCTTGCCCTGCCACAACTCACGTCCGCTATTGCTTGAGATAAATTTCTCTAAATGTGTTGGTTGGTTGGTTTGTTAAATTCTCCTGTATTCTCTCCCACCATCCTCCTGCAAAACAACATACCCAACAAAGTAAACCAACCTTGCATAAATTGTCCCAATTCCTTACTTATGAGCAGAGACAGCTGTGACTGATTCAAGCAAAATACCTTTAGTCTGGTCTACAAAACCCAAGCTAATTTTCACATTGACCCAAAGCTGGTCCTTCCCGATCACATGCTTGCACTGCCAGAGCAGGGAACGTGGAGAATACTTGGGAGCCGCTACAAATGCTTCGGAAAAGGCTCTGCCATGGTAGTAAACAGCTGGTGCATCTAATCCATTTTCAAAGCACATTTGCAAGATGCATAATTAAGAGTTCTGCTGAGAGGAGAAGTAAAGCAAACCATTAGATTTGTTTACAACATTACAGCTACTGTAATGCCCACTCAGGACCTTCTTTCAGGCAGACAATATTAAGGTGATCCTTAAGAAATGGCCCAGGGACTTCCTGTTGATGACTACATGATATTAATTTTGAGTAAATATTTGCAGTGCCAGTTCCCATATAATTCAGCACAAAGAATGGATCCTGCAGGTTTAGACCAATTCAGATGATGATCCCTGTGTCCCCTCCTCTGATTTCCAGTCTACTTTTTAAAATTCTGTTCTGCTGTATACTAAAAAAGGGCCATCTCCTCAGCTCTGCATAATTTAAAGGTGCTTTGCCAATCTCCACTAGCTGAGAATCTGGACCCGAATCTGTCCAGGTAATAACATGAATCATAGGACTTCAAGGTGCAGAGCCAAATTCTGTAGTCAGTTACCCTGATATGTATGCGGAGCAAGTCCAGTGCTTTATCAGCGTAACTGAGGGAAGGAGCCTGCTCGCAGAAGTCCCATTTTGACTGGAGTAGTATCCCCCTCACAAAAAGATGAGGAAGGAAAACTTCGGAAGAGGGTTTCTTTGACTGACAGACTGGCATCGTGAGGTGACTTCACCTTCTTCCAGGGTTAGGGACATGCCAACTCAAGAACAAAGGAGGTAGTGTTTCTCTTCTCACTAGAATGTGTTCACCTGTTTTTCATGGGTAAACAAACATCTGTTGAACACTGAATATTCACTACATAAAGGCAGGGTGATACTCCAACTTTGCCCAACTACGGGCTGGGCAAGCAAATTACCAGGAACCCAAGCGCCCTTACTATTTTATTTATTATTCTCCTAGTGCAAGGCAAGCTTCATCACAATGAACTGTAAACACAGCACACAGGAGTCCTTGGCCTGCTATCTTCCCCATTTCTGTCTTTACACCACCTTAAGAAGTGCATCACACTGCCACCTGAACCACTTGTGCTGCAGGTGCCCTCTACCCCTGGTACCTGGCATCAGTCCCTGCAAGACTTGCCTCAGCAATCTTCATTCTGCTCATTGACTCACATTTTGCACAAACTCAAGTTTTCTTAGTCTGATCATCTTGACGCTATCGGGTATCACTCTGGTTAGGTGGTAAATCAGGCTGATCACGTCCTCGTTAGTTGTGTGGTAGATATAGCTCATGTGTTGCAACCACCTGTAACATTTCACTTCAAAGGCAGAAGCCGCTGAATATCCTGTTTCCTTAATGTCCATGTCTCTCGTGCATGTAGCAAGATGCTGAAGACAAGAGATTGCAGGAATTGAATTTTACATTCAGTTATACCTTTACTCCTCCAAATGTGGCTAGTGTTGCTAGACCAGCAGTCACAAGTCCAGGTCTATCTAACTGGTGTGGAACATCTCTTGTAGTCATGCTACCCGGTATCTGAAATGCTCAACACACTCCAGTGCTGCCTCCGATTTGGGCTGGAACGGCCTTCTCAACAAACTTACATGTCCCCATCGTCTGTCTTTTCATGAGATTTTTAGAACTAACTCCTCTGCGTCCAGCCTTCTCTTTCTAGCCAATTTTGCACCTCTTCTAGTGCCAATCCAGTCAGGTCAATCTCATCGGGGCCTCACTACAGCTCCATAAATCCTGACTGCTTCCATGCTTGTCTTCAAAATAGAGGTGCAGCCTGGCGGGGGAGAGTGGGGTTTTCCAAAGCACTCAGCATTGGCCATAGTCTGCTCCTGTTAATGTGGCAAGTGAATGATAAAACCCCTGTTGAACTCAATGGTAGAATGTGCTGAATGTTTCAGAAAATCCCTGCTTTAAGTTTGCAGAGAAAGATGGGGCAATTAATTAATATACATTTTGATCTTCCTTTCCATCTGTGGGCATTGCAAAATCTCACCCATGATACACATACGTTGTGCTTTGCAGACATACCTAGATTCTGTTTCTTGGTTGCCTGGCTCAAGATGGAACATCATACCCTGGGGCCTGTACACTTGGCATGTCCCAACTCTGTAATAGAGGATGCAAACTGCAGGCTGCACCCTAGATCTCCCTGGGTTTCCATTCATCTGCACCCTCCATTGTAGAAGATGATGGGCATCTCTACTGCAGGGCTAACCTAACTGGGAGGGAAGCAGTGGGGCTAACAGGCTGTCATGTTCCTGGGAGAAGGGGGATGAGTCAGGACTTGATTTTAATTAGTTACTTGGGAAATTCTTCTTTTTTCTGCAAAAGAAGGTAATTTTTTTACTTGCTCTAGTTACAATGAGCATAGCTGCAAGACTCAGGCTGCTTGTCACGCAGGCCCTTTGATTCTTTGTCCCTCTAGCTTCTGCATTAACTAACCACAGCCCATGCTGTTTACTGTCACCACACAGGGTCTCCCTAAGTCCTGGTCTGGACGGAGCACTCCTGGGTGGTACTACTGTATAATGCACCTAGCCCAAACGGAAGAGACCAACTTCCCCATTTAAAAAAAAACCTCAGTACAGCTGTGAGGATGGATTGTTCCTCTTTACCACAGAGGGTGCTCTCTGGGATTCCATTCCCAGAGGGTAGAGCGAGCACTGCAAAGTTTGACGCACGGGAGAGGGATACAGGGTAATGCCATTCTGCAAGCCAGGGGAGGCTAATGAGCGTCTTAGCTATAAGGAGCTGCAGCACTCCATATGGTGATTCCTCATCTCCCCATTCCCTGCTAATGCAACAAGTGTAAGTGCACCAAGGAAAACGGCTGATTCAGCAGAGCCAGACACCCTGCAGCTGAAGTCTCCTCCACAACCCATTTCTGAAAATAATAAACTAGGAAAGCTGGGGGGGGGGGGGGGGAATACCCAGAATGAGTGCACAAGAGGCTGTGTAATTTACTTCAGCCCCAGGCAGCAGCAGTGGCAGCTAACGGTGCTGACAAGTTGTGTGTGTTTTACATGCCCATTAACTCGCTTACTCAATAAAAAATGCATAGTTACTGCAGCTTCAACATGTCACGGCTGCACGTGGCACTTAAGCTACTGGGGGACATGGAGCGTCTCTCAAAGAAAGCCACTTACCAGCCTGTCAGGAGAAATGACAACCTTTGAAAGGGTATTCAAGGGAAAATATAGGGAACGGACCTGCTACAGCCACATTTTACTGATAGATTATATGTGCAGCATCAAAATTATACTATGTCTATAACATATGTATATGTGCATGCTGCTAGCGTGGCCCTGCTGTGGTTAACATCGTAAAGGCATTTCCACTGCAACCCCCTATTTTCACAGGCTTCTTTAAAAATAAAAAATTACCTCTTGGAATGAAACGATCCAGGCTTTGCTCTTGGCCCAGAGATGTTTTTTGAGGGGGGACAGGAGGGAGGGAAATTGTTGCTGTTAGAGGAGTGTGTGAGAGTGTGTGTGAAATGTGAACAAAGTCCTGCCAGCTATTTCTTGAGTTTGTAGCATGAGAGGAAATCAAAATAGCCTCTCCTGGCATTGAAAGAGTCCAACCACAATTTAGTCTTTTTGAGACACATCCGGCAACAAACAGCTGCATTCCAACACCTTGAAATTAGGCTCAGGGAAATTACCCAATGAGGGATAGCACCTGTGCTGGGTTATGGGAGGAGTGGGTGGGACAATGGTTTTCAGTTTAGAAAGTGATGGTTATTGGAACATCGTGTGTGAAGCTTGTGCAGAAGTAAATGTAGGTAAATTTGGAGATGCACCATCAAGGCTAGATACAGAGGGGCCTCTCGGGTTTCTACTCAGCAAAATTCCCATTGATCTAAGTAATGCCTGAGGTAAGGACTTCAACAGTTGGATCTTAAATTATGATGTATTTTTAGCAGTAACACCCCCGGGTGCTAGGTGCTGTGTGTGTTTATACACACACTTAACACAGTCCAGACCCCACACTGCTTACAATAGCAGTACACTGAGAAGCTATCAGTGGATACAGCAAACAGGGTGGAGCACATGTCAGGAGGGCAATCCTGAGTAGTGTGACCAGCAGGGAGGGTAGTGAGACTTGTGCTGGCTGTGGGTGGGTGAGCTCAGTGCAATTAACACAACCAAGTGTGAGGCAGCAGAGGGGCTCTGAGTGGTGTAGGTAATGAAACTGGGGAGGTGCAGTAGGACCATTGTCCTTCCCTCCCCTCTGTCAAATAGTCAGGCATGGTGGCTGACCCTAGCTGCCATCTAGCCAGACTTCTCTCCTGGGCTGAGCAGGAAGATAAGGTTTAATTAGCTCCTTCTGCAGCAGTAATCTGAGCACCAATGTGAGGAGGGCAGTAACACCCCAGTTGTTAGTGTGGTGCCAGCTGACTGGACTCTGCCAAGGCAGTGCCACAGTCTCTGTTCTGGTGTGCACACAGGCCTAGATATGTTCCCCACATGAGCCCCGGATGCAAACACAGGAAAATAGGGCTGATTTTGCCTGGTCTTAGCACCCCTTCTCTCCCACCAGCAGCCTCTAACCCACCCAGTCTTGGCATGGCCTGTTTCTTAAGTGAATCAAGAGCAAAGTCTCTGCCCCACTAGCTGCTGTGGTCTGTTTGCACCCTTCTCAGCAGGGGCAGCTCTATGTATTTTGCTGCCCCAAGCACAGCAGTCAGGCAGCCTTCGGCAGCATGCCTGCAGGAGGTCTGCCGGTCCCGTGCCTTCAGTGTACCTGCTGCCAAATTGCCACCAAAGCCGCAGGACCAGCAGACCTCTTGCAGGCGTGCCGCTGAAGGCAGCCTGACTGCCGCCCTTAGTGACCAGCAGGCCACCCCAGGCATGCACTTGGAGTGCTGGTGCCTAGAGCCGCCCCTGCTTCTCAGAGGAAGAACTGGGCAAGGAGCAAGGCCCTGGTCACCAGAGATTGCAGTGAGAACATCTGGGGAAGGGGCAGGGATGTTTGTGATGGGGCAGACCAGTGCGATCCTTGCTCTCAAATAAAACAAAAGCCTCCTTCAGTAGCTTGGTGCCTGTATGAATGCCATAGGGAACCCAGGCTACCTGGGATGCATGAAAATGGGCTGGAGAGCAGCTCTATGTAAATGCACTTGGCTCAAGTCAGGTGGAAGGTGAGCAAACTTCCCTCCCCCAGCTGTGTCAGTGTTCCTCAGCCTGTCTGAAGACACCCCTTGTTATCATCCTGGGCCTCTGTCCCCTACACAATGCAAATCAGTTCTGACCTCCAGCACCCACTGCTATTACAGATCTGAGGCCCCCACTTCCACAGCTCTGCCAGCTCACCTTACTGCCTGAAACTGACTGAGTCCAGCTCCCTTCATCTCTTCCCTTTCTCCCTTTGTTTTTCAGATTCCCTGACAGGAACTCAAGGGCCCTGTGGCTCTGGAAAGGAATTGTAGAGCTGTGTTCTGAGCCTGCCTGACCTGCATGCAGGGAGCTCAGGGCTTTTCTAATTACAGCGTGAACAAACCCAGGTGGACAGTTCCTTTTCCAGCTGCAGTGGGGCAGAGTGAGCAGTGAGTCAGAGGCCAAGCTGCAGAAACGAGGCAGGAGAAAGGGCGTGCAGTGTAATATTTTGTGCCTGGCCTAATCGCAGGGTTCACCTGCCTGACATTTTTCACACTGCAAAACACCCTTTCCTCAGAGGCCGAGGCTGCCTGAAGCCTGGATCATGGTACCTGTGCTCCTCAGGCTGACGCCTGCTAGCCTTTGCCTTTCACTTCAGTGGCTCCAGCAAGCAGCAGCCCCCTGGGCCATTAAATCTGAGTCATTTTTAGCCAGGGAAAGAACCTACCTCCTTTACAGACACATTTCTCAGAGGGAACTCAATTTGCCGCTCAGCCCCCCCACCCCACCTCCTCCAGCCTTGGCAGCTGTTGGCATGTCTTTTACTAAATCAGCGATGCCTGCCTTTTACCTGTGGCCAGGATGGGATTTTCCAAAGGGTCCAGGAATCCTCCACCCAATGTTTATTATGCCTGGTTAAAGCTCATTAAAGCCTTTGTTAGTGGAGCTGACTGACAAGGAGAGTGGATTAATATTAGAAGGCCCTGTCAAAAGTGGTGAAAAGGCTGGATTGATTTTATAGGAAGTTTAGTCAGAGCTCTGTGTAAAGGCCTTGGGGGGTTACACTGCAGTGAATCAATCTCCTACATTAGCAAGTCCCTCCGGGAATAGTCAACTTCAGTGTTTATTACAGCCAAGGCTGCATTTAACAGATATGGCATTCACTTTCTTCTCCTTTTCTTTTTTAATCTGCTGCTTGAAATTGCAGCCCCATAGACTGTCAGCTGAGCTAGCGCTGCTAGTGGTGATGGCAGACCATGCAAGTTGGGGGTGAAGGGAATAAAGCATGACTTGTTTGCAGGGTTGTTTGCTTAGTGCAGGACTTCATGTACTGGATGAAGTGTGGGATTTGCTCTATTTTACCTCAGCCCTGACCCTCCACACTTCCTGCTATTCCAGCCAGGGCTGTTACATATCCCTGGCAATACTCTTCTCTCCTGTCTTGCAGCATCGAGTTGTGATCCCATAAACTGCTCATCCAATGCACTTCAATCAGCTTCCCTGTTACTCCAGTCTTGGAGCTCGCCATGCACAGCTCTGCCAATGTACCTGACTCCTGACCTGCAGCTCTTCCTGCTATCCCAGTCCTCAAACCAGCGCCACCAGCAATGAATCTGGCAAGTGGATTATCCCAGGTCTGGGCAGATATAATGTATGGGCTAAATCATCAGCCAGCTTTACTATGCCCACTAGGCACAAAGTGCCTGTTTTCTGTTGACTGGAGTGCCTGGAATCATTGTGATGTTGCCCATACTCATGTGCAGTGACAGGCAGCAATAGGCAACTTCCCAGACTTCTCACCAGACATTTCACTGGGGTTTCTTTGCTTGTTTTTCTTACATTTTGGTTTTGTGAGGTTTTTCCCCTGCTCTAGAAATGCACTGCATCCAGCTCCAATAGGCACCAAGGGCTTTTTCAATTGCTGGTTGAAAGGAAAATAGTTTCTGCTTTTCAAAGTCTTGTTCCCCCTGCCACACAGCATCCCTGGGTTAGACTGCTGCCTTCCACATGGCTGCACAGACACAAACAGTTGTGTTTGTTAATCCTCTTGATACTAGTCGTGAGCCCTCTCTTGTGTACCAAGGTTCCCCGCTTCTGATGTTTCTGCTTAGAGATGCAATTTCCAAAAGGGCAGGTTGTCGTGTTTCCTTTTTTCTCTTGGTGCAAACGAAACCTTGGAGCCTACTTTTTATTTTGGGGTCATCTCTTATCTTCACCTTGATAGCTCTCATCCTGGTATCCAGGTAACAAATACATGTAGAGGAAACATTTTGCATCTGGGGATCTGAGCTTTTACCACATACATTAAACAAAGTCCCACAACACTTATACAGATATGTTAATAGAGAGAGGGCCAAGTTCAGAGGTAATGTAGGTTAGACCCCCCCATTCACCCAGTTAGACCTGATTACATTCACTTACTGCTGTCAGTGGAAAGGAGACTAAGATGATGTAGGTTACATGCCACCAAGGTGTAAGTTAAAATAGGGTGCAGCTTACGTTAGCATGCACATTCTGAACCCTCCTGTACTTGCTTTTCTTGCTATACTCTTCTCTTCTGACACAATGTCTGGATTCACTTCCTTCACTTAACCTCTGTAGGTCTGTTTCCTAAGGGATGCATAAGAGCTGGTCTGACTCCCCATGTCCTTTGCAGCTGAGCAGTGTGGATATGAGAGATTCGTGTTGTCTGATCTATTGGTTAAGTATTAATTACTTTGATTATTTAGCATTCCCAATTAACACTCAAATTTGGTAGGTTCTTGTCCCTAATCAGGCCCCAGTGTTACCCAAATTACTGCTCAACTGGGTGTCCTTAGCCTATTGTTTGGTATATTAACTCATTAGCATATGTCAATTAGTTATAACTACCTGCAGTTAAACATCTGCTGATGTTGTCCTCCAAAAACACCCTAAACCTGATACAAACTCCCTTGTGGTTACCTGTCAGCACTTGATGCTCAATTTCAACACTTGTGATCATTACAAAACAAGCAAAACCATCTTATTTTTTTAGTTTACTTACTTGTGCCAACCCAGTTCAGCAACTTAGTCCTTCTCAGGCTGTTAGGCCTCATTCTTAGGCTAACTGCTTAAGCTACTTCTTACAGGTCTAGGCCTATAGGTCTCTTGCATTTCTGCATTCTTCTTATTTAATAAACAGCACACGGGCTGCACTAGTGCAGGTGAGTGGAGAATCCTGATTCTGTAGCATTTTACACCCATTTTCATGCACTTCTCACAGAGCAGGTGAGAACCACACTATGGGGTATAAGCTGCATGGTGGTAGGTGAGTGAGAGTCACCACACAGTCTAAAGTGGTGGGATATGGTGTAAGCCAAACAAATTTAGACTCCCTCTAGGCTTATTAGACTCCTTAGACTGACCACATTTAGAAGATTAAAGATTAAAAGGTAATTGTGCTGTGAAAAGCAAGCCTGAAATAATGCCTTTTTACTGATTATGGATCGTGTGCTCAGTTTGCAAATAAAGACATTTTCTCTTCTAATAGCCAGTGCCCTGGAAAAGGAGAGTTGGACTAGGCTCTTTTGGGCATCATCACTAGTAATAAAGACCCTGTACTGAAAATCAGTGCACCAGTCTGACACTGCTGTGTGAGCCGGAATAGAATCTAGCTCACTTACCAGTGGAAGGAAGATTAGGAAGAGGGGCATATGAGCATGTTGGCACTTGTTTTACTTATAATAATTTTGAGAAAAGTTGCAAATGTCTCTGCCTACTACAATGAAATACAGACTGTATCCCACCAGCCTTTGTATATTGCTTTTATTTTTAGATAGCAATTCTCTTCAGATGAGGGACAGTGTCTTGATTACATTTGCCCAACATCTAGCATAATGGGCTCCCAATTGTGACCAAGGCCTCTGGCCATTATGATAATAAAAATAATGAAAGTAGTAACAACCTGTGTGTAGAGACTTATTTACTTGACGTTTGTACAGCACCTGCCATGGTGGGATGCCAACCTGGTTGAAACCTCTAGACACTAGCACAGTATCAGAGTTAAATAAGAATGAAGTCAGCAGCTCTGATTTCAAGACCACAGGAAGCAGCACTGTTAAGTAACAAGGTTAAGTTTTCACACTCATGTCTCTGGACCATAACTATGCTTCAACCAGGACTATAGAAAGTCATGAGGCCAGCCAGAATCAGAACGTGGGAGTCCTGCCCCCTCTAGATGGGAAAATTACCCTAGGGTCTGTATCCATGGGCCAGGTAGCCTGAGACTCCATGCGCAGTGGAAACAGATGACAACTCAATTAAGAGGCAGTCAGAACCTAGTACTGAGCTGGTTCCACCTCCCCCTAGCTGAGGCCAATATACAAGTTACCTCTCAGAAGTCACAGCAAGCAACTCAACTTATAAATCCTGCCAGGAACTAGACCAAGTCACCTTGTGTGTTGTTCCCTCCCTCAACCTCCCAAGCAGTGAATGACAGTAATGTAGTGGTCTGGTGTTGGGTTGGAAGCGATAGAAAGGGGAGAGAGATTTAGCAACCAGCATGCCAAACAGGCTGGCTTGAAGTGAAGCAAGCTCCCAGGTTAAAAACAGAGCTGGGATCGAGCTGAGGGAAGTGGAGGGGTTTGCTGCTGAAATATCATGGGACAGAGAGGAAGGGAGGGAGGGAGCATGTGTGTTTGAGGATGAATGGGCAGTTCAGGGAGAGCTAATGTAAATGTCACCATCACTGCTCGGCAGGGGAAAGCCTGGGAAGGTCAGAGGTTCTGGGATGGAGCAGCCCCGCTCTGCCGGCCCCAGGCTCTGCTGGTGGTGCAGTGACAGGCTGCTTGGTGCTGATTTAGGAGGGGGCTGTACCATGATCCACTCCTCGTGTGCCTGGGCAGTAATTCACAGCCTCATAAAAAAAAAAATTGAAGCTCAAACCCATCATGCCAGGATGGCAGCTTGCAGAGCAGATTTAAGGGTGGGATGAAATCAGACTCAAACAAGGTGTCAGACACAGTGGGAGGGAGGGACAGAATGAAGCTACAGCAAGCAGAGGACAAACTGTCCCTGTGAGACTATTAGGAGAGTATGTATTTTATGGGAGGCTCAACGCTGACTGAATCCTCTGTAAACCAAGTACAGAGAGCCTTTCCTCTTCACCCACAGGGGCCACGTGGCCAGAGCACATACACAGATGGGAATAGAGTGGGAGAGAGGTTTCCAAAAAGGCCCAGTGATTTGGAGTCTGTTTTTATTTGCACAACTTCTTGTGACATTATCTGGACCCCATTTTAAAATTTGCCAAGCACTTGCAGCTCCCCTGGACTTGAGCAGAAGTGGTTGGAGCATAGCACCTCTGAAAGTCAGACCAATGTAACGTAGGTTGCACCCTAAAACAGTCACCCAAAATGACTGGTTACTTTTGAACCACTTGGTCTGTCTCTGTCAGCAGCCACTCTTGAAACCATGGACCAAATTGCATCTCTCAGTCTGTCTCTCTCCGTTCATCCTCATGCACGTCATATTTGCATACTGGCTAGAACCCCAAGGACATTAAGTGGCCAGCTGAAGATGTTCCAGCTACAGAGGAAAGGCTATAAATAAGTATTTTGATATCAAACATCTTTATTAGAAAACATCAATGTTTTATTGGCACGACTGCTGCCTTCTGGCCATTTGTTTTCCTCCTGGCTCCACTGTGTGCATTCCCCTCTCCCTCAGTCAAGGCAAAAGTCATGTGAAGCTACACGGAAGGGCTTTTTTCTGCCACTTTTTCATTTATGTACTAAATGAAAGTAGAACCATAGAAATATAGGACTGGAAGGGACCTCGATGGGTCATCTAGTCCAGTCTGCCCACCCTCTGCTAGGGCAGAATTAAGTATTGTCTAGACCATCCCCAACAGGTGTTTATCAAACCTGTTCCAAAAACCTCCAGTGATGGAGATTCCCCAACTGCCCTAGGTGATTTGTTGCTGTGCTTAAACTGCTCTGAGAGTTAGGTTGGACATTAGGAAAAACTCCCTAACACCTCCCTTAGTGCAATTCCAGCCCCTGAGTCCTTGTCCTGGCCCTAGTAAATAAGGAAAACTGTTTATCACCCTCCTCTTTATAGCAACAAAATAGCTCTGCATGCAAACAGAAGGGGAAGATTCCTCCTAAGAGGTTTAAAATAACTTCATCTCTGTGAGCCCAAGTGCTGGGAGCTTGGCAGACACAGCTTATGGGGAGAAAAGAGGTAGGGCATGTGTATTAGTGCGCTCATATGGCAGCTGGCCAGTCACACCCTCAGCCTGGAGGAAGGTCAGTGCTGTGCAGGGCTATCTTCCATCCTACAGATGGATGGAATAAACGGGGGGGGGGGGGGGGGGGGTGTAAGGTGTAACACAGATAGGTGCCCAAACAGATGCCCAAAAATTGAGGTTGTTAGGCCTGAACCACACAGCTCAGATTCAATCTCTGCAGCTACAGAACGCAAAGGGGATTCTTATGAAGGAACGGTAACTAGCCAATGACTGTGCACAAATGCACGCATCAGCAGGGATGACTTGGACACACTTAACAAATGTGTGATCTTAAACTACCTCTACCCACTGAGCTGGGGTGTGATTCCAACATGGGTGCACATCCCCACGTTAGCGCTCACCCAGCTAGTGCAAGTATACATAGCAGTACACTGTATACAGAGCAGAACCACCACTAGTCTCTAGGTTTTCTGAATCCCAGTCCAGAGTCTAGGCACTAGGCCACACTGCCTCTTTTGGACAAACTTCCCCAAAATACATCACCATTAATCCAGAGGGACCCACCTTATACAAAAAAAGGAGAATTTGGGTTCTATGGTCCATTTAATCCTTGGTGCCTCTTCTGAGCCTGCCAAAGCTGCAAATTGTGATAGTGCTTTTCTAGATGTGATGTAAGCATTCGTTTCTGAGGAACTGCTCATTGCACTCAGGATACTGAACGTTTGTGATTTGTGAGAGCAGAGCTGAGCCTCTGTATCTCTTCCTGCTACTGGACTGTAGGTGTAAATCAAATCACCCGTGGCACACATTCATAGATTTGCCCCTGCAGCTAATTCTGAGGGCACACAAGTGTGTCTGCAAACCATACTCCTGCAAACAAAGGCAGAGACGCTCCAGTCTGCCTGCAGCAGACTCCCCTGAGGGCCAGGTCTCACAGAAAGATCAGTAGCCCAGAATCCAGGGAGACCATGTCTGCCCCAACTCAGGTTTTTTTCTGTTCCACACGTGAGCTTTGCAGCTATGCTGCTTGTTGTGATTATGTACCAACCACACTAACACCGCGGGTTTACAAACTGGTCTGTTAAGATTTGCCACACTGAAGGAAAACAGTTCAGACCGAGGAGGAGGCAGCAGGAAACAGACAGAACACAAAAGCACGACAGTTCACAGCACACCGCGTTGAGAGTGCTCCCCCACTAACGTCCTTCTCTTGTTTAGTCAGTTCAAATGATTTCCCTGCTGCTTGAGATCCTTGATGGTATCCTGCCCACACCCCGGACATTTTGCTGGTCTCCTTTCCATCCTGACAAGTCCAGCCCACCACTTCTAGAGAGACAGGATACAGAGACCAGCGGGGGGTGTTTGAATTGACAGGGCAGCAGGGGGTCACCTTATCCAACGCCCTTCTCTCCCATCACTTCATCTCACATTCACCCCTTGGGACAGAAGTGCCAACCAGCCTGTCCTTCAGCAAGATGGGGGGGGGGGGGGGGGGGAAGGGAGAAGGAAGTGCCTGGGGCGGTTGGGTCCTATGGGAGGCACCATCCCTCCTGCACACTTATTAGAGCAGCAGGGAGAAACCGGAGTGAGACTGAGTCTTTACCCTGATGCTTCAGGAAACAGACCACAAACCACCTGCTGGACTAAACCACCTTAACAATTTTGTTGAGAACACAAAATAAACCCAGGAGTTCAATCCACTAAAATATTGATCTGGGATCTAAAAATAAATTGGTGGCCCCCCCAGTGCTGAACACACACCCCTTTTTGTGTGTTGCTTAATAAGCCAGATGCTTTTTATTCCTCCTTGTCCACTGTCATTCCTTTCAGATTTTTATCTCTGCAACAGAAATTCCTTCCAACTTTTCCTTCTCCCCACCCCCCTCACTAATGCTCTTCACTTTCAAATGCTAATAATCTCCAGCAGTAAAAGGCTTAGAAGTGGTTCTAGAGTGTTTGATCTTTGGCCTGTGATCTGCTTTCATCTTTCAGCTTTCAAATGTTATTTTAGATTTACTTTAACCTAGTAACATGCTTGGTATTCATAGGCATGCACATTTTGTATGTTGTGCGTCAAGTCTCCCCAAATTCTAATGAGGCAGGGGAAAGTTAAACTTGTGGCCATTAACTTTTCCGGGTGTATTCATTTATTTATATTTAACCACCACCGGGTTGGAAAAGGGGAGGGTGCAGAGACCCACGCTCAGAACCACCATCGCTAGTGCTCTGGATTTAAATATCCTACCTCCTCCCCTGATGGGAACTGTGGCATGGTGCAGAAATGTTGAATTACTACTTAAGATTTCTAGCTACAGGAGTTGTTCCGGAATGTTTGTCATGTTCATTTCCACAGAACTAAGAGCGAGGAATATAGATGGAATCCCTCACTGAGACCGCTCTGGTAGAGTTCAATTATTTGCAATATGCTGTAGCCTACAAAGGGAGTTTTTCTCCCCCCGCCCCCCTTGTGCTCAGGTGCTTCCAGGAGGTGCAGTCTGTTTTTTCCAGGACAATCAGGGCTATATTTTTCCCAAGTCATAAGGGAGATGCTGAGGGCGTGAGAATAGCCCTCAAACAATCTCCAAATGGGATGACCTCAAATGGGGGTATTAGAAAGGTAGGAAGAGAAGACATTCCTCCTCCTTCCTCTATTGTAATTACACTTGTGGAGAAAATGACTTTGAAAACCACCGCTGGTTCAAAAGCTGCTCAGGACTGCCTGGTCTGCAGTTACGGTTGGATGCCTGAGCAGGGGCACGGCTGTAATAGTCTGGCAGCCCTGCCACCCTTTGCCAAGAGACCAAGGAAGCAAGAACACTAGACAATTTTCAGACATCAGTGAGTATAATAAATCGGAGCGCAGGAATGATCAAATACTTTGCTAATGGAGTCCCCCTTCCCACTCACTGCATCCCCGCTCAGGCCACGTTGCAGGCACAAAGACTGCCCCCTCAAGCACTGGAATGGGTTCCCTAGGGAGGTGGTGGAATCCCCTTCCTTAGAGGTTTTAAGGTCAGGCTTGACAAAGCCCTAGTTGGGATGATTTAGTTGGTATTAGTCCTGCTTTGAGCAGGGGGTTGGACTAGATACCTCCTGAGGTCCCTTCCAACCCTGAGATTCTATGAAGGGGAAAAACAAAGGAGAGCTTTGCCACATTATGGTCTCCACTGGAAAACATACCCATTGAAGGATGGTGCAAAGTGAGCAAGAGCGCCTGTCACCATCTGAAGGGGAGCAAGGCTAGTCAACCTAGCTAGCTGTTTGCTGCAGGATGTCCCAATGCTTATGGTACTGGATGATACTCATGAAGTTTGGAGATACATACCCATAATTAGGAGACAGGCAGATGAGCTGCATTGTGTGTACCTCAGGCTGATTGCCCCAGCCACGGAAGATAAATAAACTGCAAACATAGATCTACTCCAAAGACAAGGCCACTTTTCTTTCAGTGTTTCTGGAGACAGCCAGCATTGCCAGCTCTCACCACATGTGGTGATTTCCACAACACCCCAGCTTGCGCCCACAAGGGATTACATAAGAAGCCCAGCTGTAGTTTAACAAAACAGGACGTTCCTCAGCTCTGTGGTCTATGTTTATACAGCACCTAGCTCAATGGGGTCCTGATCCATGACTCAGGCACCTATGCACTATAGAAATACAAGGAATAAGAATACTAGTCCTCATGCTTGCAGAGAAAAGCCTGAAATTGTGACCCTGAAGCTCAGAAACCAGAAGGCAAAGAAAAATAATCCAGAGTTTAAAGTTTTGTTTTGTTTTTTTTAAACCTCAGTATTTTTGAAGATTTGTTCTGGCAATAATGGGCATCCCACAGAGATGCAGCTGCTGTCATAGATTTCCTTGCAGGGCTGGTACAGAGACTGGGGGAGAAGGGACCAGAGTACAAAGCAGTGGGGTTTGGGTGTTGATTGTAATCCAACAGGTTTAGTTTCGGCGCCATTGCATTTTGCAAGGTCTCTCCCTATGCGCAGGGCAGCTGCCATTTCGGGAGGCAGACCCGTGCCGCCCAGGTTAATCATCAGAGGGGTTTAAGGCCAGAGAATTCCACCCAGCATTGAGCCCAGTGAGCTATTACTCTTGTTCTCTTTGTATTGTTTTACTTCATGTAAATCAAAAGCCACTGAGCAAGTGTCTGCTCTCTGCACACGGGGTGTGTGCGCAAAACATATCCAGGGTAAAAGGGGAGAGGGACAGGGTCATGAAGAAGAGGGGGAACTGGACTCGAAGTGGAGGAGAGGGAAAGGGAAGCAGGTGGGAGACTGTTGAAGGCTGTCTGAAAGAGCATATGTAAATACATGCCAGACGCAATGGGCTCACTGTAAGTTAACCCTGTGCTCCTCCTGGGAGCTGACATTTTCCCTGGTTCAAACAACATCTGCGCCTCACTGAGCTTCAAGACAGGCGAAGGATGTGCCGCTAGGTGCAAGGCGGAGTTTCTGCAGTGCACAGTATGAAGAGCAGAAAAGCCCATTGCTGGCAGATCGTACACACACGCACGCATCTATTCACTCACATGTGCACACTCAGTTCTCCCCCTACACACACCCCTAGTACTGCTGCAGGGGGAGGAAACATTTCTATATGGGTAAGAGTGATCAGGGAGACTTTTTAGTTTCTCCCTAGAGGACCCCAAACCTAGGCCACTCCTGTCCCAAGAAGAACCATGCTGTTTAATATTTTGGCCCAGACAAAGCGGCTTTTCTTTTTATTTATTCTCTTAATTAAACGCCAATTTAAAAGGGAGAGAGAGAAAAAGGCACTAACCACTTAAACCCACACTACACCCAGGTTGCTTAGTTGGAGCAGTTATGGGCTAATTAGATCCTTAAGTGATCATTTGAAATTCCATATCAAACAATTCATAATCTGGAGCAAAAGAAAACAACAACAACTCGACTGCAACAAGAGGAAGGTTCCCATGCCTGTCTTTGTGTCTGTGCTATTTATAAAGCCCCGGTCATTGATTGTACTATCTAGGCACAAAAGAGAGTTCCAAAAAGAGGCCTCTGCTCTTGCTTTCCTCTGATGTTTAAATGCATCCAAAATCCATCTGGAGATTCCCCTCCCCATTGGGGTAGGGGCATATTTCACTCCTACTCCCAGCTTTAAATTGCTTCCAGATGACTCAATTATTTTACACATCTGCATGGTAACATCAACGGCATCTCCGCTCTGCAGGGGACAGACCTTGGGCAGCTGTTTGGCAGCCGGAATATTAGAACCAAAGATCCTGGGTTCTGCCTCCCTGCTGCTTATTAGCTGTGTGAGTTGATAAACTGCCTGGATGGACGCTTGGCCTGACTCTGCAGCTCATCTGAGCCTAGGAATACAGTTGTTTTATGAGGCTCAGAGGTTCTCTACTGCAAATACACATTAACCTGCTCTATACATAGGAGACAGAGCTGGGAAGAGCGAGCTGTACACCTCTACCCCGATATAACACGAATTCAGATATAACGCAGTAAAGCAGGGGGGGCTGCACACTCCGGCAGATCAAAGCAAGTTTGATATAATCGCGGTTTCACCTATAACGCAGTACGATTTTTTTGGCTCCCGAGGACAGCGTTATATCGGGGTAGAGGTGTATTTTGTAAAGCTGATAAAAAACACCCTATTTTTCCTCCCCCGCACAGAATTTGGAACATTTTGTTCATTTGAAGCTTCTTATTTAAATGTCTGGATTTTTTGTGAGAGATTTCTAAGTTAAGTGAAACAAACTTTTTTGTTTCGTGTCCATTCAAAACAGGAAATGTTGGTTTTGTTTTGATTTGATTCAAAAACTGAAATTTTCCATTTCATTTTGGAATTTCCTGTTGAAAGATAAAATACATATACATATCTAATATTGTAATGCTCCCCCAATGGTTTCCCTGGGGAAAAAAAGTTTTTGATAAAACTCCATTTTTGGGGTGGAAATGTTTTCAATGGAAACGTGTCAACCAGCTCGAGTATTCTGTGAAATGCGGAAACAAGAGAACGCACATTTTTGTGAAATTACCTGCAGCACCTTCGGTGTCAGGGTTGTCTTAGTCAGAGCAGGACTCCTGGGTTCAATTCTTGGTTCTTTCCTCACTCAGCTGCGTTGCTTTGGGCAAGTTGCTTCCACATATGGTGTCTCAGCTGTATCTTTTCTAAAATAGAGAAAATGACACTCACCTACATGGCAAAGGACTGTGTGGGTTTTAATTATTTAACTCAGTGTGCGCCTGGCCCATGACTAGGACATCTAGGCACTATGGTAATGCAAAGAATGAGAATAATAGAATGCATGATGAAGTGTTCTGAGATCCTTGGCTGGAGGTCATGGCACCAAACGTATCACAACTGAGGTGATGTGACATCACTGAGTAGGACTGGGAAACTGTAAACCCTGTATTGGTTAAGCTGACTGGCAGGGTATTTCCCTGGGAATGCCCTTCTCTTTTAAAGCCAGGAGTTTGCTAGCAATGGTGCTGTAATACACTAAGGCGTTGGGGATGGAGATGGGGTTCTTCTCCGTTTTGGGGCAGGAATAAATCTCCTGGGTTTCTATGGGCAGGTGCTCTGAGTTAGCCATTTGGGGGCTGAGCTGAGCAAGGCCAGTATTTGTTTCCCTGTTGGCCATCCAAGGCCAATCTCTCAGTAGGCCGAGATGGCCCTACAGTAAATTCAGGGCATTTCAGCTCTATATTCAGTCAGGCTTCACACCCTGATCCCTCACTCCCCCATAGGAAGCAATAGCTGTGTGACTGGAGTGGCACAAGTTGTCTGAGTATATGAAGTTCTTTCCTGGGGCAAGGATGGGCCTGGCCATTTCCTGAGACCATTTCAAGCCCATCAAAACTTCATTTACTTTCTCCCTCAAATTGCATCTAGCATGGGAAAGTGCTGCCCTCCAGCTGAACTCTGAGACAGCACCGCCCAAGGGTCTCTCTCCTGTCACGGCCCAGAGGCCAAGGTAGCTTGGCCCCTGGGGCGGGCTTACAAAGTTATAGATCAGAACCTGAACACTCAGGTTCGTGAGCCTTGTCCCCCATGCTGCAGGAGAGCAGTGTCTGGAGAACAATACATTAATTAGCACTGGCTGTTCAGCTCCCACCGTGATCAATTTGACCAGTGCCGCTGATGCCTTAACATTTGACAAGCTATTCTATTCCCCTCTGCAAGATTTATCAATTATCAATGTCTACCTCTGTGTGGCATGCAAAGGAAGGAGAGAGAGGGAGGGTGTTGTGGGCGAAGGAGATCTGTCTGAAGGGGATTCCCATGCTGTAGCAGACTGCTTATGTTACTGGGAGCTGGCTGTGGTGGCGGGGGTGAGGGGGGGGTGAGGAGAGGGTTCTCTCTCCTTTTAATTAGCAGAATCTGTCAGGTCCCCCGACCTGGGAGAAAAGGGAAGATGGGTCAGTTGGCCTGAGAGAATACACTGTGATCCTAACCAAAGGAGGCCAATGGCCCAAAGCCCCCGATTTTCAGCCACGAGTGCAGGCAAATGTAATGACACTTGTACAGAGAACAAACCCGACGCCTCTTAACCCAATGGACTGGGACCTTAGCGCAGAGGCAGCTCCAAATTCATGAGCCTCATTACAGGTGCCAGCCACTGCAGAGGGACCAAGAGCCGCCATGTTCATTGTGCCGTACACAGTGAAAGAAAGGCGAGGTTTGCACCATCACAGCTTGTGCCAACAGCTGTGGACTAACTGCAAAGTATAAACAAGGCCTAAGAGCAGACTCTGCTTTGGCACGGCTTTCTCAGCGGTAAATCTCAAAGCACTTTACTAAGATGGGCACCTTGGTCAACCCTAATTGGAGCCCAAAGACGGGAAGTGATTTGCTCAAGGTCACACACCAGGTCAGTGGCACAGCTGAGCCTAGAACCCACAGTCCTGGACTCACAGCCGGTAGAGTGGCAAGATCTGGTGGGGAAAGGCTGTAGGTGGCATGAAATAATTAGTCAGCATTGCCGACTCTTGTGATTTTCACAAGTCTCACAGAATCTGTGGCTTTTATTAAAGTCCAGCTCCAGGCATCATGCAGTCATGTCAGAATTTCAGCTGTCTTTTCAAGTAAAAAGTGTTTCTAGCCCAGTGGTCCCCAACCTTTTTCGTCTGGTGGGCGCCAGACAACGAACCACGGAGGACCGTGGTGGCCGATGAGCATCCCCTGAAATGCCGCCAACAAGCGGCAACGTCAATAGGCGTCGCCGCTGAAATGCCGCCGAGAAGCAGCAGCATCCAGAGGTGTCACCACTGAAATGTCGCCGAAAATCGGCGGTATTTCAGCGGCGACGCCTCTGGATGCTGCTGCTTCTCGGCAGCATTTTGGTGGATGCTCGTCCGCCAGCCAGTATGCGGGCGCACTTAGATGCCCCAGCGGGTGCCATGGCACCCGTGGGCACTGTGTTGGTGACCCCTGTTCTAACCCTTCTGGTTGTGGGGAAAAAGCTCTTAAACAAAAAGCTCAGGAACCAAAAGACAAATCAGAAACCCCACATTGTATTATTTAAAAAAATAAATCTCATGTTTTTTAAGCCAATCTCATGACTTTTATATGTGTGGGATTGGCAATACTGGCACTGGACGATGGATTTCCAATACTTAACAATACCAGTTCGGAGGACAAAGGGGCAGCTCTGATTGCTGGGGTACAAATCTTGGATCACATCAGGGACAGCCAGGCTGGTCTCCTTTGCGTCAGGATGTTTCAGGGAAGAAAAATCACCCCTTTTTGTACCCACAGAAAATCCCCTCACCTCCGTACTTCACACACACCCCCGCACCTGGCTGCAGAAAAAACACCTGGGGCATCAGTCAAAGCCTACCCTGATATGCCTAACCTTGCCCCTTCTGAGCTACCAAGGTCCCCGCAGCCCCACGACAAGGAGGACAGTGCTCTGGGTGCCAGGAGTCTGATCAGTATGCAGAGCCTTTATTAGTATTGGCTTGAGTATTGATAAGAAAACATTGTTTCAAACTTCAGACCTCATTTGCTTGCTAGGAAACAGCAAAGCAAGTGAGAGAGACTGAAAGGAGTCTATGTTCTCAGAGGCACATTTAGAATTCCAAGGCCCTTTAAAGCGGGCATGTGGTCCGGGAAAATATCTGATCTCAGTGCAGGTTTGTTTTTGCTGGAATTAGCTGATGCTTATTTTAAACTCCTGTGGCTCAGTCATCTCCAAGTCAACCTCAGTTCCCTCCTCCTCCCCTTCCAAGGGGAAATCACAATTCTGCCTCTGTTGCAGAGTGCATCAGATGGGCAGGACAGCGCAGCTCCGCTACGTAATACCGACCAGATTACCAGCTGATTGCTGGAGCAAAGTGCTGCATTTCAACTAAAGCCAGGGAAGATGGAGGAAAAGCTTTGGAACGTTGTCACTAATTTCTAGTGAAGGACAAACCTCACAGGGACAAACTTCACTATGGCTAAGCCCGCAGAAGTTTAGCTTCCCCCCCGCCCCAAAAAAGCTTATCTGAATGCTTAGGCGAGGTAGGCAGCAGTCTGGTTCCTGGCTGCTCGTCGTACGCCAGCACTTAGAGACCCTGTGTGGTGACACTGGGCAGCGCAGGCTGCATTACTCAGCCTGGGCGCTCCAGAGCCAGACAGAACTGCAGGGTCTGTCTCTGTCCAACAGCCTCGCAGAGGAATCCTCGTTGTATTGATTGCAACCGAGTCCTGGCGCTGCTCTGCTGCCAAGGACCTTTACACCTTGGCTGGGCTTCTTTTCATTCTCTTCCGCCTTTATCCCTCCTCCCAAAACAACCAGCCCTGACCCTGCTTCTCCCTTCTAGGCCTGTTCGGCCTCCTCCAGACTGAGGGACAATGGGAAAATATTAGTGCTTGAACTCTTTCTTTCCAGTACAACACAGGGACGGATATTTGGTGGCCCAAGTGACACGAGTTTGGCAAGCCTCATTCCAAGTGTCCACACTGTTGGCAGTCTTGTTGGCTGTTCTCAGCAGGGAGGCCAAGAATTCAGTGGACCACTGAGAATGAATTAGTAGAGGAGATGCTTCCAAGAGAGCAGCTGGACCCACCAGCAGGCAGCAGGGTGTGTGGGAAGCCGACACGGTTCGTCCTCCCATGTGGTACCTGTTCTATGGATACAAGACACCAATCCTCTGGGTTGTTATCCTGGCACCTTTTACCAGCATAAAATTCACTTAAAATAACAGGTGTCTCATCCGACATGTTCAGCATCCTCTGTGATCTACAAGGGAACCACTGCCAAGCCTGGCACAAGATGGAAGGAACAGGTCGCTCTGCTGGGGGGGCTCAAATTGAATCTGGATGCCAGTAGCTGAATGCATAGCTCACCCGTTTCCTCCCCCCTCTGCCCTAGACACCTGCAATGAAACAAGCCGCCAGCTCCCAGGATGAGATACGGATGTTTCAAGTTCCATTGTTCACTCTATCAGCAGTGATTCAAGGCTTCGTCAGACGCGCCCCTCAATTAAAAGGTAGCCAGACAGCAGCAGGCACCAGGAACACAGAATATTAATTCCGGACGCTCCTGGGAGACAAACAGTCAAAATGAGAAATGCCACCACGAGGGAAATCCATTTCAAAGGGCAGCTCAAGAGGAGGAGAGAGATGTTTTTGTCAGAATCTTCTACGCTTTGTTTCAGAATAAATCCTCTTCGTCCTCAGCCCTTCAGCTGCGTGGGGACTTGGTGCATGTGTTCGCACGTTCTTCCACCGCTGTAGTAAATCCACTTCTTTGAGAGGCTGTACCTAGGTCGACAGAATAACTTTTCCACCAACCTAGCCCTGTCTTCAATGGGCTTAGTCTCTCGGGGGTGTGAATTTTTCACACCCCATGGTGATGTGGCTAGGTCGAGCTCACTTTCTAGTGAGGACCAGCCGTCAGACACTAAGCATCTTCTATACAAGAGAATCCTTTTCACACTCTCCCAGGGCATGACTCAACAGTAGGCATTAGCTTCAGAGCTGGGTGGGAAATGGTTTCCCCTCCCATGAAAATATTTGAGATATTAAAAATGAGAAATTTTTGATCGGGACAAAAAGTCAAAATTTCAAATTTTCAAAAATCTGAAAAAAAAAATCTGTTTGGGTCAGTCAATGCATTTCATTTCAACTGTTCTTTATTCTTTAACAGTTTTGTTGGCAATCATAGCTTAATTTTAGAAAACAAATTGAACTGGAAAAATCAGAATTTTGTTTTGATTATGTTGAAACAAAATGTTTTAACAATTTAAAAAAAATTGAACATTTTTTGTCAAATATTTGTCAAAACCGACCCTTTCCTACAAAAAGTTCTCATTTCGAGGTATCGATATTTTACAATAAAAGGTTTTGGCAAAACACTCCCAACCAGCTCTAATTAGCATCTCTGGGCTCCAATGCTCAGATCCAGTTTAGGATTCAGGTTCAAAGTGAAAATCTGAACTCAATTTCTCTCTTGCGTTTGTCAACACCAAACTGCAGCAATCTCTCACAGCCAAACACACGTCTCCACCATCCTGAATTGTGGAACTCTCAAAAGGCGAGCTCTTCTCATGAGACTTCCACCACTTTGGCCTGAAATTCTGTGAGAACAAATTCCCAGTTAGGCCTTTTCTGATTTTTAATCCACCATGGAATAAACTCTGTTCGGGTGGATTTTGCTCTGGGAATTCAGATCCATCTCCCGTCACATGTGCTGAGATACAAAAGGGTAAGGTAGACGTTTTGGCCCCTTCCTAGTATATAATATAAATAAGCATAGAACCACCATGAATTTACACTACCTGCTAGGAGAGCCATTGCAAATTGGGGCCTGATTCAAAGCCCACCAAAGTCAGTGGGACACTTTCCATTGTCTTTAATGGGTTTCTGGCTCAAGTCATTTGTGAATTGGCGAGCAAGTGTAATGATAAAACTCAACATTGCTGCTTCCTCTAATATTTTTCATTAATTTAGGCAAGAGCAGTTGACTTGTAAGTGATAATGATACTTTATATTATACACTAGTGAGCGTTCTATGGAAGAGCTTGTATGTAATTGAAAGCTCAGCACAGTCCCGACTATGAAATCAGAGCTGAGAAGAGGGCGGAGAGCAGGGACAGGTGTCTTTGGGGAATCATAGAATATCAGAGTTGGAAGGGACCTCAAGAGGTCATCTAATCCAACCCTCTGCTCAAAGCAGGACCAATTCCCAGCTAAATCATCCCAGCCACGGCTTTGTCAAGCCGGGCCTTAAAAACCTCCAAGGAAGGAGACTCCACCACCTCCCTAGGTAACGCATTCCAGTGTTTCACCACCCTCCTAGTGAAAGCATTACTGGGCTTGTGGATCAGTGATGTGTGAATTAGCAAGGCTCCAATGCATGTCCTCAGAGATGGGAATAGCTCCCTGGCTGTACCTGGGAAGTGGAGAATTGACCCCCCCCTTTTGGGGTAACCCTAATCATGAATTACACATGAAAATCTGAAACAGGGGGTCTGTAGTGCGACAAATTCAACCAAAATTCACTCAAGAGAGACACTAGGTGTGACTGCCGCTGCCAATCCTGCTACGTAACGTGCTATGGGCTTCTGCTGCAAAGCATCCGCTGGAGGGGGCGTTGGGGGCAATGCAAAGAATTGCTATGGTGTCTTCAGACCCCTTTGAGCTGCAGGTATAGCCCCGGAGCCAACAGTTACCTGTGTAAGGCTTCCCTCTCGGTCTCTGGCACGTGTGATCAGGTATTTAAAGATTGTATCGTGATGCATACACACAATGGGGGCAAATTAGGCCCTGGCAACCTTAATTCTGGCATTTCCTGACTTTTGAGTGCTTGACTTTGAGATCGGAATGCTCTTTTAAGATGGGGGAAGGTTTTTGGACACACTACATATTTATATAGCCCCAGCAGTGTATTATATCCATCTCCGTTTTCTTGTCTCCTACGAGAAGGCCTTTTTCTGCACTGTCGATTCCTTTTTATTAGAAATGTCCCTACATTTAATGAAGCAGCTTATTCCTCCCTGCAAGTGGATGTACACTGGGCTCCTGCCTCAGCTGAGCTAGAGGGAGCAGCTGCTCCCACCGTGCTCGTCCGCTTGCATCTAGTCTCTGCGCCGTCTGGTGCCTGGAAATGTCAACTCCTCCTTCAGCCAAAGCCAAAGGCTCTGGGACCACACAGCGCCAGCATCATTACCATAAAGTTAATAAAAATAAGCCCGCAATAATGATAATAAACCCAAAATTAAATGTGATGCCAGGGGAGTAAAAGAGAATGGATCCAGAGCCCTTCTCCTTAACAACTCTCATTCCCTCCTGTCTCCTTCAGATGGGGGGGGGGGTGCGGTGGGGGGAGGGAGGGGGCAGGATTAGCATTTTAAGCATTCGGAAAGGGTTTTAACATAGAAAGAGAAACGCTATTAGAGTGCGGTAGGAACAGATAGGCCTCTCTTGCGGGATTAGACGCAGCTTTCCACTGGAGACACCACTTGGGTCTTTAAAGAGACGCTCCTGCCCGCCCATCCCAGGTACTGTCCGTCCAGGTAGACTGCACCTACGTGTGCCTCTGAATATTTCAGGTAGGTCTGTATTGCTGCTGAATTGCCAAAAGTACAGTACCAGGTATCCTTGGCTCTTTCATCTGTCTAAGCATTTATTTCACACTTACGGACTGCCCTGAACATCCTAAAACCAATACCTGAACCCTCTGCATTAACCTAGCTTGCCTTGCCCCATTGCGTTGCACTGCTGCACATCAATATTGACCTGAATCCTGATGCTCCGTCTCCCTGCACTGTGCTACTGCACATTAGTATTAGCTGCATCTCCTTGCACTATGCCGGTGCATTTCCGTTTTATCTCCATCAGAGTGCAGCGTGCACTTGCAGCAGGTTGCACCACGTTATGTTAGTGACACCTGCATGGCAATAGGCTCTCCCTGGGCATTATGCTGCAGATCTCTAGAACCGAAGTATATTCCCGTGCACTCTCCCCCCCACAGGATACTACAGCAGAAAGGGCACTTCCCAGAGCCGGAAAGTTTCTAACCTGTCCTTTGTGCCTCAGAGTTTTGCAGGGTTCGGAACTGACACAGCTGGGCTTCATTAGCCAGCAGCTTCAGAACTCCGATGGCTGATTTGTTGTTAATGAAGCTTTGAAGTAAGGAGCCAGCACTCGTGATGCTCCAAACCTGGGCCAGCTCCTGCCAGATATCCTTGAAGTCTCTCACAGCCTCTTCGGGACACTGCTCTCTAGGATGCCTCTTGCAGTGAAAACACCCCACTGACCCTGCAGAACCGATGTGGCCAAGCTTCAGAGACAGGATGCCTGCCTCGGAGTTTGACAACATTGCTAGGTCTGAGTTTAGTGGAGACTGCTAAGAAAGCAAACCAGGGGATTCGCCATTTCTGTTTGGTTTTTCTTCAAGAAAGAGTAAATTCCCATCATGTCTGCACAAATGGGGCCTGCAGGTTTAACTGCTGACTGGGACAAGCTCTAGGGATGTGAGACAGCCTGAGAACACTTCTCCTTTCATGTTGTATCAAGAGACTTGGAATTCCATGAAGGAATAACTGTTCCCCCCTGGTGAACTAGCATCAGGTGTTTAAGGCCGCTACATGCCTCCCGAGAGGATATTAAAGTAGAACAATTGTGGTACTTTTCCCTAAATGACAAGCTGCCCATACAACTACAGGATACTTTCCCAGCTCCTGAGCAGATAAAAAAGTTTGGAGCCTTGGAGTGAGTTATTTCACTCCTAGCCAGGAACTAAGTGGACACAGACTCCAGAGATTCTTTCCCAGTAGAATATTACGTAATGTTATGATAGCGTGCAGAGCTCCCATAGGGATCAGGGCCTGATGGTGGTAGGTGCTGTCCAAACACATAGTAAGAGAGTGTGGGATTAATCCAGTGCTGAGCTCAGCAGCTACCAGATTCTGGCCTTTCTGGTCACTCTTTCCTGGTTGGCCCAGGTGTCTGTCAAAATTACAGACCGAGGTGGGTGCTGAAGTTCTCAAGGTTGGACAGTGGTGTCCTTCCTCATCTACAGCTGTTTTACAACACAACACTTTTTTTGATTCAGTAACCCTTTTTGGGTATTTTTTCCTAACGTCTACACTGGTAATTCACCAAATGAAGCGAAATCCACATAATCCTCTTGCAAAATGATTAAGTGTTCCTACATATAGGCTTGCATTCGCTTCACTAAATTGGTCCAATACCTGATTTCAGTTAACCTGGTGCTGGTTTTGCATGCAGACCAGCTCTTAAAACCAAGGAGCGACATTCTGGCTCCATTGAATTCAATGGGACTTTTGCCCTTTACTTCAATCAGGCCAGGATTTCATCCAAGGTCTTCAGAAAGTTAAAATCAGCACAGCTCCATTTAAGTCAACAGGATCTGGCCTAAAATTTAATATTAGCTAATTAGTTATTAGTTGCTAATGAACAGAAACTTCACAGGCATCTATGGTCAACACTGGTGATCAACCTAATGCTGAGCTATGTGGGATCTGCAATACAGCTGCAAACAACTTATCTGCCAAGATCCAAGGCAGATCAGAAGTTCCCCCAGGTGACGGAGAGAAAGAAGGCAGGCTCCAAACTCCAGCTCGCTCCTGGAATCAGACAGCTCTTTGGCCCTACCGAGTCTCCTCCTGGCCTAGAGCTAAATAACTTTTGGTCTCCAGTTGTCGACAGGCCTTTAGATTTCAGATCAATCATTTCTGAAACTCGGAGCTGCAGCTAAAATGCTTTTGGAGTGTAACAGGATTTTTCACAGCCTACACAGTGGAGGCTAAAGTTGCTCATCACCTGCTGTTGTAATCTGCACCGCTAAGCCTCCAGCTCTATACAGAAAGCTTAACTTTGCTTTGCTTATTTGCGTTCTCTATTCCCTTGCATCCGGCAGCCATATTTCAGGGAGGAAACGCTAATCTTTTTTCCCCCTGACTCCAGACAAAGGCATTTCAAATGAGATACAAATTGCTGATTAAATTATTGGCTTTGAGCCTCATCTAGGAAGAGCCCAATTAAAGAAGAGTCCCTGTTAAAGGGAAGAAAGACATTTTTTGTGACTCTTACTGAGCGCTGTCGAGAAAGAAACTCTCCCCCCTTTGCGAGGGGACTATATTTGTCTTAAGCTAAGAAACGGGCCTGGTGGTCCCCAGTCTGTCCCATCTAACTTGTCTGATTCTCATCCTCAACACAAGGCTAAAAGAGAATGTTTTTGGGGAGTAGGGTGAAGACCCTGAACTGGGACTCTGGATATCTGGGTTCAGTTCCCTGCTCTGCTCATTTATTATTAATCTATTTATTTTCATTACAGTAATAACAGAGATTGGTGACCCATTGGGCTAGGTGCTGTATGAACACATAGTTGGAGACAGTCTCCACCCCAAAAAGCTTGCAATCTAGACAGACAGTGTGCAAGGGGGGGGGGCGCACAGTGACAGGAGGGGAATTGTGCATCATTACACAGCAGTAGGGTGACAAGATGTCCCGATTTTATAGGGACAGTCCCGATTTTTGGGTCTTTCTTATATAGGTTTCTATTACCCCACACCCCCATCCCGATTTTTCACATTTGCTGTCTGGTCACCCTACACAGCAGGCCAGTCGCTGACCCAGAAGTGGTATCTAGGTCTTCTGAATCTGATTGAGTGTCCTATCCACTAGACCACACTGCGCCTTTTTCTCGGATTCCCTGAGTGATATGGGGGTAAGTCATTTTAGCTCTCAGTGCCTCAATTCCCCATTGGTACAATGTGGACAATAGACCTGCTTGGTTTTTTTATGGGGCAGGGCCTGTCTTAGTACGTGTTTGTACAGGACCCAGCACAATAAGGCCCTGATCTTGTTTGGGGCCTCTAGGTGCTACTGTCACGCATTAACCCTGTTCAAACCAGGAGAGCCATTCAGCCACTGGAACAGAAGGTTTCAAGTAGCCCAATCCGTTCTGCACATTCAGCTTTCCTTCGGGAGCTTCCACGGCCAATACAAGGGAAGCATAAGGGGGAACTGCAGTGATCTTGGATTAGTTGCATAGTGTAAATGCTATGACAGCTCCCGCGTTTCTTCATAAACCCAGTTCTCAGGCTGACTGTGTAGCAGTTCGTGCATCTTTCCATGAATCTGCCTCATGTAAACCTGGGCAGATTGATGGTTCTGCTCAGTGGTGTCGATCCCAAGCTTGTCCTTGGTTTCAGCTGGGTTTCCATTTGGGTTTTTTAAATTAATATTAAACCAGTGATGCACAGTAAATCTCCGGGGCTGCAAACCAACACTGGAAACATGGTTTGTGTGAATGCCCCGACACCTCGTATCCCCACACACTGACCCCGTGGGTCAAAAGAGCCTGCTGCCAACGTATGCCCACAGGGCCCACCCCCCAAAGGTCTGAGGGAAACCCCTGCTAACTGACATCCCTATGGACAGATGCACAAAGGTTTGAACTGAACCCCCCCAAAGTTTGATCGCCAGATGTTTGCACAAGCCCCTAACTGGGATCTGAATTGATTTTTCCCCATAGGTTTGCATAAAATCCCTGTCCCTTGCCTGGCTCTGCTCCTGATCACCTCCAGTGCATCATTAATAGACTCAAAAAAATGTTTCAAAGAAAAAGAAAAGAAAATAATAGGCTCTCTAGGGCCTGATTCTTCTCTGCTGTGTGTCACTGCAACCCATTTGGAGTCAGTGGAACTGCACCTGCATAAATCTAGTGCAACATGGTGGAAAAGCATCTGTACACTGCCAGCTGTTTGGGGCAGGGATTGTGATACTCTCCGCCTTTGGAAAACACCCAGCTATACAATCTAAATAACTAATAATCATTGGATCAAATTCACCTCCAGTGTAACTCCATCGATTTGTCTCCCTGCAAAGCTGTAGATCAAGTCCATCCTCCTGCAATGAAGTTACTTCAAGGATGAATTTGACCCACGGCATTCAGACTAGGTAAGCATCCAGGCTGAAGATGCTGGGATAGTGGAGGACTCTAACTTCATTAGATTCTATTATAAAAGGGATGATATACCATCTTCACAGATGAACGCAAACCTTAATGCAGAGGATTGCTGTGTAACTGGGGAGTTATAGATGTTAGGTTTGTAGCTTTGCAAAAAGCACTTTCTTATGGAACCTGAAATGACCAAGATTAGATTGAATTAATATGTACGGATGTTTCTTTTAATAAAGATTTCCAGCACAAGCATTTCATAAAAATGCAAATCTGGGTTGAGATTTATAATTAGTAAGGATATGTGCGGAGCTAACAAGTTATCAGCAAAGCCAAGCTCGCCACAGATAATTGCAAAGATCTGAGCTCAGTGTCCGATCAGACCCTCTGAGCCTTACAGACGCCCAGTGGGTTCAGGGTCTCTGATCTCACAGCTTCACTCACTATGTAACAAGAGGCAAGACTGGATGGACCACTGGACTTTCCAGCAAGGCAATCCTTCTGTGCCTACGTTTTTCTTTTTTCATTTGTAATATAGTAGCATCTAGGAGCGCTAAATCAGTGGCTCTCAAAATTTTGTACTGGTGACCCCTTTCACACAGCAAGCCTCTGAGTGTGACCCCCCCCCTTATAAATTAAAAACACTTTTTTATATATTTAACACCATTATAAGTGCTGGAGGCAAAGCGGGGTTTGGGGTGGAGGCTGACAGCTTGTGCCCCCCCATGTAATAACCTAGTGACCCCCTGAGGGGTCCCAACCTCCAGTTTGAGAACCCCTGCCCTAAATGGAATCAGGACCCCATGGCACAATGCAACACGCACAGATATAGTGGAAAGACCGTCCCTGACTCAAAGACTTTACAATCTAGTATAGCCTGAGCCATCAGAATTCATCTCGAGTAGCCACACTTTCTATACAAGGGCTATTGATTGTCACAGCATTTCTGCCACTGCCTTGGAAATGAAGTCCTGGCATTGAAACACCCCCTCTTCAGAGCCTCGCCAGGCCAAACAGAGAACAAGGGGCTCTTCAAATTGCACAGAGGCAGGGCTGGCTCCAGGCACCAGCTAAGGAAGCGGGTGCTTGGGGAGGCCAGTACAAAGGGGCGGCTCCATCCGCTATTGGGGCGTCCTGTCTGCGGCGGGAATTCGGCAGTGAGTCCCTCAGTCCCTCTCTTTTTCTTTGAGCTGCCACCAAAGAGGAAGAGAGGGAGTGATGGACCCCCACCGCCGAACTACTGCCGAAGAATGGAGCGGCGTGATTAAGCGGCTGCCGAAGTGCCGCCGATTTTTTTTTTTTTTTTTGGCTGTTTGGGGTGGCAGAAAACCTGGAGCTGGCCCTGCACAGAAACCCCTCAAGTTTTAAGAGCAGGAACGTAAGAATAAGAGGAGGGGCAGGCAGACCCCAGCTATGACTACCGGTTCTCCAGACAGCCCTCAATGGATCATACTGAAAAACACCCCTTCTTCCCTTTCACCCAGCCTGGGCCATTACCCCATTACTCCTGGTGGAATATTAACTCTCTGATCACTGTCACCCAATGGGAGCCGAGTGGGTATTCATTACTAGCATTGCTTTCAGGTCCTTGGACACATCTCTCTTAGGCCAGCCCCGAAGCAGCACATTGGTACCAGTACAGCTGTGCCGCTGCAGAGCATGTGGTGAAGACGCTCTATGGTGATGGGAGAGAGCGGTGTAAGCTACGTGTGCAGGAGAAGTGCTCCCGTCGACAGAGCGCTGTGCACACGAACGTGTACGTCGGTGTAATTTATGGCGCTGGGGGTGTGGAATATTCACACCCCTGAGTGACATGAGTTTCGCTGACATAGGCTGTAGTGCAGACATAGCCTTAGCCTGCAAGGTGTAACAAATATGGTGGAACAGCCCTTTGTACAAGGGGCTCTAGTGGCAAACTCTCACAGGGTGCTCCACTCACCGCTTGTCTGGCGCCTCCTCTTGGTCGCTCTGGGGATGAGCTCTTGAGGTAGATACCCCTTCCGCAGTTTGCACACCGTTACTCTCTCTCTGGTCTGCACCTCCTTGCTCACTCCAGGACCCTCGGCATCTCCTTTGTGACTTAACCCTCCGAGGTACTCCACTCCAGGCAGTACAGTCCATTAGCAGTCCTAGGCAATCCTCCCATTCGCTGCCTCCATTCCATGGTGGCTGGTAGGGGAACCCAGGCCTGCCCTCTTCTCCAGTCTCCAGTCCAGGGACCTTCAGTGCCACAGTTCTGGGCTTCCTCTCTCTGCTCCTTCCCTGGACTGCTTCCTAGGCTGTGATTCCCCTTCTCTCTCTGGGTGTGCCAGTTGCAAAAATCCTCCCCCCCAAGGAGTCACTGCAAACACTCCTCCCTCTTCCCAGGAAGTAACTGCTACATGCAATCCGGCAGCCTTTCCCAGCAGCTTGTCTGTAGCCTGCTACCTATTCCTGCACAGGTGAGCCTCTCTCTAATTAGCTGCCTCCAGCCTAAAGCTCCCCTGTTTGCAGCCTAATTAGTTGATTGGGCCCACCTGGCCCAGTTCAGCTCTTGCAGGGCCAGTGTGTGGAGCAGTTCCCCTTAAACAAACTCAAGGGGAAGAAAAGAAATAACAATGGAGACAAAATTCTATTCGCTGGTGCCTTAGAGTCCAACTGGAGATCTGACCTGAACTAGTCAACTGGAAGTATTCCATTTTCTGAGTTTCTGGTACTGACACCCTTTTACTCCACAAATTAAGATGAAAGGTAAGAAAGGCTGGAAGAATTGGGCCCTAAGTTGCCATTTAGCCCACCAAGATTTATCCAAATCTGCTCTGCAATACAGCTGCTTTAGCATCACTCAGGAAATGGGAAAATAGAATGCATCTCTTTGTGTAGTTCTACCTTGTTCTTCTCCTTGGTATCTGAGTGTTTTACAAATCAGACATCATATTAAAAAAAAGAGATGAGGTAGTAAGGTTCATGGCCACTTGAATCCCTGGTGGAAGAGAGTTCAGCAATTGTGGGTCAGTTGCTGAGAAAGTTGAGTCCACTGCATTCACATATCTCACCCACACAATTGTCATTTAAAAGTTTCCAGCCTTAAGATGGTGGAGAAATTTTGGAAAATGTGCACACTGGACACTCAAAACCAGGCAGGAAATTAAAAAAAAATGATAAATTCTGAAAATCTCCTTATTTCTAAAAAATCTCAAAGTTTTGGGGGTCTGATGTGATTTTGAACGCTTGGGGGTTGGTTATCTTGAAATCTGGTAAGAGGCTTTGAAAATGTCAGCCCAAATGTACAAAGTGATACTTTTGTGCCAATATTCACATCTCTACAACTTCCAGGGATGGGGAGGTTTTTACATTGCTCCTTATAAAACAGGCTAGACCAGGGGTAGGCAACCTATGGCATGCATGCTGAAGGCAGCACGCAAGCTGATTTTCAGTGGCACTCACACTGCCCAGGTCCTGGCCCCCAGTCAGGGGGGCTCTGCATTTTAATTGAATTTTATATGAAGCTGCTTAAACATTTTAAAAACCTTATTTACTTTACATACAACAATAATTTAGTTATACATTATAGACTTATAGAAAGAGACCTTCTAAAAACGTTAAAATGTATGACTGGCACGCGAAACCTTACATTAGAGTGAATAAATGAAGACTCGACACACCACTTCTGAAAGGTTGCCGACCCCTGGGCTAGACAAACACATGCCAGGAATGGTCTCGGTTTTCTTGGGCCTGTCTCAGCACAGGGGGATGGACTAGATGACCTCTCGAGGTCCCTTCTAGCCCATTTCTGTGATTCTATGCGGAGTCCTATGCCCAACAGGTGCTGAGATATTACAGTGATGAGCGTGGTATAAAAACCTCTAGAGACTAGAACAGAACAGAGGGCGTCACACACGGCCCGTATGGAAAGACAGGGATCTTGGCTGAGCTGTCCTGCCCTGTGTTCTGCAGCAGAGAGACATTCAGAGGAATGAGAGAAACGAGCTCATTTAAATGGTATTTGAATCCCCACTGGGGGCTCTTACCGAAATGGAATTTGAATGGAGCGGCTGAGTGCAAGGTCGAGAGCTGAGAGCGGCCCAGGAGCTGCTCTCCTCTGGCAGAGTTATTTAAAATTTAAACCCACAAATTAAACAATTCTTTTTTATGATGATAAGAGTCCATGTTCCGAGTCCCTGAACACCCCTTCGCTCTGCGCAGCTATGCCGAGAAGCCCAACGCTGGCTGAAAAACCACTGTTCACAAACGGCTTATGGATTTCAAGAGCAGGTCTGTTCATTCCCAACCAGCCCACATAGCCTCTCAAATCCCCTTTCTGTGCCCAAGTTGCTAGGCCGTGGCACTCGCTACTCCCACTGGACAGTGTTCTGCATGGCCTTGGAGGAGGGAGAGGGCCTGACTCTCTTCTCATTTATGCCAGTTTTACAAGGGGGTAACTCCACTGACTTAATGTTGCAGTCGAGTTCCACTTTGTGTTTGTAGATTCATATTTAAAGCTGTGATTCACAGCAAAACTCAGGAGAGGAGGTGGGAGGAAAACGAGCCCTGATATTTTTACACAGGATTTTTTGTATCACCAAATGTAACCTATTTTTTTTTTTTTTTACTTACTCCTTAGGTGCTTGTTCCTCTCCCACGCCCACCTACTGCAGGGATGTAATGTGGTTAAATGGAAGCTGGAGCATGAAAGGATAGAGATTCTCACCCATGCGTCTAACTATGGACAAGAGTAAATGACTAGAACAAGAAATGGAAGTGTCTCACATAAAATAAAACAGAAAAAAATAGGTATCAGACAGTGTACAATTTGATGATGCAAAGAAAGATTTGTCTTTCCCAATACAAAGCAGAGTTGCACTGTTAGTGCGAGGTCATTTACTGGGGATGGTGGGAAAATTTCATTGGAATTTTTTTTCTATGGAAAATACGATTGATTAAACAACTATTTTGGAGGAATGTGTCTGCTTTCCTCAAAAGCTTTTCATTTTGCTCCAGAAAGCCAAACACCCAAAAACCTTCTTGGCAAAAATTTTCAGCATTTTTGGCCAAGAATGTTCTGGTTTTGGTTTTTTTGATGAAGAGTCAAAATTTTCAGTGGGGGGCCAGAGGGAAATCCATTTTCTGACCAGTTCTAGTATCTATTTTTAGGCTTCAGGGATTCATCCAGGCATTCGCTTTTGAGGTCCAGGAAGAAGTTTTCCCTCAAGGCAGGTTATCCCATAACTGCAGGGTTTGTTGCACCTTTCTCTGAAGCAGCTGGTGCTGGTGCTGTTGGTGACAGGACACTGGATTATAGACAATGGTCTTATACAGGATGGCAATTCCTATGATGCTCTCTAGCCTGTCTACACTTGGCACGTTTTGCAGTATGGCTGGTGGCATATTCAACATGAGGGAACAGTGATTAGTACAAAGAGCAGGAGCAAATCTCTGGCCTGGCAATTGGGGGCTGGAGATAGTGTCGATTCCAAGCTAGATTCCTAGGCCTAGTTTGGTTTTCAGGGCCCTATTTAATCAGCCAGTCAAAAAACAAGGCAAATCAACTGTTGCTCTTCTGCAATTTGCTTTCCTTGAGGTGGCAGACACCTATGAGAGGCTAATTAACCTTCGGGGTTTAAGGCAGAGGATTTTATGTTTGTTTGTTAGAACCTGACTAGTTGAAGATTACTGTAAAATTTTAATTAAGTTATGCAAATTGTTTCCCCACTTATGTGCTATAAGAAGATGGCTGGCAGCAGTCTGTGTTTACATCCGCGTGCAAACATACACACGCAACACACATATGCTCCAGTCAGAGTCACTGCGATGAGGGGAGTCAGCTAGTGTGTACTATCTCCAGGACATAACACACTCTTGATGCTTTCTGCTTTGATAATGCCATTGCCCCTCCTGCTGTCCTCAACTACCTGTGGGTCCTGGTGCCATCGCATGAGGCTGCGTCATCTTCGTGTGGCTTATGCTCTCACCCTCCTGCTGCCAGCCCTCTCCATCCACTTGCCCTAGCTCTGTACGGCAGTGGCGAGTTGGTGCCGACCCTCCGAGCAGCACCCTCCATTGGGGGGGAGGAAGGGGGCCTAGGAATGACTGAGCAGGAAGACCCAGTTCCCATGAGTCAGGCAGGGGCAGCCATCTCTGTGGGGCCCGAGCAAATGCACCAAACAGATATGGCAGAGCAGGTTACCAGCCTGGCATGGCCTGCTCCCAAACCTCTCAGGGCTGCAGGGTTTGGCATTGGGCAACAATCGCAGCGTGAGCAAAATGACCCATGAACAGGAGCAGTGGTGAATTACAGAAACAGCCCTTGCCATGGCATTCTGAATGGTGTGTCTATGTGGCATGTGTTTACGGGCAGAGTGTGTCCGTGTGGGTGAGCACCTGTTACTGTCTATCGGACCAGCTGTCTCAGGTATTTCCCAGGTGCCCATACCAAGGGATCTGAGCACTGGGTGTGCAACTCTTGATTTCTCTGACCCTGCAGGAAGAGCTGCTGGGTGTGCATGCAGGGTGGAGTGGGTCACCCTGCTGTCTGTGTTCCGATAACCGTGGTAACGCATGGTACTGGAGACTCATGCCCTGGGCTTCCCATTGTGAGGAATTTCTCTATTGTGTTAGCCAATCATCACAGAGGAGGACCCTGGATGGTACCTAGTCACAGCTGGACCAACGATTCTGAGAGCCAGCTGAAGTGTGAGAACCTGCCATGCTCAGCTTCTTGTGAGGGTTTTCAAAAAACTGCACCCCAATCTTTTTTCCTTTTTGTCTGTGCATTTTCAGCAGCTTTTCCCAGCATAGCCCCCTCCCCCCCTCCATGTCCCCTCTCCCTCACAGAAATGCTGTGCCCTCAGGCGTCCCAGTGAGGGAAAGGGAAACTGAACTGAAGTTTTAAGATGGGAATCCAACAGCTTCATGGTGTGGATCACCGAAAAAAGAGAGGGATTGATTGATGGACCCAGCTCCTACCCAATCCCCTGGGCTTATCCTCACAGCTCAGTTCTCCATCTACCAGGAGTGGCGTGTAAACCCCGCAATGTAAAATCACTGTGCACTGTAAATGAATTGGGTATTATTCCTTTAAATAGTTTGGGAGCCCTAAGGGCCTCGCCTGACTGCCTTCTAGTGCACAAGACACCAGAACCTGAGAACAGCAGTGCACAGATGGAGATGACCTTGTGAGCTGGTGTATTGCTAGGGGAAAACACTCATTTGGAACCCAACTGTGGTTTTCTCACACCCTTAGAGCTGTGTGGAGAGCACAGACACAACGTGCCGGTTAGCCCCCTTGCTCGGGTTAGTGGTGCGTGCAATCAGTGCACGTGTGGGATGGCTGGTAGAGCTGAGAGCTGGTACAGGGAGCGCTGCAGATAGAAGCATGCCCCAGCAGGTCCCTGTTTTAAAATGGGAGACGTTATAGGAATCAGGACTCCTGGGTTCTCTCCCTTGCTCTGCCACTGATGCACCATGTGGCCTTGTGGCACTCACATCTCTGACTTCAGTTTCCCCCCCATTTGGTGAAGTCGAGGTTAATAGGGACACCGGGGGCTGGGAGGATTCATTCGTTAATGGCTGCAGAGTGCTCTGAGCTTCTCTGAGGCAGATGAGATGCTCCATGAGTGCAGTGTGTATTTGTTATCCTGATGCTGATTAAGGTCTATTCCTGGCAGAAAACATTTTCAAAGGAAAGGGTGCAGACCCTCTCCCCTCTGCACGTTGGGGCAATCAGACACTTGCTTAATGCCTGGGGTGTGCTATAACTTTCTTTTTAAAAAGAGAGTGAGTGAGAGAAAGGGAAAGAAAAACTATTTTATTTCAATGCAAAACTATCTACTTTAAATACCCTTTTTATTACATTATCTGCATAGTAATACTAATAATAGATCTTGTTGGCAGTTCTAATGAGGCTGGAGAATATAAGGTTTCCAATAAAGTTAATTGTTGCCTTTAATATTCTCATACATTTGTACATGGTAAATCTTTAAAGGAGAAAAACCCTCATTTCGTTCCTATTAACCATTCAAGAATAGTCCAATATCTGATGGGGAAAGAGCACATGCTCCTGTCGGCCACTCACTCAACAACTAACTTTTGCTTTTAGCCCCACTTTGGGCTAATGAACTTGAAGGGGAGGGATTTTCCCTTTCCTGAAGAGGGGGCTGGAATCCAACATTAGGGCACGGGTAAAATGAGTGAAAGTTCTCCACTGAGGTCAAACCGGATATTTCTGCAACATATAAAAGCCCTACATGGTGTGACACAGTTGGGTAAGATAGGAGGAGCCCAGGAGCGGTGTAGGAGTGGGGGTTGCAGAGCTGCTCTGCAAGGGGAGCTCTGGTCCCACTATTGTTTGCATGGCAGAGAAACGTGTTAGCAGGCAGGTCTGGCCCTACAAGCCCCTCATGACCCAATCCCCTTTCCTTTCCTGCAGCCTCATAACACAGCTCCATCTAGGCTGTTTTTAGTGTAGGGTCTAAACTTCATTGTAGCACAGGAGGAAGATGAGCTGAAATGGCAGCTATCTCCATGCCTTGGGGCTGATTTCTCATGGACATCTCCCACAGCGGTGTTAACCTATGGATAGGTAGGACAACAGGAATCCCAACTTGAGGTGCTTGCAGCCCAGGTACATGATGTATGAATGGAAGCATGAAGGCCAGGGACGTAACTAACAGTGTAATGGCTGGCACAGGCTTGCTCACTTCTTGTTAAGTCTGTTAGTGCTGTTTGGAACTATGCTGGGTATGTGGTTGGATTTCCACTCTCTAGCTTTATCACTTCTCTGTAGGGAGGGACTGGGATCAACAGGCCTTTTAGAAAAGGTGCACATCAAGTGGGACTGGAAGGAGAAGACTGCTGAGGCATGATAGACTAAGTCAGAGATGGGATTTGGATGCTACCATGATGGGTGTCAACATAAGAATTCAGAGGGATGATAAACGGACAGATTCTTCGTGGCTGCAGCTACATAGAAAAGGGCCCAGAAATCAGAGTGCAAGAGACAGACACAGGGGTTGGCTTGAAGCCTCGTATGGATGGAGTGAGGGGGATAAAGGGGTAGGGTGAAGAAAGATGAGAGCATGTTGTCAGTGGAGCTAGCACGGAGCTTGGCCAAACTTGCCTCTGAAATTGCTGGTTTCAGCTGAGTGGCCACGGAGGTTGGGCAATTCCTTTCCAGTGCTCCGTTTTACCCACGTGGTGTGTCCCTCAGTTATTCCTGCCCCATCTCCCCCTTTCCCTCAGCATGTCAATAAGCAACTACTACAGCAGCAGGATAATTTATAAGGGATCCCACCATTGGCTGTGCCTGAATTCATAACAGGTGGTTGGCTAATTAAGTGTGCATTATGCACACAACACTGTTTTGCTCAATGTAATTGCAGATTCCATATAAATAATTCACAGGGAATTATTATACTGAGGACGTCACCCGCCTCCTCATAATTTGCTTAACTGAAATAGGCTCTTTCATCATTTTGCACAGATTTGCTTTAAGACCATGTACACAGCATCATTTACAGGCAGGCTTCAGGGAAGATTACTTAAATTTAATTAAGTTATGCAAATTATTTGTCCACTACGTGAAGAGCAAGTGTGGACACCACTACAAGATGGAGTTTAAGGGCAGCAAATAGGAGCCTTAAACAAAACAACAAGAATAGCTTACCTTTCATCCTAAGGGGGTCCTAGTGCTTTTCACGAACGGCAGATAGAAATCGGTGCATCCACTGCTGAAATGGCATTATTGATTTGCATTATAGTAGTGTCCAGTGGCGTTAGCTGAGACCAGGGCCTTGTGGTGCTAGGAGCTGCACAAACACATAGTGAGAGAATGACTCTGCCCTTAAGAGTTTACAGGCTACATAAACAAAAGAGAAAATGGGGGCACAGGAGAGAAAGGAAGGATTATTCTCCCCATGGGCCAATGGGGAAACAGGCCCAGAGGCACAGATCATCCAAGGTACTGAGCCACCTAACTCCCATTGAAGTCTGCAGGACTTGGCCACTGGACTCATGCAGGAAGGGATAAAGCAGGGGCAGAGGATGGGACTTTAGCGGCAGGATGCCTGGGTTCTACCGCTAACTGACTGCGATCTGAGGCATTCACTTCTCTGTACCTCAGTCTGCACCGTGAGGAGAACGACACTGCTATCGCCTTTGAGGCCAAGACCATGCTCTGTAATGGCACGAAGAAATACTTTTATTATTAACTATGGAGCCAATGTTTTATGTTAAGTAGTCCCCTTCCCTTCCTTCCTTCGACTGTTGTGCAGTGCTGCTTGGTGCTGGTAAACAGCGGCTATGTTTCATCCCAGAGATGGCTGCATTTCAGTGGCGGGTGAAGTGACCCCTCTGGTTAGTTTAAGTCTGTTGAATGATTTGGGATGAAAGGTGCTGTATAACTAAGATCCTCACCATCAAATACACAAACAGCAACACCACACAGGTGTTTAGGACAATCCACTGTTAGGTGAAAGTCTCGGTTTATCCTGCTCATTCCCATCGGAATGGGGAACTTGGCCAGACACTCCCCAGGTCTCACATGAGAGCACTGGCAGGTATTTGAGGTTGCCAAGCACTTGCTGTCACCACTGGATTTGGAGCCATGGGGGAAGTTGTGAAGATAGAATGACCGGGGGAATTCTCCGCTGAGGGAATTTAGGATGGAGGAGGGTAATACTGGTCACTCTGGGAGCGCTGGCTTTGCACTTCAGCTTGACTTTACTGACCACAAAATGTCACTTAGTTGGAGACGTGTTTGTACTTAGGACTGAAGTGCTGCAGCAGAGCTATAGGGGGATCTAGGACTAGACCATTGAAGAAGGGGTTTGCCCATCAGGACTGAATTCGAGTGGCAGGGCTGGATGGCACAGAAAGTATTACTTTCCTCTTGAGATTGATGGGAGCACAAGAACCCTACCCTGGCACAACCCAAAGGCTTTTGCACCTTTGTTTTCATGAGCACTAAGATTCAGCCCCAGCACTGAATTAGAGGGGTAACATTTGGCATGGTCTACTTCTGCCATCACAATCCTTTTATCGTGGTTGGAGATTGTTCTCCCACCCAGCAAGATGCCACAGTGACACCAGCTTTGCACGGAGGCCTGAGCGACCAGCCACCTTATCTTGTTGTAGCAGGCGGACCTACTTGGACTGGCTCATTGAGTACGCCAGCAATTCATTCCCCACAGCTGGATAGCCCCCTCCTGTCACACCTGACTTTCAAGATTGTAGTTACCATGGCACATTGGCTGCTCACACTGATAAGGGAGTCAAAGAAACTGAAATTGTTCTTTGCTATTCAGTGGTGCGGGCAGAGATGGGGCTGGCAGCTAGGCAGAAAAAGGCCATTCTAGTCCTTTCCTCCTCCCCGTCTCCCTCTATTTCTGTCTCTTGGACTTCATGACAGGGCCGTGGTGCTGACTGCCTATCAGCCTGAGCTTGGACAACCAGAGCAGGGGTGGGCAAAACATTCCTTGTTCTCAGGACTGGGGCTAGAAGCCCTTGACCCTAGGAGTGGAATCCATGGGTAGGCTGCAGGATCTCAGTCTGGGATTCCCTCTGTGAACGTCACCACCAATTTCTTCACTCATGTAATCAGGCAAGAAGACACTCCTGGTCACCTGTGATGGGGAAAGGGACAAGAAATGGAACTGAATTGTCCCTCAGGATGAGCAGTGGCCATCCTCATGGTTTTTAGAGCGCTCGTAAGGGGAGGGCATCCAAGAGCGCTAGTCACATCAACTAAAATGTGCAAAACTGCAAGCCATAAAGATAGCCCTCCCGGCCCTGTGAAATCCTAAATCCATGGAAGTCAACAGGAATTTCACCACAGAGTTCAGTCGGGCCAGCGTTCCATCCTCTAGATCTTGAAATCACTGGGAGCTGCAGGTGCGCAGCACCTCTGAAAATCAGGCCACTAAGTAAATGCTTAATTATGCATTTAGGTGCCTAATTGTAGGCACCCTTCTCCAAACAGTTTGGGCCAGAACCTCTCTGCGCATCAGTTCCCCCCTCTGCAAGGCTGATAAATAATAACTGCCTTGTGCAGTGTTCTGAGAATATGAATATTTGTCTAGGGCTTCAAAGGCATACATTGCTGTGTGAGAGGTAAGTCTTATTTTCCCAAACAACCAGTTTCTGGTCTGTACTTATTTTGTATCCAGCTTCTAGAATGTGTTATGACTCAAGAATTCATTCCCCATATCTGACTGGGGGAAGGGGTTCCCTTAAACTCAGCCCGGCCATTCTGACTGTTCTAGGAAAAAGGTGAGGGGGGCTAGCTAAAAATCTTCCCCTTGGCCTCTCTCACCATCATCTTCATGCCCTCCTCCACATCCCCTCTTTTACTACATGTAGTAGCAGGGTTACTGCCAGTTCCACCTCCATATCCCTGCAGTGGGGTGGCAGCAGAGGGTAGGGGGGCCCAGGCCCACCGTACTCCACCGGTCCCAGTTAGTGGCAGGTGGTCCCGTCCCTCGGTTAGCAGGGAAACATACATGCTATCTCACTTGCCAGCAGTGTAACCACTCTAAAGTCTGGTTCCCCGTGGCTACTTCCTACCCAATTCTGCCGTCGTTGCTCTGTCAACACCAGGATCCATCTTGCCGCTTGGCAGTCGGGTGGCATCCTCTCCAGTAACTTCTCAGAGCCTTCAGCCTCCTCAGGCAGCAGGACGCTAGTCTGCTTGGCCACTAGCCCAGGATCCCGGCTTCCTAGAAGAGATGTCTGCTTCCTTCCCTGGTCCAGCCCCAACTGAGCTACAGGGTCCTCCTTTTATACTTCCTGTCCTGCCCCACTACTTCGGGCAAAGGAGGCTGAGCAGGTTTGGCTCCGCCCACCAGGGGGAGGGTAACAGTCCCTCGCTTTTGTGTCCAGAGGGAGACCACTCAGCCTCACTACACACCGTCATCCCCCGAGAGCACTGGCTGAAGCCTGGAGGGAGGATTTCACCTGTGTAGGGGACTCTGGAAGTTGCACAGAGCCACCACAGCTAGCAGCTCCTATGCGACGCCCCTGTGGCCAGCAAACATGGGCCAGGCAAGTGGAGAATGGACAGGTTCTGTGTTAGCCTCTCTCCAAACATACAGAACAATTCCTTTCTCCATCGCAGGTATTTACAGCCTTCAGGGACTTCTGGAGAGCTCAGGGTGTCTATTTCCTGGGCAGGCAGGCTGCTTTCTGGCCTGTCATGAATCTGTTTGAGAGTTTCCTCAGTAATTCCCAAGCAGGATCTTTGCCCCCTTCTCAGTCACTAGGGTTTGTTTTTGTCATAAGGATCCCTATGTTTCTAATGAGCAGTTAATGAGCTGTCAATTACTTATGCAAATCGGGGAGCAGGCACTGAGAGCACTCTGTCTGCACTTTACAGTGAGACCATTACCTGCAAACGTTTGGGAGCAACTCCTTCTATTGCTAGCAATGCATCTCTTTTATTTTATGTTATGTTATTTATGGCATTGCAAAAGTCCAAGTACGACTGATTAGCTAAAATAATTAATGCATAATGAAAGTTAGCACCTTCCATCCAGGGATCTGAAATTAAGAAGTAATTCTTTGGCTCTACTCTACGCTCTTTAGGCCTCAACTGGAATATTGTGTCCAGTACTGGGCGCCACATTTCAGAAAAGATGTAGACAAACTGGAGAAAATCCAGAGAAGAGCAACAAAAATGATTTAAACTTTTAGAAAACATGACCTATGATGAGGGAATATTGAAAAATTGGGTTTGCTTAGTCTGGAGAAGAGTAGACAGGGGACATGAAAACAGTTTTCAAGTACATAAAAGGTTGTTACAAGGAGGACAGAGAAAAATTATTTTTAACTTCCGAGGATAGGACAAGAAGCAATGGGCTTAAATTGCAGCAAGGGAGGTTTAGGTTGGACATTAGGAAAAACACTTTGTAACTGTCAGGGTGGTTAAGCACTGGAATAAATTGCCTAGGGAGGTGGTAGAATCTCCATCATTGGAGGTTTTTAAGAGCAGGTTGGACAAACACCTGTCAGGGATGGTCTAGATAATACTTAGTCCTGCCATGAGTGCAGGGGACTGGACTAGACAACCTCTCGAGGTCCCTTCCAGTCCTATGATTCTATGAATACTCCTCACATAAGGGTTGTATGGGTTAAACCCAGGAGAATGAAAGTGACTAGAGAGACACTCACTGAAGCACTCAGGGAGGTCTCTGAAATTTAAATCTATAAGCAGCTAGGGTGACCAACTAGCAAGTCTGAAAAATCAGGACAGGAGATGGGGGGGGGGAGGGTAATTGGAGCCTATATAAGATAAAGCCCCAAATATCGGGACTGTCCCTATAAAATTGGGACATCTGGTCATCCTATAAGCAGCTTCCCATTCTATTGTTAAAACAAAGGAATAAATCTTTCTTCACTAGAAGCTGAATGTAATTTATCTCTATGGAGAACAGGTGCACATAGTTTTACATTTCTAGGTATACTCTGATAATAAATGTGCTTGGAAGAGCCATATAGACAATAGTACAAACAAATGTAAGGGTAGAATTGAACTACTTGTAAGTATTGTTGGAATGAATTGGGGAGCAGATAAGAAAGTGCTCAAGATGCCACGTAGAGCATTAATAAGATCAGTCATAGATGATGAGAATCAAGTCTTAAGTGCTCCATCCAGATCAGAGCTTAAAAATTTAGTCAGTTCAAACTCAAGCACTACGAATTGCTTGTGGTGCATTCCCTACAACACCAGTGTGTGTAATGCAGGTCGCTACTGGATTAATGCCTATCAGTTTAAGAACGAAAATGTTAGATCTGACGTTTTGGACTAAAGTCAAGGGAAACAGAGCAGAGCAGAGAAGAATAGTGGACAAATATGAGTCATGTTGGGAATTAAGCAGATGATACAAAGCCCAACACAATCTCGCTCATGCTCTTGGGGTTAAAGTGTGGGTAAAAGAGGTAAGCAAAAAGGAAGGACAAGAAGAAAGTAAGATCCATAGTTATGGGGTTGTAAATTATACCTGGAAAATCATCTCTCCAGATTTGGATTTCAAAATGTAATAAAATAAAGGGGGAAAGAATCATTGTGTATGACAGATTAAGTTTGAGTTATAGATGGTAAATGGGGTTGCCATTGCCGAATGTATAGTGATGGATCTAAAGATAAAAACAATAGTAGAGTTGGAGAAGGTTTTTGCATCCCTGAGATTAGAGTCAAGAAATTTAAGAGAATATTTAATTTTGTAGTCATTATGACAGCTGAATTGGTGGGAATAATGTTAGCATTAAACAGGATAAGGCACGTACAGCCTACCGCAGCTGTTCTCTTTTCGGATTCATTATCAGGTATACTGGCAATTCAAAAGAATACCTCAGAAAGCATGGATGATCTAAAAAATGAAATATTGTTTTTGACAGAGTTAGTGCGCCTGGGTTAAATATAGTACTAGCATGGATTCCAGCACCTGCTGAGATCGCAGGCAATGAAATGGCAGAGAAAGAAGTGAAAAATGGTCTAAAAATGGAGAAATTGTTATAAAGATTCTTTTGAGTAAACAGGAATTATGAAGTTTTGTTAATAAAGGAATGGCAAGAATTGTGGACCAAGGAGAAAAGAGATTCTATAAAGTGTGCCCCAAAATAGAGGGTAATGGGCCATTGCAAAGTTCTGAAAAGATCAGTGAAGTGCTCATATTTAAACTGTTAACTGGGTACTGTGGTTTAAATAATAATTGGTATGTATTGAACAGACAGAGCTGGGTTATGTAACACATCAGGTTAAAGAAACAGCCAATCAGCTGAAGTAGGCTGTAGCCCAGGAAAGCTTATGCTCAAATAAATTTGTTAGTCTCTAAGGTGCCACAAGTACTCCTGTTCTTTTTGCGGATACAGACTAACACAGCTGCGACTCTGAAACCTATGGGAATACAGGGAGCGATCCAGGAAAGACAGGCTCTTTCTGATGAACTTAGACACTTTACGGTGACAGACTGTACTATGAGGGATTTAGTGAGAGTGCTGGGAACAGGGGGGTAATGCTAAAAAAGCTTTCCTACATTTTTTAAAGGCTATAGAGTAGGATAAGAGTGTAACAGCTTGAATGTATAAGTAATATGGTAGCTGGTGGTTATATGGCGAGTCTGCTTCACCATAAAGCAGAAGACAAAGACGACGACTCCTCACATCTGTGGGAGATACTTAGTATTATTGTTCCCATTGTAGATATGGGGAAACTCAGGCAAAGAGAAGGGGAGTGACTTATCCAAGATCAGTGTGACAGGGGCAGAGATACTTAAAGGAAAAATTATTTTTCAGCTTACCTTTATTTATTACATTACAAGTAAAACACAGTTATCAAAGATCATAGTTTTTACCTAAATAGATTTTAAACTTGAGCTGGATCCAGATATGCTAAATGATAAATATAGTTATCAGAATAAGCTCTCAATGAATTTACATCTAGGATTTTTCAATGTGAGAGAGAGAGAGAGCACACGAACACGCACATGATTTATAATGTGTATGTAGAAGGGCAAATACTTATATAACAGCATACTGTCAACTTGTGGAACTTAATGCCCCAGGAAATCAGTAGGGCTAAAAGTGCAATTCAATTCCTAAGAAGGATTGGCTATTTGCATCAATGAATCTCACAGCTACACCTGCTGGGAACTGGAGTAACAATGTTACCAGGCACATCAATTGTCATGCTGCAGCATGAAATGCAGCCCAACAAGGGTCAGGAGGGAATCCCATCTTCAACCGAAAAGTATTCTATATGTAGCTACTTGCAATTGGATATTTTACATGGAAGTACTATGTGGCACAGAACACCGGTGATCTGTGTGGCACAGACAATGTTCATGCTCCTGCTATGTGGACAGCACAATGGGCCATTTTTTATAGTTTGTCATATAAAGTTGCCTCGTTTTTGGCATGCGCGCACATACAAAAATATGCTCAGCCGCTTTGGGCACAAAGTGTTAAGCTCCGCCATGCTAAAGGTTAGCAAGAGACCCGATAAATGCCCACTTTAACAGAGAAACATTTTTATCAGTAACCTTCTGAGAAGCTAGTTTAATTGCATGCTAACAGACATTCACAAAGAGCTGCTAGGAGTCACACGGAAGGGAAATGACAAGCATTTGAAGGGTTGTTAAAATTTGAACCTTGGCTTTGTGGGGTTTTACCTGGAGCATTGCCTGGGTGCCTGAAGCCGGCATGTACTCAGCAGCTGTAGGGTTGAAAATCTGCTCATGCAGGTATGATTGTATGGTGCTCCGGTATGTGCCAGGCTGTAGTATCTATGGCTAATGGCTACAGTCCTGGGTTAAAACAGATACACGTGTGTGCATCTTAACAGGGGGTTAATGTGGCAGCAGCAGACCTTTAACAATTGTGGGATGGGTTGTGAGGGGAGAAGACGCTTGCTTAGAAGAATTCTACAAGCCCAGAGACAAGGGAGCTTTTCTTTTCAGTGTTGCAGTCGTTCGACATAATGTGTGAGACTCTGTAGAATGCAGAAGGGGTGTATCATATGCATGTCACATATATGATGTGTGTTTGTGTGACTGGTTGCAGAACCAAGCTATGAGAAAGAAAAATAAGATCAAAGCTCTCAACCAGAGACCTCACCAACCAGAAGCCAAACATCCACCAGGTATTGTATAAAAAGATAATGATTGGCTGCAGCTGTCCTCAATACCTGGTCCATCTACCTAGATTTCATCACCTGCCCCAGCTGGGAGAGTCACAATAGGGGTAAGGGTGGAGTAAGAATACCCCAAAGGTCTGGTCCAAACAAGAAATACTGCCATAACTGTATGAAAGGGGTCACCTTCACTCTCCTCACACCTGCCATCATCCCTACTTTAACCCAGGGCGTGAATGTAATGGTCATAACCAATTCTTCCAGTGGTACAGCTATCATTCAGATGCATTATTTATGAGTTGGGGAGAGATGTTCAAAGGCAGGAAAGAACGTGTAGCCATTGCTTCATTGATCCCAATAGCCCATGCCGGAAGCCCGCTGCCTTAGATAATTAAATAACAGTGTTGCATTCAGACAATCTCTCCGGGGATTTAATTATGCTAAAGACTTTACACTAATGCTAAGGGTTGGTGTTGCCAGAGCATCTTCCACCCCAGGGTCTCTAAGCCCTTTGGAATCCTCAGAGCCACCCTGGGAGATGGGTGGCTGTTATCTCCATTTTATGGGGCGTGGGGTACGGGAAGCTGCAGTACAGAGGGAGGAAGTGACGTGGGCAAGGCCACCCTGAGGGTTACTGGAAGATGCCCATGCATAACTCAAGAATCCCGACTCCCACTCTGTGCATGCTCTAACGGCTCGGCATAGCACCTGCTGCCATAGGGCAGCCTAGCATCAGGATGGGACACCAGTTGTAAAGGCTGGCAGGTGAAAGGTTAAACACTGCCCTGTGATGGGCTGAGTTGAGAGCATGTGAAGTGGACAAGGGATTAGCAAGGGGCACAGGTGAAAATGTTAGTGGTGATAACTGAAGGCTAATTACATCTCGCTGGCAATAGACCACCAGCTACCGTAAGCCATACAGAAGGAGAGGTTAGAGTAGCAAGAAGGGTTGTTCCTCCTAAAGGGGGTGTGTGTGAAGCTCTGTACTTACTGTAGAGAGACTGTTTTCTTGAAAGGTTCTTTCCCCCCCTTATTTAGTGATGTGACCTCTTGGGGAAGGCCAGGGTGAGTCAAGTAAATGAGGACTGTGAACTGTTTGTGGAAAACCACTTTCAGTTCGGTTCTCTCGGGGCTTTTTCCTCAAGGGGACTGAGCTGAGGGAAACCCTCCAGGTTTGCGACCACCATGCTAGTAAGTGGGTTCTACAAAGCATCAGCTTCTGAGGCCTGTTACATTCCCACCAACCAATAGTCTTCCACTCCCAGTCCTCTTTCCCCGCCCCTTTAATTTGGCTTATTTTAAAACTCGTCTGGTTTTATCCTCCTGGCCTCTACATAGCTATTTATTTTCAGCTTTTTCCTTTCAGTTGCTGAGTATTTACAGAGCAGAAATTAAACACTCGCTGATTTTAATGGCTTAATTTAAAAGAGTGTGTGAGCAGATATGTCATGTTATTATTTCTATAGCAGTAGCACCTAGGGGCCTCCATCGGGGATTTGGGACTTCATGGTGCTAGGGCTGCCCACGCATGAAATGACAGAAGTATTCGGTCTTCAGAGAACTTATGATCGATGTCATGACTATCCTTTCCTGGGCACAGGCTCAGTCCTACTGCTCAGGCCGGCCATCTAAGCTAGCACATTCAGCAGAGAGGCCTCAAAATAAGGAAAGGAAGAACTGGTTCAGCTGTGTTTGGGAACGCAGCCGGGAAGAGGGAGTGTGGTCTAATGATTAGAGAAGACAATGACTAAAAATCTCATGGTTCCAGGCATTAGCCAGTTGCCTGTAGGGGTCGGGAAGGATTTCCCCCCCCCTTTTGCATAATTGGCCAGATTTGCCTTCCTTTGAAGCATCAGAGATTGGCCACAACTTGTGATGGGACACGGGATGGGGTGGACCAGTGCTCTGAGGTAGTACAGACATTCCTCTTTCTTAGATGCCTGGTTGGCGTGTCTTGCCCACACGCTCAGGGTCAAGCTGATGGCCAGATCTGGAGATGGAAAGGAATTTCCCCCAAGTTGGATTGGCAGGGACGTTGGGTTTATTTATTTTTTTAACCTTCCTCCACAGCATGGGGCATGGATCACCTGCTGGGATCTTACCTAATCAGTCCTGTGCAGCTGAAGGGGGTCTTGTGCAGTGGTAGCATCTCAGTCTCTCCTGTTCTCTGCCTGTAGCACACAGCGATTTAGCATCCTGAAAAATGAAATGCTTTGGTCTTACTAAAGTCACTGGGCATCACAAAGGGGTATCTGGGTGGAACTGAATGACCTGTGCTATAGGTCAGGTGGTCAGACTAGATGACCTGGCCTTAAACTCTATGAAACTGGGTAGGGAGAAAGGATATCTGGGTTATGAAGCCTAATGGTTGTGAGCCTTTGATGAAAGGGATGCATAATAGTATAACTATGCTAAACTAAACAGGAAACAATTCCTGGCAACGATGCCAGTCAGGCAAGGGGCAGCCTCCTGCTGGAAGTCAAGGAGGCCCCATCCCTAGAGATATTTCCTGAGAAGGCTGTATTTAATGCACAGAGAAGCTGGGAGGAAGAACCCCAGCACTTCTGTAAGGGTTTTGGATTGGGAAACTCATGGTCCTTTTCCAACCCTAAAACAAACCGGGCTGTTTGAAGCCTGGTTCGGGGGACCCTGTCTCCCAGCTTCATGTAGGACTCTCACGCAAACTCAAGCCAAGTGATTTATTTAATCAACTGTAAGATACTTTGTAGTCAGAAAATGCCCCTTTCCTCTGCCCCACTTCTCCCACTTCCCCATCCCTGATAGTCTAGAGCTCTGAGCAACAGCTCATCATACCCAACCCCAGCTACAATGCAACCCTGAAACCAATTTGGGATCTTGAGCCAGCTGGATTCTTGTAAATATTCCATCCCCCTCCCCACTTCTGTTATTTATTTATTTGTATTCTTAAGAACATAATATAAATAAAGCACCATTATAAAAATGGCAGGGAAAGTTCAAACCTATTCATTATCCATTTTGCACAGATTAAAATTTCCATCAGAGCTGCTTGGTTTTGACTTGAGTTGCTTTCCTTTTAATGAGCTTGATATAGAAGGCAAAAGATGCTAATTCATCCTTACATCTCTATCATATCCTGGCTTTTGCTATATAAAGCATCAAGGTCGCATTCTGGGGAAATGTCTTTTTACCAAAGGTGCCATAATAATAATGAAGAAGCAATTTGTTTCAGCAAACTGCCTACAGTAATGAAGCTTAATTATAACCGTGTTATTAATACTTCTGCTTAAGGTAATTCACTTCTGAGCGGGGCGCAGAACAGTAAACTATAATTTAAACACGAATAGAGACCTAATTTAAATCATCAGATCTGCTATGGAAAAAGGCAAACAGAATGACTGTGATCACATGCAATTCAGCTTTCCCTCTGCTCAGCTTCCTGTGAGTTGTCTGGAATTGGAAACGATGCTGTGAAATGTCTTAGCTGTGTTACAGTTAATATGCGCCTTTCTGATGGGTTGGAAGAAATAGAATAAAAGCTGCCCCTCCTGTATGTGTGCACAGATTAGTGTGTCAGCAAATATACACACCACATGCAGACTGAAATCCTGGCCCATTGACATCAATAGGAGTTTTGTCATTGACCTCAATGGAGCCAAAATTTCACCCTTTATTTTTATTATGTGTGTGTGTGTGTGTGTTGTGGTAATAGTACCCAGGCCCCTAAGCCCTGGACCAGCACCCCATGGTGCTAGGTGTAGGTACTATACAAAACAGAACAAAGACCGTCCCTGTCCCAAAGAGCTCACAAACTGTCCCAAACTTCCTGCAGATAAGGCTTTGTAGCAATTATTCGGCTTCCTCTTGCACCATTCCTGGACTTCCTGCTATCCAAGGTCCTGAAACACATCCCAGGAAGAGGCTTTGGCACTAGCTTTCACAAAGAAGGTGCACTACTATTACTAGGCCAGTAATTACTATAATTTTTCTTCACCACTGTTTTTAAGGTGTGCGCTTAGTGATTGGGGACCGGGGTTGTGGGCACGATCTTTTGCCTCCTGTGCATTTGCTTCCTCAGTGCAGTCACTGGAGGTTTTAGGAAGGTCTCTGCAAAGTCAGAGGTTTTCTCTAACCCAGGTAAAACTTTTAAACTCTAAAGAGATTTTTTTTTTCCTTAAACGACTTGGAGATTTTGGGTAAACTAAAAAGTCAATCAATGAGTCAGTCGGTGGCTCTAAATAGCTCAGAATGCTCCAATACACCAGGGCTTTCACAGACACTTGGCTTCCTGACTCCTTAGAAACTCCATTTCTCAACTATTTCTCCTCTCCAACTGGCTTATACCACCTCTGGATCACTATCCTCCAAGCTCTAAAGCAGTCTCTCTACTTCATTTCCCTTTCTCTACTCCAGCCTCACCTCCCCGCCACACACGTACAACTCTTTGCGGAAGGCGTCTCCTCTCTAGAATGCTGTCTTTCCTCCAGTCCTCCACTTCTGAGCTCCCTCCTCCCTGTCTAGGCTTCCAGCTTAGAACCTCAAGCCCTGAAACCATCTTTTTCCTTCCCCCCACTCCTGGCTATTTTGCTTTCTTTCCTGTACTTTCAGCATCTCCAATCACAAGCCACACCCACGCCCTCTTCCAGACACTTCTCCCTCTCAGCACTCATGGTTATATGAGCTCCGTGAAGCCAAATGACATGAAATGATATTTCTACTTTGCTGGTAATGACATTTCCTTGTAAACCCTGCTTGAGTAGGAAATAGAGAGAGAAACCGAAACACACACACTCCTTTCCCATTCCTCTTTAGGGCTTGCTGTCAAATCTGTATTTCCAAATTCTAGCATGCAAAATTCATTCATCCGTACAGGGTTCAGGCAGCTCAATTTGCTTGGTGATTATGCCTAAATTCACCCTTGGCATGGCCAGGTATGGCTCTGCTAGAAACTGAGAGAAGGGGACATGTAGAGGAGGAGTAAATATATGGAGTGTTTCTTCTGGGGAAGGGGGGAAAAAAACCTCCATCATAGTTCCACTTGAGTGCAACCTCCTGCAGGCTGTTTCATCTCCTATTATCTAAGCTCCAACGGGGTGTCCAATTTCAGGAACAATAACTATAAAGTCATTTACAGTCCCCTGCTGAGACACAGCATTACGATAGCCTGGGTAAAGCAGCAAACAGACTGGATGGCCCCTTCTGCAGAGCTGGTCCTGAACAGAGTCCCTAAACAGGGCAGGTGCAGCAAACCCTCTCCCAGCCAGTGAAGGGAGAAGGAGCAGCCTCACATTAGCTCTTTTCAGCAAGTGCTAGGAGAGTACAAATGGGGGAGGCACTAACTCTCCACACCTGTACCACTATCAAGACAGGTCATTGGGGCAGGGGCATCAGTTTGAACAGAGCTGAAATGCAGCTGCCACAGACGAGATACAGGCCTTGCCTACCCTACATCTTCCTTCCAATTTCCTATCGTCCTGCTAGTATCAGTGCCCCTTACTATGGTGGTAATTCTGGTAATGTGGGCTCTTTGTACTAGGAACTGGAAGAAGAGAGAAGTTCAGGCAACCTCAGATAACCCTGCACATTTTGCACCAGAAGTGTTTAGCTTGTTTCTTCACTACTCATTCAATCCTCAGCTTGCTCATTTTCAGAGGGGTCCAATGCTAAACATCCTCCACCTACCTTCCTTGTTACTGTCTCCTGGAGCCCCAGCTGAAACCACCCTGGACGGTAGCATGCATTGCTCAAATCTTCACCAATTCCCATAGCTGCGCCGTCAGAGCTACAGAGTTAATCCATGCTAAGAGACTGGGTCTCAGCAGGACCAAGTCAACGGAAAAGCTCCTGGAGCTGTGTAAATTGGCCCAGCGGGACTGACTTCATTAGCTAGAGATTACTTTAAGAAAAGAGAAGCGGGGTGGGGGGCAAGAGAGCACGTGTAAAGATTTTCTGGGCACGTGTGTCACCTTGTCAAACATCGGTGATTCCCCAAGCTCCCATCGCACTCACATGTATGGTTACAAATATAAGCAGCTCACCAGCTGGCTGGGAGAGAGCAGATTAGCACTCGAGGGCAGTGGACTGCCCCCATTTTGCTCAGCACAACCTTCTCAGCATGGCAATGAGTCTCTCCCGCCCTGAATGGGGAAAGATTTGAGAAAGCGCTGTTAGAGCCTAACGCAAAGTCCTCTGAAGAGAACGGGAAGCCTCCCATTGGCTCCGATGCATTTTGGATTAACCCCTTATTGGGCAATCGCTATGGTTCCTAGCTGCCCACTGCCAGTAATGGCCATTCTGCTGAAAATGGGGATTGGCTTTCAGACCAGTGAGATGAGACTGTACGACCCCCCCCCCCCCCGAGAAAGCTGTGCCCTTAATGGCAGTCCAAGCAGAAGGGTGAAGATCTTATAGGTCTTGGGTAGCGAGTCCTCCCTTGTCACTAAAGGTGATCTCACAAGGTCAGGAATGGGGCTGATTAGGAGGGAGGGGGATGTTTTCTCTGCCATTCCCTATGCTGAGCCTGCTCTGTAGCTAAATACGAGTCCAGTTTCCAAAGATGTCAGTCTAATACTTCTCACAGAAAAACATCCAATAAAAGGGTCATTCCTGGGTAAGCTCTAAAGGCGTTTGCATGTGAAATGTGCCAGGTTCGTAGCTAGGAGTTCCCCTTCTCAGGGAGATGGAAGCCTGCACCTTCAAGAGACACCAATTGCTGCAGATGTATTCAGTGATTGGTAGTTGAAGAGGAATGCTGCTTACTGCGGGGGGTTTCAGAGCACGATGGTGGCATCCAGGAACTTTCTTTTCACATAATGTGTTTCTGTGCGTTAAGGATCTGATCCTGCATAGCGTTAGTCTGGAGGGCTGAGCATAAAAGCTTAACACAAACAGAGATGAGCAGGAAAAGGAGCACAGGGCAGCCTGATTTAATGCTAGTCCAGATTCAGACCTACTAGATAAGGCTAATGATGTCTGTAGGCCTAGTCCAGATTGAAACTGGTGCATGCAAGATCAGACTAACCCTTCCTGAGACCGCAGCATTCAGTGCAGTCATGCCTAGCACTTACCCTGATTTCACCCGTGTGTAGCCTTCACTCACCGTTGCACTGAAGTGCAACAAGCTGGAACTCCCTACTGTGCACCTGCAAGGGATTGCAGGGCCAAGGCTTAAAGAAGCTACTTTCCACAGACGCCTCTTTCAGGCCCTGCCATGTCATCAGAGTTGAAATGAATATCTGAAAAAAGTGAATAAACCTGTTAAATGGGGCTAGAAAAGCCTCTTTCTGAACCTGAAGCAATACTACTATTCCTAGGTCTGTTAAAAGGTAAATTGAATTAATCGTAGAGGCTCTATATCAATTTGTATGAATGGTCTACGTGATTCAACACTGGGAGAGGGGAGTAAAGGGATGAACCTATTATGGTAATTACGTTATTGCACATCAAAGTAAATGTGCGAAGGAGACTTCTGCTGGGCTGTCGTTTTATTCAGGTTTAGCAAAGAAATAAAAAGTCTGGGGAACTAAGTGTTCATTCCAGGCTGCTGCAGAACTCCAGTTCAGATTTCTTCCTTCCATTGGCTTTACCTAGAATCCATTCCAGATGGGCTGAGAAATCCAGTTCAGATTCCACTGGCCCCCTTGGAAATGCCTGAGGGTCCATTCCAGGTGGACAGAGAAATCTAATTTCAGTTCTTCTCCCAGGACCTGATCTGAGAGCCATTCCAGCTAGGCTCAGAAATCCAGAGCTGGACTCAGCAATGGGAGTAACATGGACCTTTGTTCTTTAGAGGACTCACTTGATTTCCAAGGGGATTGGTGGGTCCAAAGGAAAACTGCATCACCTAACCAGGTGTGTTTAATTTGGAGCCAATTTAAAACAGGCAGGAGGGGGAGGAAAAAGTAAAGACAGAGGAGACTTTAAAAAGAGCAGAACTTTTAATTGGGTTTTCTCCGTTAGTTAATCAGGAAGTATCTCAGTGACAATTAGGTCAAAGTCTCTGGCATATTTGCAAGGCTGCCATCTATCATTAGCCCAACCCGTGCTTGCAGAGTGGTATTTTTCAGCTTCCAACAGGCAAGAAAGCCCTTCTCAGAAATTAAGGTGAAGCCCATATTACAGACCAAGGAGGTCAGACAGTCGGCAGTGATTGATGGCCTGGAGCTGGAAAGAACAGCTGTTGGTTAGGTCCAGCTATGTTATAAACATATTTGCAGGTTAGCAGCAGCTGCCGATTCTTGAATAAGTGGATGCAAGGGCTTGTCTAGACATGGTGCATTTGCATTGGTGTGTCCACATGAATGTCACTACACCTGTGCAAACTTCGCATGTAGACATGCGGCACCAGGGCAAAATGGGTTTGAAGTGGTGCAACTCACCCTAATGTACAGGAGTAAGTCACACCCATCCAAGTGCCATCTAACACTGTGCACCATATCTACAGTGGGAGTTTGCATTGCTGTAGTTAACTCAGTGCAAAAAAAACCCCAGTATAGACAGGGCTTGAGTTTCTGCTAGGGTCTTGGGAGCCGGAGTTGTGCATGGTTTGTGTATGTTCATCTACCCAGAGAGCAAGAAAGCAACCCAGACCTCTTGCACAGCTCTGTCAAATGCTAGATACAGAGCAACTGGGCCCCACAGCTCTGGAGAGGGGAGAAGCGATGGGCATTGACCGTTCGCTGTACAAGCAGTCATAGGAGGCAAAGGATGCGGCTGCCCCCACAGTAAGCTCCATGTGCAAAGAAACAATATTTGTTTCTCAAAGCTAGGCAGCCTGTGTCTCCACAGGCTGCTTTAACCTCATTGTAGCAGTGAGAAAATGTTATTTTCCCTGAGTCAGTGTGTGCACATGCCAGTCCAAATGAATATTATTCACACAGCTCTGTCCAAACATGTTTAAATCCTTTAAACCTGGTTAGGCGCCCAACACTTTCTTTCTCTCGTCGAGAGAAAATAAATAGGGACACTCCGCTGGGACTGCTACAGTCAGTCTAGCACAAGGGTGAAGCTCAGTACAGATAATGTGGGTAATGCTGCTTGAGTGGGGGAGAGATGAGGGAAGGAGAGGGAAGGAGGTAGAGAAGCTATCTAAGCTTGGCCAAGAATTTGCAGCCATTCTTCCTGGCTATGGCACCTTGGTGTATTTATCCCTCTAGCTCAGATTATTGCAAGATGTGAGTGACAATCAAAGACCACCCAGAAACTGGTAGACGCAGATTGCAGCTCCCCACATAATTAATGGGGCATCTCTCAGAGCCCTTGTAAGCTTTGTGTGTCACTAGCTCCTAGGTCATGTCTGGGATCTGTAAGGGCCTGCGGGGTGCTACTCATTTCAGAATACACCTCTCCTTACATTCTAGCCTGGCAGATGAGCGCCAATGAGCAATTTGAGTTGACTGTCCCTAGTTTTGTGTGTCTGGGGCTGGGGGAAGAGACTGTTTTCAGCATTTTTGATGCAGTATTTTTCCAATTGCAAAATGCCAATTAGTCAAAACCAAAACTATTTGTGAGAAAGGGTCAGTTCTGGTGAATTTCTCCATTCTCCTGCATTGGCAGGGCATCAGTGGAACACCCAGGAAGACACACACACACAAAAAGTGTGTGGCTAAGGCACTGGCATAGGAGGTGCAGGTTCAAATCCCACTATTGCCATGGACTTCTCCCATGACTGTTAGCACCTCACTTAACCTTGGGGTGCTTCAGTTCCCCATTTGTAAAAGGGGATTGCTAATCAGATCCCCTTCACAGGGCTAGGGGGAGGATGAACCCATTCATAATTGTGAAGTGCTTAAATACTACAGCGAAGGGGCCACATAAGTGCCAAGGTTGTAGGCATGTGGGGCATTCAAGCACACTATACAATTCCTGCCCCAAAGTTGGATCAGGGTGGGAAGTAGACAGGGTGAATGCAAAGCACCATGGGGAGAGTAAAGAAGATGGTGTGGGGAGTGTCTCAACCCCACATCATTTTTAGCATGCAGTGGGCATCTCAGCATAGGAACAGGCATAGCAAGGCAAGGTTGCTGCACCAGAGGGTTTTTCAGGCTGAAGGATTCCCAAGCAATAGGGTGGAAACAATACTAAACTGAACGGGCCCAGTAAGAAAGAGGTTCTGATCAAAGGACGGTTAATTGGGGCTCTTATTCACAATCTGTTTTCAGCCTGTCTAAGTCGTAGGAGAATGGCAAAGAGAGGGGAAAGGGCATCGGCACCCGTGGAAGCTGAATGAGACTCTGCAGTTAAACACTCAGGATAGAGCAATTACTGGAACTTTTTGAGCCAATTCCCATTAGGAAAGTGCCAAGCTGCCTTTGTCCTATGGAGATGAGGGAAAGGTCAGTGTTATATGCAGAAAAAACATTGGCGGAAAGAGACCGCTCAAGGGAGCGGAGGGAAAGGAAAAGGTCTCTTCAAAGGTGAAAAATGAAAGCGCGAGAATGACATTTGGAGATGAAGCTGAACCAGAAGGGAGGAAAAAATAATCAAAATAAAATTACACGCGAAGCAGACTTTCCTTTAGGACGGCATCCGTGAGGGAGGCTTTGAGTGGAATGGCATGGACCTCAGGCTGTGAGTGTCAGCACTTTGCTTGCTCCATTACACAAGGTCCTTCCTTCTAACACAAACTCAGCGCAGGTTTGCAGAGAGGCCGGCACAGCCCATAGCTCTTGCCTTTTAATTAGCTCTAGTGGAGGCTATTCACTAGTAAAGATATTGAACTGCTGGGCATTCTGGGTATGTCCCTTCTCTGGGTTAAGTGGTAATTAGTCCTAATTAGGACCGAATAAATATTTCAGATCATTGGGACTACCACAGGTGACCATTGGAGACCCAGAAGTCTTGGAGCACCTCTCCTAGCTGGCTGTAAATCTTGGACGAGGTTGCCACTGTGCCATACTCCAGCTGCTGGAGAGAGGCAGGCAGCGGCTTCAGCTTCCACAACACATTACAAGAAAAATCAAATTAAAATTCATACTCAATGTGCACCACAGTCCGGTATTTACACCTGCAAAGAACTGCGTCCCTAGGAAGGTACACGGGCTAGTGTAACGCCAACTGACTCCGCTCATCGGTGGGAGGGATTGAACCGGGAACCTCTTGAGTTTAGCTCATGAGCCTCTAGTGCAGGAGCTAAAAGCCAACAGGCTGTCAGCCAAGACTGCAGATCAGACTCCTTTTCCTCTCTAAGTGGTCTTGGTTCCACTAGATGGGACAGAACACCACACCGGAGGTGGTGTGGGGGTTACACTAGCATGGTCCATGCAGCATTCAGTCCGAGGAGAAAAGTATCTTGAATTATATGGGGAGGAAAAGGCTGTAGAAACCTGCTGAAGCAGATAAGTCTCCCCAAAATGCAACTCCTTGAATAGAATCTCAGGGTTGGAAGGGACCTCAGGAGGTCATCTAGTCCAACCCCCTGCTCAAAGCAGGACTAATGCCCAACTAAATCATCCCCGTTTCTTTAAAGGGTTCTGCTACCTTCAACAACCTGATCAAAGTCCAATGATTATATTGCATGCTACATGTGAGTGGATGGATATTTGCCTCAAGAGAGGTACAAAAATCAGGGAAATTTTAGCCTCCATGTCAGGAACACAGTTAAAGCCAAATTCATTTCTATTGCATTCCACTGAAGTGAAGGGCATTACATGAGGCATCAGTTTGGTCCATATGCTTCTATCTAAAGCTGGCAAAGTGCAGAGAGCTGCGAGTGGAGAATACTCATGCAAATGCTGACAGTGAATCCTACTTCTGACTTGCGGAATAATTTTCTGACAGCCATCCCAGCTATTCCACATCCCTGCTATTCCAGTCCTGCAATCTGACACAGCTCTGCAAATGTGCCTCAAATTTAACCCACAGCAAGTCCTCCTTTTTTCAGTGTGTTGCCTCACACAACTCTGCCCATGGACTGGGAGCTTAACCTGCAAATGCCTTGGCTTGTCTCCTCCTGGGATCCTCTCAGAGCTTGACTGTAGTCATGGTGTAATACAGACTCCTGAACTCCTGCGCTCCAATGCACGATCTCCCACTGACCTGATGGGTGACCTTGGAAAAGTCTCCTCCTGTCTCTGTGCCTCAGTTTCCTCCTTAGTGAAATGAGGAAAATAGTTATCCAACTCACAGGGATGCTGGGAAGCTGAATGAATTAACATTCATGAAGTGTTCTATAAAATTCTCAAACTTACTGCTATCATGTTCCCATGTCACTCAGATCTTTTCTTTCAGCTTCTTAACTGCAGGCCTGATGCAATGTGTCCTGTAAGGAAAGATGAAAGGCAACTGCAGCTTTGTCTTTCATTACCTTGCTACTCTAATAAACAGCAGTGGGTATTCATTATTATTTAAACATCCCGTGCTTACGAAGTCTTATTTAGCTGGCATTTTCCCACAGCACATGTTGGAATTTACAGTAGGTGCATTCATTCTACAACAAACATTTGATTTCCTTCACCCACAGATGCAGAGCTAATGAGGAGAGGTTTTCCCTTGTCATCTTGTGGGGGGTCAGGCACACAATTAGCATTTTGCAGAGATCTAAGAACAGAAATGGTACAGCTTATCCTGCAGTAAGGTATGGAATACAAGCTCTGTACAGTAGGAGGGAATGGAACCCCTCAGGCGCTAGGTAGTACATACCATACATGGGGTGCAAAGACCTGTACAGCAGACTGAATTTTACTGCTTCCTTATTCATCAAAGCCACAATCTGACGTGCAGCGAAGGCTAACTGGCCTCTCTGAAACTAAGACATGTATGGACTATAAAGGAGAAAAGGAGAAGGAGGGCGTTCTTAATCAGAGCTAGCTTCCTCAGCATAGTTCTGCTTTGATGCAGCAGCTGCTCCTCTTTCTCATGTCCTCAGGTGGGTTAGCGGAGGTGGCTTTCCCAGGCTCAAACAGTGAGTGGGTGGCAGAGTCCTGGTTTTAGAAGCCAGATTTAACATCTCCGGGGGGGGGGGGGAGGGGGGAGAAAAGAAAGAGAGCACGATCTCTCCACGACAAAGCTTTGTATCCAAATCCAAACGCACCCCAACCGTGTTTGGCCTTGCCAAGCATTTAGCAATGCTCAGACCCGGTGTTCTGGTTCAGACCCCCTCTGCATTGCAGTAGAATCAGTCCTCAGAACATCAGACCATTTCTCCTGCTTTTCGGCTTACAGCTGCTCTCTACTATACCAGGACGCACAGGTCGCAGCTGGGGCTAGCATAGGCTGCAATCACTAAGCCTGCAAGTTCCCTGACTTGTTGACAGCACCCTCTTACACCCCATTGTCTCTCCTAGAGAGTGCCATCCCAGATGGGCTCCCCTCTTTAACTAGCTCATGCTGGTTTGTGCTCCATTGGAAAACAAGGGGTGGAGGCAAATCATCATCTAGTTGCCAAGTGGAAACTAGAGGAAAAAATATTTTCAGGCTTCTGCAAAAAGACCAGCTCTGATGGAGAACACAAGGGGGCTTGGATGGGGCCTGGGATACGGGACCTGACCTGAGCCCCTAGAAGGGAGTGGAAAGACTCCCCATCCCCTGCAGGTGGAGAAGAGTGGGCACGCAGGACCCAGGAGTGGGTGGAACCGTGGCTCCTCTCCAACACACCAGGGCGCTGGCGCACAGGGGATGTATTCTGTGCCAAGCGTAGGAAGGACACAGGGCACATCACTCTTGAAGCAGGAGATTTGCTCCCTGCTCTGCTCCTGGGGCAGCAGAGCAACTCACTGCCCCATAGATTGGGCTCATGGCAAAGCCAGTTAACTCATAACAAAGGTTTACATTCAACTGCCCTTAATCACATGGCAGTGCACACTACTCTGCAATTAGTCCCACGGGTTTCCACAGGAGGGTTCACTGAGCAAGATGCTGCTTGGCGTGAGGAAGGGCATCAGAGTCTGTCCCAAAGTATTTGTGCAGTGCCTGATGCAAGCTTTCCCGGCATGGCTTTGATATTCCAGAATCAATTACATTACTTCCTTCAGAACTCCCTTCTATGCCAGCTACGCCAGCTCTGTGGGATAAAGAGCATTGCAACCTCCAGTCACTGTGGCAGCTCGAGCAATTTCTCCTTTTACACATACACACAATCTAACAATTGTGGAATGGGACCCTGCAGGCAAGGAATATCAAGCAAAGCAGCTTTTGTGATTCTGCCTGCAGAGCAGAGCGAGCCCTGCTTCACAGTTCAAGATATTATCGGCAGGCTGCTCGGTGTAACTTTATTTAGATCTTTCTGTATTAATTGTATGGAGAAGGGCTCAAAAGTTGAGAATGAGGTGGGAATCTTTGATGTAGGAGGCTGTTGTCTCTGAATAAAGCTTTATATTATGCAAAACAAAGGGCATTAGTTAGAGTTCTTCAATTAATCAGCACAGTGGTCTATCATCTTGGGTCCCCCCCACCTGCTTTGTTTAACGGGAGGTAGCAGCACTTGAGAAATGAACCTTTTACTAGTGGGCTCATTTCAAAAGAGGGGTCATGCAAGGAAGAGATGAAACTGCAGCATTGCTCCAGTCACAGACCAGCTGTGGAATTTCACAGGCCAATTATGGGGGAACCTGGCAGGAGGGGTGAGTGAAGCCTGCAGTTTTGGTCAGTTAACCATTCTACACCATTATGGCCAATGAGTGAAATATACAGTTCATGGTGCACTGTAAGAGTGGGGAAGTTGTGCTGAAACTTAGAGAGAAAAATTATCCCAAGTGCTCAATAAAGTTTACTAACTTAGACCATCCATTGGTTTTATGCAGACAGTATATTGTGTGTGGGGGGGGGGGGGGAAGAAGAGGAGGGGAAGAGTAGGTACACTTGAAGGAAGACCGGTCTTCTGGCCCAACAGCTGGGGCATGCCAGATAGCTGAGACTTCACCTTATACAAGATACTACATGCTCCTGGTTGCTTCTAGCCATGGTGCTTCCCAGTCATCTCTGCAGGGTGCTGTTTGGCAAGGCTCACTGCCCATTTCATTGCATCCTTACCTGGAGGGCAGGAGCACACAGCAGCAAGTTTGACCTGTTGCTGGCATTACAGAGCCACCTGGGGGGGACCTTGGGCAAGTATCTTGGAGTAAGACAAGGCTGAGGTGGAGTGCAAGTTCTTTGGGGCGGGGACTAGCTCTCACTAGGTGTGTGTCCAGCCCTTAGTGCAATGGGGCTCAGTTGGGGCACCAAGCGTTACTGTAATATTGGAATAGTAGTTATATTAACCCCTTCCCTGCTGGCATCTCATGGCTCACCTAATATGTTCCTATGTGTTTTCTGGTTCAAAGGAGCATGGCTGTAGTTCCTGCTGGGTCTGATTTCTCTCTCTCCTATCCCCATTGAATCGAGCTGCCTTGCTGGTCATGGACTGGAGAAGTAGGCTGCAAACCCGGCCACTGGGAATGTAACAGCTGTGTGCTGTAGTATCTGACGTTTTTCCTTCTGGCTTCACTTACTGCAGCTGCCTCTACCAGACAAATTATTCCCCCGCACCCCCCCAGATCCTGAAGCCTCCTAAGTGGTCCCCGTGACACCTTGTGAGGTCACTGCTCTCACAAGGGGTCCCTCATCCCAGCCTAGACAGCACTGCTACTGAAAGTAATGGAAAAATCTACACCCCCTTCCCCTCAAAAAAAGAAAAATCAATAGAAGGACCCAGGAGGTCACCTAATTGGATACTACTTGCTGAAAGGCAATTACAATACGAAACCCAACCACAACGCTTCAGATGCTCTGAAATCATAAATCATATTCCGAGCCCGGCTCAGCTTTCTCTCCATCTGAAAGCTTCATTGATTTGATGCTTCAGGTCTCCTCTGCATGAAAGAGCAGCCAGCCAACAAGGAAGTGCCTGATGATCATGTCAAGGAGATCTAGATCGCAGATGGGCTGTCTGTGCCCTCCCCAGTTCACTGGGGATCAGGGGGCTGCACATGCACAAATCTCATGAGGAGCTCTCTGGGGACTCTTCTCCCTGCTGGTTTTGTGAAAAGTCAACACAAACAATTCCTGGGTTTGATTCCCCATTGCCCTGCACCTTGTCGTCATGACCCTGTGCAATGTGGGTGTTAAAGGCTACAATTCTACTTTGGTAGGATTGTGCCTGGATGTGCAGAGCAAAGGGGAATTCTCCCTTTCCTTCCCTCTTCCCCAAATCTGAGCCAAGCCTTTCTGGTTTTGCTTCCAGACAGGACTGGGAGAGCCAAATCCAATGGGAAAGTGGTTCTTGAGCTATTCCTCACCTTACCGAAAGCATAGCTCTATGGTTCCAGCTAGATATAGATGATCTGCCAGGGAAAGAATACACCATTGATAAGGGCTTCCTTTTATCTTTATTTTTGTCCACACAGCTAGCCCCAGTTTCTTCCACTCTTACATGGAGCCATACCTTCACTCTGCCAATAGCCCCAGTGAACTCAGTGGGTAGATCACTGAGGAAGGTAGACAGCAACATGAGTGAGGTGGTAGAATTTGACCCAGAGTGATTTAGAAAATGCTTTTCCCTTTTTCACCTCCTGCTTGTCTGACACTCTGCAAAATGCCTATTTACTACATCTCCAATTTCCAGAAATGTACCCAACTACAGCTCAGAGATGCCCATGCTAGTCTAAAGAAAATGTTCTGCCCACATAATGGGTAAATGTGCATAGCCACAAAAACTGCTGAGCAAACAGGGAGAATCAACCTCACCAGCTCCCGTCCCTGGCTTCAACAAGGGAAAACTAACTTGACATGAGTATATGCTTTGGAATACTCCTTTGGGTCACACGTCCAGGACTAGGGTAACCATTTTTCAACAAGCAGCAGACCACAGAAAAACATCCTATTCAAAGAAACTACCCAGCTGTGGTTATGTAATCCTCCTTTCAGCTGTATAGAAAGGAGAGAAGCCCAAACGACAAAGTTTGGATTTGAATCTGAACTATTTCAAGGTTTGAGTGTTTGGATCTGGGGGAGGGGGCATGTCTGGACCCATCTCTGTTACAAATACAGCTAGAAGAAAGTTCATTTTTGGAGGTATAGAAGGTTCCTGCAGCCTGCTCCATTGAGAATCAGTATTTTCAATAGTGTCCTCAGAAAAATGTAGGGAACCTACCCAAGAGCCTCTATGCTCCGCTTCTGTGCTCTATAAGTATACCCCGACGAATAGCTGTGAGACGAGCAGGGAATAGCCATCTCAGACCTGAAAGAAAAAAAAATAATCCAAGACAAATCCTAAAAACTCTTCTTTAATCTTTGTGCTTCCAGACCTAGTCTCCCTTTCATCTAGGACTTTGCAATTCTGTAGTTATTCCAGTTATAGAAACCACAAACGCTATGAGAAAGGGAGAGAGAAAGAAAAGATTAAATTAATGAGCAGGTAAGCAGGTTTATTATTTCATCTGATCCTTCCTTCTTGCTAATTTCTGTGAGCCAATTTGGGAGGTAGAGCCTATAACATTAACTCTGACACTATTGTATCCCTTTTCTTCCTTAAACCATTTATCTGAATGCTATTACGATCCAATTTGCATAGCTGCTTTAAGGTATTGTACAATGTGTGTGCGCTAAGCTGTAGTGCCTGACAAGAACATATTTGAGCACACACACACACACACACACCCCCACCAATGAAACAGGGACTTTCAACCTGCCTTTTATTAGTCCCAGGAAATACTTAACACTTGTATAGAATGCCAAAATCTGATGCTCTTACTCACACTGAATAGTACTTTACTCTGCAAATAGCCAACACATTGGAATAACTGTTCAGTAATTTGAGTAAGGAGTTTGCAATTTGGCCATAGTTAATTAAGCCTCATTACATCTGTCTAGCAAATTGATCCACTGAGGTGCTCTTGGAAGGAACTGAAATGACATCCTATGGCAAGGAGTTCCCCATGCTGAGGAAGGACTGTAGAGGAGTGCCACAAGGACCTAGCAACTCCCAATGGCCATTCCCAGTGGGAGCTCAGAGGATCAAGCCCTTATAGGGACATGGTGAGGCTTAATTAAGGATCAAGGGCAGATGTAGGTGTTTGTATTACAGATTCTGTCAGCAGGTGCAGGTTGCTTCTCTACAGGGACCTCCATGATGTGCCAAGGAGGAAGATGTGGACTTCTCCATGCTGGGCCTGTGGCATAAAACTCCCAGATGCCAGTGCGGATTTATGGAGAGTATCACTATCTGGTAAATAGCCAACTGTCCCACAAATTCCCAGCATAATATTCCTCGGCAAACTAACTGCATCCAAGATAACTTACAAGGAGATGGGGAAATGAACACCCTATTTACCCCTACCATGCCCTTGTTAACCAAACATCACACAACTCTGTGCTAAAGACGTGCTCCGTTTCTTTCTCTGCCCAGTAAAGCAGCACCCCGGACCTCATTTCTAACCAGCAGCCAACACCACCCCTGTCTGCAGGTCCCAAGACTTTGCACTGACGCCTCTGGAGCTCCCAACCAGTTTTCACCTTCATAAATATTTAAAGCTTCAGCCGTCTTATTCTGGGGATCTAATGGAAGTACGGCACCAAAAAAAAAAAATCAATTGTTCCTTTCTTCGCAAAAACTTCTGAGCTGCCTGCTTTAATCGGCCCAAGTGTGATGTTTTATCAATCAAGTCTTAAGAATCTGTTTCTTTCAGCAATCAAAACTTTGCTTCAGTCTTTTTGAAGAACTTGAAATGTCGTCCTTGAGCGGCAAAGGGCCCCGCACATTACATACACTTGGAAACATGAAAGCGGTGCATGTGCATGTTGCCGAGCACCGTCCCATGGGAGTGCCTGTGAAATGTATGTGTTTGCTGTCACACAAAGGGACGATTTCTTGAAGGAGTTCATTTGAGAAACAGGAGGAGTCGGGGGGGAGGGGTGAAGGAAAACATCAAGTCATTGTGTTTGTGGTTTGTCTCAAATTGGCTAGGACTGGGGCAGAATTCAGAGAGGACTTGATGGGGATGGGAAGTCTCCAGCAGCCACATATACTCCTCCTCACTCCCTACAAGCAGGCTATACTGCTGTAGCCACTGGATGTTTGTGCTATGCCAAGCTTGGCGCCTCATAAGTCTTCCCCACTGCTAGTCAGGAAGACAGGAAAGTGCTAGGACAGCCCCAAAGTATTCCTCATAACAAGTGAGATCAGGGGGTCATCTATTTCCCAGAAGGCAAGACATCCCGATGATGCAACCTCAAAGGTGTTAGGCCAGACGTAGAACTTAGTCTTAACATGCTTATACATGTGCCAAGACCTGTACCAGTCCTTGATCTTTCTGGGGAGCAACCAAAGCCACCACATGTCCTTTAATCCACTGCGCCAGGGCTCCTTAAAGTAGGCAAGGTTTATGGGCAGGATTGTAGTAGCCCAATTCTGCTTGGGGTTGTCACTGAGGGGTCCCTGCCATGCGTGGGGATTAAAGAAGCCACGGCCCCAGAGGCTAAAGGTGTTTCCTGGCAGGGAGTACCTGACTGGGATGGTGCAAGGTTGAGAGTGAACAAAACTCATCCATGGAGCTTGCTGTTGTCTTTGGAACTGTCATCTCATCCATATCCTCTTCCTTGTCTTCTGTAGTCCTTCGTCAAAATCATCTTCTATACATGGGCGTCTATTTCTTGCTTGGCCACCTGGGAGCGTGGGCTGCAGCAGTTGGCCCGACACAAGTACTTGTTGAAGGAACCAAGTCTGCACCTGAGCAGAAACAGATGGGGTGCTGATGCAGATTCCATGTATGCTCACACCTGCTAGCCTGTCTTCACTACCCATGATCATGGAGGACCCATGGCTCTCATGAGGAAGATTAGCTCCTTCTGTGCCCTGGGGGAGTCCACTTCTTGGCCAGAATCTATGGTCTCCAACCCTAGTTATTACTTTTAGCTTATTAAATGAATACAGAGGTCAAGTTTTCAGGCCAGATTCTCAGCTGAAATAGGTCTGTTGACTCAGATATGCCAAATTTTACCAGTTGATCTGGCTTCTAAACATGGGTTATCAGGCCTAGTTGGAAAAAAAAATGCAATGATTTTGTGGGGAATATTTTCCACCTTTTTTTTTGTATTTTTTTCCTTCAAAATTTTGAAACACTCTAGCATTTTCTGGCCAACTCCAGTTATTAGCAGCTTCCACCACCCAATCATCTGGCACGTGCCCTGCTCTGATATGCTATGACTAGCTAAGCAAATAGTCCTAGTCACAAATGTGACTTTGGGTCTCAGCTGTCTGGCAAGCTCCTATCAGAGGGGAGAAAATGCACACATTAAAACACAGGGATTTTCAACATGTCATATCCTGGGGCTAGCTCATCCCTCCACTGACTCCCCTGGGAGTTACGCAAAGGGTGAGCTTTGTTAGTCTGTGTCTGGCTCTTTTCTACATTCTGTCTGGGGGACTTCTCTGAAAGTAGAAAGTTCCTTCCTGCATTAAAGGGCCAGACCATCTTATGCCTTCTTTCCTTGATTCCCAGAGTGTACATGAAACAAGGCTGGGAATTAGATTTTCTACTGATCTGGAAGCAGGGCCGGCTCTAGGCACCAGCAAACCAAGCACGTGCTTGGGGCGGCACATTTTCAGGGGTGGCATTCCCACCATCCATCTTCCTTTCTGCACGGAGCTGCCTGCAGGTGCCGCAGGGGCGGCTGCCCCCCAGCACCGCAACCAGGGTTGGGCAAAGCGGCCCAAGCCTCCAGGGGTTGCGTCAGGGCAGCCAGAAGCAGCAGGGCCATAGAGGGCGGGATGCTGCCATGCGGGGCCTGCGGCCCACTCTCTGTAGCTCTGCTCCCTCTGGAGCTACCCTGCCCCAGCTCCTCAGCTCCCTGCCGGGGCAGTCCCCAGTCTCTGCCCTCCCGGGTCCCAGCAGGTCCTGGAGGCGGGAGCCCTGGCTGGAGGGACCCTGGGCTGAGGCGTGGCTGGGGAGCCCTGCTGCTTACCCTGACCCTGCCAGAGCTGGACAGGTGAGGGGGGAGTGGGCGGAGTCAGCACTGGTGGGGGGAGCCCAGGGCTGGGGTGACAGGGGGTGCAGGTGGGAGCAGGCACTGGTGGGGGGTTGAGAGCCCAGGGCTGGGGCAGCCAACATTTTTTTTGCTTGGGGCGGCAAAAAACCTGGAGCCGGCCCTGTCTGGAAGAGGTGTGTTTCAAACCCAACACCTGATGAAAGAGGATGCCAATTTATGGCACCATGCAATAAAATAATAAATAAGAGGCCTGGCTAAACTAGTTCCCTGCATGGCCCTGTGATTTACAATGAAGTACCCACAGACCAGATGGAGCTCAGGCCATGGTGTGCAACAGCCACTGGCTACTTGTCACTCTGTTGTTCACATTGTTCATCTCAGGAAGACGAGCACTGACCTAAGGAGTTCAAGGAGTGCTTTGCACTTCTCCATGGCTCATAATAAAAAGTGTTCCTGGAGGTGGGAAAGGAGGGCAGGGATTATAAATAAGAGAAATAGCGCTGGGAGAAGGCTAACTATTGACCACCACTTGAATGCAGCCTTGCTCTTGGCTTCCCCAGAGGGAAAGGTGAGAAGATGTGGAGGGAGGGAGGGTGTAAATATACCCAACAGAGCATTGTCACAGTCTGGATTTCATTAATCTAGCAGATGAGTAGCCAAATGTGAAGCTAGGTTGACTGGCCTCAATGTAAACGATTTCTGTTTTGGGCTGGGCTTTTGCCAGATGGTAGCAAAAGCACAAAGAAAACCCACCCCTGTACAGGGATGAGTGGGGGGGAGAGAACCAATCATCATAACTTACAAAGGTTATTTTGCCTGCTGCTGCAGCCTATAATTTCCAATGGCCCATTCAGAAAAGCAATAGGAGTGATAGATTCTCAAACCATAAGCTCTGTCTTACTTGCTGATAAAGCTTTAAGTTAATGGTTATGGACTGGAAATAGGAAACGCTCTAGTGCAATACGCTCCATGCTCATAGCTTATTTTTAAAAGCCTTGTTTTAGAGCAAGGGTCTAACTTAACTCCCCCAAACACACCCCTAGCTATGAGCCCGCTCCATGGCCCATTGAAGTCAATGGAAATATTCGACCAGCCCCTAATGGATCAACTCATGTCTTCCTGCTGGCAAGTTAAAAGTGGCTTCAATGCACTTGGCTGGCTGGGGCTTAGCCCCTTGGATTGTGCCTCACTCAGCCATGCCTTCAGCTGTCCCTGGTGGCTGTCTGCACCTGCCTCACTGCAAGGGCTGCCCCGAGTAATAACATGGGGCTCAGTGGCGGGCTGCACAAAAGGGAGACCAGCTCTGGCACCAATAATCCCCATGGGCTGCACAAAGCAGAGGGCAGCCACAGGGCACCTGTCTCCCCTCTCCATAGCTCGTTAGCTCCCTCTTCGATCCCTTCCTAGGGCTGGGTTGGTCTTACACCTTCTCTTCCCCCCGGGCTGCAGTCTCGGCCATGCCATGCCGGTCTTTACAGTTACTGTGAGTGAGCTAAACTTTACAGGTCATTTATCACAAAGGCACTTTGCAACCAGCCATGTTGGCTCAAGTCACTGCCATAGGAGAGAAAAAAAACCAAATATGATTTGCTTTGCATTGTAGTGCAGCAGCCTCTGCATTAAGACCCTGCAAGAAGAGGGTATGGAAATGAAGCCATGCAAGCCTCAGCTCTTTCTCCATAGGCAAATCCTGCCACCAACCAACCACGAAGGGGTGCTTTACACATTTGAGGACAGTCCCCCCCATTTTTTATTTAGTCTGACCTCACATGAGCCTCTGAGGTTCTCCTTGAAAGGAGACTTGCCTCAGGCCTGGTATGGTCCTAGGGCTGATTACTTGTTAAACATCCTTGTCCAAGAAGTGGAGGTCTCTCCAGTAGCAAAACCAGCCAGAATAATTGTCACAGTTCAGGGCAACTTTACCTGTATTTCCCCCCTCTGTGGTTCACCAAGGGCCCACACTCTAGGCTCCTCAGCCATCAGAATTCCTTGCCTACACTGATATGCCCAGCACGCCTGACTGCCCAAACAAGCCAGCATCTGTGCTTTGCTTTCTCTGAAGTCTATGAACATCTGTAATTGCCTGCAGTTGTAGGTTACCACAGAGCTCTGTATAAGCAAGTACATTTATTCTTAAGGTAAAAGCATTAGAGAAAACACATTAAAAGCAATATTAGAACCTACATGCATGCTACAAAGCTTGCCAGAGGTCACTCCCAACTCCAAATCTCGGGCTCTAAGTTTTCCCCTTGGTTACAGGTTCATAACTGTCAGATTCAGAACCAGAAGAGCCATGATTAGCTCAGTCTTTCCTTTATACAGCTTGGAGCCTTTGATCTTGAGACTCCGGAAACCCCACAGAGTCCGGTGCAAGTTTATGGAGAGTAGCACTATCTGGGAAATAGCAAACAATGGTACTCTCCCCCGGGCTTAGCTGCAAAAGGCTGGGTTTTTGCATAAGCCTAGGTCAGAAATTTGCTTTTACCTCCAGAGGCAAGCCACCTGACACTGTCCCAAAAGTCTATTCTTGTCTGGCATATCATTCAGTACAGTCCTTTGAAGTTCAGGATTCACATCCCCTCTGCCTCCTAGAGTAGTCACATCGCGACCCACAATAATACATAACCTTTGCATTTAATGGATTCCAAAGAAACTTAATTCACACTGTTTTTCAAGGATGTTGCAGGAAATTGTTGTATTTGTCACAATGAGTCCTGAATGTCCTGGGCCAGATTCACCACTGTGGTGTTAACTGCCCTCATGTGAAGGGAGTGTGGAATACAACCATTGTGGTTTGGTAGAACTTTATACCTGCTTTGCACAGGTGTATATGAATGCGTGTTGCTCTCTGGCCTTCTCCTATTCAGTAGTTTCTATGGAGAACCCATCCCCAGAACCAATTTCCACAAGGAATCAGATGTGCAGAGAGGGGCTGATGTGTGACTTGGTCCACCCATAAATTCCAAAACCTTCCACCCTGCAAGTTATGAATGGGGTCATCATCTGTTTATCTCCTGCACCAATGCTCGGTCCTTTTTCTTCCCCAAACTTGTGTTTTTAATGATGCTTCTTCCAAAGCGGTTTTCCTGCTTTGTTTCTTTACATCTGTCTCCTCCTTTCAGTCCAATTAGTGCCTTGTTGATAGTTCCTCAAATCTAAGTGATCTTTCATTTGACCTCTGACCTTCAGGTTTTTCTTTCATGCCCTTATAAGGAGCTCTCCGACAAGTTAGTTCATTTCATCTTCACTCATGGCCGGAACCGTCTGGAGTTCTCTGAAGTGTTGTTGCCATCTCCGAAGTAAAAAGCTTTTTAATTAAGGAACTTATTTTTTCTAAAGCTCATTAAAAATGAAAGTTTTTTGGGGGGGTAATTATTAATAGGCTTTTTTTCCTCGATGAGTTTGTTACACTCACCAGTAAGGTGGGGAATGCGGGTAGAATCCTGCATTTTGGGGTCATTAGAGCGGACTTGTAGAACAGCTGTTGCGTTATTTCATCTGATGCACAGAGCAGACTGTCTAATAGACTATGTGAAGGGGAAAATACTGGATCTGATTCTCCACAGCCTTGCAGCTTTTGATGTAATTCATGGCACAAAACATTACTACCCAAATGGTAATGAGACACCTATTTTGTACAGGTGTCAATGACAACACAAGATGCAGGGCAATGGAGAAGCAGGCCTGGGGTCAGTTCTCCTGTGGCAGCTTCTCTTTTTGCCATTATCTACACTGCTACAGCTTGCATGTGTGTGAAGCGCCTATTATTTAAGTATCCTAAACAGGAAAGGCAGGCACAGCTTGGGTGATACAGGGAAAGAAGGGCCCAGAGAAAAGAGAGTGACTGAGCTGGGAACACCACATTGGACTACACGGTTCTGCTACAGCCACTCTGCATTGACTCTGGGCCCTTTTCCTGTTCTCCACAGCTGTGCCTGTCATTCCTCTGTCACGAGTTGTGCAGTGGTGCAGCCACCAGTAATTGCTGTAACAGGGAAAGAAGTCAGGGAATCAGTACAGAGCAGCTACTGCGCCAGGTCAAACTCCCAGCACTGCACTAGTAAAAGCAGTTCATTTGGACGGGTGCTCACTGTCATTTGACTAGTACCAGCAAGCGGAGAGTTCCGCAATCCTCCTTCCCCCAGCCCTCCTTCCCTTTCTTTACACATCAAAGCGTCTCCAGCACACTACTGTACATGACCCACTTTTGAATCAGAAGCATGCACTGTTTGAAAGCTCATAATGCCCAATGTAATCCCAGATGATCAAAGAGTCCCACATTCACCCAGAGGTACAAGATAGAGAGAGATAGCTATGAAAAACCCTGAGCGAGGCTGATAGGGAAAGGTGCTCTGGGCAGGGAACCGTGTAATGAAGCCCTCTCCAAAGCAGATCAGGAATGCGTTACTGCTGCTTTGTCCAAGATTCACACGATGGGGTAAGTTCCCCCCACAACCGTCAGTCATTCTGGAGAGCTCTGCTCGAGTGAGATGAGAGCCCATCAGAAGAAACCCCTCCACGCTCAGCCACACAAAAAGGATGCAGAGTTTCCCACAAGTGGGGAAGGCACGTTCGGTCTCCGTTCCCTGCTGGTGTGAGGCTGGTGAGGAGTCTGGAAGAGGGCTGGCCCTTTGGCACCATGGAACCTTCCCCCAGTGACCTCATGCTTTAGTTCAGTTACAGAGAGGTCAGTTTCCAAGGGCTGCTGGAGTCTGGGAAGGGGAGGGGGGGGGAGGAGAAGGAGGTGGGCAAAAGAGAAATATTGAGCCATCACGTGTGGGATAGAAAACGTGTCAGAATGAGGGAGGGGATCCCCAATAGACCATCCAGACGAGTTGAAATTAAGGATTGCTTTTAAACTAGCACTGTTGTTCTGAGCCAAACTTACCAGGAAGCATTAATATCCCACTTGAAACATACTGTAGTGGAATGAGATGTATTGGGCCAGAGTCTCAACTGGAGTAAAATGGCATCACTCCCCTGAAGGCTGTACAGCTGTGCAATTTTACACCAGCTGAGGAGCGGGCCTATTGACTGCTTAGTAGACCAAGGGATTGAGTGGCTCAGGAGACTGGTGCTTGGGCTCTGTCCTTTTTCCTACTTTCAAATCTAGCCCAGCCAACCTAGGCTGATAACATTCAAAAGTCATTCCTCTAACGGCTGTCCAGTGGCTTGCCTGAGATGAGTTAGTGAGTTTTAGTCCACGGCATAATGCAAAATTTCCCTAGCTTTCAAAAGCTGAGCCCACACTTCAGGAAAAACACATTTTTCCCTTCCATCGCACTCCTACAACCTCACCATGTATTGTTATTGGCTCATACATCTCACCACTGGTGTAGAGCTTCAGAATATGATCCTCCTTTCTTACATGCGTTGGTGAACAGTGGTGCAGTTAACAATGTTGACATTTAAAGTATCATTAGCATCTGAAATGAATGGGACAATTCACATCTCAGATACTGTTTCAGGCTTTCTGCAAACCCAGGCAGACACTGCTGCATCAGTTACATTTGCTTTATATTATGAAGGGTTTTTTTTTGTTTTTTTTTTAAAAACACCAATAACAGGTAGACACTTTTTTTAAAAAATGACCAACAAAACTCTGGCTATCATTTGAAGCCATTCTGTGACTCCGAGGTAGTTGTCCAGCACCCCTCCCAGAGAGAGCGGGGACAGCCCAGACTTCAATACACACTGGCCTAATGCACAGGCATATGTCATAAAAGCTAGTATCCCAAGTGGCACTGATTGTCCTCCTTGCCACTAATCTTAGCAGAGATGAAGAATTTGGTTTTAATGGAGGCCAACCTCCCCTGTCACCCTTCTAAGTCAGGGTTGAGTCACGTGGGCAGGATACAGTGTGTGGGGAAAGCTACCACTTAGCTGTTCCTTCTGCCAAAGGACTCCAGACCAATTTCTGAATTTCTCCCTCCAGGCATATTTTCTCTGCTTAATTCAATTTGTTCCCATTAACAGCAATAATATTTAACCTTTTCCATAATGCAAGGACAAGTGAGCACTGGATAGAATTAGAAGGCAATACATTTAAAATGAATAAAAGGAAACACTTTTATTATAATAAATAATTAACCTGTGAAACTCACTGGTGCAGGATAGTATTCTGGAAATTAGTTTAGTAAGAATCAAGAAAGGACTGTGCATAATAAGAGTAGCATCTGGAGTTACTTTCAGAAGAATAAGAACTAGATGGCTTAGCAGACCAGAGACTGGCCTGAGATGGTGCTCAAGATGTGGATGTAAATTTAAACTTTGCTGAAGTTTAAGGACTTGTCTGGATGCTGGATTTCATTTCAGGGCTCATCTCTACTCAACCCTTGAAATTAAGTGTTCCAAGTAAGTAACAATAGATCAAATTGTGAAGTCCTTCGCTAAAGTAAAAAAGTAATGCATACAAGGCATAGCCCCCTACCTACTATTGCCAATCTGTCCCACCGATGTCAGTGAGATCATACACAGTAGCCAACGAAGTGTTGGCATGATTGGTTCCTTAACACTCTCAGACTAAACTCTCACCCATTGATTTCAAAAGGGAGTTTTGCCTGAGTAAGAAATGTGAAAAGAAAACTAAAGCCCCTTTGCAAAGGTAACAACTAGCCAATTAATGCAACATGCCCCCACTGACCAGAGTGAAGAACCCATCAAGCCAAAATTTGATGAGGATGTCCCAGGGATAGGAGATTAGTGAGAATCTGGACTAGGATTGTCTGATTTTTTTCAGAGCTCTGATATCAGTACAGAGACTAGATTTAAAAAACCACACCCTATTTCTTACCTACCTTCTTTGCATTATTTTCAGTTTTGTCCCCCCCAGGATAATGTGTTACTTATTGATGTGACTAGAATAGAATAGCAATAGCCTGTATTTATGCAGTGCTTTCCATGCTAAAGTGCCCCAAAGTGCTTTCCAATCAAAATACACAGAAATGATCTCACCCACTCTTGGGTGAGGGTGGCAACTTGTTAGAAGCTCACAACATTGCATTATATTGTCATATCATTTATTATGCCATCGCTATTTGAAACTGCAGGGGTCATTGAGGTGGGAAGCACATAATGACCCCAGATAGAATTTCATTGATGAAGTTCTGTTGTGGTGTTCTGAATTCAGGGAAAGTATGTTTCTGTTCCATACATGGGGGCTAAGGCTTAAGTTCATATACTGCATTGGCAGTGTAACTCCATTAACTTCTACAGAGCTGCACCATTTGTACCTGTTGGGGATCCGACTGCTACTGTATGTACCTGTCCACATACATAGACATCTTCTACCCTTTGTCTGTCTGTGTCTTGTAGAGTCTCTGAGACATGGGCTGTTTCTGTTCTATGTGCAGCACCTAACACAATCCCAGTGAGACTCTTTGGGCTTCCATTGTAATATCAGCATTAACTAACAATGAAGGATACACACACACACGTTTGTGTATGGCACAGAGTTTTACCACAAGCTGATTATTGCTTCACACTGCGGTAGTTAAGTGGATTCCAAAACGGGCAGTAAATTGGTCCAAAACGAAGCCTTGAGAATTGGCTCATTTAGCGTATGATAAAAGTCTGCCATGGAGAAAGATTAGACTGCATTGCTTCTCCACCCTCTGCCCCACTACCCCTAATTTGGATTCATTTCCCCCTTAAAGAATGATCACATTATTCTATTATCACATTATGCAAACCAAATATCACAAAAAGACGGATAGTTAACAAACAGACTGCTCGATTAGGGCTTGCCTGTGGGATTCAGCCTCAGCCAGCCTACTTATCTGCCTCTGATCAGGGCAACATATCTTTATCATTCAGCAGAATGAAGCAACATACTAGGGTCCCACAGGAGCCCAGCAGCATTTCAATTACATACCTATTTTTTTTTTATTGCTTTGCTGAAGTAATGCAGGTCCCAAGCTTCAAACTGCTAAATATTAGTTGAAGTCAGAGACAAATATGAGCTAATTACAGAGTAAAGTGTAGTCCAAATGTACATTCCAGCATCAGAGCATGGCATCTCAGTTGTGAAACCTTAGTAAGTATTCAGAGACAGTATTTTCCTCTGGACTTTTCCTAATTGCTGTGCACTTTTTATCATGATGGGATATAAAACAATCCTGCCTACAATGCACAGGGGGCTTTTAGAGGTGAAGAGCATAAGCCAATAAAATGGGCATGCTTTTGTATAGACGCATAAGATTCATGGCCTGGGAGGAACAGCTCAGTCTGTTCCTCCACTGAAGGCAGAAGTTGAATTACAGTTTGGTGCCCATGAACAAGGGACCCAGGCTGCACACTCTGGGTGGAGGAGAATACAGCTGGATGTCTGTGCTGAGCTGGGGTGAATTCTGAGCACAGACCTGCAGACATATGTCAAAATTATTGCCCGTTTTGCTTTCCTAAGCCATGGCCCTTCCTGAGTGCACAGTAATGCTACTGCTCCTGGTGTCCCAATCTACTACAGTCCCAAAAGCAGAAATACAGGCCATGTTACTACATTTGCAGCTGACTGAAGTATTTCCATCAGGTGCAAGGAGTCCATGGCAGATGCCCTTAGGCAAGGGGTAGGGTCAGAGAATTCACCCTCTAGCTCTGTCCAGGGGGCATATTGCACACATTTGTTTCAAGAAGAATAGTACTTGTGGCACCTTACAAATTTGTTAGTCTAAGGTGCCACAAGTACTCCTGTTCTTTTTGCGGATACAGACTAACACGGCTGCTACTCTGACATTTGTTTCACCCACTCACCCCATCCCCTGCTTTGTAGTTACAGCTGATCCTTGACAGATCATCTCACACAACCTGCTCAGCTCCAAATCACTTCCTGCTGTGCACCCATAATATACAAATTGGAAGTAACTTTACTCCAGAGAGCCAATTAGTGCAAATATAGGCCTGGTAATTACAATTTGATACAATCCTTGCTGCTGATATCCCTGGGCAGATAAGGCACCAGGAAGCGCTCTCTCAACACAACTTCCCACTGAGGTCATTAGAGCTTCACCACATTCCCTAAGCCTCCAGCACAGTGCCCATAGTAACTAGGCAAACTGGATGAAAGAACCCCAGTTGTGCCCTGGCTGCCTACTTCCAGACAATGCAAGATCCTTGGGCACACCAATGATTGTCCTGCATTGGATAGCTCCATTCCCATCCTTCACTGCAGACCACTGCATGGGCCCATGAAATCTGGAGCTTCCAACTCATGCCTGGCTTATCCTCTGCAGTGTCCTGATCAGCGATGAGCAGGTCTGAGCGGGCTTGTTTGCTGGTCTGCTTGGGTACGTGCCATGATCTTTGGGAATTTAAAAGTGAATCAGGATGATTCGTATTATATCTAACTCTAGCAATGGCTTATGTATACACTACCACTTATGTTGGCAAAATGTACTTTGCTCAAGGGTGTGAATATTCCACCCCCTGAACATCATAAGAGCTTCTCCCACTGACATAGCTACCACTGCTCATTGGGGTGGATGAAGGGTGTCTACAGGAGTGCTCTCCCCCCAATAGGCCTAGAGCAAGACACCTTACAGTGGCACAGCTGTAAGCTCTAGTGTAGACATTATGGCAGTGTGAAGCCTACTGACACTGCATGCCCCGCCAGCATGGGTGTAAATAACCACCTAGACAGTGAGGTGCTGCTTAGGCAAGTAGCGTATAGCCACGCCAGAACCCCAGGGTACGTATCCTACACAGCTCTCCACTGCTTTTAGCAGGGTAGCATCCTGCTGTCTCCCCTCTGCTGCATGTGTACATGGACGCAGCCTGACTCTCCCTGCAGCGTGTCACACAGCCCCTACTCCACACTGTAAGTGTGCTAGGTGAGGCGCAGGACAGTGGGGGACTGCGGTTGCTTTAAGCCACCTTGGCAGTTCCCATATATGCTCTAACTTTTATTGTTGTCGCCTTTGTGGGGCTTGGAGCAGGGAGTCCAGAGCCCTTGTGGCAGCCTAAACCTGATAGGGGGACCTTCTGCATAGGCATTATTCCCATTCCCAGGCCCCTGTAAGCTGCCAGAGTGCCCAAAGGGAGGATAGGGCCTTAGGGAGGTTGGGACCACTTCCTGTGTGGAATCACTCACCCAGGAAACTGGGTACAAAGCAACTTAATCAAGGCCCTGATCTGACATCCATGGATGGCTGTGGGAAGGATGCCATTGACTTCACTAGAGAGGTAGGACTGGCTTTAACCCTGGACTGTGAGTGATGACTAGTGGTTAGTGCAGTGGACTGCTAGCACTCAGGATTCCTGAGTTCTATTCCTGGCTTTGACAGGGACTTGCTGTGTTGCCTTAAGGCAAGTCTCTGCCTCAGTTTCCCTGTCTATTGAAGGGGAAACAGTGATGCCCCATTCATTAACAATTATGAATGTGTTAGGTACATTATTTTTCACCCAAGGCTCCCAAGGACATCTCACTCCAACGCTTTGTGGGGCTCGGCCATTATTAATAAAATGCAGAGAGTGATGTGACTGCTGCACAGTATTTCAAGGATTTTTTTAAAATTAGTATTAAAAAGTGAGCCCCTGAGAGTTTAGAATCTGAACAAGGCCGACCTAGAACATGAAGCAAAGCAAAAGAAAAGAGAGAGTCCTAGTCTATAGCAAGAGGTCATAGACTATTTTATAGTAGAGCGAAGGAGTGGAAGTCATGGGTGATGATGCCCTCCTCAGCTGCATCCCTATCCCTGCACTTCTCTAGCATTACGGTTTGTGTTTTCAGTATGCTTGAAGTGTGTGGATTTAACCAACCCGTTAGAGTAATTGTTATAAAATTAGAAGCTGTATAATGCTAGGAACATAGTAGTAAAAGATCCTAAACCTCCCTGACTGTTCTGGTTGTTTAATGTCTGCCTATGGCTTAATTACATCATCAATCCCATTAAATAATGCAGTAACTAACCAGGATCTAATGAATACATAGCAACGAATAAATTGAACTTAAAGTGTAACTTGTATCCCTTTACAGACAGAAAAGGGGGAACAAAGATTCAATATCTGCTAAGTTAAAAAAAAACCCAACCCATAGCAACAGATTCCTCATGAATTAAATGAAACAATTTCAGTGCCATTTAAGGAGAATGCAGTAGCTTCTTTCAGCAAGGGAGACAAGGGCAGCACACTCAGCTCTCAGCAATCACAATAATAAACCTGGCACATGCCTGAGATTCCTGGGACATCACTCCACATTGCCCTAATGAACAGACTGGGGATGTAGAGAACAGACTCTGGACCCCCCCATTCCAAATGAAGTCACCAGGGCTGCAGAATCCCTGGAAAAAACAGGTCCAAGGGGTCTCCAGCTGGGCCCCTAAAAACAGAGACACCTGCAATCAGGGGGCCCTTTTGAAAATTAGTAACATTATGATAGTGCCTAGAAATCAGGACCCCACTGTGCTGGGTGCTACATGGACACACAGCGAGAGGCAGTCCCTGCTCTGAAGAACTTTAGAGTCTACAGAGACAAGTGGTAGGAGGATAAAGAGGCAAAGTGACTTGCTGGAGGTCAGAGCAGAGGCAGGAATAGAATCCAAGTATCCCGAGTCCCAATCTAGTGGAAGCTCCACTAGACCATGCTACCTCTCTCTGCTTTAGTTCTTTGGGCTTTAATCCAGGGCTAGGAATTTCTTGTCCCAGGGGAGGCTCTTAGAGCTGGATTCCCCAGCCTGTGATCCCCGGGCTGCTCAGCAGCGTGTACTCAGAATTGCTTTTTTAAGCTCAGTGAGGCAAGTGGGTGGCAGGCTGTGCAGCACAGAATGACAACTCATGAGCCGCTGAAAGGCAGTGAGGCGGAAGAGGAGGAGGAGGAGGAAAGGCAGAGGCTGTACAGGAAAGAAGAGCTGTTCGTCATTACGGAGGAGAGACTAGAAAGAGCAGGTCAAACCTTAGGCAGGAGAGGGAAGTTCCAGCACCATGTCATCCCAGGGCTTTCCAATAAGAAGCTGTCGAGTGGAGGCACATACAATTCAAATGTTTGTCCCCCCCCTTGTTAAATTGGTGGGACTGTGCCTGAAGGAGCAGGCACTGCCCTGCCCAGAGGGTCTGGGGCTACAGGAAGGGGACCGATAACACGGTCTCCCTCTCCTTTGAGCCATCGGGTCCAGTTAAGAGCTTCCCATATTCACAAACTGCCTGTTGGTTCACACCAACCCTGTGGCCTTTTGGCTCAGCTACATGGGATGTGGTGAAAGATGGCTCCCGCACATGTGCATCCAGCGGATGCAGCCCCAGGATCCCTGGGTGACAAGCTCTCCTGCCTCTCCGTGGATCAAAGGGGGCCCAAAGAACTTGAACCAGATCTAGAGTGGAGGGTGCAGCACACGAGGCCTGGCATCTGAGCCGCAGTCTCCAGAGACATTCTGCTTGCAAGTTGCTGATCTAGGTAGGCCTTCCACAGGGGTGTGAAGCAGCATCTTCAGCTACCTGTTGGAAGTACTGCACATGTTCCCCCAGGGTTAGCCTTGGACTTCCAGCTACGATGCATCCATGTTCCCACCCATGCCAGCAATCCCCCTTCACCTCCACCATCCCACCCTTCTACCTGCCAATCTAAGGTCAGGATTCTTGCCGTCTCTGTACCTTCTCCCACATTCACACACCCTTAAAGAACAGCAGAAGTCAGGCCCATGGAAGTCCAGCCAGATATTGCTGAATGTTAATCGTTTCACTGAAGCGATCTGATTATCTTCTCAGCCACATAATCCCAAGGGCCCTGCATGGTAAGTACAGCCCCACAGTCCTCTGGTATTTGTCCTTTTTCTCAGGACCTGGAAGGACAGTTGTGTACCCACCTCACCAGCAGGGTAACGGATTCAGAGCCTAGCAGCTCACTGCCACATCTGGAAAGGCTCCAAGTAACAGAAGGAAAAGGAATTTAAGGCAGTGTGGGATTCTCATTTGTTTGTCTTTACTCTTCCCCTGCCCCCTTTATTTCATAGCCACTAACACAATCATTTCAAACCACCTCCAGCCAGCCCATGTATGTTGCTATTGGGGAGTTTGAATCATCATCAACCATCATGGGGCAAATTGACAACCCAGAGCTGTCTACCTGCCTGGCAGCCGTTCAAATGCAGGGCTAGTCAGACTCAGTAGTGACCAAAAGCCAGGCCACTGAACAATCAAACACCATTAGCACAGTTGGCCCCATTGTTGGCCATACACAAGGTAGCTTTACCAGGACAGTCTTGCTGCCCTGGGATCTTCTTTCAGGACATCTGACTGTCCCATTTCACTAAGGTATGTGTGTTATTTAAACTACAAAATGTTACTTCAAGATGCTTAGTGGCACTGAGCAGAATTTGCTTTGTTTATCAGGAGCAAACAGACCAGTGGAATGAGAGTCCACTGTAATGAACAGTGTTTGGAGCGAAAAAAAAGAGAGTCAACACTATCAGAGCAGTTACTTTGCTCAGAGTGAACAATGGCAACACTTGATTAGTGTTCTGCGATGAGCTCATTTACGCACCTGGGCCTTGTCTACATAAGAACATGGCACTGGTATAACTTAAGGTGGGAATGTAAACTAATAGTTACATTGGTGCAAAAGGCCACAAAGTGGATTATTTTAGCTTACTTTGATTAGGAACACAATTAACTAAACCAAAATATAAACCACTCGTATGCAAGCCAGAGCCTCCTGCCACACTTTTAAAACTGATCTAGTTAAACCAGTACAAAACTGATTCAACTGCAACTGTCTCATGTAGACAAATTTAAGCAACTGAAAAATATTCTCCACTCGAAGAAATATGTTCACTGTTGACTCAAAAAGACAAAACAAATAAGTCTTTTGAATGATTTTTGTGATCTTAAAATGTCACCACAAAAGTATCTTCATTTTTTTTTTGAAAGCACTTTAGTCACCCAGCTTGGATAGGACATGTCATGAAGACCAAACCCCCTTCTCTTCGATGCTATCCCTGTATCTCAGGGGTTGTGGCTTTAATCAATAATACACAGTAACAACAGTGCTGGTAAGGCAGCATGTTGAAAGCCTCACTCTCTGGGGCTGTCAATCCAGGATCTTTCACTAGTACTTAACATGCCTTAAATGATGATAAAGCATAAGCAGAGCTAATGAAGCTGTGATGCTGGGAAGCAGGCTCAGCTGAAGTCTTCAGTCCACGAAACTCCAAAACCACATAAGTTTGCAAATTCTCATGTTTTACTGCTCATTCATTCCCCCCCCCCCCCATCTCAGTCATTTCCACGGTCCTCCATCTGTTGGCCTCTTAAACTCCATTCTGCCTGCTCCCAGGCTCTTTCTGATCAGACGACAATATTTTTTTCCACTAAATCAAATTCAAATAATTGTCTCACATTTGCTGACAGCTATGAGTCCCAGAGACAGCTGAGTGCACCACATCAGCATGTGTAAAAAAAAACTCTTAGCCCCATGCTCTGCCTCCGCTCCCTCCAAAAAGTAAGCCAGGCTTGGGGATAGCCCAGAGTCTTTGGGGTATTGAATGAAGAGCAAGATTGGTTTAAACCAAAGTTCTTATCTCCAATTTTAACCATGATTTAAAACAAGCAGGAAAGCTTGATTTAAATAATCTATTTTAATCTTGTTTTGCATTGTATTTTCTAGTTCTTTTCCTAAAAGAAAAGTGGATTCTCATTAAAATATGTAAATTTGCAACTAAATATAGCCTATTAAATTTGGGACTTTTTGCTAATCAAGAGATTACAATGTCTCTATACATTAATGTAAGCAATTATATAGCTTACTATGCATTTATTCATTTTTTTATATTTGTATCATGCTAGAAAATGGTGAATGATGAATTGCTTATTTACTAGACAATTTTTATTTGTGATTTATATCCCTTTCTAAATGAAAACTGAAATTCAATGAAAGATGCATAACTCAGCATTTGTATTATTTTAATGAGTTAAATAGAACTACCTTAAGTGTGCTGGGTAAATAAGAACAATGTTTTAGAGACCATTTTACATTTAAAACTGAGTTAAACAACTGTATTATCTGTAGTTAGTAGATTGAACTGATTTTTACTGGTCTCCATGTGCTTCAAAATTTTAGAATTAGTAGAGCTCATCCTTCCATACTTCATTTTTATTCATAGATGGGAAGAGGAAAGCAAGCTTTCCTGCTTCAACTCCCAATTGGCTGCTTAACTAATTACATTGAACTAGCTGAATAAACTGAAATGAAAAATATTCTCTCAGCCTGCAGAAGCAGCTACTACTATCAAAAGCTGGTTTAGTAGTTCAACAAATTGATTCCAGGTGCTTAGACAAGGACTTCCACCAATTCAGTGGTCTGGTTCTGTTTAGAACTTCAGCAGCAAAACATGTGTTGCTTACCTTTTTTAATTTAATTTAAAAGAGGGTAATAGATTATAGTAAATTTAGGCCTTATTAGTTACAATTTCAAAATTGGTTTTAAATGGGTTTATTTTAAAAGAAAAGTGTATTTAAATTTAAAAAGGTGATTTGTATTCACCTGATCAAGGGGCTAGAATTAGCAACTCTCCCCATCCTCACCTTCACTACTCTACACCCCAAAACTTGGATCTTGGAAACTGGGGAGCTACAAGGGTGAGAAGAAATGTAACCGCATTGATGTTCTGATTTCATTCAGACTCTCATAGAAATGCACTGTATGTAACCCCTCCAGAAACACAATCCAGAGACACAGCGGGAAGTTAGAAGGCTCTGACAATTTCTGAAGTCCCTAATATGCCTATTGCACAGGAAACCAAATTGCCTCAGCCTCTCTCCACATCTTCCAAAACTTTTTCCCCCACTAAGCATCTACTGCTGTAGGTGGCTTGCCAGTGAACACACAGAGGCCCGGAACACTCCCTCATTCAAGGAATCCCACAGGAGGGAGCTATGGGAGAAAAACCTTAGCATGGCTCCCCTTTGGAGAGTTTTCTTGATGCTGCCAGGAGCAGGCCCTGCACCCCTTTAGAAAGCCATTGTAATGGGGCATGACTCACCGCTGCAGTGGTGCCTGCTGACCATCCTGGGAATTAGCTTGCCAGCCTCTGGAGCACCCTCTGCCTGCCAGTGTCTCACCTGCCGCTAGCCCCCATGCCCCTTTACCTGGCAGTACCCCACAGCTTCTGGGTCTCCCCTCCCAGGGGAACCCCCACCCACTATCCCCACCTTGCCTCAGTATCAAGCTACTGCCAGTCACCATCTAGCCCCCATTCCCTGGGGCATACTGCAGTGTACAAACCACTCACCACAGGCAAGCAGGGTTTGGACCTGCTGCCTTGGCCTACCCCTGGGATGCCCTCTGCAACCCCCAGTACCCTTCTGGGCCTTTAACAAAACCTGCAACCTGGGGAGGTTTCCAGGACAGAGCTCCCCAGCTCCTCTGGCCTTCCCCCAGCCCTGCTCCACTCTAGGTACCCTGTGAGCTCCTAAGCAACCAGGCTCTTCCCTCTCTACAGGCAGAGAGAGAGGGACTCTCCCTTTGCCTCTGGCTCACAGAGCTTTTATAAGGGCCAGCTGAGCCCTGATTGGGGCATGGCCACAGCTGAGCCGACTTCCCCACTCAGCCTGGGAACTGCTTGCTCCCAGCCACAGCCCTCTCCTGGGCACTTTTAAACCCCTCAGGACAGGAGCAGGTGACCACCCCGCTACAGTCGTCCATCTGTCCCTCAAACCCTGCAGATCTCAAAATACACCCCAGGCCCCATGAGCAGGGAGAGATCCACCCACAGATCGGGGTGGGGGTGGGAAATACTAGAGCCCAGAGCTAAGAAGGCAAATCCCAGAGCAGCCCCAGCAGGGTTTTGGCTTCCAAGACAATCACTCTAGGAGCAAGGAATAGATAAGGCCCCATATAAAGAGGCTGAAGCTTAGTCAGTGTGAAGAGAAGGGACTCGCACTGCCAGTCAGCGGCAGAGTCAGGAATAGACCCCAGGATACTAATCCGGTGCCCCGTCCCCTAGACCATACTCCCTCCTGTGCCAACCTTAGCAAGAGCTAGTGCGAGCTCAGCCCCCGCAAACACCATGGCTCAGATCCTGCGGGCCCGTGTGGTGGGCTTCTCAGAAAAGCAGTGTTAGGACAACGCTGACACTCCCTAAATGGCCTGGACAGAAGCATTCCACCCACCCTGCTGTTTCCATGTTATAGAATAGCCTTCTTTAAATGCATCCCTATAATGAGCTGGAGAGGTGGCAAGCAAACAGCAGTGACTGACATGAGGGGCTGATTGCTTGTATGGAGCTGCTGAAAGGGGTCCTGACATTCTAAGTGCTCATCAGAGTGAAGGATGACAGTCTGAGACAATGAGACACTTCCTTTCCCCTGCTCTCCAGCTATTAACGAGGGCTTGGGAGTCCAAGGCTGCTGCATCCTTGTTTTGTCCTGCCCCCCACTCTGTTTATTTGCTCTCTTTTGGGGGGGGGGCATGCTTCTTCAGCTATTTACATTGGACCCTATGCAGTTTACTCTCCAAAAATTTCATTAGACACTTGGAATGTAACCAAAACTGAGCCCGTTGCTGGAATTCAGTCTCCCAGAGCGGCCCTTCTCCTTCCAAGACAGTATATTCTGCTGTTCCTACACCATGGCAAGGGGGTAAAGGATGCCCACAGCACCCATTGGTGCCCCCGCCATGCAGCCATGTTGGGGGTGTTCTGGGTGGGGGCCAAGAGTAAAGGTATCTCTTCACCCCAATGATTTCCTGCTGCACAAATTTGCACAGGGCCATGTAACTACCTGGATCCCAACAGGACCCACTTCCCACAACTGCCCTCTTCTAGTCAGGTGTGTCAGCACTTCTCAGTTTATCGCAACTCTTCTGGCAGTTTCCCTGGTAGCATCTAGTGACCCAGCCCTCTGGCCAAGTCAGATACAGCCTGTGCAAAACACAACTCAAACAGACCCCTTCTTGGGAATTAATCCAACAAAGTCTTTAAGTACCTCTGGCCCTGGGTTGTGCCCCCAGGGCTTTCTCCCCAGAGACTCTCCACCCATTCTGGTCTGTTCTGGCCCCAGCTGAGCCTCTTAACAGACCAGATCCCCTCCTGGTGGTTTATAACGGTCCAATTGTAGGCTACTTCTGCAGCAGCCTATGGGGGGGGGGGGGCGGAGGAGAGACCCAGGCCCACCCACTACTCCAGGCCCAGCCCAGGGACCCTAAGACTAGCAGCCATGTGCTGCAGCCTCAGACTTCACCAATATTTCACCCTTACCTCAGGGCTCTTCTGTGTTCAGGCCCAGCAGCCAGCCAGGAGCTCTCATTCCCCCCCTACCCCCTGCTAGCACTAAACTGCCTATGGGGCTACAGTTCCCTTGGCCAGTCAGGCACACCAGTTGTACTCTTCTAGCACCAGCACTGCAGCTCCTTTTATACTAGCCTGAACCCACTGATTGGCTAGCCCTTTGCAGCCTCCCCCTGATTAGCCGCTTTCCTGCACAGTCTCTCTAGGCTGTTTGGAGGACTTAGCTCCATTGCTTCTTTCCTAGGATGGGTGTGGCAGGACCCTGAGTCTTACAGCAGAGGGCCTCTGGGCCTAGTCTACCCTATTACAGGCTATATGAGTAGGATTTGGTTAGGGCAGCTTTCAGGTTGCTATAACTTTGTCCAGTGGTTGATCCAGCCCCCATGATCCCTAGCAGAGGGGAGGTGCAAAACCTAGTCGCTGTGCCAGGCTCTGTGCCAGTGCAGGGATGAATTGCCCACCAAAGCCTTGAAATAATCTGGGTGGAGACTTAGTCGGAACAGGGCTTGGAATAAGGTGCAGTGGGATGGGATAGGAAGGCAGATCTGGGTGCATATGGACACATCTTCTACAGTGAGCCAGGGGACACCGAGGTCATTGTACCATTGGCCAGCAGTATCTGGGTCTAGGGATACCCAACAAGACCTAGTCACTAGCAGACACTTTGGGGAACTAACCAGCCCTGGTTGTATGAAGGCAGAGACCGATGATATTTTCCAAGTGGATACAAGGCTTCTGATATGGCTGATCTGAGCCCCAGTCAACCTTCTCTCTCTCCTCCTGTGTCCCTAATGGCAAAGTCATGTAAGTTGATAACAATGCTTTTCTCTCCTCTCCGCCACCACTAGCCAAGGCTCCCAAAAAACTTGATGAGCTTCCTGGGTTAATTAAGCTTTAAGATCACTATATGGTAGGCACTGCTTAGACCTCATTTACAAATGGACAAAGTGAGGCATAGAGGGGTGAACTGACCAGCACAAGATCACCCATCGAGGCATTGACAGAGCTAGGAATAGAACCCAGGAGTCCTGGGATCCCCCCTCACTGCTTTAAATAGTAGGAGAGATTTGAGTAGAGGCACATGGTGAATCTTCTAACTCTTGGCTGCCCCTGGCTACATGGCTCAGTGATTCATTTGAATTCCTGAGTCGAAAGCCAATGCACTTACCTACAGTAAGCCAAGCAAGGAGCCAAACAAAAAGTGCACTTACAGAGGATGTCAAAGCACCTTACCAGTCTCTCTTCTGCTTGTAGCACCCCTGTGAGATAGACAAGCATTGTCACAGCTGTATTACAGAAGGGACCTGCCAAAGGTCACTTGAATCCAGTGGGAAAGCCTGGGAATAGAACCCAGGCTGACACTTAGCGCCTAAGCTGCTGCTCTAACCACAACACAAACTTGCTCCCCAAGCTAGGGCTGGAACTCAAGAGTCCAGAATCCCCGGCACTTGCTCTAATCACAGAATACCTCCTAGAGCCAGGTGGAAAATCTAGAACTTTTGCTCCCAGAGCCCTGCTCTAACCATTAGGCTTTGACAGAGACAGATATTGGTTTTACACTAACTCCTGGCCTCACCTCCTCTGCCTTTTCAAGTCAGGCTCCATCAGTTTGTCTCCACAGCTTTATCCCTGCCCTGCAGCAATTGGCTGGATCTTTTTACTCTGATTCAATTACACGTACAATAAGGGCATTGCAAACAGAAAATTACACGCTGCTGTAATTGAATTCTTCTTTAGATGTTCTCTTTCTAAAACCTTGCAGTGGCAGTGAAAGAGATTGTCCTGCATCAAAGCCAGATCCAAAATCCATGCACTGCCCCCACTGAGTGTTGGCCCTATCCTAACCACCTGCTGCCAACTCCTGCAAAGGGCTCTGCTCCGGGTTTCCATGGTTTAAACCCTGAGAATGCATTGGATTTCACCCACCTTTGGGAGGAGTAGGGTCCTCTTTCTAACTCCCTAACTGAGCATCTGCTCTTCTTTTCAGCTAGAGCAGCAGCACTCACTGAGAGCGGTGTTTGGCTCGGATTCCCAAAGCATGCCAATCAATGAACCTGGGCTAACTCCCGCGATTGGAGACCAAAGACCATTCAAACAAATACAAGGGCAAGATGAAATTGTTCTCTCTCTGTCATGTGTATATATATATAAAAATAAAGACATAAGAAATGTTTCTTTGCCCGAAAGTTTTGCTTTGTTTCTGATGCCTTTCAGAAATAAGCTTTATCTGGCTTTGAAGGTCTTATTCTGGGGACATTTCCTTTTAAAATAAATAAATAATCTATGCCATCTTTTCCTAGTCTCAGGGTGACATGAACGACTGATTTCTATGCAATGTTGCGAGTGCCTTTCAGGAACACAATGGCAGGTTCTTTGACAATGTCATATGTCTATTCAAAACAACCCGCACGCCACTCAGAGACCCACACATTTGCACAGTGCTTGTTCTCCTTGTGATAAGCCATGTTAGATTTTTTTCCATTCTATTTGAAAAATAATTCTGGTCTTTTAAGTCCTGGGCTTTTTTATTTTTTCTTCTTCTTTCCAAACAATAGGACCTGTCCTGCTTTGATTCATTATGTGATCTTGAGTTATAACCCATTCAACAGACAGAGAAGACCATGGTGGGGGTGGGAAGCAGAAAGAGGTATGGGGCTGGAGATGCTACTGCTTCATGGGCTAGAAAATAGGCAAGCTGTAAAGGTGGAAGATGCTGAAAAATCCCAGCTTTGCGGTTCCACAAAAACGTATATCCGACCTCTTCTAAACTTTAGGAACCTTTGGATTCCGATCAGCATTTAATTCTAAAATGTCCATCTCCAGGGTGAAGCCCAAACCATGATGCAGAATCTGAGGAAACCCCATGAGCTTGGAGAATACTTGAATTCATATCCAGTGCCAAACTTGATGGCTCAAGCCCAAGTCTACGTCTACACAGAAACATCCCTCCAGGAAAGGATGTAACCGTATCTGAAAGCCCCCATTGGCTGGTGCTGGGATGATGTCATTTCCAGAAGAACCACCTACTTCGAATGGGAGGGTTTTGGATGCATAACCGAGTGCAGGCATGCAACATTTATTTCACTCCCTTAGCAGAGCCTGATTTTATGTAGTAAATAACAATGAAACCAAATCAGCCTCAGCTTCATTTTCTATTAAACGAGTACATGGTTGAAGAACCGCAAGTATAGTGTTACACTGACATTAGTACATAAAGAACTGGAAGAATGAGCAGATACTAATAAATTACTTAGAGAATTGACAGGTGGGTTTTTTTCCTACTTTAAAACAAATTAAAAATATGCCAGCCTCTTTCTTTGCTCTCGTTCTGTCTCTTTCTCTCTCTCCTTTTTTTTTATTTAAAGGAAGTAGTTAGACGCAGAGACTCCAGCATGAATAAAAACTCAGATTTATGGGCCCATCAGTGGGATCCTTAAACTTCCTAAGTGCTTAAAATGTACACATTTTAACTTGAAAAATTACCAGGTTTGTCCAAAGGAAAATTTCTAACATAAAACATGAAACTCATTTAAAGGGAGAAATTCTCCAATGAAGCGAACCCAGGCAGTCATAAAAAAGTTAAACCAGGCAGAAAGAGAAATGTCAAATGTGTGGGAGAGCCAGCTGTCTCTCTATTCTTTTATATATATATTTTTATAACTAAGATCAGGTTATAGAAGAATATATGACTGTCTCAAGCAGGGAGCGGTGAGAAGAGAGGAAGGAGTTTTGCTTCCAGCCGGTGACTTGATGTAAAGCAGAGAATTCTACAAAAATATACATTTTTTACTTCTAAATAAAGCACTTTAGAGTGACACATTTATTGCTAGCAAAGAATTACTCAAATAAGAGACATTGTCAGCTATTTATTTAAAAGCTTTTTAATAATAATAATAAAAAGCAAAACCCCCTCTCCATTCTTTTCAATGCGCCCTTAGAAGCTTCAAGATAAAATGTTTTTTCCCCTTCTGATTTTCTGTTCTTCCATTTAACCATGTTCCACCAGGCAGTGTGCATCTCCTGTGTTTTGCTAGGGTTGCTAGCCATTTGTTTACTTCCCCCTCTCTGCACTTCAACCTCATCAATGATAACTGTGATAGAGCCAAAATACCAGCTGATGTAAATGACTGTAGCTCTATTGCCTTAAGTGGAGTTTCGTCCAGAGAGTTTGGTCCATAGCGTCTAAGGATCCCAGGACTAATGAGAGAAATAACAGCTGTGTGAGTTCTTGTCGATATATCAGCCCTGCAGCTCGGGTCCAGCAGCAGGTTGAGTAAAGAAAGGGAATGGGTATGTGACGAGTCCCCCCGGGATGCCACCTGGAATTGGCGTACCACTGAGCCCTCTGACCCACCGGCCTGGGCTCCCTCTCACATTGTGCTGCTGTGAGAAGCTGCAGACCCGCTCCCAGTCCTACACTTCCACCAGCATTCACACAGGTAGGGACACACCCAGCTGCAGTTACATGCAGGCTCTCACCAGCCACTACATGAACCAACAGTGGGGAGGCTACAGCCAAAATAACTGTCAGCTTCCCAGCCTAGGACCCCAGAGCTGTACCATCCTGCCCTGGTCCAAACCCTGACTAGTATGAATTTATTATCCAGTTTGCCTCCCCCTCAATGTGGAGAGGAAATGCAACACCCCTGCCCCTTGAGCTAACATTTCCAAGAACTTCACTCCAAACCTACTGGTTTAAATTAAAACATAAAATAAGTTTATTAATTACAAAAAGATAGATATTAAGTGATATAAGGGATAGCAAACAGATCAAAGCAGATTACCTAGTAAATAAACAAAAATGCAAACTAAGCCTAAAATACTAGATAGATTGGATATGAATCAGCAAATTCTTACCCTGGCTGATCATACAAGCAGGCTGGCAGATTCTCAGGGCCTATGCTGCACTTGCTTTGCAGCTTGTAATCCCCAGATTTTTAATACACAGGCTAGAAATCCCTTTAGCCTGGGTCCAGCACTTCCCCCAGTTCAGTCTTTGTTCTTCAGGTGTTTCCAGGAGTTTTCTTGTGTGGGGAGTGAAGAACAAGAGATGAGGTCACTCCCTGCCTTATATAGATTTAGCATATGGTGGGAACCCTTTGTTCCAAAACCAGTTCCCAGACCAGTTTGTGGAAAAATACAGATGCCCCAATATGGAGTCCAGAGTCATGTGGCCTGGTCACATGCCCTTGTAGAGTCATAGCAGGCATTACTTATAGCAAGGGTCCCCAACGCAGTGCCCACGGGCGCCATGGCGCCTGCCGGGGCGTCTAAGTGCGCCCGCATACTGGCCGGCGGACGAGCATCGCCAAAATGCTGCCGACAAGCAGCATCATCCAGAGGCGTCACTGCCGAAATGCCACCAATTTTCTGGATGATGCCGCTTGTCGGCGGCATTTCGGCAGCGACGCCTATTAACGTTGTCGCTTGTTGGCGGCATTTCGGCGGATGCTCGTCCGCCGCTACGGTCCTCCGTGGCTTGTCGTCTGGCGCCTGCCAGACGAAAAAGGTTGGGGACCACTGACTTACAGGCTGTCTGGAGCGTTCTCAGGAAGGGTCACCAGGTGGGGGGAAAGCTTCTCCTAAGGTCTATTGTTTTCCCTAATGGCTCATTGCCCTAAACAGGCCTTTCCCCACCAGCTATCTAGACTGAAAGCATCTTGCCTAGTGCACGTCACCCAGGTGTAACTACATTTGAAATACAGATATATAATCAATATTCATAACTTTAGATACAAAAATGATACATGCACACAAATAGGATAATTATATTCAGCAAATCATAACTTTTCCACTGACACCTCACATGACCCGTCTTGCACAAAATGCATCATAATTATGCTATAATCATATTATAATATCACTAGGAAGAATATGGGGTGCAGCATCACAGGGGGTAAAGGTGGTTTAAAACCTGTCTTTTCAGGTCATCTGAGGGCCCCTGAAGCATCTGACATCAATTAGAGCAAAGCTCCTCTAATTTACACAGAGGGGTTTTGTGTAGTTCTGCCATTCCTCCCTCCTCACACCTCCAGCCACGTCCCTACACTAGTGGCTGGGAGGAGGCTGCCACTGAGCCATTCACTCCTGCAGTTCTGCCCCAGCCCAGGAGCCCCCTTACATGGGTAGCTTATAGTCCTCCTAGACTGCTGTCCTGCTGCCTGATTACAAACTGCCCGGTGCACGGACAGGAAGGATTTGAAGAACTCCTTTGAAATTCTCCCATCCTTTGTTATCTTCCTGTAAAAGGCAGAGAGTCAAATCTGTTGTTTGTGGGGTGCGAAGGGCCCATTTCGGCCCTATGCATACCTAGACCAATCCCATAGAATTTAATAGGGTTATGCATGGTAAGTCAAAATCTGGCCCCAGAGGTTTTCAAAGGCTACGATTTTCAAAGGGCCTAAATCCTTTAGTTTGGGTGCCTAATTCTCTAAGCACTCTTCAAAAATCCTAGCCTTATCTTTAGCTCTCCAGAGAGTCACAGATTCATAGATTCCCAACCCAGAAGGGACCATTGCGATTATCTAGGCGACTTCCTGTGTAATGCAGGCCAGAGAACGTCTTCAAAATAATGTGTGTTTGAACTAGAGCAGATCTTTAAAAAAAAAAAATCCAATCCTGACTTAAAACTTGATTGACCATTCCTTGCACTACACTGGAGTTAGGGATGGAGTTCTCAGCACCCCTGGGAGATGGGAAGTGGATCCCAATACCCCAGAGACAGCTCAGAAAATAACCTTGCCCTTATTTCTGACCAGGACTTTTGCTCTCAGCTGTCAAAATCCTCCCTGTGCTCCGTTACTCATTGCCACCAAGGCCGGAGTGCCTCCCTCAAGTAGCCTCGAGACAGGGAGAGAGAAATACAGGCTCCAAGGCTGAGAACCCGGCAACCTGTAAATTACAGGTTGTTCGAGTTGAACAAAATGCTACATGCTGTGCCATTCCCTCTGACTTTAAAATATTAAATGCGGAGCTGGTAGTACATCTGTTTGTCCAAAGCAATTTGAGTCTCAAGTGCCTGTCACTAAAGTCTGGCACTCGAATCTGTTTCCACTGGAATGGGAATAAAAGGAGGAAGAAGAATGACTGGCAATCAGACATTGTGTGAGCTCCTTTCTGAGGAGTGCATGGACCAAAGATATGGAGGAAGTGAAATCTCTCTCTGCTCAGTCCGCACTATTTTTATCAGCATTCTCAGCTCCCATTAGCTTCAATGACAGAGTTCAGCACTTCTGAAATATCTGACCTTACACTAGAGATGGTCAAACTTACTTTCCTTAATATGGATGCGGCATCTCCCAAGCGTGATTTGTTCTGGGGCCACATTTTCCTTTGGTTCTCAGCACCTGACCCTTTTTAGACCTCTTTTACTGCCTTCCCTCTATCATCCATTCCAGAGTCCTTCATGACAGGGGAGACCGCCTCAGGACAGTGTGTGAGCTCAGCATCTCCTGCACAGGCTGGGAGTGGCACTGCGGGACTTTCCTTCAGGAAAAATTATCCTGTCTCCCTTCCCTTTAAGACAATAAGTCATACTCCCTGGCACCACCCAATAAACACTAGCAGCCCAGTTTAGACATCCCACTGGGGCAAACCACTAAAATGCTTTCCACAATCTAATATAGCATATCACAGTGCAGTGACAGCCCTACCTCCTCACTGCCTTTCACTTTGTTATCATTGAGACCAGTGCAAAGAAAGCGTGAAACACTATCACAGGGGGAAGTGGGGAGTTCTGATTTGGTCGTGCTTTACAATTGCTTTGCAGAGGTGTGAATGAAGGCACAAGGTCTAGGGCAGGGAGTCAGGCTGCTAGTCATAAGTGATTGTAAAAATGACGATGTAGAACTGCATAATTATTCTCTCTCTGAGATTCCAGATCCAAATTTGTGCCTAATTTACAATCCAAAGATGGTTTTCCTACCTGTCTTGCAAATTCCACCTGGAATGTAAAAGTTAAGCAGGGTTCTTTCTGCCTCTCAAACAATCAAGATTTTGCCATCAGAACTTAACTGGCAGTTTCACAGCCATTGGAGCAAGCCGGAGCAGAATCCAGCTCACTCTTCCATGGCGGTGCTAGATCAGCAGGAGTACCGTATTATCTGTCAGCAAAGCGAGGAGCTATGACTCAAAGACGCCCAGGGAGCAGACGTGTCAAGTCGTAGAGCTGATTAGGAATTCTTCAACAACCCTTTTCTTGTCAGAAAATGCCAATTTGTTGAAACCAAAACTGTTGGTGAGAAAGGCTTGGTTTGAACAAATCTTCTGTTACAATGAAAATGGGGGGAAAAGTTTTGAAATTGTTGAAATGTCCCATTTTGACTTTTCTGAAATTAAAAAAAAATCATTGTTTGGGTTGAAATGTCTTTTGTTTTGAAATGTAAGATTTTTTTACTCAAAAAAATAAATAAATAAAAGGTAGATATTGAAACCTTCTGAAATGATCAAAACAAAATGTTTTGATGGACCCAATCTGATTTTTTTTTCCAGATTTTTGTTTTTTCAAGATTTCCACTTTTTGTCCCAATTTGGGATGGGAATTTTTTTTTAAATCTCAAAAATTCTTGTGGAATGAGAAAAACACATCCCTGCCAATTCTACTGAGTGTAAAAAGGTGCCATTTTTTCCCATGCCTCCCTTGTGACCATGCACATTTTAATCACAGCAGCACCTATGGAGAGAGGTAAATAGTGGTGTCCCCCAGGGATCTGTTCTGAGACCAGTCCTATTCAACATATTCATACATGATCTGGAAAAACAGGTAAACAGTGAGGTAGCAAAATTTGCAAATGGTACAAAACTACTCAAGATAGTTAAGTCCCAAGCAGATTGCAAAGAGCCACAAAAGGACCTTACAAAACTGGGTGACTGGGCAACAAAATGGCAGATGAAATTCAAGGTTGATAAATGCAAAGTAATGTACATTCTAAAACATAATCCCAACTATATATATAAAATGATTTGGTCTAAATTAGCTGTTACCACTCAAGAAAGAGATCTTGGAGTAATTGCGGATAGTTCTCTGAAAACATCCATTCAATGTGCAGTGGCAGTCAAAAAAGCAAACAGAATGTTGGGAATCATTAAGAAAGGGATAGATAATAAGACAGAAAATATCATATTGCCTCTACATAAATCCATGGTACGCCCAGATCTTGAATATGGCGTGCAGATGTGGTCACCCCATCTCAAAAAAGATATATTGGACTTGGAAAAGGTTCAGAAAAGGGCAACAAAAATGATTAGGGGTATGGAACGGCTTCCATAAAAGGAGAGATTAATAAGACTGGACTTTTCAGCTCAGACAACAGACAACTAAGGGGGTGGTGATATGAAAGAGGTCTATGAAATCATGACTGTTTTGGAGAAAGTAAATAAGGAAGTGTTATTTACTCCTTCTCATAACACAAGAACTAGGGGTCACCAAATTAAATTAATAGGCAGCAGGTTTAAAACAATGCACAATCAACCTGTGGAACACCTTGCCAGAGAATGTTGTGAAGGCCAAGACTATAACAGGGTTCAAAAAAGAACTAGATAAAGTTCATGGAGGATAGGTCCATCAGTGGGTGGATCACTTGATGATTACCTGTTCTGTTCATTCCCTCTGGGAAACCTGGCATTGGCCACTGTCGGAAGACAGGATAATGGGCTAGATGGACCTTTGGTCTGACCCAGTAAGGCCTTTCTTATGTTCTTATGCTTGCTTGAGATGTGACTGGCCCCTCAAAGACATTACTGAGTGTTAAGCCCAGATGTCAGACCAAATGGCCAACACAACCAGCAACATTCAGAAAGCCATGATACTTCCTACAGGGTCGGTATATGTGTAACATCTCATTAAATTGCTCAAACAATGAGCCATATCTTTAACCAAGACCCTTCAATGTCATTTTCAACAGACTAAATAGCAGAGTATTAGCATAGCTGTCAAGGCTTTCCAGTTAACTCTGTAGCAAGTGAGGTTTAAAGTGCCTTTCTCAGCCCACAGCACATTCCTCTATTTTTTTTTTTTTAAAGAGAGAGATAAAGAGAGAAAAGAGATATCTCCACAAAAAGCTCAGAATATTTTACCGGGTCAAATTCTGATCTGGTTTACACTTCTGTAACCTTTTAACACAGTGGGATTGCACTGGCGTAACAAAGCTGAATCTGGCTCATGATCTTTCAACACCCAGGGCAAAATTGCTTTCTTTTATTAGTCTTTTAAGCCCTCTCTGGGCTCAGGAGCTAGAGAGGAAGGATGATTTTGTGGTTAAGGCTGCGCTTTGGGAGTTGGAAGCTGCGGGTTCAATTTCTGGCTCTGGCATAGACTCCTTTAACCCTCTCTGTCTGCCCCGTAAATATCAACCTCATCTCCATCCTTTTAACACTAACAAATTGCATTTGCCATTTCCCCGACTCTTCATCTCAGCTTGTCTCTTTCCCACCTCTGAATTTCTCTCTTGTCTGTATTATTCTTTTATTCTGTCCCTGGATCACATTTGTCTCTGCAACATTTTCTAAGGGTGAGCGTACAGGAGAAATGAAATACAAACTGGCATCACTAACCTCCGGCATCCAACAATCATGAATCAGGCCCCAAAAATCAGGAGATGGGCTTAAAAGTCATGAGCTTTTTAAAAGAATATATTGTGGATTCTTTTCTTTGCCTTCTGATTTCAGAAGGGAGTACTTGCTTCATGTTCTCAAGCTTTTCTCTGCAGCTACACTGGTTATAAACTTATTTCTTTTTTGAATGAAAGCTGAGGTCCTCATGCAATCAGTTGATTCCCACAGCTGGGGCTTTACAGAACACAAATATTTCAAGACTTCTGATAAACTCACGAGAGGTGGCAACAATGGCTGATTCCCTCCCACATGTTTCCTTGTGTGCAGGAAAGCCTTAATGTCAGGCCTAAAATTCTTGACAGTGTCCCTTTAAGGGAACAACCATTCTCTGGAACAAAATAAATGTGTTGTTTTTCTGTGCAAAATATTTCTCCTCTGAGTGAGTAACTTGTTACTAATTGGGCAATGACTTTGCTGCGTGGGACTGTGGAGCACAAAACACTTTTAGCAATGTAAGAGCTATAAGGACATCCACATCTATAATTACTGAATTTCAACCTCATTTACTAAGAAACTGAGTCACTCCCGTTATGACTGTACTGTTTGCTTCGACAATTAGATTTTTTTAAAGTGAGATGTTAATTTTACTGAAATCAAATACACCTGTTCACCTATCAAAAAAATCCTGCAATGCCAGTAAGCATGGACCAAAACTGCCGTGATGCTATTGGACCCTATCCTTCATTGCCCTTTACACAAGGCCATGAGGCAAGTGTAATACACCCGGAGAAGGGATCTGTTACATTCAGGCACAGGACTGGTTCTGCCAGTTCTGCACTACCCAGATGCAAAGGGGACTGTCGGTGGCCTGCACTGGAGCAGAGATGAGGTGAGGTGGATGGGCTAGGAAGGGCCATGGCTGGGATGACCCACACAGTCCCTGATTAGGAGAGATGCAAATTCTCCACTCTAACCCTGTTTATGTGATGGCACAGGGCTGAGACTGGCCCACTGCATTTTCACCATTATTGTACCGTAGTATTTTTACAAGGTTTCCTCTTTTGGTGATGGACAAATCTTGAGGGTTTCAGAAGTTTAAGTCCCAGCAGCACCCAAAAGATGGTAGTTTGTTTCTTTTAAAAAAAGAAAAATTTCCAGAGGCTGCAAAGTTCCATGAGAAAAAAGGAAGATATCGCTCCCAGCTGTAATGACACGGCACAGCCTGTCTCATAGTGCATATCCTTCTGTTCCTGGCTGGAGTATGGAAGAGAAGAGTTAGGATGCAACTGAATTAATAATGAACAGAAGGGTCTGACAGACTTTTCTGAAGATCAACAAAAGATTCACATTGAGTGGGACTGAGTTTGGGGCAATCGTTCTGGAATGGGTTAGCAAAGTTCAAACCAGTTAGTATTGGACCTAAGCCAATCCATCCCTCTCTTACAAATTACCCTCAACAGAGCCTTCCTCTTAGTAACAAATAACTAATTATTATAATCAACTTTAATAAATAAAATTAGTTGAGGGTTTGTTTTTTTCTAGTATGTTCTAGTTTTAAAATAAATTACCAGAGTCGAAGCTGACTTCTAAACGGCGTATTTCTAAACATTCGTCAGACTCCAAAAAATGCTTTAATTAGAGCCAGCTAATGAAGTCCTTGGGTAATTAAGAGAACATTTGTCCCGCCTGCATATTTTTTTCTTGTTTACAACAATTTAAAAAAATACTTAGAGTCTAGACTTCAAGAACTATTATGCTTTTTTTAGTTACTCCGTAATAAAGTACTTGTGTAATTATTAATAATTACTAACTGAAATAACATTTTACTGATCAGGTTAAAAAGTTTCTTTTTTCTTTTCAGCACAGGGAGAACTGGTGGCAGGTTGAGTTCCTCAGTCTCCAGGGGTAGATCAAATAGCAGCAGAAGCAGTTTATTCCCTCTTGGGTGCTGTGAGTGATGCCCTTTGGGAGCATCTCCTGTCTACAGCAGACATGCTGGTGCCAATGACGTTCCTTTCTTATCCTACTCCAGGGCTGAGAAGGCAAGAGTCACACTTCACTTCCAGCTCAGAGACCTGTCACTCAGCCAGAAATCGGCGTTTAAAATCTACCCCCCAACATTCCCTTTGACAGCTGATGTGCGTGGTTGCTGATCTGTGGTATATACTGCAGTATCCACACTGCACTTGTTCTTAGGTTAGGTTTAGATGGATGCCTATGTCCATAAACCAGTGCCAGACCCCAAACCAATCAGTTTCAGAGTCTGATTTCTCCATTGGGTGAAATTCTGCACTTTCCCCAGTCCAGGGAGTAATAACTCCCAAACACCCAATTCCCCACCTCTTCTAATTCAGCGGCTGTTTCATTGTATCCAAGTTAATCAGGTGAACTGGAAGACATTCTAAAGGGAGGGATGGAGTTAGAGGACCACTAGTACTGGGAGGGGTTATAGAGACAAATCCTGCCCAATGGTTGGCTGGGACAGGGTTAGCCATGCCTTTGGCTAGAGGAAGCAGCCCTGATTGCCCTGAATGCAAGGATTTGCAAGACCGCCTGTTGGGAATTAAGTCCTCCATCTCATTGTAGGTGGCATGGTGCTGGGTAGGGCTGGGGGCTGAACTGAGCAGTGAGAAGTTCTTTAGGAAGAGGGATGGAATTGAGAGGAAATTCCTGTCCTGGCACAGTCAGGGAACTATGACGCGATTGGAATAACAGACTTGGTGGGATAACTCACATGACTGGAGTACTGTCATGGATGGATATAAACTGTTCAGGAAGGACAGGCAGGGCAGAAAAGGTGGGGGAGTTGTGTTGTATGTAAGAGAGGAGTATGACTGCTCAGAGCTCCAGTATGAAACTGCAGAAAAACCTGAGAGTCTCTGGATAAAGTTGAGAAGTGTGAGCAACAAGGGTGATGTCGTGGTTGGAGTCTGCTATAGACCACCAGACCAGGGGGATGAGGTGGACGAGGCATTCTTCTGGCAACTAGCAGAAGTTGCTAGATCGCAGGCCCTGGTTCTCATGGGAGACTTTAATCACCCTGATATCTGCTGGGAGAGCAATACAGCGGTGCACAGACAATCCAGGAAGTTTTTGGAAAGTGTAGGGGACAATTTCCTGTTGCAAGTGCTGGAGGAACCAACTAGGGGCAGAGCTTTTCTTGACCTGCTGCTCACAAACAGGGAAGAATTAGTAGGGGAAGCAAAAGTGGACGGGAACCTGGGAGGCAGTGACCATGAGATGGTCGAGTTCAGGATCCTGACACAAGGAAGAAAGGAGAGCAGCAGAATACGGACCCTGGACTTCATAAAAGCAGACTTTGACTCCCTCAGGGAACAGATGGGCAGGATCCCCTGGGAGAATAACATGAAGGGCAAAGGGGTCCAGGAGAGCTGGCTGTATTTTAAAGAATCCTTATTGCGGTTGCAGGAACAAACCATCCCGATGTGTAGAAAGAATAGTAAATATGGCAGGCGACCAGCTTGGCTAAACAGTGAAATCCTTGCTGATCTTAAACGCAAAAAAGAAGCTTACAAGAAGTGGAAGATTGGACAAATGACCAGGGAGGAGTATAAAAATATTGCTCAGGCATGCAGGAGTGAAATCAGGAAGGCCAAATCACACTTGGAGTTGCAGCTAGCAAGAGATGTTAAGAGTAACAAGAAGGGTTTCTTCAGGTATGTTAGCAACAAGAAGAAAGTCAAGGAAAGTGTGGGCCCCTTACTGAATGAGGGAGGCAACCTAGTGACCGAGGATGTGGAAAAAGCTAACGTACTCAATGATTTTTTTGCCTCTGTCTTCACGAACAAGGTCAGCTCCCAGAATGCTGCACTGGGCAGCACAATATGGGGAGAAGGTGACCAGCCCTCTGTGGAGAAAGAAGTGGTTCGGGACTATTTAGAAAAACTGGATGTCCACAAGTCCATGGGGCCAGATGTGCTGCATCCGAGGGTGCTAAAGGAGTTGGCAGATGAGATTGCAGAGCCATTGGCCATTATTTTTGAAAACTCATGTTGATCAGAGGAGGTCCTGGATGACTGGAAAAAAGCTAATGTAGTGCCCATCTTTAAAAAAGGGAAGAAGGAGGATCCGGGAAACTACAGGCCAGTCAGCCTCACCTCAGTCCCTGGAAAAATCATGGAGCAGGTCTTCAAGGAATCAATTATGAAACACTTAGAGGAGACGAAAGTGATCAGGAACAGTCAGCATGGATTCACCAAGGGGAAGTTGTGCCTGACTAACCTAATTGCCTTCTGTGGATGAGGGGAAAGCAGTGGATGTGTTATTCCTTGACTTTAGCAAAGCTTTTGATACGGTCTCCCACTGTATTCTTGCCAGCAAGTTAAAGAAGTATGGGCTGGATGAATGGACTTGTCGGAGAATAACTCTCTGCTTCCACAGATTGTAAGGTGGATAGAAAGCTGGCTAGATCGTCAGGCTCAACGGGTAGTGATCAATGGCTCCATGTCTAGTTGGTAGCCCGTTTCAAGCGGAGAGCCCCAAGGGTCGGTCTTGGGGCCGGTTTTGTTTAATATCTTTATTAATGATCTGGAAGATGGTGTGGACTGCACTCTCAGCAAGTTTGCAGATGACACTAAACTAGGAGGCGTGGTAGATACACTAGAGGGTAGGGATCGGATACAGAGGGACCTAGACAAATTAGAGGATTGGGCCAAAAAAAATCTGATGAGGTTCAACAAGGACAAGTGCAGAGTCCTGCACTTAGGACGGAAGAATCCCATGCACTGCTACAGACTAGGGACCGAATGGCTAGGTAGCAGTTCTGCAGAAAAGGACCTAGGGGTCACAGTGGACGAGAAGCTGGATATGAGTCAACAGTGTGCTCTTGTTGCCAAGAAGGCTAATGGCATTTTGGGCTGTATAAGTAGGGGCATTGCCAGCAGATCGAGGGACGTGATCGTTCCCCTTTATTCGACATTGGTGAGGCCTCATCTGGAGTACTGTGTCCAGTTTTGGGCCCCACACTACAAGAAGGATGTGGAAAAATTGGAAAGAGTCCAGCGGAGGGCAACAAAAATGATTAGGGGTCTGGAGCACATGACTTATGAGGAGAGGCTGAGGGAACTGGGATTGTTTAGTCTCCAGAAGAGAAGAATGAGGGGGGATTTGATAGCAGCCTTCAACTACCTGAGGGGGGGTTCCAAAGAGGATGGAGCTCGGCTGTTGTCAGTGATGGCAGATGACAGAACAAGGAGCAATGGTCTCAAGTTGCAGTGGGGGAGGTCTAGGTTGGATATTAGGAAACACTATTTCACTAGGAGGGTGGTGAAGCCCTGGAATGCGTTACCTAGGGAGGTGGTGGAGTCTCCTTCCTTGGAGGTTTTTAAGGCCTGGCTTGACAAAGCCCTGGCTGGGATGATTTAGTTGGGAACTGGTCCTGCTTTGAGCAGGGGGTTGGACTAGATACCTCCTGAGGTCCCTTCCAACCCTGATATTCTATGATTCTATGATTCTATGAAAACATTATTATTAAACAGGTATATTATGGTAATAGTTAAGACCCAAGAGTGGGCCCCCATTGTGCTAGATCCTGTGCAAACAGAGAGTCTCAGGTTGCCCGTGCCCTGAAGAGTGGACCATCTAAAATAGACAAGACAGACACAAGCTAGGGGAAAGGAATATAACACACAGGCAGCGTGAACAGAGTGGACAACATGGTTGTGAATGTTCTTCCTGGGAGCTTGGCTGCAATGAGCCATGCTCCAGGCCTCTGCTTTGCATGTTGATTGCAGGAAGCTCTGCTGTATTTGTATTTTGTCTTTAAAGGGGCAGCGGCACATTCTTTACACTTAAAGATAAAGCTTTCCCATAAAAGCGTTTACTCCCTTATGTGGAGGTTAGCTACTTTTCCAGCTCCAAGCAGCTCGTCAGAAGCAGTTCAGTTTGTAAGAGGTTCCTTAGGGGTTGGTGATCACATGTGACTGAAAAAAGTTAATTACATCTCAGAGGAAATTTGAAAACTATTTGGTTTGTACTTTTTAAATTTCCCATGAATTTTTTTTAAATTTTTTTTTAATTTCCCATGAAAAATATTTGTAGTTTTTAAATTTCCCATGAAATTTGTTTAGCTTTTCAACCATAAATAAAACTCTCATCTTTGAAAACCATTTTTATTTAAAAAACCCCACCTCTTTTAACAAAAAACCTGAATTTCAAAATTTTAATTAAAAACTAATTGGTTTTAATTGGAAAAAAACCCACCTTGTTTTCAGATTTTTTGCTGAGAAACAAGAAAATTTTGACTAAAATGAACATTTTCTACAAAAATGTTTGTCTTCAGCACAATGCCACATTTTCTCAAAAAGTTTTTCAATGAAAAAATTTCAACCAGCTCAGTGGCTGAAACGTGAAATCTCAGCTTCATTTCCAAGTGGCTGGGCAGACAGCATCTTTGGTGCTGCTACTGCTGTTTTCCATTTTTCCGTGATATGCTGGGTTCCCTACTGACTATTAAAGCACAGACTTTCTAATCAACTTATTAACTGCTTCAAGAACATATTTGTTTATCTTAAAGAGAGAGGTGCTCATGCTGTAACATGCAGATCCAGATTTCAAACACTCCCATTTTAGGCTTGGTTTGGTTTGGATCTGGGGTTCTGGTTCAACCTGTTATGAAAATAGCATCCATCAGCAAAATTCAGAAGCTGGTTTGGATTTCAAACACCTCTCCCCTTGGGATTGTCTGGGTCTGTTTCCATTCAGCCAGATGCCCTAGTATGAAATAAGTGAGTTGCACATGCAGTTAGCTCAGCATGGCTCCTACTGGCTTTCTCTACTCAGCAGTGAGAGCAGTGCACCAGGAAACTCCTTGGCTGTAATAATGTACAAGTGCATAGGGTGAAACTATTTGCTGGATGGGTGAATATTCCCATTGGGAAAGTCCGCTCCAGTGCCTGGCCCACCTGTTGGCAGATTCACGAGCCTTGCATCCTGTGCGCTCAATGCCCTGGTGGACTTGCATTTTGCAGAAGCACCAGACGTCAGCACTGTGTGGCTCATTCTCAGCCATCAAAAGCACCATCATCCAGTCTTCCCTGAGAAGGGCAAGTTGGAACTCTCAGCCCCCACATCAGCTCAGCAACAAATAAAACCACCTGGGGAATAAAACCCAGCACTTTCCAGTCCTTTAACCCATGGCGATATGTCACTGATCAGCACAATTGGTTCTAATAGCTCCCCAGGTAGATTCAAGAGAGCAACGAGTTGAACATAAAAATCCCTTTATTATTGCCATTTCGCTTTTATATACCCATCAAGCTTTCATATTTAATCTCCTACATCACAATAGCTGATCATTTTTAACATTTGACATTGATAAAGTGCCCGCTGCTATTATTCTGACATACCATAAAACATGACACCCATTTGCAATAGAAAAGGCAAAGAATCAATACTCAGCCCCATTTTCCAGTGCAGCAGTAAATCACAGAGACCGTAACAAATTGTTTTAAATATAAGCACCTTCAGAACCAATAAAGAACCCAACTGATCCATGCCTATTGTCATATCTGTCAAATGTCTTTTCTTTTAAATGGGGGTGTGGGTATTTAAAAAAAAATCCCCTCTTTGCACCAGGCTTTTCTCCTAGAAGGACGTCCTTCTGAGGTCTGACATTCTCAGGACATCTATTCTGAGAATCTTTGTCACTGGCGATATCATGAGTGTCCCTGGGTATCTGATTTTGCTATCTGAGACTCTGAATCGAAGCCCATTAAACTCAATGAGGATATCATAATTGTCTTCAACTGGCTTTAGCTCATACCCAGGGGGTCAGCTAGCATTAAGCTTAGCACACAGCATTATCAAGATGGGAAAGTCAGAGTTAAGGTTGCTACCTTGTCCCATGCTGGTGCTTTAACCATACTACTTTGTACTTGTTTAAGGCAAACATCTCAAATCATTCTAAGCCTCCCAGCATCTCTGCGATGGAGGTGAACATGACTAGATCCGTGTGTTAACCAAGTCTCAGAGAGTTGAGGTAGTTCACCCAAGGCCTCACAGAAAGTTGATGGCAGATTCATGAACAGAACCAAGAGGTCCTGACTTCTAGTCACCTGCTCCACGACTCCACCTTTGTAGTCAGGTATCAGAGTGAGTGAAGCCACATGGCATAGTTTATATTTTCATTTAAATATATATATATCTATATATATAGATATATATATCCGTATCGCTGATCTCTTACACTAAATGAGTGCATCTGCATGTCTCTTATGTATCAGTTTGCAAGATTATGTTTTCTGCATTCAAGAGGTAGGAGGGTCCCAGAACCCGGGCTCCAGCCCACATGTCTACATTGCAATTGGATAGTCCTGCAGCCCAAGGCCTGCAAGCCCAAGTCAACTGACATGGGCCAGCCAAAAGTATTTCATTGCGATGTAGACATACCCTAAGTGACTTCGGCGCCAAAGTCCCATTTTTAAATCACCCAAGTCTTTAGGAGACAAGAGTTCCATTGAATCATTGACTGCAATTTTTTACCCACTCAGATTTCCTTGTCAATTTCATAGATTACTAGTGTGCAGTTTCAGTGGCACATTATCTCAGGCATGGGTCATGTGTGCCCTTGTTAACCTCTGCAGAGCCACCTTCCTCTTTTATGTGTCTCTGGGTACAATCACTCCATTGTGATTAATCTGTAGGGTAAACCTGAAACACAACACAATATCAGCATCATTTACATGTCTGAGATACTGTGAATGTTGTGTGCATAGTTTTAAAATGTTTTCAGATTGTCTGCTGTCAGAAAGCTCCTAAATAATACAGTTTACCTGAGATGATTGATTTATAGGAATCCTGCTCATAAACCCAAAGGATGACATTTTAAACATGCCTTCCTTGCTTTTATAAGGGATTAAATTATCATGTTTTGACAGGATTGATCATATGGAAGTTGAGACTGATTCTCTCTGTGGTTTCAACCTATAGCTCCTGGAACCGATAGAATAATATTCTGTCTCTTTAAAATAATGCATAGCTGGCTATTGCTGCTGCAGGCAAGAAAACAAATGCTCAGGAAGAATTCCCAGAATAGCATCTCTCTGTCAATGCTACACCTGGGCTAGTCCAGGTCTCTGGAATTCATCCCCATCCCAGGAATGTTTGCAGATATGGACTGGAAATTCAGGGTGTTTGCATGTCACCCAGTCACAGGCGGTAAGGTGGGCCCTTGTATTGGCATTAGTGGCTGAGCAATTTTGATTCTACTTTTAGGCCCCGATCCTGCAAAATGTTCTGCATTTGAGGACATGGGGGCTGCCCTCAGGTGCCAGGCTCTGCACCCCCACAGAGGAGCTGGCTTGGTCGGGGCCTTGGACCACTCACTCTGGTAATTAGGCCAGCACAATAGCAATAGGCTTTTACACTCTCTACTGAACTGGTTGTGTGATCATGAGGCCAGATTTTGTTTTCAGGGCTGTGGTGAGTGTCATACAACAGGCATCTTGGAAGCCAGAAGCATTGAAAGAATCTAAAAGATCATGTGCACTTATTCCTGCTTTAACAGTATTTTAGCCATGCAGTTCCTGGAGCACAGGGAGTTGTAAATCCCCTTGACAAGGAAGAGGTTAAACAACTGATATGAACTACTCTGTATTACATGCTGGTTGTTTAGACGGGGGCTCTTGGAATGCATGGTTTAAATCTAAGCAACAGCTCTCCCCTGGCACCAGGTCATTTTTTTCCCTTCCAAAACAGAGGATGTAAAAATGAATTTCATCTCAGCCTGACCTTTGCAGGCTAGCTCAGCACTACAGACCATCACTAAGTTGATCAGAGCTGTTGGGTGTGAAAGGAGGGAGGAAATTGTGGAAGTCAATGACTCTTGTTCTGATATGCTTAATACACTAGCTGGCAGAACTACAACCACCGGGTTTACAAGGGCGAGGGAAAAAATGTTCCACTTGGAAAAAGCCCATTGCCTTGAGATGCCTGCTATGATGTTTAAAGGGGATTTAACTTTGTTATCCTCCTTTTGGAGGCAGATCAGCTGCTGCCTCCAAATTTTTGGAAAGGTCTCTTCCAGGGAGAAAGGGGGGTGTCCCTCTAGTGATGTTAAATATTACTTAGTCCTTGCTCTCAGAGACTGAAGTCTTCTTCAAGGAGAAAAAAACCCAGCTCTTCATCAGAGCTGCAAAGTACTTGACAAAAGCCCATTCTCCTACCCAGGCAGTTGTGCAGCTGGTTTTGTCCAAGGTGAAAGGGAAACTGCCTCTGGAGAGGTCAAAAAGACATTTTCCTCATCAAGTCTAGAGAGGAACCTCTCCCTGCAGGCACTTAGACATGGGAACAATCAGTGCTCAAAGCAGCGGCATCCCTACAGCTGTGGGAAAGGAGACTGCAAAAGCCAGCAAAATTACTGGGGCTTTAAAGCTTTTGTGCAGGTTTCCAGCCACTAGAGGGAGAGGCCCCTTTAAAAGCAAGGAGTGGATGCATCCTTAGGTATGTCTATATGGCACAGTAAGCCCAGGTCTGTGGGAACAGGCTTGTGGACTTGGTTTTTACAGCACTGTGCTTGAGCGGCCACACTGCATTGTAAGCCTGGGTTTACAATTGCTGGCCCTGGGTCGCAAGCCGTGCTCACACATCTGTACTGGACTACACAGGCCTTCTGACTCGGGACTGCTGCCTGACCTGCATCCACACTGCAAAATGACAGGGCTTAGGCCCAACTCTCAGAAGACTCCTAGGACTCAGGTCCTGAGTGTTTGCTGACCCAAGTCAAACTGATTTGTGTGTGGAAGGAAGGAGAGGTTGGGGTTAAACCTGCGACAAAGCCCAGGTGTAGTATGCTATGTAGACATAACCTTAGACACCACCACTTAGACAAGAGCACCTTGGCCTTGCCTATATTGAAAGTTGCGCCAGTTTAACTAGCTAGTTGCACCAGTTTAATTGGATTAGCTAAACCAGTGCAGACCCTGTGTGGACAGTCTTAAATCTTTAAGATTTACACTGGTTTGGCCAGATTGAAATAAAATGCCCCTTTAGTTAAACCCATGCATGTACCACAGACCAGGGCTCCGATGCTGGACCTTAGACCTCAAGTGATAGGCTCCTTAGAAATAACTAAGATGAATAGAGAGAGAGGCTTAAATAAGAAGTGGGGAGAAGGAACAGCAGAACTACTCTCTAAGGTGACGGTCAGCCTGGGTGGAAAGCAGCCACAAAGCCTCGTACCATTTCGCTCCCAACTAAGCCCTTTTTGAGGATGTAAGTGGCACCCAGGCCTTGTGCTGGACCTTTCCGTGGAGTCAATGGCATCTGCTAGAGAGTCTGGAAGTGCTGGAGGGATGTTGGTGGCATGCTACCGATCAGAACCTGGAAGCTTCAATCCGTTGCAGACAATGGCTAGGCAAGGGGCAGGCAGGGATTCTGGATATTGCTGTGTTATTTATACTGGGGGTGGGGGAAAGAGTTGACTTGCAGCTCATGCATATAGTTCACCTATGCAGCCGTGTGCGTCCATCACTGGTACCTTCACCCTACTTCACTTCTCACATTTGGACCTAAGCTCTTCAGTGCAGTAACTACCTCTTCCTATGTAGATGTACAGCACTTAACACAATGGGGACCTGATCCCAAAGGGGGCCCTTGGGCACTATCACAATAATCTCTGGCAGCTGGTGGCTAAACAAACTACTCTCTTGACTAACCCTGCTTCCCATTTCCTTTCATATCTTTGTTCAATTCACACAGATTTTTCCTTCAGCTCACTTGTAGCCAAAAACTGCCTTACCCTCTCTTATGTTCACAACACACACAGAGAAGTTCAATAAAAACATCAAATACTCTTGCTAGAAGGCTGGAACGTAACATTAACTTATTTCTTAAAATCCAAAACCCTAGCACACAAGAACCAAAGGCCAGCAAGTGACAAAGCAGGCAGCTCCCCGAGGCAACGAGGCACAACTCACACTGCTTTGCTGTAGGCTGTTTTCACAGACTGAGCACAGATCACCCATATCACACACTTCCCTACAGAGACCTGTAGCCTGCCAGCAGGACCAGGAAGCCCTTTACTCTTAAAGTGATAGCTTATAATTTTAACCCAGTTTTCAACACACCACAACCTCACCCTGGAAAGATAAATTGCACTCCTTCTGCTGTCTGGATTTATAGTTACTGAGGGCTTTGAGAGGCTGGTTTGGTACCAATTCATCTCACATGCCCTGTCCTTTTCTCTATAATTTAATCAAGACAATTTATTATGTTGCCCTGAGGCAAGTAGGCAAATAAGAACAGACGATGCCGTTCCCTGCGCTGTTCTCAGCTTGTGGAGATGAGGGAGCTTTCCCCTGGCATGGGTCAGTCCTGGGGAGCCTTTTCTCCAGCATGCTGGGGGAAGACAGATGTTTTTGAGGTGTTTCCTGCAATTTGGATTACTGAAATATGCATGAGGCAAAAAATTAAAAAAAATAAAGCAGAGGGAACAGAAAATCGTTGTGGGTTTTTAATTTGAAAGGTGAGATCGAATTGCTGTTTGTATTCTCCCTTTAATGGGCCCTCAATTGATAATTAGTGTTATATTATCACACATCTTTAATAGAATATTGATGCCTTTGGCAGAGATATAATCCCAATGTCAAGAGTAATTCCCCTCTTTCCAGCGTGTTGCACTTATTACACACAGGCACAGCAGAGACGGTCACAAGGCTTGGCTGATGCATCTCAAATCAATTAGATGCAGCACTTCACACAAGTGACTTACAGCACGTCAGAGAAATGCATATTAATGCTTTGCCTTGGGAGCGCAAACTGACAGAAGAAAAGCTGGCTTTGTTTGACTTTCTTACGCTTGTCCTTTTGGTCCCAGGGAACCCTCTGGGATAGCAGTCTGAGTCCTGGAATGCATCCCAGCCTTGCTTGGGAGCCCTTGACATTCCAGGGAGGAAGGCTGCAGGTGTGGCACAGCCCTTTGTGACTCTGATGTGGAGAAGACGAGTTCCCCGGTGTCGTGTTGCCGTAGGATGTGTTGAGCTATCCGACGCAACTCACTGATGAGTGTTACTGCAAGACGTCTCCAGGGATTTTCTTGCTCCAGTCGAGCTAGCAAATGGCTGCTCCTTACTAGTCCCGTCACCCACCAGCATTTGGATGAAACTCATCCCAGTGCCGAGGGGCAACTCAAGCCCTATGCACCACCTAAATCCATCTAAGCCTGAAGTTGCAATTTCCTTGGAACTCGTCACTGTCAGCAGGATCTTTCTGCAGCTAGCTCACACTGGCACCACTGTAGTGCTTGGGCCCTGTGCTGTCTCTATGCACTGTGGAGCACTTCACCCTCCAGGAACCTGTAGCTCCACCCAGGTGCCTGCACTGAAGGACCAGGCTAGAACCTACACAGTGAGGTCTGCAAAAGGATGCAGAAGCACTCGCAAAAACTACAGCCAAGCCAGACAAAGCCCTGGGTTCATTTATCAAAGTGCTTTCAGGTCCTATCTGAGGGCAGGTGTAACAATAATAAATACTAAGCCGAGCACGTTAATCTCTATCCTGGGAGGCCCTGCTAACCTGGCCGGCTCCTGAGCGCCTCGCAAAGCTTAGTTCAGTAATGGTGGGTGTCAGACTGGACCAGGAGTCTGTTCCAGCTTGGCATGGAAAGCCTCTTCTGAACCTGCTCCCAAGACAGTGGAGACTGGCCCCATGTCTCAGGCCCTAATTCTTACGCACATTCATTTACACCGCTAGAGCCTGGGGGCCTTTGTTATAAATGAGACTTCCACAGCGTTCAGTGGGGATCATTGCATTTGTTTTGGTCCAGGACTGTTCTCGTAGAAATCAGTTAATGAATTGTACACACCAGCTCTTGCTCATGTGCACACAGACGCACCCACACGCACACAGTCAGCAGGTAGTAGAATCCTCACAAGCAATCATCTCTCAAATGACAGCAAAGGGAAGCTCGGATCTTTACATCCCCTGTTATCTTAGTCTGCTGAAGGCTTATTTGGGGTCTGTCAGCATTGTGTTCCCAGCGGAAAGCTCTGCTTCTCATTTCTCCTCTCCCCCTCGTTGTTCCCCGGAATGAAAGATGAGCGCGCCAAAGCTCTGGTTTTCCTCTTGCTTTCTTTGAGGATTTCTCAGTTGTCTTTCAAGGACACTCAAGCCTAAGGGGTGGTAGATTACAAACGTCTCCCTGCAGCATGTCTTTCTGACCACAATGATACCACAGCCATGACGTTCTGTGAAGGGCTTTACATGGGGTATATTTCTAACATGAGTTGTGTTTAGCTTGCTGTGTCTCCGTGTGCTTCTTAAATCCACAGCCATGCACTGAGCTTGAGAGTGGCGCTGGAGTCTGGATTTCTCCATCATGCTGTTACCTCAGCAGCACAACCCAATGGATGAGTTTGCAGGAAGAAACTTTTTATCCAGATGGGATGACATTGTGCCTATTCCAGAATGTCGCTGTCAGTCATGGGGTGATGCACATAGTATTAAAACAGACAAGGGAGAGAATGGGATTTCAGGGCTCGTTCAGATCCCACAACCTCTGGTGGGGCGACAGGAGTTCCTCCCAAGAGAAGCCGGGTAATCCTGGAAAATCCAAGTCAGGAGGCCACCCACAGGGGATTTGTGGGAGGGCTGTTTTAAGTCATTATTATTACTTTGTATAAAGAATTTGGTGCTGCTAAAAGATGCCAGATGGAGAGACCTAGAGACCAGAGGTTGGATGAACTCCACAAACTTCAGAGCTCAGGGTCGGCTCAGCTTTCCCAAACTCCCCCAACTTCTGGGTCTGTAAAACCAGTACTGGGAAGTTTATGAAACCCGGGTCTCCCTCCCATCCCCCCATAAAGCTCCTGGCGTTTCCTGATTCTAGTCCGGCTCACTTCCCTCCCTTGCAGAGCCGCTAATGGAAAATCGGTGCAAACTTGGGGTGTTAGCGTAGGCCTCAGGAGACATGAAGTCAATCCCTGCTATGCTAGGTAATCCCTGTGTGACCTTTGGCAAGTCTCTTTGTCTCAATGTCCCTTTTGTAAGATGGGGACAATAGCACTGCCTGACCTCACCGGGGTGTTTGACAAGAGATACAGTAAAGGTGGTGAGGTGCTGCGGTACCATGGTGATGGGCACCAGATAAGTACGTAGATATCTCGGTCTAAGTAGAATCAGAATTTTCTTCCGCACCATTCTTCAAGTCTGGGCTGCTCCTTGCTGATAGCCGTGCTGCTGAAATCCAATGCAGGCCAGTGGCTTGGATTTAGTGTATTTTACTCCTCCACACAAGAGCATTCGTTTCAAAGATGATGCTTGGGAGCATTTTCTATTTCTTCCCAGTCTGCAGGGCAGACACACACAAACCTCCCATGTGCTATCATACATGTACCGAGTTTGCTAGTGCTCAGCAGCTTCCATTTCCAAGTCAGTATGGGGCTGATGCCTCCTGATATTCCTCCCCCCAAAATCATGCTAGCACTTAATCTGTGCTGCCGAGCCGGTGGGTGTGTGTTTCAGAGCCTGCCCTCCTGCACGGAAAGCTGCCTTTGCTATCACATTTGTCACCTGTGTTCACTGCAAAGCACTGGGATGTTTCACCCAATTTCCAAACACACTAAAATTGATTAAAATAAAACTGCTCAATATGCAGCTAGACAGCCAGGGCCGGTCTGGGCAGGCAATACGCATCTCTGCTATTACCTAATGGCCAGGGCACTTAAAAGCCAGTTGGCTGCAATGTGCAGAATGCAGCTATTCTGCCTCTAGAGCTGTGAAAAATTAGTGGGATATTGTTCTCCAAGCTTTTTGCCTGATTCATTTGGGGGAAGTTCACCTCCCCTCAGACATCTGATTTTCTACAAAACAGCTGCTCTGAATCGAAAAACTGAGTGTCCAGCAGCCTTGTATGAGCTCTTTTTGATGACAAATCCGGCCTTTTTAAAAGTGAAAATGTCATGGCTTTGGGGGGAAGTGGGTTTTTTTGGCGGAGGGAGGGCAGGGTGTGCAAACTAAAGTAATTTTCCTCTTTGTCACCAGTGCAAAACTAAATAAAATGCAGATTTCACCTAGGCTCACCTTTATATGCAAGTGTTTTGCCTCACCTCTAAGCACCTCCCATGCTGTCACAGCTTCACGGCTATTTTTAGCAAGCCAGGTCAATCCAAGCTAGCTCAGGTACGCTCACACATGCTGCAATCACTCCTCTGACTGCGGTGTCGACATTCACCCAGAGACAGCTGATTGGGTAGCCGTGTTGAGACCTGATAGTGAGGGTGCACGGGCGAATGTTGACTCATCACGGCTGAGTAACCAGTTTTCAGTAACTCTATTGCAAATGCAGCCTGGCAGTAAATGGTCCCATCACTTCCAAAATGTGTGTATTCTCCCCCTGCCCCGATTTCTGAAGCATTTCTGAGCTCCCATGCCAGGAAATGGAGGTAGCGTAAATGATACATTGCTGAAGACTCAGGGGAAGGTGGGCTTGTAAATAAGGGAAAAGCCTGAGTCAGCCGACTGGGTTCTGTCCCAGCCGTGCCACACACTCCGTGGGTGACCTGAGCAAGGCCTTTTGTGGCTTTGGTTCCTCATCTGTAGAATGGAGATAATCACTTTACATTTCATCGGGGTTGTGAGGCCTAATACGTTAGCATTGGTGAGGTGTTCAGCTGCTATGGACATGCCAATAAACAAACGAATTAAATCAGGGCAAGGACGGCCTTTTTGTTACATATCTGTACAGGGCCTAGCACAAGGGGGCTGAGTTGCCTACGTTCTACCACAATACGAATTAATAAATAGTTACATCAATAATAAAAACTTCTGCTTCATTAAGAGAGGTCACACGAATAGCTGTTCTTAGGGCTGTCTACTCTCCCTTCCCAGCGTCCAGAGTATTGCCCATAAATAGCCTGTCCACAAGGCCAAATCCAGCCACGGCATAGGCAGGCAGTGAAGTGAACAGTTATGAATTTGCTTCACTGCATCAGAAGTGCCTAAGCAGGGTCAGGCACCTAGCTCCCATGACCTTCCAATGAGACTGAGGCTCTTAGGCCAGTTTTGATGCTCTCAAGTCACTTAGGCACTTATGAAAATTTGATTCACAGTCTCTAAATAAACCCTGGAGCTGGGACTCAATGAATTGGAGTCGCCACTGGAGTTTATCTTTAAGAATTCTTCTTGTGAACTACAAAGACTGGATGTATTTAACATTTAGCAAAACACTAGCAATCAGCAATCTTTTCTTCATAGACACAAAAGCGTCTGCACCTAGGACTCCCGAATAATGATGGAAATGCATATTAGCATATATATTTCCTTGAGAACTGAACTTTCATAGGGCTAGCCTTGAAAGCAATGCAGAGTATTTACAGCTCTTTTGAAGCCCCCTGGGAGAGGATAATCTTAAAGTGCCGCAGACACCACATGGAAAAACTAGGAAAAACATTCAATTTAGGAACAATTTTGCCATCATCTTTGGGAGTGTATTTTTTTTTAAGCGTTTGCTCCCATTTCAGGTTATTTCCCCATCTGAGGTCTGCACCCTCTCGGACATTGCAGCAGGCCACTGGGAGGTCACAGGCAGGGGGATTAAGGGTTCAGGTGGGGAAGGAGCCGCAGTAGGCGAAAAAAAGGATTGTTTTCATGCAAATATCTCTGTAGAAATAGATACTGGGAAGAAGAGAAACACAGGAAATTGAGCAGCAGATTTGTCTCTAAGTAAAATGTTTTTCATAGTTCTCCCAAGAGTCATCAGTGGGTTTTTAAGACTACAATGTGAGCATCATGTCCTGCAACTCTGTAACCATGTCCAGTGCAAAACAAACACCCGCAGAGACACACATTCTCACATGCAAACACTCACAGGCGCACCGACACACGTGCGTATATGCACATTCTCACACATGGTGGTGACAGAGTTCACTCACCAACGCAGCGCCTCCTGCTGGCCATCATGGGCATTAGCTTCACCATCTGCTGCGCCCTCTCCAGATGGTGCCTCTCCCATCATCTCTGCCTGCAGACCCACCCCAGTCCAAGTCCCCTTCATGATTCAGCCCTCTGGCCAAGTCACCATCCATGTTTTCCCCCTTTCAGGGTGTGGGGTGGGAGTATCTTCCAGTTCTTTAGTCCAGACTTTTCCCCAGTGGTGAGTGGAGGGGACACGTGTCACTAGCAGCCTCCTGCTGCCCTCCTTAACTTGTCTGCCAGAACTGCTTCAATTCCCTGGGCCACTTCCCCACAGCCTCAGCACCTTCTTCGCCCTTCTCTCAGGGCCTCCAGCCAGCACATCCCAGCAGCCAGCTAGGAGCTCCCCCAGTCCCTGTCAGCAACTGCTCTGCCCAAGATGCTACCATCCTTCAATCCATTAGGAACACAGTCCTCTCTCCTGGGACTCCCTGGACCCCCACTCTGACCTGTAGCTCCCTTTTATATGAGCCCACTGGGGCCTGATTGGTTGCTCTGTGCAGCCTCTCTCCAATTGGCCCTTTTTAACCCCGCCCTAGGCTCTTTTTAACCCCTTCCTTTCTGGTGTGGAATGAATACCCCATCACAACACCACACCCCTACAATTTGCTCAGAGGCAATACACCAGAGCTGTTGTCAAACAGTGCAAGAATTGTGATTCACAAATATTTTTCCAAACAAAAATACCATGTTCAGTATGTTAAAAGTCATGGGGCAATAGTATTCATTAGTCATGAGTATATGGACCACTAACAGATAGTCACACACTCACAGATCCAAAAAGTTTAACTAATCGATTATTCTACCAAAAATTCGTTATGAATGTTGCTTGTCATTCATTATTCTGCTGTTAAAAACTGTTTGAGCCAGCCAAAGAGAGTAGAAATAATGCAATGTGACTATGCATATCACAGGTACTGAATATTACAAATTCAAAATATTCTGAGCGAACAAGTTGGCTGAAATAGAATAGGCAGATAATTATTCAGAGAAATGATGTGGTGAATAATTACAAACAGCAACAGCATTCATGGAAATAAGGATTGGTTCACAAGGGTCTGAATTTACACAAACATTGTACCTAACAAATAGTTTGAACAGTTCTAATTCAAGCATAAACTGAGTTGCATGCTGCAAGCAGGGAATAAACCTTCAACTGTTCCCTGCCTTGTTTTTTGCTGTTGACTCACCTAAGGCCCGTGGAATTATAAACCAGCAATTTGAGCATGACAAATAGGGAATGTGGACTCAGAAGTAATCCTTATGAAGTTCTACTGGACATGTTTGATAGATATCCCTTTAAATCTCCTTACGTCTATTTCATATTAAGAATTAAATCATCTCTCACAAGTCCCTATGTTTGAGGATCCACGTTAAAGTGATAAGAATGTCACGTTATTCATGGTGTGAGTGTCAGCATTTACATCAACCTCCTTGTACCTCTCATGCTGTTGATCAGAGGTACATTAAAATAGAGATTTTAGTTCCTGTGTATGAAACTTTGTCCAAAATTCAAACTCAAGCACAAAAGAAGTTTGGTAACTGCAACTGCCCTCCCCACCCCCATTCACACACACACACACACACACACACACACACTTATACATTAATTATATACATCATACTGCCCCGCATGTCCTGATGCAGCGCCATAATACCTGAGAGAAGTTATTGGTTCGAGCAGTCTGAGCGAGGGATGTATCAGAGACAAAACCTTACCAACTGTGGTGGTAAGAGGATTTTAACTGAATAATGAAAATGTGTATTCAGTGTATTTACCTTTACCTCTAAAAAGGTTGTTTTCTGGAGTTGAGGTTTTGAGAGTGGAACCAGTCTAGTGTACTTTATGGGTTTATTAAAAGAATAAGCAAACAAATATGAAGGTTAGCAAACATGTCACGAGCTAATTGTACTTCTAGTTTCCCGTAACTAATCAAATATAACACAATGCAATAATCAAATCCAGGTTGCAACTGAAAGTCAATCAAGAGAGCAATGGTTCAATTTATCAGGCTCCCAATTACTACAATGAACAATTAAATCAATATATAAGGTTAACCTAAGAATTACTTCAATCCTTTACGGGAAATAAAGAAAGAACCTTTATTTCAATCCAAACAACTGAGCTCAGAATCTACCAAAACCAGAATCTGACTTTTGCCTTTGTTTTAAGAAGTATAACTCTGTAAATGATTTCTTTGTACCTTCCCACTTTGCTGCTCCACTTGAAGTTTCTCTGAACATGCCACCCAGGTTAGACGTTATTTACTCGGCTTATTCCCTGTCCCACATTAATATAGTGTCTGCATCTTTCTGACACTTTTACACAGATGTAGAAATGATTCTTAAAACAGGCACTTAACATCTTTGGAATAACATGCGGTTAACCCAGAATAGTTTCCTACTAATTAGGTAACAGACTGGGGGGAGAAGGGGTTAGTGTCTATCTGGGGGAATGGTTCAGTGATACACAAACACAAACACACACACACTACTGGAATGTTGGAGGACTCACACATCTCTGGATTCTATACAAAAGCACTCTCATGCCTCCTTACAGTCTCTCACTCACGTGATGCTGCAAACAAGTTGAGCTCCTTTCATATGCAGGGAGGTGGTCGGTCTCTTCTCTCTCTTACAGGTAGGTTTCAGGCTTGGCTTAGCTGATGGTCAGAGTCTTTCATGTCTTCTCTGGATGGCCTGTCTAGGGAAGAAACGGGATAGAGCTCAAGGTGTCATCGGTGGGAGAATCTTTTGTAAGGTTCAGTGTCCCCTGGCTTTGTCTCGAGGATTACTCTTGTGCAGTTAGGGGTACCAGGATGTTGGCTATAGCTCAATGCGAACAAATATCATAATCTGAGGTCATAGGCGAAAGTACCAGTCTAAGGTGGACATTTTCTTGCCAGATCCATTGGTAACCACAATCAGATGTCCTCTTGATAAGCAGGACATGTGAGAGGCCCACTTAAGAAGGAGCGTGAAATAGACTTCCACATGAGAAGGCCCATTCCCACTTTGCTAAATATTATTAGCAATTCATTGTCAATTACGCTTTCAGACATTTCCACTCCTTCCTTGTGACAAGGGAAGAGGGACTCTGAGAGGGTGATCATGCCCAGGGATAGTGCATGGCCTATTCCAGTGCCCCGTCACCTAAAATCAAAGCATAGTATTCCTTACTAATACTAATCATCATTTATTGACCAAATAAAGTAATCCAGGCCCAAACTCAAATCTGGCCAATGTTCCTATAAACTTCCAGAAACTTTGTAACACAATTTTCATCAGCTTCCAAATGGTTCTAGACAATCAGCTAGGGGTTGGGGTACAGAAATGATCGCGTCTCTAGCAGATATCATGATCTGATTCACACGGTTCCTGGTCCTTCCCCCAATCCTTCCACCCTGCTACCCACAGAAATCAACAGAGGCTTTGTTTCTGCTAGAAAAATCCTGTTTCTCCATTGTAAACTGTGCGGAGCAGGGATTCTGTCTTCACACTTGTTTGTACAGTGCCCTGGTCAGACCTCTGTGTGCTACTGTATTATAAATAATAATAAAGCAATATAGACCAGCTGAACTATTACGAGAAGAGATCCAGAAACTATTCCTCTTTGCAAGAATTTGTGAAAAACAAGCACATGTGTAATAAGAAAAAGAAACAAGATAATTTTTGGAGCTCCTGTTCTGGGTGCAGCAGAATAAAAGGCATATTTTATGCATTGAGGAGCAGCTGTATTACCTAAAGCAGAAATTCAGCCCTAATCTAGGTAGATGGCTGAAGCTTTAGAGAGCCTAAACAGTGAGTAAGCAGAAGATCTTTCTTCTCTTTCAAGCAACAGGCCTGCCTGGGCGGGGGAGAGGGGGGTGTTGTTGACCTTCCACACTTGTCTCTCCCAAGTAGCCAAAGTATTTTCAGGTATCCGGCTCAAATGTAAACCTTCCCACATGGTGTGGATTCTATAACACTGAATCTCAGGTGCTGACTTTCAGCTGCAGCAGCTTCTTAAACCTGACTGTGCAGTGCCTGGGCATGTCGACACTCAAGAATCCTCTATAATCAATGTGGGGCCTTTCAATTCTATAGCCTGGCAGAAACTGGGAGGGAGGGATCAGTGTATTAAAGGGCTGGCTTACAAAGGGACACTTTTAGAATTCGATCTAGGGAGCTAGGGTAAATGCTGACTAAGTGAAGCTCTGATAACCATCTACAAGTATTTGCGGGTTGCAAATACCAAGGAAGGGGAGGAATTATTGAGCACAGCAATTCAAGGTCCAGGATCTACTTCCAGCAACAGGATCAAGCAAAATTCAGGCAGATGTGTGCTGCGGACCCTGTGCTTGTGGGTCTTCTTCTTACCATCCCCAACTAAAGGTCCAGTTTATCCCCGACCCTTCTAGATACAGGCTAAGTGGGGGAGAGAGAGTCCTCAAACACATGTGAAACGAGTGGCTGTTTGGGGCACTATCCTTCTGGGGCCCTACTGTGTGCTGTATAACTGAAGGGCTGGATTCTTACTTGGGGCTTCACAACATGAAAGCTGACTGTTCTGGGACAGCCCCTCCAGCTTCCCAGGGGACAGTCCAACATACGACAGGAAACATACAAGATGAATTCAGAGGCTAAAGTGTCCCTCGCTGATTTAGTTCAGAGAGATGAAGCCATTACAAGTGCTTTATTCTGCGGTGCTGGGATCCAGGAAATAAACCTTTAAAATTCCTCCTGTTTGGGCCAAAACACAGCACTTGCAAAGGTTGGAGTCTGAGAGAGAAGCTCTGTAGAATTCCTAGAACACTGGCACCCGGGATCCGCCTACATTTCCCTGGAAGGAGTCAGGTGAGACCTCAGTGCAGCTTGGAGTCTTTACACACAGGCTGCTTCCCATCCTCTGTTGAAATCCCCTGTCAATTATTCAGGGCCCATGTTCTATTTTACTCGCCTAAGTCGTGCAGGTGGTGGGTTGTGTAAATCCTTTCACGCTAGCCGTCCCCAACGCCGGAGGAATTAAAAGTGGAACATGAAGGAATGAAAAATTCATTCTGCTCACTGCTTGGAACTGAATGGGCTGTGCGGTTCTGAGGCACAGGAGTGATTCTCAGATGCATCAGCAGCTGGCTTCTGACAAAGCCTGGCTCTGTCGTGCTGCATAAGAGACACCTGGAGCGAGGCAGGTGCATGCTGGCTGTGGAATTGGATCTTACATGCTTGTGTGACATGGTGCCATGTAACAAGGGCTGGCCCACTGGAGAATGCTTGGCACTGCTGAGCAGTAGCCTCTGCCCCGGGGTGTGCCACAGATGCTCCTGGAACTGGGCAAGTGGTGGACTCAGTCCTACCAGCAAGATATTTTATTTCCATAGACTGAGAGTATAGCGATGATGCTGGAGGCAAATGCCCTCGAGGGAGACAGCTGGGAGGGAGGCTGTTCTTGCAGGGTAGGTAGCCAGGATGGGAAGAGGAGGTACTGGGAATCGCACAAGGGGACTTGTTCCCGCAAGGTGTCCAGGCCAAAGAGGTCTGGTAAGGCCTGGAGCTCCAGAGACCCATTTCCGATTTTACAAGGTTTGCTGATGGCCAAGCCATGCATGATAATGTGATCACGTATGCCTGGCGGGTGTGAGGCTTCGCTCCAGGGTGTCTAGAAAATCCAGGTCACCGGGGAATGATGGTCACATGGCCTGGCAAATAAATCACATGACATGTCAGGCCAGATGGGTCTGGACAATACTGCCCGTGGCAGCACTGTTCTTGTGGAGAAATCACACATGGACTCACACACACGCATGCACACCCACAGATTCATGTATGTATGCGTGCACACACACACACAGAGAGAACATGAGGCTAGCACATAGATGCTAAATATCCCAGAAACTGACTATAATGTTTGAGGGGATCCAGGAGATTTTACATCACAGGTTATAGGGAAATCCTTCTGTGATTTCGAGCTGACGGGATAATGGGGATCTCACTTTGGCTTTAGAGTACGCATCAGCAAAGAGAATCTCCCTCTTCCCCACCCGTCACGACACTGGAAACGCAGGAACTCCCTGCTATATTAGCTCCCGCTTATCCAAAGAAATAGAAAAGTGTGGCAGATCCACCCTTCTAGTTCTTCCTCAAACCCCCAAAGCACTGACAACTCCATTCTGAGCTGTCTCTTCAATATTTCATATTAAACACACACACACACAGCCTACAATTTCTCTTAGCACTTTTCATCTGACTCTTTCTATTTTTAAGCTACATTTATGTCAGCCAAGGATCAGTGCACACAGTTCCTGAGCCTGCAATTCCAACACAGTCTGTGAGAGCACAGCACAGTGAGCAGAGTCTGTTACACACATCCAAATACACATTTTTCTAGCTAACACGCACCTTTTAATCTGGAAGTCTGGGAGCTGCTGGCCCTTTAAAACAGTAATCAACACAGTGCAAGCTCCCCAGACCCAGGTTGATTTGTTCCCTTTTCTTTCCCTCATACAACATAATTCACAGGCTGTCAAAATGAATCTGTACATTGCTTACATTTGTGCTAAGCCATGTCTCTTGCATTTACATGGGGAGCATCGCTACCCTGGAGCATTAAGGAGGACTTGTGTGCATTGGATGGGAAGCTTTCACCACAGCAGTGTGATGATTCAGACTCCGTTACAGAGCAGCATATGAGAAACCAGGCTGTGTCATCCTGTGCCTAGCCCTGGGTAGCCCACTCTGAGCCCTCCAGGCTGGGATTTCTCATCCATCTAGACTCCTGAGATGGCTGTTGAAACCACAGCAAAGGAAAGTGGGGGTTGGGAGGTGGAGAGGGATTTGGTCAGAAGAGGGGCCGAGACAGTGAGTTTGGCCTCTGATGCTTTAAGATGTAGAAAAGGCAGCCGAGTGCTCCGGGTCTCCATTCAGATGCAGTTACTTTGGCAGGTGATGAACTGAAGTGGACTGTGCCTTAGCAAGGGAATCTTCCCACTCTTTTGACTTCTCCCTAGATTACCTGTTTCCAGCGTCGTTCCCCTCCAGGTGCAGTGTGTGCACACCTCCATCCCTTCATGCCACCTGACGGGGGAATGGAGTCATTGCAGGAGAGGTGCACTGCACGCACAGATGGATCCCCTTCTGCTGGGACTGCCGTTGGCTGCTACGTTGGTGACAGAGCTTTAGAGGCGTACGGCACACAATGTCTTCTCAGCTGGGCCCGCATTCCATGAGAATCATTATTGTGCTTGCGTTGTTACTTGCTAAACCCTGGCAGTGGGCTTGTCCCTGCCCCAAGGAGTTCAGTTACACTTGGCGTTCGGTCCTGTGACCCAGTATCATAGGAACACAGAAATGGCCAGCCGGGATCAGAACCAAGGTCCATCTAGCCCAGTCTCCGACAGTGGCCTGGGCCAGATGTTTCAGAGGAAGATGTAAGAATTCTGCAGTAACGGATGTAGGATAATGCACCCCCATTAGGTCTCATCCTGGTCTCCTAATAGCTAGAGACTCGCTTAACCCCTGAAGCAGGGTTCAATCCTCTGCCTGAATTTTGGTTGGCACTAATGATCATCGTTTGCGCCATCAGTTTGGCCTTGTGAGTGTTGGTGAACATTTTGTTTGTGGGGTGGATTTTTTGGCCATTTTCAGCAATTTCTCTAGCTTTCCATGGCAAAAATGATGGCGGGGCGGGGGGGGGGGGTTTGCCTCCACCCTGACCCCGTTGTAAGAATTACCACCTTCAGGAGATTGGACGTGTGGGAATAATAGTTGAAAAGCAATATATGGCAGTAACTCCACCACCCTGCCCCATGTGTTGCTTCTGAATTCCACCGGGAGACTGGGCATTGGGAAGATTGCCACATGAGCTGACATAGATCCTTTTCTACATGTGGTGAGTTTACCATGGACAGAACAAACTCATCCCATGCAGCAAAAGGGCACCAAGTTCCTGGTTTCAGGCCCAACTGAGCCCTACACTCTGGTGTTTAGCTGCTGTGCTCTGCCCCTGACCTTCACAAGACCCTCTGGGTGAGAGTGCTCTGCTGGGACACATGGTTTCGTCCATTTAGCAACCTCTCAGAAGCATCTGTCCATGCCTTCCATCCATTGACAGTGGGACGATGACCAAGGCTCACAGGAACTTCCATTGCTTGGAGCATTTAAAACAAGAGAGGACCAAGCAGCATAAAATGCACTGTAGGCACAATCATACTCTAGTCCCTAGGGGCAAGACTAGGGGGCCAGACAGACCTTTTCTGTTTCTAATGGCAATGGCTCCTTTCACAGGAGGATGCGTGGATAATGCACAATGCCCCGAGCTGCTGGGATCAAGAGAATACACCCGATTAGAACCTCAAAATCAAGTTTACTTTGAATCACACTCTCCTCCCTGCTTGGGGGCTCTTGGTTTGCAAACCGTTCGGTAAAGGCAGCAGGCTAGTTAGTTACAAAGAGACACCAGGAGGCTTCAGACCTTAAAACTGATTCCTCTTCTTCACCTAATTAGCCAGATCTAATTTGCAATATAGAAAAGCTAATGTGGTACTACAGCAAAGTGCCTACCTCCCCTGACTGGGGAAATACAACATGTCAGGCAGAGGAGAATGCACCGCTCTTTCTGTTCCTCAGCAGAGTGTAATAACAAACACTGTTGTTTGGGAGCTCTTCGGGCACCTGCTTTTGGTTTTCCTTACATATCCCTTATGAAAAGAACAATCCAGCCCTTCAAAGGGAACTCGCATGCGGGCAGCGGTGGGGGCGGAAATGCACGGAACGGATCCTCAGCAATACGGAGATCTCTGCAATGCTTTCCACAGCTGGTAATAGACGACTGGCCCTGCCTTGGGAAATAAGCCTCCAAACGAGCCGGACAGGCATCTGTCTGTTGGCACCACATGACTGGCATCACCACCGGAGCCCTACGGAATATGGAAAGTAACAGCCTAGTGCTCCCATCCAAATCTAACCAAATGTGCAGCTTGATATGAAGAGGTTGGGAGTGTGTGTGGGGGGGAAGATCCATTGTTAGCACAGCTCTAAAGCAGCTTAGTGGAACTGCTAGGCAGTTTTGGCTGTTAACATCCCTGTTCCGAGTCCTCTCTCCCTTGCACGCACGCACGCACGCCCATCGGAATACTTAGACAAGTGGCGTCTAATTTTGTGCTGCCGTGTGCCTAGGTAAATCCAGAACAGCCCACTACATTTGTGCCAGTCCAGACATGATTCTAAATTGCCCCGAGCTTGAAGGTTTTTGGATCTGAGCTTTCTGGTTCAGACTCCCAGCTCTTGTTAAAAGCAGCTTCTCTCGGGGCTTTTCCATCCTACCTTGTTGCCAAGTTCCCTGTTACTGGAGAGAATTGAACAATCCAGGAGGGACAGTTCTGCAACTATCTATTTATCTACCTACCTACTTTAACAGAAAGCGGCATAGCCTTTTGAGAGAGCCCTAATTGTCCCAGCTTATCATGCTTTCTCTGATTGCAATGCACATCTCCAGTGAAACAGAGAAGGGCCCTCCAGTGTGCAAAACAAATGGCTCCCAGTGTGAAAAATGATTTAAGGGAGAAGGTTTAAAAGTTGAGATGATTAATGTATATGACTTAGCTGGCACGCTGGAAATGATAAATCAAGAAGGAATGGGAAAGCAGTGCATAAATTCAGAGCCGGGCCGCTCGGGACTTGAATGGTAGAAACTTGAGGCCTGCTGCCAATGCAACGCTTAAGCTGGGTGGCATCCAGCATTCAGATATCAACTGATTGAGGTTCCTTAATGGAGAGGATAGGGTGGGGGGCTGGGGGAGGAACGTGCTCCATTTGGACCTGTGTGCATGTGCTTGGAAGCCCTTATGTACAACCCTTCTGTCTAAATAGAAGATCGTTCCTTGAACAGGCCTAACTCCCTCAATCCAAACCTGATTCTTCATCATTACATCTTTAAATTGCCACATATTAAATTAGCTGCAGTGAAAAGATTTAGGAGACATCTTGAAGCCTCCTCAAGGAACCCAAGAATAATCTTAGAAGATTAAGAAAGCAAGAGGGACCGAACAGGAAAAGAAAAAGGGAATGGGGGGAAAAAAAGATTTTATGACTAAAATTGCCAGCAACATTCTTTAGTAATGTCATTCATTTTTCTGTCACACATTTCTAATGCATCACATTAATGTAGTGAAAAGGGATTTAGAGAAGATGAATTAAGACTTAAATGCACTAAAATGACTTTAGGAATATTTAAATACAATACAATTTATTTTTGTGTAGTCTCATTCAATGCAAAACTCTCACCGACGTTCCAGGGGCCGGTACAGAGCCGGTGAAGCGTATGTGCCTGTGCATAAGTAGTGTCACTTCCAACAGAAACAAGACTTAAATTGGTCTTTTCTTTGGTCCAGAAATAAACTACATGGATTGCGCCCGTACCAGAATAATCACCCGCCCTGAAATGCAAAAGGTGAAGAACCCACTAAAGCTTCTGAGATCCCCCTTCCGCCACCACCGCCTCCCACTCCCAGTGGGGAGCTAAAATAGGGAATTATCCTACTTCCAGGTTGCTTAACTTTGAAATCCAATCACCATAGCCTTAAACTATCCTGTGTGTGGCTGTCTGCTGGTAGCCCTCACCTGAACATTTTCTACAGCTCTTCATCCCACCAACAAACACACCCGCTGCTTCTTCTGCCGTAGTAGGTATTAAAAAGGAAACATTTATGTTAGCATGCTAAAAATACCTCCCTGCACTGCTATGTTCTAAGAACAGGAAAATATCTCACCTTATTGTCATGCATGGATAAACGCCTGCTTTGCAGAGCCGCTCTAGGATGGTCCTTAGAGACAGCACACAAAGCTCAGAATTCTCGGCCAGAGCTGGTTCCAGGCTCCGTCAGAGGCCTGATCTCGGTGTGCTCCCATGCCATAAAGGCCAAGCAGGGAGAGGAGATTTAGAGGTGCACCGAAGGGATGTAAGTAGGAACCCTGAAATGACACTGAGTGAAGTTCGGAGCTGCAGAGCAAGAAATGTTCTTTTATTATTATTGGTTTGCATTATGGTAGCACCTAGAGGCTCCCACTGAGATCAGTCCACGTTGTGCTCGGTGTTGATCACACACAATAAATAACTGTCCCTGCCCCAAAGAGATTATAATCCAAACAGACAAGAAAGTTGAAGAGTGGCAGAAAAGAAGAATTCTGATCCCCATTTTACAGAGGGGGCACTGAGGCACAGAGAGTTTAAATGACTTAGAATCACACAGGGGATTGGGGGTAGTCCTGGGAACTGAGCCCAGAGTCCCTCCTGAGCCGCAGTCTGATGCTTTAACCATGAGATCATTGTTCCTTTGTTACTACAGTGAAGCCTGTTGGACTGTGTAGGACACCACGCTACTGAAGCAGTGGCAGGCACATGGCATAGGCCCTTTATAAGTAGGTTAGACGATGTGGTCTGTAATCAGCGGAATAAACATTTGGCAGTGAGATGGGCTAAATGGGACTTAACAGATTTGTTTCCATCTGTATTTTCTACAGTGCTGTAGGCGTCAGCAGCAACAGGAGTGGGCTGAGTTCTCGAAAGCAACACGGCGTCTGGTCAAATATGTCAGCTGAGCCACATCGACCCTGACAAACGCCCAGAATAATTCATATACCTCAGTCCCAACATGGACCCCACAGACACTGGGGGAGCTTGGGTTTTTGCACCACTCGCGACTGACTGGGGAGTGTACATCTAAAGGGGCAGAGCCACAGAGCGAGAGGTGTCTGTAAAGATAACTGGATCCTCGGATGGTCAGAGTAAAGAGACCCACTCTCCTTCTCTTGCCCCTACCCCGTCTCCTGGAACTCCAGGCTGGGGGTGCATTGAAAGAGCGATGTGAGAATATCTGGCTACTTCAGGCCTGCTGGATGCTCATTTCCAGCCGGCAGTAAGCTCTTCCCTTCACACCCAAACAGATCTAATCGCTGTGCCAGCAAGCACTGTAGAGATAAGAAAATCCCCTCTCTGCTTCCAAAATATCACTCTAGTTCTGCCTGTGAATCAACAAATTCAAAACAAAACCACCAAACCCAGCAAATTGCCTGGAGCTGCCTTTTGTGCTGCTGTGTGGGTTCAGCAGAAAGGCTTTTTGACCGTCATCACTGCCCGGAAAAGGCTCCTTCTTCCTTATTTCAGATGAGATAAAAAATAGTCCCTGCTTTACTGATTGATAGATTACAAGAGCCTTTGGTCAGATTTTAGATCATTTCTCCTTTCCCACCCTACCTGCTTTGTTAGAGACAAACCACAAAAACACAGAGAGCAATTCAACTTCTACAGGAACGGAGGAGGGCAAAACACAAAAACAAAAACCAACAAACAAAAAACCCACCAAGGCACAAAGCTCAGTCCATGCAGGGAATGCGACGCTGCAAAATTGAACTTTTCCTGCCTCACAGTGTTCTTTGAAAGCATTCAATTATCTTTCTGCACCTATAGAAAATGTTGGAATTGCTTCCCAGAGCTTTTAAAGGGCTCTCTCTACAAAAGACACCTCACACCAGCTCAGCAGCAGAAGAAGGGGAAAAAAACAACACCAATCTATTTGTTTATCTTTGAAGAACCAAAAGTGATACAAATTCAGGCTGGAAATCTGTGTGTTGATGTCTGCATGTGCATCTCTCTCTCTCTCTCTTTCTTTGCTTACCTGCAGAAGCAGACAATGGGGTGATTTTCAGACAGGCCTTCAGACTTTGGGGCATGATTTTCCACTGACAAATAAAAGCAGCTGCAATGAACTGCGGGCATGGCTGGTAGCACTTAGACAACTAACCTCCTGATTTGTTGGTGCAATGCAGTAGAAAGATGTCTAAGGACTCCCAGTTTCACCTGTTATTCATTGTAGGTGCAAAAATTGTTGGCACAAAAATAAGCCTGCATAATACGCAGTATGATAGGACCTATCAAACTGGGATTATTTAGCCTGGCAAGGAGAAAGGCTAGAAAGCATTCAATTTGAAGAGTTAAGATTATGAAGAGTAGAATGAAAACTGATCAGTCCCTAGTTTGCTATATTGAAGTAAGAGAACAAGGGCCCATTCACTGCAGTTAATAGCAGGTAAATCTAGAATAAATAGAAGTCAATGTTTTCTCATCCAGTATGTTGGCAGCCTGTGGAATTAGCATCCATAGCAGGTCATAAAGTTAAATGTAGCTGGATTTAAAATGAAGCTGCATAATTTTACAATCAATAATTACCTTTTTAGCAATGCAAGGAAAAGAGAAGGCTAATCCAAGCTCATGCTGAAGATAATGTCTGAAGAGGTCAGGCAGGAATTCTTCCCCAGCCACAATTGTCCAGGTTCACTTAGGAGTGGTGACATTTCCACCTTCCTTTGAAGCATCAGGCATTGTGAGGTGAGATGCTGGAGTAGATGGACCAATTGCCTAGTCCTGTCTGTCAAATCCCATGTTCCTATGTAATTAAATTCAACGGAAATCAGCCTTAATTGGATGCCACCTTGGAAATGCTGGGATGTAATGAAGCCATGGGATATGCAGCACTAACAGCCTTTGATGATGCTTCCCCCCATGGTTTCTCCTGGGTCTGGAGAGAGAGTGCAGGGACTGCTCCTTCTGTGAGCCCCCAAAGCGTCACCTTGCCCCCAAAGGGTCAGAAAGTGGTACTGGGGAGGCAGAGCCATGGTCCTTCCTTCCTCTGCACTGACCTGCCACCCCGTGCATGACAAGACCCCTCACCACTCCCCCCATTAAAATCTGCCCAGCTTATTTTTAGGCTCGAAAGACTGTAGGATTGAGGGTTCACAGGAGAACTTATTCCCCACAGCTCCTGACTCACAGGTGGATCTGAAAAGCATTTTCTGGGCCAGCCTTCCTATCCCTAATACCAGGCTGAACTGATGGAGGGCATTGAAATTTCAATAGCACACGGTGATGCTCTCGGTCAGAGTGACTTTCTCACGGTCAGAAAATGCATCTTTTCGGAGAGTCTCCCTGTTGCAGGCATCACCCACAGCCAGTGTCACCGAGAAAAGAAGTTTTCAAACTCTATGGCTAATGTTCCAAGGGCAAACTGAATTTTCCAGCAGCACAGTTCTCCAGCTATTAACCGGCAGGTACGGTAAACTCCAGCTTTGTCTCTTTTCCCAGAGCTGGCTACTACAATACATTCTCATCATTATCCTGTGCAGCGTATCGTCTGAGTCATTCCCACACATAATACGTGGCAAAATGCAGAGATACACTGTTGCTCTATGGCATATTTATTTATGTTGCATTGGCCTGGGGTACTCCTTTGCAGGGACAGGAATTCAGGCACTCCCAAAACTTCATCCCTCTTGCTGTTGACCTGCTCCACTTCCTTATTAATGGCTCATCTTTCGACATAGCCTCATGCTTGAAATGGAAACTGATGAGCTAAGCGGTGCGACAAATAACTGGAATATAATTGGTGTAACTTGTCAGAAGCATTCTGGCATCCTCTGGTTTGTATGTGCTGCAGTCATGCTGCATTTTAGTCTCCCCTGATCTTCTGATTCCCATCTCCATGGCCTATACACAAAGAAGTTTGCACTTGTCTTTACATTCTTAATCAGGATGTGTTACCCTCATGCCAGCCCAAGCTGTGCTGAAGTTTGGGACAACATGACATAACACAATGTGGCAAGGCAACATCACATAAAGGAGTCCCGCTGTTTTTAGATGTGATGCCCATTATTTCCTGAAATTTGATCCAATGTTTGGTGAAGAGCTAGCAGATTAGCCACTAACTAAAAGCAAATGATTTGAAATAGCCATGAACAGTTCTCTGCAAATCCCCAGTTATATGCAACCTGGCACACTAGGCCATTTTCATAGGGAGAAGAAAGCTTTATGCGTGCCCAAACTAGCCATGCAGAAATGCTTTTTCACCTGCCAAGGCAGTTTCATGCTAAAGGTTTAGGACTATTGTGTATAACAGGGGTAGGCAACCTATGGCATGCATGCCAAAGGCGGCACACGAGCTGATTTTCAGTGGCACTCACGCTGCCCGGGTCCTGGCCTCCGACCTCGGGGGCTCTGCATTTTAATTTAATTTTAAATGGCTTCTTAAACATTTTAAAAACCTTATTTACTTTACATACAACAATCATTTAGTTCTATATTATAGACTTATAGAAAGAGATCTTCTAAAAACGTTAAAATATATTACTAGCACGCGAAACCTTAAATTAGAGTGAATAAATGAAGACTCGGCACATCCCTTCTGAAAGGTTGCTGACCTCTGGTGTTTAATGAGCTAACAGGAGACTTTGCTCATTTCTGCCCAGAAGTAACTACTGGAGATAAGACGAACCTTTCCCTTGGGGCAGGTTGTCCCATAACTGCAGCGTTCCTTGCACCTTTCCATGAAGCAGCTAGTCCTGGCCACTATCAGAAAGGGGACTAAGCTAGAGGGACCCCAGGTCAGATCGGCCCTGGCAGTTCCTATGCTCCCCTATGGCAAACACAGCATCCCCAAATACTTATGTTTCCAGGCCCAGAACCCGGCTGAGCATTGGAGAGTTTCTCCTCACTGGCTCCTCCAGACACCGGGCTGACATCGGCTCCATGCTGCTGCTTGCATGCCCCATTTGCAGGGGGACATTGGCAGTTGACCCACATAGCAGTGGCTGTCCTGCCCTTGCTCCACTCCATAGCCAGCCACTTGGCAGCACACAGGGAATACCCATGCAGCTGGAGTCGGTGTCAAGGGGGGGGGGGGGGAGAACGGGTGCACGCCCCAAATCCTGTCCCTCTAGTACAGGTGAAGAGCAACCAGTTCTGCTGCAAGAGATCCCTGTGTGGTCAAGAAGGAGGGGCATACATTTGTCCCATGGGGCTCTATTACTGCCCTGAGTCTCACCCAGGATGCCCTGGGCACTTATGGTTGGTTGATAGCCTTGCGCCATACAGTGTCTAGGATGAAGTTCTTTCTTCATGCTTCAGGTCAAGACTTGATCACCAGCAGGGGGCAGTGAGGGCAGGAGGATCCTTCCTCTTTCCTCCTTCCTCCAGCAGTGTAGTGGCATCTGGCACAGTGATGCACTTTTAGGAGGCAGAGAGGAGACAAGGGGGTGAAACCTGCTGTTGGAGTTGGGACGCCGAGGGAGGTGGACCATCGGTCTGTTTGGAGAGGTGATGATCCTTATACGTAGTTTTGTCTTTTCCACGTAAACAAGCAGAGCAGGCGCAGGTCTGCAAGGCCACTTACCTACTGCATCCCAGCTCCATCAGCAGGCTGATTGCGGTGAGCTACTTTTCAAAGACTAAAGATCTGAGTCACCAGCACTGGGCTTTACACATAACTCAGGCGTTTCTTTCTCTTTGCTTCTCACTGCCCATGCTGTGATCACAGATCTTGGGAATGGTACTGGACTTCACTTTCAACCACCTGCCCTTGGTGGCTAGCTCACTACACTGTTATCTGAGTGTGTGGTAGGATTCTTTGTGAAGCCTTCCAGTGCTGTTGCTGCACTATGCCCACCCTCGGTAGAGCTCCCAGGGCCCATGTGCTCTCCCTGCTAGGATGTTTTCCCTTACATCTAATCTAAACTTGGCCTTTTCCAAGTGCAAAGTCATTAATGCCTGTGATATATCCTCAGTCAACTTCAAATATGTTTTCCCCCTTTGCCTTTATTTTATTTCCTCTCCAGGATTTCATGGGCTTTTTAGTACATTGTTTGCTTTTTATATTGTGCATTTTATGATGTTTTAATTATTATTGTTTATTATTATTGTGTTTTAATTGTCTATCTGGGCCACTGTGTGTCTTGGAGTGGAGCAATTTATAAATAAAATTATTATTCTTTGTATAGCTCTATCTTATTCTTCCCAACTCCCTTATGCCCCTTTATTTCTTTAAAGCTCCATAAGTTAAGTTCCTTTATCTTTTTCTCATGTCAGACCTTCCAACCCTCTTATCTTTGTTTCCACTTGATTTTAAAGCTTTTTGTTGTTGTTGTTGTTGTTGTTGAGAAACCTCTAACTGTAAACAGTATTTCCTGTGCAGGCTCACCAGGGCTGTGTACAGAGGAAATATTACCTGGGGTAATCCTAAAGCAGTGAAATGACTAGCCAACAATACCAGGCCACACTCCATTTGTCACTCTCTCCTTGAAAAGCTGGGATGGATTATGATCATCAGTTTGTGACACCAACAACTCACTTTTATTATGGGTAAAAGTTAAGGAATTGCACACAGCTGCTCTCAGGAGAGAGATACAAGCCACCCATTGTGTTGAGAGCCAGCCAGAGAGGCAAAGCACAAATGATTAATGTGGGACAACCAGAGAGATGCTCTGTATGATAAACAAATACCTGGATGCCTCACAGACAACTTCTGTCACAGGTTCATGGGGATTCGTGGGAAGTGAAAAATGCAGCTGTCTCTGCTATTTCATCCCAGGGGGTCCACTCTGACCTGCAGGGTGTAGGGATCTCTAGTTTTTCACAGTGTCAGGGCCGCAGGGAATTAACTCATGCAGTACATGAAGAGGTCAGTGGTGGAATACAAGAATGGGTGAAATTTGTCCCTGGGTACAGGACTAGCATAATGCCAATGTACTACTTAAATACTTGCCATTTGGTGCAATCAAAGAACTTAATTGGGACATGAGAGATCTATAGGTCAGGTGCATGGGGGTAACCTGCCTTTGGAGCTGGCCAGCCCATTGCAGGGGGGTGCGTGCTCCTTTAGATTTCTTTTTCATTCCACTGTTAGAAGGTGAAAAGCATCCACTCAGCTCCAAACCAACCGGAGCAGCCGCGTTATCAATGAATGGGTCTCCAATGCTGGTGTAGTTCCCATTGGATGGCCGCAACCAAATGAATTTCATTCTCAAATTGGGGCTGGAAATCTTGTAAGGCTAAGCTTTGTAGCTGGAGCTGAACACCCTGCAAGATCAGCAGTTGCCTGGAGGAGCTTTGAATGTCTCTATCCAGCTCCCGATGAAACTAAGAAACTGAGAGGAGCAAGGATTTATTTTTTTAATAAAAAGCTTTTTGGTATCAGATTATTCTTCACTCTCGAGGCAGCAGCAGGGATGTATTGTCAATAGGGTTTGGGTGGTGGTGTTTGCTCCTCCCTTTGTGTTTGGTTTCTGTGAATATCTTTGCTAATAAGTTGGCTGGTGGGATCTTTTACAGGGGCAGCAATTTTTAAGCCAGTGCCCACAGGAAATGAATATTAAGCTCATAAATACAAGTGTTCGGGCCAGAAACTTGATTGTAAGCGTCACACTCATCCAATCAGGGAAAAGAAACAATGCCATGTGATGTATGCATCCAATCAAAACTAGCCAAGATATTTTGAAAGTTCTTGAAATTTTGAATAGAATCAATATTTAGAACAAAGAGCTCATGAGCCTTGGTCGGACCAAGAACTATCCATGGAGATTGGTAGCTAAACAATTACAATGACAAATTAATTTGAGAAAATTAGAAGACTTTGCTCACTGACAATTTGCAAACAGAAAAAAGCGGGTGGGGGGAATTCACCTTGCCCTTTGCTGGGAATTAATTGTAGAGCTGTATTTGCAAATATTACACATGAGGCTCCACTCATCCTGTAATAAACCCCAAAGCTCCTAAGGATGTCATGAACAACTGGGGAAACTATTAATTTCCTTTTCCAATATATTTTTAAAAGCTTTTTCTAACTATAATCAAGGGAGCAGTGAATTCAACTTGGCAAACAAGCTTATATTAATGCTCCTGCTGGAAACATGTATTAGAGATGGCTGAAATATTGTTGTGGAAATATTTTGGGTGGGGCAGGTGGATTTTTCACCAAAATAGAAAAACATTCTTTTTAAAAACAGAAAATGTTTCAGTAATTTTATTTACCAACAACTGACCTTTTTTTAAAGAAAACAATTATTGAAAATTAAAAACTTTTTAGATGTGTGTTTTGTTTTTTCAATGAAAAAAAATCACAAAACAAAAATATTCACAGGAACTTTATAAAAAAATAAAACAATTAAAAAAATAATTAACCAGAAAAAATAACTGGCATTTTCCAAGTAGCTCTAAAGTTTACACTGCAACTGATACTGAGCAAAACTCCCACTGACATTCAAGGGGCAGGATCAGATCTTGTATGGACAGATTGGCCCTGGAATCAGTTTGTGTCATTAGAATTGGGATGGGGGAGATTTTTCAAAGGCTATGGCAATGCTTTGCAAGGACATGACATTTGCAGTAAACGGGCCCATTCCAAAGGCAAACTCTTCACCCCTAATCTCTGGCAGGCATGAATTAGCAGCATGCAATGAAGGGGGGGGGGGGTGACACCATCAGTGGCTGGGAAATCACCCCAATACTCAGTGCAGTTTGGGGGCAGAATTTCAACAAGGAGCTTTCCAGATCCCCCTGTGGGTCAGAGAGAGCTATCTGTTAAAGCAGAAGCAGAAACTGTAAGGGGAGAGGTTGGGGGAGGATGGGGAAGAAAGAAACAAAAGTGAGGAGATGGGAAAAAAACATTAAAATAACCCAACAACTTTCCAGGAGTTACAGGCACTAAGCAAATGGAAAGGAAATGTGGAACTGCAGCTGAGGACACGGAGAGCAAGGAGAACGCCACAGACACGAATGCACCACAGTGAGAAGGAAAGCACGTGGAAAAGCAAGGGCTGTGGGCGAATGAAAGGCAGCCTGGAAGATGAGATGTTTGGGGAGAAAAGGAGAAGGGAGGTTTCCAGGAGATGAAGTGGGGTGGGGTGAGAAGGAGGAGAGTGGAGGTCAAGGAGGAGGAAAAACAGGGCCACAGCTGGGTCATTTCAAACAAAACCTGTCACCTGAGTACCTCTTTCCCGAGCCTCATCTTGTTTATTTTAGCCTCCCGAACAGAGTGACCACACAAAAGGTTGGGAGATCGCAATGGGCTAAAGCAGCCAGGGACAGGCTAAGGGCTACCTGCCTGTCCCGTAAGCTACCAAGGGATTTAAGAAAAGGGAGAGACCCCCTTCCCGGGGCTGGGACTCTGAGTACGGCAGGCTACGTGAGGTGGGGGGAAATCACTGTTTGGTGTTACTCATGAGATTTGTGTTTCAACAATAAGCTGTGCCCAGAGGCAGGGATGTGAAATAGCTTTCAGGGTGGTTCCTTCTGTTCCTGGCCTATGAGAGGGTCCAGGAGCATCTTTTCTCTTATTAGACCATCTTCAGGTGGCAGCACTTTCAGGCCTGCTGTCCGTATCATACTATCTGTGTGATGCTTCCATTCTTCCATAGGTAACAGTGCAAGCTTCCCCCATGACGTCAGCCACTGTCTCAGAGGGTCACCTCCGCAGGCTAAGAGGGTAACTCATTTTCTAGACCTAGTCTTTGGCCTCTCCACTGACACTGCTAGCAAAGACACCAATACATGCCATTTGCATTTGGTGGCTTGGTGGCCATGGATCCTTGTCCCATTCAGAACATGCACCGAACACCCCCACCCCCTTCCCAAGTTAATGTGCATAGGGCCCTTAACAGGTATAAGCTTGATCACAGGGCTGGATTTGTGCCAGCATCTTAGAAGTGAAAAGTTGTGTATCGAAGGTGCTTTAATCCACCCTACTACATGCAAGCCATACTCAGGATCTTAAACTCACGCTGCTGAATGCAGGATCAATAATCAACAAGCAGTTCTGCTATCCATGACCTGATCTCAGATGAGACTTCAGACATAGCCTGCATCAGTAAACCAGAACACCATGGGACCAATAACAGCCCAGGCTACTAATTACATCAAAATCCTGCCTGTGAGGGTTTAGTAGCCAGACTGCTCCCTTCGTACCTAAAATGCAAAGGAAGAAAGGAAGATTCTCTTGGAAAAACAACTTTCTCTGCACACACAGGGCCAGCTCCAGCATTTCTGCCGCCCTAAGCAAAAAAAAAAAAGCCGCGATTGGCAGTTCGGCGGCAGTTCAGCAGCAGGTCCTTCGCTCCTAGAGGGAGTGAGGGACCTGCCTCCCCCGAATTGCCACAGGTGCCGCCCCTCTCCCTTGGCCGCTCCAAGCACCTGCTTGTTAAGCTGGTGCCTGGAGCCGGCCCTGTGCACACATACAGGAGCTGGCCAGAATCTGCTACTAACTATGCAGCAGTGAGAAGACCCCCCCTTGAGCTCAATGATTTTGAATCAGGCCCACCCTTAATCTTGTGTGCCTCTGCCGAGCTCTCTCACTTTGCTCTGAAGACGATGGCAGCAAGGGAGCCAGAGCAGCTCCAGAAAAAGTGTTGTTTCCCAGAGCCTTTCCAGAAATGGGGCCAGGCACTTGTAACCAAAGAGTTCTCCTGGGTTCCTTTCTTACAGCTTGGAGGGGATTTTTAGCCCTGTTAAAAAATCAGCATCTTTCATCCATGCAGGCAGTGATTATGCTGCAGCTGGTTAGAATCCCTTCACCAGGGGGAACAGAATCCATGTCTTGCCATGCTGGCTGGAAATCTCTTTCTTCTGCTTAGTGAAGCCTCTGATTTTCATCCCATTTCCAAGGGACAATAATCTGCAAAGTATAAGGTCACTCCCAGCTCCAGTCCAGATGAGAAGAATGAAGGGGAAATCATATCACTGTTCTGTACTTATTCTCCTCCGAGCACAGGCTGGAGTCCAGCTCTCTTTGGCTGAAATCACCAAGCAGAGCCTGCAGCTACTAAACTATACCTTGACCAGCATTAATACAAATAAACAATGGTGGGTTCTGGGGGATTGAGAGGTATAACTCAGCCAGAGCGTATATTGGTCATGCTAACAAAACAAATGCAAACATAAAAATAACTCTCATAAAATCCAACCAGCTGGCTCAACTAATTAAATGTAAAAAAAAAACAGCAAAACAAGAGTTCCAAAAAACACAGACATTGCAGCCAGGATACAAAATGATGATAAGAACCCTGTATATTTTCCTGTTTGTGAAGACATGTGTACCTATGCGTATAATAGTAATATACCTATCTCCTAGAACTGGAAGGGACCTTGAAAGGTCATCAAGTCTAGTCCTCTGCCTTCACTAGCAGGACCAATTTTTTTGCCCCAGATCCCTAAATGGCCCCCTCAAAGATTGAATTCACAACCCTGAGTTTAGCAGGCTATCTCCTTGTGTATCTGTGTGCACATGTATTTGTGTGGCTGTACTCTGTGTATGTTTGAGTGCATGTGACTTTGTGTGCCTTGTGTGGTATTTACATGCATGGGGTGGTGTGTCAGGGGGGATGAGGGCATGTGTATATACATTGATGCGCATCAGTGTGTGTGTGTCTGGTCATGTTTCAGTGCATATGAATTTGTGTGTCTTTTGTGGTGTCCGTGTTTGTGCGTGTATTTGTGTGTGCATGTGTGTAGTGCCTTCCGTGTATTTCTGTGATGCCTGTAAGTACATGCGTGTGTTTGGGGCTGTATATGTATGCTGCCGCATGTGTACGGGCACCTACACAGTGTGTATTTCTGTACATGTGCTTGCTTTCATTTGCATGACCCTTTCTTTAGTGCGTTTAAAAAAAATATTTGTTGGCAATGCCTTTGCAAATCCACACACTGCAGAGAGGAAATAAGACCCATCCATTTGTGCCGGCACTGTTAAAGATTTTCTATAAAGTGCCTACATTTCCAGTACAGCCGAATGGATTTCATTGCAGAAAAATATTAAGACAGAACAGTGCAGTGAAGGAAAATATTGTGTACTATAATGATTCACAAAAGCATAAAAATACCATCCTCAGCCTGTCTATTCTCCCACCACATGCTTGACTCACGATCAAATGTATGGATGCGTTTAAAAATGAAAGTTGTGTATGCACATTATTCATAACTCAGATTAGCTTATTTAGCTTCCAAGCTAACATGCCAGTCCAGGATAGAACATATTTTAAGCCTGTCTTTCTCACTAGTAAGCTCATACACCTGCCTTTTTATTTTTACACTGATGTTCTGCCCTCGACATTTAAAAAAAAAAAAGATGTTTCTGCATAGAATCCACCAGAGCTTTTAACACTAGAAACAAAAAGTCAACATTCTTCTTCTTGGCATGAGCAGTTAACGCCAAGTACAATAGCTCTGATGGACAACAAGATTACAAAGTATAGCTGATATACAAATGGGATGCAGGCTATTTTCTGTATAGTGGCTGCAATTTGAATGCCTTGCAGCAGAGAATAGTAGGAATCAAGGTATTAATAAAAAAAGGCAGTAGAATGATTTGCAATCAGACATTAATATGGAGATTTTTTTTATAAACACAGTAATTCACTCCCTATGCAGAATAGTGAATGCAAAGTTGCATTAGCTATTCCAGTAGGTACAGAGTGTGTCACCCATAAACAGTGAAGTGTGTTATAATGGCAACAGACCTATGGATTAATTATAAGGTTCTTTTAAGTGGGGACTGTGGTGTTCATTGATCACTCAGTACTTGAGGGGCTTGCAAGAGAGATCTTGGTTATTCTAGGTCTTGTTCTAAGAGCCTGTGCATAACAAATGTTTCTGTGACTCACTGGGAAGCTCAACCATCAAGCTTATGTCTACACTCCACACTAAGTCTGGGCTCTGACACAGGTTTGAGCCTAAGCCCCGGTTCTGTCCACACATAAATCAGTCTGACATGGGTCAGCAAGCACTCAGGACCTGGCTTCTAGGAGCCTGTTGTGTGATGGGTCAGAGCCTGAGTCCCACTGTGACTTGGGTCCAAGCCCTCTCATTTTCCTGTATGGACACAGCTCAAACCTCAGATCTAAGTCAGAAAGTCTGCGTAGTGAAGAATGAAAGTGTTTAGCACAGCTGTGAGACCCAGGTCCAGCAACTGTAAACCCAGGTTTCCAATGCAGTGTGGATACTCCAGTGTGGACTTGGAACACCAAGTCCACAAGCCTGGGTCCCACAGACCGGGGTTTACAGTGTAATGTAGACGTACCCAAAAAGGCACAATCCTCAATACCACAAGAACAGATGAACCAGTCCCAATACTAAAAACAATTCAAACATGACTGAAGCTTATTAAGAATCAAAATCATTGTGTTTTTTCTTGTGTGCCTCTGCGCATCCTAGTGATAGCTAAGAGCAGAAATAGAACAGTAATAGTAATAATCAATATCAGCTATCCTAAAACCAACAATAATAATAAATACTCAGCAGTTCTTGATGCCATACACCAAAAGACCACAAAGTGGTCTGGCAAATAAAAATTGTCTGGCAACACTTCTGTGAATTAAGCAAGGTTTATAAACATCATTTTACAAATGGATAAATGGAGGCAGAGAGGCAATGTGATTTGCTCAAGTTCACACAAGCAAGGCAACAACAGAACCTAGAACTTCTAACTGCTGGCTGACCCTGCCTCTTTACATCACTAAAATACCAGCAGAACAGGCTGTTCTCGTGCTGTAACTCAGTGATGTTGTTGTGTTTGGGTTGCTGATGTTGCAAGAGGAAAGTTTACATACAAACTTCTCCAGTGCCTCACTGCTTTATAATTAAAATCCAAAACACAACAAAAACATCCCACTTTTTTTTTCATTTTTATTTTAAGCAAAATCTAAGATTTTTGGACAATGAGCTGTTTCCATCAGGAAATTAATCCTGCTTGTTTGTTTTACGGTGTTGTAAAACATATGGAAAGACACTCCAGCTACTGTTGTTGGTCTGCTTCCACCCCTTTTTTACAACAAACAAATAAATAGTGTGCAACAAGTATTAAGTGGGCGACCAGATGTGGAGACTATGGAAAACCAACTGCAGAGCGTGTCAGTTACAGGTTATATAACCCTATTTAGAGCCCACTGATGACACATTGTGTTTTAGAATCTTCAGATCCCATTTGTTGTTGCAACGTTCCATTTAGAATCTTGGCATTGCTCTTGGGGTTGTGAACTGCTCTGCTTTTAGCTTCTGCCACCAGTTTGTGAATCATTCTGTTTACAATCTTGAGAGTGCTATCCGGGTAGCTAGCCTGCAGAAAAGCAGTGATATATGGTGGATCAGTGCAACGCAGTGGCACAGTGAACAGCCAGAAGAACATGAGTCACAAAAATAACAGATGCAACGTAGTTTACAGTTTAAATGTTTAAAATGCAGGGAAGCCAGATAAACTGGAGGCAGATCTTCATATGTTTTGGCAAAGGCTGCAGCATAATTCCTCACCCCCCATCTCTCGCCTATAGATAAACCAATTGCTATAAACAGTATGGTCGCTATTAATTATTTATAATTATTATACAATATTACCCAGAGTCCTTAACCATGTCAGTGTCACACTGTGTTATATGCTGTACAAACATTTAGTAAATGACACTCTGTAACCCAAGGAGCTTACAATCTAAAAGGTTACATTTTGACCCTTGCTAGAAGTAACCTACACTCCATGGGCCCACTTTCCACATTTGCTGAAGTCATGGTACTGAATTCTGCATTTGGGAACACCTAATCGAGGTACCTAAATCAGAGTTATAATAATCAGAGTTAGCCTGTAGGAGTTTTCATCCAAGAGTTCTCCATCCAGTCAGAATAAATATCATGAGACCTATGTGTCTAACTGAAACTAACCAACCAACTAGAATTTCAAATACAGGATGTCAAATACTCACTGTGAACTGCTAGTGAACAAGCTACAGGCCAAGATTGATTTGTAGAAACCGGTTTTCCGAATAATTTCATAGGACCAATACTTTTGAGGAAATCATAAGCAGTTTGTGGGCAAAGAGTCAAAATTCATTGAATAAATTATTCACACTAAATTATTTGCTCAACTCTCCTGATTTCCTGCAGTTAAAAGGGGGGGAGAACGTTGTGCTTTTCCATGCAAACAATACACTGATGCTTTCGGTTAGAATGTCCTTTATTTTTTGTTCTTCTCTTAATCTAAAATAAAGTTGCCCGATAAGGGCATACTGTGTGTATGTGTATCTCTTCTCTGTGACAGTCTGCATTGAACTGAACACAAAATGTCTGCCTGTCTCTGCAAAGACAGCAGTTTCGTAGACATTTAAAACTGCAGTGCACACAGACACACTTAACAATAAGATACCTAAATATATCACAGTGAGTTTGTGCAGTATTAGACTTAAGTTCCTTCCAGTCTTCTGATGATATAATTCTGTTTTGTGTTGCATTGTAAAGGTTATATCAAATGTACAGGGAAGTGCGCATTAACAGAATGAAGGCTGTTACAGTAAAAATATAGTAACAGCACAGATGGTAACATAAAGCTGTAGTTAATAGCTCAGCATGGTTTACCACAACATTACTTGGCTACCTACAGTTTCATGGTAGCATTACTATGGATAAGACTGATTTACTATGGACTCACTTTATAAAATGAGGTTTACGATATTATCTGTGCTGTTATAGTACATTTAATATTATAAATATTGTTCAGCCTTAACATCACTGAAAAAACTCCTGTTACCATGCAGTGCTATTTTTTTTAAAAACTTCTAAGGATCGTGTCACAGTTTTAAGTGGGGTGGGAGGAAAGTAGGGGTGATGTACTAACTGAGGAATGGATCTCAATGGTATAGAGGTTTGGTACAGATACATTTCCAGTTCAGCTACCAGGCCACACATGATTAGACAAATATTTGTGAGAAAAGTCATCCTTTGTTTAACTCCACTGATAGGAAAGAGACGTATCTGGTCCTTGATGGTTATTCCAGGCCCATGCTAAGAAGTCTCAGCTGCGGACTCTCCGGTTCAGAAATAATCGTGTCTTGGGAAAATCCATTAAAAGACAGTAACAATGTGTATTGTGCAGTGACCTTTAGGGCTCTTGAGTCCACCTAGTTAATGATCACTTTGGAATGGAGATGCTGAGTAGAGATGGGAGCGTTCAAAAGCCTCTTGCCACCTGCTCTGCAGACACTGGCGTCACTGCACTGCAGTATTTCATGTTGTTTGGGTAAGGTTCTACAATAACTTCAGTGCTGTTAATTGTGCTTCAAGGGGCCCCTCTTGACCAATTCATATGCTCCTCAGCCTATGAATAATTGATAGAGGTGATGTCATCCAAAACTATTCATATTCCTGTTGGCAGCACTTTGCAGGAGGTATGGCATGCTAAAGTGGAGAAACACTACTGTAGTGGATGTGGGTTGGAGAAACTGGTTACCCACCTCAGAAACACATCCAACCAGAGGAGAAAAATGCATTTCCCCCCTGAAAACTGGTATTGTCATTAGTCTTCCCCTACCTCTGTAGAGAAACGATATAGCACATTCTGCTCATATACCACATAGTTCCCAGAGTTCTCTTCTCTCATTCACCCTCGAAGACACTGGCCCAAATTCACATCTGATAGAAGCAGATGCAACTCCCATGGAAATACTTGAGGTAAATTAAGTCCTACCTTGTGTGTCAGTGGGTCAGGCAATGAATTTTAGTGGGATAGTTGTGCAACTTGCACCAATTTGACATTCCATTGTAATGATGGGAAGGGCATAAGAGGATAGGCAGATAGATTCGGGGCGTGTACAAGCTAGGACAGGTATAACTGATGCACCGAGCAAAGGAAGTGGAACTAGTTACAGGAAAAGCAACTAGCAGAAAACAGTGGAAGCCTCATTGATTGAGACATTTAAAGTTAGACTGGACAAAGTGCTAGTAAGCATATTAGGGAGCAACCTTGTACTGGCAGAAGATGAATGGGCTGAGTCTGAAAAGGTACTTTCCATCTCCAATTTCTATGATTCTAGCAAATGTTTTTAGCAGTGTCACTAATAGAGAGCTGGGAATGTGCAGCAGGATCTGATGGAATTTTAAGAGAAAAAGTCCCTTTTCCCATTTGCACATCCCTCTAGCCATCCCCTGAAGGATATCCTTACATTCAAAGAGTATAGGCATTAATATTAGAGCTGGAAGGGAAGCGGTTTTTCCATCCCATGAGAATTCCCGTTCTGAATCAGTACAAAAAGTCAAAATTTTGAACATTTTCACAAACTGAAATCCATAAATAAATAAATAAATAAATAAATAAAAAAGTCAGATTTGGTCAATCAAAATATTTTGCTTCAATATTGACCTTTTTATTTTGTACCTTTTTAAAAAGTATAAAATAATTAAAATTTGGGAGGGGGCGGAGTTATTTTGAACCAAAACCTGAAACATTTCATTTCAAAAATGTCAAAATGGGATGTTTTCACAATTTCAAAGATCTTTTAATATATATTTTTTCAAATCAGAGAGATTCATTGAAACAGTTTCAATTGTGACAAATTGACATTTTCCAGTGAAAAAACATTTTGTTGGCAAATTGGCATCCAGCTGTAATTAATATACCCAGCCTACACCCCTAGCTCCAGAGACCAACCCCTCCAAAATAATTTCTACCTTTGAATCCCACACACCTGTTTTCCCAACAATGTTCTTTCTTTTTGAATGGACTAGGTTGCACTGACAATTAACTTCTGGTGCAACACCTTTGAAGGCAGCATTTCAGTAAATGTCACACCCTCTCCGCCTGTTCCCCCACCCTGCACGCAACTATTAAGCCATTCACCTGTACTGATCATAGTGGATTCTGCCAGGCAGGCCACACACGGGCATCTGGATGATGATAGTCTATCCATCTTTAAACCCAGTGCTTCCCACCATATGATAAATGGTGTTACACTTGATGGGGAAAGGAACGAGTAATGATTTGTCATTCACTACAAAGTGCTGCTATTTCATCTGCTAACATTCCCCTATTGCTGGTTGTTCACTATATGCACCAATTTATAGTCTATCCCAAGACTAATGATGCTGCACTCGCAAGGCAAGGTGGGGTTATGTTTTTGTGTTCCGCCAACTGAGGATTATGTTCGTGATTGATGTCCACCTGTGCATCTGATTTGAAAACATCCTCAATTGATACCTGGATTTGGACTGCAATCAGCTGGTCAGACAACTGCTTTTTGGAACTGAATAGATCAAAGATTTGTCACTTTCCAATGGGGCTTTAAGGAGATTTTGACAAACCTCATTATAAGTGAACATTCAATTATGGCAAATCTTAGGGGCAATAGATCATCAAAGCACATAACCTACGGCCTATGGGAGCCACGGGAATATACACTTCAAACCATCAGAGGCAACCTCCAGGGAGAAGAGCAATAGGAGGCTGCAGTCAAAGCCTCTGGGTACATTTGAGGTTTTCAAGGAAGTCACTGACTTGAGAGTTTTTCAATGTGCAAGGAGGGATAAAAGTCACTGGAGGAAAATGTCTCTGGGAGTGTTTAAGGTGCGAGACCTTAAGAAACAAAGCTCGGATTTTCAAAGGATCCTGAAAGAAGTTAGAAGCCCAACTCCCATTAACTTCCATTCTGACTCTTCTGAAAATTCCAGCCTGAATCCACAAAATGAGGCATGATAACAGTTTCCAGGTACATAAGTGGTTGTTACAAAGAGGAGGGGAAAAATTTGTTCTTCTTAACCTCTGAGGATAGGACAAGAAGCAATGGGCTTAAATTGTAACCAGGGCAGTTTAGGTTGGGCATTAGGAAAAACTTCCTAACTGTCAGAGTGGTTAAACACTGGAATAAATTGCCTATGGAGGCCGTGGAATCTCCATCATTGGAGATTTTTAAGAGCAGGTTAGACAAACACCTGTCTGGGATGGTCTAAATAATGCAGGGGACTGGATTAGATAACCTCTCGAGGTCCCTTCCAGTCCTACGACTCTATGATTCTATGTGTGTAGTTTCTATTATTGTTTTTATTATATTTTCTCTGTAATTATTTCATCTTAGGAATAAATTTGCTTGCTTAGAAAGGGCAGTGTAGTAACTAGTGACTGCTGGTAATTCATAGCCTTTGAAGAGAAAGCAAAGCACAGATGCTGGCCTGTCCAGGTAGCCTGGCTTTCTGGGGAATATCACAGTATAGGCAGGGAACTGTGCAGCCTGGAAAAACCCCAGTCAGGAGGGACAGAGACACAGGTTTCCTCTCGAGAGACTGAGGAGCTGGGAGCCTAAAGTGGGTGCCCCCAAGGGACCACAGAGGAGGACTACAGGAGCAGTTGCCTTGAATTGTGATAGTGATAATCATCTACTCTGACCTCCTGTATAACACAGGCATGAGATTTTCTGAATTAACTCCCATTTGAACTAGAGCAGAGCTTTGAGGAAAAACAGCCAATCTTGATGTTCAAATGTCCCGGGATGGAGAATCCACCACAACATTTGTTAAGTTGTTGCAGCGGCTCATTTTCCTCACTGTTAAAAATATGCACCTTATTTCTAGTCTGAATTTGGTTAGCTTCAACTTCCAGCCATTGTTACACATTTGTCTGATAGGTTGAAAAGCCCTTTATTATCAAATTTCTGTTCCCTGGGTAGGTACTTATCAATTGTGACCAAGTCACCTCTGAACCTTCTGTTAAGCTAACACACTGAGCTCCTCAAGTGTCTCACTATAAGGCATGCTTTCCAGCCCTTTAATCAGCTTTGTGGTTCTCTGAACATTTCCCAGTGTATTGATATCCTTCTTGAACTGTGGAAACCAGAACTGGACACAGGATTCCCATAGCCACTGCACCAGTGCCAAATACAGAAGCAACAGCACCTCCTTTCTTGAAGCTGAGAAACCTGCATATTTTCCATCAGCATTTAAATCTCTTGTTCCGTTATCTGCAAGACAGTTTTCTCCATAAATAAATAAATAAATAATCCACCCTGTGAATTTTATTCTAGACCTAGATATGGGTTTCTTTTACATGTTCATTTCCTACTTGAAAACACTGGAGTAAATGAGCTGACTGGTAGCGGGGCGAGGGCTGAGGTGACCTGTGGAAATCTGCTGGCTGGCTGCCTGGACACTAGAGCACTGCTGAACAGCAGGACACGGATGGTTATTAATATCCTAGAGGATGTGTTAAAAGGCCAATAATGTAATTACCGTCTCTTTGTAATACTAACTGGTCCTTGAGTTCTTACCCCACACAGAGTGTACGTGAGCAGCAAGGGGAAGGGCTGAGAGGCGTGATGAGTTTGGGGGTGCTTGCTGTTTAACTTTTCTCCAAACACTATGTGCTCCAGGTACAGTTCTTCAGCCCATTGGTCTAATTCGGTATGGCTATTCCAGGGGTCGGCAACCTTTCAGAAGTGATGTGCTGAGTCTTCATTTATTCACTCTGATTTAAGGTTCCATGTGCCAGTAATACATTTTAACGTTTTTAGAAGGTCTCTTTCTATTAGTCTATAATATATAACTAAACTATTGTTGTATGTAAAGTAAATAAGGTTACACTAGATAATCAGTTGATGAAATCTAGGTATAGAATTCACAACCAACTTGGGATTTATGCCCTGGTTCTTAACACTCTGCCCTGAGATTAGTATTTACGCTCAAGTCACTGCAGGCAACTTTCCAGAGGCATTCGGAGAAACACTCTGAGGTTGGAACTGAGAGTTGCTGCAGGGAAGGAGATGTAGACTGAAGAAGGAGGAGGGATACTAAAACAGGAAGAGAATCAGAAACAAGAAGATGGGAAAGCAAGAGAGATAAAAGGCAGAAATAACAGTGTACCAAAATGGGAGCAGATTTTTCACTGACTGATGCTGAATGTGACTCTTTGGCAGGGATAGCATAATAAAAAAATAAATATTAGTTACTACAGCAAGATTAAAAGCCATAGGGACATGAGAATGGCTCAACTGGGCCAGACCAATGGTACATCCAGTCCAGTACCCCATCTTCCCACAGTGGCCAATGCCAGGTGCCTCAGAGAGAATGAACAGAACTGGGCAATTATTGAGGGATCCATTCCTTCTCACATCCAACATTCTGTCTTTGCTCACTGACCCCAGCGGGGCAGCTCTGAGTCTGAAAGATATGCCCCGACCTGCGGACCATAATTCAAAGTGAAATCCAGCCCTCCACCCAACGAGTCTGACCTCCCTGCCATATAGGTTTTGTATGTTTATTTTCCTCCTTGAAGGAGACAGGACACTGCGCACACTGGATTGGAGAATGGCTTATTTGCCAATGCAGGAGACAGGCTAGCAGAAAACAAGAACCACAGGTTGAATCCATTGTGGCTGCTCTTGCAAACCTAGGTAGACTTCTGTCCTGGATCCAAAGATCTGCGCTATGCCCCAGCCTTTAAACAGTCCCTTGGAGGAATCCCTTCAATGTGCCAGACCCTCCAGGGTCCCACTCTTCCTTACACAATGCCTCAGAGACTGAGCCTCTGGGCTCCAGTGTTCCTGTTTCACACTGAGCTCTGCCCGAGTCCAGCTGAGAGGAACTCCTTATTCACGGGTCAATGCACCACTGCAAGTATTTGCAGTGACACCATGCAGCCTTTTCAAAACAGAGAAGGGAACACAGTGTTGGGAAGTCTCTAGATTGGCACAGAGAAGCAAAGCTCACGTCATAGTCTCTACAGGCCAAGCCAGGACTTTCTTGAGTCATGCTGCTGAAGGAACCATCTTTTTTTCCTCTCTCAGTCTCCGTTCCTTTTTCTGTCAGTCCCAGGTGAACTCCCATGTCTCTCCAAAGGCCAACTCTTATCCTAGCCTACTGTCACCTCTTGGTCCATTGCCTTCCTCCTGCAGACCTCAGCTGAGTTCATGTGTTCCTCCAGCAAGAGATTCCTCTGGATAGGTATCAATTGTTCAGTCCTTGGGGTTCCCATTGTCTTTCCAGATCCTCCATTAATATGCGTTAGTTTCATCCAGAACTTTAATGACCCATTGATACCACCCCAGACAGGTACATGACACAACCACTTTATGTCTTATGCTGTGGCCCAAGAGCAGTCATTTGCATCCACTGCGTTGCAATCCCTAGCCAAGTAAGTCACTGTCAGGCATATCATTCTTAAAAATGTTACAGAAAATTCCCACTTTGTCACACCATCATCTTTTTAGTTAATTTGCTCTAGAGCGCTGGCTGTTGGGAAAAGTTCCTGACAAGTGATTCAGAGTCCCATTGAAAGCATAATGCCGTGGGAGATGTCTCTGACCACTGGTGATAGCTTGCTTGGCAGTCATTCTTTGCTACTTTTGGATGCTTAATTAGTTTTTCTCCCTAGAATAGCAATCTGCTTTTAATTAAGGAGTATCCGAGGAAGGAACTGACAATGCCAAGCCTGGGTGAAAAGGGAAACGTGAAAACGTTTTTTCATTGTTTGTTTCATCTAGTCTTCTCGTCCGTTCCTCTCCCACCAAATTAAGAATTCTCCAGCCAAAGTTCACATTCTAAAAGGCTTCGAAAGCCAAGCATACAGGTTTCTGCCAGTCGCTCGGCTGGGCGAGCACTGAGCAGCCCACTCCACTCCTGTCCATGTGTTGGCAGGATGGCACATTAAAATAAAACTGTTACATGCTCGAAGGGATTTCAGCTAGGGATGGGATGGTGGGAAATAGATTAACAGTGTTTCTTTTCCCCCTGGTACCAACTTGACTGGCAGCTTGGGGAAAGACGAACCCATTCTAAATGCTCCCAGGGGTCTAAAAAGGAACTCATTACATCTACACTGCCAGTAGCCAGCAGTTCTGCTTTGTGAGCTGTGAAACTAATGTTTATCCACCACTCAGTTAGATTCAGTGCCATTTAAGGAGTTCAGGGTATTAAACTGGAGGAATGAGAAGTATATTACCCAGTGTGTTATTTAAACCGAGCCTGCGAAAGAGGGATTGGAATGGGACCCCCTTCCCTTTAAGCTGGAACATAACAAACAAGCCGATGCACTTGGGCAAGAAGAATGACAGCAGGGAAGGACTTCTGGCTGTCGATTTGTTTTTCCTTCTGTTGTTGGATGCTGGTTTATAGGCCTTTCCCACATGGGGATCTCATGTGAGTCGGACAGCCTGATGTTTCTTGCCTTTCTGCAAAGCCCTGCCTCCCAGGAGAGCAGACTGGTTTGAAGAGGTCTGCATCTGGGAGGGGTTATACCGCTCCCTAAGGATGGTTGCTCACAAGCTGCCCTATATTTCCAGGCCAGGGTTCTGAAGTGACCAGTGATTTGGGGTGTGCAACTAGTGACCTTCAAGGGGCCTGATTTCCAAAGGGTTGGGTGCTCAGCATCTTCTCATAACCAGGAGTCTCAAGTTGGGCATCTGGTACTACTACACACCTTTGCCACTTTTCCTCTAAAGGTTAGAGGCTTCGAATGCATGGGTTTGGGCAAGGGAAGATGTGTTCTAGGTTTGATCCCTATTTTTTGCATAGAGAATTCCTGAGCAGGGTTCAAACAGGAATGTCAGGGAGGTGGCTGGATTAAATTGGGTGGCATCCATTTTTCGTGCCCAGCGAAAAGCATGATTTTCAGAGGTGCCAAGCAACCACAGCTCATTCTGACCTACTTCCTACGAACTGCAGATGCTCAGAACCTTACAAAATACGGGTACCAAGGCATCTCCAGGAGCAGGGCCCACTTCTGAACATGTGAGCCTGGTTCAGAAGAACACCACCTCCCAGATGAGAGTCTGCAGAATAGGGCTGTCAGGGTGAGGAGGGAGAGCAGGATCTACTCACCTCTTACAATTATGCACATGCTTAAGTGCTTTCCTGTATTGGGGCCTTCAAGCCTAGTAACTGTGACCATGAGTAGCTAGCTCTTCACCTCTCTGAAGAGGCTGTTCGCTGTACACGTTAACATTCATTTCCAAGTGGAAGGCATGGAAGTAGTAAAATAATAACTGGCCAACCGGCCACCAAGACTTACTGGAACAGTGGGTCTGTAGGAAGCGGTTCTGTCAGGCCAGACAGAAGCAAACCACTCTCCCCTGCTTCCTTACTCAGCTGGTGGAAGTTCCTCTCAGCCATGGATTGCAGCCGCATTAGCCAACAGCTGAGGACGGGAAGGGGAAAAGGATGCTGAATCCAGGTGACTGTCACCGGGGGAATTTAGAGAGACCAAACTGTAATTTCCTGGAGTGGAATTTGGCCAGGACCCTGCGGTTAACACCCTTGTTCGTACAATAGAAGTGCACTGGGATCTTTAATTACCTCAAGGGATCAGGGAAGGGAACAAAGAGTGACAGAGGAGAGAGAGGAGAGAGAGACTCAGTGAGACAGAAGACAACAAAAGGCCTTTTGTTGTTTTATTATTTATTTATTTTTGCAATCGATGACGCCCCAGAATGTTTACTCTGTAAATTTGTTCTACATCGAGCTTGGCAAACACAGAGGCTTCAGCATTGAACAACATCACCCAGCATGGCTGATTGCTGAGTTTACAGAGGGACAGAACATGCAAGATATTGCAAACAATATGGAGGAGAAACAAGCAACCCTGAACTGGGGGATTAAAGCTGCATAATCCAGCATACAATACCTTCTCAGGCAACGTCAGTGACACAGGAATGCAGAGTGGAGGGAAGTGGAACTCAAGAACACAAACCTCTCCCTTTGCAAGGAAAGAGTAAGGCACTGGGCTGTGACTCAGGACAGCTGGCTTTAATTCCCAGCTCTGCCACAGGCTTTTGAGATGACTTTGTGAAATCTCTTTGTCTCTCAGTCACCCATTTAGAAAATGAGGCTAATAATATTTCCTCCTTCCTTACTTTTTGTCTGTCGTGTCTGCTTAGACTGTAAACACTGCACTGTCTGTTACATGCAATGTCTGGCACCCTGGGGCTCTAATATCAGGAGGGGTCGCTAGAGCCGACATCTTGGAATGCGCAAATCCTATGTTGTCTCAGACACTAAAGGGTTAATAGGGAACCTGACTGTCTCCTCAGCTGGGCTAATTGGTGGCCTCCCCACAGCTAAGGAGATGGCTAAGGAGACTGGAGGATTGAGAGCGGCTGTCTTCAGCAAGGTTGTGGGGAGAAGCCATCCAGGAGACTGGATCCTCTAAACAAGAGAGCCAAGGGTGTAACGCCAAAAAACAGTCTGCAAAAGGGGTACGGTAGGAAGCAGGCCAGGGAAACAGTACAAGAGTGGGAGAGCATAGTGCCAACCCCTGTGTATGGGGTCCCTGCACCCAGAGTGGGTGGGGCTGGGTTCCCCTATCAAACCAGCAAGGGGGTTTATTAAGGCCTTGAACAAGTGAGCTGTGCTCAAAGAGGCCAGGAATTGTGTGCCCCTTATCTAAAGCGATCAGCTGGGAACCGGCCTCCTGAAGTATTGGAGTGTTTAACAGGAGGGCCAAGGTTGTAACAAAGAATTCACATGCGGACAAGTTGGTTATTGGCCTATCAAAGGAGGGGAACTGGGACAGAGTTGCTGTGTTGTCTGTTTTACTGCAAGGAGGCACCAAAGATCTAAAGGTGACCACCAACACCCTACCATAGTACACACAAACAATAATAAAAGCATTTTAGAATCTAGAATCTGACAGGAGGTGATTTGCAAAAGTCAGTAAGTTGTGTCCACAAAATGTTCCCCCCACACTGGAAAGTTGGTATTTGCATGCACATGAGAACACTTTGCATTGCAATTAACAATATTGCATGTGCAGATGCATGTTTTGTCCCTGTAAATATGTGTTTTGTATGTGCACACCTCTCCAAACATGTGAGGGGGGCACGGTCCCAGACCTCAAGGTCTACACTGGAATTTTATAGCCCCTCAGCCCGAGCTCCATGAACGCAAGTCAGCTGACAGGGGCCAGCAGCTGGTGTTTTATTGCAGTGGAGACATAGGCAATGTTAGGTTTCAGAGTAACAGCCGTGTTAGTCTGTATCCGCAAAAAGAAGAACAGGAGTACTTGTGGCACCTTAGAGACTAACAAATTTATTAGAGCATAAGCTTTCGTGGACTACAGCCCACTTCTTCGGATGTATTAAAATGGACATAACGTCTCTGTTCTGGGATGTTCTCACCAGGGTAGTTCTGAGCTAGTGCTGCACTCATTTGACTCCTCTCTCGTGGAGGGTAGTGTAATTTTCCCCAAAAAACCTTCTCCTCTTTCCAATCTCTCTCCCTCCCTAGATCCTAAGCAGTGCAGAAGCTTAATTGCGGCTTCAGTTTGGGATGCATTGAACTGTTGGTGTCCTTCAGTTCTAAGAATCCTGAAATAGCCACAATAAAATACCCGTTACAGCAGCCTCTCTCAGTTGGCTGAGTCAGAGCCCTCTCTCTCCCTGAAGAAGTGTTCCTAATAGTAAAGGATATTAAGAAGGTTGTATAACTGATTGGGGTAGGTACTGCAGCAAGGCTAACAGCAATGAAACGCATTTGAACATTTCCAGTGCTGAGTAAACCATATGTCTTCATAATTTGATTGTGCCCTGGTCCCATAGGCACCTCCCAGCTCTATTGAACACCGATGGAGTTATTTAGAATCATAAATAATATTATCAAAGAGGGTCCACTGGGTAAACAGAGTCAGTGTATAAACTGTTGGAGTGGGATATTGATTGTTCTTAGCTGACTAATGAATTATTCTGTTTAAGAGCCCACGGAAATAATGTTCAGCGTTTTCAAGGCAAGGGGCCTTTGAAGGATTTCCCTGAAGTGCTGCTTAGCTTTGTTGTTTCGGCCACTGCAGCCAGGGAGAACAGTCCATCAGCAATCACACCATTAAAAGCCAGTGTAACATAACAGGTGAGCATTTAGGCAATGTGCGTCTGGGGGTGGGGGGGAGGAGGGCTAGGGCAAGCGGGGAGAGATTTATTAAAGATGGCAGCTTGTCATGGGTAATTCATGGAACATTTTCCTAACCTTTGATCCTTCTAGCTTCATTTTTTTTTCCTCCCCATTTTTCATCCCTTCCTTTCTTTCTTCTTTCCCGTTTTGCAGATGCCTAGGTAACACTCTGCAGAGAAAGTGAGCCCTCCTCTCTATCTCAATCCCCCGCAGCCCTCGCCCATGATGATTCTCCTTGCTGTTCTCTGAACCCCTCCTAGTTTGTCCCTTCTTGCTGTTATTAAGGTACTCTGACAGAGCTAAATGTAGGGATCCAGGAGAAGTATTATCTGCTTGCTTTGTAACACAGCGGGCTAGATTCAGACCTGCTCTTGGCAGGTGTAAATGTGTGATCCCATTGCAGCTGCATCAACAAACACAGCTCTCCTTCTGGCCTCCTGCTTCGGAGTCTACCACCCAAAATTCCCTTCACCTTTTGGATCTGAATAGCATCCCTTGATCATACTTAATTTGGTGAGCTCTATCATCTATCAGTCTTATTGTTTTCCAGGTTTTCTTCAATTAAGTATCTGCAGTTTGCATCATTTCCCCCTAGACATATTAGCTTCATTGATCTTCCTCCAGAATCAGATTAAATAGACCTTCCATTTCAAAGTTACTTCCAATTTTTTTCTGGCAGTTGCAGAATACAGTCTGTTAAATGTATAGTATTGCAATCCGTTTGATGCAAAGCACTCAAAATACCAGCTACTCTCACACTGCAGTGACTGGAATGCTGAAGGCACTGACGGGGGCGTGGGGGCAGTGAACCAGAAAACAATGATTGTCAGTGTAGGTGGGGAGGGAATTAAGAAACACAACTAGTTTTAGAAAAAATTATTTCAGCTGAGTAACTTATTTTTTTCCCCTAAATTTAGTCTCTCCAGGGCCCCAATCCTGCAAACCCACACAAATGAGTTCTCCTACTGACTTAAAAGGTATCATTAGCATACATAAAGTTACTCACATGGGTAAGTGTTTGCAGGATCTGGGCCTCTATTGTTTCATAATAAAATCAACAAAAATATCTTGATTTAAAAACACCTCGATATAACGCTGTCCTTGGGAGCCAAAAAATCTTACCGCGTTATAGGTGAAACTGCGTTATATCGAACGTGCTTTGATCCACAGGAATGCGCAGCCCCCCCCCCCCCCCCCCCCCGGAGCACTGCTTTACCGCGTTATATCCGAATTTGTGTTATATCGGGTCGCGTTATATCGGGGTAGAGGTGTATATATGTCTTCATAAGTAAATGTGGGGTGACCAGATGTCCCGATTTTATAGGAACAGTCCCGATTTTGGGGTCTTTTTCTTGTATAGGCTCCTATTACCTCCCACTCCCTGTCCCGATTTTTCACACTTGCTGTCTGGTCACCCTAAGTAAACGAGGAACAAATGAGTTGCCAGACTGGATGAGATGTATGGTCCATCTACTCTGGTATCCTGTCTCTGACAGTGGCCAATACTAGTTGCTTCAGAGAAAAGTGCAAGAAACCCTGCTGTGGGGAGATGTAGGATAATCTGCATCACGTGAAAGTCTCATCTTAATCCTAATAGTTAGAGATTGATTTTAACCCTGAAACATGAGGTTTTATATCCCTGCCAAAATTTGTGTGTTGGGTTTTTTTAATTTAAGCATTAACTCTTTGCATAATGAAGTTTAGTTGGAACAATGATTCGATCTGTGCAAAATTCAAACATCAGTTTTAAATTTCTAATCTCATGTAATTTGTCTTTATGCAGAATTTGAATCTTCACACGCAAAGCCCCACAAACTGCTGAATGTGAAGATGCAAAGCTGCCTTCTCTTGAAAATGCATCCCTTTCCACTTGAACAATGTACTTATCCTGCCAAACTTTTTCACAAGAATGAGCCCACTTGGGGGTTTGTTATAAAATGTAGCACCCCACCACCCCTGAAGTTTACATTGTTTTGCATTTAATTACAAATAATTTGCAGGCCTCAACTTAAGATCACATTTGCATCTTATTTGTAGTCTGTATTAAACTGTAGAAGTTATTTAAAATTCAAAATGTAAAAAAAAATAATAGTGTAATTCTGGCTTGTCATAAATTAAAGGATTTGGGGGCTTTTGCAGGAGAAATGAGTGACAAAAATGCACTGTGTATGTTTCAAAACCGCCCTAAAAAAAACTCAGACTTGTGAAGTGAACAAGAATGGTAAATAGCCATTGTAAAGCACACAAGAGGTTTACAAAGTAGCTTTATGTAGAGAATAATTTACTGTTATTAAAAAGGTAAATTGCTGGAATAGCACTTTTCTCCCCCACTGTTCCTACCCTAGTTATAGTAGCCAAATTAGCGCTGTGCTGTGTGGATGTTTATTTGGGGAGGGTTCTGCGGCAGCGGTGTTACATTCCTACAATGGGATTCTGGCACAGAGCCCAGTTGTTAGCCTTTTATGAGAGTCATTTTCTTTTAGAATATTAAAACTTTTATTGCCTCAAGTGCAGCACTTTTGCTCCTGATAATTAATACTGATTTTACCATAATATCTTATTTTTATATGCATTATCTTGTTTTTCATGAGCTTCAAATATCACTCTAGTTTATAAAATAACTTTATTTTCCTTCACAAATATCATATTTGGTCATTTTCTTAGCTTGCTCAGTAGATAACTGGGCTCGGGTTAAACGGAACACGCCTGAGTCCATTGTTTCTCAGTGATATCTTTGGGAGGCTATTAACTTGTTTCACTCACTTTTCTCTCTGTTAAGGACCACATTGAGGAAAACACTTCAGTAGTTGCTTAACTTTAAGCATGTGCTTAAATTCCATTTTAGTCAGTGAGACTTAGGCATATGCTAAATTTTAAGTACATGCTTAAATGCTCTCCTGAATAGGATGACACTAATTTCCCTGTTCTCGTAGGATTTTTAATGAGCAAAAGCAGTTAGGACCTCAGTTTTCTATCTCCTCTAAAATAAAGAATGTGTTTAGTTAATGATGTCAAGTATCAGGGGGTAGCCGTGTTAGTCTGTATCCACAAAAACAACAAGGAGTCTGGTGGCACCTTAAAGACTAACAGATTTATTTGGGCATAAGCTTTCATGGATAAAAAACCCACTTCTTCAGATACATGGAGTGAAAATTACAGATGCAGGCATTATATATGACACATGAAGAGAAGAGAGTTACCTCACAAGTGGCGAACCAGTAGTGGGTTTTTTACCCACGAAAGCTTATGCTCAAATAAATCTGTTAGTCTTTAAGGTGCCACCAGACTCCTTGTTTTAATTAATGAATGTTTTAGAGATTTTCTAAGGACCCCAATTTTTATGCTGAGATCCAGAAACTGGTTCTTCCCCCAAGAGATTTCCACCCTTGGGAACAATTAAGACCAAGCCTTGCACTCAGAAGAAGAGATGGACAATAGTCTCAGTTGGTAACATGCTATATTAAAGCCTGCAGTTTCTATGTCCAGAATTCAGCATTGCAGGCTTGGCCAGTACTGAATCGGACCCTATGATGTTAAAAGCTGTGAATTTTGTGCATATATTGCTAGGAGTGGGTGGATGAAGAAAGACCAGCCCACACCTTACCTCTGTGAGTGTAGGGATATAGAGGGGAAAGATGTGACATACCAAGATCTTGATGTCCAGCATAATTTGGACCATTTAATTAGTGCCCCATGCTTGTTTCAGTCAATAGTGTTTCTCCCCTAGGGAGAAGTGCACTGGCTCACATGCATTGCCTGTTATCTTTCAAGTACTCAGAACAGAATGCTTTTTCAGTAACCTCATCAAAGGATAAGCTAGGATTCAGATAAGCTTTTCAGGGAGGAAGTCAGGGTTATAATTTTCAGAGACTTCTGAATGTCACCTCCAATTTTCAACTCTTCAATTGGAATGCCAGGTTTTGGAAGCCACACAGCCTCAGATATTGAAATGGTTGACCTATGGACTCAGGCCTTCTCAATTTCTGGTCATCTTTAGCTTGCAGATCTTGGAGTTGAAAGAGCTAGAGATTTCTGACTTTATAATAATGCAGTTTCTCAGAAGTGCAAATTACAGAGGAATTGGTGCTAAACTCCCCATTAACTACAGAGTCCAAGAAATCTTTAGTGTCCCAAATTACCTGTCACTTTCTCTGTAACACAGTATAATTCTGTCGCTTAAAAAAATGGCCATAATTTGAAATTTCAGTGAAATTTCTAATTGAATCTGCACTTAATTTTGCAGGCTTGATGTTCCCCCATTTCAGTTATAGGCAAGAATACATTCAGCATTCCAATTACCACAGCCCTCTTTCCTCTGCGAGCTCATCCCAGGCCTCAGTGCAGGACTACACAGGCAATGTTAACTGAGTGCCCTGCCTGCTCTTGTGCTGTTTCTAGTGGCAGCTCATCAGAAGGGGTTCACGGAGGTCAGGCATTTTCAAAAGTGACTTATAAATATTTAGATCTGGGTAGTCAGGAAAACACAGTGCTCTCACCGCTGTCTTCTGTCCCCTATATTTTTTTTTTCAAAATCTGATCTCGCCTCATAGATTCCTTTGTTGCTATTCCTTTATAGATCCACAGGGTGAACTGATTCCCAAATGCCAATAGGCAATTTAAAAATAGAGGTAGATGAAGATAAAAAACTAGATGAAGATGAACTAGATAGCTCTAGGATAATAGATAATAAAACACGGTATGGTGGGTGGATGGATAGAGATATTGGGAGACTAGTTTCTCCTCAGTTATCCATAGGACTCTAGGAGCCTTGTTGTGTTATTTATTTGTAGCATATAATTTTCAGAGGAGATGGAGAAAAGATTCTTTCCCAGCACACGCAATGTGCACAACTTAATTTTGTTAATGGAGCCAGCAATTGCTCTGCGCTAGAAGAGCCAAGGGATGTGAAATGATAGCTGTGCCAGGAATGTTGACCCAGAGGAGCATAGGGAGAGCAGATTCCGGTGATACAAACTGGTCACAGCCGTGATGATCGAGTTGTTGATTTTTCCGGTAAAGAAAAAAACTGCAAGACAAAATGTTAAACCCTAGAACGCTGAATGCAAGAGAATATTTGGATTTAGTCTGAGTCAGTTTTTTCAGAAGAAACATTAAGATTTTTGTCACTAGAAGAAAAGGCTTAAAGCATGGCCTACTGGGATCTTATTCCTTATATTACAGTAGTACCTAAAAGCCCCAACTGAGATCACAATCCCAGTGGTAGGTGCTGCACTTACACATACTGAGGGACAGTCCCTGCTCTGAAACTTTTACCGTCCAGAGAGGCAAAAGAAAGATTATCATCCCCAGTTTACAGCTGTGAGACTGAGGCACAGAGTATGTGATTTACTAGTGGTCACACAGGGAGTCTGTGATAGTGCAGGGAACCAAACCAAGCTCTTCTGGGTCCTAAACCAGTGCGTTATCCCCCAACTATCTCTCCTCTTTAAGAAAAGAGAAGTGTCTCTTTGCTCAATTATTTCTTAAATCCTATATATGCACACACGGTACATGTCTAATACAAGCACAAGCCTCTCTCCCTGTCAGTTCTAACCATAAGACAACTCCTTCCCTCCCATGTTGCCTCCATCCATGGAGGAAGAAAAAATCCTATTCTACTTGTCTCAGAAATCCCTTTCCCTGGGGCTTCTTAGGGGACTTTTAACTCCCTAGGCTAACTAATAAAGAGCAGTAACAGCTACTAAGACAGTCATGTAGGTTATATTGGACGCTGATTAGGATTGTGTAAAAAAGACAGTTTAACTTGAGATGGACATAAAACTTAGAGAAATTGGAGAGTAGTAGGAATTTTTAACACTTAAAAAAAATGAGATAATACTGTGAGCTGGGTAGATTCACCTCCAGCTTTCCTGCTCCATCGATCACAGATCTTGGAATGTTATTAGTTATTACAATTAATTTAATGACAATAATTGTGTTGAGCCCTATGCAATGCACAAAAAACTCAAACAATCCCTGTACCTATAACCTAGAAGCTCTGCAGAATGAAGGCAGAATGCATTGAGAAACCGCAGATTTGAGGCTAACTTAAGAATTTTGAGGAGGTGGTGATAAATATACCTCTATAACGACAATAAACCAGGGCTCATGGGAGAAATTTGGTTTATTAGAAGGGATTTGAATGAGGAGAGGTTGGTGGCTTTGCAAACTGAGGAGATAGAGGACAGGTGTGGATGAAGAAGGCATGGAGATACTAGAGGTAGTCAGATTTTTTCTGTGGCAATATTCAATGAAAAGGAAAAATGGTTCATTTTTTGTCAAATTTCAGTGGAAAATTTTGGCTTTTTTGTCAGAAAAATGAAAACAAAACCAAAAATCAGCTAAAAAATGCCAAAACCTGATTCCCTCTCACCCCCCAAACTATGGGCTAATCTATACTACCCGCCCGGATTGGCAGGTAGAAATCGAGCTCTCAGGGATCTATTTATCGTGTCTGTAGCGAGGCGGTGGGATACCTCACAGCCCCGCTGAGGGCCGAACCTCCCCTAACACCAACGTGGGCGGAGCCACGGGGTCCGGCGCCCGCCCCTCAGAGGTCACGGCGCCGACCCGGAGGTATAAAAGCCCGCCTGCAGAGCTCAGTGGAGAACAAGCCGGCGGAAAGAGCAGACGTCTGTGGCCGAGCTCCCACTTGGGAAACAGCCGCAGGCCGCGACCGGCCTGCTGACTCACCGGGCCAGCCGAGCCTACCCCTCGCCCGGTACCCTGAGGAGGACTTGCCAAGCCTGCCCCTTTCCTGCTATCCCGAGGAGGAGCCGAGCCTGCCCTTCGCTACCTACCTGGAGGAACCGATGCTGGTGGAGAGCCCCGAGGACACTACTACGGCCCAGTCCCTACGAGGGGGAGTGTGGAAGTAGCCCGGGGGCAGCCAACCCCAGTCTGGCTGCAGCACTGCCGGAGCCGATGTCAGTGTGTTGCGGCCAGGATCCCCACCGACAGCAGCGAGTTTCCACCGCTGCTAGGGCCCCGGGCTCCCCCTTTTCCCTGGCCTAGAGAGGCTGGGACCTCTTGCTCCTTGACTCAGCCCCTGCTTAAGGGCCTGGGTTCCCGACTGACTATTTGATTGCTGCCCCACTCTGACTGCCCCGGGCCTGGGCTGCTACAAACATTGACTCAGCCCCTGCTTAAGGGCCGGGGGTCCCGAACTATTGGCTCAGCCCCTGCGTGAGCCCCTGCGTGAGGGCCTGAGCTCCATACTGTGTGGTTGCTGCCCCACCCTGATTGAGGGCTCCGGGCTTTTTCTGACCTATTGGCTCAGTCCCTAAGGGGCCTGAGCCTCTAACCATGTGTTTGCTGTCCCAGACTGCCGCTGGACCAGGACTGACGGCGGACCAGAGCGAGGCGGTGGGATACCCCACAGCCCCGCTGAGGGCCGAACCTCGGCAGAGACTCTTACAGCATCTCATCTAGACGGATAAATCGATCCCCGAATCGACGCGCGTACTCCCACCTCGTCAGGAGGAGTAAGTGCCGTCGACGGGGGAGCCGCGGCGGTCGATTTGCCGCCATCCTTAGGTGGGTAAGTCGAAAAGGATACGTCGAATTCAGCTACGCTATTCGCGTAGCTGAATTTGCGTATATTAAATCGATTCCTCCCCCCAATGTAGACCTAGCCTATCAAAACCTGAAATTTTGACTGAATGTTTTCTTTTTTCCAACCCCAAAAAATCAAACATTTTAAGAGGACAACAGATACTAGAAAAATTTCATTTCCTCAAAACCCATTCTTTGCCAAGAAAAAAGTTCAGTGGAATAGTGGAGCTTGCCCTATGAAATATTTTCGTCCCCAATATGATTCAAGTTGTCTCCGATAGGAGACAATCCTGGTGGTGTTTTTTGTTGTTTGTTTTAACATTCTCAAGGGGTACAATCCACCCTCACCCCCTTAGCAGAGTGTGACAGCCACCAGTGAAACCTTTTACAGAACACACCGGAGATATTCCCCGTCAGGTTCATCTTGGGCTTGGCTCACCTCTCTCCTTACCCCGACTGTACATTACTGCAATTGCACTGAACTGAGTGGAGCTGCTCCTGATTTACTCTTATGTGAGAGGAAAATCAGGCCCCTGGAGTCCATTTGTGCATGTTACAGTGGCCAAAGTTTTTCTCCTTGTAAATGGCACCACAGTAATAAACTGCTTTGTCTGAGAGATTTTTCAGCCCTGTGTAAGTGTATAAATCCAGTTCATATACACTTAAAAACGCCGTCCCGCCATGGTAAGCAGCAGCGCTCCAAGGACTAATTGCTCTCCCTGGTCTCGACTTGCCATTGATTTCCTATTTTCTGTTCCTTTCCTCTGCTTTCCAAAGCTGTTTTCCTGCTAATGCCACAAACACAGGTGTGTTTAGTTAGTTGCTTCGTCGTGGTGAGAAGCTCTCATGTTCCCAGCTGCTTGTACTTGTGTACCAATAGACATCAAAATTCAATTATCCAGCCCCACTCAGTCACAGAGGAGAGCGTCAGGTTTGATTTGGGTAGATATCAGTAAGGTGGATGCCATGACTTTGGCCTCATCTACACTACAGGGGCTATAATGGTATAGCCATGGCAGGGTTTTTTCATCTCTGCAGGAACATCACCTCCCCAATCATTCTTCCACTGACCTAGCTAGGTCTACACCAGGAGTTCGGTTGGCATAGCTACAGCACTAAGGGCTGTGGATTTTTCATACCCCTGCCTGCTGTAGTGCAGACCAGGCCTCAGAAACAGATAGTTCAGTTGGCTGGGGCACTTGTAACCACACATCTCTCTACTGCATCGGTTGCTTTCACAATGGTTAGATGTAGGCTGGCCAGAAACCTGCTTCTGCTCTCCAGCTGATGCCCCCTCCACATCAGTCATAAGCAAGATTTGGACCCATTATCTTCCGCACCAAAAGACTGAGCTCCAATGCTTGAGCTAAGAGAATAACTCCATTGGGGGTAGCAGTAATAGGCTGTTATCCTCTGTGTGGACCAACTACGAGATGAGGACAATGGAGGAAACTGTGCATGTGTGTTCCAATGGCACTTAACTCCATCTGTCCAACAACTGGAATGGACTGTTTCCCAACCAGTGTGCTTCTGATGTGCCGCTCTGTTCTGCTGTGCAACTGGGCTGTGTTTAAACCCAAAGGGGAAGGGAAATGGTAACACCCAGGCGATGGAGTTTACCTAACTCACACTTTATAACCCAGTTAAAAAAACAACCAGAAGTTTCAGTTGCTTGTTTTTAACCTCAGAAAATAATGTATGTCTTGGTTGTGGTTCTGTTAGCTGAAACTAGATGAGTCAAACTCTTCTTATTCCTCTTCACCCGAATGCAGTACTTAGCTTCAATAGGCTAAAAAGCATTTTTGAGCAAGACACCCTCAAGGAAGAGCTCACACAAATATCATCATTGAAGAAAAAAAGTTATTACATGCAGTATAAATAACCAGAGAACAAATATTCCTCCATGGTTTTCCTTCTGTAAAACCTTCCAGATCTGGCTCTTCATTTGGGCCTGGCAAGTGATAGGAGTGTGGTTAAGGGAAGCCAAAAAAAATAAGATTATTTTAGACTGAACTTTATATCAACATAGCTACTTCAGTCAGAGCTGTGTAAAAATCACACCACTGCCAGATGTAGCCATACCGTGGCTGTGTCTGTATCGGCAGAAGAGGACATCTATCAACGTTACTAATTTCATTCAGGGAGGTCGTGTTCCTCCTATCCTGACAGAAAAATCCCTTCTGTTTCTGTAGGCTGCATCTACACCAAAGGGCTGGGCCAGTTTCTGTAGTGTATCCAAACCCTCAGACACAGCCATCTTTTTTCCCTTTGATGTGAGTACCAAGTGACTTTTCTCTACAGATTTTTCTTTCATGGGGGTGAGGGAGAAAGCAGCTTGTGCAGAATAATGTCTGTTCTTCAGGGTAACTCGTCCACCTCCAGGGCCAGCTGGGAAATGAAGGATTTTCCACTGAAAGTGTCAACAAAATTAGGGGACTCCATCCATGGACACTTTCATTTAGTTGAAAATTCAATTTCCTGTTGATTCAAATCTTTCCTCAGGAACTGTTTGTCCCGCTGTAGCAGGGGCAGTGCAGGGATGGCACTCATGGCTGTTAGTTAAGTGAGGGAGAACTAGGTGAGATGAATGTGTCCTCCCTAGCCACTTTGGTGAGGTGTGGCGACTGCAGAGGGTGCCGAGTCCGGGGAAGTGTCAAAGGCCAGTAGGGAGTTGGCCAGCACAGAGCCCTGCAGAGGGCTTTGTAAGGTAGCAGGCAGGTGCCCAGTGGACTGAGCGCTGCACAGCTCCTACCACCTCGTCCAGCCTCATGCAACTCACTGCAGTTCATGCCAAACTCATCCAGGAGGGGCCAATTCCCAGACTAGACCAGTTCAGTGAGCCTCCTCCTGCACTGATGATTGGGAAGGTCAGTCGCAAGTCTCAGGGGAGCCCCCTGCCAGCGCAGCACTAGGTTAGAGCAGATCAAATGGCTAGCCGGGGAAGGGGGACTGCCAGCCGAGGCCAGCATTGTGAAGCTCATATTGGCTCTTGGATTTAGCTCTCAGGCCCCAATCCCCGTCCCTGGATCACAGAAGATGTAGTGTGAATCTTGGCTGTGTTCATGTGCAGGATGCTCACAGCAACTCCTGCTCCCACAAGGAGGACTTGGCACATCAGTCACATCTGCTGCTCTCTCCGGCCTCCAATGTGCTGACCCAACAAGCTTCTGCTACCATCCCACGTTCTGGCAGTGGGGTGCCTGCTGTGAACACTAACTCGTCTCCTTCAAGTTACCCGCTCCTTCCTGGGTCTCCTGGCCAGAGAAGGACACTCGCTGTCCGCTAAAAAAAATTTCCTCAAGCCCCTACATCTCTGTCATTCCCTCACCATCCAGGATGAAATTCCACTCCCCCTTCCAAGAGTTCCAAGGGGAAGTGTGTGCAGATCCTGCGGCTGGTAATGCCTGCCCAGGTGCCCCCTGGTGCACAGAAGGGACCAGGAGAACAAACTCAACAGCAGCATGGCGCGCTTTCTTCCTTTTTCTTTTTTCCCTGGCTGAATCAATAATTTAGCATGTTCTAAGTAGTGCAGTTTTGCTTGAAAATTTCCATTTGGCTCATGCATTAGTCGGAAATGAAATATTTAGAGGACAGAATTCAGTTATAAAGCAAGAGCATATTTCTGTCTGTATATTTTAATATTTTTTTTTTAAATAATGAGGCACTGCAGCCCATCTCCAGCCTCTCCATATCGGTGGCTTTTCCCTTTTCCCCTTCCCTTGGGAGGCGGGAGATAATATCCCCCTTTTAAAAAAATAATAAAGTCAGATATGTCTAACAAATCTCGGGGCCCACACTCTCAGATTGCAAATGTTCAAAGAAATTTCCCAGAAGGCTAGGAGAGAGAGAGAGAGAGAGAGAGAGAGAGAGAGGAGTAACCCAGCATCCCATAGTTATGCTTGTGCTAACTGGGGATTTATTTGCAAGGAGGAAGTCAGAAGATTCCCTTCGCTTAAACTATCTGTTCCCTGATGCTAAACCTTCAATACATTCCCAGAAGGGGAATGGATTCTTCTCACCCACGCACACAACCCACATCACCTCCTTCTCCTGCTCTGTTTTTCTGTGGTTTGTACTTTCACTTGTTAAATGTATTATGACGTGGTTTTTACCTTTGTCTGTGGCTTTGAGGTGTTAGCAAGAATTTCCTCCCCTGGGAATTTCATAAATAAATTACTGATGCTAATAGCTAAGTGGGAAAAAAATTTAGAAGTATTTTATAATTGGGTTTTGGAAGGGATGTTACACTATGACATCATTTTTTAACAACTGAGCCGCCATCACACTTTCTGGTCTGTGGTTATTTGGCAGGCAGTGTGGTGGAGTGGATGGAGCCGCGGACTGGGGCTTAAAACGACCAATGCTCTGTTCCAAGCTCTACAACCGGTCTTCTGAGTGACCTTGGGCAAGCAATGTCCCCTCTCTTGGCCTCAATTTCCACATCTGTTAAACAGGGATAATGGTCCTGATCTCCTTTGTAAAGCACTTCAAGATCGATGGATGAGAAGTGCTAGACAAGAAAGAGGCGGTGTTATTCGTCTGATCTGTTAGTAATCTGTTGAAAACAGTGGGAGTTGGAGATTTGCAGAAGTTGCTTGCTGAGAAGTAGACAAACCTGTAACATACTAAACCTGAAGAAGGGTACATGGCACAGCACAGCAAGTGTGATCCACTTGGACGTTTCCCTAATGCATTCAGCAGCAGAGCACAGGTGCATTCTTCCTAGACAACACTCAGTGGTAGTCAAACAGTTAAAATTGTGTCTATGGGTATGCTAACACTGCAATTAAAAACCTGCGCAGCTGGCTCAGACTAAAGGGGCTGTCTAATTATAGTGTAGACATTTGGGCTTGCGCTGTAGCCCGGGCACTAGGACCCTACGAGGTGGGGCTCTAGGACCCTCGTATTGGGGAAAGCAATTGAATATAACATAGTGGAACATAGACACAGTTGTCTTTCTTAGCGTGTTCTTTGTCGTTCTCAAGCTCTGCAGCCCTTCTATCCTCAGTAGAGGTAGGTGGGAAACATTTTTCCCACACTGTGAAAATTTTTGAGATTTCAAAAAACTTTCCCATCTGGCATGAGGATGAAAAGTTAAAATCTCAAATTTTCATGAACCAAAAGTCTGGGGAAAAAAATCTGGGTGTGAGCAATCAAAATATCTTCTGCTTTGTTTAATTTTACTATAAATTGACTTACATTTCTCAATGAAAAGTTGCTTCAGATAAAAAAAAATGAAGTTCTTGTTTGAAAAACGTTGAAGCAGAATGTTTTGACAACCTCAACGTATTTTTTCCAATTTTTTTTTAAATGGGAAATTCACTGAAAGCAACCCTTTCCTGTGAACAGCTTCAGTGTCAATGCGGGCAGGGGACTGGACTCGATGACCTCTCAAGGTCCCTTCCAGTCCTAGAATCTATGAAACTGGCCCTTTCTGATGAAAAACGGTTCCGTGTTAAATTCCCTACTAGCTCTAATCCTTAGTTCCTGTTAAGAATGATGAGGGGGGCAGCTGGCACTAGTTGGGGGTGGTAGCATTCTGTGCAGATACCTACGACTTCCAGGACTCGGACCCCCACCTCATTTCACAGAGGCCTCCTAGCAACCTTCAGTGATTGTTTTCAATCACTATTGACCTGGGCTGGATCCCCAGCAGTGACCTGGACAATATCTTCACTACGAAAAGGTATAGTAAACCCCATGTGAGGGGTTTGAGCTTAACTAGCGACACTGAGGTAAAAACTCCCTGTGCTTTGTCTCCACCAGGATTTCTTGTTGAGTCGGCTATCTCAATGTTTGTTCTAGAAAAAACACACCCAACCCACCCCTTTCATCACGGTGAAGACATAGCCCTAGAGATGAGAGGCTGCATATTCCGTTCCCAGCTGCAGGCACTATCCGCTTCTCCTAAATCTTTCTCTTTGTGACTGTACTTCCTTCATGTTAGAGTTTCAGATCTCAGACAGATTTACATGGGTGTCATAAGGCATTTTCGGCTGATAATATTGATCTGGTTGACTGTTCCCACAAGCTGCTTAGTGATTACCTCAGTTCCACAAAGATGTGATTAAAAATTTAAAAAAAACCCTTCTGTTTCAGGTGTGAAAGAGCTTAAGATAACTAATTATTTGCACAGCTTGCCTCTCTGAGCGCCTCTGTACTTTAGATAAATATTTTGTATACGTTTGAACTTGGAAATTAGGGAAGAAGTTGAGCGATGTTGATCTTGAATCCAGCTTTGCTGTCGAGATCTTGCCGTGTTTGAGAAGTCAATCCATTCATCTTCAGCAAATTGGGGAAGGCAGAAAATTGATATTTTTCTAATATTTGCTCAGCCTATTGTCTCTTGCTGTGTATTCCCTGGAGGAAAGGCTTTAGCAGAAATTTAATCACTGGATCTTAAGACCTCCTTGGCTATGTTGCTTCGGAGTGTACAGTGTTGAACATATACATACAAAAATATGTTCACTGGGCCCAATTCTCCTTCACTCACACCACTGTAAATAGGGGTCATTCCAGTGCAATTCACTGGTGTAAATGTGGTGTAAGTGAGAGGGGAATCAAGCATGCTGTCACGATTCTGTTTTCACACATGGCCTGTCTCAAAGCCCACTGAATTCCATAAGGGAGTCCCATTACCTTAGTGGTCATTGTATCAGGTGGCCTGTGCACCGCTGTAAAGTAGGAGTAACTCCATTTTAGCCAGGGGAGTTAAACTGGTGTGTAACTGGGAGGAAGATGAGGCCCCATCTCTTCACTATTACAGTGAAAGCCATTGGTTCCTGTGAACAGAATACCAGCTGAGAAGGCGTTACCTCCATCAGTAACACTCCCTGAACTCCTTTAACACCTATTGCCCATCTCTGTCACATCACTCCTGCAAACGTTGCCCCAGGGGGCAGGGCTTCCCAAAATTCCACCACCGTGCTGGCAGCCCCAGATACCCAATGTAACCACGAGCCAGGGAGGCGTTTGTGTGGTTGTCGAGGCCAGGGAGGGTTACATCCCTAAAGGATGTAGGAGGAGAGATGAAAAGGTGACAGATCCCCGAGTGCACATGGATTGGAATTCGATACATTAGCAGAGCGGTGTTAGGGCCCGGGGCTACTGAAGATGGGATTCAGAACTAAGATAGATGGGGCATTGCATGTAGGTGCATTGGCACCAGGTATTATGTTGCACCCTGCTTGGCTCTGACCAGTGGTGTATTTCTGTTCCTTTCCTAAGCACGAGGGCCAAATTCATCCCCATGTTGGTGTCAGGGCTACCCCTGGGATTGAGGACAGACCACTGCCCCCATTCTGGGACTGTGCAGCCATGCTGGGCCTCTCTGCATGTTACAGCATCCCCAAGGGGATGGCCAGAGCTCAGGATTGCCCTCACTATGCCTCCTCTTCCTCTCTCCTTCCTGCAGATCCACCCACCCCAATAGCTCCCTGGGCAGAGTTGGCACAGTATGCTGACCCAACAGCCTAGGAAGATGCATAGAGGCCCGTGGGGGGCAATGTATCTATACACATGGCCATTTCACAGTGGCTACGTGGCAAAACGTGGCGCTCTTCGGGGGAAGGTTTTAAAATGCTGAGCTGAGCAAACTGAGTGCAAGCAACTTTCTCTTAAGTGCCAGGTGGTCTGTGGCATCCTTAGCTTATAATTTCCTCGTGTTTACTGGTTTAAAGCTCAATCCTATTTTAAGCAGCACAGGGTTGGTTCATATTTCCAAAGCTAGCACTTTAACATGTGGACAAAACTATTGCTTTTAACTCTCTGAACACCTTTCAAGCTAGTTGCTGAGTTAAGCAAGACTGAAGGAAAAAGAGCAGGGTTCTTGTTCATTAACAAGTCTCATTGGCAGTCGGGAGGAAATCTTTCTAGTCAGGTCTTTGTAGTTAATTCTTGATAGTAGTCCTCCTATTGTTAATATTGTTGTTAAACTCCTGTATTCTCACTGAGTGAAAGCTAATTATAATAATTAACAGAGAACTCGTGAACTCGTCAAACTGGTAATTATAAACCACAGGAACTTTTATCATTAATAGACGCCATTCAGCAGTGGGGGGATGTAAAATCTCTTTTAATTAAAGATATGCCAACAAATTTCATGCCTCTGTCCAGCCTTGATCTCCTCTGGAATCTGGACTATGTCTGCTCCAGACACCACAGAGAAACAACTAACTGATGCCCTGGGTGAGCCAGGATTTGGCATTCCAATCTCCAAACTAAACAAGCAATTATGCAACAATAGTTGCCTGGAAATCCAATAGAAACCCGCCTGGGCAGCCTTCCCTAGGCCATTGCTGGCAACGTCTTCAGACCCCAGACACTCCCTGCTATTTTTGACTGAAAACCTCAAAAACCAAAATATTTCAGCCCCAAACTAAACTCGTGGTGAGGGGAAGCTGTGCATTATGGAGTCCCAAGTTGTGGTCCATTATGGGAGATGGGGTCCAGCAGGGGATCTTGGCCCTTAGAGGAGAATGAGGGCACGAGAAGCAAACTAGCCAGAAAATGACACTCAAAAATGACTGACAAGAGGATGGTTGTTTTTTAATTAGCTCCACCTTGCTAGATTTGCACTGGGGAAGAATTTGTGTCTCATCTGAATACATGTCACTGGTTCAGCGCAGGATTTTTTTTTTTTTTCCTTCTCAGCTCATTCAGCGACTTTTGCTTAGCTATTCTCCAAGTTCCCCTCGTGTCTATTGTGAGTTTTCTCTCCTGGACAGTAAACAACAAATGGTCCTTTTCACCCAGGAGATAAGATTGTTCATCTTCCAAAGTCACCGCCACTCGTTCGCTGGGTCTGGAACCGTTTGAGTAATGAGTCTCCCGGAGAACGTATGTTTCTTTTGCATGTCCTTTTCTTAACAAAGATCTGAGATTCCCAAGGCAGCAGCTTTACGAGAAGGCGAATGCAAAGGGGCTGCTTCTGAAGGGCACAAGTTGTCACTTCTTTTTTTTTCCCAATTGTAGTTTTTGCCAGGCACAGCCAATGAACAATAGGCCCTTTATGCAAAAATTCCCACCTGGAATGGCACAAACCTTGCAGTATAGATTTGCTTCCCCTACCATACAAGCTGCTGTGCTGCAATAGATTAACTACTGATTTTAATTTTAAAGGAAGCAAAAAGTTCCCTGTATCCTCAAAGTCTTGCTTTTGTGCCTCTTCTATGTTATGTTCCCCCTTCGCGTGGCTCTGCCTTTCTGTGTGTATGTGTGTGTGCACGCCATCGCTGGTGTTATCCCCATCTCTGAGCCAGACTCTTCCCCTTCCTCCTGTCCCATCACTTTTCTGGCTGCTGTATCCAGGTGTCTCCTAGTCCCCTACTCTAATTCTGCCCCTCTCGGTCCCGTCACCTGTATCATCATTGGTGGATGCCTTTCTCATGTGCATCCAGCACCTGAACTGACGAGGACACAAGCAGCAGGAGAGGAAGAGGTGAGGAGCGTTTCCCAGCAGAGCCCTGGGTTCATTCACATCGACCTTTTCTCCAAAGCTCTCAAGGAGCCTTTTGCCCAGTGCTTCCCAAATTCAGACACTCAGGTAACACGGTGATGGGTGCAGGTAAGAAAGCACTTTTGTCCATCCCTATTCAGGACAGCATTTAAGCATGTGCTTAACTTTGAGCATGTTCAAATCCCAGCGACCCTGAATGGTAGTGTTTTCATGAAGTAGAGTCCAAATGAACTTAGTTAGATATACTTCATTTTCTTTCCTCTCTCTCCCTTAACCCTCATCTCTCCCCTCCCCATGCTCCCCTGCCTATTTTCATTTCCCCTTTTGCTTCACTCCACTGTAACCTACAAACACTCTTCCATTTCACTCTTTCTTCAGCCTTTGTGCCATGTCTAGCTCCCCCTTCCCCTCATCTCACTGCTGTGTTTGCCTCCTGTTCCCCACTCTTGCTAACAAGAATATAATGTGTAAAAATAAAGCAGGTCGTGCAGCGTTTACATTAAAATGTGAAGGGGGAGAGGGGGGAAATCACAGCCACATTAGCAATGTTCACTCAGCATGATTGTACTGTAATCCAGGTCTGTACATTTGACAGGGCTCAGGGTAGACCAAAGCAGATGTGTCCATCACCCCAACATTATTAGCACTAATCCTAGACAATACAGGGAAAAACAAAGCAAGCGCCCGCATGCAGTTTCACTCCTGAGCTTTTTACTGATTGCCCTGTGCATGCTGCATACTCAAACACCTATAGACTTCTGTATGCCCAGGGCCTGAGCCACCAGTACCTAGCACTGACACAAGAACATAAGAATGGCCGTACTGGGTCAGACCAAAGGTCCATCCAGCCCAGTACCCTGTCTACCGACAGTATCCAATGCCAGGTGTCCCAGAGGGAGTGAACCTAACAGGTAATGATCAAGTGATCTCTCTCCTGCCGTCCATCACCACCCTCTGACAAACAGTGAATGCACAGTGGGTGTTCTTCCTGGGAATATGACTTTGCCCTGATGTCAATGGTGACACAAGGTATGGGGCACAAAGGAGAACTGGGCCCAGGGTGAGGTGAGGTGGTCCCAGGTTTCACCCCACTCCACCCACAGCATTCTGGAGCTCTGATTTTATCTGAGGAGGCAAAGCTTCAGAGCTTTGGTCCAGAGTATTTGCTTATTTACCTCAACCTTGCCAGCCTTGCCAACTCAGCCTACAATCTGAAAGTCAAGCTGGGTTCTGCCTTTTTCATGTGCCACCAGGAAGAGAGATTATTCTGGTCAAATTAGCCCCTCAGCAACTACCGTACAACCCCCTTGTCTTTTAATTATGACCTCAGTGACACCTCCTGGCCAAACTCTATAGCCAGCAACAAGAGTCCAGTTGGAACTGAGTAAATAATTCTATTGATGATGCACAAGAATGGACACAACCCCGCTCCCTCTCTCTTACCAGCGCTGGCTCTTCAGGACAAATGGGAGTGTGAGTTTAGTCAGTGGCCCAGACTCAGAGATCATTCAAAGGGAGCAGTAAGAAGGTGCCATTTTCACAGAGTCTATTTGCAGAGCAGAGCTGCGCTTTTGGAAACATTTAAGACTGGGACAAAAGTTCGCCTGGGTTCTTTTATGATCCCAAGGAATCTGGTCCAGCCTCTCTGCCATTGTACACAAAAGCCATTGAAAATCTGAATGCACATTTGACTTGCTGCAGGCCATTCCACGCATGCTGTTCTGGGGCAGCAAACCTGCTTTAGAGGCCATGGTAAGAAGGAACGGGAGAAGGCCCATGTTGCCCTTGTCAGCCTTATGCACAGAGGCATCATGCGCATTCAAGCATTTAAAATACATTAAAGAAGCACTTCCTTTGAAGTGGGAAACTATCTCTATTTAATCAGAGAGAAACAACTTTTCAAAAGAATTTTTTTTTTCCTCTTTACCTTCAGCTGTCTGGCTTCTCCTGTGGATAGTACCATGAATAAAACATGCATATCCCAATTAAATCTTGATTTAATTTCACTTCTTTGCAAAGCTGATGAACTCGAGTGCTTTCATAAAGACACTGAGCATTAGCATTCTTTTGTGATGCACAATCCAGTCAGAGGAACAAGAGACTAAAAATAATCACCCGCGTCTTTCCTGGCCCTGCCAAGCTCTCTGCCGATTTAGGGAATAAATCCCCAGCTGGGATAATCCTCAGGATCAGCAGCCGTATCCATCCCATGGTCATCAATAGACATGTTGGGGTGGGGACTGGACCAAAATGGAGGGACCCCAGCTGAAAATAGGAAGAGGGAAGGGAAATCAAGGATGAGTGGTTTCATATGACCATCCAGAGTCTAGTAGCCTTTTTCTTAAATCCTGTCCATGTTACAGCCAGCTGATCTAGCTTAAAATGTGTTCAGATACACCCCCTGCAATGGTGATTGAGCAACTTATTATTAGTTCATGTTTATGTGTTTATTGATTTGTGTTTTCTTAATTCCTAGGGAACCCCCATCAGTAATGTGGTTCATGGACCCATTGTACTATGTGCAGTACAAGCAAATAATACAAAGACAGTATCTGGACCAGAGAGATCACAGTCCAACAGGTAAGTGACACACAAAGAAGGGGCTGTGTAGAGGTGGGAAGACAATCTTATTTAATGATATAATGAGGTAACAGTAAAGCAAGAGGGTTTTTGCATATTTAATAGCAGAGTTGATCAAAAAATGAAAATAAATTGTGTGAATATTTTAAAAGTCATTTTCATTTCCTTTTTTTGTTTATTTTTTTATATGTTTTCTCAGGACTTTTTTTGCAAAATTTTTAATTGACAATTTCTATTGATCATTTTCCATTTTCAAAATAAGAAATGTTTAGAAAATGAGTTTTGGTCATCCTTCTCACATCCAGGGAATTGCGATTAGTCTATTTCAAACATTAAACATTCTGTTTCAAAAACACCGCTTATTTTGAAAACGGAAAATGACAATGAATGAAAAAAATACACAAAAATTTCACAAACTGACAACTTTGCATGAAAAATGTGTCAATGTCGAAAAAGAACAATTTTCAGTTAAAAAATAATTACCTCTGACTAATCCAGAGCACATGGAAGTCATTAGAGAGACTCACATGGACTTCAACAGGCTTTGAATTAGGTACCATTTGCCAAGCCATTGTCATATGGCAATCTTCTGTAGGCATCCTAGAAGAGATAGTTCTTAAGGAAAGAGCTTTAAGATGGCTATGTGCTAAGGAGACCACGTCTGGTCAAATATGAAGCAATCGGAAACAAGCGCTGAATATTTTCTATCGTTCTGTCTATTAGAGCTGGCCCAAATGTTCCAAATTATGATTTTTCAATGAAAAAAATGGTTGACTTTAATCAAGAAAATGGTTGTGAAAAGTGTTCCCATGTTTTACTAACTCCTCTATCTAATCTATATTGTGCCCATCCCTGTAATCTCTTAGCACTGATGGGTACTTTCTACTGTTTGAAGATATTCACATAATATTTTTAATGATTATGATTTTTGTGCTACAGGTCCCTGTTGCTTTTTCCTGTACATTTAAGCCCCGATCTTGTGAAGATTTATGCATCTGCTTAACTTTATGCATTATGAATAGTCCATTGACTTCAATGGCCTAAACTTGCAGTCAGATAGGGAAGCAGAGTTGGTTGAAAATTTTGGTAAATGTCTTTTTGATCAAATGGAAATTTTTGTGAGGAAAAAAAATCATTTTAATCCAAAATGTGTAGCTTTTCATTTAAAAACATGAAACCCTGAAATCTGAAACATTTTGGGTTTTGGCTGTTGAAAATGTTTTTGATTTTTCAACAAAACCCCCAAAAAACTTTTGAGAAAATTTTTGACAAAATATATTTTTATCAAAATTTTTCAGGAGGGGAAAAAATTCACTTCCCTGCTAGCAAAAATATCACCATGGAGACTGTCCATGTTACGTTTCCATTTGGGACTGGAAGCAGGAAAACCAATCATCTAATGTGCTCGTAAGGTTTGCAATCAGAAGAGGTTTGAATAATTGGGGGAAGCTGGAGGACTTTGACAGCAGAAGCTTGGTCGGGTCATTAATACACAGGACTGGGACTTAGGAGAGCTGTGCTACTGAACCTGGTCTATATTACAAACTTATGTTGGTAAAATTACTAAAAGCCATGCCCCTGAGTGATGCAGTTGTACCGATCAAACTCCTGGTGCAGACAGCACTATGTCTATGGGACGTCTTCTCCCAGCAACATAGCTACTAGCTCTTGGGGAGGTGGAGTACCAATGCCAACAGGAGACGCTCCCCCGTCGTCGTAGGTAGCATCTTCATTAAGCATGGCAGCCGCTGAGCACTGTAAGTGCAGACAAGCCCTGAGTGTGACTCTCTGTTTGAGTTGGGGCAAGTCATTTCACCTCTCTGTGCCTCGGTTTCCTGATAAGTACAATGAGGGGGAGGGGAATAGAAAATAGGAAGATACTGGCTGGTCCCTCCTTTTTTTAAGAATGGGAACCATACAGTTAATAGAAAGAAACAACTCCACACTAGCACGATAAAGAAATGTTCAGTGGGAAACCATGTAATGTGGCTTTTTTCATGGGTCATTGCAGGAGATTATGAATTCCACTTCAAAGCTCAAATCGCCAAAACAGTCTTCAACAAAGTTAAATGTGCTCTTAAGCCAGGGACCTCACATCACTCTGTAGAATGCGGAGCACCAGCCCGGGATGGGATGGGTGCCTTCGGTGACTCCTTTCCTTTGCACAGTTTTGCATGGTTTCCTTTTCTCATGGTGTGCTGCATTGGGCAGGCCATTGCTCCATCCCAGCAGCATTCACGGCCCCCGTCGATAGCAAATGAGTGTAGAGTAAGGAGCTTGTGTCTCCAGAGGACACTGAAATACTTCCAAGGGCCTTGATCCAGCAAAGAACTTAAGCACCTGCCCATGTCCCAGCAACTTCCATGGAGTGGTTAGAATTATGTAGATGCTTAAGTGCTGGGCTGAATAAGGATGAACTGATGAGTCATAGCCTAAGGGCACAATCCTGTGAGATGCTGACTCCACTGGCCCAGACCCAGCAAAGTGCTTAAGCATGTGAAGTCAATGTGACTTAAGCACATGCCTAACTTTAAGCATGTGTCTAAATACTTTGCTCACTGTCTTGTAGGAGCGAGCCTGAGATGATTATACCCATTCCCCAGGGGGAAAATATAGACCATCAAGACCCATGCAAAGCAAGATTCTGTGAGAAGCAGAGCACCGAATATCTCACAAGGCGCTTCTTGCACAAGAGCTCCATGAATCCCGCGGAGGAGGGAATCCACCAAGCATTTCTGGTTGTGCAGAGAGCTCTTCCCCAGGATAACCAATACTGTGAGGGAACAGTGCTGGTGCCTATTTCTTGAGGAAATCATTTGCCACATGGTAGCCAAGTGAGTGCACAAGCCGTAGCGATCAACAGTCACCAGTAGTTATACCAGGGGGCAAGCAGGACAGAGAGCCTGGAACATAGCAGGAAAGGAATTGCCAGACTGGATCAGACCCTTGGCCCATCTAGCCCAGCGTTCTGTCTCTCTGATAGTGACCTGCTCATCTAGCTAGTCTAGTGACGTGGCCCGTGTAGCCCAGTGTCCTCTCTCCCTCTGACAATGGCCAGCACCAGCAGCTTCATTGGAAGCTGTAAGAACCCCGCTGCAGCAGCTGTGGGACAATGTTCCCCCCATATCAGGTCTCATCCTGGTCTGTAGTGGTTAGAGATTGGCTCTGAAGGTGACACTTAGAGGGGGGACAAGAAAAAGTTGACTCTCCAGTTAAGAATCTGAAGCCCCTTGCCCAGTTGGTGTGAGATTTATTTCCTCAGCTCTCCCAAAGGGCAGCTTATTCCTATTTTCACATCTGCAAGAAGGGGGACCGGAGTGTTGAAATAACAGAGTTAACTCACTGGCAGGAGCTCAGGGGAAACAGTGTGTTTAGTGGGTTTTAGGAACCCGCAGGGGAAGAATGTATAAAATTGCTATAATAACCCCAAGTACTAGAATCCGCTTCCAGGAGGGTGTTTTAGTGAGTTCCAAAGCCATCCTGTGACTGACCCTTGGTGCAGGATGTACTGTAATATATAAAAGCCAGGGAAATAAATTAAAAACAAATTACTACTTTTGATTACTTTAACTCCCCATCCATTTCTGGACAGATGCCCCAGCTCGGTTCATAAACATTGGGGCAGGTTGCCAAATTCCTTCCCTTCCCCTCCTCCCCCTGCCATAGAAACTCAGTTGATTTACTAGTCAGTGTGATCGATAAGCATCTGAGATGCCTTATTTATAAGACGAGGATTGTGATTTACTGCAAAGAAGTTTCAGTATGAGTTGCTTTTGATTTATGGATTTGCTGACGCTGTTATAAACACAGGGCCTTGTAAATATCCGATTTATTTATTAACTTTCTGATTCTGCACGAGCAGCAGGGATAAGTGGATGGCATAATGTCCCAATTTGGGAAACCAGAGCTTCAACACAGTAGGGGTCAGTGTTTAATAACTCAGAAGTTTGACTCGTGTAACAAGCTGGTTGTTACGATTGCGACACTGGCAGACCAGGTGCCAGCTCATGCCAAGACCCCTAGGTCTCAGTGCACACTGACAAATGCGTAGCTGGAAGCCTGTTGGGATCTCCTGTGTGTTAGTATTGTTCAAATAGATATTAGAGTTATAAGAATGTGTTTTTGTGTTTATGAAATGCTTGCAGGATGCTGCATGTATTAATCTTACTTATAACATCTGTATCCCATGGTATACGGTAATAGCGAAGTGTCTTCTCTGTAACTGTAAAGGTGTTTGCTAAAACTCTAAAACCCCACAGTCAGGGGAGAAGCATTACCAAGTGTGAAATGTTTCAGAGTAGCAGCCGTGTTAGTCTGTATCCGCAAAAAGAACAGGAGTACTTGTGGCACCTTAGAGACTAACAAATTTATTAGAGCATAAGCTTTCGTGAGCTACTGCCCACTTCTTCGGATGCATATGTGAAATGCGCTTGCCACAAGAGGTGTCCTCTCCTCCCCAGCAAAAGAAGGCCCGTAGACACTAGACAAGCCATTGTGGAACAGCAGGTGACAAACGGCTCTGTTGATTGATTCCCCCATCCATGAAAAGGGAACCTGCGCAACTCCTCCTCTCATCACAGCTTGAATGCTGGGAGACCGGGTTAAAAATCCCTGCCAAGGAGGAATTGTGATCACTGTGCTGCTTGGAATATTGGAGAGGGCAATATTTCTAAGCATAACAAGGGATCCCCAAGTGGCTTGGGTCAGGTTAGCTCTAAGGGACATATAGAGCTTGCAAATTATAGCAGCAACTATTACCTTTTGGAACCTAAGACTGTGTCTCATTTGTGTCTGTATGTTTACCTGCTTTAACCTTGTAAATAACCCTCATTTATTTGTCTTAGTTGATACATCTTTAGTTAGTATTACAGGATTGGCTACAAGAATATGAATCTATGCTGATTTACACCAGGGGAAGATCTGACCTAACCCTATTCTTACTGAAATCAATGGCAAAGCAATGCGTACATCCTGGACCAACCCCTGAGGGTCTTACACGGTTATTTTGCAGTTCCTGCTGCTGTCAGTGAAGTTAACTGAAGCCAATGGGAATTTGGTCTGAGTGAGGCCCCCAGGCTCTGGCCTGATTAGGGTTTGATTCAGCAAAGTACTTAAGCACATGCCTAATTTTAATGTGTGTGAGTAGTCTCGTTGACTTCAATAGGAATATTCACCTGCTTAAAGTTAGACATGTTTTTAAGCAACTTGCTGGCTGAGGGCCATATCTATTGTATCTCTAAGAGCAGGGCATTCTCCCAATCCACATGCAAGAGGAGCCAATGAGAACGAACCTCCTAGCCATAAACTCCGTTCAGTTACAGCAGGAAAATGGCGAACAGCAGTGCATGCTCACTGTCTTTAGAAAACAACAAGGTACCACGCTCTACCATTCAGTGCCAAGTAAGGGTGGGAGAAAGGGAAGCAAAGAATAAAGTTCTTTTACCTGCTCAGTGGGATAATTAAAAGCTGCCTAAAGCATCCCTCACCTTTTTCATTACAGTGCCATTCATTATAAAGCCAGAAAGAATTAGCTATGCTGCATTATCAGATCGTGAAAAAATATTAATAGCGAAAGTGGGAAAGAGAAAGGAGGAATTTTTGCTGAGTTAATTAAACCACGCGTCCTCAATGACTTAAGTGAATGGCTGGACTTCCTGGGGCTTAGCAGATCCCTAGTGCATGTGATACCGTCTTTGAGAAAGGCGCTCTCCAGTTCGAGGAACTTTTCCATGTAAAGGCAAAATCATGGGTTGCATTACCTGCTCGTCTGTCGGTCGGTGGCCACCTTGGCTGACAAACGTGGTATTGAAAGGGGACCTCCAATGCTCAAAGCATGAGTCCCTGCAGCTGGAGTCTCAGTCTTTGCCGGCAGGGACTGTAACAGTCTGGCCTTCTCCGTGGATCAGGTGCAGAAGAGGCTGCACAACACATGCTGGCTGCTGAGTTTCTCCTGCACATTCATTACAATGCATCTTCACGCTTCGCATAAGTTTGCTCGAGTTGGGGCATCTCAGGGCACGGGGGGACAGCAAGGTCCATGGGCCATTGCTCCCTCTCCCGCACAGGTGAGCGGGAAGAATGAAACATGGGCCAATGCTGCTGGCCCATACCAGTAGCAAATTTCCTGTATGGAGTAAGTGGGGAGCCCCTCTCAGAGTCACAGTTCGCCCCCGGCTCCACCCGTGGGGCAGTGCAGATACAAGCTGCTCTTTACTATGAGTAAAAGTAAACTCTTGGTCTAGACTCACAACAGCATCATGAGAACCAGAAAGCGAAATCTATTATACAGTTGTAGAAGGTTGAGTTGACAAATCTCATGTCATAATTTGAGTGGAATGCAGGATGTAAACAAGCAGTGGAAGTGGTGAACAAGAGATCCAATTTTAAAAGTTATTTCAGGCAGTTAGAGGTAAGAACTTAAAAATAGATATGATTTTTATCACCCCATTGTAACTTTAAATTAAGTGAAAAGGCAGACAAGAAATTTAAACAGGAGCACATCTCAGCTTGATGGAGGCCTGATTTTCCAAGAACCCTTTACTCTGTGTGGGTTTTGTTCTACATTATAAAACCCCGAGAATAACAAAACTCAGCCACGATTTCTAATAAATCGCAATTGACAGATTCTGCAGCTTCACCTCTCACTTCACCATTGCACAGTTTCAGACCCAGCTCAGCTGAATAAAAATTGGCACATTTCACCAGGAGAAAGTCGATTTTTCAAGCCAGGAGAAATCATGTTGCACAGATATAGGTTCTCAAACCTTGAATATGTGTATAAGTGCTGGTAAAACACTGTAGCCTGCATGGGGTTAATTAACAGAGGCACTCTTGTGCTAAGTTACAGGGCAAAGCTCAATTAAGTTGGGAACTGAAATGGATAATTCCATTAAAATGGATTTATTCACTGTGTCTGCCGCTGACACGTGTCATGCCGAGGAATATGTTCAGGGAAAGTTTGTATTTTACCAGCCTTGCTTCCCTCTCAGCACGAAATGACTGCAGGACAGATAGGAACAATTTCTGAAGCACCCATGTCCATGCCTGGATGAATTCCATCACTATCAGTAGCTACATTGGGGATGAATTTGGTCCATAAGCCACAGGAGAGGACCCACCCCTTTGGGAAAATGTGGGCTTTCCAATTATATTACACAAGTGATGCAGTTGGGCTGTCCTGACGCTGCATAATGCTGTGTGAGAGGCTCAAGTCCAATTCCGAGGTCTGGGCTAGATCCTGGGCTCACACCAGCGTCAATAGGGATAACTCTACCGTAGTCAATAGAGCTACTCTGGATTTCACCCTAGTGGAACTGAGATCAAAACCCAGCTCCTGCTCTCTTGCATCCAGGGTTAGTGTAGTAGACAGAGAATGCTGTACATAGCCACTTGGTCACTGGAGAAGGGAGACTGAGAGCAGAGATGCATATTTCAAATAATAATATTATTAACTGGATTCAGATTCTTCTCTAGTTGGACACTGGAGCTTATTTCACCAACTATGCGTTCAAAGGATAAGAGGCCCTACTGCTGCAGCTGCAAAGTAAGCACGGCCGCAGAGAATCACAGCTGTGGGTAATTGTACTGCTAGGTACCTGGGCTCATGCAAAACTCAGTGGTTTCACTTTCAAGGGGTTCAGGTGAGACAGAGTCTGAGGGTCAATTTTTGCACCTATGGAGTAAAGCAGTCAAAACCATCTCGTTGAGCCTTGTTTCAGGTCAAAAATCTAAAGTCCCTGAGTTGTGCATGGTTTTCACCCAGCACCATAGGTTCTCTTAGGGTATGTCTACATGGGGATAAAAGCCCTGTGATATGGCTGGCCTGGCTCAGCTGAGCTGGGCTTGCAGGGTACAGGCTGCAGGGCTGTTTAATAGCAGTGTAGACGTAGGGGGTAGGGTGCAGTTCGAGTTCTGGGACCCCCCACCTCGCAGGACTCCAGACCCAGGCTCCAGCCTGGGCCCCAACATCTGCACTGTAACTAAACAGCCCCTTAGCTTGAGCTCCGTGAGCTCGAATCATCTGGCACAGGTCACATTGCTCCTGGCACACAGATTAGCAAGAACCAGGTAGGTTTGGATGCTGCCTTTCCAAGCCCTCATCTCAGAATGGCCCAATGACAGGAGCAATACATTCTTCCAGAGCTGGAGGTACAGATCCAACCCTTGAACTGAAAGGAGGCATTGAAGGTTTAAAAGACAGTGAGAGAAAAGCAAATAGGGCTACATTCTGCTCTCACTTTCGCCAGTCGCAATCATTGCTGGACTGCACTGGAGCTGCTGTGACTAGACTAAAGGAACAGGAGTGTTTTTCTAAAGACGGCAGCCATGGGGAGGGAAGCACCAGAGCCCTTTCATCTCCCATCTTTGCCATCTCCAGCAGCACATCCGCACAGCACAGGAAAGGGAACCACCAACGCCCAGGCCACTCGCCCAGCAGATCAGCACAGCCAAACAGCGGTAATTAATAGACACTCACAGCGTTAAGCAAATGCAGACTGACAGCAGCCCTGCCTCACCCATAACCTGTGCCTTGCTAACATTAGTTCTACAGCGAGTCCCGCTGTCTGTTGACATGTTGTTTCTCTGCATTAATAAATAACTGCCTGAAACAATTACCCTGCTCAAAACCAAACTGATTGTTTTTAATTTGTTTGTTTGTTTCCCCTGTGAAAGGTACCCAAAATAACGAAAGTGCAGGAGGCCTAAGTGAGCAGAACTGCAGCTGCCCCGGGGCAGAGGTTGTTCATTTCCCAGGCAATTTCTCAAACTTTGTCAAAAGCTTCATTTTAAACCCTCCTCTAGGGGCTGTCTGCACGCACAGGGGTTGCTCACAGTGCGGTGCCTTACAGACTTATCACCCTGTTGACACTTGCTTTGCGCTCTCACATGGACTGTCTCAAAATGGTTCCAATTTTGGGATGTCACACACATCTCAATGCACCTCAGTCCGTCCTGCCCTGCAGTCCCCCTGCCAGGCCAGGCCTGGGCTGCCCAAACAGGTCTTGTCAGTGCTCCTGAGTCCAGACCTGAAGCACGGCTTGGTATTCCAGTCCTAGGGTTTTTTTGGCCAGATGCTCCCAATCATGCCAAACTGTACTGAACTGGGGGCAATGCAGCAATGGTACCGTGGGGATTCGGTGGAGATCCACCTTATCCAATTCATATTTGACTTAATGTAGCATTGAACCCCGAGAATAGTCTTCTATAGCTACCAATAGCTACCCAGCAAAGTTCTCCAGCAGAAACTCGAGGTATACTGGCAAAAGGAGTTAAACCACCTCCCCAAATGACATAAGCGATATCTGCAAAAGGCCTCTTTTATCAGTATAAGCTGCATCTACCTGGGGAGCAGGGGCTTGCTATCATAGCTTTGTCACTTAGGGGGTGACTCTTTCACAGCCCTATCAGAAATACTTATGCTGGCAAAACGTGGTAGTATACCCCTGTTGCAAACGGTGACTGGACTACCCATCCAAGCTACAGAGCAGATCCGCTCTATAAAAAAGAAAAAGCCCTGGAAATGTAATAAACAAAATTGTTTCTTCCTTTCCCAAGGTCAGACGCTTTGCCGTCAATTCAGGACATTGGGACACCTCTCCGTTTCATATCTTCTGTTTAATTCTCACCACTTCATTAAAATCTGACCTTCCTGGCACTCTGTGGCTACTGCAAATGTCCAGCAAGAGAGACCATTATATTTCAAAGGCTGTTAAACTGTCCAGTGGTATTTTAGCTTCTTTTTTATATTTGTTAGCAAATCATCAATCACCATCAGCAAACTTAGTGTATGGCAGAGAGTGGAAAAGGCAGGAAATAATATGAAAGTCTAGAAGGATAAACCAACAAAATTCCCTTTCTCTATGAGCAGAGGAAAGGTCAGGTGAGATTCCAGTCAATTATCTCATTGTGTTTATTGATAAATCATTGGTGGTTTCATAGCTGTCAGTGAACGACTTGAGACAAACAGATATTTAGTTAAATGCTACAAAAGGAACAGAGATAAAAACTGTGTTAGATATAAATTCCTATGACTTAGCCAGGCTCCAAGACAAGTGAAGGCCGGGATCAATTCACCCCCTAAACTATCCCTGACATGATTGTTTGGGCTTCTGATTTTGTGTTCATATAAATACAGATGAGCACACACGTAGGAGCAGGTGTCCTAAATGGTAGATGATAATATGCCATGGGGAAGCCAGGCTGTGCACTAGGTTAATTTAACATTGAGCAGCTGGCAATCAAAGCCATTTCAGGGCACAAGTGCAATGAGTTTGCTGGTTGCCAATGGCTTGATCTCCATTTCCCCACACACACACACTTCAAAACCACTAGCTGATTTCATGTGGCACAGCTCAGTAGGACTGACATCCCTCTGCTTAGGAAGGTCCAAAAAACTGAACTGCAGGACAGAGTTTAAGTGCATAGCCAGTGCTGGGTGTGGCTCACCAAACTGGAATAGCCGGGGGAGCGCAGGCTGGGACTGAGATGCATTGGCAGAGCTGGGGGAGAAGGGTGTAGGATTAGAATTACAGGGGCTGCTTCAGGACACGGTTTCAGTACCTTGGTAGAACAGGGGGGCCTTTTGGCAGAGGAGTGCACTGTGGGCTAGCAGCATTCTATCCAGCTGCAATCGGACGGTGCTGAGCAGTGACCAGCTGAGAATCAGGCCCCTGAACGTGTCCCAAGCTGAGCCCCCAAGAACTGAAGAGCCCCCCCCAGATAACTAGTCACTTTTGAAAACCTTGGCTGTGCCTTTATGAGGGCTGGTTGAAAATGTACCAGCATGCACCCTGGTCGTGCAACTGCCACAATACCCTTGCTCAACTTGAGCACGTTCCACGGTGCATCAAGGGAGAAGTGGGCTGAACAGAGAGCCCAGCCTACACAGGAGAATGACACCATGGGGCACCCAAACTACGACTCCCGTACGGCACCATGGAGGCATTTCAGAACTGAAATATTTCCCTTTTCATCCTAAGTATTTCAGATTTTGATTTTTTTTTCACCAAAAATTACTTTCTGTGGAAAAAGAAAAAAATTTCCAACCGACTGTGCTGTGTCTGCGTTTTGTACAGCACCTCGCACAGTGGCACCTGATCCTGCGTGGACACTCCCATGATACAAACATCCACATACTAATATTAATGACACGGAAATGAATTGTGAATGCTTGTAAGTCCAGCTCCTCAAAGCTCTTTGTGTGCTGAACTTCGACGGATCTCAGTGTGAGTTGGGTGTCTAGATGCCTGGCCTGTATAAAGGGCCTCTCCAGACACTGGCAAGGAAAGAGTTAACTCTCAAGGCAGGCTTACAACTGACTAGCTAAGTGCAGGGATTTGCTGAGAGGCTGAGCTGGGCCTCCACTGTGGGGCATTAATTACATTTCCCAGTGGCTGTAGGAAAGATGGAGAGAGGGACCTGTTTGGTTTGCTAGGGAGAATCAGGGTCTCTAGGAGGAGAGCTGAAGCAGGGAAAAGAAAAAGGGGAGGTGTTTTGCATTCTTGGGTCTTTAGCTTCTGTGGCTGCTTTAACCCTTTGCTTCGGGCTTGGCTGAAGTGGGCTGTTTGTCTGCTTTGGTTGTAGTGATGCTATCAATAGGACCCAGTTTGCTTAGATCTTCTGGCCCCAGGATCACAAATCTCAGCATCAGAGCATCCTGGGCACCTTTAAGACTAACAGGTGTATTGGAGCATAAGCTTTCGTGGGTGAATACCCACTTCGTCAGACGTATTCACCCACGAAAGCTTTTATGCTCCAATACATCTGTTAGTCTTTTTTTTACAGATCCAGACTAACACGGCTACCCCTCTGATACATAAATCTCAGCATGTTTTTCAGGGAGCTTGGCCTTATTTTCAGGGCAATAACCGCCCCCAAACTTTGCATGTTTGACCGAGTTTCAGAGACTTCATTATGAAGGTTCCACCATGCAGCTTGGTTAGATACAGCTTCCTCCACAGCGTGCTGCGGAGCTGGCCTGTCTCACCGAGGAGGGCAGCCATGTAGCCATGCCAGGGTCTCCTTCATCCCTAGAAGGGACGTGTGCGGCTTTCAGCACTTGCAGGGAGTAAAGGGAGGGCTAGCTGTCAGTGTGATACCAGGATTCCATGTAGTAACACTCTGCTTCCCTCTGCAGATCTCAAAGCACTATACAGTCACTAATGAGTTCAGATGGAAATTCAGAAAAAGTTCTCCCATGGTCCAGTGCGGAACATTAATCAGGTGCCATGCAGCATGTGCCACACAAGGCTTTAGTGACACTGGCTGGTATTTGGTTATTCCATTTCATTTGCTCACCTTATTAGAAAGAGAGGCAGTCCAGCCTTTTTATTTCCCCTCTGTCCATCTCTCCCATGGTGTTTTATAAATAGTGTTGATCACGTAGCAAGGAAAGGCAGAGGCATGTGGAGAGGTAGGCCTGGGAGAAGAGCTGTTTAATAAGAACACTGGAATGATTTATTACTTACTGCTCGAAGAGAGCAGCCTTTCTCTCCAGGAAGAGCACACCCTCTGAATCTGCTCCTTTAATTTGCATAGGTAATGGCCAGATTATTAACAGCTCACTGAAAAGTCAGAACCATGTGACCAAACAAACCAAGAACCACTGGACTAGAGAGGAACAGTGTCCCTTGGCTTGTAAATTACAGGGACTGTGCAACCTGTACCAGCTTCAAAATCGCAAGTTAAAAAAGCAACTGGAATGACAGGTGTAAAAACAGTGGCTCATGGAGTTCTTATAAAATTAACCTATGAGGAGAGATGTGCAGAATGAAGATTAAAATGGCCCTGTGGTGATCAGTGCAGTCCTGAGCTGCCTGGAACGAATGTCCGCGGGCTACAGGGGGAGGAGGATGGAGAGCCGGAGTTTAGCGGATGCTCTCTGTCATGTGGGGTGGGTGGAACAGCCCTGTGTCACACATGCCATCACGTGTTGTGAATGTACAGCTCTGTAGATGTTCTGCTGTGTTGTGCTATTGTTTGTTTTCCAGAAGCACCATTTGGGATTAAGACTCCTTATAGCAAAGAGGGGGGAGGGATAGCTCAGTGGTTTGAGCATTAGCTTGCTAAACCCAGCATTGGGAGTTCAATCCTTGAGGGGGCCACTGAGGGATCTGGGGCAAAATTAGTACTTGGTCCTGCTAGCAAAGGCAGCGGGCTGGACTCAATGACCTTTCAAAGTTCCTTCCAGTTCTAGGAGATAGGGTATCTACGTTAGTTTAATTTTAATTAAAAAAAAAGGTTTTGTACACTTGCACAGTGACAGAAAGCTCCTGCCCCACTGAGCTTGCATCCAAAGAGACAAGACAGACAAAGACGGGAGGGGAGACACAGGTATGGAGAGGGGGAAGTGAGTCACTGAGGATAGATGGGCCATTAGTACGATCCAGTGTGGTCATTTTTATGTTACTGTTCCTAGGCCATATAGCAACATGGGAAGCTCTCAGTGCTTCCTCTATCTACACACAGACTGAGGGCTGGCCGTCACTAATGGACAGGGCCGGCTCCAGGTACCAGCCTGGCAAGCAGGCGCTTGGAGGGCCGCTCCGGAGAGGGGCGGCACGTCCAGGTATTCGGCAGCAATTCGGCAGACGGTCCCTCACTCCCGCTCGGAGTGAAGGACCTCCCACCGAATTGCCGCCGCAGATCGCGATCGCAGCTTTTTTTTTTTGGCTGCTTGGGGCGGCCAAAACCCTGGAGCCGGCCCTGCTAAAGGACAGAGCAATGTGTTGCTGGCGTCTTACACAGTCCATGCTGGCTCTATTTTCTGGCCTCTCTCCAGCACTATCAGTTCTTCCACTTTCATAAGTGCTCTGTGAATTACCCCTACAATTTAAAGAATGGGGGAAAATTATAAATTGATTATGAGCCAATCTTGCCCAGTAGGTGCCTTTGTCAGGAGAGAGAGCCCTGGAGTCCTCGAATGACTAAAAAAATAAAACAGGTAAAAAAAATGGATAAAATATAAATTAAAAAAGAAGCAAGAGCTGGTTTCAATCAATAACCCTTGAATTATTGACTGCTCCTACCATTACATTCTTATACCCTGGTAATCTTGTAGGGGAATTCTATGAAGAGCACATCTGCAGGAGATAAGATGGCCATTGTCAAAAGTTATAATTCATTCCACTCCAAAGCTGATAGGCACACCATGTACTTTTTTTTTTTTTTTTGTCCTCCCTGAGTGATTCGGTATCATTGCAAATGACATGACATCATTATAGCCAAGCCATATTAAATATTATCAAAGGAGCCATCTCACATGTCTGTTGAGCTGTCATTATAGACAGGAGAACTTGTCTGAGTAGGACTTTTGCTTTCCCTTTTGTCAGCTGAAGTTTAGACAGCTTTCAGACATTTAAAAGTTGCTGTGACACACAAGTTTTTGTACTGGAGAGGTGTGAGGGGAAGAGGAGACGGGAAAGAAACTAGTTTGGATAACAAGTGTCATGTGACAGATACTGCGATAGAAAAGCTGTTGTTATAACTATAGTTCTTATGTAAGGTGTTGAAGACTGAAATCCTTGATCAACTTCAGAACATGGACAGTCTGGAGAACGAGGGCAAATGTCTCTATATTACCTTGCCAACGTGATTCAACTCTGTCCTGGAAGTGGCCACGTTTAGGCGCCAGAGCACCATTCAGTAGAGGTGATCAGGGTATTTATATTTGCTCCTGTGACAAAATTTTGAAAGTAAAGGAACATTTTGTTTTGTTTTGTTTTGTCAACATTTTGGGGTGTTTTTTGGACAACCTGCTCCCCAAATCATCACAATCAGACATTTCACACTGAAATTTCTGTTTTTATGAAAAAGCCATTTTTGTAGAACAGACTAATTGAGATTGCTCACTAATGCTGCTTGTTGTGTAAGTGCTTCTTTTAGAAAAAAGAGATGTGTCCACTGGGAAATGAATCAAGGCAACTATCCCTATTTCATGTAGGTGAATGAACAGCTATCGGCTAGTAACACAACTTTTAGTCACTAGTGTCCGAGGACAGACACAAGCCAGTGGCCTAGCAGTAAAAGCCGCTGGAATATATTTCAAAAGTGAATAGCGGTGCCTCTATTTTTGGATGGCTGAGTGGAAATACCTCAAAGGAGCCTGATTTTCAGAAACGCTAATGGAAATCAGGACTGCACACACACAATCACGACTAGTGTTGAAAATCTTGGCCTCTGTGCCCATCATCAATCCTATGATACATCCCATATCTTCAACCAAACCTACTGAGGTTCACCCATTGCTATTTTTAGAGGATTTTGTCTAAAGTGAGTTTCAGGTTCAAATATTCAAACCTCAGCATTAGGGTAGATCAGCAAAATATGTGCACGTACCTATTGCAACTGCAAAATCCTATATCTGTTCTTGCAAGTCAGGTAACTGCACAGACAAATGGGTAGGTAAGTGTGTATTTTCCCAAGCTGCATACACAAATCTCTATTTGCATGCACTAATGTGGATGCTGCAGACCCAATGCATGCACCTGCACATTTGCAGATCTGCCATAGCTCCCCAAGTTCTGAATGTAGCCCCGAAAGCTACTGCTGATCTTGTAAATGTCCAGCGAGTTCTCCAACCTCAACAGGCAGCTGCTGGCCTCCCTCTTCCCCTGAAATTGTCACGAAGCTCTTTCTTTCATAAATTGCATTGGATTTTTGGAGCAGAGAGAGGGGGGGGAGAAGGAGGAATGAGAGCATTAGAAAAGGCATATACCGTGCCACTTTCTCTGGGGCATTGTGTCCAAATAGAAAAGCAAAGGTCTGCTGATTTTTATTATTAAGATTTACAGCTAGGAGTTATTTTTCTTGGCAATCCTGTCCACTGCGTTTACGAGCAGCAATTACAAAGCATTTGGTACCTGGGAAAGCAACAGGCTCGAGATGAAATTCTCTGAGTGTATCACTCTGAGGAGCAAACGTCTTTGATAATAAATACCGTTGTTCATTAAGGTAAAACACAGAATGCAATCTTTCCCCAGGAAGTCTCCCTCCTCTTCTGAGCAGCACGTTTGCCTTATTTACAAGCGTCCTTCCCATCCCTGCTGGAATGAGGCAGGCAGCAGGCCCAGAAGGAGAATTGATTAGACTCAGGCATTCAGGGGGACCACATGTCAGAACAATGGGAAGGAACACTTTGCTCAAGTCAGTTTCATTGTTATTCTCCTGGCTTTGGGGGAGAGGGTTGTTTGAGATTGTGAGTGAATTTTCAGTGTGGGCAAAAGACACCAGACTGGCATCTTTGGACACTGAAGTCCTCTATACACTGTGGGCTAGAACATGTCCCAGGGAGAGAGCTCAACTAAGGAGCCAGGACAGGAGCATCTCAGGGCAGGAATTGTAGCTCTGGAAGTTAGTTTCCTGACTGCTCCCTGCTTTTTCCCAAGGGGTGATAATTTTGCTTCTGAGCTATGCCGCCTGCAAATTACCACCCACCCCACCTCCGCTGTGCTGGCTGGTGCACTGGAGGGGGGCAGGTCAGGCCACTCCCCACCTTCTCTGGTGCACAGTGTCTCTTACCTCTGCGCCTGTTCAAATCTGTACGTTGGGGGGGGGGCATTGAGGAGTCTGACTCCCACTCAAGCCCCTGTTTGGTGGCACAGTCTCTGTCAAAATCTAGTCTGGTGAGAGGTTCAGCTTGGGCATTGATCAGCTGGCATCTGCAGGGCAATCAGAGTGTTTGGAACAATGAGGAACAGAGTGATCCAATCTGCTGTTTTGCAGACAGAAGGCTAATAATATATAGAACAAAGCATTTTCTCAAGGAGCCAGTTAAAAGAAAAATTATCTTCACTTTCCAACCCCCCTCTGGCCTCCTGCCCCGGGCAATGATTTCTAAACCTCTCCGGGTGAACCAATGCCATTTGCTAAGGGCTTTTATTTTCAACCCTTAGCTGGCAAAGTGTGAAATGTAACCCTAATGTGACTAACTTCCTTTTAAGGGAAGAGGAGAACCAATCCAGCTCAGTGAAATAATGAGAGACTGTAGCTCTCCCTGCAAATCAAGATGTTATTGTTCCAATGCAATATTAATGATCAAGGCTGCAACCATTTGTAATGTGGTCATCACAAAAGCAGCTGTTACCATTTACATGTTGGTCTCCCAGAGTACATTATTAAGGTAATATTTTATCATGCATTCTAGTAGCTCAGGGGCTGCATTCCTAATGCATGGAGTGAACATTTCTCCTATTTATAAATAATCATTCCTTTCCTTCACTTTAACCACAAGTTAAGGGCCATGAAAAAATTCAGCAAAGCCAGAGGCCACATTTTTGTGTGTGTCCTTTATGAATGGGAAAAAAAAATAAGACGTTGGAAAACATCTTGGGAGCCCCATAATTTTTAGTTTGTATTTAAAAATAACCCAGTTGGAGTTCTGCTGTCACTGCTCCTCGCCACGGAGCATTGGCTTCAACCCCCACACAACTCAATATTTATACATGAGAAAGTAAATGCTCAAAAGATAAAAAATAAATCAGGTTAAAGTCCCACTAAAGAAGCTGGGATTTAGCAAAGGAGAAAAAAAGCAAGAAGTTGTGGTGCTGGGGCTTGACTGCTGCAGAAAGCATTTGCAGACCTGAGCAGAGGAAGCGTCTCCTGCAAAAAACAGGAACTATGAGTGGTCTGCACTTGATGTGGCCCTGGGAGAGTAATCCTTTCGTTTGTGTGAACAGGGAACTTCAAAGTTTGGGTCAGGGAAAGGATCCCAAAGTTTGGACACTTCTCCAAATTTACCAAATTGTTTGGGTCTACAAAAGTGGATCTTGAAACCATGGAGAAGGGATGTTTCTTATTATGTTTTGCCATTTTTGTTGCACAGCCAGAACCAGAAAGGCAACTCAAACTTGTTTTTAAATGGAGGAAGAAAAAGTCAACTGAATTTAGATCAACCCTCAGTAAAAATGTGAGGTTGCACTCCAGTCTCAGAGATGCTTTGGGTGGATGGGGTTGGCAGATGCCTGCTTCTAGCTAGAAACTTTTTTTCCCCAGGTGGCAGATTAACTTATTACTGCACAGTTCTTTGCACCTACCTCTGAAACAGCTGGTGTTGGCACTATTAGATGTCTGACACTGGGCTAGATGGACCTGGTCTGATCCAGTAATGCAATTTCTCTGTTTCTTTGTAGTAGAATTGCCTATGACAGTGGCCATTTAACTTCAAGTAGAAATGGGCACAAGCCACAAAACGTAGATCTAGCTCCAAATTTCCAGCCCTCCAAAAGCTGAAATGTCCCTGTTCTTAAGGCTTGAAACTGGCAAAATATCAATGAGGAAATTGACACTCTTTTCTAGAGATGCAGACCAGCTGATCTTAGTCACTTTCCTCCCAGCACTCATGCATCCTGCATCTGGAGCTATGTCCCCACCCAGGGAGCTGAGATAAAACCACCAGCAATATTTCATCTGGAGAGTTTTAAATATGAAATTCAGACAGGCTTGGTGTTTGTTTGTCCCTGTTTCTTGTGTCCTTGGCAATGGGGATCACTTAGCCCCACCAGCCCTTAGGTTGTGAGTCTGAAAGACAGGACGGATGAGAATTTGCCAACAAAGCTTTTCACACAGTGAGGTCCCTTAGGGAAGCTCAGATCACTTCCATCTCCACCTCCTCTCTTGTCGCCTCCGTCCCACAAGAGCAAAATGCAGGAGGGTGATTAGCAGGTCAGCAGCTGCAGCTTCAAGGAGCACCTTAAATCATAAGAGTAGAGAGTTTCCGCTGTAATTGCCTTGGATAATCAGTGAGATTCTTCCATTTCCTTCTGCTAATATTTCCTGTTCAAAATCACCCAAGTGTTGCCATATAAATTTCAAGTGTTAAACCCATTGCAATAATAACCTGGGTCTGACTGGGCTGGCCAGTGCAGGGGAGAGGGTGAAAGGCAGGTGTTGAGAGATAGGGTGTTGAGCCGATAATTCATTGCTGCCTCTGTGTTGCTACCCTCCTAAAAAACGTGAGTCACAAAATGCCCAACATAATAACCAGCTCTGGGCAGGTAAAAGTGATAATAAGTGAGAATAGGTGACACCACTAAGGAGTAGTGAGCAATTTGGCCTGTAGGCTGCAGTCTTCGGGCTGCTTCTTCCTGTCCAGTAAGTGGGATATGGCAACCTGGAGTAGTGACCTAGGGCCTTCCAACTGTCCTGCTGTCTATGGGATCCCTTGGTACCCGTGAATAGGGTTACCATACGTCCTCTTTTTCCCGGACATGTCCGGCTTTTCGGCACTCAAACCCCCGTCCGGGGGGAATTGCCAAAAAGTCGAACATGTCCGGGAAAATGCCGGCCAGGCACTTCCCCTCCCGCGGCGGCTCTGCTCCTCCCCTGACTCTTCGGCTCTGTTTATGAGCCGAGCTGCCCGAGCGCTATGGGCTTCAGGCAGCCCCCTTGCCTCCGGACCCCAGCCGTCGGCTGGGCACTTCCCCTCCCAGGCTCCAGCGGCGCAGGGTCCGGAGGCATGGGGGCTGCCAGAAGCCGGTAGCTCTGGGGCAGCTCGGCTCTTAAACAGAGCCGAAGAGTCAGGGGAGGAGCAGAGCCTCCGGCCGCGGCGGCTCTGCTCCTCCCCTGACTCTTCGGCTCTGTTTAAGAGCCGAGCGCTATGGACTTTGGGCAGCCCCCATACCTCCGGACCCTGCGCCGCCGGAGCCCGGGAGGGGAAGTGCCCGGCCGGGGGCGCAGGGTCCGGAGGCATGGGGGCTGCCCGAAGCCCAAGCGCTACCGGCTTCACGGTTTGCCGGGCAGCCTCCAGACTCTGCGCCCCCGGCTGGGCGCTTCCCTTCCCGGGCTCCAGCTGCACTGGGGAAGCGCCGGCTGGGGGCGCAGGGTCTGGGGGCTGCCCGGCAAACCGTGAAGCCGGTAGCGCTCGGGCAGCCCTTTCCGCGTGGCTGGGAGTGGGAGGGAGGAGGGGGCGGAGTTAGGATGGGGAAGGGGCGGAGTTGGGGCGGGGCTGGGGGTGGGGAAATGGGCGGGGCCAGGGCCCGTGGAGGGTCCTCTTTTTTATTTGTTAGATATGGTAACCCTACCTGTGAAGGGCCACAATATTTGTGCATAGGAGCTTTTGAGGCGCTCTCCTGGCCCCTCTATCTCAACGGGAGCTGGGCTCTAATGGTGCGTCTCCACTGCAGCTGCAAATGAGCCTCCCAGTCCTGGTAGACAGACTCACGCTCGTGGGGCTCAAGCCAGCACACTCAAATACCAGGGTGGACATTGTGGCACCGATGGAGGCTCTGGCTAGCCACCTGAGCTTGGACCCAGGGAGTAGGGTGGGCTTGTGCCCGGGTGGCTAGCCCAAACCCGCACCCCTGCTGCAATGTCCACACGGCTATTTTTAGTGCGCGAGCTCAAGCCCCGCGAGTGCAAGTCTCTCTGCTGCAGTGTGGATATGTTTATTTGCTCGTAATCTTAACAGGGCCAAACCCCTCTGTCCTTACAATATTATTAACCCCAAGCCCTCAAAAATCATGAGACTGGCTTAAAAACCAGGAGGGTTTTTTTTTAAATAATGAATGTAAATGTAAATCATAACGTTCTTTGCCTTTAGGATTAAGGTTTTCAAACTTTTCTCTGAAACCATGAGGGATAGGAACTAATATATAACAAGCGAGAGTCTCACATAATCACATGACTCCAGAGCTGGGGCTTTGCGAAAGACATCAAATATCTTGTAACTCACAATAAAATCACATGACTTGGCAACAGGACCGGATTTAGGGGCAGGAGATCCAGGCGACCACTTGGGGTGCCGGGCTTGGGGGGCGCCGGGCGCGGGATGCTGTTTTTGTTGTTAGTGGCAAAAGGGAAAATAGACTGTTAGAAGTAACGTGTCAGGTATTCCATATGTGGATTCATCTTTCGCTTACCTCCTAGAACAGGAGTGGGCAAACTTTTTGGCCTGAGGACCACATTGGGGTTGCAAAACTGTATGGAGGGCCCAGGAGGGAAGGCTGTGCCTCCCCAAATAGCCTCGCCACCACCCCCCTATACACCGCCTCCCACTTTCCACCCCCTGACTGCCCCTCTCAGAACCGCCCGACCCATCCAACCCCCCCTGCTCCTTGTCCCCTGACCGTCCCCTCCCAGGACCCTCTGCCCCTAACTGTCCGCTGGGACCCCACCCCCTATCTAACCCCCCTGCTCCCAGTCCCCTGACTGCCCAGACCCCTATCCACACCCCTGCCCCCTGACAGGCCCCCCGGGACTCCCATGCTTATCCAACCCCCCCCCAGTTCCCCATCTCCTGACTCCTATCCACACCCCCATCCCCTGACAGGCCCCCACGGGACTCCCATGCTTATCCAACCCCCCCCAGTTCCCCATCTCCTGACTCCTATCCACACCCCCATCCCATGACAGGCCCCCCCGGGACTCCCACACTTATCCAACCTCCCCTGTTCCCTGTCCCCTGACACACACATCCCAGAACTTCCGCCCCATCCAACTGCCCCCTGCTCCATGTCCCCTGACTGCCCCCTAGAACCTCCCACCCCTTATCCAACCCCCCAGCCCCAGCCCCCTTACCATGCCGCTCAGAGCAGCATGTCTGCCAGCCGCGCCGCCTGGCCGGAGCTAGACATGCTGCCGCGCATTCCGCCTGTGGCTGTGCGGGAGGGGAGACAGCAGGGGAGCCTCCCCAGACGGGAGCTCAGGGGCCGGGCAGGACGGTCCCGTGGGCCGTAGTTTGCCCACCTCTGTCCTAGAATGTTCTGGCCTTTGTAGAATCTTGTGGAACCTTCCAGACTTTCTGAGAATTACATTCTCCTCAGACCTCTCAGAATGTTGTCAGCCAAGCTCTGGCGGGTATATCAGGGGTGAGGCGTCGCCAGGCAGTCAGTGAGATATAAATATCGAGTTACAGATTCCAGCGTGCAAATTTATCGTCTGATATGACAGGGATAAATCATGCATGCAAATCGTGCACCAAATAAAAAAATAAGATATTCAAAAGTTTAACAAATGGAGGGGAGGCACCAAACATGCTCCTTGTCTGGAGCACCATTTGGTGTAAGGCCAGTCCTGGCTGGCAACATGGACACACAAGAGATATAGAGGCATGTGTCAGGGACCCATGGAGATTTATTTAGACAGGGTCAGCAAGTGACACCTCTGATCAGTGGCAGAAGCAGGAGTAGAAAGGACCTGAAAGTAGTAGAAAGGCTAGTCTGTGCCCATTAAAACATGCTGCTTCTCATCTCTCTGTGGCTCCATTAGCCCCGAAAGCCTATTTGGGTCATTAACGCACTATGTGCAGAAAGAGGACTCTGCTGACACAGGGAGCATGCATAGGCAGGAACATCAGACCATTATTACAGCCTAACTTAATGCTGCACTAATATGAAGCCAGAACAAATGCAAAAAAATGTCTGTCCTCTAAGAAGTTTGTGATAAAGGAAGAGTTAACGGGCCCTCTTCTCTGGGGGAAAGGATTCAATAGCAAACTAAGCAGCACAGCGAAATGTTAGTTCCTGTAAAAAAACAGCCACAGCTCCTGCTACAAACACTGGTAGCTACGCACGCCTCCTTGTTAAATACTAGCACCTACCCTCTCTGAGCAAGAAGTCTGAGCTAAAAGGCAAAGGGCTGGGAGAGATCCTGCATGGTAGTGGCACGAGTGTGCTCATAGGTGAAGCTAAATAATTTACCATGGGCTTAAAACCATTAATATCCCCTCCCTGTTTCCCTGGCGGCATTCAGAGCCCAAGCGTAGGGGCGGCTGCAGTCATGGGGACTACGCTGAGGGGTAGGAGTCAGGATGCCTGGGCTTGGATCCGGACTTGTGTGTTACTGGGCAAGTTTTTTTTCCCTGCTTCAGTTTCCCCATTTGCAAAATGGGGGTGGTTACTCAGCTTTGTAAAATTTCCTCAGATCTAGGAATGAAAAGCTGTCATATATAAGTGACCAGTGCTCTGGTTGGTATTGTCTGTGACATGGGTTCTGGGCAGTGGGGCTGGTGCCATGCTGTCTGCTTGCCACACCTGGAAGGACACTCGCATTAGATCTGTTATATCATATCACTAAATATGCAGGGGACAGACAAGAAATGAGAGGTCAGGTTAGAGCTCCGCTCCAGCTGCTCCCATCAGATGGCCAGCAAGAGCCTGTGGTTTCATTCCAATGTCCATGTGATACAAACCATCCCCACAACAGCTATCCTTGTAAGGGACTGTCTTTTTGTTCTGTGTTTGTACAGCACCTGGCGCACTGTGGACTTGGTCCATAACTGGGGCACGATGGCATTACCACAACACAAATAATAAACAACAATAATAATACCAGGGGAAGCAGAGCTTCCGAGGGGGTGAATAGGAATCTCTTGGTATTAGTAGTCGGGACATGCCTAGAACAAGGGGACCTAATTCCTGTTTGGGTCCTTAATACAATATACTAAAGGTAATTAATAGGTCTTGGTCACATCCCTTAGCCGTACAATAGGGTCATCCATGTGTAATCTGAACCATTATGATGGAACAATATGGAGGAAGCTGATACGGCCTGCATCTGTGCTGGGGATAAAGAAAGAACTTGAGTCTAGTTTGCAAAATGTTTCGGATCCATTCGGATGAAAGATGCTACACAAATGTAAAAATAGGATTCTTATTATCTTACTGGGCTGCTGTTCCCCTGTCCTCTGTGCCTCACAGCGATGTTATTGGAAGCCTCTTTGTTTTGCTGCGGATGGTATGTTTGGTTCTAACTGACAGCAATTTACAGTAGCGGAGAGTCAGTTTTGCCCTATGCTGCATTCATAAATGAATCTCTCGGGATTAGGCACTGCATGTCAGGAACACTCCCAGGGCACGTTATTTACACATTAGTATTATTAATAATAATAATAAAAGAAAAGCAAGACAAGTTCTGACAACTTTCAATAATGATCTGAAATAAAAGCAGAAAACACAAAAGCCCTGTCTCAGTGCCTGGAATTAATTATGTCCGTTTGGTGTGGGGCATTCGGTTCTTTTCCTTCCAGGTGTCATTTGAAGACATCATTTTCTTTTCTTTAAACATTGTCACCCAAGAAAACATCTGACAGAGCAAAGAGTGAAGCTGCTTTGATTTCTTTATATTTATTGTCACTTACGTTATGGTTTCCTTTAGCTGTTGTGTTATTTTAGGAAGATGATGCAGGTTTGGATTTATTATTTATTGCTGTGGTGCCTACAAGGTGCTTGTTTCGAGCTCTTAAGCACAAAAACAAATCGAGTTTGAAGAGACATGTTGCAGAAGTAATACAGAGCTGATGCACCATCAAAACTCAAGTGCTGCCAAACCCCATAAAATCAGAGACATTCCCTCGCTCTGCTCCCTCTCTCAGGAAGAGCCTAGGTACATAACCTTTGCAGTATACCCTGAAAGTCCACCAAGAGCATAAATTCCAGAGCTGAAGGATCTTGGATATATGGGACCAGACACTCAGCTATAATAATTGGCTTAGCTCCACCACCTCCATTACTCCAGGCTCTACGTCCAGAATCAGAGGGGTTAATAATAATGGCCTTTGCTACCTGTCCATGCAATTCTCATTTATCTGTCCTGCACTGAGGGCTTGATTCAAAGCCCATTGGAGTCAATGCAAAGACTCACATTGATATAAATAAGCTCTGAATTCCTTAAAAGCTGCAGTGATGAGTTTTATAGAAAAATCTTAGCTAGAGAGGACCAAGTTGAACCACAAGGTGGAATTTTCTGATGCTTTTGCTTTTTTTTTACAAACCTTGGAGCTGATGATCAGCATACTTCTAGGCCCATTGTTTTTTGAGGAAAAGACCTTGCTGATTGTCTCTCTTTTTCTCAGATGCATCACTCTATCTGTTCACAGGGAGCAAGGAGACCTTACTCCTATGGCATCCTCTCCTACCAACCAGATGAGCGCTGGTAGCTGCAACCCCCTGTTTCGAAAAATCTCTGAAGGTGCTGGCAATGGGTGAATAAGCAGCCCAACCAAAATGAGAGTTGACTCTCACAGCTTTTGTGCGTGTGTTTTTTCCCAGCGCATGAACATTTGAACATCCGCAAATGCTGAAGAATAATAAAAGGCAGAAAAGTCCTATTCCATTGACTGGGCTGCGAGGAAAAAAGGGACCATTAATGCTAAGCTTCAGCCAGCGGTACACAAAAACCGGTATTAAAGGATTTGCTTTTCATGACCATAATTCAGAGTTAATGTACATTTGATGTTTAATGTATGAACCACAAGTGATTTCAAACTGGCACGGCCTTTTCTAAATAGTATTTTAATCTAAGGGTTGGGTTTTTCCCCCCCCAAGGTTCAGACTAAGCGTCTGTCAGACAAGAGGATAAAAAAATAAGGCAAAGCTCGGTGCGAGGATCCGATCTGGGCACAGGCTTTTGTTCAGTCTTTTATTGAGGTTTTACCTCTAATCTCTGCCTTTTTGATGCAATTTAAGATTAAGGAAATGAAAGGCAAGGCTTCCTGTGAACAGTTATACAAACAGGACAGCCAAGGGGCATTCGTCAGACAGTTTTGTAAGGGGCTTTGGGCTGCTTTCCCTGGAAAGGATGAGGCCCGGAGGTGAGCAGCAGCACATGTGAGCGCTGGTGGAGACAGGAACAGGGCTAGCTTCCTGCGGCTGATGCTCAGAGATGATCGACCTTAGTGTTTAAACAGAACATCCTTTTCAAGAAGGCCAATGAGAAACCCATGAGACAAATACTGCACATGCTTCCTATAGTGCCACAAATGTTGCTCGCCTCTTGAATTCAGACATGCGCCCACAGAGACTACACGTTCCAGTTTAATACAGTGGCTTAGTTCCTCTCTTCAGTCTGTCCCCAAACACTGACTCAGGAAGGTACTTGAGCTCGTTGGTCACTATAGGTATGTAAGAAGTCCCATTGAAGAAGTTACTATGTACCTTCCTGAATTGAGGCACCAGTGAAGGTGAGAACAGGCCACTTGCACACTGCTAAAGGATTTTCTTCCTTAGGGCCAGATCCATCACCCACTGCAGCCAGTGCAAAGTCACCCATTGACTTTAAAGGGCATTGGACTGGACCCTTCATGGGTACTTTTGGTGCAGAAAGTCCAAACTGCAGGTCCCAGTGATGTCCCAGCTCTCTGTATGCATGTAGAGTCAATTTATTATACCAGCAGGTGATACTCTGCCTTGATCGCACTAGGCCGTTAAGATATGCTGGGCTTGATTTAGCTCTGCTGAAACTCCATTGACTCCACCGTGAATTGGCACTTGATGCTATTTCCAGAAGCCTCCCTCATTGACCCATTATTGTCAGGGGGCAGCTCACTTAGAGCCCACCTGGCCAGCCTTCTGTACCAGGGTAATCCAAGCACGAGGGATAAATCTGGTTTTCACTCTATGCGGCAGAACGTTGCCAGCTTTGCTATGTGCAAGTTACGGTTCTGCAGCTCTTGTAAAAACCAGGAGAGTCTAATGCACAGGGAACTGGACTAGGAGTCAAGAGACTGTCTTCTGTTCCTGTTCTGTTCATCACATTAGGGAAGTCACTTCATCCCTCTCTGGCACCTTAGAGACTAACACATTTATTTGGGCATAAGCTTTCGTGGCTAGAACCCACTTCATCAGATGCATGAAGTGAAAAATACAGGAGCAGGTATAAATACATGAAAGGGTGGGGGTTTCTTTACCACGTGTGAGGTCAGTCTAACGAGATAAATAAATTAATAGCAGGATACCAAGGAAGAAAAAATAACTGAGGTTGCAGCTGATCCTGAACAAATGTCAGAAGTGGTAAGAGAGTGGCCCATTACAGACAGTTGACAAGAAGGTGTGAGTAACAGTAGGGAGAAATTAGTATTGGGGAAATTAAGTTTAGGCTTTGTAATGACCCAATCACTCCCAGTCTTTATTCAGGCCTAATCTGAAGGTATCCAGTTTGCAAATTAATTCCAGTTCTGCAGCTTCACGTTGGAGTCTGTTTTTGAATTTTTGTTGTTGAAGAATTGCCACTTTTAGGTCTGTTATTGAGTGACCAGAGAGATTGAAGTGTTCTCCTACTGATTTTTTAATGTTATGATTCCTGATGTCAGATTTGTGTCCATTTATTCTTTGCATAGAGACTGTCCGGTTTGGCCAATGTACATGGCAGAGGGGCATTGCTGGCACATGATGGCATATATCACATTGGTAGATGTGCAGGTGAACGAGCCCCGGACGATGTGGCTGATGTGGTTAGGTCCTATGATGGCGTCCCTTGAATAGATATGTGGACAGAGTTGGCACCGGGATTCTCCCTACTGTTACTGTTACTTCTTGTCAACTGTCTGTAATGGGCCACTCTCTTACCACTTCAAAATAATGTTCTGTTTGCCATGTCTCTGGATTGAATTGGGAGAAACACTATCGTCTCCCAATCAGGATCTGCCAACAGTTATAGTCGGCCATTAATTTGATTTGAATTAATCAAATGTGATCCCTTGAAACGTTGAGAGAATGAAGAGAAACGAATTCCTGCCAGACAAGCCATCTAAAATAATCAGACCCCTTCATGAGGCCTGCTGATAAATAGGTGCTTCTTAGCCTGACGGACAGACATGTCATTGGCAGACTTCACAAAATAATTATTAAATAATTCTGACATTTGTTCAGGATCAGCTGCAACCTCAGTACCCGAATCAGGAGACAATATCTTTGTGTTCTGGGCACAGCTCCAAAGGGGTCATTAATAAGAGTGGACCCAAATTTTGCCAGAAGAAGAAATATTTATCTTCAGTTAAGACAAGTGTAATTTTCCAAGCTTTTGCCTTTCAGATGAACAATTTGTCTGGAGTTTTTTAAAAACAACTTTTTTAAAATCCCCAGAAAGGGAAGAAAATCTGTAGTTCCTGTCCTTTGGGAATCTAAATTTAATGCAAAATAAAGGTACAGAAACTAAAAATAGAAAAGAACTATGGATCTGGTCCATTTTTTACTAGTTTAATTGAAACCGCATGCTCCTTGGGACAGGGGCCTTGCCTTCTTATTTGTCTGTACGGCACCGAAAATATCAGCGGTGCTAGCTGCAGGACATAAGGCATTTCTTTAAACTTGAAATAAGTGTTTTGGATCAAGAACGGGCAAATAAAAATCCTGCAAAGTTTAAAAAGATATATTTGAAAGAAGTCTACAGGCCAGCACACGGTCATTAATAATTCCAGGACACACTTTTTTTTTTCTTTTTTATTTTTTTAGCATTTTGCAATTTTGACACTGTTTTCATCAAAATTTGCAATTTGGACCTAAAAAAATTGGCAACATTCTCATGATTTTTTTTTCCAATTTGTCAGTCCACTCTAGTTGTAAACATGGACGAATGTGATTCATCAAATTGATCTGTACTTCTTATCTGTAACTACAGCAATTGTTCTGCCGTCTCTCTTCTTTGCCCCAGTACACCACACATTGGGCCAAGCGTAGCCTTAATTCCATCTAATAATTTCATCGATTTTTCCACAGGCTGATTTTTGTTTTTCCATTACTAGAGATACAAGTAACAGTGCAAGTGTTAGTGGGCCAGGTATTCACCTTATAAGACCTATCAGACAAGCGTGATTAATTAGCTCCCTTGTTGACAATGGGGCTGATCATACACCATTCAAGTCAATGGGAGTTTTGCCGTTGATTTCAGTGAGAACAAGATGCTTGGGTCTAATATCAGCAGAGAGGCCAGGAATTGCATGAGCCATTGACATTGGTCTGATCACTGATGTCAATGGAAAGATTTCTATTGATTTCAGTGCACTTTGGATCAAATCTTTAAAGGCAGTCTGTATAGGTCATATTTGGAGTACCCTGGTGGGTACATAGAAAGCTGTCACTGCCCTTGCCTATCGTGTAGCACTGTGAATAAGCAGTGCATGGTTTATAAGGCCGGAAGGGACCATTGTGATCATCTACTCTGACCTCCTGGCACTTCTCTCTCCAGGGCAATCAATCCATTGGCTTTCTCAAGCACTAAATTCACTATTAAAAACATTGTAAAAGAAGAGATATTAAGAATAAACAATGCAATGCCCCCCAACTAAAGTAGAATCCAGTTCCCTATGAAAATGCTAATTGTCTAGCACATTTGCTTTCAGCCTGACTCTGATTCCAATTCCCCTGACTTTGCCAGGCCTTTTGCTGCTTTGTAGGCTTCTTATATTTCCCCCAAGATTTCCCCATGGAATCCTCACAGCTGCTTTACCTCAGTGCTGTGAGCTTAGCATGACATCATTGGTAATGGGATTGGCGGCAAGAGCCATTAGCTAACAGTTTGCCCTTCACTTTTGTGGTGCTGAAAATCTAATTGGCTGCTGAGTCAAAGAAGAAATGTCCTTGCTCTCCCCTTTTTAATCTGGCAGTCGTTTTCTTCCTCCTGGGATTCTAGTTCTGGTCACTGATTCCTCTAGGACACTCAATATGGCCTTGGAACAATTTCCTACATGCCTAATTTGGTGTATTAGAAAGCATAAGTCATACTGTATCTGAAAGCAGATATCCCACTCCAAAACTTAACTCCAATAGGAAAGAAAGGCAGCTTACTAGCTTGCCCTTATAGTTATCCAAATATATCACAAATGGATTGAAAATATACTTGTCCTATTGTCCATGCCATGTGGGAGAACTCGGGTTTGAATTCCTGCTTTGGTTTCATGATCATACAGCTACACACATGGTTTGTTTGCTGCTGTTGTTTCTAGAATTGTTCTATATACCCACTGCCTTGAAAATACAATAGGAAACATGAGGAATTACCTGTCCTAAGAAATAACTTCTTTCTTCTTTTACTATAATTCCAGTATGGACCTTAATGGTCTAAGGACATCAGAATAGACCCAAATAATCACCAGGAAGATCCCCCTCTGGAAAGTTATTTTTAGGAGGATTGATTGTATGATAGAGGGGTCTGAGGGGTGCCATCTAACACCACTGACAGTTCACTTCATATCTCAGAATCCTTCCTTAAGTAGCCTGAATGACTCCAGAGCTTAACAGTAGGCTAGAATATGGTGCCTTTTATCTTTTCTAGGCTACAGGTTCAAGTCTGACCAAGGCCAGAAATAACTGAAAGCTGCTCTCATCTATGGCTGTTTGGTTTCCTATGTGAAATGTGTTGATGTTCAGGGGGACAGGGGTCTATGTCACAGAACAACTGGCCCCCTCTTTAGCAGCCTTCACAAAGGGCCCAAGAGCTGAAAGGACCATGTAGATTGGACTGTTTTCTCCCTTTTAGAGGCAGCTCCTTTGTGTATGACAATATCCAGGCACATTTAATAGGGCACAGGGTGAGAAGCTGGCCGTGCACTCGACATATGACTATAGAAAGCTTCAGTTTCAAGCACTGTCAATTTAGCACCAAAGTTGTTAAAGCAATTACGCATTCCTCCTGCATTTCCAAAGGCACCCTGAGACTAGGTACCGCCCACCACTGTGCCTCTACTTTTTCAGAATCAGTTAGGCGTGAACTGCATGGAGGAGCCGTTGCCAACTCCGAACTTCCTCCTTCCAAACCACGGATCTTTGAGAACTTTGTGGGTATTCCTTTCACAACACCTTCTAACTTTTCTGTTTTCACCTGAGCCTTTCTCACAAGCCACATCCCCTCCATGCAGTGCTGAGCACGGATGCTGATTTACACTGGGAAGCCTTGCTCATGTGCCAAAAGCAAAGTGCCTTTCACCATAGTAGAAACTGCAAACAAAATTCAAGCTCGCTGCACCAAATTTTTCACGTAACTAGCAACATTGTTTTACAAAAGTAATGATTTCCCCTCCACCTTCTTTCTGCCAACTGCATGCAGCAAATTTTCACACCATTTCCCCTGAGAAGCTGTTTGATTCTCAAGCTACAGAAGGAATCTGGATGTGCAAACCAGAACTGGCTGGTATAACAGCAAATGCAATCTCTCCAGATCATTTCAGTGATGAAAAATGCTGATGGTCAACTTTTGGAGTTTTTCCCCTGGAGCCCTCAGGATGGAAGTCGGGGGGAGGGAAGTGGTGAAAGGAAATGCACCACTGGAGCTTTCATTTAAATAAAGAGCAGAGTCGCATTGTGCTCCATTGATTACCATTTTTTTCTGACTGTTGTGACATTTGCAGAGAAGCTAATTTATTCAAGCATGGAAATCTTTAAAAACTTAATGAAGTTATTTCTGCGATTTCCATGTCTTATTGTTTCAACTTCACGTTTAACTTTAATTCTGGTTAATATTAAAAAGAAGAAGAAGAAGATTTTCTAAAAATGAGAGAGAACCAGCAAGTAGAAAATCCAATTTGTGTCGTTCGTCAGCTCTGCTTCAGTGGGCCAGTCCACTAGAAGATGGACTCTGCTTTTATCTGCCTCGGGAGGGTGTGTGTGGTTACTGTAGATTCGCTATGAACCAAGGCATTTGCCTCACAGTTGTCCCTGGGATGTGCCGCTGTGCTTGATTAACTTCAGGGACATTGATTTCTGTGTGTGTGGTGGGGGAAGAGCTTTTGAAGGTAGATGGCAGGAGAGGGAAAAAAGTGACACGGCCAAGATATCCAAGCCCCAAATTTGGGTGATGAGAACTTTGCACAAAGTGCAAAGGGGAGTTTGGAGAAGCAGAATCTCAGAGGAACAACATCACCTACCAACATCAGTGGCAGAGTGGTGAGTTAGAACCCACATACTCCACTGAAACCACTACCCGCACTGCTTCCAATAAAGAGCCAGTCAAAGGCAACATGGAGGAGTGGGGACAGGGAAAGGAGTGCTATATTCTTTTTTCAGAAATGGAGAACTCAGGTGGCTTCTCCAAGCTCATGAAGGAAGCCTCTGATGGAGCAGGCAATGAAACCAGGTCTCCTAAATCCTAGGTTAGTACCCTAACCACTGGACCATCGTTGTCCAACACGGGGCAGCTGAGTTCTATAGAGAATCTCTGTTTGCATTAAAAACAACTGGAGCCATAAAGAACTCCTGATATAAAACACCCAGGGCTATAAGCTGTCCCAGTGGTGTTGTTTAGGGGCCGTTGAAAAAACAACAATGCTCACTGTCCAACATTCGCTAAGCATTAGGCTGATTTCCCTGGGGCCTGCAAACCAGACATTCTGTATTCCTGCTACATTTCTGTATATTATTTTTACGTAATTAGTCTCTGCCTCATATTGTGCATCAGGAAGTTTAATAAGAGGAATTTATGGTGTCTCCTCCAATCAACACAATAATTCATGGTGTTGAATGTTCTTCCCTAATGAATATTGCTTTCATCTATTTCCCTCCAGCCCCTTCTTTTTGGAGTTTGTTAGCAGGACTCTTATGATCTATTAACAGGAACAATAGTTGCTCCCTTCCGCCAGTATAGTCACCTGATGTGCCCTGGGTTTGCACATTACATCCGCTTTGGAGGGTCAGTTCAAAGCACTTGAATACTGCATCAGGTTTTCGCTTGGCATCATTATTTAACCCCCAGTAGAAGAGGAGTGTCCTTTCTTGGTCTCAGAAGTCTACTGCAGCTGCCAGCTAGGGGATTTAATCTCTTAGTTTAAGATGTATAAATCCTGGGCTTCAAACCCCACCATCAGCAAGTAGGATCAGTTATAAAAGCAAGGCCCTGTCTAGGGCTAGGATCACTAGTAGCAGTCTGTTGCCTGAATGCCCATTGATAGTCAATGGGATTTTGGCTGCTACGTGCCTTAAATCCCTTTTGAAAATGAGACATTGGCAATGACCTTGGAATATTTTGCCTCCCTCTGCAGTGTGTGGGATTATCTGGGTATATCTCTCTTCGTCAGCTCCCTGCCACTGAGGGGGCCTCCTGTTTTCTTCCTGTGGCACAGAACAGTCTAGTCCAGTGGTTCTCAACCTATTTATCATTGTGGGCCTCATATGTGTTATGTGGGCCGCATCCACACAATATATATACTACCTGTATGGCCCTAAGGATGTCACATGCGCTGCAGCCATGTGCTGATTGGGCCACAAGCAGCTCACAGGCCATGGGTTGAGAACCACTAGTAGCCTCTGTTGGGCTGTGATACTTCAGTCTAATTTTGGTTGTTGGGTTTAGTGTGGGGGGTGGCCTGGGACACACTGAAGGTCAGACTAGATGAACCGGTGGTCCCTGCGGGGCTTAAACTCTATGACTCTATGTGAGTCCTGCTAACAAACTCCATAAAGGCCCCGTAATCAGCTGGACATTGCACCCTGAGCACAGCAATAACGGTATACCTTGAAAAACCGGGGCCTAAATGCACTGTAGCAAGTGGCAGTCCCAGCAGAGACGTCAGGGGCTGAAAAGGTCAAGGGAGACTGACCCCTTGTTCCTCAGAATCCTTGAGCCAAGTGGCTTGGGCACTGGCCAAGAGCTCAGGAGACCCACGTTCAATAAACTGCCCTGCCACAGACGTCTCCAGCAAGTCATTTAGTTCCTGTGTCCTGTGTTAACATCTATAAAAACAGCAGCACTTCCCTACCTCGCAGGAATGTTACACATTAAAGATTGTGAGGTGCTCAGATACTAGGATAACAGGCCAGATAAGTACCTAGGATAGATACAAGTGGTCCCTACAGGTGTAAAATGAGGCACAATGGTAGAGGACAGCATGGGGGAAAGTTTCCGTTGCTGCTACTCATGCTGTACCTGCTTGAGGACAGAAGTCTAGAAACCCCTGTGCTGTCAGTCTGGCACCAAACAGATTGCTTTTAAACCAGGGCTGCAGTTTTGTTTTTCAGGTCCCCCAGCACTCAGCAAAGTTGACATTGTTTAACATGAGGCTCTGTGGAGTTAGTCGCTTACGCTGAAATTACCAGAACTCCTTGTTCCAGGACTTTGGTGCTGTGCTGTGCTGTGCCACAGTGATATTATCGAGGTGAGAAAAGATTCAGAGAGGACCAAGTTCCAGCCCTGCCCCTCCTGTGCCAGCTCGGAAACATTCTCAGATCCCAGGTGCAAAACGTGATGCCAGCTCTGCTTGTGGCAATTCTACCTGGGGACAAAGCTAAAGGTTGCTCTCAGTCAGTCACAGAGAGAGGCAGTAAAAGGCTCCCATCCAAAACGATATCCCACAGCATGTTGTTCTGAAAACAGTTTCATGTTAAGAGAGCCTTGCTCAAGTCTTCCCCCAAGCTGGGTCTGCCCAGGCAGGACTGGCCTGGAAGCAGGAGTCAGAAGGCATCTGACTTTCTTAGACACCGCCAGTGTAAGGAAGGAAGACCTAGATCCCGTCATTCTACTGTCCGGGCTAGTTTTGAGCCGTCCCACTTTGCATCCCCTCATCCCTTAGTACTAAAAGTTTCATTTCCTTAGTTTCATTCCCGACATATTTTCTTGGCACCAATAGCGAACAAGCTGTAGAAGTTGCCATGGGAGATTTGCATCGGGAGGCAGCCTTTTAGGATTGTAAGCTCCCCGGGGCAGGGACTGTTGTTTACTGTATCTTTGTACAGTGCTTTGCACACAGGGGACAGTCCTGCCTGGAACCTCAAGGAGCTACCACAGTACTACCAAGCCACAGCCCATCACACCAACCTTCCTAGAACTGCTTGTGTGAGCTTTGTCCAAGCCCAACTATTTCAGGTTTTGTTCAACCCGGAGCAGGATAATGACACTAGAAGCTGTAATAAGAACATGAATGTTCAGAGCTGTGGGATATCTGGGAGTTTCCATTCATGACAAGGGGACTTGTGAATCTTTTGTCCATTTGGGTTCCCGTGGGGTTCTGCACTCGTTTTGTTTTTGAGTTCAGAGTTTGAACCAATAAACCCAAAGCAGAAACTCTACGGAAACTGCGGAGTTTTGCTTGCTTTGAAGGCAGCAGATTATGACCAGCTCTGCTAAGAGCCAGATTTATGCTTCACTTCAGAGGGGCTTCTCCAGGGATGACTTTGACTCCGTGGTTTTATAGCACCTCCAATCCACTGGCGGGTGTAACAGTACCGCAGATGAATTGAGTACTAGCCACACAACTGTCACAAAAACGTTCCACACAATGCACCATTTTGTTATAACATGCCATCCACTGCCATGGACTATCCGGACTAACACGATGGACCTAGACAATGTGGAAATCATTGATCTGGTGTTGCAGTTTGGGTGGGCCCCTAGCAAAGAGCCAAATAGAGCTACTAGTGACAGGGAGCTGGATTGGACTCAGCAGGAAGCAAATCCACTTTCTTCCTGCCTGTAATGTTTTTTCATTTTCCTTCCACTGTAACTCAGGTGAAATGTGTGTTCTTCAGCCAATAGCTGTCCTGTGCATATGAAATACATTTGCGTTGGGTGTTTGCCATTAACGTTTTCATTTCTGTTTAGCATCAGGAGTTTTCGATTACTGGCCTTGCAGAGCAGAGAGCTTTTGTTTTCATGCTCCCTTTGTTTTCATTTCCACATGCCATCAGAGTAAATTACAGAATAGGAGTCCTGCCCTGGGGAATGGAGGAAGAAATCTAGCTGCTAGACTATATCTGAATTTGTCTACTTTGGCTTGGTCATGGGTTAACAAGACCCAGATCTATGCGTCACCCTAGTCCACGCACACAACACAGAGCAAATCCATCATTCATTCTTCAGTTTTTCCAAGTTTCCTGACCCTTATTTAACAGGCTGATGTTCTTTAAATTTTCCAGTGCTCCTCTTAAAATGCCACTGGTGCGTGCAGGTAAAACGAAGCTGATGCAAGCATGCTCCTACTGGCTCAATGCGGGAGGCAAGCTGACTTTTGCAACCCTGTGAGACCGGTTGCCTCTGGATCATTATAGTCCATGATCAGACCTTGGGTGCAGAAACATGCAGGAGCCTTCTCCTCTGCAGCTCCTGCCTTACTGTAGCTACATCTTATTGAATTGCTGTCTCTTGGCTATGCCTCTCCCTCTGCTGTGGATTTATATCTCAACTTTATTTTTTAACTAAAGGAAGCAGAGTACAAAGAAACTGCATTATCCTGTGTAGAAACAGGGCCCAAGTAAACACACACCCTGACTGTAACTGCGAAGTCCATATTTCTGAAGTGCCACTTTCCTAAAATGTAATTAAGCCATAATGTTTAGAAGTGAGTAGCTGAAGGAGCAATAAACGACTGCCAGGTCAGGTAAACAGCAACGCAAAAGCTAAAGCATTTACCAAAGCTGAAAGCCGTTTATTGTGTGTATACTATTTGCTCCTAAACATTATTGCATTATACAGGCTGTCACCAGAATGCGAACGGTAAATAATTAGGGAGTAGCCGCCTGAGAAGGCTGCAGTACTGCCGCTCCATTCCCATCAGGACTCAGGCGCGGGGCTCTGGTGACGGTGGTGAATAATGGATCGAAGGCGGGATTTCAAACTGAAAAACAGATCAAAGTGCAGCTTTGTGCTGGGAAGCATGAGGCAACTGGCCAGAGAGCTTGTCTGCCAAATTTATGAGGAAGACAGTGATTTTCTTGTTTGGTCATTGATTAGCTGATCTGATCTCAGTGTAGCTCTGTAGAGATCCAAGAAGGATTATCTGGTATTTACTTTTAAATAGGAACCAATCAGGAATGCTGTTTGTTTGGTGGACTATTAACCCAATCCCTCTCCTTTTGGAGCTTAAACTGGTCTCTTCTATCTTGCCCAAACCACTCACTCAGAAATGAATTGCACTGTGCTATCTCCTCACCTTTGTACTATACAATTTAGCCCCCTCTCATTGGAAACAGACACCATTAATTAACAAATCACCTCCAGGTGCACACCTTATGATACCCACCCTGCAGATATAAACATCAGCTTGTCCTGCAATACTGGTTTGTGATATTATCCAGAGTTGTTATAATTAATGCTAACAAACCTTCAGGAAGGGATATGAAACCTCCTGATTCAGGGCTTCAGTGCATCTCTAACTCATCTATTAGAGGGGGTTAGATTATCCCATATTTCCCTATTGCAGGGTTCTCAAGGCATCCTCTGAATCATCTGGTGATGACTACAGTCAGAGCCCCGATACTGGTCTAGCTGGACTTTGAGACTGATCCAGTTTGGTATTCCCATGTTCTTATTACACAGAGAAGCCTGTCTGCATAGAGTAAGAGTCTGAAAGGAGGAAGAAGAGAGAGGCTGAGATGGAAGACAAAACTGCCACAGGCATACCATTCAAAAAAATATGGGATCTGGAGAAGTCAGACCAACTGACCAAGCAAAAACCTCCTGCGGGGTTATGGAGCTTTCCCTTTAAGTAGCATTCAGTCAAAGCCAAGTAAATCTGAGTCCAAGGATAAACCATGCTCCTAAGTCAGCAGTAAGCAAAGCCAGTGGTGACTCGGGCAGCTGCATGTGGCCAGACTCAGACTGGGTCGTGGAGGTTCACACCAGGCCGGGGGAGTTTTTAGCAGGAGATAGTCTCTAAATTAAAGGATTCATCTTCATCTCCCAAAGAAGATGCCAAGGTAACCCAGTGATGCGGATCAGGGAACGTAGATGGCAATCATCGCACCACCACCAGCCTTCCCTCGCCCCCAGCACCAGCTTGGTAAAAAACCTGCGGGCCTTACAAAACATTAGGAGTCGAAGAGTCACCTAGCAGGCCCCTAGATTCTTGAACTAACTTCCCCCTCACCCCTCACTCCCTGCTTTCCCACAGAGCTCCCACGGGCCTCAGCTCTTCCATCTTCTTCCTCTTTAACCAGGGGAAACTCACTGCTCCCAGGCCCTGAATTCACCCACAGTGGGCAGCACCCAGAGCAAAAGAGGGCTCCACTTTACAACTGCACCAGTGGGGCTGGTTCCTAGGGCCAACGCGGTAGAGATGCCATGCTCAAACACAGTTGGTGCGCAAGCCAGCATGGCTCTCATGCTGTGTTCTTTCAGGTGTCAAGGAGGCAAATGGGTTGGGTGCTCCAGCCCTGTCACAGAGAGCAGAGTTAAGTTCCCGGTGACACTCCCTGGGATCTACAGGGACTGAGAGGACTGCTGTAGAAGCAATGTGGGAAGCCCTTGGTGGGATTGGGAAGTGTCACTCAATAGCATTCTCTCTAGCCAATGGAGAGTCTGCATTGGTGGGTCCCATTGTGAGTCTCACCCAGTCTGCCCCAGAGAGGGCAAGAAATTCGCCCAAAACCGCCCAGTGTGTTAGTCTCAGAGTCAAGAACAGAACCCAGAAATCCGATCTGTAACATTAACAGGACCATTCAATCATCTTGTTTCACCTCCTGGTTAGCACAGGCCATTACACTTCACCCACTTACCAAGATCAGAAAACCTCAAGAGATGGAGAATCCACGACTTCCCTTGGGAGTTTGTTCCAGTGGTTAGTCACCCTCACTGTTAAACATTTGTGCACCAGTTCTCATTTGAATGCGTCTGGCTTCAGCTTCCAGACACTGGTTCTTGTTCTGCCTTTCTCTGCTAGATTAAAGATCCTTTTAGTGCTCTAGGAGTCCTGACCCCCAGTCCTGACTGATAAACACTGGACAGTACTCCCTCTTTCTTCACTGGGCTTCATGCAGCACTGTAAGAGAGGTTAGCCGGGGCTCGGCTCTCTCCGGGGCGGCGGGGAACCACACCGCCTCACTACCTTTGGGAATAGCTCTTGCGGGGAATTAGTCCGGCCACAGGAGTCTTCCTCTACGGCCTTTGTGACGGTAGAAATAAACACAGTGAGCCCAGGCCCTGGGTCAGGACAGGGCACTGGTGAGTCAGGCCCTCAGGCAGGGGCTGAGCAGTAACAGTATGTAACAGCAGGCCCAGGCCCTAGGTTCCAAAGGGCCTGGGGGCGAGAGGGGGGAAGACGGCCACCTGCGAGTGGGATGGCGGGGGAGGACACAGGCCCTCCCACTCCACTGTGTCCCAGCCCGGGGCCCTAGCAGCGGCAGAAGACCCGCTGCTGTCAGTGGGGATCCCGGCCGCAACACACTGACATGGGCTCTGGCAGTGCTGCAGCCAGACTAGGGTCGGCTGCCCCCGGGCTACTTCCAGACTCCCCCTCTTGAGGGACATGGGTCAGGGCGGTGTCCTCAGGGGAGTCCAGCACCATGGGTTCCTCAGGGTAGCTGGTGCGGGGCAGGCTCGGCAACTGCTCCAGGTAGCTGGCGCGGGGCAGGTCAGGCCAGTCCTTGGGTTTATTGCAGGCTGCTGGGGTTTCCCACTCATGAGCTAGGCCCAAGGCATCTGGCCTCCCCGGTGGCTGCTCTCTCGGTGAGCTCTGAGGTTGGCCCTTTATACTTCTGGGGCAACGCCTGACCCTCTGGGGGGCGGGCTCAGAGCTCCCTGGCTCCGCCCACTCTGGTGTCCGGAGGGACTCATCTCTCTCCAGGGCGGCGGGGAACCACACCGCCTCACTACAAGCACTAACCTGGATATCCCATCCACTCTCATTACAGTTCTCTGCTTCCCAGACTAGAAGATCTCATTTCAGCCAAAGGGACAATTTTCCTCTCTCTTCCTTCTTTGGAGAAGAGGAAGCCGCAAACAACAACAACCACCTCTACCAGCTTTACGAATCTTCCAACTCCTCCCTTGTCTCCAATTCAGCACTAAGGTTTGCTGGTTTTTTGGTTGGTTGACTGGTTTTTTGTTTGATGGCTTTCAATTGGACCAATTTTCCCTTTTGCCTTGTGTCAGCTGCAGATATATTTGATGAGTCCTTTCTTGTTAGTTGAAAGATTCCCTGCAATTCATCATCCTGTATTTCTTTGCTTTTCCCATCATGAATCTCCCTCTCTCTCTCTCTCTCTCTCCCTCTCCAAGATGAGTTTGCTTATTTTTCTGGCTCTCCCAGTGCCCCTCTTTACCAGATTGTTTATATTCTTGAAAAGATTTTTTCTTTTCTTTTTGTTTTGTTTTCCTTTTCTACTTATTATTTACACTCATTTTTACATCCCTATTTAACCACATTGGTCCCCATTGCCCTTCCCCCAGCTCCAATATAGAATTAACCAGTTTGAATCTACATTCTCATCTCTCCAAATAATGTTGCTCACTTTTCTTCAGTCATTTTGCATGCAGGATTTTTGTTTTATGTTCCCTTCACATTCATGCAGCTTGTGGTCATTAGTTTAAGCACAACAATAGAGCAGCTCACAAATTTTTCATAAAATGTTTAGTTGGCTTTGAAATTGACTTGCCATGAGACTTAGGCAGCTAAATACCTAAGTAATGTTTGAAAAGGGGACTTAAGCTCCTAAAACACTTAGGTGATTTTGAAAATTTTACCCATGGAAGTCAGCAGCTGCTAGCACAAGCTATAAAACTTTTCCTTTGCCCCAGTCTTGATTGTTCTCAGTGCCAGATGAATATTGCCTCTGACTTTACCAGAGAGCTTGACAAATCCTGAACAAATATAGTGTGAGGCAGAGCTGGTGTCCTTCAGAGTTTTTGCAAAGTTTGGTTCAATCAATATGTAAGTAAAGCAATTCCCTGTGATCTAAGTGTTGGTTGGTTGGTTTTGCTGCTGTTTTCTTTTTCTCCCCTTCTTTTCTGGTCGCTTTATATAGGCCTTTCATATGTGGAGAAAGATTTCTTAACCTGCTATCTCTCACTGCCCCAGAGCTCTGCTTGCTACATCTAAGAATCACCAGATTGCTTTTATTCTATTTAACTGCTGTCAAGCTGTCCTGCAGTGGGCAAAGAGCATGAATACCAACCTCAGGGCAGACTGGTTGGGAATTCTAGACTTAGATTTCAATAACCAATTATCAAGTGTAAACTCCTCCGGCACTATAGCAACCTGAACATGGAGTCACAGACAGTCCCCTTGGGTACTCTGGTCTGGCTTGCCACCCAGGTGAGCCTATCTTTGGGATAGATGGTCCCTTACATCAAGAATCACAACAGTATTCAGGTTACTCCCAGTTCCAAAGGACCAGCCACTCACCTTAGGTCAGTTGTACCTTAGATCTCACACTAAATACGCTTGTAGCCAATCCTACACTAAACTATCGAAATATTTATTGAAAAGGCAATGAGAGTTATTTACAAGGTTAAAGCAGATAAACATACATACACAAATGAGTTCCAATCTTAAGTTTTAAAAGGCAATAGAACCTTCTGTAACCAGCAAGCTCTATATGTCCTTTAGGGTTAACTCCAGGCTAAGCAGTGGGGTTCTCTTGCTTATGCCTAGAAAACCTTGCCTGGTGGAGTCCAAGCTGCACAGAGAGACAATTCCTTCTTGTTAGGGGTTTTCATTCCCACCCACGTGCACTCCCAGCTCCTTGTGCTTGAAGAGATAAACTCAGCTCAAGGGAGGAATTCATTTGCATGCCTCAGCTTCATGGGGTTAGGGGGAAATAACAAAGTTTTTATTGTCTTTCATGTTCCATACTAGGACATCTGGCATCAATGGGTCTTCCTCATTGGACAGGATGTAACATCTTTTGCAGGAGATCAGAATTTCAAACCAGTTAATGTCTCCCTCCTAGCTGGTCATCTACACAGTTACAGAGGCTTACAATGCAAATGCACCAATATGATCTTATAATATGGGAGACAGATTATATAAGTGAGATTAGTGCATGCAACAATTTACAAGTATTCCAGAACGTCTAAACACTAAACTCATTCTTATAATACTAATACCTATTTTAACAATACTACAAGACTGATTCCAGCCATGTATCTGTCAGTATTCAGCTGAGGCATGGGCACCTTGGCATGAGCTGGCACCTGGCATGCCAGCATCACAACTGCTACTCAAACTGCTAGCCTGTGTCTGCAGGCTGAACTCTGTGTCTCCCCAATGTCACAAGCCCTATCCACCCATGCTCCTGTCCAGCACAAGGAGGCTTGCACTGAGTCTAAAAGACCCAGATCTGTAGTGCAACTCATATTAAAAACCTTTGTGGCATGACTGAGCAGTCCGTATCTCGTGCTGTGCTTCTCAGGAGCCCCAGAAACAGTGGCTAAGGTGGCTTTATTTTCCCAGATTCAGGTACAGCTCCAGGGGCCAGAGTGTCCCTTTGAGTGAATTACATCAACCCCAAGGCTACTATTAATTACATCAGCCTAGAATGGTAGACCATCCCCACTCCCACAACCAATCTACCCCTCCTGCCCCTGGCCATGCCCCCAGGACCTTGTATGCTGGGGTCTGAGAGGGGGAGTGGGACGATGTCCCATAAAGTTATTTTCATCCCCTTTACATCACATAAGCACCATAAAGGAGCCCTATTGGAGGTCTGGATCTGGCTTGGTGTATTTGACACATGTTGGTATATCTATTATTTATTAAACACTTTCACTAATTTAGAAGTACTTTGTTTATAGCGAGCTATTCCGTGCCACACCATAGATTTCAAATGCAATAAAATGTGACTCGTTTCATACCACGTGAGAGATTTTTAAGTATTGTCACATCTATTTTAAATCAATGTGCCAAACATTTTATGACATGTAATCCAGGTATGGTAAAAAATATATAGTCTTTCCCTGTGGCTGAATTTCAGATGTTACAGGGGCAAATTCAAGCTAGTAGTGCAAAATGAGGCAAATAAATCCAGCGACTATTAACTATACGTACATCACCTACATACATACATAAACACACACACTCACAAAACTATCGTCTCACATGTACCCTCAGCCCCCATGACATACACACACATCGACATTCCCAGCCTCCATCTCCCAAACACTCACAGCACCACATACTGTAACACACGGAGAAATAGAAACGTATACTCACTCTTCTCCTCCTCTCCACCCCTGTCATATCGAACAACATTTATCCACATACATATACTCACCCACTCTCCCCACAGCATATTACATACACAACATTCAGCTACTCAACCCCCCAGCACACGTACACACACACACTCACACCCGGAGAGACTTTACATAAAGGACAGCCTCTCTTAAAGTGACAGGATCCCTCAGCAGTGCACTGGGATTATGGCTGTTGCTCATTAAGGCTGTAATCCTGCAAACTGCTTCTGTGAGAAGCCACACTGACATCACTGGGAATCCACATGAGGCCATTCTAGCAGACCCCTATGCAGGATCAGACCCATAAACCTTGTCTCTACTAGGGAGATTTTGCAAACATTCCCCACCATTGCTAGCAACAGTTCAGTTTAGGGTGACCAGATGTCCCGATTTTATAGGGACAGTCCCGATTTTTGGGTCTTTTTCTTATATGGGCGTCTATTACCGCCCACCCCCATCCCAATTTTTCATACTTGCTGTCTGGTCACCCTAGTTCAGCTCCCCCAGTGTTAACAATGGTGGGGATGTTTTGCAAAATCTTCCTGGTGTTGATAGGATTTAGAGAGCAGCCACAAGGACTGATTAAAGCTCCTGGGATTGGCAGCAATCTCTGTGGCATTACGGTGTAGGAGTTGTTTGGTGCAGCTATGTTCAGAGGTACCTATATCTTAGGCTATATCTACCCTGGGAACTGGGGGCGTGATTCCCAACTTGAGCAGACATATTCGCACTAGTTCTGGTCGAGCTAACACACTCAGGGAATAGTGTCGCTGCAGTAGCACAGGGAACGGTGAGCAGCAGCATCGGCTAGCAGCCCAGAGTATGTGCCCACAGGGTCTGGGCAGATTTATCCCTGCTGCCCATGCTACCACAGCTACACTACTATTTTTAGCATGCTAGCTTGAGGAGACCTAGCACACGTATGTGTCCTTGAGTTGGGAATCAACCCCCCAGCTCCAAGTGTAGACGTAGCCTGAGTAGGAGAGAACCTCTCTGATACTTATCATGTGAAGCCGTGCAGGTCATGTGGCGCGTGGGGTTACAGCAGGTTACGTGACATAAAATAAGATGCGACATGAACCCATCCGCCATTTCGAGGAAGACAATGTTTTTGGCAGCACGAGCAGAAGTCAAAGACACTGGTCCTGATTCCCTATCTACTTATACCAGTTTTACATCAGGGTCGTGTTTTTGACACCTATGGAGTAACTCCTGGTTTACACCAAGGTGATACCATAAGCAAGCCCACTGACTTTTCTCAAACCGATGAGAAAGCAAAGGGAAAGACATAAAAGAGACATACATTTCAGCGGTCGCTGGGGATTTTTAATATACAGACAGTTCAAAGAAGATATGGCAAGACTGCAGAATTTTGCAACTGTACCAAAGCACTGTTAACCTATGATTTAAAGTCTGGGTCTCTTTTGATTTTTAAATGATTCAAAAGGTTTCTGCACTCCAGCAATCTAATTATCCAAAAGATTTCCGTTAGGTTTTTCTCCCACTTTATTTCTAAAGAGGTCTTTCCAAGAATGCCACTGGGTTAGAATCATTATGGCATATATTGCAAACAGGGCCATTTATTGTATTTTTATGAGGGTAATACCATGCTATCTAATAAATTTCAGAAGAAGGATTCAATATAGAGGACATTGAGATTCAGCCACAGCAGGGTCAGCCAATGTAAGTTCTAACTCAAAATGAATACAGTTAAGAAGGGGAAAAATACATTTTTTACTCTTTATCTTGAGATGAGAGAGGTAGATGGCGTTGGAGATAGAGGGATAGATGAAGAAATGGATACAAATGGACCGGTCTGGATAAAATAAGAAAGCCCTGAACCTCCAGGGCAAATTCATACCAAATGTACATCTTTCAGGACTTTGAAAATGTTCTGCTAACTTTCTGCCTAGTCAATTGGAATTTTTGTGCAACTTCTGTCCATCTTGGTTTTCGCTTGGATGTTGGATGGAAATTCTGAAATGCTGTAAAGAAGGTTTGATAAATGAAGGGTGGGGGTAGCTCCCTTTTATGGACACCCAACCAGCCAATTATCTACAAAATCCCTGTTAGTAGCTGTTCTCTACTTGCTTTATTTGTAAAGGGTTAAAAAAGCCCATAGGTAAAAGGAAGGGCATGGGCACCTGTCCAAAAGAGCCAGTGGGAGGGCTACACTTTTTAAAATTGGAAAAAACATTCCCTTTGTCTGTCTGTGGTTGTTCTCCCGGAGAGCAGGGACAGGGCTGGACTATGCTTTAAAATGCTTTAAGCCCGGTATGGAAAACCATCAGATTATACCTAGAAACTCCTCATTTGAAAGCCCAGATATGTAAGTAGATCAGGAAATGTCTAGGAAGACGTGATTAGGTTTATCTCTCCTATTTCTTTATGGCTTGTGGACTCTTCTGGGCTAATCCCAGGTGTTTTTGTTTTGCTTGTAACCTTTAAACTGGACCTCAAGAAAACCATTCTTGATGCTTAATTATTATATTTACTCTTTTTTAATTTAGCAATAGCCTAAGTTCCAGATGTATTTTCTTTTTTTGTTTGTTTTGAATAAAACTTACCTTTTTAAAGGTTTTGTGTGTCCTAAGAGGTTTGTGCATAGGTTGTTTAATTAGCTGGTGGCAACAGCTGATTTCCTTTGTTTTCTTTCTCAGCTCTTCCCTGGAGGGGGGGGTGAAAGGGCTTGAGGGTACCCCACAGGGAGGAATTCCCAGGAAGGGTGAAAGGGCTTGAGGGTACCCCACAGGGAGGAATTCCCAGGAATTGCCTTCTTGGGTCCAAAGGTTTTTTTTTTTCACTTGGGTGGTGGCAGCATCTGCCCATCCAAGGTCAGAGAGAAGCTGTAACCTTGGGAGTTTAATACAAGCCTGGAGTGTCCAGTATTAATTGTTAGAATCCTTGCGGACGCCCCCCTTCTGCACTCGAAGTGCCAGAGTGGGGAAATCAGCCTTGACAGAAGGTGATGCTACAAGACAGGCAGGTCTTGCAGTATGCCAGGTCTGAGCAAAAACCAGAAGGGCTGAAGGTCACATGAAAAACAGGTTTTTCTCAGAGAAGTCCCAACATGAGCCTTATTGACGGACCATTCTGATTCAAAGACATGGGGACTTTTATCCATCACTTATTTATTTGTGTGTGTGTGTGTGTATAGTCAGTCTTAATTATGGAGCCATGATCCATAATATATCTAACGTGTGTGTGTGTACTCAGTCTCTCGTGTGTGTATGTGAATACACACGCAAGCATGCATGCATATTGCTATGGATTTTTGCTTAACTAAGGAGACCAGGCTACCGCTTTGGTTAGTAGAAAGCACTTGGTTTTGCAGCTGTATTTCTCTTAATCAGTTCATTACAGCAAGTAAAGGAATCAATGAAAACAGGTTATTGATCAGAAATTCATATGTTAAAATGGTGCTGCTAGGACTAGTTCATTTCTCAATAGCAGAGGCAGATCAATGCTTCCCCTTCCCTGGAAAATCACTGCTGATGTGTAATTTTAATGGCTTTGTTCAGTTGCTGTTAGCATGCTGAGAGGATGCAATTCAGGCCAGTGTGAGGCAACCTGCCTGGCCTTGAGTGAAAGAAGAAGGGGGAGAGAATCACTTCCCCATTTCACTGTCCAGCCACACAACCCAGCATCTGAGTCATCGAGCCCAGCAGCTAGCCTGGGGTGGCTGCAGAAGCTGTTTCGGAGCATGTATGCAGCTCAGAGCAGGACTGGCAGAAATGAAGCACGTTCCCCTGGCCCATAGCTGTGAAGAAGCCCAAAGAATTTCCAGTTGTTTCAGTGTTGTCTGTTTGGAGAATTCTGCCCTCCGTGAAAGGCCACTTAAAGCACACCCATGCTCTCTTGGCTGCTCCCCTCATGCCCATCTGTTAGGAAGGCACAGTGCCCACACACAAATTGGTCAGGCACTTGCCCTCAGGCTTAGGTGCCAAGCAACCAGGGGAATAAACGGAAGGCTGCAGAACACTGCCAGTGTCATGTCTTGGTCACACCTGCTGACACTTAGATGCTGGCACAGGGAGGAGAGGATGATACGGACTTTACAGCTCTGTGGGGCAACCAGCAGATCTGACAGCACCACAATGAGTATCTCAGAGAGCCCTGACCAGGTGGGGATTGCCAGGTGCATAGAATGGGTAAAGTACTCCCCTAGGCCTCGTGCTCACTGCTCATACCACAACGGCAGGCAGTAGGTAAAGCACCGCACTGGGCCCCTGTGTTCTGGGAATACCACACTGCCAGCCATTAGGATAAGCACTAACTCCCCTCCTGCGTGCAGGGAACACCACATTGACAGGCACTGACAACAGGAGACACAATGTCTGAAGCAAAGACCGGAAGCTCCAGCAGTGTCCTGAGAAGGATCACATATTTCCATTAGCCCCACAAAGCCGACGTGGGCAGCTGGTGTAAATGGCAAAATGCAACCTTATGTTTTAACTTTTCTTCCAACAATGTCTATTAGGAACCAGGAGAATCCCAGAAACCTGTCCTAGGCTCCTGGCACATAAAAGCCTTTCAGTCCCTCTTGAAGAAGGAGGAGGGTGTCTTTTAAGTCACTAGCACATTTCTGTTCTTAGCACTTTACCAGTCTTTTAAATAAATAAAAGATCATTTCTAATGCATCTGTGACTGTCCCATCGATTCGCATGGGCACTGCACACTCAACTCCTGCCTGCCTTTGGAGTTATGCAGTTTTGTGCCCAAGTGTGTGTCTGCTCAGGTCTGTTTCTGTTTGTCATGGTTTGTGTGTACCTCTCCAGGCTGAAATATACATAAGCCTTTGTGTCTGTGTAAGTGCTTAAATGTGTGTGTGTGTGTGTGTGTGTGTGTGTGTGAGAGAGAGAGAGAGAGAGAGAGAGAGAGAGAGAGAGTATTGCAGTAACTGCATATTGCTGATGTTGCAAAAGTGAATGAAGGTTTGACAGTTAATCTGATTTTTCGTGCTTCTGTTGTTTTACCCACTCAGAACTGATAGATAAAAATTCCCAGCAAATGACCGGTTTCATGGACTGTTTCCTCCTTTGTCAATACAAGGAATTGAGATCTGTCATCACTGTCTCTCCCCTGGAGAGAAAGAACTCAAATATTTATAGTTGGCTTTTAAAATACTAATTGTATTTCTAATTGTTTTTCCTAGCAGCAATCTTATTTTTTTCACGCCACTGGGATTGAGCAGTTTAAGGGCATATGAAGAGGGTTTCATCAAACATGAGATCCAGGCATCAACTCACTGAGATGACATTTATTTTCTAATCTTCTGCTTTTATTATTGATGTGGGGATTGAGTGGGAAGCCCAGGGCTACTAACTTGGATCACTCAGGACAGATGGGCAGGTCTGAGCACACTTGGATTTCTGCAGAACTGGGTGGCATTCTGCAGACAGCAGGGGTTTCTGCATTCACATCCTCCCCTGAACTGCTCATTTGGCAAGCAGCCGAGACAGTGCTGGCCTTCCAAGGGTTAACTCTACTTTTCCATTTCAGCTGTGTGCTAGCAGCTGGTTGGGTGGTGAGGTGAATTAAGGCTGGTCAGCTCCAGAGTGCTGAGTCGGCGCTTGGCATCACCTGCAGGTGAGGTGAGCTGGGCATTCTCCATTTAAGCCCCCAAGGCCCACGGCTTATGAAATCCCACACTTCAGTCTAGGATGAGAAGAGCCTCAGAATTGGGTGCGGGACGGGATGGGAGAGGAGGGGCGGGAAAGGAAAGAATGCAAAGAGGAGGTATCTTGGGGCAAACTGGCAGACAGATTACAGCTGAGCATGCTTCAGCAGAGATCCGTCCAAGGCTTCCTACGATATGAAAGGAGCGTTCAGTTCATGCCTCGTTTTACCAAGGGTATGTCTGCACTGCAGTACAACACATGTGGCTGGCCCACGTCAGCTGACTCGGGCACCCGGGGCTCAGGCTGTGGGGTTATAAAATTGCAGTGTAAACGTTCGGGCTCAGGCTGGAGCCTGGACTCTGGGACCCAAGAGGGTATCTTGGGTAATTGTATAGCCCCACAGCTTGAGTCAGCTGACACAGGCCAGCCACAGATGTTGTGTGGCAATGGAGACGTACCCTTACACGATCAGAGGGGAACAAAGCAATAAGCCGCTGACGGCTTGATCGGAGCAGAGTAATTGGCTGCAGAACGCTTGCTGGTAGCATGGTGTTTGTTACTAATACAGTGAGCAACCTCTTAAAGAGGCAGATTATAATCAGCCAAATGCAACCGAGCGCCGGGGTTCCTCAGGCCTATAAAGAGACGTCCTGCAGAGAAGCCGTAGCTCTGTTCCTTTCAGTGGCTCAGACTTCGCTCATTGGCTGGGTGCGGGAAGCGGTTTCTGCTCAGATGCCACATTGCAAATTCCAGCTAAGAAGCCCGGAGCGGGGGGGGGGGGGGGGGGGCTGGGCAGTCTCCATGGAGGGAGCAAAACATGGCTACTTCGAAAGAGCCCAGGGCAGCAGCGCTTTCTCTGCCTGCAGCAGGCCTGATGAGGCAAGTGGGGCTTCTGCCTTGATTTGAATCTCGTTTACATTGGCTTTCCCTGAGGAGCTATCTGGAGTTCTTTTAACACGGATTGGATGGGCAGCGAAAGAAGCTTAGCAGTTATACCTCTTTCAAAAACAAAAAATGGGCCAGTGGGGGCAAATTTTATGCGGCCGGAGGCCACTACTTGCTTCGCCAGTGGCTTCCCTTTGCACTGTCTGAGACACAACACAGGGCCAAATCTGACTCCTCGGGTGGGTGTTAACGGTTTCCTCCCGACCTCTTCCCATTTTATTTATTTCAAGGAACAGGCAATTTGTGTTTCAAGATTTTAAAGGACTCCTAGCATTAGCTGCATCCAGATATCCTGCAGGCATGATCTCACTGCTCTAACTGCTACACAGCTCTGCCGATGGCCATCTAAAGGCTGCCTGCATTGCGGCACCATCTGCTAGTCCAGTTCTGGGCTTTACCGGACTCTGCCCATGCACCTATACCTTGTCTAGCAGCACCCTCTGTTATTCCACTTCTGGGTTTCCCACACAGCTTTGCTGAAGCAATTCAGCAATGATTCACAGCCACCCCAGCTGCTGAAGTTCTGAATGTCCATCACAGCGTTGCCAGTACACTTTTCTCCTGACTTGTGGCTCACTAGGATATCCCAGCACTAGGGGCTCACTCAGCTCTGCCAATGTCCACAAGTGCTGGCCCACTGCCCCCTCTGGTCCAGATGTAAGCGACAGCTGCTGTCCTGGCACTTTCTGCTTCAAAGAAGAGGTGACCAGGTATCCGACCACGCGAGAGCACTGCAGCCAGTCATTCTATGGGCTTGGCATGGGCACTGCAAATGCAGCCTACGTAGAATCTTTAGGCCAGAGACTAAGGACCACGTCCTTCTGTTCACAGCAGGCTAAAGCTCTTTCATTGCACCTTGTGCCTTTTCTCAGAACTGTTATGAATGTTCCCATTGACCGTACACCCAGAAGAAGAGCAGCGTGACTCATGTATGAACTGGAATGAGCTTACAAGATCTCTGAGTGCCTCCTGGGGGAGAGAGAGATTGATCGAGGAACCTATTCTGTAGTTCCAGGTGTTCTGTCTCCAACTGGTCTCACCTCACACCCCTCCCCAGCCTTCCAGGCTATGAGGCGACCCCCAGCTTCCAAGCAATAAGGGACAACACAGGCTCTTTAGCCTTCTTATTTAGGATCAGAATAACTCCCACCAGGCCATCCTGATTCTTGACAACCACATGGAGCATCAAAAGAGACGTAACACTTCAATAGGCTGCTGTACTGTGAGCAGATTACAAGCTGCTTGTGCTTTTAATGTGGTCAGGGCACTTAAGGCCTCGGACGGGCTGTTAAATAAACAAACAAACAAATAAATAATTAAACAAACAAGTCCTACTGATATAAGAGCTTGCCAGACTCTGTGGGTATGCCTACACTTCAACACAAAACGTGCAGCTCTAAAGCGCAGAGCCCTGGTCAGCTGACTTGGGCTTGCGGGGCTTGGACAGCAGGGCTATAAAATTACAGTGTAGATGTTTGGGCTTGGGCTGGAGCCCAGGCTCTGGGACCTGCCGTGTGGGGTTTCAGAACCTGTGTTGAAGCTTCTCAGTCTAAATAGACAAAGAACAGAGACAAATATGTCCTGGGAGGCCTCAGATAACACATGGTGTAAACCAATAGCCAGCTACGGAGATAGAGCCCCAGGATGGTGCTAATTTAAGGCATTATTTTGGCTTTAGTTATTATTTTTTATTTTAGTTGTTAACAGAGCAGTGGTGGCTGCATTTTTCCAGCCTGGGTTAGCATTGGCAGGGTCCAGAAGGAGAGAGCACTCACTGGTAAGTGAACAGAGATCTAACTACATAAACCTTTATCCTACATAGCCTTTCATTTCAAGGGAGGCTCACAGAGGAATGATAAAATTATAAAAGAATCACATTATTATCTTGACAGCATCCTCACTCTGACAGTTACTTCCAGGGAGAGATTTGCCTAGGGAAGGACCAAGCCAGGACTTCACAGCTGGGTACATCTACAAGTTAGGGTGATTTTACCTTTTAGACGGAAAGATGCCACTTCACTGTGCAATGTTATTACAATTTTGTTAGAGGGTAGGTGGCCATATAAAAACAGTTGGAGGGCATCAGATGCTAAAGTAGCAAGCCTGGTATGGATGGGTGGTTAGATAGATAGATAGATAGATAGATAGATAGATAGATAGATAGATAGATAGATAGATAGATAGATAGATAGATAGATAGATAGATAGATAGATACTTATGGGAATGAATAGACAGATAGATAGAACTATTTAAATGATGACCTCTGAACCAACCCTCCAATACAGATGGTGTATCTTAGCTGGATATATTGCAGACTAGTGGGCCAATAGAATTCATCCCCCTGCATGATAGCAAGTTAGATCTCATTGGGAGAGAGCATGCTCAAGTCATTATGTCCCCTTTGCTTCCATGCAAAGGTGAGCCGCTCTGTGGTGCTGCACATATACATTTCATTTTGGAACTGTAATTTGGCTAGAACACGCTGCAGGAGCAAATCCAAATAATGCTCAGGACTACAATTGCATATGTAAAAAAATATACAAGTGGTCTTCTTTTCTCCACTGGGTGTTACTGATGTAGCTGTCATCTTATTTCCTCTGCTGAGTGGCTGGAGGTGCACAGTACTGATACTATAATTTTCTCCACTGGGTGTTGTAGGGAGATTTGTAATATAATCTCTGATGCTGACTGAGCCACGAGGATATCCAGTAGAATCACACAGTTAACAGTGTTTTGCTGTTTGCTTAGGGCCTGACCCAAAGCCCGTTTATGTCTAGGGGAGTCTTGCCACTGAGTTCAATGAGCTTTGGATCCAATTCTTGGGTAGTGACACATGCAGAGCTCTCGCCAATCCCCACCCTGCTGCGGTGGGGGAGCAGAATGATAGATATGTGCATAGCTCCATCTTCATGTTTCCTATGCTCACTACTTACCATTTGCTCCCCCGCCCCGCCCTATAAATAAGTTACACCGTCTCCATGGACTCAGTTATAAAGATTAAATTGCACATGAATAAACAATATTCACTTTACTTTGAAATCTTACATTAAATCCCTTGAGGTTCTCCACAGGAGAAATACAATATTGTTTTTCTGTGCCATAAATTAGATGGTGTACTTGATATAAATATTCATTATGTGAAAGAGACACCATCAAGGAAGACAAAAATCTTAGATTTGACACAATTCCTTAGCGGCGTTATGCCTTAGATCATGCAAATTGAAATCATTTCACAAATCTAATTGGCTTTTCACTGTTTATGTTGTTAGTTTGCTTTTTGCATCTTACTCCAATTGGGAGAGTGAAACTTAATGGGACTGTTGCTCTTTCTGTGTAGAGTCAGTGTCAGCTTTCCGGTTCTCATGCATTGGCACAGTGTGTGTGCTAGGAGGTGCAGTCTATCTGTAAAACAGATGTCCCCTCGCTGTTTGCAGTCACTAAAGATCCCATGACATTTTCGCAAAGAATGAGTCAGTAGCACCAGAGTATTAACCCACGTGAAAAATTCAATTCTGCTTCCCTAAATTGTTGCTGCCTTTTCAATTAGCCATGGAATTCACTTCCTGTCCTGAACTTCTGTGCAGAGATTAAACAGCTGCTGCAGAGGTGTCTACGTTGCAGAGGTGGATAGATTTCAGCGGTCAGCAGAGTGATCTCTATATATTTCCTTCTCTATCTCACAAGAGGGTGATGAGGCTCAATTAACTCATGTTTGTGAGGCACTTTGAAAACCTCTAAAGAGCATAGTGCTATAGAGATGTGCAAAGTGTCATTACTATGCCCAGAATTTCCCCCCAAAATCTGCTAAATAGATAATCCATGACCACAACAGCGCATTGTCATTCTACAGTGTTCCAGCTTTTGATTTCTTTGAGTAGTAAATGTTTTCTATTTGTAACAAGCTGTGAATCTGATGAAAATATAGAAAACACACAGACAAGCAGTTGAAGAAGCAAAATATATATAGCACAGTACATTGTTCCTATAGGGTATCTTCAAGTTTGCATCATAATGACCCAGCAGCTGCAAATCTATACAAACTAGCAATGTTCCAACAGACTGTAATTATTAATCTGCTAACGCAGACACAATACACTCAGTCTTCTTCTCAGCCCCTCCTAGGAATGGAAAATAATGCTGTAGTGGCAATTACCCTAATGCAATTATCCCAAATGTGAAATTTCGTCACACAAAGCTCAGCTTCTCTACGTGGAGACAGGTAAAGGAGGGGTCTTCTCCTAGATGTAGCCCACCCCTTTGCTCATCCAATGACATGTCTTCTCCAACATTAAAAAGAGCTATAAAGATGACTGGCTAGTAACAAAAGGCTGGCACAGTTCAGTTACTGGCATTCATGTCTTCCCTCCCGCTGTTTATAAATAGCCTCCTCGGTCTGGCAGGTCACCAAGCCATTGCTGTGCATTGGTAACAAAGCACCCTTATGCAATTTGCATTGATTGTGCTGAGATTCTCCATACTATGGAGATGCACAGCTTTCCCCAAAGTGTTTGCACAGTAAGGACAGTCAGGCAGCAGGTTGCACTGTGTCCTCAGAGCCATTTTGCTGTGTTATAAACTCGGAGGAGTCTTCTGCACTTCTTTCCTAGGCAGCTCTTGTCCTCCCATGAGCTGTTTTTATTAAAGAGTCTTGAAGCACCTCTGAACTCCCCATGTACAGCAGAGAGGCCAGAAATGGCCCCTTGTGCTATCCAGTATGACATTCCTAGATGGCGAGACTCAAACTCAGACCATCACACCAGTGCATCTTCTGCCAGTGGCATCTCTCCTGCTTTCTTCAGCAGCAATTTACTATGCCACCAGCTCTGACAGAGTTCCAGCACAGCTCTCTTTGAGTTCAGTGGGAGTTGGAGCTTTTTAGGATAGAGTTAAATTTTGCCCTCAGAGCCTAAATCACACCAGAGGGAAACACAATCAACTCATTACATTGCTCATTGAGCAATCCTACTGAGACTCCCGAAGACTGGGTTCCCTAGAAGACAGCAAAGCTGGCACAGCAGGTCACACAAGAAAGGACTTAAGTTCAAGTTATAGTATTTGACCCATTTTGTCATGCCTTGGTCAATTCCTTGAATTTCCACATTTACCATTGCACGGGTCTGGATCACGATGACTATCAATGTGAGTCACTCCTAGTGAAAAGTCACAATCTATTTTGTCTAACAACTGATGGTCGGACATCTACGTGGGTTTGACCAGTTCAGAGTAACCCATATGCTGGTGGGATGTCATAAACATTAACATAGTTGGTGCTTCCACCAGAAGCCTTGAAGTCCAAAGGCAGCACATCGGTCAAGTGAGTCATCCCCCCACATAGGCAAACCCAACCCCTGAATTGAACAGAAGGAGCTTTGATGAGTTTGTCTTGGTTATACACAGTTCTTTGCAGCCCTTACCAAGGAGGAAGAAAACACTTGGTCCAATCTCTGAGATAATGGTAGGCATTATTGAAGGGATTTCTATTGCTTGCAGCTACCCTGACAAGCAATCACGCTGGGCACTGGAATGACAAAGAAAAGAAAAGGGAGACCTACCTGGCTGAAAAGGAAAGTCCCGTGCAACAAGTTCTCTCTCTCTCTCTTTTCCCCAGATCAGGTAAGAAGATACTCTTTGCTGCAGACACCAGAATCCCCATGTCTGGGGAAGGCAAGGAAACAATAAAGCAATTGCAAGAGGAATTAAAAAGAGAGAGAGATTTTAACTAGCCTGAAACATTACATGGGTTTTATTTCCTCCGCTCTGATAAATATTTAATTATCTAAAGTAACGTGGGGAATTTGTTTGATTGTTTGTTTACGTTTTTGGTTTTTTGAATGTGAATCAAAGCAAGGACAATGTCTCTCGATATACTATTTTATTGCTGCTTTTCCATTGCGACTGACATTCTTGTGTGGCATCTTCTAACTGACATCCCTTGTAATTAGAAGGAATTGTCTTTTCATACCGCTAATCTGAACTGGCTAATTACTCAATGAATATTTAGCTCCTTGCATAGGCAAACATTAAGCGGAGATGCAGACTTCCCTGCATGCCTAATTCAATGCTGTACAGCTCCGTATAAGCCAGTAGGCAGGGTGGGGGAGATATTCTGCTTCCTTCCAGGGACTTGGTTCTGCAATGTGTTGAGTGCACTGGCCCTGATCCTTCAAAGCACAGGCTTAATGTCAAGCAGGTGCATCATCCCACTAAAACCAATGCAACTACTCATACCTAAAGCTATGCGCCTGCTGGATCGGGGCCAACCTCGCAGGTTTGAGCCCCACAATTCTGACACTGCACCATCAGACACTACTCTAGATGGTCCAGCTCAGGTAGCATAAAGCTTAGAGTTTATACACAGGAGCAATGCCTGTGCTTTGCACCATAAGCCTTTCCCCCTTGAGCTCTGTGTCTCTGATTTCCTAGGTGGCCTGTCCAGATTTCACACATTTGAGACTGAGCCTGTCTGAGCATCTCCCATTCTTTTCACAATAGCACCAGCCCCCTCCTGGCTCAAGCCCTGGATTGAAACTGAGCAACAAAGGAGGTGAGGAAGGTCTGTGAGCTTTAGTTTCATTGCTGTCTCTGCCTACCCTGGTTTCAGCTGAGGCTGGAAGTAGACAGGACCACCACAATAATAACCCTTTGCTCCCTTAGTTCACCTTCCATGTGCTAAGCTCATTATGAGGCTCCAAACCCCCAGCCAAGTGCTGCACAACATCATCAGCTGACAACATCATCAGCTCACTGTGGTGGACAGAAGGGAGAGAACCTCTGCCATGACCAGAAACTCCTACATCATCATCAGGCCAGAATGGCTGCCTGGTGTTGGGCTTCCAAGCCACCTCTGGAGCCAGCTCAATAAGATCAGGTGTGATGTGGTTCCCTGTGCCAAAGCCAACCGCACCTGGGGCATCCACGATCACCCACTGCGCATCTGTGGTGCTGTGGGTTGCTGCACACATGCTGGAGGGTTGTTTTTTTCATGCCAGGCTCCCTGGAAGTTTTCTCAAGCTTAAATAGTGGTTACTGAGGGGCCATTAATTGGCTCAAGGCCATTTAGCTGTATTTTTTTTAAACCTTGCCTGCCTATATGCAATCACTCTCTCTCTCTCTCTCTCTTTATGTGTGTGTGTGTGTGTGTGGAGATTGAGAGAGTGAGCTGGTAAAGTATTAACAGCCTTATTTTACAGTAGGGGAAACTGAGGCATGGTGGGTTGACAGTCCCATAGTGAATCATTGACTGAGCTCTGGTTAGTCCTCAGGAATCCTGGCTCTTAGTCTCCTACTTTAACTATTAGACTATGAACCTTCTGGGAGTCTGTCCTTAGTTTATTTTCAAGTCAGACAAAATGAGGGGAAAAAATCATGGAGCCAGCATCCAGGTGTGGCAGACCAGGTGCCAGCTCATACCAAGGTGACCAGGCATCAGCTGAACACTGAAATGAGTTAGCCCTAAAGGACATATAGAGCTTGCTTATTATAGAAGTTTCTATTACTTTTTGAAACTTAAGGTTAGAACTCATTTGTGTGTATTTATGTTTCCCTGCTTTAACCTTGTAAATAACTCTTGTATTTCCCTTTCCTATTAATAAATCTGCATATCATTTATTATAGGATTGGCTACAAGTATTGTCTTTGCTATGAGATCTACAGTGCAATTTACCTGGGGCAAGTGACTGGTCCTTTGGGATTGGGAGTAACCTGAATATTGCTGTAATACTTGATATAAGGGACCATCTATCACAAAGGTAGGCTCACCTGGGTGGCAAGACAGATCGGAGTACCCAAGGGGACTGTCTGTGACTCCATGTTAAGGCTGTTCTAGTGCCTGAGGAATTTACACTTGATAACTGGTTGCTGAAATCTAAGTATCAATCTCCCAACCAGGGGGTTTGTGCCCTGGTTCTTAACAGTTTGCACTATGGTTGGTACTCATGTTCTTGAGCCAGTGCCAGACACCTTGACAGCAGGAATTACCTCTCAGTTTCTGAAACTGAGCAAAGCAATTCTGCGAAGTCTGAACTGAACCTTTGGAGAACAGTCTGTCACTTATAGTGACATAATTCCTGTCTCTTGTATCATCAACACTAAAATAAATTCCTTTATGTTACTTAATCCTGTGTCTATATATATTTTCATGTTTTGTAGGCCTTCCTTTTCCTGATTTTTTTCTTACACTGCGTTTTATTCTGAACAAATATGGACATTTGTTTTTTAAACTTTAAACCCAGCGACATAATTGCTTTCCAGCATTTATTTACTTAAGTGATTCTTTATTGAACATCTTCAGGCTTTCATTTACTAATATCACACATTTACGTAATTGTGTAATTAGAAACGAAATGACAAATGTTTACTTAGAGCGAGTGAAAAATGGATCCTTTCATTCCTCTAAATTCTAAATGCAATACTTGGCTACAGGCTCACTTATGACATCCTTTCTCCTTGAGTATGTGTACCTGTGTAATATCCCCCTTCTTCCACTGTCACAGACATGTAAGTGTCCACACTTAATTCTTCCCTGGCCCATACTCAATGTTGACGAATCTTTACTCAGGCAAAAACTCATTAAAAAGACTGGGAGTTTGTGTGAGTTAAGAACCTCAGGATTTGGTACCCTGATTCTGGTTTGTAGTATCAGAGGTATCAAATAGCCAGGGTTAGGGCCATGTGTCTAGGTCCTCAGCTGTTGTCAAAGCTTCATTGACTTAGGTCGAACTATGACAATCTGCACCAGCTGAAGATGTGGCCCTCAGAGTCGAGAATTCTCTTTTCTTCAATCTCCTACCCCACATAAACTGCAGGGCCCCCTTCTCTCTCATGTTGTTAAATAATATTATTCTGAGCAGGTTTACTAATGATGTAGCCACATAAATAATATTCCCCACCAAGCTGCTGTGCTGATATCTGGCCATTAATAGTACTGGATGTGTTTCTTTATAATATTCAAATGTCCTGTTCCTTATTAGAGGGAGATATTGTCTTTTTGAAGAGCGGATAAATTCATACCAGTATCTGATCTGTTTTTTGTTTTGTTTGTTTTTTAATCATTATTTTTCATGTCCTTCAAAGAACTGGACATGTCTGCTTTTCATTCATTATGCATAATGGGTATGGATGAAACTTCATACTTCTCCCTTGTCCTGGCATAAACCACCCCACACATTGGCCATATCCACTTGGTTCCTTCTTTCAAACCAGCAAGTTTTTCTCCAACAACATCAACTTTGGAAGCGCCAAAGATTCATAAATTTCAGCTTTGGGTTTCATCAGCTTTGCCTCTTGTTGCAAAAGGTCCCTGCATCTGGCATTTGATGGCCTCAATCTTATAAGTAGCCTAACAATTTAAGGGCAACTACACTGTAAGATATTGCTTTTGCATGCTCTCTCAGATTCATTCTGCACCATACAAGCAGGTCGCAATATGTTATCAGGCCTCCCCAGTGAGGAAACTTATGATAAATGGTCAGAATTGAAGTTACAATAAGAACAATCGAAGGAAGATTTAAAGGCCTCCTTATCATTTTATTAGAAGCCACTTTTGTAAGTATTCTCCATTACATCATCCTGGTGTCTGAATTGATGGTTCAGTAATCACAAAGTCTTAGGAGGTGGGTAGGCAGAGATGTATTAGGTTTGAAACTGCCTGGACACACTTCCAGTATGAGAGAAGTGGAAGGGACAAAGGGGGAAGGCCACTGGGTATTTTTAAAACCTATCTAATACTCAAGAAACAACTGGGAGAATGTTGAAACTATTGGGTATGTCCTGATGAGCTCTCATCATTTCATGAATCCTGCTGGACTTCCATCCATCCGTCAGAGATGCGAAGGGTACAGGGGAATGAAACTCCTCATTTATAATGCCTCCTCCCCCCCAAAAAAGTCTTTTAGCAGCTTTATTATGTTCAATGCACAGAATAAGGAGCAGGTGCAGTTTTAAAGTTTCTGCTGCACACAGTAGCCTCTGAAGTAATAGCAATAATAATAAAAGGAGAGGGGGATGGGAGAATCTATACACAAAAATTGTACTGTTTTAACTAGGCTGGTATAATTAAAGTGGTACGACTCCCCACCCCACAGTAGGGACTCAGTGAGACCACAGCTAGAGAGATATCCTTAATTCTACCTTAGGGAGGGGAAATGGACTAGACAACCTCTTGAGGTCCCTTCCAGCCCTACACTTGAGAATTCACAGCACTGCCGCGGCAGCGCTGTGAAGTGCGAGTGTAGTCACGCCGCCAGCGCTGCGAGAGGGGAATAGCTGATTACACTGCACTCGCTGCGCTCGGGGGGGGCATTTTCACACCCCTGAGCACAGCAAGTTGCAGCGCTGTACAGCGCCAGTGTAGCCAAGGCCTATGTTTACATTACAGAGCCTGAACTGGCGTAGCTATGTTGGCATAGCCCTCTGGTGTAGATGCAGCCTTTGCTGACAGAAGGAGTATTTCTGTTGATGCAGGAACACTACCTCCCCAAATGATGTAAACAACATCCATTGAAGCACTCTTCCATCAACATAGCTGCATCTACTCTGGGGGTTTTGTTGGCGTAACTATGTCAGTAAGAGATGTTGGTTTTTTCATCTCCTTTGGAGGATTGGCTATTTAGCATATCCTGAATGTTCCTAACCCCAAAGTTTAATGGCACATGCTTGGGTCACCTGCACGCCTGGAGAAAAGCTGTAACAGTTGTCCCGTATCACACTCAGCTCCTTTGAATCTCACACTCCGTAAGTCCTCTGCTCCATAACCCGCAGCTTTGCTGCCAGGGGCTTGTCATAAAAATGCTAAGTCTGTAATTAAGCACATCTTCCTTCCCTGTAATCTTAATACGAATGGGGAGGGCATGAGAGCAAACAGCAGCTTCCTTCTCCACTTCCATTTTCAATTTGTTTGTTCATTTTTTAAGTGGTTGCTATTATGTGAAGGACAGTAATAGCCTCCTAAAGGGGCCACATTAGTTCTTTCTGTTCCCTATTTATTTTCTGTCTTCAGAAGACAACTAAGTACTCAGGGCTGGCTCCAGGCACCAGCCCAGGAATCAGGTGCTTGGGGCGGCCAACGGAGAGTGGGGCGGCACGTCCGGCTCTTTGGCGGCAATTCGGGGGCGGGTCCCTCACTCCCTCTTGGAGCGAAGGACTCGCCGTCGAATTGCTGCTGAAGAGTAAAGTGGCAGCGGTAGAGCTGATCGTGATCGTGGCTTTTTTTTTTTTTTTCCCTTCTTGGGGCGGCAAAAACCCTGGAGCCGGCCCTGCTAGTACTCCAAGGATTTTAATCTGCCTGTGTGATGCTCCTGGGGTAAGCACACGCATGACCATGGAGGCATGTAGCCATGTGTTCTCAGAAAGGCTGGTGCTAGACCACTCCTGCACTCTCAGGAAAACAAACACTATACACAGAACATCACTGTCGTCAGTGAAGTGATGTGGATTCACTGGATCTGGGGCAGTGACTCCAATGGAGTGATGACCAATTCACACCAGTGTGACTCTACAGAGTATGGCGGTATTAGTTCTGGGCTGGGAAGTTTGGGAGTGGGGGGGGGTGCAATTATAAACACATTTGCAAAACGTGGGTCCTGCTGAAGACCAGGATTTCAAGCACCACCATGGGTAAGGGGGGTTGGGCCCAGGGCTTTGGTTCAGGCCCATCTATGCTTAATATCAGTTTTGGGGATAAAATGACTTTCCATACAGTGCACTATTAATAGATTGTATTTTAAAATCAGCAGATTTGCCAAGCTGGATGCAGGCCATTGCTTCACCTAACCCAGTGGTTCATCCACTCTAGTGTCCGGCCTGCAGCAACAGTAACCAGAATTGATGCTTGAGGGGAGGGTGACACCCCCATAATCCCCTTGGCTAATGGTTCAGTACTGACTGCAGTGGAGCTATTGAAGTTGTAATGTAGTTTGTTATTTATTTACTGCAATTTATAACATATAGAACTGCACCATCTGCACCTCCGACATTGCTTCAGCTAACATAACCTGAGCAAAACCCGCAGCTCAAGTCTACCTCCAACACAACCCAGCAATCTCGTCCCATCAGATTTCAGAGATGTATAAAAGGAGAGATAGGACTGCATTGAAACAAGTGGCTCCAAGGCCCCGGCTAAGATACAGGGTATAAATCTGATGTGCCACACATGGTTTGTGGTGTACCTCCTCGCACCATCATGGAAACTGCACATTAATCCAGCTCTAACTAGCCAAACCTGCAGCGTGCAATGAAACCTGGGAGCACTGTCTTATCCCACTGGTTTTGTGGGTTCATTGCTTGCAGTGATGTAGGGGAATGGGCTAGATCAGGGACCAGCAACCTTTCAGAAGTGGTGTGCCGAGTCTTCATTTATTCACTCTGATTTAAGGTTTCGCGTGCCAGTAATACATTTTAATGTTTTTAGAAGGTCTCTTTCTATAAGTCTATAAGATATAACTAAACTATTGTTGTATGTAAAGTAAACAAGGTTTTTAAAATGTTTAAGAAACTTCATTTAAAATTAAATTAAAATGCAGAGCCCCCCGGACTGGTGGCCAGGACCTGGGCAGTGTGAGTGCCACTGAAAATCAGCTTGCGTGCCGCCTTTTGGCACGCATGCCATAGGTTGCCTACCCCTGGGCTAGATGGTCCCTCTATGCTGATGGCGCTGTGTGTTTCATCTTAGCCATGTCCTAAAGACTCACTGTACCATCCTCCAAAAGGGGGAAGGTAGCACAGGCTTGGTGCTGAGAAGTGCGACTGGGTCAAGCTATCAGCTGCATGCCTATGGAAGGGAAAAGCAGGAAGGCAGCATACCTCAGACCATCCCCAGCAGGCTTCTCTGTGCTTAGTGTTTGTTGTTTCTCTAGCAACCACATCCCCATCCTCTACCACTGCCACCCCCTCCCACGCAGGAATACTTTGGCAGACAGGTTCCCGCTGTCCAGATGTTGTTGCCGGGAAGTCCTGTCAGGGGTTGATGGCCGGGGTCTCATTCTCGCCTGTCAGACTTGACATCTTCAGCGGATAATGGAATGCCGTGATGTGAGCAGCAGAGCAGGTGCATGCTAATGAGGAGATCATTTTTAATTATGATTTTAATTAAACACCCAATCCAGTAGGAAATATGACAAGCAGGCTGAAAATGCAAAATTTATAAGGCAAAAAATGGCTAGAGAAAAGAAAAAGGGAAACCGGGATCGTGCAATAACGTAGGTGAAGAAGGAGTGACTCCCTAAGCCGCCGAAGAGTTAAAGGGCCAGGGAGGGAAAGGCACTGCTATCATGGGGCTTTAGCGGCAGGACAAGGACTCATGGGTAGAAGGAAGGGAGTTTGGTCTAATGGGTCAATAATTCTTGCTGGGAATCGAGAGATCAGATGTCTGTTGCTGGCTTGTTGTTTGGCTTCAGGCAAATCATTTCCCTCTGCTGTGCCTTGGTCTCTCTTCTATAAAATGGGTAGAATAACACTCACCTGCTTCACACAGGCCATGCACACAGGCTGGGTTGTTACTGTAGAGTTGCTAAGTCTAATATTTTTGTTAGATAAGAGGAGGGATAGTTTTGTGGTTAAGGAACTGGATTGGGAGATCTCGATCCAGTTCCCAGCTCTGATATGGACTCCTTGTGTGACCTCAGTTGCGTGTCTCTGTGTGCCACATCCCCATCTGTAGAACAGGGATACCAATACATCTTTACTCCCACCTTTGGTTTGTCTTGCTGTTTAGATTGTAAGCTCTTTGGGGCCGATTGTGTCTGTGCAGTGACTGGCACAATGGAGCCCTAATCCTAGCAGGAGTCTCTAGGCACTGCAATAATACATAAAATAGAGTTTCTTATAGGTGTAATAATCTGACGGAAAAAGTCTGCAAGAGTTGAAATATGTTTTAAAATCTGCCACTGCTTTTCTCCATTTCCCCATTTTTATAGGCCCTATATAAATACAGTACTTGGCTAGCTTGGCAACACCATTTCACCAACATATCCTGTTATGCACTATGCACTCTCTTTACCTCAGATGCTGGGCTCATAGACACGAATGCTTACATTGGCCAAATATATTGATATGTAAATCAAAGATTCTCCTTTAAAGCAGCTACGTTAATGTAGGCTCTGTATGTAAAACACTGAAGGTGAGGGAAATCAACCTGATGGGGGCCAACTGGGAAAGAAACAAAACAGGGAGAGGAGAATTTATCGTCCAACTCCTTGGATAGTCTCATCAACAACAGAGTGTGAAACCACACAATAAAAATAACCTATTAAAGGAGTTACCACTAAATGGAAATCTGCACCTAGAAGACTTCGAAGAGGAACAAGTTAAGGAAGGGTTTTGAGGTTTACAGATTGATAGGTTTACAGATTATAAAGGCAGATGGGCCCACTGTGATCATCAAGTTTGACCTCCTGTATAACACAGGCCATAGGACTTCCCCGAATTAATTCCTAGAGCAGATCTGTTAGAAAAAACATCCAATATTAATTTAAAAATTGTCAGTGATGGAGAATCCACCACAACTTTTGCTAAGATGTTCCAACAGCTAAAAACGGTCACTATCAAAAATGAGAACCTTATTTCCATTCTGAATTTATCTAGTTTCAGCTTCCATCCATTGGATATTGTTGTGCCTTTGTCCGCTGCCGCAGAATCCTCTATTATTAAAGTGTTGTTCCCCATGTAGGTACTTACAGACTGGGATCATGTCACCACTTAATCGTTTTGTTAAATTAAACAGATTGAGCTCCTGGAGTCAATCACTCTAAGGCATATTTAACAACCCTTTCGTCATTCTCATGGCTCTTCTCTGAACCCTCTCCAATTTATCAACGTCCTTCATGAGATGGAGATGAAAGGGGAGAACATATCATGGCCATAACTGCTGAACTGGGTGACCGTAGAGAATTAGAGCAGGGAAATTACACTTTCAAGCAAATCTGTATTGTTTAGACTCCTTAATTGTGCATTTCCAGGGAAGCTTGCTCTCCAAACCAGCCCACAATATTGCAGGAACTAATGGGGATAACCCCAGATTTGGAGAGGGGGGAGGCTGACTCAAGCCCACCTCCAAGCCCCAGTGTCATTTCCTGTAGGAAGAGCGGCTGGCTGGATGTCGTTGCTAATAGAACACAAGGTTGTCTGGGCCCTGCAGCTCAGAGGCCCAAGTGATGCAACGGGAGGGGGAAAAGGAGCTGCAAATGAAAAGCATCTCACCAAGTTAATCAGAATTTGATGGGCACGATTATGTATTTAACATGAGCACAGATGTTGGGAACAGCTTTTTTAAGCTCATCAATTATCTAAACTTGCCCCTGTGTCCCAGCCTTCCCCTCCATGACTCTGCAGAGATATTGATTTTGCTGTTTCTCCCTAATACATATTAGAAATTGACTTCAGCAACTCTTTTCTCTAACTAATGAGGCCACTGGTACTAGGGCCTGGGCAGACAGACAGCTAGCCCAAGATCAATCAAACGGGGGCATCTTCCTGCTTACAGAGACAGTCAGGAGGAGTGGGGCCACACACCAAACACTGCCCCCTACCCCCACATGATCTGTCCCTCATAGGTGGGGCTGGGGTGTGATGTACTGACTCTAGGATAGAATCATTGCTAACTCTCTGATCAGACACAGAGAGATGAGGTTATTAGGGACAGCTCAGTGGAGTGGTTAGAGCACTCGGGTGGACTGTGGAAGACCCAGGGCCTGCTCTGCCAGAAACATGCTGGGTGACCCTGGGCAAGTCATTTAGGCCCTGATCTTCAAAGGTATTTAGGTACCTCACTCCCATTGAAATCAGTAGGAGTTAGGAGCCTCAATACCTCTGTGTCTCAGTTCCCCATCTGTAAAATGGGAGCAATCGTCCTGCCCTATCTCATGGGGCCGTGAGGCTAAATGCAGTAAAGATTGTGAGATGCTCAGAGATTACAAAGCCGGGGCTCTCTAGGTACTTGAGACAGATAGAGAGGCAGAGATTAGGGTGCAGATGCTGGGACAGCAGGAAATGGTATTGGGGTTGGAGGCTGGGGCACTAGAGAGACTGGAAGGGAGAGACACCAGAGCAGGAGGGGGATTGAGTGGGTGCAGGTGGAGGTAAATTGAAGGCAGTCGGTGAGAGTGTCATTCAGCAATTTATTTTACTGTTTTAAGTTCCCCTGCAGTGTGGCCCCTCACCTCTGAGCCTGAATTAGGGTGAATTATTACCAGTGGTGAACAAGCCGTTTGAGTCAACAAGTCCCATCCTGAACCTTTCTCTGAAATGCACCTCAAAGACTTAAAGCCAGCATCCTGGAGACGGGAGGCATCAGGTATGTCTACACTTAAACTGCAAAGGGGCCCAGCTGCAGTTCTTCAGTGTAGACGCTACCTGTGCCTATGAGAGGGGTCCTCCTGTCACTGTTGTTAATCCACCTCCCTGAGTGGCAGGAGCTAGGTGGATAGAAGAATTCTTCTGTTTACCTAGCGCCGTCTACACCAGGGCTTAGGTTGGCACAGCTCCATCTCTCAGGGATGTGGATTTTCACATCACTGCGAGACGTAGATATGCTGATGTAATTTCCAGTGTAGACCAGCCCTTTATGTCCTTTCCCAGAGCCAGCTAGTCCCCCCTGAGCCAATTCTTTATTCAGTGGCCTGACGTTTGCTTTTTGTATTTCTCCCTCCTGTTTAATTAGCTGCTTTGAGAGCTCAGGCTAAAACCTCAAGGTGCCAGCCTGTGTGTTTTATATGGCAAGAGAGCCCTCCTGCATCTCCCTTAAGCTCCAGGAAATGTGGGCGCGGTGGGAGCCCCGGTCTCCTTTCTGCACCCGTGACAGCTCTTTGTTTTAACAACCGTGTATGGCTTCACATCCCACAGCAGCCCATTCTCTCCCCCACACACACTGGAAAGAGGAAGGTGGGCAGCGAGATAACAGCCCATCTGATGCAGAAGAGCCGAGGAACGGGAGCATCACACATCTTTAACCCCGCGCTTCGGCAGGGTCATTTCATTTAGGCACCCAGCCGTTTTCTGCCGCCTGAGCAGCAGAGCGCGGTGCTCTCCAACACACCAGCTCAGTAAATCATTCTGGCCAGCTACAAATGGGAAGGATGGCTAGTTACTTATCTGGGGCTCGCTTTCAAAGCTTGCTGTGAAGGAGAGAAAAGGCTAGGGAGGAGGGAGGGAGCAGCCGCCATAGTGCAGAGGGAAACTTTGGCTCACCTCTGAGAATGGGTGATTGTTAGAGCTGGGCCACCTCTGGCTGCGGGAAGCAATTTGTCTTGGAGAGAAGCTGGCGGTGGTTCCTTTTTTCTCCAGTTACTCCTTGCTCGGAATTAAAAAGGACATCCTTTCACATGAAAAGGGGGGAGGGCTCCAGCTTTCTCTTATAAGATCTCTCCTGAGCTGGCACTGACTGGCAATTTGTACAAATGACACGTCCCTGTTAAAAATATAAAAGAAGAAGAAGAAGAAGAAGAAGAGAGATTTACCGGCTTCCAATTCGTGCCTCATCAGTTTCTGCTCGATGTTCTTGTCTCTCCCACTTTCATCCTAATTTGTGACATTCCGGCTCTGTTCTCTGCCTGCACTCTCCAGTAGATGGTTATTGTACCGATGGGCTTCTCCTTCTCTGGCTAGATGCTATAATCAAGGGGACAACTGGAACCCAGATTGGTTGTGTTGACACTGAGGCCTTGGTCCTGCAACTCCTTCACTGACACACAGCGCCAATGTGAGCTGCAGTGGAGAACATGTACTTCAAGTGAAAGCCCAGTGAAAGCAAGAGGAGTCTTGCTCAAGATCAGGCCCTAAAGTGAGCACTAAGGCCCAGATCCCCAAAAGTATGTAGGCACCTAGCTCCTATTGAAATCAGTGGGAGTTTGGTGCCTAAATACCTTGAGACTTAGGGCCCAAGCACAGCATTCTCAGCTCCAAAACACATGCACTTGATCCCCCTCTGCTCCCATTTACTGTAACAGATGGGGTCCAGAGACCCTCTTCTTGCAAAATCGCAGCTACCCCATTGCCTGCAATAGCTTCTTGGACCCGGCCACTTCCACCCGCTGGCTGGCATGCAACTCCTTCCTTGTGCTGCCTGGTGCAGTTCCAGACTCTCACGCTAATGACCAGTCATGGAGATGATGCTCAGGGCTTGAATTGTTGTTTGTTTATGATGGTACCTAGGCTTGTGCTATCTCTTTTGGTGGGGACTCAGCGTAGGGCACCACCAAGACGTGTATCCCAGGTCCCCAAGCAGCCAACAAGATGGTAATAAATGTATTATACCACCAACCCAGACTGGAGTCAGAGCAATAGCCTACCGAGAAGAAAAGGCTCTGCATTGCACGGCCAATCCCCAGAGCCAGGGAGTCCACTGAAATGTTTACATTTAATGCTGATTCCTCCTCTCCTCAAATAAAGAAACAGAAATGAAGAGAAATTCCCTTGAGGAGGAGGTCACCAGAAGGGATTCAGACTGGACTGTGGAAGAGGGTGCTCGTTCTTTGTCACTCACAACACGGAGCTTGCGCACACTGAAACTGAATGGTCCCTAAGGGCAAAAATGCCATGCAGGCACTCAGAGAATCCCCAGGGAAAGGCACATTGCAGTCACAATGCTAGGGCTGCCTTTGCCTTTCAGACCCCACCTTTGCTCAGACATGCCCAGTCTGATTTTGTGAGATACAGCAATGAGACAGGCCCAGTACAGCTGCCCAAGCAGTAGAGTTTCCATACCACTGGAAATTCCAAGATTTCAAAATTTAATTTCATCCCAAAGTAGGATTAAGTTAAAGAAAATGAAGGCTGCTTTTACTTCTGAATGAGAGCATCCACACAGGGAGTTAATGTGCTTTCACATCCTACCTTTAGTCAATTTGTATTAAATTTCCGGAGAGCTTAGCCTACTCAGAGAAGCTATTTTGACATAAGCCAGGGTGTGAATTTAAAGTGCAATAACTAATTAGCATGAACTGCCCATGTGGACACTTTTATTCTGCAGTAATAGCGCCTTTGGAGTCAATTAAGCTAATCTGCACAAAGGCATTCAGCGCAGAATATGTGTCCACATGGGGAGCTAGCGTGGAATAGATATTCTGGGCTATTTCTCTGTATAGACAAGCCCCAAATTTCCCCATGTAGACATGCCCTGACATGGAGAGACAGAGCACAAGAGAGACATCGTTTCCCCAGAGAAAATACCATCTCTTCCCCTTAGTGTTTTTTGCTTTTGCTCAGGATGAGTTCCTGAACTCCCTACGCACTCTCTCTAGTATCCTGTGTGTTCTCAGAAAAAACACAATCAATTATTATTGTCAGTTCAAAACAAAAACACCCACTTGACTCTCAGTTCATCAGGGAATGTTTAGAACTGGGAAATTGAAACACAGCTGGAGAAGGATATTTGAGCTCCACATGCCTGAGCTTCCCAGACAAGATTCAGGTTGTCATCCTTCCAAGGTTTAGCCTATGAGTTTCCCTCCTTTCCTTAGAGTTGTGTCCCTGGCCCAGCTACTGGGAAATAGCTCAATAATCCCTGAATGTTCTAGGTTTTGGAAATGCCAGGGGTGATTTGCAATTAAATTCTATCTAACATTGTTCAGCTTGACAAAGCCACGCACCTTATTATTGCATGGGCAGCAGAAATAATATATGACCAGAGCTTTACTGTGTTTCTCACATGGTTCAGAGAGGCAGAAGACTGGTGTGTTTCCCTTCCACATCTCCATTCATCAGAGGATCACATCTCGCTTAGCCACATTAACTAAATAACACTAACACCATTGCTGGGAAAGTTGGCACTATTTACCTCGCTCTACAGAGGTGGAAACTGATACACACAAAGGTTAACTTAATGGCCTGAGTGTCTTGCTCAAGGTTTCACTGTAAATCAGTGACAGAGCTTCAGAGAGAACCCAGGCGTCCTCCTGAGTGCCAGGCACCTGCTCTAACCAATTGTATTATTTATGCGTTATTTGTATTGCAGTAGTGCTCCAAAGAGCTTGCGATCTAAGAGTATGTCTACACTACCCGCCGGATTGCCGGATCGATCCAGCAGGGATCAATTTATCGTGTCTAATCTAGACGTGATAAATTGACCCCCGAGCACTCTCCCGTCAACTCCTGTACTCCAGCTCGGCCAGAGGCACCAGCAGAGTCGACAGGGGAGCGGCAGCGGTCGGCTCACCGCGGTGAAGACACCAGGGTAAGTCGATCTAAGTATGTCGACTTCAGCTACGCTATTCACATAGCTGAAGTTGCATAACTTAGCTCGATCCCCCCCAGTGTAGACTAGGGCTAAGTGTAACAGGGCAGCCTGCCCCTTTAAGGGTCAGAGCCCTTGGACCTGTCACCCTGTCCAATTAGCCCTGCCCTGCCCAGCTACACCTGTCCAGCCTGTACACCTGTAGGACTGAAGAGGAAGGAAGCGCAGCAGTGCAAAGGAGGGGGAAGCATAGCACACAAGGGGCTGACTGGAGAGAGGAAAAGGAGCCTGAGGAGGGTGAAAGTTAAGCTCCGAGGGTAGGCAGAAGCATGCTTGACTCAGGGCTGGTCTACACTGAAAACGTACATTCACTTACACTGAATCCACACCTTGAGAGACGTACCAATGCCGGCCTAACTCCTGGTGTAGACGGTGCTAGGTCAAAGGAAGAATTCTTCCGGAACCCCTCCCATCGCTGCAGTGAGCGTCTACGCCGAAGCGCTACCGTGTCGCAGCTCCAGTGCTGCTGTCGCATTTTAAGCCTAGACATACCTTCATAAGGGAGAAGAGAAACACTTGGGAAGCAGGGGCTGGGCCGAGGCCTCGTTTCAAACTGGTGTAAAGACTCTGTGTTTTGTGTTTGTTTTGGACTTGGCTTCCCCAGGAGGGGAGGACTTCTTGCTAACGACGTAGCCGGAGGGCCAGGTGACTGCAGTGAGTCCCCGGAGCATAGGAGGCTGAGCATAATTGTAGAAGACCAAAGGAAACCAAAAACCTCACAATGTCACGAGCGGGAATTCTGGGACGGCGAGTGTCGGTACGGTATGTGTAAGGCTGGAAATAAAAAGAGGAGCCTTTGAAAAAATTAGGCACCAAAGGACATTCCCTCTCTCCATTTGGGAATGGCTGCCTGTCTCACAAAGCTTCTTAAAGAATGTTTGCTTTTAATAATCTGGTTTTGTTTTCAATGTGAGAGGAATGCAGCCGAGCCACATACAAGTTCCCTTTATGGTTTTGCGGGTATAGCACTGGACTGGATCTTGGGCTATCGGGATTCAATTTCTATCTCTGTCACAGACTTTACGTGTGAGTTAGGGCAAACCACACAGGGCCGCAGTTTCAAAAGAGCTGGGAGTCAGATTCTCAAGTGCTCAGAACCCACTACTGGGGTCAAATTTTCAAAAGAGCTCCACTCCCATCTAGGCACCTTAGAAATGGGCAGGTTTCCAAAGTGCACAACTTTCAAGGTGCTGAGGTCTTTTGAAAATTCTGGCCCCAATATCTAACATAAGAATGGTCAGATCATCAATGCCTTTGCTTTTATTTAAAAAGGTTAAAAATGCCCAGGAGAAAAGGTTTTGTTTAACCCGAAACAACATTTCCCCGCCTTTTCCGATTCACTGAAAACTCTGACCAATTCCAGTCTCGGTTCTACCTGACCTGATTTTTTTTCGGTTTTTCAGAACTGCCAGCAAAGTGGGGTGTGGGGGTGTGTGGGGGGGAAACATTATTTGCACAGCTCTATAGGCAGCAGGTTTCTAAATCCTGTCTCTCTAGAAGATGCATCCGTGGCCTCTGAGAAGTCTTCAGAAAAAAAAGAAATGAGAGAGGAATCCCAAGCTGCAATTCCCAGGGCCAGTCTCTGAACAAGTGGTAAGGTTTCACCTCTGCTCAGTCACGCAGCTCACTCTCCTTGGGAAATCAGCTGAAATAATAAGAGAATCCATTTTTTTTTTTAATACAGCTCCGAGTCTCTGTCTGTAATGGATGGATTGCTCCTAGTTTTCTCTCTGTGTGTGAAAACACATTCTTCTAAGCTGCCAGGATGTTATCAGTTTCCCATCAACTGGAGATTAGTGCTAGAGGCTGAGACCTTACCAAGGCGCCCAAGTCAAACCTTCCCTGATATAAAAGAGCCCAGGGTCTGGGAGTGGGGAGGCGGACAAAATAGGCAGGAACTAGGATTCAAATGAAAATAACTGTTCTACTTTAAATAGGAGAGGGGTTATTTTGCAGGTGAGTGTGAGCTGTATCCTTCTATATACAGATCAAAGGCCAGTCACACCACAGTAACCATAGATATTAAATAGCAAATGGTCTCACACTCCAGAAAATATGCAGGTGAAGGGCTATCTTGTTGCCAGAACAGCGGTGAGATACTCTGATCATTGCAGGAGAATGTAGGAGCAAGCATCTTGCTGCCTGCGACTCAGGCACATTTGCCAGGCGTGGGGGCCATCCCTCTCTTTGCACAGAGGCATCTCACATACTGCCCCAGTCAAAGCATGATAGCCTCTTGGTGCCCGTGGAAGGGGCTCGGCTGCATCGCCAGTCCCTGCCAGTGGTGCCCCCACGCCAAAACCCTAGGTCACTGATTGGATTGGTGAGGCCACTCAATAGGAACGCCACCGAGGCAAGGTGCAAGGAGGCTAAAGGATCCACAAACACCCTCTGTACCCTGTCATAAGAACGGCCATACTGGTCAGACCAAAGATCCATCTAACCCAGTATCCTGTCTTCCGACAGTGGCCAATGCCAGGTGCCCCCGAGAGAACGAACAGAACAGGGCACTTTATCAAGTGATCCATCCCCTGTCGTTCAGTCCCAGCTTCTGCCAGTCAGAGATTTAGGGACACGCAGAGCACGGGTCTGTGTCCCTGACCATCTTGGCTGGTAGCCATTGATGGACCCATCCTCCATGAACTTATCTAGTTATTTTTTGAACCCAGTTGTACTTTTGGAATTGACAACATCCTCTGGCAATGAGCTCCACAGGTTGACGGTGTTGTGAGAAGAAGTGCTTCCTTATATTTGTTTCAAACCTACTGCCTATTAATTTCATTGGGTGATCCCTGGTTCTTGTGTTATGTGAGGGAGTAAATAACACGTCCCTATTTACTTTCTCCACATTATTCATGATTTTATAGACCTCTATCATATCCCCCCTTCAGTCATCTCTTTCGAAGCTGAAAAGTCCCTGTCTTTTTAATCTCGCCTCATACGGAAGCTGTTCCATACCCCTAATAATTTTTGTTGCCCTTCTCTGTACCTTTTCCAATTCTAATACATCATTTTTGAGATGGGGCAACCAGAACAGCACACAGTATTCAAGGTGTGGGCGTACCGTGGATTTATAGAGTGGCATTGTGATATTTTCTGTCTTATTATCCATCCCTTTCCTAATGGTTCCTAACATTCTGTTCGCTCATTTTGACTGCTTGGCTGCCACAGGTCACCTCACAGCCTACCACGGACCTTCCCTCTTGGTTTCCTTGGGGGCATCCCCTCCATGCCTGACAAGGGTTTCTTGCTTCTTCCCCACTTTATGCCGTGTGACTCACATGCCATCCCTTCAGTGGGGCAGCATAGGCCAGCACCTCGTGTCGTCATTTACCTCCGTGCAAAGGGCATGTAAAATGTTTGTACAATGCCCAGCACAACAGGGGTCCTATGACTAGGGCCCCTCGGCACTACACCCATGCAAATAATGATGCTACCCCCTCAGAACCGTAGTGTTTTTTCACACTCACTTTGCACTGAGGTAAATGGCTGCACCAGAGAGAATCTGACCCTGTATCTCGAGTGACCAAAGGGCGGCTGGTCAGGCCATCCTTAAGGGCAATGCTCTTGGCATTGAAGTCAACGGTGAAATTCTCATGGATGTTAATGGTGCAGGATCAGGGCCTCAGAGTCAGAGCATCATCCAATTCCCTGCAGGAACTGCAGCCTCGCACACATGTTTGGCACATGCCATTCTGGCTTCCCTCCAGTTTCCCTCTGCTTATGGCCTTAGCTCTTCTCCGTATGTGCCTGGGAAGCTGCTGGTAAATACAATGACCTGCCTTTATGCGGGAGGCACAGATGCCGTGCTCAGGTGTCCAGGCACCTGGGCTTTGCACTCTGGTGCTCAGATGCCCACAGGTTTGAACTGGGAGGCAGCAGGGACTGATCCTTTTAACCCTTCTGCGGTGCTGAGTCCTGGGTCGGGTGCTTCCCCAAGGGGGACAACACAAACTGAGGAGGTGCCACCCAACCATCCTACCTGTTGCTCCTCTCCCATTTGTGACCCGGTAAAGGATGCAAACATTTGCTGTGATTTGTAAAATCATCCATGTAATTAGACAAACGAGTTAATCGGAAGGATTTATTCCTGGGAAAGTGTCTCCTAGTGGCACTAACACCTGACACAAGGGGGTCATTATCACAGGATAATGGACCTTATCAACATTAAGTTCTGTCAGGACGCAATTCAACACACTCAATTATCTCCTAATCAGGGCCGATTTGTCAGAGGTTATTGCCCCGAGGAATCAATTAGATTATATATACACATCATTAATATTTTATGGGAAAATCATTCACAGGAAAGTGTTAAATACGTTTTACACCTTCATTTCCCCCACGTCCTCCAGGGGAAAACAGTCCCTTAGTAACCCATTCCTCGGTTGAGTTCTCATCCCATTGTGCAGTAGTATAAGCGATTCAAAACGAGTCATGGGACTGTTGAACTGCACCACTGCAGATGTAGCCCCTCTAGAGGCGTGAATGATAGCATGTCCTCTGGCACCGTGCCGCTGGGAGGCGATGGGAGTCCATCATTACTTTGTGTACAGCCTTCCCTCGATGTGCATGAGAGCCAATGCTGGGGTGAGGCGTATAAGCCAAGAGGAGAGAAGGGAGCACTGGTGGGGGCAGGCTGAATGGCTGTGAGTCTGTCACATGGAGCCTTTCCCCTGTAGGTCACTGGTGCAAATTCTGCTGATGTCAGAAGTGAATGAATGCTTTCACCAGCTGAGAGACAGCCTACATCAAATGAGTTTGTGGTCTCAGTCCAGGCACTTGTGTCCATCCCATAGCTGGTGGTCATTATCAGGTTCAGACAAGATCTCAGCAGGGCATGGATACTGAACTCCCTTCTCAGGCCTGTGCTGCGACAGAGCCCAGGGCTAGCAATCCCGCACCTTGCGCAAACCCCACATTCACTTTGAGAGAGAAAAAGAGTCGTTTGGCATGAGTGGGATGCACCACACTGGTGATGTCTGGTGCAGGGGCTAACATTTATATGTCTGTGTGGTAAGGGACCAGACACACTATAAACAATCCCTTCACATTCCTCGATTATAGCGAATAGATGTGTGATTCTGTGCCCTTTCTAGTGCCTGAGTTAAGCAATTATGGGATTAAGTGCTATGGGGTTTGATCCATGCTGTGGCCGAAAGGGGGCTGTTGCCTGGCAACAACACCTGTAGAACATTAAGCATCTTCCTTTTGCTCTTTAAACTCATTGTGGAGAATATTGGTGGGGGGGGGAGTGGGAGGAGCCCATCCTTTTGGGGAATGGTGCATGGTGAGTGGAAGGTGGGAGAATGTAGCAGGACTGGTTGAAAAGACCCCAAAATTGTACAGTTCTTCTGGTCTACTGGCTCTGCAAGATCATCTGTCTCAATTGCTTGGTGCAGAGTGCCAAATACTTTGTCCCCATGCTATTGGTCTATGGGCTGAGAATGTGAATTACTTGTATTATTATTAATTATTATTATTAATAAGCACTTTATTATATTCTCTCACAGCAAAATCAACTTCACTGAAGCCAAGGGGAAGTATGCAAGTGCTGTAAATCCATGAGGAGTGTGGTGGGAATCAGACTCTCAGGTTTTGGTCAATAAATGGAAGGGAAGGATGGCCTAGACCTGGTCAGAAAATGGATTTTTCCATCCCATAAATAATTTTGAGTTTGTAAGAAAGTTTTCATCCTGAATTGGAATGAAAAGCCAAAATTTCCTAGAAAAAAATGTGAACTGAAATTCTGAAAAAAAAATCAGGTCAGTCAAAATGTTTGATTTCAATAAATTCAAAATGTTTCAGTTTGGTTTAGCCCTCTTTAAAAATATTTAATATAAAATAAAGGAAATCTTGAAACAAACGTCACTTTGAAATGAAAAATCAAAACCCCTTGTTACAAAATTGCAGAAATGGGGCATTTTTACATTCTCTAAACTTTTTTTCAGAATGAAATTTTGTGAAAATCGATGCGATTTCGTGCAAAATTTTGATTTAGTCAAAACTGCATTTTCTAACAGCAAAGTGTTTTGACAAAAAATTTCCACCCAGCTCTAGCATCAGACTCTTTTATTCGCTGTTTGGCCACTGACTTCCTGTGTTTACATTCCAGCTTCAGTTAAAACATGGCTCTTGGGTGTACGGATGGCTCAGGGATTGGTGAAAAGTACAGAGCCTGTCACTTCAAGGTCACCTGTTCACCAATGGCCAGGTAAGGAGAATGATACCTACAGTGTTTTTATCTAATAACAGCGCAGGGTCCTATGTGAAATGAGTTGGAAGCCTTGTAATACCTAGTGAACCGGTTTCCACAAGTGAGAGTAGCCCATTGTCATTCTCTTTGGAAGTCTGAGCAGAGAGGCCAAAGTCTGAAGAGTCCTTGAAAATGAATGCCACTCTCACCCAAAGAGGTGATCCAGGGCAGAGCCCAGGCACCTTTCACCAACCTCAGATTCACTCTAAAGCTCCATCTGTGTGTAATTTCAGTTTCTATGCTACCTGCATGTCCCTTTCTAGAGCCCCAGAAAGCAAATGTGCTGTGAAGTTGTTCTCACAAAACTTTCTCTGTCTCCCCGCACAAACACACTTCTACATACCCTGCAGTTATTGTAATGCTCTGAGTTATATTCGACTAAATCCATATTATTTTGGAGCTTAGCAACTTTGCTATTTTACCAAGTAAGAGGTTTGAGTATTACATGCTCCAGAGTCTTGCATATAGCCAGTTGGAAAATGTTTGGTGGTGTTTCTGCTGAAAATTTAAATGAAAACAATTCATTTGCATCAACATTTTCCTGCAGAAATGTTGACATTTTCATCAAAAACAGAACAATGTTGGCCAAACAGTTTTTGGTTTTCAGTTTTTCAGCAAAACGTCTACCTTTTCCATGGAAATCAGACACTTTACCCCCAAAATTGAGTTTTATGGAAAACACAATTATCCACCAAAACCAGTTTTTATGGACAGTTTCTGTCCAGCCCTACATGTGAGACTCTGGTAACTCTGGGCTTGATCCTGTGATGGCTGCTGATTGGCTAACGACCAGGCACACAGTTATCTGGGCTTTAGCACCCTATTATTTTGATATTCAACCCTCTCATCAGCCACTTGTCTGATATGTGTTGCCCGTTAGAATGTAAGTTATTTGGGTAGGGTCTATGTTTGGGCATCATCTTGCACAAAGGGGCTCTTTTGGGGTTATGTCCATTAAGATGTCAGTCTGCAAATAAACTAAAGAGTAGTGTTTCTGATTGGCTGAGTCACTTCTGATGTCAGAATTCCATCACCCAACAATGAGTTTCCCCATAACAATTTCAAAATCAACCCATAATGGGCTGTTCATGTATTGCCATACAGTAGTTGTCTGAGTATCATGGTCCTTACCAAGTTCTTGCTTGGGTCTCTCTCTCACAACTCAATGGGATGGGCCATTCCCTGCAGGCTGATTTTTCAAAACACAGCTTTCCAAAGGAATCAGGTCTCCAGGGAATGGAGCTACACTACAAGGAGGTGAGTTCCTTCAAGCATGCTGAAACCCTCAGGACCTCACTGAATGTGGACATGGAAAGAATGGAACATTTTCAAATATCTACAGGTATGTTAACAAAAACCAAATCTGTATCTTCACATCTCACTTTTTCATCTGCGAGATGCAGAAAAACAAGCATTTCACATTCATGGGAATTGACATATGATATAATTTTTTTAAGAAGTTCTCTGTTCCCTCGGCACTTTTGATGTGAATATTAATACTAACATAATTTCATGATGATTAGAGAACACAATTAGGGGCTATTAATAATGACACAAATAATGACATTTAAGGCCTCATTTTAATTTGAGTAATATTCTGTCTGGTGGTATTTAAACAGCTCTGTCTAGCACAATTACTGCAGGGCCAAGGTGCAATTGCCTCATCACAATATCAATCATGCCACTCCTCACCAACGCTGCCCCCCACAAAAAGAACTGGCAGTTCAGAGTCACGCAGCATGAAAAAGGCAGCTGAAGAAAAAGGGGATTTTCAATAAGTTGGGCTGTTGCATTTTAGTTTCTGGAGGGACGTGGGCAGCAGGCTGGTGGCTTTGTGAATGTACATGTTATCTTGGTGATTTACCTCTCGGTTAGATCACAAATGAAATGAGGTCAGTGGCTTCTTAGGCTGGTCTGGGGTGGGAGTCTGCATCGCAAAGTACCAGATTCTGATACCCGTGTTTGTGTTGAATGGCACCATATACTTCCTTTGACGGCAATGAACTTGTGCTATAAGGTGCTACCCGGCCTGAGGGAGGGTATCACAATCTGACCCAAAATGCACAAATAAGCATTATTGTCAACCTCTGCTCAAGCAATTAGCAGGGGGCACTGCAGGTCAAAATCCAAGTGACAGTGCTATTGGTAATGGGTCAGGACTGGCATATCAGGGGACAACACAGCTCAGGATTGAGGTAGCCTTGGCTGAGTTATTTAGAAGCTCAGGACTGGAGTCCAGCTATCTCCCTTCCCACCACATCTCGTTGTGACATCTAGGTGACCTGGGTTCTATTCATGCCCTGCTGAGAGACTTTGGGCAGGTCACTCTGCCTCTCTGTGCCTCCGTTTCCCCATCTGTAAAATGTACCCATTTGTAAAGCCCTTGGAGAGCTACCAGTGAGAAAAGTGCTATATGAGAGCTAGGTGTTGTTAGGGGCAGGGAGGATCTGGCATACATTAGCAGGGTTCTGTAAGGGAGGCTTGCACCATACTTGCCCACGCTATCTCAGGCTGCTGCAGTGCTTCTCAGCTGCCTCTGACTCTCCGAAGCTCCTAATTTAAGAAGGATCTGCAGGACATGCTCTGAATTCTGAAGTCACTAGCAAAACGCCATCTAATCTTCTCCAAAATCTCCAAAATGCTGAGTCTCATGTGCTCCCTATGGTATTAACCTCGTGGAGTCACCCTGGCACTTACCTCCACTGAAGTCAGGCACTGAAAACACCCAGTCTCCTCTACAATAGACTCACTGCCAAGATCAGCCCTAGAAAGTGGCCTTTCTGTGCTACTGTGGGTTAATGGAAACCTCCAAATCAATTTTCACTCCCAGAAGAAAATCCACCTGGTTTAGGCAGCAGAGGCTGTAATACTGAACATGGTTCTGGATCTTTTTTTTAAAAGGTACATTGTAGTTCAACAAAGAGAGGGTTAAGTGAAAGTTTTCTGGGTAATTGACTTGGTCTGTATCCATTGCCCCCAGGAGAGCACCAGGCTCTGACACACAGAGACGGGGGCTGCTTTGTCGGACGAGGGAATGGTAATTTCTGTGATAGTACTCACCCTCTCGGCAACAAACTTGTGTCTGTCTGAATCCCTGATGCCGAGGCTCTGGGAGCCGTCTCACTGTGCAGCACAGATGATAATGCTGAGGTGTTGCTTTTATCATCCGACACTGGGCTCTGTGCAATACTAAACCAGTGACTGATTTCCACTGAACCATCCCAGGCGATCTCTGTCACACACATGCGGTATCTGACTCTTTCTGCTGCAGGAGTTCCTCTAGCTGCTTCAGACTCCCTAATGTATTTTACAGCGAGGAAATGCGGATAACTCCACATGCTGCACATTGCTTACACGTCCGGTTCTTCACAGGACCTCACAGCAACAGCCCAGGATGAACTCTGCATATGATTTTTGCTATCATCAGTGGACACTGGTTGGCACATCTGCTCCCGAGCTCAGGATGACTTTTACCTGATTATACCATAATTATAATTATTTGCATTACAGTAGCACCTAGAGACCACTGACTGAGGATTACTGCCCCGTTGTGCTTGGCGCTGTACATGTATTATATATACACATGTAACACATTTCAATAAGTAAAGAATTTTTAATAAGCTCCTAAATCAAACAGCCCTTGGACCTCCTGCATTTTCATTGTGGTGAAATTCTGTTCAGACTTAAAGTTTCACAGGCAGCATTTTCAAAAAAAAAAATCAGCCACCCAATTCTGCATGCACAGTTTTGTGCCTGCCGTTATTTGCAAGTGCAAAACTTTACCACTGCCCCTAAAAAACAGGTGCTTTGAGCTCTGACTGCCTGATTTACAGGCACAATAAATAAGATTGCATGGCAATAAAATCAGGTCAAGATTTTTCCAAAACAACTAGTGACCTTGGGTGCATCAATTTTTGGGGTGCCCATACTGAGGCATCTTAAAGGATCTGATTTTCAGAGGGCAGGAACTGAGAACTTGCTGAAAATCAAGCCTTCTGAAGGTCTCTCTATTAGTACTCCTGGTGTAAGCAAAGGCAGCGAGCAAGCAACTACTACATCCCTGCTGCTTTGATATTTTGGATTTATAGCTCCTTGAAGAGAGACTATGGTGACTGAGCCACACAGCAATCACTTGTCTCTAAACAAGATGCTGCAGCCACCCTCCAGCAATAGAAAATGTGATTTATACAAAACTGTGTTAAAATTGTGTTCCATCACTTTAAATTCTAGTGGTTTTCCTAGTCCTGCTTGCAGGCTAGGGGGCTGTGTAGGGAAGTGTGGGATCAGAGTCAGTCTACGCCCACCAGCCAGCCTAGTATAAGGTGGGGTGAGTTGTGCTGCTCTGGTTTTTCGGGAGCAGCCTGCTTTGTCTCTCTCTGCTTTATTTTTACTATCCCATATTTATCATCAATTTTCTCTGTTATGTTCAATGCATAAACACAGAGATGTTAGATAACAAACTACTTTTGCTGGAAAGTTGGAACATAATTCTACTGTGTTTTTTAGAGTTCAGAATCATGACATAAAAGTACCAAGAAACAGAGAAAGAGAAAAAGCAGGTTGCTCCCCAAAACAGGCTGGCTGCCTGCAGACTAACTGATCACACACACTTCTTCTCTACAGAGCCCTCTGGCCTGCAGGCAGGACTAGGAAAACCTCTGCAAATTTAAAGTGATAGATCACAATTTTAATACAGTTTTCAATACATCATAGAAAATAGCATTTTCAATTTAGGTAAAGAAAGAAAACAAAATCGAGGTGCTATTTTGGCAAACCAATGAGCATACATTTTTTCAAGTGAAAGCTACACCAAGACTGTATAAAGGGAGCAGTTAGAGGAAGATAGACATCCTGGAGAGACATAACCCCAGCTGAGAATTCCTCTTGCCATCCCACAATGGTATAGTATTACACTTCTCGGTGGATGATATATGTGGGTTGTTACACCAAGCAGCCAACACTGGCCACTCGAGAAAGTAGATTCCAGTCTACAATAGCTGGCTGGCGATGTGCTGAGAATATTGCCTAACATGCTGACTGCTTTTGCCTTATTGTTTCCTGTTACCCCCCAGTCTGTTGTCTCTTGTCTCATACTGAGATCGGAAGCTCTTTAGGGAAGGAACCATCTTTTTGTTCTTTGATCATACAGCAGCTACCACAATGGGGACCTGATCCATGACGAGGGCTCCTGAGTGCTACAGAAATACAAATAATAAAGACGGATCATTAGTTGGTTCCAGGCTGGCAATTATGTTCCTCGGAAGTAAGTGGCTGGAAATGACATACAAAGCAGTACTGCCCTTAGCAGAAAGGGCCAACTTCCCCAACAGTGTGGCAGTCATGTTAATCAGCTGTCTAAGTACTCAGTCTCAGACAAGGCTCCCCTCTTCCTGTACAGTTCAGTGCCACTGTTTAACTTATCCTCCCATTTGGTAACAAACTCCAGAAGTATTCTGACAATGCAAAGCCATCGGGCGAACAAAGACCTTAGCTTTTGACAGTGAATGAGGCACTTCGCTCAGGGGGGTGGGAGAAGTCCTTTGTATAGATGGAAAAATCCACCAAACAAGTTATTACACTTCAATGAAACAATGCAGAGGGTTGCGGGGGTAATGCTAACATTTAATGAGTCACTGCATTATTGGCTTCACAGCTGAACAGCAGCACAGTAAATAAATGCTGCTCCTGAAAGGTTCCTGCCTGTCAGACAACCATCATTTCTGGCAGCCTCTCAACCTCTTTGGTCTTCCTACACCCCAGCAATGCAGCGTAAAGCAGCTCTTCCTTCTGGCTGGTTCAAGAAGAGAGTTTATTTTCATGCGGTCTGGTATCTCTGACCTGGGCTTGTCTTTCATGCAGGTTTCTCGTTCTTTTGCTCTTTCCTTCTCCCGTCACTTTTTCATTCAACTTTTTTCTTGTCTTTTTAGAGCATATGAGTGTGAGCATCTTCCAGCCAGGCATAAGTGAGAGCAACCACTGTGCAGGCTTTGCACGCACACACAAAGACTCTCTCTTGCTAGTGCACTTCTATCCTGATTGGCAGCAACCTCAGCTCTTCCAGTCCTTGGCCCATCCAGCTCTGCCAATGCACCTCAGTCCTGACCGGCAGCAGCTGCTGCTGTCCTAGTCCCAAACAACATCTCCATGGGCAACAGCAGGGCTAGACTGAGTTGTGTGGCAGGGGGACCCTCGGCTCAGACTGATGGTCGGGTGCCCCAGATCCAGGCATGCAGTGCAGTTGGGTGGCGGGCGGTGTCCTCTAAAGGGAGGTTGGCCATGTGTTCGCTGACACCCTAAGCACAGCCTCCTTTTAGCACCACCCCTTTTACAACCAGCTCTGTCTTTGCTGATCCTTTGCTAAGGTGAAGAGACCCGGTCCTTTCTTCCTCCTCCTCCTTGCACCCCCACACGATGCAGGTAACTCCAGTAGGAGTCACTCCTGTCCTGTGGGGGGGGGAAATGGGGCCCTCTGGAGCTGTCTGACAAACAGGCAATGGTCAAATTGGGAGGTGAGTTCTGAGGCTGTATCCATGAGCCATTTCCTTTCTCCCCACCTCTACGTGCCGCTTGGTTCCCATCTCACCGAGGTGTTGCTGCTGCTATCCCCAGCTGGCTCATGCAGCTCGCTGGCGCCCTGCAGCCGAGCTGGGAATCCTGGCTTCTTGCTCCGACTGCTGATCATGAAAACGGGGCCCAGGCTTTTGGGCAGGCAGACAAAAAACATCTCTGCTTTTGGCTGCGAACAGGCTCTCAACTTTGCAGCTTAGGATGCAAGTAGCGTAGCATCCAGAGCCGCACAGCTGCAGGGAGCAATTCAGGAATTGCCTTGCTGGACTACAGAGTGCCAATTTTTCAAATCTAGAGCCATTTTCCATATTACAGCCTGCACCGCCGAAGCCAGGAGGGATTTTCTTCGGGGAGCACAAATTGATTCAGAGGTTATCATTAAGCCACATTAGCACAGCATGACCCCTTCTGGAGCTGTTCCAGGGAGGGAACATATCAAGGCCTGGCCTCAGTGGGGCTGAGGGGTACCCCAGTATCATAGGACACATGAGTGAGTATGAGCGAGAAACAGAGGGAAAGCACATTATGGAGGCCAGGAAGGAGGTCTACTAATATTTTCCTAGTAGCTGCTGGATTCAGAGTTTCCAACCATATTATTATTAATCTGGGTGACTTTAAAGTTTATGCAAGTAACCAGCTATTGGGGTGAATGGAGCCAGGCATAGGGTGGCAAACTGCCATCCATGAACCTGCTGCAGTTCTGCACCTCTGCTATTCCAGGTCCCACCTCTGCCAATCCATTTTATTCCTGCCCTGTGCTCCCTGAGTCCTGACCTCCCCTACCACCCAACCTGTGCACCTCCATCCTGACTTGCAGCACCCTCTGCTTTCCCAGTCCTGTCCTCAGCTGCAGCCAAGCCCTTGCTACTATCCCAAGATTGGATGTGGAAAAAATAAAAAAAAAGAGGCCTGAGTCCCATCAAACTCCTTTCACTTGTGACTCAACTTTGAGCACAGCTGTCCAAAGCAGAAAGACTAATGCATTAATCCCTTGCACAGCTCAGCCCCCTCTCAGGGGCAAGTATTATTGTTAATGTGGGGCAGGGTGGTGCTTTCCCCACCCCTCATGGGCTACAGCAGTGTTTGCAATCTTGGCTAAGTGCTCTCAGCTGTGGCAGCTGCAGCCCAGGAGGGCTGAGTAGGAGTGAAGTTATATAATGGGTGGGGTGCAGACAAGGCTTGGAAAAGAGATGTGGTTGGAAGTGTGAAGTTCCCCACAAAGTGAACTGCTGCTTCAGAATCTGCCCTATTCCACTAATTTTAGAGATCTTTCCATAGCAAACACACCAAACTTCATTGCTCTGGTAAGTCTTAGACATTCTACCCCCTTCTTCCCCAAGCAGGTGTGAATTAAAGCTGGAGCAATGGAACAGCAGATCTGGGGCCTGTGGCGGTGTAAGGTATGGCTCGAAGGATGGAGGACATGGCCAGAGAGAATTGGGGTCTGCTTTGAGTCTGCAGGGCTGGGAGACAGAAGCCCCTTTTGAAAGGGGAAGTGCTTTAGGATTGGGAGTTTTTTGGCTACTCTGGGGCTGGATTAGAGAAGGACTCTGTTCAGTTTTATTCCTCTTGTGCCTTAGTCAGGAGTCCTCTCCATGACCCCCTTGAAATCACCCAGCAAATTTAATTCCCTCTTGCAAGTTACTCCAGACTGGTTGCAAAGCAATTGCTTCTCATTGGAGAGAGCCTATCCGCTAAGGGGACCTGCCTACTGAGCTCTGCTCTGCAGTGAAACAGGCACCTGCTGGGCTAGGAAGTTGCTGCCTGACTAGGAAGGCAGGGTGGGTTTTGAAATGGCCCTGGCAGGTGGGTGGGGATGGCCCTGGCAGGTGGGTGGGGATGCCTTTCACCAGTGGAAATGTGTATGCTCACACTGGCTCTGCCGTACTCGGGAGCCTGCTGAACGGTGCTTGGAGGAAAGGGAGTTCTGGTACTGTTAAGTGCTGACAGGACATTGCTGTCAACACAATATTCCACCTTGATGAGCTTTCATATATAAAGTTATTTAATGAATTAGTTAATTAATGAGTGGCATTTGATTGATGGATCATACGGTGTTCTCAGCAGGGTGAGCCTGACCCTGGGATATTTTCCGCTATTGCTTAAACGCATCCCCTCATTGGTCTGAAGCACTCGGTGTTCTGGCAATTTGCATGCATTTAATGTAGCTCTTTAATAGGATGTAATGTTAGCGAAAAGCCAAAAGCACAGCAGCTGTAACTTAAAAGACAGCCCCATTACTGCAAGCCTTATAATTAGGGTAAGAGGGAGACTCGCTCTGCCATATGTTAAGCCTCTTTTGAGGTTAATAGCTCTGTAAGATTTTGCAATTTAAAAAAAATTAGTCTTGAAGAATGATGACAAGGCTCTTCAATGAGGCGTCCCAAACCAGGGGCTGGGGATAGTCGCTCCCCTCACAGTCCAGCGGGAGGCACTTGCTAAGATGTGACTGGTACAGGGAGATACTAGCAGGAATCCTCTCCCCTACCCTGTTCCTTCATCATTTGTCTTCTCACCCCCTCCATTGCCTCTTCTCTGCCTTCCTCTGCCCATTCATCTTTCACCCTGCCCTCCAAAGGCGAGTATGGCTTCATTTTACAGGGCATAAACAACTTGCATGTCCTGTTAGCACTCTGCTGCTCTGCTTCACGTTCTCCGTGCCAGGTATGTTGGACAGTAAGATGATCCAGTGGCAGCCGCTGTCTCCAGTCCAAAGTCTAGCAATTAACCATCGTTGTGGTTCAAGCAAAGAATAACCTATTGTGCAGCACTTGCCTCTGATCATTGCCCTTGCCGTCTGTGCTGCTCGCTTCCCATGACCTTAAATCATCAACCGTTTGTGTCTTGTCAGAAGCCGCGCTCAGTAAAGAGTGTGGTTTAGTGGCTAGAGAAGGGCACTGGGAGCCAGGACGCTTGGGATTTGGCTCCTGGGGAGGTGAGTGTGGTCTAGAGACTGGCGCAGGGGACCAGGGGTTGGGTGTCCTGATTCTATTCCCATCTTGGGTGGAGGAGTTTGAACTAAGAGCTAGAGCTGGCGGGCCATGATTCAGAACTAGATTCTTACCTCTCACTGACTGCATGATTTTGGGCAAATTACTTCACCTTTCTGGGCCTCAGTGTTCTCTTCCATATAATGGAGCCAGTAAAATACTTCTGAGGTGTTGTGGGCCTTCTGCTTCTGAAGTGTTTAAAGTCCTCTGGTGAAAATTGTTGTGAAAGTGTAAATGCTTTATTATTGTTACACAAGAGGGGTGTCTGGCAGACTGCAGCCAAGTGCCCTGTGCAATCTATTCAGTGTCTGATGCCTGGCACATCAGGGCCTTTCGGTGACCCTGAGGTTCACACCAAATATCAGCCAATGTGGGTTGCCCAACTGAACACTCCTCTGGGCAGGGACTAGCCCTCCTCTGTGGGTGAAGTGATCCGGCTGCTCTGTAAATGACCAGGGATAACTGTACCCTGGCCAGTGAGTGACTGCCAACGAATGTAGCCTGGGTACTGTTAGAGGTCACACTTTTGCTATCACCACCTCACTTCCTGTTCTGTGACCTTGCTACAGGAAAGGAGACCATCCTCCCCGCTGCCGCTCTACCCCACCTGCCCATCTGGCAGGAGTTTCTGCTTTAGCAGTGTAGGGTTGAGCCTAGCTTGTCACCCAGTGCACCCTCCTTCTTGGGGAGTGAGTGAGTGAGTTAGAGGACAGGTTTGGAGCCTGGTTTCCTGATGGGGTCAGAACCACCACTGCCACTTCGGTTCTACAAAGTTTGTGGTTTGCTACTACTGCATCTGGAGGCTGTTCCCTGCCCCAAATCTGGGCCAAAGGCTGCCCAGCAGTTCCTTCTCCTGTCACTTCTTTCCTTCTAAGGTTGACTTTTATGCTCACAACCCACCCCCATCACTGTCTTTTCACCTCCTTCCAAGGTGGCTAGGAGCTCCCTGCTGGTGCATGTAATCAAACTGCAAGGTCACTGGAGTCCATAGCAGCTGTGGGCCAACAACCCCCAGGCTATATACCCAGTGTAGTGACTAGCGCAGAAAGAGACCCATTCCCTTTCGCACTTGGCACCATAGGAAATCCAATTAGTGGGCAACTGAGTTCCTAACTTGTGTTCTTTGTTCTCACATTGATCCCCTTATGCACTGCCTTCCACTAAACAGATTGTGGGATGGGCAGAAGCCCAGATATCCAGTATTGAAACATGGAAGTCAATCCAAATTCTGTTCTGCCTTTGATTTGTATTTTTTTAAAGGAGTGTGACAAATGAATGGCTTAACTTGAGTCACTTTGGGTGTTGTATGAAGAACACTTGCAGCTTCCTCCCTCCCCCAAAAAGAGTCTACAGAACTACTTTAAATTTGCCAGTGGCTGATAAACAATTGATTACTCTTCTGGTCTTCCTTAACTAGAATTTGTTTCCAAGTGCATCTACTGCTTTGAAAAGAGATGGGAAGAAGATTGGAGAGGAGACGGGCGAGGAGGGGAGTGCGCAGTAGCAGTGGTTCTCAACCAGGGTTATGTGTGCTGCTGGGGGTACACAGAGGTCTTCCTGGGGGTACATCAACTCATCTCGATAGTTGCCTAGTTTTACAACAGGCTACATAACAAGCAGTAGCGAAGTCAATACAAACTAAAATATCATACAGACAAGGACTTGTTTATACTGCTCTGTACACTATACACTGAAATGTAAGTGATATTTATATTCCAATTGATTTATAATTATATGGTAACTGAGAAAGTAAGCAAATTTTCAGTAATAGTGTGCTGTGTTGCTTTTGAATGTTTGATTTTGTAAGTAGTTTTTAAGTGAGGTGAAACTTGGGGGTATCCAAGACCAATTAGACTCCTGAAAGGGGTGCGGTAACCTGGAAAGGTTGAGAGCCACCGCTCTGGAGGACTCAAGCTGTCTCTTTCCAGTGTTACTTGTGGTTTGTGCACAGGACTGGGAATCGGGAAGGACCCAAGTTCTAATCCCAGCTCTGCCACCGACACGTTTTGTGGAATTCCTTTATCTTTCATTGTTCCTTCGTGGTTGCATTCCATCTCATTTCTCAGCTGCTGTGAGGTTTCATTAATGATATACTGGCATAGACCCATCCTGATATCTGGTATTTGCAGTGTTTAGGATGTTTGGATGCATTGGAAAATTTAAACTGAAATTCACTTGAAATCACCAAGTTCTGACCTTCTTTCGTGAGACAGATGGTCAAATTTCTTCCACCTGAAATGGGGTCACGTGGCCTGAAATTCACAGGAAGGTTCACAAATGGTTTGACTGTGGACCAGGCTTTGAGTTTGTAAGTTCATGCAGTTTTGCTCTAGTTTGGAAAACTATTACTTTAAATGTTGCTCAGGACATCCAACTCACTCGCACAGCATGACTTGCCAGATGTTTCGGGTATGATTTCTGCTGGGTTCACACGAGGCAGTCCTAGGTCCCATGAACAGCACTCAGGGCAGCCTGAATTCCATCCAGCTGCCATGGTATGAAAGCGGCCATATCCAAGAGTAGATTGTAAATTCCTTGGACAAGGACTGGGTTTGTATAGCACCAAACGCAACGGGGTCCTTTGTCCATGACTGGGGCTGCTAGGGGCTACTGTAATTCAAAGAATCCTCTACCTTCAACAACCAACCCCTCAAGTACAACATGCTAGCTGCCTTTCCCTTCTACACCGTGTCCAATGTCAGAAGTGGAATTACCAACCTCAGATCAATAGCGAAACTATTAAAGTGCACCTTAAATTGATACTCTTGGCAATGCTGTGTTCATCACTTCTTTGGCAGCGTTTCTTATAACCTGACTCATCTTTTCTTGTAGAAGGATAAGCTTTGCTGAGCCTTCAGTGGCCATGGGAGCTAGTCAGCTGCCTTTCTGCCTCTATGGGTGGGTCATGGGTTTGAAGCCTGGTTTACCCCGGTGAAAGGGAAAATGGTAGGCTCATTCTGAGGGTTTATTAGGGATTTTTGCGCAGAATAACTAGACTGATGCCAGCTTCCAGTGTAAAGCCAGGGTCTGTTATATCTTAGCCCCATTTCAAGCCACATCCGTGCTCAGGTTTTGCACTGGCATAATGTCATTGATCTAAAAATGCCTAATGTAGATGAGCCTTTACTTTCAAGGAGACATTTATTCACAGGCACAATGTGTAGTCTGCAGCATGATCATCTATGCAGGCATGTGCAAAACACTTTGACACCTTTTTTCTTTCAAATCCCTCAAGACCCGCTTCCACTGTGATGCTGTAAGAAATTAGGCAAGTCAGACAGCTAGGACAAGGAGCAACTGGGGATAGTTGATCGTCTGTTACCTTTCTCCTATTCTACATTTGTAACTTGCTTTATATTTTGAGTTCTTCAGCGCAGGACGCGTGGCTTCTTACATGTTTGGCCAACACTTAGCACACTGTGACTGCTACCATAATGCAAATAATGTGTTCATGTCCTTGCCAAGTGTGCACCACCACAGCATCTGAGCTACTTAGCACACTAAGGTGCATGACTAGCATCTATTGCACATGGGTGGTTCCTTTTGCACTGTTGTTTATTAGCAATAAATACACCCACCTTATGAGGTGCTAAGAGCCTTTTGGTCCCGCTCCCCTTTTACTGCCTCCTGCTGGGATAGTTGAGCCCAGGTGGGTCATGTCAGGGTCTCCACTTGTCTGCTGCACCTAGAAAAGTGTTGTGTGTTTGCAAGAGGCAATTGTCCATGTTAGCTGGGGTTCTTTGGGCTGCTGTCTCCAGCCAGTGTGAGCTCTGGCAAGCTGATGGACTGATACACCTCCCCTCATGTCCTGATCTCTGTGTGGGGATTTGTTACCCTGGCTCCATCAGCTATCCCATTCATGAATCCCCTACTGTACATACAAAAACTAACAAATGACTAAAGCCCCATTCGCACAGATGAGGTAAGGGATGTCTAGTGATGAAACCCAGAGCTGCAGGCTGTGCAGCTCCTGGGAAACAAGTTACAATGCCTTCTGCGTCCTCTCTAGCCCTTACACCTATTCAGTGCACTATGCTAGCTTCTCCTTCCACGCAGGCGAAGGATAGGATCTATAGTGCCCTGGGTAGAGGCTACTTTTTAATCATTTCTGATCTGCCTGAGGTTGGGGCTTGATTTCCACTCAGCAGGAAAAAATCAATAATGTTTAAATTATTCAATTAAAAAAGTGTTGGCTGCTTAGCGGAGGAAGAGAAACTGGCAGCCTTCTCCTCCAGGAAAAGCATGTCTGCTCCGGGTGCGCTATGCAAGGAGCCCAGGGCTGCCAAATGGGGGGTGCTTTTAGTATCTCTCCCTTTTGGTGCAGTGGGGGATGGAGGAGCGCTCCCTCCCTGTAGCAAAGCACAGAATGGCATGCAGCTCTCAGGGCTGGGAAATGGTGCTCGTCCTGGGGGGAGCAGTGCCAAGGGGAAGGGGTTTAAGAACTAGAATTTACTGAGAAAGTGAGGGCTGGGCCCAAATGACACAAGTCAGTCGAAAAGAAGGAAATTTTACACTCAAGGAAGCTTTGGTGCCTACTCAGAAAGGGTTCATGAGTGTCCGAGGTCCAGTCAAGTGCCCCCTCTTCCCCACTCACAAGACTGTGGGGGAATCACCTCGCTGGATCCCATGTGTGTTAAACCTCCACGGTCTGAATAGTCCCTCTTGGTTCCCTAGGCAAACCCTTTGGGTGCAGTTCCTCTATCTGCACCCTTCCTGAGTGTTTAGACCACATGGCCCATTGCTCAACCCCCTGGAACCAGGGCTGACTCTCCCCAGCCCCCCTAAATCAAACGCCCTCTCCCAGAATCCCACACAGATGTGAGCCATGTGGGTTACAGTTTAACTCTCTTGGGCACTTGATAAGGTGTAGCACAACACTGACTTTGCACAGGACTCAAATGCAGCATTGCTCTGTCGGTATATTGCTTGTCGTAGCAAAGATTTTTACAAAACCAATAAAACCCTACACTCACTTCCCTGCCTCAGTTTCCTCACCACTCCAGGGCACTTCTTGGGCTGGGGTCCTGGATCTCTCACTGTCCGGCATCCTCCTGTTAGTCTGTTCTTGGTTCTGAAATGTAGATCCTTCTCCCTCCAGCTAGTTTCCTCTGACCTTGGGCAGTCCATCCTCTTCCCTGCTGCTGTCCAAACTTCCTGTGTCTTTCTCCCTGAACCTTCCCCTGCTGAGTCCTTTTATAATCTGCTGCTTTTGTCCTTTGACTGTCTTGCCTGATAACTTTCTATTCTACAAACTCTAGCCTCCTTGCTGTGGAAAATTGAAGAGAACTGGTTTCCCCCTACGAGGCAGTTAAGCTCCTACCTGGGGAGAAGAGATCTCAGCGCTGATAGTCCTTAATGATTGGCTGTTATCACTGGTCTGGGAAGTACATGTGTTGGCAATGGTGGATACACAAGAGACAGGAGTTCAAGAAACTGCAGTTTTCATGGCAGCAACTGCATAAGGTTGTAATATCAACCAGATTTCGTGTTGTATGCACAGATTCCTCAAGTGTCAGTGACCGTCTCAGGTGCGAAGAACCAGTCTAAAAGAAAATAGTCTCTAGGGCTTGGATTTGTAAAGGTATTTAGGCATTGCTGCACTCAGTGTTGCAATGCGTAGCTGACTCAGGAACCTAGGTCTCCTTCTCAAAAGGGGTTTGGACACTTAGGGCTCCTAAGTGCCTAAATCACGTTTGAAAATGCGTTAGGCTAATAAATTGGTTAGGCGTTGCCACAGTGAGCCCAGCACTGCCTAAATACCATTCCAAAATGTGAGCCTAAGTCAATGGGACTTGAGCCAGGGCTTTTAGCAAAACCCTTAATCGGCCTAAATGCCCATCCATTTTTGTCCAAGATACAGCACAGCAGGTGAAATTGCATCACACTCATGTCTCCGTGGCTACTGTCCATATTCCTCTCTTCTTCCCCCCCCCCCCCACCCCCATTTGGAAAGGAGATGCATGACTCCTGTGCTGGACAAAATGGTACCATCTTAGAGCTCAACATATCCTGAACCAGGGATGGACACTTCAGGCACTGCTCCTGTGGCTTGATGCTGGTTAGCTTGTGTCGTTAGGAGGACTAAGTGCCGTGGGAGAAAAGCAAATGGAAATCCATCTCCCAGCCTCTGGTTCAATGACCATGTTCATGAAACCGCAAAATATATTTTGGGAAAACCTGATAATAAAACCTTATAGATGTTGTCGAACATGCCCTTAGTTTTTTATGGATCTGTTGTTGATCAAGTGTGTTATGAGGTGAGGCAAATAACCCTTTCAGCAAATGAAAGGCCAGGAACTGCATCCTGCGGGTTTCTAGCCTGTGAAATGGCACTAATGGATCTGGTATGCAAGAATTTCCTCAGGCACCAGGGCCAATGGGGTCTTAATAGATGGGGAGTAGAGATGAAATAGGAGCTGTGGAGAGAGGACGAACGGTTCGACCGCAGGATGTAGGGACAAAGGGAGGCATAGTAGTGACCCACTGGAATGTCTAGCTGCTGCCTTAGAGGGGTTGCATTTCTACAAAGAATCAGGTGCTGGACAGCTGTCTGCCCACCCTTGCTATGATGACACCTTCCCCAAACTATAAGACACATTTTTCCAATGGAACTATGCTTAACCTGGGCAGAGAAGGAAGGGGATTCCCAACCCTCATCTTGAGTCTGAAGCAGCCCAGGTGTGTTGTGGTCCAAGCACAGGCAAATTCACCTGATCAATCGCTTTTTTCAGTTGATACCCATGGATACCAGGAGAGTTCAGCAAATTCCATCCTTTCAGTAGCCTTTGTGACAACTTGCATGATATTCACTCTGTCTGTGTCTGGTGTCCCTGAGAACCTTTTGCTGATCTATTTGTATCTGGGGAGGGGGGGAAGCATGTTACTCAGCATTTGCCTAATTAGTGGTGATTAGAAAGCTGCCATGCTGCAGTACTCCCCAGTGTTGTAAAGTACAGGAGAGTCTGACAAACTACGCATCCTACATTTAGTTTCCTGCTACTTTTTACGGAATATTTGAACTGAGATTTCTAAATACACACAAGCTAAATAGAGAACAACCTATCACGTTTTGATCCCCAAGGTTCCATCTCAAATTTTAATTTCTTTAATTAATGAGCTCATTCTTTTTATATACTAGTATTAGGCTGGTTTCCACAGTAACAATCAAAACTGGGACCCAAAACTCTGAGACAGACTTGGGTAAATAAAGGAAAAAAACATTCCATGACTGCAAAGTGAATTGGCTTTAATTCTGTCCGTGTCCCTCTGTCTTCATTTTTCATGAATTGTCCAGCAAAGGAGATTGGTGGCAGCAACTTTCATGGAAACGTGGCTCTGAAGCCGATACTGGAGAATATTAATAAACTGATACTGAAATTCATAATTCTGAGTGCTTGCATGAGTAGCCTCATTTCAAGAGGGATACTCCTCCAAACACCTTCTCTTGTATCGACAGGCATCCTCCAAACCAAGGGTGAGTTGGACACACCTGTTAATGGAATAGTACCGTGCTGGACAAATAGTTTCATTGGCCTAAGCAAAGCCACAGTTTCTGTAAAGTTCTGTTCAGTGTGAGTATTGGAATGACAATCTGGCCCCATCTGGGGCAGAAGCTGTTTCTTTGTAGGTTCAGATAAGACTCCACCTTGACTCCTCTTGAATAGTGCTGTACTGCACAAATTAGTCCCCTTGTACACAACTGTGCTGCTTGAGAAGCAAGTCGTTGGTCGTCATGAATAACCATATCATGGTCTCGGCCTTTGGGCACCATTCCTGTTGAAGTGAATGGGAGTTCTTCCTGGATAAAGACTAGATGGAAGGGTGAAGATGAGCCACTGGATTTTGAGATTTCAGCCAATTGCCAAATTCAGGATGTAATACTTAGGGTCCCTAACTACCATCTCTATGTAGCGGGTAGTACCAGCAGTATTCTAGTAGTGATGTCAGGACAAATGGCACCAAGATAATTGGCTGTTTGAGGAAGCCCAAATACCTAGGGCCATACTGTAAAAGGTATTTAGGTTCTCCATTGAGAGTTAGGCACCTAAGTGCTTTGAAAATCCCATTTAGTACCTGTCTGCCTCTTTAGGCATTTTAAATACCTTTAAAACTCTGGCCCCTAGACTCTTCCTAATAAAGGATGGGAATTTTTCACTGCTGGCCCTGCAGATGGCTATGACATGCCAATTGTTTTTCTCCTGGAAATGTTTTTTAGTCTTCCAAAATTTCCTGCAAGTTTTTTAGTTTTGCAATGAGAGAAAATTTCCCCCTCTCCCATTTTTAACAAAAGAAAAGTTCTCATTTTTTTTCTATGGGGGGGGATGGAGAATCAATTGAAGAGGATTTTTTTTTAGAAGGGAAAATGAGTAGAAACCAAATCTATTCAGAAGAGCCAATGTGCAGCCTCATCAGAACCAGGGTGGGAGTCACATGCAGGGGGGAGATTACAGGGATTGTAACAATGGGGCAATTTTTTAAATCCATTCTCTGTCCATAATGCTGCTCTCTAAAGCAAATGGTTTTGGTATTGACAGTTTGTCAACTTGTAGTAATTACCTTGGTTAACCTTTAGGCAGATCAATTATTCCCTGTGACAGGGAATATAATATTAATATCCACTTGGGTTTACTTACAGTAACTCCTCGGTACTTTTCCATGGTATCACAACACATCTTAATCAGATGGTGAGTGGGTTTAATTAGCTGAAGTATAGGTTTTATTTTTGATTCCTATGACTACTTAATCTAATGGAAACACATTATCTGCTCTGAGGTTTGCAGTTTTCCGTTTGTAATTATGGCTGTTCTTAATTGATAGTGCATCACGGGTTGTGGCTGCAATATGGGAACTGAAATAATGTCTCTTTTCTTAAGTAGAGCCTTAAATATGTTGTCATTGAAGCGTCTGTGCCCTCGTCTTTGCAGACAGATGGACTCCCCTTTTTTAATTATTGAATATCAGGCTTCTGTCAAAGGAGGAAGGAAGTTCTTGTTGGAAATTATGAAGCATTCAGTTTGCTTCTCTCATGCAGAACTTGTGTGTTGAAGTTTATCATGCCTGAGTATTATTTGATGTCAATAAATTAATCTGTGGAATCTGCTGCTGCAGGAAATCAAAGTTAAATAGCTTAGTACGTTTCCAAAGGAGACCTGGGTATTGTAATTAATCCATGGCTAACTAGGACTTCACAACTGTCACCATGTCTCACCACAGACACTCAGAATTGGCTAAAGATCAGGATAGTGCCGATAAAACCCAGATACCCCCAGCTCTGGAAGCACAAACTCTCACCACTTGCACAAATGGAGACTCCTAGTATTATGGGACCTATAACCCAACTGAGGAGTTCTGATTGCATCAGGTAGAGGGCACAGGTACATTATGTTAGCATCTTGAGCTACACCAGGTAGGGTTCAAATTGAAAACTGATTACTCCTATGGCTTCAGGATATCAACTGATGGTGATTCATAGACATTAGGGGGAAAGTCTCTCCCCAGTATGGTGTTACACAAATGATCATTGTGGCCAAGATCTTAGTAGAATTCAGGAAAGAATTAGACCTCGATATGACTAATGAGACTGTCCCATGTTGCAATACAAGGGTCACAGTATTTGTAGTCGAATCTAGGAACCCCTGTGTGCTAGGTGCAGTACAAACCATGGATATAGGCAACTGGGGGCTGAGGGGAGATTTAGCCCCACTCCCCCTCTTAAAAAAATATGGCATTAACAAAGGAAATATTGTGTGGAACAAAAGCTTGTTTAATCTAACTTTATTAAGTACACATTTAATCCTGGTACAAAACTGTTCAATGAAGTGTCACTCAACAGCAATTGCTTTATTTTAAAATGTAGACACCCCCTGCCCAGCAAACAGTGAAAAGACAGCCCTGCCCCAATTGCTTAAAGTAAAACTCTCATGCTTCAGGATGTAAGCCAGCTGCTGACACAGGGTGGGTCAGAAAAACTTGTTGTGTGGGCAGCCCCCTGTGACTAGCCAGCCCTGTTCTGAGGGAGAGCCCCTTTAAGAACAGGTGGTTGGGCCTGGTACAGGGGATGATCAGACCCAGCCTGGAAAGGGTCAGGTGATGACTATAAAGCCAGCAAGTGGCTCTTTTGAAGTGGAGAGAGCTACAGGAAACCGTATGAGGGTTGTGGTAGGTGCTGGAGTAGCAGACTCCCTTGAAGATAGTCTGTCGGAGAATGGGGGAATAGCTGCATTGTATTTTGAATTCTATGTTCAAATAACACATTACGCCCTGAGAAACGGGGCCTAACCTGGCATTGGGTGTAGTGTCCGGCTGCTCTTGACTGAGAAGACAAGCCAGTAGTCGTGGATGTCTAATAGTGTTTCTTGCGTCTTCCTCTGAAACAGCTGGTGCTGGTCACTGTCAGTAGAGTCTGGTAGTTTCCGTATGCCGAAGTTGATGCATTGCCTGGTGTAGGCCTTCTCCTTTTGTCCACCCCTCTCAAGCCCCAGCACCAATCTCAATAAAGAATATTCACACCTGAATAAGGGAGAAGATGGCTGTGCAAGAGACAGGTACTGTGCTCTAATAGCATCATCAATGCTGCTCCTCTCTCCCAGCCATCCAAGCATCTCCTGTTCCAGCTCCCGCTGTCAGAAGAAATAGACATAAACGCGGTGAGTGCTTATTTCCCCTCTTGCTTGTCTGTTTTTATTACAGTGATGTTGCTTAGCTCAGGAACCGGCTGCAGGAGGGAAGTGCTCGGCACGGAGACATTGCATCTAGAACAGGCTGAACTGTACGTCTTAAGCCACTGGTTGTCCATGCTCGGGGCTCCAGCAGGGGCTCCCTCATGCGCTCAGTGGATGGGGCTCAGGAAGCAGTGGGTTTCGCGAAAATAATTGCACGGGCTCCCTCATGCCTGACCATAGTCAGCGACCGCAAAAAGTCAAGGATTCCTTTCCCAGACTCTGACAGGGTGACAGATGAGAGAATGCACTCTAAGCAAACGTACAAATGTGAATTGGGGCTGGTACAAAGCAGTCAGGTGTATTTGGTGGTGGGGAAAGGCATTTTGCAGTGTTACAGGAAAATGCCCGAGTCTCAGATGGGGTTTTGTCAGAAAGCCCTCCCCCCTGAATCCCGCAGACCCGTAGTGGCCTTCAGGAGTGGTATGGGAATGAAATGCACTCCAAGGCATGAAGTGGGAGGGATGGTTTTATTTTTAAGGCACTGGACTGGGATTGTGGAGAACTGGTTTCAACTCCTGATTGTCCCAGTGTGACCCTGAGCCACTTAATCTCTGAGCCATAGTTACCCATCTGTGAAAATCCTTGATTTAGATTGTAAGCTCTTCAGGGCAGGGATTGTCTCCACTCTTCTAGGTTTGTGTGCAGCACCTCAAGCAGTGCGGCCTGAATCTCACTTGGGACCTCAGGACAGTGCTCTCATATAAACGATGGGAAAGGAAGTCAGTAGTCAGAAAGGAAGGTGGACAGGAAAGTCTGGGGTTTAGAAAAGAGGTTTCCTTCTCCTTTGCAGCATTTGCCCACACTTATCCATTTTTGTCTCCATTTCAGCAAAACCAAAATCTCTGCTTCTCTGATGCATTGAATCTTGTCACTGATGGCTGATTGCTCTGTGCCCAACTATGGGAGTGGGGTGTGTGCACACGCATGTATAGCTACATGGGTGTTCACCTAGCTATGTACCTCAGAGCAGTTTGAGATGGAGAAGACCTACATCTTGTACACATGTGCACCCAAGCTGCCCTGCTGCAGTGGGGGATATGGGGCTGCATTGCTATCTATTGGGTCAACTGCATGTTCTGCAGCACTGGCCAGTCTCTCACCAGTAAAGCTGTGTATGTAGGTGTGTGGGCAGCTGTGGGCATGTCTCTCACCCATACCTTGCCTAATAACTGAAGCTTTAGGTCACCCTGGCAAACAAGCTCCCTCATTATCAGTTGAGTTCATATTGCTACAGCTGCTGCTGTTCTCCATTTCTGTGAACCTGAGTTGCGCGGGCAGGATATGTGATGACAGCATTATATTCCTGCTCCTTTCCCTCCAGACTTTGCCACCTCCCTCTCTTTGCAACATTAATTAGCCACAGCTAGAGGCAAGTCTGAGGTATTAAAACAAGGTTCTTCACAACCTCTGAATGTGTAGAATAACCTTAGCTCCAGAGACACATGAGCCCCTACCCCTCAAACTCCTCTTGTTGGAGCAATAAATCCTCACCTTCATGCCCCAGCTGTCCTGCCTGAGACCAGTGTTCCTAGTTAGCACTGCAGAATCAACATCTGTCTCTTTTATGGTGTCTGTTTACATTGGGAAACTTCAAGGGAATCTCTTTATTGTTAAAAATAAACCAGGTTATAAGACTTGCATCTGAAGAAGTGAGGTTCTTACCCACGAAAGCTTATGCTCCCAATACTTCTGTTAGTCTCAAAGGTGCCACAGGACCCTCTGTTGCTTTTTACAGGTTATAAGACACTTGGGAGTTTCATGGATGAGTTTTCTTATTTAAAAATCAGAAACTTTCAAGTTTAATCAGCCTTCGTGGATTTTACTGACATCTGAATGGTGTTACATAATGTCTCTTACATGAAGAAATGAAAAAGGAAAGAGATGGACTCCTGGTCTAAGTGATCCAGGATGGTCAAAGCCCTCATCTAACTGTTCTGCAGACCTCCAGTCAAATCCACGTTAAGGTCACACACATTTTAGATGCATTTTAATTACTCTATTGTAGGTCAGTTTCACAAAGTCAGCATATAGCTTGCAAAACTGGCAAATGTCTGCTATTTTAAAAATGGTTCATGTTGAGCTGTGGTGAGTGTCTGACACTTCTTGCATGCTAATTTCATGAATGTTTACAATAAAATATGCCCCTCCCCTGAAAAGAAAGGGGTGCTGCAAATTGGAAAGGATGGCACAGCAGGGCAAAATTGAAGTGCAATAGAGTTATAACCACATTGGAATAATAACGGAGCCAACAGGTTAGGATTGAGGTTAACTGGTATTGGTGACTCAGGAAGACTGGAATACCTGGGAGTACTGAGCGATCAGGTGTTCAAGGGACACGGCGTACCGCAGGGAAGGGGGGAGCATTGCAACTTCAGAAAATAGCCAAAAACTAGGATGGTAAGAGTGGAGCCTCTTTCAAACAGCTCTGCTCTTTGTTACTGTTTAGCTGCTGCTGTCACTGGGTGTGTCAACACAGCACTTTGGACAGAGCAGGGACCAGCCTCCCAGCCCAAGTTGACAGCACTGGGCTAGCAGGGCCACGCTAGTGCTCTAAAAATTACCTGTGTAGATAGTGCTTTGAAGTTGCAGCAATGTAGACATGCTAGTAAATACCTGAGGTTGGAACAGTAGGGGCTGCTGCAGACCTGGACTGACAGCTCTCAGAGAAACTCCCACAGGACCTGCTTGGTCCTAACTGAGCCCATGGCTATCAATCCCATCTTCTCGTGAGCTCTGAATTCACCAAATGCTGATGTCCCCAAATAAGATCAATGGAAAAGCCTCAGCCAGTGAGAATCTCTTCCTCAGTGCTCCTTCCTGGACATTTCTGGCCCCTCCTTAATATGACTCTCCTGCCATCTTGAGCATCATGCTGGCAGAGAAGCGGAAATGCTCTTGCAAACAATGCAACAGTTCTCTGGAGGCCCCCAGATACGGCCTGTCAGGGGAGAGGTCACTGAAGGGGGAAGATGCTGGTGGCCATTAGGAGACTTGCAGACAGGGACGGCTCTAGGATTTTTGCTGCCCCAAGCAGAAACAATTTTGGCCGCCCCCCATTTTTTTTCTTACCCCACCCCTGGCCCCGTCTCAGCTCTGCCCCTTCCCCAAATCCCCAGCCCTGCCTCCTCCCCCCAAGCTCTCAAGCCTAGGAGGGAGGGGGAGAAGCGGCACATGCGCCGCGGCCACTCAGTCTTCCCCCTCCCTCCCAGGTTTGAGAGCCTGGGAGGGAGGGGGAGCAGCAGCACGCAAATCAGCTGTTTCGCACGCTGCGGCCACTCGGGATCTCCCCCTCCCTCCCAGGTTTGAGAGCCTGGGAGGGAGGGAGAGTAGCGGCGCAGGAATCAGTTCTCGGCACGTGAGCGGCAGCAGCGGAGGTGCGCTAGGGCGGCGGGGCACATTTTTAAGGGCGGCATTCTGGCGCCGGCCATGCCACCCCTAAAAATGTGCCTCCCCAAGCACCAGCTTGTTTTGCTGGTGCCTAGAGCCGGCCCTGTTTGCAGATGACTCTAGGCAATGAGCAGAGACAGATTGCTGTGGAGCACGGACAGGAATAAGGAACCTCAGAAGGATTATAGGGCACCATGTTCACAGGCTTTCTATGCTGCTGCAGACGCTGGCAGAGAAGTGGTGACACGATCTCACTCTGAAACTTCAGCTACCAACGCATTCTATTTTCTCTCTCCACCCACAAAGCGCATTAGCACCAGGACCGGAGAGTTTAAGCTGCCAACTTGCAGAGTATCAGCTCAGCTGCAGGGGCTGGATTCTGCCCCTGAGAGCGTGCATCATGGTGCGTTACTTGCGCATGACCACAATCCTACACAGGGATGAGGCTGGGGGGATAAAAGACACAATTTCCATGATGTTAGTGCTTTAGGAGTGGTCCACAGGATGCTGATGGCAGGCTCCTCCCACCCTGAGAAGCCAAACTTTCCTTTCCCCTAGAGACCGCTCCCTCCATTTCTCTGTATCCATCTGGATCCCCGTCCAAATAACCCATCTGGTGTTTGAAAGCCTCTGTGAGCTTGTTCCAGCCTCCTGGGTGGATACGGGGTTTCCAACCTCCCTTTCCTCTTTGCCTTCATGTGGGACTGGCCTGCTCTCAATCCCATTTCGGTCTCAGGATATGTCTACACTACCCGCCAGATTGGCAGGCAGCGCTCTCCCATCGACTCCTGTATTCCAGCACCGTGAGAGGCGCAGGCAGAGTTGACAGGGGAACGGCAGCAGTCGACACCACGGTAAGTCAGTCTAAGTACGTAGCTGAAGTTGCGTAACTTAGATCGATTTTCCCCCCCAGTGTAGACCAGGCCTCAGCCTCGCAGGCGCAAGAGCAGACTCCCCGGCAGCTCTGCCTGTCTGGAAGAGCCTTGTGCTTCTTTCTTGCTGGCTCTGTGCCTCCTTTCTCTTGCCTATGCTGTAACCTCACTGTTCCTTTCCCTTTACCCTCTAATGATACATTACGTGGCATGGTGAAGTGACACTGCATAGCAGTCATCACTGGGGACTGAACTCAACCTCCAACAATAACAGCCTCTCCAGCTTGAGCAAAATAAGTCTTCAGCTGTGAACTAGAACAGACTTATCCTCTGTGGATCAAGCATGGGCAAGGGTAGGGGATGTAGAACATCCACTGTGGAGGCAGGCCCTTAATCACCTCCATGAGGCTCACAGAATCAGGCACTCTTTCTGCCCTGAGGAACACACGATCTAAATAAAACACGGGAGACTCAGAATTCCGGAGCATGAGGGCAGGGGGTGTGCGCACATGTGACTTTCTGGCAGAAGCCTTCAACTTCTGGGAACCAGCCATCCTCTAACAAACCAACATCCTTCTAGGTTTTCCTGGCTGTTTAGTTCCTCACCTTTATTTTGGCTTTAAAGAGTTTTTTGTCTAGTAAATTACTGATTGTTTTCAAACACCTCCTTCCCTTGCTCTGCCCAAGCCAGCTGCTGAGGCCTTTGTAGTCGCTCAAATTGTTTTGCAGGATTCACTAGATTCATTTGTCTTCTAAAATTACTCTGGACTCCTCCTTAAATAATGTCATGCCTCCTCTGATGCTCTGCTCTACTACTGCTGAGGGAGGGGAGTTAAGGATCTGTATGTACAGTATTGAGTGTGTTAAACTTTAAACCAGTGCAGTGAACTGGAAGTGGCATCAAGGTAATCAGCAAGCTCTCCTCTACCTGCAGCACAGCAGGGACCTGGTTGAAGAGTTTACTTATCACTTTCAATTTACATCACTGCATGGTTGTCCTCAGAAACCAATCTCACGCTGGCCCATTTGAGCAGGGCCTCTCCTAAGCCGCAAGATTCTCTCACTCGTCTGGGCGGAGTGACCTGTGTTCAGTGCTGCTTTCACAGCCACTGGTTTAAGCTCATAAATTTTATATATGAGATGTTATAATATTCTTTTAGTCACTATCCCATTCCCTGCAACATCTTAGCCTCTTGACCACAGCTGCACATGGAACAGAATCTGCACTGAGCACTTTACAATGGCACCTAGGTCCTTTTGAGTTGATGCAAGCAATTTAGAAGCCTGCAAGGGATACAAGTTTAAATTTTCCCCTCCAATGTGCAGATCTCTGCATTTATCCACATTGAATATCTTTTGAAATCTTCTTGCCCATTTCCCTAGGTTCTTTGTCCTTTCTGGTCCTGAGTAACCCAAATAACTTGATCATCCAACTGTTACCTCACTGCTTCCCCCTTTCTAGATTAAGACGATCTTGGAGACTCAAATGTATTGGAGACCAGCTGGTAATTTAGAGTGCATGTGTATTTTAAAGTTACTCCACTAAGACTCCCTAACATACCTATCCCCTAAGATCAGAGGGGTAGCCGTGTTAGTCTGAATCTGTAAAAAGGAACAGGGTCCTGTGGCACCTTTAAGACTAACAGAAGTATTGGGAGCATAAGCTTTCGTGGGTAAGAACCTCGCTTCAAGTGAGGTTCTTACCCACGAAAGCTTATGCTCCCAATACTTCTGTTAGTCTCAAAGGTGCCACAGGACCCTCTGTTGCTTTATCCCCTTCCAACCCTAATAATCTATGATTCTAAGAGGCTACAGAAACTTTCTTCTCTGAATCCCTCTCTGGCCACTAGTGGTCAAAAGTTTGGGCTGCTGAGCTCTGGATTCTATTCCCAAATCTTCTACTCACCAGGCAAAGGTGTTCATCTCTCTCTGCCCCTGTCCTATATAGCTCCCCAGCCTGAGGTTTCAGTACTTAACGTTTGTGACCATGTTTTAGGAAGAAGTAACAAAACAAGGATATTTGCTAAAATACAGTGTAGCACAAGCAGTAGAAATAAGGTCTACTTTCCTTAATTTAAAGAAAGTATTTTTTCCTTGGAATAAAAATTACAGGCACGACAAACTAATTGTAAATTGTTTAACCAGCACAGGTTTATATTCCAGCAAATTCTACTGATGAGTCAGTCAAAATTATTTATCATATGGGGTAATTCTGTACTAGACAATGTTAGACTTTAATTTCTCTTTTCTTACCAGATCTGCATAATTGTGTGTAATTACTAATCTAATTTTTCTCTTGTCAGAATGTTTAGCAGAAAGTAACATTTAGGGGGGGGTTCTGCAAAAGAGCATAATGCAGAGCTGAGGATGTTTATTTCTTTGGCCTTTTCATCTTTGACAAAATCCTAAGACAGTCTCGAAATGCAGTTAGAAGTAGTTTTAGATGTCACCGCTGCTGAGTCCCATTGCCAGTTTTTGTGGTTGTACATTCCTATTTTCTATTGATTTTACTTATGTGTGCGTGCACACAGACACACATTCTACAAAAAGAAAGGGGAAACTGACTATACAGAGCAAGAGCAAATATGGTTCAAGACAAAGTTCTGCCCACTGCATAAAGTGAACAAATGGATAAAACATAACATTGTTACCTTTAATCTTTCATTGATGAAACACCTTGGTGTTTGTAACAATAGCAAATATTTTTAAGAAAGTAATTTTTAAGGAGTGTCCCCTTTAAAGGGCCCCATTGTCACTAATTCAAGTTCTGAACTTGGAGGGTTTTTTCTAAATTACTTTACAGACCCTAAAACTGAACAGGAATTCTGGCCTTGATCTTTACTAAAACCAAACCTGCTTTTATTGGCAATGGTGCAAGCTGTACAGGAGACAGGCTTCCAGAGTTCTTATTGCCATGTCTCTCTACCTTGTAGTCTCCGTCTACACTACAGCTTGAAATGGTGGAGCTGCTGGTAAATTATAGCTAGAGCGGAAGCTTGCTAGTGTTGGTGGGGGCCCAGTGTTCTCACATCCCTCCCTCAAGTCAATGCCGTCTCTCCATGTGTAAATCGATAGCATAAGTAACCCAAGCACACAGTAGCTGACAACCAGAATCATCAGAATTCTTGCAGGTAACTGGATGTGCTTATCCATATAAATGTCTAATCTTCAAAATCCTACCTAGCTTTAGGCTTTATTTTGTGGTGGTGATTTCTGCAGTAGTGTCCCATGACCTTGTCCATCTTCTAATGACTTAATCACCAAAAGAGATGGCAAGTTGGTCTCCTGCACAGAACTAGATTTTCTTTTAATCAGATACATCTCCTGGTGACCATTTGATGTATCTTTGAATGCTTGTTTTTGCTACTTTCATGTGAGGTGAGGATGGGGCAGTCCCTTTTAGAATGACTGTTTATGCAAAACACTTCAGCAAGGCACGGCTACTCAGATATCAAAGGCAAAGCTTGAAGGGGTAACCTGCTGGAATTTACATATAAAGTTACCAACCAATAGACAAACACAGGAAGGATGTGAAGATCCTTATGATCAAGGATAAGCATGAAAAACATTGGAGGGCCTTGGAATTAGGAGGGGGCAGGTAAGGAGAGAAGCAGAGAGATGAAAGAAACAGAAGAAAATTAACATAGTTAAAATATTCTAACAGAAAAGTTTCTTGCACTGAAGACAAATGATGAAAGAGACCGTGAGGAATTATTAGGACAGAAGATAAGGAAACAGCAGAGATAGGAAATAATTATTTAGTATCTGTCTTTATAAATGAAAATGAAGGGCATTAACTTAAATGGGATTTAGATTTTCAGGAACAGAAGAGGATGAATTAGGAAGCATTCAGATAACGTAAGAAATTTTTATTAAAAGGTTGGAGGCTCTTGAAACTAACGAGGCTCCTAGGCCAGACACATTCTTCTGAGAAGTGTTACAAGGCGTATTGAGGCTAAGCCTTGGAGAAGCTTTCATGGGTAATTGTACAAGACTGCTTGGTTAGACACTGGAAAGTGATGTATAGAGCATTCTAATTGTGCACAGAACTTGGCAAAACGCTAGGGTCTTGGCCCCAGAGAGCTTGCAATTCAACTCCAAAGGAATACACAGCAGCAGTTAACATGTGTGACTGGGTGGGCATGGTGCTGCCAACAAGGTCAAACTAGAAAAGTTTTGCAAAAGGTTAGGGGTATAGGAAGCATTTAAAGGGTGGCATCAGGAGCTCATGGAGCTGGGGAGGCTGTTGATGTTGTCAGGGTGAGGTGACAGAAGATTAATGCTGCTATTTGGAAAAATACATGTCTATAACTAGACATGTACTAGTGATAAGGGTGTATATGCATGGTTCCACTCCAATTAGCACCATCGCTCCTTCACTTACACCTGCAAACGGTGTCTCTAATGGCACAACATTTAATTTTTATTTTCAAAATAAATCTGATGGCAGTGCGTCATTCTGCAGAACAGACAGAGCCGAGCCTAGAAATAGACACGTGGTCCAGTATCTCTCAACCCTCTTGCTCAATCAGCCCCTCAGCCAATGCACTAGCACTGGGTGTAAAGCATACTTATGGAATTCATAAGCCCTGGACCCTCCTGCATTTTCATGCACATACAAACATCTTGCAAAAATCTGTTCATTTAGGTTTAGTTTAATTTCAGAAACATTTTCATAAAATCACTCTCCCAATTTTGCATGCACAGATTTCTGCCTGTAGTTATTTGCAGGCACAAAACCCCCATGAGCTTCAAGCACTGACTGTCTAATTTGCAGGCACAGATGCATAGGTTTGTGCATGCCAATAAAAGGTTGAATTGAAGTCCCTTTAGAAAACAGACCAAGTTTATCTGATGTGACCAGTGATGTTTGGCTGCTTCGGTTTTTGGAGCTCCCAAACAGACGCTTTAATGTGCCTGATTTTCATAGCGCAAATGCTCAGCCCTTTCTAAGAATTAGGGCCCTTTAAGGTGTCTCCATTTAGGCAACCGAATTCACTAGCCACTTCTGAAAATCTTGGTCATTGTTCCTATATTGAACGTTAAAACTCAGTGCAAACTTGGAAAACTTTACAATGAGGTACTGAACATAGCAAGCTGTAGTAATTTCCTCTTAGACCAGTCTTGCAACACTACGATAAATGACATTTTAGTTTTCTAATTCTCCTATGTACCCAAACCCTACGCAGACACTATACCTACTGGTGATATCGCAGTGGTACTACGCCATTTCAGGAGACGACTCCTAGCATTTCCGTAAGGCTTCTATTTTTGTAAGGTTCTACCAATGATCCCTAAACTCAGTCTATCTGAGAGAAGCTCGGGGCTGGGGTTGTTCTTGGACTGGCTTTAAGCTTTTCTGTTGACAGAATCAGATAATCAACAAATACCTTGAGTCTACAAGAGTTCAGGGCTTCTTGAGTGAGACATAAGAAGGCCATCCGGCCAGGCCTCTAAGAGCCTTAGTCAGCTTATTGCCTGTTTGAGCCAGTTTGCCCCATGGTAATTACACCAAGCCTGTGTCTGTGAAGAGAGCTGTGATATAGCCGTGTAATCCTCCAGTTAAAATCCGGTGCGGGGAAAGCTTGAAACGTTCCCTATGTTTGCTTCCTAAAGGTGGCAGGATCAACCTCCGGAGTGGGTGAGTTGCTTATTTATAACTTTCGTGCTGCAGTTCAATTTGTTGAATTTTCTGGAGCAGCCCTGTGCTTGCAAGTAATGCTATATAAATTACTAGCAATAGTCTGTAGCCCATCAAATAGCGATGATGGCTAGAGAATGGCCTAGCTACTCTCTAGCCGCGGGTTAGTGGTTGTGGTGGTTGCTGCCATGGGTGATGTAGTAAGAATGGTAATGAGGGACCCCTTAAGGAGAGTGTAAAGGCCAACTGGGTTTATTTTATTTCCTTTTAGTTCTGTCCCCCTTTTGCCACAGCTGCTATCTTAGCCTCACTTGGTGCTAAATAAACCTGCCATTCAATGACCGTTTTGACAGTGAATGAATGAGTTTGAGTTAAGCAGTGCTTTCTTTACACACTGTGCATAATCCCATTGAAGCCAATGGGATGAGACTTGGTGCATAAAGTTAAGCATGTGCTGAAGTCTTTGCAGGAATGGAGCCTTGGTTACTGTCATGATAGAAAAGGTAGATAAGAGGTGAAGTTTGCTTCAGCCAGTGACCCTCCCTTCTTGCACAGTCTGCTCACTGCACTCCCGCTAAGAGAGGTGTTCTGGACTGAGTTCAAGAAAGGATAAATCAGAGAAGAAAGGGAGGATCGTGGGTTGAAGTGAACTTGCCCTAATGAACATCCCAAGACCTTCATGATGTTCATGCAGGGAAGATTTCTCCTGCCTTTCCCCTGCATAAATGAATGACACTCAAATATAGTGGGTTATATGTTAACGTTAGCCTCTCAGAAATTTTTCCAATTGGATTAGATCTTTTTGAAAAAAAAAAATCCACTCTGTTCAAATAATACAAAAATTGCAGCTGAATAAAAAGCGAGACACAACAGGAGTGCTTACAGATTCCATATATACAGTTAATTACTTCATGTCAACTGTCAATTAGCAAGGGCCTGGTTTTGAAGTCTAGTGAGTCTTGTAAATTACCACAATAGTTTTAGGATTTGGTCCTTGGTGAGAATTGATTGTACATTTCACTTTAAGGGGGAAATATAACTAAATTACAGGAAGAGAACTCAGAGTAGCAGCCGTGTTAGTCTGTATCCGCAAAAAGAACAGGAGTACTTGTGGCACCTTAGAGACTAACAAATTTAAGGATTTCCACTCCATACGGCTAAATTTGTTAGTCTCTAAGGTGCCACAAGTACTCCTGTTCTTTTAGTAAGAGAACTGTGACAATACAAATTAAAGGGGTTTTTGAGGCTGCATTTTCAAATCACTGCCCACTATTTGTATGAAGACAGGGGCATATGTACCTAAATGCAGAAGCTGGCAGGATGTTGGGTAGATGCAGAATATCCAAGTTTGCCTGTACAAATGGTTCTGAGCCACTCAAATTAGGGGAACGCTGAGGGAATAAGCAGAGCTGCTCTCAGTTACTCTAGTACAATTTTCAAAGAGAAATTGAACAGCGCATGTCCCAACTGGGTAACGCAAGACAAATAACATTGACTTAGCTAGATATCTTGGGAAAGCACCAGTGACAGCAGGAACACTTCTAATCATTCTGGCTAGTTGCTAAAATGCTTCTAGGAGTTTAGATTACAAAAAGGACCCTTACAAGATCAGAAGGCAATATCCCAGGGGGGCCACATTGCAACTTATAATAATACTTAAAGTGATTCCTCTTTGGTCCCCGCAGAGGAACTAGTTTCAGATCAGACTGAGTTTCAGTGAAAGGATTTTGCAAGTTGAATACTCAGGAGACTAGTTACCTGTAATGGTTTTTGTAGCTTTTTTTAAAAACAAAAACATCTTCCTTATTGATCACAAGCATAACACAAACGTAGACATGTTTGTTTTTTGGAGAACGGCTGTATTTCTTCTGACATGCAGCTGTAATAGAAGCCATGTATGGTCTTAATAGACAATATTCTAGAAGCTATAGAGGGAACCTGCTGAGGGAGTTTTTTCAAACTTCTGATAATAAATCAAGTCCCAACATGGTCATTTCATGTCATATAAATTAAAAGATACAATTGAAAATGCCATCCTTTAGGTGCATTGGGCAGGATTCTGGTGTGTAAGATGGGTTCCTATAAGACAATCATCCAAAATAAACGGTTAAGGAATAGTCCTTTGACAATACAAGCTGAAAGTACCTTTTAAAACAGTATGTGAAAAGTATATTAATTCAATTGGCTTTATACATGGGGGGGGGGTGACACACACACACACCCCATAGCAAGTAACATAATTGCACATTGGGGAATGAGAACTTGCATAGAAAATTACAGGCGTGTAAGAAAACATGCTGCCACACCACCACTCCATGTTGATCTCTCAGCATTGCAGGGAAATGTAAATGCTCAAGTGAGGTATATTTGCAGCCTAGCTGGGCATAAAAATCTGCTTGTGCAAACAAGCAGCTCTTCAACTCACTTTGCATCTATTATAGTGTTTAGCAATACTGTAGTTTTTCCCAGTGCACAGAGATGCACTTGAGTTATAATTGCTACCCATGTGGAAGACTTGCCATGGACTACACCTCTACCCCGATAGAATGCTGTCCTCGGGAGCCAAAAAATCTTACCGCATTATAGGTGAAACCGCATTATATCAAACTTGCTTTGATCCACTGGAGTGCGCAGCCCTGCCCCCCCCCCCGGAGCGCAGCTTTACTGCATTGTATCCGAATTCATGTTATATCAGGTCGTGTTATCGAGGTAGAGGTGTATTTTGAAAGCCTAGTCCAAAATGACATGCAGGCCAAGTTCAAACTTAAATCAAGTAAGGATACTCGATTCCTTACTCATGTATGCATGGGAGCAGAGTGGCACATCTAAATGTGGAATTGGACTTCCTATTTGGAAACTAAAATCATTATTTTTTAATATTGAAAACAGACCAATGTTGCTTTCTTTGAACTTTTCAGGTGTGCTGCACTGTGTGCATTGTTTTGCTGGTCATAAGTGAAGCACCATATATCACACTCAAGTCCAATGTTCAGAATGGAAAATCCTTTTGCTGTCTGTATGGGATGGGAATAAGTGCTTGTTTTCTTGTTTCGAGTCCATCCCCTGCAACTCAAAAATGTAGATGAAGATCTAACAAAGCATACTTTCTGATTCTCTAAACTGTCCAGGTCTTAACAGCCTCTTACTTCAGTTGAGATCATCTGAAAAGTTTAATATTTCAAACAAGAGAGCCAATAAAACTTGGCATTATTAATATGATGTCAAGGGCTTTTGCAGCTGCTTAGGGAAAAACAATGTGTCCCATTAAACATAGCTCCTTGCATTGTGAAATATGAAGTGACTTCTCAAAGACTACCAGCTGGCGCTATTAGTTTTTCTTCATAACTATTGATGCTGAGAGGAGAGGTTGGTTGAGAACATTTTATGAAGATGTGAGCTGAGCCTGTGCAATCAGAAAGGCTTTTAGGTTTCATAGGGATCCCACTTTAACTGCGGCTGCATATCAAAATATGAATTATTAAAGGCTTTAAATACGTTCTGCAAGATGTGCATCCTCTTCCTCTTAATGTGCTTGTTCCATCAGGGCCTCTGCATTCTCCACTGGGAATTCTACACTAGACTTCAATCAACTGAGCCAAGTTCTCCATCTCCTCCCACTTCTATCAGGAGCAGCAAAGGCAGAGGAGGAAGGAATAGTCTGATATGGGTTTTTGTGGTTAATTCATGGCGGGTGCATGCTAGTTGGAGTGTTGATGGCAGCTGTTATCAGGCAATGTTACATTTTGATGGGAGTATTTTATTCAAAGCTGGTTTTCCTCTGGATATCTCAGCTGCTGTTTCCTTGCTTGTCCAAGAGCCAGAGAAGAGAAACCACAGGCAGCTTGGTACAGGGAATGTAAAGTTTCGGAGATCTTTTCCTTACTCTGCCTTTGAATTTGTCTGTGACCAAATTGCTTCATCTTTGTCCAGGCTACGCTTGGAAAGTGTCTTTAGAATGTGTTAGGTAACGTGCTAACTAACACATTGTAAAAGACAAGGGCAGATGTTAAAGTGTACACAGCTTGGTCTACACTAGACATTTACAATGTGTGTGTTAGCACATTGTCTTTAGAACGCATTAGATAACACACTTTAAATCCTAGTCCATTCAAAGACAGGCCCTCTCTTGTTTTCCCACCTGAACAATGAGCCACACGTCGCTATCTCACAGGTGAGCTGCAAATATGAATTTCATGTTGATGCAGCTTTGTCAACACAGTGTTGAAGGTAAAGTATCACTTTATGGGGGAGTTGGGGCAGTGGTGGCCTCTGTAACAGACTTTTCCTTCTTAAATATGCATTGATCTTCTGTGCTAGGAACAAAGACCATTGACAATGGACCCCTCAGATTCCCAGGACTACTGATCAATACCAACATGTTGTTCCCTCTGGGTTCTGACTAGTCTTGAATTCTTAATGCCGTTTTAAACTCATTTACTAATGTGATTGTAAGCTGTAGTGGAGCAGCTACACAAACACTTTCCTCTTCCTCACCCCCCCCCCCCCCCCCGCCTGGGACATATGTTTGAGCTGGTCTGTGCTAGAATTGAGACTCATGCTCGTTAACACCTGTTTCAAATTACTTTAAAGTCCAGTACAGATATGCCCCATATGCAGGATTTGTGGGCACTTGGAAAGGCTGCAGTTTTTAGTAGTACTTCAGTATAAGTCATGTGAGTCACTCCATAGTTTGTCCTTCTGCCAATCATGTCCCTGTTGCTCAGGCTGTTTTCACTTCCTAGGCTAACCATTGTCCCGTCACCTCCCCCACTGCCATCTGCACATGTTCAGTGCGTTCATGTGGCAAGCGATGGAATGCCTTCTAAAGCAGGAGGTGACACAAGGCTTAGGGGTCAAGGCTGCCACAGACACTGCATAACCTAATAGCAAGGCTGCCTTCTGACCGGTGAACAGTTTGGGCTTTTGTAGGCCTCTTGTAAATGGCATGCTCCCTCTCCCATCCCCCGCACAGCTGGCTTTGGGACAGGTGCGTTTCCTTGCAATGCAGAGCTGACCCGCTCAGCTGTGCCTCACAGGCCCTCATTACAGAGCAGTTGGCCTTTGATTACAAGTTTGCTCTTATCGGGGTCTTGTTGGGATCAGAAATGCTGGCTTGCAATCCAGAGGTCTGTTTCAACCATAGCATCTTGCCCATGTACACACAATGCATTTAAAAAAAAAAAAAAAAAAAAAACCTGGTTCCATTGACTAATAAAACTCTCTGCTTTGAATTTGTTTGGCTAATGTGAAGCGGCAGCCTTTGCAAACTCCATGCAGACAGGCAGCGAGCTCTGTGCTGTGAATTGTATGGAAAGTGCAGTTCTAACGGACAACCCCAAGCACTGAGGCACTGCCTTCCCCTCCAGACTGAGCGGAGTCCTGTCACTAAACACAGCCTGGTTTCTTTCATACCATACAGGGAGGAGGGAAACTTCTACGGTCTCTCTTCCTGCTGCACAACCTTCCTTCACCTTCTTTCTTTTAATGTCTTAATCAAGTAGCTGATAAGAGAACTGATCCATGAAAAGGACAGGTATCTTGACAAGACACACACAGACTTGCAGTCACGCTCTTCCCCACAGATCTCCACAGATCAACATTTCCCACAAGAGAGGGAGAGACCAAAAAAAGAGATTTTGTACCCTTAAGCCTCCACCAGCACAGTTCAAAAGACCAATCTTTACAGAAAATAAATTTAAAGGAGAATTTTTGATGTATATTACGGTCTCTTGTGGTCGACAATGGTGCTGCTGGCAGTATGCGGAGTTATGCAAAGCCAGAGTGGGATTACTTAAGTGTCTGTAGTTCTTTGATTCACTAGTGTGTATTTTATTTTTTTGACACAATCACAGACCTTCACTGATAATATCTTGCTATTATTGTTCGATAGATGAAATTCCCCTCTTTCCTGCACTATGTTACTTTTTTTAAGGGCATGTCTCTTATTTTTAAGACCCCACTATCTGCATATTAAAAGAATAATTTTAAGAGATTCTCCATGCACATGGGTGTAATTGGTGTGATGCAGGTCCATAAGCAGTGATTCATGAATCTGAAAGCCTAGAAAATGAAGTTTGTCTTTTGGTAATATTAAGGCAGTGCAGTCTAGTGAACAGGATGCTGGACCTGAGTTTTATCCCTGCCTCTGCTATTGATCTGCTGTGATCTCAAGCAGACCTCTCTCTTTCCCTCCCACTGCTTCCCCTGTCTAGTTAGTTTGTACACTCTTCAGGGCAGGAGCTCTCTATCCCTCAGTTTGTACAATGCCTTGCACGGTGTGGATCTGATCGCTTGAGTCCTCTTCAGTGCTACTGTAATACAAATAATTCTTATCTTTTATACATATAGCACTCTTCCTCCATACACCTCAAAGGCTTGTACCCATTTCACAGAGGGTAAGTGGTTCACTGAAAGGGGGAAGGACTTGTTCAAAGTCACACAGCAGGTTGGTGGCAGAGCATAGGTCTCTACTTTATTTTTTTATGACACAATCACAGATCTAAATTGATAACACCTCAATTACCTTTTATTATTGTCTTTCTCTCACCCCATTAATAGACTTCCATTTCCTCTTTGCCCCACTCCATCCATGGCCAGGCACCGCTCCAGCCGTCCTGTTCTTGGGCTTTCTCTGGCTTTTGCCTAAAAGTATGCCAAAGGTTTGTACATCTCTCATATCTCGCATGGTGAGTTGCTTCATGGTGAAATCTGGCACATTTTGTGAAACAAACCAGGAAAAGCCTATTGGGCATGAAGGGGAGCTTCAAGTTTCAGGTTTTTAACTTCGCTTTAGTTTGAAAAATAAGCCGGTCCGTGAATTGTGCAGAAAAATACCTAGTGTGAAAGTGCCTAAGGCAGTCCTAGCCTGAGCTCTAGTTAGTTCTCATGTCATTAATTTCTTTCAAAGGATTAAAAAGCCCCACCCCGCAATCTACTTAAACTCTAGGGGCTAGATTCTCATTTAGCTGGAGGTCCCTTTTGCTACACCACTCTAGCAATGTAAAAGGGCCCAGGGTGATCGAAAAGAGGTCTTCATATAAATGAGCATTGCTCTAGGTGCTTAGCCATTATTAAAATGAGGTTGAAAACTGTATCCGCTGAAAGATTCTCTCCACCCATCACCAAGAAAAGCAAAAGCTGCCCCCTTAGGAAAGACCTGGGGAAATAGATAGGCCTTGCAGCGTGGCCCGAAGGTTGGCAAATCTAGGCTCTGTCAAGCCACTGCTCATAAGCTGTCACTTGCTCTGCTCTCTCCTGTGCATGAGGGAGGGGGAAAATATTAATTGCAACTCTGGAGTGTGTTTGCTCCTCCCTGTCACTCTGCCATCGGCCTGGCTGTGATAGGGAATGCACAGAGCATGCTGAGTGGGTGCCCTGGCAATCAGTAAGCTGCTCGGGACTGAGAGTGCCAATGCGTGTGAGCTGACAGACGAGATCCCTGGAGATGGGCAAACAGCTCCTGACGATGAGAACTTGGTCTTGTTACCAAAAAGCGCGAGTGAGTTGAATCGTCAGTGACAGCTTGGCTCATTTTAACCCAAACGTCTTGGCTCTTCCACATCCAAATCTCACTTTGCTGTTAAGTTTAGATGTGAGGTTTGGGTTGGTTTCCCAGAGGTGGGGTCTGGTATCACTGTGCTTGTTAGGGGGAGCCAAGATCTTGTGAATTGTAATCCTGGTTCTGAGGCTACTGACGTCTGAACTTGGGCAAGTCACCTAACTGTCCTGCCTCATGCCCCGTCCCCCACCCTTCTGTAAGTGGGGAAAATAGTTCTTTACTACATCACTGGGCATGCTGGAGTCAGTGGTTGTACAGTGCTTTGCAGATGAAGTCGTGGCCCGGGGCCCCACTGTTCTAGGTGCTGTACAAACAAGGGATAAAAAGCCCTTGCGTCAAAGAGCTTAGATAATAAGAATTATTACATCTGAATATTGATTGTATCCAACTTCCTGCTGGAATAAGAGCTGGACTATTGGATGCTTCAGAGCCATTAGTCAGGCAGGTATTAAAATCCCATACTTGCATGCCCCCGTAAGTGCTGTAAAAATCCCCTCAGATTGCCTGTTTGCAAGGCTGCAGTGGGGAGCATGTCCGTGCCGCTGCTATCAGCATCTGCACTTCTGCGCGTGTGCTTGTATGAGTCTTCAAAACAAGCTGCCCACCTGTGGGCAAATAAGGGTAACTGTTAGTGGCTCAGTAAGGCTCTAGGATTCTGATTACTCCAATGGACTGGTTGGCTTAGACTAGTTACCAGATGTATCCGAAAATAAGGGAGAACATGGTTATGGTCAGAAGTGACTCTTCAAAATTCTCTTCAGGTTCCATGTTTATCCTCCGCGAGTAGAGGAAACTTGTTCCATTGACGTGTGCACATGCACACATGTTGAGGGGGTGTCTAGAAGCTTCAATCCAGGATCAGTTCCTCACTGTGCTAAGGTTTGCAAAAACACACAAACGAAAGCCGGTCCCTGCCCAAAACAGCTTACAATCTTAGTAACAAGCCCATATAAAACTTAACGCAAATCCTGTGAACTCAGACCTAGGCTCTGCCGCCAACCTTCTGTGTGACCTTGAACAAGTCCTGGGATCTGAATCAAGCAGGGTTCTTACACTGATGTGCATCTTAAACGCTGCTAACTTCATCTGCATCGTCAAGAATAACGGTTCTGGAATCCGAATGGAGCCAGTAGTCTTGCGGATTATGTACAAGGTGTAATAAGACACCAGCTCCCTCTTTCGCAGCTGAATTGCCTTTGCAAAGCTGACAGCAGTAATAGCTTGTTCTTGTCAGTTGGCTAAGCAGATACGATTCAGGACATATGCAGAGCAGAGATGAACTGTACCAAGGTGTCTTATTTCCCCAACAGTCACTTTTTGCCCAACAAAATTCCTCTAGATAAAGTGTAGGGTTTTTTTGTTTTTAAAAAAGCCAATTCATGAGGCAGAAGCTCACCAAGAATGACTAAGGTGGCATTAAAAGAAAATTTCTTCTGTAACAGGGCAGCAATCTTACACAAGGAACTTGTTTCATGGTGGGCCTCTTTGTTTTGTTTGTGGTGATTCTCAAATCCTCAGTGTCGTTTAGTTGCAGCAAATGGCTCTGTGAAAATGACACCTTGATGTATCGGTTCCATCTGTGATTTTTATGACTGGCCTCCCAGCTCCTTAATCACTCTGAGTGATACCCAGACAGTCACAGTGCTGAAGGAACAACTTGACTCTTGGAAGTCTAGCTGGCTTGACATCTGCTTTGGAATCTGTCATCCAAGAAAGACTCTGAACTCTCCATTAAGTATGCTTAAAGCACCCATCACCATAACCTTCAGCTGCTGCTTTTGAACACGATGCAGTTGATAAACATGATGGATCACAATCTGGTTAATACGAATGGAGTGCACTAGTCAGACTAACTGCGCTGGAGGTTAGCAGCCAGGGGGGAGAAAACATAACATGCTGGGGATGGAGGTTGGGTAGGGGATTTGCCCACAATGGAGACAGTTGTGGGATCGGAATCAGAGGGTAAGGGGTGCTCAGCTCTTTGATTATCAAATAACTTATTCATTATTTTCTAATACTTTACCTCTTTATAGAAATGAGCATAAGCAGCAAAGTTAAGACCCAGAGCCAGGTGTTTTTTGGATCTAAACAGCATGACCTCAGGTCCACGTTACCAAAAGTGTACAGAGCCCATTTTCAAATGCTCCCAACCCACAACAGGGGTCAGATTTTCAAAAGTGCTCAGTTCCCCGGTGACATTTTGACACCTAAGGACAGTTTTTTTTTTTTTTTTTTTCCAAAACCGTCCTAGTAGTTTGGGTGTGGAACGGAATCTAGTCACTTAATTTGTGCAAATGAGATCTGAGCTCTTTTTTAAAAATCTGGCTCCAGTTGAGACCTGAGCTTTCTGCAAACTCAGGCTTCAAGGACTGAGTCCTGTAGCTGGCAGCTGTAGATCCAGTGTGAATCTGTATGTGAATCAGGCACTATAGAAACAGCATGAAAACTAGAAGGAAACTATTCTTTTTTTTTTTTTAAGCTCAGACTGTCTTTTAAAGTCTGATTCAGCTATTGCAGCAAAAGTTCATGGTTCTTATATCCTCAAAGCAGTTATCCCATCCTTAATGGAGAGTTGGGGTCTATTAGCCTTGGATGGTTTTACAGTACAGTTGAGGCTTACTAGAATCAGACTTTTAATATGACCCTGCATAAAGTAACTGATATTTACATGAGGGATGGCTGGTTAATTTGGCAATCAAGCCTGTTTTGTCTTTTTAAAATGTGACCATGACATCTGCAGTGGGTGGTTGAAGACACTTTGTTCAACTCTTCTGAAAATGTGGTATCTTCCATTACCATATGTTTTTGCTGGGAGCCGTAACAAAGCAAGACGGTCAAAGTGTCTAACATTCAGGATGGGTCTTCGTTGGCAGGGGAAAATATCTGTTCTTGAAGCCTTCTACCTGTATTAATATAGTAGAAATAAGAACAGCAGAAGGATGGGTGTAGTGCCCTAACCACTAGCCTGGGACTTGCGAGGACCCAGGTTAAATCCCCTGCGGGATTGCAGACTTCCCATGTGCCCTTGGGAATAGTCCATTGGCCTCTCTGGGTATGTCTACCCTGCAGCTGGAAGTGAGCCTCCTAACCCGGGTCCACAAACTGACGCCAGTGTGCTAAATAGGTGTGCAGGTATGATCAGGCTAGATCTGGGACTCGGAAGCATAGGCTTGAGAGCCCCAACTCCAGCCCAAGCCTCAACACAAGTCCTGTTAGCACCTGTCTTGGACCCTGGCTGGGAGGTTCACTTGCAGATGCAGTTAGATGGACCCTCTATACCTTAGTCCCCCATTGGTTAAACAGTGACAATAGTACTGCCCTACCTCACATGGGTGAGTGCATTGCACTTTTAATGGTTTGGCCCTCAAGGACTATGGTAATAGGCCATCTATATACAATGGATGGAGGATGTATAGGTGGGTGGCTGTCTGGCAGGTGGGTAGAGCATTGTCATGCAGGCTTCCTAGTTGTTCATACTTCTCCCCTTAAAAGTGGAGGCATTCACATGGCTGGTATAAACAGTTGGCAACTTTCCTTGATATAGTGGCCAGGGAAGGAAATCACCCACCATTAATTACGCGTAAATCTAGAAGCCAAGAGCCTAATCCAAAGCCTATTGGAGTCAATAGGAGTCTGTCTATTGGTTTCTAAGTGTTTTGGATCTGGTCCCAATTCTAAATTCCGATGGGGAGAGTGTTTATGGTGGGGCAGCTTTATGACGTCTTTCAATGGTCTCTTTCCCTCCATATATACTAATTCTGAAGTGGCTAAATGACTAGTTGATCCTGGGCGCCTTTCATCCACTAATCGGCGCTATTTGCAAACATGAAGGGCTGAGCACTTAGTTTCCCTTGATGTTAACGGTGGCAGTGAGGACTCGGCTCTTTGTAAATCGGGCTGCTTACACAGATGCCTAAATATGAATGTAGGGACGTGACTTGAGGAGTTTTGAAAATCTTCGCCCGAAATGATTACTCCCTTTGAAAACTCACTGGTAAGGTGTATATTTTCAATGTATCAAAGGGGTAGTTGTTAGTCTGGATCTGTAAAAAGCGACAGTCCTGTGGCACCTTATAGACTAACAGACTTATTGGAGCATAAGCTTTCGTGGGTGAATACCCAATTCGGCAGATGCTGCATCTGACGAAGTGGGTATTCACCCATGAAAGCTTATGCTCCAATACATCTGTTAGTCTATAAGGTGCCACAGGACTCTGATTTTCAATATATTATACATATACAATCTAGTTTTATTTTTTTATATATATATAAACTGTGTATATAATCTAAATATAAATATTAACTGATGAATAAAGCATGCCATTGACCTATAATTACTTTGTAACCGATTCTGTCCATAATAAATATCTCTTGCAATTAATAGTCAATTGAAATTTAATTAATGAAGCGATAACATCAGTGGAACAGAACACTGTCACAGGATAATGGTCTCCTGCAGCCACTAGACTGTAGCTGTCCCACTAAATCAAAATTAAGTGCAGTATTATGTATTTGGAACACTCAGAATATAAAGTGTCACCATACTCTGTGTCTTGCAGCTGGCCCCCTGCCCAACTTGTTGGCAAGGTGCTTTGAGGACACTGGTTTTCTGTAAAGAAAGTACAGAGCAGCTCTGGTAAAATGGGGGTGTGATTGCAGATGGAAATGAAGAGTGCCGAGCAGTAATGATTGGATGAACTTCCCTCAGACTATCCTCTCTGAAACCTGGTACAAATGCAGCTGTAATGGCATGCAGGCAATGGGATGCTGTTGGGGTATCTGTAGCAGAAGTTCATGTGGCATTGAATAGACAACATGTGTCCTGTCCCCCCTCCATCCCCTCTCCTCCTCCTCTCCCAACCTGCTCTTTGGCTTGGGCAGTAGAATAGGGTGGAATGACGGACACAAGTTTCTCCTAGAAGATTTAAGTCAAATTGATGTGCTTTTGAGAGAGAATGCATGTTGCTTTGTTTTCCCAGCGGGGCCTTCCAGGAAATTAGTGGGTTAACTGTGCTGTCTGTGTAATACTTGGTTTCATTCGATGCTCTGTCCTTTTCTTAGAATGCAGGCTGTTGCATTAAAGGTGACTTGGAAGCTGGCATTTGTGTCCCTTTAGTTTTTAAAAGTCCTGTTTTTTCTGTCTTGTCAGGTCTATTCAAGTATTTAATGAGGTGAGATAGCACCAATAAATTTAACACGGCACAATAACTCTGGTGATATGGGCCACAGACTAATAAACTTTCATCCTTGGGACAGGAAAGTGATCCAGCCTATATTAGATTGTAACTGATTTGATTGCTTTGCTCAGATATTAAAAAGGCTGAACAAGGACTTTTCAGGCACTGCCACAAATCTGTCCTGAGCAGGAAAGATTGGAGTAGGTTTGCAAAATGAAAGGTTGTTTGTTTCTTAATTGACAATTGAGGTGTGGAAGATGGGTTCCAAATTTCTTTTGCTTAATCTTACAGGGGTAGCCCAGCTTTCAGAGTTCGATATCCATGATTCACATGCCCCTTGTGAGTATAATGGGGTAGAAGGAGCCAAAAGACTCTTAAAGGCTTTAGAATTACTTACGTGCTAGATGGACACTTCGGACATTCACTAACTGCACAAACACTGCATCGCATGTAGAGCTGACTTCCGACTCCAAATGCTTGGGGGTCTCTACTTGGTGACCTAAAGGAGCAGAACTCTCCTGCTGAGCTCATCCAGGAATAACAACTGTTGCACAGAGATGAGATAATTGAGGCTGGGGTTTTCAAAGAAATCTAAGAGTGTTAGGCACCAACTTGCATTGAAATTTGGAACCCTAACTCCATTAAACTGTCTTGAAAAACCTCACCCTTAACGAATAATTTGACACATTTTCCTTCTTCCCATTTGACATGTCTGCAAGCAGCTTGCAATTTTCTCAGAACTGTTACCTGGAATCATATGAGCTGTCTTTCACGAACCTTGTTCACTGAATGTCCTGCTGTGCTTCATCTTTAGGGTCCTACCAAAATCACAGTCCATTTTTCGTCAATTTCATGGCCATAGGATTTTAAAAATTGTAAATGTCATGCTTTCAGCTATTTAAATCTGAAATGTCAGTGTTGTAATTGTAGGGGTCACAAGGTTATTGTGGGGTGGGGGTTGCGTTATGGCTACCCTTACTTCTGCACTGCTGCTAGTGGTAGTGGTGTTGCCTTCAGAACTGAGCCCTACTCATCTTGCAAGCTGGCATAATTGGTCATGAAGGTTCCATTGTCTGTCCCACAGTTGGATAAGAAAACCATGTTTCTCTCATGAATCCTCACAAGTGAATTTTAACTTTTTACAAGCTTAAAATTCACTTTGAGTGTAACTCCAGGGCATGAATATTCATGGCTGAAGGAAATCCTATCTAAATTTGAAGGAAGGGTTGTGCAAGTCTGTTTGTAGTACGTCATCTACTAATCACTTTTATAGCCTCCAGTCCATCCACAGGAGAGGTAGTAATGGCAGAATTTCCCTTTCATGGGATTATACACCACAGTGATCACGAGGGTCCATGACTCTTGCCACTCCTGAAGGAGAGGCGGAGAGAACTGTACCCACTTATGCTTCTTGCAGAAGGCTATCAGCTAGCTTTATCTAACCAAGACAGTGGGTGACATTTACTCTGATCTCTTATAAATCCATCTTGGACTCTTCTCTATCTACAGATTTCCAAAGCCCACCAGTGCTAAAATTCACCATCTTTTGTAGATGCTTTAGCCAGACACAAATCTAATATCCCCGGTTGGGGAAGAGAAAACCACACAAAAATAATCTACCATTACGGAAAGCAGTGGATGATTCATAGGTCCAGGGTCCCTGCTTCCTAGAGTCCAGATCTCCATCATAAGCCCAGGACTCTCAGCACACTTTTTGTTTTATCTGTTTTTGCTCTGTTAGCTGTGCTAAGGGACATAGTGAGGGTAGTTTATTACAGCTTTCTGTTTAGCTCTGTTGCAGTATAGTAGAAATAATGCAATCATGTCTTACTACATATGATCTCTGAGGCTGACAAGCAGAACAACCTTTTGCTTTGTTTTACGGTGTTGAATGCGGTGGGGAAGAACACCAGAAATTCCCATCAAGACCCCTACATACTCTTGTGTACCCCTCTGACCCCCCAAAAGGACCTAGGCATTGTTGTGGCTTCTGTGTTATGAGGATGGTATGACTAGGGAGAAAAAGCTATGCTCGGAAAAGTTATTCATGGCCTAATTTTTTGTATGTGTCGGTGTGTATATGTGAACCAGTTACGTAGGCCCGTGTGTGTAGATGTCTCAATACAGGAGTAACTGAATGAAATTCTATGGCCTGTTAAATCATCTCGTCTGACCTTCTATATGATGCTTCCTTCTGACCCGTTGATCTATGAATGTGTGTTGACGTGTGTGTAATAAAAATGAGGTACGGGTATTCTAGCTCGATGGTTCAAAAACCCTATTGAAGGCTGTAGGTGTGGGCTATTACCGTAGAACGCTGTGCATTGTCGTGGGCCTTTTTGGTCTATGAATGAATGGTTCAGTCTAGACATGGATGTTTATAATTGCTGTTCCAAGCTCTTTAAAGTTTTAATTGAACTCCGAATGTGTGGGATGCTGCTCTGTACTGACCCCATTACTGCTAGCAGAGATTCTCCTTTTATCTGAAAGGGCAGTGGCCAACACTTTTGGAGTGAGAGGGTCTGAGTGCGGTCTCCTCACAGCTGATGTGAAGTTCTGAATGGCCACTGATGACCATTAAGTCATAGGCTTGGATTTGTTAGTATTCAACTAATTATGCCAATGTAATGTAAAAAGAACAGGAGTACTTGTGGCACCTTAGAGACTAACACATTTATTAGAGCATAAGCTTTCGTGGACTACAGCCCACTTCTTCGGATGCATATATCAATCATATATAATGTAAGGCTCCAGGGTATTGAAACACAGGTCATAAGAGAAAGGAGGGTCACTGTTTGTCCTCTCTGAATCAAGCAAGCTGTACAAATTCTACACAGCACTGCTTGCAAAATCCATCCAGAGCAGTCATGTATGCATCCATTCAATTGGTGTTGAGGTTTATTATTAGAACAAGCTTCTCAGAATACATCTAAGGGATACTTTATGCAGAGCAGCAAATTTTAGCATTAGCTAAGACCTAGCTATTCCTTGAAAGTGTGTTTGGGGGGGAGGCACCAGAGTCAAATACACAACTTCCTAAACTCTGTGTTGGCTTGGCTACAGGTCACGAATTCTAATAAATTCATCCAGCCCTGAAACCTGGGGTTTCTTGAAACAAACCTAAGGGATCAAGAAAACATTACAGAATGTCCATGTGCTTCTGTGCACAGAATTGCAGAAACAAATGTTTCCAATGATTAGGGGGCGTTGGTGTGCGCTGTTTTCACCCAATGCTGTAGGGTCTGGATTTCCTCACTGATGTGGTAAGGTCTGTTGGCCAACATCTACGTTCCTGTAGAAAGAAAATCCAGCTTTACTTGGGGGGGGGGGGTGTACAACTGTTTCATAGAATTAAAAATAGAACAAAATCAAGAAGTGGAGGTAAAATTGAAGACCAGAGATCTGAGAGGAGGTGTCTGCAGAGGAGACACTGCTTTTCAGGGCCTGGTCCGAGACTGCAGAACAAATTCGCACAAGAACAAAGGACCATCTCTCGTCTCATCACCTCCACTTCATGTGTAAGGTGCACTTTTCCAGCCTGCCGTCTCAGACCTAAACAAGCAGAGTGGATATCTGGGTTTGAGGTAACCTATTAAAACAAAACACTCTTCGCTTACACAGTCCTCCCCTGTTTTATTTGTTTTAGGGAGAGGATGAGAGACCAAATCATGCATGAAAGATTTAGTCACATTGTTTAATGAGTTACTGGAAGGTATGCTGATAGTACAGCAATGGGGGGAAGGGGAGGATAAGAGCCAATAAAGAATAGAGTAGTCTAAGAAGATATAGGGAAGCAGTTTCAGGTGACAGGAAGGCTCTTGCACCAAGAGGGAAGAAAGCATGGGACAGGACTATGACGAGGCCAGCACTAAAGGAGTTTGCTGGGAAGAACCAGGCCTTTAAGTCCAGCTGGCACAAATCTTGAATAACTTGAAAATTATGGATCATTTTGAACTGGAGACCTGCAGGGGCCACATTTCTAATGGTCAGCAGGTGATGTTGAGGTGCGGACTCACCCCTGTGGCGCCTCCTGCTGGTCATCTCCGGGAATTAGCTCTTCCAGTGTCCGTGAGCGCCCCCTGCAGGCCGGTGGTCCAGCTGTCCTCTGGCCCTGTGTCCCTCCCAAGACCCCAGTGCCCTTTTATCTGGGGTGCTGCCCCCTGGCAGTACACTCCTCAGTACTAGGGTCTCCCTCCCAGCCCTCTGCAGGGCTGCTTTTAACCCCTGCTATTTTAGGAGCGGGGTAGCCACCCTGCTACAGGTGGTGACGGTGTTTGTATGGCAGTAGCACCTCCTGGCCCCAGTGTAGCGTGTGGCAAACAGTAAGGGATAGACCTGGCACCAAAGAGCTTACAATCTAACTAGACAAGACAAAGGGTGGGAGAAAGCAAGTTTTCCCACTTTACAGATGCAGGAACTGGAGCACAAAAAGGGGGTGAGTCACCAAAGGTCAGAGGAAATCTGTGGCAAACCCTGGAATTGAATCTGCATTTCTTGATTCCCAGTTCAGTGCCTTGCACTGAAGGATGGCCTTGTGCTTATTTAAAGTACGAACATTTGGATGGTGAGATCTTGGTTCTGTACTTGCCTCTGACTCTGGCTTCTTGAGTGACTTTGGGCAAATCGCTTCATCTCTCTGCACTTTAGCTTCCCCACTTTGAAAGTAAGGCTGATCCTTGCCTACCTCCTAGACCAGGGGTCAGCAACCTTTCAGAAGTGGTGTGCCGAGTCTTCATTTATTCACTCTAATGTAAGGTTTCCCGTGCCAGTCATACATTTTAATGTTTTTAGAAGGTCTCTTTAAGTCTGTAATATATAATTAAACTGTTGTATGTAAAGTAAATAAGATTTTTAAAAAGTTTAAGAAGCTTCATTTAAAATTAAATTAAAATGCAGAGCCCCCCAGACCGGTGGCCAGGACCCGGGCAGTGTAAGTGCCACTGAAAATCCGCTCACGTGCCGCCTTCGGCACGCATGCCATAGGTTGCCTACCCCTGTCCTAGACTATGCCTTGGTTTGAGAAGTTCTGATGAAAGACATTTGAGATGAGAGATTTCAGCTGTTTCTGAATATTTTTAAAATCCGATACTTCAGAAGTCATTATTTTTAGTTGACAGTGTAATTGCTGTTGCTAGAAGGTCCGGCAGAGACCCTGGGGAGTTTCCTCTGCAGCATGAGGCATGGGTCACTTGCAGTTTTAAACTGGTGTAAGTGGTGGATTCTCTGTAACTTGAAAACATGATTTGAGGACTTCAGTAACTCAGCCAGAAGTGAGGGGTTTATTACAGGAGTGGGTGAGTGAGGTTCTGTGGCCTCCGATGTGCAGGAGGTCAGACTCTCCTTCCCCCTTCCCATGTGCTTATCCCTGTTGCCTTGTCTGTGTCACTATTATTGGTACCAATAAATTTAATCCTGAAGGTTTATATTCCATTATGTACTTTTTAAAAGGGCCAAAGTGTTAACCTGCGGTTTGTCAGATATTGTGGCTAGAAGAGCCCCTCAAAATGTTCAAAGCAGAAAAGCTCAGTTATTTAGATCCTGCTTATCCAAACTCTCTGAAACCCATATCTCTGTGTAATTAGGTTGCACACATGGTGTTTACAGACCTTATTGTGGTATTTTGACTCTTCGGGCTCTGGCTGAAACCTCTGAGTGCAGAGGCATCAGCACGGGATCTGAGAGAAGAATGGTTTTAGAGGAGGTTAACTTAACCTAACTTTGCTAACTTCAGGAGGGGTTTGGTTCAGTTCGAATGCTTTTAAGTGTATACATATAACAGCGAAGTACGAGCCCCTAGCTGCCCTTGTGGCAGGAATAATATGGCCTGCAGCCATACTACCTCAGGCTATGATCTCTTCAGTTACAAGCTGAAGCCGAGTCAGGCCTGATAAGTATTTGGATCAGAGACCTCCAAGGAGAATCCAGGATGTTCAGGGATTGGTGCTGCTCAGTTAGTAGGAGGGATTTTTCTGTCAGCGCTGAACTGGCCCCCAGCAGAATATTATAGGGCCCTGTGCTGATGGAGATGCCTTCTTTCAGCTGAGCTGTGAGCTCAAACCTTTGTTCCTGAATTAATTAAAACCTTTGTTAATGAATCCATGGCACATCTCTCAAAACTAGCAGGGAGTGGCTTTCTTTTAAACTGCAATTCCTTGAATTGCGTTGGGTTTTGTTGTTGCTAGTGTGGCTCTATAGCCCTCCAAAGGGATTCTTTTCGGGATTTTTTTCATTCATCCTTTCAGCTAAGACCTGTTAAGCTTAAAGTGAGATCTGACCTGCAGGGCTATAGCTATTCATCCTAAACTGAGCCTTTCTCCCTGAATTGAAAGGGCCACATCTAATATGGGTTATGGGAACAGAGCAGGCCCAGAGGAGCCTTGCTGTGGTATTCGTAACAGAATTGGACCCACTTTCTTCTGTTTGTTTAGCAGAGGAAGTGCCTGGAGACCCAGCTGATAAAGGGTAGGAAGCACTAGTGTCGTGTGCCTAGAGCTTTGACCTTGCTCACACAGGAGTAAGTGGAGACACTCCCAGGTAAGTGATTCAGAACTGGGTTAACACTGCAGCTCTGGGTTGCTCAAGGCACAAGCCTACATCAAATGCTCAGCAGCCATGTGTGTTTCATCTCTGGATGATGGCTGTAATATGGGATATTATTTTTTTTAAAAGCCTTCAATAGTAGCTTGTTCAGCACCCTATATCTAGTGTTCTATTCCCCCTTCTGTGTGTCTGGGGAGATAGATTAGCTCAGTCATCCTGCTTCCTCAATGCTTCCATTAAATGCACTTAAAACAGCGATTCTATTCAATATAATCTCCGATGTCAAACATTACCTTCCCTAGTCTCTCGATTCTCCCTCTGGTTGTAGTGACACACAACAGTTTACTGCAAGGAGTAAAACTCTAACTCCACTGCACCTCTCCCTCCCTTGCCCAACTCTCTTCCCCCACCCCAGCTGGACCCCCAGTGCTGCCTGGTAAATCCTGCTACTTTCTAGGGTGGTGGAATCAATTTGTAATACCACTTCAAGAAAAGCACCCTGCAAACCACATCTGTCTAGCATCCGTAACAAGCTTATCAAAGGGTTTCTTTGCAGCAAGATCCAAGCTCTCCAGGTTTTGATTCCTAACCGGTAAAGACTGAATGTGCTGAAATCTGATTGAAATGAGTGAGGTCAACAAAATAGAGCAGCGAGTGCACAATAATTGGAAAAGAAGCACTAAATTAGCTTTCTGTGTTCATGTGATCCCTGCACTTGCATCTCCCATTTCCAAAGGGAATTCTTTGTCTTACATACACTTTATTATAGTGTTCATTTGCACAATGGGTCTTATTAAAGAGAGCGAGAGAACTCAAATTGTTACTGACTTGGATCATGTTTCTGTGTTCTTGCACCAAACATCTCCCTTTGATGTTGAGGCCGAAAAGGTGGGTATGGGAGGAGGAGAGCTACTGACTTTAAGGAATTCTTTCTCCCCACTCTCTACCTCTGATGCGTTGTCCTAATAAACAGATATTTACCATAAATCAATAGATTTGAGATGAGGGAGGAAGCTTTTGTGCTCTAACTTGTTTGGAAGGTTAACTCCCTTGGGGAGATGAGGGTTCCATTAAGCACCAGAACTGAAACCTCTGGGATTGTTGGGGCAAAATTAATTGACTTTAATGGAGTTGTCAGGTTCTGAATTTGGCCTATGAGAATCAACACAGGTTTCAAACTTGGCATTTGTTAGATCTGGTGTAAAAGTTTTGGTAGAACTTTTCAACAAAAGGTGCGCTCGCGCTCTCGCTCTCTCTTCCCCCTCCTCCCCCATTTGTTCATGGAACACTTTCTTTCAGATGTCTGACTTTTTGACAAATCTTTATTTGCTGGTTGGTTGTTTTTTGGAAACTGAAATCAGAAAGCTGAGTTTTTTTTCCTATCCCCTTTATTGTCTCTTTCCACTTTACTGTTGGAAATTGAGTCCGTACATTAAAAATAAAACACAGGGAAAGGGGAGAATGGACTGAAACTCTTTATCAGAAAATTAAAAGTTGATGCTTTCCAGGGGGGTGGGGGGGGGAAACTTTTCTTTCATGAAACACGTTAATTGATTTTTGACACAACTCTAAGTGGTGGGGATTGTGTGTGCTCTTAAAAGCCACAGAGGTTCTGTCTGTGTGGTGATTCGACTGAGACCTGGGGTCCTTGATCAAAATTCCCCTTTCTTTGGGTGCTGTGCTGTGAGAGTTCCACCCCCGAAGTGGCTGCAGTTCAGTGATGGCTGCAGTGATTCTATGACCTGGTTTTCGGAGGCACTCTGCTCTCGGCATCAACAGGAGCTGTAGGTGCTCAGCCTCTTTGAAAATCAAATCACTAGTGTTACCTTTTACTCCCATCCAATCTGTTTTCTACCAGTTATCCCCTGACTTAAATTTAGATTGTCATCTCTTTTGGGCACACTGTCTTAGGTTTGTACGGCACCTGGCACAATAAGGCCCTGGCCTCTAGGGATCGGGTAATACTAATAGGTGTTTGGATATGAAAAGGACTATTAAACCCTACTTGGAGGAGGGAACTTAAGTTTTGAATTTCTCGTCTTATCCCTCCCCTTTCCCATCCAGAAAACACTAACCTCTCCTCTCTGCCTGGGAAGCTTTTATTTTAATCTTTCTCTGCTGGGATTCTATCAGAGTCCCAGTGCTTTGGGACCACTGTCTTTCATTACAGTGGAACCTTCATCTCCATGTATGTGATAAGCAGGCATGCCCTCATGTGCATACAGTAAAGAACGGCCATTCCCCGGGCATATTGCTTATTCTACCCTAAGGAATGACTTGGAGTTGAGGAATGACTCCAGGAACAAGTCCAAGCACTGACTCAGGAGAGCCATGGTGCCAAATCCAGAGCTCTGAAGACCAGGCTTGTGGCACTGTGACAGAGCAGTACTCGTAGCTCATGGCTCATCCCTAGGAGATGTGTGGACCATTTTGCTGCACAGCTGTTCTGTTTGTGCTTTCCACATGGGGTACCTGATTCATGGACAGGAGTCATGACAAGTAAATGAACTAGTGGTGGCTGATTGAATAGAAGCCAAATAAGTGAAGCAAGATTTTTAGGACTGGTTCCAGCTCTCACCCTAACCCCACCCCCCATCCAGAAGAGTTAGAGAAGACAGCCTAAAATTAGGGCATTGCTTACCAAGTCTCTTAATGCCACTGTGCACTGAGTCATCCAGGGAAGATGCTTACCCAGGGAATCTGGTTGTGGCAAGTGTCTTTCTGAGGTGTGGAGACTAAGAAGGGAAATGAGAACCTTACGGTACTGCAGAACAGGGCTGAGCTGGGAAGTGGGATGCTGGGTCGTTCCTGGAGGACAAAACAGGACAGGGCTGAGCTGGGCACTGTGGCACAGGAGGAAATAATAAAACAGTAAATTCTTCTCTCCTTTATATTCTTTCACAGTTGGCTTTCTTTAACCTTAGAATAATAAAGCAACCCATGCATGGGCTGTGAGTACCCTTTCAGTACCGTACAGCTACCAACCTACATACATGGTCCAGTCTTTCCAGTCCGCCTCTTTCTACCAAGCAGCAGTTTGTAATCAAATGCTAGCACTCCTGTATGTTGGGGTATATCTCCATCTCCCGGCCTCTCATGAAAATAAATAGGTCCTGTAGCTCGCCCTGAAAGTCAACAGTTCTGGGCTATTTTGGACCAAAGTGCAGGAGCTTCCTTCCATCCCCACCTCCCAGTCTTTTCCTTGACACCTCTTTTTTCTTTTTCAAATTAAACTCGCTAATGCTCAGTATTGCCCCGAAATTTTGCTCGTGCTGTGGAATGGACAGGAAACGTCAGAGCTCCATTCTGAGGCACTTTGAGCCCTGGCAGGTCCTCCCATTGGTTTTGTCAGGTTTGCCATTCAGACCCCTGGCCTGGCAGCAGCAGCCTCCAAACTTAAACGGCACAACTACGGCCTGAAGACACAGCTACTGGAGCCTGATTATCACCAGATCAGATCTCTGCCTTGCTGCATATGCCAGACTGATTAACCAATGTCCACTGCTAGATGAGGACTCCCTGCATATGCGCCCCCCTTTCCCCCCCCCGTCTCCATGCTTCAAAGGAGTGGTACGTTTAAAGTGGTCGCGAGCAGACCAGATAAGACCTGCTGCATCGTTATTAATTTCACAGCTTCACACACACATGATTTGTAGATGCCTGTGTAAACTAGAGAGGGGGAGACATGTTGCAAAACATGGCATCTGAAACACTTTGCACAAGAATGCAACCTTTTTTAAAGTGCGAAGGACAATGGAGAGGGGGCAGCTGTGTTCTCTGACCGTTCCTGGTGCTAGTATAGACCACTATGAGCCTACTGAATGAAGATTTGCAATGCAAGTGTTAACAAAAAGAATTGGATATAAACCCTCCTGCTTCAGGCCTTAAACCAATCTCACTTAGGACGGAAGAATCCCATGCACTGCTACACACAAGGGACCGAATGGCTAGGTAGCAGTTCTGCAGAAAAGGACCTAGGGGTCACAGTGGACGAGACGCTGGATATGAGTCAACAGTGTGCTCTTGTTGCCAAGAAGGCTAATGGCATTTTGGGCTGTATAAGTAGGGGCATTGCCAGCAGATTGAGGAATGTGATCATTCCCCTTTATTCGACATTGGTGAGGCCTCATCTGGAATACTGTGTCCAGTTTTGGGCCCCACACTACAAGAAGGATGTGGAAATATTGGAAAGAGTCCAGCGGAGGGCAACAAAAATGATTAGGGGTCTGGAGCACATGACTTATGAGGAGAGGCTGAGGGAACTGGGATTGTTTAGTCTCCAGAAGAGAAGAATGAGGGGGGGATTTGATAGCTGCTTTCAACTACCTGCGGGGGGGGGTTCCAAAGAGGATGGAGCTCATCTGTTCTCAGTGGTGGCAGATGACAGAACAAGGAGCAATGGTCTCAAGTTGCAGTGGGGGAGGTCTAGGTTGGATATTAGGAAACACTATTTCACTAGGAGGGTGGTGAAGCACTGGAATGCGTTACCTAGGGAGGTGGTGGAATCTCCTTCTTTGGAGGTTTTTAAGGTCAGGCTTGACAAAGCCCTGGCTGGGATGATTTAGTTGGGAATTGGTCCTGCTTTGAGCAGGGGTTGGACTAGATGACCTCCTGAGGTCCCTTCCAACCCTAATATTCTATGATTCTATGATAGGGATCAGGATGAAAACTTAGAGGCCAGATTGTCCCACACCTGCCTACTGAAGGGTTTTTTCACTGTCCTTGGAAGTGGCTGGTGCTAGCCGCTACAGGAGAAAGATACTGGGCTGGATGGAGCAGTCCACTCGAGCTGTTCCCATCTTGTGTGTTGGTGATATTGAACCTGGTGGACAGGGTACTATCAAAGACTCTGTGGTCTAACCAGCAGAGACTGGGAGATGAGACCCCTGGATTCTACTCTTGTTGATTACTGATAGTGTGTTACTTTTGGACACCTTGCCCAGGCTAAACAAGTTTTCCAGCCTGTTGCCTAAAGTTGAGCACCTAAATGACTGGGCTGACGTTCAGAGGTGCTGAGGGTCCAAAACTTCTATTGATTTAAGTGGGATTTGCTCAGCGCCTTAAAAATCAGGTGAATATGTATTTAGGTGCCTAAAATGAGGCACGATCTCATCCCGCTTTGCTCATCTGCTAAATAACACTGATCTGCTACACAGGGCTTGCATTAGACTTGTCTAATGTTTACCCAGCACTGGGAGATTGTACTCTGGAAGTGCTGCTGCTGTTGTGTGCCAGATGGACCAGTCCTAGACCTGGGACAAAAATATCTGCCAGAATTTTGCTTGCAGGAATAGCTTTGATCAGCATCATTGGAAGATGGAAACTAACCTTACCTCTGGGAATTGAGGAATGATCGAGATCTCAAACAAAGCTATGCTATAAAGGGAACTTTTATATCCACATACCATCGAGGAGGAAATATCTTTGAAAAACATCTGGGATCCACATTTGGTCCTTACCCTAACTAGTGAGGGGCCTGGCAGAGGATGGGCTTCTGTCAACTATGATTTTTGGGAATCTTTTGTAATAACTTCATACGATCTATCTGCCTGCTGTAGTGGTGTTTTTTCATAATGGATAGTTCTGCCAAAAACTAAATGATTTTTAATAAGAAGACCTAACCTTGAATATAATGTTACTTATTGCTTATTTTAACCAGCGGCTGCCCTCTTCCAAAATACAAACGCTTGAAGCCTAGGAGCTGGAGTTTGAATTAAAAAGGGAACAAATGACTCTTGGTACGTACTGTATTGATTCAGTGTCTACATATGGATTTGCAAAACAATAAGCTCTACACTGACTTCATGTAGTAGCTTCCTACCTTCTCCTGCAATATGGTCTAATGGTAGGAGTAAGGATCTGGATAACAAGTAAACCCCAAGTTCTAATCCTGTCAGAGACAGTGTCTTGTTGTGACCTTGCGGGGAGTCATCTGACCTCCTGCTTAATGGAGCCCATCTGGAAAATTGGGTTTAAAAGCTGGGCTATTGGCAAATACCAGAGGCTTCATCTGAGCTTTTTAAAAGGCTTTTGACAGTCCCACACAACATTCTTATAAGCAAACTAGGGAAATGTAATCTAGGTGAAATTAGTGAGGTGAGTGCACAACTGGTTGAAAGACTCTATTCAAAAAGTAGTCGTCAATGGTTTGCTGACAAACTGGGAGGGTGTATCGAGTCCAGTCCCACAAGGGTCAGTCCTGGCTATGGTACTAGTCAATATTTTTGTTAATGACTTGGATAATGGAGTAAAGAGGATACTTACAAAATGTGTAGATGATGCCAAACTGGGAGGGTTGCAAGCATGTTGGGGGACAGGATTAGAATTCAAAATGTTGACATATTGAAGTATTTGGTCTGATATCAAGATGAAATAAAAAAGTGCAGAGAACTTCACTTAGGAAGAAATAATCAAATGTACTGCTGCAAAATGGGGAATAACTGGCTTGATGGTAGTACTGCTGAAAAGGATTTGGGGGTTATAGTGGACCACAAATTGAATCTGAGTAAACAATGGGATGCAGTTGCAAAAAAGGCTAGTTTCATTTCAGGGTATATTTACAGAAATGTTGTATGTTAGACACAGGAGGTAATTTGTTCCACTCTACTCAGCACTGGTGAGACCTCCAGCTGGAGAATAGTGTCCAGTTCTGGCTGCCTCACTTTAGGACAGATGCGGACAAATTAGAGTCTGAGGAGAGAAACAAAGTGATAAAAGGTTGAGAAAACCTGACCTATGAGGAAAGGTTAAGAGGGGCATAATTAGCCTTGAGAAAAGAAGACTGATATTATCTGATAAATCTTCAAATATGTTAAGGGCTGCTATAAAGAGGAGTGTGATCAATTGTTCTCTGTAACCACTAAAGGCAGGACAAGAAGTAATGGGCTTAATCTGCAGCCAGGGAGATTTAGGTTAGATGTTAAGAAATAAGGGTAGGTAAGATCTAGAATAGGCTTCCAAGGGAGGTTGTGGAATACCCGTCATTGGAGGTTTAAGAACAGGCTGGACAAACACCTGTCAGGGATGGTCCAGGTTTACTTAGTCCTGCCTCAGAGCAGGAGGCTGGACTTGATTTCCCCCTCCCACCCCAAGGTCCCTTCCAGCCCTACATAAGAGATTTCATAGAATCAGAAAAGACAGGCTTGCAGAACCACTTCTATTTTAGCACATTGGGCCCCAACTGGAAGCTCTGCAGTTCACCTCATTCCTGATCTGTTGAGCTTCCCTGCTATTCCATCCTCCGCCCCTTGAACAGAGAGTGGCAGTCAAAATGCGCATGCACACGTCTCCTACAGAACATGTCAAGGGACATGTCCTTATTACTGTAGCAACATGGTTGTAGTAATCCTTGCTGGAGTAGCACTAACTCAGACACAAGGAGCTCATCTCATCAGGGGTTGCAACATCGAGAGTGGAGGATTAAGAGGGAACCTTTCCTTTCAGTGGCCTCTGAACCCCAACTGTGCAGGCTGACCCCTTTGCCCTTATGGGGTCAGGGGGACCCATGCAGTACTTCCATGTGATCTTAGGGACAAGTGAAACTCCTGGAAGGAGCCAGCCCCAGTGGCCCAGAGACATTAGTCAGTGGGGACCCTTGGGCACTGAAAATGTTATGGCTCTTGTTACAATTTTGACTCAGGACTGATTGGCTGTTGGCTCCCATCTTCTCCCTCACAACTTCACCTCATCTGCCCCCTCCATGCTTCCCTCTCTAACCCCCTACTAACAGCTGCCCCCAAAGAATTAAAATAAACTCCATGAAGCTGGCAAACCCATAGCACTCTGCACTGTCACTTTTCCCAGCTCTGTGTGCCTGCACTACTTCATTTGTAAGCTTGGGGGGGGGGGGAAGCAGCAGTGTTGAAATTAAACTGTTTGAGTCCCTCAGTATTTGGTGTTCTTGAAGCCTCAGATCCCAGAGTTGTAAACACACAACTCCAGATTTGCTGGGGGTTGGGGGGGGGGACAGATATTCCCAGCCCTTCACAATTGTGGAGACAAGGTGGAAAGTATGACCTGACTTAAGGCTCAATCCCCCCCCCCCCCAAAATGTGTTTTAAAAAAAAACCTCATGATTTTAAGCGAGTCTTGTGATTTTTGGGGGGGGGGGGCAGGGGGAGCCTCTCTGAATTCTTGGGGCTGGCAATAGTGGCACAGGGGGAGTATCTTTCTCTGTGCATCTAGCCCAAAGAGGCTTCCATTCACCTCTGACCCCCCTATGGCCGGATTTTTAGATGCCTAAATCCAGTTGAAGTCCATGGAAGCTAGGCACCTAAATACCATGAAAAATCTGGCCCCAGTATGCTGTACTGTAAGGCATAGTGAATTGGATCACAGCTGTGGAATAATGTAGTCTTTTTAAATAAAGGCAGCTGGCTGCTTTCAGCAGAGGTCTTACCTTTATGAAATTTGGCAAAGGGCACTCACTCCCCTTCCACCTGCTTCCCTGTGTCCATTTTGCTTTGCGGTCCCTGTTTTCTCTGCTGTTACTATATCCCTTATCTCTACCCTGCCCCCGGGTCTGCCGGTAAATTTCACATTGTAAACGGCTATTGATTTCCCTACTAATGCACCTTGCTACATTGCAGAACGCAGACCAAACAGAGCCCAATCAGCCACTTAAACACAAATACCGCCTTCCCATCACAGACTGGGATGATCAAGCAGTTATAACTTGAACGGGTTCCCAGTGACCCATGGCGCTCAGCTAAAATGAAGGTAATGCTGCAAACATCAGCCAAAGAGAAACTCAGGAGAGCTTTTTCCTTACATAAAAAGACCGTTTTGTTTGTTCTTGTTACCTGCAAATGAGAAGGGAAAAAGTGTCGCATTCCACCACTCCTTGTAGCATTATTCCAGCTACACTGATTCGCAGCTGCCTTTCCCCCTAGCTAATAAGTAATCATGAGAAGGTTTGTGCTCTTGTTTATTATATCTGGCCCAGAAAACACATTTTCCCCACCTCGCTCAGTAAAATGCTTCCTGAGATTTATTTGTGAGCCTGTAAATACAGCTTTAATTTAATTTACTGGGCTACTGTATGAAACCATATCTACAAACCAGGCATTCCGTCCAGCTCTACTGAACTGAGCAGGGTCTGTGTGGAGGATGGAGGGACAGATTTTTCTAAGTATTGTCCCTACTTTTTGTTGTTGTCTTTAACCAGCTCCACCAAAGGGCACCAGCCTGCAAAACCAGCTTGTTTTACTTTAAGCACCAGCTGTGTGTGTGATGCTGAGCAAGGCAAAATGCAGTCTCTAAACCTGAGACCTGCAATTGGAGGCCTGGGTCCTGTAGTGTGCACCACACAAGTGTTGAGGTCAGGTTGCCTGGAGCTTGCTGCAGGGTCAACCAAGGCATAAAAGGCAGACACAGACAAGACCACCCCCTGGAACCCAGAGGAAGGTGTTAGCTCCATATTCTTTTTTTTTTTCTCTCTATTCTCCTTGTTGTATGGGATGGTGGGTTGCAGAAGGCTGACTGCCACAGCTTGGTGTTCACAGGCATTTACGTAAGCAGTGGGAGAAGCCGTCTGGCATACAGGGAAGCAGCTCCATGCATAGAGAGGTAGCCCAGGAGAGGGGAAGGGACATCAAGCCTGGCCTTGGTGGACCAAGAGGGAAAGGGAAGATGTGAGATCTTAAATGAAAGCTGGTGTGGAGCTGGGAAGCCTTGAAGCCCTCTAGGTATGTTTGTTTTTGAGGGCAAACTGTCCCTCTGATGGCTGGTCCACATAGATAACAGCCTCCTGCTGTTAGGAGTTACTCCTTTAGCTTTGGTGATGGAAGGTCCCAGGTTCAAATCCTTGCTGACCTCTCATTGTAGCATCATTACACACGCAATGGAGATGCTTTGAAAATTAAGCTGTGTGGATCCCACTGCATCTCAGCCCAGTGTCCTAGCCCAAGTGGGGATCCCACTGCATCTCAGCCCAGTGTCCTAGCCCAAGTGGGGATCCCACTGCATCTCAGCCCAGTGTCCTAGCCCAAGTGAGAGTTGGGCTGAGAACTGCTCAGTTCTTTAGCTCCCAGGCATTTGTTGCATTCCAGCCACTGAAACATAACTCTAATTTTACAAGGCAAAACCTCCACGACACATGATCATCTTGACACATAATAGGGCAACTGTAACAAAGTTGTATGGGTTCTTTAGCAAGCCCAAAGCCCAATTTACACAACAGCCACTTGTGAAATTCTGTGCAAATGGAGTGCATATCTGGTTGGTAACTGTTTTAAGGGCTCAGTCGTGATGCTGCTTTTCAGTTGCTCTTGAAGAGGCAAAGCCATTCACGAAACAGCAGTTCCTGGTCTTTATGCCATCATTGGTGCTCCTAATCTTCACCACCTGCTCACCCAGCTATCTCACCTGCACTGTTTGCAGCCCTGAAAAGAATCTATTCACTCCCATGCTGTTCTGTGCTCCCTGTACCATCAACACCATTGATTAGGCACAAGCCCAAAAGCAGGATGGGTGGGAACGCAGGAAATGCAGGCAGCCCTGGCATGCTATCTGAGCGCCTAGATACATGAGCCACTCATACAGAAAGTTTGTTCTCCCAATAATATTGTCTGGCATACTTCCAGGTATTCAAGTCTGTTAGTGTTCCACCAGCTAATGTGGTGGACTGGAGACCGCACCACTCCAGCTGTACTCACCTGCTACACGTGAGCTTGTGTGGCAGTGTTCTGTATGGTTTTTCTGTGGCTTGGTTTGGTTTTTTTTTTTTTTTTTAATTCCAGGTTCTGAAACTTGCCAAATGGAGATTTGGTATCCATTTATTTCTCAGGAACTTCCCCCACCCCCTTTTTGGTTACGTCAGACAGCTTATTTAGAATGGGCTGGTGTCCAGAGGGAGAATTTGCAAACAAATAACTTTCACCCAATGTGACAGTGCACAATAGATTGCAAAAATCCCAGGCAATGCGCTGGCATGACCATGACAATGGGAGTTTTGTCCATTAGTTTTCAGACATAAAAGGTTTCTACTCTGCCCAACCTCAATTGCATGTCAGTGGGAACGGGCTTCAACAAAACCCCAACCACTTGGTAACAAGAGTGCTGCCTCCATAATCAACAAACAAAGGAAACCTGCTCCCCCCTTCCCTATCTCCCCACCCTGGTGCCTTAGTAAACTGCATTGGTTCTGGGTTCCGCATGCTTTATTTGTGCATCAATAGCCATGCGGCGGTGGGTTATAAATCATTAGTGTTAGTTGACATCTGTGCATGTTTTCTATTTTTTCCTTTTTACTCAATACACATCTTTTCTCAGAGGGCACCAGGAACCAGAGAAACACTGCATATATTGTTTTCCTCTGATGGAAGCAACTTCTAGATTAATTGTTTCCTTTTTAATTGGAAGCATTTACAAATCCTGAAGCAGTTGCCCATTTAAATGCTGACCTTAGATTACATCTTCATGATCACAGCATGTGTGGCAGAGGAGGTGGCAGGAGTATATGCTGCAATAAACTAGACTATCTTCTCTGCCTACCCACTCCTTTGTTCTATGTTAAAGTAGGCCCAATGTGAATATTAAGATGTGGAGGATGGAAATCTACTACATTCCAGTGTCTCTTTTCAGTCTGAGTTTTAGTGTCTACCAGAGGTATTAATTTAAGCTATGAATTTAGGGCTTATTACAATGTGTAACCCACTAACCCCCTCTTTGTCCTATGACTGCAGAGGTGTTAACAGGCCACTCTATTTTGAATGGTCCCTTAGAATGTGCGCTAGCTACTTATGCTAAACAATCTGTTCCACCTTGCAGCTGTGACACTTGGAGTACCTTTCCCAGACCAGAGGGAGAGCTCTGTGTAGCTCAAAAGCTGCTCTCACCAACAGAACTTGGTCCAATAAAATATTACTTCACCCAGTTTTTCCCTTGGTACATGGAGTTTTCAGAGGAGAAACAAAGGCACTTTCCATTTGCAAGTGGCTGGTGCCCAGGAAATGATCACTGAATCAGAGAAAACTGACCATCTCCCTCTGAACAAGGAAACTGATAGCTTTTCTATTTGGGTGCAAGTAGGCCACCATTTTTCCTAATTAGTTACGATGTCTTGCCCATCACAGGAGTAGATAGCAAGCGTCCCCTAAGGACACAAGATGAGAAGCACTATTTATCACTGTTCTCGGAGGAAGCGGACACCATGATGGGTGAAATATCAGGAGTAATTAAGAAAAATAAGGGCTTATGTACTTTATTGCACCAACAGTAGGAGCGTGCTGCCAGTTCCTCACAGGCTGCTTGTGAACCCGACAGCCTCCAAGTATTTTTTTTTTTTTTCCCCCCTAGGAACCCACATATAATTTGCTCTGTAATGCTTGTATAATGACTTTCATGTGAGGGTTTTGGAGCCTAGCTGACACCTAAATTAAACCTCCTAATGCCCCCAGCAGGTACGGTAACTGCTGTTTATTATTCCCATTTCTCAGCTGCTTAAGTGACGCAGAGCAACTTGCTCAGGGTCGCTCAGTGAGTTGGACAGATGGAGCTGGAACCCAGAAGTCCCTGTGCTCAGACTGTTACACAGCACTACCTCACTTACATTAGGTAATTTCAGGCCAAGGTAGATAGATTTGCATATGCCCTGTGTTTCCCTGTGTCCTTCAGAGCCAAGCCAAGATTGTTTCCTCTTTCTTGTAATGGTCCTTGGCTTTATCCACCACATAGGAGTTATTCACGGAGTACTCATGGGTTTGCTGGACATGTCTGAGCTCTACTGGAGACGTGAGCATATCTGTAACAGGGCAGAGGAGAGATGGGAAAGATGTGTGAATGTAAATGGGTTCCAAGTGAAGGATCGCTATGGGTATTGCCATCCTGTGGGGGAGTGAGAGGGGCTGTGGTGGTGGCAGGACTGGGTAGGGGTTTGCAGTGTGGTTAACACAACATCTGGGCCTTCTCTCCGTTTGGCCTGTGGTCAATAAGCTGGCGTTTCTCTCCTATTGCTCCGGAGGAAAGTTGTGGAGGCCCAATGAAAATTTAAACTAAACATTCAGTTTTTTTCTCTGCAACCCGCCACCATGTTTGTTACCCAGGTGAGAGCTCTGTGGGTGCAATACAGTTGAGACATTTCCTCAGACTGCTCGCACTGGTTCTGTAATTCACTTACCTAGGCAAGTGTGCACCATTGTATGCAAGCCATGCAGGTCTCAGTTCCTGTCCAAAGAGGCCCATGTGCTTGGGCTCACATGGGGGTGTTTAGATGGCTGCTCCTAGCCTCCATTCTAAAATCAGTGGGGAATGGGCATGCCGGGGGCTTCAAAAGATGTTCCGTTACAAATGTAGTTCTCCGGGGGTCTCCTTGGGTCCATTTAATCTCATTCCACTGTCCTCACCTTCACCCTGGACCCGTGTTTGTAATGAAGTTTAAACTGTAGCATGGGTCCATAGGGAAGACCCATTTGCTTCTGAAGCAGAACTGTTGGAGATCTCGGAGTCAGAAACCATATCTGTGCAGACGATTCGAAAACCTGGTTACAGGAAGTGTCACTGGGCTTCACTTTAATTCTTCCTCTGTAACCCCAGCTTTGGCTGACAAGTATAATAGATCTCCGGGATACATCTTGTACTAAAAGAAAATGTCTAGTCAAAAGTGTTTAAAATCCCTCAACTCTGGAGTTTGCTAATAATGTCATTACTTCACCGGTTCCACGTTATTTTTAGGACAGCTATTTCCTCCTACATTAAGCCTCATTAAGATTGTGCTGTAGTGTTTCTAAAGCAGAATAAGTGGAATGTAGCCTTTTTGGTCCAGATAAAGAGGATTTAAAAAAATCCATGTGGCTGTTCCTCATCTTGTTCCCCCTTTGACCAACTGCTACAAACACCCATTCGGCCGTTTTAGGGGGCTTCTGAAAGCGATCCTTTATTCAGAGGGGAGGGAGGAAAAGCTAATGGCCAGCAACTTCTGACCTGGCAAATGCTGCATTTCATTCATTTACATTTAGCTCACTTACAGCAGTGTCTTCCTTTAGTTTGCTCTCATGCCTCATGTTCCTTTGACTAGCAATACCAAGGCTCTGAAAGGAGAGAATAAAGACTGTGTGGGGTGGTATTTCTTCAACTCTAACCAGTGAAGTTATTGTAATTCAGGAGCCGGGGAAGGGGGATATGCTTCCTTCATGCGTGGATCCTGGAACCAGGAGAGAGACAACATGTGCAACGCTGGCCGCGAAAATGTTGCATATGACTGTGGAAGTGAAACCAAATGTGAAAGATGAAGAGAAGTGTTGAAAATCACAGGTAGAAATTCATCCTCCAGAATTACTCGTCTCACAGCATTCAGGAAGAGAGACGGCTAGGAGCCGTGAAGGAGGCAGGCCGGCCACGTGGATTAATTTTAAAACATGCCAGGTGGCCAGAATCCCAGCCCAGCGAAGGAGGTGAAGAGAACTTGAGTCACAAAAGAAAGTCAAGTCTCTGCCAAAGCTGCAGCTGTGCTTTATTTTCATCTAGTAGATATTTATAGAGTGCTGTAGTACCTAGTGTTATAGTCTCTGCTCCTTGGGGCTTTGGAGTATAAAAAGATGTCCAAAGTAGACTTTGTTGGCTTATAGCACTTGTATAAACTGCTACTTTATAGCATGACCTGTGGGGGGGGGGGGGGTTCACCTCCTTTCTTTTTTTGATTTATGGAATGATTGATCTTCTCTTGACAGAGTATCTGCAACTCCAATGACACCAGCAGTCAGTATAAACTAGATGTGTCCTGGAGTTCTCTGCCATTGGAAAGGAGAAGGGAAAACCAGCGGCAGCCTACAGACTGCCACAGCATTCCAGGCAGTCCGCCAGCATGGCCTGGCTGGCTGTGATCCATGAGGTCACAAAGGCATTAATCAAAGTCTGAGCAGTGGTTCTGTCCAAAAGGTGGTTTCATGTAGGATGTCAGAGGCCAATGAAAGTGACTTGTTTTGTCCTAAGGAAAGAAGTCCTGGTAGCAGAGCAGAAATGAAGATGGGGAATAAGGTTGCTATGACCAGCTGGAAACAAGCCGTAGCTGTAAAACAGATGACCATTGAAACAGGCCAGCTTTTGTTGATTGACATAGCTTTAGCAAAATTGCTTAATTCTTGGTCTATCGAAGAAGTAGAGGTCATTGAGTTCATAGCCTGCCAGGGGCAGTGCCCCCCAAAACTCAAGGGGACTTTACAGTCGGAAGCAGCAGCATGTTAAATACACCAGGGAAATTAGGATTGTGGCAGTGTCCAGACATCCCAGAAGGAGAACATGGTGTCTGAACCCCAAAGAATAAGCAACTGAATCAATTGTGTATAATATCGTACTACAAAAGTGTATTGAGTAAGATACCCTATTAAGACTGGTGACATGCTGGTCACGAATATCATTGTCATGTACATATGAGTTTGTATGTATAAAGAATTAGGAATGTGTGCTGGAAATAGGTTCTTAAAATGATTTATGCACTGCCTCCAAAATGCTAGTCTGCCCTAGACAAAGGATTTACATGTCTGATGGGCTTGATTACCGGTAGAGTAAGTTAAACAAGGGAATCAAGCTAACAAGTGACAGAGGAAACCATTTAATAGGCTTTGCACCCTGAGGAAGTCTTCCTGACTCTTGATATAAAGATAATGGACTGGTTTTTTTTTTTGCTCCCTCTTATCTTCTCCATCCCTTAGGGGACATAGGGAGCAGCATCCTCCGAGCCTGTGAATGGTGGATCCTCTTGGTCTGAAGGGCAGGAGCCACTGACAACTTGCTGTGGATGAGAAACCGTTTTAGGCAACAATACAGCTTTCTAGAATCAAGTGTTTAGTCACTAGAAAGTGAGTTTTACTTTGTAACCATTGTCTGTTTCTGCTACCTCTGCTTAGTATCATTTTAAAACGGTTCTTGGTTTATAGTAAAACTAAGAATAAGTGGTTTAACAATCTCAGTGCTTTCTATTGAAGTAGAGACAGGAGTCCTTGGCTCACCTAACGGGGGATTTATGTACACTGTCTCTTGGGAGGCAGCTAACTTAGTTTCTGAGTGTCTAGTGAGAGGGACTAGATCAGGGGTCAGCAACCTTTCAGAAGTGCTGTGCCAAGTCTTCACTTATTCTCTCATTTAAGGTTTCGCGTACCAGTCATACATTTTAACGTTTTTAGAAGGTCTCTTTCTATAAGTCTATAATATATAACTAAACTATTGTATGTAAAGTAAATAAGGTTTTTAAAATGTTTAAGAAGCATCATTTAAAATTAAATTAAAATGCAGAGCCCCCCGGACCGGTGGCCAGGACCCAAGCAGCGTGAGTGCCACTGAAAATCAGCTTGCATGCCACCTTTGGCCTGTGTGCCATAGGTTGCCTACCCCTGGACTAGATTCTACAGGGGCGTCTCTGGGGAACTTGAGAACTGGGGTCACTGTTCCTTCCGAGCCAAGGTGAAGACTGGCAGAGTCTTAAAAAGTTTGTGATGAGGACAGACTGGTGAGGCAGTGAATTGACAGTCTTAATCTTCAATAAAGCTCACTCTTGCTCGGGGAGGGCGGCACAGTGGCTTAGGCTGCCCTGAGGAGAACATCACAATCTTTGAAGGATTTCTAACAAAACATGAATTTTAGTGAGCACGTAATGCTAATGACCTCAAATCCTGCAGTGAATAAATGTGGTGGTAACAGACCATCCGTTATTCTATAACTTTTTTCATGAGCTATACTATACTATACTATACTATAGAAGATCAGCTGCTGGTGCCATATTTATTCGCTCTGCAATGTTTGATTTTCTTCACCTTACATTGTCTCTACCAGTCCTGTCACTATGACTTTCGGAGGCTCCGTCTCTGCCAGGATTGATTCTTTTTGTGTTTGCCCATAAGCAAGAAAGCACCGTTTTTGAGATGTTGCACATTTACAGCACATAAAGAACAGCAATTGGGGATCTATGAAGCTTGTTATTGCATGGTGCATGAGGCATAATTGTTTCCTTTTTGTCAATGTCACCTGTAAATGTTGTTTTGGCCCACTCTTTCCTGAACATTATTCTACATGTACAAACACACACACCTCTTCTTTTGCCCCCTCTTCTGTCTGTCTTCTGAAGCACCCTAGAAGAATCTTCTTGCATGAATTTTCACACATTCTCCAGTATTCTGACTTGTATCCTGATTTAGCTAACAGATAAACTACACTCAGTCAAAACATCTTAAAACATCCACTTAACCTATGAATAGTCAAGTTATAATATAGGTATCAAGTAGGAAAGTCCTCCTGTCTTCTAAGTGAGTTAAATTCCCAAATTCTCTAGGTAGATGAACCAAGATAAGACCTTGACCTTAGAAGCCAATGGCAACTAACCAGTACAGCTTGAATAGCAAATACTGAGTACTTGCAAAGAAATACAATCAAACCATTGGTGTTTTTTAATCCTGCACAACTTCTTGAATGCTTCTCAATAATGAGGAAATTGCAACCTGCTCAGGTATTGCAGGAAAATTACTAAACGGCAATTAAATTACTTGTGAAATATTCATTTAACTCTACACACAAGAATATAGGAAGAAAATCTTCCCCCTCACCCCTCTGTAAGATCCAGGATTACAGGCACATTTGGGAACTGAAAACCACTCCCTGTGCAATAGAAAATTGATTTTTTGTGGGGAAGAATAGCCGCGTATGCAAGCTAAGAACCAATAACTTTATCTAAAGAAAATCAATGGGTAATTGCTACATTTTTAATGTTGTTCAATTTCCATTTTTCTGCCTATGGATTACGGCGAGAATTGTGATGAGGGCCTTCCTTAATGTAATGTTCAGATTCCCTAGAAAGGGAATGAGGGGTGTTAATAATTGTGTATATATATTCAATATAAAGCATGATCTATTATCTTTGTGCTTGGCGAGGATGAGCCGTGTGAAGCAGTGCATACATCAAACCTGTTCTGGGCCTTCACTATATGTTCAAAGGTATAGCAGCATGACTGTCTGGTAGAGTGTTCTCAATCAGCAGGAGGAAGGAAAAATGCTGTGATTATATAGGGAAGAGGAACTGCAAGGGGAGAAGTTCCCAATCAACATTCATACCCTTCAAGATTCACTTCCCTTTATCTCGGAGAGTGCAAAATTCTGGCCGATATAGCCATCTGTTCACTTCAGCATGGAGATCAGAATGGAAAGCACAACCTAATGGTACCTTAAAGTGTCGTCTCCTGTTAAAGGCATCCTAGAGAGCAGCAGGTATTTGCACATTTCAGTTAGGGAAGGTGTTTGTAGCTGAATTTGTTTAATACCTAATGTCTGGGATGTCCTAATGGAGGATACTTTTAAAGCACCATTAGTGTTGTGCTCACTCTGCTTTATGCTTTGAAAGGGCAAAGTACATCAGCTGAGATTTGAAGAAATTAAGCCTATTTGTCGCCCCTTTGCTATGCTTGGGGCGGCAAAAACCCTAGAGCCGGCCCTGCCCCTTAGCTCATGCTGTCTGAACTAATGTCATGCAGCGTGGTACATCAGAGTTCCCCTCCATTTGTACCTACAGTGACACCTATAGAAGTGTCCCTAGATTGCTGGCTTTGTCCTGGTCAGCCAGCCACATTCACTGTCATTCTTAACCCTGCAAAGTTGGTCTATTTTTCCTTTTTAATACTTCCCGAGGTTGTGGCGCAAAGTTTTCAATCGATATTCACACTGCACGTTTCCACTTGCATTCATCTTTGCGCACGGCTATTTAGTTTAAATCTTAATTTACCCACAAAACCCCTCCTCGGTGACCACATGGGTGCTAATCATGTGGTGATCCTTGTTCTCTTCCCCCCGTCCCCCCCCCCCCCCCCAGTCCTTCAACTGTTATACCCACGGTTGCATCTTCTTTCAGATTGCAGACCCTTCGGGGCAGGACTGTTTTTGCTCCTAGATCTACACCGCACTTAATGCAATGGAGCCCTGATCCCGAATGGGTCCTCAAAGTGCAACCAGACTACAATTAATTCGTAATTCTTTCCAATGCTGAGTTCTAGTAGTTCCAAGCCATCTCCTTTTCCCTACCCTACCCTGGGTAGTCAAAATGTATAATATAACTGTTATTTTAATATAACTATTAACATCATTTATAATGTTGTAATCAATGATGGAGCCAGGAGTGTCATTGGGCATGTGCTGTGCAATCAACAGCAGATGGCTTAAAACTTTCTGGCAGTACACACATGGGCATGTCTGTGTCTGAACAGGTTACTGATGAGCAAGGGCCTTGGAATTCCCAGTTTCCTTGGTCAATAGGGTGGCACAGTTGGACTCTGGGTATATCCAATTATATTGGAAATTGCTCTAGATTTTGAAAGTCTTTTTTTGTTTTAGTCTCCCAATGGGAATGTTGGCTTGGAGTGCTTCAGTTCAGCCCCTCCATAGAGAAGTCCTAGCTGCAAATGCAGTCCCTTCCACACTGGTGAGAGGGGCTGGGGTTCACATTTTGGGGTTCCAATTTGGGCTGGTGGCAGGTGGGGCGTTCAGAGCATGAGGGAAAAGTCGCCACCGTTCAGAGCACATCGGATAAGGCTGGAAGCACACTAGGGAAAACTCTCCCATTCTGCATTTCAGAGCACTAAGTCACTAATCAATGCCAGAGTCGACCGCAGGCACGGGGGTGGTCTGTTTGTGGTGCCCTCATGCTCGCAATGGCCCTTTCGATGGAAACTGGAAACCTTTCATGTAATATAGATGCACAGAAGGGGTGCAGAGTATAATTTGTCTCTCTGGTTGGCATTTAAAGGTCATGTTATGAGCGTGACACTTGGTGTTGGTCAATTTAGAAAAGCCCGAACTTTGTACAGAACGGAAAAGCGGGGGAAGGGAAACTAAAATAAAACTGACAACCGTCATTGTTTAACGCTAACAAGAAGCCACTGAAAAGCTCCCATTGTACTGCCACTAGCCAGATCAAGGGAGCCCTGTGGCAGAGCCATGGTCAATGAGAGTATCTGGCCTGTACGGACAGAGGAAGTGGCTGTTTTGCTAATGTAGCTGGAGGGAATTGGTGGGGGCAGAGGTGGGGGGTTCTCAGTGGCGAGATAGAGTAATAGACGAAGAATGGGCTTCCTCTTTGAAGGGGGAATGCTCAAGCCTTTATTTAAGGGCATGGACTGGGGGAACAATGTGACTAGCTGATGGGACTGTAACAGTCCCGAGCTTTGCATGTGCTCATTAGCCTACAAAAGCGCCCATTGCTGAATCATAATGACATAATACAGCAGGACATTGTGAAAGGGATATCAATATAGATCTACATCCATTCACAGGTCAGAGCGGTCATCCTGCATTGTAGCTCCCAATGCTACAGGAAGCCAGGATGGCACTCCCAGTTGTATATTATGTACACAAGCAATACATTACCAGTAAGTGTTATCTAAAGCACTCTGGAGTCTAGACACAAGGATGATGACTGAGATGGGGCCTTGGATGGGTGGAAGGCAGGGAAAAATGAAAGCTTCTGTACAGCTATGGAGGCCGCATACCTTGAGGGATTTTAATAAATGTGCATCTTGCCATCAAATGATGGGAAGAAAATGGATTAAATGTTTAGTGAATGTACATCACAAGGTTCAATATCAATAGCTTAGGTACTTTGAAGGCAGGAAAGTAAAGTTCCCACCAAATGCACTTCAGTCTGAAGGGGCATCTCCCCACAACTGGAATTGGATCATTACCAGGGAAATATGCAAGGCTGAGAAAGAAATGATTTGCCTTAATGAGCTCAGCAACCGTCAGCTGTTTTGTAAGCATTAGCAAATAATAAGGAGCAATAGCTGCATTTGCTCTGTGAATGCAGAGCTAATGCAGTTATCTGTCATGTAACAAGGGGAGTATTGGCACATTGTTATATTTCAAACACAGTTAATCAATGTTCCAAAAAACAAATGTACCCGGAGGCACTCTAGTAGCATCGCAACTCTCAAACCTTACATTGTGAGGGGCGGCAGTGGAGTGAAGACAGCTGCTGTGTGCTTGCCAGTTAATTAATGGGTTATAGAACAGATAGCAGGGACAGGCAGACTGGTTTTGGGGACAAACAAGAACCCGTTCCCCTTCCTGAGCTCTTACCCGTGTACAGAATGTGTTTGAAAAGTCAGACTTTGAGTTGGGGCTTGTTCCTCCTCCTTTTGTTGATTTCAGTTGCATTCAGAACTGGAAGCGTCAAGTTCCCCTGCAAGAGGCTGCTCAAGTGCTATGCTAAGAGGGGACAAGCGGTGGGTGGAAAGCTAATGAGAACGTGTTCTGAGATTTGGACCAATTGTTGCAATTTTAAGTGGTCGGTCTGCACCCCCAAACCCACCTGAGTTTTACCCATCACTAGCAAGTAGTATCTTGAGGAATCTATCCCCTCGGCTTGTGGATTTCTAAATCCTAGTAAAAAACAGCAATCTTTCACTCCCCTTCAGAATGTGAGAGTATGATCAGAGGCGATCTTTCCCCCTGGGCTTTGTAACTGCACTTCACACAGTTAACAATGCTATATGAGTCTCCACCAGAGGTCATGGTCCCTGTGCTGGAAACAAGCAGAGCAATTTTCAACAAGAGGGGCTAGCATGTAGGAGAGGAAGGATGGTCCAGTGATTATAGCACTAGCCTGGGACTCAACAGCCCGGCTTCAGTTCCTTGCTCTTCTGCAGACTTACCATTTGACCTTGGGCAAGTCACGTAATCTCGATCTGTTGCCCATCTATAAAATGGGGATAATAGCCTTGCCCTGCCTCACAGGGGTGCTATGAGGACAAATACGTTCTAGGTTGTGAGGTGCTCGGGTAGTACTGAAATGGGAGCCAGATAAGTATTCTAGGTAGATAACACAGACTATATCACCCTGCTTATATAGGTACTCCTATAGTTCAGTATTATGCTCAGTTCTGGGCACTTCAGTGGAAAGGAAACTGGAGGGAATGTGGACCCACGATTAAAATTCAGGGGGCAGGAGGGATTCCGTTTTGAGGGCAGGAACTGAAATAAAAATAGCTTTGCACAGCAAAGATGAGAACAGATGGGTTGCAATATATCCATGTGCAGGGTCTGTACTCAAGGGATGGAGAGCCCCATTTTAGGGGGTTAAGAGTAATGGAATGCAATCAGAAGCGAATACTTGCATTGAATTGCAGGGGGGAAAACAAACCTTCCTAATGGTAGGAAGTGGCAAGATCCCTGTCAATTGACACACAACTAGACTGGCCCAATCACTAAGAAATATACAGGGCCGGCTCCCGGCACCAGCGCAGGAAGCAGGTGCTTGGGGCAGCCAACAGAAAGGGGCAGGCAGCACATCCAGGTCTTCGGCGGCGGGTCCCTCTGTCCCTCTCGGCGGGAAGGACCAGCTGCCGAATTGCTGCCAAAGAAAATGAAGCTGCCCGGTAGAGCTGCTACCAATCGCGGCTTTTTAAAAATGTTTTTATTTATTTTGCACTGCTTGGGGCGGCAAAAAGGCTGGAGCCGGCCCTGGAAATATACATTAAGGAACAATTCTGCCTTGGCTCAGGGGCTGGGCCAAATGACCTAATGGATCTTTTCCACTTCTAACATCTAGGATTCTGTTTGAGAACTACTGGCTTTGGGTGTGAACAATGAAAGCCAGGGAAGGCTTAGATTATAGAAGTGATGGATCTAAAGAAAAATAAGAGGTTTGGCAGGTTGAAATTCACTGCAAAGTGTGGCCCAGAGGTCACCATGTTCCGCCTTCTTTTAGCTCTTTTTTTCCTCTTGTGCAGAGAAAAGTAGCTGGCCAGCTTGACAAGTGGAAACTGTAGTTTTGTCATTAATGTGCAATGCTGAAACAATGATGTATGGCTGGTGATAGATCATGTTGGGTTTCCGGAGAGCTGGGAAGACTAAAGCATGCGCCTAATCCATGATGCATGAACACATTGATCTTCCTGGCTCTGAAAATACAGGGTAACGAACCCCAGCTAACACATCATTTTTATGCCACTGCACCTCACTAATATCTAATGATTTCACCTTCCACTGAGATAAAATATAATTGTATGGGAGTTCCTGCTTTGTTCTTTGATTCCAGAATAGCTGTGTTTTGCTCTGCAGCTATTGGTGTGTTGAGACTGAAACTTACAAAACCAATTATTAGGATCAGATGCATATTTAAAGTACTGCATATAAGTGTGTATATAGAGAGCTTGTATGTGAGGTACATAACTGTGATATATGTGAACATATCGGACCTGAAACAGCTGAAAGATAAAATTGTAAAGATGCTCAGAAGCAGGTGTCCAGACTCTGGGATTTCTGGATCTCTTCCATCTGATTGGCACTCAGGAAATAAACAATTACTTAGGGATGGAGTTTACCCTGTAAATGTTATTGTTTGCAGCATTCCATCTGGTGGTTGGGAAAAAGTCCGCATCCCTTCTTAAGATCGGTCTGCCATCGCTTACACACAGTTAAGCAATAGCCAGACCATGCTTCTCTGACGCAACCGTTTCCCCCAATTTTTGTTAACATTGTTCATTTAAAAAAATGTAAGTACAAATCACTTGCTGTGATGCTTTCTGCTCTATTGCTGTGAAGAAGCAGAATATTTGCAAATGCTTATGGACAAATGTCTCACTTCTTTGTATGTGGCTTTTCTGCCTCTGGGTCCACAACATCCCTCTGGGCATGTTTTGAATAGGAATAACTTGCAAATATCACTTGTGAAAATCATGTGAAGATTTGAGTGTCTTATAGGGTGGGTAAGAATTTTGTCTCAGTTGTGAAAATGGGGGGAGAGGCTGAGTGACTTGCTCTATATTGTACAGCAAGCCTGGAGCAGAGCCTTGGTCTCCTGACACCCATTTCCACCCTAGGACCAGTAGACCCACTGCCACCCAATTCCACTAGTGAAAGGTGAAATCGCTGAACATTTGGGTTCCGGTCTAAGCTCCCAGAAGGTTGGATACTTCTCCAAATTTCCCAAACATCTCGAATATATAAAATTGGGCTGGAAATCTTTTTCCAAAACAGGCTTTATTAGGAGACTTATGTAACTTCCAAGTGCAGCTTTATGCTGAATGGGGCATGGATGTGTTTCTGTGAGGTAGGGTGGTGGTTGGGGAAAAGAGGAAGGTAACTAAACACTTGTGACTCTGATAAAAGGTGAGTTTGGGGTAAGGGTTCTGGGTTGAGGGGATGGGGAAGAAGGGTGTCTGTCTTTATTTAGAGAGCAAAGTATAAATCGGGCTAAGAGACAAAGGTGCATGTGTCATTAGACAAATGAGGTGGCTACCCAGAGCCTCACAGTAAAATGATTAACTTGACAACAGGGAGGCAGTTGAAATGCTGAGACCACTGCCTAGAGCAGGGGTGGCTAGCCTGAGCCTGAGAAGGAGCCAGAATTTACCATGTACATTGCCAGAGAGTCACAGTAATACATCAGCAGCCCCCCATCAGTTTTCCCCCCAACTCCCAGCACCTCCCACCCACCGGCAATCAGCACCTTCCCCCTCCCTCCACCTCCCGATCAGCTGTTTTGTGGAGTGCAGGAGGCTGTGGGCAGGGAGGGGGAAGGAGCGAGGGCATGGCAGGCTGAGGGGAGAAGGTGGGAAGGGGTGGAGTGGGGGCAGGGTCTGTGGCAGAGCCAGGGGTTGAGCTGTGAGCACCCCGGCACACTGGAAAGTTGGCACCCGTAGCTCCAGCCCCGGAGTCGGTGACTATACAAGGAGCCGCATATTAACTTCTGAAGAGCCGTGTGTGGCTCCAGAGCCACAGGTTGGCCACCCCTGGCTTAGAGTGCTGACCAATATTGTCTTATGTGGAGACACAGGCAGGGGAACATGTTGTCTCCTGTTTTTATACTTGGATGGTTGGGGGGCAGAGACCACCTTTTCTGTTCAAAGAAGAACAGGAGGACTTGTGGCACCTTAGAGACTAACAAATTTATTAGAGCATAAGCTTTCGTGGACTACAGCCCACTTCTTCGGATGCATCCGAAGAAGTGGGCTGTAGTCCACGAAAGCTTATGCTCTAATAAATTTGTTAGTCTCTAAGGTGCCACAAGTACTCCTGTTCTTCTTTTTGCGGATACAGACTAACACGGCTGCTACTCTGAAACTTTTCTGTTCAGTATTTGTACAGCACCCAACACAATAGAGTCCTGGCCCTGGCCTGGGGCTCTTGGGTATTGCCACAACATGCAATAATTAGCATGTCAGTTTTTAAATTTGCTCACAGATTCTTCAAAGGAAAACCCCATTAGTTCAAAATGAGTCAGTGTAGCCCTTACTGAATGTTATAACTGAAGTTACATTAAACCTAATTTGAAATTCCCTCAAGGCAAAGTAAGATTTCTCCCCCCCCCCCCCCGCCCCCCATGTGTGGTGTTTGTATTCCTTTTGGGGCCTCTTGCCTATGTATTCCAGTTGGCTACATGTAGTGCTAATGGAAGACAAAGGCATAGTCTCCTAAATCAGAGAACCAGCCAAATCTCACTGCACACGTGGGTATCGATCGGCATCACTTTGATCATCTGAACCTATTTTTTCATGAATGCAAATCCAAAAACACTATGTGGAGAACAATCCTTTGACACAGATGTACATTGGATAGTCTAACTCGTCTCTTCTACTTCTGATTTCTGCAATTCTTGGCTTAAAATCTTCATGTTGTGGGGTCAATAAACTAACTTTAGGAAATTCTCTGCAATACCTTCCCTGGAAATAATCTGTCTCTCTTGAAAGTTTGTGGGGAAACAGGGTTAGGTATCATTGCTGTAACATTCTAGCCCTCCGAAATGTCACTGTAGTGGTGCGTTCTTCCCTTTCAGAAGGTTCCCTGGTGTCCTTTCAGCAAACAAAATGACATTCTGATTTGACAGACACTAGAGGATGTGAATTTACTTATTCAGAGCTTATTTTCAAATAGTATTAACACAATCTTGTGTGTCTGGGATCTACAGCTTTCTTCCAAGTAACCTCCCATGCAGAGGAGACACTTTTAAATGCAACCTGAGGGAAGAAGTACTTGATTTATTTTTTTGTTTTCTTTTAAGTGGTGATGAAAGACACCAGGCAGACAGTCCTGAGAGAGGAGTTTAGTCCCCAGGGCTAAGTGCAGGGATTCAGAGCACGGACTGAGCAGCAGGCTATGTGCTGGTTATTTCTGGGCAAACAATCTCTCCCACTCAGTTGCATAGATTCCACAAATGTGACCCCTTTATCCTCCCCTGAAACTGTGCAGCAAAACCACTCACCACAGTGTTCGGGTTTGCCCATATGTGCACAGAACAGCTGCAGCAGAGCCAATGGCAGCACAAGCTTCTCCCCACAGCTCCCACCCACTTGCTTCGAGCCTGACCAGAAGACCACTTCCAGCTAAATACTGCTCTGTCTCGTGCAGTTCTTGCAGAGACATCCAGAGTGTAAGTGTTGTAGATGTCTGTCCACCAACAGCTGCACTGAAACAATAGTGGTGGGAGCAGCTCTTGGTTGCTACCATCCCAGGTATGCATTTGAAGCAGTGGTGTGGTTGTGCCTTCCCTGAGAAAAGGGGGTGGTTTGGAATCTGAGAATCTCAGCGGAGGCAGCTAGAAGGGAGGATGGATGAGTCACAGCAGTGACTGAGAAGGTTCCGGGAAGGGACCCCACACACTCTGCTTTGCATTAAAGTCCAATGTTAAAAATGTATTTGTTGCCTGGGGAGGTATTCTTCTCAGGGGGAAGCAGCACTGTCTGGGGCAACTTCAAAAGGAACCAGTCTTTATCGCATCTGTAAGAATCATGGGGCTTGGGAAGCATGTGGGGGAGGAAGAGGAGGAGACAGGCACTAGCATTCTATTAGCTTTGAAGCAGCCTCTTTGACAAGCCTGTGGTTTCCCTTAGCACTTATTGATAGCTTACTCTCTCCTCTTCCCCCTCTCCCCCCGCCCCCAATCTTCATGACTTGACTTTTACAGGCACTTTTCTTCTATAAGAGTATTAAACATATTTAAAAACACTTAAATGATAATGTTAAACCTGAAAAAAAAGATGTCAGATGCAAGAGAGAGACACTGAAGATGGTCTCTGCAAAAGGATTTGACCCCATAATCTAATTTGCTTTAAATTTAAAATGATATTCCATTCCCTTATTATAAGGCTCCGTGTCATTGGCTCATAAAGATCACAATTTCTTGTCTTCCAATTGTAATAAATCCAATTCAAGCACCCTCTTGATTTGAAATTCGTCACAACAACATTCAGAGGGCACAGCGTCTCCGATGAGTTTTATGGAGAGGGTGCTCTATGCTCATCTGCAAGAGATGATGCAAGACTATAAAGTGATTTGCCTCCCCTCCCTTCTCAATATGATCAGCGAAAAGAATACTATGTCTAAATTATAGTCTATTCCTCATTATCCAGCAGTAAAAAGGTTAGACTAGCAAGGGAGCCAGACTGGCTAGAGTTTCACATTTTATCTGTACGCCGGGGAATAGTTCAGATTCTTTAAATCCATCTGAAAATATTCCATCTTGTTCCAACAAATCTGGTAGGTTAACCTTTCTGGTTATTTTTACTGTAAGTGATAACTGATCAGTGAGGAGTGTGTATCTGTCTTACTAAGTAATGAGTAATATAGTCATCGGAACTGATGAAAATACAACTTTTTATACTATATATAATCATAGATTCTGTAGAGTTGCCTGTCTTAAGGGAGGTGGAGCAGAAATCTATGTATTATCTGCATTGTGATAGCACCCAGGATCTCCAGCTGTGGTCCAGGACCTCCCCGTGACAGATGCTGCAAAAACAGTTTGGGCATGGGTCTTATCGGGCTGTCAACATATGAGGTTTCCTAATTCATATTTCCATGTTAGCAATGTGCTCAGCTACTCCATACGTGACTTTTTGGTACCAGTTTCAGTCAGCGTGGGTGTGTCTAGATACAGATAAAGAATGGATCTGTGCATGTATCAATGGATAATTCTGGAGATGCTGCAGATCAAGCCTCCATAATTAGGACTCAATTCAATGTCTCCTAATTGGCATAGGGTGTGCCATGCACTTGCATGATTAGGATAAATTTCCAGATTGAGAGCTCTTTCATTCTCTCTTACCTATGCCCCCAGACCATTCTCTGGACTCATCTCATTTTTGTTCCCTTCTCTAAACTCCCTATGGATGGGATTAAGTCTCATGTGCTGCCCAAAGCCAGCTTTGCAATGCGTGAGACTGGCTGACCAGCGGAACCAAAACCACTTCTAGCCTTACAAGTTGATTCCCACTTGCGCTATGTTAAAATGGTGATGGCAATATTTCTGTAAAGTGATTGAGAGAAATCCTTGTCAGAGTTGGCTTGAGGCCATTGAACTCATCCCAAATTCTGCTTTTCTGTAAAATTTGACACAACAGCTATATTCGTTTTTCACCAAGAACTTGCAACATTTGTTTAATTTTGAATTTCAAGGTCACTCTTCTCTCAGAACTGGAGAGCCAGGAATGGAGTGCAAAAAGTTGTATCCTACAGCCCCATGGTGAAAACCACAATGCACCCTCCCACATGTATCCTCTTTCCTTTTGTGTAAGCCTCTTTCCCAATTAAAACAACAAGTTAAAAATAACAAAAATAGACTCGACTAAACTGGCCTTTGTGAACTGATTCGGTGAACCAGGACTGTGACTGTCCTATTTCAAGATACCAGTCTGAAGCAGAAGTGGACAGGTTGGCATTTCACAAACCCAAATGTAATGTAGTTGATCCAGTCCTTGTGTGTGTGGATATAGATTATGATATAGATATCTGGAGAGACAATTGCTATTGGCTAGCTACAACCATTTGGGAGTACTTCTCCCTTTTTGAATAGTCTTGACTCAATGCATGCTGGAGACTTCCATTCTCTGCTTGGAAGGAACATTTATATTTCTAGGATTTGTGCAGTGTTCTTTAGGGTTTGTTTGGTTTTGTTAACAAAGGTCTTAGCCAAGCAAAAAAATCCCATCTGTATGGTGCTTTTTTTTATTAAAAGATAAAAAGCTGGAGTTCCTAGGAGTTAGCTTTAAGTCACAGTCCATAGCAATCTAAGGTATTCATTGGCTGGGGACTTCCTCTGTTTATTTCAAATACCCCTTTATCATTTTTGTTGAAAGAGCCGTGTTCTCTGTAAAGTGCTGCCAATTGGAAAAAGAATCAGATAATGAAGACTGATGCTGAACTGATGACAGCCCTTCAGTTCCTCAATAGGATTTCTCCAAAATCAAAAGACTGTTTTATTGTCACATTTGGTGGGTTTTTTACAAGTAAATTAAAAAATCTTTTTCAGGTCACATAACAAAAATTAAACCTTACAAACATGCCAAGAAAAGGACCGAGCAAATGCAAATATCAAGTGGGGTATTGGAGGAAATGTTGTAACTATAACTCAAAATGAAATTGTTTATGATGGGTGCTGAGCATATGTGCTTTACAAAGATTACATTATTGCCCATAATAGGTGTGCCTGTGTACATGCGTGCCGTGTTTCTATAGATTGCAAGAGAATTGAAGCAAGTCTGTTTACAGCATTGTATAAACATTGCTTTTATGTTTTTAATTGATGAATTGTTTCTGCAACTATTTGAAATCTAATCTCTTCCCGACAGAGGCCTTGGTTCAGAAAAGTACTTAAGCATGTGGTTAAATTGCATAGAAATCAATAGAATTTGGGCATGTGCTTAAGTGCTTTGCTGATTAGGAATAGACTCTAGCACATGCTTAAAATTAAGCACATGGTTGCATTACTGAATTGGAGCCACAGTTTACTTCACCATAAAGAGATCCAAAAGTGCTCTGTGAACTGATGACCAACTACACAGACCGCATTAGCCTCCACTGAAAAGCAGCCACCTCTGGAGTGAAATGTAGTCACTGCCAATGCACAGCAACGGGGAACGGTAGCTAATTTTTATTTTAAACATTTAGAAGCAGTGTGATCTAGTGGACAGCCCAGGGCTGAGACTCAGGAGATCTGGGTTCTGTTCCTGCTCTGCCCCTGGCCTGCTGGATCACCTTGGGCAAGTCACCTCAATTACGTGCCTCAGTATACCCATCTGTAAATGGGAATAATGATACTGACTTCCTTTGTAAAGCAGCGTGAGACCTATGGATGCAAAATTTCAAACAAGAATGAGGTAGTATTACTATTTACATAAGCTAGGAAGTTGTTATAGACTTTATGGCACTGCAACTTTATTGGGGATTTTAGGGATGCAAAAATCTAGCTACTTAAGTTGAAACAAGGCTTGGACACTGGGATTAGTGATGCAAAAAGCCCTTTGGGCTCTTGAATATCTAGTAGTCTGAATCCTCTGTAAATCCTTGCATTGCTTTCCTTGCCTTAGTATCAGAGTCACTAATTAAATTGTGGTCGTCAAAATTGGCTTAAACTTGTATTCAAAAGTGGCCTCTCCATCAACACAACATCCCCTTACACAATGCTGGGGTATTCAGCCAGTACAGAGTAAGCTCTCTGGGCAGGGACTACCTCTTCCTGTATGTTTGTACAGCACCTAGCACTATTGAGCCCTGATCATTACAGGTGTCTCCAGCTGCTACTGCAATACAAGTACGTTTAATAATGGGAAAAGTATCCCCCTATTCAATCACCAAAACCACTTCCTAGATCGTCTGTCTTCTCATAACTAACCTTGTCTAGCTTGTGAAAACTGATGGGATCAGAACACAAGATGCTCCATATCTTTATCTATTTTTTTTTAATGGGGATAGAGAGCAGTATTCCTGCATTGTGCATTGGAGTCTCTCTGATGCCTTTAGATTTTGAACAAATTTGTTCATCATAGAGAAAGCCAAATAAATAAAATATATTGAGATATTTGTACTGGAACTAAAGTACTAAATTTATAGAAGAAGAGCGTGGCAAATGACAACTTTGTCACACTACATGAAAGAGAGGAAATTAAGCTTTGCATTTTTACCTGATCTTTAAAGAGACTGAACTTCAGTTCCTCAGTCTAGGGATCAGTAAAAGAAGACATTCAGACTCCACCTGGGAGCCCTGTTGGTTGAATGAAACACATCCTTGAAGTCCTTGAATTTCTGTCAGGAGAGCTGTTGAGTCTGAAATGCTATAACTTGATTATTCCTTTTCTGGACTCTTTCCACAAATGCCTAAATTTTCAAAGAGTTACACAGGTTTTATCCACACACAGACTTTCATGTGAGTTGTGTGGCTAAATCCCGTGCAACTCTCTGAAAATTTAAGGGCTGATGCTTCTCGCAAGAAAGATGGCTGTTTTTATTCCACTTGACAGAGTATGTGAATGAACAAACACTATCATTTGTGGGAAAATGGAAATCTCTTAGGAATCTATTGCTCTTTGCAGCACTTTTCATCTGAGACTCTTAGAGCTATATTAGGATGGAAGAAACCTCACAATACCTGCACAAATTACATAAATGTGTATTATCTCCATTTTACAGAGAAACTGAGACATAAACTCAAGATGAGCTACCAAGGTTCATACAGCAAGTGAATGGTAGTCAGGGGGAGAACGCTGGAATCCTGACTCCCAGCACCATGCTCTAACCAGTTAATCATGCTCTCTGGACAGGGAACAGTTTAATACCTAGATATAATCCTTTGATGGGGTTCAGGTGATGACATAATCCACACAAAATCTGAGCAAAATTCTCATGTCAAGAGAAGATCCTGCTTTACATCAATGATATCACTAAAGATCTGTATTTCAGGAAATGATGTTCCCATGAAAACATTCATAAAATGTATCAAAGGGGTAGCCGTGTTAGGCCAGGTCTACACTAACCCCCTAATTTGAACTAAGGTACGGAACTTCAGCTACGTGAATAACGTAGCTGAAGTTCAAAGTACCTTAGTTCGAACTTACCTTGGTCCACACGCGGCAGGCAGGCTCCCCCGTCGACTCCGCGGTACTCCTCTCGCCGAGCTGGAGTACCGCAGTCGACGGCGAGCACTTCCGGGTTCGACTTATCGCGTCCAGACTAGACGCGATAAGTCGAACCCAGAAGTTCGATCGCTCGCCGCCGAACTACCGGGTAAGTGTAGCCAAAGCCTTAGTCTGAATCTGTAAAAAGCAACAGAGGATCCTGTGGCACCTTACCCACGAAAGCTTATGCTCCCAATACTTCTGTTAGTCTTAAAGGTGCCACAGGACCCTCTGTTGCTTTTTACTCATAAAATGTGTGAAAATGCAATGAAAATGATGCTTGCGAATGACCAGTGTGTATCTGAGTTATTTCCAACTTCACTAAATGCACAATGAGCCATTGGTGGGGTTAAAAATAAGTGTAAGTTTAAATAACACATTTAAAATGTCTCTGTACTAACAAAGCTCTGATCAACCAAACGTCATTAAACACACATGATAAAAAGGGGCCTTTGTACATAATTTTGAATTAAACTATTTCCTTACTTAAAAAGAAATCCTAAGACTTATGGCATATGTATATAAACCCCAGTGATCTCTGAATTGTACAGTAGGCTATGCATACATGTTCTAGGATTCTGGTGGAGACCACCTTCTTCAGCTGTGGTTTTGTTCCTAGCTGGATAACATAAATTCCATTAGGGAACATCTGGCATTATAGCTGTTACATTTGTAGTATCTCTGCTATGTACACTATTGCTCCCAGGCTCCAGTCCTGCAGACCCTCATGCACTTACTTAAATTTACCCATGTGATTAGCCCAATTGACTTCAATCCAGCTATTCTTGGGAGCAAAGTTCAGCATCTGTGTTTGCAGGATTTAGGCCATGAATTGCTACTCTGTGTCTAGCTTTCTATCTCCCTTTTGAACAATAGCTTGACCTACCTTGAACTTATCTGCAGGAGAAATTCCTCTGGATTTAATACATTTTAGGTTGTGTAGTTTATCTATCAAGAAACTTAAAAAAAAATGTAATGATTGCTATTTTTACAGGGATTATGAACACAATTTCTTGCTATTGGCTCTTTAGAAGTAGTTTAAAAAAAATCCTCATTGTAGAACTGTGCAGATACTCTTTTTAGAATCAATAGACTCTGTACAAAATTAGTGAAAGTATCTAAGGCACAAACATACCAAATGTGAATGTATATATATCTTGTACTATTGTCTAGTGGTTAGATCTGAATGTCAAAAAGGCCCCTTAAAGTAAATAGGAAGACGACCTCTCAAATAAGAGCTAGATTGGTCTGTAACCTGAGAAATGTGTCAGTGCTCACTGTTCATCCAAATATCTGAATGTGAATCCTTCCTATGTTGTCATATTTGCCCTAAGTGGCATGTTTTGTTCCTTAAATAGGGCTCACTCTTTAGTTTGTTGCATGAGGGAGAGCAGTATATAAATTTGCCTTTCCACTTTTCTGCATTTTTTCTATATATGCAAGTCTAGCACTTTATAGTTTTGGCATTTTCTCCAGCTCAAGTATGTTACAGATTGGAATTCTCATTTTTAAGTTTATTTCTGTTCTTGATTTAAAAAGGCATTAACAAACAATTGATTATCAGTTATAAACTGCAAAAACACCATCTGGTACTTGAAATTAGCTAAATTGAAGTAGGAAAAAAAAAATTCCCATCTGAAGAATATTTGCCAGTAGCATAAAAAAAGCTACTGTCAAGAAATTCCTCATGCTCATAACTTTTATTAAGTAGCTATGAAAACTTGGCACATTTCACATATTCCATATGTGATCTAGATCATCTTCAAGTCTGGGAATTATCCTATCACACTTGAGTGGATTTCTGCTGATGTTCCCCAGTTATAAAGTGTTAGAAACTACAGCCCATACAGTCTTAAAATGTTCCCACCTACCAATACTTGGCAATAGGAGAGGTGAGTCATTACTAGATTCAGAGGGTTTTGATTCTCGGTTACTCTGGGGCCCTTCTTTTACCACTCCAGCAGCGTAAAGGACCTTAGAGTAAACAGAAGCAGCATGTTGTGAATCTCCAGCCAGCGGAGAGCTGACTGGGGGAGGGATTGTATACTAGTCCTGCTCCCAGCCCTCAGCATACAGAACAGATTGGGAGCATGGTCAGTGCATTGCACTATTGCTGTTTGCTGCTTCGCCAGACTCGTAGGTTGCTCCCACTTGCACTGTGTGCTGGGTGGGATCCTGCATGGCTGAGAAAACAGGGAGAACAAAAATGGCTTAAGAATATCTTCACTCCCATCCTCCATTTCTCTGTTGGAGGAATTTAGAAACAGGCCCAACATCTCCCAGGTTCCCTTGATCTCTCGACTGCATCTGCATGAAAGAAAGGTCACTACTGGACTGAGAAACCTGATCATTGAATGTCAATTTGAATGGGAGACTTTGGGAGAGGCCTTGTAATGTTAAGAAATCTGTTATAGATGTAATGGTCAGGTTAATCTTTCTCCTTCTCCCCTCCCACTTTTTAACTAGCTTCTGTCGCCAGCTGCCTGTAACCTGAGCCCTCTCAAATATAATATAGCTTTCAATCACTGCCAATGGGGCTCATGCTTCAAGATCAACACTGCTAACTCACTGTGACCAATAATCTGAGGTTAAACTTCCATGGTAGAGGAAATAGTTTTTCTCTTGAAACTAAAGTTAATGCATAATGGAATGCATTAGGACATTTCCAACAGGAACCTAGCCACTCTCCTTAGTACATCTTGACTCCCTTTTTGTGTTTTGCTGAAAGAAATGCACACAGTTAAGGAAGTCATTTCCTAAAGTTCAGGATTTGCAATTTGCATTCCATAATCTCTTGGTCATTTAGCAGCAGATAATTTGTCATGGTTTGTTTTAGCTGTTGTGATATTGATATTTATTATGCAAATTGTATTTCCTACATCTTATTGTTCTGCATCCCATGAATACTTAAATTATTATAAACCTTTACACTTAATATGGGTCGTCCTTCAATTTGTTGCTTGAGCAGCAGTGGGTCATAATGTACAATATCTTATGGAAGGGAATAAAATAAGTAATTAAAAATAGACAAACAAGATAGTCTGGTACCTAATCATACTGAGGCAAATTGAGTTTATATGCAGTGTCTTTCAGACCAGATTTGTTTACCAGCATGAAAGTCCTTCTGGAGATGAACAATATATGGTGTCCTAGACTAAGATAAGTGCCTCCCTCTTAATCAAAGGATAAATCTGGTTTAGCCACGTAGTTGTAATGACCCTAGCAACCTTAACATTGTGTGCATCTTGTGAAACAGGGCAATGGTTGTGCAGGGAGCAACATGTTTTACTTACTTTATTTGTAAAATCTGTAATGCAAAATGATGCTACTCTTCCAACAGAAGTGAGAAGAGCACAGATCTAACGGAGGAGAAAGGGGGCTGTTTTGCTCAGAGGCTAGTTGTGGGTATAAATGCTCCCAGTTTGAAGGAGTCGGCGTGTGGGAAGAGTCCTGTGTTTGCGCAGATAACGCTTGTCTGAATCCATGCTAGAAGCAATTCAATCGGAAAAGGTAGTTCTTTCTAAACCTACAATGTGATGCAACATTTGCCCTGAGCATTTTTAAGTTTAGACTCCGGAAAAGGTGACAGAATTGTAAAGCTAAAGTGACAACTCCTTTGCTGAAGCATTGCTTTGAATAACCTAATTAAGAATTGTTGGAAATATTTGGCACCCCCTTTCTGGTACGGCATGCTTAGTTCCATAATATTAAGGAATAATGAGAGGGATGTTAAGTTCTTCTTTCCAACGGAAGAGACCCCTACTAGTTGATAGCCAAGATGATGCATTGCACAAAAGGTATTAAGGCACAGCTTAGCAGTCTGGAGGAGCAATTCTCTGGAGCTAGTCAGTTCTGAAGAGGAAGGAAGGGTGGTTCAGTTCAATTAAGACCTGTAAAAATCATTGCACAGATGGAAAATCTACAGAAAGGTAAAAGTTACCAGCTCCTTGACACCCATCTCCCATTTACTGTCAATCGAGAAAAAGAAGGCAATAGGGGTTGGGAGTTGGTGACTGTCCAGAGATGACCACACCCCACTTCATGGCTAGAAGAGCAAAGGAGATAACTCTGTTCCATATAGTGTGTAATGCACTGATGCCAAACTTGCAGAAATGGAAAAGATGTGTGGATGCATGGCACTCCCTTGGGAGGCCCTTCCTCATGCCCATAAACTGATTCCTGCCCTGGCCTGACACCTTACATTGGCCAAAGTGAGTGGAAAGATGGTAGGTTACTTTATCTTATGAGTCTGTTCAGGGAGCAGTTGGTGGAGGGGTGAGATGTGGGGGGTGGAAGAAAAGTTTGATTGAAAGGAAACACAGAACAGAGCAAGGAATTATGCAAATGGAGTTATCCGAACTAAACCGCTATTGATTTAGGGGCTTTGAGGGCTCCTGGTGAGGTGGTAGGATCATTACAAGAACAAACCAACCTGCTAAGATAGGTGCATTTCCAATGTGGACCATCAATACTTGTTTTGGTTGGTGTATTGCAGTGGGGCTAAGTTGCCACCCATCTTGTGTGTTTCTTTAGTGGGGAAACAAACACCTATTAACTTGGAGCATTTACCAGCATCCACCTCACGGTATCAATTGCATAATCATCATACTCCTGGGCTGCCTTTGTTTTGATCATAAAATACGTTCAGGGAGAGAGAGACAGATGACCGTAATGACTGTTTTCTGAGCAACTTCTAAATTGTGAACCTAAGGTTGCCCCTATTGCCTCCCCCATAGTCCGTTTCCTACTCCACCTTTTTTTACTACCCCTTTCCTGCTCTTGCCTTTTTTTTTCTAATGAGTCCAGATTAGCCAACCAGAACAAATCTATCTGTGTAACATACAGCTAAACCTGAGGCCTGAGTAGCTTGATTTCAGTGGAAGCTAGCCACTCTGGGACCTGAGGAACTGGATGTTGCAACCTTGTAACCTTTGACGATTCCTACTGTTGCTTGTGTCCCCAGGCTTTCCCTGTGTCTCGACTGACTGCAGCCAATATCTGGGTGACACTTCAATGTGGTATTCCAGGGCAGGTCATGTCTTTTTCCCAGACTGTCTCTCACCAGAGGCCAGAAGGTTTGTCTTACTACAGCCACTTCACCTCAAAACAATCTGAGACTCCAAGACAACCGAGCTGAAAGACAAAATCAAGAGGGGAAAATCATAGTAGTAGGTACGTTGTGCAGACCCTTCTGATTTATTCTGAAATTCACCAAGAGTTTAGCAGCTTGGGTTAGCGGTCTCAAAGTAGCCTTAAATGTCTAGAGAGTGTGTTCTCCAATGACTCCTAGAAATTACTGCCAGTGAAGGATAGATCTTTGGCTTCATGTGTTGTTGCTCTCTTCCCTGTGGGCTTCAACTTGACTAGTGAATATATTAAAACTACAATGGCCTGTCTCTCCATCCTGGGACTAACACACACTAGTTAATGGGTTAAAAATGCACCTTTCTTCCCCAGGGAAGACCAAGCCTCTTTTTCCTCCCCATCCGATCCAAATCCTTTATAATCTGTGCCCCTTCACTGATGTTGAAGATGTGTGGGACAGCTCATGATCACATTGGCCATCCTGGTGGTGGTTACACATTACATTGCTCATGTAATCGGGTGCACCAGCCTGGTCAAGTGTGATAGTGTTTGCCCACTGTTCAGTAGCTGGCCTCCCTGCTATCAGCTAACATCTCCTGTCTAGCGCTGAAGGTATTTCCCAATAGCCTATCTTAAAACTCCAGCATTGCAAATTCTCTTTAGATCTTTCTTGCCCCTTAGTAAGCCTAAATGGTCAAGATGACTGGATCTTTGTTTGCATGTCAGTTGTCCTTGGCTAGAAATGTTAGAGTTGAGCTCAATCTGTCTTTAAAGCGGCAGGATTTACATTGTTGTATATTTCCCCTTACTATTATTTCTTACAATTCATTCTTAACATGAATTCTACTCTCAAACTATGAATCATGGACAGATTAATCAGTGATAGCTGTATTCTATGTCTGACTTTTTTCTTAGCAACTGAATTGCCAACATTAGAGACAGAAGGTGCATTTTCTTATCTTTAGCTATGCTTTTCCCTCCTTTCTGTGTCCCCCCTCCCTTCTTATTTAAGGCAAAATAGGATCCGATTTCAATGGTGGAACCAGAGAGCTTCTGCCTAACTCACTTTTTTTTACCCTAATAACAGCATTTGATACCATCTAAGAGACTGGTAACAAAGGGTTTTTCTTTTAAAAGACTCTATACAAACAGAGGCACTAAGAAAAATTGTTGAAAAACATCCACTTGTTTGTTTTTTTTGGGGGGAGAGGAGATTTTTAAATATTTTTCATTTGTGTACTTTAAAAGGATTTGTTCAGTTCATAAAACACATCCCCAGTAACCACACCCTGAATGTAAATGTTGTGACAGTAAATTGTAACAACCTAAAAGCCCTATGGGATAATCCATGCAATTCACTGTTAAATTCTGCTCTCCATAGTGAGCAGTAGTACACTGAACAAAGGCAAGGAATTGGGTGTTTCGTCATTATAAAGGACTTAGGCTGCGATAGCATTAGCAGCAAGCGACCGAGTATCTGGCAGTGGCTATTTGGTCCATAGTCGGTAATGCCTGACACTGAATTCAAGAGATGTAAAAGAATTGTGGGGTTTGGGGTTAGCATAAAATCCATGTGTCCTCCCTTCCCATGTCCCATTTATCAATAGGCTTGTGCACATACTGTGTGGCACCAGTTTAACTAAGGCTTTGCCTATATGGGAAAGCTTCATTGTAACCTAAGGTGTGAATTTAAACCAATACATTACATGGGTATAATTAGAGCTGTGCAAATACCAGATCTTTTGGTTCATTGGCAGTTGATAAATTGTTTTGGGTTGAACAAAACATTTTTGTTTTGACAGTCTAAATGGTCCATTTTGATCTTGATGGCTTTTAATTTCTTTGATAAAAGGAAATGGATTTTTAAAACTCATTTTGAAGAAGAAAAATAGTGTTAAGCCAGAGCCGAAATCCAAACACACTATTTGTGTAACATTTTGGTGTAGCTGAATCTGCATTTTACGTGAAAAAGGTTGAACATTTTTGCCTTTAGGTATAATCCCTCATTTAGACAGTCTTACTCCAGGTTAAGTGTGGCTTTTTTCAGTTTTGTTTAGTGATTGGGCGAAGGGGGTTAAATTAAAGTGGAAAAAGCCACTTTCACTTTGAAATGTGGCCACAGACCATTATAGTCTGACTACAGTGGGCAGACTAGTATAACTGATATATACTTTCCCATGTAGCTAAGGCCTAAATGTGGGTGGGTTTTTTATACAGATTTAGGTAAACTAGCAAAACTTTCTGTGGATAGTCTTACAGTGACTTTAAAACTGGCTTGTAGTGGGTTACCTGTAAATTTATCAATGTAAGGTGCAAAGTAAACCCCTATAACCCAGTTTTAAATCAATGTAAGTGTGTCCACTCTGGGTGTGACTTGAGTGATTCTAACCAAAATGGGTTGTTCTGATGAGGAAAATGTGCTAAGGCGGAATCAGAAGTGCAAAAGCATACAGGTGCATGGATTGTGAAGATGAAGATTACATCCCTGAGATGTTGCCTGCCTCAGTGTATCTACCTCGTGCTAAAGCTAGCAAAACCTCCTTGCTTTATAGAGTAATACCATACTGATTTAAATTCTGCAGCTCTACAAGGGGTGGGTAGAGGAGGGTATGCATGGGTGGCAAGAGGGTGCTGGGCCGTTAGATAAATTTCTCATGAAGATTTAGGAGAGTGCATATGGTATATTAGAGAAAGTAAGACAGGGTGGGGGTGCACAGGGGTCGGTTTAGCACAGCAGCTGTAGTTGGGGGTGTGGGAATGGTGGTGGGGGTTAGGAGTACTTTGGGGGGGAAGGGGCAGTGAGGGGAAGGGGGATGCAGTAGATGGGGGGGATGATGAGGTGTGCAGGGGGGGGAGAAATGCACCAGGTGGATCTGGGGGTCGGGGCTGCAGCAGGTGACATAGGAGGAGGGTGGATGGAGGGGGGGGCTGGTAGGGGTGCTGGGGACATAGCAAGGAGGGAGTTGGGTTAGGGGACAGCGGAGAGGCCTGTGGCAGCTGGCCCACCTCCTCCTCCCCCTTCTCCCCCCGGACACCTGGCTCAGGTGAGCAGTAGCCTCACCTCTCCCGCCGCCGATGCGCCCCAGGCTGGAGATGAGACTTTACCCCCGTTCCCTTGTCGCGGGGCGGGGCGGGGCCATGGCTGGGCTCATTAGCATCCCGCCAGCAGGCGCCGAGAGGGGCGGGACTGCAGGCCGCCCTGCCCCGCCCCGCGGTGACGTCGGCGCATCTCATTAGCGGGCGCTCGATCGCTAGGTGCGGGCGGCGCTGGCAGAGCGAAGCAGGTGCCCGGACATGGCGAGTCGGACCGAGCCCAGCGGCTGCTCCGGGCGCGGCGGCGGCGGGGCCCCCGGCATCCTCCCGCTCCCGCTGCTGCTGCTGCTCGCCGCCGCCGCGCTCGTCCCCAGAGGTAGGGCGGGGGGGCTCCGGCCCCATTGCGTCCCAGGCGCCGGGGTGGGGGCGCGCCCCCGCTGCACCCCCATAACCCCCCTACTGCGCACCAACCCCATACTGCACCCCTATAGCCCCCCGCTGCGCACCAACCCCATACTGCACCCCATAACCCCCTACATAGCTCCCCGCTGCACCCACTAGCTCCCTGCTGACCCCCCTGATCCCCCTTGCACCCCCATAGTGCTCCCTATAGCGCCCCTACAGCTCCCACTTTATTCCCGTGCCCGTATAGCTCCCCTTCTCCACCCCCTTGTAGTTCTCCTGCCGGACCCCTGCAGCTCCTCCGCCCCCCAGCTGTCCCCCTGCAACCCCCAGCAGGGCTGCCCCCCCCCCCACCCCATAGCCCCTCTCCTGCTCTCCTTCCCCCCGCTGCTCTGCCCCCTGGCAGAGCCATCTCGGGGCTGGCTGCGGTTCCCCTCTGTCTGGCTTTCCAAAGCAGAAGTTGCCCCCCGTGACTTGGCTCCGGCTTCTTCCCCAGGCCCTGACTCCTTGTGCTTCTCCCTTCAGCAGCCGTGCTGGGGGGCAGGGGTTTGGGGAGGGCAGGTTTCTTCGCCCCATTGCCTCTCTGTCGGCCAAGCCGGGAGGCAGGCAGCGATTGTGTGAATTACAAATCTCAGCCCCTATCAGTGTTTTGAATCCAGCCAGTCTGCCGCCTCCTGGGCTTGCAGACTCCCGGACAGCCTCCTGCTTCTCTAAATCTTGCAGGGACGTGGAGATTGGAAGGACTAGTTCAAGTGTTGGGAGTCTCAGCCCTGTTGTTACAGGGGCTAGCTGCGTGTTGTAACTAGAAGGGGATTTTATTTCCTTCCCTCTATTGCAAACATTTTTCTCTTCCAACAGCAGCGCCTGTGAGTGTTGGCAAGATTGGAAATGAAGAGGGCAGTATTTGCTTTCAATAACAAAAGGGAGAGAGACAAATCACTTCACCGTCAGATCACTCTTTGCACTGCTTCAGATAATGCTGTTTGCCGATTCCTTTTCACCCATACCTCCCTAAATAAATACATGTGTGGACTAGATCAGATTGAACATCCCTTGTGCAGAGAACCGATGATCACAGTGACATCAGCAGCAACAAGTAGCAAAAAATAAAAATAAAAATTGCTGTATCAGAAAGAATGTTTAGCTGTGTTGTGGCCTGAAGGTTGTTCTCTGGCTGCTAAAAAGTGTCTCCTAGAATTTCTCGCGTTGATGTTTTGGTTTTACCAGTTATTTTCACAATTATGTAAATAGTATGCAGCGGAGTAAATCTTAATGTGCTAGGTCAAGCCCTTGAGAGGATTATTCCACGCAAAGCATTTTTAAAAAGTGCTCTATTTCCTCCGAGCCATTTATTTTATAGACTAAATGTGTATCGGGTGCATAAAATGAGATTTTTGGTCTCATTTTTCTTCCCCTGAAAGCTTTGTGTGAATCGCTAAATCTTTAATTTATGAGTTGGTAGATAAATTGGTTTGGCAAACCTGGATTTGTTCGAGGTTCCTTCTTTGTGATGTCCAAGTTTTGATGATCTTAATAAAATATTCCTGAAAGAGCATCTTTGGACTACTGCATTGTGAAAGTCCCTGTGCCATTAAAACCTGGGTGCACGTGAGGATCTGAAACTGGTGAATAATAGAGGCAGCAATACATTGGCTGCTGAAGAGACTGGGCACAGATATTTCCTTTAGATCAAAAATGAGAAATACATAGGGTTGCTTTATGGAGAGTAAAGTAATGGGCTACATCTGAGTGTTAAGCTTGCTTGTTGAATGAATGGTGAAAGTAGTAACTGCTTTATTTATAAATATTTTGCTATATGGAATTGCTGTTCTTAAAAGGGGATATATAGTGACTAGTAAAGAAGGAATTGTGGGCTCGACAGTGCGTGTCAGTGACATGAAAATTCTGTTACTGGTTACCATGGAAGCAGCTTCTTGCTCTTGTGTGTTTTATGGGTCTGACTGGCTATCAAGTAGTGTTCACATTTAAAAGTAATTGGTTTCTGTGTGGTTTCTAGAATTCTTTGTTCATAGAATTGTTGTAATTGAAAGTGCTAAATAAGTCTGGGCCATGTGCTGCAAAGGCAGGCGTCTGTCTGCAGCCTCAGAAAGGATACCCCGATGATGAATTGGGAAGCCAGAAAGTCTGTGGTGAAGAGTCGAAAACCTGTTGGTATCGAAGTAGAACTTAGGTGCTTCCATTTTCTTTTCTGTTGTGGCTAATGGGAGCCTTGTTAAAAGGAGTTCTTCAATGTAACATAATATGTCTTTCATTCAGACTAGATGCTTTTCCCAGGGCGATTGTTTTGGATTAAATGGATGTTAATTTAACCCATCTAAAATGGGATTGCCCAAGCCTTTCTGGCTCTATAAAATTGCTCCTGCTTTACAGGGAAGCTGTATGATTTAACTTCAAGCTATAATTGGACTCTCAGCTGACAATTTTGTGGGTGATTTGGGGCAACTTCCTCAGGATTGTGCCACAGCGTTTTTGCAGAGGCTTGACAAGCTTGTATTCTGGGCTACGTATTCAACCAAGTGCTGCCGAGCTATTGTTGCGTTTCTTCTGCATTGAACTGAATAGCCACAGGAGGGACTTGCACTTGCGTCTGGCTTTGATAAAATATCCCTCATTAATGCCACTTTATATTTACAGTGTGTCACTGGAGACGCACAAGGCTTCATTCACTGACTTGTGTGACAAGAGGAGCTAGCGTTATTTGACTGGGACATTTTGGAGGAACAAGAGAGTCATTGAGTGATCTTTTGAATTTAACTAATACGAAAGGGGGAGGTGGAGAATAAAAGAGCAGGCAGTTCTCTCCAACAAAGAGCTTTATTCATATGTATGTTGTACATGTTTTCCCCAGTGGCCCTCTTGGTCAGGCAGTGGGGGAAGAAAACTGGTGTCACTTTCAGTTCATTATTCTGACTTGACATACCTTCTTTGAACGAGGAATGCTCTCCAGAGCAAGGCCGCCATCCTGTGCCGTCTGCCTACCAGTTAGGTCAATGGCAGTTACTTTATGAATGTGCCATTTTAAAACGCATTGTTTTGGAGGAAGTGCTAATTTGAGTTCCAGTCCCTCCTCTTAGCTCAGTTGTTCCATAGATGTAAGTGCCTGCTTGTTGGGGGAAGGGGGTGGGGGGAAAGGAAGGGAATGTGCCATTGGCTGATAGTGTTTTTGTTTTTTTTAAGGATAGGGAAACAGAGATGTCACTTTGGCATGGCTCTCAGCAGGCAGAGGCCACACTCAATATGTTCAAACGCTCAGGTATTTGTGCAATTACTGCACCGTGTTCAAGGTTTTTAAGATGTTTTGCTGCCAGATGGATTTTTGTCCTTTTCAAAAATGACATTGTAAAATGGGCTCTGGTTTTATGGGATCATGGAGTTCGCTTGTGCTCCTGCTCATACCTGTTAGGTTTTAGTTTCACACACAGTGAATTGTTCAGTCGTTGGAGCTGGAGAATTGGATCACTAAACAATACTTGAGCTAAAATAAAAATGCTTTCATAACGTGGCTATGAATACACAGTATCTCATTCCCTCTTTCTGCATCTCAAACTCTTAATGCCTCATCTCCTGCTTAGAATCACCATTTAAAAAAAAAATCTTTTTTATTAAACGAAAGGCTTGCACCGCGTTACTACACGGCAAGGTGGGTAAATGGAGCCCAGCTAATAGACATAACAATCTGAATTAAAATATAGCAGCATTAGGAGCAATTGAAAAGACATGAAAATGAGGGATCTGAATGCTGCAGTTCTTCAGTTAAAAGGGATGTGACTGACCTGTACATTGGGTATTACTCAATGACAGACTGGAGAGCACCACACAGCGGTAACTGTTGCAGAACGGATAATTTGCTACTTGGAGCCTGGCGGTCATTAATCTCCACTAAAAGTTTGATTATCCGAGGCAAGGGGTAAAGCACTAGACACTCTCCATTGGCTGAATTTATGTCAAGTTCCCTTAAAACCCCAGAAATGTTTGCCTCACTTCTCCCTCCTCCCCCTAGCACCTTTAAAAGCAATTAATATGCAATAATGAAGTTTCAGTACGTCCGGGAAAGAGAATCCATGCCATGGTAGTAAATACTTGTTTGGTAATAATTGCATAGCTTTGCGTGCCTTTCTGTCTCCTAACTCTAGGGTTAAATAGGTCCTTTCTGCCGTGCTGGGCAAGGTACAATACGGTGATATTGCTATCTCGCTGTCTTGGTGGAATCCTGTAATTGGGGTGTGCTTTGGAGCATGTTGTAATGGCTGTGCTGAATGAATCAAACACGGTAACTGCTATAGGGCTAGGCAGTGTTAAGACTTGGTATAAAATAGTCTAATGCCATGATGAATCTGTGTATTTCTTCAGCACCTTTCATCTGATGATCTCAGTGCTTTATGCATAAGTAAGTTTCACCCTCTCTCCCCGAAATAGGAAAAGAATACAGGAATGACTTCAGCTAGCACTGAACTGCAGTCAGTCCTGGGGTGGAACAAGCAGGTGTGTAACAGTACACAGTAATACACTACATGGTAGTTTAGACAGAATAACATTCCAACTCCAACCACTGGGGGAATTTAGCAAGGCAGAGTATAACTGCCCAAACTGGAATCTTGTCTGACATCCAGAGTTAACAGACAAGATGGGTGAGGTAATATCTCTTATTGATGAAAGAGATAAGCTTTCACCAACAGAAGTTGGTTCAATTAAAGATATTACCTCACCCACCTTGTGTCTCTAATAGCTTTGGACTGATACAGCTACAACGCTGCAAATCAGGGGGTTAACAGTTATACCTGTACGAGAATGCAGTGGGATATCTAATGACAAGAAGGGTCAGGACTTGAGTTTTACATCTTAGCCAGGATAGATAAGCCCTGTGAGCAACGGACCAGCAAAAAGATCTGCTCAGATGTCAATGATCTAACGTGACTGGTCAACAATCCCACTGAGAATATGGGTTAAGCAGACTCTTGTAAATATAGAGCGAGATTGTAAGGAGCGTTTGTCTGCAAGAGGGGGGAAGAAATCTTACTCTCCACTGTGTTTCACTGGGACTGAGCTGAGCACTTGGCGTGAAAAAATATACTAAGAGTTTCTGGCTCTGAGTGGTCTGCATGATATGCAAACACTTGAGTGAAGTTGCAAAGGAGAGGCTGGCAAAGAAAATACAACTATCCATTCTGGTTGTGATATGGGCTCATTCAAGGTGCTTGAGCCCTGGTTGTAAGCATGACATTAGGTTTAGGAACCTAATCACCAGTGGGATTACTAAGGGTACGTCTATACTTACCCGCTGGTTCGGCGGCAAGTAATCGATCTTCTGGGATCGATTTATCGCATCTTGTCTAGACGCGATAAATCGATCCCGAAAGTGCTCGCCATCGACGTCGGTAATCCTGCTCCGCGAGAGGAGTAGGCGGAGTCGACGGGGGAGCCTGCCTGCCGCGTGTGGACCCGCGGTAAGTACCTTTAAGTTTGAACTAAGATACTTCAGCTACGTTATTCACATAGCTGAAGTTGCATATCTTAGTTCGAACTGGGGGCTTAGTGTGGACCAGCCCTATGACCTCTTCTGAAGGGCAAGAAGAATAATACCAATCAACCAGGCTTCACGTGCAAAAGGTATGGTGAGATGGGGGCTAGTCACTAGCACCTTCATCTCACTAATTAGTTTTAACCAGTGACAATATTGGACACAACTGTACAACTCAGGAAGAGCCGCCGCTGCTGCTCTCGTTTTTGGGGAGGCCGTTGTACCCTTAAGCGAGAGCATAGATATGTGCCTTCTTCAAGCAGCAGTCTTCACCTGTTTCTAGTGTTGATCTTTTGCTGATGTTTGTTTGTTTTGACTGACTTTCTTTTTTGGTTGTGTAATTAAAGAAACACTTGCATAAAACAACTGACTCAGTAAATAAAGATGGCTTAGTGCTGTTTCCTTTGGGCTGTGCCAGACTTCTGAACATGGTACAGGGGGGCAGCAGTATGCAGACAGTCTCTGCCCTAGTGCTGGATCTAAAAATGGATCAGACCTTGTGTGTCTGAGGCCAGGCCCAACAGAATCCATTTTTGTTTTAGACCAGTCATGCTGCCTCTTCAGACTATTTAAGTGCTCTTACCAGCCTGTTTTGTGGATTAAAAATAACTTTTCCTAGTAACTTTCTGGTAGCATTATGCATGTGGTTGGCACTGACTAGTGCAGATGCTGGTAATTTACCTTTTTAAAGTGTCTTTACAGTTCTTTGGATATGTCTTTCATTTTGAGCCAAACATGGTAGAATGTTTCAGGGTGTCCCAGAACTCCTTCTCCGACTGTATACAAAAGTTAGGCACCTTCTTTTGTTTCTGGGGATAGGATTTTACCAGACGTCTAAAAGGTCCTATATGCAAGCGGACTGTAAATTTAAAGCATTCAGTCTGGCTGGATTCCAGCCACATAAGTAAACATTTATGCAGTGGTTTAGGGATACAAGCAAAGCTGGACAGTGATCTGTATCTTTTCTGTGTAACTGGACATTACACAGAGAACTCTGTAGTCATTTCCTTGCGGAGCATTGTATACAATTCTCCAGTGTTGCAGAACCACCAGCACTGAATAAACCGTCTTTGTTCAGAAACCTGCAATAAAAGGGAGAGAATTTAGCTGGAATGTTGCAATTACAAGTTGTACCTACTTGTTTAAATCTCGTAAAGCTCTGAAAAAGTAACTGGTTTAATTGCATGCTCCAGCCAACAGCTGCTGTTGTGGTTAATGGGAGGTTCCATTGCAGAACTTTCTTTGAAGGTCTTCCAGGGCTGGCTCAGAGACTTTGGTGCAGCTGGCTTCAGTTTTGCGTCGGAAGAGGTGGGGAGAACATGGGGGTGTGGGAGGGATAGTCTTTTGACATGCAGCAGGTTTGCCTTGGAAACAAAGCATTACGTGGTTTTGGTCACAAGTTTACAATTGAAATAGTAGGGCCATGTTTCTAAGAGGAGCAGATGGGTGTTGGTCCCCCTGGTGATATTCCAGTTGAGCTTGGTCAGATACATTAGTCAAGCCTGGCCATTCTGGGGGAACTCCTCACCTAAAGCTACAAGTGGATATGGTAGGTCCCATTCTGATACTTGGATACATTTGTGGTTTGTGCACACATGGCCCTCACCAATTATTTTTCCAGTACTTTGAGAGAGAGAGAGAGAGAGAGAGGAGAGAGAGAGAGTGTGTGTGTGTCTCTCTCTTTCTTTCCCACTCATTTAAAGTCAGTTAAGTTTGCTGGGCTGGCTTGTTGTGCTGCATTTTAAATCTTTTACCAAATTGTTTTATGCAGCAGCTGAAAGTGAGTACAAATCTCTGATTTTTAGGAGCGGGTGAGTAGGCCACATGGCAGGGCATGTGGGGTTTCTCCAGGGAATGAGGCAGCTCGGGTTATTCTCTCCTCCTGTCTCAAACTCCTGCTGTGGACACAACCAGCTCTCATGGCGGGGTCCAAACTCCACCCTTCACTCAGCTGCTGCTGTGTGTGGATTTTGCCTGCCTTGGGGGACCACCGCATACTGGGACATTCTGGTAATATATAGCCAGAACCTGCTAGTCAGTGAGACTGCTCAAGCAAGTAGTGGCACATAAGCCAGAATGTCTGCTGGACTAACTCTTATTGTACATGTGCAGTACATTTTTAAACTAAATCATAAAAACTGTAATTTGACTAGAACTTTAGTGAAGGGAATTCCCTGAGCATGTTGAATTCTCAAGATAAACTCATAAACAGCAAAACCAGTCTTTATTAGGAGCTCAATACTGAGATAAAAAATGCCGTCTTTACACTCCTGCACAATGGGAATGAAGAAATGGCATATTGTCTAGGAACTGGAGGCTTAATTGGAAGAGCTTATTGACTGACTTCAGTAGAAACGCTTGCTTCTATGTGACTAAAAAGTAGCTGTTTTAATGCCTGTTTTCTGGACTGAAGACGTCCGGATTAGTTTAGCCCAAGTGCCATGTTCTGACACGGTTAGTTTTGTGTTTAATACTAGCAATGCCCCTTTTCTGTATGGCAGTAATACTAGCAGTAGCCTGTTAAGCAACTTTCTCAGGCTTTTGGTTCATGATCAGTGGAAATGGCATTTGTGAATGCAGTTTGACTTGTTTTACCATTCTAACATCTTATCTATAATTTTTCTGGATTTTTTTTTTCTGGACAATAAGCTGTCCACCCTCCAGGTTTTCTGTTAGTGCCAGTGGAAGTCGAGTGGACATACTGAGGGGAAAACAGACCCTTAGCTGTACGTGATTGAAACCACTTGTCTTTAGATGTTCTGTTTGGAAGTCGGGTAAGAAATTGAGTTGAGAACCTGCAGTTCTAGATTACCAATCTGATTCCTCTTTAGAGTGGAGAGAGCACATAGCTTCCATTTCTCTTTTGGAAATCTTTGACTAAACAATGGAAACTTTAAAGCCAGAAAAAGCAGTTAATTAATTGGTAATTCAACACACTCCTGATCGTAAAATAACTTTTGTTTCACAGCTGTTTTTATTGGACGCCTGGAACAGTGAGTCACATGTTGAGCTTCCCTCAGGGATGGGGAAGAAGAGATTCTTGTATTAGCTAGAGAAACTGAATTTTTTTTTTTTTTTTTTTTTGGTCTACACTTCACCTTCTGTTCTCTGTGGCATTGCAGCATAACCAGATCCGTCACGGGTAAAAACAGCGTTTCAGGGCGTGATGTTGGGGGCAGGGACAGATTGCACTTACAGTACCGAAGCATGGTTTGCTTGTCTCTACATGAGAGTAGGGAGTTACCAGGATGGAGGGTTCTTCAAAAAGTGGATTCCCTGATTTAAAAAAAAAGAAACAAAACCACCTTCTCGAGTTTTCTGATCCCATCAAAGGGTCACGGGGTGTTGCTGCTACATCTGTGTTACTGGTGGGAATTGCCTCCAGGTGCTGGCAGTCCATGCCTAAACATCAGCATTGTAACTGATTTGTATTAAACTTCCCTAAACATCCACTGTTTTCAGCCCACTCCCCGACAAACCTGAGCACGCGCATGCGAATGGGGCAGGGGAATAATACTGAAGGAAAAAATCACTGAGATCGCCTTGGATCTCCTTGACTCTTCATGAAGTCAGTCTGAGAATAAGCGCACGTCCTGCCTCAAGATTCCAGTCACATATAGCCGCATAATGCTATGGGGAATTAGAGGTTCCTTCCGAAGAGCTAGAATACCAGTCTGGTCATCACATCACTCTTAATAATCACTGATTCTAGCCACGCAGGGAGATGATGATGCAAGGTGTATTTTTGCATTTTCTTTTAGAGAAACACAAGTAATAGGTGGTAATCTTCAAGGGTGGAGAGTCCAGTGTCAGTGAGTTACAGGGGATTGGATTTCCTTTAGGGGCATTAAGTATCACTCTCCTGGATGGAAGTGAGCATTCTGCACTCAGAATTCAATCACTAGTATTGATGGACATAAGAGCACTGTGGGTTCGGACTGTAGCTCTGCCAATGTGTTAGACATCTCAGATCTCTTTATCTGTGAGATAAGGACTCATCCAGAATAGAACTTAAATTGCATCCTTCAAGCTATTACTAGGTGTTTGAAAGTTTGCTTCTGTGGGTTTGTTTGTTTGTTTTTTTCTGTGCATTAAAACAAAACTTCCTAAACCCTAATGCAAAACATAAACCTTGAGATGAGTGAAGACCTGGGGCAGAGCTCTCCAGATTTCATTTGAGAACAGCACATTTAGCTGGCCAAGAAGTATAGCTTTATAATTCCAGGTTTCAGAGTAGCAGCCGTGTTAGTCTGTATCCGTAAAAAGAACAGGAGTACTTGTGGCACCAGGTGCCACAAGTACTCCTGTTCTTTTTATAATTCGTCACTTGGTAGACAATATGCTCCATTTGAGACCTCTGCACAGAAGTTGGCACACTTTCCCCAAATCCCCATTAATTTGAATAGCGGTTGGCTGAGGACTGTTGCTCCTCGGCAGTTTGGGTTAAATTTCTACCCATGAGCTAGAGGACAAAAGCCTCCTCTTCCATTGCCTGGCATCTGAGTCCTCGAAGTGTCGTCTGTACTAGGTATCTACAGCATGTGTGTTCTCAGAAGAAGCATAATTGAAATGAGGAAATGTTAAGCATCAAGTGACTGTTCCCAACCCCCATTCAGGAATTTAGAAATAAGTCTGTCTACAGCATCAAAAGATCAGAGCAATAGGATGGAGCAAGAGAAGTGGCTTGTTGCTGCTTTTTTGTTTTTTTTAAATGAGGCAGCCTCCCTCCTAGGAAAATGTGTCCTTTAAAATATCTGTGGTGTTAAGCTCTAAAACTGGAGTTATTGCTAAATAAGATTTGGCTACAATTAGGCCAGAAAGTAAATTGCCTTCAAACAATCTCCTGTTAAATAGAACAGATTTGCTTCACGTTTGCTCGGAGGTGAATACATTAAAATAAAGATGAAACGAATGACTTTCTCCCGCTTTAATCCATATCCTGGGAGTAGATTGGGGTTTGTACCTAACTCTGAATGTAGAGGTAGAACCTGAACTAGACACCTTTTATTGCTGTAATCCTTTTCTTAAATGCATTTAGTGACACTGATGTATCTGTGACCTTGAAAAGGCATGTGGCTTTTAAAAAAGCTATTTTTTCCCTCAGCTGCCATAATATATCATGGGATAACTTTTGGGCAACAGTCGCTCTTCATCCATAAACAGTAGCTGAAACTATATGACTGAGCTGAATTGGGGAGGAAAAGGCTAGTGGCTCTTGTTATTTATAGCTTATTCACCAAGATTGTCTCTTTTACATGAACTTCCATTTGTTTGACCTTCTATTATGTCTGCTGAGGGCACGTAGGCTGCCCGTTTTATTCTTTGCAATGTTCTTTAGCATCAAAACATTCAACGTCATGTCAGTGTTTCCTTTGCCGATGTAAAACGGTGTCTTCGGTTACACATTTGTATTTGCTTAAGCATTCTATATGGATTAGCTCAATTGGTTGAAGTTTTTAGAAGAAAGACCAATATTTTGTTTTCCTGAAGCGTAAGGTGATGTCAAACGGTATTTCTTGGTGGATATTGCAGATAGGACTGGTTGCTTTATGAGCGGGGTATTCAAGCAGTCTTGTTGTGGCTTCAGTTAAACATTTCTTTCCTAGGATGCCACCAATAAGCCAGTGAAGACATGAAGCTGATGTTAGACAAATCTCATTTCTTGAATAAAATCATGGTATATTAATGTACAGGATATAACATTTGTGCATTGAGTCAATGAAAAGGTTAGTCTGCCAATTCTAACTGGATTCATTACAGTTAAGCTCCAAAATATCCCTTCTTAGAGAATTGCTGCTCTGGCTTGTCTTTTGTGTATCTTATTGTTGTGAGATTTCGAATGAAAACAAGCTCTGATTCTTAAATTCATCTGCTTCTGCGATCCTACCCCCGCTCCCCATCCCTAACCCTCTGACATCTAATTGGTAATATGAACATGGTTGTGATGTCAAAAGGCTTCAGTGGATGACCAACTGTAGGAGTGGGTGAGCTTTTAAAAGCACCCCCAAAAACTCTGTGGGTTTAAAAAAAAACTGTCTGTAACGGAGATGAAGGGAGAAGAGATTCCTTGTACTATGCAAGCTGTTTTTAAATAGAACGTATGGCAGTTTTTTGAGGTGTCAGCAGTTCTTTAAAACATTCATGCCCACATCTATCTTCCTGTCTTAACGGAGAAGGGGAAAAAAACTTCAGAGTAATTTCATAATGCTGCTTAATACTGAGCAGTGCCATTCGGCATTATTATTGCTTTCTGAATACTGGCTAATTAAGATTTTTGGGGTTACAGAGTTAAGTAGAAATCTGATCCACAAGCATCGGAACTGTTAATGCTTTTCATTGACTGACTGTCGGCTTTATTGAACTTCAGCGTTCTTGTGGAGCAGTTGAACTAGAATTGTTTGGAGTAAGCACCATTTTTTTTTTCCAGGGGGCAGGAAATAAAACAAAACAAAAAACTGATTAGTATAGGAAATGCTTCTGTGATAGCAGTGGGAATCTAGGTCAGCCTAAAAGCAACTCCAGTTCTTTAGGCAGATTAATTTTTGTCTCCCTAGTTTTTAGTATGATTTGCAAAGTCCAGAGAAACTGTGTCTGGTTCCTTAGTGCATATTAGCCAGCAGGGGGTCTGGAATTAAATTTGAAAACTTCATTTGCAGTTGATCAGTGAGAGTTTAACTCAGGCCTAATACGGCATCATGTTGAGATGTCATTGGCATTTCTTGAACTTTCCAACAGCTACACAAAACTTCACGTCACCTGTGGTAGGTGACTCTACGTTCCTTGAATGTGGGAGAAGAGAATAGGTGGACTCCAACTCTGGCTAATATGTGAAGGATGGATGGATGGCCCTGTCTTGCACATAGCATGACTTGGGGCAAGTGGCACACAGCTTCCCTTCTATGTGATGCAACTCATTTCTGGCCAGTATCAATGCCAAAATTTACCCCAGATTAGGTAGAAATATGGCAGAGTTCATCCAACTCCTTTTTTGTCTTTTTAAAACTCTTTTGTTGAGGCTGGTGCATTATCTTACTGCTTACTCACTACTATTTTATTACTTACAAAACTCCAGAAATCTCTTAAGGAGGAAATTAACTTCATTTGAAGAATTATCCTTTTTGACCTCAGTGTTCTAATAGCTCACCCATTGCTCAGATTAATGCCTTTTGCTTAGTTCTTAAGAAGCTATATCTCTAAGGTTGTGATTCCATGATTGCCATCTCATGCCAAAACCCGTGATCTTTCCTCGCCCCCTTCTCCTTCTGATGCTGAAAGTGAGTGAAATGTGAAAGAAACATTACTCATTTTAAAGAGTTTTTTTCTGCCAGGTTAATGTGACTCTTAAGCTGAGCCTCATAAGCTCTGTCCACAGTAACTGCTTTTAAGTTGATTTAAAGTTCTTAACTACTCTGAATTGCTTTACATAATCTCTTAAACAGGATGTACAAATTTCATGCATTTTTTTTTTAAATCCATAACTGCCAGTTGCTGTCCACTGAATATAAAGAGCAGGTAAGTGATTGCTTTTTCTGTCCATTGCCAATTTTATTCCCCACTCCAGAACTTAGAGTAATATCACCTACATTGAGATATTGAAGGGCAAAGGTAAAACCTAGTGTGAGTGAGACATGTAACACCCACTTCTAGCCAGTTCATTTATTGCTAAACAGAAATATAATTTGAGCCTAATAAAAAGGAGGGTTTATAGCAGAACCAATGGTGCGGCTTTTAAATTGCCCCAGGAGGATGCTGAGTGCACCGTTGCATAATGAATCTCTCAGCCATGCCCTCTTTTCTGCAAATGGAATCTTATTAAGTAAGTTGACACAACCAGATAAATACACAATACAACATTGTGAGCCACATATGCCATGTTAAATACTGCTGTCTTCCTCTTGGCTTTGCAACTGGATAGCATTTTGTGTGTAGATACTGGATAGGTCTATTGGTGTGATTCCTGTCTGAGGAGAGGGACTTCCTTAGATGATTTATTGCCCCTTGATAGTCTTATGTTTCTTGCCTGGGGAATTTTAAAATTTTGTGTTCTCTTCTCCCACAGATGAAAATGACTTAATGGGGTGTAGGTGTCATATCACTTATTTTTAAGTCCAAAATAAACTTTGAAACACGCTGAGATTTAAGTGTGCATGCCACAATGCAAAGGGGAAGAAAGAATATGTGGATTTGCGTTAACTCTAATGTGTTGAGGATCTGGGCTGAAATTTTTCTTGGTCTCAAATGAAGACAAATTCCTTCAGTCAGGCATTCAGGTATGTATGTCAACCGCACAAGAGGACTGGAAGAGGAGGAGTGTTGCAGATGTGGCGTGAGACACACATTGGGGAGAGCTGCCTGGGAAGACTTGCCTAGTGATTGTAGTGCAGATTTAAAGACTGCTACTATTTATATATTTTAGTGGACTAAAAGGTAACCTGGCTTCCATTAATAATTACATCGGTGCTGCCATAATGAAGGTTGCATTCTGGAACAGACTTAAAATGAGACATAAATTTCAGGGTTTTTCCCCACACATGGGTGGTCTTCCAGTCTGAAGTTTCACACAGTTTTTATGCCCTTGGAATTTTATATGTAGGTTTTTTGTTTTGGATTCTTTTCAGAAACTTTGAATAGGAAGTGTTTGAAATTGTTCTCTGCTCAAAATATGTTGGGGTTTTTACTATTTTGTTGACTGTATTTTTAAAATAACGCTTGCACCTGTTACCAATTGGCAAATGTTAATAGTTTCTTAGCTCTGGTACAATGGGTAAATCTTATTCCCTGCCAGAATAATTCCAGTGGAACTGTGCTTAGTGTAGTGGTCTGTAATTGCTCAGTGCTTAAGGTGCTTGGGAGAATTCTGTTTTGTTACCTGTTCAGTTCCAATGGGCTACATGTAACATAACGCCCCGCTCAGACTGTCTGGGAAGCTCAGCCCTTAAAGTCCTAATCTTCTATATCATATTTGCCAGTGCCTTCCCACAATCCCCCTCTGGGTGAAGCGGGGTGGGGACCGTGCTTAGTTTGGGCGGAGGGGCTTTGTCTGAACCTGAAGCTATGAACAGTGGCCTGGCCCCAGCAGCAGTGGGAATACCACCTTCAGGGAGGAAAAACTCATTAGGCCTCTTCCTACCCAGCCAGGTGGAGACTTGGAACCAGGGAGCCGCCTTGATAGCAGTTGGTCCTGATTCCTTTGGCTTACCCTATCCCCCAAAATGATTACAGGTATCTGAGGGCTGCATTGGTTTCCTGATGATTTAATTCAAGGTTAGGGGCCTGGCCTTTTCCAGGAAGAGGGTCTCAACTCTGCTTGTGTTCGAGGTCTTGTTGGACAGTGCTGATCCCTGGCTTTGGCATAGTCTGTTAAGTTGGTGGTGTTGCTGGGTTACTTGATTTGATATGGAGGATCTGGTAGGTATGTTTAAGTGTGTTTTTAAGATAGTCAAGGCTACCCAAAGCATTGGATGACAGCACTCTTTTTATCATTGGTAAAAGTCCAAATAACCAAAATGAATTAAATTTAGGCTCCTGAGTAGTCAACATGAACGAGTATAGATCCTGCAATCAAATAAGGAGTAGCTTCAATTTGGCCAACTGATCTTTTCTTACAACAGGATATTTAAACGTGTCAAGTGACTTTCTTCCAAGAGGATCGCGGAAGACTGCCCCGGTGTATAAGGGTCAAATACTGAAATTCAAGAGAAATGTTTTTCAATGTGCAAAGCTTAAGAGAAGTGGTAGAGATTTTTTTTTTTTAACCACTGCCTCTGGACTAGGGTGCTGAAGGCTGTCAAATCTTGCACCTTTCACCAGCACTAAATTCACTGAGAAAGGAAAACCTTTAGGACATTTTCAAACATAACTGTTATTTTTAAACACATTTCTTGACCCACATCCAAGGCATTGGTCTTCGTTGAAGATTAAGTCCAATATGCTTTTGAGGTTTTAATAAACTTCTTGATTTTTTTTTTTTTTTGGAGTGCGCAAAAATATCAGTTTAAAGAAATATTATTTTTCAAAGCTTGGTTAATAGAAAACTGGCTAGATAATCTCTTCCCTAAACCTTTGGAAAAAGTCAGGTGAATAAACTTGCCAAAGGGTAATTTTTTGACAACTTACTAAGCTATTAAAAAGGAATTTTAGTGAAAATAATGCCTCTGAAATTGGTATCTTTATTTCAAATTGGTTCACAGGCTTTAAGGAATTAAAGGGGCCTAGGGAGTAAACAGCACTAGCTAGATATTGAAGCAACTCGCATCTATTTTTCAGGGAAATATGTGGGCATTCTGGAATGGAAGCTGCAGCACGTAAGGAAGGTGCTGCTTGCAAAGCTTAGAATAGTGATAAAAGTAGACCTTCATGTTGTTTGATCTTGCAGGTCAGTGAACATTTCAAGAGTTGTTCCTGTTGACTTCCCTCTGTGCCCTTTGTATCGATTTTAACCATTTCACATCAGCATGCAATCTGTTTTATTTATTCACCACACACTGTTTTGTAGGCTTAGTCCTTTGGTGTATCTAGCATTCATTTGTCCAGATTAACAGCATGCAAAGGAAAACTGGCTTGTATTTCCATGATTTAGTTGTAAATATGGTGAGCGTGTTGATGGATATTGTTGTCACAAGTGCTTATAGCTTGTGGGCTGATTACTGAATTTCTTATGTTTTAAATCTGTGCAGGCTATGCATGCTAGTAGGTTCCCAAGGGAACTAGAGCACTGAGCTTGTGGCTTGCATATAGAAATGAAATCCGAGGTGTGGTTGTATTGCATTGATATATTTATCAGGAAAATCTTAAGTTCAGGGCCACTTGATCTGTGGCAGCAGCAGGTATTTTGAGACTGGACTTGAAGCAAATTTTTCCCTTTCTTCGCTGAATAAGGTAATGATTTGGCGACAAAATGTACGAAGGATGTTCGTGAGGTCATATGGAGAGAACAGTAGATGGGAGACACATTAATAGATAGTGGGGTTAAAGGGACAAATATGTGATTTGCTGCTAGCTTTTTAATGGACTAATAAGTAGTAGTAATTGTATTACGCTTTTATGGTATTCATTCCAGAATGCCTTTGATGTCTGTTTAGGCCTCTGATGTTACCACACAAACGTTTCTAGGAAATATCCCTCTGCATGCAAGGCATGGTCTTGGCAAAGGATTATTTGGGTGTTTTGTTGGCCCAGAAGGTAGGCAGTGTTTTGCCAAGCTTGTACGAAACCTTGCTTGGTAGTAAACTTTGGTTTCTTTAGTTCTAGGCCAGTAAAAAACGAAAACCTATGGCATTGGCTTGCTTAGTATCTAAAAGTGCGTGGGGAGTGAAAATGAATTGATTGTATTGTGTATACAGTTAATTCTGAACTGCCTTAGTGCTATTCATTAAGCGTGTTCACTCTGAGGGCAGTATTGTACCCATTTACAGATGGGCACATCGAAATACAGAAAATGAAGTGGTTTCCTGGTGATTCTCATTCACACTTGGCTAGTGGCAGATTTGGAAACTGGACCCACGAGCTTTGACTTCACTAGGATTTTGGCGGTACTTGGCTGAATTGGGCCGAAAATTTGTAAATGACATTGTAGAACTACAGTGCTACTCAGTGGTGTGACAAAAAATGAGATTTGGACACAAGTGATTTATAATACAGTTGGCTGACTTGAGTGTATTGGTAAAAGAATTTGGGTCCTTGCTTTCTCTCCCAGACACACTGCCATGCCCTGTTCATGCAGTTAAATGACACGAACAATCCCCAGTTCTTCAGCGTCATAATCGCATTGCTTAGATTAAATGAACAAAACTCAAAACCTGAGGTTTGCTCAGTGGCAATTTTTCCCCCCCCTTTCCCCCTTCGTGTGGCTAACTTCTGAAACAGTGAGACACTTGAAATAGAAGCAGTGCTTGCAGACGATACTTACTTTCTTTGCTGGAACTAGGGCTCCATCCAGTATTGATAAATTACTTGGAAGTCTAGGTGTGATGAGAGGAAGAGAGATGATACTTGAGGATTTTAGGCGTATGGACAGAATAGGCCTTAGAGTCATACATCCAGATGGATTACATAGGGAAGTTGACATCTTGTTTAAAAACAAATCATTCATTATGTAGCAATGAATAATCAAGCATTACAGTTTCATCTCTGGAGATTGCCTTTTTTGGTTGGGATTTTGATAGTTCAGTAATTAAAAGCTGAAAGCTGTTACACTGTCTACATGTTGATCAATTGGTAATTAAAAAGTTGATGATGGAATGGTATTTCGTGCGACTATTTGGTTTATGATCAAATTTCCTTAGTCTGTTTGAAATTTGTCATTTAACTTGGCATTTGATTTTTTTCAGTATTCATGAACTATTGTATTTGATTTTTATAAATAACACTATCACAGTTTGCATGCTGCATAATGGATCACGTGATTTTAATATGATCTGAAAGGTTGTTTTTTATCTTTCTGCCAGAATGCATTTCCAGAATATTAAAAAGTTCTTTCTCTGGGCACCATATAATTTTTGACTGTTTCATTAATTTGCTGATGGATTTGTGGCTGGCTTAATCAGAATGAATGTAAGACAAAATGCTGAAAACTACTTGAGGCTTGACGCTTGATTTGCGGTTCAATCCCTGGAGAAGTCACTCAACTTTCATATTGGGTTTTTAATTTATAACTGGTATAAAATCCTAATTGGGACAAATGATACGAGTGGTCAGGCCAGTATGTTGGCTAAACATTTGCAAAATGGACACACACCGTTTTCCATACAGTGACAATCCCTTGGTTGGGAATTGTCTCAGGAGGGCTCTACATCGCAAGAATAACTTCTAATCGCATAGAGTAGGACCTCAGTTATGAGCACCAGAGTTACGAACTGACCACTCAGCCACACACCTCATTTGGAACCGGAAGTACCCAATTAGGTAGCAGCTGAGATGGTGGAAAAGCAAAGACAGCACAATACTGTGTTAAACAGTATTAAACAGTCTTTTAAAAAAAATAAAAGGAAAGCAGCATTTTTCTTCTACATAGTAAAGTTTCAAAGCTGTATTAAGTCAATGTTCAGTTGTAAACTTTTGAAAGAACCACCATAACGTTTTGTTCAGAGTGACAAACATTTCAGTTGCGAACAGCCCCATTCCCAAGGTGTTGGTAACGCTGAGGTTCTACTGTATCCCATTTATAGCAGTCGGTTTAAATACAGTGTATGGGGAAGTCCAGTGTTACAGTACCATATCAAGTTCTCTTAACCAACCTTGACCTACTGAAATGCAGATGTGTAGTCAGCAGATGTGTGCAGTGATGCAAGAAGTGTATTTCTGTGCTTTAAGGAATGAATTCGATATTGTAAAAGAAATGGTAATAAATCTAATCCGTTTGACCTGTTTTTGAAGCCATAGATATGATGTATAAATAAATTTAACAGACTTTAAATCATAATTCTCCATTTAGAATTTGAGTACACCGAACTTAAATCTTTGCTCTGGAACCTTCAGACATTTGATTTTTTTTTTTTTCTTAAATATATTCCCAAAATGCCTAGAGGCGCCAATTCAGGCCTAGTTGTCTTAGTTGCTTTACAGAGCTCAAGTAGAGCCCCTGCCCTAAAGAGCTTATAATTTTGTTTAATGAGAGGATGCAGCAGGTGGAGTGATGGGGAAAAGGAGGTGTCGAGAACAACATAATAGTGATCCAATTATATTTTTGTAGACTGCCTGTGTACACAGTGTAGTTAACCTCTTGTCTAACTTATCTACTAGCAAGCATTATATCCTAAGCAAGTTTAAAGGAGGATAAACGTAGCTTTCTGAGTAGTTTGTACAATGAAGAAAGGGTAGCATAGAAAAGCACTACTGGGAGACGCAGACTAAAAGTTAGGGTTGGTAGTGATGGACCCTGGAATGGGGACCCTTGATTAGAACGTAACCTGCTGAGAGAATTGTGAACTGTATCTCCATCGATTTTCAGGGGTAATAAGGGTGCATGTTCAATCACATTAAGGTAACTCCATAGATAAAGCAACTTTTTTTTTTACTATGTAGACGTACCATAACTGGAGATAAATGCTGGCAACGCTGGCAGAGCCAAAAGATCTGATAGTTGGGGCTGGGCTAAATTTTGAAGCGCCTGTAAAGGTAAGGACAACAAGCTTGTATTAATTCTTTGATTCTGATCATGTTTGCATAGGGTAGCTAGAGGCTTACGTGGCTGCCATATAAAAACAAATAATTGAGACTAGAAGAAGGATGATAGGTTTTTCAATTAAAGTGTCTTGGACTGGAGGCCAGGCTAGCTTCCATTGGCAAGAATGGATATACACTATTGCAGTAACTCCATGAATTCAGGGCCTATTCATTTCCATGAAGAAAATGGTGTGAGGTAATGAAGGGGAATTTTAGTGCATCTCCCTTGGGAATGTGAATTCTTTTTTTCCTCTGAACAACAAAGCATGCTGCTGGAGGGAGTTGAACATCTTCCTTGTTGGAGCCAAGGGACTCTGTGTGAATTTCAAATTCTCTTTGGTGATTCATGGATTTTTAGTGGTTTCCGTTGAAGATGAATAGTTAGCATGAGCTTTTTAAAAATACATTCTACTTCAATACAAAGGGAAAATGAGTTGCACCTTTTATCCCATATCATGATTACCACACCTTGCTTTTTTTTAAAACTGGCTGGTGTATTTCGAAAATATTGTTTTAGTGAAGGAAGACTCCCTGTGTGATCTACGGCACATTGGCATGGATCAAAGGGGAAGCTTTCAGTTCGCATGTTGGATTTTTGTCCTCTCCTAACAATAGAAAGAGGGTTGAATTTTTAGCTACTCAATAGCTGGAAGGACTTGTGTGCCTTGGGAGCAATGTGTGGGAAATTCAGTTTAATTGCAAAAGGTTTGGGTCGTTTATTACTGTATATTGAGTTGGTAGTTCCACCACTTCTGTTCATGTATTTTTAGAGGAGAAATGATGTATGAATTTATATCCGTAGACCTATGATATATGAATATATGTAAGCCTTAGCTTTGGTCTCATAATTTGAAGTCTCATATAGTGAAAGAGGAAGCATTAGCAATGATTGAAGCTTAGTTTGGGAATTTCTGGTAAAGAATGTAACACTCTACAGCTAGTAGCGTTCTCTGCATATCATGAAGGTGTTCATCAGAGAACAGACTTTCAACCTACTTACTCATAACGTGAAAGCACTTATTTTTCCCTTGAACAGAGTCTGCTGTAGCTTATTTATAACCAATACATTAAAATGAAAAATACTGAAAGGGTCTTAAGTGGAAGACTATTGAAATATTGCGTTATTTAAACGGGGGAATTTTGTCAAACTGATTTGTGGAAGGGACAAGTAACCTAGGTAGTTCATGTACTTAGAAGTAGAGTACAGCTGTATGGGATGAAAATTATGCACTCCATAGAAATTCTGAGGAAAGGACAGTATCTCCTATTTTAGCAGCTTTTGTATTGATATTCAGTCAATATTTGTGCTTTTTTAACTTCCTAGTTGCCATGAGTTACAAAAAACTTCAAAGGTCTATTGGCCTACTGTGCTTTTTACAGCAGAGGGAAAGTTAAAGTTATGCTGAAAGTATGGGGAAAACGCTTGGGTGTAGGGAGTAGAGCATTTTTGGCGGAAGGTTCTCTGCTCTGGGACCTCTAACTTGAGATCAGAATGAGGCCCAAGCCTGATGCTTTTCAGAGCATGATGCAAGACTCAATGTGGCCTCCTCAAAAGGTAGCTAGGTAAATAAAATAAGATTTCTACCTGTAATTAGTGCTAAAGTACATTGGTGCCTTGGTCCACTATGGGGACTCCTGGGTGCTATTGCAGTGCAAATAAATAAAATCAAGGTGACTTGACTTTGCTGCTTCTTACCTTACTGGTGGGCACAATAAAAGTGCAGAGGGCTATGTAAACCTCTTTTACTCATATTGAGTCAATATTTGGTTTGGGAAGAGGTAGGTGTGTCAGTTAAGGTTGAGTAACTTGACAAGAACACCTCAGGACTGGAGTGTTTTGATAGACCTAGTGGATGAAAAGCCCTTGCAGTTGCTTCACTCATGCCTTCAAAATATATGAACATCTTTGAAGTAGAACGGCAGATACAATGTCTAGTTCAAAACATTAATAAATTTAGCTGCATTCTGATGTTCACAAATACTCTGAAAAGTCATTTGGTTTAAAATGCATGGTACCCTTAGATTATTGTTGCTGTGTGACAGCTGGTTCCAGTAATTTGTTTTTATAGGGCAGTTTGTAGTAAATGAATGACACGTTGAATATTTTACTGAGATTTTAGGTTATCTAAAGAACAGTTTCTGGTTTACTAATTGGTAGATAATGGTGAGTACATTGATGTTGACATGTGCAAATGGATTTAAAATGATTTTGAAGTGAGCTTTATTAAAAGATGCTCTAATTCAGAGTCAACAGGAAATGTCAACTAATGTGTCCATAGTCGGTTTCACAGATCAGATTGAGGCAGTGTTGGAATTTTTACAGGTCTGTATTGTAGGCAAATACAGATTCTGTATACCCATGCTGATAGGTCTTACTAAAAGGTGGGTGAAACTCTGTGGAGTCCAGTCATCAGTGTGTGTGTTGAGTGAGACTTGTTACCTTGGTAGTTTGGATATTTTCTGGGAGTCTCTCTGAAGGGCGTGGGGAAGAGATGCTTGTTTTTTAAAAAAAACACCCCCCCCCCCAAAAACCAAACTTATTCTGACGCATTCTACCCTACTATTTTCCACCTTAAAAATGTAGTTATCTCCAAGATATGATGAAGCCTAGATTCTGTAGCTGCTTTTTTTTGTGGGCAAATGAGTACCCTTCAGGGATTTCAAAGTGCTTTGCAAAGGTGGCTTTGTTTTTCTAATTTTACAGTTTGGGATCTTGAGACACAGAAAGGCTACTTGCCCAAGGTAGACCTGAAGAAGAGCTCTGTGTAAGTTTTAAAGCTTGTCTTTCACCAACAGACGTTGGTTCAGTAAGATACTGTCTCACCCATGTTGTCTCCTACCAAAACGGATAAAACGACATGGCAGAGTTGAGTAAAACTGAAGATTCCTGATTCAGTCTGTTTCAGCAGCCACTAGACTTGTATATTATCATCAAACACATCCAGTTAGAATTGCAAAAGAAATTCAGATAAACAAAGTAAGAATTCTTGAGTAAAATTTTTGCTTAAGACACCAAGGCCCACACCTTTACCTTGGCAAGTTTCATGGTACTTTCAATCACATTAGGTGTTTGGGTCTTCAGGCTTGACTCAGCTGAAAAATGGCTGCATAGCAGCATATCTCCTCTTAGCACCACACAAGGACATAGATAACATGACGTTGGGGACTACGTCAAAAACCGAAGAACAGTAAGGAATCCATTATCCAAGTACAGAAAATACTGATGATGTAAGTGATGTGGAATTCTCCCCTCTGGTACCAAGACAACTTATAGAAGCACTTCAGTTGTTCCAGGAAGTCTCCTATCCCAGTAGTGTCAAACCCTTCCTCTTTATATTGTGAGGGTGGGTAAGATCAGACCGTACTAATATACTGTAGTTTTTCCTGTGAAATAGAGGGGAATGTCAGTTTTGTATTATGACTAGTTTGTACATCGCTTTGGAAGTAGACCTCCTGCCTTGTATTGATAAACACAACCTATTAAAAATGATGCCTTCAAGTGTGCTGATCTGAATGCTATCACAGCACCACGAGGTTACAGATTTTTTTTTTTCTGCAAATGGCTTTAGAAGTTTTGTATCTAAAGCTAGCCACGGGAACAATTTCCCCCAGGGTTGTGGTGGATTCTCCATCATTGACCATGTTTAACTCAAGACGGGATGTTTTTCTAAAAGCTCTGCTCTAGGAATTATTTTGGGAAAGTTCTCTGGCCTGTTATACAGGAGGTCAGACTAGGTCATCACAGTGGTCTTGGAATCCTCGACTCTAAACATTGGATGCAGTAAAATCTATGTTCAGTTGTTCACCTTCTCCTCCCCCCCCCCCTCTTCCCACCCCCCATGTGAATTGCAGTGTACATATGGCAATTTGGCCTGTTAACCCCCTCTCTTGTTAGGGAAATTGAGCTTGCATCAAGTTTAGAAAATGAAGGAAAAATGCTTAATGGAATGACTGTCTCAAATATGCATTATACTGCATTAACCCATTATGTGTGTTAATTTAATCTTTTCTCTAAAGATTCAGGACCTGTCAGGAGAGTGAAGAGAAACCAGCAATCCTTTGCCAGAGAATTGTGAATAGGTTTATATTTCTATTTAAATATACATTCACCTTAAATTAAATATTTTATTTTCCCTTCCTTATTCAGTGTTAGGACGTGAACCAGAAGCATACCATCTTACATTACCACTATCTTGCCTGCTTGGGAATTGTTTTGTTCCATGAAATAAGACTAATGTGTTCAAATATTTTAACACTAATTGATTCATTGTAAAGGAAAAGCAAACAGCCACTGATTGCTTGAACCTTTGGTCAGCATAGAGACGGCAGGAGCAAACTACTGCAGAAGATTCATCAGAAGTCAGGGGAGCGGGGACACAGACCTGGTTTTAGACTGTCTCTACTCTACTGATGTCGGCATAGGGTGACCATATTTCCCAAAGCGAAAACCAGGAGACCGCACGGGGCTGGCCCAACCACTTGCCCAAGGACACTCCACCCCGGCGCATGGGACTGGCCCGCGCTGCTCGCCCAAGCACTGCCCCCCACACCCAGGCAGGGCTGGCATTGCTGCTCGCCTGAGCCCTGTCTGCGAGGCTGGGACTAGCGTCACTGCTCACTCGAGCCCTGCCTGCCTCTTGCCCTCCTCCCCTTCTGATCAAGTTGGCAAGAGTAAATGGGACAAATGCCCACTTTTGCCAAAAAAGTTGGGACGGCTGGGACAGGGTTTAAAAAAGGGACTGTCCTGGTCAAAACAGGATGTATCGGCACCCTATGTCGGCATAACTTATGTCGCTCAGCGGTGAGAATAAACCACCCTCCCACGAGCGACGTAAGTTACGTCAGCATAAGCGCTTGGGTGCACAGTGCTGCATCGGTGGGAGAGCTTCTACCGGTGACCTAGCTTCTGCCGTTCACGGAGGTGGTTTTATTATGCCAATAGGCGAGCTCTCTTCCGTCAGCATAGAATGTCTTCACCGGGCGCTCTGCATCAATACAGCTGCGCCGCTGCAGTGCTGTACTTGTATGTATGGCCTCAGTCTCTTCCTTAGGAAGAGGAGAGGGAGATATGGTGAAGCTAGAGTCCATGAAGGTATATGCACAAAGAAGTGAGACTTGCACAACTTCAGTTACAGAGAAACAAGGAAGGGAGATGGGGCTCCTGTGCAGAAGCGTTGCGGTAAAAATCACTTGTGCATAATCACATTGCTTTTCTGAAATGCTGTACAGACACTAATCCTGCAACAATCCTGTGAAATAGGTAAATGTTCACCATTTACTGATGGTGAAAATGAGACAGAGCTGGAGTTTGTTGAAGGCCACGCAACCAAGACAATGTGGCTTAGTGGATAGGGTGCTAGATCTGGTTCTACCATTTATCAGCTTGGTGACCTTGAAAGACCTTGCTAGGCTGTTCTGTTTCATCTTGTCCAAATAAGTTGTAAGCCCTTTGGGGCAGGAACTGGGTTTTTTCATGTTTGTACAGTGCCTGATTCAATGGGGCAGTGATCTTGGTTGGGCCTTCTAGGCGCTGCTGTAGTAAAAACCAAAGGTAATAAGTCTGGGGTGTCATGGCAGGGATTAGAATTTGAGTTCGTGTCTCCTAGTCCTGAGCTCAGACAACTAGGCCCCTTATGTTGGGGTTTGGAAATGAGGTAATATTTTTAGTCGTAAGAATCTTGTTTTTAAGTCTCTGCCTAATATTTTAAATCACTGAACTAAAAACCTGTTTTCCCTATAGTCCAGTAACATGCTTCATATTCCATGTTACAGAATCCAAATATAGGTTTTGCTTTTTCCACACAATTCAACTGGTATAAAATTACTAACGTTTTGAGAAAGGAAGCATTCTCTGTCAGAGAAAGGAAAGCAGTCAGTTAATATTCTAAAGACTTTTTTCAATAAAGAACACGTATTACATATTTTATTTAAAGCTGTCCTATGAAAAGTGTTATCGAAGATGAAATGTGTCTTAAATATAGTCTGGGGGTGGGTGTCTGCTGTGAATTGCCTTTCTATAGCATCTTGGAAACCTGTCCATGTCGCATGAAAACATTTTCAGGTCATCAAAGTAATTTAAAAAGAATCTGTGGACCAGGGCGTTAACGTTAATCTGTGCCTCTTCTGTCTTTGTGCGTGGGGGGAAGATGGAGAATAGGACCGAATAAGAGATTGTAATTGTGCAGGGTCTACAGAGCTATAGAAATAAGTGCAGTGCTGAGATGACTGTTGACTAGACAGAGGTGTCCCCAATGCTTTCTTTGCTCCCCAAGTTACTATTCTCTGAGGTCAGCAGGAGATTTCTATGTCCTGTTAATTCTTACCTCCAACCCCTACCAGCAAGTTAATGCTGTCTTTTCTAAAATATACTCATCGATACAGGAAGCTGCAAACACAAGGTTTATCGATTGACACGTAAACTGGTAGAAATCATTCCCCAGCGTGCCTTGTCTAAAAAGTGATCACAATATGATGTCCCTTCCCTTCCTCTGGCAGTGTAATTAGGTCTTGAGATGATTGTAACCACTACCTTGTTGGCATTCAGACCCTCTTTCATTGTAAGATCTGTTTTCTCTCCCCATCGCACAAAAATAATTACTTTTAGATTTAATAGTTTATGGTGGAATGCTTTACTGTAGCATTTTTTCCCCTCTAGATTGGTACTAGACTGAATGCTGGGCTTGTCTACCAGCACAGCGGGAGATGCTGCCATCAGAATGCTAGGTGAGCGCAGGGCATAGTGCCCTTTAACGCCTAAAATTAGCATCTCTGTGGTTATTAAGCTGCTCTGTAGGAGGACCCATGTTTAAAGATAACATCAGACTGCCAGTTGAGTTAGTAGCTGCCTGGGGGATTCTGCAGTATGTGCCATGTTTGTTAAGTGTACCTTTCAGTGACGGGTATAGAGTAGCACTTAAATGTGTGGATGCCCTGGGCTGGACTTTTAGGAGCCATGGCATTTACACGATGGAAAGGGTGGTATGTGGGGGGTGGAGGAGTGCCAGCCTAAAATGAAGCAGGTGATGGATTGAGGGGTAGGCACACTTCCTTTGACTTGGCCATGGTGTAGGCATTAAGAAGAGCCCGCTTGGTTCATGGCAATGATGAGAGGAAAGCAAAGCGGGGTGGGGGGAAAAAGGAAAGAGCTCACTTTCTGGATACTTAAGTGAGGCTTCTACCCGTCAAAACCCTTTCCTGTTCGTCTGCCTGTTGAAACCACTGAGACTATTGGTGCCGCATTGGAGAGCGTGAAAGCATCCTTATTCCCAATATTAAATCTTATTTGTGAGGAAATCACTAGAGGGGTTAATAAAAGCTGGAAAGTATACAGGAACATTCGAGTCTTCCTCTGGAGAGTTCTGGAAGCCTGAAATATTCTGGTGAAGTACCAGGAGGTAATTTATTTTCAAAATTTACTGAACCCAATGAAGCATAAACATGAGGTTAACAGAAACCTTATGCTCATGTGGCAAAAAAAAATCCTTTGGATTTTGGATTCCTGTAACTCTGCACTAAGCAGCTTTGAATTAACTTTTTTTTGTGACTCCTCCAATTTAATTTCTTCAGGTTAACCAGTTGCAGAGAAACAGCTGGTCAAAGCTACTGTTGGACTGCTAAGAGAGAAATGAGGGCCAAGACTTCCTCACTGAAATTCACCTTCCTGCGAAGGGGAATTGTGAATTTTCTTTTCTTGAAAGAAAGCAGCAGACCAGCATTCAACTTAATCTATAGTTTCAACCTTTCCAAGGTGTATAAATAGCAATTTGAGCCACTCTGAGTTTTCACTAATGCCTAAAATTGACTATATTTTAAACACTGTGCTTCCACTGAGAAATTCTTCAGCAGATTCCACGTAGGCATAATTAAAGGATGCTTACCATATTACATTACCTGGATTGGGGATATTTTTATTATACTATGAAAGCAGTCTGCAATGAAATCTGATATGAAGAGACACAAAAGGTTAGTTGGAAGCAGACAAGAACTGAATTATTGAATTGACTACAAAACCACATTGTGCAAGCAATAATGTTCCTTTCCATTCATTATTGCAATTATAATTATGGAACCCAAAGTATTTAATTGGCATAGCATACTCTTCACGTTGAATAGATTGCATTGTTTCCGTTTTAAAAAAAATAAAAACCCTCTTATGCATTGCAAATGCATGTACATGTTCCTCTCTGGCTCTCAAGAGGCTTCTTTGTTTACGTGATGAGTGATTAACGGAATTATGGATCCTTGCTATGTAGCATCATAAACGAAAATCAAGGGAGAGAGGATCTCTTTCACGCCTCAGTGTCTGGAGTTCTCTGGCAATCTTATCCACTTTTTCTGTCTCCAAGTGGAGAATTCAATATTTGAGAATTGGGAAAGGCCCATTGAGTCATGTAACTCATTTCCCCTCCCACCCCCTTGACTGGATCTGGATTGTTTGCCCTATCGTATTTCATCCAATTAAAGACAAGTTTAGAAACTTTTGCCATATAGCAATGTCTGTTAGGTGTGGGTTACCTTTTTATAGCACTATTTCTATACCAGCGAAAGGTCTAATATAGATCTGGTTATGTTGGCATAACAATGGTTTTGTTGGTACAACTCACTTCAGTGTGGGAACTGGGATAAACTATGCTGTCATAAACTCTGTCTACATGAGGAGGGTTGCTGCAGTAGCTATACCAGCAAACCATTGCTAGTGTAGACCAGTAGCTCTCAACCTTTCCAGATTACTATACCCCTTTCAGGAGTCTGATTTGTCTTGCGTACTAAAAAGTGCACGTAAGGCATATAGACCTTTCACTCAGTGAGTGGTATAGGAAAGTGTTCAATAACACTCGGCTCTTTGCCACCAATGGTTTATAAAATTATACAACTGATGGTATAAAACCATCAGATATAAAGCACATATAAATTACTGTAATCAAAGTTGAAATTGAAGAATGAGTAGCTGACTGCGTGAAGGAATGGCTGTGTCCCCTGACTCTAACTCGTTTCATGTTGCTTTAGAAGTTAAGCATGGCGGGAGTTAGTCACTACGTGGATCAGACACCTCAGAGGCACATCACGCACACTCAAACTTTTAGCTGCTGTCCAAAAAAATCTCCCCCCCCTCTTAGCTCTGAGTGGTAGATAGCCTTACCACTTTTGGCTTCAGGAAGTTTCTGGTTCAATTTCTTGCCGGAATGAATTCCTCCCAAATAAGGATAATCCTTCATTAAATGTTTCCTTACTCGGATACCTTTCTATATTCTGTGTTGTCCACACCAGCCTTTGCAGTTTATGTATTCTTGCTGGAATGCACTTATTCATTAGCTGTTTTTATTAGAGTTATGGCTCAGGTGGCACTTTCATTCTGAGCCCCCATTTTCAGTAGCCTATCATTTTGCAAAACGATTATATTTCAGGCTGAAATTTTTTCCCCTCTGTTTGAGGGTGAATACATTCTGCAAAGTTACAAGAAAATCCATTGATCTTCAGGAATGCTTTAAAATAAAATTGAGATGCGTTTTTTTTCTATTTTTTTTCCTTTAAAAGGCAAGTTGATGCGTTTAAATTACATTAATTTGACATTGCCTCTGAATTGGCTGACTTTTATGCAATTAAAATCCCATAGGAACTATAACTCTCCCCTGTCCCTTTATGGGGTCTTTCAATATGAGATGAGTGACTTTATATTATCCAAGACTATCTGCTAATATATTAGAAAGGGACTGGTCTTTTTTCTGTGCTGGGTAAATAAGGCGGATGCAGTTTTAAGTATATAACCCCATCTCTGTCTTTATTCTAAGATGCCCAAAGATGGTGTCTTGGCCTTATGTATGTGCTATGGCCATGCAATGAAAGATACAATTGTATTGCATACACACAAAGAGGTGGAATTAAGGTTGCTGTGGAAATCTTCTGAGAATTTACTAACTCAAGCAATTAAAAATTTCAACCCTATTAGCTTTTTTTTTGTGCAAAGGGTGGCCTGGGAGTTGCAGTAGTAGTTCCAACAGCGCTGTAATTTTATTATGAAATGTGTGCTTGTCTTAAAAGGCAAAATCGTAGCTATATTTCCTCTTAGATTATTTTTGCTTTGCTTTATAACCTTCTCCCCCACATTCTGGGGATGTGTGCATTGAGGGAGAGAGAGACAGTGACTTCTTGTAGTAAACTAAACATGAAAGAGCAAAAGCGGGGCAATACTTACGCAGTAGCTGCCTGAATTCCAGAATTGCCTTTGGATATTGCCAATTGGTGGTATTTCAGAATGAAAATGTAGAGCATGCATATACTGTTGACTTGATCTTGCAATACAGCGATTAAATACGTCACCAGAGTGCGCACAGACAAAATGAACAGGTTTTTTGCCTTGCATGTAAGAACATTTTCACCTTGGCTTCTGTTATTAGGTGTACTCAAATTTCCTCAAATTCCATTTTGCCACTTATCTTTAATCACTTTAATGGTGACCACCTCGGCCACCATCTTGTGACATAAACGTGCTGGTGTATCAGATGTTGTTGCGCACTGAGCTTTGCAGGTAGTGGATAGTTAACCGTATTCTGCCCATTTCTTCCTCCCTGCCCTCAAGGCATGGATTTTATTAACTTCCCCTCTTCCTTTGAGGGGAGGGGGAGAGTTCTACTGCTACAAAATGCTTGCAGGAAAGTTTGACTACAATTTGAATATTTAAAATACCTTTCATATGTATTGCAGTATCCCTTACAGTGCTGCGCAAACATTAATTCAGTTTCCCTATGTCAGGGCTTCTCAAACTTCATTGCACCGCAACCCCCTTCTGACAACAAAAATTACTATGTGACCCCGGGAAGGGTGACTGAAGCCTGAGCCCACCCAAGCCCCACTGTCCTACGTGGGGGTGGGGAGGGCACAAAGCCTCAGGCTTCGGCATCATCCCTGGGCCGTGGGGCTCAGGCTATAGCCCCAGATGGTGGGGCTTGGGCTTCAGCCCCGGGCCCCAGCAAGTGTAATGCCATCCCTGGTGACCCCATTAAAATGGGTTCACAACTCACTTTGGGGTCCTGACCCACAGTTTGAGAACCGTTGCCCTATGGGATAGGCCCGGTAGGTAGGTAAGTCATCTCATCCCCATTTAACAAATGGTGAAAATGTGGCAGAGAAGCATAGTGACTTGTCCCAAGAGATGAGGTTAAAAATTAGGAGTTCTTTGATCCCATCCTCTAGATCATGCTGTCTTGCCTAGTACGTGTCCTTTATCGCATGACTCTATATTGCAGTGACCTGTGGGTGCACCAAGTAATCTAAAAGGCCTCTTCTGCCTTGAATCTGCAACTGCAGTTCGGCTATCAGTGAGATCTGAGCAATGCGTTTTATTATGGTTATCTTTAGAATAGATTGGAAAAGGGAAACAGGAGTCTGGTATTTGGCGTTTCTCATGAAACTGCTTTTAAAGTAGTTGTACAATTTAGGAGTCCATTACACAGCTGCTGCTCACTTCTTGAGTTAATTTTGTTATCCGCCTTCTTTGTGCCTCCAGATTGTATCAGTCACTTGTGAGAAGCTAGGGATGAGTGTGGCACCTGTGACCCAGTACTTTGGATGCTGTTTTAAACTAAAAAGCTTTAGTTCCCTGGGCTGCAAGGATTTAGTGCTGTCTGTCATCTTATCGTTCTTAAGAGGTACATCTCTGGCTGATTCTAGGTTCTTCCTAGAGCTGCTGGGAAGAATCTTAAGTCTGTTACATATGCTACTTGGACACTGGGGTATCCTGATACCTCACCAGGTGTCCGCTCTAACTACATGCCTTGTCATATTGCTTTTTGCTCTTGAAGCTTTGTACTCAAGTTAGAATGGATTCGGGTTTTTCTCTCCTAAAACAATTAAGCACTGTTCCAGTAGGCTTGATTTCTCTGCCCGCCCGTCCTTGCATTATCCACTAATCCTAGCACCAGGGGAGTTTCCGTCTGTGCTGGGTGCCCCAGAAGCTGCCTGGCAGGGGACTGCCAATCTGCAAGCCTTTTGGTTTTCAGGAGTTCCTGCCAGAAGTTCTAACTCTACACAGAGTGAAGTGGTCAGTCAGGTACACTTTTACATAATCAGATTTATTGCTTTTAGCCTTTGAGGCTGCAGGGAGTGTTTTTCCTCAAAGAAAATTAAGAAATAATCTTTTTTAGCTTCACTGTTCATGTTTGAAAGAATTTCAGGAAACTGTCAGGTACCTCAGTGAGCTTTATCTTTAGCTTTTCAGTAAGATGGCTCTCTTAATCCTCTGCATTATATATTGCAGGGTGCTAAACGTTTTGCATTCAGAAACAGTGATGTGAGCAGCTGGCTCCCTAGGCTATGCAAGAGCTGATGTTCCTGAGGTCTGTGGAGCAGGCACCCCCAGGACCGTGCTAATTATGCAAGCCAACCAAGAAGCGGTGGCATGACCTGAGTACAACTGTCTCTAGAATTGCCAAGGGATTTTTTGACCAAGGAAATGACGTTGCTGCAATTCCTTTGGGAACAGAAGTCCTAGGAAAAGAAGCAAGGGTAATCTTGATAGCAATGCAGTCTGGCTTTGAGTGTAGCAATTGAATAGCACCCAGGAAGTATTCTTGTTGCCTTCAGGAGCTGTCTACTTTGGTCTGTCCATCGCCTTCCTCTGAGACCAATATCTAAAATAGGCACCTAAAAAAATTCAGGAAGGCAAATGCTTTCTTCTTGGTCCTGCCTGCTCAGTAAGGAAGATGCACCTGTGTAGCCTGTCTTTAAAAAGACAGCTGGTCTTGACAGTCTTTGATATAAAGAATCCCCAATTTGCCCTTGGAGTCGTGTTACAATGGTAACAAATTCTCTGCATTCAGAAGCAGCAGCACAAATGTTTTCCCAAGTACACATAAGATACAGGGATTCCTGAATTTCCTTGGTGGAGAACGTTAATATGCTTTGAGGTGCCCCGAGAGGAAAGGCCTGGCCAGTTTTAAGAATGATACAGAGCACCCTCCTGCTACCAGAAACAAACATCTCAAACAGAAGCAGCAGCATCTGCATTATCGAGTGATACCGTGGAAGGGAACTGCCCCCCTTCTTTATCCCAAAGAATCCTTTTGAGGGTGCCTCCCTTGCCCATATAAAGAATTTCAGGGTTTCAGCAAACATCCGTGCCTGCCACCTGCTTTTCCTGAGTTATTGGTAGCCCGATGCTGGAGGGGAGTTTCTTATGCGAAGGTTAAAGAATCTGGAGGAGTGTTGTCAAGAGTTTAATTAGTTTTGGAAGGTTTTTAGATTCTTAGATAGGGTTGCCAAGTTTGTAATATATAAAAACCGGGCACTACAACAGGAGTGCTGGAACCGCCCCTGCCCCACCTTGTCCCCCCTGAGACCCCACTCCCCTCATCGCTCGCAGCTCTGCCCCTCTCCCTGTGTGGGTTGGGAGAGACTTGCCTGTAGAGCTGGGGCTGGGAGCTGCAGCCCCCCAATGCAGGTAGGAGACGGGCCTGGCTGAGTAGGGGCTGGCACGGGTGATGACTTTGCACCTCCCCTGCCCATAGTAACCCGACTTTGAGTGTCTGGTCAATAGATCTCACCGGACACCAGGAGGTCCCCTTTTTGACTGGACTTTCCAGTCAAAAACAGGATGCCTGGCCACCTTCTCTGTGGATCCGGGCTGGGAGGTTGGCTTGTAGATGCAGTGTAGACATTTCTTGTGTGTCTGAGAAGCCAGGATCTGCAGCTCTTCCAGCTGACCAAATTTGGTTGTGGAGCGAGGTGCTTTCTAAATCTTGAGTAAAATTAGTGGTCAAAACTGCAGGAAAACCACCATGTTTTACTTTCTTCCAAGTTTCAGAGAAGTAGAGAGTTTAAACAGCTATATATAGAGATTGCTTTCATCCCTATTCCCAATGAAAATTACAGAGGAGAGAGTCTGGTAACCATAGACATACTTTGAATAAAAATCCCTGAAGAGGAACCTAAACTCTGAGACTTGAAATGCCGTCCATTTGGGAATCATTACCAATATGTGGAAGATGTCCCAGATGTTTATAGCTGAAGTTTTCAATGCAAATTGTGAGGGAAGAGACTAGGAAAGCCATCCTGAAAGGACTATGGCCCACTCTGCCATGTTAGATTCTTTCTAAATGTAAGTTGGGCCAGCAAGTATTTTCATCTACGATTTGAGAGAACAGGTCTCCTGCAATGAGTCTAGTTGGTTATCAACAGTGTTTCCCTCCCTTAATTCTGTCTTAGAAGTTAGTGGGTCTTAAAAGGAAAAAGGCATATGATTTTTTGAATAAACCAATTTGTCCCACCATATGAAGCAAACAATATATCCTCCTGAGTTCTTGTTGTAAGCTTTTTTTCTTCACTACACAAAAAAGACACCGTGGAACTCAAACTAACTCAAGATAAAGGCCAATTCGTGTCAAGGCCCCATCTTTTTTGTGTAGTGAGGACACCACCATATATTAGCAAGAAGAGGGCAAAGAGAAATGATCAAATAATTGCATTAAGTGATTCCATCCCTGCAGCTTGGAATATCCTCGGGCAGTAATTCCAGGATTGGATTTTTCAGCCAATGAGTGCCCCTATTCTTTCTGTTTGTTGCACTCACCCTGAAGATGTTGGCCTTGATTTTGTTATGCTAAGGCCCCTTTATGCTGATCTAGCTGCAACATGGTGCTTGAAAATGGCCAGGAATGCATCCCTGAGATTACCCTCCTGGGACCGCAATGTGTCACTTGTGTGGCTAGACGAGAACACTGCACTGCCATTCTTGTAAACTTCTGATCCTGTTACAGGGAAAGTGTCTGAGAATCAAACCCATAGGTGGTAGGTTTCATAACTAATGTGGCAGCATTCCCACCCCACTTCTCTTCCACGTCTCCCTCCTCTGCTTATCGGTACCTCAGCATTTTAAAAGCCTTGGTAGTCACTAGTTTGCTTTTGTACTCAGAATTGTAGTCATTGGAGGTGCTCACATCTGTGAAGTTGGATTTATGTAATTTTGATACTTGTGTGTCTCTCACTCACACGCGCGCACACACACAAAACAAGCAACTTTAGTTGTAGGACGACAATTTGATTAGTGAAGTTCCATGAAACCCTTAAAATATGCGAAAGTCCGTTTTTTCCATTAAGAACAGAAACAATACATTTGGCCCTTCCATATTCATATTTCTGCTGATTGCTGGTGATACTAGTTAGAGTTGTCCTTCCCCAATCTTTTAACATCTCCACAGACTGAAAGAGAGGAGTTTAATAGATCAATCTAAAAACCCTTATAAATATGAGCTGTTTTTGAAGCTGCTTGTTCTTCTGTTGGCTGATCTTCGTTGGGAAGTAAGGAGATGTGCCGAAACGCTGTGTGTGACACTTGAGTGAAAGAGTTGAAATTGGATTTACAAGATACTAGTCCAGCAACTAAATGTCCATGGTGTTTATATAGCTTATCTCTATTCATCTGTGTTTGCAGGGCTCTGTTCACCAAGTGTTAATGTAAACACTCTATTTTGAGACACTGGTCCATTTGCCTTCTGGAAATCCCTCCCTTATAACATGGTAGTAAACCTTTGTCCATAAAAACAAAACATTCCTGTGGTCGGAATGGTTTTACATAGCTGCACACAAATGCATGCTGCTAACAGTAAATGACTGAGAACACTCACCACCTGTATCAACAGTTTTGTGTTCAACCTGTCCTGTTTAATTAAAACACTCTTGGTCTTGGGGGGAAGCAGCTTGGCATAATGGATAAAGTACTTGACTGTCACCTCTAGTTTGAGTTCAAGTCCTGCTTCAGGCCCTAATTGGGAGATGGGGAGGGAATTGCTCTCTTCCATCCCCAGGGGTCCAAAGTTTACTTATCTTTGACGTTCTCCATGCAAGGGACACCCAAAAATGCTGGTTTGAACACATCCTTTAAACACAAGCTACCAGAAAGTGGGTTATCCTGGCTAGGGTTGAAGTCCTTGATGGGACAGTTTTGAGAACCCAAGGTGCTGCTGTATGACAGTACATAGCCATCAGATACAGGTCTGTCGCATCTTACGCGCATTTAACATGCATGATTTCAACTTTACGCGGTTGTCAAAAAAAAAAAAAAGAGAGAAACACAGTTTTAATACTATACCTGTACTGCGGGTGATTTCACCCGCCATTGAACTCAATGGGGTTTTGGCAATACGCCGTTTTCGCTTTACATGCTAACCACGGAAAGGAACCCCCGTGTAAGAGGAGACAGACATGTATAAGGGGTTTCTTTCACAGGAAGATGAGTGCTATAAATATAGGCATCAAGTATCGGGGGTAGCCGTGTTAGTCTGTATCCACAAAAATAACTAAGGTGCCACCGGACTCCTTAAGACTAACAGATTTATTTGGGCATAAACTTTTTTGTGTAAAACCTACTTCTTCAAGTGAGGTTTTTAACCCACGAAAGCTTATGCCCAAATAAATCAGTTAGTCTTTAAGGTGCCACCAGACTCCTTGTTGTTTTTTATGAATATAGGTGTAGCCTTAACATAAAATCATAGAATATCAGGGTTGGAAGGGACTTCAAGAGGTCATCTAGTCCAACCCCCTGCTCAAAGCAGGACCAATCCGCAGACAGATTTTTGCCCCAGATCCCTAGATGGCCCCCTCAAGGATTGAACTCACAATCCTGGGTTTAGCAGGTGAATGCTCAAACCACAGAGCTATCCCTCTATGCTGGAGATAATTAGAGGGAGGCCTATTTAAAATATAACACTTTTTTTGGGGGGGGGGTGACAAAAATAGCTTCACCTACTCCTTGGTTCCACTGATTATTTTACCGTCTTACCTTTTTAAAATGTCTTTCTCTTCCCGTTTGCAATGTGAAAGGCCACACAAACAGCAGGAATGCGGAGTACTCAGAGGAAAGTGACTATACACAGAGTACTCTGAAATACTAATTTAAAAGCAATAAATATATATTTTTCTTTAATCTTGACATCTTTAAAAACTTTTTTTGTCCAATGATCAGTCGATAAGGGAAAAACATCAGTAGCCACTGTAGTATGATACCTTTTAGGATGTTAAGAAAATTGCCAAAACACTTTCACCTCTGAAGCAAAAATAAAATGTGCTGCTTTTTTTTACTTTTGCAGGCTGTGTGCAATGAAATTGTTAAAATCAGTAGACTGTTTGGAACTATAAAGTTAAGACTGTCTGGGACGTTACTGTTTCCCATTTGGCTTGAAGGCCTGCATATTCTTATTAAAAGTGTCATAAGCATTAACTGATGGGACTGCTAGGAGGAAGTGTGTAATTTTCAGTAGCAGAGATCAGTTTTAAGAATTCAAATATTAGAAATGGAAAATTACAGGAACTCATGTGTTTTATTCTCCCCTATCCCCATCTGCTGTGGGCTCAGGCAAATTGGTGTTCAAAGAGGTCACTTCTGATTATGACTCTGCTAGAAAAATAGTTTTCCAGGGCTGACCTTAAGTACAAAATGGGCAGTAATTCAAACTCCTATGGGGGCTCAGGGAATGAATGCAGGTTATTGGTTTTGGCAGTGAAAAAGTTGGTGGGTAGCATCACTTAGACCTTTGACTGAAAATGCAGAGATGCTGAGCAAAAGCTGTGTGCGCTCCACCAAGCAATTCATTATTTTCCTTGGCACAATGCATTGCCCACTGTTTTAGAAATTATCTGAAATGTAGGCTAGGCTGGAAAAGGTCGGTTGCTTTAAATATTACTGTGGCAGACTCTTCACTTAAGTAGTTTTGTCAGGGGTCCAGAAATCCTGATTTTTTTTTTTAAGAGTATTTGTGGAAGTTGGATAGACTAAACTATAAGATTTGTTTTTAAACACCTTTTTGTCATCTTACACATGTATGATTTGGGAAGAGAGGATGGATGAATGAATCTCTCACTGAAGAATGGTAGTGGTGCATATTGGTGTGGAAGTGAAATCTGTATATATCTTTGGAGTGCAGACAATTTCCTGGAAATGAAACAAACTTGATTATGAAAACCAGGCCATCTGTTACCTATCCCTACTCTGTGGTTGCTCCTTGTACCTGACCTTAAAGTCTATGAGTCTATGAGAGTTTATCAAAATGGGTAGTCTATTTTTGTGGAAAAATCAAAAATTGAAATAAAGTTTCCGGTGATTTTTATGAAGGTGGCTTCAAATGGTGGGGAAGAAAGGGTTATTTGACTTCTTAACAAGTGAAGTTTCATCTGTTAATGAGGCTGGCTTAGTCGAAGGCTTTGGGAATACACTTGGCAGGGAAAAGAATAGAATGTTCATATTTTCAGGCATTGTCTTTGGGTCAATTAAGGAAGCTGCAGAATGAATTTTCTAAACTGAATGTTAACTAAGAGGACAGTTAAGCAATGTACCATTCCACTAATGAGTGCTTGGCAAAACATGCTGAGATGAGCCACTGGAGTTGTTACTGATGTTAATGCACTTTCACAATATGTTGCCCTTAGGTCACTTCTTCATGTTTACAAATAGGAGAAGACTGCTTATTTTAAAGACAGAAAGGTGGAACGGGCAGAAGAAGAGTGAAAACGCGTTTAGAAGCTGCAGGGATGTTCTGCTTTAGCTTCTCCATGTGGGTTATTGGTGTTCAGGCAAGATCGATCTGGGGATTGAAGTGTGTGTGTGGGAAGCATGTAGAAATGATGTAATGCAAAATCCCAGGTAGGGTGTCAAAGTCTCAACACGCTTTGTTGATTTAAAAAAAAAAAATCAGTGTTTGCTGAAGGTGCACTCATTTTGGGCAGGTGGGAAAAACTGCAGCTTTTATTCATCCTCTCCTTGGACAGGTAAACGTCAGTATCTACTGCACTCTGCAGAGTTGTATGAAAAACATAAGTGATCAGCTTTCATCGTGACAAATGGAAACTGTCATTTAATTTTTATCCCCAATTATACAGCTCTGGGACCAATTTTTCAGGTGGAATGTTGGAGCCATTAGAAAGAAATAAGTAAACTATACTGCATTCCATCATTTTTCTGGCAGCTACCCAATGGTCTGTAGCCTTATTACGTGTACTTTTTTTATATAGATATTTTTCTCCGGGCTTCTACAAGGTTCTTATTTAACTCTCTACTGACTCTCTTGAGAGTAGGAGCATTAGATAAATTTTACAGCCAGATTCTTGAGTGGAAGCAGAAAATGCAAAATGTTGGCTGTAGTTCTGTACCAATGCTTATTCTCTGATTTCTTGGTAAATTGGTGGCTGCTATTAAGTTCTCACCGACATTGTTTCTAGAATGAAAATCCCTTAGCTTTGCTAGTGTATATCAAAGGCCTGCTAACGTTTAGGCTGTTTCTTTATAAGAAAAGAATGACTTGCATATCTCTGAGTGTAGTCAACTGAAAAACGTGAAAATATTTTATGGAACATATATTAAAATAGGCAGTCAGACATCTCTCCCTCTTGCTTATCAAACTGGGGTTACAACATAGTAAAGCTGTTTCCTGACGTATAAGCCTTTAGTGTCACTGGTTCTGCAACATGGTTACAATTTTGTGGATGCTAAAACCGTATTTTTATGTGGAGTATTAACATCTAGAGGCTTACGTGTGGCAAATCCTATGCAAGTGTCTCTTGCTCTTGGTGAAGTCTTCAATAGACAGTCTGTCTAGATAAGGCCTCACTATTTGGATACTTTCTAGAGTTCAACAAAGTCTTCGTTTTTTCTTTTGTGTAGTCTGTCCTGTTGCCAAGAAGCAGTAGCCTTAAATGGTAGCTTGAGTCTCAAAAAAGTAGACTATCAAAACATTAAACATGATTTCTAGTAATAGAAGTTTGGTAATACATGGAAAGAAATTAAATTCTAAGTTTTCTTTAGATATTCTAAGGGAAGTTGAGTTACCTTGACAGAAGCTGAAGGGGGGGAGCTATATACTTTGTATATGCATACAAAACTTTCAGCTGATAGTTACCATTGTAAATTTAGGCCAAAGGGGGTGCTTTTAACGCAGAAGGTTTTCTAGTAAAACCTCTCGTATTGTCGATCTAGTCCACATTTTTTTCATGGACTAATAGTTGCAGACATTCTCTGCATACTATTCTAAAGGTATGAAGCTTCTGGATACCGCAGTTGCCTTTGTTTCTTTTGTACTTTTTAAACACCATTCCTGACAGCCATTTTAAGATGAGAATTCAGTTTTTTTGGATGAATGTCTAGGATTGCATGCTGATGTGTGGCAAAGCTTTCTACAGTTGATACTGCTACAGCGGATATGTTTGCTTAATTAACTAATTTACAAGAACTGCATACAAGTTATTTGTTTCTTTGACTAACAGGAATATAAATAAAACAAAACACCCAACTAACTGCAGTTCCAGACATACCCTACACTTGTTGAACACATAATCCTTTGTTGCTTGTGTTGACATAATAAAATAGCTCCATTTGGTTAACACAGTTCCTGCAAAGGACATGTCTGAGATGAGCATGTATTAAATTTTGTTTCCAGAGGGAATTTCTTTGACAAACTTGTTATCTCCTTTAAAGCGAAGTGATTATTAATTCTTGATAGAAAAACTTGGTGGTAAAATGAACGTGTCCTTTTGCATTCCTCCTTGTCAGCCTATGGAGACAGAAGAAATATGAAGTTCGAGGTCATAAGCAGCAGGGGCAGCCCAGACCTGACGGATATTCTTATGCTTCAATCAGGTGGGTGCTGTGGCCTCCTCTGAGATCAGGCCCCTGGTTCTTTGGAGTCAGCAGTTTGAGTCCCATTTATCAGTGGAAGTTTTTGAAAGGGAGAAATCTGGTCGAAGAGCTGTACGGAATAGGGGCTGACATTGTTCCTGAAAAGGGGAGTGCCCTTCAGGATCTTTCCCCATCTTCCTGTGGGTCGTACAAAATTAGAGATGCCGTTCTGGCTTTTGTAAATCCTTGCAGGCTCTGGGTACCTGTAAGAAATGTCTATTGACTGACATTGGCCTTTGTACCTTCCTCTCCCCTCCAGAATGGCAGAACCGTCTCCAGGAACGTCTTCCGACCCCTCTCATGCTCTGTGATATTTCCCATATCCCTCTTGGATGTGGCTTTTCCCCAGACCTCAAGGGAAATCTGGTAACCCCTACCCTACAGTGATAGCTGATACCTTCTTGCATGTACATAGCTGCCCAGGTACACTAATGTTGTACCAATCCCTTCCTCCTTCCCCACCCCAGCTGCAGTCTTCAAACCTTCTTTTAAATCACAAAATAGACCTGAGAGAAACCCATGCCCTTTATGAAGATTATTTCTATATTAGAAATCTGAATCAGGTCTGTTATCTGGAAGGAACTAGAAAACAGATTTCATTGCTCTGGATATTGGCATGTATCACATTGCTTGAATTAATTTGAAATAGAAGAGTTCACACCTGATTTCCTTTTGTTTCCCAGTGTTCTGGACAAAGAAAGTCCCAATATCAAAAGAGAATTCAAAGCTTGTCAAGCTGCCAGAGTGACTAGTTAAGGTAGCTAGTCCTATTCCACAGGAGTAGCATCTGCTTTTGGCCACCAAAGGGAGGGTTGCCACATTAAAGTTGGTCAGTGGAGTAATGTGGCTGTAATTTTGTAATGCTACAAATTATAAGGACATTTTCAGCTCCCTCAAATGCATCAATTGGGACAGATGGGCTTTCCAAGCCATGGTTTGGAACATTTCCATTTTCAGTAATGGGCATGCATCCCCAAGTGTGGTGAACTGTTATGTGGCTTGTAAGGTTATAATAGTGTGTCCTTCCTCCAGTGTAGTTCTGTGATAACTGTTTGCTGTGAGTAACCTTCCTTTGCAATTATAATTCTGCTTCATGGCAGCTAGACGGCTTTCTCTTATTTCTCGCTTGCCAGTTCTTGGGTTGGAATAACATTATTGCGTAACAGAACCTCTTTTCCCTCTTCCATCCCCCAGAATTTCTGGAGAAAGAAAACAGCCAATATTTTATTCAAAGGGCCAAGACATGTGCATGACTCTGGTGTGAGGGAGGCAGGAGTGCTAATAATGATCTGAAAATCAACTGGGTGCTGTGGGTTAACCTTTAGTCAAATTGTACCAGCCTTGTGAAACCGTTCACATTTAGATTCTGGTGCTGTTTGGGATCTCAGAAGAGTGGTGTCTTGTTGAGGTCAGTATGACTGTGTGGGCATAGAGATGTAGCCTTCATCCACTGTAGGATAACAGAATAATGTTCATCTGCACTATGACAAGTATTACCGAATGCTGACTGTGAAATTGTAACAGACTCGCTAAAATATATGCACTTGCCAATAAAGGTATAGCAAGGACTTCTTTACATGTATCAGATTTTACTTAGTGCTACTTGTTACTCTTTAAGGAGAACATTGACTAAGTGCTCATTAATGCCTTTACATTTAATATTTAAGATGACTTTCTGGGGTACAAAACCTGTCACTACTTATGTAAATGAAAATATTTATGAACGGGTAACTGTCATCTGACTCTCTTTTAAAGAAGCTCTAAAATTGGCGTTTTTATAGAATGATTAAAATATTCAGAATGCTTTGTGACAAAGGCTAACGTTTTTCAGGACCTGCCTTTTTACACTTGATAAACTTGGAGGTAAAATTGTGTGTGTGTGTGTGTGTGTGTGTGTGTGTGTGTGTGTGTGTGTGTGTGTGTGTGTGTGTGTGCCAGTTTACATCTCTGGTGTGCTAACAAGTCGCCTTGTGGGTAGATGGACCACTTCAGCTATAAAATTGCTGGGCAGGATTTAATCACGTGTGTCTCAGATTGCTGAGGGCTGGGGCACAGGTGCACTTGATCTATATTATTTCCCTTTCATTGACTTGAGTGAGGGAGGCAAAAGAAATAGGCAAATATCCTCCTGGTTAATACTCGCTGAAAAGAAAATGGATATATTTTTAGGATGCTTGCAGCAGAGGCCTAAAATTACGTGGCTAGTTTGCCATCCTTGGCAAGAAAGAATATCTTCTGTTGAACTGAGGTAAAGCAGTGCTGTGTGGTTACCTGCAAACCAAGGCGGTGTTCAGGACTGTGTGGAAAATGTTTTAATAGACTGTCTTTTTCTTTTAATAAAAAGAAGTGTTTTAATGAAATTTGCTTTATTGGAAGTGATACTCTCTCCTGGAATTATGAGAATAAGTCTTACACTCAGCTGGTGTTTTTACCTTGCATATTTCCACAACTATTCACCGTCTGATTTGTGTAATCATTTTCTTGCAATACAGTGCATCAGCTGTTAAAAATGGTTGTACTGTCCGTTTCCAGTAAAAAGGAGTATGCTTTCAAGCTCAAGACTAGTGAGTGAAACTGTATTGATCATGTACTCCCTAAATGTTAATACAGTTAAAAACCTTTCTCCTCAAAATCCTTCTCCTAGCTTCCCGCTGTAAATATAATAATGAAGCTTGTAGCCTGAACAACTATTACATTAATAAGATTATGTATTGGGGTGCAACATATCACAGATAACCGGTTCCTTTTTGCCAGGTGGCTACTTAAAGTTAATTGAGAGGGTGGAATTGGTGAAACACACAGAAACTTTAATACAGACAACTATAATTGAAATCATAGGAAAGGATCAATACACATAATGATTAGAATAAGATAAACACAAGGAAGTGGTTTCCTGCATTGTTCATACTTGCAATCTTGCGTTGTGCATACGTATGGAGACCGTTGAAAACCGAGATGGAAGGGAAAGTGAAGCCCATCAGAAGGGAGGTCCTGATTCAGTTTACACCATCTTGGGGACCTGATGAACCCAAAGGAATAGGAACTGGGTATGATATTGTATACCTTTTTATGGTAATATTTGCCACATTTGACCCTTTGCCCTGATTATAGTGTCAGTTCCTACCCCATCTGCTTGTGGCTTTGCGGTGTTCATATTAAGCATTAATATCCATGAGTTACATCATTATTTCTTATAATTCCTATATGAACATGTGGTCTAACTGCTTATCTATTGCATAGCAACAATTGCTAAAAGCCCCCAAAACTCTCTTCTTGTAGAATTCTGTGGTGTACTACACCCCCCCCCCCATCCCCCTGGGTTATGCAAACCCGACTTAGGCAAATCCGCACTTACGGAAAAAGTTCCGTAAGCTAGAAATAGGAGGGGTGTGTTTTTGCACATAATGGTCGGGTATAGGTTTCCAACTTATGCAAAATTCAAGTTACGGAATGGAACGCCTGCGTAAGTCGGGGAGCGTCTGTATACCCATTTGTCAGTACTTGATTGTGTCTCTGAATGAGAGTGCAAAAGATCTGACCTGGGGTTATCTCCTTAGATCTCTCTCATTTCAGCTACACTTCAGCCTTTAATAAACTACTCCCACAAAGCCTTAACATAATATGACAGGTCCTTAACTATAGCAAACTTAATAACCCATTTACTTACGTTCACCTATGTGCCCCCATGCATATTCAAAGCTAACAAGCAGCATATCCCTGTCATTCTGATACTCCTATGCCATTTTACCTCTAGCAAACAAAAAATCACCCTCGACATGAGACAGTGTCATAGGTTATAAGATCATGTCAGGGATGAACAAGCTGCATAATTACACAAATGTTTTGCTATGTTAAACCTACAATTAAATATAGTAGTTGGTCAGTCTGTTATTTTAATGGATGAGTTGTGCTGTTCTGAGGATAGGTTATACTGTTTCGTTAGCAGCTCACAATAGATCAATAGTAATTTTGTTCTGGGAATGGGCCAGATGTCAAAGAACAGAAATATGCTTTCAAATACCACTGACTTGCTATGACAATTAGTATGGTGAAAGATGTTGCTTTGCAATCGAGGCATTAACAGCGGGTTTTGTTGTCCACCTGTTCAAGGGGAGGCTTTTAATTACCTTTTTGGTTGCTGGCCAGTGTGATACCTGTACGTGCTGCTTTTCTTTCCTTCGCTCAGTCCCCTTGTTTGAACACAAAGGAAACATTAAATGTCCTTTCCAGGAGAGATGAGGCATTTGGAAAGTGTATCCATGTTACGGCAGGTTCCAGGTGTGTCTTCAAATCTTAGTATATTGAGGGATGCACTGAAGGTGACACAGGAATAACCTTTTGGAGTAGTTGCAGTCGCAAAACATAAGTAATGCAAAAACTATTACATACATACACCACCATAGTGAAAGGCACCTCAAAGTTCCATTGCCGTCTATACAAATTAAGATTCTGTGTGTATGAGAGAGAGAGAGCGTGAGCCTTAATTATGGCATTTCCTAATTTTTGAGCATGTTTGACTTTGCAACCTTAACTTTTTAATGTAGTTTTGGGATGCAATGCCTAACTTATTTAAAAAGCTACACCCCCACTCCCGGAAATCCCATCGCATGGAATCATATTGACCTCCAGCTTGGGTTATGGGCACTGTGTGGACCTTGAGATTCACAGCACAGCCTGTACCGCTTGAGCTAATGGAGTAGAGGGTAATAGGCCACTACCACTATGTGGCACAGTCACTAGAGGGTGGGGGGGTGAGACCGACTTTTGCAGAGGAATGTAGAAACTGAGGATTGCTGGATTCAGTTACAGGTTCTACTAGTTACAGATCCATATGCCCTTAGGCTGTCTCTATCGCCCTCCGTTCTGTTTGCCTTCTGTGTCTCCTGCAGCTATGCCTACGTAACCTCTCCCTATTCTTTCCTCTTGTGTATGTATATATATCTCCTCCTCCTCATTCCCTAGGTACCAACAAGGGGAGCACAAATGTACCAGAGAGACAGGGTTCCTGCAGCCCCTGACTGCCAGGAGCAGCAATTGAGGGAGAAATTCTGCATCCCTTGTGCTCAGTTGTTCTGTGGGGATAGAGCATGTGCAGTCCAGTTGGCACAGAGGAACTGTGTGGGAGTGGATCATACTCCGTGCCGGTGGAATCTCTTGAGAATTCAGCTTCCAAACGAACAAGTCTCTATTGTATAAACGGAGACGCTTTTTCAGAGGCTCACAACTTGGCGAACTTGGGGAAACAGTCACAGGAATTGCAAAAGGCACATCCATGACACCAGGGCAATCACCACCTGCCAAATGTCAAGCTCTTAGGAAGCACCACTTTTTTTTTTTTTTTAAGGCTCTGTCGGACACCCAACATAGAGACTTTCAGCCTGAACTGTTAATTTGGCAAATTTTGTAAGCTGCTGAAAAAGGGTCTTACAGCTGTAAGACAGGCATCCTTAACTATAGGAGAAGCAGGTAGTGACCTCTATGTTAAGGGGGGCAGACGGGATTTTGTTTTAGAGAGTAGTGCTAGTTCTATCATCTTAACAGGGTAAATCGAGCAAAAGAATGCTAAATATAATAATAATTTGTTAGGGAAGCATCACTGCTTGGATCTCTTACGATGAGTTGAAAATAGCCACTGTTAAAGTAATTGTTAAATGTTTCTCTTTCTGCATGAACAGGGATTATAACCCTGCCCTCCCTCCGGGTGTTCTAAGGGTTAATGTTTACACCCTTCTTTGACTATGGCAAGCACTATAAAAATGCTACAACTTGACTAAGAAAAAACACACAAGTAAATAACACTTTGCACGTATGACATTCTAGAGCAGTGGACATCAGTCTCTAGGTAAGTAGTGACAGCAGCAGGTAGAATTGTTTTGGACGCGGCAGTACACAAACCCTGGGTTTTCCAATGAAATGGACTGATTTTTATAGAGGTATGCAGTGTTTTTGTAGCAATGTCTGTTCCAGGATATTAGAGAGACGAGGTGGGTGAGGTAATGTCTTTTATTGGACTCTGTAGCTTGAAAGTTTCTCTCTCTCCAACAGAAGTTGGTCCAATAAAATATATTACCTCACCGACCTTGTATCCTTGATTTTACAGATCACTCTTCAAAATTAGGCAAGTTTTTAATAAATAGTTTGGTTTCCCCCATCACTACACAAATATTCTAATTAAGTTTAGGAAATATACTCGCATGCTAATTTGTTGAAACTGCTTTTGTAATAGGCCTCGTTTTTACCTGTTTGTTTTTTATCCCTAGACCGAGTATTTAGTTAGGTCACTGTTTGTCACTTGTCTTGCCCTTCTGCTTGTTTGAGAACCTGTGCATATAAGTGAATTCACTGCAGGCAAACAATTGGACTAGTAATGTAGCCACTTGAAAGCCAGACATTCAAGTGAATGGGCCATAACCCTTCAGGGCAGGCCTGCCAGTTACACAGTTGTCATCAAGCCAGCTTCTTTTGTGATGCTAAGAAAATTAATCCATTCTCATGATTTAATGTCAATTTTATGTTTAAAAATTATGCTTCATCATGTTGTCACAATGTACTGTCTTTGAGCAGCTATGTTACTGCATTAGTTTTAGTAAAATTAATGAACATCTTATGTAAATTCATATCTTAGCTTGCTCTTAATTTACATTGGATGTTTAAACAAGAGGTGTCTTTATCATTGGCTCTGCTGCTCTCTAGTTTTCATAGATCCAAAACAATCAGTTTAAGAAAAAACCCTTCCATGCAAAAGGTAGAAAAGGTTAGATGTTAGGGCTTTATCATTCAGTTCACAAACTCTCGTTTGACACTTAGTGTCCTGTCTAAGGCCTTGGCTACACTTACCCGCTAGTTCGACGGCTGGAAATCGAACTTCTGGGTTCGACTTATCGCGTCTAGTCTGGACGCGATAAGTTGAACCCGGAAGTGCTCGCCGTCGACTGCGGTACTCCAGCTCGGCGAGAGGAGTACCGCGGAGTCGACGGGGGAGCCTGCCTGCCGCGTGTGGACCAAGGTAAGTTCGAACTAATTCGAACTAAGGTACTTCGAACTTCAGCTACGTTATTCACGTAGCTGAAGTTGCGTACCTTAGTTCGAATTAGGGGGGTAGTGTAGACCAAGCCTAAGTAGGGTGACCCGATCTCCCGATTTTTATAGGGACAGGCCTGATATTTGGGGCTTTTTCTTATAAAGGCTCCTATTTACCCCATCCCCCACCCCCCTGTCCCGATTTTTCACACTTGCTGTCTGGTCACCCTATGTCTAAGAAAGCCGTGGGGGTGGGGAATTGACTTGTTGCCTGTCCTTCACTTAAACTTAAGTAATTTTAATGCAAAGATCTTTTATCTGGAGTTTTGGCAGGGTAATAAATTCAAGGGACTGTTCAATGGTCAATCTAAAAAGTAATCCTATTAAAATAATTGAGTATTTTCAGAGTAAAGAATCCCCTCCTCCTCCTATCCACAACACATGAAAGAACATAAAAGGTAGACAGGAGTGTCCTTCGAAGAACCTTGAACCAATCAATGTTTGTGCGCAGTTATAATCTCGCTTCAGCACAAACTCAGTCTGTTGCACCCCTTTGAAGAAGCATAAAGCTTGTAATGAACGACTGGTTTACAGATAACCTCATTTTAATTGTAATGATTTAAAAAGTTTCCTGAACCTCTTCCCTGTGCCCTGAACACTGCACAAAACTAATAACTATATTAATGGTCACCTGGCAGTCCTGTTTTGGTTAAAGTTGCAGAAAAGTTTTCGTAATAATCCTGTTTCACATGTTGGTAACTTTCCAAAGTATTTGGCCAGTGGGTTGAAATTCTCCATATTTGGTCTTTGCTTGAAGACTTTTTTTAATTTGGGGTGGGGCCCGTTTTTGCTTGTTTATGGAGGTTTTTCCACCTTCTTGTTTACATGAGAAGTGTGAGGAATGCCAAGACTAACCTTATCTGTTTTTTTTTTTTTTTTTTTTTTTTTTTTTTTACTGGTGGACTGGGAGTTTCAGAAAGATGTATTGTGGTCTCTTTTAATGGGAGGGGCAGGATATTGAATCTTTAACCTTTCTTCCAATTGTTCATCTGGCATTGGCTTTTTAATAGGTTTTAACAGAAGCCAGTGCTCAGTATCTGGCTGAAACACTCAATTTTCCAGCTTCAGTCTCCAGTGATGTCAGAATTCTACTACTTCTCCAGTTGCTACTGTAGTCTTTCAGTGCAAGGGAAGACCTGAATTTCGAATATGGGAAAAAAACAAATAAGAGGGTAAGGGGGAAATGACCACAACAAAAACAGTTACATCAGGTTGTCTTTGTACGCTGTTAATTTAAGAGTGTGAACACAAACTTACTTTGGGGCAGGTCCTTAGGGTTGCCAATTTTGGTTGGACGTATTCCTGGAGGTTTAATCACATGACACAATCTTTAATTCCTGGAGACTCCAGGACAGTCCTGGAGGGTTAGCTACCGTACCACTTTAAGGGGGAACCAAGTGTGAGTTTTGCTTACATAAGCAGAGTTTGTTACAAAAAAAATGCAGAAAATCCTTTTTTTAAATCAAATTGCATTTTTCAGAGGGCTGTAGCAGAAACAGCTTACATGTAAACTTGCCAGAGAACAAGGGCTTAGTGAGGGGTGACGTCTCTTGCCTGGGGGGAGGAAGTAAAGCAAATGCTGGGAGGGGAGAGGATCACTTCTGAGCATGCTCAGTTGGTTATTGATGCTTTTACCTGTCTAATGAATCCTGCTCACTTTGCAGCATTGCTGCATGTTCTCCTTACTTGGCCTGGCCATGGCCCAACAAGCTGAGGGCTGTTCCATTTGGCAGGAGGAAAGTGGGGTGTGTAGGTACTCTGTGAGTGCCAGTACCCTAGTACCTATATTACCATGTGATTTTTTTTTTTTTCAGTTTCTCCTCCTTTTGTAGAATAGTGTCTGCAATCTGAAATGTCAGCCCTCTTGTTTTGGGGCTTTTTGTTCCGTTTCTTCCATAAGCTTGGGTTAACTTGAATTAAATTGGCGTATGGCTTGCCATTTTTGGTAAAACGGTAAACAGAAATGGTCACATAATTCAGAACCGTTTGCCCTTGGAGTGATTTAGTCATGCTGGATGATAGCTGAGGAGCCTTTATTGACTTTGAGCTCCCTTTGGAACTGAATTCAGAAAGCTGTACAGTTCTGCAGCACCTGCGAGACACTCACTTGAATAGAGCTACTGAGAAAAGCATTTCAGTTATTGGCATTTTTCCTAATGCATTTTGTATGTGTCTATACCACAGGGAGAAATGTGTGGTTATTGTTGAAATATTATCTACATAGCTTTTCAGAAGATGAAAGAAAACCACTCTGCAGCAATGAGTGTTGTGGACGTCGTATTGTGGTAAGGGTTTGGGGTTTTCACACAGAGATGTGGCTCAATATGTTTTATCCCTACTATGCACATGTTTAAAAGCATTAAACAGGATACAGAATTTGTCAAATAATGCTTGGCGGGCTGCTTTCTGGTGGCTGGTAATTATGGGCTGAAATGTTATTTAAATCACTACTTCAGTGTAGAGGATAGTCTACTAGAAACTAGCTAGTCATGCCCATTACCTATTTTAGTAGCTATGCTGTATATTAAACATCAACTGTAGAAGTCATTGGAATATGAAGGAATAAATGAATCTCCCTGATTCCCTTTGAATCGATAGACTACAATTCAAATAAATGTATCTAAACAGATTTCATTTTGTCATGGTGTTTCAGTACATGTTGTGGTCTGTTGGAAACAGCTCTAAGTGTCTGTCTTATAGCCCTAGGATGCAATAGCTGCCTTTTTCATCTTAGAAAATCCAGTTTTGTGTGTGTTGCTAACTTCGCTGGAGGACTTTGTAATTATTGTCCAAAACAGTAGAAATCCTGTGGCTCTCTCTCAAACTTAATCTCAAAAGTATGGCTTGGTTTTTATTTGTTACATGAAAGGAGTTATTTATTATTCATTACTAGGCAAATGACATGCAATCATTGAAAAAACCCAATAGCAAAATAGCAAACCTGTGTTGCATCTCCAAATTTCTGTATCTTGTTTACTCAGCTTTTCTAGTCTTTTATCCTCGCTTAGGAGAATAGGGCTTCCTTTCTAATAGCCTGGAGCTGTGCGTAGAATAAGTTGTCGAGTCCAGAATGATTGTTGGAAGTGCCAGGAAAAGATGGAATTGAGCAAAAAGACTGAAATCAAAGTAGAAACATGGTCACTTGCCTAAGTTACTGGTGACCTAAGCACAAAATAAGAAAGTAGTCTATTACCTCTTCTTTAAGATTCTGTGTACAAAATGCGAATATTGCATTTCATTGTTCTTCCTCCATTCATAATGTGTAAGTGAAATGCCAGACTCCTTTAAAAAATAGCAATTTATTTGATCTTGGAGATATTAAATTAGCTGTCAGCACAATACACAGGTGAATGGTGACTTTTCAATGAAATTAACAAATCACTGTTCCTGAGGCATTTTTAGTCTCTTGTCCAAGATTAAAAAAATAAATCATTTGTCTAGATAACAGTAATATAATTGTAAGAAGGTGCTTTAGCAAGCATTGTTTTCCTATATTAATTACAATAATGTGATAACCCTTCTGTTTTCATCTTAATGTGACTGACTACAACAAGCAGAACTATTAAATCTGGTTGGAAGAGTAGTTCCAAGTATATCCAGGATGCTAGTCCTATGGTTTGCAGGTTAATGGGCTAATTTCTTAAGTGATTCAGCTGGATACCATGTTAACTAACCTGGATTTAGTTTATAAACAGTGTGTAAAAGAAAACCATTACAATACTTTAAAATTGAGGCTTTGAAATAAATCCAGAAAAGCAAAGGAGTTCTGAATTAAGACTTACTGTTCATTTCTCATTGTGTTATCTGAGTATTGCCATCTTTGTAGGGTTATTACTAAATTAGCTTTATTAGTTAAGCATAGTGAAATAAACTAAGGACAGAATGACAATATGTGAAACCCGGAGTTCAGGTTGTTTGCGTCTTAATGTTTTAATGGGCTTGTTTGTAATATTACAGGCAGTAACTAACTAGGATTGTTATACTGGTGTTGATAAGATACATTGCAAGTCCCTGTCATCTTGGTATATAATCATATGCTGTTTATATATCCTTCAGTGCTGTTCGATCATAGTAATGCTTGTTGTGGTTCTATCTTAAGTGGGTCTGTGGCAAACTCCTGCAGAAGTAGGGTTTGAGTCACTGTGGGAAAATGTGCTTGACCTTTTTTTTTTTTAAACTGAATTCTCAAATTTGCGTATAGAAATTAATGCTAACAGTGAACCATATTTGCAGCCCTTTTCGTGCAACTTGTTCACAGGAGAAAGCACAATCAAATGGTAATCAGACTTCATGGAATTACTGTTTGAAAATCTAGGTCCCGGTGTGTCTTTACTCAAGTGATACCAGTCTAATGGATGGGTCATTCGTTAGCTTCCTTCTGTTTCCGCTTTTAAATAGTCTGGCCTATCACCATCAAGTAAGTGGAACAATGTAATCGAATAGGTTTTATATATCTTGGCGATGTTGGTTTGTAATTTGAGGTTTGTTATATGATCGAATGCATCATCTTAGTTAAGTCGGTAGGCCTGGCCTGGACTGTTGCCCAACTGCAGTTTGGGACCTTTAAACCATCACTTCTGATGATCTCTCTCTCTCAAGCCTTGCATACACTAGCCCAGTGTTTCTCAAATGTGGCCACCAGGGGCTTTTCATGTGACCACAGCTTCCTGGGCGGTGATTGGGGCGTGATGGAAACATACAAATATCACTTTTGACAGAAACATACTTACTAGCTAGCAAGTCTTTAAACAAAACCACCAAAAGAAACAACAACAAAAAAGACAAGAATATGCAAAGCATGTGATTTGTTTCTATTCTGTTTAGGTCCAGTAAAGAATAGATAGATGTATATTTTTATTATTGAGTCAGCAATAAAAACCTATGTACATAAATTACAAGTATATGTGCATATTTTTGTTTTTCCTAAAGATAATTGAGTATTTAATGAAAAATTGTCAGAGCGGCCACCAGCAAGAGTTGGTGGCCATACTTTGAGGCTACCAAAAATTTTCTTGAGACCCCCTGTACTAGCCTTTTCCCCTGAAATTGCCCACCATTGCTAACATGGATACAATTCCATCTGATGGCAACATCAAGAGTGTTGGTACATGGAAATCTTGATGGTGCAGTCTGAACATACACGTAAGCTTGATCTGTCTTTGAGGATTTTTCTCAAGAGCTATGAATAAGTATGAAAAGGTGACGCTTGCCTCTAATGGTGATGTGGCAAAATGTCTACTGGTAGAAGCATAGCGTAGATGTTTGACTTATTAAACTTTACTGTATTGCGCCACTAGTTTTATGTAGTAAACTTGGTCTGCGTGTAAAAAAAAAAAAAAAAAAAAAAAAAAAAAAAAGTTAAGGTAAAATATTAATTTGAATGTAATTTGACATGAAGAGCAAGCTTTAAGATGAGCTATCTGGGTCAAGCACAAAGGGAGTTTCTCCACATATTGCACGCAGTGTGACTGTACTCTTTTCAGCATTTTCTTTTGCGGTGGTGGCGTTGCCTCAAGGTTTTCATTTGAACTATGATGTAGTCGTCTAATTATAAGGGTGCATAAATGTTGCAAAACAAAGTACTTCTGTGACTTTCACTAGCATCTTATTTAGCTGCAATATTATCCTACTGTGACATTGCAATCTATATGATTTTATAAAAATATGCTAATGAGTGAATATAATGTAACTGGAATATGCTTCATGCAAAAGGTCTCTTGTAAGGTATCATTACAAAGCTTATAATCTACTGAGTGTGGTCATCCTATTTGTATAAATGTACTACTCTTGTATCTAAAACTAGAAATATGAAATATAACTCTGAGGGCCTATTGTAATTATGCAAAGTGCGGGCAATTAATGGTGGTTTGGAATCTTGATGGCCCCCATCAACCAGGACAACTGACTGTGGATGTTTGCAGGCAAGCCTTCCTGTGAATCAGGCTGGGCGGAATGAAGGCTTGGGGTCTTAGTGACCATGCCACCTAAACTGGAATCCATCTTTAACCTGCCGTCTTTCCATTGAGAAGGAGCGGGTGGGAACCCAGAGAGGGACAAAGGATTCCCGCCTTATATAAAGGGGTGAAACAGAACAAAGTGGGAGAAGAGCCATCATGAAGAATCCCCAGCTACCACCTGAGCTGGAACAAGAGCTGTACCAGGGGAAAGAATGGTGTCCAGGCCTGGAAGGTGTCCAATCTGAGGAAAAACTTATTGAAGCATCTCTAAGGGTGAGATTATCTATATTCAGTTTGATTAGATATTATTTTATTTTGCTTGGTGACTTACTTTGTTCTGTCTGTTACTACCTGGAACCACTTAAATCCTACTTTTTGTATTTAATAAAATCACTATTTACTTATTAATTAACTCAGAGTATGTGTTAATACGTGGGTGGGCAAACAGCTGTGCATATCTCTCTATCAGTGTTCTAGAGGGCGAACAATTTATGACTTTACCCTGTATAAGCTTTTTACAGGGTAAAACAGATTTATTTGGATTTAGAACCCATTGGGAGTTGGGCATCTGAGTGTTAAAGACAAGAACACTTCTGCTGGCTGCTTTCAATCAAGCCTACAGCTGTTGGGGGACATGATTCAGACCTGGGTCTGGGTTTGCAGTAGGCTAGCGGGTCTGGCTCAAACCAGGCAGGGCACTGAAGTCCTAAGCTGACAGGGCAGGAAAGCAGGGGCAGAAGTAGTCTGGGCACATCAGGTGGCAGCTCCCAGGGGGGTTTCTGTGATCTAACCCGTCACACCTACCTTCCCTGAGAATGAGAGAAAAATCAAAGTAGTGAGTAAGGCCAAAATAAACCTATTGGAATATAGGTGCAATAACTGTTTTTCCAATATGCAGTATAAACTGGAAACCCTTCCATTGTTTATAGATGGCTGCATTCAGTCCACAACACAACCTAGTAGCATAATAAATGCCATCAATCTGGGGACTTGTCTACACTGAGGCTTTTCAGTAGTTCTTCCACTGTTTGGTCTTGCACCAGTGATTCACTACTACTAGTAGCGTCTATGGAAGCACTGAGATAGTCAGGACACAAGATTTTTGTAACCAACATATTGATCTTTCCACAGTGCCTGCACCTGGCTTCACTAGCACTTCTACCATTGCTAACATCATTGGGTCTGCATCCACAGTGCTGTCACCTGTAGTGATTTTTATTGTGTCTCAGTAGTTGGTCCTTTGTCTTAAAGCTTCAGGAGTCAACTGATTGTATGAGACTCTACACTTTCATTTACAAAAGAGGTTTCTAGCTTTTGTGATTGTGGAGAAAGCCTGCCAATGTGAATAGTGTACCCGTACTAGCTCAGAAACCAGAAGGCAAACATGAAGAAACCAGTACTAATTTAAATCCACGAGGTTTTTGAGTCTAACTAGTGATTTTGGAGTGCCTGAGGTTGGCAATACTGCTGCCCTGTTAGATTAACAGTGGACATATTGCTGAAAAATCTCCGTTTAGGAGTGTCCCAGTGCTGGTCAGTATCAATGCTAATTAATGGCATAACGTATTTGACTTCGGTAGCATAACTCGTAAACGTTAGCTGAATTCCGCCAATGCCTGCCTTTGAACCATTCACTTTCCATCTTTCTCCCGCTTTAGTCTTCGTGCTTTTGTCCAGGCTGCCACTTAAACCAGTCTTATGGTTCAGTCTCTCACTTCTTGTGCTCCAAATCACCACCCTGCCCTCCCTCGGTTCCTCTCTCTAGAGCAGTGGTTCCCAAATGTAAACAGCCCGCAAATCCCTTTCACTAAATTGTGACATCTCGTGAACCCCCTCCTAAAAATGAATATTTCCAGGGATTTAAGTTTAAATTTCCTCAGTGTGATGGATTCGCTTGCCTTGCTCTGCATAGCTCTTGGAAGTCTGGAACCACTGGAGAAAGATAGTCTCAGGTCTAGTTCGGCATCAAGTCTGTTTCTGTATTTGGTTTTCAGATGTGCATACGAGGAAAATGCTTTCTCGCATAAGTATATTGTTGAAAATGGTAACAAAACTGCACCTGCTTTTTCTGCCAGAAAGGGGTACTCGTTTCTTAAACTCAGCCGAAAGTTGATCAATGATAGATTTCTGAACCTCCCTTTTCAGTTCGTAATCACAGGAGATCTCAATCAATTTCTCTTTTTCCTTGGTGTTTAATATCTGTGTTGAGAAAGTGGTATCATCAAAAGGGTTGCAAATTCAATCATTATCGCCTGACATAGCTGGAAAGTATTCCCTGAAAGTTGTGCAAAGTCCTTTTAGGTGTGCAATTATATTGGTTTTAGTGCACTGATCCAACTGAAGTTTATGTTCTGCCAGGAAGTCATGAAGATTACTGAAACACTCAGCTTGATTGTTTTCCAAATAACTTCCCCAGAACTGCAACTTCTTTATCAGGGATTCAACTCGCTCTTGCACATTGAAAACTGTTATATTGAGGCCTTGAAGAGATAAATTTAGGTCATTAATTCTTGAGAAAATATCTGCTAAATAAGCTAGACTCTGGACCCAGACATTATTTTCCATACAGCTGGCAAGGTGGAAAGGGTGGCTGTTGAAAAAAACCTAGGATTTCCGTTCTAACCTCAAACAAGCAGACAAGGATTTTACCCCTTGAGAGCCATCTAACTTCAGTATGGGTCAACACACAGTCATGTATACTACCTATTTCTTCACAAAGTACGTGAAATATTCTGGAATTTGTTGGCCATGATTTTATGAAATTCACCATTTTCACTGCATTGTCCCGCACTTCCTTCAGTCCCTCTGACATGCATTTTGTTGCAAGGGCTTGTCTACGGATGCTGCAATGAGTCCAAGAGACTTTTGATGCAACCTTTTTTGTTCGAGCTACAAATCCAGTATACTTCCCCATCATTGGTGTGGCCCCATCAGTGCAACTGCCTAGGCAATGAGACCAATCTATTTCCTTTTCTTGAAAATATGCATTAGTCAGATTGAAGATATCTTCTCCAGTTGTACATTCTTCCAATGGTCGGCAAAACAACAAGTCTTCTTCAACCAGACCTTCATTCACATAACGTACAAACAGTAGCAAAATAGCTAGATTAGCTACATCAGTCGATTCATCCAACTGTATAGCATAATATGGACTATTTTTCACTCTATGTACAGTTGTGGTCTCTCCATTATTTGACATGTAATTAATTCTTCGTGACAACGTATTATTGGACAAAGGTACCATGTCAATCCTTTTTGCAGCCTTTTCTCTGAGCATGCAGTGAACTACGTCTTTTATACGTGGACCAATCAAGCTCTCTGCTATGATATGGGTTTCTGATGCTTTTGCTACTCGGTAGCTCACGTGGTATGACGCTTTAAGTGCATTTTCATGATCAGTACTTGCTTTGGATATAAAACTGGTAATGTCACTTTTCTTCTCAGCTAATTTTCACTTGAAAAAATCAACAGGCTTGTCGAGTTGTGCAGGATGCCTAGTTTCTAAATGGCGCCGAAGTAGAGAAGGTTTGAGGCTGCTGTTTGCTAGAACATCACCACAAATCACACACAGTGGTTGTGGATGTTCTTGATCACCAATGCATGTAAAGCCATATTTTATATAATCATCGTCATATTTTCTTTTCTTTGTAAGTGACTTTCCAGGACCATCATGATCATTAGACTTAGATTTTCCACAGTGTGGACTTGAGGAAACACTAGCTGATTACAGCCTCTTTACACTTTCCTTTTTAGCTACTTATCCATTGAACTTGTGTACAAAAGTTCTAATAAAAATAACCGAGAGAGAGACTGCGAACAACCAACAAACTAGAAACTGAGAAGATTCACTCACTGAAGCAAATCAGCCCTCCAGAGAGAAGGACAATTACTGAGACACCTTAACACTCCTACACTGGCTACAACGTGCTTCTGGCTGGTTTGGCTCGCAAACAGCTTTTCTTCCACCGAGGAAGGTGGGACAGGAATCTGAGCTGCCACCTGCACCCCACATGGAGTGCTGGGGTTCGGGGCTGCTGGCTCCCTCGCTGACAGGGGAAGGCTGGGGCTGCCCGCTCAAACTGCCTGGCCCCACTATCCCTGGGGCTCGGGCTGCTGGATCAAACTGCCTGGCCCCGCTCTCCCTGGGGCTCGGGCTGTCTGCCCTGCAACTGGATCCCAGCAGAGTCCTCTGGCTGCCATTAATGAAATTTTTCTTGCGAACCCCCTGAAATGTTCTGCAAACCCCACTTTGGGAACCACTGCTCTAGAGTGACCTTTCAACGTTGCACTGAAAAGGAAGAAGCGGGGGGAAGGAAAAGAGTTAGGTAAAGTTGTGCTGTTCTGAAACTGAGCCATCCAACCCATGGTCATTCATTGCAATGTGGTGTTTGTCCAGTGTAGAGTATAAGTCCCTTGAGTGGCCTCCTGTATAACGCAGGCCATAGAACTTCCCCAGAATAATTCCTAAAGCTTTTAAAAAACATCCAATCTGGATTTAAAAATTGACAGTGATGGAGGAATCCACTACGACCTTTGGTATAAATTGTTCTACTGGCTAATTAATTACTCGACTGTTAAACATTTACGCCTTACTTCCAGTCTGAATTTTCCTAGTTTCAGTTTCTAGCCATCGGATCATGTTCTACCTTTCTCTGTTAGATCGAAGAGCCCATTATTGAGTATGTTCCCCATGTAGATACTTAGACTGTAATCAAGTTATTTCTAAACTCTCTTTGTTAAGCTAAATAGATGGACTCAAAGAGTTCAATCACTATAAGGCATGTTTTCTAATCCTTAATCATTGTTGTGACTCTTCTCTGAATCCTTTACTTTCTACCTTTTAGAAGTCTTCACAAGGATAGTGACTGATAGTGGCCATTCTTTGTGGTTAATTTGCTTAAATATTACAATTGTTTCTTCAGGGTAAGGAATATCCACCTGGGACCTCTGCTTAGTTGTAAAAAATTGCAAGGATTCACAAGCAAGCAGGAACTTGTCTAACCCCGCTCCCCTGGGACCAATTAATTCATGTCTCTTGTGTAGTTGGTTAGGTTTCTTCCCCACAATGCTGGTGGAACTTGCTCTTGATAGACTTATAGGAGAATTTTATGCTGTGGTGTTGTAGCTGTAATGGTGGAAAAGCTCTGTGTAAGTGCGGAAGTGTGTCTCCTTCTCCCACAGAAGTTTGGGCCAGTAAAAGATATAACCTCATCCACCTTGTCTTGTAAGAGAATTAGTAGTCATGGAGGCAAGGCTATAATTCGGTTAGATAAATATTAGAGAATGGTTTCCTCTTTTGATGTATGGAAGTAAGCTTTGGCGCATAGAACCGTTCTTTTGCTGACTTGCTCTGATTAGGTCAAAGCCTCCCTCTAAATTTGTATGTGTTGGAGGGGGAGAGAAGGTGGATTTCTCTGATTACTTACCTCTGTGTTCTGTGGAGCCTTTTTGGTTTATCTAGTAGAGCAGTGGTTTTCAACCTTTTTTTTTTTTTTTTTTTTTTTTTTTTCTCTCCATTTCCAGACCCCTATGTTTTTTTTAATGGAGGTGCGGACCCCTGTAGAAATCTTAGAAATGGAGTACAAAATGACCAATGCTTACATTATTTAAAATTGGAAGTCTAATTTGTTTGTACTCCATCAGCAATAATATTACTCTGCTTCCACTTCTCTAAACTGGATGCTTTTCAAACACGTCTTTTGAGACTGAAAACTAGATGTCAGTCAAAACACTTGTTTTTGTGTGGCATATTCAGCTGAACACTTGGCTTGGTTGCTGATGCCTCATTGAAAGCATGGACAAGCATTATTGCTCGTTTTATTTTTAAGCTCCTGCTTAACTAGTACCATAGTCTGTGTTTCTCTTCAAGTATTAAGTGCAACAGAATGCTTGCATAAAACATACAATATTTTGCTTAGGAGTTAATCTCTTCATATTTCTTATTCTGCACCTAAATACAATGTTTGAACGTTGAAAGCATTTCAAACTATCAGTGGAATCTTTCTGGATAATTAAGTGCTTTTCAGGAGGCTATGATCTGTGACTAAAGCTGCTCTTCAGAGCTGGTGACCTACTTTATCTTTGTAGTATTTCTAAAATGTTATGCAGCCCCTGTGTTGAAGATGCTAAGGCCAATTTCATCCACGAGCCTTGATTTTTCTTTTTTTTCCATCTCTGCTACCCAAAACATACTTCCCAACCTTTCAGTTACAATATCCTGCAATTGTAGCAGAGAGAAAAGACAAACCAGCTAAAATTCCCACCAAACCAAATGGAACTGACATTTTTTGACTGCGTAAGGAGTTGGTACGAGTAGCTAGTACACACCAGCTGCTGTGGGCTTTTTCCCTGTGTAGACAAGCCCTTAGCGGTAATGTTATTTCCATGTACTCCCAAACCAGTCTGGAGAGTGTACTGTTTTTGGACATAGACATGCCTGCTAAACTGCCGGTGCCTCCTGCTTGTACACAATCACCTAGCATAGAAGACGTTACTGCATCCAAACTCTTGCAACACAGTGCTTCTGGCTGCCAGTCAGGTGTTTTTTTTTTCTTTCTTTTTTTAAACTGTGTCTAGCCAGGAGGTTGGGATCCCTTTCTTTTTGGATGTGGGGCTAGCAGTTGCTATGTCAAAATTAGACTGTTGCAATATGCTCGGTGGGACTGCACCTGAACATTTTTCAGAGGTTCACGCTGGTACAGAATGCAGCGGCTCACTTCCTAAGTGGGATATTGTGCTGGGAGCAGGACACCAGCACTCCAGAACCCGCCAGGCTGCCGGTCTGCATCTGGATGGAGTTGGTTGTGTCCTATAAAGCCCTAAATGGCCTGGGAGCTGTCTACCTGGGACCTTCTTCCCATGTCCTACTATAACAGCTGCAGGTCCGTCTCATTATAAACGAGAGGGGGCTTGCAGGCAGGGCGTTCTGTGAAGATTTGGGTACCCTGGAACTACCTCCCCCTCAACACTAAAATCACCTGAATTTGGTGACCCTTCCAGGCAGACTGCAGGTGAAGCCTGTTTGGATAGTGGTTTTTGGAGAGTATGGTATTGGTAAGTTGCTAGAAGGAAGGGGTGGAATTCATTTTTTGTAGGTGGCTGGCTGGCAGGGATTATTTTTCTGGGGCTGTGTTGTATTATTAATTGCCCAGAGCCTTTGTATAGGCACCTATTCAGCAACATTTACCAAATTACCACCGTAATATCTATGTAACTCACCTAAGCCTTAAACTGCACATACTCCTCAAGAACTAGACCTCTCAAAAGAGGCAATTCATCTGGTTGTAAGTATATTGAATTGTGTAACTTTCTAACGGTAATATTTTTTTTACCAGACAAGAAAAAGCCCTTAAATTATGAGCTATGGGTATTGTAAAAATCCGGTGTTTTAATGCCCAGAGCACATCAAGCGCAGCGGAAGAAGCTGCATTCTGCGTAATGACCAGAGGAATCTAAGATATAGCTGTTACCTAGCAACAGGTGGAAACCTAATGAGAATGAAAGGTGCTTGTCTGTTGCTGAAGTGAGTGTAATGCAAAACGTTCACTAAGCTGTATTGCTCTCTCTGTTCTTAAAATCCTGGTGTAAACTGAAGAGGAGCTGTTTTGCCTTTGCTGATGTCTAGTATTAAATTCCATGTGAAATAGTCGTGCTTCTGGCTGCACCAGGCGAAGAGTGGAGTCCTATGCTCCTGAACTACTTCCGACTCATTAGGTTTTGACTTCGCATCGTTTTCCTCTACAGATTGAGGTGTCTGGGAATGTAATCTGGAAACTCCAGCTTCTCAGGAGCAGGTGGTTACTTTGGCGTGTTCTGCAGCATGTGCCATTTATAGCCGCTCTAAGAATAGCCTGGTGCAGCCATATTTCCTGCAGCAAAATGTTGTTCAGGATGGTTACCGCTTGGTTTGTTGCAATGTCCTTTGGAAGTTTAATTTCCTATTCTAGTACCTTGCTCAGGTTCAATCCTGGGTTTGAGCTAAGTGACTGGAATAAGCCCATGAATCATTAACGGAGGATGCTGCTAAAATCACTCAAACAGTGAAATTCATCATACAAAATAAAACAATCCCTTTTCTTCTTAACTTTTTTGTCCACTCCCTACTCTTTGTTTATTGACTGAAAATGTACTACAGGGATGGAGATGGGTAGATATTTTTCCCCCAGGCACAAAGTACAGTTAGGTGCCCAAAACACAAGTTCCTTAGGCTACTATGAAAATCCTAGTAGTAGCTGTCCGGACAATCTGACTTGTACTGTAAGACACGGTTTTGATAGACAAAATATATGATCAGATCTGACTCTATTTCAACTCCTGCCCCATCAATAAACCTGATCCAAACCCTTTGATTCCTAACACAGTATTGAGGGAAAGCATAGAGTACTTTCCAGACGTATTTGGCAACGTGTGACAAACAATTTTTAAAATTTGGCAGATGCGACAAAACTGTTAGCTGTGTCCTGACACTACTTCTGGGGCTTGGGAATGTGTTTGTGTAGCAGATGGAGCTATTAGTTAGCTGTGCTATCTTGAAGAATTGCTTTCCCAGGTAATCAGCTCTGCTCATTTAGGATGTCGTTTCCCCACCTCGAAGTGTCAGCTGAGGAAGCAGGGATGATTAATTGCTGCGGTTTGGACACTGCTCTAGAATAACTGCATAGGGGGAGTCTTTCCATAGAGCACCAACGCCACAGGGAGTTTAAAGTGTTCTGATGCAAAGCAAACAAGATGGAAAAGATGACCCTGATGCTTCCTGACGGTTGTGTGTTAGTGCATAGAGTTTCTGTGGCAACCTGAAGATTTGCAATTCATAGGAGGAGTGGAGCGAGACAAAACTTTAAGTCCTGGCTGTCGTTCCAGTGGCATGACTGCCACCAACACCTGGCAACCTCTTCCTTCAACTGCTTTCCTTTCACGCTTGGGGGGATAAATCACGTAATAGTAATATGCATCGTAAACCCTCTTTTTAAAATATGTATGCCTTGTATATTTTGAATGACTTGGAACTTCAAAAAGTTAAAGAAAATCAATATTGGTGATTTTTTTTCTTGGATGCTTTATTTTTGGTGGACAATCATGCAAGGAAAACTAGAGCCAGTGTTACCTTCCCCTCCCACCCCCCAAAAACCAAACAAAACCACCTACTTAATTAGAGAGCATGAGTATAAAATACCTTGCAGTTTCAATTATGGATACTGTTAATTTGTCACTGATGACTAGGGTTTGCACTTTTTTTTTCCCTCTAGCAGGTTGCAAAATTGTAAGACTTTCAGAAGTAGAAACGTTGACTGCGAGTTTCACTCAATCTCTGTAGCAATAGTAGTTCGAATATCGCAAGCTAGAATTTTCATGCATAATATAAACATAAGGTGCAAAATAGGGCAATCTAGGATTTGCGGTTTGGAAGGGTGCCAGCGACAGCTCCTAAGTATGACCAAGTAATTTAAGAGTATTAGGCAGTTGAGTCTCTTCATGAATATGCAGGATTTCCCGTATCTCTCTTTCATTGTACTTGCTTCCCCCTATGTTTTTTCTGACCTCCTAGCTCTTGATTTACACATCAACTAAAATACGCTAACTGATGTACCAAGGTAACTCACGGATGACTTTATTTTCATGTCCAGGGAAAACCGAAATACTTTAGAAGGGTGTTCCAAACACTAGGCATAAACTAAAATTCTGTAAAATGAAAAACTTGTCTTTTTTCCCCCCTTGTTAAAACTTTAAAGTATGGAGCACTCATTAACAAGAATGTTTTTCTAAGCACTTGTTTCTAGCAGGGCTTAACCTTAAACGGCTATATATCCCCAACTGAAGTTTAAGGTTTCCTTTGAATATGATAAAAATGTATCACTGCAGTAAACCTGGCGTAGTCAGTTTCATAAAAGTGGGTGGTGTTGCCTGTCCAGCTTTTCCCAGGATTTCCCCCTTTTTTTTCTTTTGAGGCAGCTGTTTTGAGAAATCTGCAAGGGTGCTCACTAAACACTACCAGCTGTCCAGTTCTAGGGATGCAGGATCATCCCAGCTGTCCCCTGAGAGATGGCAACTCGAATGGCAGATGAATGGTCTGTTAGATGAAAATCTGAAGGAGTATGTTGTGGAAATGACTGAGCAGTGTCAACATGCTTAGTGTTTGTATGCAAAATGAAGATGGCAGGTTAGTTGCCCAAAGGAGCTTACAATCAACCAACACATCAAATGATTATTTATAGAGTACCGTAGGTTTGCATGGTGTTTTACAGACAAATATATTAGATTCCTCACGGTATGCTCCCCCCTCCCCGAGCCTTTCTAAAGTTTGAAGTTACTGCAGCTGAACTATCCAGAGTGGTGCTTTCAGAAATCTGATTGGTGATGAGCTCTTGCAGCGGACTACGGTTCAGAAATAAAAATTCAGGTACAGACTCGTGTCGTGTTGCTGCATCAGACTATAGCATGCTCTGCTTTCTATTCAGTCTTCTCTGTTGCGCACGTTCATTTCCTTTAACTTCTGTTCATTTATATATCGCCTGTTTTATCAAAGTACTTCTACGGGGCTCATCACAATACTATGGAGGCACTTCTCAGTGTGACTCATCCAAGGCCCTGCGCACAGGCAGGGATAGAATCCAGGGGCCTGACTTTCATAAGTGCAGAGCACCCCCAATGCTCCTTGCAGTCATTGGAGGCTTTGGGTGATCAGTGGTTCTGGGGCCGGATTCGACCGCTGTTTTTTCTCCTGGGTGCAGTGTGGTGTTCATGCATCCCGGGGCTTATCTTAGTGCCATGTTGTCGCTTGATATTGGTTTGTCTTGTGTTCTTGATTGGAATGTTACTGCTGTGTGCTGTTAGTAGAATAACTGTAAACCAATAAGATAAAGAAATGTGACACAAATCTCCGGAACCTGCAGTTCTGTGTTTTTTGCAACCTACCAGTGAAGAAATTTTGCCAGATTTTTTGTTAAATATATGATCCTACTGTTGTCATAAACCTGACTTTAGCCTGTTTTCAGTAACTTGAGAATAACATGGTTGAATGAGAAACCATACATTTTGCAAGTTGGTAACCTACTGCTCAGAGCTGATGATTTTCCAGGATTTGTGATGTGATGGCTCCACTAAGGAATTCAGTTCTATAATTTGTAGCACAGTATCTTATTTACCTCAATCAGACATGTTTGTGAACTTGTATAAATGTTATCCTTATCCAGTCTAGCTGTGTCTCTCTCCAAAAACCATATTCCTTTGTTTTCAACGTAACTAATGCCTGTAGCAAGATTTTTGAAGTTAATTGCCCAGATGTATATTGCAAATAAGATGAAGCGTTACAAGAAGATAGCAGTAGATGAATGGATTGAGAGACTAACCCCAGGGCCCGTTTCTATGAATAGACATGTAAAAATGCATTAATTTTGAACTTCTGACTTCAAATATTTTGTATAGAAATGTTTAAGTAGTTGATCTTTTGAATCGCCAGACCTTTTTGTGGTTGGCAGGAATTGTAAACGTATTTTCTTAAATGATCTCTGAAGCTGTCAAGCAAGTTTGAGTGAACAGTTCTGGATAGACATCTGTACAATTGGTTCAGACAATAGCATAGAACTGGACTTTTTTCAATAGAAGCTAAATTGGCTTTTTAAAACTACCTGTTATTTACATTAAGAGAAGGTTTAGTGTGCAAACATTTGTGCAAATGAAAGCACATTGCATTCGCGTGTATTTTTATATTGAAATGTTCATAAAACTTTTGAGACAAATGATTTGAGCATTGTTTGAAATTTAAGTGTATTTTGGGTCAGCTAGATTTGTTTCATGAAGCTGTGCACATGTTTCCTAAAGTGTATGATAAACTAATACAGGAATAGGGGCCTTGTTTTTTCCAGATGCTTAGAAGTCAGTCTCCCTTTTAAAGATATTTTTTCCACTCTATTCTTCCCAAAATGGCATTAGGAAAGAGATGGTTTGGTTTTTTTGAATTGTTTTGGGCTAGTAGTCCCATGTTCAGATATCACTTGGAATGGATAGAATCTTCCTGGCGGATGAAACCACAGCAGACTTGATCAGCTGGAAGCATTTGGCACAAAATGAATGGTTAAGCTGGCAGAGCTATCAGTCTCTGAGGCTGTCCTAAGGGTCCACCAATAGGTTTTGCCAGTGGGATTTACATTCTCAAGGTTAACATGAAAGCATCAAGCATATATTAATCAAAGCTGTTGTTGTGTGAAGGATAGAATACTCTTATCGTGCTAGTGTAGCAATGAAATTGTCCCTTCCAGTTGACCTAGCGTGAAGATCTGAAGACTAGGACTTGTGTTTTCCAAATATGTGAGATTACTTTGTGGACCACTTTTTCTTTGACTCGGAGCCTAGCACAGTGTTGAAGTGCAGGTAGCAGAAAACTGCCTTGACGTTGTTGGGCATCAGTGAGCCAAAAGGAACACCGCATGGTTCATTACGATTTACAACTCAAACATAAATAATTCAGAATAAACAAACATAACATTAAAAAACCCTAAAACACTCCTGGCATAGCGCACAGATCAAAAGGCTCAGACTACTTGATAGAAATGACTTGGTTTGAGACTTAGTCCCAGGGGCACAGTAACGTACATTGTAAGGTTTTTCTGATCCTGTTAAGTCCATTGTTGGACCTTACTACTAAGGCGAATGGACAAGAAAAGAGAAAACAGCAGGGATATGTCAACTGAGGAATTAAATGTTCTGAAATTGATTTACTCTGTAGAAATATACAGGCTTCTTTCTAGTCAGAAACGGTAAACAAAACAGATCACATCAGTTAGCGTTTTCTTTTGCAGCACCCATCACAATTAGTAAGCATCTCAAGTACAAAATATGCTTCCCAAGTGAAGCCTGTTGCAGAGTGCAGATGATTGTGCAATGTAAAGTCTTGTCTGGGAGTTTCGTCGCGGTCATCCGCGTAAGTCGGACCCATCCTGGTGACAGGCAGAGCTACTCTTGGCAACAGGGCTGCCTCTCTGGAAGTGGTAAATGGTTCACACTAAACCTTGCGCCCATGCTGTTATGCTGGTGCCTGCATTGGGTTCAAATCCCCTAGACAAGGCCTTAAATTTGCTGTTCAGCTGTTTTATTTTATACATGAATTCTGTTCGAGAGCGACGTGTCAATATTGTGGGAGGCGCTACCCTTTCGGATGTGTGGGCACAAAGGACATGGCAGATGTCCTGTCATGCTGAAGGGCTTTGGGGGAAGCTGCCACTGCCACAGGGTCCTTGAGTACAGTAGGTAAATGTATAAGCATTTCTGGGGTCTACAATTAGAAGAATATTGCTAAATTGGAGAGGGCTCAGATTAGAAAACATGCTTTATAGTCGCAGACTCAATCCGAGCATTAACCAAGTGATGGTTAAGGGATGACTTGATCAGTCTATTAGGGAGTCTACGCAGGGAACAGAAATTTTGATATGAGAGGGCTCTTCAGTGTAACAGATACAAGGTCTAACAAGATCCAATGGTTGGAAGTTGAAGCTAGACAAATGCAGGCAAAAAAATCAAGTGCACATTTTTAACTGAGTTCTTAGCCATTGGAACAACTTAGCAAGGGTTGTGGTGGATTCTCTGTCACTGACCATTTTAAAACCAAGATTAAATGTTTTTTCTAAAAGATGTTCTCTAGTTCAAACAGGAATTAATTTGTGGAATTAAATCAGAATTACACCAGCGTTAGGATGAGACTCTCATAGATTTTTTTTTAATCTATGAATTCTGCTCCTACTCATTTGACAGCATTTACCAATGGTCTTTCCACTACTATCCCCAGTTACGGATACTTCCGAAACCTATAAAAGGGTGTTTTGAATGATGATCAAACATCTTACCCCAGGCAGATTGCCTCTTACAGTTCCTTCAAGCAGGGTTTGGTAGTACCCTTCCAGGGCCCATTTCTACTCTTGGGACATCCAAGGGAAATGGGAGTGTTGATAGTGGGCTTCCATCCTCTTAAACACTTAATTTGGGCTCTATTAGCCTGAAATCAGTGCTTTCATCCTGTAGTCCCACTGTCGTGTAAATATGTTCCTCCTTGCCATTTTGAGCCTATGCTAGTATTCCTCTAGAGTTCACTCCCTCTTCTTAAATGGCACTTTTTAATGGTTACTTTGGCCAGACGAGCTGGAGAAAGAGAGAGAGCTCTCTTCTCTTGCAAAGAAGCATTTCAGCACTTTCTACAAGATAAGTGTCAACTTTCTCTCTTGAGTTTCCACTTGATGCCAGTATTGCCTAGTCTGGTGTTTTATACTGACACCAATCACCATAATGATGGAGTGCCTTCCATGTAAAATTGTCAGCAATAGCCAAGTCCCTAGGACTTCATGATATTTTACTGACTCACCAGAAAATATAGCCTTGTTGATGACCATTGCATACTTCTAGAAAACCAAGTACTGAACTTACTTTTTCCTTTAAAAGAATCAATCTTGGGATTTTTGCTGCCCTGGAATTGTACTTTATCTCACCCACAGTTTATTTCTTAATCGTGAGTTCTTTTTTAAAGGGCTCATCTAGGAACATAATCTTCCTTTCTCTACTGCTTCATATATCCCTTCTGTAAACTGTGATTTAACAAGTCCCTGAGTCTTATCTTTGTAGATTATGACACTGTCATCTCCTAAATATTGTGTTTAAAATACTGGATACTGAAAAATATCACATTGGAATAATTCTATTGCAAGCTTTGTTTTTGCTAAAACCTAATCTCCAATACTGTTAGTCTCTCTCTGGGGTTGCATTTAAGGGACGTAGTGTTGAATTGGATGCTTAATTCTAGAGTGCCTAATTAATTTTTCTTTTGGTAGCTGATAAACTTTGGCTTTGGGTCTCTGCAGTCTTTGACATTAATCTTAGTAAACTGTTAAATGAAACTGTGAGCATCTTAAACTGACCCAGTAAATTCAATTTACAGCAGGATATTTTAGAGTATAATGTAGAGAATATTTCTGGTGCAGACTTATCATTAAATAACTGGAAACAGTCCCAACTGGCTGTCTAATATAATTTTCTGTGAATCTGAATGGATAGGAGTTTGATATTTCAGCCCTTGGTTCTTGCCCTGCTGTAGAAACCATCCTGACAGTAAGTAGATCATGTGAAATAAAGGACGTGTAGATGAAGTGTTCTTGTTGTGTATAATATGAGCTGCTTGAGTGCTCCACTCCCTTTAAGTCCTGGGGTTAAGCATTAAAGGGAAGTTCCATTTCCAGCCAAACGGTACAATGCACAACTACTGAGCCATGGGTGACCCTGGCTTCCCGGGGGTTAACAGGAATAATTTTCAATGCCTGATTGAGATCCGGTTTATATAAATACTTTTTTCCCCCCAGAAAACTGTACTCAAAATATTGAAGGAGAAGATTCACTACATAGGCATGCAATGTGCTTGTTTCTTTGTTTACAGTTTGGGCAAATGTACTTGTTTGGTTGAAATTATAAGGTAACATTTAGTGCAAGAGCAAAATATTTTCACTGCATTATATAACTGTTTTCCTATTCAGGCTACAGACATGTAAACCAATGGAGTTAGCAGTAGTTACACCAAACAAACTAAAGTAACTTCACTAATTGTGTAAATAAATAAAAATCATGGTGTTGTCAGCCCACTCTTCAAAGTTTTAATTCTAGACTCCTTTTAGAATCTGATTCAGCATAGCACTTAAGTACATGGTTAAAGTTAGGCATGTGCTTAAGTGCTTTGATATGGTCCTTAGTGAGGTGGCCTATCATGAAGTCTTTGGCACATTCAGAGAATACAGTACGAATGTTTGCACATGAAAAATGCATCATGGACCGTGAAATCTGGTCTTTTGTGTGCTTTTACCCTATACTATACAGGTTTCGGGGAGGAGACCAGGGTTTCTCAAATTGGGGATCCTTACCCAACAGAGAGTTGCTGGGGGGTTGTGGTATTGTCACCCTTACTTCTACACTGCCTTAGGAACTGGGTAGCTGGAGAGTGGCGGTTGTTGGCCAGGCGCCCAGCTACGAAGTCAGCGCCCTGCCAGCAGCAGAAGTAAGGTTGTCAATACCATACCATGCCATCCTTATTTCTGTGCTGCTGCTGGTAGCGACTCTGCCTTCAGAGCTAGGCTCTTGGCCAGCAGCCGCCGCTCTCCAGCTGCCCAGCTCTGAAGGCAGCGCTGCCGCCAGCAGCAGCACAGAAGTAAGGGTAGCAGTACCGCAACCCCCCCCGCCGGCCCCAAGAAAACCCCGACTCTTTTGGGGGACAGGACCTCTACCATTACAACACAGTGAAATTTCAGATTTAAATAGCTGAAATTATGACATTCACAATTTTTAAAGTCCTATGACTGTGAAATTTACCAAAACGGACACTGAATTTGGTAGGGCTCTACATATAGTGAAGTATATAGTTATTCTGATACACGCAATTTCATATTAAAGGGACATGTTTTTGTTTACTCTTAAAATTCACCAATCTGCGGTGTCTCTTGGTCATCTGTGTGAATTAGCCTGGTTCTAATATAGTTTAATTACGTGTGTGTGTGTGTGTGTGTGTGTGTGTGTGTGTGTGTGTGTGTTAGCTTCTGCCCTAAGTGGCAAATGAATGGTTGGTTTATCTGAACCATTTCTAACTATATTACGTACAAAATGTAAGGTGAGTATACGTAGTGTTGAACCTTCAGAAGACTGGGACATAATTGCCATATCAGATTATATAAGCAGTGTGTTTAGTCCAGCATCCACTCTGACAGCGGCTGTTATCTGATGCTTTAGGCAGATGTTCAAGAAAACCCACTGTGAACAATGATGCCAGCTCACCCCAGAGGAGACTTCTTCCCAGCCCGTCGATCTTAGGGTGACTCATTTTCCAGTTGTGTGCAAAAAGGTTTTAAATTTTAACCTCTCTGTCTTGTGGCAATCAGTTCCATAGGTTAATTATGTTACAGTGGGTGTTGGGGGTAGGGTGGAGAATAGTTCATTTTATCAGTTTTTAAGTGTTTTCAATTAACTGAACATTCCCTTGCTCTAGTATTATTAGAGGATGAATAGGGCAGCCATTTAACCTTCTATATTGTTAGTTGTTTTATATACCTCTATATCATGACTCATCGCTGAACTTAAACAGCCAGACTCTATTCTGTGAACTTCATGCCTTTCATGTTCACTGCTTGTCTCTGAACCCCTTCTATTTCTGTTCTGTCATTTCTGAGAAGGGGAGACCAGAACTGCACACAGTATTCCAGGTTGGTCCCAGTTATCTTTGCTTAAGCTCTAAGACGACTGACCTGTTCAAAATATCAGAGTACAGTAACTCCTCACTTAGTCGTCCCGGTTAACATTGTTTCGTTGTTACGTTGCTGATCAATTAGGGAACATGCTTGTTGGTTTAAAGTTGTGTAATGCTCCCTTCTAACGTCGTTTGGCAGCCGCCTGCTTTGTCTACTGCTTTCAGGAAGAGCTAGCTGGTGGGGGCTTGGAACCAGGGTGAACCGGCAGCCCCCTATCAGCTCCCCCTATTAGCTCCCCACTCCCCTAAGTTCCCTGTGCAGCAGCTGCCTGCAGTTCAGCTGTGTCCCTCTCCCCACTGTCATGTGCTGCTCCTGCCCTCTGCCTTGGAGATGCTCCCCGAGACTCCTGCTTGCTGTGCGGGGCGGGATGGAAGGAAGAGGGGGGCTAATGTCAGGTGTGTCCGTCCCCCCGCGCTCCTGCACCCCGCTTACCCCATCTTCCGTAGAGCAGGGGAGACAGACCAGGACTCAGGATGGAGGGAGCTTGCAGTAGCTGCCTCTCAGCAAGCTGATCTAATTAACAAGGCAGTGTACTTAAGGGAAATGCACATCTCTCCCTCCATTCCTGCTGCCTTGTGTAGAGAGAGAGTTAACCCTTGAGGGCTCAGCCAATTGCTAGTTCATCATTTAGCAGTAAGGGAAATATCCCACCTTCTGACTCCTCCACCTCAACCAAGCTTCACAATCATCACCATGTACCAGTTTGTTTAAAACTTATACTGTGTGTGTGTATGTATGTATGTATGTGTGTATGTATGTATGTATGTATATGTATATATATATATATATATATATATATATATATATATATATATATATATATATATATATATATATATATATAAAAATATATATATATTCGTTGTGCTGTGTGTTTACTGTTACTCTACAGATTTATTCATTCCATGTTTACAGCCTCACCAGTTTTCACATCAGGGTTTAATGATTCTGATAGGCAGAAATAGGAGCGCTATGTATTGTTTCTCTTTACACATTCCCAAAGGATTCATGAGAAACCAGCAGAGAATTGGCCAAAGAAGCAGAACTTTGAACAGGAGCGTCTCCTGTCTCAGAATATTACTTAAGGTTTTTTAATAATTGACAACCTGGAGTCTTCTCTCAGCCTGTGGCAAAGTGGTGCATTAATTGTTGACTTGGGTTTTATAAGGACGAGGACTGAGCTATAACATTTAAACAAAATGCCAGAAATGCATGTGGACCAATGGATAACATTAAACTGAAATTTTTAGTGAGTACTACACTATATCACTGGGGACTGTTTAAATTGCCTGCTGTGGGTTCCTTTCCCTCAATAACCAAACAGCAAAACTAATTATGAAGCAAACGCTGTGGATGAAATTTGGTCTCTTCTTAAAGTGCAGTATTACTGAGATTTATAGGTAGCTACTGACCCATCCATCTGTTGGTAGTAATTGTATATCCCTTTTTGAGACCTCTTACCCAACACTAAATTCATAATTACAGCTCAGTTATCAGGTTTTTTAGTAGTATCTGTTGTCAAGGAGACAAATGAGGCCTATTGAACTAATAGAAATTGTACTTTAGAAGGAACTGGCACATACTTGTAGTTCTACAAGTGAGTGATTTGATTCATTTAGGTTCTTCAGATGTTCGCTGCAGCTATTAAATTTATTTTTATAGATTAACTTTTGTACTCTCATGTGGATATTTAAAATACATTGTTCACGTGTGGTGTTTGTTGTATTTACTGATGGGGAATGCTTCATGGGAACTTGCTAATACTGGTTTGATGGTAGATGCACATGATGGTGATTGCATTGGTACGGAACTGGGTGTGCAAAGAGGTTATATTTACAAACCAAATAACATTCTAAGAGTTAAAAAAAATAAATAAATAAAAAGATGCAGTCCTAGGTGAGTAGTTCAGTCTGTATTGCCATGTAGTAATTCCCAACTCTTGTGGGATTCTTACTTGTGTGTGGCATAGTAGGAACGGACACTGCTGTGATGGGTCAGCTTTCTCATCCTTTACAGAGGTAGCAGAAGAGAGTGTGTGTGCATTCCCATGTATGTTTGGGTAACCTGAGAAGTGCAAAAGCTTATAATTTTATATTAACATGCACTTCTGTAATGTCTCTTAATGCTTTTCACAAACATCATCCCCAGGAAGTAAGGTATCCGTCTCCATTTCACACATGGGTACATTGAGATACTGTGAGGGGAAGGGACTGGTCCAAAGTGTGTCAGCAAGTCCAGTTGAAGAACTGGGAACAGAATGTTGGTGTTCTGGCTCTGTCATCTGTGGCAAACACTAATATACCATATTTACTCCCTCTTGAATCTGATGCATTAATTGTGGTTTCTTCATTTTATGTCACTATTAAGGGGATGTGTTCAATCTTTTACAAGGAACATAGCTCCAAGAACAGCATTTGTGCTGCTCGTACCCCAAGCAGGAGAAGATTATGATGAGTCTACTTAAATTAGAGGTGACAAATGATTGATAATTAGCATTGTCTTTTGTTTTACTAGGGCAAAATGTGAATTTATAAAAGCTGATTTGCTTTATCTTTGGCCTCAGGAATTCTGAAGCAGTTGTACTTATTCTTAATTGCTCGTTTTATGGGTGAAAATTAGGTTGTAATGTAGGCTGTATTGTGGGGGGAATATAGTAGAACTGTTGTGGTGGTTGAACACCAAGTGAAAAATTGGTACTGAGGATTGCCTAATACTTTGCAAATTCCAATTTTTATTAAGTTTAACAATGCAAGCATTTCATACCATTCTACAACTAAATATAGTAATGAAATTTTATCTGAAGTCAGGAACATTATCCAGATATGACTTGATGTGTGTAGGATAGTGCACATCAACTTAGTGGTACAGATTGTGTTAAATGGGCCTGAAATAATCTTCAGGAAAGAAAATCGCTTTCTATTCTTCTTGGCACAAAGTGTTTGTCACAGATACGCATTCTTATCCACATCTTGTTAGTGAAATCATTGTACTTTTTCATTACGAGTTTTATGCAAATATGCTGGCTTTCCTTGATTAGGTTTACATGAATAAGCTGTAATTATATACCGAGGTGATATTAATGTGTGATAATTAAATGTGTAATTAATATGTGTAATTACGATCTGAAAGGTGCATTGTAGTCCCTGTGCACTGTGTTGATTTATGGCATAGGTATTGCCCACGCAGGGAGATAGAGTTCTAGTTTTATGCTTAACACTTCTTCCTATAAATCTTCAGCCACTTGTAGGGAGAGAACACATTCTTTTATTTAAGTACAGGGAGTCTTTATAGCCATGGGAGATGCAGGATTGCATTTATACCTCCTCTTGGTGTTTCCTGGTTAAGCATTTGTTTCATAAGCAGCCGCAGATATGGGGAGGAGGAAAGGAATACAATTAGTGTTTTGAGGAGGCCACCGAATGTGTAGTCACAGAGTTAGAACTCCGCTTTTCAGAAAGAAAGAGTGCTTGTAGGATGGATGTCAGAATCATTCTACAGTGAGTCAGAAACATTCTTGTTTAGCATCACTTAGGATAGATTTTGCATTCAGTCCATGGGCGATCCTAGTCACTCTTCCTCTTCAGTCCCTCCCACTGCATGTAGTGGGGATTTGGCTATGAATAGAGTTTCGTTCCTTATCTATCCCTTTGTACAAAAAGCCAGCTGCAAAGGGCGAACCTTAAGATCTCATGCCCCCAGCTGGTTTGCCATTTAAGCTGGCTCTGTTTGCATCTGGACTCATGTGCAAAGTGTTGGAGCATTTTTGTGGTCTGGGTTACGTTGTAATCATAAATTGACATGTAGGCACCAGCAGTAACGATATGCCTACTTTTGGCTCATGAGGCCCCACGTTTGACAGCTCTGTTTTGGCCTCCGGTGGCGTCTACAGTTCGTGTTTCAGCCCTGTTGGGTTCCATTTGAAGCTGTGACTTGTGGTCAGTGAACTTAATAGACCCAAATCATTGGCAAAGGCCAATGTAACATCAGTTAAATGTCTGATACATTCTCTGTTGAGGACTATATCTTTTCCTGGTGGGAGGACACACTCAGTGCCTGAATAGGTTATTTTAACCTTTAATTCCTGACATGTTTAGTTTGAGTTCTTTTACCAGACTTTGAAGATGGTTTCATTATGTACAACTTTATATAGATAAGAGCAAAGGACATGGAATTTAGAAGGGTTTTTTAAGGTTTTTCATGTACTTCATTTTGTATAGATAGATACTGGGTTTTAATCAGGGCGTTTCATGATTGTAGAAGTTTTCAAATTCCATCCCTAGATGGGTCACCTAGAACTTTCTTAATGTTCTATCAGTTGAAAGCTGTTGTGATGCCTGTTCTTCCTTCATCACTTTCTCAAAATGTGTCATAACTACCTGATTTGCCAACTTATAAGAATTGGGGTGTGTCACCCTTGTGGATGCGTAAAGACTGGATCCATTTCACGCAATGCTATTCCACCCTGTCACTACAGGGGTAACTTCTCTTTCAAGTACAATAGAACCTCAGAGTTACGAACACCTTGGGAATGGAGGTTGTTTGTCACTCTGAACAAACGTTATGGTGGTTCTTTCAAAGGTTTACAACTAAACGTTGATTTAATACAGCTTTGAAACTTTACTATGCAGAACACAAATGCTCCTTTTAACCATCTTCATTGAAACAAAATAAGCATGGAAACAGTTTCCTTACCTTGTCAATTTTTTTTTAAACTCTTCTCCCCTCCCCCCCCTTTTTTCTTAGTAGTTTTACCTTTAACCCAGTACCGTACTGCATTTGCTTTTGTTTGGTCTCTGTTGCAGACTTCCAGTTCCAAATGAGGTGTGTGGTTGACTGGTCAGTTTGTAACTCTGCTGTTGCTAACTCTGAGGTTCTGTTGTAGCTTACTTTCATTGCAGTTGTTGGGGGCCATCGTGTTAGCGTGCCCAGTCAGAACACTCTTTAAGCACACTTGGAGAAGGATTTCCACATGTCAGGAGGCATTGTTAAGGGAATTAAAGGAGCTCCTGGCTCCTCTGCACTAGAAAGTGACTGAGGAAAGATGCTGCTCTCGTGAGGTTATAATGCACTTGGAATCCTGATTGTGAGCCTGGGATGCAGACTAATAATGCTGTGGGTAATTGTAATACAAGACGGAGAAGCCAGGTTGGAGATTATTTAAATCTGCTTAGACTATCCTACTGCTGTGTAGTCAGTGTTTCTTGTCACGTTTTGGGGAGAGCCCAAGGGCCTAATAACAATCAGCATATCATTTTGATACGAGTGCATATGTATGTATGTTTTCTTGAATAACATGTGGAGGGTTTACTTAAATTGTAATGCAGCATGTTTCCAAGGGGGAATCTCAGAACAGATGTGTTATCTACTATGAATGTATTGGGATCAATCCATTTTGTGCTTATACAGACCCTCCTCCTGTCTGGTGCACTCTGCCCTCTAAAAGCTTCCTGAATTGCTTTTTAAATAAGGCAGCTACTACAGCTGCAACCGTTGGATTGGGCCATCTGCCAGCATGAAACGTATCCTTACACACTGAGAGTCTAGGAGCAGACGAAAAGGGAGTGATAATTCACACACATGGAGACCTTGAAAGTGGGGGGGTGGGGGGAAATATTAAACAGGTTTAATTTAGGACTACTTCAGTTGGGATTCTGGGGTTGGTCGTCTTTGGCCCTCAAAGAAAGGGTATTCATCCTTGCTCGCTCCTTGTCCCTCTGTCTGATTTATTGAGCAAGCTTGATGCAGTAAGTTGTTGCTTCTCCCTTATCTTTGCAGTGTTCATGTTAGTCAAAGATACACAACATGCACTCGTGAGGAAATGTACACGAGGCCTAAAATGGCTTTCAGGGTTTTTCTTCATGTTATTTAGCTGACAGAGGCATCAAAGTGGATCTTTTCTCCCAAATATTAAATAATTCTATATTCTCTTCACTTTTAGTTATTAAAACACCATGTATAAACATGTATTTAACCTTATTACTGGAAAAGTAAAAATACCTTTCAGTAGCATAATTCATGTTGGGTGTACAAATTATGAATGATTGTTTCTGTTTGCAAATGCTGCAGCTACAATGTCCTGTGTTAGCCTTGGTTTGAGATCCAGTTGGATTAATTTAAAGACTTCCTAAATACATTATTCCTTCTCCATTCCTTCTGCCTGCTCAGGCATATATGACCTTTGGAATATTATTCTTAAAGAAGAAACTCTTATCTCATAGATCAGGACTTCGGAAATTGCTCTAATGACTTTTCTATATATCTCCTTTAATTTCTTTTAATGCCTTTTTTTACATGTGATTCATAATATTTAGCATTGGAAATTTATTTCTTGTGTCACAGAATTGGCCACGTTCTCCAGTTTATAGGAGCAGAAAGTAAAGCCCCCCCTCCACCCCCCCAAAAAAACCCTCCAAACAAACCAAAAATAAACCCAACCTCTGAGGAGCCTGCCAAAATCCTCCTTTTGAAAAAGGTCAAAGCAGCAGATGAAGTATTGAGACGGACTCAGTTTTCATATATAGGGAACGCCTGCTTCTTGACTTGAGAGGGTTTTGAAATTTGTGTTGCTGTTTTTTGCCTGACTCTTTGTGAGGGGAGAAAGGGATCAGTTTGGAGGCACGGCCTAATTACTTTTCTTCACTACCTTTAGAAAGCTCTGTGGGGGAATGGTCTGTGGCAGTATGATGTGGTAAGGCATGTTCCTTGATTTTGTTTTTTCAGTGTCATTTTCTGAAGTGTTTCATTTGTTGCCATCTTAGGTAAGTGGCTGGTGCAGTTGAGAACTAGACTGTTGCTTCAGTGCATGGTTTGCAGGAAATGCAGGCACTCGCGCACTTTCCTTGGTTTGAGTCCCAGAACATAGTCTGCTGGGATTCCAAATGTTAGAAGCACAACATGTTATCTGTAGCTTAAAGAAATGAGTAATTTGTGCCAGTAGAATCATCTAAATTAAAATTGACCCACTTTCTTCAGGCACTGTGAAGTTAACACTGGGGGCTGTTACCTTGTAGCAGTGATTTTTAGGGGTGTTTATTGTAGGGATAAACAACATACCTCTGTTGAAGTTGCTTCAGTGTTTATTAAGCTCTCACCCTTCTTTTTAAGGACTTACAACTTTGCAGAAAACAAATGTCTGCGTCTAACTACAGAAGTTATAGTACATGCACCAGTCTTAACTTAATGGTATGGAGAAGCATCTGGTAAAAAGGACATTGAGGTCTGCGTTCCTAAAATGTGCTTTTGCTCCCCATACCACGTCCAACCAGCCACACAATTCTTCCATGGGGCCGTTCCTAGATGACTCAATGAGCATGTATATTTTTTTCTCTAGGTACAGATCTTGCACTGTTTGACAATTGCACCTTTCAGTGTTTCTGTATCTTTGAACTGTGTTTTCTGTTGGCTCTAGTTCTATGGGACAGGGATCTCTGTACAGTGCCAAGAACACTGTTTGTACTCAATACATAAACTTAGTCTCTCTCTCTCTCTCTCTCCTCACACCTCTTCCTCCAGTACTCACATGTGTGACTTGGTATTGGAGTCTGTGGTGTGTCAAAAGAAATCTAACTTGGTTAGATCTTTGGGTGCATCGGATTAATTTAATCGTAAAATTGACAGATTTTGGAGTTGGGGCTAAGGTGTCTATTTAACTGGGTTGTTTGGGGCCTTTAGCGTAGAAATTAATCTTGGGTCCTATTTATACCTATAAGTTGAAATATAATATATATTTCTGTGGACATAGCTCACCTTGCTGTTCCACAGAAATTGGAACAGTAGTGAACTGGTTAAGTTTGTGTGCCCGTGAGTGTTTGTCTTCAAACATTTGAGAAAATCTATTGTGGTGCCTTAAGTAATAGGAACAGAATGCCTGGGGGCGGGGAAAGGAAGCGGGTGCAAGTGACATGGGCTGGCGCTGGGGGTTCTAACACTGCATGGTTACATAGAGTTGAAAATAAACTTTCAATCCTCCCATACAAGCTTTTACACCTAACATATTATGCTTGTAGTAATGTTTTTCCCCCTGTCTTTCTCTTTTTAGGTAAGTGAACGTAATGCTTGGATATACCAATTGTATGGTCGTGTTTTTTGCATCCAGCAACTGTGAATTCAGAAGGAAATTGTAAGTAGAGCTGACCAGAGGACGATAGTTCTGTTTAGCAGCAACTTCTGAGATTTTCCGAATTAGTTTTCATTCTGCAGTGACGTGAAAACAAAAGTGTGCAGGACACAGACACTATATCACCCCAAAGCAGGCAGAGCAGGGACTTTAACCTGGATTTTCCACATCCCAGGTTCGTACCTTAACCATCCAGATATTGAGTCAGTCTCTCTGCCCCAGACCTGAAACCTTCCCAGTAAGCTTTGTGGAGGCCAGTATGTCTTCATGAAACATGTGGGCGAAAATGTTCTGACCCAGCTGTGAGATACTTGCCAACTGACAGATGCTCCCGTAGCACATCTAGCAATAGAATGCATGAGGTGCAATGTACCTGTAAAAACAATTACAATGTGGTCTGTCTGGCGCTAGTCTAAGGCTCTGACTCTGTTTCTCAGACCTGTGTGGGTTAAGTGACCTCTTTGGCTGTGCAATGACCCTTCCTGCCATCTGAGATATGGCATTGAATGGCTCTGGAGGGAGCTGGCTAGTTGCTATCTAAAAATACTCAGTAGGAAGCAGATTATGAGTTCTGTGGGGTTCTCTGGGCTGAGTGGGAAATGAAGAGCAGACTTGATTCTCTTTCTTTCTTTTGTCCAAATGCCCTTTGCAGTCAAGGGTTTAGTTTTTCTCCAGGTATGTTTGAGATCCTTGTCCTCTAGTCAACATTTTTTAATTGATTCCTCATGGCAGGAATGTGCTTCTGTTTAATTTTGAATGAGGGGGTGAGGGGAAGAAATGTTCTTTTATGCTTAATTTAAATTTAAATTCAGAAGTGTTTGGAGAAAATAAACACGATCCCTCTCGGGTCAAATTCTCTGAATGCTTTTTGTCATCTGTTCCATTTTATCCAGTGAGCAAGTAGGTCTAGTAGATGGAGTTACAAACTGGGCAATTTTAGTGGCAGCAGATATGCAGGGGAGGGATCTCAGACTGAATCAGGAGAACTTCAAGCATTGATGGCTGATTTCTTTCCATACTGGAGAATGTTGCTTTTTTCAGTGAAGACGTGACCTCGCCTGTTCTCACTGAAGTCAAGTCAGTGGAGAAACTCTGATTATGTCGACGTGGGGTCAGAGTCAATTGTCCTAAAATATTTGGCTGACAAACACTGACTAGAAATAAACAGGGTTATGGGAAGAGATGGCAACTGAATGCACATCATGTGATTAGCATCCCTCTCTGGTTGGTTGTTTCAGTTCATCACCTGAAATTAGTTAAAAGCTCTTTACTTTTTAATTGGTGCCTATTCATGACCAGGGGGCCACTTAAGGATCTGGGGCAGGCTAGTCCAAACTGCGTCCCTTCACGCTAAGGGGGCAATGAAACCTCTGGGACAAATGAAGGATTTTATAAGGTGAGTGTGAAGGACGGAAACAACCATCTGACTAATACTAAGCTGTGTTCTTAGCTGAGTAGTTATCGGCACCAGGCTATGGACAGAAGCTCTGTGACCTGAAGTAGCTGCAGTCTTCAGCCATGTGGAATTGTGGCCTGCTGAAGCACAGACTGCCTTTCTCAGCACTTCTCCAGAGAAATACAGATGCTTGCTTTACCAGGGGTTATGCACTTGCTGTGCTTGCAAGAAGCCATTATACAGAGTGGACTGTTAATGAGTAGAAGGAAAAAATGGGAATAGGAACAAGATAAATGATAGTTTCAAGTAGGATTATTTAGTCAAAAATACTTGTGTAATGTGTTAGAATCCCATTTTCCAGCAATAACATACTCAATGTTGTATTCAAACACTGAGATAAATGCATCAATCTAAATTCATGATTTTGGTTTTCATATTGCTGCTAATTATTGAACACAACTAGCTTATTCATAATTTCTTTTCTCCTTCTGCTTGATAGCTATAATCCTGTATTTGTGCTGCTGTCATTCCCATGGTAACAGACTAATGTCTGACGGAAAAGATTATTAAATACAGAATAGTACATTAAAATAATGTTAAGGTTCTGACTTCCACATAGGGGCAACCTTTTTTTAAAAAAAAAAAGGATACAAAAAGCAATTTACTTTGTCAGTAATGTTCTGTATTCCCACAGCTATTACTGAAGAGGTTTGTGTGAATAAACAGCCTTTTCTCACAATCCATTTTTTTCCTTCTGCTTTGCAGAGAAATCCTAATCTTGTGTTTGTCGTCAGTCTGTTGCCGTGGAAACTTTTCCACAAATGTATCATGACCTCATGGCAGCGTGGAGAAGGGAGAAAAACATGGGTTCAAAGGAAATAGTAAAGAAGACTTAAAAAACAAAAAACAAAGCAAACCCGCAAATCTTAGCAAGGGCAAAGTACGTAAAAGTTAAATAGATTAAGGTTATTTTATATAAATCGATATGTTATAAACAAAATTCCTTTTAGTTGTTCCCTTTCTGTTGTGAAAGCGTTTGCAAATCAACAAAAATGGCAAAATTCAGAGTTAAAACTGTGATGTCAGTCTGACACATTGTTGGATCCCTGATGTGATTTCATACCCTGTGTTACAATAATGAGGCATAACAGGGTTTGTTCAAATGGAATGTCAGAACAGTTTCCTCAACTTCCATGATTTTAATGGCTTGAGGTTGAATTCTCATGTTTAACTTTTTAGAAAGTGTCAAACATTTTTTTTATTAACCCCCACAATCTATTTCATTTCAGTGAAGTGCACAAGTATTCAACCGTTAGGCTCATCAGTGAAGCAAAACTGCATGATCCTCTTATATATGAGTAGCATGTGTGATGGATATGTGAAATCCTGATACAGCAAAATTAATTTTTTTTTAAATATCTGAAAAATCTAATTGAACCAAAACAAAAAAACAAACTGAAATTTATGCAGGATTTCAGTCCCAGAAGACAGTGGAGATGTTTGAGTATGTGCCCCAAAAGCACTAGCAAAATCCATATTGCTTGGATTGTTGGGGTAGGGAGAAAGGAACGATTATTAGATACCACAGATAGATCTGTGTAAATGGGTTGATTATCCTGTGGTGGCTTTTGCTTATTCACAAGCTAAAACTAATCACCAGTCTTGAGCTAGGAGGAAATTTCCACCCACAACATATTGGTAGGAAGATGGGCTTTTTTGCCTTCCTCTGGATCACAGACCAGTGAGAAGGTTGCTCTCCCTTTGTGAGACTGGCATGAGATCGGTGGTGGGTTAAGATCTTCCTGGGAGAGAATGGGAAATGCAGGCAGATCTTGATCTTTCCCTCCACACATGGCAGCTGAGCTGCCTTCTGTAGTCCAAGGCACTTCAAGGTTCTGAGTTTGTCTCTGGCAAACAGTTTATTCAGATGTAGTCATTGTAGCTGATCACGTATGACCGTTTTATAGGTATATTTTTAAAACCTCTCCTAAATGCTGCCATTTTGGAACCAACCCGGTATAATTTTGTCGGCTGCTGGTTCTGGATTCCTTCCTCCCTGGCAACTTTCCTGATGAGATTATCTCTGTTAAATGTCAATAATATGGAAATAGTCTGGTGCCAAACGTGACAGTTTTTAATGACTCCTTTTGCTGTGGATTGTCAGTTAAGCTATGATGGTAGGAATGTGGTATTTACCAAATCACTAGGCATAGCTAACATCTTTTTGGATGAGGCTTCGAGCAAAAGTTGTCTCATCCAATGCCTCTTGTGTTTAATGAAACTCAGGTCCAAAATAGCAAAGAGAGGACATACATAAAAAATTAAATTTACAGAAAGTGCTGCATCTAAGAGATTACTCCTTTGCAAACGTCAGTTTGCAAATTCTTATAAGCAGTCAGCCACATAATATCATCATTGCCTGCATATATTGCCCTTTGGAGACTTTTTGGTAATGCAATAAACAATTGAACTATCTCATAGGTAGTGACCACTTTAGCAATGCCACATTGAGAAAGTGGTGGAGAGAGCTTCCTGTTAGTTACCACCTGTTTAGTGGCAGAAATCAAACCCTGGCTTTTGACTTTGGTTTGTATAGTATATGCTGACACTAGTGTTCAGCCAGCATAAATTTTTTCCCCCTTAAGGTCTTTATAAATGAGATGACATTAAATGGAGAGTTTTCCTCTTGCAGTAGGTAATGCTAGAGGAGATGAGTAAGTGGCGATTTCTTCGTACCATAAAACAAAGTACCACTGCAATAAAGTCCTGCCTAAAACTTAACCCTGCATTTTTTTTATTTACCTTGGTTATTGCTTTTCACTATCTGTTTTAGTGAACAGAGATTTCCCTCTGGAGCCAGACTTAAAAACAGAGGTTATAAGGAATCGGAGCATCTTGTTTCATGCTTAGCCAAATATATTTGACTTAAAATAATAGGTCTACTTGTTTTTTCTATTATGTTCCACTTTGCAACGTGGATGATCTTAATCTTGCTTTTAGAGTACAGCCTACAGTAAGTTTACAAGGTAGCATTGTACAATCGTGTTACAGCATTTTTTGCAAAGGATTTTGATGTTATTCCTCCACTGATACGTTAACTTGATTGCTAAAGTGTGTTCTAGTTGCTTTAAAATTTTAACTAACATGTGGATGTGCTCACACATTTAAACTACCTTAATTGGTTTATTTTAGAATCGTGAAATGACAAAGATAGCAGAAAAATATCCTTTGAAAGTAGGGCATCTTTTCTTCTAGTATTTCACCAAGGCTGTGCTATTTTATATGTGCAGTCTTTATCTTCTGGGTAATTTATGACTGAGTTCACCTAAATTCTATATTTGGCTGATATATTGAAAAGTCCATTTACTATCAGTGACTTTGTTTTATATTAAAAGAAGCAGATTTATGGGGAGGAGAGGGCTAGCATCGCAAATGCCCTTTATCTTTACTCCTGTGGCAGGTGTGCTCTTAACATGTGTCTGTCTGAACAGGTGCCTCATTGGTTTTCTGAAATATTAGGATTTGAAACTATAATTCAACTCTAATTATCACCTCAAGGGAAATAGCCCAAGGGCATGGGGTTGCTGTTACATTAAAACATTGAGGTGTATTTCTTTGTTTAGTCTGTTTCCATTGTAATCTTTGTTAAACTTTTATAGCTGAAACAAGAGAGAGAAATGAAATCTGATCAGGAAAGCAGTGATTTTTTTCCCCCTGTACTTTTATCTTTTTATTTTTCACTTGTCCAAGAATGTGCAAAGATGATGGTTGCTTTAAAACAATAATGCAATCACTTCTTTTGTAAAGCTAAAATCCTAAGATGATGCAGTTCCTATAGTCGTTTCAGAATGGGAAGTGTTTTAACAATCTGATTTAAACTGAACTAAATTCCTGAGGTGTATTGACTGATAGCCAAATGAGCTCTTTGAGACAGATAAAATGAAGATGAACCACTGAGAAAAGATCTGCCGGCCATACTACTAAAAATATCATTTGGATGATGATGATGATGATGATTGTTGAAGTATCTGCCCATTCCACAAACTGACCTCCCCACCAGTAAAATAGTGGTCATTCTTCCCCAGTAAAATTATTGAGGTTGTAACAAGTTAATCTCTTAGCACCAGGAGGTGGATTGGAGGGGATGAAAAATACGTTGGTGCTGGGATTATTAGGTGGAAGGCAGAGCAGATGACAGCGCGTAAATCAATGCATGTTGTGTTCCTTGGGAGAAAATCTGAGTCTGCTAGGACAAATGAATTTCAGGTAACTATCCTTGGAACAAAGGGTTGAAAGAGGCATTGTGACTTTCAAGGGAGGTAATCAAAGTCTGACATCGACCCTTGGGATTATTTTGACAATACCTCCCATGTATTACCCCTTTTTACATGCATTTGTTTAAAAAAAACCACTTCTCTACTAGGAACACGGAAGTGAGGTATGGGAGGAGAGGGAGAGTGTGTGTATGAACTGAAGCGTTGCTCTTTGCACACCATCTAGAATCCTATTAAGGAAACTAGGAAACTGTTTAAGCCATCATGGAGGATTTGTGATAGGCTGTGGGTGGGAGGCAGACAAAGACAAGTTGGATTTATTTGCAACATTGTGTATGAGAGAGAGCGCAAGAATCTGATCTGACCTACTACACCAGTGGTCCCAAACTTTAACCACCTGTGAACCCCTTTCACTAAAATGTCAAGTCTCGTGAACCCCCTCTTAAAAACGAATATTTCCAGGGATTTTCTCCTTTACTTGAGTATAAATTATAAAAGCAGTGATCTTGGAAATATAAAATTTGTTTTATGACATGATTATTACACATTATTTATTATTATTTATCATTGCAGTATTTTTATTACATTATGAAAACGGCAACACTTCCAAGATTTCACTTTCGTAGCTTGTATCACTTTGAATAAGCCTGTTATAAGACAAGGCTCCTATGTTTCATCAAGGAATATCCGATGTGAAACAGCATGAAGGTATTTAAGAAGCCAACTCAGAGTTCCTCCTACACAAGCATTCAAGTCTTGAGGAGTCCAGGCAAACAATGCACGTTACAACAAAGCCTAAACTTGTTCGTGATAATTTTAAAAATAATACTAGCTGCCTATTTAATTTTAAAAACAGCAAAAAATATCCACCTCCCTTTCCATTTCTTATAAGGAGTCTTGAAGTTTAAATCTCCTCAGTGTGATAGATATGCTTGCTTTGATCTGCTTAGTTCTTGGAAGTCCAGGGGCTCCGGGCTGCTGGCCTGTGCTCCCTAGGGACAGCTGTGTCCCCATTAGGGAATTTTTTCCGGAGAACCCCCTGTAACATTTTATGAACCCCAGTTTGGGAACCACTGTACTACACCGAGTTGTTGAATTGGGATTTGCTTTAAAATAGGATAAACAAAAGCTGACAGCTTTATGTATAAAACAGGCTTTTTAAAGTTTAAATTCATCCAGATTTGTTTTCAGTCTGGATTCTTAAACACACTAATGCCAGTGGATAGTTCATATTAAATAACTGCAGCTATGACTCGTACTATTATATTGCAAGGATAGTTTTAAGTATGGATCTAAATAATACTTGGATGTATGGGGTCCAAATGATTTTTGACTTCTGAGGCTATATTTTATCATTTGATGTAGTGGAATAATTCTGTCTTCATCTTGAATGCTTCATTCGTCTTTCAGGACTGATGTTGAAACTCTTGGTGTTTCTGAATGAGAGAGATGTTTCAGCATGCGCCACTTAACTCAGAGTCCTTTGTAATCGTTTGCTGATAAAGAATATGAATGCAATAAAGAAATGGTGAAAAATAGCTTGCAGTAAAAGTAGTGTCCTCTTGAAAAGGAACAAGAACTAAATGGAAAATTTTTTATTTTTGTTCATTCATTTTGTTGAATCCTCTAAATTGTATGTCTAATTGGGCTCAATTATTACAGTCTGGTGCAGATAGGTTAATAGTTTCTAGACAGTGATGTACATTGATTTCTTTTCACAGGCTTTGAGACACTTGTCAATTCATAAAGCATGGCTATAACTTTGGGTGATTGTCAGTTGTGTTGTTTTTTGCATTCCTGCTTCTGTACTATTGGCAGTCCTTAAATTGATTCAATTTGAAATCTGAATGAGAAATTAGTGTGTTCCTATGTGAACATGTCTCAGCTAAATTATTAAATGAAGTGTTTGACTTTTCCATCTGAATTAAACTGGCAGAAGAATTTTAATTAACTATTTCATTGGCTGAGAAGGAGTTGGAAGATACAACCAAAGTTGTTAAAAATTGACTAGATAAATGTTTTGTCTGTGCAATACTGCGGGAGGAGTATGAGGATGGGCTTTTAAAGGACTAGATGGGGGGGAGGAGGAGGAGAGCACAACTTATTCCCATGAATAAAAGTTAATTTTCATCTTTGTTCTCAGATTATTTTAATAACCAGCTATTTGGTACAGACCATTGGTAGCTTCTAATACTTGACACCATTTGTGCAGCAGAATGAACTGTATATCTACCCAGTGTCACTTTGTATTAACAAAAAAAATCAGTCAGGTCACCCTCATCTAGAGATGTCTCCTAACAACACTCTTTAAGGCTGAGCTTTCTCAGAGTGCTTTTGTCACACCGAGGGAGGTGACAAAATGGGCTGCCTGACAGGGAGATGTCTCTTCATCTTGCTCTGTTTGGTTTGTCCTTTCCACGGCCATGGTAGGTACATGTGTTACAGATCTCTAAAGCTGTGAGCCATACCACTAGATGCCAGGTCTATTTTTTTAAATATGGTCCAAATTCCAATTTAAGAGGCTAAATATTTTTTCACTTGAGAGAGCGAGATGGAGTCAAATGACACACATGCAGGATTTCATAAACTTTAGTGTGTGCGTGTGCGTGCGTGTGTGCGCGCACGCACACGTTTATGCAGTGTAAAAAGTCTTTAGTTGTGTGGAGGGATGGGAGAAACAGTCAAACATGTCCCAACCTGAATTGTGTGCCCAATGTAATCCTGTATAATGGTAATACAAACTGGTTAGGAAATAATTCAGTACTTGTGTACCTTTTGTAATGAGTTTGTGTCGTGGTAAATATGTTCAAATCACTTTCTAGACATTGGCTACTCTTGGCAGCATCCTTGTGAGGGCTGATACCCTATTTTTACAAATCAACACTGTTGTTGAGACTGAGGGACAATGAGGTGATGGGATTTGCCCATAGCTGTGCATTGAGCCAGTGGCAGACCTGGGATTAGAATTCAGGAATCTGTCTCCCAGCCTTCCCTTTGTTCTTTCAGATCATGGTGCTGCTCATGGGCTCTCTTGTTCAGGATCTCTGATTAGCAGGTGTAATCATCATCTGCTTTCCCCCACAAAACACTGCTATGCAGTGTGCTAGCTGTTAGGTTTGATACAGTTATATTAAACTGTAGTTCAGTTATGCCCAGCTGTCTGTCCGTGTTGAATTTTGCTCATAAACGGTGGTTTCACAGCACTGGCTCTGTTAAGTATTTAGTTTTAAAAATGTACATATGTGCTGTTGGTCACATAATCAACCCTCACTATTAAGTTTCCAGTGAGACTATAGGATGCTAGCAATTGTCCCGTCATCTAAGTTAGGCCAAGGTTCGACAGCTGCATTGCTGCCATGTATGTGGTAAGTGTTAGGCAAAAACATTTTTCAGTATTCCTTGCACATACCTGGTGATATGTTGGCTAACTAATCATACTTCATCTTCTCTGCACTTTGTGATTAAAAAGCCAGGGACAAAATTGTTTGAGACCGCATAATAAAAGCATCCCTATTTGTAAAGATGGGGAGAGTGCGGCATAGATAAGTGACTTGCTAAAGTAGGGTTCCATATGTCCGGATTTTCCCAGACATGTCCGGCTTTTTGGGCCTCAAATCCCTGTCCGGGGGGAAATCCCAAAAAGCCGGACATGTCTGGGAAAATAGGGAGGGAGGGCCCGGCGTTGCTCGGCTGGGGGCCGGGGGCCAGCGCGGTGCTGGGCCGGGGCCGGTGGCCCGGTGCCCCAGGGCCCGAGCCGGGCGGGAGATGCCGGGGCCAGAGCCTTTTGGTCTGGGCCAGCCGGCCATCGGAGGGAGCCGCTTGGCCGGGGGGCTGGACTGGGTCATGCCCCACCCCAGCCCCAGCTTACCTGCTGCCTGCCTGTTTCAGGCTTCCCGTGAACATTTGATTCGGGGGAAGCAGGGGAGGGGGAGGAGCAGGGGGCGGAGCGTTCAGGGCAGGGGGCAGAGTTGGGTTGGGGCTGGGGGTGTGGAGTGTCCTCCTTTTTAAAAATTAAAATATGGTAACCCTAGCTAAAAGTTACAGAGGAAGTCTGTAGCAGAGCTGGAAATAGGATGTAAGGCTGTCAAGACACACTAGAAACACTACATCCAGCACAGCAAACGTGGAGATTGCACTTTCTCTTGACACTAATTTTGTATATAATCTAAATACGTACTATACACGTACGCAGTTAGTATTATCCAATGATTCCGTCGAAAGTCCCAAAATGTAAAGTACCAGAGGACATTAATTACAAGAGAAAATGCTTCACACTCATCCTCTGAGGACCAGACAAAATGGATCATAAGTTTTGTTAGCAAAATATTATGTAGTCTCATGAAACTGGGAGAGTTGTACATATAACGAATATATATAGAAGTTTGGGTTTACAAAGCAAAGCTTGCTTGCTTGAACCTTGGCTGCTTTTATTTCAAAGGAGTTTGATGTTTACCAAGCAGATCTGAGTTGATTTAACTTAATTTCCTAGTGCAATATTATTTCCTCATTGAGGAAAAGTGTGTGCCTTCTAGCACTGGCTGTTAATAAGAGCTACAGTTTCAGTGTTGCACTGGATTATCTTGCCTTGTCTTCATATCAAAAGCTTGCTACTGAATTCTCACAGCAAAGCTTTATACTTACTAAATTCTGCATGCCAAAACATTCCTTTGGGAGTTGCTGGAAACTTTTGGTTCAGGAAATACTGACTTTCAGAGAACTCTTTTGGTAGATACTTTTATCTGCAACATAAAGAAACTGCACAATGTGTATTTACTTTTTAAACTGGATAACCCCCTTCGGACTCCATTAATGATCCTCTGCTGAGGAATTTTCATTATACCAAAAACTGCTATGTTGAACTGACTGACTTGAGATAGAAGTGAGGGAGAGGAGAGGCGGTGGGTGAAGTGTGTGTGTTCTACAACTTGAAATTCCTGAAAACCCTATCTGAAACTGGGGGGGGGGGGTCTGTTAGGCAGGGGTACATGAGCATGATTAACATATGGCAGCTCATTTCACCCTAACAACTTTTAATCGTTCTGTACTGTAACAGTATGTAGAATAGCTAGCTTGGTAAGAGAAGCTAAAATGAGTATGAAAGTGGGTTTTCTGTAAGGTTCCAGAATGCAATAATAGAATTTAAGCTCTTCTGTTCCAAGAAGGTGAGCTATCCATCAAAAGCACAATCTTGGATTTGGGTCTTCTATTTAGATTAGGCGTGTTAAGAAAGATGGATGGTAAATGTCTTTCAACCACACTGTCCCCAAAACACAAAATGAAATCTAAAGACTCTCAAAGAAGGTTTCAATTACGTTAGCAAATAGCTTGAACAAGAATTGGGTAAAAGAAGGTCATGGGGCAGTGGAGTGCCAGTTGAGGATTTATATAGCTTAAAATGAAAACATTATTTTCATTAACCCTCCCCTGCACATATAACATTCCATGCAAGTTATTTTTCGGACCAGAGGTTTGCTGCGATTCGTCATACTTGATGTAGAAAGACCTTTAGGCTAATATGAATTGCATGGTATTTCAGTATGCACATATATATGTATTATTCATTACTGCATAATGCGTGGATCTTTTCCGTTAATACTCATGAGCTGTACCTGGAGTCTTGCATTGTTTGTTGTACTGACTTGCTCTGAAAATGAAGCAGCAAGCAGACTGGATTGCAAGAATGTTTTGCAATGCTGCTGCTTAAAATCCCCCCCATGCAATGGGTGAACTTTTTTTTTGTTAATTGTTTTGTTCTGATTACATTCATTCTATACCACGGAGACACTGATAACTGAAAAATAGGAGCTACTGGAAATTAGAAATGAAGCTACTTACCATAATTGATAGAGGCTTAGGGAAATTTTGGTGTCCAATAACTTAAACACATTGGAGAAAAACATGGTTGGTAACAGCTGCCTAGCTCTTGAAGAATTGAAATTTACTATATGCTCAAGGGCCATGCGCTTCCAAGAAGCACTGTTAATTTGAATAAAATGGGAGAGGTGGGTACACCACACATTCAGAAAGCACCAAAGAAGATGAACCTAATTGTGTATTCCATATTTAATAGTCTTCAGGCTTAAAGTTTTAAAGGCATTTCAGACTGCTTTATTTCTTTATGTAAATGCTTGACTATTCAGTTTTGTGTGTATATGTATAACCATATTAATAACAAAAATGATAATGGCAAAGTGATTCGGAATCCAGATAGCACTGCCACTGTCCCCTTTAATTGGAATTTTGCATCCTTGAGGCAACACATTTGGTTACTTAGACCAAAGAGATGTGTTTGTGATTCTGCAGGCATCCCCATAGGATTGACCTGGGTGGAAGATGGAGAGCATAATCTGGGTAAATTCCTCTTGGTGAAAGATCCTGTCTAGGCTTGTGGGCCCTGGTCTTACACACTGAAAGGAGAAACTACTGTATATGGGAAATTCTTGCTTGAAGTCCCCTTCAACCCGAATGTCATAATTTACCTTCATAGACTTTTATTCTATAAAGAAAAGCACTAGTTATCAAATGGGGGGGGGGGGGGAACAATCACTTCTTGTTACTATCTAACAATAGCCAGTCTCTTCATTACAAAATGTACATATTATTTACAGCTAATGGAAGTGTAGGTGGTCTATGCTTTGAAATGTGATACTAGTATTCTAGCATCACAAGGCTAGGCTTGTGTTCATAAGGCTTCTAAGAAAATCAATGATCTACTGACAGCTGGAATTAATGTCAATATGACAGTGATTCTATAGTATACTGAAGCTTTTTTTCATTTTGCCGTTTAGTTAATACAGGAGCCTAATTAGCCATTAATATGCTCTCACCTTGCATGGTCCTAACCACAGAAGCATGTCTTATTGTATTCTAGAGAATGTCACTGCTAGTTATCTTTTCACTTAATCCATTTTATGTATCTTGCACTAAAGTTTGCCCTTTTGAAAATCCCTGCTTCTGATCTATATTTTTCCTTAGTCATAGAATCTGTTTCAAAATATATTTTGACTACTGTTATCTTATCCAGTACTGTGCTAAGATGAATTGTTACAGTGCAGGTCCACTAATAAATCAGGAATTGAAATAATTAATTAGAAAATAGTGTAATGTGCTGCAGGGCTGTGGCAAGATTAAAAAAGGGCAAAAATTACAAAAGATGTCTTAAGCCCTTGCTATTGCATTTACCCCGTTACCTTACAAAGATGAAGTTGTTTTCATAATAAAATGTGGGTAGGGAGAGGTATTGCATTTCTACCCTCTATAAAACTGGCACTTAACACTGGTTTGACAAGAACGCTGTGAAAATTGGTAAAATGCTTTGAGAGCATCCAACGAAAGTTGGTAGAGAAGTGCACAATAGTACTGAGGTCCTATATCAGAATGTTTGCTCTGAATTTTATTTAAGTGGGTGAAGTCTGTTCACTGGTCTCTACCTACTTTTCGAAAAGACTAACCAGAAGAGCAGGAAAGCCTGAATTAAAAGTGTTTGCAATGTTCAAGGTTTGGAACAAGAAGCTAAGAGTTAATACTTTTTGCTACGTTTGCCTGCTTCTAGTACGAACTCTATACTGTTTTGCACTTCTCTACTACCCTTTATCAGGTGCTCTCAAAGCATTTTAATGTTCACACCATTCTTGTGATGGAGGTAAGTTTTTAAGTACCAATTTTACAGAGCTACAAATGGCTTTTACACACCGCATCTTGAGTATTAAAAGATGGCTATAAAATTACTCATGTTTCACAAGCCAAGATGATCAATCTACCAAGGTGGAGATTGGCATTCTGGTCCATGTTCTTTCCAGAGGTCAAAGTGTCTTGGTGCAGTGCCAGATTCTCCACATTCTTCTTTGTGTTTCTGCTAAAGAACTGAAGGGTTCACTTACCCATTCATGTCCACACACACCACTACATGCATGTGCACAGAACATTGGAGTTCTTTAGAAATCACATCTCTCTAATGAGCATTGCTGTGCCTTGTAGACCAGCCCTAAAGTCCCACTGGATGTCTGCGGCAAAGCAGAAATTGTCTCTAGATCACCAAAATCCTAGTCCAGCTCCCTCACCACAGGGCCATCCTTAAAACTTGTTTTCTGCATCTGTTACCAAGATAGTAAAATCTGGCATAGGGACTGTGTTTAATGGTTTTGTACAGTATGTAAATTGTCGTCAATAACTAGCAAGGGTCTAAAACATTTAAGCATGTATTCCACTCATGATCTTTATCACTGAAAGACAAGATTTTGAAGATTACAATATTGTAGCAATAAAAACTCATTAGGGTGATAAATTTTCATGTCAGTACAATATTTTAGTTTTATGCTTTGACTCTCGGAATTTATTATTTTAGTTTGTCATTTGGTGTTGCCAGTTCAGTTTGTTGAAGTACTGATTCCTAATGCTGACTTGGCAGGTTCTGTAATCTGGAATATAAGGAAAATGTTAATGTTTAGGGGACATGCAAGCTACTCTAATTGTAAATCTTTGGTTTATTATTCCCAAAGTCCATTGAATGACTAGTGTGGTACTGTTAGCCAATACATACGTGGTAGGCAAAGGCAGAGCATGTTAATATTGTGTTATACCCAGCATGTGGGCAGTTTTGTTAACTGAATTATATTGGGAATGTAGCTTCAAAGTACACACTCTTGGTACGTTGAACTGTATGTTGTGAGAAATAAGCTTCCTAGAAGGATTTGTATAGTATTGACTCTTCACTTTCTATATTGTACTTTAGACAGTAAATTGGCTGTTTTGGTTACTTGAGCTAAATCGGTTATACCTTTAGCAACATTGTTCAATGTCAGTTGAGCTTCAGATAGGAGTTCCAGAGGCTTTTGATTTAAAACCCCATGCTAGACTTACACCAGCACTTCATAACTGAACGGTAAATTATATAAGGAATTGTATACTAGAAATTGCCTACCTTCTTAATCTTGCATTTGACTTCCAGCAGGAAAGTTCACATATTTCTAGGAAGCCCTTCCTCCTACTGAAAAATTCATTGGAATTTTAATTTTGTCCATAAACTGGACTTGCATATAGGATCACTTAAACTTAAGAATGGTTTACAGTATGTTTAGGATAGCACACTTGTCACATTTTTAAGGATATGATGTTTTACATGGCATGACAACAGAAGCAAAGATGGAATTTTGGTCAACAGTACTGGCAAACAGTATTTAAAAGGAGAACAATTTTTAATGTCCATGCAGAACAAAGTCTGGCTATAAAGTCTCATTTGTAAGCCCCATTTCTCAACCTTGGAAGTGTTGGAATGCTGAATTGACCCTCCTGAGTTTCCAATGTGGAGTTCCAATGACTCTTAACTGTCTTTTGCTATCCGTTCTAGCCTTAGGCCAAAATGAATCATGCGATTGACATGCAGTTGTCATAACTGGTGACAGTTAATTTTTTAAAATTCTATTTTGGCTTCCAGAGAGACCAGCTGAAAACTATTTTAGCACAATATTTGTAGTCCGACACATAAATTGACTGTTGTTATTGCTGCTGTACTTTGCCTTAGGCAAAGTTGTGAGGCAGTGCTGTTGTAAATGTTTCACCATGAACTAGGCCTAGGCATCATAGGATGGCAAACAGAGACCTCCAATTCTGCCTGGTTAGAGGAAAATCCACCTTTTGTGATTGTGAGGAGCAGGTCCTACTTGAGCCACTATCTGCACAACAGGACCCAAGAACTCTGCCTTCACCCCATTGATCCAGCCCACATACCTAGATTGTATTTTTTCTGCAAGTGCTGTAGCGGGAGGAAGGAGCAGCTGTGTTTTATTGCTACCTAATAAAATGAATTGGTGCCTAAAAGTTAATATTAAAAAAGATACTGTGTGTTCTGCCACACTGTAATGACTGAGGTAGTTCCCGCACAGAGCTTATTGACATTGGTACCATAAACTCATTGGTGTTAAAGGTTGGCACGGCGTCCTGGTACAGATGCTAGACTTTCACGTGATGCTTTTTACTTGGAATTGGGAGGTAGCCACACTTGGTGATACTCTCTGCCCCAGCATTACTGCAGCTTGCTGCCAGTCCATGCGTAAGGCAGGTAAACAGTGTACTGTTTCACCTCTCAATCGCTTTACTAATTTATAGGATGCTGACTGCTTCTGCATGCGTGTTGCTGGTTTGGAGGGAAAGAAGAATAATCCTCACGAAAGCCAGTGGTCAATATGGCGCTCTGTCAGCAAAATAATATTTTGAGTTGTCTTGCATGCTCTCATTCATGCTTTAAGAAAACATTTTTTTCATGTATCCTCTGAAATGTGACACTTTTTCATGACACTTAATTTCCGTGCTAATGTGCATCTCAAAGGGGATTGTGGTGTGGTGAGGGAGTTAATGTGTTTATCTTCTCTATTGAGGCAATTTTAATCGAAGATAAATGAGCTTTATTTTTAAATGTCTTGAGCTATTATAGAGCTTCAGTTATTTTGTCCTAATTTCAGGAGATCTGAAAAGCCAGGTAACTTTTAACAGCCCTAATCGGATTCAACATTCATTATTGCAGCTAAATCAAATAAGAACCAGGCTAATGGAAACGTGGCTGGTGCAGGCATTCTTTAGTTGAATTAGAATATTGTACATTTTATTGTACTTAGATCTTTATATCAAAGACCGAACTTGTATTGATTCAAGAACTGTATTAGAGCAGTGCCTGCTAATGCCATTCGAGAGATTTGCAAATAAGTTCTATTCCTCCGTTTCTGGGGCTTCCTACTTGACAATAGGAAACTTTGCTCTAATCTACAACTTTCTTTGAGTCATCTGTGATCTAGCAGCTACCAGAGCATTTGAACAGTCTCTCCGGACTGTCACAAGTACAGGTGGCAACTAACTGTAGAGGTTAGTTAAGTCCTCTTTTCCCCGGTGGATCTGAGCAGCCAACTCGTCCTCATTTGGGTTAGAATTCTACATTCTAGGAAGGGTTAATGCTGGAAGATACTTCTCACTTTTTTTTTTTCCCCAGTGGTACTAGGACAATTAGTAGAATGGCAGAACTTGTGTACGGTAGGAGACTGCACAAAGCAAACCACTTCAGTGCAGTTTGTAGACAAGTTGGGGAGCTTGTTGCCGCAGTAGGTCAGCTTAATACTGTGGCTGGAGTTTTAAAACTGGCATAATTTCATGACCTAACAGCTGTATGCAAAACCAAGAGAAGGGAAATCTAATCTCTGGCTTCAAGATGTAAACCAGGATCCTGCCTGCAGGATTGGGAAGACTATTTTTTTGCAAGGGGCGGGGGACGGGAGGGGGCGGACACATGGAGAGCCCAGCCCAGTTGACCAGGCATTTACGTTGCCTCTGAAACATCAGATATTGGCCAGAGCCAAGATGCTGGAGTAGGTGGATTGGTGGTAAGATACTATGAGATAAATTCTTTGTTCATGTAACTCCTCTTTAAACTAAATGAAGTTTTATAGCTTACCTACATTATTTCCTGTTCCTTTGGTGCTATAATACAGTCACTTCCCTTATTTATACTGCATTAATGACTGTGATATCTAGGTATATGGATAAATAAAACTGCTGGTGACTGGTACAAACCATACCCAGCCCCACTGGCTCCTTTTTTGATGAACGAAGTCTCCTTTGTAGAATCCCCCTGTAGAACTAAACTAGATTCCCTAGTTTAACAGCTGATTTCCTTGTGCCTCCAAGCCTCCCCCACCACTGCCTAAAGTAGTAGATTTAAGGTGAGCAAAGGATAATTGTAGGTTATTTTCAGTTGCAGTTACCTTGTGCTATCAGATGCTTTTAGCTTTGAATTATTGAGGAACCAATAATGCCACTGAGTTGATTTGTCTGATTTCTCATTTCAAGAGAAACTCCTTTTTATTTCTGGAATTTCTCAATATAATTAACATGTGCATAATCTGCCTTTAAATTAACAATCCTAACCAAAACAAAATGCTGTAAATTGATTGCAGTTTTTCAGTGTCGGTTTGCAACTGACTTTTCTTGTTGAGCTAGTTGGCCATGGCTATTAATGTAAATGAATAACACAAGATTAATTTTATAAGTAGAGTTTCTGTCAGTCTCATAATCTTGTTACTACATCTGTATAGATAATACTGGAACACTGCAGAGGCATGCTGCTTCCATAAAGTCTTGACAGACTTAATGAAAATCACTTTAAAGCTTTCCATTCCACCTTCACCAGGCAATGAATAAAAAAAGGTACCTGATCAGTCAACTGCCTGGAAGCTGCTTTTCAGCAGTGATCAAGAATAGGTGGGTTAAACCTCGAAGTTAATGCATAAGGGAGAGAACTTGGGAGCTGTTCCCTTACTGAAAGTTCAACGTGATGATAAATCTGCTAGCACTTTGTCATCTGACATTATGAATTGTCTTGCCTTATAAATATAGAATTGCTCATTTAAGCTTGCCACTGGCATCACTTTCAGAACTGGACAGCTTGGCAACCCTTTCTCCTTTCACTGTTTCTCTTTTAGGCCTGTTTGAGCAGGAAATGCCATGCTATGGGAATTTAAACCCTTCTTTTGTAATGATAGTCCTCTGGGACAGCAAAAGATGGAAAGCCACAGATGTCCACCCTGAGTTGCTAGCCATTTCTCAAATTCATGTTGACCACTCACCTTCAGAGCAGGTTAGAGAGGGAGGCACTTGTCATCTGGGTGTGGAGAGGTTCTAGTGGTATAGAGTCTCTGCATAGATTCCTATATACCAATCCAGACAATAGGGTAGAACATTCTGCACCAACAGGGGAATGTGACACCTATGAAATTTTAAGACCAGGAGAATCACCATGGTCTCATTTTGTATCTGGCTGCAGCATGTCAGTAATTGAATGATTTAAGTATCAGGAGATAGCCGTGTTAGTCTGTATCCACAAAAACAACAAGGAGTCCGGTGGCACCTTAAAGACTAACAGATTTATTTGGGCATAAGCTTTCGTGGGTAAAAAATGACTCAGTGCATCTGAAGAAGTGGGGTTTTTTTTACCTGCGAAAGCTTATGCCCAATTAAATCCGTTAGTCTTTAAGGTGCCACCGGACTCCTTGTTTTTGTGAATGATTTAAGCTTTCTCAACTTCCAGTAAAGGTATTTGATCACTTTTCCCCAAGAAGCTGAATCCCTTTTCAGTCTTATTTTTCCCCATAACTTAAACATATTGGAAAGTATGCACCATTTCTACCATGTGTAAATACAGTCGTCATGGTACAAAGTGGTTCCCGAACCTTGCCTGGCGGTCCTTTAGGTAGTACTCAAAGTTCTGTAGGTCAACTTGGAATCATCATGCTTGCAAGGGGGAAAAAATTGACTTCAAAGGACAACTCTGACATGGTCAATTAATAATTAAAACCGTTTTTTAATGAGCTGTGCAATTACCTGTGTGTCCCTGGAGATGATAGTTTATAGTATTATTGCAGTGTGCCCTTTCTTTAGTCATGGCACATGACATCTGTAATTTAAAGCAGACTAGACATTAAAGTGACAGGACTTTCATTAACCTTGTCTAAAGTTTGCTAATGACAAATGTCTTGTAAAAAATGCTGTTGTCAAAACACCAAGCTAAAGTGAAAAGAGAAGCCTCTACAATCCTGAGGCTTGTTTCATCAGTTAATAAGCATGCACAACTCCTATTGATGTGGATAAATGTAATGGGAGGGCAGAGTTTTTTCCCTTCTCCCTGTACCCACAATCTGTTTGTAAGGTGTCTCTGTATTCAAGACATAATGGTGGTACTGCATGAGTTTTTCCTATATAAATTCTGGGTTTTCTGGGACTTGCAATTCTCACCTATAACTTACTCAGGCCTAAAACTTGATTAATAAATGTGGCTTTGCATTATTTTTCTCCCCAATTTTAAAATGCCTTGGCTGGTAATAGTGTAAGGGGGCGGGGGGTGCGCTATTTTGAGCACATCCAGAGAAAATGAAATTTGTTTAAAGCTGAACTCTAAGTGGTGAGGGGAATGTTGTCTAGTGGTTAGAGTAGGGTGCTGGGAATTAAGACACCTAGAATCTGTGTTTGGCGCTGCTACTGATGACCTTGCTCAACTCTCTTATCTCTGGTTTCAGAGTAGCAGCCGTGTTAGTCTATATCCGCAAAAAGAACAGGAGTACTCGTGGCACCTTAGAGACTAACAAATTTATTAGAGCATAAGCTTTCGTGGACTACAGCCCACTTCTTCGGATGCATATGCATTCTTCATATGCATCCGAAGAAGTGGGCTGTAGTCCACGAAAGCTTATGCTCTAATAAATTTGTTAGTCTCTAAGGTGCCACGAGTACTCCTGTTCTCTTATCTCTGTACATCTCCCCATCTGTGAAATGTGTAGAACATCAACTAGTGAAGGATTTGTGCTTTTAGAATGCTTTGAAATCTTTAAAGAGGTAATAAACATTTTTTTTCTTTCAAAATCTTTAGTCCCTGAAGAGAGATGAAAACTCAAACTGCCAGTGATATAAACGCAACTGGGTGTCTTTGATATATCCCCAGTAAAGTCTCTGGAATATTAACATAGGCTGGTATTTTCAAAGGACCCTAAGAGAGTTTGGTATATGGCTTTGAAAATCCCTGACACTGTTGGAAATTGTAGCTGGTGATATATGGGATGGAGTAGAATGCAGTATTACCTGAATTACCCACAACTCCCGGGGACACCTGAAAACTTCCGAAAATAGGATAGAGCTGTCCCAGCTGAGCTCTACTAATGGATCTCTGTTTGACCCCCTGACCAGATTTGGCTTTGCTCTTACAGAGTTTGAGAACTTTTGTAACAGCTTTCAGATTTCCTGATAAGCGTTACTATAAGGTGAACTAGGCCAAGTCAACCCTGGACGATGCATATGTTGCTGACCTTGCTTATCTACCCTACAGTAAATACTCCAAGTGTCTTGTCTCCACTTATGATTTTACAGCGCGATAACTAATGCATGAAACTTATACCATTGTTTAAAGAAAAGTCTAAACACAAATACCCATAAAGCCTAAGTGAGATTGACCAAACGCTGACAGCTCCGTTGTCTGCAATGCTGTCTGTGTGAACGTCTTACTTTACTGACAAAGATGACATGGAAGTCACATTTGGAGAAATAAGAGTATCATTTTTATGCCACATCAAACAGGAGGCTCTTGAGTTTGTTTTTAAGTATGTCTTAACAGTGCTGCTATCTCCACCACTCTGTTCCCCAATTCTATGGGTTAGATATTTTATTGTGGGCTGGGTGTTAGAACCATTACATTTTGTGTATTTACCCATCCAACATCCCATTTGAGACTAGTTGAATGCTTCATTAAATGCTTGCAGTAATATGTTGGTAAATGAGCCAAGCTTAACTCCTCTCTGCAAACGTATGAGTTGTCTCTGCTGCCGTGTTTTCTGTTTGAGGCACTGAGAAGTTAATTTAGTTTTCACCGGAGTCTGGATTAGAGAGCAAAATTATCTGTTTGAATCATGAGCAACTTTGTAGGAAGGGGATCAGTAGCAGAGAAGTCTGAGGAAAGCTGAATTTGCAAGGAGATGGTGTTAAAATGAATAACTCAAATCTTAACATCTTAGTATTGGATGTCACGCTGTTTGGAAATGGAATCTGTTCTGGTATTTTTGCAGTAGCTTCACTAGAGAATAATGTAGTAAGTAAATATACTTTCCTTATGCCTGTGTCACTGCTGTGGAGCCTCAAACTCTGAACAGGTAGCAGGATTTATTATTTTACCCCGAGTGTTGGTGGATTTGGAATGATTAGAGTAGCTCATTAGTGAAGTCTGAAGTGATAGGAATCAGAACTGGATTAACTTTATTTCCATTCCTGTGAAATTGAAAGTCATGTCAATCCCACAATATTTATTGTTCGTGTAGACTGTAGGATTTAGAAAGCATATTTCATACATAAGGCTGCTACCTTTGTAGTCTCGCCATATGGCCATGAGAGATGACCCATATTTCATCTAAGCGCATTTTATTTTCCCCAATAATTTATACAGAAATTTATTTCTTAGTGTTAAGGTTAACAAAATAAATTTATCCATTTTTATTTGCCATGACAAATTGGATTTTAAAAACATACTTGTGCAAGAATTTGTTTTTATTTGCCTCAAGGAAAGAGTTATCTGTACTTGATAGAGCCTTGTGTAGTTACATATATATATATATAATCCCCCTAATATTCTCCAGATTTGCCTAAGGATTTGAAATGAAGGCACTTCAACAAAATGTATGCATCGATTGACAGTAGTTACCTTCTCTTTAATTGTGGCTTTGCAGCAAGATTGTGGTATCAGCGGTATTCTACTTTTTGGTTCTGTTGAGTAATTGTTAATGGCCTTACATGGTTTTTCTCCAGTGCTTTATTGGATAAACGGCTGGTGCAGAAAAGCATTCCTTTTTCTGGATGTTGCTTGCACTTCTCTCATCAGTTAACTTTCACTGGGTAGGAGGGAGGCCTGTGTTTCTGAAGCTTCTCCTAAATCTGTTAGCTCATTTGATCGAATTGCAGTGTGTGGGCTTCACAGCTCACTTCCTTGATGGGTAAAATCTCCCTTTTTTGCTTAAAGTCATTGGGGATTTTTAGCAGAGGACTTTCATGCAGGTTTAAAGGAACCACTGAAGTTGTGAATGCCTGACACTTGCTTTTTTTTGTATTTTTAATGAAGGTGGGGATTTGCAGATTGGCACAGGGAATGGGGATGGCTGGGCACAAACCTCTTATTCATTATTAGGCTATATAGGGGCTTCTCTAATCTCAATGCTGCCTAAAACCCCATCCTTCCTGCTAGCCTCCACCCCTAATTGTGTACACCAGTCCCTTTTGTTATAAGGTAAATATAAAACTGGGACAACAACCGACCAACCCTTGCAACTAACAACACTAGTCTGCCCCAACTGTCAGTACTTAAATTACCTTCCAGCACCCCCTTCTGTCTTTGCATGCATGAATGTCTAATTCAGAATGTAATCTCTTCAAACCAAGGACTGCACACATCTGTGTTGCCAGACTATTTTTTTTTTCTGGATCTGCTCTGGACTAAGTGCTCAGAAAATCTATGCAGTCCATTAAAATCATGAGAACAAAGAATAAACAAACGGTCTGCCCCTAAAAACTTCTAAGCATAAAATAATTCACTTACCAATAAACACAAAAGAGATCCCACAAAACTGCTCCCCTTGCCAAAATCCTGGGGGAGGAGGCCAGATGTTGGGGAATAGCATTAGCAGCATGCCCTGAAGGTAACCAGTCCAGGTTATTTACAACACGTGTATGTATTTACAACATGAATATTGAATCACATGGTCAATCAATACAGCGCTGGGGCCATGTTATCCATTATAATCCCCCCTCCCAGTATTTTACAAAATTTAATATCGTGAGAATTCCTTCCACCAAGCAAGGATGTGGGCACAAAGACATATCACTTCAGTGGTACCTTCTGGACACCTGATCCCTGCCTTTAATTCAGCACTGGCATCTCTCCACTCCTGGGAAAAGCTCTCCACCTTTTCCTTTCAAATGTGGTGCCGTGAACAGGATGATCCAGTACCATAGGCGGGATTACAAACAATGGTATCCTAACAGTTTTATAGGCAGTGCTGTCAAAAAAAGAAATCCCACAAAAAGTGGAAACATGGACAAATAGCGGAGGAGGAGTTACAACAGAAGAGCACAAGCATGTAGGGGAAAAAAATCCGAAAGGCGAAGGCACAAAATGAGTCTCACTTAGCCAGGGACATAAAAGGGAATAAGAGGAGGTTCTTTAGATACATTAGGAACGAGAGAGACAAAAGTGTAAGCCCTCTACATGGTGGGGAGGGAGAGTTGAAGACATTGGCATCAGTATTCACTAAAAGGCTAAGGGTGACCAGCTACTCAGCACAACATTAACAACAAGGCGCTAGGAACACAAGCTAAAATAGGGAAAAAAACAGGTGAAAGAATATTTAGATGTTAGATTTATTGAAGTTGGCAGGGCCAGATAAAATTCATCCTAGGATACTAAAGGAACTAGCTGAAGCAATCTCGGAACACTTAGCAATTATCTTTGAGAACTCAAGGAGGATGGGAGAGGTCCCAGAGGACTGGAGAAGGGCAAACATGGTACATATCTTTAAAAGGGGGAACAAAGAGGATCGAGGGAATTTTAGACAGTAAGCCAAGCTTTGATACCTGGAAAGATAATGGATGAAATTATTAAACAATCCGTTTCTAAGCACCTAGAGCATAATAGGATTATAAGGAATAGCCAGCATGGATTTGTCAAAAACAAATCATGAAAGACCATCCTAATTTCCTTGTTTGTCAGTTTTACTGGCCTAGTGGATGAAGCGGTGGTGGGGAAGAAGCAGATGATGTGGTATATCTTTATTTATTTAGTTATTTATTTATTTTAGTAAGGCTTTTGATACACTTCCACATGACATCCTCATAAGCAAAGTAGGGAAATGTTGTCTAGATGAAGTTACTATAAGGTTGAAAGACTTACTCAGAGTAGTTATCAATGATTCATTGTCAAACTGGGAAGATGTGTCTAGTGGGGTCCTTCAGGAATCAATCCTGGGTCTGGTACTATTCAGTATTGTCCGTGAGCTGGATGATGGAGTGGGGACTATGCTTATAAAATGTATAGATGACACCAAGCTGGAAGGCACTTTGGAGAAGAGGATTAGAACTCAAAATGACCTTGACAAATTGGAGAATTGTCTGAAATCAACAAGACAAAAGTCAGTAAAGATGAGTGTGAAGTACTTCACTTAGGAAAGAAAAATCAAGTGTGCAAGTGCAAGATGGGGAATAACTGACTAGGTGGTGGTACTGCTGAAAAGGCTTGGGAAGCTATAGTGGATGACAAATTGAATCTGCGTCAATGTGATAGAGTTGTGAAAAAGGCTAATATCGTTCTGGGGCATATAAACAGGAATGTTTTATGTAAGACATGGGAGGTAATTGTCTTGCTCAGCTTGGCACTGGTGAGGCTTCAGCTGGAGCACTGCATTGAATTCTGGGTACCACATGTTAGGAAAGATGTGGACAAATTGGAGTGAGACCAGAGGACAGCAACTAATGATAAAAGATTTAGAAAACCTGACCTATGAGAACAGGTTAAAAAAACAACTGGGCACGTTTAGTCTTCAGCATAGAAGACTGAGAGGGGACCAGATAAGTCTTCAAATATGTTAAGGGCTGTTGTAAAAAAGGATAGGGATCAATTGTTTGCCGACTTCTGAAGGTAGGACAACAAGGAATGGGCTTAATGTGAAGCAAGGGATGATTTAGGTTGGATATTGAAAAAGCTTGTTAACTCTAAGGGTAATTTAAGCTCTGGAATAGGCTTTCAAGGTGAATTGTGGAGCCATTGGAGGTTCTTAGGAACGGGTTAGACAAACACCTGTCAGGAATGGTCTAAGTGAAGCTGGGGTGTAAATGATACCCTTCTGTGTGCAAACATTCCACGTGGACCCTGCTGCCACACACTGTTTCCTTAGGGCACTTAGATGTACCCCAATTGGAAACGGGAGTAGATTAAAGTACACGGCGGCAGGATCCACACGGACACTTAAAGTACAGGGTCAATTCACACCCCAGGAACTAAGTGTTCGTGTAGACAAGGCCTAAGCAAAAATGCAATATGTGTATTAAAAATTGTATCCTTCTCTGCCAGCCTTACATTGAAAGTGGGGAAGGGCAACTGTATCTTTGTGTGGACTTAATTCAATAAATATTATGTAGTTTTGTATATAAAATATCTATGCAGTTTGTGCAGCCCTATTACAGATCATGTGACTCTAGTGACTGCGTTTGTACTCAAAGAACCCATTATTTTGAATTAAAATACTAAACATTTTCAATTGAGCAGATTCATTTTAATAGTTGACACTAGTATTTGTAAATGAACGTTGCTCTGTTGTAACAAATACCAAATTCAGTAGATGTCTGCGCTGATATTAGTGTTTGCATATTATAGGCCATCTGAATGAAATCTCAGCGTATAGTAACATGGTAAATGTGCAAAATGCTGTTCTCCTAGAATACACAGGTGTGATTAAGCTCTTAATTAAGAAAAACACTTTTAATATCTGTTGTAGGTTTCTTATTGCTGAAATGTTAATATGTGAGAGTGTTGGGGAAAGTGTGTACATTGGGAGCTTGAATTACTCTGACTGCTTGCTTAAAATAACAAAGTTACTGTATTACAACTATAATAGAATTAGAAAATATTTTTGTCAAGTTAGCTGACCCACAGGCATTCCCTGATCATTTTCTGAATCATTTAGCTCATTATGCAAATGACAGAGTCATTGACCAATTTGGATTTAGCAAGTGTGTAAACTAACAGAATATTAAGTGTGGCTACTCAAAATCAGTTAAAACTGACCAGTAATAATTTGCCATCTATCTGGTAATAAAGTAGCTAAAAGGAGCACAAAGACAGTTACGCCAGTGGCAAATATGATGTTGAGTTGTGTTTATTACAGGAAGCTTGCCTTTGACTTGTAAAATGATTTTTTCAAAACTTAACGTTGGTTTTTATATTCCATAACCTATGTTCAGTGATGGTAAAACAGCTGGGCATATGCAATGTCTGAGTAGTGGTCAGCCTGGGGTGGGCAGAGCAGGGGAATGTGCACTATCCTTGAGCATACAGGATGGGCAATGTTCAAATTCAAGTGTCGATAATGTGAAGTCACATTAAAATGTATAAATTAATAAAAGGGATGATATGAAAGTAATGTTACACTCAAGTACATCATAAATAACAAAAGGTCTGTCTGTCAGCTATTGGCAGGGATTTGTCACTTAGTTTGTGTCATAATTATTGCTGCAGGACATGAGCAATAACGTTATATATCATATTGAAATAGGGTCTCTCCAAATCTATATAAATATCCAGTGTTAATGGAAACCCAGAGGTGACTGTGTATAGGTAATTCCTGAATGTTCCTCCAACTAGAAACATTTTTTTAGAATTCGAAGATGCTTGATTGCTCCCTTCCTGAGGAACTTTAATTTAAAATGGGGACCGGGATGAAGAAGCAGCACCCTGCTTTGTCTTCATCTCCTATTTGAAGTCTTTTGTTTACTATTTTCTGTATATTGCAGGGTGCTAAATTGGACTCCTTTTCTCATCTTGCTTTGTGGAATACAGTAGTTCCTCCCCTGCCCAAGCCACTTGACACTTACTGCATTTGTCCTATAAATTGAGTTCTCTCAAACTTTCTAGGTCATCTGTCGGTTGAACTACTTTCTTCTGGTAAAATTCTTTATTCTTACTAAAAACAAACAAAAAGAAAACAAGGAGTCCTTATGGCGCCTTAGAGACTAACAAATATATTTGGGCATAAGCTTTCATGGGCTAGTATTTGTATTCTAGATCTACAGTGCTGGTGATTATACCCGTCCTATTGGAAATGGAATCCATGTCAATACTTGGGCAAGATGACTTGATGCTAGTGAGTAGCAGCAATTAGATATTGAGGCTGACTGGCTAAGATGTTCTACACATTAAATAAACACCCTTTTATTGAATTAAGTGACGATTGAGGAGACTGTATTTTATCAATTGCAGGCATAGGCTGTTGCTGTCTAATTGGCCCAAGTGAGCTAGTCTCCAACAAAGTGTGGTGTGTGTTAACTGATGTATGCTAACTCTGCGTCTTTCTACCAAGTAGATGCTATAAGATATGTGCTGAAAGCAGACAGAAGTGGTATAAATAGGCCCATGCTACTTTCGGAACGTTTGCCTTCAAGTTTGACAGATTGGTCACCTGTATCACTCATCAGTTGCAGCTGGGTATTGCCTCATGTTCCTATCACAAATAGTTCAGCTCACCAATATTGAAGGAGGTGAAAATAGGAACGAATCTGATTTTAAAGATAATGAGGTAACTGGTGCAAAGCTAACTTGCAATTATTGCTTCGCTTCTCTTTTTTTAGAAGGACAAAAATATCCAATGCTGTACAGTTCAAGACTTAGGGTGTTGGGGGAAAGCAAGGTTAAATAGTATCTCTCACACCTTTCACTTCCGATTTTGTTATTCATTGCTAATAGAAGCTTGGACCATCTGTCTCTGCAAAGTACATTTGTGTGTGACAGGCATAGCAGATATTGTGAAACTTTCTCTTCGGTAAAATGTCGGTTTATAGCTTGCTCAGTAGATGCCCTGGAGTCTTCTGCAGCTCACCAGTTCTTACATGAACAGTAAACTACAAGCTTTGCTGCTATTGAGCTTAACTAGAATGAGCTTTTCTGGCTTTACAAGGCACTCTGTAGGTTAACAGGAACAATGAGTATTGTCTCTTTTCCTCTTAAATGCAGTTGGCTTACAGGAAACCTTTCTTAACAAAGAAACCAAAACTAGGAGGATTTTTTTTGACACCGCTGTAACTTAAGAGAAATGTATGTTGGGAAATGAATGGCTTATGTATTCTTTGTGGTATCTGGGCAAAGTGGTTTCTCTGTATAGGGACACTTAATTCCTTTTGTGCTGGATGCCTGGACAGGATCTAGCAGAGAATGAAATAGCGCTATCAAGATTCCACTGGTGTAGAGATCATTAACCTTCATGAAGAACTTACTGCAGTCCATTTTTAGTTCTTACTCGTGAATGTCTCTTACTCCCATTATTCCAGGCTATGCATTTTAATCCATCAATACTGTGTTTTTCAGATGTCTTCTCAATTGAACTGTTGGGATAGCTAAGAAACGAATTGTGAAGGATTGGGGGCAGGGTGTCCAACATTTAAAGGTGAATTGCAAAGGGGAAAAAGAACTGTTTTTTTCCCTTTAGTACTGGTGATTTTCTAATGTACACAACTCTTCAGAACCTGTGTTTTTCAGCATATTTTATCTTAAAAATACTTAGAATGAAAAATAAAATAAATAAATAACTACATGTGTATATATGTATATAAAAAAATAAAATAAAAAAAATCTTCCCTGGAGGATAAGAGAACTGCAGTGAGACATTCTCTCTCCCCTGCCTTTGTTTTTCTTTCCATGCTCATCACTATGGTATTCGGAGCTGCTTATCTCCCTCAAGCAGAGTGTATGGATGTTGCACCTTCCCCGGGTATCTTGTTCTCAAATGTTTGAGGCCTGTGAATCAGGTGTTTTCCAAAAAAAAGGAATCAAACTGACTCAAAATCTTTCCCTCTGTTGCTCAGATTTGACTCTTGGTAATCACGGAGCCAATCTGCAAGTTTTTCAATTGTTCAGAGTTTTCTAAGAGAAACCAAGTAGGCAACATCTGAATTTCTATAACAACAATCTGGGCAAAGTATTTTACACTTTTTGGTGGGTGTAAAATAACCTTTGAGGCTGCCTTATAAGTCTTAATGGAGCAAAAAAGGGCATAGAAATTGAAGTCTGCTTACATAAGCTCTTAAACTTTCCTAGTAAAAGCTTTTAGTGGAGCTGAGAGCTGGAATTGGAAAGTGTATAGATTACATTGGTTGTCCTGTTGCCTAAATCTTGAGGAGAGTGTGCGTATGCTTGGGGAGTGTCTGTTGCAATGGAAGTAACTATTTTGGGAGAGATGGATCAGTTTGATTGCTGAATATTTTTAAGTCACAAGTATAGCAAGATAACCGTTAAGCCTGGCTGCTTAAGTAAAAGATTACTTTGATTCCTATGGAATCCTTTCCCCCCCTCCCTCTTAAAAGGCATTTTTAGGAAGAAAGTTTTCCTGAAGGGGTTGAGGTCATCACTCTTTTCTCTTAGAACTTGGTGAATTGCCTCTTGGACACTTAATCTTATGAACGAGATGGTGTTCATTGAAGGGGTTCTGCTGACAGCATAAACCACACACGGACAGTTCGGTTTTTGTAAATCAGCAGAATCTGAGATTGAAATACTACTGTACCGTTTGATTTAGTCATGGAATGTGAGGAATTTTCAACAGGAAATGTACCAGGTTCTGAAGTATTTTCATTCCCTTCAGACTTTTAACCTAGATGCCATTGGGATATTGGCATTTGTTTATAGAATTTTGTCTGGAAGGTATTTTTCCTATTTCTTCACAGGTCTAATGCTCTTCGTTCTCAGTTTTTTGCCATCAGTCACACAAACTGTTACCTGCAGGTTTTGGCAGAAACTACTTTGATGCGTAACATTTATTGGCTGGCTGTATAATAACAGGGGTACAAATGAAATTAAGATGCAAATCCAAAAGAAGATATCCCCAAGGCATAAAATGTGCAGATGTTTTATTCATGTCTTATCATTTGTGTCAGAACTGCACTTTATGCCAGTCAACAGATTCTAGGGTTACACATTTGGAAGTTAAAGAAAAGTATATACAAAACCCTAATTTGGTGTGGTGGTTTTTTTTTTTAAGAGTAACTCAGATGTGTGGTGACAAAGCACTACTGTTGTTTCTTTGTGTATGTCTTTACTGCAGCGCTAACCTGGATGACTGGCACCTTAGCCTAGCCTGGGTGTGAGAAGTCACAGAGCAAAGCCCTACCATAGTTAGTATCTCCATGGGTGCTGCATTCCCCAGGTGTGCCGCTAGCACTTCGGGGGCATATCCCATGGTTTTTCGTGCTGCACTCAGCTGAGGTGCTCTGATCATTTTGCTACTGAATTGTGGGGGAATATATTGTCCTTCTGTGCACACAGTGGGAATTGTGGGAAGGCGTTGAAGGACGGTCAGCACTCAAATGATTTAATCTCACTGCTAAGTGAGTGGGTTACCAGTCCCAGTGAAAGCAGCTTACTGACCCCCTGCATAGTCATGCCAGCTGGGTCTGGGTTGAAAGCCCCACTAAACTCAAGATGGTTTTTGTGTGAATGGGAGAGGGGTTTGGATCAGCAGCTGAGTAAAGGCCGGGCTAACAATGCAGTGAAGACATACCCCTTACCTCTTCATGGGAGTAGTCGGTACAGTCACTATGATTCTTTGTCTCGGAAGACGTACTTTGGCTTCAAGGGCTGGATCTTCTAATCTCTCTCATTTGTTTCCATATTGCAGAATCACCATGCAGTTAGTTATGTGCTGAGTAGTCACTGGGAACTGAAGGAGCTGGGATATAAATAGTAGGATTCGGGGGCATTGGCTAAAGTTCCCTTTATTGCATAGCTCTTCCTAGTGCTATTTTTATCCATAATTACCAAATAAGCCTGTTGTTGTTGTGCAGTGTTGATGTGTTTCCAGCTAAGTGTTTTTAATCAACCAATTTGAATCGTTCGGTTAGATTTACATTGTGTTAATCTGGGAGATGATGGATTCATAATCTACCTTTTAAGATTATCCATGAAGTTGTGTTATCATACACTTTCTTCTGTTTCGTACTTGTAGCACAGGAATGTCCTATCTATTTGAAAAGGTCTCTCTTCTAACAAGGATATTCTAAATAGATTTAGATCAGATGAAGATTTCGAATGGACTTTTTGTTGTTTTTTTGTTGGATTTGAAATGCTGTCATGGTTTCTTTTCATAACACTCATTTACAAAATATGACGGTAGTGGAGAGAAGTTTTAATAGGAGAAGAAAGGAATAGCTAACCTTACCATCTGCAGTGAATCTCTGTTGGCAGCACATGCCTTTGAGCAGTATATTTGGCCACTGAGCTGGAAAATTGTCATCCTTATGTGGGAAGGATATTTTTAGTCAGAGGAACATCTGTAGAACACCACTTGCTCAAACTTCCACCATCTTTTGACAAGTCAGACAGATGTGACTCATGTCAGTTTTGTACTTTATGGGGGAAGGGAGGAATGCAGTGCTTATAACCAGAAATGCGGGGAGGTAGGGCGGGGGGGGGGAATATGCTTTCACTCTAAATAGGTCATTCTCCTTGGTTTGTAAAATATATTGAGAAGATTTGGTTTTCCGTCTCCATATTAAAGATGCCTGTATTTAAATGTTTATATAAAATCTGTTGTGGAAATCATGTTATGTTGATTTTTATGAAACTTCGTACTAATTTCCAAGTTGGGGGGAAAATGGCCTACTTCTGTACTTGAATGCACCCAGCATGTGCCCTCTTGTCTGGTGAGTTCTCCTGAAACTAGGATGCTTTGAAATGTGCTGCTGCTCGAAGAACAGTCTGTAAAAGTGTTGGGAGGGAGGGGGGTTCCATGTCTATTGTGTCAAAGATTCCCAAATTTGTTGACTTTGCTATTTAAAAAAAAAAAGTCTTCCTCCCTCCCTCTATCTCTCAGTTCACTTCAGGATTGGAGAGTTACAGGTGGGGCTGGTAGCGCCACTGCCTATTAGGGCTGCCTGATGCTTTAAATTATAAGACTGTTTTCAGTTGCTTATAACTTTGCCCAACTTTAAATGACTGGGATGAGAATTTACAAGCCCAGGTGTCTGTTTTGGGGTGTTTGTGGGTTTTTGTAACTTTAACCAAAGCGGATCAGCTGTTTCTGAGAATGAGGCTCGGGAAAAATACATTTTGGCCATGTTTAAATTCTGGCAACCTTGTCTTTGAAAAGCTCTTGCACCCATCCTTGCTTCGGAGCTAACCTGGATGACTCAGACAGTTCATGCTCCTGTCCAGGGCTCTGGGAGGTCAGAAGGCCTTTCCCTCTTACTGCTGGGCTGGGCTGGGTGCTGGAGCGAAGACCTGGGACGGGGAAGGGAGGCTGGAACTGTTTGGGCATGAGGACTGGGACTGGGAGCCAGTTTTTAGGCTCCTTTTACACCCAGAGGGCAGCAATATTGGACTTAAATAAGGTTCTCTAAACAGGGTGTGGCTCATATATAGGTTTTATACACTATTTCCTGGGCCTTATGTACAGTAGACTTGATTTTTCTTACAAATTTTCCCTGAGGGAGCTGCACCATGTGGTAGCAATGTTATGGCAAAAAAAAGTGCATGCAGGCGAAGCTTAGGGCCTGCAATGTTGGTGAAACAAGTAGAATCAGGTCAGCAAAAATACGTTTGAGCCAGGCTTTAACATGGTGTTTTTGAAACAGATTGGTTTTATTTGGCCTTAAAGCAGGATTTTTAGTAAGATTTAACATTTAACATTGTTGCCTACTCTGAGGCGCAGGACAGGAAAAGGAAAACAAGGACATAGCTTGGCTCTTGTGGAATTGGTTGATTACATCAGGATGAAGGTGAGAAGTTTTCTTTTCACATGTGGAGCATAACTTAAATATCGAGTTTTTTGTATTCACGAGACAGGACTTGAGAGTAAGCTGTTGAACAGTATAGTTTTTTTAAATTATTATTTAATGAATGAGTTGCAGCTTTTGTTGACCTAGTTGGTTGTCTTTGGTTTAAAGGTTGTTCACAGTTTCAAACTTGTATTATCATTATTTACGCAAAAAGTTGGCTTTTGGATTCAGGAGTTGCCAGTCTTACAGCTCCAAGTACTTGTGATACACAGTAGAATTTTGTTCAGCAATGCAACACTTCTGAATACCCTGCTGTCACATAATACTTGTGTGGGAGACAAGTTTTTTTTTTTTTTTTTTATTGAAGTGACTTGCAGTTGTTATGATCGTGAGTAGGAGTTGGACCTTGACATGAGGTCTCAAAAATATTTTTGGCTTAAATTCAGTCACTTGCTGTTGAAAGCATAAGCAGATATGTCTTGGCATATTTAGAGTTGTTTAAATAGCTTTTAAAATATTTGATAGCATTATGTTAATATATTATTATATTAATGACTTGTCTGTCACCTGTTAAGTTATAATACTTATCATTCCATTATTTCTGATGGGCCTAGACAGTAATTTCTCCCATCAATATACACACATAATTTGTATTATAGTGAGTCGGAGATAGGGTTGGCAGGTTGTTCCCACTGTTATCACAGACAAATGGGGAAAAATAGATCCCAAGGCTTATGAAGATCGAATTGTATGTTAATGTTCCAAAATCTGTAATAGAATGCCCCTCTGCCATGTACATTGGCCAAACCAGACAGTCCCTCGGCAAAAGAATAAGTGGACACAAATCGGACATCAGGAATGGTAACATACAAAAGCCAGTAAGTGCACACTTCAATCTCCCTGGTCATTCTATTACAGATTTAAAAGTCACTATCCGTGAACAAAAAAACTTCAGAAACAGACTTCAAAGAGAAACAGCAGAACTAAAATTTATTTGCCAATTTAACACCATTAATTGGGGATTGAATAGGGACTGGGAGTGGCTGGCTCATTACAGAAGCAGCTTTTCCTCTCCTGGAATTGACACCTTCTCATCTATTATTGGGAGTGGACTACATCCACCCTGATTGAATTGGCCCTGTCAACACTGGTTCTCCACTTGTGAAATAACTCCCTGCTCTCCATGTGTCAGTATATAATGCCTGCATCTGTAACTTTCACTCTATGCATCTGAAGAAGTGAGGTTTTTACCCACGAAAGCTTATGCCCAAATAAATCTGTTAGTCTTTAAGGTGCCACCAGACTCCTTGTTGTTTTTGTAGATACAGACTAACACGGCTACCCCCTGATACTTTCTCTTCCACCACTCCCTTGAAAAAGATGCTAGGAAAGAGAAAGTTGCAGTTAAAAATGGTAAAGATTGAGAGTACATATTCATAATTTAGAGTAAAACATGTTTTAGGGATGTTCTAAACCCAAGAAATTAAGAGTTAAGATTGAATTTAAAAGAAATCCAAACATGGTAAAGTATAAAAATAGTGTGTTCTCACACAGCCTTAACTATTCCCTATATTGACACCATGCAATAACTGTAAAATGGATTGAGGCATTTTTGTGTTTGTACTCCCAGATTAGGTTAAATTGATTTTTAAAGACAAATTATTTTTTTTTCTCCTCAGTGTCACCATAATGTATTTTACCCTATATTACTGATGTGTTCTCAACTTCAGCAGCCTCTTAAACAAAAACTATCTTGAGAATTTATTTTTGGGTTACTCTTCTATGAAATTATTGAAACAAGAAACCCACAGATAATGATGTGATATTTATGTGTTATGTGATATCTGTGTAATGTAATTAAGTATCAATTTTAATGTTTTTAAACCTCTATGGCCATTTTTACCACTATGATCTGACTTCTTAATGCTATTCTGAAGTAGCACCAGGTATCCAGAGAATGCTGGCCAGTTAACCTGAATTAGAGCTGCAGAGGAGTTCAAAATAGCTAGAGTACAACTCCAGAAGTTAAAAAATTATGGGTCAGATCTCCAATAATAATGAGAGAGTGAGGTTTTTTCTCTCTCATTTATGAATTCCCCCTGCCCATTACCAGTGTGACAAATAAATTTTCCTATGCACATCCACACACTACCTGTTCTACTCCTCTCCCTCTTGCAGTGCCTCACATTATTTCACGGTACGTGTGCACACCAACAAACCAGTCCCCCCTTCTCTTCCAAATATATCTGCTGTAAGGAGTAGCTCCTGAAAATAAATATTTAGTACTAATGGTCATGTTTGCCATTAATTTTCATAACTGAAAGTTCCCATCAACAGAGGGTGCTGCATAAATCATGTTTCCCTTCAGAGGAACTCGTGGAAAATTGCCCTCTTTCAAGAAAGGTGTCCTTCAAAATGGCCACCCCATTATTTCTACTAAGAGCGAATCCAGCAGCCATCTTGGAACAGCTTGTGTCCTCAATCCTGTTGAGAATAGGAGATAAACACCCTTCTCTCAAAATAGCAACCCAACTGTAGGTACATTTATGACCTCATTTCTACTTAGAATAATGGAAGATGTTAGCCATATTGGAAGAAGGTGCTTCTACATGGAATTATCTGGAGTTGAATATTATTTATCATCCCTTGCGGAAGAAGAAACTTCATGAAGAATAATGGGGGAAGAATAGCTATGAACTCTTCTAAAATAAACAAAAGAAAAACCTTCACAACAACCTTTAAATGTACCGTGTGTAGAGGATATCAGTGAGTTTTGACTGTCAAGGAAGTTTGAAGCACCTGTATTTCACTATGATCATCCAGGGGAGAGAAATGGTCTGATACTGGGTGCTAATTATTTTTAATGACAATTTTTAAAGTAGTTTTAACCCATGACCAATTAACTGTCTTACTTGTAAATTCTCAGAAAATGTATTCTGTGCTCAAAGTAAATGGTGTAATTTTTCAGAAGGATGCACTGTATTGTTCAACCATTGTTATGGGCGAGTCCCTGACTTAAGTCCAAAGCTCAAGGTGACTTTAAACTCTGCAATCGTGAGCAGTGCTGTATTACTAAATCATATTATCTTTTGCAGTTTCTCACAAGAGATTATTTTAAGGCTCTAACAGAAGTAAGGGTAACTCTGGCTTCTGCTGGTACCCTTAGGCATCAAGCTACCTAGAAAAGAGGAAAACACTTGATTCTTTGTGATGAGCTAGTTTCTTTGCTTGAAGTTGCTAATTGGAAAGCAGTGATTAAGGTTGACATGGGTGTCTTTATAATAGCAACCTGAATGATCAGTTCTAATGTTTGTTGGCTTCAGATTTGTGTTAGTTTCTTTAGCTAGTGGATCACTAGATATTGGGACTGGAAAGCATGTTTCCTATGGGACAGAGAAAATATTAGAAGCTGCAAATATGATGGAATTACCAATGCCTTGAATTTTTTTAAGTCATGGATAATTAAAAAAAAACTATTACTTACATTTGTTTGTTTCTTTGCTTGAAACCGTCTATCTGCCAACCTTTCCGAAATGTCATCATGTAATTATTTTAACAGGCAGTGTATTCTCCTTTATTTGGGGGATATTAACCTTTCTAAACAAAAGGAATGTTAATATACACTGGAGACACAACTAATAGGATTTCATTTTTCTCGTTAGGCAAGAGACTTATTTGAATTTTCTTTTTAAATAATTGTGAAAGAATGCCTGAAGTAAAATAATTGCCTTAAACTAATCCATGATAGCAATTTTAAATGTGAATATCCAGATCATTTTGTATGGATTGGAAAGAGTAATGTTGTTTTCTTGTTTTTGTTTGCTTTGGTCAAACAGTGTTGAAGGATGATATGAATTCATTGAATTTGGAACAAAGGAAATGCTAATTGTTAATGCACTAAATTCTTTTATGCCTTGAAATGTTGTGTTCAATTCACCAAGCTTGTTGTGGCCTATTTAGGTTTCAGCTAATGTTTTGTGTGTGGGTTTGGGGTTTGTATTCTGTATTCGGTTCAGCACAGCACATTTTTATGATTTCTTTCCAAAATAGTTAATTGAAATTTTGTCTGCCTGAATTATCTGCACTTCACTTTTTCTTTCAAACACCATTTGCCTGGAAAGGCTGAAGAGATGGGAAGAAACACCTTAAACTGCAAATATCACTTCTGACCTCTTTGCATTGATGACTTCGGGCCCTTAAGGAAGATGGGTTCTGCTATTCTTGGATTAGTGGGAGTGTGTGAAACGTTGCTTGCGTCCCTCCTAGGCAAAAATACCAGCAGAGTCCGCCTTTGGCATGCAAGGGCTGATGCCTAGTAACGCCTCAATTTTGAAAAGCATGTTCCAACGAGAACTGTGCATTAGTCTGCGTAGCCGTTGTGGGTGTATTTTTACATATTTGGATACTGCTTTGTGGAACTGGTAAAGTTTTTTTTGTGGGTGTGGTCTGTATCCCAAGCTGTTCATTGTTTCCCAAATAGTCATTTGGCTTTTAATGTTCCTTTGAATGTGAACACTAGTGTTTTATGTGCTGAAACTGAAAAAAATATATGTAAAATTGTGCAGTGTCTTGCATATGAAATGTAATGTGGACAAATATCCCAAACTCTAAAGCATTTATATTTTAAAAGAATATTTCTAGTCCCCCTAATGACTTGCTTTTTCTACATTGAACTTCATATGTGTTGCAAGAGTATATCTGCTTCAGCACCTTTGGTGAGCAAGGAGCAACACACAGAGCTGTTAACAATATACATACGGGAATTTAATACAATCCTTTTGATACATAAAGAAGGATGAATGGTAAGCTAAGTTGATTGCATATCTAGAAGAATATTTGTGCCTGATTTATGCTCTAAATTTAGCACTGAGTTTCCTTTGTAATAGTAAAATGTCACATTAGCATGCCCCTTTTAATCTAATTTAGTTCCAGAGAAAACAAATACATGTGCTGAGGGATTCTCAAATTTAGTAGTCCACTCTGTAGTAGACTTAATTGCAATACAATTATTGTTAAAGTGACTCTCTTGTCCCATATTTTGAGACCAAAATGTTATATATATTTTTTTCTTTCCATCATACTCTTTCATTCACCTTTGAATACCGATGAAACAAAATTTAGAAGACAAAAGTGTCAGTAAATAACCGTTTGGTTCATTTTCAGCAACTAAGGGAGATCAGTTCATGAAGGCTTATGCCTCTAAGAAAATGAGTGTCTCAAAAGTTCTACCTATGTAAATAATAATTCATTAGAGGATAAAATCAAAAAGAGTGTGTCCCTTTATTCTGGAGAAGACTTTTGAGTCATTAAATAAAGAGCATTATGTTCAAACATTCAAGCTCAGTTACTTCTCTTCATCATTTAGTAAAAATCCAACACTTATACATAACACACAATTTTACAATTAAAAAAAAAATAATGTTGCTGATTCTCAAGGGTTGTGATCCACAATTTGAAATCCCAGACTTGGCCGAAGGTTCACCTGCAACTACCCTAATGTGTCTAAGTACTATTAATTTAAAACTGTACAGATCTAATCTTTAGTTGAAGTGAAAGCTGCCTCTGAACTAATTACGGTTTACAGAAATTGATAATTTGTCTTGTGTGTGTCTGCAGGAAGAAAATTAATATTAAATATGATTAGCAAATGACAGGTTTCAGCCCAGTAATTTACAGTCTTCATTAACAAACTTCCAAAATTTATCAATAACACTGGAAGTAACTTCATTTATACAACTTCATTGCAGCTGGTATCATTTTTGTAGAAAGGGAAATGTGGACCTTCCATTATTAGTGTGCCTTTACCTTACCCAGCCCATCTATGAGCCCTGAAGTCCACTTAAATCCTCTAAACCCCAAACTTTAACAACCTTTGATCCCCTTTCATTAAAATGTCAAGTCTCGTGAACCCCCTCCTAAAAATTAATATTTCCAGGGATATTCTCCTTGACCTGAGTATAAATTATAAAAGCAGTGATCTTGGAAACATAAAATTTGTTTTTGACATGCTTATTACACACTATTTATTAATTATCGTTTATCGTGACAGTATTTTTATTACATTATGAAAACGGCAACACACTTCCAAGCTCTCACTTTCGTAGCTTGTCACTTTGAATAAGCATGTTATAAGACAAGTCTCCTAGGTTTCATCAAGGAGTATCAGATGTGAAACAGCATGAAGGTATTTAAGAAGCCAACTCAGAGTTCCTCCTACACAAGCATTCAGGTCTTGAGCAGTCCAGGCAAACAATGCACATTACAACAAAGCTTAAACTTGTTCTTCATAATAATTTTAAAAACAATACTATCTGCCTATTTAATTTTAAAAACAACAAAAAATATCCAGCTCCCTTTCCATTTCTTATAAGGAGTCTTGAAGTTTACATCTCCTCAGTGTGATAGAAATGCTTGCTTTGATTTACTTAGCTCTTGAAAGTCCAGGAGCTCTGGGGTGCTGACCCGTGCTGCCCAGGGTCCCTAGGGACAGCTCTGTCCACCATTAGGGAATTTTTTTCCCAAGAACCCCCTGTAAAATTTCGCAAACCCCCAGGGGTTCATGAACCCCAGTTTGGGAACCACTGCTCTAAACCTTCCTTTAGTTGTATATTATAGGGCAACCACCGATCCTTTTTCATAGAATGAAATGGAATGGAACAGACTTCGAGAGTATTATCTAGACTATTCCTGACAGGTGTTGGTCTAACCTGTTCTTAAAAATCTCCAGTGGTGGAGATTCTACAACCTCCCTAGGCAATTTATTCCAGTGCTTAACCATCTGACAGAAGTTTTTCCTAATGTCTAATGGAAGTCATTGCTTCTTGTCCTATTCTCAGAGGTTAAATAGAACATTTTTTTCCTCCCTTGTCCTTGTAACCCCTTTTATGGATTTGAAAAATGTTTTCATGCCCCCCCAGTCTAAACAAATACATTTTTGTCAGTCTTCCCTCATAGGTCATGTTTTCTAGACCTTTAATCACTTTTGTTGCTCTTTTTCTGGACTTTCTCCAATTTTGTCCACAGCTTTCCTGAAATGTGGCACCCAGAACTGGACACGATACTCCAGTTGAGGCCTAATCAGCATGGAATGGAGTGGATGAATTACTTGCTTACAACACTCCTGCTAATACATCCCAGAATTGTTTGCTTTTTTTTGAAACAGTATTACATAGTTGACTCGTATTCAGCTTGTGATCCACTATGACCCTCAGATCCTTTTCCATAGTACTCCTTCCTAGGCAGTCATTTCCAATTTTGTATGTGTGCAACTGATTGTTCCTTTGAAATGGAGTACTTTGCATTTGTCCTTATTGATCTTTTTCATCCGATTTACTTCAGACCATTTCTCCATTTTGTCCAGATCATTTTGAATTTTAATCCTATCCTCCAAAGCACTTGCAATGCCTCCCTGCTCGATACTGTTCACAAGCTTTATAAGTGGACTCTCTATGCCATTATCTAAATCATTGATGAAGATACTGAACAGAACCCGACCAGAACTGATCCCTGTGGGGCGCCACTTGATATGCCCTTACAGCTTGACTGTGAACAACTGATGATTACTCTCAGGGAATGGTTTCCAACCAGTTATGCATCCGTCTTATAGTAGCTTCATCTAGGTGTATTTCCCTAATTGGTTTTGTTTCATGTGAGACAGAATCAAAAGCCTTACTAAAGTCATGATATACCACATCTACCGCTTCACCCTATTCACAGGGCTTGTTTCTTAATATAGCTTGTAACTTGCAGCACAAAATCTCCAAATCAAAGTATTTTTTTGTGTGAAGTGACTTAAGCCCCATTTAATATAACTATACATCACATGCTGTATTATCAAACATGATATAAGGAGAGATTGTAGCAGTCTAATGTGTACGCTGTTGAGAGCTGAGGAATGGTATATTGTGAGTAGTCTTGGAACTGACTTTGTCGGCACATTACTAAGATGTAAAACTGTTGTAGTATAATAAAGATCATTAAATTGTTTCTATACTTAGCTTTTTAAATAGTTCACTTTATTGTAGGCACAGTGCCCCAACAGTGTAGTCACTATAGCTTAACATGTACATTGCATTTGTGGATCTGCCATCTCCCAGAGGAACATGAGATGCTAGTCTCTGTGGATGCTGAGGTCAAGGCTAATTATAAAAAGCATGGAATGCATCTGCTTTTGTCTTGGTAGAGTAGGGCAGAAAATTGTGAAACAGCTTTGTACCCAGAGGGTAAAGGCCTGAGTATGATGCTAATTCTAAAATGGGCTTGATAGCAAATGATCTGACACTCTAATTAAAATCCAGATATAATATTATCACTTGCTCACAATTTTGGGGGCAGTGGAAGGAAATGGCTGGAATGTACCAGTACGGTAATCAGGTATCATACTCCTGTAGTAGTATTATGGTGCTGGTCTTTGACCAGAAGGCCTTTTAGAGTGTAAATCATGTCTTGTCAATTTTTGAAGTGAGTTTTAGTGCTACTAAGAACGCTGGTGTGATTCCCTTAAGTCGAAGGTTAACTATACAGTGCAATTAACATTTCCTTAAATAAGAGAATGGGAAAAAATTACTAGTCTGCCTTAGTCATGATGTAAAACATCTCTGCCCTCTCTTCCAGGTCTTCTGAGCAGTGACTGCCAATCTTATGCTCCATTTCATGCTGGCTTTATGTTGTGGACAAAAAGGGGCTAGGGATGAGTCTTTCGGATACTTGATTATTGCGAGGGGTATAAAGGTACTTACAGAGTTCACATGCATCTTAGGTCTGTGTTTGATCCTGGCTCTTGAGAAGTGGAAAGCGAGTGGATTTGTGACACCACCAATCTCCTGTTCCTGCCAGCAGAGCTTCAGTCTGGTACAAGGGCTTGTGTGAGTTTTCCAAGTATTTTGGATACAGGCTTCTGAAAACAAAACACAAAGTACATCACATGGGAAATAGTGGGGAAGGAGACATTCTTTAAAAACTAATTTCAGCCCCATTTTAGAGCGGGTGACTGTGCCTTAGGGCCATCTTTCCCTATAATAACCGTGTACTGGTGTACGTATCGCTGCTCAGTATTGTGCGTTTATTACTTGCTATGCTGACATGTGCATGTTGCCATGACCTCTTCATACAGAATTGTTTTTTAAGAAGTATGTACTCCAGGTGGAACGAGCATACAACATGCTTGCTGTCCTGGCTAAGTGACAGTGTTAAAGGACAAAGAATCAGAACAGCTACTGATTGAGGACTTAGAGGAGTTTGCAGTACAAAAATCTTTCCAGAAGGCCTTCAGGGTGCATTTACTCTTAAGCTGAAAATGTTTTAAATAGTGATCGTGCACCATCCTTAGTAAAAAGCAGTCTTCTCGAGATGTCTTGTGGGGTGGGGCGGGATGGCGGGGTTGAGATTTGAGGGACAAGAACACTTGCCAGTGGTATTGGGTGAGTAGCGGTGAAACTATGGGCTATTGGGGTCTTGCAAATCAAATGGAGCGTGCTACGACCTGGACAGTCTCTGGCTTGTTCTGTGGCATAAGGACAGCATGTAGCTCCCTGTGTAAATGTGCAGTTAGCTGCGTCATGCTCAGTTGGGATGATGCTATTAAAAGTTGCGCTGCTTTTGTAGATAAACTACAAGACATCAGCTTTCAACTTCTTGTTCTTTAGCCTTGTTTTATTCCTTGCTGAGCACTGACAGATGAAAAACGTACTAAATTTAGGGATGAGAGAAGTCTCTCCCCCCCACACTCCCACTCCATTTTTAGTGCCTGAATTCTTTTGATTAATTTTACCCTTGATTTCTATCTCAGACTTGAGACATTTTCTAACCGCAAGAAATCTCATTTTATATTATGTGAGTACTTGGTTAGCATGATGGCAATATAGCTCATTGCTAACATGGAGTATGTCTGAACAACCTGTGCTTACAGGCATCAGATCAGTGGAAATCATCTACCATGTCATAACATGATGGAGCTTGACCATCTCTAACCAAAGGAGAGGGAGGTAGGTGAAAGCCGCCTTCGCAGAGAACAAGGTCTGAGGAGGTGAACTTTGAAGTGGAGTTCTAGAAGTTGAAGCCCCAAGGTGGGCTAACTTTGTCAAATGTAGTTAAGTGAGAAGGATGTCTGTCTTTGCCCAACCTCTCCATTGAGGAATTCAAGTATGTCCGCTTAATGCTATGGAATTACTGTTTGATCAAAGGCTGATAGTTGCGGGTCAGTTAGGGTGGCACAGTTGTATGATGCTGGGGATAAAACCAGCGTTTTTTAGACAGATGTGACATCTGTGTTTGGTGCACAATGTACTTAGGTCATGACTTATCCTCGCTTTAATGACTCTGTGTGTGTGTGTGTGTGTGTGTGTGTGTGTGTGTGTGTGTATTCATCACTGTGATATTTGGCCACATGAGCAGTAGTGTGATCTAGCAGATAAGGCACCAGGTTGGGAGTTGGAAAACCTGGGTTCGGGTCTTTGCTCTGCCACTGACCAGTTGAATGACCTTGGGCAAGTCACTTCCACTTAGTTTCATTCCTCTGCCTCTCAAGTCTTTTTTGGGGGGGAAGGACACTCTCTCACTATGTCTGTACACTGGTTAGCATAATGGAACATTGATCTCAGGGCCTCCAGGAGCTATTGTAATACAAGTGAGTAGTAATAGTAACGTGTATGAGTACCACATTAAACTAATCACAGTAGACTGCACAAAAAGTTGCTCTCACTGCACCATCAACAGCCCACCATAAGCAGGCCCTGAATAGTTACTCATGATTACAGTTGCTTGGCAAAAAGATGTACCTTTTACTGAGCTCTGAATGTTACAAGAGTATTTGACCAGAGATCTGAGGCTAATGAACACTCCTGCAGTCCTTAGTTGCACATGTAGGGACTGTATCAGAAGACTTGAGTTGAACTCCAGCCTTTGCAGTTACACAAGAAGGAAAGTGACCTCTATAGTAACCAGTCTTCAGACCAAATAGCACTTGATAAAACCGCTTGTGCTGTATCTGGAATCCGTAGGAGGAAGCAAGCAAATGCCTGGAATATAAATCTAACTTGCCCAAACCCATTCATTCCACTAAAAACTGGAGCTCAAAACATCTTTAAGACCACAGATTTAAAATTTGCTATTCATATTTATTGGCGTGTACATTATGAATCATCTTGCTCATAGTTGGTTCTGCTTTTCTAAAGAAAGCTTGACTGTTTTCCACAACTGACCAATGAATTTTGTCGAGTTGTGAATAGCCAGTAATACAGCTCATGTGCCCCCCCAATATGGCTGCTGCATCTTGATTGTTGCATTGTTTTGCATTTGCTTTCATTGTAGCATTTAATTTAGTCAGTCAGTTTGAATTCTTAATACGGAAGGAATTCAATGACATCTAATGATTAAATAACCCCCATCATTTGTAAAATTGGGTTTGTCTGGATGTTAGAATGCTGCTCAGATAGCAGACGTTGACTTCTAATTGTCGGATCAGATTTATAGCTGAAAGCTGAGATGTACTGTAACGTTCCCTCGTTTTGTATCTCTTGTAGCTCTCTCCCCCTCCTGGAGCAAAATGGGCTGTGGATAAAAGTTGGTGCATTTGTACACCATAAAAAATAAAAAGCGAAATCCAAATAGCTGTCAGAATTGGAAATAATTGCACCATTGTCTTGGGGGCTCAGGATTGAATGGACATTAAGAATTAGCTCCTTTCTCAGCTACTAGACAACTCTACAGTCCATGCTCAAACTACAGCGGTAGAATATTATGAAGAAACTTGTACTGATACTGCCCATACTGTACTGCTTCTTGGAAAAAGAGGGTTTTGGTTCCTAGAGCTGCTATTATGGAACTTTAAGCTAGCACTAAATACTAAGCAAAAACATTATTTTAAAAATATATAGTGTCCTTGTACATTAGTTTCTCTCTGAAAGACAGTGGACATATTACTTACACCTGGTTTTATAAAAGTGGCACTACTTAGTGGACAGTATCTATATCCAACCTCCTCTTTTTGTTTTCTATCACAAAATTGTCTCCACAGAATTGCACTCTTTGCTTCCAGTTTATAAGAAGATACAAGGGGGTTTTCCCAATCCAAATGTCTTTTTGTCCGCCCCCGATCCAATGTCACTTTCTTTGGAGCTCATACCGTCTAGATACTTGGCCTTTGATTGCTATGTCACGTAAGACTCCTTCAGAGCAGAATATAGATGTAGCTCCTCCGTTGTGATGTATTGGGACTGTTCCCAGGTTCTCTATTAACTTTGCTTCTAAGGAATCGGATTAAAGTAATCTTCTATTATAGTATGATAGAAGCTGCACATGTAGAGATATTTTACAGTAGTCACAGTTCTTAAGGTAAGTTAAAGTTATTTCAATTGTTACTTATCTTTTGGATGACAATCATGACAAATGCCTGGTATAATTTCTTTCCCTTAGCAGATGGATATAAAATGAAGGTATTATATAGATCTTTTATACATTTTTATTTGTGAACGTTGAATTAGATACTGACGCATTTAACTTGACAAGCAAGAAGTAAATTGTATTCTGATCTAGTTTAATAAAGTGAAATCCAATTCTTGAGATTTGTGCTGGTAACTTTTCACTGCTCTAATAGTTAAGTTACAAGGAAGAGACAACAGTCATTGGTCTCTATTAGTGACACAAACTTCCAAGAGATGAAGTTTACTGCAGTTGACTTTAAAATGGGCACCTTGTTGAAGAGGGATCCCTCTATACTGTTAGTGGATGGATTAGTCTTCGTAGCTACATAAATCAGTTTAGCAGGCACTGGGCTATAGGAAAAGAGGGCATCTGTCATGGAACTGAAAATACAGTGAATTGCTCTACCAATCTAACTGACCCTGGACATGGAATATGGACCCTATAATGAGAAGCCAGCCATGTGGTATAATGGATAGAATGCTCGAAAAGGAGATGGGGGATTCTGTTCCTAGTTCTGCCACTGATTTGCTGAATGATGTTGGCCACGCCACTTCATCTTTCTATGCCTCTGCCGCCCCATCTTCAAATTAAAATGTGTTAGAAGGGAAAAAAGGAGCAGGCTGACCCAGAGGTGGATTTGAGTAGATGGGCTTCTTTATTGCAGTACTTGTTCCTCTGGACCCAATTGTCCAGTAAGCACTGGATTAGTTACGTCATACTCTTTTTGTTTAGGTTAGTATGTACATGGCTACATTTATTACAACACCCCAAAAACCCTTATTAAGTAATAGAAACATCCACTGTTAGTAAACCCACCTCTATTTATTGCTTATAGCATTACACATACTGTTACCTTGAAAATACATTTCTTTGCAACAATTTGTTGCCATAAATATTTCTTCTTAGCAGTTCCCAGGGGAGGGAGGAAGGGGCCCATGGACAGTTCTCAAGGGAGGTGGGGGAAGGGGCCCTAAGCCAGGGCTGGTTGATGTAGCTGGGAAATGGCGGGAGGGGAAGATAACATTCCTTTTACCTTCTACACAAAGGGCATTTTTCTGCAGTCGCATCTTTATTAATCTTTATGAGGAACAGAGAAGGGAAGAATCTGGCAACTTGCATTTTAAACAAAGAAATACTGAAAAATTTTACAACTTTATGTAATAGACACGAAAATATTGCCTACATAGGCCTTTGTTCCCTACATAAGAACGGCCGTACTGGGTCAGACCAAAGGTCCATCTTGCCCAGTATCCTATCTACCGACAGTGGCCAATGCCAGGTGCCCCAGAGGGAGTGAACCTAACAGGTAACGATCAAGGGATCTCTCTCCTGCCATCCATCTCCACCTAATACCATGTCAGCACATTAGCAGCTTATTGTTATACTTATCCCAACAGAATGATGATACTTGACCACTCTTGTAAAGACTTTGGGGAAGAGCAGAAGATGTTTTAGGGTTAAGTATTGCTGGTGCATTTGAGCTTTGTAGGATTGGTTGTATTTCAAGATGGGTGAACATAGCAAAATATTTGCTTTTTTTTTCTTTTTCAAGCAATAGCTGCTTATTTCAGCTACTTGTCTGCAAGCTCAAGATGCTGGTTGATTTGTATTAAAGTAGCACTTAGACGACTGTTGTGTGAGGCAAATAGTAACACTCCCCGATCTGAAAGTGTTTAGAATCTAAATAAACAAGACAAAGATTTGAAGAGGAAACAGGCACGGAAAGAACAAGTAACTTGGGAGGTCAGTGGCAGGTCTCCTGTGACCTAGTCCAGCTCCTTCTCCACTGGATTAGCTCGTTCATTTGTTTGCCAGATCAGCAGTGGAGACTCTCTTGCTTTAGCATGACACTGAGAAACAGCATGTTGTCCTTTCCCTGGTATTGCTGCTTATAGTTTAAGGTTTGAGTTCGAGCCGGGCAGCACTGAAGTGAGGTCCGTTAGATTTGCCGATGTGCATGCTTTTCTTTCTGAATCAAATGATGTTCTTTTTAGGGTGGTGATAATTGTGTACTGCTTTTAAAAATGCAGCATGGGATCATTAATTTGCACCAAAGAAGGGAGGCAGTTGGGTGAGATTCAATTGGAATGCTTCACTGATACTTGGGAGCTCCCAGACGTCATCTACAGAATCTAAATGTTCCTTTTAAAAAGGGGAAGAAAAAGGTTTCTAGCATTTCTGGTTGCAAATAAAATATATAAAATAATAAAGTTTCTCTAAAAATAGAACAGGAGTACTAGTGGCACCTTAGAGACTAACAAATTTATTAGAGCATAAGCTTTCGTGGACTACAGCCCACTTCTTCTCTGTTTACAGGTATAGTGTGTGACCAGAATGAAGATTTTTTTTACACTCAGAGCCCCAAACTTATTCAGTTTCTGAGCTTGGGATCTACATGAGAAAATGTTTTTCCCCCAGTCTTAAGGCATGAATGATGTTTTTATGTCACTCAAAAAACATGGTTTATATATTTTCTTATAACAATCACTGGATAGACTGAGAATCATTGGAATTGGACAAGTTTAGCACCGAAGGACATACATTTGAACAACACTGAACGATTTGCTTACCTTTTGTCCACTTTTACTTTAAAATTAAGTGCGCAGCATTATGAGAGGGGGCTTCCCAGAGGGCTTACAAGATGGAAAAGTGACAGAGGGTTTGGCCAGTGATGGTATTTCTCTGTACCCTGCTTTTTTTTAAAAGGGCAGCAAATGTAGAATGAGCTGTTTTGAGACTCCGAAGTGACCAATTGCTGCTGAGCAGCCACTTTCTTCCTTTTTTCCTCTGTTTTCATTGTCTAATTTACTTTGTGTAATCAACACGGAAGCCTTTGTGACTACTTAGAATTGTGTAGCAATATTCTGTACCAACACATGGTTCAGTATAGTTGTATGCAGGATATGGTAACATGCTCTTTCATAAGATTGTCTCTCTCTCCCCACACACAAATGGTGGCATATACCATCGCCAGATTTCAAGTAGCCGGAAAATGTCTTGCAGGTCTGCATGTATTGTGTGTGCTAAAGAGGTAGATGCGTATCCGGACATTTTATAGTCTCTCCTATAACATTTTACTTCAGACTTCAAATTGACTTGAATTTGAGTGTTGTCAAATGGGTCATAAACGGGTTGGAAAAAATTCTATATCAAGTGTAATGATAAATGGCAATTTATTGAATCCACAGGAGATGCCCCAGGAGGTGTTGCAGGGATTGTTGTTAAACCATCTCATTAATAAGTCTTTAAACAAAAATAAAAGGAGCATCAGGACAAGCATGCTAATTAATCTCAGGTGAGACTAAATGGTGCTGTATATGCTATGGAGGGTAGTGGAATAATACAGAGAGGGATTATTTAGAAATAAGGGGAGGAAATAGAACTTGGAAGCATTCAAGTGAATCCCCCTGAAGAATATTAATCAAATATCTGTATTGAGAAAAATTAGGTAAGGGCAATACTGAGGGTCAGCAAGGGGGTGATAGAGATCAGCAAATTAGACATGAGCATGCAAAAGCAGACAGTAAAATAGCCAGTGCATCTTTGGGCTGTATATGCAGAAGTATCATGCATTGAGCAAAGAGGTGGTAATCTGTGTCGTAGAAGAGACCTAGCACTAAATTCCCTCCATCTGGGAGTTCAGATCTGGTATTTTGGTGTGGGCCCATCTCTCTGCTAGAAGGAGGGTAGCAAATGGGAGGGAATTCAGAAGAGAATAATTACAAAAAAAACAAAAAAAAAACACAAAGTGGAGGTGAGAGCAATTTAGGGGGGGGAAAAACCCCTAAGCTCCTATCCAGCCATCTGCTCCACACTGCTGGCCCCTTGTGTCTGTGTGTGATGCTTCATTGGGCTGGACAGGACCCACGGCAGGAATTGATTGTTCATCTGCTTGGATCCAGTTGCAGGACTGGGGCCTCTACATGTATAGAGGGACCGAACAGATAAAGGCAGTGCTGTCTTACATGTATTTTAAGGTTGTAAACATCAGTGAGAGAGGAGAATTGTTCGGGGCTGTGCAGAGGGATAGAATTAGAAGTAACCGGGCATTGTGAAATGGTATTTATTAGACTGGAATTGTCTCCCAAGGGAAGTGATGGAAGCCTGATTACTTGTCATTTTAAGACTGGGCTACTGGCAAAGCACAAGTGTGTACTATAGGGAACAATATTTTGTAGGCAGGTGGATGGACTAGGTGAGCTAATAAGTTTCAACCACCTGTAATTCCTGACACATCTGTTTTTAAACTATATAAAATTCTGTTAATCTTTCAGCTGTTGGCTGCTTGGTTCAGAAATGAAAATACATTTTTGTTCACGCTTCTGGATAAAGGGCTAATGTCATGAAAACGAGGTGTTTCTCATGAGGCTACTGCAGCTCTACAGAAATAAAAAATACATGTAAAACTGAAAGAGTTCAATACTGGGGGGGAAACATGCACAGACTGCAGTATGGAACTGGATTAGTACATTTCTTTTATTGAATGTGGCCCTTAAAGATTGCATTTAAAATGGTACATACAGAAAAGCAAAAACGTGCCCACACAATCAATCTTCTCTTGCCTTGTGAATTTTAAATGTTAATTTGTAACCATACCTGTGTGCTGCGGCAGTATGGCAAAGTGGGGAATGAACAGAACGCTTTGGTCTTTTAGAGACTGTTTGTTCAGTGCAATCATGGCCTTTGACAAATTCAGTGGTCACAAAGCTATAATGTTAGCAGGCAGGAGCACGCTTTTAATATTCATCATCTCTAAGTGCTACGAACTGACATCCAGTAGTAAATGTGCAGATATGGGTGCTAGGAAAAACAGAGCAGGGAAGCATACTTGCTAATTTGTATTCTAGATGGAAATCTTAAATTAGTTTAAGATTTTCAAATGAATTTTAAATGCCGGGCACATAGGAGATGGAGTTGATATTAATATTAATAAGGTTTTAACAGATATTTAGTGAAATATTTGTATAATTGAATTTTGTTCCTAGTCAAGTCAGAAACCATACCAGCAGTGACCATGGAGTCCAGAAATTTGAGAGTTGGCGTATTCTTTAGTCTGATTCGTTACGGTGTGTGTATATATACAAAGCATTTTGCGTTAACATGGGTAACTTAATCCTCACTTGATTTGTGCCGTTACTGCTATGAGGTATACTCAATACATCAAATCTTATTTTTGCATCATGAAAGTCATTGTTTTATCAGGTGCATTAAAATGACCTCTATCAAGGTATGCATATTATATTCATTACTCTTGATCACCTGCCAGTGACTTCTAGATCAATATTCACGGAACAGTGTTTTTTTTTCTAGAATATTAATTATTTAATATCAGTCTATAGGGGAGCAGGTTTGCCTAGTGCTTGACAGAAAAGGGGTTGGAATGGGGGAGGCAAGGCAGGAAAGACATTCCCTCCCTGGGGAACCTAAAACACTATAAATAACAAAGTTCGGCTATAAATAGTTCTGCGAATGGTTTGGTGTGTAAAACACTTTGTATGTGTTCATTGGAGTCCATCTTGCTCTAAAGAGAGGGTGTGTGTAATAGAATTACTTTCTTCTTAATTTTTACTTACCTCTTGCAAGTGGGAGGTAGGATTTCTCAGCACACATCAGGTACCAGGGATTTAAATTACTATTAAAATAGCATGCATGTAATATGAATGGGCAGGCAAGAGCAAATCTTGTGTTAGATTACAGTGTTGCGCATGCCTGTTGGGATCATAAGACACAATTAAAAAGCATTTTACCCCAGATAAATGGTGACGTGTTATTTCTCTTGGAAGTGTTTAGTCTCACAAGAGAATGTATTTTGCTGCCTTGTTGTTGGGGAGACAAGCAAGAATGGCGTCCTGCAGATAGGAATAAAACCAGGGCAGTTACAGGAAGACAAAGATGGGGAGACTAAAATATTAATGGATAGCTTTAAAACACCGCACCTACATTGAGAGCAATGTGATGTTCTTACTTATGTATTCATGTTGAGTTAGCTGGGGTTTAAATTTTTAAAGCCGAGTAGGAAAAGAAAAGTTTTGCTGCTCGTTACAGGATCTGATGTTTTGTTTCTGCTGTTTAGGTAGAAATAGAGGAAAGTGATTTGAGTTTGTGTCCAAATACCTCTTGACTACCTCATCATCACAAGCGCACATAACTACTAATGACGCTGACAGACACCTTACATGCTTAAAGAACAGGAGTACTTGTGGCACCTTAGAGACTAACAAATTTATTGGAGCATAAGCATATAGAATGGAACATATATGCATCCGAAGAAGTGGGCTGTAGTCCACGAAAGCTTATGCTCTAATAAATTTGTTAGTCTCTAAGGTGCCACAAGTACTCCTGTTCTTTTTGCGGATACAGACTAACACGGCTGCTACTCTGAAACCTTACATGCTTAGTTACTTTTCCTTGATTTGGGGGGCCTTTGTCAAAAATTCTGTTCCTTATGTAGCCAAAGATGCCGTTTAAACCGGGAGTGCATTTAAGCTGTCTTGTGTGTGTGGCCTCCATGTGACTCCATGCAGTTCTACTGCTTTAACAATACCAATATCGTTACAGTACACCCTACTGTGGAGGCAGGTAGAGGTTATTTCCCTTCTCATGAAGAGAAATAAGCTATACAGCATAGGGCACCTTTATATGGGATAGCTGCATCCCCATTAGAGACTGTACATAACTGTTTTGGTTTTTAAATAAACAAACAAACACTACCCTCCTAGCTGGTGTACTTGTACCAGTACAAACGCTGCATATAGCTCAGACCAACGAGGGGCTGTGGTATCTGGGTTTGTTTAGGTGTTAAAAATCAGGTTTGTAAACTGCCTCTGTACAGACTGACTTGATGGAGGGTAGTGACTTTGCAAGGTAAAATGGCATTTTCAAGTCCTCTGTAATGTACGCTGTTCACATGACTGATAAAGTAACAGCATCTTTGCAGCTATTCTGGACTATCCTATTGGGGACTTGTCTATAGGTGAATTGCTTCTACACGGCTGCATCAGCCGTAGTAACAAGCTGTTCTGAATGAGGAACTATTGATGCTATAGTGACTTTGATTAGCACTTCACTCACAGCTACCACAGTACACTTGAGCTTTCATGTTGATGTATGTGCTTGCTTCAACAAGGCGTTTGCCTCCACCTACAGGAAGCAGCAGGCAAGAAAACCCCAAACACCTCCGATCAGCCAACCTCTTCTGAATAAGTCCAGTAACGTTTCTCTTCAATCTTTCTGCTTTTCTGGAACCAGTCGAACAAACTCCCACAAGCATTATGGTGGTCCCAAGACCTTGTGCCCTTTGGGCTATTTCTGCATTTTCCCTTTCTCATGCCCTCACGGTCATATCAAGGAAACCTGTAAAAACAGGCCAGGTGGTAATTGGGCTCCACTTGTCATTAGTGAGGCTTCCGTTGGAGTTCTGGGTTGACTAAAACATGCAATTTAAAAGACAAAATGCCTGGTTCAGAGGAGAGCAACAAAAACATTGGGAGGTTTGGAAAAATAATAGCTTTTGATTCTGGGAGAATGGAGCATGTCTGGCTGGAATAGCCAGAAGGTGAATGATACAGTAAACCTCTAACTTCCCTTTATGTATCCGAAAGGAGGAGAACTAGCTGTTACTCTCCTCTGTCACCCCAACAGACTGGGCTGTTATGAGCTTAAGCTCCAGCAGGGACAATTCAGAGAAGTGAACGCAATGATATAGGCCCTTTCTCTCACTCAGGATTCCACAGGGGAAGGCTGGGATGGGTCCTGCCTCTGTTCCACTTTGACCCAAATGCTTCCTAAGCCATGGAGCCATAATGGTGTCCATGGATTGATGGCCTCTTAAATGCTTCTCGGTCTGCCTCTGGTGGAGCCCAATGAGAAGGTGAAATGAAAGACCAGTTATGGTCGCTAATGTAGCTTATAGACTACTAGCCAGCATGTTACTGCTTCGGTGGTGCTGAAAATTACCTCCCGTACTGAAACCCTGGAGCCCAACTATTGCCATCTCCTTCAAAGTCTTCAGGCCCTCTGTACCCCAGGCTTATTTTGTTACCGTTTCATACAGATGTCCTTTTTCATTTTGCTTCTCTTTGTCCTCCTTTTCTGCAGGTGCATGACAGATAGGCAGCCTGACAGTCCTTGACTAATTTGAAGCTGGGTCCTGTGGCTCATGGTTTATAATTAGCTGAACAGGAGCTCCCGGTGCAACTCTGTGGCCTTAAAGGACTAATGTGATCCTTGGCTGCTTAAAGGGGGAAATGTTGAGTAGGGCCAGAGAGGATATTTTACCTCTGTATTCAGCATACTGTGTCCAGTTCTGGTGCCCACAATTCAAGGAGGATGTTAAGTGGTTGAGGGTTCAGAGAAGAACCATGAGCAGGATTAAAGAACATGCTTTAACAGGGGTGCTGAGTGAGGCGCTAACTCAATACCTGTCACGCAAATACCTGCCAATATTGGTGAATTGGGACCTAATTGGAGGATCAATTTTTTAAGTGGAGCTCCAGCTGAAAGACTAATTAGTGGGGGAAACAACCCCAGCAACTGGGAGCAGATAAAAGGAGAGGAAGTAAGGCCTGGAAGTTGAGAGCTCAGAACCTGAAAGAAAGCAGAGATGTCGCATTGCTCCTTGGCTAGTGGGGAGCTAGTTGGGACTTATAAGTGGCACTCCAGGTTCAGAATAGTAACGTTCGGAGGTGGGAAGGAGATGTGGAGTGGGTGTGGTCTGTACATAAAGCAAGAAAGGACTCACCCTGTGACATATGCCTTGTAGTGATAGACTCAAAGAGCGCAATCTGTTTAGCTTAACAAAGAGAATGTTAGGGGGTGACTTGATTACACTCTACAAGTACTTACATGGGGAACAAATATTTAATAACGGGTTTTTCAATCTAGCAGAGAAAGGTAGAACGTGATCCGATGGCTGGAAGTTGAAGCTAGACCAATTCAGACCAGAAATAAAACCTAACATTTTTAACAGTGGGAGTAATTAACCATTGGAACAGTTTACCAAGGGTCGTGGTGGATTCTCCATCACTGGCAACTTTTAAATCAAGATTGGATGTTTTACTGAAAGTTCTGCTTTAGGAATTATTTTGGAGAACTTCTGTGCCCTGCGTTATACAGAAGGTCAGACTAGATGATCACAATGGTCCCTTCTGGCCTCAGAATCCAGTGATCACCAACTCCTAAGCGTTGGTGTTCTGTCCATAGCAAGTAGAAAATAGTATGTACCAGGCACCGGCCTCTACACACAATGCTTCAAAATTTCCAGTGTGTGGTGCCAGTGGCTCTTTGAGATACAGGGTTTTCTAAAAGTTTATAGGATAACTTTTTGTTTTACAAGAAAAAACAAGGTCATTGACAGCTAAAATCAACTTGGTCAACTCAGTTACCCTGGCTTGCTTGTGCCACTGAGCTTCTGCTGTGATGTGGAGAGGGTAAACAAACAACATCTTAAACGTAACACACTCTCCACTCCAGCTGTCAGTCCAAAAGTCGTGCCATCGATCTGATGCCAGACAGACAGAATTATGAGTTTGTATGTCAGATTGATTGTATACTATTTTTGAGTGATGGCTTGACAAGAGATTCTAGCCTCCATATATTATGTAGAGGAGACCTGGTGGTAAAGCTCTATGATGATATTTATCTTTATGAACTATGAGAATTAAGTTCCCGGTTTTAGTTTAATTAAGCAATAAAGCACAACAGATGGTGCATTTCTGGATGATTATTGAATAGCTCTTGTTCACCAGGGAAGTTCAGTAACACTATAGAAATGCATTGTCTGGAGTGTCTCATTGCTAATAGGGACCAAAGGCATGTGCTGGGATTGGGCTGATAGCAAGTTACTTATGCCTGGAGTTCTAAAGCAGTTTTATAAGAAGTGTCAAGGTCACAGGTGAAATATTACTAGCTGAAGAATCTACCCCTTGTGCCCAAATATGCACCAGAATCTCAGCTTTTTATAAAAAGCTTGTAGGTTTTGTGTGCATATAAAGTTTTAAGAGAACAAAATGCAGATGAGCACAGTCTCGTCTTCCTGATTCTACAGGCAGTCTGAAACAACTGGTTTGAAAAGAGCAAGTCGCTGCTTATTTTGTTCAAGGAGCGGTATTAACGGGTAGATATGTGTCAATATTAACTATTTAGGTGCTGTTACATTTAGCAGAAACATCCAGTTAATGCATTTAGTCCTCAATAGCAAACTGCTTCCCATTTTTCTCTAGTTGCCAAAAGCCTCATCTGCCCCTGACAACTTCTGGTGATGTTGCTTTGTGATACCAGCACACAGATCCTTGGTACTTTAGAAACTAAAGGTGTGGGTAGCAAAAAATTACATTGACTATCAAAATACGCAGGCTATTTTACTGATTGTATGATGATTTTTTGTATTTAATGAACAAAATAACCCTTTTCTCATTTAAAAAAGGATTATATTGTGGTTAAGGTGTTGGAATGAGGTTCTGGACATCTGGGTTCAATTCCAGTTTCTACCATAGATTGTGACATTAGACAACTCGCCTAGGCCATGTCTCTACTATGGAGTAGTACTATAGCCTGCTAGTGTCAATAAAGCCGACATAGTTTTTCTGCCCGCATAGGTACACTGTTTCTCTGACCCTAGCTATATTGATGGAAGCCTTCTTCAGCTGGCAATACTGTGTCTGCACTGGGGGTTTTGTTGGCATAACTCAATTGGTCAGGGATGTGGTTTTTCATACACCTGACCTGCGTAGCTATGGTGATATCACTTAAGCGTAGACCAAGCCTTAGTCTTTCTTGTGCCTCAGCTCTCCATCTGCAAAATTGCAATAGTACACCCTTTCTCCCAGCCTTTGTTTGTCTTGTCTATGTAGATGGTAAACTCTTCAGGCCAGGCACTGCTTCAGCTAGGAGTTGTACATACATGTATTCATAGAGGGATCCCAATCGAATAATGCAAATAAAAATACGAGTATAATTTCTAATAGGATGCAAAATCCAGGACATTAGCTTCAGAATTTAGGTCTAGCTTCCCGTGGAGTATATGGGACCTTCACGATGTAATGGAAGACTGCTGCACTAGCAGTTCAGTGAGGGAGAAGATCAGGAGTGTAATTGCCAGGAAATCCCCAAAATGTAGCTGTCATAACCTCTCTGTATACACTTGATTTGCAAACACTGTGTACTCTGGTATTCTTTTGTGTAATCTGGGTCAAACATTAAGGATGCTTTGGAATATGATTTGCATGTTTAAGTTGCTCAAAGGAGATCCAGTAAACGGAGAAGAGCTGAATTTATGGCAGGTTGTTTTATCGTGTTTGCTTTTACCGACTACAGAGAACATTGGGAGTTTTCTGCAATATGCGTTTCTCTAAGTACTGTATGCTTACAGCTAACATATTTACTCTAGAGGATGTTTAAAAATATACAGGGACAGAAAGAACATGGAATTAATCAAATAAACCTCACCAATCTCTGACTCTTAAGGGAGAGCACTGGACTGTTAACTTGAGTCACAGTTACTCCCATTGGTATGGCATAATTGTTTGTGTCTCCTATTATATTTTTTGCCCCTTAACATTTCTGAAGTTGACTGACTTGAAACCTGGCATAAAGCTTGCAATCGCACAGTATTTTAGATCACTGGCTAATATCCCTCAATTTTTCTCATTAATGCAGTATTTGAAAGCATCAAAATGAAATACATTCACTTGCTGGCTGCAGTGTTGTTGAAAGTATGATCTGTGGGGAGTTTTTAAATACAGCTGTAGTTCTTTCAGATAAAATAGCCCATTTGTCTCAACCTGGTGCTGTGATGATGAGATTTGGGATTGTATTTTAAACCACAAACTTCAATACATATTTAAACACAGATGCTTTAAATTTCCTTTTGGGAAAGCCTGTGACTCTTCTTAACTTTCTACTGTACAATGAATAAGGTGTTTTCCTTGACAACCTCTTTAGAAAGTGTAGCACCTTAAATTACATACTCAACCATTTGCATCTGCCCACTTAAGTTTGCCTGGAGAGCTAACGACTTGATTTATAAAAGTTTTTGGGGTAGTTTTCTTTAGTATTCTACTGTGATGTTGCAACTATACAAGGGACAGAAAAGCACCAAAATAGATCTTTCTGTGAGCAAACACGTTCCTATTGAGTTAGAAAATCTTGCCTTTAGTTAAAGCATAAATATGTTTAAGGAAAAGGTTTGCAAATTCTGAATTCCCCCATGGCTCCCTGTGGATTTCTAGTCTTGTTTGTACTTCCAGCACTTGAATTCTCCTACTGCAAAAGTTATGAGCTATTAAGTCCCCATATGCTCATGTTAGGCTCTTCATTCAGCAGCTCGGCTACTCTTGTCTTCTAAATTCATTTCCTGTCTGACTACAGTTGGCATATGTGCTTGTAGGCACCACTGTGCCATAGAATCCTTCAGTGTCTAAACACGATAAACACTAACAATGAGAGAGAGTTCCCCATTTTCTACCAGTGATGTGCATCATGATGCTCTGTAGTCTACCACCCTTCCCACATCCTTTAATCTTTTGCGCTTCTTCATTTTATGAGGCAAAGGGATGTTAGTATGTCACACGGGCACTCTGACGCCTCCTCAGGGCTTCCTGTTCTGTGCTGTAATCTAGCCAGTTTCTGGCTGCAGGTCCTGGGTCACTGATCTAGCTGGGAACTTAGCTGCTTTTAACAGTAAATATTAGAATTTCTGGAAAGAAAAGCAATGCTTAATTAGCTTAAAGCCTAAAGTAAATCGTGGTTTCAAAAAAAAGTTTGGCTCCTTTAGATTAATTACTATAATTAAAGAAAAATCCCATGTAGCAATGGGCAGGTTGGAGACATTTTTTTAATGAACACAATGGGTTTCCTCTGGTGTCATTGATGTTTAAGCTTGATGAGTGTGTGTCCCCCCCCCGCCCTGGATACATATTAAAGAACATTTGTGAGTATGCCCTCTAGTTTAGAAGAGACTAGTTCCTGGAGATGTTATGCACACAACTCTTACTGTGTTCTAGGGGAGCTACGTACCTCCAAGAATTTAGAGAACAAACCATGAAACCAAAATATTGCTGTTAGATGTGGACAGATCCCTGAGCATACAAAAGATAGATATATAGATATGAATGCTCAGTTGCTGCTCACTGTTCTGAAACCTCTAGAGCACGGAACGTGATGTAGAAAACCCAAGTTCTCCCAGGTTTGCTCAAATTTCATGTCGATTTTAAGCCTTTGGTATTTAATAGAATAAACTCCATATGTTCTCTGTTTCAGTTCAGGGTTCTGACAGGTTAGAATATATTCTCTTTAGAACTCTCTCTGCCCAATATATAAAAGATGTGTTGTATCAAAAGCCTTGTTTTGGATGCAGTATTTTGAAACTAAGTGTGTAACACAATTAAAGCAAATTCTTGGTCATAGATTAGTTGGCCTTATGCCGTCTTCATAGGCAGTGTCCTACTTAAATAGCTTGGATTGGGCTGAGAAAAATAATTGCTGCTATGAAATAATTTTGCAATTACCACTGTAATTAAGGGCAGTTTGTTAATGAAAATGCTTGGTGAATAATGACTGTAGGGTACCTCATTTTCCAGCTTTATGCCAGATGATTGGTTCATGTGGTGGATGTGGTTAGGGAATTAGTGACACAGCTGTCATGGTTACAGGATGGATGTAAATAGCCAGTGCTGTTCGATGATGAACAGTCATTAGCCTTCTGCCGTATGGGAACTGGTCAGATAAGCAAAAATAAATTGAACATATGATGGTGAAAGCTATTTTTTCAAGACATAAGCAATATATAGATATATATGTTCACATGTACTCGACCTATTGAAATAAATATATATTCATTCATTCATTCAGTTGGTCACTGAGTCCATGTGAACAAGGTTCCTTTTTTTTTTTTTTTAAAAGCATGTTAACTTAATAGATAGCGGCCTCCAGTCAGCTTATTGATTACTCAGTTGCGAATCACCATTAGCAGCTTATGAACCAGTTCTTTAGAAACCCAGTGGATATATTTGGATTTTATCCTAATAGATCTGCTTGTTTCATGGTTTCTCTCACGCACATGAAATCTTTCTTTTAGAACAACAAACATCTATGGACTTGTGTGCTGTCTGCATAGAGCAAACTGGAGAGCAATTTCATGTTTGTTTCAGAGTAACAAAATATTGTGTTGGCCAGGAAACCTGACAACCTTGCCTTCTCTTTCTGTTTGCAGGTAAGAAATATGAAAATTTTCTTTCACACTCAGGTGCAAGAGATCTACCACTCGAGCATGCTAACCTGTTGGATGGCAGTAGCCAGTGACAGAGACACTAACCAAAGACCCCTGCATCAGGTTTGGTAGATTATGCACAGTTAAACTCCAGGCTTGTTGAAGCGAGTGGTGCTGATGACCTAAATGTTGGTGTTGGACGAGCAATTTTGTGGACTTTTAAATATTGTCTTTATATTGATTAGTATCAGGGGGTAGCCGTGTTAGTCTGTATCCACAAAAACAACGAGGAGTCCGGTGGCACCTTTAAAGACTAACAGATTTATTTGGGCATAAACTTTCATGGGTAAAAAACCCACTTCTTCAGATGCATGGAGTGAAAATTACAGATGCAGGCATTATTATACTGACACATGAAGAGTGATATTTATATTGATAACACTGTTCTCAAAGGTATTGAAAACCTAAGGTGATTCATGAGCTGTTTACATATATTTAAGTCTAATCAGACTGGTTCTGTATTGAGCAGGTAACTGGATTCCTCCTGCAAATATAAACCTCCCTTTCATTAGCTGTGCAGTGTCATTCAGTACTGCCCGTTGTATTCATTTGAGTATCCGTGCCATGGCCTACAAGTAACTCTTAACAGCATGGCTGTATTGTAGCACAGTTTGGGATTCTTACTGTATATAGAAGGTACCTTAGAACAACTGTTTTCCTTAAAACTTCATATTATCAGGAAGGGGCCGGCCACCACTCCGGCCTTCTGCTTGGTTTCTTCCCCTTCCCTCTATTCTCCATCTGTCTGTTTAGTTTCTCTTCCTTTAGAAGGCAAGGCTGGCTGGTGATGAAGTTGCGGTGGAAATCTGAGTGAGTGTAGGGCGTCTGTCCAGAGGATGAAAATATTGTTGATGTAGCTCAGGTATACCATTGTTTTGTGGTGCGTTTTTCCAGAAATTCTTCCTCAGAATGACCCATGAAGTGATTGGCGTATCGGAGAGCCATCCGAGTACCCCTGGCTGTTCCCATGATGATAATTCAGAACAGTGAAGGGAGGGCTGGTTCAACAGAGACTGAAATGTTTTCTCCTAATCCCTGACTGGTGAGACATCGGGTGGCTTGACTGGCACAGCACTTAGCGCATCACTGTCAACTTGAATTCACTAATTGAAAAGTCAGTGTTGTGACCATGTGTCCTGAAGGTTTATCATTGAAAACTTAAACAAATACAGGGATTTCTGTTACTTGCATGATTAAAAAGATTTTTTTTTTAGGACTCGCCGGAGAGCAACAGCACCAAACATATGCAAGCCAACTTGGGGGATTGGTCCTGCTTTGAGCAGGGTGTTGGACTAGACAACCTCCTGAGGTCCCTTCCAACCCTGATATTGTATGATTCTAAGATCAGCAGGAGGTGATCCATTAACTTCAGGGGGAGGGATAGCTCAGTGGTTTGAGCATTGGCTTAATAAACCCAGGGTTGTGAGCTCAATCCTTGAGGGGGCCACTTAGGGATCTGGGGCAAAATCAGTATTTGGTCCTGCTAGTGAAAGCAGGGGGCTGGACTCAATGACCTTTCAAGGTCCCTTCCAGTTCTAGGAGATAGAGATCTCTCTATTTAAAAAACAAACAAACAAAAAAACCCCTTTCCTTTGCTCCTTTGACTCCTTCCTATGGCCGATTCAGTGTTGCTATTAGTAGAAGTTCTCTTGTGGAGCTGGGAGAAGGGCCTGGCTCATCAACAAACAATAAATCTAACTGCACAAAAAGTCTGGTCAAATGCAAAAGATCCAAACAACCTAGAAAAAGAAGAAAAAATGTCTTAAATTCCTTTCTGTTATAATCTTGGGGGTGCTTTTACGATAAGTATAATATTTTCAGAACTGATTCTCCTCCCCCCCCCACACAGTCGATGGTGCCCCTACAGCAACTAAAGGTAAAATTTTAAGTGCCAGAGTGACTTATGTCCCTAAGTGCCCGAGTGTCCTTGAAAATCGAACTTAGGCTTTTAAGTCTTTTAGGCACTTTTGAAAATTGTTACCTTAGGGGCATCTCCATGTAACTTTTTTTTTTGTTCTTTTTAGTTTCAATATACTAGACTACTGTTGCTGTTTTTAATTGGATTCCCAACCAATTTAAATAGGTGTGATTTACAAGCAGGGCTTAAATATACATACCAGGTTCTTTGGAATTGCAGAGGTTGCTGTCGTTTGATCGTCAGTGTGAGATACTACAGGTCCCGCATATGTTTGTGCAAATAGTTAAAGCTCCAGGGGCCCGGGAGGGAATGTTGCATTTCTTCTTTTTCCTGCCTCTGCCATCTCAAGACCATTTATGTCATGCTCTGTCTTAGGTGGAAATATAAGGTACAGGTACAAGGAGGCTCTCTCTTCAGGACTTGTCAGAGGATTTATAGAGTTCCATAATGAAGATGGATCAGGTTCTGTCTTGTTGCCAATCACTTTATCAAAATAATGCTAATTACAGCAGTTACACATTAATGTGCTTCCGTGTTGTGTCGCTTAAAAGCATGTTCTGTACCAGTTGTAAAAGACTAGATTAAGGGGGACTTTCCTTATTTTTGGAAGAGTAGTTAGTAAAGGTGCAGGAAATTGATTTTTGGTGTCACACAGAACATTTCTGACAGGAGCGTTCTTTGAAATGATTCAAGGCAGCTGTTTTTGTTGCAGACACCCAGTGTTGCTAAGAGCGGTACCTAAATCAAACTGTTTAACGTGTCAGCGCTGGATCTGAACACCATCTACAGTCCAGTTGCTTGGTTAGAGTTTGTATGATTTTATGAACTTTAAGTCACTGAACGTGGTCTCTCCTGTAGCAATAGTATTTTCTGGTGTTGGTGAATATTCAGATTGCATTTTGATAACTGTCAAAATGGGTATAATTTTATAAGCTGTTTGGGTTCATATGGTATTTAGCTATAAAATTTAACTTATTTATCTACATTTAAAATTATATTTTTCATTTGCCCAATCCTGTTCCCACAGAAGACAATGACAACATTGCTGTTTATTTTAATGGGAGCCCTATGGAGTCATTGGTTTGGTAGATGTTTTTTCCTCCCAATGTTTGCTTTGTCATGCTACAACGGTCACGTACAGTAATACAAGCACTCCTATAAAGTGTTTGCAAATAAAAGCCAGTAGGGACAAAAAAAGTGAATACAAAGAATTATTTTGAATACAAAGGGCCAGGGATGTCTCTTACTATTTGTGTGTATAGTGCCTTCCTTGTAAATGGAGCTGTGATTTCAGTTGTTTTGTGGGGAGGTGTGCTCTGTTGGTTTAGACATGGTAGGAATCAGGAAGTTTTGAGTTATAATCATCGCTTTGTTGCAGATGACTCCTGTGTCCTTGAGTAACTCACTTCATCTCTTTGTAAAACAGGGATATTATTTCAGAGACACTGTCATCTTACAATTAATGTCTGGAACTACTGCAAAACTTCCCAGCCTCGTGTTTAGCAGAACACTCTGGCTGTACTGAGGAGGAACACTTACCTGAAACCTCTTTTTGTTTGAATATTGTCGATGTTACTGTTTAAGTTTATTTTTCTGTTTAGATTATGCAACATCGTCTTTGCCACTTGTTATGGGGGGGAAACAAACAGAAATTTTGCATTCTGACATGTCAGTTGATTATTGAGCAGAATTCTAATACAGATCTTGGTGCTCTTTAAGAAATGGCAAGACTCGAGCTATTTATAATTAGAGGCATCTTGTTTTGTTTTTGTTGGTGCTCACTCCCGATACCAATTTGCATTTCAAGATGCGTGGTCCCTCTGGGTTTCTTGTTCTGTGGTGTCTTATGGATTTTTGAGGGACTTTGTCAACTTGAAACCTAGATGATTTAAAAAAAACACGACTTAAAAGCATTTTCAGGTATTTTCACTGCCCTTGAGGCTCCCTGCAGTTTGAAAACAACATTCTCTTTTCCTGTTGGTATGTGAAAGACCAATACACAGGGAAAATAATTATACAGGGGAAAGAGTGAAAGTAAGTCCAGGTACATTTCTGTCAGATGTGCACAGTAAGCAACTGGGGAAAAAATTGTTCCTAGTCTTTCAGTTACCTGAATCCTATGTGGTGGGCTTTTTAACAGAAGTAAAAAAATATTTTCTGGGAGAAATGTGACTTTTTTAAAGCTGTTGATGTCCCTGTAAATTACTTGTAATACAATTGGATTCTTTAATTTTCTGCCTTAGCTAAATATCTGTCTTAACAGAAGTCCAGGATAAGTATTAAATGTAAAAACTGATACTCTGTGTAGGACTTAGTGTTCATGACGCATTCTGATAAGCTGACATTCCTATTGTTCTAGCTGTACTGAGGCTGCTATTAATGGATTAGTGCATTTCAATTGTACGTTTTTATAGCAGTCGGTCTTCCAGCAATCAAAACATGAGAATCGTTGTGTTGGGAGTCAAAATATGGAACTGCTGGTTAGGCTGTGCTTAAAGGGGGGTGGCAGGGACGGACGGAAGGAGTGTTAAACTGATGAGTGCTCATCTGTTGTCTAGTTTTTGTGTATTTTGCTCATGGGAGGGAAGGTTCTATTTGAGCTGCCCAAAGTAAAATGCTCTTATTTCTAATCGGACAATAAGACTAATGTAATACTTATTTTGTTCTCGTAGTCCTCTTCTCTGCCTTTTGTATGATTGTCAGCTTTACCTGTAAGCTCTTTGGGGCAGGGACCATGTCTTCCTCTCTGTTTTGCCTGCAGTTCAGGACATGTAATCCTGACTGAGGCCTTTGCCCTAGAACTAAAAGTGCATATTTAAAATTTTTACATTGCAAATTGCCATGTTAAAAATACAGTTTAAGTATAATTTCTCAGCTGATAAGGAAATCACGTTATATCCTTCTGTCAGAAGTTAACGCTTCCAGCTTGGGTATCTACTTATGCCCTTGTATGGTTTGCATACGGGAGACTGACCCGGAGTCGTTATTCCTGTCTGTTTTATCTAAGATTTTTCTTGGAATACGTGGACGTGAACTTTCACCCTCCAAGAGCGGGGAGGAGAGGGAAAGGGACAAGAAACCAGTGTGGTTTCCTGCTCATACAGAACACGTGCACTGGGACACTTGAGTGTAGGAGCTATGTGGCTAGGAACCTTGCATCAAAGCTGCAGCCACTGCATGCACTGAAAAGACACCTTGTGCCACTTCCACTTCATTACCTACAGCGTAAGTTGCAAGTTGGAACCAGTGGAAAGTTGTATTGAAAAGAACTGATGTGAGCAGTGAATCAGTGCACCCTCCCTCCCGCCATAAACAAGTATTAACAGGACACAGATGGCAGGCTGAATTGGATGCAATAGAGGGTTGAATTTATCAATGGCCTGATTCAGCTGTTTTGTGCACCATTTAATTCTATGCCAGTAGCAATCTAGCACAGCTACAGAATATGCAAGGAGCAGCATATCACCTTCCTTTGAGGGACAAGACCCCAGGGTAGTCTCCTGGGTTAGACATGTTGTCCAGCCAACTGAAAGGACTGGCGGGAAGGCTTTTAGGAAGGGAGACAGAAGGGTGACTGGGAATTGCTCCAGGACCATGGCATAGTTCTACATGTCCCAGGGTTTGTTTGAATCCAACCCAGGTTTTCCCTAGCAGACATCCCATCCCCCTCGTATTCCAGAGAAGGTCACCTTTCTGCAAAACAATGAAGAATTGTCAGAAGTAAGAGTGTATAGAGTAGGACAGCCTCTCTGATTTGATCTGTTAAGTTTCCCAGTGTCCACTCAAGTGAGTTGAAGGAAAAAAGGAAATCGTACTCTTTTTGGCACAGAAGAATTTATGCAATACATTTCCACAGATAGGGAAAGTCCCTTTTCTAGTTAGTGCTCTTGAAAAACACCCCTGTGCTAACTCACTACAAATCCTCTAAAGGTCTTCTGCTATAAAAGCACCCTAGAGATGCGCATGATGGACTTCATGCCCCTCTTGGTCCATCTCATAGCAAGGTGTGGAAAGCTGTACTGTGGCATCCTCTGCACGTGGTGTAAAATGTTTGTTTTGCAGGAAATAAATGTGCAGACTTTGTAAATGTGCTTAAATAATCACCTTGGCCTTCCATTGGGTGTGGTAAAAGTGGCTGTGTACTTGTCTGAAGTGGTTTCTTCACTTTCACCATGTCCCATGAAAGAAGCTAAAGTTGCAAGTCAAACACTAAATGGCCATGAAGAACTTCTACAACCATGCAGTGAAAAGATCCCTTGCTTTCTTTTTCTGGAGAATCTGATGGCATATACTGCTAAGTAGACTCGGCTGTGGGCCTGCCCAACCTGAGCTCAGTGCTTGTTAACTAGCAGTGGGGTTTCTTGTGAGCTGTTGTGGCCTTTTATGCTCAGAACAAGTGACCATTATGTACATTTTTAATTTGTCCTTTTGACTTTGCAAGTGTGTGTTTTTTTTTGTTTTTTTTTTAATGCAGCAATTAGTGAACCTTGCATTCACTATTTTGGGGGGTTTGTCAGTGCTAAGATTCTGTGCAAGTTGCAGAGCTTCCTATGTTTGATATGGAATCTGTTTGTTCGTTTGTTTTTAAAAAGGCTCATAAAATTACTTTGATAGTACCAGTTCTAACTAGGAGTAGAACAGGAAAGTGATGTGTAAGGTTGCTCCTTACAGTTGTGAAAATGCACCATTTGCTACAGCTCCCTATTTATCTCCAGTCTCTGCCATGGCACAAACAAATTGACATAATTTGGCACAGTAGGGAAGCGGTCTATAAATGACTACCAGAAGCAGGCTTGAGACCACCTGATTGATGATGTTTCTGGTTGAACTCAGAAGTTGAACCCAGCTTTCCAGGTGTGGGATATCAGTACAGATGCTTCTCGACTTACACAAGCCTTCCGTTCCGGAACGTCTTGCGTAACTCGAATTTTGCTCAAGTCAGAAACGTATATCCCCCCCACCCAAAAAAAAAAACAAAAAACCCCTCCTATTTCTAGCTTCCAGAACTTTTTCTGTAAATGCAGATTTGTGTAAGTCGGGTTTGCCTAACCCACGGGCATCTGTACCCTAAACTACTGAGCCAGCTACAAATCCAACTTCCTGTGCTTAAGTTCTTCCTCTTTTGCTTAACAACTGGTGGCTGCTATTACTGAAATAACAAAGCACTGGGTCAGAATGTCTTGGTAGAAATGTGATCTCATGGATGACGCATGGGGAGAGGGACTTGGGAGATCTAGGTTCTGCTCCTAGCTCTTCCATGGAGTTTCTGTATGAGCTGCTTGTTCCATTTAATTCAATTTTGTGCTAGTTTTCTCCTCCTGCATCTTAAAGAAGAAAGGAGTTTGGTGATAATCATAGAAATGAGACTATTGTGAGATTTGCTAAAACTTGTAAATCATTTGAGAGCCTCATAGGGAAGGTGCTATAGATAAATGCAAATCATTTATAAATTGCAGTCTGTCGGTGGGACTTTTAATAGCTCCTAAGGCGATTCGGTGTCCAATTTTAATTGAAAATTAATGGGAATATGGGAGTTGGATCTTTACTCTCTTAGGTACTTCTGAAAATTTCACCACATCTTAAAACTGTATGTTAAATCTGCTGCTTCTGTTTGTCTGGTTTGATGAGATGATAGGGTTTTACAGTTGTTTACCTTTACCCAAAATAAACTTTTTTCATTAAACTTGAGTAATCTGTTTGGAGGTGAGAATAAATAAAGTAAAAGCTCTATCTGGCATGCTAGGGGAATGGGGGGTGCTGGTTAGTCAAAAATTCTGGTTAACTAAGGGTTTTATATGGAGAGAGGGAGTTTGGGTCTGGGAGGGGGCTCAGGACTAGATGTGGGGCAGGGCACAGGCTCTGGGAGGGAGTTTGGGTGCAGGAGGGACTCAGGGCAGGGGGCTGGGGCAGGGGAGGGGTTTCGGGGCGCCGTATCTGGGCGGCGCTCACAGCGGGGGCTCCCTGCATGCGGTAACATATCCCTGCTGCTCCTAAGTAGAGGCGCGGCCAGGTGGCTCTGCATGCAGCCTCTGGCCGCAGGCACCGCCCCCACAGCTCCCATTGGCTGTGGTTCCTGGCCAATGGGAGCTACGGAGCCCCTGTGTCCATTACTCCACCTAGGAGAAGCAGGGACATGTTGCTGCTTACGGGGAGCCAGGTAGGGAGCTTGCCTGCCCTGCGCCACCCAGACTTTTAATGGATATCAGAAATGCTGGTTTCTAGAGCTTTCCGGTTGGTAAAGTGCCGGATAACACCGCTTTGATTGTATTAGGACATAAGAATAAAGTGTACTTAAGAGGGCATGGGTGACATGTCATTACCATTCATATTAGTTTATATTGGCTGAAAGGATAAAAGGGGAAACAAGAATATTGACTTAAATTATTGAATATTGAATTAGTATTTCTTTGCAAAGGACTTTTAATGTAACTCCTAACTGCAAATAGTTTCAGTTCAAGGTGGCCTAGAAAGTTCTCAGGATGTTGCAGAAGGTATTTATTGCACACAACTGATTAACTTTTCAGTATTGCGAATATCTTGATGTTGGGGAAAGCTTTGTGGAATTGCTCCTAGAATGAAACTTGGTGATTTCCCTCCCCCTGCCCCCCCAGCACATTCTTCAGGCAGTGGATTAACTTGCATCATGTTACATAATAGGCTCCAATTCTATTGATTGCTAGAATTCCAATAGTGTGCATAGATTCTTGACTCTATATTTGACTTGCATGCCTTTCTCTGGAAGCTGAGAAACCCAGTTGTCTTTCCAGAATGAAATGCCTCATGCTTTTTAATAGGGTGAAAGTTCTTGCATACCAAAGCATTGTAGCATCTTGTCCTGATGCTTAAATCTGTGGTCTTTCGGCAAGAAAATACTTCACAGCTGGATGTAGTGCTGTATGAAATAATCACTAAACGCCAAAGGAGGGAGAGGCAAAGTGCTGAATAAATGTTTCATGGAAACAAGGGAAATAAGATACAGTATATAGGATACGGCACCATTTATTGTATTGAAAAGAGGAAACAATACAAGGATCAAAGTCTATCTTTGGATGCAAACATCCAAGAGCAGAGTATGGTCCCAAGAGGTGGTCTTTTCCGTCTACATTATTAAAGGTTTCGTTTTGTATGTGTTATCCTTGTTTACTCATTTCAAAGGAAATGGAGTAATTCAGAAAGTAGAAACTACCTCTTAAGCTGAACTGATGGAAATGGTTACTATTCTAAATCCAAACTTCATTAAGTATGTGAAGGTAACTGGTGCTGTTGAGCAGTGCGTCCTGATTGCAGCCTGCATTTCCTCAGGGGATAGCGAGAGCTGACAGATGACTAGGATGCACATTTTCATTGTCCTCCCAATAAGCAATATGCAGGCAAGAGATAAAGCAGAAATGTACATACTTCTGGCTTAAAGCTGCCCAGACAAGATGTTCAGGAACTATTTGCAATGAAATGGAGATATGTATAGTATGTACAAGAAGAGATGTGATAGCCGAATGAAGACTACTCATCTGCAAATAGGAGAAGCCAGATTAAATCAGTGGAAATAGAAAGGATTTTAAATGTCTTTCATATGAATTTTTGATTGTTTTGCTTAATATATACTGTTTAGATCTTTTTTAACGCAACAGCATGATGCTAAATTTCCTTGACATTCTAGCTGTGCATTACTCTCTCGCTGCATAAATCGATCATGGCTACTGCCCTGTGTGGGGTATTGATGGACAACTTAAATACTTCTCATTTAAAAAAGAGAAGCATGGGTAATTAAGCAATGCACTCTACAAGTTAGAGATCAGCTTCTCATGGAGGAACAGTAATGAATAAAAAGTACATTACCCAAATTAAACTTTACGTTGCCTGTAGGTCTGTAACTACAGACTTGGCTATATGAATTTCGTTATACTATAGTAGAATCCTGTTAATGAAAGACTCTTGCAGAAAATGTTCATGGATTTAAGGGTTTATAAGTGAGGAGATGAACATATTGCTGCTGTTCTGATTGAAACACTTAACTGTTCCTCCTTCATTCCTTTCACCTGGCCAAAAATGTAAGCATGAGTCTTTAAACCATTAGGAAACCAGGCCTATGAGGTTTTTTCCCTAAGATAAAGACCTATAATTAGGCACCTGAATAAATGGTCTGATTTTCAAAAGTAATGTGCACCCAGCGGCTCCCATTGAGATCAGAGGGAAATGTTGGGTATGCAGTACTTTTGAAAATCAAGCCAGCTATTTAGGAAAATCTTGGCCACGGGACATAAATACGTTACCTGGTTCTACAGTCAGGCCAGCCAAATTTTCCTGGTAATGGAATTTATGTATTCTTTAGTAAGAGATGATTGTCCTTTGAGCTTACATATTCTAGAAAATGGCCCAAATTCAGCCCTGAAGTCGGTGGTCACAATTCCATTGGCTTTTGAGGGTTTGGACCTGTTGATATCAGCGCTAAATTGGGCCTAATATCCTCTGTAAATGAGAGGGACATCATTAGCTTCTGGATTAAGTCAGGTCCTAGAACCTCTTGAGTTCTATACTAAATAGACGGATTATGATTGCCCGTCAGAGTACAAACACTGGTATGCTTCTGAATAACCACCTGATGCAGAGCCCTCAATTTGGACTGGCTAATAATAGCTGCCAGTTAATGAAATTACAGGAGTGAACGTTTTTTATGCTTGAAATAGTCATATAATTATTTTGGACATCACATTTCTATAACCAACTAGAGTGTAGGAAATAGATAACTAGGTAAGGCACCAGTCGTGCATCAGTAACAGTGCAACATGCTGATTGGCCAAGACAATCCTGCTTCAGCAAAATATTTTGTAACTTAAATCTGATTTGATCAAAGGACTCTAGAATGGTTCGAGCAGAAAGCAAGTGCTGGTTCACTCAGCTCTCTAGTCTAGTGAACCTTTGGAGAGGGCAGCTTTGCTCATCCAATAACTTGAAATATAGATGCTAATTCCATATGAAAGTTTTTCCATTTCTTCAGTTACTTCAATTGAACTTAAAAGAACCCCAGTTTCATTGTGGTTGCCCAAGGTTTTTTTTCTCCTTCGTCTCCTTGTGCTATGACTCTCTAAGCTGTGAGCATCAGAATGTGAACATGAGAAGCGGAGACCAAAATGACACACAACCAAAGCTCCGAAGGATTTGGGCTAGTAAGAGGCACAAATAAATAGGGATTCTTAAGGGCAAAGATGAGGTTACTTTCATTAAATACACATGGAGAGGAAAAATGGGGCTACTTACTCTCTCCTCTCCCTCTCCCTCCGAGCACCAGCTGTCGCAGTGTTATACGTAGACATCAAGGGTCCCTGCCTCTGGCCAGATCCTGTCTGATGAACTGGGATGCACCTTCCTGAGCTCAGCATACGTTGCAGCTGGCTTATCCCTTGGAGGAAGACTTGAGGTAAAAGGGAAAATTGCGAAGCCTCGAAAGAGCTGCACTATCCCAGTGATTATTCAGTGAATTTACAGCTCTTCCCTCATTTGTCTTCACCTGTGCAGTTACACTGGATTCCTGTCCAGTTGGAACGTTGGTCAGCCACACTGGGATTACGTCTACACTGTGAGATAGGGGTGTGATTTTTTCCCCTGCTTATGAACACATACTCATTGAGCTAGCGTGAGTATAAATAGCAGTGTAGCTGTAGTAGTGGTGGTGGAGGCACAGCTGATCCATGCTGAGTACCTCTGTTGCTGCAACCAGTGCTACCATGGCTACACTACTATTTATATTTGTGCTCGCTCTCCTGGAGCTAGTGCGATATGCGTACATGAGCTGGGGAATCGCACCTCTAGCTTGTAGTGTAGACATAACCGGAGTCCTTCAGTGTCCAGTTCTCAATTGGCTTCCATTAACTAGGGCATACTACAAGGTTCACATTTGCATTGTATTAACAGTGTGTGTGTGCGCGCGAAAAAAGCTAGTAACTACAAAATCGGATGAGTCATTTATTTGTGCCACGGTCATATCTTCCCTTCAAGAAAACCACCATTGAATTAGCTTTAGCATAGTGTGTTTCAATCAAAGCATTTGATCCTTGTTTCTGCAAGATAATCCGAAGAATTTCTTACGTTGAGAATAGAAGACCATGATGGATTTAATTCATAAAGGGAAGCAGCCGTAAGGAATGTAAATGTAAGAGTCAGATAAGGTAGGATTTCCTAGTTGCTATGGCAACCCTTGGGTCATGAGCCTGAGAAAATATAAAGTAAGTCCTGAAGCTGTGAAGATGATTATAAAATTTAACTGTCATTCTTCATTTAGAGTTGATAGCAAACGTTATTTACTTAAGTTTATCTGCAGGCGGACAAGGATCCTCTGCACCCCCCCCCCCCTGTACCTCCTACCCCCCCCCCTTTTTAAAAAAAAAAAAATCTGAGGCTTGGATCACAAAGGAATATATGTTGTGCATGTCTGACATTTATACCCTGAATCCTGCATTTATTATTCTAACCAGGCAATTTGTACTTAATATTCAAGTAGATTTGGTCACTGTCCTGGAGAAACCAAAGGTTTTCTCTCTCGCATCCATAATGAAAGCCTTTGTAATGCAGCTTCACGCAGAGTAATTTTACAAAAGCAGCACACTTTTCACTGTACCAAAAAGGTGGGTGGGGTAAATAGGGATTTCACACTAGTCTTGTACAGTTACCATTGCGTTCTCTTGCTGGAGTACAGAGTTTTGGCTTGTACAGGGAAGAAATTTACAACCCTAATTATTGGTTCTGTAGGCCTACCAGTCTAAGCTTGCAGGGTAGTTGTTTTCTGCAGGCACGCGAGGACAAAAAGCAATCCTCAACCCCTGCATTCTCCGTAGAGCATTTTCACTTTGGCTTTGGTTCCAGCAACAAAAATTTTATTTTATTTTTCAGTTGCTCTCTCTTAGTTACAGCTGGTGGATGGTTCCTTCTGTAACCTGTATATGCTTTATATTGTGGATACTTGATCACCATTTCTAACTGGGATTGAGAAGGGCATAGAACATTTTATGGGTCCCTCTGCCGGCTATTGACATTCTCAGGATTAAATTTTCAGGTAGCTAAAAGCATCACATGTTTTTTCAAAGTCCCTGTAACCCATACCATATCAACCATTTATGCATAGTAACTTCAACGGGTGTAGCAGGGTTTAGAAGCACTGTTAACTAGTTTTGTTTTTTTAAATTAGCGAAGTTTTAAAAAAAAAAAGCAGTCTTAGGGTATGATGTGTAAAGGGTGCTTTTTAAACTAGAGTGTATGGATACATAATGTTCGGGCGGGGAGGGGGAGTGCACGAGCACACTCCCCTGCTGATGTATAAGGATCTTTCAGCGTGTTAGAAACTGGCTATAAAGAGGAATAGTAAAACCAACTATACATAGTGCTGTCAGATGCAGAAAGTAAGTAAACTTGTAAAGCAGGACAGTGGTAGTCTTTTTGTTTGTTCCATGTAGTTACAGTAAGCACAATATTTTCAGACAACAAAGATTTTAAAGTTTGGTTTATATGGAACTGTAAAACAATAAATAGGTGGCATCTGTTTAACTTAGACCTTTCTTTGTTTTGATCATTTAATATACTGTATTGACTCTCCTCTTTAAAAAAACAAACAACCCTCCCTTCTAGCTGCTTTTAAGGATGAGCTGTCTGAAGATTTTTAGAACCAGGATCTTTAGTCCAAATTAATTTAAAATAAAATAAAATGCTGCCCCTCTTCCCCTAGAAATATCATCCCAAATCTTAGCACAGATTATTCACTGCAGTCAGACATTCATCTATTGCTACACACTCTAAAATAAAAAAATAACTTGAATCATCTTTTTTTAATTTGAGGTCTACATACACCAAAAGCCCATGAAGGTATTGTCCTGAACTTAAACAAAGGGAGGAATTTACTTAGAAGTAAATCCCCT